>NC_140774.1:87425390-89925390 GCF_044657685.1 Stegodyphus dumicola | reverse complement strand
TGTATCATCTATTGTTTGTATCTGCTTTGCATCACCAATTATACAAGATTGTAAATAAAACAATTTCTGAGAATCAGTTAATTGTCTATTAGATTAAATTAAAGCTACAAATTGGTTTTTAAATAAATTCCAGTCTTCGAAATTGCCAGAAAATTTAGGTAATGTTATTTCAGGCAATTTATAATTCAATGAATTACTTCTTGTTTCTGGGATATTATTTGCATGCTTACTACATAATGAAGTATAAAGACATTTCAGGCTTACCTGAACATCGGTAATATCTATCTCGATTTCTTCAAAAGTAGCTTCGATGTCTGATATTTCTTCATCTTTGCACACTTTGTAATAATCCAAGCGAAGTTCATCAATTTGTTTATTTAACTTGTGAACTTTTTCTTGCAATACTTCTATTTGTTCGAAACCAAAATCATCACTTTTGCCACTGACACACGATTTTAATTTCCTTATTTGTGTTCTAATACCACCACGTTTTCTGTTCAACGTAGTTATGTTTTCATTAGCCATTTTTTATTCTAATTAGCTCGGGCTAGACGTTGACCAATGTTTTGAGGTCGCTGGTTAGACTCTATACTAAAGACAACGTTACAACAACAACAACAATTTTATTTCGTGGATTGATTCATAACTAAAAATCTAAATCGAAAATGATAAATTCCCGACCATACGGGATCAAAACAAGTATGCTACGCAAGGAGTTCGAATCTTAACTAACTAAAATTGCGCAGAAACAATGCGCTGTACATAACTTTGAAGTTGCGCAGAAACAATGCGCTGTACATAACTTATATTGCTGCGTAGGAGGCAACAAATTCATTTATAATTTTTTCAGCAGTATTGAAAAATTAATAGCAGATACTGATAATGTTATACATTTAGATTGTCATTGCCTTCTTCACTAATGCTTTTATGCTACATTCCTAATATTTCATAATGGCATGTAGATAAGTTTAACTCATTCACCAAACATGTAAAGGCACAGCTTCAGTATAGCCCACCCGGAATTTTAAACAAAAAACTATCGCGAAGAGCGGCGATAAATGATATGATCTGGTAACCCATACTATTCGGCAAATGCAATGTAAACAAAAGGATGGAATTACGGTTACAGATAATATAGTAGTCAGTTACATTTATTCAATTTCAATACAAATTACCGAGATATCCGTTTACTCAAAGTTTAATGCACGTGCCCTGTATTCTTACTTTTCCGGTATAGATTTCTCTTAAAATTTGTCTCACGCTGCGTTGCAGGGGGGAATACAACATTTTAAATTAGAATTCTACTAAAATTAATATCTAAATACAGAATTCGTAACACTGTTATTGGCGATTGTTCAACGCTCAGATACCGTGAATACTATTTTGTATATATTTTTTGGCTACTTTGGAGGTGATATTTTTGCGTTTAGTTATTGCTTGCTCTAAAACTGCTGTTAGTGATGTTGTAATTAAGTATCAGGAAACTTTAACTCTTTCGCATCGAAGTCGCCCGTAACTCCCGTTCATTCAGGCAACGGCAAACCACCCCAACGCCTCGTTTATTTTCTACCTAGTTCTTTCCCCTCCAAGTTAGTGTATGGCTCATTGGTTTCGCGAGTTGTTAAAAGACATGTCAATCATTCTTTTGAAGCAAATAAAGGAGAAATTCGGAAAGCTATTGACGTTCGCAGGTGCAATCCGGCCCTAAGGTGAAACTGCACACAATGGATGAAACCGCAGGGGGAATAGAAAACTATTCCAAGACAAATTCGTAAACACGGGCGTTTTCCATGTTTGTTGAAAACAGATTTGGTCGTCTCTCGATGCGAAAGAGTTAAGGTGGGAGTTTTCAAACAAGCCTAAAATTTTGGAAACAGATATGTTATGTATGAATTAACAAGAGAGTATGAACTTTTTAGAGGATTTTTGATTGATTGTCGATTATTGAAAGGTAACGTTTGTTGTGAAAAATGTAAGATACCATGCTGGTTAGTTAGTCAGAAAAAGTCATCGAATGGTAGTATTTGGAGATGCAAGAAGTGCAGGGCTGAAAAATCAATTAGGCTCGGATCTTGGCTCGCCTGTAGTAAGCTCAATTTTTCTAGAAACAATTTTTTTTTTTTTTTTTTTTTTTTTTACAACGCGAATCAATAAAGTTGCTTATGTGCGAGTTTCTGCAATTCTCCGATTTCTTTTAAGTGAAAGCAGATTTCTTAGTATATCAATGCAAAGTTTATTCAATATCTGATTTTTAAGTGAAAAGAGATCGCTATATACACGGGCAAAGCTAATGAAGTACGCAATGGCGAGGTTGTGTGCGGTGCCTAGTTTGTGAAATTCTCGGATGTTTTTTTAATGAAAAATAGATCGATGTGTACATGGGCAAAGCCAATGTAGTGCGCAATGCCGAGGTTGTTCGCGGTGCCTAGTTTGTGCAATTCTCGGATATTTTTTTAAGTGAAAAATAGATCAGTGTGTACATTAGCAGAGTACTACAGACCAGGCTTCCGTCCTCAGGTATAACCAATCGGAATAGTGCCTGACCTGTAGAAATTATCTACTATCTACTTCCGCCACTGCCAGGGCGAGCCCCGCAAACCAGCGGCATTTATTGAGTCTAAGTCAGAAGTTACCGATTCACAGTAATGGTTGTTACAATGGCACCTTTGCAGACGTTGTCTGCTACATGAAAAGATGTAAGTGCTGTACTGAGCTGAGTATTATTCATACGCGCGTGTAATTACAATTGCTCTGATTGTGTAATGTTCCATCGGCAGTAATGGGTTAAGAGCACTGCATGAAATTTAGTACATTGAGTTAGTAAGGTTTTTAAGTGACAAACTTAAACTTCACTACAAATAGTTATTGGTGAACTTGGCTTAATCTATGCTGCGTATCTGTCGGTGTCACATACTAAAGACATACTGTACATACATACATACATAGCATGATGATATACATAGCATGAAGATTACATACATAGCATGAAGATTATACATAGCACTAAAAATTACACATAGCATTAAAAAAAATATACATAGCATCAAACATTATCACTGTTTTGCTCAATGAACAAATTATATAACTTACTATCCGCACAAATATTGTACTTATTAGTAGCTGTGCACACAGAATATTAAAACATTAAATATGTCCTAGCAGCCACACGTTATTTACATATTACATAATATATGCGTTTCATAATATGCGCTTACATAATATATAGGATTATAAGATAAATAATTAAATACTCGAATGCAGAACATTGCAAATTTGAATAGGTAAGTAAATGAATGATACTGAGATACATTAAAAACGATTAATAGTGAGTAACTAAAGAATAATATTTAATACTAAAGCTCATAAGTGCATAACAAAGTTCGCAAATAGTACTATAAGTTTCAAAATTTCTTAATTTAATGCAAAACATACAGCTGTGTTTCAGGAATTTTGTGCGGAAATCGAAATGATGCAACTATCTTATAACTATTAATACTAAGTAAGCGCATGATAAATTCTAGATTAGATATGCTTGCTTAGTAGGATACACGATTTGCAATAAGGCATAATTACATAGCAGTAAAATAATAAAGAATATAGGGAGGTGCTATGGCTGACATGACTTAGTGCGCATTTTGATTACATGATACTTCTTGGTAATATGCAATAAAAACATAAGAGATAAAAATGGCAACATACTGACATGAATGACTACTAAGAATGAAGTTTCTGAAGTAGTACCAGTAAGCAAAGCACAGAATACCATGGTACAATGTATAATAAAGAATATAGGGAAGTGCTATGGCTGACATGACTTAGTGCGCATTTTGATTACATGACACTTCTTGGTAATATGCAATAAAAACATAAGAGATAAAAATGGCAACATACTGAGATGAATGAGTACTAAGAATGAAGTTTCTGAAGTAGTACCAGTAAGCAAAGCACAGAATACCATGCTACAATGATTAAAGAAGCATGAAATTTTGTACAACTGGCAACACATACTATTGATACGCATACAGGATCTTGCTCACATTACTTATGGCAATGCTTAAATATACATAATATAATACATTCTTAAGATAATTTGCTTATGAAACATACTTATAAGAGTGTCAGTTCATTACTTAATGCTGATGGGAATCCACTTACATATATATACGTTGGATTATGTATTTACTACATTCAATTTAAGTGGAAGGCATAAAATTACGATTATAATGATTAAATTAATATATTAGACACGTTAATGTGTTGACAGCATATACTGTAGTTACAAAATTCAGATTAAAATGAAAGCATATGATATCAAATATAATAATTAAGTTAATACTATAAACACATCGAGGATGATTATTACAGTCAAGTAAAAGTCACATAAAGTGTAGTATTTAAGGTAATACGTTAAATGCATCTAACGAATAGGATAAGAGTATGAAGAAAATAATAGGGACATAACAGTAGCAAACAGATATTACTTATCTGGTAGCAGGGTTATGCGCTGGGAGGTATTAGGTGACAAATGAAAAGTGTACCCTGCAGAACTTGATGATCTTGTGAAGCTTAAAGCACGCACCCCTCCGTTTTAGTAGCACTTTTGTCCATTCCCTCCAATATCTATCTGAAGGAGGACGCATGTGGTGCGCCTCTGTCAATCTGCATGTAAATGCATAATGGTCTGGCGTTCCGATTAGTCCACATTCACAGAGATCATAGTCTCTAAGTCCAAATCTGTGTAGGTAATCAGGAAACGGGCCGTGCCCAGAGAGGAACGTAGTCAATGAAGATGAGTTGGAGAAAACAAGGTCTGTAACTTTTGGGATAAATTTATACGTCCTTCGACCTGTCTGGGAAGTATCCCATCACTGCTGCCATTCTGCGTAAAGGTCGCCGCGTGTAATCTTTTTGAGATAAGAGGAAGGCAGAGGTAGAGCATGTTCTGGCAGGAAGATACCCGAAGCCGCTTGTTTTGCCTGTTCATCCGCCAGCTCGTTGCCGACTACACCTGTGTGCGCTGGTACCCAGCTAATGATGGGACGATAATTGAGTGGGAGGTTGACTAATGCCCTTTGTATGTTGAGTACGAAGGGGTCTCGGCTGGCTGGTCCTTCTATGGCGGCTATGCTCGACAGTGAGTCACTATAGATATAGACAGTTTCTTGGTGACTATATGAGAGATCGATTGCTTTTTTAATAGCTGACAATTCAGCTTGGTAGACTGTGTTGTTCGGATTGAGTCTACGTTTCCAGCGGTATTTGATTTCTCCATCGATCATTGTGCATAAGCCGCATCCGGTGCCATCCTTTGTTTTGGAACCATCCGTGTAGATGGCTATTGAGTTCTGCCGACAGAGAAGTGTCTGCGTGTATATATTTTCCGCGAGGTTATGCTGGGCTGGGTGGCAGGGATAGTCAAAGATCTTGTGCATATACTCCGAGGTATGCAAGTTCCTGTTCCAGAGTTTATAGTCTTTCCCAAGTCGGAGAATATTGGAGATGGCCGCCTCTCGCTCTGCCACCAAGTCTAGTGGTGGTATCCCTGTTAGGACTTGCAGTGCCACTGTTGAAGTTGTCCTGTATCCTCTGCTTATTTGCAAAAGGGGTGGGCGTTGGAGTGAGTTAAGTAGACGCCTCTCTTGTACCGTTAGATGTTTTGCCCAAATGCCGGATCCGTATAAAACTATGGCCTGAGTAACGGTGAGATACCAATGTTTTAGCAGTTTCGATGAAATGCCCCAGGTTGGAGCCGCTGTTCTCTGCATGTAATTTTTAAGACTGTCTGTTTTTATTTTTAGATACTGAAGATACGGAAGCCAGGATAACCTTGAGTCAATGATTAAGCCCAAGTATTTGAGTTGTTTAACTATCTTGATGGGGTTGCCATAAAGTTTGATGGATGGATTCCTTTTGAGAGGTCTTTTGGCGCCTATGAGCAAAGCTTGGGATTTTGAGGCAGAGATCGTGATCTTGTGGTCCCTTGCCCAGAAGCTAAACTTGTCGAGGTAGAATTGCGCTGTCGTTTCTAATTTGGATCTTCCATGGACTATAATCAAGAAGTCGTCCGCGTAGGCCAGTATGTCACAGTCCTGGCAATTGT
This sequence comes from Stegodyphus dumicola, assembly GCF_044657685.1. Classification (NCBI taxonomy): domain Eukaryota; kingdom Metazoa; phylum Arthropoda; class Arachnida; order Araneae; family Eresidae; genus Stegodyphus; species Stegodyphus dumicola. The sequence goes on along the minus strand of NC_140774.1, from coordinate 89,919,290 downwards.
CATCAAATTCCTTCAAGATTGAGTTGGCAACTATCGACCAAAGTACTGGTCCAAGGCATGAGCCCTGGGGGCATCCTTTCTTTAGGTGATGTCTGACTATACCATTGTTCGCTTTATACTGGAGTGTGCGATCGCTGAGGTAACTATGAATTAGCTCTTCTAGTTCTGCCGGGCAGTTCATCTGAGATAAAGCCTGTATAACATCTGGCCACCACAGGGAGTCAAATGCTCCCTGGATGTCCAGACTAATGATCAAGGAGTGGTGCCCCTTTTTTCTGTTGCACTCTATCAAGTTCATTAACTTGGAGATGGCGTGTTCTGTAGAAAGTCCTCCTCGGAAGCCAAATTGCCTGGGGTCTATGGAATTGTTTCTTTGTAGGAAAAAATTTAGTCTTCCAAGTACTATCCTTTCTAGCAGCTTGCCAAACGAGGGGATAAGACATATTGGCCTGTAGGATGTGGGTTGTTGTGGATCTTTGCCTGTTTTATGGAAGAGTGCTACCTCTGCATTTTTGGTCGATTTCGGGAAGTGTCTATTCTTCCAACAGGCACCGATGTACTCTTCGACTAGGTCAGGCGCAAAAGCATAAATCATGCGTATTACGGCATTGTCTAGCCCGTCCGGGCCTATTGAATGAAGTTCTTATCTCTGATTGCGCAAGGTTGTCATCTGTCTGTGGGTCTTCTTTGAAGAGTGACGTATGTATGTAGCTGTGTACATGGGCAGAGCACTACAGACCAGGCTTCCGGCCTCAGGTATAACCAATCGGAATAGTGCCTGACCTGTAGAAATTATCTAGTATCTACTTCCGCCACTGCGAGGGCGAGCCCCGCAAACCAGCGGCATTTATTGAGTCTAAGTCAGAAGTTACCGATTCACAGTAATGGTTGATACAATGGCACCTTTGCAGACGTTGTCTGCTACATGAAAAGATGTAAGTGCTGTACTGAGCTGAGTGTTATTCATACGCGCGTGTAATTACAATTGCTCTGATTGTGTAATGTTCCATCGGCAGTAATGATTTATGAGCACTGCATGAGATTTAGTACATTGAGTTAGTAAGGTGTCCGGACTTCACTACAAATCGTTATTGGTGAACTTGGCTTAATCTATGCTGCGTATCTGTCCGTGTCACATACTAAAGACATACTGTACATACATACATAGCATGATGATATACATAGCATGAAGATTACATACATAGCATGAAGATTATACATAGCACTAAAAATTACACATAGCACAAAAAATTACACATAGCATTAAAAAAATTATACATAGCATCAAACATTATTACTGTTTTGCTCAATGAACAAATTATATAACTTACTATCCGCACAAATATTGTACTCATTAGTAGCTGTGCACACAGAATATTATAAACATTAAATAGGTCCTAGCAGCCACACGTTATTTACATATTACATAATATATGCGTTTCATAATATGCGCTTACATAATATATAGGATTATAAGATAAATAATTAAATACTCGAATGCAGAACATTGCAAATTTGAATAGGTAAGTAAATGAATGATACTGAGATACATTAATAACGATTAATAGTGAGTAACTAAAGAATAGTATTTAATACTAAAGCTCATAAGTGCATAACAAAGTTCGCAAATAGTACTATAAATTTCAAAATTTCTTAATTTAATGCAAAACATACAGCTGTGTTTCAGGAATTTTGTGCGGAAATCGAAATGATGCAACTATCTTATAACTATTAATACTAAGTAAGCGCATGATAAATTCTAGATTAGATATGCTTGCTTAGTAGGTTACACGATTTGCAATAAGGCATAATTACATAGCAGTAAAATAATAAAGAATATAGGGAAGTGCTATGGCTGACATGACTTAGTGCGCATTTTGATTACATGACACTTCTTGGTAATATGCAATAAAAACATAAGAGATAAAAATGGCAACATACTGAGATGAATGATTACTAAGAATGAAGTTTCTGAAGTAGTACCAGTAAGCAAAGCACAGAATACCATGGTACAATGTATAATAAAGAATATAGGGAAGTGCTATGGCTGACATGACTTAGTGCGCATTTTGATTACATGACACTTCTTGGTAATATGCAATAAAAACATAAGAGATAAAAATGGCAACATACTGAGATGAATGAGTACTAAGAATGAAGTTTCTGAAGTAGTACCAGTAAGCAAAGCACAGAATACCATGGTACAATGATTAAACAAGCATGAAATTTTGTACAACTGGCAACACATATTATTGATACGCATACAGGATCTTGCTTACATTACTTATGGCAATGCTTAAATATACATGATATAATACATTCTTAAGATAATTTGCTTATTGCATACTTATAAGAGTGTCAGTTCATTACTTAATGCTGATGGGAATCCACTTACATATATATACGTTGGATTATGTATTTACTACATTCAATTTAAGTGGAAGGCATAAGATTACGATTATAATGATTAAATTAATATATTAGACACGTTAAGGTGTTGACAACATATACTGTAGCTACAAAATTCAGATTAAAATGAAAGCATATGATATCAATTATAATAATTAAGTTAATACTAGAAACACATCGAGGATGATTATTACAGTCAAGTAAAAGTCACACAAAGTGTAGTATTTAAGGTAATACGTTAAATGCATCTAACGAATAGGATAAGAGTATGGGGAAAATAATATGGACATAACAGTAGCAAACAGATATTACTTATCTGGTAGCAGGGTTATGCGCTGGGAGGTATTAGGTGACAAATGAAAAGTGTTCCCTGCAGAACTTCATGATCTTGTGAAGCTTAAAGCACGCACCCCTCCGTTCTAGTAGCACTTTTGTCCATTCCCTCCAATATCTATCTGAAGGAGGACGCATGTGGTGCGCCTCTGTCAATCTGCATGTAAATGCATAATGGTCTGGCGTTCCGATTAGTCCACATTCACAGAGATCATAGTCTCTAAGTCCAAATCTGTGTAGGTAATCAGGAAACGGGCCGTGCCCAGAGAGGAACGTAGTCAATGAAGATGAGTTGGAGAAGACAAGGTCTGTAACTTTTGGGATAAATTTATACGTCCTTCGACCTGTCTGGGAAGTATCCCATCTCTGCTGCCATTCTGCGTAAAGGTCGCCGCGTGTAATCTTTTTGAGATAAGAGGAAGGCAGAGGTAGAGCATGTTCTGGCAGGAAGATACCCGAAGCCGCTTGTTTTGCCTGTTCATCCGCCAGCTCGTTGCCGACTACACCTGTGTGCGCTGGTACCCAGCTAATGATGGGACGATAATTGAGTGAGAGGTAGACTAATGCCCTTTGTATGTTGAGTACGAAGGGGTCTCGGCTGGCTGGTCCTTCTATGGCGGCTATGCTCGACAGTGAGTCACTATAGATATAGACAGTATCTTGGTGACTATATGAGAGATCGATTGCTTTTTTAATAGCTGACAATTCAGCTTGGTAGACTGTGTTGTTCGGATTGAGTCTACGTTTCCAGCGGTATTTGATTTCTCCATCGATCATTGTGCATAAGCCGCATCCGGTGCCATCCTTTGTTTTGGAACCATCCGTGTAGATGGCTATTGAGTTCTGCCGACAGAGAAGTGTCTGCGTGTATATATTTTCCGCAAGGTTATGCTGGGCTGGGTGGCAGGGATAGTCAAAGATCTTGTGCATATACTCCGAGGTATGCAAGTTCCTGTTCCAGAGTTTATAGTCTTTCCCAAGTCGGAGAATATTGGAGATGGCCGCCTCTCGCTCTGCCACCAAGTCTAGTGGTGGTATCCCTGTTAGGACTTGCAGTGCCGCTGTTGAAGTTGTCCTGTATCCTCTGCTTATTTGCAAAAGGTGTGGGCGTTGGAGTGAGTTAAGTAGGCGCCTCTCTTGTACCGTTAGATGATTTGCCCAAATGCCGGATCCGTATAAAACTATGGCCTGAGTAACGGTGAGATACCAATGTTTTAGCAGTTTCGATGAAATGCCCCAGGTTGGAGCCGCTGTTCTCTGCATGTAATTTTTAAGACTGTCTGTTTTTATTTTTAGATACTGAAGATACGGAAGCCAGGATAACCTTGAGTCAATGATTAAGCCCAAGTATTTGAGTTGTTTAACTATCTTGATGGGGTTGCCATAAAGTTTGATGGATGGATTCCTTTTGAGAGATCTTTTGGCGCCTATGAGCAAAGCTTGGGATTTTGAGGCAGAGATCGTGATCTTGTGGTCCCTTGCCCAGAAGCTAAACTTGTCGAGGTAGAATTGCGCTGTCATTTCTAATTTGGATCTTCCATGGACTATAATCAAGAAGTCGTCCGCGTAGGCCAGTATGTCACAGTCCTGGCAATTGTCATCAAATTCCTTCAAGATTGAGTTGGCAACTATCGACCAAAGTACTGGTCCAAGGCATGAGCCCTGGGGGCATCCTTTCTTTAGGTGATGTCTGACTATACCATTGTTCGCTTTATACTGGAGTGTGCGATCGCTGAGGTAACTATGAATTAGCTCTTCTAGTTCTGCCGGGCAGTTCATCTGAGATAAAGCCTGTATAACATCTGGCCACCACAGGGAGTCAAATGCTCCCTGGATGTCCAGACTAATGATCAAGGAGTGGTGCCCCTATTTTCTGTTGCACTCTATCAAGTTCATTAACTTGGAGATGGCGTGTTCTGTAGAAAGTCCTCCTCGGAAGCCAAATTGCCTGGGGTCTATGGAATTGTTTCTTTGTAGGAAAAAATTTAGTCTTCCAAGTACTATCCTTTCTAGCAGCTTGCCAAACGAGGGGATAAGACATATTGGCCTGTAGGATGTGGGTTGTTGTGGATCTTTGCCTGTTTTATGGAAGAGTGCTACCTCTGCATTTTTGGTCGATTTCGGGTAGTGTCTATTCTTCCAACAGGCACCGATGTACTCTTCGACTAGGTCAGGCGCAAAAGCATAAATCATGCGTATTACGGCATTGTCTAGCCCGTCCGGGCCTGGTGCCTTCTTTGTGTTTAGGTGTTTGACGATAGCTTCTATCTCATGCCTAGTAGGAGGGGGTTCCAAAGAACTCTGATATCTGGTGAAGTTATTGAATGAAGTTCTTATCTCTGATTGCGCAAGGTTGTCATCTGTCTGTGGGTCTTCTTTGAAGAGTGACGTAAGTATGTAGCTGTGTACATGGGCAGAGCACTACAGACCAGGCTTCCGGCCTCAGGTATAACCAATCGGAATAGTGCCTGACCTGTAGAAATTATCTAGTATCTACTTCCGCCACTGCGAGGGCGAGCCCCGCAAACCAGCGGCATTTATTGAGTCTAAGTCAGAAGTTACCGATTCACAGTAATGGTTGTTACAATGGCACCTTTGCAGACGTTGTCTGCTACATGAAAAGATGTAAGTGCTGTACTGAGCTGAGTATTATTCATACGCGCGTGTAATTACAATTGCTCTGATTGTGTAATGTTCCATCGGCAGTAATGGGTTAAGAGCATTGCATGAAATTTAGTACATTGAGTTAGTAAGGTTTTTAAGTGACAAACTTAAACTTCACTACAAATAGTTATTGGTGAACTTGGCTTAATCTATGCTGCGTATCTGTCGGTGTCACATACTAAAGACATACTGTACATACATACATACATAGCATGAAGATTACATACATAGCATGAAGATTATACATAGCACTAAAAATTACACATAGCATTAAAAAAAATATACATAGCATCAAACATTATCACTGTTTTGCTCAATGAACAAATTATATAACTTACTATCCGCACAAATATTGTACTTATTAGTAGCTGTGCACACAGAATATTAAAACATTAAATATGTCCTAGCAGCCACACGTTATTTACATATTACATAATATATGCGTTTCATAATATGCGCTTACATAATATATAGGATTATAAGATAAATAATTAAATACTCGAATGCAGAACATTGCAAATTTGAATAGGTAAGTAAATGAATGATACTGAGATACATTAAAAACGATTAATAGTGAGTAACTAAAGAATAATATTTAATACTAAAACTCATAAGTGCATAACAAAGTTCGCAAATAGTACTATAAGTTTCAAAATTTCTTAATTTAATGCAAAACATACAGCTGTGTTTCAGGAATTTTGTGCGGAAATCGAAATGATGCAACTATCTTATAACTATTAATACTAAGTAAGCGCATGATAAATTCTAGATTAGATATGCTTGCTTAGTAGGATACACGATTTGCAATAAGGCATAATTACATAGCAGTAAAATAATAAAGAATATAGGGAGGTGCTATGGCTGACATGACTTAGTGCGCATTTTGATTACATGACACTTCTTGGTAATATGCAATAAAAACATAAGAGATAAAAATGGCAACATACTGACATGAATGACTACTAAGAATGAAGTTTCTGAAGTAGTACCAGTAAGCAAAGCACAGAATACCATGGTACAATGTATAATAAAGAATATAGGGAAGTGCTATGGCTGACATGACTTAGTGCGCATTTTGATTACATGACACTTCTTGGTAATATGCAATAAAAACATAAGAGATAAAAATGGCAACATACTGAGATGAATGAGTACTAAGAATGAAGTTTCTGAAGTAGTACCAGTAAGCAAAGCACAGAATACCATGCTACAATGATTAAAGAAGCATGAAATTTTGTACAACTGGCAACACATACTATTGATACGCATACAGGATCTTGCTCACATTACTTATGGCAATGCTTAAATATACATAATATAATACATTCTTAAGATAATTTGCTTATGAAACATACTTATAAGAGTGTCAGTTCATTACTTAATGCTGATGGGAATCCACTTACATATATATACGTTGGATTATGTATTTACTACATTCAATTTAAGTGGAAGGCATAAAATTACGATTATAATGATTAAATTAATATATTAGACACGTTAATGTGTTGACAGCATATACTGTAGTTACAAAATTCAGATTAAAATGAAAGCATATGATATCAAATATAATAATTAAGTTAATACTATAAACACATCGAGGATGATTATTACAGTCAAGTAAAAGTCACATAAAGTGTAGTATTTAAGGTAATACGTTAAATGCATCTAACGAATAGGATAAGAGTATGAAGAAAATAATAGGGACATAACAGTAGCAAACAGATATTACATATCTGGTAGCAGGGTTATGCGCTGGGAGGTATTAGGTGACAAATGAAAAGTGTACCCTGCAGAACTTGATGATCTTGTGAAGCTTAAAGCACGCACCCCTCCGTTTTAGTAGCACTTTTGTCCATTCCCTCCAATATCTATCTGAAGGAGGACGCATGTGGTGCGCCTCTGTCAATCTGCATGAAAATGCATAATGGTCTGGCGTTCCGATTAGTCCACATTCACAGAGATCATAGTCTCTAAGTCCAAATCTGTGTAGGTAATCAGGAAACGGGCCGTGCCCAGAGAGGAACGTAGTCAATCAAGATGAGTTGGAGAAAACAAGGTCTGTAACTTTTGGGATAAATTTATACGTCCTTCGACCTGTCTGGGAAGTATCCCATCTCTGCTGCCATTCTGCGTAAAGGTCGCCGCGTGTAATCTTTTTGAGATAAGAGGAAGGCAGAGGTAGAGCATGTTCTGGCAGGAAGATACCCGAAGCCGCTTGTTTTGCCTGTTCATCCGCCAGCTCGTTGCCGACTACACCTGTGTGCGCTGGTACCCAGCTAATGGAGGGACGATAATTGAGTGGGAGGTTGACTAATGCCCTTTGTATGTTGAGTACGAAGGGGTCTCGGCTGGCTGGTCCTTCTATGGCGGCTATGCTCGACAGTGAGTCACTATAGATATAGACAGTTTCTTGGTGACTATATGAGAGATCGATTGCTTTTTTAATAGCTGACAATTCAGCTTGGTAGACTGTGTTGTTCGGATTGAGTCTACGTTTCCAGCGGTATTTGATTTCTCCATCGATCATTGTGCATAAGCCGCATCCGGTGCCATCCTTTGTTTTGGAACCATCCGTGTAGATGGCTATTGAGTTCTGCCGACAGAGAAGTGTCTGCGTGTATATATTTTCCGCGAGGTTATGCTGGGCTGGGTGGCAGGGATAGTCAAAGATCTTGTGCATATACTCCGAGGTATGCAAGTTCCTGTTCCAGAGTTTATAGTCTTTCCCAAGTCGGAGAATATTGGAGATGGCCGCCTCTCGCTCTGCCACCAAGTCTAGTGGTGGTATCCCTGTTAGGACTTGCAGTGCCACTGTTGAAGTTGTCCTGTATCCTCTGCTTATTTGCAAAAGGGGTGGGCGTTGGAGTGAGTTAAGTAGACGCCTCTCTTGTACCGTTAGATGTTTTGCCCAAATGCCGGATCAGTATAAAACTATGGCCTGAGTAACGGTGAGATACCAATGTTTTAGCAGTTTCGATGAAATGTCCCAGGTTGGAGCCGCTGTTCTCTGCATGTAATTTTTAAGACTGTCTGTTTTTATTTTTAGATACTGAAGATACGGAAGCCAGGATAACCTTGAGTCAATGATTAAGCCCAAGTATTTGAGTTGTTTAACTATCTTGATAGGGTTGCCATAAAGTTTGATGGATGGATTCCTTTTGAGAGGTCTTTTGGCGCCTATGAGCAAAGCTTGGGATTTTGAGGCAGAGATCGTGATCTTGTCGTCCCTTGCCCAGAAGCTAAACTTGTCGAGGTAGAATTGCGCTGTCATTTCTAATTTGGATCTTCCATGGACTATAATCAAGAAGTCGTCCGCGTAGGCCAGTATGTCACAGTCCTGGCAATTGTCATCAAATTCCTTCAAGATTGAGTTGGCAACTATCGACCAAAGTACTGGTCCAAGGCATGAGCCCTGGGGGCATCCTTTCTTTAGGTGATGTCTGACCATACCATTGTTCGCTTTATACTGGAGTGTGCGATCGCTGAGGTAACTATGAATTAGCTCTTCTAGTTCTGCCGGGCAGTTCATCTGAGATAAAGCCTGTATAACATCTGGCCACCACAGGGAGTCAAATGCTCCCTGGATGTCCAGACTAATGATCAAGGAGTGGTGCCCCTTTTTTCTGTTGCACTCTATCAAGTTCATTAACTTGGAGATGGCGTGTTCTGTAGAAAGTCCTCCTCGGAAGCCAAATTGCCTGGGGTCTATGGAATTGTTTCTTTGTAGGAAAAAATTTAGTCTTCCAAGTACTATCCTTTCTAGCAGCTTGCCAAACGAGGGGATAAGACATATTGGCCTGTAGGATGTGGGTTGTTGTGGATCTTTGCCTGTTTTATGGAAGAGTGCTACCTCTGCATTTTTGGTCGATTTCGGGAAGTGTCTATTCTTCCAACAGGCACCGATGTACTCTTCGACTAGGTCAGGCGCAAAAGCATAAATCATGCGTATTACGGCATTGTCTAGCCCGTCCGGGCCTGGTGCCTTCTTTGTGTTTAGGTGTTTGACGATAGCTTCTATCTCATGCCTAGTAGGAGGGGGTTCCAAAGAAGTCTGATATCGGGTGAAGTTATTGAATGAAGTTCTTATCTCTGATTGCGCAAGGTTGTCATCTGTCTGTGGGTCTTCTTTGAAGAGTGACGTATGTATGTAGCTGTGTACATGGGCAGAGCACTACAGACCAGGCTTCCGGCCTCAGGTATAACCAATCGGAATAGTGCCTGACCTGTAGAAATTATCTAGTATCTACTTCCGCCACTGCGAGGGCGAGCCCCGCAAACCAGCGGCATTTATTGAGTCTAAGTCAGAAGTTACCGATTCACAGTAATGGTTGATACAATGGCACCTTTGCAGACGTTGTCTGCTACATGAAAAGATGTAAGTGCTGTACTGAGCTGAGTGTTATTCATACGCGCGTGTAATTACAATTGCTCTGATTGTGTAATGTTCCATCGGCAGTAATGATTTATGAGCACTGCATGAGATTTAGTACATTGAGTTAGTAAGGTGTCCGGACTTCACTACAAATCGTTATTGGTGAACTTGGCTTAATCTATGCTGCGTATCTGTCCGTGTCACATACTAAAGACATACTGTACATACATACATAGCATGATGATATACATAGCATGAAGATTACATACATAGCATGAAGATTATACATAGCACTAAAAATTACACATAGCACAAAAAATTACACATAGCATTAAAAAAATTATACATAGCATCAAACATTATTACTGTTTTGCTCAATGAACAAATTATATAACTTACTATCCGCACAAATATTGTACTCATTAGTAGCTGTGCACACAGAATATTATAAACATTAAATAGGTCCTAGCAGCCACACGTTATTTACATATTACATAATATATGCGTTTCATAATATGCGCTTACATAATATATAGGATTATAAGATAAATAATTAAATACTCGAATGCAGAACATTGCAAATTTGAATAGGTAAGTAAATGAATGATACTGAGATACATTAATAACGATTAATAGTGAGTAACTAAAGAATAGTATTTAATACTAAAGCTCATAAGTGCATAACAAAGTTCGCAAATAGTACTATAAATTTCAAAATTTCTTAATTTAATGCAAAACATACAGCTGTGTTTCAGGAATTTTGTGCGGAAATCGAAATGATGCAACTATCTTATAACTATTAATACTAAGTAAGCGCATGATAAATTCTAGATTAGATATGCTTGCTTAGTAGGTTACACGATTTGCAATAAGGCATAATTACATAGCAGTAAAATAATAAAGAATATAGGGAAGTGCTATGGCTGACATGACTTAGTGCGCATTTTGATTACATGACACTTCTTGGTAATATGCAATAAAAAGATAAGAGATAAAAATGGCAACATACTGAGATGAATGATTACTAAGAATGAAGTTTCTGAAGTAGTACCAGTAAGCAAAGCACAGAATACCATGGTACAATGTATAATAAAGAATATAGGGAAGTGCTATGGCTGACATGACTTAGTGCGCATTTTGATTACATGACACTTCTTGGTAATATGCAATAAAAACATAAGAGATAAAAATGGCAACATACTGAGATGAATGAGTACTAAGAATGAAGTTTCTGAAGTAGTACCAGTAAGCAAAGCACAGAATACCATGGTACAATGATTAAACAAGCATGAAATTTTGTACAACTGGCAACACATATTATTGATACGCATACAGGATCTTGCTTACATTACTTATGGCAATGCTTAAATATACATGATATAATACATTCTTAAGATAATTTGCTTATTGCATACTTATAAGAGTGTCAGTTCATTACTTAATGCTGATGGGAATCCACTTACATATATATACGTTGGATTATGTATTTACTACATTCAATTTAAGTGGAAGGCATAAGATTACGATTATAATGATTAAATTAATATATTAGACACGTTAAGGTGTTGACAACATATACTGTAGCTACAAAATTCAGATTAAAATGAAAGCATATGATATCAATTATAATAATTAAGTTAATACTAGAAACACATCGAGGATGATTATTACAGTCAAGTAAAAGTCACACAAAGTGTAGTATTTAAGGTAATACGTTAAATGCATCTAACGAATAGGATAAGAGTATGGGGAAAATAATATGGACATAACAGTAGCAAACAGATATTACTTATCTGGTAGCAGGGTTATGCGCTGGGAGGTATTAGGTGACAAATGAAAAGTGTTCCCTGCAGAACTTGATGATCTTGTGAAGCTTAAAGCACGCACCCCTCCGTTCTAGTAGCACTTTTGTCCATTCCCTCCAATATCTATCTGAAGGAGGACGCATGTGGTGCGCCTCTGTCAATCTGCATGTAAATGCATAATGGTCTGGCGTTCCGATTAGTCCACATTCACAGAGATCATAGTCTCTAAGTCCAAATCTGTGTAGGTAATCAGGAAACGGGCCGTGCCCAGAGAGGAACGTAGTCAATGAAGATGAGTTGGAGAAGACAAGGTCTGTAACTTTTGGGATAAATTTATACGTCCTTCGACCTGTCTGGGAAGTATCCCATCTCTGCTGCCATTCTGCGTAAAGGTCGCCGCGTGTAATCTTTTTGAGATAAGAGGAAGGCAGAGGTAGAGCATGTTCTGGCAGGAAGATACCCGAAGCCGCTTGTTTTGCCTGTTCATCCGCCAGCTCGTTGCCGACTACACCTGTGTGCGCTGGTACCCAGCTAATGATGGGACGATAATTGAGTGGGAGGTAGACTAATGCCCTTTGTATGTTGAGTACGAAGGGGTCTCGGCTGGCTGGTCCTTCTATGGCGGCTATGCTCGACAGTGAGTCACTATAGATATAGACAGTATCTTGGTGACTATATGAGAGATCGATTGCTTTTTTAATAGCTGACAATTCAGCTTGGTAGACTGTGTTGTTCGGATTGAGTCTACGTTTCCAGCGGTATTTGATTTCTCCATCGATCATTGTGCATAAGCCGCATCCGGTGCCATCCTTTGTTTTGGAACCATCCGTGTAGATGGCTATTGAGTTCTGCCGACAGAGAAGTGTCTGCGTGTATATATTTTCCGCAAGGTTATGCTGGGCTGGGTGGCAGGGATAGTCAAAGATCTTGTGCATATACTCCGAGGTATGCAAGTTCCTGTTCCAGAGTTTATAGTCTTTCCCAAGTCGGAGAATATTGGAGATGGCCGCCTCTCGCTCTGCCACCAAGTCTAGTGGTGGTATCCCTGTTAGGACTTGCAGTGCCGCTGTTGAAGTTGTCCTGTATCCTCTGCTTATTTGCAAAAGGTGTGGGCGTTGGAGTGAGTTAAGTAGGCGCCTCTCTTGTACCGTTAGATGATTTGCCCAAATGCCGGATCCGTATAAAACTATGGCCTGAGTAACGGTGAGATACCAATGTTTTAGCAGTTTCGATGAAATGCCCCAGGTTGGAGCCGCTGTTCTCTGCATGTAATTTTTAAGACTGTCTGTTTTTATTTTTAGATACTGAAGATACGGAAGCCAGGATAACCTTGAGTCAATGATTAAGCCCAAGTATTTGAGTTGTTTAACTATCTTGATGGGGTTGCCATAAAGTTTGATGGATGGATTCCTTTTGAGAGATCTTTTGGCGCCTATGAGCAAAGCTTGGGATTTTGAGGCAGAGATCGTGATCTTGTGGTCCCTTGCCCAGAAGCTAAACTTGTCGAGGTAGAATTGCGCTGTCATTTCTAATTTGGATCTTCCATGGACTATAATCAAGAAGTCGTCCGCGTAGGCCAGTATGTCACAGTCCTGGCAATTGTCATCAAATTCCTTCAAGATTGAGTTGGCAACTATCGACCAAAGTACTGGTCCAAGGCATGAGCCCTGGGGGCATCCTTTCTTTAGGTGATGTCTGACTATACCATTGTTCGCTTTATACTGGAGTGTGCGATCGCTGAGGTAACTATGAATTAGCTCTTCTAGTTCTGCCGGGCAGTTCATCTGAGATAAAGCCTGTATAACATCTGGCCACCACAGGGAGTCAAATGCTCCCTGGATGTCCAGACTAATGATCAAGGAGTGGTGCCCCTTTTTTCTGTTGCACTCTATCAAGTTCATTAACTTGGAGATGGCGTGTTCTGTAGAAAGTCCTCCTCGGAAGCCAAATTGCCTGGGGTCTATGGAATTGTTTCTTTGTAGGAAAAAATTTAGTCTTCCAAGTACTATCCTTTCTAGCAGCTTGCCAAACGAGGGGATAAGACATATTGGCCTGTAGGATGTGGGTTGTTGTGGATCTTTGCCTGTTTTATGGAAGAGTGCTACCTCTGCATTTTTGGTCGATTTCGGGAAGTGTCTATTCTTCCAACAGGCACCGATGTACTCTTCGACTAGGTCAGGCGCAAAAGCATAAATCATGCGTATTACGGCATTGTCTAGCCCGTCCGGGCCTGGTGCCTTCTTTGTGTTTAGGTGTTTGACGATAGCTTCTATCTCATGCCTAGTAGGAGGGGGTTCCAAAGAACTCTGATATCTGGTGAAGTTATTGAATGAAGTTCTTATCTCTGATTGCGCAAGGTTGTCATCTGTCTGTGGGTCTTCTTTGAAGAGTGACGTATGTATGTAGCTGTGTACATGGGCAGAGCACTACAGACCAGGCTTCCGGCCTCAGGTATAACCAATCGGAATAGTGCCTGACCTGTAGAAATTATCTAGTATCTACTTTCGCCACTGCGAGGGCGAGCCCCGCAAACCAGCGGCATTTATTGAGTCTAAGTCAGAAGTTACCGATTCACAGTAATGGTTGATACAATGGCACCTTTGCAGACGTTGTCTGCTACATGAAAAGATGTAAGTGCTGTACTGAGCTGAGTGTTATTCATACGCGCGTGTAATTACAATTGCTCTGATTGTGTAATGTTCCATCGGCAGTAATGATTTATGAGCACTGCATGAGATTTAGTACATTGAGTTAGTAAGGTGTCCGGACTTCACTACAAATCGTTATTGGTGAACTTGGCTTAATCTATGCTGCGTATCTGTCCGTGTCACATACTAAAGACATACTGTACATACATACATAGCATGATGATATACATAGCATGAAGATTACATACATAGCATGAAGATTATACATAGCACTAAAAATTACACATAGCACAAAAAATTACACATAGCATTAAAAAAATTATACATAGCATCAAACATTATTACTGTTTTGCTCAATGAACAAATTATATAACTTACTATCCGCACAAATATTGTACTCATTAGTAGCTGTGCACACAGAATATTATAAACATTAAATAGGTCCTAGCAGCCACACGTTATTTACATATTACATAATATATGCGTTTCATAATATGCGCTTACATAATATATAGGATTATAAGATAAATAATTAAATACTCGAATGCAGAACATTGCAAATTTGAATAGGTAAGTAAATGAATGATACTGAGATACATTAATAACGATTAATAGTGAGTAACTAAAGAATAGTATTTAATACTAAAGCTCATAAGTGCATAACAAAGTTCGCAAATAGTACTATAAATTTCAAAATTTCTTAATTTAATGCAAAACATACAGCTGTGTTTCAGGAATTTTGTGCGGAAATCGAAATGATGCAACTATCTTATAACTATTAATACTAAGTAAGCGCATGATAAATTCTAGATTAGATATGCTTGCTTAGTAGGTTACACGATTTGCAATAAGGCATAATTACATAGCAGTAAAATAATAAAGAATATAGGGAAGTGCTATGGCTGACATGACTTAGTGCGCATTTTGATTACATGACACTTCTTGGTAATATGCAATAAAAACATAAGAGATAAAAATGGCAACATACTGAGATGAATGATTACTAAGAATGAAGTTTCTGAAGTAGTACCAGTAAGCAAAGCACAGAATACCATGGTACAATGTATAATAAAGAATATAGGGAAGTGCTATGGCTGACATGACTTAGTGCGCATTTTGATTACATGACACTTCTTGGTAATATGCAATAAAAACATAAGAGATAAAAATGGCAACATACTGAGATGAATGAGTACTAAGAATGAAGTTTCTGAAGTAGTACCAGTAAGCAAAGCACAGAATACCATGGTACAATGATTAAACAAGCATGAAATTTTGTACAACTGGCAACACATATTATTGATACGCATACAGGATCTTGCTTACATTACTTATGGCAATGCTTAAATATACATGATATAATACATTCTTAAGATAATTTGCTTATTGCATACTTATAAGAGTGTCAGTTCATTACTTAATGCTGATGGGAATCCACTTACATATATATACGTTGGATTATGTATTTACTACATTCAATTTAAGTGGAAGGCATAAGATTACGATTATAATGATTAAATTAATATATTAGACACGTTAAGGTGTTGACAACATATACTGTAGCTACAAAATTCAGATTAAAATGAAAGCATATGATATCAATTATAATAATTAAGTTAATACTAGAAACACATCGAGGATGATTATTACAGTCAAGTAAAAGTCACACAAAGTGTAGTATTTAAGGTAATACGTTAAATGCATCTAACGAATAGGATAAGAGTATGGGGAAAATAATATGGACATAACAGTAGCAAACAGATATTACTTATCTGGTAGCAGGGTTATGCGGTGGGAGGTATTAGGTGACAAATGAAAAGTGTTCCCTGCAGAACTTGATGATCTTGTGAAGCTTAAAGCACGCACCCCTCCGTTCTAGTAGCACTTTTGTCCATTCCCTCCAATATCTATCTGAAGGAGGACGCATGTGGTGCGCCTCTGTCAATCTGCATGTAAATGCATAATGGTCTGGCGTTCCGATTAGTCCACATTCACAGAGATCATAGTCTCTAAGTCCAAATCTGTGTAGGTAATCAGGAAACGGGCCGTGCCCAGAGAGGAACGTAGTCAATGAAGATGAGTTGGAGAAGACAAGGTCTGTAACTTTTGGGATAAATTTATACGTCCTTCGACCTGTCTGGGAAGTATCCCATCTCTGCTGCCATTCTGCGTAAAGGTCGCCGCGTGTAATCTTTTTGAGATAAGAGGAAGGCAGAGGTAGAGCATGTTCTGGCAGGAAGATACCCGAAGCCGCTTGTTTTGCCTGTTCATCCGCCAGCTCGTTGCCGACTACACCTGTGTGCGCTGGTACCCAGCTAATGATGGGACGATAATTGAGTGGGAGGTAGACTAATGCCCTTTGTATGTTGAGTACGAAGGGGTCTCGGCTGGCTGGTCCTTCTATGGCGGCTATGCTCGACAGTGAGTCACTATAGATATAGACAGTATCTTGGTGACTATATGAGAGATCGATTGCTTTTTTAATAGCTGACAATTCAGCTTGGTAGACTGTGTTGTTCGGATTGAGTCTACGTTTCAGCGGTATTTGATTTCTCCATCGATCATTGTGCATAAGCCGCATCCGGTGCCATCCTTTGTTTTGGAACCATCCGTGTAGATGGCTATTGAGTTCTGCCGACAGAGAAGTGTCTGCGTGTATATATTTTCCGCAAGGTTATGCTGGGCTGGGTGGCAGGGATAGTCAAAGATCTTGTGCATATACTCCGAGGTATGCAAGTTCCTGTTCCAGAGTTTATAGTCTTTCCCAAGTCGGAAAATATTGGAGATAGCCGCCTCTCGCTCTGCCACCAAGTCTAGTGGTGGTATCCCTGTTAGGACTTGCAGTGCCGCTGTTGAAGTTGTCCTGTATCCTCTGCTTATTTGCAAAAGGTGTGGGCGTTGGAGTGAGTTAAGTAGGCGCCTCTCTTGTACCGTTAGATGATTTGCCCAAATGCCGGATCCGTATAAAACTATGGCCTGAGTAACGGTGAGATACCAATGTTTTAGCAGTTTCGATGAAATGCCCCAGGTTGGAGCCGCTGTTCTCTGCATGTAATTTTTAAGACTGTCTGTTTTTATTTTTAGATACTGAAGATACGGAAGCCAGGATAACCTTGAGTCAATGATTAAGCCCAAGTATTTGAGTTGTTTAACTATCTTGATGGGGTTGCCATAAAGTTTGATGGATGGATTCCTTTTGAGAGATCTTTTGGCGCCTATGAGCAAAGCTTGGGATTTTGAGGCAGAGATCGTGATCTTGTGGTCCCTTGCCCAGAAGCTAAACTTGTCGAGGTAGAATTGCGCTGTCATTTCTAATTTGGATCTTCCATGGACTATAATCAAGAAGTCGTCCGCGTAGGCCAGTATGTCACAGTCCTGGCAATTGTCATCAAATTCCTTCAAGATTGAGTTGGCAACTATCGACCAAAGTACTGGTCCAAGGCATGAGCCCTGGGGGCATCCTTTCTTTAGGTGATGTCTGACTATACCATTGTTCGCTTTATACTGGAGTGTGCGATCGCTGAGGTAACTATGAATTAGCTCTTCTAGTTCTGCCGGGCAGTTCATCTGAGATAAAGCCTGTATAACATCTGGCCACCACAGGGAGTCAAATGCTCCCTGGATGTCCAGACTAATGATCAAGGAGTGGTGCCCCTTTTTTCTGTTGCACTCTATCAAGTTCATTAACTTGGAGATGGCGTGTTCTGTAGAAAGTCCTCCTCGGAAGCCAAATTGCCTGGGGTCTATGGAATTGTTTCTTTGTAGGAAAAAATTTAGTCTTCCAAGTACTATCCTTTCTAGCAGCTTGCCAAACGAGGGGATAAGACATATTGGCCTGTAGGATGTGGGTTGTTGTGGATCTTTGCCTGTTTTATGGAAGAGTGCTACCTCTGCATTTTTGGTCGATTTCGGGAAGTGTCTATTCTTCCAACAGGCACCGATGTACTCTTCGACTAGGTCAGGCGCAAAAGCATAAATCATGCGTATTACGGCATTGTCTAGCCCGTCCGGGCCTGGTGCCTTCTTTGTGTTTAGGTGTTTGACGATAGCTTCTATCTCATGCCTAGTAGGAGGGGGTTCCAAAGAACTCTGATATCTGGTGAAGTTATTGAATGAAGTTCTTATCTCTGATTGCGCAAGGTTGTCATCTGTCTGTGGGTCTTCTTTGAAGAGTGACGTAAGTATGTAGCTGTGTACATGGGCAGAGCACTACAGACCAGGCTTCCGGCCTCAGGTATAACCAATCGGAATAGTGCCTGACCTGTAGAAATTATCTAGTATCTACTTCCGCCACTGCGAGGGCGAGCCCCGAAAACCAGCGGCATTTATTGAGTCTAAGTCAGAAGTTACCGATTCACAGTAATGGTTGATACAATGGCACCTTTGCAGACGTTGTCTGCTACATGAAAAGATGTAAGTGCTGTACTGAGCTGAGTGTTATTCATACGCGCGTGTAATTACAATTGCTCTGATTGTGTAATGTTCCATCGGCAGTAATGATTTATGAGCACTGCATGAGATTTAGTACATTGAGTTAGTAAGGTGTCCGGACTTCACTACAAATCGTTATTGGTGAACTTGGCTTAATCTATGCTGCGTATCTGTCCGTGTCACATACTAAAGACATACTGTACATACATACATAGCATGATGATATACATAGCATGAAGATTACATACATAGCATGAAGATTATACATAGCACTAAAAATTACACATAGCACAAAAAATTACACATAGCATTAAAAAAATTATACATAGCATCAAACATTATTACTGTTTTGCTCAATGAACAAATTATATAACTTACTATCCGCACAAATATTGTACTCATTAGTAGCTGTGCACACAGAATATTATAAACATTAAATAGGTCCTAGCAGCCACACGTTATTTACATATTACATAATATATGCGTTTCATAATATGCGCTTACATAATATATAGGATTATAAGATAAATAATTAAATACTCGAATGCAGAACATTGCAAATTTGAATAGGTAAGTAAATGAATGATACTGAGATACATTAATAACGATTAATAGTGAGTAACTAAAGAATAGTATTTAATACTAAAGCTCATAAGTGCATAACAAAGTTCGCAAATAGTACTATAAATTTCAAAATTTCTTAATTTAATGCAAAACATACAGCTGTGTTTCAGGAATTTTGTGCGGAAATCGAAATGATGCAACTATCTTATAACTATTAATACTAAGTAAGCGCCTGATAAATTCTAGATTAGATATGCTTGCTTAGTAGGTTACACGATTTGCAATAAGGCATAATTACATAGCAGTAAAATAATAAAGAATATAGGGAAGTGCTATGGCTGACATGACTTAGTGCGCATTTTGATTACATGACACTTCTTGGTAATATGCAATAAAAACATAAGAGATAAAAATGGCAACATACTGAGATGAATGATTACTAAGAATGAAGTTTCTGAAGTAGTACCAGTAAGCAAAGCACAGAATACCATGGTACAATGTATAATAAAGAATATAGGGAAGTGCTATGGCTGACATGACTTAGTGCGCATTTTGATTACATGACACTTCTTGGTAATATGCAATAAAAACATAAGAGATAAAAATGGCAACATACTGAGATGAATGAGTACTAAGAATGAAGTTTCTGAAGTAGTACCAGTAAGCAAAGCACAGAATACCATGGTACAATGATTAAACAAGCATGAAATTTTGTACAACTGGCAACACATATTATTGATACGCATACAGGATCTTGCTTACATTACTTATGGCAATGCTTAAATATACATGATATAATACATTCTTAAGATAATTTGCTTATTGCATACTTATAAGAGTGTCAGTTCATTACTTAATGCTGATGGGAATCCACTTACATATATATACGTTGGATTATGTATTTACTACATTCAATTTAAGTGGAAGGCATAAGATTACGATTATAATGATTAAATTAATATATTAGACACGTTAAGGTGTTGACAACATATACTGTAGCTACAAAATTCAGATTAAAATGAAAGCATATGATATCAATTATAATAATTAAGTTAATACTAGAAACACATCGAGGATGATTATTACAGTCAAGTAAAAGTCACACAAAGTGTAGTATTTAAGGTAATACGTTAAATGCATCTAACGAATAGGATAAGAGTATGGGGAAAATAATATGGACATAACAGTAGCAAACAGATATTACTTATCTGGTAGCAGGGTTATGCGCTGGGAGGTATTAGGTGACAAATGAAAAGTGTACCCTGCAGAACTTGATGATCTTGTGAAGCTTAAAGCACGCACCCCTCCGTTCTAGTAGCACTTTTGTCCATTCCCTCCAATATCTATCTGAAGGAGGACGCATGTGGTGCGCCTCTGTCAATCTGCATGTAAATGCATAATGGTCTGGCGTTCCGATTAGTCCACATTCACAGAGATCATAGTCTCTAAGTCCAAATCTGTGTAGGTAATCAGGAAACGGGCCGTGCCCAGAGAGGAACGTAGTCAATGAAGATGAGTTGGAGAAGACAAGGTCTGTAACTTTTGGGATAAATTTATACGTCCTTCGACCTGTCTGGGAAGTATCCCATCTCTGCTGCCATTCTGCGTAAAGGTCGCCGCGTGTAATCTTTTTGAGATAAGAGGAAGGCAGAGGTAGAGCATGTTCTGGCAGGAAGATACCCGAAGCCGCTTGTTTTGCCTGTTCATCCGCCAGCTCGTTGCCGACTACACCTGTGTGCGCTGGTACCCAGCTAATGATGGGACGATAATTGAGTGGGAGGTAGACTAATGCCCTTTGTATGTTGAGTACGAAGGGGTCTCGGCTGGCTGGTCCTTCTATGGCGGCTATGCTCGACAGTGAGTCACTATAGATATAGACAGTATCTTGGTGACTATATGAGAGATCGATTGCTTTTTTAATAGCTGACAATTCAGCTTGGTAGACTGTGTTGTTCGGATTGAGTCTACGTTTCCAGCGGTATTTGATTTCTCCATCGATCATTGTGCATAAGCCGCATCCGGTGCCATCCTTTGTTTTGGAACCATCCGTGTAGATGGCTATTGAGTTCTGCCGACAGAGAAGTGTCTGCGTGTATATATTTTCCGCAAGGTTATGCTGGGCTGGGTGGCAGGGATAGTCAAAGATCTTGTGCATATACTCCGAGGTATGCAAGTTCCTGTTCCAGAGTTTATAGTCTTTCCCAAGTCGGAGAATATTGGAGATGGCCGCCTCTCGCTCTGCCACCAAGTCTAGTGGTGGTATCCCTGTTAGGACTTGCAGTGCCGCTGTTGAAGTTGTCCTGTATCCTCTGCTTATTTGCAAAAGGTGTGGGCGTTGGAGTGAGTTAAGTAGGCGCCTCTCTTGTACCGTTAGATGATTTGCCCAAATGCCGGATCCGTATAAAACTATGGCCTGAGTAACGGTGAGATACCAATGTTTTAGCAGTTTCGATGAAATGCCCCAGGTTGGAGCCGCTGTTCTCTGCATGTAATTTTTAAGACTGTCTGTTTTTATTTTTAGATACTGAAGATACGGAAGCCAGGATAACCTTGAGTCAATGATTAAGCCCAAGTATTTGAGTTGTTTAACTATCTTGATGGGGTTGCCATAAAGTTTGATGGATGGATTCCTTTTGAGAGATCTTTTGGCGCCTATGAGCAAAGCTTGGGATTTTGAGGCAGAGATCGTGATCTTGTGGTCCCTTGCCCAGAAGCTAAACTTGTCGAGGTAGAATTGCGCTGTCATTTCTAATTTGGATCTTCCATGGACTATAATCAAGAAGTCGTCCGCGTAGGCCAGTATGTCACAGTCCTGGCAATTGTCATCAAATTCCTTCAAGATTGAGTTGGCAACTATCGACCAAAGTACTGGTCCAAGGCATGAGCCCTGGGGGCATCCTTTCTTTAGGTGATGTCTGACTATACCATTGTTCGCTTTATACTGGAGTGTGCGATCGCTGAGGTAACTATGAATTAGCTCTTCTAGTTCTGCCGGGCAGTTCATCTGAGATAAAGCCTGTATAACATCTGGCCACCACAGGGAGTCAAATGCTCCCTGGATGTCCAGACTAATGATCAAGGAGTGGTGCCCCTTTTTTCTGTTGCACTCTATCAAGTTCATTAACTTGGAGATGGCGTGTTCTGTAGAAAGTCCTCCTCGGAAGCCAAATTGCCTGGGGTCTATGGAATTGTTTCTTTGTAGGAAAAAATTTAGTCTTCCAAGTACTATCCTTTCTAGCAGCTTGCCAAACGAGGGGATAAGACATATTGGCCTGTAGGATGTGGGTTGTTGTGGATCTTTGCCTGTTTTATGGAAGAGTGCTACCTCTGCATTTTTGGTCGATTTCGGGAAGTGTCTATTCTTCCAACAGGCACCGATGTACTCTTCGACTAGGTCAGGCGCAAAAGCATAAATCATGCGTATTACGGCATTGTCTAGCCCGTCCGGGCCTGGTGCCTTCTTTGTGTTTAGGTGTTTGACGATAGCTTCTATCTCATGCCTAGTAGGAGGGGGTTCCAAAGAACTCTGATATCTGGTGAAGTTATTGAATGAAGTTCTTATCTCTGATTGCGCAAGGTTGTCATCTGTCTGTGGGTCTTCTTTGAAGAGTGACGTATGTATGTAGCTGTGTACATGGGCAGAGCACTACAGACCAGGCTTCCGGCCTCAGGTATAACCAATCGGAATAGTGCCTGACCTGTAGAAATTATCTAGTATCTACTTCCGCCACTGCGAGGGCGAGCCCCGCAAACCAGCGGCATTTATTGAGTCTAAGTCAGAAGTTACCGATTCACAGTAATGGTTGATACAATGGCACCTTTGCAGACGTTGTCTGCTACATGAAAAGATGTAAGTGCTGTACTGAGCTGAGTGTTATTCATACGCGCGTGTAATTACAATTGCTCTGATTGTGTAATGTTCCATCGGCAGTAATGATTTATGAGCACTGCATGAGATTTAGTACATTGAGTTAGTAAGGTGTCCGGACTTCACTACAAATCGTTATTGGTGAACTTGGCTTAATCTATGCTGCGTATCTGTCCGTGTCACATACTAAAGACATACTGTACATACATACATAGCATGATGATATACATAGCATGAAGATTACATACATAGCATGAAGATTATACATAGCACTAAAAATTACACATAGCACAAAAAATTACACATAGCATTAAAAAAATTATACATAGCATCAAACATTATTACTGTTTTGCTCAATGAACAAATTATATAACTTACTATCCGCACAAATATTGTACTCATTAGTAGCTGTGCACACAGAATATTATAAACATTAAATAGGTCCTAGCAGCCACACGTTATTTACATATTACATAATATATGCGTTTCATAATATGCGCTTACATAATATATAGGATTATAAGATAAATAATTAAATACTCGAATGCAGAACATTGCAAATTTGAATAGGTAAGTAAATGAATGATACTGAGATACATTAATAACGATTAATAGTGAGTAACTAAAGAATAGTATTTAATACTAAAGCTCATAAGTGCATAACAAAGTTCGCAAATAGTACTATAAATTTCAAAATTTCTTAATTTAATGCAAAACATACAGCTGTGTTTCAGGAATTTTGTGCGGAAATCGAAATGATGCAACTATCTTATAACTATTAATACTAAGTAAGCGCATGATAAATTCTAGATTAGATATGCTTGCTTAGTAGGTTACACGATTTGCAATAAGGCATAATTACATAGCAGTAAAATAATAAAGAATATAGGGAAGTGCTATGGCTGACATGACTTAGTGCGCATTTTGATTACATGACACTTCTTGGTAATATGCAATAAAAACATAAGAGATAAAAATGGCAACATACTGAGATGAATGAGTACTAAGAATGAAGTTTCTGAAGTAGTACCAGTAAGCAAAGCACAGAATACCATGGTACAATGATTAAACAAGCATGAAATTTTGTACAACTGGCAACACATATTATTGATACGCATACAGGATCTTGCTTACATTACTTATGGCAATGCTTAAATATACATGATATAATACATTCTTAAGATAATTTGCTTATTGCATACTTATAAGAGTGTCAGTTCATTACTTAATGCTGATGGGAATCCACTTACATATATATACGTTGGATTATGTATTTACTACATTCAATTTAAGTGGAAGGCATAAGATTACGATTATAATGATTAAATTAATATATTAGACACGTTAAGGTGTTGACAACATATACTGTAGCTACAAAATTCAGATTAAAATGAAAGCATATGATATCAATTATAATAATTAAGTTAATACTAGAAACACATCGAGGATGATTATTACAGTCAAGTAAAAGTCACACAAAGTGTAGTATTTAAGGTAATACGTTAAATGCATCTAACGAATAGGATAAGAGTATGGGGAAAATAATATGGACATAACAGTAGCAAACAGATATTACTTATCTGGTAGCAGGGTTATGCGCTGGGAGGTATTAGGTGACAAATGAAAAGTGTTCCCTGCAGAACTTGATGATCTTGTGAAGCTTAAAGCACGCACCCCTCCGTTCTAGTAGCACTTTTGTCCATTCCCTCCAATATCTATCTGAAGGAGGACGCATGTGGTGCGCCTCTGTCAATCTGCATGTAAATGCATAATGGTCTGGCGTTCCGATTAGTCCACATTCACAGAGATCATAGTCTCTAAGTCCAAATCTGTGTAGGTAATCAGGAAACGGGCCGTGCCCAGAGAGGAACGTAGTCAATGAAGATGAGTTGGAGAAGACAAGGTCTGTAACTTTTGGGATAAATTTATACGTCCTTCGACCTGTCTGGGAAGTATCCCATCTCTGCTGCCATTCTGCGTAAAGGTCGCCGCGTGTAATCTTTTTGAGATAAGAGGAAGGCAGAGGTAGAGCATGTTCTGGCAGGAAGATACCCGAAGCCGCTTGTTTTGCCTGTTCATCCGCCAGCTCGTTGCCGACTACACCTGTGTGCGCTGGTACCCAGCTAATGATGGGACGATAATTGAGTGGGAGGTAGACTAATGCCCTTTGTATGTTGAGTACGAAGGGGTCTCGGCTGGCTGGTCCTTCTATGGCGGCTATGCTCGACAGTGAGTCACTATAGATATAGACAGTATCTTGGTGACTATATGAGAGATCGATTGCTTTTTTAATAGCTGACAATTCAGCTTGGTAGACTGTGTTGTTCGGATTGAGTCTACGTTTCCAGCGGTATTTGATTTCTCCATCGATCATTGTGCATAAGCCGCATCCGGTGCCATCCTTTGTTTTGGAACCATCCGTGTAGATGGCTATTGAGTTCTGCCGACAGAGAAGTGTCTGCGTGTATATATTTTCCGCAAGGTTATGCTGGGCTGGGTGGCAGGGATAGTCAAAGATCTTGTGCATATACTCCGAGGTATGCAAGTTCCTGTTCCAGAGTTTATAGTCTTTCCCAAGTCGGAGAATATTGGAGATGGCCGCCTCTCGCTCTGCCACCAAGTCTAGTGGTGGTATCCCTGTTAGGACTTGCAGTGCCGCTGTTGAAGTTGTCCTGTATCCTCTGCTTATTTGCAAAAGGTGTGGGCGTTGGAGTGAGTTAAGTAGGCGCCTCTCTTGTACCGTTAGATGATTTGCCCAAATGCCGGATCCGTATAAAACTATGGCCTGAGTAACGGTGAGATACCAATGTTTTAGCAGTTTCGATGAAATGCCCCAGGTTGGAGCCGCTGTTCTCTGCATGTAATTTTTAAGACTGTCTGTTTTTATTTTTAGATACTGAAGATACGGAAGCCAGGATAACCTTGAGTCAATGATTAAGCCCAAGTATTTGAGTTGTTTAACTATCTTGATGGGGTTGCCATAAAGTTTGATGGATGGATTCCTTTTGAGAGATCTTTTGGCGCCTATGAGCAAAGCTTGGGATTTTGAGGCAGAGATCGTGATCTTGTGGTCCCTTGCCCAGAAGCTAAACTTGTCGAGGTAGAATTGCGCTGTCATTTCTAATTTGGATCTTCCATGGACTATAATCAAGAAGTCGTCCGCGTAGGCCAGTATGTCACAGTCCTGGCAATTGTCATCAAATTCCTTCAAGATTGAGTTGGCAACTATCGACCAAAGTACTGGTCCAAGGCATGAGCCCTGGGGGCATCCTTTCTTTAGGTGATGTCTGACTATACCATTGTTCGCTTTATACTGGAGTGTGCGATCGCTGAGGTAACTATGAATTAGCTCTTCTAGTTCTGCCGGGCAGTTCATCTGAGATAAAGCCTGTATAACATCTGGCCACCACAGGGAGTCAAATGCTCCCTGGATGTCCAGACTAATGATCAAGGAGTGGTGCCCCTTTTTTCTGTTGCACTCTATCAAGTTCATTAACTTGGAGATGGCGTGTTCTGTAGAAAGTCCTCCTCGGAAGCCAAATTGCCTGGGGTCTATGGAATTGTTTCTTTGTAGGAAAAAATTTAGTCTTCCAAGTACTATCCTTTCTAGCAGCTTGCCAAACGAGGGGATAAGACATATTGGCCTGTAGGATGTGGGTTGTTGTGGATCTTTGCCTGTTTTATGGAAGAGTGCTACCTCTGCATTTTTGGTCGATTTCGGGAAGTGTCTATTCTTCCAACAGGCACCGATGTACTCTTCGACTAGGTCAGGCGCAAAAGCATAAATCATGCGTATTACGGCATTGTCTAGCCCGTCCGGGCCTGGTGCCTTCTTTGTGTTTAGGTGTTTGACGATAGCTTCTATCTCATGCCTAGTAGGAGGGGGTTCCAAAGAACTCTGATATCTGGTGAAGTTATTGAATGAAGTTCTTATCTCTGATTGCGCAAGGTTGTCATCTGTCTGTGGGTCTTCTTTGAAGAGTGACGTAAGTATGTAGCTGTGTACATGGGCAGAGCACTACAGACCAGGCTTCCGGCCTCAGGTATAACCAATCGGAATAGTGCCTGACCTGTAGAAATTATCTAGTATCTACTTCCGCCACTGCGAGGGCGAGCCCCGCAAACCAGCGGCATTTATTGAGTCTAAGTCAGAAGTTACCGATTCACAGTAATGGTTGATACAATGGCACTTTTGCAGACGTTGTCTGCTACATGAAAAGATGTAAGTGCTGTACTGAGCTGAGTGTTATTCATACGCGCGTGTAATTACAATTGCTCTGATTGTGTAATGTTCCATCGGCAGTAATGATTTATGAGCACTGCATGAGATTTAGTACATTGAGTTAGTAAGGTGTCCGGACTTCACTACAAATCGTTATTGGTGAACTTGGCTTAATCTATGCTGCGTATCTGTCCGTGTCACATACTAAAGACATACTGTACATACATACATAGCATGATGATATACATAGCATGAAGATTACATACATAGCATGAAGATTATACATAGCACTAAAAATTACACATAGCACAAAAAATTACACATAGCATTAAAAAAATTATACATAGCATCAAACATTATTACTGTTTTGCTCAATGAACAAATTATATAACTTACTATCCGCACAAATATTGTACTCATTAGTAGCTGTGCACACAGAATATTATAAACATTAAATAGGTCCTAGCAGCCACACGTTATTTACATATTACATAATATATGCGTTTCATAATATGCGCTTATATAATATATAGGATTATAAGATAAATAATTAAATACTCGAATGCAGAACATTGCAAATTTGAATAGGTGAGTAAATGAATGATACTGAGATACATTAATAACGATTAATAGTGAGTAACTAAAGAATAGTATTTAATACTAAAGCTCATAAGTGCATAACAAAGTTCGCAAATAGTACTATAAATTTCAAAATTTCTTAATTTAATGCAAAACATACAGCTGTGTTTCAGGAATTTTGTGCGGAAATCGAAATGATGCAACTATCTTATAACTATTAATACTAAGTAAGCGCAGGATAAATTCTAGATTAGATATGCTTGCTTAGTAGGTTACACGATTTGCAATAAGGCATAATTACATAGCAGTAAAATAATAAAGAATATAGGGAAGTGCTATGGCTGACATGACTTAGTGCGCATTTTGATTACATGACACTTCTTGGTAATATGCAATAAAAACATAAGAGATAAAAATGGCAACATACTGAGATGAATGATTACTAAGAATGAAGTTTCTGAAGTAGTACCAGTAAGCAAAGCACAGAATACCATGGTACAATGTATAATAAAGAATATAGGGAAGTGCTATGGCTGACATGACTTAGTGCGCATTTTGATTACATGACACTTCTTGGTAATATGCAATAAAAACATAAGAGATAAAAATGGCAACATACTGAGATGAATGATTACTAAGAATGAAGTTTCTGAAGTAGTACCAGTAAGCAAAGCACAGAATACCATGGTACAATGTATAATAAAGAATATAGGGAAGTGCTATGGCTGACATGACTTAGTGCGCATTTTGATTACATGACACTTCTTGGTAATATGCAATAAAAACATAAGAGATAAAAATGGCAACATACTGAGATGAATGAGTACTAAGAATGAAGTTTCTGAAGTAGTACCAGTAAGCAAAGCACAGAATACCATGGTACAATGATTAAACAAGCATGAAATTTTGTACAACTGGCAACACATATTATTGATACGCATACAGGATCTTGCTTACATTACTTATGGCAATGCTTAAATATACATGATATAATACATTCTTAAGATAATTTGCTTATTGCATACTTATAAGAGTGTCAGTTCATTACTTAATGCTGATGGGAATCCACTTACATATATATACGTTGGATTATGTATTTACTACATTCAATTTAAGTGGAAGGCATAAGATTACGATTATAATGATTAAATTAATATATTAGACACGTTAAGGTGTTGACAACATATACTGTAGCTACAAAATTCAGATTAAAATGAAAGCATATGATATCAATTATAATAATTAAGTTAATACTAGAAACACATCGAGGATGATTATTACAGTCAAGTAAAAGTCACACAAAGTGTAGTATTTAAGGTAATACGTTAAATGCATCTAACGAATAGGATAAGAGTATGGGGAAAATAATATGGACATAACAGTAGCAAACAGATATTACTTATCTGGTAGCAGGGTTATGCGCTGGGAGGTATTAGGTGACAAATGAAAAGTGTTCCCTGCAGAACTTGATGATCTTGTGAAGCTTAAAGCACGCACCCCTCCGTTCTAGTAGCACTTTTGTCCATTCCCTCCAATATCTATCTGAAGGAGGACGCATGTGGTGCGCCTCTGTCAATCTGCATGTAAATGCATAATGGTCTGGCGTTCCGATTAGTCCACATTCACAGAGATCATAGTCTCTAAGTCCAAATCTGTGTAGGTAATCAGGAAACGGGCCGTGCCCAGAGAGGAACGTAGTCAATGAAGATGAGTTGGAGAAGACAAGGTCTGTAACTTTTGGGATAAATTTATACGTCCTTCGACCTGTCTGGGAAGTATCCCATCTCTGCTGCCATTCTGCGTAAAGGTCGCCGCGTGTAATCTTTTTGAGATAAGAGGAAGGCAGAGGTAGAGCATGTTCTGGCAGGAAGATACCCGAAGCCGCTTGTTTTGCCTGTTCATCCGCCAGCTCGTTGCCGACTACACCTGTGTGCGCTGGTACCCAGCTAATGATGGGACGATAATTGAGTGGGAGGTAGACTAATGCCCTTTGTATGTTGAGTACGAAGGGGTCTCGGCTGGCTGGTCCTTCTATGGCGGCTATGCTCGACAGTGAGTCACTATAGATATAGACAGTATCTTGGTGACTATATGAGAGATCGATTGCTTTTTTAATAGCTGACAATTCAGCTTGGTAGACTGTGTTGTTCGGATTGAGTCTACGTTTCCAGCGGTATTTGATTTCTCCATCGATCATTGTGCATAAGCCGCATCCGGTGCCATCCTTTGTTTTGGAACCATCCGTGTAGATGGCTATTGAGTTCTGCCGACAGAGAAGTGTCTGCGTGTATATATTTTCCGCAAGGTTATGCTGGGCTGGGTGGCAGGGATAGTCAAAGATCTTGTGCATATACTCCGAGGTATGCAAGTTCCTGTTCCAGAGTTTATAGTCTTTCCCAAGTCGGAGAATATTGGAGATGGCCGCCTCTCGCTCTGCCACCAAGTCTAGTGGTGGTATCCCTGTTAGGACTTGCAGTGCCGCTGTTGAAGTTGTCCTGTATCCTCTGCTTATTTGCAAAAGGTGTGGGCGTTGGAGTGAGTTAAGTAGGCGCCTCTCTTGTACCGTTAGATGATTTGCCCAAATGCCGGATCCGTATAAAACTATGGCCTGAGTAACGGTGAGATACCAATGTTTTAGCAGTTTCGATGAAATGCCCCAGGTTGGAGCCGCTGTTCTCTGCATGTAATTTTTAAGACTGTCTGTTTTTATTTTTAGATACTGAAGATACGGAAGCCAGGATAACCTTGAGTCAATGATTAAGCCCAAGTATTTGAGTTGTTTAACTATCTTGATGGGGTTGCCATAAAGTTTGATGGATGGATTCCTTTTGAGAGATCTTTTGGCGCCTATGAGCAAAGCTTGGGATTTTGAGGCAGAGATCGTGATCTTGTCGTCCCTTGCCCAGAAGCTAAACTTGTCGAGGTAGAATTGCGCTGTCATTTCTAATTTGGATCTTCCATGGACTATAATCAAGAAGTCGTCCGCGTAGGCCAGTATGTCACAGTCCTGGCAATTGTCATCAAATTCCTTCAAGATTGAGTTGGCAACTATCGACCAAAGTACTGGTCCAAGGCATGAGCCCTGGGGGCATCCTTTCTTTAGGTGATGTCTGACTATACCATTGTTCGCTTTATACTGGAGTGTGCGATCGCTGAGGTAACTATGAATTAGCTCTTCTAGTTCTGCCGGGCAGTTCATCTGAGATAAAGCCTGTATAACATCTGGCCACCACAGGGAGTCAAATGCTCCCTGGATGTCCAGACTAATGATCAAGGAGTGGTGCCCCTTTTTTCTGTTGCACTCTATCAAGTTCATTAACTTGGAGATGGCGTGTTCTGTAGAAAGTCCTCCTCGGAAGCCAAATTGCCTGGGGTCTATGGAATTGTTTCTTTGTAGGAAAAAATTTAGTCTTCCAAGTACTATCCTTTCTAGCAGCTTGCCAAACGAGGGGATAAGACATATTGGCCTGTAGGATGTGGGTTGTTGTGGATCTTTGCCTGTTTTATGGAAGAGTGCTACCTCTGCATTTTTGGTCGATTTCGGGAAGTGTCTATTCTTCCAACAGGCACCGATGTACTCTTCGACTAGGTCAGGCGCAAAAGCATAAATCATGCGTATTACGGCATTGTCTAGCCCGTCCGGGCCTGGTGCCTTCTTTGTGTTTAGGTGTTTGACGATAGCTTCTATCTCATGCCTAGTAGGAGGGGGTTCCAAAGAACTCTGATATCTGGTGAAGTTATTGAATGAAGTTCTTATCTCTGATTGCGCAAGGTTGTCATCTGTCTGTGGGTCTTCTTTGAAGAGTGACGTAAGTATGTAGCTGTGTACATGGGCAGAGCACTACAGACCAGGCTTCCGGCCTCAGGTATAACCAATCGGAATAGTGCCTGACCTGTAGAAATTATCTAGTATCTACTTCCGCCACTGCGAGGGCGAGCCCCGCAAACCAGCGGCATTTATTGAGTCTAAGTCAGAAGTTACCGATTCACAGTAATGGTTGATACAATGGCACTTTTGCAGACGTTGTCTGCTACATGAAAAGATGTAAGTGCTGTACTGAGCTGAGTGTTATTCATACGCGCGTGTAATTACAATTGCTCTGATTGTGTAATGTTCCATCGGCAGTAATGATTTATGAGCACTGCATGAGATTTAGTACATTGAGTTAGTAAGGTGTCCGGACTTCACTACAAATCGTTATTGGTGAACTTGGCTTAATCTATGCTGCGTATCTGTCCGTGTCACATACTAAAGACATACTGTACATACATACATAGCATGATGATATACATAGCATGAAGATTACATACATAGCATGAAGATTATACATAGCACTAAAAATTACACATAGCACAAAAAATTACACATAGCATTAAAAAAATTATACATAGCATCAAACATTATTACTGTTTTGCTCAATGAACAAATTATATAACTTACTATCCGCACAAATATTGTACTCATTAGTAGCTGTGCACACAGAATATTATAAACATTAAATAGGTCCTAGCAGCCACACGTTATTTACATATTACATAATATATGCGTTTCATAATATGCGCTTACATAATATATAGGATTATAAGATAAATAATTAAATACTCGAATGCAGAACATTGCAAATTTGAATAGGTAAGTAAATGAATGATACTGAGATACATTAATAACGATTAATAGTGAGTAACTAAAGAATAGTATTTAATACTAAAGCTCATAAGTGCATAACAAAGTTCGCAAATAGTACTATAAATTTCAAAATTTCTTAATTTAATGCAAAACATACAGCTGTGTTTCAGGAATTTTGTGCGGAAATCGAAATGATGCAACTATCTTATAACTATTAATACTAAGTAAGCGCATGATAAATTCTAGATTAGATATGCTTGCTTAGTAGGTTACACGATTTGCAATAAGGCATAATTACATAGCAGTAAAATAATAAAGAATATAGGGAAGTGCTATGGCTGACATGACTTAGTGCGCATTTTGATTACATGACACTTCTTGGTAATATGCAATAAAAACATAAGAGATAAAAATGGCAACATACTGAGACGAATGATTACTAAGAATGAAGTTTCTGAAGTAGTACCAGTAAGCAAAGCACAGAATACCATGGTACAATGTATAATAAAGAATATAGGGAAGTGCTATGGCTGACATGACTTAGTGCGCATTTTGATTACATGACACTTCTTGGTAATATGCAATAAAAACATAAGAGATAAAAATGACAACATACTGAGATGAATGAGTACTAAGAATGAAGTTTCTGAAGTAGTACCAGTAAGCAAAGCACAGAATACCATGGTACAATGATTAAACAAGCATGAAATTTTGTACAACTGGCAACACATATTATTGATACGCATACAGGATCTTGCTTACATTACTTATGGCAATGCTTAAATATACATGATATAATACATTCTTAAGATAATTTGCTTATTGCATACTTATAAGAGTGTCAGTTCATTACTTAATGCTGATGGGAATCCACTTACATATATATACGTTGGATTATGTATTTACTACATTCAATTTAAGTGGAAGGCATAAGATTACGATTATAATGATTAAATTAATATATTAGACACGTTAAGGTGTTGACAACATATACTGTAGCTACAAAATTCAGATTAAAATGAAAGCATATGATATCAATTATAATAATTAAGTTAATACTAGAAACACATCGAGGATGATTATTACAGTCAAGTAAAAGTCACACAAAGTGTAGTATTTAAGGTAATACGTTAAATGCATCTAACGAATAGGATAAGAGTATGGGGAAAATAATATGGACATAACAGTAGCAAACAGATATTACTTATCTGGTAGCAGGGTTATGCGCTGGGAGGTATTAGGTGACAAATGAAAAGTGTACCCTGCAGAACTTGATGATC
Organism: Stegodyphus dumicola; assembly: GCF_044657685.1. Lineage (NCBI taxonomy): Eukaryota > Metazoa > Arthropoda > Arachnida > Araneae > Eresidae > Stegodyphus > Stegodyphus dumicola. Next base: position 89,885,488 of record NC_140774.1, on the reverse strand, counting down.
TTGTGAAGCTTAAAGCACGCACCCCTCCGTTCTAGTAGCACTTTTGTCCATTCCCTCCAATATCTATCTGAAGGAGGACGCATGTGGTGCGCCTCTGTCAATCTGCATGTAAATGCATAATGGTCTGGCGTTCCGATTAGTCCACATTCACAGAGATCATAGTCTCTAAGTCCAAATCTGTGTAGGTAATCAGGAAACGGGCCGTGCCCAGAGAGGAACGTAGTCAATGAAGATGAGTTGGAGAAGACAAGGTCTGTAACTTTCGGGATAAATTTATACGTCCTTCGACCTGTCTGGGAAGTATCCCATCTCTGCTGCCATTCTGCGTAAAGGTCGCCGCGTGTAATCTTTTTGAGATAAGAGGAAGGCAGAGGTAGAGCATGTTCTGGCAGGAAGATACCCGAAGCCGCTTGTTTTGCCTGTTCATCCGCCAGCTCGTTGCCGACTACACCTGTGTGCGCTGGTACCCAGCTAATGATGGGACGATAATTGAGTGGGAGGTAGACTAATGCCCTTTGTATGTTGAGTACGAAGGGGTCTCGGCTGGCTGGTCCTTCTATGGCGGCTATGCTCGACAGTGAGTCACTATAGATATAGACAGTATCTTGGTGACTATATGAGAGATCGATTGCTTTTTTAATAGCTGACAATTCAGCTTGGTAGACTGTGTTGTTCGGATTGAGTCTACGTTTCCAGCGGTATTTGATTTCTCCATCGATCATTGTGCATAAGCCGCATCCGGTGCCATCCTTTGTTTTGGAACCATCCGTGTAGATGGCTATTGAGTTCTGCCGACAGAGAAGTGTCTGCGTGTATATATTTTCCGCAAGGTTATGCTGGGCTGGGTAGCAGGGATAGTCAAAGATCTTGTGCATATACTCCGAGGTATGCAAGTTCCTGTTCCAGAGTTTATAGTCTTTCCCAAGTCGGAGAATATTGGAGATGGCCGCCTCTCGCTCTGCCACCAAGTCTAGTGGTGGTATCCCTGTTAGGACTTGCAGTGCCGCTGTTGAAGTTGTCCTGTATCCTCTGCTTATTTGCAAAAGGTGTGGGCGTTGGAGTGAGTTAAGTAGGCGCCTCTCTTGTACCGTTAGATGATTTGCCCAAATGCCGGATCCGTATAAAACTATGGCCTGAGTAACGGTGAGATACCAATGTTTTAGCAGTTTCGATGAAATGCCCCAGGTTGGAGCCGCTGTTCTCTGCATGTAATTTTTAAGACTGTCTGTTTTTATTTTTAGATACTGAAGATACGGAAGCCAGGATAACCTTGAGTCAATGATTAAGCCCAAGTATTTGAGTTGTTTAACTATCTTGATGGGGTTGCCATAAAGTTTGATGGATGGATTCCTTTTGAGAGATCTTTTGGCGCCTATGAGCAAAGCTTGGGATTTTGAGGCAGAGATCGTGATCTTGTGGTCCCTTGCCCAGAAGCTAAACTTGTCGAGGTAGAATTGCGCTGTCATTTCTAATTTGGATCTTCCATGGACTATAATCAAGAAGTCGTCCGCGTAGGCCAGTATGTCACAGTCCTGGCAATTGTCATCAAATTCCTTCAAGATTGAGTTGGCAACTATCGACCAAAGTACTGGTCCAAGGCATGAACCCTGGGGGCATCCTTTCTTTAGGTGATGTCTGACTATACCATTGTTCGCTTTATACTGGAGTGTGCGATCGCTGAGGTAACTATGAATTAGCTCTTCTAGTTCTGCCGGGCAGTTCATCTGAGATAAAGCCTGTATAACATCTGGCCACCACAGGGAGTCAAATGCTCCCTGGATGTCCAGACTAATGATCAAGGAGTGGTGCCCTTTTTTTCTGTTGCACTCTATCAAGTTCATTAACTTGGAGATGGCGTGTTCTGTAGAAAGTCCTCCTCGGAAGCCAAATTGCCTGGGGTCTATGGAATTGTTTCTTTGTAGGAAAAAATTTAGTCTTCCAAGTACTATCCTTTCTAGCAGCTTGCCAAACGAGGGGATAAGACATATTGGCCTGTAGGATGTGGGTTGTTGTGGATCTTTGCCTGTTTTATGGAAGAGTGCTACCTCTGCATTTTTGGTCGATTTCGGGAAGTGTCTATTCTTCCAACAGGCACCGATGTACTCTTCGACTAGGTCAGGCGCAAAAGCATAAATCATGCGTATTACGGCATTGTCTAGCCCGTCCGGGCCTGGTGCCTTCTTTGTGTTTAGGTGTTTGACGATAGCTTCTATCTCATGCCTAGTAGGAGGGGGTTCCAAAGAACTCTGATATCTGGTGAAGTTATTGAATGAAGTTCTTATCTCTGATTGCGCAAGGTTGTCATCTGTCTGTGGGTCTTCTTTGAAGAGTGACGTAAGTATGTAGCTGTGTACATGGGCAGAGCACTACAGACCAGGCTTCCGGCCTCAGGTATAACCAATCGGAATAGTGCCTGACCTGTAGAAATTATCTAGTATCTACTTCCGCCACTGCGAGGGCGAGCCCCGCAAACCAGCGGCATTTATTGAGTCTAAGTCAGAAGTTACCGATTCACAGTAATGGTTGATACAATGGCACCTTTGCAGACGTTGTCTGCTACATGAAAAGATGTAAGTGCTGTACTGAGCTGAGTGTTATTCATACGCGCGTGTAATTACAATTGCTCTGATTGTGTAATGTTCCATCGGCAGTAATGATTTATGAGCACTGCATGAGATTTAGTACATTGAGTTAGTAAGGTGTCCGGACTTCACTACAAATCGTTATTGGTGAACTTGGCTTGATCTATGCTGCGTATCTGTCCGTGTCACATACTAAAGACATACTGTACATACATACATAGCATGATGATATACATAGCATGAAGATTACATACATAGCATGAAGATTATACATAGCACTAAAAATTACACATAGCACAAAAAATTACACATAGCATTAAAAAAATTATACATAGCATCAAACATTATTACTGTTTTGCTCAATGAACAAATTATATAACTTACTATCCGCACAAATATTGTACTCATTAGTAGCTGTGCACACAGAATATTATAAACATTAAATAGGTCCTAGCAGCCACACGTTATTTACATATTACATAATATATGCGTTTCATAATATGCGCTTACATAATATATAGGATTATAAGATAAATAATTAAATACTCGAATGCAGAACATTGCAAATTTGAATAGGTAAGTAAATGAATGATACTGAGATACATTAATAACGATTAATAGTGAGTAACTAAAGAATAGTATTTAATACTAAAGCTCATAAGTGCATAACAAAGTTCGCAAATAGTACTATAAATTTCAAAATTTCTTAATTTAATGCAAAACATACAGCTGTGTTTCAGGAATTTTGTGCGGAAATCGAAATGATGCAACTATCTTATAACTATTAATACTAAGTAAGCGCATGATAAATTCTAGATTAGATATGCTTGCTTAGTAGGTTACACGATTTGCAATAAGGCATAATTACATAGCAGTAAAATAATAAAGAATATAGGGAAGTGCTATGGCTGACATGACTTAGTGCGCATTTTGATTACATGACACTTCTTGGTAATATGCAATAAAAACATAAGAGATAAAAATGGCAACATACTGAGATGAATGATTACTAAGAATGAAGTTTCTGAAGTAGTACCAGTAAGCAAAGCACAGAATACCATGGTACAATGTATAATAAAGAATATAGGGAAGTGCTATGGCTGACATGACTTAGTGCGCATTTTGATTACATGACACTTCTTGGTAATATGCAATAAAAACATAAGAGATAAAAATGGCAACATACTGAGATGAATGAGTACTAAGAATGAAGTTTCTGAAGTAGTACCAGTAAGCAAAGCACAGAATACCATGGTACAATGATTAAACAAGCATGAAATTTTGTACAACTGGCAACACATATTATTGATACGCATACAGGATCTTGCTTACATTACTTATGGCAATGCTTAAATATACATGATATAATACATTCTTAAGATAATTTGCTTATTGCATACTTATAAGAGTGTCAGTTCATTACTTAATGCTGATGGGAATCCACTTACATATATATACGTTGGATTATGTATTTACTACATTCAATTTAAGTGGAAGGCATAAGATTACGATTATAATGATTAAATTAATATATTAGACACGTTAAGGTGTTGACAACATATACTGTAGCTACAAAATTCAGATTAAAATGAAAGCATATGATATCAATTATAATAATTAAGTTAATACTAGAAACACATCGAGGATGATTATTACAGTCAAGTAAAAGTCACACAAAGTGTAGTATTTAAGGTAATACGTTAAATGCATCTAACGAATAGGATAAGAGTATGGGGAAAATAATATGGACATAACAGTAGCAAACAGATATTACTTATCTGGTAGCAGGGTTATGCGCTGGGAGGTATTAGGTGACAAATGAAAAGTGTACCCTGCAGAACTTGATGATCTTGTGAAGCTTAAAGCACGCACCCCTCCGTTCTAGTAGCACTTTTGTCCATTCCCTCCAATATCTATCTGAAGGAGGACGCATGTGGTGCGCCTCTGTCAATCTGCATGTAAATGCATAATGGTCTGGCGTTCCGATTAGTCCACATTCACAGAGATCATAGTCTCTAAGTCCAAATCTGTGTAGGTAATCAGGAAACGGGCCGTGCCCAGAGAGGAACGTAGTCAATGAAGATGAGTTGGAGAAGACAAGGTCTGTAACTTTTGGGATAAATTTATACGTCCTTCGACCTGTCTGGGAAGTATCCCATCTCTGCTGCCATTCTGCGTAAAGGTCGCCGCGTGTAATCTTTTTGAGATAAGAGGAAGGCAGAGGTAGAGCATGTTCTGGCAGGAAGATACCCGAAGCCGCTTGTTTTGCCTGTTCATCCGCCAGCTCGTTGCCGACTACACCTGTGTGCGCTGGTACCCAGCTAATGATGGGACGATAATTGAGTGGGAGGTAGACTAATGCCCTTTGTATGTTGAGTACGAAGGGGTCTCGGCTGGCTGGTCCTTCTATGGCGGCTATGCTCGACAGTGAGTCACTATAGATATAGACAGTATCTTGGTGACTATATGAGAGATCGATTGCTTTTTTAATAGCTGACAATTCAGCTTGGTAGACTGTGTTGTTCGGATTGAGTCTACGTTTCCAGCGGTATTTGATTTCTCCATCGATCATTGTGCATAAGCCGCATCCGGTGCCATCCTTTGTTTTGGAACCATCCGTGTAGATGGCTATTGAGTTCTGCCGACAGAGAAGTGTCTGCGTGTATATATTTTCCGCAAGGTTATGCTGGGCTGGGTGGCAGGGATAGTCAAAGATCTTGTGCATATACTCCGAGGTATGCAAGTTCCTGTTCCAGAGTTTATAGTCTTTCCCAAGTCGGAGAATATTGTAGATGGCCGCCTCTCGCTCTGCCACCAAGTCTAGTGGTGGTATCCCTGTTAGGACTTGCAGTGCCGCTGTTGAAGTTGTCCTGTATCCTCTGCTTATTTGCAAAAGGTGTGGGCGTTGGAGTGAGTTAAGTAGGCGCCTCTCTTGTACCGTTAGATGATTTGCCCAAATGCCGGATCCGTATAAAACTATGGCCTGAGTAACGGTGAGATACCAATGTTTTAGCAGTTTCGATGAAATGCCCCAGGTTGGAGCCGCTGTTCTCTGCATGTAATTTTTAAGACTGTCTGTTTTTATTTTTAGATACTGAAGATACGGAAGCCAGGATAACCTTGAGTCAATGATTAAGCCCAAGTATTTGAGTTGTTTAACTATCTTGATGGGGTTGCCATAAAGTTTGATGGATGGATTCCTTTTGAGAGATCTTTTGGCGCCTATGAGCAAAGCTTGGGATTTTGAGGCAGAGATCGTGATCTTGTGGTCCCTTGCCCAGAAGCTAAACTTGTCGAGGTAGAATTGCGCTGTCATTTCTAATTTGGATCTTCCATGGACTATAATCAAGAAGTCGTCCGCGTAGGCCAGTATGTCACAGTCCTGGCAATTGTCATCAAATTCCTTCAAGATTGAGTTGGCAACTATCGACCAAAGTACTGGTCCAAGGCATGAGCCCTGGGGGCATCCTTTCTTTAGGTGATGTCTGACTATACCATTGTTCGCTTTATACTGGAGTGTGCGATCGCTGAGGTAACTATGAATTAGCTCTTCTAGTTCTGCCGGGCAGTTCATCTGAGATAAAGCCTGTATAACATCTGGCCACCACAGGGAGTCAAATGCTCCCTGGATGTCCAGACTAATGATCAAGGAGTGGTGCCCCTTTTTTCTGTTGCACTCTATCAAGTTCATTAACTTGGAGATGGCGTGTTCTGTAGAAAGTCCTCCTCGGAAGCCAAATTGCCTGGGGTCTATGGAATTGTTTCTTTGTAGGAAAAAATTTAGTCTTCCAAGTACTATCCTTTCTAGCAGCTTGCCAAACGAGGGGATAAGACATATTGGCCTGTAGGATGTGGGTTGTTGTGGATCTTTGCCTGTTTTATGGAAGAGTGCTACCTCTGCATTTTTGGTCGATTTCGGGAAGTGTCTATTCTTCCAACAGGCACCGATGTACTCTTCGACTAGGTCAGGCGCAAAAGCATAAATCATGCGTATTACGGCATTGTCTAGCCCGTCCGGGCCTGGTGCCTTCTTTGTGTTTAGGTGTTTGACGATAGCTTCTATCTCATGCCTAGTAGGAGGGGGTTCCAAAGAACTCTGATATCTGGTGAAGTTATTGAATGAAGTTCTTATCTCTGATTGCGCAAGGTTGTCATCTGTCTGTGGGTCTTCTTTGAAGAGTGACGTAAGTATGTAGCTGTGTACATGGGCAGAGCACTACAGACCAGGCTTCCGGCCTCAGGTATAACCAATCGGAATAGTGCCTGACCTGTAGAAATTATCTAGTATCTACTTCCGCCACTGCGAGGGCGAGCCCCGCAAACCAGCGGCATTTATTGAGTCTAAGTCAGAAGTTACCGATTCACAGTAATGGTTGATACAATGGCACCTTTGCAGACGTTGTCTGCTACATGAAAAGATGTAAGTGCTGTACTGAGCTGAGTGTTATTCATACGCGCGTGTAATTACAATTGCTCTGATTGTGTAATGTTCCATCGGCAGTAATGATTTATGAGCACTGCATGAGATTTAGTACATTGAGTTAGTAAGGTGTCCGGACTTCACTACAAATCGTTATTGGTGAACTTGGCTTAATCTATGCTGCGTATCTGTCCGTGTCACATACTAAAGACATACTGTACATACATACATAGCATGATGATATACATAGCATGAAGATTACATACATAGCATGAAGATTATACATAGCACTAAAAATTACACATAGCACAAAAAATTACACATAGCATTAAAAAAATTATACATAGCATCAAACATTATTACTGTTTTGCTCAATGAACAAATTATATAACTTACTATCCGCACAAATATTGTACTCATTAGTAGCTGTGCACACAGAATATTATAAACATTAAATAGGTCCTAGCAGCCACACGTTATTTACATATTACATAATATATGCGTTTCATAATATGCGCTTACATAATATATAGGATTATAAGATAAATAATTAAATACTCGAATGCAGAACATTGCAAATTTGAATAGGTAAGTAAATGAATGATACTGAGATACATTAATAACGATTAATAGTGAGTAACTAAAGAATAGTATTTAATACTAAAGCTCATTAGTGCATAACAAAGTTCGCAAATAGTACTATAAATTTCAAAATTTCTTAATTTAATGCAAAACATACAGCTGTGTTTCAGGAATTTTGTGCGGAAATCGAAATGATGCAACTATCTTATAACTATTAATACTAAGTAAGCGCATGATAAATTCTAGATTAGATATGCTTGCTTAGTAGGTTACACGATTTGCAATAAGGCATAATTACATAGCAGTAAAATAATAAAGAATATAGGGAAGTGCTATGGCTGACATGACTTAGTGCGCATTTTGATTACATGACACTTCTTGGTAATATGCAATAAAAACATAAGAGATAAAAATGGCAACATACTGAGATGAATGATTACTAAGAATGAAGTTTCTGAAGTAGTACCAGTAAGCAAAGCACAGAATACCATGGTACAATGTATAATAAAGAATATAGGGAAGTGCTATGGCTGACATGACTTAGTGCGCATTTTGATTACATGACACTTCTTGGTAATATGCAATAAAAACATAAGAGATAAAAATGGCAACATACTGAGATGAATGAGTACTAAGAATGAAGTTTCTGAAGTAGTACCAGTAAGCAAAGCACAGAATACCATGGTACAATGATTAAACAAGCATGAAATTTTGTACAACTGGCAACACATATTATTGATACGCATACAGGATCTTGCTTACATTACTTATGGCAATGCTTAAATATACATGATATAATACATTCTTAAGATAATTTGCTTATTGCATACTTATAAGAGTGTCAGTTCATTACTTAATGCTGATGGGAATCCACTTACATATATATACGTTGGATTATGTATTTACTACATTCAATTTAAGTGGAAGGCATAAGATTACGATTATAATGATTAAATTAATATATTAGACACGTTAAGGTGTTGACAACATATACTGTAGCTACAAAATTCAGATTAAAATGAAAGCATATGATATCAATTATAATAATTAAGTTAATACTAGAAACACATCGAGGATGATTATTACAGTCAAGTAAAAGTCACACAAAGTGTAGTATTTAAGGTAATACGTTAAATGCATCTAACGAATAGGATAAGAGTATGGGGAAAATAATATGGACATAACAGTAGCAAACAGATATTACTTATCTGGTAGCAGGGTTATGCGCTGGGAGGTATTAGGTGACAAATGAAAAGTGTTCCCTGCAGAACTTGATGATCTTGTGAAGCTTAAAGCACGCACCCCTCCGTTCTAGTAGCACTTTTGTCCATTCCCTCCAATATCTATCTGAAGGAGGACGCATGTGGTGCGCCTCTGTCAATCTGCATGTAAATGCATAATGGTCTGGCGTTCCGATTAGTCCACATTCACAGAGATCATAGTCTCTAAGTCCAAATCTGTGTAGGTAATCAGGAAACGGGCCGTGCCCAGAGAGGAACGTAGTCAATGAAGATGAGTTGGAGAAGACAAGGTCTGTAACTTTTGGGATAAATTTATACGTCCTTCGACCTGTCTGGGAAGTATCCCATCTCTGCTGCCATTCTGCGTAAAGGTCGCCGCGTGTAATCTTTTTGAGATAAGAGGAAGGCAGAGGTAGAGCATGTTCTGGCAGGAAGATACCCGAAGCCGCTTGTTTTGCCTGTTCATCCGCCAGATCGTTGCCGACTACACCTGTGTGCGCTGGTACCCAGCTAATGATGGGACGATAATTGAGTGGGAGGTAGACTAATGCCCTTTGTATGTTGAGTACGAAGGGGTCTCGGCTGGCTGGTCCTTCTATGGCGGCTATGCTCGACAGTGAGTCACTATAGATATAGACAGTATCTTGGTGACTATATGAGAGATCGATTGCTTTTTTAATAGCTGACAATTCAGCTTGGTAGACTGTGTTGTTCGGATTGAGTCTACGTTTCCAGCGGTATTTGATTTCTCCATCGATCATTGTGCATAAGCCGCATCCGGTGCCATCCTTTGTTTTGGAACCATCCGTGTAGATGGCTATTGAGTTCTGCCGACAGAGAAGTGTCTGCGTGTATATATTTTCCGCAAGGTTATGCTGGGCTGGGTGGCAGGGATAGTCAAAGATCTTGTGCATATACTCCGAGGTATGCAAGTTCCTGTTCCAGAGTTTATAGTCTTTCCCAAGTCGGAGAATATTGTAGATGGCCGCCTCTCGCTCTGCCACCAAGTCTAGTGGTGGTATCCCTGTTAGGACTTGCAGTGCCGCTGTTGAAGTTGTCCTGTATCCTCTGCTTATTTGCAAAAGGTGTGGGCGTTGGAGTGAGTTAAGTAGGCGCCTCTCTTGTACCGTTAGATGATTTGCCCAAATGCCGGATCCGTATAAAACTATGGCCTGAGTAACGGTGAGATACCAATGTTTTAGCAGTTTCGATGAAATGCCCCAGGTTGGAGCCGCTGTTCTCTGCATGTAATTTTTAAGACTGTCTGTTTTTATTTTTAGATACTGAAGATACGTGAGCCAGGATAACCTTGAGTCAATGATTAAGCCCAAGTATTTGAGCTGTTTAACTATCTTGATGGGGTTGCCATAAAGTTTGATGGATGGATTCCTTTTGAGAGATCTTTTGGCGCCTATGAGCAAAGCTTGGGATTTTGAGGCAGAGATCGTGATCTTGTGGTCCCTTGCCCAGAAGCTAAACTTGTCGAGGTAGAATTGCGCTGTCATTTCTAATTTGGATCTTCCATGGACTATAATCAAGAAGTCGTCCGCGTAGGCCAGTATGTCACAGTCCTGGCAATTGTCATCAAATTCCTTCAAGATTGAGTTGGCAACTATCGACCAAAGTACTGGTCCAAGGCATGAGCCCTGGGGGCATCCTTTCTTTAGGTGATGTCTGACTATACCATTGTTCGCTTTATACTGGAGTGTGCGATCGCTGAGGTAACTATGAATTAGCTCTTCTAGTTCTGCCGGGCAGTTCATCTGAGATAAAGCCTGTATAACATCTGGCCACCACAGGGAGTCAAATGCTCCCTGGATGTCCAGACTAATGATCAAGGAGTGGTGCCCCTTTTTTCTGTTGCACTCTATCAAGTTCATTAACTTGGAGATGGCGTGTTCTGTAGAAAGTCCTCCTCGGAAGCCAAATTGCCTGGGGTCTATGGAATTGTTTCTTTGTAGGAAAAAATTTAGTCTTCCAAGTACTATCCTTTCTAGCAGCTTGCCAAACGAGGGGATAAGACATATTGGCCTGTAGGATGTGGGTTGTTGTGGATCTTTGCCTGTTTTATGGAAGAGTGCTACCTCTGCATTTTTGGTCAATTTCGGGAAGTGTCTATTCTTCCAACAGGCACCGATGTACTCTTCGACTAGGTCAGGCGCAAAAGCATAAATCATGCGTATTACGGCATTGTCTAGCCCGTCCGGGCCTGGTGCCTTCTTTGTGTTTAGGTGTTTGACGATAGCTTCTATCTCATGCCTAGTAGGAGGGGGTTCCAAAGAACTCTGATATCTGGTGAAGTTATTGAATGAAGTTCTTATCTCTGATTGCGCAAGGTTGTCATCTGTCTGTGGGTCTTCTTTGAAGAGTGACGTAAGTATGTAGCTGTGTACATGGGCAGAGCACTACAGACCAGGCTTCCGGCCTCAGGTATAACCAATCGGAATAGTGCCTGACCTGTAGAAATTATCTAGTATCTACTTCCGCCACTGCGAGGGCGAGCCCCGCAAACCAGCGGCATTTATTGAGTCTAAGTCAGAAGTTACCGATTCACAGTAATGGTTGATACAATGGCCCCTTTGCAGACGTTGTCTGCTACATGAAAAGATGTAAGTGCTGTACTGAGCTGAGTGTTATTCATACGCGCGTGTAATTACAATTGCTCTGATTGTGTAATGTTCCATCGGCAGTAATGATTTATGAGCACTGCATGAGATTTAGTACATTGAGTTAGTAAGGTGTCCGGACTTCACTACAAATCGTTATTGGTGAACTTGGCTTAATCTATGCTGCGTATCTGTCCGTGTCACATACTAAAGACATACTGTACATACATACATAGCATGATGATATACATAGCATGAAGATTACATACATAGCATGAAGATTATACATAGCACTAAAAATTACACATAGCACAAAAAATTACACATAGCATTAAAAAAATTATACATAGCATCAAACATTATTACTGTTTTGCTCAATGAACAAATTATATAACTTACTATCCGCACAAATATTGTACTCATTAGTAGCTGTGCACACAGAATATTATAAACATTAAATAGGTCCTAGCAGCCACACGTTATTTACATATTACATAATATATGCGTTTCATAATATGCGCTTACATAATATATAGGATTATAAGATAAATAATTAAATACTCGAATGCAGAACATTGCAAATTTGAATAGGTAAGTAAATGAATGATACTGAGATACATTAATAACGATTAATAGTGAGTAACTAAAGAATAGTATTTAATACTAAAGCTCATAAGTGCATAACAAAGTTCGCAAATAGTACTATAAATTTCAAAATTTCTTAATTTAATGCAAAACATACAGCTGTGTTTCAGGAATTTTGTGCGGAAATCGAAATGATGCAACTATCTTATAACTATTAATACTAAGTAAGCGCATGATAAATTCTAGATTAGATATGCTTGCTTAGTAGGTTACACGATTTGCAATAAGGCATAATTACATAGCAGTAAAATAATAAAGAATATAGGGAAGTGCTATGGCTGACATGACTTAGTGCGCATTTTGATTACATGACACTTCTTGGTAATATGCAATAAAAACATAAGAGATAAAAATGGCAACATACTGAGATGAATGATTACTAAGAATGAAGTTTCTGAAGTAGTACCAGTAAGCAAAGCACAGAATACCATGGTACAATGTATAATAAAGAATATAGGGAAGTGCTATGGCTGACATGACTTAGTGCGCATTTTGATTACATGACACTTCTTGGTAATATGCAATAAAAACATAAGAGATAAAAATGGCAACATACTGAGATGAATGAGTACTAAGAATGAAGTTTCTGAAGTAGTACCAGTAAGCAAAGCACAGAATACCATGGTACAATGATTAAACAAGCATGAAATTTTGTACAACTGGCAACACATATTATTGATACGCATACAGGATCTTGCTTACATTACTTATGGCAATGCTTAAATATACATGATATAATACATTCTTAAGATAATTTGCTTATTGCATACTTATAAGAGTGTCAGTTCATTACTTAATGCTGATGGGAATCCACTTACATATATATACGTTGGATTATGTATTTACTACATTCAATTTAAGTGGAAGGCATAAGATTACGATTATAATGATTAAATTAATATATTAGACACGTTAAGGTGTTGACAACATATACTGTAGCTACAAAATTCAGATTAAAATGAAAGCATATGATATCAATTATAATAATTAAGTTAATACTAGAAACACATCGAGGATGATTATTACAGTCAAGTAAAAGTCACACAAAGTGTAGTATTTAAGGTAATACGTTAAATGCATCTAACGAATAGGATAAGAGTATGGGGAAAATAATATGGACATAACAGTAGCAAACAGATATTACTTATCTGGTAGCAGGGTTATGCGCTGGGAGGTATTAGGTGACAAATGAAAAGTGTACCCTGCAGAACTTGATGATCTTGTGAAGCTTAAAGCACGCACCCCTCCGTTCTAGTAGCACTTTTGTCCATTCCCTCCAATATCTATCTGAAGGAGGACGCATGTGGTGCGCCTCTGTCAATCTGCATGTAAATGCATAATGGTCTGGCGTTCCGATTAGTCCACATTCACAGAGATCATAGTCTCTAAGTCCAAATCTGTGTAGGTAATCAGGAAACGGGCCGTGCCCAGAGAGGAACGTAGTCAATGAAGATGAGTTGGAGAAGACAAGGTCTGTAACTTTTGGGATAAATTTATACGTCCTTCGACCTGTCTGGGAAGTATCCCATCTCTGCTGCCATTCTGCGTAAAGGTCGCCGCGTGTAATCTTTTTGAGATAAGAGGAAGGCAGAGGTAGAGCATGTTCTGGCAGGAAGATACCCGAAGCCGCTTGTTTTGCCTGTTCATCCGCCAGCTCGTTGCCGACTACACCTGTGTGCGCTGGTACCCAGCTAATGATGGGACGATAATTGAGTGGGAGGTAGACTAATGCCCTTTGTATGTTGAGTACGAAGGGGTCTCGGCTGGCTGGTCCTTCTATGGCGGCTATGCTCGACAGTGAGTCACTATAGATATAGACAGTATCTTGGTGACTATATGAGAGATCGATTGCTTTTTTAATAGCTGACAATTCAGCTTGGTAGACTGTGTTGTTCGGATTGAGTCTACGTTTCCAGCGGTATTTGATTTCTCCATCGATCATTGTGCATAAGCCGCATCCGGTGCCATCCTTTGTTTTGGAACCATCCGTGTAGATGGCTATTGAGTTCTGCCGACAGAGAAGTGTCTGCGTGTATATATTTTCCGCAAGGTTATGCTGGGCTGGGTGGCAGGGATAGTCAAAGATCTTGTGCATATACTCCGAGGTATGCAAGTTCCTGTTCCAGAGTTTATAGTCTTTCCCAAGTCGGAGAATATTGTAGATGGCCGCCTCTCGCTCTGCCACCAAGTCTAGTGGTGGTATCCCTGTTAGGACTTGCAGTGCCGCTGTTGAAGTTGTCCTGTATCCTCTGCTTATTTGCAAAAGGTGTGGGCGTTGGAGTGAGTTAAGTAGGCGCCTCTCTTGTACCGTTAGATGATTTGCCCAAATGCCGGATCCGTATAAAACTATGGCCTGAGTAACGGTGAGATACCAATGTTTTAGCAGTTTCGATGAAATGCCCCAGGTTGGAGCCGCTGTTCTCTGCATGTAATTTTTAAGACTGTCTGTTTTTATTTTTAGATACTGAAGATACGGAAGCCAGGATAACCTTGAGTCAATGATTAAGCCCAAGTATTTGAGTTGTTTAACTATCTTGATGGGGTTGCCATAAAGTTTGATGGATGGATTCCTTTTGAGAGATCTTTTGGCGCCTATGAGCAAAGCTTGGGATTTTGAGGCAGAGATCGTGATCTTGTGGTCCCTTGCCCAGAAGCTAAACTTGTCGAGGTAGAATTGCGCTGTCATTTCTAATTTGGATCTTCCATGGACTATAATCAAGAAGTCGTCCGCGTAGGCCAGTATGTCACAGTCCTGGCAATTGTCATCAAATTCCTTCAAGATTGAGTTGGCAACTATCGACCAAAGTACTGGTCCAAGGCATGAGCCCTGGGGGCATCCTTTCTTTAGGTGATGTCTGACTATACCATTGTTCGCTTTATACTGGAGTGTGCGATCGCTGAGGTAACTATGAATTAGCTCTTCTAGTTCTGCCGGGCAGTTCATCTGAGATAAAGCCTGTATAACATCTGGCCACCACAGGGAGTCAAATGCTCCCTGGATGTCCAGACTAATGATCAAGGAGTGGTGCCCCTTTTTTCTGTTGCACTCTATCAAGTTCATTAACTTGGAGATGGCGTGTTCTGTAGAAAGTCCTCCTCGGAAGCCAAATTGCCTGGGGTCTATGGAATTGTTTCTTTGTAGGAAAAAATTTAGTCTTCCAAGTACTATCCTTTCTAGCAGCTTGCCAAACGAGGGGATAAGACATATTGGCCTGTAGGATGTGGGTTGTTGTGGATCTTTGCCTGTTTTATGGAAGAGTGCTACCTCTGCATTTTTGGTCGATTTCGGGAAGTGTCTATTCTTCCAACAGGCATCGATGTACTCTTCGACTAGGTCAGGCGCAAAAGCATAAATCATGCGTATTACGGCATTGTCTAGCCCGTCCGGGCCTGGTGCCTTCTTTGTGTTTAGGTGTTTGACGATAGCTTCTATCTCATGCCTAGTAGGAGGGGGTTCCAAAGAACTCTGATATCTGGTGAAGTTATTGAATGAAGTTCTTATCTCTGATTGCGCAAGGTTGTCATCTGTCTGTGGGTCTTCTTTGAAGAGTGACGTAAGTATGTAGCTGTGTACATGGGCAGAGCACTACAGACCAGGCTTCCGGCCTCAGGTATAACCAATCGGAATAGTGCCTGACCTGTAGAAATTATCTAGTATCTACTTCCGCCACTGCGAGGGCGAGCCCCGCAAACCAGCGGCATTTATTGAGTCTAAGTCAGAAGTTACCGATTCACAGTAATGGTTGATACAATGGCACCTTTGCAGACGTTGTCTGCTACATGAAAAGATGTAAGTGCTGTACTGAGCTGAGTGTTATTCATACGCGCGTGTAATTACAATTGCTCTGATTGTGTAATGTTCCATCGGCAGTAATGATTTATGAGCACTGCATGAGATTTAGTACATTGAGTTAGTAAGGTGTCCGGACTTCACTACAAATCGTTATTGGTGAACTTGGCTTAATCTATGCTGCGTATCTGTCCGTGTCACATACTAAAGACATACTGTACATACATACATAGCATGATGATATACATAGCATGAAGATTACATACATAGCATGAAGATTATACATAGCACTAAAAATTACACATAGCACAAAAAATTACACATAGCATTAAAAAAATTATACATAGCATCAAACATTATTACTGTTTTGCTCAATGAACAAATTATATAACTTACTATCCGCACAAATATTGTACTCATTAGTAGCTGTGCACACAGAATATTATAAACATTAAATAGGTCCTAGCAGCCACACGTTATTTACATATTACATAATATATGCGTTTCATAATATGCGCTTACATAATATATAGGATTATAAGATAAATAATTAAATACTCGAATGCAGAACATTGCAAATTTGAATAGGTAAGTAAATGAATGATACTGAGATACATTAATAACGATTAATAGTGAGTAACTAAAGAATAGTATTTAATACTAAAGCTCATAAGTGCATAACAAAGTTCGCAAATAGTACTATAAATTTCAAAATTTCTTAATTTAATGCAAAACATACAGCTGTGTTTCAGGAATTTTGTGCGGAAATCGAAATGATGCAACTATCTTATAACTATTAATACTAAGTAAGCGCATGATAAATTCTAGATTAGATATGCTTGCTTAGTAGGTTACACGATTTGCAATAAGGCATAATTACATAGCAGTAAAATAATAAAGAATATAGGGAAGTGCTATGGCTGACATGACTTAGTGCGCATTTTGATTACATGACACTTCTTGGTAATATGCAATAAAAACATAAGAGATAAAAATGGCAACATACTGAGATGAATGATTACTAAGAATGAAGTTTCTGAAGTAGTACCAGTAAGCAAAGCACAGAATACCATGGTACAATGTATAATGAAGAATATAGGGAAGTGCTATGGCTGACATGACTTAGTGCGCATTTTGATTACATGACACTTCTTGGTAATATGCAATAAAAACATAAGAGATAAAAATGGCAACATACTGAGATGAATGAGTACTAAGAATGAAGTTTCTGAAGTAGTACCAGTAAGCAAAGCACAGAATACCATGGTACAATGATTAAACAAGCATGAAATTTTGTACAACTGGCAACACATATTATTGATACGCATACAGGATCTTGCTTACATTACTTATGGCAATGCTTAAATATACATGATATAATACATTCTTAAGATAATTTGCTTATTGCATACTTATAAGAGTGTCAGTTCATTACTTAATGCTGATGGGAATCCACTTACATATATATACGTTGGATTATGTATTTACTACATTCAATTTAAGTGGAAGGCATAAGATTACGATTATAATGATTAAATTAATATATTAGACACGTTAAGGTGTTGACAACATATACTGTAGCTACAAAATTCAGATTAAAATGAAAGCATATGATATCAATTATAATAATTAAGTTAATACTAGAAACACATCGAGGATGATTATTACAGTCAAGTAAAAGTCACACAAAGTGTAGTATTTAAGGTAATACGTTAAATGCATCTAACGAATAGGATAAGAGTATGGGGAAAATAATATGGACATAACAGTAGCAAACAGATATTACTTATCTGGTAGCAGGGTTATGCGCTGGGAGGTATTAGGTGACAAATGAAAAGTGTACCCTGCAGAACTTGATGATCTTGTGAAGCTTAAAGCACGCACCCCTCCGTTCTAGTAGCACTTTTGTCCATTCCCTCCAATATCTATCTGAAGGAGGACGCATGTGGTGCGCCTCTGTCAATCTGCATGTAAATGCATAATGGTCTGGCGTTCCGATTAGTCCACATTCACAGAGATCATAGTCTCTAAGTCCAAATCTGTGTAGGTAATCAGGAAACGGGCCGTGCCCAGAGAGGAACGTAGTCAATGAAGATGAGTTGGAGAAGACAAGGTCTGTAACTTTTGGGATAAATTTATACGTCCTTCGACCTGTCTGGGAAGTATCCCATCTCTGCTGCCATTCTGCGTAAAGGTCGCCGCGTGTAATCTTTTTGAGATAAGAGGAAGGCAGAGGTAGAGCATGTTCTGGCAGGAAGATACCCGAAGCCGCTTGTTTTGCCTGTTCATCCGCCAGCTCGTTGCCGACTACACCTGTGTGCGCTGGTACCCAGCTAATGATGGGACGATAATTGAGTGGGAGGTAGACTAATGCCCTTTGTATGTTGAGTACGAAGGGGTCTCGGCTGGCTGGTCCTTCTATGGCGGCTATGCTCGACAGTGAGTCACTATAGATATAGACAGTATCTTGGTGACTATATGAGAGATCGATTGCTTTTTTAATAGCTGACAATTCAGCTTGGTAGACTGTGTTGTTCGGATTGAGTCTACGTTTCCAGCGGTATTTGATTTCTCCATCGATCATTGTGCATAAGCCGCATCCGGTGCCATCCTTTGTTTTGGAACCATCCGTGTAGATGGCTATTGAGTTCTGCCGACAGAGAAGTGTCTGCGTGTATATATTTTCCGCAAGGTTATGCTGGGCTGGGTGGCAGGGATAGTCAAAGATCTTGTGCATATACTCCGAGGTGTGCAAGTTCCTGTTCCAGAGTTTATAGTCTTTCCCAAGTCGGAGAATATTGGAGATGGCCGCCTCTCGCTCTGCCACCAAGTCTAGTGGTGGTATCCCTGTTAGGACTTGCAGTGCCGCTGTTGAAGTTGTCCTGTATCCTCTGCTTATTTGCAAAAGGTGTGGGCGTTGGAGTGTGTTAAGTAGGCGCCTCTCTTGTACCGTTAGATGATTTGCCCAAATGCCGGATCCGTATAAAACTATGGCCTGAGTAACGGTGAGATACCAATGTTTTAGCAGTTTCGATGAAATGCCCCAGGTTGGAGCCGCTGTTCTCTGCATGTAATTTTTAAGACTGTCTGTTTTTATTTTTAGATACTGAAGATACGGAAGCCAGGATAACCTTGAGTCAATGATTAAGCCCAAGTATTTGAGTTGTTTAACTATCTTGATGGGGTTGCCATAAAGTTTGATGGATGGATTCCTTTTGAGAGATCTTTTGGCGCCTATGAGCAAAGCTTGGGATTTTGAGGCAGAGATCGTGATCTTGTGGTCTCTTGCCCAGAAGCTAAACTTGTCGAGGTAGAATTGCGCTGTCATTTCTAATTTGGATCTTCCATGGACTATAATCAAGAAGTCGTCCGCGTAGGCCAGTATGTCACAGTCCTGGCAATTGTCATCAAATTCCTTCAAGATTGAGTTGGCAACTATCGACCAAAGTACTGGTCCAAGGCATGAGCCCTGGGGGCATCCTTTCTTTAGGTGATGTCTGACTATACCATTGTTCGCTTTATACTGGAGTGTGCGATCGCTGAGGTAACTATGAATTAGCTCTTCTAGTTCTGCCGGGCAGTTCATCTGAGATAAAGCCTGTATAACATCTGGCCACCACAGGGAGTCAAATGCTCCCTGGATGTCCAGACTAATGATCAAGGAGTGGTGCCCCTTTTTTCTGTTGCACTCTATCAAGTTCATTAACTTGGAGATGGCGTGTTCTGTAGAAAGTCCTCCTCGGAAGCCAAATTGCCTGGGGTCTGTGGAATTGTTTCTTTGTAGGAAAAAATTTAGTCTTCCAAGTACTATCCTTTCTAGCAGCTTGCCAAACGAGGGGATAAGACATATTGGCCTGTAGGATGTGGGTTGTTGTGGATCTTTGCCTGTTTTATGGAAGAGTGCTACCTCTGCATTTTTGGTCGATTTCGGGAAGTGTCTATTCTTCCAACAGGCATCGATGTACTCTTCGACTAGGTCAGGCGCAAAAGCATAAATCATGCGTATTACGGCATTGTCTAGCCCGTCCGGGCCTGGTGCCTTCTTTGTGTTTAGGTGTTTGACGATAGCTTCTATCTCATGCCTAGTAGGAGGGGGTTCCAAAGAACTCTGATATCTGGTGAAGTTATTGAATGAAGTTCTTATCTCTGATTGCGCAAGGTTGTCATCTGTCTGTGGGTCTTCTTTGAAGAGTGACGTAAGTATGTAGCTGTGTACATGGGCAGAGCACTACAGACCAGGCTTCCGGCCTCAGGTATAACCAATCGGAATAGTGCCTGACCTGTAGAAATTATCTAGTATCTACTTCCGCCACTGCGAGGGCGAGCCCCGAAAACCAGCGGCATTTATTGAGTCTAAGTCAGAAGTTACCGATTCACAGTAATGGTTGATACAATGGCACCTTTGCAGACGTTGTCTGCTACATGAAAAGATGTAAGTGCTGTACTGAGCTGAGTGTTATTCATACGCGCGTGTAATTACAATTGCTCTGATTGTGTAATGTTCCATCGGCAGTAATGATTTATGAGCACTGCATGAGATTTAGTACATTGAGTTAGTAAGGTGTCCGGACTTCACTACAAATCGTTATTGGTGAACTTGGCTTAATCTATGCTGCGTATCTGTCCGTGTCACATACTAAAGACATACTGTACATACATACATAGCATGATGATATACATAGCATGAAGATTACATACATAGCATGAAGATTATACATAGCACTAAAAATTACACATAGCACAAAAAATTACACATAGCATTAAAAAAATTATACATAGCATCAAACATTATTACTGTTTTGCTCAATGAACAAATTATATAACTTACTATCCGCACAAATATTGTACTCATTAGTAGCTGTGCACACAGAATATTATAAACATTAAATAGGTCCTAGCAGCCACACGTTATTTACATATTACATAATATATGCGTTTCATAATATGCGCTTACATAATATATAGGATTATAAGATAAATAATTAAATACTCGAATGCAGAACATTGCAAATTTGAATAGGTAAGTAAATGAATGATACTGAGATACATTAATAACGATTAATAGTGAGTAACTAAAGAATAGTATTTAATACTAAAGCTCATAAGTGCATAACAAAGTTCGCAAATAGTACTATAAATTTCAAAATTTCTTAATTTAATGCAAAACATACAGCTGTGTTTCAGGAATTTTGTGCGGAAATCGAAATGATGCAACTATCTTATAACTATTAATACTAAGTAAGCGCATGATAAATTCTAGATTAGATATGCTTGCTTAGTAGGTTACACGATTTGCAATAAGGCATAATTACATAGCAGTAAAATAATAAAGAATATAGGGAAGTGCTATGGCTGACATGACTTAGTGCGCATTTTGATTACATGACACTTCTTGGTAATATGCAATAAAAACATAAGAGATAAAAATGGCAACATACTGAGATGAATGATTACTAAGAATGAAGTTTCTGAAGTAGTACCAGTAAGCAAAGCACAGAATACCATGGTACAATGTATAATAAAGAATATAGGGAAGTGCTATGGCTGACATGACTTAGTGCGCATTTTGATTACATGACACTTCTTGGTAATATGCAATAAAAACATAAGAGATAAAAATGGCAACATACTGAGATGAATGAGTACTAAGAATGAAGTTTCTGAAGTAGTACCAGTAAGCAAAGCACAGAATACCATGGTACAATGATTAAACAAGCATGAAATTTTGTACAACTGGCAACACATATTATTGATACGCATACAGGATCTTGCTTACATTACTTATGGCAATGCTTAAATATACATGATATAATACATTCTTAAGATAATTTGCTTATTGCATACTTATAAGAGTGTCAGTTCATTACTTAATGCTGATGGGAATCCACTTACATATATATACGTTGGATTATGTATTTACTACATTCAATTTAAGTGGAAGGCATAAGATTACGATTATAATGATTAAATTAATATATTAGACACGTTAAGGTGTTGACAACATATACTGTAGCTACAAAATTCAGATTAAAATGAAAGCATATGATATCAATTATAATAATTAAGATAATACTAGAAACACATCGAGGATGATTATTACAGTCAAGTAAAAGTCACACAAAGTGTAGTATTTAAGGTAATACGTTAAATGCATCTAACGAATAGGATAAGAGTATGGGGAAAATAATATGGACATAACAGTAGCAAACAGATATTACTTATCTGGTAGCAGGGTTATGCGCTGGGAGGTATTAGGTGACAAATGAAAAGTGTACCCTGCAGAACTTGATGATCTTGTGAAGCTTAAAGCACGCACCCCTCCGTTCTAGTAGCACTTTTGTCCATTCCCTCCAATATCTATCTGAAGGAGGACGCATGTGGTGCGCCTCTGTCAATCTGCATGTAAATGCATAATGGTCTGGCGTTCCGATTAGTCCACATTCACAGAGATCATAGTCTCTAAGTCCAAATCTGTGTAGGTAATCAGGAAACGGGCCGTGCCCAGAGAGGAACGTAGTCAATGAAGATGAGTTGGAGAAGACAAGGTCTGTAACTTTTGGGATAAATTTATACGTCCTTCGACCTGTCTGGGAAGTATCCCATCTCTGCTGCCATTCTGCGTAAAGGTCGCCGCGTGTAATCTTTTTGAGATAAGAGGAAGGCAGAGGTAGAGCATGTTCTGGCAGGAAGATACCCGAAGCCGCTTGTTTTGCCTGTTCATCCGCCAGATCGTTGCCGACTACACCTGTGTGCGCTGGTACCCAGCTAATGATGGGACGATAATTGAGTGGGAGGTAGACTAATGCCCTTTGTATGTTGAGTACGAAGGGGTCTCGGCTGGCTGGTCCTTCTATGGCGGCTATGCTCGACAGTGAGTCACTATAGATATAGACAGTATCTTGGTGACTATATGAGAGATCGATTGCTTTTTTAATAGCTGACAATTCAGCTTGGTAGACTGTGTTGTTCGGATTGAGTCTACGTTTCCAGCGGTATTTGATTTCTCCATCGATCATTGTGCATAAGCCGCATCCGGTGCCATCCTTTGTTTTGGAACCATCCGTGTAGATGGCTATTGAGTTCTGCCGACAGAGAAGTGTCTGCGTGTATATATTTTCCGCAAGGTTATGCTGGGCTGGGTGGCAGGGATAGTCAAAGATCTTGTGCATATACTCCGAGGTATGCAAGTTCCTGTTCCAGAGTTTATAGTCTTTCCCAAGTCGGAGAATATTGTAGATGGCCGCCTCTCGCTCTGCCACCAAGTCTAGTGGTGGTATCCCTGTTAGGACTTGCAGTGCCGCTGTTGAAGTTGTCCTGTATCCTCTGCTTATTTGCAAAAGGTGTGGGCGTTGGAGTGAGTTAAGTAGGCGCCTCTCTTGTACCGTTAGATGATTTGCCCAAATGCCGGATCCGTATAAAACTATGGCCTGAGTAACGGTGAGATACCAATGTTTTAGCAGTTTCGATGAAATGCCCCAGGTTGGAGCCGCTGTTCTCTGCATGTAATTTTTAAGACTGTCTGTTTTTATTTTTAGATACTGAAGATACGTGAGCCAGGATAACCTTGAGTCAATGATTAAGCCCAAGTATTTGAGCTGTTTAACTATCTTGATGGGGTTGCCATAAAGTTTGATGGATGGATTCCTTTTGAGAGATCTTTTGGCGCCTATGAGCAAAGCTTGGGATTTTGAGGCAGAGATCGTGATCTTGTGGTCCCTTGCCCAGAAGCTAAACTTGTCGAGGTAGAATTGCGCTGTCATTTCTAATTTGGATCTTCCATGGACTATAATCAAGAAGTCGTCCGCGTAGGCCAGTATGTCACAGTCCTGGCAATTGTCATCAAATTCCTTCAAGATTGAGTTGGCAACTATCGACCAAAGTACTGGTCCAAGGCATGAGCCCTGGGGGCATCCTTTCTTTAGGTAATGTCTGACTATACCATTGTTCGCTTTATACTGGAGTGTGCGATCGCTGAGGTAACTATGAATTAGCTCTTCTAGTTCTGCCGGGCAGTTCATCTGAGATAAAGCCTGTATAACATCTGGCCACCACAGGGAGTCAAATGCTCCCTGGATGTCCAGACTAATGATCAAGGAGTGGTGCCCCTTTTTTCTGTTGCACTCTATCAAGTTCATTAACTTGGAGATGGCGTGTTCTGTAGAAAGTCCTCCTCGGAAGCCAAATTGCCTGGGGTCTATGGAATTGTTTCTTTGTAGGAAAAAATTTAGTCTTCCAAGTACTATCCTTTCTAGCAGCTTGCCAAACGAGGGGATAAGACATATTGGCCTGTAGGATGTGGGTTGTTGTGGATCTTTGCCTGTTTTATGGAAGAGTGCTACCTCTGCATTTTTGGTCAATTTCGGGAAGTGTCTATTCTTCCAACAGGCACCGATGTACTCTTCGACTAGGTCAGGCGCAAAAGCATAAATCATGCGTATTACGGCATTGTCTAGCCCGTCCGGGCCTGGTGCCTTCTTTGTGTTTAGGTGTTTGACGATAGCTTCTATCTCATGCCTAGTAGGAGGGGGTTCCAAAGAAGTCTGATGTCTGGTGAAGTTATTGAATGAAGTTCTTATCTCTGATTGCGCAAGGTTGTCATCTGTCGGTGGGTCTTCTTTGAAGAGTAACTTAAGTATGTAGCTGATTGCTTCGGTTGCACTAGTGGCTGTTGGAGCTATTGACAGGGGGATTTGTGTTGGTCTAAAGACCTTGTTGGTTGCAATCTTGAAAACCTTGTCGTATTTCTCAACGGTGCGAGAGCAGTATTCGCGCCAGGAGTCTTGCTTGGCTATAGAGATCTGTCGCTTATATTGCGCTTGTTGTATTTTGTAACGGGCGAAGAGTGTCCTGCGGACCATTGGCTCCTGTGTGGATTGAGCTTGCCGTCTCAGTTTTCTGAGTTTGCTCCGTTCCTGTGACAATTGGGGTGTCCACCATGAGGCTGATGTCCGAATTTTAATTTTTTTTGTCTTGAAAGTCTTGCGGCAGGCATCAGTGCATTGGTCAATTAATTGGTCATAGGCTTTGTCTAGAGCTGCTCTGGTCGTGCTATTCTGAAGTGCTGTTTTAATAGAGGGGATGAAGGGAGAAAGGTGTTGTTCCAGTTTTTGTGTCCCACCATATGCTGTCTTAAATCTTTGTTTAATTACAATGCTGCGTGGGGATTGCAAGCTAAACATGATAGCTTGATGGTCACTAAGAGAAGGGAAGTCTGCTACTGTCCAGGCTGCAATATGTGAGGATAGCTGTGGTGTTGCCAAAGAGAGATCAGGCCAGCCTCTGGCACGTATTGTGTCAAAGGTGGGAGGGGAGTCGCTTTTATTGAGGATGACCAATCCATGAGAACTTATGAAATCTATGACAGGAAAGGAGCGAGGACTCTCTGTTGGTGAGCCCCAAAGGCGGTTAGCAGCGTTAAAATCCCCGCAGATCAGAATGTGGGTTAGAGGAGTATGGTGTAAGAAGTCAAGTTCAGTTAGGAGGTCGTTGATACTGAGACTAGGGGGAAAGTAGCATGAAATGACCATGAGGCTTCCCTCTATTGAGTCCAGAATGATGGCAATTGTGTGGTTTGTCGTTCTCCAGACCATGGGATTCATTGCACCGTTATAGACGATCATAGCTAGCTTGTTATGGGAAAGAAAAATTTTGTTGTGTGAAATTGAGCCAACTGGAAGACCTTCTTTAGTAATATAAACCTCTTGAAAGATACCTAAGTCCGCCTGCTGTTGGAATTGGGCATGAAGCATGTGACTTGTGGCTACTGAGGATCTTTGTAAGTTACATTGGATGACTTTGAGAACTGGAATTCTTGATCTTTGGGTGTTATCTATTGTTGTCCTACTGTCCGCAGGAGTTTCTGGACCGCAGTCCTGTATACAGGACATTGTCTTGAACTAGCCGCGTGGTGGCAGTCGTGATCTGTACCTTGTTGCTGATTTGCCAATGTGCAGTTTTTGCATATAGGATGCTCCTTGCAGGATCCTATGGGCATGGAATGTGGGCCTGCGCACTGCACACAAGAGGGTTGTTCTTGGCAATTCCTGCTGATGTGGCCTAGACCTTGACAGTTGAAGCAACGAGGGACACGGAGGTATCTTCTAAAAGGGCAGGAGAAGAAGCCTAAGTAGATGCGGCCGCTAGATCCAAGCCTGTTGAAGTAGTCCCTATCCAATTGGATAATCCAGTTATTCTTGGAGTTGGATTGGTGTAGGGGAGTTCTTGGGTGGATAGCCCCTACTTTGTTGGACGGGAGATGTAACTCAAATGCCGTAACGATGTCTTTTGTAGTGAATTCTTCCGGTGCACCAAAGAGGATTATCGACTCTCTTCTTGGCTTTGGCTCTCGAAGGGTGAGTGAATCTTTTAAAGATGGTACTTGTTCTATTGAACATTTCAGCTTGAGTAATTGCTCGCGGGTGTTACACCTGACTAAAAGCTCTTTGGATCTTGTGGTGCGAATCTGCTCTATAGGGATGCCCAATCTAGAGGGGTTTAGCTGAGAAGTAAGCTGCTTTTGGATGGCAATCGGGCAAGTGGTGGAATCTATGGGGGCTAGAAGTAGGACGTTGTCCGACAGCTTTTTCTGTGGCCGTTTCGTTTTCCGTTGAATCAAGGTGAATGGACCTCCCTCGTCTTCTTGAACTTCCTGCTGTGCCTTTGCAGTGGTGGGGAGATGAGAGGAGGTTGGAACAGAAACTGATGCTGAGGAAGGTTCGAATAATGTTAACAATTTCTGCAGGGAATCTGCTTGTCCGTTGTAGACTTCCAGTTGTGCTTGATGGAAGTTTATTATTAATTCCTGTTCAAGCACCAATTTCTGAGCCAGGTCCACAAAGTCCAGTATTATTTTGAGATCCTCTTTGTTCAGTTTGCGTTTGGCGTTGTTGGCTGCCAGGAACCGGGAAATGAAGGCGATCTGAGCCAAAAAGTTCTGTGTTCTTGAAAGGGATGAGTCGATAACGGGTGGACACGGTAAGCCTTCTGATGTAACGGAGGGGGGTGCAGAGGGAGGGAGTGAGGAGTCTTTAGCGGCCATTAGAAAATGGTCATATGATGAAATGGCATACACAGTGATTGACAACAGTATTATGACTGATAAAATGGCGAATTAATAATAAAGGTAGTATACACTTATTGGTGTAAAGTAACAGGCCTTAAATGCAGCTTTGCAAAATAATTAACAAGGATTTGGTGTAGGTGACAAAATGGCCGACATACAGGATTTAGAAAAAAAAATTAAACATACATATGCTAATACAAAATCAAAACACTAATTAATGCAATTAAACAAAATTAATAATATAGAATGATGCAGTAATAAATTCCAAGATAATAAATACTTCTTTAGATGGTAAAATACCACAATTCATTACTGAGAAATTGATTTACAAAAATAAAGCAGTTGTTTAAGACTTAGAATCTGTCAACTGTAACTCTGTCAACTCTTAGATACTGTCAACAGGTAATATCACATATACGCTTATTAATGTAGGCAATTAAAGAGATAATGCAGTACCAAATATAGAGATAACATAAATTAGCACTCTGGCTCAACAACGAAAATAGCCTAACGAGATTAATTTAACAATGAATAAGTGATGTACTTAAGGTATAAATGCAACATTTTAAAGTAAACAATTAGATATATGAACAGTCGTTAGTAATGAAAATCATGAATGCAAGCATTTTAAATACGATTAAAACATCTGTAAATAGCTGGGATATTAAATAGAAAACTCCCCTTAAGTTTCTGAACTGCCTAAGCGGCTAGGTTTGAAGATTAATTACTAATTAAGAAAAACACATTTTAGCAAGAGATCATTATAAACCACACTAAAGTATATGTAGATTAAGATTAAGAGCTTAGTAAATGTATAAGAACATTTCAAATCAGTTAAAAATTGCTTAAAAGTGACTGTAGCAGCCGAATTTACTTCAGTAAATACTCTAAGACCTGGTTATGCTGAATAGAACCAGTGTTCATAACTTTTATACATATTAATTTTTTTTAATTAAACAAAAAGAATGATCAAAATTCTGCCTCGACAAGTTTGCCAAACTCGATCTACTATATTGATATAAAAATTTTGGTTGTTCTAAGTATATTAGAAAAATATGACACTTTATATTACAAGAGGTACATTGAAGAGATGACACGCAGACGGGAACCAGTGAACATCTTACTATTAAGATTGCTGTTGCATACAAGATATTACAAAAACATAGTTATCAAACATTTAGATGTGATATACAAAGAGAAACTTTCAGTTAAGAGTAGAATAGGCGTATTAAATGCTAATAGCTGTATTACAATTAATATAAACTATTGAGTTAAAATTGTTCAATCATAGAAACTGTGATATAAAGGAAGTGCCTGTTTCTAGGCTCTATTGAGCTGTGTATGTGACCTTTGCCAAGGACGAGTTGTTGTTGCGTCCTCTTGGCAGGATGGCTGACGTAAAAAATCAGAGTCAACAGTACAAAATTACATAAGATATTACGATTTAACTAACAATGCTTTTACATGAATTATCAAAGATATTAGGAAAATACACAGCTCAATAGCAAGTTAAAAATTTCCCTACTTTGATAATGATGAGATGAATTTGTTACAACGAGGTTATAACGTTGCGCGCCTCTAACTAGCACGCAACCAAGAGGTGACTGTGAAAGCTTGTATAAACCACAGAGTCTTATAAAGGGTTTAAGTCCCTTTTTATTCAACGTACTAAATTACAATTGCGTCCTCTTGACGCTTACAAACTGTGCCCACTAGGCAGTCAAATAAAAATAAAAACCTAAAAAGAAAGTAAAGACAATATTCTAACTACGAGGCTCTCTAAAATAACTAACTCACCGCGTTTTACAAATACCGCCGCTAATTCAGCAGACTTGAAGCTCACTGGAACAATTGCAACTACTTCCCGCCAAGCACATAGGCCGCAACGCGGGGTTCTTTAATTCTCGATTTCTACCTCCGCGCTCGCGAAGTAAGAATAACTCTCTCTCACCGAACTTGTTTCCTTCTATTTAAATCATACTACTTCCGCTGATAATTTGAATGCTTGCGCGTTCTACTCAAATTTACATATTCTGGAATTGGCAGTTCCAGGGGAAAGTAAGGCTTGACAGGAAAGATAGTTTAAACTTAAAATAAATGTTAGTTAAAATAAATATAAACCCTACAAGGTAATCAAAAGAAATGAATTTTACACAATTAATGCACTAATTTTGAGACTTAGAAAAAAAATCCCATACACTTATCCTATGCTTCACAATGCTGTAAACACGCAATGAACGCTAACAATGACACAACAATAGACGAATCACAAGAACACTTATTACTTGAAAACTACTGCACGCACAAACACAAAACTTATATCAAATTGCTCCGCTAACACTTAGACAACTGATTATTAACTTTGTTTGCACTTTTAATTAGGATTTCCGCTAATTACGAAAGATAATCCAGTAACGTCAACACACACGTCTTTCCTCCTCGGCGGAGGGATGGGCTCTTGTGTACATGGGCAAAGATAATGTAGTGCGCAATGCCGAGGTTGTGCGCGGTGCCTAGTTTGTGCAATTCTCGGATGTTTTTTAAGTGAAAAATAGATCGATGTCATGGGCAAAGCCAATGTAGTGCGCAATGCCGAGTTTGTGCAATTCTCTGATATTTTTAAGGTGAAAATAGATGGATGTGTACATGGACACCGAGTTTGTGCAATTCTTTGATGTTTTTCGAGCGAATACGGATCGTTGTGCACAAGGGATAATGTGTTATGCCGAGCTGTAATGTAACGTATTTTATATGCAATGTTTAACATATCGTTTGTGTATTTTTAATTTGTATTGTTGATTTAATTGTGAATTATATTTAGAACATCATTTTTCATTTAAATTGTATTTTTAATTTTTTGGTTTTGATATGTTAATAATGCTTTCCGACTTACGATATATATCGATAGCCCGACTATCTACTCAACAGTAGCAAAACTGTAAACTTTGACCCTATAAGTAACTTTTACCTCATTATTAATTATAATAACGTAATAATTATAATACGTATTAACGTAGTTTTGCTATGGTAATTGCACTTGATAATATGAGTTCTTTGATAATATGTGTGTGTATATGTGAAGCATTGCTTAGTGTTCCAAATTTGTAGCTATTATTTTCTTGTAATATTTTTTTTTCATTGTGAGAAATTAGATTTTTTTATTTATTAATGTGTAGAATTCTAGTATGCTTGCCTACAGAGAATACGATGTGATTTAGGAATTTAAGAACCTATTTTTCATTAATGTGAAGTTTAAAATTTTTAGAAAATAATGAAAATTGTCTAGTTACTGGTTTGTAAGGGATTATGTCGTTATGTAGCAAAACGTTAATTTGTAAACATGATAAAATTGATATGTTCCAGAGTACTAATTTAAATTTAAAAACATTTGTTTAAAATTTTATTTGTATAAATGCGGAAGCTTAAAATTCTTTGAAAATACTGAAGCTGTATGAAATACAAGTACGAGAGACTGCGACGTTCTTTATCGTTTTAATAATTGGTAGAATTCGCTTACTGTATCATAGTAATTTTAAAGATAAACAATTTATTATACTTATTTTCAGTTACGCCTAAGCTTAAATGTCAGAAATGTAAATTTAAAATAAGGAATTTGATGTTAATTTACAATAATAAACAATTCATTATTTTTTTAAGAGAAAATAGAAATTACGCGTAGCATGGAGAATAAATACATTGTGACGTCACAAGCTTATTCCCCCCCCGTTTATGGACGTCACACAGCTCCGTCTTCTCAACTTTGTTGAAGCAGCCTATTCTACGCTTTTACCAAATTAATTATTATTAAAGGTGAAATAGCTAAAGGTTTCCGGTATTGTTTTTAAAATTACATCCTTTTAACCTTAATCATTTTTATTAATCATTTCTTAATATTTCTTTCTCTTAAAATCGTGTATAATAGTCGTAAATTATTTCTATTATCCACGATTTCTGGCGAAATCAAGATGGCCGCCATTTTTTGAAACACGGAGTTTCGTCGAAAATCTGGATGGCAACCATTTTTCAAAACAAGGTATTTCATGTACTTTGGCGCTAAAACAAATTCGCCAAACTTTGAAGGTGGGCTATACTGAAGCTGTTCCCATGTAAATCTCTAATTCAGCCCAATTTGTTCTTATCTGTGCTGTATCTTCTATTTTCCTTAATATATTGTTCAGCCTAATTTCAAAATTCGGTACAATTCGGTTTCCGGGACCGTAAAAAATTGCAGCGAAAATGCATGCGCAGAAGCGCCAAATCTAGCAAATTCGCCAATTAAACAACACGCCAAATCTCACGAACGCGCTGATTTCAAATTGCGTAAGTTTTAGATAGTTCTGTATTTGTTAAGTCTCCATTGAAATACTAGTTTAATTTTTTAATTCTCTTTTTGATAAAGCTATGGATTTTACAATTTCGGAATTTCCAATGAAGAAAAGTCTGCAATAGAATGTTTTCGAAAAAAAGGCATCATTCATGATAGAAAATTATGTTTGAACAATCATGAGATAAAATTATGCTTTATCGATAACTCGGTAGCAAAACGGCGGTGCAGGAAAGAAACCTATAATGAGAAGAAAGGATTGAGAAGTCAAAATTGGTTTGAAGGATCGAAAATCCCCTTTCTTACAGCCGTTAGGTTCATCTACTTTTGGTGTCAGGAAATGACATCTGTTGAATTTTGTGAACTCCAGCTCAAGATGAACCACAGTACAGTTGTAGACTGGAACAGTTACGTGCGTGAGGTGTGTGCCTCAGCTTTAATTGCTCGGCCCAAGTCTAAAATTGGCGGATGTGTCAAAATTATTGAAGTAGACGAAAGTCTTTTCAGTAAAAGAAAGAACAATGTTGGACGTGTTCTTCCGCCACAATGGGTTTTCGGTGGATTATGCAGAGAATCAAATGAATGTTTCTAGTCTGGACACCGGTCGAGATCGATATCGGAAAACCAGTCGAGATTCTCTTTCCACTCGACAGCAGAAGGGAGAGCGAGTCTGGTCCCTTCAAACTCCGTCGGCGGAAAGTGAAGTGGAAATTCCGCGCGGAAGTGACGTTTATTGCATAGCAACCAGTCTATCCGTGGCCTTCGAGAAACAAGGCCCTACAGTTCAGTGACGTTGAGCGTGTGACGTCATGCCAGAGAGTGCATCCCTCCTTGGGGTGAAGAGTGCACCCCTTCTTGCGGTGAGGGCAACGCTGGGTCAAAGGTTGTCAGTCACCATTGCTTCGAAAGAACAGGTTGAACTGAAATTCTTGACCTAAAATCTTGAGATATTAACTGCATTCCAGATTTTCCTGCAGCTGGATATATTAAATTTGAGGTTTTTGGCAATTTGTAAGTAGTTCCAGAAACAATATAATGCCTTACATGTGCTCAGTGCCGCGATGTAACGGCAATTACAAATCTGGACCTAAAGTGCACATTTTCGCTTTTCGTAATGATGCCGATTTGAAAGAAAAGTGGATCCGTGCAATAAAGCGAAAGGACTTCATTCCAACTAAAAATAGCAGGGTGAGCTTTTATTCTTATGATTTCATTGATATTCAAAGAAAAATTATATAAATTAAATATTCAATATGTTTAATATGTCTGTTTTTAAAGCCAAAATCATTTCCAATGAAAAACTAGTGTTAAATATAATAGTAAACAATAACTACTGTAAAATATAAAAGTATACAATAAATCATTGCTAATGTAAATAAGCAGTATAATAAGCTTTTGTTTCCTGCAATTTGTCTTAAAGTGAATTCTATAATTTTTTTAATAAATGCATGTTGCTTCATAAATTGCATGTGAATATTTTAATGGGTAATTAAGTTCATAATACTATAGTATTATTTAATGTATAATAAGTTTTACTTCATATACTGCAGATTAAATATTCAGTAGAAAATTCAGTACTTAATATAAAGCGATAATCGGGAAAATATACAAAATCTGGAACTTAAAATAGCATTTGTAATATCTAATTTATCTCGACTTTTATTTTAAAACCATTTGTCATTGTAAGTTTTAGAGATATGAAAGTAATAATGTTTTTCATTTAAAAATTCAAATTCGTGTGCTTATAATATTTTAAGGATATATATTGTTAAACCAGTTGTTTATAAAACATAGAACTATTTTTTAAAAAATTTCATTTTTATAAATTTGTTATTACGTTTTTTATATTAATAATAATTTAAAATAGATTTTTGGTTTTGATTCTATAAGAATTCTATTTGATTCTAATTTGATTCTATTCTATAAGAATATTGCTCACTGTAAGTTTAATAATTATTTTTATGAACAGGATTTTTTCAGTAACACCATTTTAAAATAATGCTGGCATTAAAAATTATCATAAAAAATTACATTTTAAATTATTTATACCAATAAATAAATGACGAACTATGTCTTTTTTAATATTTAGTTTATTGTAAAAGACCTTTTTTACACTAGATTTTGTTTTAAAAAATAAATGTAATAACCGAAAATGCTCGTTCTTTTATCTTATCGCCATACTGAACAAAATTATGTACTACTTAGAAAAGGCTGTAAAGAAAAATCGGGTTCTTGTAAAATGCTCTCTTTATTCATAGTTTTCATTTTTATCTATAAATGAAAAATAATGTGCAGTATTTTCAGTTCGAAAGCATAACATTTTTGCGTTATAGCGTTTAAGTGTTGAAAAGTTTATCCAAACTATAGAAGGTAAAATGGGATTGAAATAAATAATTATTGATCACCCAGGTGAAAATTTTTATCAAGCGTTAAGAAAAATAAGTTCAGATACCTGAAGTCTTAAAGCATGATATTTAATAAATGCTAAGATAGTATCACTTGTTTAATAATTTCCTGTTTACTTTACATCGGAATAACATAAAATTAGCTTTTACTAATAAATAAGCGCGCTTTGAGTTCGCTCGCTTTCAGTGTAGGAGAAAGGTTTCTTCGCACTCCATACGGTGACGTCACGAGAGAGCTGGACGGCCTTGTTTCTCGAAGGCCACGGTCTATCTCACCTCTACATTGCTCCAGGCTCAGGGGAAGGGGGTAGTTTGCTGTCAAAGGGGCTGTTTCGCACGAGCTTATTGCTGAGGCTGGCGGTAGAAAAAAAAAAAATCGAGTTCGAGTAAATGGTGAAATTTTTCGAAAAAATACTCTGCTGGATTTGGTAAAGAGTATGGAAAAAAAATGGGGAACGTTAATGGATATTTTAAACGCAGAAAGAAATGGCCTTTTCAAAACTTCAGGTATGTGAAGAAACGTAAACATAATTTTACGTATGATCTTTTGCAAAATGGAAATTTTCTAAAAGGTTACATGTTTGTAAGCTATTTGTAAACAGGAATTTTATGATTAAAATACATTATTTTGTCTGAAAAGGTTATGCAACAACGTCATAAGTCAAATCATTGAAATATAGCACCGCGTACGCGTGTTTAATATTCCTAATGAAATTGAATGAAAAAAATTTTAATTTTTAGCAACCCATGATTATATGAATAATTTTATTTATTCAGGAATTATACCTATCACGTACCTACAAATATACTATGTATCGTAGATACCAATAAGTAGTGAGTAAAAATATAACAAATATTTAACAAAAGTAATAGGAAGAAAAATAAGGTTGATCTTTAGATTATGTTAACTTGGCGATTTTTTGGCGAAAATTTGGCGACCAACTCTGCTACAGCAACCCTCTATTTTTTTTTTCGCCGCCATTTTGTCTTCACGAAGTAAAGACATGTTTCTTTTCTTTTTATTTACTCAACACTTTTTCCAACAATCTACTAGCCGAATTACACTGATGCTAGAAATTTTATGTAACAAAACTGCTTAATCATGACAAATATTAACTGCAAAATTGGGAAAAAGTGCAGAATCGCAAACTCCTTGCGCGTTTTTCAGAATAGCACATACACATAAACCATTTACACGTCGACTTATTTTTACTTAAAAAAAATCCCAGAATTGCACAAAAATGGCATTGCGCACACTCTTCACTATATCCATGTACACTGGTTTTTTCTCATAAATTAGAAAAATTTCACGAAAATGCATGAAAATACTCAACGTATACTACTCAAACGTATTCCAAAATACTACAAATATATAACTCACAAAATCACGATCATTTAATTAAAATATAATTAAATTAAAAAACACTACTTAAAATATAAATAAGCACATACATTAAATTAATAAAAATTAGATTACAATCCTAATTACTTTAAGCTAAATCATTGCTAATAACAATTTTCCAATAATACCACATTAATTTATTTACTCCTTACATTTAGAACAATGCATAAAAATAATATCCTCAAATGATTAAAAATACTAACTTACCTAATCTTCTTCAGAATCTTCATTACGTGGCTGCAGTACTACTGCTAATTTCTAAATCCTAAATCCAGTAGTCAACTGGAAGTCTATTCACCAAGTAATAAGAAATTAATAAAATTTCACCTCTACTCAAACTACTTTCAGCAAATCACGTACCCTTCCTTACACTCCTTTTCACAAAATGTCCATTTTCACCATATTTCTTGCACAGCCATTTAAACTTCACTGTAATATCTTTCCTTTCACACAATCTCAACTTATTATTATCAGATAAACGCATTAAAAATTTAGAATTCACTTTAC
This sequence comes from Stegodyphus dumicola, assembly GCF_044657685.1. Lineage (NCBI taxonomy): Eukaryota > Metazoa > Arthropoda > Arachnida > Araneae > Eresidae > Stegodyphus > Stegodyphus dumicola. The sequence goes on along the minus strand of NC_140774.1, from coordinate 89,849,922 downwards.
ATAGCGCTATGCAATCCGAAAATTAATCAACACTATTTCACACAATGAAGCTTTTCCAAATTAACCCCCTTTTCCGATTAAAGTAATTCGTCCATTAATGTTGCGTTTCACACAACACAGAATATAGCTAAATACGAAATTTCCAGATTTCCCCCTTTTTCCGATTAAACAACTGTAATTCGTCCATTAATTTCACATGACATATCTCATGATCTCTTATTTCCCTCACACAAAGGCGTCCACCAGCGGCCGAGCGGTAAAGTCGCTGAACACTGGTAGTTCGGTCCGAGGTTCGAATCCCGCGAACGGGCTGGCTGCATGGGTGTTTTCGTGGTTTTCCCCATGTGTAACGTGCATACGAGCCAGTTTCCCTTAGAAAGTCCTCCACGAAAGGCATCCCTCCCCTTAGGCAGATAGCCCTCGTGTGCTTTGCCATAATTAAATACACCACACCACCCTCACACAAAATAATGCGTAATCGGAACTGAGTGCTTCTCACATTATTACCAAAGTCCTAGGTAGTAACCTTTATCGCCTCCAAAATGTCGCCAAACTACCAGTTACCATATTCCAAAGATCAGCCAAAAAATAATAAATAAATAACTATAGGTTAAATCGTAAAACATATTATCTTGCACACACACACATACAGTCAAAAGTCGTTAATCCGGACTCGTCGGGACTTTGGCGATTCCGGATTATCGATTTTTCCGGATTATAGATCTTCAGTTTAAATCTGGTAAGACGGCATGTAGAAATTACAAAATTAAAAATATGAAACCGTAATTTATGAAATAAAGAACAATTATGATCTAAAGGGTATCAAAATTTACAAAAAGAAAAAGCTTAATATTTATTTGCTTACTTTATTAAACATTTCCTTCAATGTAAGTTGCTTCGTTTCATGTGATAATACTTTCTCTTTAATTCTATTAAGCAGACATAATTTCTTGTTTAGTTACAAAGTTCCGCTGTTCAAGTCCTATAATTGCTGTGTTGAGAATACCGACTAATTTGTCAATCGAAATGTTTTCGTTTTCAATAACCTCTGGGTCACTTTCTTCACTATCGGAAGCGAATTATAATGACGAGGAACTTGATTTAAATCATATCAAAGACGGAGTATATCGAGATGAAATACTACACTTAGTACGGAATTATAAACCAAATAAAATAAAAACATCTGCTCTGAAGATAAGGATAGTGCTGACAGATCAACTTCCTATCCGCAGCGTGAAATTGATAAACAGATTTCGGATTTCAAAACATACTTTCGCTTTGTAGTAAATATATATCGGAAATTCTATTTGACATAATCGAAAGTTCAAGCTTACTTTTATAAAATTGCTCTAACAGTCTGCAAAAAATAATAAGCCGGATCCAATTCGAAGATTAAGGAACAACGCAATCTGCAACATTAACTGAATTAGATAACTTTAGCTTAGCGTATAACTCCGTTACACATTAAACGCGCATGCGCACAAACATATTCGCAGCTGTAAGGGTCTTATGCGCTCTCGTAAACGCCTGTGCGCATGCGTGAACGCGACGCATGCGCAGAAAGTTTGTAGCTTTGAGGTCCGGATTATAGATCATTCCGGATTATGGGTGTCCGAATTAACGACTTTTGACTGTATATATATTTTAACATATGCACTGAAAGGAAATTGCAATACATATTCCTATTTATACCCTTTTAAATCGATCCCACCAGTGACCGTCTGGTAAAATCGCTGAACACTGGTAGTTCGGTCCGAAAAAGCATAAAAAATTAAGGCATACAAAAACTGTTTTAAATAAATAACTAAATGTATTATAAATATATTAATATATGCAGTGAAAGAAAATTGTAGTACATATTCCTATTTATGCCCTTTTTAAGTCGATCCCACTAGTGGCCGAGCGGTAAAATCTCCGAACTCTGGTAGTGCGGTCCAAGGTTCGAATCCCGCGAACGGGCTGGACGCATGGACGTCATTACCAATGTATCTGTCATTACCAATATATCATTGGTAACTTCCAGAAGCATAGAAGTTTAAGGCACAGAAAATCTGCTTTAAATATATATAACTGTATAAATATATTAACAGATGCAGTGAAAGAAATTGCAGTACATATATATTTATACCCTTTTTATATCGATCTCACCAGCGGCCGGTAAAATCGCTGAACACTAGAAGTTCGGTCCAAGGTTGGAATCCCGCGAACGGGCTGGTTGCATGGACGTTTTCGTGGATTTCCCCATGTGTTACGTGTATACGAGCTAGTTTTTCTTAGAATGTCCTCCACGAAGGCAACCCTCACTTTAGGAAGATAGCCTTCGAGACTTTGCCGTAATTACATAAAACCAGAACTAAGCACTTTTTTCATCTGAATAAATATACACAAAACTGATGTAATATCTAAAGTTAGACCACATTAAAAAATATCATAACTAATTATAAATCTTGCATTATAATATTGTTGCGTGCGTACGGGTTCGCTATGAAATGAATGCACAAGTCCGAGGAAAAATGAACAAAAATTTATTATTATCACAACAAAAATGCTTAAATTTTCTCAAATTATCATGCAGTATTACAATATCTTACAGTAGTTAGTATCTTTTAACTACTCAAATGTCCAATAGAACGTAATTCAAAACAGCTAAAGAACGCTAATCCGCGAATTCGCTACAATCAACAAGAGCAGTTTTCTAAACAACAACAAACTAAGATGTTTTAGCCCTTTTATAAGATTTTAAAATCACGCGCTAGAATTTTCCAGTACTTTCTCGAAATCAAAAAGAGATATATATTTATTTAATGCACGCGCTCTTGTATTTTCAATTTTCTGGCTTAGCTTTCTTTTAATATTCGTCACGCGCTGCACTGCACGAGAAATAAAACCATTTAATTTATAATTGAACTAACATTAGCTTTTAAAATACCAAATTCGTAACACTGCCCCCTTCCCAAGGACTGCACGTCCCGGGCAGTACAATCCCTGGACAGGAAGCTAAACTTACAACTGTGGCATAAATGCATTAATAAGCATTACATTACAATAATAAACAACATGAACAATAAATGCAATACATAAAACAAATCAAATGCTATCAAATACAAATCAAATACTAAATACAAATCAAATCAAAGACCCATTTAAAAACAAAATGGACCATGGTCTTATACTATTTACAATTATTTACATTATGTACTATGGCCATAGTAATGAGCTAACCTGTCGTAATGAACGACTTTAGGTTTAGAGTTCGAAGACTTACGAATCCGAACCACGACGTCATTCAGCCTGTTTAGGACTGTGTACGGGCCATCCCAAGGTGACTGTAATTTCGGACAAAGTCCTTTCCGTCGAGTCGGATTCCAAAACCACACCTTGTCTCCTTCGTGGAATTGATGTTCAGTAGCTCTTGTGTTGTATCGGGTCTTCATCTTCTCCGTCGCCAAGTTGACTCGCTCTCGTGCAAAGTTGTGCATCACTTCAAACCGGGCCTGGAGATCTTGAATATATTCCTCAGACGAAGAAGGAGCATCCGGAGGGCGGCCAAACAGTAGATCACAAGGCAGACGATGATCACGACCGAAGAGCATCTGTGATGGAGAATAGCCGGTAGTCTCGTGGATAGCACTGCGGTAAGCCAGTAAAAAGAGTGGTAATTTCTTGTCCCAGTCCTGTTGGTTTCTGGAAACCACTAATGAAAGGTTATTAAGGATGGTTCGATTGAACCTCTCTACCATGCCGTCCGACTGGGGATGCAATGGCGTCGTTTGAGTTTTGTCAATGCCGAGTAGTTTGCATAGTTCTTTGATTACTGCCGAGGCAAAATTCCTTCCCTGATCGGAATGTAACTGAAGAGGCACTCCGAACCTGGAAATCCAGTGCTGTATCATAACCTCAGCTACTGTGACAGCCTCTTGATCAGGAGTAGGGTACGCTTCAGGCCACTTGGTGAAGTAATCAATGACAACGAGTATGTATTTGTTGCCATCAGCAGTTCGTGGCAGAGGTCCCAAGATGTCAAAGGCGATACGTTCAAAAGGCGCTTCTACGTTGTAACGTTGCAGCTTGCCTCGGCTGCGTTTTCTCGGTCCTTTCCGACCTGCACAGGCATCGCAGGATTGGCACCACTTTTGCACGTCATCCTTTGCATTATTCCAGTAAAAGCGCTTACGAACTCTCTGTAAGGTCTTCATTATTCCAAAGTGACCTCCCGTAGGGCTGTTATGTAATTCTTTAAGGACATCAGGAATGCGGGATCTTGGAAGTATCAGCTGCCATCGGAACGTCTTCCCATCATCCGATTCGAATTTCCGGTATAAGACGCCGTTTCGAATGTGAAGTGAATCCCAGAGTGCCCAATACTGTTTGGTTGTAGGACTACAGATAGAAATGTCCTGCCAGGTAGGTTTTCTGGTTGATGACTCCATTAAATTAATTATGGGTTTAATGTCGCGGTCTTCCAGCTGGTCTTTCCTGACTTCATCATCAGTCCACGGTTCTCGATCAGCCGATGTTGATGTTTTAATTTGTCTTGCGACCGGAGTCAGCAGCTCGTATTTCGCTTCCACGCTGGAACAATATTGGCAGCTTTCTTGGCAAGGTCTTCTAGACAGGGCGTTGGCGTTTCCGTGTGATGATCCCTTACGATGACGGATAGTGATGTCATATTCTTGGAGTCTCTGTATCCACCTGGCTATTTGACCCTCAGGATTCTTGAAATCCAAAAGCCAGGTCAATGATGCATGATCGGTGCGGAGCAGGAATTTCCTGCCGTATAGATAGTGATGGAACTGTTCTACAGCTTTAACTATGGTGAGCAACTCTTTCCTGGTGACACAATAATTCCTCTCCGGTTTAGACAGGCATTTCTCCAGTACGCCACTACACGTTCTTGGCCGTCTATTTCTTGGGACAAAACAGCACCGACACTTTCATTGCTCGCGTCGGTGTCGAGAATAAATGGTCGGTCGAGCTGAGGATACGACAGGATTAGAGCAGATGTTAAAGCCTCTTTTAAGTTGTTAAATGCATCCTCGCATTCTTTTGTCCACAAGAACTTTTGGTTGCTCACTGTCAGCTTGTGAAGGGGTCTTGCGATGGAAGAAAAGTCCTTCACGAATCTCCTATAGTAGGTGCAAAGCCCTAGGAAGCTTCTCAGCTGATGGACATTTTCGGGACGTTTCCAGGATTTAACCGCTGATACCTTTTTAGGATCCGTGCGCACACCTTCTGCAGAGATGACATGTCCCAGATAAGTCACATCCTTTCGGAAGAATTTGCATTTAGCGGGACTCAGCTTCAGATTGGCTTCTTTCAGTTTCTGAAGCACCTTCCTAAGATTTTCTAAATGTTCTTCAAAACTCTTTCCGACGATGATGATGTCGTCCAGGTATATCAGGCAGGCTACGTAGGAAAGGCCTTTCAAAACAGTCTCCATAAGACGTTCGAATGTTGCCGGCGCATTACACAGTCCAAACGGCATCACCTTGAATTGCCAAAGCCCTTGTCCCGTAGTAAATGCCGTTTTTTCTCGGTCTTCAGGCTGTATTTCTACCTGCAATACCCACTCTTTAAATCAAGTGTTGAGAACCACTTGCTTCCAGAAAGAGTGTCTAGAATGTCGTCAATTCTAGGAAGAGGGTAACTGTCTTTCTTCGTAACCTCATTCAACCGGCGATAGTCGACGCAAAATCTTGTTGAGCCGTCTTTCTTTCTGACTAGGACGATGGGAGATGCCCATGGACTTACTGAAGGCTCGATGACATCGCCTTCTTCCATATCTTTAAACAGTGTTCGCACCTCTTCCTGTTTAGCAAACGGTAGACGTCTTGGATGTTGCTTGATCGGGGGATGATCGCCGGTATCTATTCTATGTTGTGTCAAACTAGTTCGACCCACGTCAGAAGACGAGCGGGAGAAAACAACTTGAAGATCTTTAATGACGCGATCGGCAGCATTCCTCTCTTTATCGTTTAATTGCGCATTCTGCAATAACTCCGATGTAATGCTCTCTGAGGACACGGATTCTTGGATGTTACTCTTTCTTTCAACGCTGGTTACTGGAGTACATGCTGGAACCACTTCACCTTTCTTAATAATTCTCCCCTTCTCAGTTACATTGGCGACTCTCACCGGGATAACCGTTCTGGATAGGTCGACGAGTGTTGAGGCTACTAGTACTCCTCTTGGGCTATTACAGTTATTGGGATATTCTATGATGCCGTAGCGGAAATTTCTGTTTTCGGCTATGGATCCAGGAAGTAAAATTTCTGTTCTTGCCGGTATTGTGATATTGTCTTGTGCTATGATTTTATGAACAGATTTAACTTCTTCATCATTAACTCCAAATAACGCTATGTCTTCAGATGTAGAAAGCAATTCGTTATTTTTAAAGTCCAAGGAAAAATTGTATTTCCTTAGAAAGTCCAATCCGAGTATGCAAGAATCAGTGATCTCTGCTACATATGCCGTGTGATGGTAAGCGGCACTTCCAAACGTGATGTTAACATTTACTTTTCCATCGATGTCGATCTTCTCACCGGACACAGTCTGTAGGGTAACGCAAGGCGGCGTCCAGATAAGTTTGCTTCCCAGTTGTTCAGCCAAATCTTTTCGGATGATGGTAACGTTGGCTCCTGTATCTATCGTCATATTGCAAGGAACTCTATTAATATATCCTATTATGAAAAGTCCATTACTGCCGCCTCTCACTGCAGAAATCTGAAGCGCTTTAAACTGGGGCTTTTCATTATCTGGCAACCTCCGCCCCGCGAGATGGCCACTAATTAGTTTCCCTGCTGTTTGTTAGGAGCGGTTTTAACATCTGTAACCTGGAGTGTTCTGCAGTTTCGTCGTATGTGTCCTTCAGCACCGCAGTTCCAGCACTTTACGGTCGGTTTCTTGTCACCAATATTCCGTCTCAAAGCGTTCAGTTGTCTAGTTAAATCGTCTAGACGAGCAGTGACTTGATCCCCTGGCTCCTGGACCTGAGCAGCTCTGACTGGATGGCGGTCTCGACGGGTGGCTTGCTGGGCTGCCTCGAATTTCATGGCGTACACTAAAGCGCTTTTCAGATCTTTAACATCCGCCAATCGCAGTGCTTTCTGTATTTCAGGGTCCCGGATGCCATCGATGAAATATTGCAGGGACAGGATTTCCGTTGTTTCTGTAGGGCACTCCGAAAAGGCGTGATGTGACAGCCTTTCAACATCCGTGGCGAGCTCCTGAAGTGTTTCGGTGAGCTTCTGTTGACGGGATTTTAATTGGAGCCTGCTGTAGTCATTTAAACATTTCTCCCCGAAGCGCAGCTCCAACGCACCGGACACAGCTTCGAAATCTAACCTTTTGTTTTCGGGAAGAGTCTGAAGGATATTCGCTGCGTCGGCTCTTAAAGAAGGGGCGAGATGACAGGCCTTAGCTTGGAAATCCCATCCATTCGCATCCGCCACTATAGAAAATTGTGTCTTATACACCTGCCAGGAGGTCTTCCCATCATATGTCGATAGCTTCAGAGAGGGACGAGCAGGCATGGGTAGAAATTTTAAACCATCCGAAGTGTTCCCTGTCGTCGCTACGAATTTCTTTAAAGTGTCAACTTCTTTGGCGACGACAGCAGAAATTCTGTCTTCGATTTGTTGTTCAATATGTCGTTGGACGGCAGAAACTCTGCCTTCGATTTGTTGTTCAATATGTCCTTGGACGGCAGAAACACTTTCTCAATTTGCTGTTGGAAGGCCGAAACTCTTCCTTCGACTCGTCGCTCCACAGCCGACACTCTATCTTCTATTTCATCTTTGACAGAAGAAACCTTTTCTTCAATTTGCCCAACTTTATTTTCAACCACATCTATTCTACCTTCCATAGCATGGAATTTGGTTTCTATTATGCAGGCAATTTCTCTTTTCATTTCGTATTGACTTTCTTCAATCTTTACTTGTACGGCTTTTATTTCGTCTTTAAAAGTTAATTGACCAGCTTGAATGGCCTTCATCTCTTCCTTAACGGATTCTTGGCCCAATTTCATCTCGCCTTTAATTTCTTCTTTAACGGAGTTGACGGCTCCTTTCATCTTTTCTTGGAAAGTAGCAAATGAAGTCATCATTTGCCTGAATAGTTCTTCCATCGCTCTTGTTATTGGCATTTAAATCTCACTTCTGACACCAAAAATTGTTGCATGCGTACGGGTTCGTTATGAAATGAATGCACAAGTCCGAGGAAAAATGAACAAAAATTTATTATTATCACAACAAAAATGCTTAAATTTTCTCAAATTATCATGCAGTATTACAATATCTCACAGTAGTTATCTTTTAACTACTCAAATGTCCAATAGAACGTAATTCAAAACAGCTAAAGAACGCCAATCCCCGAATTCGCTACAATCAAAAAGAGCAGTTTTCTAAACAACAACAAACTAAGCAACTAGATGTTTTCCTCCTTTTATAAGATTTTAAAATCACGCGCTAGAATTTTTCAGTACTTTCTCGAAATCAAAAAGAGATATTTATTTATTTAATGCACGCGCTCTTGTATTTTCAATTTTCTGGCTTAGCTTTCTTTTAATATTCGTCACGCGCTGCACTGCGCGAGAAATAAAACCATTTAATTTATAATTGAACTAACATTAGCTTTTTAAATACCAAATTCGTAACAATATTGACAAGAATTTAACCGAAAATTATACAAGAATTTAACTTGTTTTATACAGAAGATTTTAGAAACTATTGGAAATTGACATTGATATCGATACAGTTAAAACTACTTAAATAATTTTTTTAACTCAAAGCAGTTTAATGTAAATGTTGAATTTAGGATGTGCATAGTTTGAATTATATACTGCATATTCTTTAATGCATGTCTAATGTATTACATTTTTATACACTACAAATTCAAATAAAAGTAGAGGGAAATACATTACAATTTAAAACATAAAATTTCAAAATTTAGTTTAAAATTTAGTTTAAAAATTACAATTTTTAATTAAAAGTATGCACCCCTTCTTTATAATTGAAATAGGAAAACACCAAATATATTATTTTCACTAAAATTTAATTAAGGCTTTGGTAATGTAGAATATATAAATAATGTAGAATCGTCAGCATCAAATGCGTTATTTCTATAGCGAAATACTCGAGTTTTTCACAAATCTTAAGAAATTAAAATATCTATTAGGTACACTTTCAAAAGCAATCCGTGACCTCCGCCGTCCTCAGTTTAGCTCTAAAACGACAGTCAGAAACTTAAACGGCAGCTGTCCAGCTGACGGAAAATTTTCCGATGCGACGATCTCTGTAATGATCGAAACGATGACACCAGACTCGCTCTCTGTCGAGTAGATCGCAAAAAGCGACCCGTTCTTCTATCTCGACTGTGTCCAGATTAGGGCCCTTAGTCGCTGTTCCAGATCGATCGGCGGAAACCTTATTGAACATCATAAAGGATAATATCGCAGAAGGAAGCGTTATTTATACTGACTGCTGGAAATCATACAAGTCAGATGAACTGCAAGATGCCGGTTCTGAACACTGTACTGTCAACCACAACTACAATTTTGTGGACCCGGAAAGTGGGTGTCATACAAAAACAGTAGAACGGCTGCGGGGCAGTGCTGAATGGCGTAATAAACGCTATCAGGGCTTTACTCGACAGCATTTTGATTCTTACTCGTCCAAGTTTATGTACAGACGTTTGCACAAAAAAAACTGAAATTTTTCAGCTATGTTGGAAGACAAAAAATTTTATGCCACCCGTTTAATTGCAAGTATATTTAGCCTTTTTTTCATAAAGTAATACAAAATTGTATTATATGAAATTAACGTCTCATCTAAATTAAAATAAAAATCTGAAATACGTATTTACTGTTATGTTTCCATTCAGTTATTTTAGCCTTTTTTTATATAAATAATAATAATAATAAATTTTATGGTGTGAAATTAACCTTTTATCTAAATTAAAATAATAATCTGAAACCGTTATTGGTGAAAACGTGCTTTAGCCCACTGCTTGGCGATTTTCAGTAATGGTGATTTTTTGAAAATCGCCAGTAAAATCTCAGAATACGTTGCGTAAACAAAGTTGCTAAGGCGGCCATGGACCTTATAAGAAATAGACTAACCCAAACGGGTTTTCTCCCTCGTCTGAGGCGTTGCCGGCTGTCACCTTGATCACAACCGGAAGAGTAGGGACGACTTACAGAAATTTAACATTGGTTGCCTATTGCAGCGTGTATAACTGTCAAGAAAAATCTGGTTGTAGCGTCTCATTTCACAAATTAGAATTTCTCCATATTTTTATTTTTGAAATTGAGATTGATTTTTAAAAATTTAGCATATTTTTTAAGCATAATTAACTTTCCGAATATTATGAAGCTATTGCATGCTTTCAGGACTGGATATTTTTTAGCTTTTCCTATGCTGTAAGGAAATTTGTAACTACTTCTTTTAGAAAATAATATTTTAAATCTGAACTAATAGAAAATTTCAAACAAGTAATTTTCTCTTGCAATTTATATGCTTTTTATTGGTGTAAATGAGTAAAAAATACTAAAATATTTAAAAACGAATTTTTGAAAGTTTTGTTTAAAATTCTAAATTGTGCTGCTTTTTTAAAATTATAGATGAGTATTCCAATTTCTATAAAGGAATTTTATTTCAATTATATTTCATAATACATCATAGTGATAAACGCCTTTGACTCCTTAAAAATTTTTATACATTTAATTCTAATATTAAAATTGTATTTAACGTAATAATTAATTTTGCTTGTATTTTATAGTGATTATTTTTTAAAATTTATTTTTAGTTTTGCATAAGATTTTTTTAATTTACTGTAAATTTAATTTATTAGCCCAAAGCGGCGGTAGCCTAGAAAGGCTGTTAGTTTCGAAGCGGCATTTTGCGCTGTTTTACTATAAATGTCCGTGTCTCCTTGCAAATTGTTGTTACCAAATATTATCGCCCTGCATCATATGTAAAGAAATTAAATAATGAAGAATCTGCATGAATACATGTATGTTTCTCGCACTGTAACAAAAACGACAGTATCTAGAGCCATCAAATTTTGAATAATGTAATCCTCCACCCGAACATGGGCATCTGGACGGCCGAATTTCGAAATTGTTGCAATGTATTTCATATTTTGTAAAACTTTAACGAATTCTTGATTAACAAACTCAACGAGTTCAGAGCGAGCACTGTACGGAAAATAGCAGTTTTATCTCCAATGCGGAAATTCTAAAGATATGCTGTTTTCAAATGTATTTGGTTTATGGGCGAAGAACATGATATTCAATAAATATAGGTAACACACAAAACTTTAAAAAAAGGTTCCTTTTGGGCGTAATATAAAATTTACGTGCTTCTAGATTTTATTTTATCTTTTTTTTCCCCTTCATTACGCTTAGAAAATTTTTTGCTCCGAATTTTATGAATTATTAAAATAACTAATCCACTTTAATGTTAATAATTTAATGATCCTATAATCAAATAAATATGATCGTTTTGTAATGTTATTATTGTTTGGAAAATCACTGCCTGAAAATTTTCATTAAATTTTTTTAAAAAAATTATCAGATCTTGTTTAATTTTACTTATTCATTTCAAAGCATCACGTACTATCAATCTTATTTAATTTGATTTTTACGCATAATTAAGTTCATAAATTTTGTGCTTAGAGTTTTTACCGTTTTACCAAAGTAAAGATGTTTGTACAAGAATTACGCGTGAAAAAAATGCGCGAAATGCAGTAAAAAGTGCTTTAATAGACATAATAAATCTTATTTGGAAAAAACTGTAGCTTTCATAATCTCATTACTATACAATGTATCACATTTAATAATTAAAAAGAGTTATGTGATACAAACGCCATAGGTTTTCAATGTTAAAGTAAACCAGATCGTCCCTACTCTTTCTTGCCGACATGTCGGTGACGCACGCCCCGCCCACTGGGTTAGTCTATTTCTTATAAGGTCCATGAAGGCGGCTAAGTGACGTCCATAAATGGGTGGGATTAAAATTGAGACGTCACAATGTATTCTCTATAGATATAGAAATAAGTATAATAAATTCTTTATATTTTAAGTTATAATAATACAGTACGTGAATTGTACCAGTTATTAAAATGGTAAACAACGTCGCAGTCTCTCATATTTGTATTTCATAGAGCTTCAGTATTTTCAAAGATTTTAGAATTTATATAAATAAAAAATTTTTATTATCAAATTTATTGCGGCAATTATATCAGAATGTTACAAATTATTGCGTGTCTTTTAAATAAAATAGTATATACTCCAATTTACGTTAAATCTATTAATATAACACTTACACCTTTGATGGTTTCTTTTATGCTGAATTATATTCCGGATAGCTACTAGAAAAATACTAACTTCTTCTTTTGTGAATGATTCAACGTAAAATAAATCATACACATGATTTTGATTTTTTTGCGGGGGCTTATATTGACATAATATTATTTACATTTTTAGTTTAAAAGGATAATCATTTAAAGAACAATATCCGATTACAGCCGATTCAAAAACTACCAAAAATCGAGTTCAAGTTCTAAAAAAAAATGTGCTAGTTCTACGGTTTTCGTCTGGTTTCTCTCTGTTGCCAATACGATCGAATCAAAAACTGGGGCCCACCAGCGGCCGAGCGGTAAAGTCGCTGAACACTGGTAGTTCGGTCCGAGGTTCGAGTCCCGCGAACGGGCTGGCTGCATGGGCGTTTTCGTGGTTTTTCCCATGTGTAACGTGTATACGAGCCAGTTTTCCTTAGAAAGTCCTCCACGAAGACATCCCTCCCCTTAGACAGATAGCCCTAGTGTGCTTTGCCATAATTAAATACACCGAATCAAAAACTCTTTCCCTCTTTTTTTTTCTTTCTTTCTTTTACCGGAGTAGTTGCCAACAAATTTAAAATTCATATTATCGAACATTTTAATTTATCATTTTTACAAATTACCTTGTTGCTACGTAAGTAGACAATCTTCATTATTTTCTAAAAATTTTAAACTTTACATTAATAAAAAAAAATAATAAATATTTTTATTGCAGATCAACATCATACACAGCTTTCATATCACTGTTTCTTAAATTCTTAAATCACGTCATATTCTATAGTCTTACTAGAATTCTATACAGTCTACAAATAAAAAAAAATCAAATTTCTCACAATGAAAGAAAATAAACAGTACAAATTTGGAACACTAAGCAATGCTTCACACACATACACACATATTGTCAATGAACTTATATTATCAAGTGCAATTGCGATAGCAAATACTACGTATTCAAATAAAAAAGTATAAGTTATTTATAAGGTCAAATTTTGCTACTTTTGAGTAGATCGTCGGATTATCGATATTTTTCGGAAAGCATTATCAACATATCAAAATCAAACAATTAAAAATACAATAAAAAATTATGTCTAAAGTATAACTTGCCATTAAAACAGCAATGCAAATTTGAAATACACAAACGACACATTAAACATTGCATATAAAATACGTTACATTACAGCTCGGTATAACATACAGCCTCGCTTTGTTCATGTGCACAACGATCTGTATTCGCTCGAAAAACTTCAAAGAATTGCAAAAACTTGGTGTCGATGTACACATCCATCTATTTTCACTAAAAAAAATCAGATAATTGCACAAACTTGGCGTTGCGCAGTGCCTTGGCTTTGTCCATGTGCAAGTCGATCTATTTTTACTTAGAAAACATTAGAGAATTGCACAAACTTGGCATTGAGTGCTACATTGGCCTTGCCCATGTACACATCGATCTATTTTCACTTAAAAAATGGCCAATGCAGCAATGCCGAGGTTGTGCGCGATGCCGAGTTTATGCAATTCTCTGATTTTTTTTAAGTGAAAATAGATCGATGTGTACTGCATTGGCTTTGCCCATGTGCACATTGATCTATTTTCACTTAAAAAAATCCCAGAATTGCACAAACTCGGCATTGCGCACCACATTGGCTTTGCCCATGTACACATCAATCTATTTTCACTTAAAAAACATCTCAGAGTTGCACAACATCGGCATTGCGCACCACATTGGCTTTGCCCATGTGCACATCGATCTATTTTCACTTCAAAAAACATCCCAGAATTGCACAAACTCGGCATCGCGCACAACTTCGGCATTGCGCACCACATTGGCTTTGCCCATGTGCACATCGATCTATTTTCACTTAGAAAAACATCATAGAACTGCACAAACTCGTCACCGCGCACAACCTCGGCATTGCGCACTGCATTGGCTTTGCCCATGTACACATCGATCTATTTTCACTTAATGAAACATCAGAGAATTGCACAAACTCGGCATTGCGCACTGCATTGGCTTTGCCCATGTGCCTGTCGATCTATTTTCACTTAAAAAACATCAGAGAATTGCACAACCTCAGCTTTTCCAATCTTTTAGGATCGAGCCAAAAAGAAATACAAAATATTAAAAATAAGCAACTTTAAAACGAACCATACAAGAAAATTTTTTTCATTTACCCTTTTCAAGAAAAATGTAAAACCTTTTTGAGGGGTTTTATATATGTATATTGAATTTATCTCAGGGGGAAACCCTTTTGGGTCCCCCCTCACCTTTAAATAAATTTACTAATGTTTTATACTCCGTTTCCGTAATATATGCAGATAAAAGGCAAAAACCCACAGGGGGGAAAATACTCGATTAAAAAAAGAACCACTACATAACATTCAAACCGCAACAGAATTAACTGCTCAAATTAACATGTAAAAATTTAAAAAAAGAATAATAAGCTTTCAGATTTTACATTGCGTCCAAAGGGGCTTTTTTTAACGTTTTGTGTGTTACCTTTCTTTACCAAATATAATGTTCTTTACACTTAAACCATAAAATTCAGTTCAAAGCAATATCGCAAAATAATTTTAAAATGAGCATATCTTTAGAATTTCCGATACACAGTTTTGCGCTTTGCACGTAATTTTTTTTTTTTTCCCGCTTACTGTGTTGCCATTGTTCGCTTTGAAATCTTTGAGTTTGTTAATCAAAAATTCGTTCAAGTTTTACAAAATATCAATCAGATAATAAAAAACATTCCAATTCCAAGTTTGGGCTTCCAGATGCCCATATTGGTTTGGAAACGTATGTTATTCAAAATTTGATGGCTCTAGGTACCGTTGTTTTATCACAATGCGAGAAATATTCATGCAGATTTTTCAATATTTAATTTCTTTACATATAACACAGGGCGATAACATCTAGTGGCAGGTGACAGGTGACAGCAGGACAGGGCACCCGGACGGCTTTCTATGACTACTCGGGTATTACCCTGGCCCTGCAACCATCTTGAGTCTTCACAGTTGTAAGATGCTTTTATGTTTATTGCAGGTGCCCTATTCCGGCCTGCAGAGGTCTATGCCCATTTTTCCTAGTTTGGCCATTATGCATTTAAGCTTTTGCCGCGTGCCTCGATGTTTTATGAGAAGGCGTTTGAAAGGCAGAACATTGGTAGTTGGGAATTTTATGTGCCATTCTGCTGTTAAGGGGCACTCCGTGACATAATGGTCTGGTGAGCCCACGTTGCCACAAACACACATATCAGTTGTTGCTAGACCCCTTTCTGCAAAGTACGTCGGAAAGGGGCCGTGGCCTGTTATATATCGCGTGAGGTAGGGCGATGAGATGAGCCGGTCCACCTCTACCTTGGGCAGGAACTCATATGCTCTGCGGCCTTGCGGGATTTGGTCCCATTCATTCTGCCAGTTTCCAATGGCGGACTCCTCTATTTGCCTCTTTAGGCATGACCGGGGCAGGGGCACCTGAATCTGCTCCGTTTGGGCAGCCTTCTTGGCAAGAGCGTCTGCTGCTTCATTTCCCTGGATTCCGGCGTGCGCCTTCACCCAGGAAATTTGGATTCTCATTGACTTTTCTTGTAGACGGAGGACTTCTTGCAGGTGCGAGATTAGTGCGGAGCGCTGGAGAGGGTTGTTGATAGCATAAATGCTTGACAGGCTGTCAGTAAATATCGTAGCTCGACTCTGCCGTGTGTCAATTGCCCATTTCACTGCTTTTGTGAGGGCAACTACTTCCGCTTGGAACACTGAGTTCTGTGCTCCCAGACGGCCCTTCCATTCCTTTGCTATGTTTCCATTTATATAGGCTATATAGGCACTGCCTACAGCGTTATCAATTTTTGACCCGTCTGTATAAAGCACGGCCCCTGGTCCGTCTAAGCGCGGGGTTAACGCTGGTGAGTGGAAAGTCCTTATGCCCAGTCCATATTCCGACGGATGTGTGCTTAGTTTGGACCTGCGTGTTTCGTAGACTTCTGGCAGATAGCATGTATCCCCATATGTGCATGGCTGTTGGAGTTGCGTCACCTTTGCAATTGAGGCTTCTTGATGCGCTTTGATTGGGAGCGGCATAAGCCCTGCTAATACCGAAGCGGCCGCAGTCGACGTTGTCCTGTAGGTCTTCGTTATGGCCAGGACAAATGGTCGCTGTGCACTACTTAGCAATTTTGCCTTTCTGACTGTCATCGGGGCTGCCCAGATGGCTGCTCCGTAGGTTAGGACCCTCTCCGCGACAGTGGAGTAAAGTATCTTGTAGATATTGGGGCGAAGGCCCCAGTGCGGGCCTTGCATTTTTTGCAGATTGTTTGCGATTCGGCGAGCCTTTTCTCTTTGGGCTTTAAGGTGAGGCAGCCAGGTGAACTTTTCATCCAATATAATACCCAGGAGTTTTAGTTCTCTGACCCTTTTGATGGTCTTCCCATTAAGCTGGATGGTTGGGTTTCTTATTAAAGTTTGGCCTGGCTTATGATAAATTATATATTTCGATTTTGCCTCAGAAATTATTAGCTTTTTCTCCTGACATAGCCGAGAGAAGGTATCAATTACATCATTGCAGTTTTGCTGCAGTTCATCTCTACTCTTGCCGCCCACCACAAAGGTCGCGTCATCCGCAAAGGCTACTATCTGGGTATGGGACGGCCATTCGTATCGTAGGATGGAATCGAAAGTTGCATTCCACAAGTCTGGACCCGCGGACGATCCCTGTGGACAGCCTTTTGTCTGGCTTCTGGTTATGACACCGCCAGTGTGTGTTACTATGAACTTTCTATTGGACAGGTATTGCTTGAAAACCTGCAAGAGGTTATCAGGGATCCTTGCCTGGTGCAGTGCCTCTAAAATTGAGGGCCACCACAGAGAGTCAAACGCGCTTTGCAGGTCCAGACTTAGGACCGCTGCATGCTGTTTCCTTTCATGCAAGTGGCTGATATAGTCTCTTATCTTTGATAGGGCAGCAATCGTTGAGCGTAGCTCTCTGAATCCATATTGTGCGTCAGAGATTGCCCCACTCTGCGTCATATGAAATTTAAGCCGCTGGACTAGGAGCTTCTTATAGAGTTTCCCTATTACCGGGAGAAGACAAATCGGCCTAAACGAGGATGGGCTGTTTGGATCCTTCCCTTCTTTCTTAAAGAGCACAACCTGCCCCGTTTTGTAAGGTTCCGGAAAGCTTTGCAGTGCTAGCAGTTTGTTAAAATAACGCGTGAGAAAGCCGGATCTTGCTTTATGTATTGCTCTCAAGATGGTCTATTGAGTCCGGACCAGGGGCTTTACTTTTCGGGAGAATTTTGATCGTTGCGGAGACTTCCTTCTCCGTAAATGGCATATCATCTGGGACAGATGTGTGCAGCGTATAAGCCTGGTGGTCGGACGGATCTGTAATATCCTCTTCCGGAAGTACGGCGTCAAGAATTGTCCTGAGCGTGATTTCTGTTATGTGTCCAGCCTGCTGCCCTGCAAAGGCTCTTAGCTCCGGTGGTCTGTAAACTTTGTTCGAAGCTATCTTGTGGAGAGCACCATAGACTTCTACATTCTTAGTACAGAACTCCCTCCAGCTGGCAAGTTTTGCGGCTGCAATTGCTCTTTTGTACTGAGCTTGCTCTTTATTATAAAGAACACTAAGGGCTTGCCTCCTGTCTGGGTCTCTTTCGCTCTTCATCTTACGCCTAAGTGCCCTGGTGCGACTGCGCTGTGCACGGAGCTCTTTCGTCCACCAGTTTGCCACTCTTAAAACTTTTGGTGATTTCAGGCCTAGGGTGGCATCACAGATAGATTGAATATCTCGTATCATTCTGGTGGTTAAGTCGTCAGCATCCTTTATGTTCTGACATTTCATAAGTGCCTCGTCCACCTGCTCTAGTACTGGTCCTAGCCTGCTTACAAGTTGTTTTAATTTTCTGCCATTGGTTCTATAACGCTTGTTCATAAACTGCGCATGTGGCTGACCTATCTGGAACGTTATATAGCGATGGTCCGAGTTTGAGGGAGTGTCACTTACGGTCCAGTGCTGTATTTTCTGAGCCAGACGCACTGTTGACAGAGTGATGTCGGGCCATCCTTTTCCCATTTGGGTCTCGAAGGTCGGAAGACTGTCCGGCACGTTATGAAGAATGAGTCCGTTGCATGCAACGAAGTCCACAACTTCTCTACCTCTTGTGTCTGTGGTCGGATATCCGAAGTCCTCCGCATGAGAGTTAAAATCTCCTGCCAATACATGGTGTGCATGCGGGTAGGACGTAAGGATATTCTGCAAGGCATCTAATGTGGGAGAAACGTCTACTGTAGGTGGAATGTAAACATTCGTGACCAGGACACTCAGTCCCATAGCCTCGACTGCAATTGTGACCATGTCTCTTGACTTTGCTAGCACAACTGGCAACCATCTGCTGTGGCAACAAACTACTGCCGCTCTTGTTCCCTCACTTCCTGAATCCTGGATGACGGTCCATTGGAGGGGAAATTCTGCTGCTTGCCCTGCATAAAGAAAAGGTTCTTGAATTAAAAGGAAGTCCGCCTCTTCCTCCATAGCATATTGCACTAGCTGTGCAGTAGCCGCGCGCGCTCTTTGGAGGTTGATTTGGACAAACTTGAGCACATTGCTTTCCTCTGTTCTTGAATTCACTTCCATTACTTTTGTAAATTAATTGACTTTTAAGGTAAAATTACTAACTCTGAAAATACTTGACTTGCTTCCTAGAGAGTTGCGCTTGTTATTAAGTGAACTGGCTGTTGTAGTAGGTAGACGATGCCTTGCTTGCTGGGCTATTAAATTAGTTGTCCTCGCCGTAGTCAGTACGTGCTTTAATCTTCTGGATGTGCGCATGGAATGTTGGGCAGTTTGCTGCGTACGCTGCATGGTGTGTATCCACTTTAACTTTTGAATCTCTGTTTGCTATGATGCAGTTAATGCATTCAGGGCAGTCCGCCTTACATTTGTTAATGTCATGACAGCCTCCGCAGTAAGGCCTGTGGCAGCAGTCTTTCGACGTATGTTCCAGGTCCTGACAGCGGAAACAGCGCTTGGCTCCTGTAAACTCGTAGATACTATGTTCCCTCCATCCTTGGAACAATCTTCGTTTGGACATGAGGACATGAAAGGCACCAGGGGTACATTCAATCACCCACTTTGTGGCTCTGTTCCTTCTGTCCGGGCGCTTGAAGAGAACTCTACACTCTTCATTCCCAAGATTGCAAGACTTTTGTAGCATTTCTTGTACTTCCACCTCCGAGGTGCCGTACGGTACATTGTCGATTGTGCATTTCGGTGTTCTCTTCCGTGGTATACGCGTGCGTACTGTATCCTTTAGGTTATCGTGCTGAGCTAGGAACTGACTTATCTTCTGTACTTCATCCTTGTTGTTGCATCGCACCGCCACACCTCCACTACTTAAGTTCGTAATGCCCGAAGTTTGACACACAAATCTTCAATTTGGACATGCTTTTCTAGTACCCCGCGTATATCCGCACTCTGTTCATCACGTTTAGGGAGGATCAGCAGTGTCGGCATGTTCGTGACTTTCCTTTTCCATCTCCGCTTTACCGCTTGCGCGTACGTAGGTTGGCCATCTTTGCCCTCTATAACCGGGTGCTCATCCTGCTGTATAGTATCTTTGCTTGCATGGAGCTGCTTCACCTGTCTTTTTGCATTTTGCTGAATCGAGTGAGCAAGTTCACAACAAAGAACCGTCGACATGTTTACTCCTATGTCTGCTAGGATTGGACTCTCTGCAAGGTGTGGGCCTCTCAAGGCTAGCGTTTCCAGAGCGTCCAGAGCACATAGCAGTCGCTCACGAAGATCTTGAGGTAGGAGGAATTTGCCCCTTCTATGAGTGCTGGCTGTCTTTCTTATAAATTCGTAGAGCAGGTGAACTTTGCCTTGATGGTCTTGGTCACTGTCGAGTATCTCTTGCGGATCGAAATCCGACCTTTGCATCTGAGGCTCTCCTTCCGACTGTGCAGATGAGTTACGTGTCATTCTTGAATCACCGATACACGTTGAGCACTTTTCACTTAATAACACATTTATATCACTTTCACGTTAACACTTGTATCACCTTAATCACTTTAAATCAGTGTTGATGGAATTCACCACGTAATATCACTTTCACGTAAACACTTTGGATCACTTTTAAATACGTTAAAACACTTTAAATCACACTATAAATCACCGTTGACAGAACGTAAAATTTTAAATCACTTTTCGCGTAAATCACTTAACACTTGAAAACACTTTCACCATACAATATCAACCAACACTTAATAACACTTTAAATCACTTTTCACCTATGCCACGTACATAACTTTCACGTTAATTTGACACAATAACACACTTTTCCACTTTAAGAACCCCACATAAATGCCTTGTATATTATTAGAAAGTTCTGGAATTATTGCTGGGTTGGATGTAACAGGTACATTTTAATACATAAATATTGAGTGCTATAATCAATAGTGACCAGCAAGTAAATTGAAGACACCTTAACACTTTGGATCACTTTTAATCACGTTAAGTAACACTATAAATCACCGTTGACGGAATGTAAACACTTTAAATCACTTTTTGCGTAAATCACTTAACACTTGAAAATACGTACACCATGCAATATCGAAACTTAATAACACTTTCACGTTAACACTTTAAATCACTTTTTGCATAAATCACTTAACACTTGAAAATACGTACACCGTGCAATATCGAAACTTAATAACACTTTAAATCACTTTTCACCTGTGCCACGTACATAACTTTCACTTTAATTTGACACAAAAATATACTTCCACTTTAAGAACACCACATAAATGTCATGTATATTATTAGGAGATACTGGTAATATTGCTGGGTTGAATGTAACAGGTACATTTTAATACATAAATTTCAGTGCTATAATCTATAGTGACGAGCACGCAAATTGCAGACACGTTAACACTTTGGATCACTTTTAATCACTTTAAATCACACTATAAATCACCGTTGACGGAACGTAAACACCTTAAATCACTTTTCGCGTAAATCACTTAACACTTGAAAACACTTTCACCATGCAATATCAACACTTGATAACACTTTCACGTTAACACTTTAAATCACTTTTCACCCGTACTACGTACATAACTTTCACGTTAATTTGACACAAAAACACACTTCCACTTTAAGAACACCGCAAAAATGCCTTGTATATTATTAGCAAATACTGGTATTGTTGCTGGGTTGAATGTAACAGGTACATTTTATTACATAAATGTTGAGTGCTATAATGAATAGTGACTAGCAAGCAAATTGCAGAGAAATGCGCTTGGCTGCGATACTTCTTCTGTGCATCAGCTGTACACTATAGGTAGTTCTGCGGAGTAATCCAATTGATAAACACAGGCACAGAATTAATTAAAAAGCACACACACACTGCATTAATCACTATTGTAGAAGACGATAATCCTAAGTCCTGGTAATGCCGGAAAAACAGTAACTTTTGAAGTAGCAGACCGATCTTCTTCAAATTTACAATCTCATACAGCCCATGGCTTGAATCAGAAGAATCCGTTTGAACAAAATCGCTAGGCCAATTAGGGGCTTAATTAGCGATTCGTTTAATTGCCTACAGTACCTCTTTCTCCCTTTGTTGACAACAGGAAATCACTCGGGTTAACAGGCGACGGGGGGTCGAATGCTTCTAACTGACCGTAGGGACGGGAAAAGGTCAAAGTTCACGGTGAAACCTTGTAAAAGCAATTAAAAATCAATTACTCGGCATCCATTGACCGCACACATACATAATTACTGTCAAATTGCTCAGCGTAAAATACCGCATCCGACGATACTAAACACCAGTGACATCGGGCAACGGCGGCTGCTATGCGAATCTGGAAGCATAGTTCGATATGAATTACCACGTGCACGACGCGTTGAGGCAGTAATTAGTCTCTTAGTAATTACTGGATGTTCCGATCTTGACGAACTTGGTGTCTAATTAAAGCTGAACGTCTTGGCTATACATAGCAATTAAAATTAAGACAATCCGCTGAATATTTCCGCTTCTAATGAGGAAAATGCCGGAGCTCATAGAAACAACCTACACTCGTCCCTCTACACGGTGGCAACCAAGGAGGTTAGAATAGAAGGAGGGAGGGTTCGCAGTTTTCTCCACTATCGGGGAATGAAACTCCACGGAAGAAGTGACGTCCATGTTTGTTACTTCAAAACATTGCAATACGGTAGTGAAACGTACGTGTTTGTAAGCTGTTCTATGCATGAATTTTCCAGTAAAAATATGTTAAATTTATAATGAAATGTTTCGCTGTTTTTAGTTTTTTTGTTTTATAAATGATACCTGTTATAAAGATGATACCTGTAATTTACTAAGTACAAAAAATCATTAAGAAATATTTCAAAATCTAAATGCATGTGCATAACATTAAAGCCTTTAAAAATTATGTTTCTGCATAATTTCAAGAATTTGTTTAGGTTTTATTAGCAACTTCTCGGGTATACTTTCCAATTGTTTCTTTAAGAAGTGATATTTCTGATTTATTCGCAATATTATTATAATTTATTAAAGAATCATTTTTACCTGAATTTAATAGCAGATAATTATCTAAAAAAATGATAACATGTTGCTTTTTTTTTAATGAAAGTTTTAAATAGATTCTTTTCACAACCAACAACCTTATATCAACAAGAAAATAAATATTAATAAAATGAAACAGATTTATGTGAATTCAATGATTTCAGTTTATGAGCGTTTCATATTTATGAATTATGAAATTACCTTGAATTAAGCTGAATTACAGAAATGTACCTATATAAATTTTTGGATATATCTTTTCCACATATTCAATTGTGTAAATATTTTACTTACGTTTATCGCTATACTGCGCAGAAATTTGTAAGCTTATGCAAAAACATTTTAACAACAGAACAGTTTATCTCGATCAAATGCACAAATTATATTCGTAACAGTTCACAAAACTTAAGAATGCATAATAATTAATACATAAAGAAAAGCGTTGCTTTATTTAACACCTTTACAATTCATAAAAATAGTAACAATTGGTGTCTTACTTTTCATGAAAATTATAAAACGAATTATCTAAGCGTTCAAATTATATCCTAGCATATATCATTGTATGCTAAGGAACGAAGATACCAGCTGTAAGCAAAAACATTAAAATGTATTTAACATGTTTCGGTAAAATCCTAGTATACGGTGCAGCCTTGGCGCGATTTTGAAAATTATCGCCAATACCAAAAATGACCCAAACAACGTCTATGTACTATACACTATATACATACCTAAACAACGTCTATGTATATACTATACACTATATACTAAGTATATACTATGTATAACTATATATATTCTTTGAATGACCCGTTTACTACTCATCGTATATGTCCCGTTTTTATTGCTCATCATAAAGTCGCCAAATCCCGTGTGCACCGGATACAAGGATTAAACCCATGTATCGATTATTATTAAGTCTTTTTTTGTCACATCTGGAAAGGAAACAACATGACATTGGTATATTTTTTAACCTATTTATGAAATTACATTAAAAAAAAAAAAAAAGAAAAAAAAAAAGAAAATCAATACTTACGAGTGAACAGTAATCCCAGGAATATTTTTCGAAAATCTATTAGTGCATCCATATGCAACATAAGCTGACATGCTTCAAAACGAAAAAGGAAAAAAAAATGCTACAATTACAGACTTCCTTGCACAAGTCACAGCGATAACAGTAACATGGCCGCCAAGCTTCACCGTTTGAGTTGAACCTTCCCTCCTTCTATTCTAACCTCCTTGGTGGCAACAGAATAACAACACAGCTTCAAAACATCGGGTTAGCCATGTTGGCGCGTTTATTGCCCATTGAAAAACAATCGCCAAGCAGTGAGCTAAACTGCATTTCAACCCAGTTATTTACTCTTATGCTTCCATTCAGTCATGTTTAGCCTTTTTTATATAAATTAGAATAATAAAAAAGTACTATATGAAAGTAACTTTTCATCTAAATTAAAAGATCAATCTTAAATAGTTATTTACTATTATAATTCCTTTCTTGCGTTAGGGTTGCCGCAATTATTTTTGGCAGCATTGGCATCAACAATAGTTTGGCGATTTTTTACGGCCCTCAAAACCGAATAGTACCCAAAATTCAAAAGGTGTTATGATCAAGCGGAAAAGTCACTAAACATTAGTAGTTCGACCCGAGTTTCTAATCCCAGAGATCTCCCAGCTCTTTCTTTCTTTCTTTCTTTCTTTCTTTTTTTTTTTTTTTTTTTTTTTTTGGGGGGGGGGTAAAAATGTATCGTAAAAATTTCAGTTCATGAAGTAAAAATTCTTTTTAAATTTATTCTTTAAAAACTATTGCAATAATTTTCACCTTGGCATACCTTTTTACAAATCCCTCTAATAAGAAAAAATAAGGAAAGAAATTAACTCGTTTTCGGTGATTGATTCCTCGGTGCAAATTATATGTAACTTTTTCCAAAAACATAGAGTTTATATGGATATCAATAAATTAAGGATTATTTCTCCATCTAATTTTCTTAACATGTTTATTCCAGAATTTTCACACTGTAGCGCTTAACTTTATGAGTTTTCTATAATCATTCAGTTTCTCAAGCAATGACAACTTTGCATACCTTCTGACAAGTAGTTATATTTTTAACCACTGTATTTTAATTCCTGTTGACTATCAGTACATTATTTACTTGTTTCACAAGTGCAAATATTTATTTTACACGCAAATCTACGTAAAATAGCAATAAAACTTCAGTTATGCGGAGCTCCTGATCGATTGCTTGTTTTAGATTGAATGAAATTAAGCTTAATGTTACTGTTAATGAACTCTTTATGAATTTAATTATACATTTCTAATTAATTATATGTTCAGATATTTCTAAGTATATTACACAAATTTATTGAGAAGCCTGATTGATTATATTAATTTTCAGTACTACTGTTTGTCTAATTGTTTTCTTCTAGATAAATTTAGAAAAGACTTCTTAGCATAATAATTTAAATTTATTTACAATTTATACGTCTGTGTTCCAAACGCATAGTAACGTTTTATAATAGATTTCATGCTAAACTTTTTTTAAATTTCACTATTAATTTCTGCGAACATTTACATGATTACTTTAATTAACGAAAAATATTTTTAGGACACTTTAACACACTTTGATATGAAATAATCTTTGCATGCCAGTGAACTCTATTAAATTTTCCAGTCTAGTTCAGACATCTTGACTATTATTGATGTAATTTATAAAAAATATAATTGGTATGCTTTATAATTATTTAATTTATGATATTATTATAATAGATGAAAGATGTTTGTAATGCTAATATGTATGTTTACCAATTCCTTTTATTTTCTTTGTTAGCTCTTGCATTTATTACTGTTATTCAACTAATTAGCCTGCTTGTTAGATATTTTTTACTTGTTCTTGTGATATGTAATTCCATTTCTTTATTTTTATTTTCCTCTTGGCTACAATTGGCTTCGAAAAGTTAAATTTTTACCCTGTAGGCAAAAGGGAAAAAGAAATTTTTAATTGGGGCAGTTGGACTATAGCAGGACCCGGGGGGGGGATTTTCATTCGCGCAGTTGGAGTACACCCATTTTCAGACCAGAACGGGATGCTGAGAGCAGGTGGAAGATTAAAATATTCTAGTTTGTCACATGCTGAAAAACATCCGGCAATTCTTCCAAGACACACCTGGCTAACGAATTTAATAGTAGAAAGTACACATGTTAAAATGATGCATGGAGGATTAGTAACGACTTTAGATAAAATTTGCTGTCATTTTTGGATCCCCAAAGGATGTCAGTTTGTCAAGAAAAGGATAAACAAGTGTCTTATTTGTAAAAGATATTCATTGAAATCTGTTGACCAGATCATTTCTCAGTTTCCAGAAGATAGAATCAGTAAGACACCTCCATTTATACATTTATGCTACATTATATACACCAACATTCTGGTCTATTAAAAAATTAAAGAATATTCATTTATCTGAATAGAATGGTTTCAAACTTCATGTTCAATATCATCTTAATTCCTTTATCAAAAGTACTAAACACTGTCCAGGGAAGAAGATACATTTTGCATTTTGTAAAAGGATCTGTCTTAACTACAGCGTATGATGGTCATGGTAAATTAAATGTCATATATGTTTAAATAAATATAGGGATTAACTATTTAATAAAATACTGAAATATAGTTTTAACTATAGGTTATAATAAATACATTAAAGTATTTTAAGATTTGCATATGCAGAAGTTGATATACTTTACTTTTATTAATTTATGCGAAGAAAACTTCAGTTTTAAATTTCCAGACAGAAAAGTTTTCTTTTTCTACCTGAAAAAAATCTCGTGCTATTTTCGAAATGAGAGAAAAAAAAATTTTGCCTTTTTTTGAAGACGGAAAATTGTTCACCACCGTTTTCGTTAGGCCCCAAAAGAAAAACTTTGATATTTTTTGAGTTGAAAAAGTGTCTCTTTTACTTTTTAGGGCAAATCTCCACTTTTATTTTGTCTATGGGAAAACCCATGTTAATTTCAAAACATAAAAAGAAAATTTTACACTATTATTTTACAAAGTCGAAAAAAAAATCATTAACATTTTTTAGGCTTGGTTTTACAAAGTCGAAAATAATTCACTTAAATTTTTTATGTCGAAAAGGTTCCATATTTACTTTTTCAGGGCAAAAAATCTCTAGTTTTATTTTGTCTACGGGAAAACCCTTGTAAATTTCAGAATGTAAGTAGAAAGAGCTATACTTTGATTTTACAAAGCCGAAAATAATTCTTTTAAATTTTTTTAGGTCGGAAATGTTTCATCTTTACTTTTTTTAAGTCGAAAAGGTACGCGCAATTATTTTTTTCCTTCTGTAAAATAAAAATATTTTATTTGCATTTCTCAAAGGTGAAAAAAATGTGTTTCAACTTTTTAAGCTTGAAAAGAATTTTTTGATTCAAAGCTGTTTCACTTTACATTGTCATCTAAGGGGAAAAAGGTCACATTTATATTTTTTCTAAAATAAATTTTTTCCTTACTCTTTTTTTCAAAGATGGAAAGCTTCATTTCAGATTTTTAAGATTAAAAAATATGTGTACTTTAAGAAATATACACTTTAAATATTTCAGAAAGAAATATTTTCCTTTAGGTAATTTATTTCTTTTGTGAAGCATCAATAGTAAGTATATTAGAAATATTTCATTGCTTAAATGTCTTTCTTAAATTATAACTCTCTTCTATAAATTAATACAAAGCACCCAATTTACATAAATGAGCGTACATGCAGTTTGCATGTAAATAAGAAATAGAATATATATATACCAGAAATTAAACTTTATTAGTCCAAAGGGGCAATTTTCCCAGAAGGACTATTAGTTTTGTTTTAGCATTTTGCGTTGATGCACTACAAGCGTTGCTCCACTATTCAAATTGTTGCCGCCATACATTACCACCCTGTATTATATTTAAAGAAATTAAATAATGAAAAATCTGCATAAATGTATGTATGTTTCTCGCATTGTGATAAAACAATGGTACCTAGAGCCATCAAATTTTGAATGACTTGATCCTTCTGTGAATCTGGAAGCCCAAATTTGAAATTTGGAATTTTTTTTATTATCAATGTCATATTTTGTAAAACTTGACAAATTTTTGATTAGCAAACTTAAGGATTTCAAAGTGAGCAATGGCAACATTGTATGGAAAAACATTTTTATCTCCAGCACGCGAGACTTATCCATTTGAATCAAATCTTTAAATCTTTACTATGACTGAGTGAATGCTGATACGGACTTATATATATTCACACACACACACACACAAAATCATTCTCTTAAAAAAGATTACCGAAAGATAATTGTAGTACTTTAAGATACACGTTTTTGAAAATAGAATTAAAAAAATTGCTTTTTCCGTATAATTTCATTTTTATGTGATGAAGAAGTAAGTTGCTTTCATTTTTTTTCTATCATAACGTAAATTGTTTTCAGAGACGCGCATTGTATAGTTTAAATGATAGACTTAAAAAATCTTTTCAGATACACAGCTCTGTTTTTTTGTCAGTAAAGGGCAGCATGAACATATCTCCAAAAGTTAAGATGCTGTAAAAACCCTCTTAACCCGTTTGCAGTTTGGAACTCTAAATTCACCAAAACAGCAGTATACATACAACCAGGGGCGTAACTAGAGGTGGGCAAGGAGGAGCATCTGTCCCCGGGCGCAGAATCGAAGGGGCGCTTAACTGATGTTACGACATTTTAGAATTAAATGTTTTCCATCCTTGGCAAGCAGCAGGGAGCGCGGAATCTTCAGTTGTCCCTGGGCGCTGAAATCCCTAGCTACGACTCTGCATACAACTTAATTAACAACCTAAAACATCTCACCTCCACTCCTGACCTGTCTACGCCTCCTGTTGTGATGCCACTAATGATGCTGCATGTTGCACATGTACCTTTTAAGTCTCTTATAAGGTCAACGATATTGCACCTGTGACGTCATTGGCCACGCCCCCTTATCCACTGATACAGAGCCCCCATTTTATAGCTACTTATCACCATCAAAGTGTCAGAAAATTGTATCTCTCTATCTGAAAGCCATTCATGGTTGCGAAATGATAATCAGTAAATCAAACTGATCTACCACAACCCTTACTTTGTGCTCTTCCTACCTTTTCCAAACAATTCCTCGTCGCATGAAGTTGTTTAAATATTTCTTAGTAGCTATTTCATTGTTTACAGTGCGGAATGAATCACATCGAACATATGCATGGATCATATTCTGTCTTAAGGAAATTTTTGAGTGAATTTACGAACTTCTGTTCTAATCTTCTGTACTATGGAATGATCTCTTATCTTTTGCATCACTATTAAAAATTTTAATATGTACCAACAATTTGCTGAAGATTGCGCTTATCTAATAATTCACGGCGAAGTGTACCCTTATTTAGTTGTCACCTGTGAAAAATCTTAGTTAGCATCTTTCTAAAATCGGCGCCCTTAACGGCTGCTTATAACGCCTATGGTTGGAGATGGCATTGTTGCATAAGTGCTTTCCTAGTTCCTCCCCCCCCATTAATAAAGAAAATGCAGTTAGTTTGTATTAGAAAGTTCTCCAAGAAGGCACCCCTGTCCATAGGCAGATAACATTCATATCATTTGCCCCATTAAAATGAAGCACATAAATATTTCCGCTGTTTTTGTTTTATTTCGAAGGTTCATGGTAGTCACTGTTGTTAAAATATCTTTGTAAAATGTTTTCTATTTCTTTAAATATGCAACACATGAATTTTAAAAGAAAAGCTCATCAGAATATTTCCACGCATGTTTTCACCCCGTAAAGAATTGTGGAAGTCTGTGTTTGTGACCCAAATTACCTAATCTGAAATTTAGCTCACGTGGTTTGTGTAGATCTCCATTCGTAAGGAATTAAATAGGTAGAGACATTTTCTTTTCGGGTCGTCTCTCTTAGCAACAAATGTTTAACTACTTTACCTGGAATCTAATGGGAAAAAAAATCCATTCTCTTGTCCATCTTAACTCGACAGCTATTATTCTAGATTGAACGGGGTTACGCAGGTCTATAAAAAAAAATTATAGACAAGAGCATGATTCAGATATTCCTTAATCGTTTCCAACATCCGCTTTTCGTGAAATAAGATTACTTTTTTGCGACATAAAGAAAAATGAAAAATAAAATAAATTTCTTCTAATCATTGAACCCAAGATCTACGCAAGTTTGCGTGCCTTCCCAGCTTGTTTAACCTTGTATGCGTTCACCACACCCTCTTCACGGCCTTGCACGTCATCGACAAAACAGAAAAGAGCCATCTGCGGTGGCTATCCATGACAAGCCTTGTCGATGGTATACGATGTAGGAGACTGTCGTTTTCTGCATTAAATTAACTTAAATTGTTTATTTACTTTGAATAAGACTGTTTTCCCATTCATACTGCTGTGCTTAATGCCTGGATTATCACTTCCTAGTTTTACCTTCAGAATCTGGAATCGAGAAAACTCAATGAGTTCATCATGAAAGCAACATTTTGTTGTCAACAGGTAAGGCTTCTTAAAATTCAATATATTAGAGATTCATCTATTTAAATTTTTAAGTTGTCTATAAATAATATGAGTACCTCAAGTGTGAAGAATTCAAGTTTCCTTATCATTTATAAGTTCTCTGCATTTAAAGCGAATTTAGGATATTAAAATAAATTATCTGTAATCTTCGTATTTTGTATTTTAAGGAAACTGACACTTTTTATAATTTTATTAGTTAATCTTCTAACAAATGAAAATGTGCAGTAATGTTACTTTAATCATTCATATAAAAATATAAAAAGTATCACTGCTGTCAAGCCTATAGAAATGAATTCAGTTTTCTTGCGAAGACTGATTATTTTTGAAGCCGTTCCACTATTAGGGACTGTTATAAGTTTATATTGCAAGTATTTAAAAATGAATTCTGCATTTATGGTGAAATGAGAAATGATCATTTCCAAAGATATGCCATCTGTTGGACGCCTGCTATTCTTTAAATCACAGGGATTATTCCTGATTTTTAGAATGTTATTTTCAAGTAAAGATTGAAATGAATAATTTTTTTGATGGAATTTTCATGTACGTGCGCGGCGAACATAATAATAATAATAATAATAATAATAATAATAAAAGTACTACTTTCGCATTTGAAAATGTTAACTTGCGAAAATGACAGAAATCCGAATGCTGCCAGCGCTATGTGCTACCGACAAGCTAATTGCTAAATGTTTAGTAATCCATTTGACTACAGGCCGGTCCACTTCTTAGAATCTGCACTTGCTAGATTTTGCAAAATAAATTACAAATCAGACCCTGAATTTTTTACTCTTGCAAATGTTTTATACTCTTGCATTAAAAGTGAGTTATTGAATTCTTCCGATGTCTAGTCCAACTAGTCCAACAGAACAACATATATCCGTACAAACTGGGAATATAAATGAATTTGAGAAATCTGGAAAATAGGCTTTTCTTTTTCTTCTTTCTCTAAACACGTATTTATTGTAATGTAAGTGAGGGATAACTTTTTATGATGATTTTATTTCAACAAAAATTTTTCAGCTAAAAATTGTTAAGAATTTTATTTCTATAAAACAAAATACAGAACATTGTTTCCTACCCTTAAACAAGGGACAGAAATAAAAAAAGTATCATATATATTATTTTTATAAATAAAACTTCTTTTCTCGCTGTTGTTAATTTATGAGTTCGTGGAAATCTCTCAAAATAATTACTCCAAATAAGCCGGAAGAAACTGACACTTTATTGCAATCAAAACAGTACACAGTAAAAATAAACAGCTGTAAATAATTCGAGGAGAACGCAGAAATTCAGGAAGCCATCTTAGCACACGAGAAACATCGCAGATTACCAATATCACTTACACCTAAAGCGAAATTATTTTCTGCACAGAAATTAATGTGAAATATTCCAGTAAATCATATTTGTTCTTGGATCACAGATGATTATTTATTTACACTTTAAAATAGTACTTTGTGTACAAGTTCTTAACACAAAACCAATGGATATCCTTAAATCTAAAACAAAAAATTTTATGTGACCAGCACATTACTTCCATGTTAGCATTCCAGCAATTCCATGTTTCCAATGGCAGCGAGCTTTAAATGTATTGTATATATGTATTGTATAAATGTATTGTGTATGTAAGTATTGTAGAGATATTAGGATTTTTTTTTTTTTTTTTTTTTTTTTTGAAAGCAGGAGAGATGAAAAATGAGCAATGCCCTCGCCGGGACTCGAACCACGGACCTCTCGAATACGGGTCGAGCGTGCTGACCACTACACCACTACACGTTTTCATCACTTCAATATTCAGACGATGAATTTTTTTTATCTCGTATGCTTTCTTAAAAATCCAAAGAATTGTTAGACCTATTGTGTTAATGACCGGAGAAAAAGTATAAAGCCTTCTTTCTGACTCTTTAACGTTGAAGAATTAATTGCAAATAAATTATAATCTGTGTTACTTCTATCAATTAAAACTATCATGTAGATATGTAATTTAACTTATTGCTTTTGAAAAAAATTAAATGTGGTTGATCTAAAGTGTTATCGAATATATCACAATACTCTAATTCATAAACTAATAAACTCAGAATTAAGATAAAAGTTTAAAAATAATTATAAACTTGAATGGTAATCCCAGTGACTTAACAATAAATTAATGAAAACAATATGGATTTTGAATATTTTTCGTGTTTAATAAAAAAGTAATAAAAGGCAATAATTTTATTACCATCTTTTTATTACCATCTCTGAGAAGTTTTCTAATTTTAGGACCTGTAAAGACAACTTCTTTTAATTTGCCAATTTATAAGGCTGTAAATTGGTCATACATATATTTAAGACACTGACCTTTTTTTGGCAAGGCCTTGAGAAATTGATTCACCAAGCCTAACTTGATATGCAGAAGTGGATGGAGAACTTTGGATTTGTCAAAGCTTTTCGGAAAACATTTTTGGTTCCAAGTTCTAATGAAGCGCTTTTTGGCCAATCTTTCTTTATTCGATGTTTTTTTTTTTTTTTTTTTTTTCCTCCCCTTTGTTATCCCATTCATGCAGAGAAACAAGGAAACTTTATGTACCATCCCCTTGCCGTATTAGGAACATCGATATTATTTTGAGATCTTCGCACGTAATTCACTTATGATCGTCGTATTTTATTTTTATCGAGAATGAATTTCAAATCTTTATAACACTTTTTTAAGTGGGTAGCATGTCCGACAGGTTTTGGCCCACCAGCGGCCGAGTGGTCGCTGAACACTGGAAGTCTTGAACTACGTTCGATTTCAGGCGAACGAGCTGGCTGCATACGAGTTTTCGTATTTTTCCCCATATGTATGTGTATACCAGCAGTTCCCTTAGGAAGTCCTCCACGAAGGCATTCCTTCCGTTAGGCAGAGAGCCTAGTGTGCTTTGCCATAATCATTTAAACCGAAAACGGACGGCTATTCATGCATACATATTTCCACTTTAAAGAAGGACAACTTGAAGCTTCTTTTGAACGAACCTGTGAATAAACTCCAGTCGGTGCTTTCGTTCGTTAAATTTATTTAAAAGTCTACGTACGTTAGTGCAGAAGACAAAAGTTTACTTCTTCTGAAAGATATTGAAGAAAATCTTTTTCTCACCACCTGAACCGGGAAAATGAAGTGGCAGCTACGAGCGGTTCTTCTCTTAAAGCCTTGAACCAAATAATTCTGAATTTCCCCTAAGTATACTCCTAATATTGAAGTTAACTTTTTAGGAGTGTCAGCTGTGGCTATGAACTGGTTGAATGCTTTAACCAGTCACATTTTTCTAGCTATAGCTTAACACAAATTGCTACTGCACATACCACACACATTTAAAATTATTATTATGACTATATCAGAAGAAAAACAAGTTAAAGTAAACTTAAAATTAGTAAAGAAACAGCCTTGCATTTGGCGTAGATTTAGATTAAAAAAAAAAAAAAAACCTCAATCAATTTTTTATTGAATTCATTCACAAAAATTTAGCTTGGTTAGTTAACGACTAAGTCCAATCCAGTTCTTCCTAACGCTTTTAAAGTTCTATTAACTTAATTTTTCACTTCTCAATAGGTTTGCCGACATATGGCGCAACCTTCCTGTTCGCTTTATTGCAGTAGGGTATAAGTAGAGCATATCGCTTTCTTTAAAGGTTGCGTAATGTTTCCCAAACAAGTCAAAAAAGATCCTACCAAAACTTGTACAGATAGATTCATCATCAACAAATCCTTTGCGGATGCCATCAAAACCACAAATGGATCCACACCCAATTTCATCAATGAAGCTGAAAAGATCTTCGAAGATCTAAACACCCTGGTAAATTTCCTGAAAAGTTCAGAAATCCAACATTTAGCACAAAATATCAGAAAATAAGAAACAAATACAGAATCAGATAGCTCCAAAAAAATCGAGCAAATTCAAACTCAGGCACCCACTCAAACTGTGTTGTTGGAATGCTGTAAACATTTCGAACAAAATTGATGAATACACGAACTTTTTAGCCAAATATAACATTAACATCGGCATGATTTCTGAGACTCACCTCATTCCTGCCGATAGACTTTATGTGCTAAATTACCGTATATACTGCGGTGATAGAACCACGCGAAGAGACGTGGTATTCTCATAAAAAACTCTCTTCAATCATGCCTCGTTTCTACAGTTTGTTCTGATGGTTATAAAAGTGTGACCGCTGTTGTTGTGCTTCAGAATAAAGATATCATACATTTTACTGCTGTCTTCATTCCACCTAGACATAGACTTTCGGATAACACGCTCAAGAACTTACTCCCCAAAGATCAACAAGTCATCATTGCTGGTAACATAAACGCCAAACATATTGACTGGGGTTGCTGTCGAACAAATCCCAATAGATGTACTCTGCATAACTTCATATGTAATCATCCGTGCTTTCTATGTAATCCTCTGCGTGTACCAATAGAAGCTACATTTAGTTCTGCAAATCCTAGACACTCCGATATCTTGGATATTATACTCTCTAATACCCATCGCTCTTGAATTCAAATTTGAGCTCACCTCAGATCATGTACCTGTTATAGCTACCATTGGTGTTTTGAAAGAAGACCCTCCCAATTATTAAAAGTTATACTGACTGGATTACTTTCCACAACATCCTTATTAAACAGCACTCTAATTTCTTTGCTCTTTCTATCAAGCAGACATTGACCAAGCATTAAGGTCTTTACGGAAAACATCTTAAAAGCTTTTAGAGATGCGATTGTCACGGTGCAGTTCACAAAAAAAAAAAAAAAAAAAAAAAAAAAAAAAAAAAAAAAAAACGTTAAACTCCCACGAAGCATAAGAGAAGTTATTAAAGAACGCAATAGAAAAGTTAAACTCTGGCATCGTAATTGGGATCCGGATTTAAAAATAGAAATTATCATCAAGATCAAACAGCTTATTTTTGACTTCAAATGTGAATCCAAGGAAGAATTCATCTCCAAACTGAACATCAATGACGGATCGCTTCGGAAATATCTTCAGAATCTCAAGAAGAAAACCATCTGCAATATACCTCTCCAATCAGGCTCTACCATTGCATATTCGCTTCAAGATAAAGTGAACATTTTTGCAGAATATCTTGAAGAACAATTCACTCCTAACATGCATCCGATGAATCCTACTTTTAAAAATGCTCTAGAAAGTTACGTTCTTTCATGGCTCCTACTGCTTATAATCTTCCTAACTTTGCAACCTCTCTAGAAGTTACTAACATCAATCGTTACCTTAATGTTAAAAAGGCACCAAATGCTCCGAAATCTCCCAAGAAATATGATTAGTAAACTTACTAGTATTTTAAATGCCTGTTTTAATCAAAATTACTTTCCTGATTCTTGGAAGCAAGCTAAGATTTTTCTTCTGCCTAAACCAGGCAAAGATGTATCTAAGCCAGATCGATATAGACCAATTAGCTTGTTATCTAATTTAGGAAAAATCTATGAACGTCTCCTCCTCAAAGATTGGAACCATACTTGCATCTTCTACCAAACGACCAATACAGATTTCGTAAAAATCTTAGCACAACTCATCAACTTGTCAGAATTGTGGAATTTATCGGTTCTGCTTTCCATAACAAGCAAAGCGTAGCGCTCCTTATGCTGGACATGGCAAAAGCCTTTCACAGCGTCTGGCATGAGGGGCTCATTTTCAAGCTCATCAGTCTTAGATTACCTACAGAAATGATTCTCCTGATTTATTCCTTTCTACAACACCGACAGTTCATCTTTTCACTGGGCAATAAAACTTCTACTGCAAGGCCTATAAGATCTAGTGTCCAGAAGGGCAGTATCCTGGGACCGGTTCTTTATCTGTTTTACATTTCGGACTTCCCACATCCTGGACTTAACAATTACTCTCTGCTCGCATGCTACGCCGATGATACGGCGATAGCTATCAAATCTATCAAGGCTAATCAAGCAATTCATAAAATGCAAGAATATCTTTACAGTGTTGAAGACTGGTGCACTAACTGGAGAGTAAAAATTAACGCCAGTAAATCTGTTAATCCTCAATAAAACTAAAAAACGCACCAATGTTAACGACTTTACCTTATCAAGAGCCAGTTCCATTAGCTAAACAAGCTAAATATTTAGAAGTCATTTTAAACCAAACTCTCATTTGGACTAATCATATTAAGAATGTAAAAAATAAATCCATTGGAATTATATGCAGGTTTCTTCCAGTCATTGGTAAATTTTCTAATCTTAGTCTTAGAACCAAGAGGCATATTTATACTACTTGCATCCGACCAATTCTTTGCTATGCATCGCCTGCCTGGAATACTGCTTCTCCAAATGAACTCTAGCAACTCCAAGTGGTGCAGAACAAATTTCTACGTATTATTACTTATGCTGACTTTATTATCCGCAACGAACTTCTTCATAGAGATCTCAAGCTTGAGACCCTCACCGACTGCATTAAAAAAAAACAAATGAGAAGTTCTTCACAAAAGCAGCCCAATGTGAACTATTCTCAAGTCTTCAACTCAGGAAATTCGCTTCGATGATCACAGTATACATCCACTGCAGTCCACACTATCCTGGATGAAGACTACTAGTTCTCCTTGTTCCTCAATCGGTGGCTGTTCATACTTCCATTCTTATCAGATTCAAACTGTGTTGTTTTCTAAGTTGTTTGGACCTTTTCTTGAGATTTTCTACTGACTGATGTTGATGTTGTACTGACTGATGTTGTATTGTAAATAAGTTGTATGGGTTGAATGAGTGTTGTTATTTTGTAGTATTGATCTTTTTGCTGTATAGAAGTGTTTTCTGAATCTCTTTTTTGCATTTGTCATTTTTAAGAATTGTCATTGGATCTTTTTGGATTTTTCTCCATTCTTGTCATGTTTTATTACCTGCCAGATACCTTATGCCTTTTTTCTCTTGGTACCTCTCTCCTTTTCCTTTCCTCCGACTTTTCATCAGAGATGATATCCTCGTCCAGGTTTTACTATGTCATGTGCTTAATTTCATGAACCGGCAACGTTGCGACACAGGCAATAGTTCGGTATATCTAAGCGTCTAAGTCTAAGCTGCTTTCCAATCTTGCAAATTTCTTTGCTCATGATGAAGAGAGATTTGTTTGCCCTCGAAATAGGTTAAGTTTCTTGTCTAAATCTACGCTAAATACTAGGCTGTTTCTTTACTACTATCATCATCATTATTATTGTAAAAGTTTTATACACAAAAATGTGTAAGACTGAACTTAAATACATAAGTTATTAGTCTCAATCAGAATTTAAATTGTTGTATAATTATGTTTATATTTCAACTATGTAACACTGACTAGTATTTATGGCCATAATTCATAATGAATAACTTTGACATATTTATACAATGTTAAAACCACGTTGTATAAGGAACAGAGGTTTTCATTTGCTAAAGGCCCATTAATTAGAATTTAAAACAATCCTTTAAGCATCACCTCGTTTCCACATATGCTTTAAGAACGAGCGCGAAATTATACACATTGCTTTGTAGCGAATTTGAATCCTATTGGACTAAGTGATAATGTTGACTTTAAGTTATTAATGAACTACATTTAATTGGATTTCAATTCATAGACTTAGTATAAAGCGCCTTGTAGAGACATTAGGAATTTTTTAGAAGCAGGAAAGATGAAAATTGGGCAACGCCTTCGTCGGGAATCACTACGAAGGCGTGCTAAGAAGGCAGGAGAAATGCCTTATAACCTGTTTGTAGTTGTTCCTTTAATTTCTCCCTCCATTGTGATTCTCGATATAGTAGAAGCTTTCTTAAAACCGGCAGCAACGGAACCACGTTCATTCCGGATAAGAGCTTTTTTTCAGATAAATGAATGTGTATTTCTAGAACGTACTTATTCATGTTTTGTGACGCCACCTATAGAGATTGCAGCATGAGAAATCCATTCGTTGTGTTTCTTGATCTATCCGCCACAATTAAATAAATAATATCCAAAATCGTACCGATAATTTTAAATTAAAATATACACACAAAATTTTACATTTAAGAAAAACAAAATTAAAAGACATTTTAAAATTGCCTTATCTATTATTACATGAAAGTTATTAATTTTTTACAGTCATTATATAAACTACCAGTGTCTGCCTGCTTACAAGATTGTCCCCAGAGTTTAAAAAACTCGTTGGGTATGCAATGAAGCTTAATAAAAACTTAGATTAACATTGGTCGATATAGGTCTTTTTCAGCTTCCTGTGAACTGGTTTTGAGAGTAACGGACATTAGCTTGAAAGTTTTCACATTGTGAAGATTGTGTTCGAGAAAGTGATATTATGGAGCCGCTTGGGCATGCTACACTGCTTTACAAAAGGGAATGTTGCCAGATTATTACCTCATTATACCGTATTTCCTAGTTCTCTCAGGTGCAGTCCATTTTTGACTGTAAAGTGAATTCATATTCACTAGGCATGCCGAGCGGCGCCTCAATTCTAACTAATCATGTTTACAACCTTATTTTCCCTTTTAATGAATAAAGAAAGTAATGTAGTCGCAAAAAATTTCGGTTATCACATTTCAACGGAAATATCCATTTTGACTGTTCCCGAATACATTTGGACAATTTTTTAGCGTGAAATCTGTATGTAAGGACAGTATAAGGGACCTTTTTTCTCCCAAAACGGATTGTAAAATGGATTTAAAGAGGATTCAAAAGGAATTTTTTCGTGACGTCTGTACGTAAGTACGCATACATGTATTTTGCATAACTTAAAAACGACTAGACACAGAACGTTGAAATTTTCCATAAGGGACTGCTAGTTATTCACCTCTTTTTTATTGTAATCGGCAGAACAAAATATGTGTACACACACACACACACACACATATATATATATATATATATATATATATATATAGTAATATATATATATATATATATATATATATATAATCGTAAAACTTTTAAAGTTTTAATTTTCGACAAATAACGAAATCTAACTTTTAATGTGGTCTCCTGGTTTCTATACTTATATTTGAGAAAGTTTTATACTCCCTTATGAAAAAATAAAATTATGAGAAGTTTGACTCCCGTATGACAAAAAATTGACCGGGACATTTAATTTAAAAATTTGCAATTTTTTATATCATTTTCAACTTGCCTTAAGAGATCGGTTAATTCAGTTAGAATAATTCGAAGAAATAAGGTTTAATGAAATACGTTAAAAAATGCATATAATTTAATAGGCTGTACAAGGAAATCATGTGGTGGCCACATGTGTTTTTTTTTTTTTTTCCCTTTCTCTTTGTCTGCTTTACTGAATGTATCGTCCAAAAATCGAAAGGGAAAATTCATTTCGAAGGGTTCAATTAAAGTAAGACCATAACAAATTAAAAGTATTCATGTATAAACTTCTAGTAACTATTATTTCTTTAAAAGAAACCGACATTCCAGTAAGAATACAAAATGATATCAACATCACAGTATCTAATAAAATATCTTCATTTCTACTTCTATGTAACTTGAATCTCGCCCGTTTTTACTGTTGTCTCTGATACTCCTTATGCCTCAAATAACCCATAAATAATTAGAGAAGATGAATATGCAGCTGACTTAGCGAAATCGCAGACTGAATGTCAGTTCGCGCTTTCTTCGCTGTGATTGGTCGTTGTGTGTATTGCACGCACTGTATATGCTAAAATGAAGTTCAACAGTTGGAAGGGAGAGGTTCGGCGTGACTTGCGCAAGTAGTTTCCGAGGGTTTGTTATTAAGACGAAAACAATCATGACGTGAATGAATCCGTTTAGAAATTTAGGAAAGCTCGTTTCCTGAAAGCTTGGAAGGAGCAAAAAATTACATGAATATGTTTTAAATTTTCAGAACCTGACATTAAAACGCTGGGGGTAGGGGAACGCGTGAAAATATGGTATACACTTTTTGTCTCAAGGCCTAAATTTCGAATTTAAATTTAGACCTTTAAAAGGGCCGTTATTTTAGTATTCCCGATTAATTAGGTGCTGGTTACGAAAGATTTTATTGCATTTGGATAGGCAGAAGTCCATCTTTTTTGCCAGCATCGATGGAATGACCTGCTGTATGTCTCGATGACATTAAACAGTATATATTGCTAAGAAGAATCTGACAACTGAGTAGCTGAAAGAGCCATTAGAGAAGCTTTCTCGAGTCAGTACTTCGTAAAATTTCGGGTGCAGCATCATTTTCTGAACAATAATCACACCATTTTTTAATCTAAGCATGCACTACAAAATCCGAGATCCAGAATCATCAGAATTTCAGTGACTCTAGATTTCAGAAATTTCCAGATTTTAGATCATCAGTAAATAATCTAGTAAGGCAACATGTAGACTCATGGCAACATTGGGTACTTCATCAAAATTGTTTAAGCCAGACAGAAAAATGCTAACCCTCTACAACCACTCACGTTC
Organism: Stegodyphus dumicola; assembly: GCF_044657685.1. Lineage (NCBI taxonomy): Eukaryota > Metazoa > Arthropoda > Arachnida > Araneae > Eresidae > Stegodyphus > Stegodyphus dumicola. The sequence continues at coordinate 89,809,094 of NC_140774.1, read as the reverse complement.
CGAAAGTACGAAAGTATGATCGCCACTGACATCAAAACAATATTAATCAATCAATATGATACCTGACAACAGTGACACTCTCCTAGCCAATGGGTGTTTGAAAGTAGCACGAAAAATCTTAGTTAGTTCACTGCAAAATCACATTTATGGCATACTTGTTTCCTTGAGTATTATATTCTCTATTCCTAGACTATGTGAGGAAAGTATATATAGTATATATATATGCAAGATTACCCTCAATAAGAACATAGTAGAGCACCACTTAAACATAACTAGCTACTTTATTTTACTAATATGAAATAAAATGAATGAAAAGATAAATTAAGGTGAAAGTGAATGTTACAGGTGGTAGGTAACCTCACAACTAAAGTCTCAGTCCAAACAGGATTCTATCCATGCCATGAACATTTCTCACACATTATCAGTCTCTAACAGTTTTATAAGCACGTAGATTCATGCCTTGAGAGAATACGTCTATTCTCATCCATCCACGGCTAACTATATCGAATATTATCAGCTTCGCTACAAGGAACTTGAACATCGAAGGAAACCGTCTGTTTCCACGAACTCTTGGGCCCACCAGCGGCCGAGCGGTAAAGTCGCTGAACACTGGTAGTTCAGTCTGAGGTTCGAATCCCGCGAACAAGCTGGTTGCATGGGCGTTTTCGTGGTTTTCACCATGTGTAACGTGTATACGAGCCAGTTTCCCTTAGAAAGTTCTCCACGAAGGCATCCCTTCCCTTAGGCAGATAGCCCTCGTGTGCTTTGCTATAATTAAATACACACACCACCAACTCTTGGAGGATTTGCAAGCCGTCTGCTCCCTTCCGTTCCTTTCCTCGTCTCGAAGTTGTCTGGGCGTTGTCTCGATTGCTCCGCGTTGTGCTAAGCTCATGGACTTAAAAGAAATAGACCAACACAAATGGCTTTTCTCCCTCTTCTGATGCATTCCCGCCTGTCACCTTGATCACATCTGGAGAAGTAGGCACGACTTGCAGAAACTTACAATGGTTGGCTATTGCAGTGTGTATAATTGTCAAGAAAAAGATGGTTGTAGCGTCTCATTTCACAAATTGGAATTTCTACATACTTTTATTTTTGAAACTGAGATTGATTTAAAAAATAGCATATTTATTAAGCATAATTAACGTTCCAAATAATTATAAAGGTTTTGCATGCTTTTAGGGCTGGATATTTTTTTAGCTTGTCCTATGCTATAAGGAAATTTGTAACTACTTCTTTTACAACATAATATTTTAAATCTGAGCTAATAGAAAATTTCAAACAAGCAATTTTCTCTTCCAAATTTTATGCCTTTTATTGGTATAAATAAGTAAAAAATACTAAAATATTTAAAAACGAATTTTTGAAAATTTTGTTTAAAATTCTAAATTGTGCTGTTTTTTTAAAATTATAGATGAGTATTATAGCACAGTTTCTATAAAGAAATTTTATTTCAATTATATTTCATAATACATCATAGTGATAAACACTTTTGACTCCTTAAAAATTTCTATACATTTAATTCTAATATTAAAATTGTATTTAACCGTAATAATTAATTTTGCTTGTATTTTATATTAATTATTTTTTTTTAATTTATTTTTTGTTCTGCATAAGATTTTTTTATTTACTGTTCATTTAATTTATTAGCTCAAAGGGGCGGTAGCCTAGAAAGGCTGTTAGTTTCGAAGTGACGTTTTGCGCTGCTTCACTATAAATGTCCGTGTCTCCTTGCAAATTGTTGTTATCAAATATTATCGCCCGGTATTATACTTAAAGAAATTAAATAATGAAGAATCTGACAAGACAAAGGCGACGGTATCTAGAGCCATCAAATTTTGAATAACGTAATCCTCCACCCGAACATGGGCATCTGGACGGCCGAATTTCGAATTTGTTTTAATGTATTTCATATTTTGTAAAAATTTAACGAAGTTTTGATTAACAAACTCAAAGAGTTGAAAGCGAGCAATGGTAACGCTGTACGAAAAATAACATTTTTATGTCCAGCGCGGAAATTCTAAAGATATGGATATTTTCAAATATTTTGTGATATTGCTGTTGAATTGAATTTTATATGGTTTACGAGCGAAGAACATGATATTAAATAAATATAGGTAACACACAAAACGTTAAAAAAGGTCCCTTTTGGGCGTAATACAAAATCTGAGTGCTTATAGATTTTATTTTATCTTTTTTATTTTATCTTTTTTTTTTTTTTTTTTTTTTTTTTTTTTTTACTTCATTACACTCAGAAAATTTTATCCTCCGAATTTTATGAATTAATAAAACAAATAATCCCCTTTAATGTTAATAATTTAATGATCATATAATCAAATAAATGATCGTTTTGTAATGTTATTATAGTTCGGAAAATCACTGCCTGAAAATGTTCATTAAATTTAAAAAAAAATTATCAGATCTTGTTTAATTTTATCTTATTTTTTTCAAAGCATCACGTACTATCAATCTTATTTAATTTTATTTTATTTGTACGCAAAATTAAGTCCATAAATTTTGTGCTTAGAGATTTTAGTGAAGATATTCGTACATGAATTATGCATGAAAAAAATGCGCGAAATGCAGTAAAAATTTCTTTAATGAGATATATTAAATCCTTTAGAAAAAAACTGTGACTTTCATAATCTCATCACTACACAACGTATCACATTTAATAATTAAAAACAGTTATGTGGTACAAACGCCATAAGTTTCAGTATTAAAGTAAACCAGATCGTCCCTACTCTTTCTTGCGAACATGTCAACGCGTCACTGACATGCCTATCCTTAGGACATGTTTATCCTTATAAGAGATAGACTAATCCAGTGGACAGGACGCGCGTCACCGACGTGTCGGCAAGAAAGAGTGGGGACGATCTGGTTTGCTTTAACACTGAAACCTATAGCGTTTGTATCACATAACTCTTTTTAATTATTAAATGTGATACGTTGTATAGTGATGAGATTATGAAAGCCACAGTTTTTTCCACATGGGATTTAATATATCTCATTAAAGCACTTTTTACTGCATTTCGCGCATTTTTTTCACGCGGGATTCTGGTACAAACATCTTTACTTTGGTAAAACGGTAAAAGCTTTAGGCACAAAATTTATGAACTTAATTTTGCATACAAATAAAGTAAAATGAAATAAGATTGATAGTACGTGATGCTTTGAAATAAATAAGGTAAAATTAAACAAAATCTGATAACTTTTTTAAAAAATTTAATGACCATTTTCAGGCAGTGGTTTTCAAAACTGTAATAACATTACAAAACAATCATTTATTTCATTATATCATCATTAACTTATTAACATTAAAGTGAAATATTTATTTTAGTAATTTATAAAATTCGGAGCATAAAATTTTCTGAGAGTAATGAAGGGGGGGGGGGAACAAGGTAAAATAAAATCTAGAAGCATTCAGATTTTATATTACGCCCAAAAAGAACCTTTTCTTTTAACGTTTTGTGTGTTAACTATATTTATTGAATATCATGTTCTTCGCCCGTAAACCACATACATTTGAAAACAGCATATCTTTAGAATTTCCGCACTGGAGATAAAACTGTTATTTTCCGTACAGTGCTCTCTCTGAACTCGTTGAGTTTGTTAATCACAAATTCGTTTAAGTTTTACAACATATGAAATAGATTAAAACAAGTTCGAAATTCGGCCGTCCAGATGCCCATGTTCGGGTGGAGGATACATTATTCAAAATTTGATGGCTCTAGATACTATCGTTTTTGTCACAGTGCGAGAAACATACATGTATTTATGCAGATTTTTCATTATTTAATTTCTTTAAATATAATACAGGGCGATAATATTTTGTAACAACAATTTGCAAGGAGACACGGTCATTTATACTAAAACAGCGCAAAATGCCGCATCGAAACTAACAGCTTTTCTAGGCTACCGCCCCTTTGGGCTAATAAATTAAATTAACAGTAAATGAAAAAAATCTTATGCAGAACTAAAAATAAATTTCAAAATAATCACTATAAAATACAAGGAAAATTAATTATTACGGTTAAATACAATTTTAATATTAGAATTAAATGTATAAAAATTATTAAGGAGTCAAATGTGTTTATCACTATGATGTATTATGAAATATAATTGAAATAAAATTTCTTTATAGAAACTGTGCTATAATATTCATCTATAATTTTAAAAAAGCAGCACAATTTAGAATTTTAAACAAAACTTTCAAAAATTCGTTTTTAAATATTTTAGTATTTTTTACTTATTTACACCAATAAAAAGCATAAAAATTGCAAGAGAAAATTGCTTGTTTGAAATTTTCTATTAGTTCAGATTTAAAATATTATATTCTAAAAGAAGTAGTTGCAAATTTCCTTACAGCATAGGAAAAGCTAAAACAATATCCAGCCCCAAAAGCATGCAATACCTTTATAATTATTTGGAACGATAATTATGCTTGATAAATATGATAAATTTTTAAAAATCAATCTCAATTTCAAGAATGAAAATATGGAGAAATTCTAATTTTTGAAATAAGGCGCTACAACCAGCTTTTTCTTGACAATTATACACGTTGCAATAGGCAAACACTGTTAAATTTCTGCAGGTCGTCCCTACTCCTTCGAATGTGATCAAGGTGACAGTCGGGAAGCATATTTCACAAGTGCACATCAGCGTAGCCACTGAGGGAGGGGTTTCGAAAACAGACCAATGAGCATCTATTGCTCTTGTGACGCTAAATTTTCATGCATGTGAGGGTATTTCGTTTACGTTTTAATTTGCATTTGTTTCGCGGTAAAAAATGTATGGCGTAGTAGAAGAAAATCTCGTTGTGCATTCGTTTCATGAGTTTAATTAATCGCTGACATTTTACTTTCGCGATTTTTATCACAATATTTGGATTGATGTTCACGGTATATTATCGCTCTTTTCATCGAGAAAATGACTCAAGCTATAATTAGCTTCGAATATTATGCATTTACTTAACACCTGTGAATTAAGAAAATTCGAGTGTATAGTTTTTTTAAATAATTTTTCATATAGACCGCAATAAAAAGTTCTGACTTCTATTTACATATATAATTGGTGTAAATATTTTTCTCATATGCATAGTTTTATATAAAGATAGCATTTGGGCTCAGATGTTTATCACATACTTCTTTGTTTATCTTATTTACCATTTATTAAGTAATATTTCACATGAATATTTTTGCGGAGTATCCAAAATGTGTTTTTATTTATTTTAAATTCTTTCAACCAGGTAGTCAAATCTTCACATTTGCTTATATTTGATCTAACTTCGCAATGAAAATTTTCAGAACTCGACGGTACTTTAATTATTTCGTACAGAAAATTGCGTGGCAAAATATTTTAAACCATTTTACTTAAATTTTAAAGCACGCGAAAGGTCATGTGACAGGTCAGAAATATTACTGGATGCCCATTGATCCATCCTAGAAGCCCCACCCTCGGTGGCTACACAAATGTGCACTTGTGAAATATGCAGCCGGGAACGCCTCAGACGAGGGAGAAAACCCATTTGGGTTAGTCTATTTCTTACAAGGAGGTTAGAATAGAAGGAGGGAAGGTTCAACTCAAACGGTGAAGCTTGGCGGCCATGTTACTGTTATCACTTGACTTGTGCAAGGAAGTCTGTAATTGTAACATTTTTCCTCCCTTTTCTTTTTGAAGCATGTCAGCGTATATTGCATATGGATGCACAAATAGATTTTCAAAAAATATTCCTGGGATTACTGTTCACTCATAAGTATTGATTTTCTTTTTTGTGTGTGTGTGTAATTTCATAAATATGTTAAAAAATATCACAATGTCATGTTGTTTTCTTTCCAGATGTGAAAAAAAAAAGACTTAATAATAATCGAAACATGTTAAATACATTTTAATGTTTTTGCTTACAGCTGGTATCTTCGTTCCTTAACATACAATGATATGTGCTAGTAATTAAACTGTATGATTTGAACGCTTAGGTAAATAGTTTTATAATTTTCATGAAAAGTAAGAAATCAATTGTTACTATTTTTATGAATTGTAAAGGTGTTAAATAAAGCAACGCTTTCTTTATGCATTAATTATTATTCATTTTTAAGTTTTGTGAACTGTTACGAATATAATTTGTGCATTTGATCGAGATAAACTGTTCAGTTGTTAAAATGTTTTTGCATAAGCTTACAAATTTCTGGGCAGTATTGCGATAAACGTAAGTAAAATATTTACACAATTGAACATGTGAAAAGATATATCCAAAAATTTATATAGGTACATTTCTGTAATTCAGCTTAATTCAAGGTAATTTCTTTGAGATTTATAAATATGAAACGCGCATAAACTGAAATCATTGAATTCACATAAATCTGGTTTATTTTATTAATATTTATTTGCTTGTTGATATAAGGTTGTTGGTTGTGGAAAAAAGCTATTTAAAACATTCATTTAAAAAAAAAAGCAACATGTTACCATTTTTTTAGATAATTATCTGCTATTAATTTCAGGTAAAAATTATTCTAAGTGATTCTTTAATAAATTGTGATAATATTGCGAATAAATCAGAAATATCACTTCTTAAAGAAACAATTGGAAAGTATACCCAACAAGTTGATAATAAAACCTATACAAATTCTTGAAGTTATGCAGAAACATCATTTAGATTTCGAACTATTTCTTAATGATTTTCTGTACTTAGTAAATTACGGATATCATCTTTATAACTTTAAAACAAAAAACTAACAATAGCGAAGCATTTCATTATAAATTTAAGATATTTTTACTGGAAAATCCCTGCATTTAACAGCTGAGAAACACGTACGTTTCACTACCGTATGGCAAATGTTTTGAAATTACAAATATGGACGCCGCTTGTTCCGTGGAGCTTCATTCCCGGATAGTGGAGGAAACTGCGAACCCTCCCTCCTTCTATTCTAACCTCCTTGATTTCTTATAAGGTCCATGTTGCTGGGGAGAAGTAGAAGTAGAGGGAGTCGAAGAATCTACCTCCACATATAAAATAGCTGGTGGTCTGGAAATTAGATCATTCCGGATATTGGATATTTGAATTTTGGACATTGTACTGTATGGCTTGATGATAAATCCTTTCTTAGGATAATAACTAAACTATTGCAAAGAAAATTAACAGGTAGCATTCCTGAACATAAAATTCAAGATAGATAAATGCCCAGTAATTTGAAATAATGTTTATCATTTATAAATGTTTAATTTTGACGCCTACAGATATCGATAAACGTAATATTGCGAATGGATCACCATTCTCTTCTCTTTCCTACACGAAAAGCCAAATAATTTGATATATATATATGTAAAGGATAAAAAAACAGAAACTTAGCTTTAAATATCATAAAATAGTTTTAAAAAATAGATATACGGATTTGACTAAAATGGGAAACGTTAAAAGAATAGATTATTGAAAAGTGGGGATTATCTGTAATTAAATCTAATGATTCAACTGAAATTTCTAATTTTTCGTATTTGAAAAATAGCGTAGCCAACATATGATATATTTTTTCAGCTACTTTACTGAAATAAAATACAAATTTAAACTGTATCCATGCAAGATCTATTAATGCTTAGCTAAAGCAGACCACAGGTGCTTTATTATAAATATGCATAGCAATAAACTGTAGGTAGCAGGATGCATATATTTTAGGTCATTAATAAATAATAATCTGTGCAATTTCAAGTAAGTTAATAGTTTCCTATCATTGTTTTATTGGGATGGCTAAGGAAATATTAAAGATTCAAGAAATTCTACTTAAGAACGTTGATGTTGTAAGCTTTTACTTGCACAAACTGAAAAACTGTCATAATTTCAAAAATCTTCATTTTAAAACCCCTAAACCAAGTTTAAAGTCGCGCATTTATACCAGAATAAATGCATTAAAAAACAAAAAAAATTATACTAAGTTTAAAAATAAACGAAAAAGGAAAACAGAAAGAATACATTTCAGAATCTGTACCTCTGCAATAAACATTTATGAGAAGAAATAAAGAAAAGAAACTAAAAAAATTAATAAACTTAATGGTTTCTCACAGCATTTTAACAATGTTATATTTCAATACCTCAACTACTAGCATAAATATGGCAGGAAAACTGCTACATACAGAACTTAAGCAGGTAGCAACTTTATTACAAAACACTGCTATGGAATAGTTTTTTTCTTAATGATCTATATGATTCTTCTACAGGGAACAGAATTTTTTATTCTTATCTATTAGTTTGGTGTCACAGCCAACTCTATAATGGCCTTGAAGCGCAAAAGTCACGTGATCCAGATGGTTGATGTGTGTGGTTGTGAAGTATGTGTTGTAGTGTGTGTTCGTGGATTTTTTGGATGTTTATTTTGCTATTCTAAGTGATTTTAAATCACTTAAACTAAGGTAAATAATATTTTTATTTATATTTCGTTTTATACCTTTTTAATTTTTAGATTTATTTGGGAAAATTTGTAGCTGTTCTCAATCGTATTCAAGTATTTCGTTTTAACATAACATCGAATACATTTACTCTAGTTTGAACATTTTGCATAGTATTGTTTTGAATATTTGTTTGGTATAGTACATTAGGAATTCTTTATTTTGATTATTACTAATAGAATATTTGACAGTCTATCCCAATAAAAGAAACTGTATCACCACAAACATTTCAGGCATTAATAACTATTACAGATGCATTAATTCAATTGATTCCACATTTGTTTCAAAAGTATGAAGCTGAATACATATTGTTAGGAAAATTTCAAACTGATGCTACGGAATCTCGTTTTGGAATCTATCGACAAATGTCAGGTTCAAATTATTAAATAAATGACCTACAATTATTAGGAAGTGAGAAGAAGCTTCATTTTAGAAACAATATTATAACTTCATCATCAAATATGAATGTCCCTTTTACCAGATTATGATAAGGATTCTATCTTTACTTTTGCGAATATTAATGATTATTCAAATTTACTAATTAATGTTTTTTTTTATAGAAAATGTTTCTACTGATATTTTAACAGTGCTAGTTTAGGTTACAGATTATGATGCCATGAAAAAATTAAGGGTGATAAAATGCAATATTTGCCAGGACTGGTTGCAACCAGGACTGTTCATTCAGTAGATACAGCAGATGATATTTTTGGTTTTCTTAAAGAATTAGATAGGGGGAAATTAAAACTTTTCAATCTAAGGTTACTTTATTAACATCTTCAATTGTATATTTCTTATTTGGTGAAATTCTTAAAAACATGAAAGATACATTTCTTATGTCAGGAAAGCAAATGGATATTTTACATAATTTATCTTGCATACACTTTAGGTCGAATTAACTTTAATTTAACAGATTCTTGCACTTGTGGAATGACAAACTCGGTTAGAAAATATCTTTGATAACTTGTAAAATAATGTTAAATAATTATAAAAAATATAAAAATGACAAAATTAATATAAAATGTTCATATAAAAAGATTAAAAAATTTACCAATTAATTTCAGTTAATAAATCACAATTTTTTATTTTATGCTTTGTTTCTGCATAGATTATGTATAATATGTAGCATGTATGTATACGCTACAGCGCCAAGTTTTATGAATTTATTTTTAATAGTGGAATAGGCCTGTAATTTGGGGAAATTACTTTAAAAAAACCAAGACTTACCTCTTGGATGGTTTGGAAAAAGTGATTCAGCATAAAATTGGAGGTGGTACAAATAGATGGCTGTCTTTTTTATGAATGTAATTAGCATTTAGTTCTTTGAAGTTTCCTTGAAAGATTTATTTATAGTATAACATTGCATGTAAGTTCATCTTTATACTCAAATTTGCTTGCATTTAAGGAATTTTTAATTCGTTTCCCCTTTTTGACAAAATTGAGATATCCAGTTTTTATTAGCGAATGGAGTGAAGAGAGACGACTTTGGGTATTTGCCTTCTGAAAATTTATATAGTTGATGCGATGGTAATTAACATGGAGTTTTACAAAATATTTATTTTACTAGTATAAAAATCTAAATAAAATTTACGGAAGCACGTCCGCAGAGAACCCGGTAAATGTAAACATCGCCAACTTTGGCGATAATAGTTCAAACCTGGTAACTCATCGGATATTTCCTTGTTCGAAGTATGCAACCACTCCTTTTGCGTTTATTTTGTTGAATTATCACTGTCTTTGTTCGCATTTGCAGGTTTATATTATTCTTCTCTTATTTATTATTAGTTTTTCTGAATTCTTTAACAACGAATAAATAGAAATATTTTCGTAGATAGATGCCGGTTCTCGGTTCGGGATGAAAGGAGGGGTGAATGCTAATTTGTAACACGGCTGTTCACGTTGTGTTCTTAATTATGAACAGCTCTAAGAACCATGAGGTTTCCAACGTCTAAAGTAATTTGTTTTCGTAGACCGCAAAAATGTGCATTTTAAATAAGTAATGCTTTTATTTTTATTATTGGTTATTGTCATCTAAAATTCTGAGAATAAATTAATTTTTATGGCGTAAAATTTAAACAAGATAATATATTGTTAATGCTTTTCTAACAATAACCTTTCAGAGGATGGCAGGTGTGACATAAATAGATGATTAAATTGAACTGGAATTTAAGACAAATTTTTTTCGTATTGTCACGTTTAACCGGTTAATTTCAGTATATTAATACTAATTTATATTTTTATATGAAGTTTTATTTCCGTTATAAATGCTCTTATGCAAAATATATTCTTTTCTGTGCTAACTTCACTCCACTTTTCTGTGCTAACTTGAATTTAATACAATTTTCGTATATCACGTTTAACCGGTTAGTTTTACATCTACATGCTTATTATCTGTGAATTTTTACTACAATATGCTTAATACATTGTTTTATCTGCTAACTTGAATTTACATGCACTAAAAATCACGTTTACGGCTCGGATTATCGTCGATGAACCGCGAGCTTGGCGAGTAAAAATGCAACGGCGCCAACGGGTTCTTTCCCGAAGCGCCAACGGGTTCTTTGCGGATGAAAACCCAAATTTAGATCCATAAATCTATTGAATTCCCTCTTATGTGGATTTTATATTGTTTGGGGAATAAATTTGATTCAGATAGCATACATAAATGGATTCCATTTTTATCAAAATTGCGTAAATAAAGTTTGCATGTCGTGATTCTCAATAATATTTTTAGTTATATAAACAAAGTACAAATTGTTTTAAAAGCTATAGAAGATATTCATTTTTACCACCTGTAAAAATATTGTACTATGAAAAAATTTAATGTTAATCATGCGATCTACTCACGTTTATTAATTTTACTTATATTTATTTTAAGACAAACTATTATTTTCAGCAAAGTTAAACTCCGGGATTATAGTGAAGAGAAAGAGATCGACTATTTCGATCACGTGACCTTCCGAAACTGATTTCGCTTCAAGGCCATGATACAGTCGGTTTGGTGTGAAATGATGTCATTAAGCTTGGAGGGGGGTAATTTGCCAAATATGGTATTTTTCTGGGAAAATAAATGAAATATGAATGTTTTTCATTGCTTAACAGTAATTATTTAGCTATTATTAAAGAAAGATTCACATTTTTGTGCTATGAACACGTAACATGAAGTTATTCCAAGTTATATCCAAATAACGGTGTTTTCAGATAAAATACTCTAGTTTTATTTTCGACTTTTCTGATCCCTCTAAAGTGATTTTTAATTTCCATTAAGTCATTTTTTTCATTTTGTTCTTGGAATTCGTGCACTCGTTGCCAAGGGCAACAAACGACTGTAAAAAGTTATCAGATTTATTCCCGCTACCTTTTTTAATAAAATAAGTTTATCTAATTAGGAAGATGTTCATTTCCTACGATCGATTATGTTAATTATTTCATTTCTGCATATCCACTAATACAGCCGCTCTGCTCTATTTCTGGAATGACATTCAGTAACAACTTCCGCTCCTAACCTATCGACCGAAGCACTACTGATACACCTGACCGAAACACTGCCAATTTTTTTCATTAGCTCTGCTTTATTATCTCACGGACGACAGATATCACTGACCGCGTGCGGTGTGCGCCGAAAGCAGCCCGCTTTTGTGAAAATGCGATTTTTGACCTTGAATCTAAAAAACTCTCACTCCATCTACAATTTACGCTCGGGGCGCTGTTGCCATGAGACAAAGCCTAAATAGCGGATTTCGCGTTTAAATAGGTGCTTTCTGAAATTAACCAGATACGCATTTATTCAAGTTTAACGTGACTTGTTTAAAAACAGATTTGAAAAGGTCAAAGAATCTAACCTTTTTAAATGGTGTTATTCCTATAAAAATTGGAATTGCGCAGAAATTTGTATGAATTGGGAAAGTAGAATAAATTAATATAAAATATATATATGTGTGTGTGTAGTGTGCGTTTGCGTGTGCGTGTGTACATGATGATATAGGAGCCTGCCAAATCCAGAAATAATTTTGCTCTCAAAACAACACATTTATTTTTTAGCATAACTTCTTGAGAATTTAAACACGTTAAGCAAAATCAGAGCAGCTGGTAGCAGGGTGGTAAAACAGGTGCCAGATCAAGAAACTTTATGCGGAAAACAGACTCACACTCTTATAAAACTGGAGCCATAAAAACAATCTACATTTTTCTCTAATAAAGATTATCTTTATCTAATCAGTTTGATGAGCGAATAAAGAAATGTACGTGTAAATAACAATAGGAATTTAGTGTGGTGACATAGAAAAGAATATAGAATGCTGGTGGATGGCTTGATTTATTTGATTATGGCAAAGTACTTGAAAGAAATCTACTTTTAAGAATATACTTTTGGAAGACTTTTTAAGGAAAACTGGCTCGTATCCACGTATACATAGAAAAAGCAAGGAAACCCCCATGCTACTGACCCTTTCGTATTAAATTGTATTAGGTCGAAGCACCAGTATTCAGCGACTTGACCGCTATGTCGCTGAGGATGCTGGAAGTCTATAATCATCCAAGCATAGTTCTTTCTAACATTACAGAATTAAGGAACATATTGTGTTGCCAGACGTCCCTATTGTTGATAAAAACATTCACTGTTCAAAAATAATCTTTTCGAGATGATAGTAAATTTCTCGGTAGCAAACGGCATAACTTCATTGTTTTCGATTTTAACCTTGTTGGAAATTACTTCCTGTCCTCCTTTCACGAGAATGTTGTTTCTTGTGCACAGTTGGTGGTTTGACTCCGTCTGGTACTTTTCAAGATGTTTGTTTGGTTATAATTTTAGGACGGTTTTGTCGCCTTTCCGAATAGGAATTTTGATGTATTCTCGCTTTCTTAAGTAGAATACTTGATGGGTGCTCATGTACCGATTTTTTATTCTTGTTAGCAGTAGTCATTGCTGGTATCTTTGCTTCTACGCCTCTAGCAAGCCTTGCATACGCGGCTTGTTAGCGGCAGTCCTTGTCGTGTGTATGCTGATTCCAAGCATATTAAAATGTGATAATGTCTCACACAGCCTAAGAATATGCTTGAGATTTTCCAGGAGTAATTTAAGAATATTTCAGAAAAAATTCCATAATCTTCCAATCATGCACCAGAATATACATAAAATATTGCAATGTCCGCCAGTTTCCATATGCTAGAAATATTCTTAGAAATATCCAAGGAATAGTCTTTATACTGTCTAGGAATGCTTCAGAAATTTAGACTACAGTTAGAAAGAAAATATGTTACCTTTTAAATATGTAAAGGTTTTCTTTGGGCTTGTATACAAGAAATAATCTCAACCCATTCCTTTTCAAAGCTTCGCACCCTTTTTAAAAATAGACGAAAGCTGTTTTAAAGTGTAGAAGAATATTTCCATGAAATATACCTCAAGAGTGTCAGAAATATTTTTCTGATAGATTAGAAGTATATTCCTAATTTGATTATGCTCGGAAAATCATAAAATATTCCTCAGCAAAATATACCTGGAATGTTGCAATTCACTTGTGAATATTCTGAGAATGCAGTGGAATGATATGAGGAGAAAATCGAATATCTCTGAGATACTCCAGAAATACTTAGAAAGGATACTTAGAAATCTATTTAACCCTGGAGATATTCCCGGCTGTGTGAGGGGAAAATGTGATGGTGAATTATTATGGTGTATTAGGTGAATTATTTTATTATGATTTTTAAAACATAATGTATTATCATGTAATTAATTTTACTATGTTACTGTTAAAATTAATTTTGAACATAAATCGTAATTTACTTTCTTTCCTACCTGATGACAAAACTAAGCTAGGTGTTACTGTTCATGAGACAGGAAAAGGAGCAATATTAGAAATACACAGCTGAAATGGCGCAAGAGGCGGGAGCGCCTGTTGTGTTAATTATAAGCATGTATTTCACATAGTCGCTGCATTGTATAATGGACCCATAGCTCATGAGTGCTATTCTTCCCTAAATAAATCGTAATGTTTCTCTGGAAATATTTGTAAATTGAAACTATTGCTCCCATAGGAATTAATACAAGATGGATTTGTCGGTTCTTGGACAGTAGATGCTTGCTTATTTAAATGTTTAGAAAAGCACACTGTGAACAGTTGATAAAACAAAACTAATCGAAATTTTCAAAATCTAAGATAAAAAAGATAAACATAATAGAAAACAGGTAAAATAAGCGAAAGCTTAATTTAATTTTACTGTACCTGTGCGATAGGTATTTGGCGGTTTCAATGGAGCATGGCAAAGAAAGAAAAGAAATGTTATTGTTTGGATGAGGAATCCCTATCCATAAAAACATCAGGTAATTGCCTTTCTCAAACTTCTCCTTCTCTTAACGCCACTCGATTATAGTCACACATACATACATGCAGATCCTTCATTGCTTAATTTATTTTAAAATAATACAGAGCGCTAATATTTGGTGACAACAGTTTGAAAAGTGATACGCCGTTTATAGTGAACAGACGCAAAATCCCATTCCGAGACTAATAGTCCCTTTTGGGCTAAAAAAAAAGTAGTAGTATCAAAAGTCGCGGATGACAGAGAATTTGCCACTATCCGGAACCGAAAATAGGTAATGATTGCAATGAATGCGTGGAAAATAAATTTCGCAAAATTTCGTATCTGTTTTAACGATAACAAATGCACATACAGAAATGAAAGACATACAGTTCGAAACTCACAGAAAATAATCTTTTATTAATCAACATTAAGCTCCCCGCAAAATTTTTGATGTGCTGAGCTTCCCTGCGTGCAAGCTATTGCATCGAGTGTACGATATTTACTATGGCTGCATGTAAACTGTCAGTTTAAACGTTTTCACAGCCCGTCCTCTTTCCACTAACTCAGGTTTGTAACGCCACTAGGCATACACAGCGGACTTAAGGCATTCCCACACATGGTTCACCATTCAAAAGACACACGAAGTGATGCCAGGAAAATAAAGCGATTATTTCATTAGAAAATACTGATTGATAACGATCTCATTACTGAAATGCTGAAGGAAAAGTTTTCTGTACTGAACAAAGAATAAGTGGCCTTGCTCCATCTTGCATAAACATTGTTGAGCCAAGCACTGTCTTTGTAGCATTTCAGCATTTGTTACTTCTCACCATTAACGGAATAGGTAATAGAAACTGTGAGAGTGATATTGTCAAAACGGTATAGCAGTGTTATGAAACTGGCCATGAATCCGCACCGCATGGTTTATTTTTCAGAATGCACTGGCATTTGATGGCCGGTAGAGTTGATAGAATCAAGTAAGTAAAAGAAGGAATAGTAATATTACATTGTGCATTTTAAATAAGTAATGCTTTTATTTTTATTATTGGTTATTATCATCTAAAATTCTGAGAATAAATTAATTTTTATGGCGTAAAATTTAAACAAGATAATATATTGTTAATGCTTTTCTAACAATAACCTTTCAGAGGATGGCAGGTGTGACATAAATAGATGATTAAATTGAACTGGAATTTAAGACAAATTTTTTTCGTATTGTCACGTTTAACCGGTTAATTTCAGTATATTAATACTAATTTATATTTTTATATGAAGTTTTATTTCCGTTATAAATGCTCTTATGCAAAATATATTCTTTTCTGTGCTAACTTCACTCCACTTTTCTGTGCTAACTTGAATTTAATACAATTTTCGTATATCACGTTTAACCGGTTAGTTTTACATCTACATGCTTATTATCTGTGAATTTTTACTACAATATGCTTAATACATTGTTTTATCTGCTAACTTGAATTTACATGCACTAAAAATCACGTTTACGGCTCGGATTATCGTCGATGAACCGCGAGCTTGGCGAGTAAAAATGCAACGGCGCCAACGGGTTCTTTCCCGAAGCGCCAACGGGTTCTTTGCGGATGAAAACCCAAATTTAGATCCATAAATCTATTGAATTCCCTCTTATGTGGATTTTATATTGTTTGGGGAATAAATTTGATTCAGATAGCATACATAAATGGATTCCATTTTTATCAAAATTGCGTAAATAAAGTTTGCATGTCGTGATTCTCAATAATATTTTTAGTTATATAAACAAAGTACAAATTGTTTTAAAAGCTATAGAAGATATTCATTTTTACCACCTGTAAAAATATTGTACTATGAAAAAATTTAATGTTAATCATGCGATCTACTCACGTTTATTAATTTTACTTATATTTATTTTAAGACAAACTATTATTTTCAGCAAAGTTAAACTCCGGGATTATAGTGAAGAGAAAGAGATCGACTATTTCGATCACGTGACCTTCCGAAACTGATTTCGCTTCAAGGCCATGATACAGTCGGTTTGGTGTGAAATGATGTCATTAAGCTTGGAGGGGGGTAATTTGCCAAATATGGTATTTTTCTGGGAAAATAAATGAAATATGAATGTTTTTCATTGCTTAACAGTAATTATTTAGCTATTATTAAAGAAAGATTCACATTTTTGTGCTATGAACACGTAACATGAAGTTATTCCAAGTTATATCCAAATAACGGTGTTTTCAGATAAAATACTCTAGTTTTATTTTCGACTTTTCTGATCCCTCTAAAGTGATTTTTAATTTCCATTAAGTCATTTTTTTCATTTTGTTCTTGGAATTCGTGCACTCGTTGCCAAGGGCAACAAACGACTGTAAAAAGTTATCAGATTTATTCCCGCTACCTTTTTTAATAAAATAAGTTTATCTAATTAGGAAGATGTTCATTTCCTACGATCGATTATGTTAATTATTTCATTTCTGCATATCCACTAATACAGCCGCTCTGCTCTATTTCTGGAATGACATTCAGTAACAACTTCCGCTCCTAACCTATCGACCGAAGCACTACTGATACACCTGACCGAAACACTGCCAATTTTTTTCATTAGCTCTGCTTTATTATCTCACGGACGACAGATATCACTGACCGCGTGCGGTGTGCGCCGAAAGCAGCCCGCTTTTGTGAAAATGCGATTTTTGACCTTGAATCTAAAAAACTCTCACTCCATCTACAATTTACGCTCGGGGCGCTGTTGCCATGAGACAAAGCCTAAATAGCGGATTTCGCGTTTAAATAGGTGCTTTCTGAAATTAACCAGATACGCATTTATTCAAGTTTAACGTGACTTGTTTAAAAACAGATTTGAAAAGGTCAAAGAATCTAACCTTTTTAAATGGTGTTATTCCTATAAAAATTGGAATTGCGCAGAAATTTGTATGAATTGGGAAAGTAGAATAAATTAATATAAAATATATATATGTGTGTGTGTAGTGTGCGTTTGCGTGTGCGTGTGTACATGATGATATAGGAGCCTGCCAAATCCAGAGATAATTTTGCTCTCAAAACAACACATTTATTTTTTAGCATAACTTCTTGAGAATTTAAACACGTTAAGCAAAATCAGAGCAGCTGGTAGCAGGGTGGTAAAACAGGTGCCAGATCAAGAAACTTTATGCGGAAAACAGACTCACACTCTTATAAAACTGGAGCCATAAAAACAATCTACATTTTTCTCTAATAAAGATTATCTTTATCTAATCAGTTTGATGAGCGAATAAAGAAATGTACGTGTAAATAACAATAGGAATTTAGTGTGGTGACATAGAAAAGAATATAGAATGCTGGTGGATGGCTTGATTTATTTGATTATGGCAAAGTACTTGAAAGAAATCTACTTTTAAGAATATACTTTTGGAAGACTTTTTAAGGAAAACTGGCTCGTATCCACGTATACATAGAAAAAGCAAGGAAACCCCCATGCTACTGACCCTTTCGTATTAAATTGTATTAGGTCGAAGCACCAGTATTCAGCGACTTGACCGCTATGTCGCTGAGGATGCTGGAAGTCTATAATCATCCAAGCATAGTTCTTTCTAACATTACAGAATTAAGGAACATATTGTGTTGCCAGACGTCCCTATTGTTGATAAAAACATTCACTGTTCAAAAATAATCTTTTCGAGATGATAGTAAATTTCTCGGTAGCAAACGGCATAACTTCATTGTTTTCGATTTTAACCTTGTTGGAAATTACTTCCTGTCCTCCTTTCACGAGAATGTTGTTTCTTGTGCCTCTAGGCGTTCTTGTGAGTCTACCTCTTAGTCTTGTGAGTCTTTCTTGTGTCTACCTCTTAGGCGTTCTTGTGAGTCTACCTCAGTCTTGTGAGTTAAGGCTATTGTTACGCCACTATTTGTTTTAAGGTTTGACTTAAATTACAGTCTACGTTTTAGTTTTCACCGCAAGTTGACGGTGCTTTTGTAACGCACGAAGACCGTTCCTTTCTGTTAACTATTTTGAATTAATGAAAGGTTATTTTTTCCCTTTCTGAGTCAATAGTTTTATTTACGCCTACGCGAGAATTCTCCAGGTCATTATAGGGTCTATTCTAGTGTATGTGGAACGAAAGAGAAAAACTCTATAAATTAACTCTTGTTGCTGTGTTCCCCCCTTGCATTTTGGGGTAAAAAAAAAAGAGTTCGAACGGTTCTAGAATCCCACTTGTGACTGCACTCCAGTTCTTTTACAGCTTGTCCAGAAAACATCTGTTGATTGGGGAAAATCACAGCTGGATATGGTTCAAAAAGCAGTAAAAGACTGTTTTTTTTTTTTTTTTTTTTTTTTTTTTTGTGTGGGAACTTTGTACTTACATTGTTCTGAACAAGGCTTCCGGTAAAATAGGAGGCCTGATAAAAATAGCAGAAACCGATGCAAGCATTTTTACGGAATGCATAAACGAAGCTGCTAAAATATTGCGGCAGCAATGGCAATTTGGTTGATTGCACAGACAGACTGACGAATATTTTATTGTAAGAGCTGCAGACAGAAGTGCGTCTCAGAACTTCGACAAACGATTGGCACAATTTTGGCGGGATCTCTGTCAGCTTCCATGGTTCAATGGTCCCCCAATTTTCACAATTGACGGAACAATACGTAAGTACCAAATGAAAAACAGCAAAAATAAAAAAAGTATTAAATAGATGTCTTGAAACAGTAAAATTAGTTATTATTGTGACGATGAAAAAAATGACGTCAGTTAATTTTTCTAGTAATAAAGAAAGATTGGTCACTACAAAATGAATTAAATCTCTTTATTGTTATGTAGAAATTTTCGTTTCAGGGGTTTTTCTAACTGTGGATCCTTGGACAGGAAATGATCAGCAAAAGAGGGGTTGGGCTGCAAAGCAGACATTGGAAATACTAGATAAGAGGTAAAGAATAAGACAGTGAGATTGATTTTCTTTTCTTTAATGGGAACCTGGCCCTCGGCGGTCTGCAGGAAACGGCGTTTTGGTAAAGACTTTTTACGGCGGTGATTTGGATGCCCTGAAGAGAAGGTTAAGATTGTTTCTATTGTAGGCGGGAGCTTTTGTAAAATAAGTCTTGACTTGAAGATAAGCGCAATTTATTGTTATGTGTTGCTTGATCTGTGATGCGAATAGAAGATGTAGACAAATGTACTCTCCTTCGTAGGAGACGTTTTATCAGGGCTTAATGTGTTTCGATTTTTTTCATAGGAATAGTAAATTATCGTGACGTTTTCTCATGCTGTTGCTGAAGAAAGTTTTGCGACGCCTTTTCTAATTTTTAAGCAGTTATAATTGGCTGGAAAAAGGTCATGGCAGCCTATGATTGGCCAATTGATTTGAAATAAGACGTGGGTGCGTCAGAAGTTGCTGTATAATTAATAATTAGGCGAGGAGTTAAAAAAGGGGAGAAAAGTTGAAAGGGACTGCTAAGAGTTTTATTCGGGGCTTTTCGGGTTTTCAAACTCTTGTGACTTTTTTTTCCTCTGAGTTAGATGGGAGTTTAGCGAAAATGAAGAAGAAGCAGAAATGGGGGAAGAGAGATAGAATACGAGTGATAACTAGTAGAAAGGTATGAAGTTTTGTCTTGAAATGAAGAAAGAACATTTTACTGGTGATAACTAGTAGAACCATGGAGGTAGGAAGTAAGATGGATTAGCCCTAAACAAGTTTCTCCCGTACCCTGCTCTGAAGCACCGGCGATCCCTACTTGGTGACCAAAACATTGAGTCATTTACCATTGAGTTCAATGGGATTTGACGCGTTCGGATGTAAATATTTTGTAATTACGTCGTAAATATACATATAAATGTATATATTTTCTTTTTCTACAACACTTCAGAGTCCTAAGTATATGAAAACAACATATTTTTAAACAATTTCATTCTAAACGGAATTAAATGCTATACTTTTCACAGGACAGTTTTCTCAGAATGGTTTAATTTGAATGAAATATTTTCACAAGTTTTCGTTAATTACATTAGAAAAAAAAAATAAGGTAATTCGATTTTATTCGGTTAAGATACAAAAATTAAGATCAAAATTTATTGTATTATTAATATTAAAATTATGTATTATTTTTTTTCTATTTATAGAGCTTCTTCCTAAAATACTTTCTTAAATATCACATGATTTTTTGGCTTCTGAGGCATCTTTTAAATCGAAAAATGTAAGTCAATTTATAATTAATGCTCTATTCGGTTCATTTTAAATTAGAGAATTATTAGCGAAATACTTAAAATAGTACTTGACTTTCTCTGAACATTTCTGAAAAAGAATGAAATAAGTTTTTCTTTTTTTTTTTTTTTTCTTTTTTTTTTTTTTAAGTATTATTTAAAACTTGTAACTGAGTTATTATAAAATGTGAGGGGAATAATTCTTTTAATTATACTTATCAGATTTTTTTTACCCTTCATTTCAACAATACATAATCCAAAACTCTTTATTACGCTCTTAAGTGCGCATCTCATAGCATTAGCTTTACAATACCTTTTAACAGATTGCTTTCCAATACGAACAATTCTTGCTTAAATAGTTTTATAACATATTTGTCAACAGGATTTCAATTTATGTTTACAATTCAATATTAAGGTTATTATATATTTAGATAACATTTATAATCATTATAAATTAGATACATTTAATAATTAGATTTCTTCACAGTACTTTCACAGTTGTTTATAAGTGAATAAATTCTTCATTTCAAATACATTTATAAATAATTTAATGACCTGCGTACGTTAACCCTCCAGGCGGCAAGGCCGTATATATGCGTTCGAAAATAATGGCTCTCATAGCGGCAAGGCAGCATATATGCGTCCAAATATTTTGGTCCTCATGGCGGCAAGGCAGCATATATACGTAAACCTAAATTTTGGCACGAAACGGCAAAGCAGCATATATACGGCCTGTCTCAGAATGCCCTCCCCTCACTGCTCTTAATGTAAACTGACAGGTGATAATTTTTTCTCTGCGGGAGGTAATTGAGGAGAGGAAACTATCTATTCGCTAGGGGCAAATGGGTTTTATCGTTAGGTTTTGAATAACAGTTCGAAATAAATAGCTCGTTCAAAACTTCTAGCTGTTCCAGCTGTTCTGTGCTTATACCAGCTATAGTAAACTTAAATGTTTATATATAAATGTAAAGAGAATTTTCATTTTCCAGCCTAATTATTCTCCAAATTTTAGATGCAGTTTGGCAAAATGTAATTGGAATTAAAATTAAAATTGCAAGAAACTGCAACAATATTTTGAAATATGTGATTTCAATTATATTGCAATTGTAATTAGCTTCGCAATTACAATTAGAAAGTAAGTACTTTTTAAATGCAACAATAATGTATGCAATTGCATTTTAATTCTTAAGTCTTACAATTACAATGCAATGATAATCACAAACATTATAATTATATAATCTAATTACAATTAAAAATTTTATTGCATCTAATCACAACTACGGTAATATTAGCGTAACGTAATTTTAACTGCAATTGCAGTTGGTAATTATAACTACGTAATTAGGAAAGTAATTGTCTCTGATAATTAGAATTACTTAACATAGTGAAATTATGATCATAATTGTAATTCTAAGTGTAATATGCAATTGTAATAAAATTATGCAATTACTAAGTAGTTATAGTTAAAAAGTAGCTGTTTTTTTAATTACAATTACAATTTACGTAATTTCATTTAAATTACAATACTCTATATTTGTGAAATCCAATTTCATATTCAATGCAACTGCAATCATATAATCTAATTACAATTAGACTGTCATTGTAACTCCAGTAAGTAATTATAATAATGTAATTAGGATAGCAATTGTTTCTGATAAAAGCAGTTACGTAGCCCAGGAAAATCATGATCTTAATTGCAAATGTAATTGCAGAATGCAACTGAAAACGCATAGTAATTGGAATAATATTATGCAATTATCTTGTAATTACAATGTAACAATTTTTAATTACATATACAATTTACTCATATGCATTTTAATTATAATTGCATTTTAATTGTGAAATCTAATTGAATAAACAGTATAACTGTAATTATATAATCTAATAAAAATTACAATGCAATTGTAATGACCTCTTAATTAAAATTGCGCAGCAGATGATTGTAACTATTTAATCAGAAAAACAACTGCCCCTTATAATTTCAGTGACATAGGCTAAGGAAATCGTGATAATTTTTTTAAATTACAGTCAATAATATTATATTCGAAATGTTTCTGCATTTTGAATAATGAGTTTTTAAATAATACAACGGGATAATCACCTATAAGAAAAATATTAATATTTTCTGTCATGTCTTCTGAATCATCTTACATATATTGTAGTTTGTGGTACCAGCATAAATAGGAGTTTATTTAAAGGGAATATTTTATATAGACCGAAATGCACATAACGTTAGTAAGAAAATATGTATGTTTATGATCTTCGATATACATGTGAACTTAAATTACAAGATTAAGGGAAAGCAAACAAAGAGTTTATGCCAGTGCAAAGGGATGTTTTCACAAAGGATTTGTTACGGGACGCTTGTCTTGTTTACATTACACAAGAAATAAATCATAAGAATTACATTTATCCTTTTCTTTTCAGAAAGGTTTGGTTTGGTTTATTTAATTATGGCAAAGCACACTAGGGCTATCTGCCTATGATGAGGGATGCCTTCGTGGAGGACTTTCTAAGGGAAACTGGCTCGTATACACGTTACACATGGGGAAAACCACGAAAACACCCATGCAGCCAGCCCGTTCGCGAGATTCGAACTTCGGACCGAACTACCAGTGTTCAGCGACTTTACCGCTCGGCCGCTGGTGGGCCTCTTTTCAGAAAGGAGATCATCAAGGACTAAACTAAGCCTCATAATTTTATCCAACGTATTGCTTTAGCTGGTAAAAAAGGATTCTGATCAGCAATCAGTATGCTTAATTGCTGTGTGTATTAGACATTTTACTAAATCCATTTATTATGAATTACCGCCCAGACAGTAAAGCGGTTCGTGACTCTGGTTGCCGTACCGAAGAGCCTGGGTTCGAATCCCGGATAGGGCATGAATGTAATTTCTTCGTCCTCTTCATAGGTGGAAACGGTGGTCCACGTATTAGTTCCCTCCTTAATAACATGACCGACCTTAGTAGTGATCAATGTCTATAAACGGCTACTACCTGCCTTTGGAAAAAAAATTTACGAATTGGTCTTTTATTCAACATAACACACATTTTCCATAAATAGTTAAAATGCATTATTCAGCTACAAGTGAAAGTACTTGCATGAACTATTTTCCATCATTGTTTCACGTAAGAACAAATAAAAGTACAATTTTCTTATGCACCTGTGATTGTCATATTATTTGGATTACGGTAAAGACTGCAAAGATGCTTCTGTGGAGGACTTTCTAAGGGAAACTGGCTCATGTTCACATCACCCGTTAATAAAAGCAGAAAAAGATCTTTACTTAATTGAATGCAACGAAACGTTTAAGAAGAATGATGTACTCATAGAGAACTTTCTAAAATAAAATGATTTGTATTCATGTTACACATAAGGAAATCCACGGAGCTATCTAAACACTTAGATTGTTTGCCAAAATGGGCATCCGATTTGAACTAGTAGTATTCAAAAGACGACTTATTACTCTGCTGAGCGAAAAATCTAATTGCTTTTGAAGTTATATTGTAATTCGAACAATCATTGTATTACAATTATTATTATTATTTTTTCCCCAATGGCAGATTGTGAACAGTTACAGTGCAACACAGTCCATTAGTCTATACAAGGCCAGAAGTTGCAGTCACTTTATTATGGAGGCATCTAATATGTGGGCCACCATCGCCTCCTACGAAAGGACGAACAGTTAAAGCCATGCCTTCTCCGGGATTCGAATCCAGGGCCTTCGGTATCGCAGTCAGGCTTCCCTAACCACTATACCATCTGGGCGGCACAATTACAATTATAACTGCATTAGTTGTAGTTTTAACTACAATGAATTACTAGCTTTTCTCAGTCATTAACAGATAGCTTAAACTTTAAAGATAAATGGAAGGTCTTATAATTTGTCGAATGGCAATATTCTAAGAAAGTGTAGTCTCCAGGATGGTCGAAGTTTAATTACAGTCTTACATTTCGCATACTCGCCGCACTTGCCCAAAGGCTGTTCCAAGATTATTTCTGTTCACCTCATCTATTAATTTTGGAGCAGAATATTGTCTAGAGACATTTTTTTCTGAGGACGGTATTTTGTATAATAGAAAATAATAATAATAATAATAATAATAATAATAATAATAATGCGTCTCCCTCAAGGTGCAGGAAACAACGAGTACTGATAAATTTAATTGAAATTACAATTATAATTTTAGTTAATACAAATACAATGTTACTTTAACGGTTAGAATTACATTATAGTTCTAATGGCAAAAGTATCAAATGAGTGTTATAGATTAGTATACTTTTACTTATCACAATATTAAACTTTTAATGCCGTTTTATTTTATTTAGCTTATCACAATATTGAGCTTTTTAATACCGTCGGTACTAAAAAATGTTTTACTACTGTCGTGAAATGTATATTCGATAATAGTTTCTCATTGATGTTTTTCTTATATATTTTTCTGCATAATTCATAAATGTTTGCAATGGAAATAATTCTGAGGCTTTTATAATACTTCTAAATTTTCATGAAATAAAGTTCCATTAAAGTTTACTTGAAGGAGACTCTCAGTGCAAGCACTCGAAAAGAAGTTATGCTACATTTACATATTATGAAACGGTTGTATGTACAGTATTTACTTGTAACAGCGGTGCTTAATATATCGCGTTTTCTGAAAGAATGCATATGTTGCCTAAAATCGAATTTAAATCACTATAATTAGAATAATTGGCTAAAGTATTAAATTGTAATTTTTACAGCATCAATCGAATTAGTGGATTTTATTGAAGATAAAAATGTGTTGATATTGACAAGCTATATTAGTTTTTGTACTATAATGAATGCTAGCTAGTAGCTATATGAATATAATGAATGTACTATAATGAATGCTACCTAGTAGCTATTCTAGTTAATAGCTAGAGTAAAACTCAGGATATGGTAACATTAAATAAATAAATAAATAAATAAAATTTAAAAAAAAAAAAAAAAAAAGAAGCAGAAAACGAAAGCGAAAAGGAACTGAATACATTCGGAAAGAGAAGGCTTACTATGGTGAAACATTAGAAACATGTAGACAAAGTGTTAATATTATATGTGAGAAAATACTAAGGACAAATTGAAATACATCATAGCTACGTTTGGTGCTTTCTATATTATTTGTATCAATATTAATATAAGTACCGAAAAATACTTAAAAAATAGGTATTTTCGAAACTTTAAAGGAACAAAAATGCTGTCTGAAAATTTATAGCAGCGGAACTTTTGAAGTAATTTCATGCCTTCTGAAGGTCGCTATGAACATAACAATTTATAACTGTCAGCTTTTACAACTAGGAATCAGATAAACTCTATTGTCTGGTAAACCGGACTGTCTAGTAATGTCTAGTAATAAGGTATTTTTCATTCTTTAAGCATAACATTTTTTGTTAAAATCTATATTTTTGTAGTTCAACAGCTTAGAATTTTATAAAACAAATTCATAATCAAAATCGCTGTTGTTAGTTATCGAAAAATAACCAAGATGTGATTTTTGCGTAAATATCACTAAACTATACAAATTGCTATTATCCATCACACTATGAATGATTCTTTCATGTGAAAGTGTCCCTTTTTTGATTTGTATGGAACTGTCGTGTGTCGAAATACTATCAGAACCCTGTCAAGCGAGCTTCTGAATGTAAACAAAGAACACCCCATCTGGTGACCCAAGCTTCAAAGCAGTGCTTCACTTCTAGTGCCGGTTGGTCCCTCCTTCCTTTCCTACCTCCATGAGTAGAACGGTGGGATAGGGGAGAAGAGAGAGCAGAGTAAGGCGATGATGACTCTTGAGAGATACAACTGAAATGATAACTCTTGAGATAGAAGAAAACTTACGAAAAAAGTCTCGGCCTTGTGGAAGATGATCAGCTGTATTGAATGATTAAGAGCATCATGCAGTAGAAATGCATGTACTTATAAATCCTCTGAGAAGAAAATGCCATGATCTGTGCAATATTCCTAGCATGTGTTCCTGTTCCCGAAGCAAAAGACAGACTTTTTCGTACCCGTAGACAACCTAATCCAGTTTTTGATACTGATAACCAATACGCTTTGTTAATGATTTTGACTATCATTAACAAAGCGTATTGTTAATTGGAATGAGAAAAGTCTGCTTTGGGTTATCAATAAGCCAAAGCAGACCTTTCTCATTCCAGCCTTGGTTTCAAAATCCGTAGGGGAAAAAAAAAAAGATAAAAAGAGGGGACAGTTCTATATCTCCCGTTCAACCGGGCCGATTGACGAAATTCAAATTGCGTTCTTCATGTCTCAAAAGCGCGACTTAGGGTATGTATTAGATTTATATATAGCACTATTCTAACATAGATATTTTGACACAAAATCGGACTATTTCTGAAATAACATATAAAAAATTTTTTACATATTTCGATTTTACGATTCAAATTATGCCAGACTGCCAAGTTTTGTAAAATTCGCATGAGTACTTTTTAAAAACTTAGTTCTCAAAATTTTTGCTCCTCAATGTTAATTGAATTTGGTATATATATTTATTAATATCTCTTTTTTGTGAAACGTTTTTGATTCTTCCTTTCGCATTTCGAAATTTCAGTTCATTCCAAATAAAATTCAGCCATTTTTATGATTTATTTTTAAAATTTGTATTTGTAAATAATTTTTATAAATTTTTCGAAAAAAATGTTGAATTATAATCTATAAAATTTTTACCATCATCGTAAAGTAGATGTATTTCTAAGCATACTTGCAAAAAATTAGAGTATTTTATTCAAAATTTCCGAAGATATACCGCAGGGCTTAATTTATAAGAGTAGAAGTGCCGGAGCCCTATGGAAGACCTTCAGGAAAGCGGCACAAGAGTAAATAAATGAATAAAATGACTATTAAAATCATTAATAATTTAAAAAATAAAATTAATCAATAATTATTTAATTCATATTAATAATCAATATATACTAATTATTATTTAATCGATATTAATTAATTAATAATTATTTATTTATTTAAATAATTAAATAATTTCAGTTTAATTATTAATTAAATAATTAACATTAAATAAATTGTAAAGAGATAAAATTTAATAAGTGATTTTTAATATAATTTTATTGATAAAAATAACATTTTCGAGATCAGATTTCTACTGAAATTGTTGTTCAGTTACATAAAAGAAGTGACGGAGCCTTCTATTAAGGGCTCCGACGCGCTCCGGCGCAATTTTAGTTCTGGATATACGTGAATTTACATATAGGCGCGTTTTGAAATTTGGCATATTTATCGAAAGCGATAATTACATGAATGTGGCTTAGTTATTTTGTTAAAATTATTTGAAAGTAAGAAAGAGTAACTTTTTTTTTTTCAGTTCCTGCACAATGGAAGGGAAAAGAAAATAGGTTGCCATACATTAAAAAGTTGTCCAAGTGAATTATTCTTGGCGCAAACTGAAAAAAATACGTGAACATATGTTTTTGAATTCTCCGTAAATTTCGCACCCAATTTTTACAAAATTTAATATTTAGGTATAATTTGAGTCGTAGAATCGAAATATGTAAACAAATTGGTACGTTATTTCAGAAAAAGTCCAATTTTGTATCAAAATACCTATCCTAAGTCGCGCTTTCGAGACATGAAGAACGCAATTTGAATTTCGTCCATCGGCCCAGTAGAACGGAAGATATAGAACTGTCCCTTCCCCCTTTTTTTCCCGCAGTGCACATGTTAATTCTTATACATTGGTCAGTCAGCTCAAGTACACTTCATTATACTTAAAGTTTTCCTGACCATAATGAAAATAGTTTGTGCTCCCCTGTGTAACGGTGCTTGCAACACCAGGATGTCTGTGCCTAGGCTCTACCTCTTGTAGAATAAGTTTTCGTTGCTTATAAAGTTGATGGGTAATAACCATTCAATTAAGTATATAATTTTTTTAATTAATTATTTTTAAGAATCTGACTTAAATAAGATTTTCCAATTAATAAGTAACATTTAAGGTTAGTGAGCTGAAAAAATGACAAGCTGTTTAAATGGATTAGGCACAGAAGCAGTCGAGCTGGTGCATAAAATAAATGGTAAGTACATGCAAATACTTAGTAACCTGAATCTTTGTAAAGAACATGATGCAAACAGAATATAACATAAAAAGAATATATACCGTGGCCAAATATTAAATTACATATGTACAAACACAAGATGCAGAATATACTTAGGTACATAAAAAATGATGGTACTTCGCAGCAGGGTTTACATTATAGTAGTATTCAACTGGGCCAAAGGCCTATCCATGTTATTTACATTGTTATAAATATATGTACATATTTTAATACTAGAATTATCAATGAGGTTCTGCCTTGCATGAAATTTTTTGCCAGTTTATAATAGTGAGATCTAAGTAAATCTACCTCAAGTTCTTCATAAATTCTGTTATTTCGAATGTACCAATCTGCATTGGTTATTTGTCAATATTTTGGCAAGCTTGCAGATTTTGTCTATTAGTTTTTCGGGTGCGAACCCAAATTGGGCTTGTATAACACAACAATGGTAACAACAATGGACTTGTAAATAAGTAGCTTATTGTCTATAGATAATACACTGTTTCGAACAATTAAGAGGTAGAGTTGTGATTTACGAACCCGGAACTTCTGGATAATAGAAGTGATGTGTGGGGACCATGTAAGATTATTACTGAGGATCACCTCAAGATAAAGGACTTGCTTGGTCCATGGAATTCTGGTATTGTAGAATCTCAGATTGCTTCTGATCCTGGTTTTTCTTGTAAACAAGACTGCTTTTGTCTTATCCCCCATTGACTGCTATTTTCCATTTCGCAAGCCAAATCTGTAGTGAATGTATGTAGTTTTGTAATCGTTGGATGACTGGACCAATAAATGCACTTTGTGCTACTAGCATCGCTGTGTCATCTGCATACATAGCAAGTGTTGTGTAGTGTGCGGTGGGAATGTCATTCACGTAAATATTAAAATAAGTAGGTCCAAGCAAGGACCCCTGGGGACCCCTGCAAGGATAGGGTGTGAAGTAGAGTTTGTTCCTGATACGTGAACGGCAAAGTGTCTACCAGTAAGGTAGGAATTAGTAATGTTTATGTTGTATTCAGGGAATCCCAGAACGTGTAATTTGTATGTGAGGGCATCCAACCAGACTGTATAAAAAGCCTTGGCTATATCAATGAAGAGGCCTTCTATAACCTTTTTGG
The DNA here is from genome assembly GCF_044657685.1 of Stegodyphus dumicola. NCBI lineage: Eukaryota > Metazoa > Arthropoda > Arachnida > Araneae > Eresidae > Stegodyphus > Stegodyphus dumicola. Next base: position 89,778,976 of record NC_140774.1, on the reverse strand, counting down.
CAGCCATGCCTTCAGAGATGGTTTCTATTACTAGATAAAGTTAATTTGTTGTTGACAGATGCTTCCTGAAGCGAAACTGGTGTGGGATGATGATGTTTCTTTCATCCAGATGAATGTTAATTCGTTTCAGGAGTATGGCTTCGAAGACCTTGCTTACAGATGAAAGGAGACTTATGGGTCGACAGGATTCAGGTTTGGCTGCTGGCTTTCCAGGCTTGAGAATAGACACGATTTTGGCTGTCTTCCAGGATTGTGGGTAATATTGCCAATCTAGAATGATGTTGCTGATTTTGGTAAATATGAAGATTGCCTTGATTAGGAGCTTCTTGAGCATGTCATTTGTTATGGCATCCAATCCTGGAGTCTTCTTCCTTTTGAGTTTTATGATACAGGTAGGTTTATGAAGGTAAGGCTGGAATGATGTTTGTGCTTGGGCTTGCAGAAAAAGTGGAGTGAAACTGTTGAACAATGTTTTCTGTGTTAGTATCATGAATGTTGTTGGTAGGAAATTGAGATTCCAGATGCTGTGCTAAGAGTTCTGCTTTCTCAATTTCTGTGTAATGAATCCCTTGGGGCCCTTTAAGGGGCGGAATGTTAATTGTGGCATTTTGTATATCTTTTAATAGCTTTCGACAGTGAGTTATCATCTGCGGTAAGGTTTTGGAGGTACCTGGTCCAGCTGTGTTGTGCTTGTATATTTAAAAGAGATTTGACCTCGTTGCAGAGACGGTTGAAGCGTTGTTTATCCTCCCCATTTCGGGATCTCTGAAACTATCTTCTGGCTGCATTCCTGCATTTTATCAGCTGCTGTAGTTCAGTGCTTCTATCCACACGTCTCTGTGGTACTTCCTTCTGAACATAAGAATGGGCTTTGGTTATTTCTGAGGTGAAGTTCTGAACTAAAATGTCAATGTTTAGTATTTTTTGTTACCAAATGATTTACTAGTGTGTCTTTGCAACAATAGATGGCGTTGCTGCCTGATGATTCAATTCTGGTTGCTATGGTAACGAACTTTCAACTCATAATTTATGTGATTTGTATTCTATTCTTTTTTGTTTTATTAATTGCTAGAGGGCTTGGAGTGATGTGAGCTGTGTCGTCATGTGGACGGCATTCCTTCTATTTGAAAGAGTCATGTAAAATAAACTAGTGATATTACATTCCGCTTACCTTTTTTTGTGAACTTTTTCATAACATTCCTGGTCCTAGCGACCGGAGAGAAGAGTTAGCGGTCTTTGGATATGATGTGATTTATTCAAATATTAGCAAGTTAAATCACTTTCGATTTGTGGATTAATAATAAGTGTACCTTCGATTCGATTTGTGGAATATTGCCGTAGCATGGTGTAGCGCAGTAACCTCAACATTGGGGTGAGTACGTTCCAATATTTCATCTTCTCTTGCTAGAGTTATTAGTATAATATTTATTGTTATTCATAATGGCTGATTTGAAACCAGTTTTAACTAAAAAGAAGGTTCTAAAAAGCAATATAACAACATTTAAAGGCAACGTAAATTCGAATTTAGAACAAGCAGAAATTTTAGAGGTAAAGTTGTTCGAAACGAAACTAAATGCTTTTAACAGTAAGCTTCGTTCTATTTATGAGGAAATATTTTTGTTGTGTCCTGAAAAAACATTGTGATACATTCATTACGGAACAACAAACAATACAAGAAACTTTAGATGAATTATGGATAACTATAAATAAAAAGTTACAGAAACTTTCCAGTGACTCTGTTATCGAAACAAGTAGTGTAGCAAGAGTAAATTCGTCTGACGTTCGGATTACCAAAATTAGAACTTTCTGCCTTTACAGGGGAAAATATAGAAGAGTGGATTAGTTTCTATGATCTTTTTAAGGCTAGTGTAGATAACAATCCGAATATTTCTAAATGTCAGAAGTTTCAATATTTAAAGGCTTCTTGTAAAAAAAAAAAGGCTCTGTCTATTGTTGAGTCAATTCCTATTTCTAATTATGATATAGCGTTGCAACTTTTACAGGAACGTTATTCTAATAAAAGAGAATTAACTAATGCATTAATTCGTAAAATGTTTAATTTGCCAAATGTTTCTGATTCAGCTCGAGCTATTTTACATTGTGTTGATGTAGTGAATGAATGTGTACGCTCCTTGAGATCTCTTAAGCTAGAAGTTTCTGATCTTTCTGATGTTCTTTTTGTTTATCTGATAACTGAGAAATTAGATAAAAACATAAAATTTTGGTGGGAAAGAACTTTGAAAAAAGATGAATTAGGTACTTTAGATAATTTACTCGAGTTTCTAAAAGACCACGCTAGAACCCTTCAGAATAGTAGAAACCAATCTAAAGATTTTAGGAAATTTTCTAATTCCAAATTAACTTCTTTAGTGTCGAGTAAAAACAGTTGTATGATGTGCAAGGAAGATCATTCTCTTCACAAATGTGGTAAGTTTTTAAACTTAAGTGTCCAAAAAAGAATCGAATTTGTTAAGAAACACAAAGTTTGTTTTAATTGTTTATCTTCTCAGCCTCATTTAGTGAAAAACTGTCGTAGTTTACATAAATGTATGACGTGTAAGTTACCTCATCATACTGTTCTTCATTTTGATCGAAATATCAAAACTAGTGAAAATGAGAAACGAAAACAAACTTCCTCACTCTCCCCCAGAGCCGAAGTGTTCGTACCAAAGAATGAATGCCACAACAAATGTTACAAATGCCACAACATGTACAGGACAATTTAGTTATTCTAAAGGTGAATCAAAACGTGTATTACTGTGTACTAACTCTCATTAAAGTTAGTGATTCCAATGGTAAAGCCATCCCTTGCAGGGCTTTACTAGACTGTGGCAGTGAAGCCAGCTTTATAAGTGAAGTGTGTGTCAGTAAACTAAAGTTAGGTAGATTTAACAAAAAAATTGAAGTATCGTGCCTTGGTTCGTTCAACACTGTAACAAGTGGAGAAGTGGAATTAATTTTTACCCTGCACTTTGAGTCAAATTCCAAATTTCGAACATATGCATTCGTGATTCCAAGGATAACTTCAAATGTGCCTAACGTGTCGCTTCCTTCTAAAATTGCGAATCATTTTGACGATCTAGTCTTAGCTGATCCTAAGTTCTATGAAAGAAAACCTATAGATATTTTGTTAGGTGTAAATGTATTTTTTACTATGCTTAAGGGAGACATCATAAAGAGAGGAGAATCATTACCCTTTGCAATTTGTTCTCAGTTGGGTTGGATCATTTCCGGGAACACTATTACTGATGATTCGAATCTAACACTTTTACAGTGAATAATCTTCAGTTGAATACAAACGAATTAGTTGAAAGATTTTGGTCTTTAGATTCCATTCCTGAAGTCAAACGTATTTCAAGTGAAGATAAAAAATGTGAAGAGTTCTTTAAAACAACACACTTCCGTGATCAAAATGGTCGTTATGTAGTGAAACTTCCATTTAAAGATAACCCTTCAAGGTTGGGTAATTCTAAAGATCTTGCTTTACAAAGATTTAAATCTTTAGAGAGAAATCTCTTAATATCTCCTGATACATATGATATGTATCAACATTTCATGAAGGAATACTTGGATCTCGGGCACATGGAACCAGTCCGTAGTTCAGAGTCCCCAAGTCAGGCATACTACATGCCACATCATGCAGTAATGAAGGAATCTAGCTCTACGAGTAAAATACGTGTGGTATTTAATGCTACTAGTAAGTCTTCATCCGGACTATCTCTTAACGACATATTGATGACAGGTCCCAGAATACAACAAGAGCTGTTTCCAGTTTTGGTCAAATTCAGATGTTACCCAGTAGTTGTCACAGCTGATATCATGAAAATGTTTAGACAAATTCTAGTTAATGAAGAGGATAGAAACTTTCAAAGGATATTTTGGCGGGACAGTCCAAGTGATCCTATTCAAGAATTTCGACTTAATACTGTCACATACGGCACTGCCTCGGCTTCATATTTGGCTACTCGTGCTTTATACCAACTTGCCTACGATCAGCAGAATAACTATCCTTTAGCTTCGAAGGCTGTACTTCAACATTTTTTTGTAGATGATTGTTTGGTTGGTGCTCAAAACACTGAAGAGTGCAAAAATCTAGTAAATCAACTCTTACAAATGTTAGAATGTAGAGGATTTCTTTTGCGTAAATAGTCATCCAATGACTTGTCAGTGTTAGAAAATATACCCCAGGAGTTGAGAAATGATTCTGAGGCTATGAAAATTCAAGGCGATACCTCAATCAAAGTTTTAGGAATTAATTGGAACCATAGAGCTGTAATGTACTAGAGAGAGAAACGGCAACCCTGAAGGGGAACAGGAATGCGAACCACGTGACATTTGGAACATTTCCCAGATCGTATTTCCCGCGGATCTTCCTTCCCATTACAGTTCTATGGAAGAAGCAAATGCTTTGCGTGTACGCGCATTGTTTCGGACTTCAAAAATGATACTTTCGTGCTCCGCATATAGATGAAATTCCAGATACATGAAAGGTGGAGGAGTAACATTTCACAGCTGAGCTTTTTCTAATGTTTTAAATCGTAATTATATAAAATGTAGAGGTTTTTTTATCCACTCTACTTGCCGTTTTCTATCGAAAAATAGATTTTCTAATTTTATATAATATATGCATACATGAAATAACATTTAAATAAAAGTATCTTAATATATATGTATGCTTCTAATAACTGTGTTCCGAAAAAAAAATGTTAAAATTTTAGTAATACCATATAATTTTAATTAGTCTAGTATTCTGCTTTGGCGACATTTTTCATTCGCCAACAGACTGCTTTGAATGTGTTTGTTTATATATTCTTTGTATGCGTTTGCTTATGCGGACATGTGCGAAGTAGTAATGTATGTATTTAATGCTTGGTAATGTTGATGTAACACTGTGTAAGAACTGCATAAAATTATGTTTTTTTTGGGGGGACATGAATGACTTTATTTTATCCTCTTTTCTTGCATCCAAATATAACAAATATGTTTACTTTCAATCACGTATTTTCTTTCTTATATCATGTTTCTGGCATTTATTCCAATATTAAGAATTTGTTAAGTATTAAGAAAATAGAAATTATATAGCAGTTAAATTTCAAAACTTTAATAGTTTTAAGTTTCTTTTTAAAAATAATGAACATTATTTAAATTTTACCTTCTAAAATTATTTAAAATAAGTGCGACTACATTGTGCAACGTTCATAATATATATATATATTTGCTAGTAAAAGGGAGTCTTAATTTACCACTTTTCAGTTTCATAATTTCATTATTTACCACTCTCTCTTCCTTTTAACTTATATCTGCTATACTGACATTCATTTTTAGTTCAATTAATCTAATATCTTTCTCACTTTGATTCGCCTACTCCGTAGTTCTCTGTAATACACCGTATTAACATTAAATTTCCTTTTCGTATTAATATTAAATTTCCTTTTTGTACTATTTTCTGTTTTCACTCATTTTTCTTATGTTATCTATTTTTTTTTTTTTTTTTATTCTGTCCTAAGTACTAAAAAACCTTCTTTTTTATTTATTTATTTTACTTATTTATTTTTTAGTTTGTTATTAGTTTATTATTTATTATTTAGTTTATTATTTATTATTTAGTTTATTATTTATTATTTAGTTATTAGTTTATTATTTAGTTTGTTCTCTCCAGTTTTTTTTATTTTATTTTAAATTTTGTAGACGCCGAGGAACATATTACAAAACATTATTCTACAGCATGAAAATTATTTAAATTTTAAAAATTAAAATTTAAAATAAAGTTAAATTTTAAAATAAAGTGTCCAATTTTAGGGAAATTAATAATTTTGGCTGGTGTTTATCGATCTAACCTCTTCTGCAAATTCAACGGCAGCTTCTGCGAAATGACATCTTTCCAAGTTCGCATTTCGAACTAAGAGAAAAGAGAGGAAAAAATCGCCAGCCGTGGCGATAGTACGCCAAAGTCTGGGTTCAGTTCCATTTCATGCCCAAACTCCTGCAGCTCATTTCTGTGCCGCTTTTTCACCCGATTTTGAATGGCGATACTCCGTCTAGTATATAACAGGTCTATGATTGGAACCCCTGTGAAGACTACTTTAACTTTTCCGTATCCATTTCTGGTGAAAAGCTTAAATACTCTAAAAGAGATATCCTTTCTGATTTAGCGAAAATATTTGACCCATTGGGTTGGCTTGCTCCTTGTATTATTTATGTCAAAATCTTGATACAAGACATGTGGAAACTCCATTTATCGTGGGATGAACCTGTTAGTGATGAGATTGCTAACAAATGGAAGACTTTCCGAAATGATTTACATCTTATTAAACAATTAAAAATACCGAGATTTGTTTTGATTCCTGACGTGAACTATATTGATATCTGTGCTTTTTGTGATGCCTCCGAGAAAGGCTACTGCGCAGCAATTTATTTCCGTTCAGTGTCACGTAATTTGGACTCTTAACATCAGAAACAAGAGTTGCCCCTCTGAAGGTGCAATCATTACATCGATTAGAGTTATGCGCCGCAGTTTTGTTAGTGAATTTGCTCAAATCAGTGTTAGAACATTTAGAGTTTCCTATACGTAAAGTTTTGGCCTGAACAGATTCAACTGTTGTACTGTCCTGGATTTCTGCAGAACCATACCGTTGGGTTCCCTTTGTTGCAAACCGCGTTGCTAAAATACAGAACACAATTCCTAATGTAAGGTGGAACCATATCAATGGAAAGCGGAACCCAGCTGATTCAGGTACAAGAGGAATGTTTCCAGCAGAATTTCTGAAGTGTGAGCGATGGTTCATTGGACCTACGTGGTTATATTCACAAGATTACGAACCATGTCCTGACAGTGAACATCTTGCTGATGTAGCTTATGAATGAGTTTGTAGAGAAGAAAGAAAAACTTGCATTTCAGTATCTTGTGCGGTAAAGGAAAATGACATTTTTAAACGGTATTCATCTTGGACAAAATTACGTCATATAGATGCATTATGCCTAAGATTTATTTACAACTGTCGAAACTTCTCCGAAAATCGTTTGAGAGGTTTTCTGACAACCGATGAGCTTCGATTAGCTACAAAAACAGTGATAAAAAATGTCCAAGAATCATATTTTCCTCAAGAGCTCTCTTATTTAAAAACTTCGAGAGAATTAAAAGGTGTGAGCAGCCGAGTAATACAATTAACTCCCTTCCTTGATGAAGAAGGCGTCATTCGAGTAGGTGGTCGCTTAAAAAATTCAAACATTCCTGAAAAAGCAAACATCCTATTTTGCTTCCAAAGGAAGGACATGTCACTAATCTCATCGTAACTCATTACCATGTCAATTATTTGCAGGCTAGTCAAGAGTTATTAATAAGCACTTTACGAATGCAGTTTTGGATTCTTTCGGTGAGAAGCATAGTGAGAAAGATTATTCACAGATGTATTACTTGTATTAGAAATCGAGGCAAGACTGTGACCCAGATAATGGGTGATTTACCCTCGCCCAGAGTTCAACCATCAAGGCCTTTTGCTGTCACCGGTATTGATTATGCTGGTCCATATTCTATTAAGTCCCAAGTTGGGAGAAGAACAAAAACTTTCAAGTGTTACGTATCCATTTTTGTGTGTTTCTCAACAAAAGCTGTACACTTAGAGTTAGTCAGTGATCTATCAACTTCAACGTTTTTAGCAGCTCTGAAGAGATTTATCGCCCGACGAGGCAAACCATCTAAAATTTCTAGTGACTGTGCTACTAACTTCAAAGGTGCTAGTAAGGAACTGAAGGAGTTTTATAAAAATGCAGCACTCATTGAGAAAAGCAGTGAATTATGTGACTACATTACCTCAGAAGGTATAACTTGGTTATTTAATCCTCCGACATCTCCTCACTATGGTGGCTTGTGGGAATCTAATGTGAAATCCATGAAATTTCATCTTAAACGAGTATTAGGATCCACACTTCTAACTTACGAGGAATTTTTGACAGTGCTTACACAAGTGGAAGCGTGAATCTTTGTGCGATGTCTAGTGATCCAAACGACTTTAGTGCATTGATTCCAGGTCATTTTCTGATTGGAGCCCCTTTGCTTGCCATTCCGGAATCTGACTTAATAGTAATGTGAAATCTTCACGACTTAAACTTTGGTCTCTAGTTCAACAGACTGTGCAACATTTTTGGAAACGATGGTGTGCAGAATATTTAACAACACTTCAACAACGTACTAAGTGGTTTCGTGCGTCTCCAAATCTAAAATGTGGTGATTTAGTTCTGATCAAAAACGAACAACTGCCTCCAAACCAATGGAAAATTGGAAGAATTGCCTTAATTCATCCAGGTAGTGATAAAAAAGTTCGAGTGGCTACAATCCATACAGCCTCTGGTGATTTCAAACGAGCTGTTACTAATTTGTGTCTTATCCCCAATCATGACTAATATGAACTATGAACTATTGACTTTTTCCATATTATTGAAATTTAATTTTAGTTATATTTTCATTTAACTTTTTTGCTGTTTTTTGTTAATGTTATTATGTATGCTTTAACTATTTGTTTTTTTTTTGAACCCTTAGAAGGCTTCAAGGCCGGGGGCTATGTTTAGTATTTTTTGTTACCAAACGATTTACTAGTGTGTCTTTGCAACAATAGATGGCGTTGCTGCATGATGATTCAATTCTGGTTGCTATGGTAACGAACTTTCAACTCATAATTTATGTGATTTTTATTCTATTCTTTTTTGTTTTATTAATTGCTAGAGGGCTTGGAGTGATGTGAGCTGTGTCGTCACGTGGACGGCATTCCTTCTATTTGAAAGTGTCATGTAAAATAAACTAGTGATATTACAGTCCGCTTACCTTTTTTTGTGAACTTATTCTTATCAGTCAATGTCATCCCTCGTTTGAACTGTGGATAGTGTGTACTGCATGTTGTTCAGAGTTTTGGCGAACTTTCGCCAGTCAGTGATAAAGACTCTTGTGTCTCGTGGGGTATAACTGCTGATATTCTGACCGGATTATGGTCAGTGGACAGTTCATCCAGCACAGAAATATCCAGTGGAACGTTAGTATTTTTGAGCAGGAAGAAGTCAATGATTCCATAGGCTTCTTAGACGGAAATTCTATGGCATATTGTTTGGTCGTTCTCTGAAATGAAAGGAGCCCATCAGCGGTTCACCAGGCCCGTTTTCCGGCGTGCAGGATCGCTGCATGGTTATTTTCGCGGTTTTCCCCCATATACCTCATGGATACGGGCCAGTTTCCCTTATAAAGTCCTCCCCGATGGCAACCTTCTCCGTAGGCAGATAGCCGTCGAATTACTTTGCTTTAATCAATTAATTAACCTAAGCTAACCTAGAATGATACGATGATAGTCGTTATACAGCAAAACCAAAATAATATGTTACTCATTCTTTGTGTCTTTTTCCGAATTAATATCACAAAACAATTTAAAAATGAGCACATCATTAGAATTTCCGATACGACCTCGCACGTTGGAGATTTTTTTTTTTTTTTTTTTTTTTTTTTTTTTACAGTGTTACCATTGCTCGCTTTGAAATCGCTGAGTTGGTTAATCAAAAATTTGTTAAAGTTTTACAAAATATGAATAGATAATAAAACAAATTCCAAATTCCAAATTTGGGCTTCCAGATACCCATATTCGGGTGAAAACGTACGTTATTCAAAATTTGATGGCTCTAAAGTACCGTCGTTTTATCACAGTTCGAGAAACATACATACATTTATGCAGATTCTTCATTATTTAATTTCTTTAAATATAATACATAGCTGTAATATTTAATGGCAACAGTTTGAAAAGTGAACCGACATTTAAAGTTTTCAACGCAAAATGCCAAAACGAAATTAATAGTCCCTCTGGGCTAAAAAAATTAAGAAGTATTATTTATTAAGGAGTAAATTATTTAGCTTTGACCAGAATAAACAAATAGTCTAATGTTTTTACGTACGTAATCATATGTAATCAAGTCAACTGGTTTAGCCAGGAATAAAAGTGTATTTAATTTTTATTTTTAAGCTAACTGTTTTTTATACTTTTTTAAATCTAAATATTAAATATTACAGCACTTTACTATATGTTTCATTAAGATGATGTATTACGAAAATGAGGATTTATTTTCCAAAAACGAAGGCTCTAGGTACCGTTATTTCAACACAATGCGAGAAACATACATATATTTATGCAGATTTTATAGTATGCCCAAAGGGGCTTTTTTTAATGCTTTGGGTGTTACCTTTATTTATTAAATATCATGTTCCTTGCACTTAAATCATAAAATTCAATTAAACAGCAATATCGCAAAATAATTTTAAAATGAGCATATCTCTAGAATTTCCGATACACAATCTCGAACATAGAACATAATATTTAATAAATAAAGGTAACACACAAAACGTTAAAAAAAAAACGCCCCTTTGGCGGTAATTTAAAATCTGAAACCTTTCAGAATTTTTTTAGTCCAAAGGGGCTTTGTCCTTGAAGGACTATTGTTTTCGTTTTGCGATTTTGCGTTGGTTCACTAAAAATGACCGTTTCACTTTTAAAACTGTTGCCACCAAATGTTACAGTCCTGCATTATATTTGAAGAAATTAAATAATGCAAAATCTGCATAAATGTATGTATATTTCTCGTATTGTGATAAAACAACAGTACATAAGGCCATCGAATTTTGAATGACTAACTATGGTCGGCTATGGGCTGCGACTATGGGCATGAAGTCCAAATTTAAAATCTGGAATTTGTTTTATTACCGATTTCATATTTTGTAAAACTTTAAAGAATTTTTGATTAACAAACTCAAGGATTTCAAAGCGAGCATTGGCAACCTTGTATAGAAAAAACACTTTTATATCCAGCGCGCGAGATTCTGTATCGGAAATTCTAAAGATATGCTCAATTTAAATCTATTTTGCGATATTGCTCTTGAAATGAATTTTATGGTTTAAGTGTGAAGAACGGGATATTTAACAGACAAAATGTTTAAAACACGCCCCTTTGAAAGTAATTTAAAATCTGAAAACTTTCAGATTTTTATCTTTTTTCTTTTGTGTGTGCGTGTAAGAACCCATTTGTTCCATTCCTGAGTAAAAATTGATTTTAGTAGACGTTTCGAAGAAATCTCATGTTTACTTATTCTTTTATCCAACTTACTTCATAAATGTTCCATAGGATTTAAGTCCGGAAAATATGAAGAAGTTTTGATAACTTGAGGACCGTTGTACCACAATTACAAGCGAACATTTAATCCTATATAATTAGTATGGTCATCCTGATAGAACTTGAATGTATTTTGCGTTCCAAGTTTTCTTGCAAATGCTTTCAGGCTTTTGCTAATCCGTATTATTTTCGATAAACATTAAATATTTTATTCCAAAAGGCAGCGAACCATTCCAAACCATTTTGTCTAGCCCTGTGCAACATGTTTTTCGAATCCAATTCTTAATTCCAATTTCTTAGGCAATATGTTTTTCGAATCCAATTCTTAATTCCGATTTCTTAGGCAATATATTTTTCAAATCCAATTCTCAATTCGGCTTTTGTTACGTTTTAATTCATCTGTTGGATCCAAATACATTAAATTTTGACCTTCCTGCATATATGGCATTGTTTCAATATGATAAAACTAGAAAGCCCGGCGGTCATACGAAATGACCACTGTTCTAGATATTATAAATTGTAATTAAAATGATTTGTGCAAAGGTGTCTGCTAATTCAAACTGAATTACACAGGGCAGGCGGCGAGGACGTTTCTTTGCTTACTGCCGCACTCCCCCTTCTACTTGCTTAATTGCTTAAAGTAGAGTGCAATGAAGGAAACCACAAACGGTACATTTCTTAAGAGCCAGCGCTAGCTCAACATTTGTGTAGATCTTTCCATCATTTTTAAGCTCGCCTTGCAGAGGACAATCAATTATTTTTAATTTTACGTCCGTTCTTTCATGAACTCTTGAACAAGCAACATAAAGTTGACCGTGTCCAAATGCAGGCTCAGGTAAAAAAAAATGGCAACACGCTTAAGCGTTTAGCCCTGAGACTTATTGATGGTCATAGCAAAGGCAAGTTTTACAGGAAATTGTCTATGTCTCAATTGAAACGGCAACCCTGTTCCGTGGCAACTTCACCTCATTGGCTAGTACAAATACGCAAGCAACCCATAAACTATCGGCGACAAACAGACACTTAAGCCGCATATATATATGGGGTGAAGTAACATTATCTCCTCCGAAACGACTGGCTCCAGGGCTTAGCGAAGCACACCGTTGGGTTCCGCAGATCCGTGGCACGCCATTTTGACCATTCGCGTCTTCGTGGGACTTTAATTTGCCGAGATATTAATTAAAAACTAATTTTCCCCTACGTTTTCGATACATTTTCCACTTTCTTTCTTGGGTTTTCCCTATTAGAGGGATTTGGCTACATGCCAAATTCTTTTTTCTCGAATATCTACGGAACGGCGCCGAGTTGAAATTCGAGACGCGTATCCTCGGATTCCAAAAAGTTATCCGAATCAATCGATACCGGTCTCATCTTCGTACGACTTTAGTCGGCCGAGATATTAATTAAAAACTGTGAAAACGTTACTTTACGCGCTCATTTTTCCGTGTGGCAACAATAAACTATCGGCGACATACTTTGATACGAACGTGATTATTCAGGGTTTCTACTGAGGCAGCAGTACTTCCCTGCAACCTGAGATGTTTCCACAATGGGCATGGTGATGAGGTTTCCCAAGATGGGATATCAGCATTCAAAAGAAAGAAAATGACCCAAAAACATGGCTTGGGGAAGTGAAGAATCTGCTGGAGATCTTGGAGAAGACCAGTACTTCCAAAAGTCGTTATCCACTGAATATCGAACTGACGATCTGCGGATCTGTAGGATGTTCAGAACTCTATCCGTTCGGTACTCTATTGATGCTCGATGCTTGTGAAAATATGAGTGACTAAGAAGCAGATCAGGAATTTGTGTGGAGAAAGCGTCCAAAGTCCGACGTGGGATGAGATAGTTTTAGCTGTTTTGACTTAACATATTAAAGACATGAGCTGTGAAGGGCCGAGCAAAGTAGTCGTCATCGATTCTTACATAGTTTAGCACGTCAGAAAAATCAGCAAAGTTTATGGATGACTTTTTGATAGAAACTTTCATTCAATTTGTTGAGGTGCGTCTTAACGTAGTCGATGTTCAGATCTCTATGAAGATTTTTAATGTCTATGTCTATGTCTTATCACTTAGTAAGAGGCAATCGACCATTAACGGCCTATACCAATATATTATACTTGACTTTTAAATGCGTGAAGAATCGAGTAAGTTGTATCCAATAATGTGGAAGTACTTGTGCACATGCTGTGCTAAAACTCAGAGATTACTAGCGACGGAGGTTCCTGTGTCGCCGTCCGTAGAATAAGTAAACTTTGAACAAATGAGGCGCTCGTGTGGCGCCATCTATTAGTAGGGATGAAAAGCATTTTAGTTGACTGAAGCTCTGGTGGCGTCATCTCTTGCAAGGAGATTTTTAATACTTAAGCCGCTTATATATAAGAAATAGATTTTACTTGTTATAGATTCACATTGGTTCTCAGAAGCCACGCCTACAAGTTAAAGTTTTTCATTTTTCATTTAAAAATTGTGTAAATAGTGCATCTTGTTTCCTCCCCCCCTCATCGCTATGGACTATGCTTTAAAGAAAGATACATAAATTTATTACATATTAAGTGTTTTGATCGTTAAATTAAGAACTTGTAATGAACTTTGCTGATTTCGATGTGGACCAACCAGGTGCCTTCTCAAGATCACATGACTTCTCCTCTTACTGCCTCCACGCCAGCGTAGCGCAAGACGAAGAACATCTCTCGTTCTTGTTTTACATACTCATGAACTCTCATTTTGATCTCTCCAGCAAGAAAGTAATGTACAAAGGCGTTCCACAGGGAAGCGTACTTTCGACAAAATTATTTTGCACTTTTGTCAATGACATGCCTCAGCTTTTCTCTTCAACTGTTTCAAAGTATGCTGATGACTCCGTGGTTTTAACTAACTGTCTGAACCCTCAAAATGCTGTAGACAAGCTGAAGTACCAAATTAATGAAATAGATGCATGGTGCAAGCTATGGAAGATTAAAGTGAACCCTTCTAAACGTAACATAGTGATTTACAGACGGTATAAAAAATGGTTTCTGCTTATTATTGACGTAAAAATTGACAATATCCCAATTCCTGTTGTAAATTCTTACAAATATCTTGGAGTGCATATTGACAGCACTCTCTCTTTTCATGATCACGTGACTTACGCGACCAATAAAGCTAACGCAGCATTCATGGCGTTATTAGGACGAAATTCTAAATTGGATTTAAAGATTAAAAGAACACTTTATATCACCTTAATTCGCCCAGTTTTATTGTATGCCGTACCGGCCTGGGTTACAGCAACGAAAAGAGACAGACAGAAGATGAATGTGTTACAAAACAAGATACTTCGATCTAATACAAACGCTCCCTGGTTCATAAGAAACTCGTAGCTCTATGAAGAGTTAAAAATTCTACCAATTCAGGAACAGATTCTGACCACAGCACACAATTTTTTCACAAGTATGCAAAATTCTCCTTACTCTGCCATAAGAAATCTTACTACCTACGATCCCACTCAGGAGAGTGTTGTAAAACGCCCACGTTCAATCCACCACTGCCCATGGTGGTGGTGATGTACATAATGTAAATATTTTGTAATTTTTTTTTCGTATCTTATTTACTCACTTTTTTTTTTGTCTAGTTTGTGTTTAGTGTTTTGCACCAAGGACTTTGTGATTTTTATAAATCATCTTGACAAAGCGATCTGTGCACCGTTTTTCTATATAGCCAAGTTTGGCGTTATTTTAAAATGTATTTTTCGTGTTTCTTCAACGGACTTTGATTTTGCAAAGCCATTGAACTGTGTAATTTACATATTTACGAACGTGGAAATTACTTACTCTCTGAAGTTCAGTTAGAATAATACCAGCTAAATTCCATTGGATTACGAGCCATACGTGACCGCGTAAGTGTTTACGTTCAAAAGAAAATTATCACGTCTCAGTGTTTAAGTTTTGACTTTTTTTTTACCATTTAAAAATCTTAAAAGGGCATATATAAATGATTTTCAGTAATACTAAATTGTTAAAAATTACAAGTATTTTAGATATCAGCTTTTTGCGTCTCATCATCATAACCGCTCTGCTTAAAGCAAGAATTAATCTGAATTAGACTTTAAGTCATGTGACTTTAAGATGTACTTGTTTCTCCTGCTCTATGCACGCTCACGTAGCTGCTAACTGTGTGTAAGACTTCAGCCGCACCTACTCATGTATTTACGAAGGCATTATTGCTTAAGTGGACTAATTTCAGCATCTTTGTTAAATGCTTGAACTTTCACGAAGGAATGATTTTCCTGACTTGCCACCTGTGTTTCTTAGTCTTTTCGTCCCCAGGACGCGGCACGCAAGACAGTGTGCCTTTGATTGAATTTAAAAAAAATAAAGTAAGAGCTCAAGGGCCAAGATATCTAATGGTGATTACTCTTTGTAGTAGAGGCCAGACTTACGATCCAGATCCAGACTCTCATTTTGAACTTTCGCCTCGCGCGACGATGTACTAGAAGTACATCTTTGATTTCTTTTAAAACCAAGCAAATGTTTAAATGGTTATAATTTTCAGGATACTGGTTAGAACTCTTTGCAGTTTATGCCAGCTGTAAAGATAAGATCCAAGATTATTATAGATTATCCTGCCAGATGCCTTTGGCCTTCTTCCTTTTGGTACCCCTCTCACTTTTCCTTTCTCCGTTTTCTCATCCGAGATATTTTCCATTTCCAGATTTCATTATGTCATGTGCCGTTGGGCTTTATTTAAGGAACCGGCAATGTTGCATCTGCAATAGCTCGGTAATATAGAATTGTCTAAGTCTAATGTTATAGATTTTGAGAACGCCAGACATATTTTCCTGGTTTTCTTGTCGACGAAGAATTTCTTGCTTGCTGATCATCTAATGTATCTATGTGTACTAAATGACTCTTCTGAGAGCTTCTGGGTTAATTTTTATTGCAAACCATGCTTCTAAATGTGCTGAATGTTTTACAGTACTAATTTTTGGGGTCTTGTTTGATTTTTCAAGAATAAATCTGGGATTCCTTGGCGTTAGCTTGTGATGTGGTTCAGCCTTCACTGCATTTTCAAAAGTTCCACACAATTGGCTGTTGTTTTACAGCATCAAATTTAGCTAAATGCTTTATATCAAGAATTTTTTTATTGTTTCGAATAGTTTTTCGAACTTAAATTATAAATAATTAAATTGGTCATTAATTTGTAACATCTTGTCATGTTCAATTCAGATATGGAACAGTTAAGAAATTTTATGAACAAGTAATTACCTCCAAATGCAGACGATAATTCTTGTGATATATGTATTTTCATTTAAATCAAAAAATTACAACAAGAAACATTGCCTACCAAAATATCTTGACAAAAATTTGGAATGTTCAAATTTTTATGCGAGTTATTGGCTAACACGTTTTGAGCAAATTATTTTATTACAAGGAATATTTTGATGATATTTATTTTACAAAAGCAAAGCTTAAATAAAGAAAAAATATATTAGGACAAAATTTGAAATCTATGTTTTTTAATACAAGATCTATGCAAATAAATTTCAACAATATAAGTGTTCGAAAACAAATATGAGCCATTGTATTTCTTAATTAACACTTTCATTCCTAATCGTCTGGCTCTAAAATGGCGTTTCGAAATCTTTTTATCATTTTTCTCCTACCCATATGTCCTTCGGATAAATTAATTAGATTTTAATACATATGTGGAATCAGCAGAGTTACATGGCAAGAAGGTCATCCTCTATATGGGCATCACGTTTTGCTGAAAACGAAAACTTAGTTTGTGTGCCCTTGTTCATTCTTTCATTACTTAATTCAAAAATATTCATATATATTAATCATGTTTCCTTTTAACTGGGGATATATGAACAAATTATAAGTTAATTATTTATTATGAATTACTAATATTCCTAATTATAATTACTAATATTTTTAAAGAAATTTAGTAATGTGTCATAAGAAAGGAAACATTATGATTGCCGTTTGTTTTACTATTGCGAATTACTGGGTAACAGATGCCAGAACTATAATCCAGCGGAAAAACTTTTAGTTTAAAAAAATTGCAAACTCTCTGTATAAGGACTTGTGCTCGCCATTGGAAGAAAAAAAAGATTGTACGTTAGTTGGGATTAATAATTTAATGCAGACATACTATACGAGAAATATATTTTAATATCTGGAAAAATCTGATATTTAAAAGATTTATCACTATCAGTTTTCTTCTTATAAATTACGAGATTTAAAAATTAGGCAAAAAAATGAAATGTTAGTTTAGACAAATTTTGAGGACTATCACACCCAGGTTTCTTTTCTTCAGAAGCCAAAAAATATTTTCATCTCCCTCAAAACAGCATTTTGCTTCGTTTCACTTTCTGCCTTGGTTAACTTTTCAAACTGTTGCCACCAAATATTATCGCCATGTATTATTTTAAAGAAACTAAATAATAAAGAATCAACATGAATGCATGGATGTTTCTCGTATTGCGAAACAACAACGGTTCCTAAAGCCATCAAATTTTGAGTAACGTAGTCCTCCATCCGCACATGGGCATTTAGAAGCCCGAATTTTGAATTTCGAATTTGTTTTATTATCTATTTCAAATTTTGTAAATTTTTAACGGATTTTTTGATAACATACTCAACGATTTCAAAGCAAGCCATGGCATTTTTTTTTTTTTTTTTAAATCTCCAGCGTGCGATACTGTGTATCGAAAATTCTAAATCTATGCTGTTTTGCTGTTTTTAAATATTTTGTGATATTCCTGTTGAACTGAATTTTATCTGGTTTAAGTGCGAAGAATGTGATATTTAATAAATAAACGTAACACACAAAACATTAAAAAAAAACGCCCTTTTGGGCGTAATATAAAATCTGAAAGATTTTTTTTTAAATTTAATTTTAAATTTTACACTGGCTTATTTCTCTTTCACTTAAGTTGTTTCATTTAAGTCTCTTTCATTTAAAGTTAATTTAAGTTGTTTGCATATTAATGATTCTTACATGATTTTCTGAATAAATAAGATGATTGTTAAAAAAATAATCGGACGTTCCAGAAATATTATCATTTAATACAATCAATGAAGTACGTATAATGTGCGAATGCCAGTCAAATACGAGAAAAGAGTTTCTGAAAATGACGATAAATTTGTTGTGACTTATCTCACTTCTCTCACAGTAACATCAGAACAAGACCACGAAATTCATTGTGGCAAACAAGTGGCAGGACAGCAAGATTGCGCTTGTCATTGGCACCATACAGGCGACTTCACTCAGTTCCGCCCCAGTTTTGATGAACAGCGCCCCGGGGAACGGGACGAGTATTCCTCACTCCTCTTTCTTGACTACAACCACTCGACAGGGCTTTTGGCTCGCCATGTCTTTAGAGTGCTTCTATGCCGCAAAGACACTGTACGTTTACAAACAAAACATCGATGTCTTTTCCGGGATTCGAATTCGAGCCCTTCGATATCGTAGTAGGCTCCCCTAACCACTACATGCCATCTGAAAGGCGGCCGATAAATTTGTTTTTGTCCTGAACATCAGTGCATTTTTCATATGATGACCGATTCCTTTACTTGCATTCAGCAAATATGCTCATTTGGTCTCGGGAGGGAAAAGAATGACAAATCATTTATCCGGATGAGCTGCAGTTCTTGTTATTCCGGATATTTAAATGATCACAATTTATGTAAAGGTGAATGTACAGGTACGTAAACGGGTAGACGGAACAGATGTTTCCCAGGGAAGAATGTGATAAGCATGAGCAGTGATGACAGACTGAAAGGGTAATAAAGGTTTCAGATTTCTGCGGGTCTCCTTGTCATGTTACTTCGCTCTATTCGATCTCCTTTATCCTGTGTCTGGTGTATTTGGGTACTTTGTTTAACCTCTAACTTAGATTAGTGTTCAGATTTTATCTTTCTAGCAATATATTTGAGGAAAGAAAAATTTTCAGCAAACTATCTTAAACAAAGAAAATATTTGGACGAACCACTCACCTGGAATAGAGCAATTTATTATATCAAGAATTAGGAAGTTCCAATGTTCTTTACGGCTCTAGCTAGCTTTTAACCTCTCCTTTTCTTATAAATCTATTAAAAATATATTGTAGATTAGTTCGCAACAACATTAATCATTTATTTGTTTGCATTAAATTTGCTTTTAATTTGCTTTTTACGAATAGAGAATGTTTGTTAAATATAAATCTATCTATACATATATATTAAAGATAATTTTTTATGTCTTATTTTTAACACAAATAATTTGAGGTTTGCAATTTAAATTTTTTCTGATGTTATTTTAAATTGAAAAGGCAGTTTAATCCCGAATCGGATACTAGTCTCCAAACGGCATTTTGATTTGAATCACTTTAAATGACGTATCACTTTTTAAATTGTTCCCACAAATATTATCGCCCTGTATTATGTTTGTAGAAATTAAATAATGAAGAATATGCATTTTTCTCGCATTGTGAAAAAATAACGATATCTAGAACCATCAAATTCTGAATAACGTCGTCTTCCACCCGAACATGGGCACGCACCTGGAAGCCCCAATTTTGAGTTTCGAATTTATTATTAGCGTTACCTCGGAAGGGCTATTAATTTCGCTTTGTGTTTTGCGTTGGTTCACTATTAAAGTCTGAATCACTTTTCAAATTGTTGCCACCAAATATTAGAGCTCTGCATTATATTTAAAGAAATTAAATAATGAAGAAACTGCATGGATGTATGTATGTTTCTCGCACTGTGAAAAAACAATGGTACATAGAACCATCAAATTCTGGATAACGTAGTCCTCCACCCGAATATGGGCATCTGGAAGCTCGAATTTGGAATTTGTTTTGTTATCTATTTCATATTTTGTAAAACTTTAACGAACTCTTTATTAACACAACGATTTCAAAGCGTTCCATTAACATTAACATCGCATGCATCTTCCAAGTATGGATATTTTATGCGCGAGGTTTCTTTTTTTATGACATTGCTGTTGAATTGAATTTTATGGTTTAGGCCCAAAGAACACGATGTTTAAAAAAAATAAAGGTAACGCACAGAACGTTGAAAAACGCCACTTTGGTTGTAATATAAAATTTAGAAGCTTTCAAATATTTTTCTATTTCATATTTTCTCAAACATTAATGAATTTTTGATTAAAAAACTTAACGATTTCAAAGCGAGCAGTGGCACCACTATATGAAAAAAAAAAAAATAATTTTTTTATCTCCAGCGCACGAGACTGTCTGTTGGAAATTCGAAGAATACGCTGTTTTGAAACGTTTTGCGATTTTGCCGTTGATTCGAATTTTATGTAGTGTAAGCGCCAAGATCGTGATATTTAATAAAGTAAACACACAAAACTTTAATAATAAAGAACGAAAAAAAGGTTTTGTAAAGCCGCTTTCGCAAGAAAGCTGAACGTTGATATAATATACTAAAAAAAGATCCCCCCCCCCAAAAAAAACAGAAAAATGTATAACAACACATAACGCCGCATCGGAAACTAAACATAAACTGCTATGCTGGTTTTAAAATTTTTGTAATTTTGCTGTTGAATTGTATTTGATTTAAGTGCGAATAAAATTATGTTTAATACTAAACCTAAAAAGAAAAAAAAAGGGGGGGCGGGCTAGTACTAATGAGTGTAACAGGAGACTGGTAGACTGCGAGCTCAGCGAGAGCGTAAAAAACCTTAACAAACTCTTTTAGGCGACCGTTAAAATCTGAAATCTTTCAGATTTTTTTTTTCTTCTTTTTCTAACTTTTTTTTAAATTTTAATTTTATACGCTCTTTTTTTATTGGTGTTACAAGAAACTTTATCATGTTGACAGATTCTGATTCGAATCTTGGATGAGACATGATGATTTTGTGACTGAAGTATCTGAGCGGAGTAAGAATACATAAAAATCCATGGATCTGAGAGCCCTGGGAAGAAGTTGTTAATAGGAGTATAAGGGTGCCAGACAATCATATTTCATCTCCTAAGTTGAATGGGGATCAAAACTGGGATAGAGTTGACCTTGTATTGCCGGCAGTAATGCTGAAGGTCCACTCCAACAACAGACTCATTACTTATCCGACCATGATTACTGATAAGTCCAACCATAAACTGGATAGTAAACTGCAGAGAGAATTTAGAACAGTTAAACACAGTCATTAAAACTTCAAAACACAGTTGTATCAAATAATTTAAATATATGAAGATGTGATTTAGATGTTTCTAGATCTTCATATTATTTTATATTATATAAGAAATGAAAGTATCACCAGTGAACCGTATTTACGCATCAGTAAGCATTTAACGCTTTTCCATATATTAGTGAAAAATCAATGTAACGTTCTATTATTAATCATGATCAAACATTCAATCAAACGATCAAACGTTCTAGTATTAATCATGATCATTTAAATAGTCTAAATCATCTTGGAGTAAAGATGAAAGAAAACAGTAATTTGAGGGAAAAAAATAATGCAAATTTCAAATTTTTATATTTCAAAGTGGATCACTAATTAAGGTAAAATAATTCGGAATACAAGCATAAGGCAGCCTACTACCAACTTATCGGCGATTACCTTATTTTTATGTTCCTTGTTTTATGAAATCGCCGTCAAGCTTTATGGAGAAGTAGCCATGCAGGATTCCGTAAACCAAACACTCACCGTTGCTATGGTAGTATATGACACTGCCAGATGGATGAGGCTGATTGATGTTACGAAGCTTGCGATAGTGCGGCGTAGAACGAATCTTACCAAATATTCAATGTTTTATAAAATCTGTTTTATGTGTTTTAGTTTTTTAAAGCATTTTAATTTGACATAATATCGACATGTATTATTATGATGCTAAAACTATAGCTACATGATACGAAAGGTAAGTGCAGTTTTAATTGTATTTTGTACTAGGCCTAGGTTATATTGAATGTTCGGTACATTTTGATACTTCTGCCGCAAAAGTGATTTGTGGGATATATTTGAAAATACTCCTCACAGACTGGCAGCAAGGAATATTCATGTTTTTTAAAATTGTGAAGCATCAACCATAAATATTCTAAATTGATTTGAATACTGTGTGCTTGTTCTCTATTTTTCAACTTCGTATTTGTAAACGATTGTTGATGATGAAAATTAAAAATTGTCTGTTGGCACCGATGATTTTTAGTACTTAGTAGTAATGTTAATTTTTAGCATTTTGCTCTATACAAGGTACATAAGTCTGAAATGTGTCTTTATGATAGTTGTTTCTTCTCTAAATTCTTCATTCCTGAATGAGAACAAAACCCCGTCATTAATATGTCATAATTGATGCTCACATACAATTGAATCCAGAATATTTGTGCTATCTTTTTCGCTTCCCAGGAGCGTAATTTTCTAGATTAATGTTTATAAACAACTAGCTGTAAGGATGAAATTTTTGTGGTTTCTTATATTTAAAAATATTTTTCCTTGTGCAGTAGCGGCAAATGTAATGAGTAAAGTTATCTAACAACAATTTAATAGACATGCATATGTGTGGTATATGGTTGTCAACTTTTTTTGCTCGATCATTCCTAGAAAATCGTTCCTCCTGTTTTTCAAAAACTCAAAAAATACATTTACATTTATTTTTAACGTGACCTTATAAAGGAAACTAAAAGTATAAAAAATGTTAATAAATACGAAAACTTGAATAAAAATATAAACTAAAACTAAACACTTAGCATCTAAATAAAAGGCTCACTATACTCTCTTCCAGGGAATGAATAACCCCCTAGTTAAGAACCCATATTATAAATAAGCGTAAATGAAAATTATATTTAGGTAATCTGTATCTCCTTGAAACGTTAACGGTTATATATCTAGGAGATCCGTTTAATGCAATAAAGATTTTAAATTCTTTTTAAAGGCGCCAGTTTTAAGCATTTGTGTTGTGGTTTTTTTATGTAAATATTATTTGATGTTAATTTGTATCATTTGTGGGTTTTATGATTAAATGTAAATAATTTGCTCTGTATTCAAGAAAAATTTCCTGTGTTCTTATTATATTAGAACAGAATTTCACTTTGTGTTTATTTTGTCTATTCAGATTAAAAATGTGTATATTTCTTATATGTGAAGGTTTCTGAAAAATCCTGATGTTAGCTACTGTGAAACCTGGACATCACCAGTTGATAACACCACCAGCTGTGTCTGGTATGAATCGGTATGTAACGTTAAGCCAGTTAGGAGATGGGACCTATGGTAGTGTTATGCTGGGCCAAAGATTAGACACTGGTGAAAAAGTTGCGATTAAAAGGTATGCTAAGTTCTGTCCTGAAATTTATTTTAAAAAGTGTTGTTTCTAATATCTTATTATGCAAAATTTAATGTTATAAAATCCTTTTAATTAATTTTATAAATTATCTTTGCTTTTTAATCAGCCTAAATATTTCAGTGCCCTTTAAATTTTCAATTTTTTTTTTTTAATTCTTATAAAGCAGTTATATGATGTTTGTGATGTACATGTAATTTAAATCTTTTAAAAATGTCAGTTTCATGTACGTTAACTGTATGTTGTATCATTCTCCATCTTTTGAAGTAAATACTAGTTCAAGTTTTATATTGCTTCAGATTATTTCAATACACATCATCAGAAATTGCTGCTGCTGAAATTCATAGATTTTATTAATTTAATTTATGGACTTGCCATAATGTAGATGGATAAGGGTAGAGTAGACTTTAAGGTACCCCTTGTATTATGGCGAAGTTGTTGTTTGATTTATCGCCAAGTTGTTGTTTCATTTATGGTAGCCTGAGTAGTTGAATGTTATGGAAACCCTATTGTGACGTAATCGTGCATGATTCTGGGAAATTTTTAATCATGGGATGTTTTGTAAGCATTTCTGTGGTGTGTGTTGGTTTGATTCTTTAGACGGTAGAATGGCCGAATGTAATAAGATTAATTTAAAGTTTCTGTACGATTTGGAGCGAAAGGTGAAAAGAGCTTTAATTGACTGGTGTGTAAATGAAAGTTTACTTAGTAGCCATTGTAAGTTTCCTGTATGTAGGAAGGATATGCGTCTAGTCAAACGTAAAAACCGTTTAGATGGGTTTGTAGGAAGAAAGGTTCAGATGTCACTATGTGAAGCATTCGATCAGAAAGAGTACCTGGTTTGAAAAAAGTCATTTGAGTATGATTGATATTTTGATTTTTACGTGGCTCTGGGTGCACGAAGCGAACTCGAAAATCATGGTAACTGAATATTTGCTTTTGGTAGTGCTTAAATGTGTAACATATTTTTCCTTTTTTATGTTATTTTATTGTTTGGTTTAAAATGTATTTTATTGAGATTATGTATTTTTTGTTTGCCTATTATATTGTAGAATTTGGTGCTCCTTTGACTTTTTAAGTGAAAATATATCGATGTGTACATGGACAAAGTAAAGGGAGGGCGCAATGCAAGTTTGTGCAATTTGGGGAAATTTTTTTTAAGTGAAAATAGGACGACGTGTACATGGATAAAGTTAAAAGAGTTCACAATGCCATTTTTGTGCAATTCGGAGATTTTTTTTTTTATGTGAAAATAGGTCGACGTGTACATGGATAAAGTCAAAGGAGTGCACAATGCCATTTTTGTGCAATTCAGGGATTTTTTTTTGTTAGTGAAAATAAGTCGATGTGTACATGGATACCGAGTTTGTGCAATTGTTGTCTTGTTAATTTGGCTTTGTGTAGTGGCGATTTTTGACACAAAATTCGCCACTTCGCAAGCCAAAATAACGAGTCAAAGAATTGCACAAAATTGGTTTCCATGTACCGCCAAAAATCGCCAAGTTTCGCCAAGGGCTACCCTAAACTATACTTTTACCGGTTCACAGATTTTAAGCAGGCATGCATTTTTATAAAACTGCTGCTAAATTATTGAGATGTGAACTTAGAATTAATTTTTTTTTTTTCTGAAGAAGCTAAATTCTTCCAGGGAATATGAAATCTACAACTGATCATTTATGAAAATAATCGCAATTGGAAACATTATTCTTGTGTTAGTGTTACCAGATTCAGAAATGTACTTACGTATACATGTATGGATGGATATGTTCACATAATGGCATGCATAAATGTATGTATATATGTGTACCACACACACATATACATGCATACACATGTGCATATATGTTAGGGTGAAGCACCGAAATCTGGAGAATGTCGACTTTCACCAGTGAATGTCAACATTCACATAGTTGCTTGGTGTATGTCCAAAATATTTTCCAAATACTCTTATTTCAGACTTACACTGATAAATGTCGATATTCACCATGTACTAATGGTGAATGTTGAACATATAAGAATATTATATTTTCTTCTCTGTAATTCAGTAGCAAAAAACGCACTTGAGACTTCAAATAAGAACTTAAGCACATTCAGAATGAGAAAGGAAAATAATACAGTCAAAAGTCGTTAATCTGGACTCGTCGGGACTTCAGCGATTCCGGATTATAGATCATCAGTTTAAATCTGGTAAGATGGCATGCAGAAATTACAAAATTAAAAATATGAAACCGTAATTTATGGAATAAAGAGCAATTATGATCTAAAGGGTATCAAAATTTACAAAAAGAAAAAGCTTAATATTTATTTGTTTACTTTATTAAACATTTCCTTCAATGTAAGTTGCTTCGTTTCATGTGATAATACTTTCTCTTTAATTCTATTAAACAGACATAATTTCTTGTTTAGTTACAAAGTTCCGCTGTTCAAGTCCTATAATTGCTGTGTTGAGAATACCGACTAATTTGTCAATCGAAATGTTTTCGTTTTCAATAACCTCTGGGTCACTTTCTTCACTATCTGAAGCGAATTATAATGACGAGGAACTTGATTTAAATCATATCAAAGACGGAGTATATCGAGATGAAATACTACACTTAGTACGGAATTATAAACCAAATAAAATAAAAACATCTGAAGATAAGGATAGTGCTGACAGATCAACTTGCAATCCACAGCGTGAAATTGATAAACAGATTTCGGATTTCAAAACATACTTTCGCTTTGTAGATACAAATTACATATTAGTAAATATATATCGGAAATTCTATTTGACATAACCTTTCTAATCTATCATAATCTAATAATGACGTTTCTGCCCCCCCCTCTGCCGCAGAGCAGCGTGAAATTGATAAACAGATTTCGGATTTCAAAACATACTTTCGCTTTGTAGTAAATATATATCGGAAATTCTATTTGACATAATCGAAAGTTCAAGCTTACTTTTATAAAATTGCTCTAACAGTCTGCAAAAAATAATAAGCCGGATCCAATTCGAAGATTAAGGAACAACGCAATCTGCAACATTAACTGAATTAGATAACTTTAGCTTAGCGTATAACTCCGTTACACATTAAACGCGCATGCGCACAAACATATTCGCAGCTGTAAGGGTCTTATGCGCTCTCGTAAACGCCTGTGCGCATGCGTGAAAGCAACGCATGCGCAGAAAGTTTGTAGCTTTGAGGTTCGGATTATAGATCATTCCGGATTATGGGTGTCCGAATTAACGACTTTTGACTGTAGTAATAAAAAACTTACTAAATTATGTGATTCAAATCTTATTTATTGCAACAACTTAAACTATTATGACACTCTCTTTTTGACCTACACCAGAGCATATCTGTTGATTGTTGACATACACACAGTGAGGGTCCGAATGTAAAAGAATGTAATGCAATATTCGATCTTTCACCGACGTATTTGGTGAATGTTGACATTCTCCGGTGAAAGTTGACATTCTCCAAGTTTGGTCTTTCACGGTAACATATATACATACATTTCTTAATTCGGTCTCGATAACAGAAGAGTACCATTGAAGCTTTATTTAATTGCTGAAATTCAATGCAATGAAAGATATCATTTTGCAGCAGATGTAATGATGCATATATAATATAAAAATGTTAATCTTTCTTTCTTCAGTAATAGCTAAATAATTGCGGTTAATCTTCAGATTATGGTAACTTGGCGAAAATTTGGCAGCCAACCTTGCTACAGCAACCTGCTAGGTTTTTTTTGGACACCATTTTGTTTTCACAAAGTAAAGGCATTTTTTTTTTTTTTTTACTCAACATTTTTTTCCAACAATCTGCTAGCCGAATTACACTTATGCTAGAACTTTTATGGAACAAAAGTGCTTAATCATGACGAAGATTAGGTGTGAAATTGGGAGAAAGTGCAGAATCACCCAATGCTTGCCGCGTTTTGAAGAATTGCACATACAACACCATATCCATATACACGCCGACCTATTTCCACTTAAAAAATTCATCCTAGAATTGCACAAAAATCGCATTGCACACACTCTTGACTTTATCCATGTACACTGGTAAAGTCCTAGCTAGTAACCTTTATCGCCTTACCAAAATGTCGCCAAACTACCTGTTACCATATTCTAAAGATTAGCCATAATTACTATTAAGTAATGAAAAACATTCATATTTAATTTATTTTTGAGGAAATATACCATATTTGGCAAATTATCCCCCCCAGCATAATGAAATCATTTCACACCAAACTTATAGATAATAATAAAAATTTATTTTTCCTGTAAAAGTATCATATAAGTAATTAAGAAAAAAAAAAGAAAAAAAAAAAAAAAAACTATCCCATCCTTGTTTAGTTCTTGTGAATAATTTACTTTGAATAATGTCTCGCTGATAGATTCAGTAGAGTGTGCATAAATTGACATTGATAGCAGTGTTTTGTAATAAAGCTCCCACCTGTTTAAGTTCTGTCAGTAGCAGTTTTCCTGCCATATTTATACATTAATGCCATATTTATATGTAATATATTTTCCTGTCATATTTATGCAATATTTATGCTCTGAGAAACCATTAAACTTATTAATTTTTTTAGTTTATTATCTTATTAAACTTAGTGTAAGTTTTTTGTTTCTTAATGCACAACTTGAAACTTGGTTTAGGGGTTTTAAAATGAAGATTTTTGTAATGATGATAGTTTTTCAGTTTGCGCAAGTAAAAGCTTACAGCATCAATGTTCTTAAGTAGAAATTCTTGAATCTTTAACATTTTCTTAGCCATCCCAACGAAACAACAGTTTATTGCTATGCACATTTATAATAAAGCACCTGTAGTCTGCTTTAGCTAAGCATTAATAGATCTTGCATGGATACAGTTTATATTTGTATTTTATTTCAGTAAAGTAACTGAAAAAATAGAGTCAAATATATCATATGTTGGCTACGCTATTTTTCAAATAGGAAAAATTACAAATTTAAGTTGAATCATTGGATTTGATTAGAGATAATCCCCACTTTTCAATAATCTATTCTTTTAATGTTTCCCATTTTAATTCAAATCCGTATATCTATTTTTTAAAACTATTTTATATTTAAAGCTGATTTTGTTTTTTTATCCTTTACATATATATATATATATATATATATATATATATGATATTATTTGGCTTTTCATGTAGGAAAAAGAAAGGAATGGTGATCCATTTGCAATATTTGTTTTTATCGATATGTGTAGGTGTCAAAATTAAACATGTATAAATGATAAACATTATCTGATATTACTGGGCATTTATGTATCTTGAAGTTAATGTTCGGAAATGGTATCTGTGCATTTTCTTTGCAGTAGTTCAGATATCCTATGAAAGGATTTATCATGAAGCCATACAGTGCAATGTCCAAAATCCAAAAATGCAATAGTATCTGGGATATCTAATTTCCAGGCCACCAGCTGTAATATATATATATATATATATATATACACATACATACCTTGAAAAGTCTAGTAATAGAAAATACAATATTCAAGGAAGCAAGTATGCCATAAGTAAGATTTTGCTAGGCACTAACTGAGATTCCTGCATGCCGCTTTTAAGCATCCATTCGCTAGGAAATTGTCACTGTGGTCAGGTATTATGTTGATTGATTGACATTGTTTTGATGTTAGTAGCGATCATACTTTCGTGATGTGAGTGGTTTTAAGGGTTAGCAGTTTTCTGCCTGGCCTAAACAATTTTGATGAAGTACCAATGTTGCCATACTAGATTACTTACAGATGATCTAAAATCTGGAAATTTCTGAAATTTAGAATTCCTGATGATTCTGGATTTCGGACATTGTAGTGCATGATTAGATTAAAAAAGAATATCATCATATAGTATTAAACAGAAATTCACGCATGTATGTGTTGTTACATGCTGAGTTATGTAATGAAAAGTGGAGTGCAGATTTCTAGGGAAAAACATCTAAAAATGTTATTTATGTAATATGATGCAACAGAAATTTAAAATATGCTAGCTTTGGATACTGAAGGAATGCCTTATCAGCAAAAAATTGTAAATTTCATGCATTATATGTACAGTTAAATCCCGCTATAATGAACTTCAAGGGACCGGGAAATTTTGTTCACTATATCTGATCCAAAAAAAAAAAAACAGCATCTTAGAAAAATGTTTAAAATTTGAAAATTGAATTAAAAACAAGTAACATTGTGACATCTACCACAAGAGGGAAATAATAAATCTAATTAAAAAAATAATATTAAAATTTCATTACAATTATTATTTTGCTCTGTTATTAAATTTGTTGGCCGTTCCTTTTCCAGTTTCGTTACATCTTAATAATTCTACACAACGAATTGCTTAGCATGAAAATCATAGCTGTGAACCTGAGTTACAGTTTTATCACTATGACTAATTATTTTATACATAAAAAGTTAAAAACACTAAGAATGAATAACACGAAATATTGATGAATTTTCAGTTAATCTCTATTTTAGGGTACCCCTTGGATTATCGCCAAGTTCTTGTCTCATTTATGGTAATCTGAGTTATTTTATGGAAATCCTATTATGACGTGGTTGAGGTAAATTTGACTGATGAAAAAATATTTATAAGCCCTTATTTATGTGTTGGATGTTGATTAGGAAATATGTTGCTTATTTTGTGCTTTACACCATAAAACCTGAAGTTTCTGTAAACTTTAGAACAATTGAGGAAAGAAAACATTGATTGACTGTGTGTAGATGAAGATTTAAATGACTTCGTTCACCTCTCGGTAAATTATGTAATGAGATTTAAGAATTTGGAAACCGGAGCTCATATCAACACTTTGGAAAGTATGTGGGGTGTAATAAAAAGGGATTTTCAAAAGAAATGCCATCGGCAGTCCGGTAGTACGGAGAATATTTTTCGTTTTTATTTTTGTGAATTTATGTGACGACAACAGTATAAGTTTCTAATTTAAATAATTTTAAATAGTTTTTTGATGCTGTTAAGAAATTCTGTGTGTCTCACATACCGTAGAAACAGAAATTTTTAAATTAGATACGTCAATATTTCCTTTTTGTATTGTGGAGATTACATAACATGTATTTCCATTATTTTTACCAAATTTACTGTTAACTTTTATTTAACTTCCGAGTACAAAAATAAACTTTATTTATTTTTTTTTTCCTGCTGGCTTTGATCTTGCATCTATAGTAGGGGATACCTCAGATGTATGTTAATATATGTATATTTAGAATAATTAATATTTATAATTTTTCATGTATGGTATTCTGCTAGGTATTTTGTTCAAGATGCATGTCTTGAGTCCTGATGATTAGAATAATTGTGTTTTATTTTTATGTAGCATTCTATAGATACATAATGCTTTTTTCTTAGTACTTTATTTTCATCCCTGCACTTATCACTCAGGTGGTGAATGAAGTTTTGTGCCTTTTTATCACCAATGACAAGTTATCTATGCATGCAGTTTTATTATGATGTCTTAAATTATTACTTCAATGCAAGACATGACAATAATGGCTAAGCGCTACAAGTTTGTGGAAACAATTGGTAATGGCACTTACGGCACTGTATTACTTGCTCACAATTTGGAATCAGGGGAGAAAGTAGCTATTAAAAGGTAACCTGGAGCATGCTTGTATGTTAACTTGCTTTTTCTAGTTTTCATTACACATTTTAAAAATAGTGCTTGCACTTTTTTCTTTGTTATGTAATTTTTTTGTTATTTAATTTTTAAGGATTTGTTTACAAGAATGTAAAGGGCATATTTTTGTTTAATATTGGAATTTAAAATATTGAGTAATATATATGTATATATATATATACACACACATATATATTACGTATATGTATTTTTTTCCATTTTCATAACAGATCATTTGTATCTTAAACATTTTACAAATGAATTTAGTACTTGTCTGATATATATTACTATTTGTAAAAATTCTGAAATTTTTATTTTTAAAATTATAAAAATTATAGCCACAATGAAACATAAAGCAGTGTTCAATGTTGTAAAGATTGAGCTTATATAAAGAAAATGTTATTTTGGGTCATCTTTATGAACAAAAAATGTTACAGAAAATTTGGCACTTCCTTTTTGCAGCATCCCCCCCAAATTTAATCAGTAATGAACCGAGATGTAACATGTAGCAAAGTATAATAACACATGATGAGATTTCACAGAGATATCTTGGTCGATTAGCAATTCAATCTTGGGGGCTGCTATAGTAAAGAAATACCAAAAATTTTTAATGAGAATTTTTATTATGTAAATTTTTATTGCAACGAAGTCCACTAGACACCATCGTATCTTGGAATCTTGAGTATATAGCTTTGCTTTTAGGTTATCAAAATAAAAAATCGGTATTATTCTTGCTTGTTGAAAAAAAAAGAATCTGTGTTAGTAGTAAAGCAGATATTGAATTTTGTTACATTCATGTAGGATGGAATGTCACTTCATGTTGTTTTCTTCTTTCTCTCAACTTTTGGCTGAAATGGGGCAATACGCAATCATATTCTGGATGAATGATCACACAAATCTCCAGTGATCAAACTATGTGATTTTTTTAACATAAAACTTTCTAAAATCATAGACATGCAAATGTCATCTCACATCGCAGGCAGCATGAAAAGATTTTAGAGAGTGTATATTTTAGTGATTCCTACAGAGATGGTATTTTTGCTGTCTGTGCATTTTAGCTATCTTTAACCACTGAACACTTGTAATGGCTTTCATTATGATGTGTTTTTTTCTCTTTTGTGGAAGAAATGCTATTTGGTAAATGTTACGGTAGTTTAAAAAAAAAAAAAAAAAAATGTATGAGGAAATTCTGTAGACAAGTTCTCTTTTCAATTTATGCATTTCAATACTAATTGTGACTAATAATTATTTAATTTCAATACTAATTATACAATAAAATGTACTGAAATAAAAATTTTTAATACGATTAAACATATGGGCTGATCTTTACTGTACCGGTACCCCTTGGGTTCTGTCTGAAAAAATCGCCAAGTGGTATTGGTTGTTCGTGAAATCTGGAAGCCAGCTGCGTGAAA
Organism: Stegodyphus dumicola; assembly: GCF_044657685.1. Lineage (NCBI taxonomy): Eukaryota > Metazoa > Arthropoda > Arachnida > Araneae > Eresidae > Stegodyphus > Stegodyphus dumicola. Next base: position 89,746,530 of record NC_140774.1, on the reverse strand, counting down.
TAGGTTTTTCAGTAACCCTAATGTTGATAATGTTAGCAAAACTAGCCTTGGGGATTTTTTTTAAAAAGTTTTTGTAATTAAAAAGGGGTTTTTTTCTGCGAATATTGCCAAATGTGTTCTGATAAATTTAGATTTGGGCTATTTTTTGTAATACAGAAGAATTCCAGAAATCCGTAAAGCTTGGGACCAGAGGTTGTGCGGATTTTAGGGTTTTGCGGATTTCAGGATAGAAATGATAAATCATAATATTCAGACTAAAAGTGCAAAATAAATAAGGATTATTAGATACATTTAATTAAATTATTATATACATTATTGCAATAACTTATTATATGCATTAAACTATTATTACATATATAAATTGATTATATTATTCATAGTATTATGGATGCACAGCACTGAGGTTTGCCGATTTCGCCTCATGCAAAGATTTCCGGTTTCGGATTCCGGTGTTAGAATCACTGTCGTTGTAAAATTTCAACAGTTTTTCTCTATTTTTCTGTATATCATATACAATCGTGTCGCAATTTCATACGATTCTGCTATAAACCAAAGAGTAGCAACTGTCTCCATCTTTTGCAGAATTTGCACTTTTTGTATTACTGTCAAGGCAACATGTTTACGTTTTTCAACGTTGCAAGCAGTAAAATCATGAATGCATTTCTAATCTGTAATTGTATTAAAAAGGGCTGAAATTAAAAATATTCTTAATTTATCCACAAAATATACGAATGAAAAAAAAAAAGGCAACACTATAAATAATCTTGTGAAATAACAAAGCTCAGAAAATACAACAATGTGAATCGTGAACCTGAAAGAAGAGTTGAGTGACTGTTTTCTTACCTTGATGCAGATTAGAGGAGACAAAACTTTTATCATGACATCAATAATTTGGTATTTACTCATTATTATTCGGTAATTATGACGTCATTATTCAATAAGTATTTTTTCTTCGATATTTCGTACTTAATGTTGCGGTTTCCGAAACCTATAAACTGAATGTTTATATTTTAAGAGGCAGCACGGATTTCAGGTCGGCAGATTTTCGGTATTTGACTGTAGTAACTCTTTTGGGGCCCGGGTTTGGTTTTCACTTGCTGTGTTTGCTTGCACGTGCACGGTATGGTCTTGGATTTTGAACTTGCTATTATTTTGCTGTGGGTACCATCATTTGAGTATGTCTGAAATGGGTAAGAGGATGAATGTTGATTAACAGCGGATGAGTCGAAGGAACCAAAAATTTAATTGAATTGCTTACGTGGAGGATGGAGGAGATGGTGGTGGAAAGCGTGAATGTGTACGTGAAATGTAAAGGTATGTTCAAAAATTGACGTTTCATTTATTAATTCGTCTCTTTGTGTTAATTTTTGTTAAAAGATTTGTTGTTTAATGTTTTTATGTTAAGAAATATGTATCTTTGGTTTTTTATTACTTTCTGTCATTGTATTTTTGGTTATTTGTTCGTCTTTGTGTGTTAACACAACGGCGAATTTTTTCTGGTTAACATGCTAGTTTTAACTTTGTTTTAGCTTCCTGATTTTGTTAAGGTGAAAATAGATCGATGTGTACAAAGTTAAGGCAGTACCTAGTTTGTGCAATTCGCCGATTTTTTTTTTTTTAAACTTAAAATAGGTCAATGTGTGCATGCACACAGTTAAGGCAGTGCATAGTTTGTGCAATTCTCCGATTTTTTTTTTTAAAGTTAAGCCATCTTGGCGTCAAAAATTAGACAATTCGTCCTGCGGTACTGTAGAGTAAATTTTAACCAACATATGTTGTCTACTCATCTTTAAATACAGTGAAAATAAAGGAATATTTTTTTCTATAGGCAAAATATTAGTTTTATTTTGTGATAAAAAATTGACTGACATATAGATTTAACAGTTATTAAATTTTAAATTTGTCAATTTTTCTGTGCAGCTGACCAAAAAATTTGCTGTATTTAATATTGCCAGAAATGATTTATTCATCTTTAAATTATATGTTATGTACCATAACATTTTCTCTGAACATTTCCTAATGTAGGATTTTCTCAATTTCTATTTAATGTGATTTGAACTTTTAGAAAAATAAAGAATATCTAAAACTGAAGTTTTTTTTAAAATTTTTTTTTTAATATTTCAAAGCTTTCATTTATATATAAGACATTACTTAACAAGTTTAAGAAGTAAATTGTTCAACATCATTAAGCTAATAAAGTATTAATGTTATTTGGAGAAGAGAGTTTATAAAAGTATTGAATTTTAGGGATATTACATTTTTACAATATGTTCTTCCAATTTTTGCATCCTTGATATAGTTCTGTTTCTTGTTAAAAATTTATTTTGTTTGTCACAGCGTAATAAATATTTATCAATATTTAGTCACATAATAATAAATTATTTATAATGATCTTTATACTTGTTGCATTTTTATAGAATGAAAAAGAAGTATCATTCTTGGGAAGAATGTATGAATCTAAGAGAAGTGAAAGTATGTTATCATATGCTTCTTTTGCTGCTGTAATGTTCATAGGATATTAAAATTAACAGTGGCATTTCCCATTAGATAAACATTTTAATATTTTTAATTATGAAATTTGTTTTTTACATTTATCTTTAGTTTCCGTATATGATATTATCATTATTTTTGTAAAAGTAAATTTATTATATGTTATGAAAAAGTTTTATATGTAGATCTTTTAAAACTTTCATAAATGTTTTTAGTAATAACTGCCTTCTCAGAAATTATTTTCTGAAAAATAAGAAAAAAATACTATGTTTTGATACAAAATCTGCTTTAACCTTTTCACATGGGCTAGAAAAGACTACTTTTTTATGAAGCCATTTAGTCAGCATTTAGCCTGTTATTCAATCAGCAAGGAGCAGGGTCTTCCATTTCCTGCTTCACATTTAAGTAACAACTTTTAAATGTATAAAGTAAACTAAAATTTTTAGTCTTTTTTAATTTAGTGAATGTGTGAGGTATATAATTTTTCATTTATTAGATTATGATATTGCAATGAAAATTTTTGTAACATTTTTATTAAACTTATTCATAAAAATATAGCAGAAAATTTGTTGAAATATGAAAACTGTAATAAATTTCATAATAAATAAGCAAAATAACATTGAAGAGTTTTTTTATAAAAAAATTTAACATGAAAATTATTAAAAAGAAATAACTATAAATTACAAATTAAAGTTTTGTAATGTAGTTAACAATTATAGAGTGCCTGACAGATCGATCCCATTTATAGTGAATGTCTTATTTTGGTACAGTTCATGCTGCATTTTTCACATGAGCCAGTTTCCCTTAAAAAGTCCTTCATGAAAACATCTTTTTCTGTAGGCATAAGCCCTTCTGTGCTTTGCAACATTCATTCAAATAGCCTAACCTAACCTAACTTCTTATTCATGGCTACATCTTGCATATAGTAAAAGTATAATGCAAGTAAAATGAATATTATTGATATGAAAATATCTAGAGAAATACCAGGGAGCAATTTCATAGTTTCAGGGGTAGGGGAATCCGGTCAACCATTTATATACCTGTAAGGATTTAGATTAAATTTATGAATATTAAAAAACTACTTTTACTCAAGTTTTGGTATATAGTTACATTTTCTACACTTCTTTTTAATTATGTAAATTTAAATAAACTGATGTGTAATTTTTTAATTTTGGAAAGGAGAGGGGAATGATCGACTAGCAGTGGTGAAGGGTTGTATGAGGAAAAATGTGTTTAGAATCACTGATAAAAAATGTATAAATAAATCATTCATTTCATGGTTTTTATCTGTAAATTATTCATTAGTAATATGTTTTTATATAGCATAGATGACAAATTTTTAAATCATCAAAACGGAAGCGAATCTGATAAAACAGTCAATGTAATCCTTTTTTTTATTTAAGTATGATTTATGAAACAAGATGATATTAAAAAACAACCCCCCCCCCAAAAAAAAAAAAAAACTTCTGCTCTAATATAATGTTCATACTCAAAAAAACTGTATGATCAGATAAGGAAGGATAGAAGTGCTCAGATATAGTACATTTAATCATTTAAAAGTAGAAAATATATTAAAAATTACAGACATGCTCTTGTTTCACTTGATAATCGAAATTCTTCTTAATTTTAGTATTGAATATGTTCATTCATATTCAGTTTAAAATTTTCTGGTACTTTTCTGTTATTAGGACCAGATTCAGAAATATATGCATGTAAGTACATATATGGGTATTTTTGTTTATGCACACTGACACACATGCATAAATGCTTTTCTGAATCCGGTATTGCTAACAGAAAAGTACCAGTTTTCTTTTAATTGCTTATCATTTTTTTTTTTTTTAATTTACAACAATTTTATTTTAAAAGCATATTTTCCAATTTTTTATAAGATTAATTCTTTAATTTTTTTGTCTTCTGTTAATTACCTAAATATCTTAATGGAAATGGGACATTTCTTGTAGTGTAAAAATATCCATTAGATTACTAAAACATTGATTACATTATGAGCCAAGAACTAGTATAAAAAAGAATGAAACATATCTTATTAATTTAAATGTTGGACATTATTATTATTACTTAAATGTTGAACATTATTATCAGGGCATTTCTTTCTGTATCTGTGCAAAAAGTAAGATTTTGATGTTCCACCCTCTGCTTTCTGTCCTGTCTTGCCAACAGATTTTCAGGCTCTCCTTGCCAACTCTGAAAAATTCCATTTTTGCAGAGGCTGTATGAAGCTGAATCATTTTTAGGGACCTTACAGAGAAGAAGCATTTCACATGGCTAAGGATTTCAGCAGTGAGCAATATGTGATAATCTTATTTTTTATGCTTGTATCTCAAATGGTTAATTTTCTACTTGCTTTATCTTGAGATGCTTGGCTGAATATAACTGTGAAGTATTTGAGCATGGTTCTTGCTGATCAGTGTTGCACATCTTTAGAATATTATTCGGTATTTTCTGATTATCTGACCACCTTATGAAAATTTGACATACATTAGTTATAAGCATACATTAGAGTTATGAAAATTTGACATAATCAACTTTGTGAATTATTGAAAAATAGTTGGATATGTTTATGGCTCATAAGTACTGTTCTTTTTGTATGTAATAAAAGGAACATGACAAATTTTATAAGAAAAAATGCCAAAAATCTATATGACCAGCATTTATATTTTTACAGACATACGTATTGTTCACTGAAATGATGGCTAAATACGAAGCATGTTAATCCTTGTGTATTCAGATGGTTTGTGCTGCACGCATGTATTTGTTGGTATTGTGTATATACTAAAAAAATGTACCAAAACATGGTAGTTCTACCACGTATAGAAACCAGAGGTGCAGATAAGGTATTGTTTCTCACCTACCGCTATCTTTACAGCTGGCATATCCCTTGAGGTCACGAGATCTCTCATTGGGTTTTCTTTTTAAATATTATTTAGTTACAGTAGATTTAATTACATTTTGATTCAGTCACACTTGGTGTTGAGAGAATAGGTTGATTGATGCAGTTTTCATAAATGGTAGAATGACTGGAACATCAATGAGCATAGAAGATGAACTTAAAACTACATCCCTAGAATCACCACGTTCCGCTTGTATTCGATTCCACAACTTACTCACTACATCAGTAGTCATGGTTCTTTCCCTTCTTACCATTTCAAGCTTGCAGTCGTAGGTACAGATATATGTGTTCACATACAGCGTATCACTGTGTACTGCTTCATTGCATATTCAACTCCCACAACTGATCTCAACACCCTCAGAAATTCAGTGCTACAATGATGGTATTATTTATTTTCTATCATTATTGTTAGTGTTTTACACTTCTAACTAATTAATCAAGGTAAAACAAAACTCCTTAACATGTCCCAATGGGTACTGCCAGGGCTGCTGGTTGAATTAATTTCCTCTGTGCATTTCTATCTGGAATCCTTTGAAGGGAATAATCCATAATGATCAATACATTCTTTACACAAACATATTTTGATGAAAATGTAAGCAGGTTACAGAATATTTACATAATCAAAAGGGTTTAAATTTGGCACGCCGCACCGTGCGACTTTGTGAAGAAAGGAACTATTTATTGTATTAGTGCATTGATTAATTCCGAGTTCTTGTATTATCTCTGAGCGAGAGTTCATAGTTCGAGATGACGTCACTCAGCCGTCAGATCTCAGAAAGAGTTGAGTTGCAACATCTTCCGTCCCGGAAGGACAATTGCTGTAATTGCCCTTATTGCATTTCAGCTTAACTGGATATAGTAGTTGCACTGGTCTTTTAATCATATGGCCATTGGGCAAGCGGACAGCGCAGGCTCTCACCTTGCCATCTCTTCCAGGAAAGATTTCCATTATGATGCCCATCTTCCACATCAGCCTTGGAATTTTATCTTCATGCACTAATACAATAAATACAGTCAAAAGTTGTTAATCCGCACTCGTCGGGACTTCGGCGATTCCGGATTATCCATTTTTCCGGATTATAGATCATCAGTTTAAATCTGGTAAGATGGAATGCAGAAATTATAAAATTAAAAATATGAAACCGTAATTTATGAAATAAAAAACAATTATGATCTAAAGGGTATCAAAATTTACAAAAAAAAAAAAAAAAAAAGCTTAATATTTATTTGTTTACTTTATTAAACATTTCTTTCAATGTAAGTTGTTTTAAGTTGCTTCGTTTTTTACGTGATAATACATTCTCTTTAATTCTATAAACAGACATAATTTCTTGTTCAGTTACAAAGTTCCGCTGTTCAAGTCCTATAATTGCTGTGTCTACCGACTAATTTGTCAATCAAAATTTTTTCGTTTTCAATAACCTCTGTCACTTTCTTCGGTATTGGAAGCGAATTATAATGACGAGGAATTTGATTTAAATCATATCAAAGATGGAGTACATCGAGATGAAATACTACATTCAGTACGGAGTTATAAGCCAAATAAAATAAAAAAATCTGCCCTGAAGATAAGGATAGTGCTGACAGATCAACTTCCATAAACTTTGTTTATGGAACTTCATTGCGTGGAATGGAACTTCACAACTTCATTGCGTGCCCGCCGTGGCGTTAAAGATAAACAAAGTTTAAATAAACAAACGTTAAAGTTTAGATAAACAAAGGTTATGACTTTATCCATTTTTTGCAGCAATTCCACTTTTTGTTTAATGAACTTCAAAATATACTTTCGCTTTGTAAATCCTTTACATATTAGTAAATATATATCAGAAATTCTATTTGACATAATCGAAAGTTCAAGCTTACTTTTATAAAATTGCTCTAACAGTTTGCAAAAAATAATAAGCCGGATCCAATTCGAAGATTAAGGAACAACGCAATCTGCAACATTAACTGAAATAGATAATTAGATAATTTTAGCTTACCTTATACCATCCGTTATACATTAAACGCGCACTCGTAAACGTATTTTGCGCACACGCACAAGCATATCCGTAAAGGTCTTGCGCGCATGCGCAGAAGGTTTGTAGCTTTGAGGTCCAGATTGTAGATCATTCCGGGTTATGGGTGTCCGAATTAACGACTTTTGACTGTAGTTCCTTTCTTCAAACAGGTTCCTGTTTTCGCCAGTTTGGAATGATGAGCAGATTTTAAATTCATCAAGTAATCCTGTCTCTATTTTCTCCAGATTCTTTCTACCAGTATATGTTTATGTCTAAATCGACGTTTAAGACTCTCCTTTGTTGAAGTCAATTTAGAGCTTCCTTGCGGCGATGATAGTAACCGTTTTCTTATTAAGAAGTGACCAGGGGTCAAAGATTCTGGCTCTCCTACATCCAAGTATGTAAATGTTAAAGGTTTGGAGTTCAATGTAGCTTCCACTTCTGTTTTGACTGTCTTTAATTCTCTGAATGTCAAGGATGATTTGCCCAAGATTCTCTTCAGAAGAGCTTTCATACACTGAACCATATGCTCCCAAAAGCCTCCCCACCATTCCGCCCTCTCAACCATAAATTTCCATTTGATTCCTTGCTTAGAGAACTCGTCTTGAACCTCGTTCAATAGCTCTTAATTCTTTTTTCGCTCTTTTACTTCTTTCTTAAAGGTTTTGGCGTTATCGGTATACACTATTCGGCGCAAATCTCTTCTTGCTATGAACCGTTTAAATGCAAGCAAAAATTTTTCTGTTGAAAGGTCAGCTGTAAGTTCTAAATGCAGGGCTCTAGTTACTGCACAGGTAAACAGTAAAATGTATGTCTTAGATAATTCTCTTCCACCTTTGACATACAGTGGACCCGCGTAATCTATTCCGAAGTTCTCAAACGGAAAGGCTTCTCAGCATCTGTCTGGTGGGAGAGGTGACGTATCTTGCATGACAAGTTTCGTTCGAAATATTTTGCAGACATTGCAATTGTACAGATCACTTTTAATTTTCCTACGAGCCTTCAGCAACCTAAACTTATCTCTTATTTGTATTTGATTTAAAGTATCTACTTTTCCTCCCAGCCCTACCACCTGATCACTGTGAAGAATAATTAGATCAGTCAAATGATCTTTATCAGGCAAAACGATTGGATGTGCTTGTTTGTAATCCAAATTTGAATTTTCTAATTGTACACCAACATGAATTACACCACTTTCGTCTACAAATGGATTGAGGGACTTCAGTTTTGATTCTGAATTTAATTCCTCGTTGTTCTTCAATGCCCGTATTTCATTTGTGAAACTTCGCTCCTGAACACGTTTGATCCAATAAGTTTCTGCCATTTCTAATTCGGTAACCTGCAAATATCCTGATAATTTCGATGCATTTTTAACATTGTTGATGAACCTTAAGCACCACACAGTAATTCAGTAAATTTCGTGTAAATTGCTGTAATTTGGGGTTTTAACCCTTTGAGGGGCTATATATAAAATAATTTAAACTGTGGTAAAATTTTACATGAACTATAACTTATGGACCCTAAGGACACAAAATTGAGACTTAAAATAAACCTAGAGCGAAATCCTGAATTTTGAGAGCCGGTATATATTTTATACCGGCGCCCCTCTCGGACATTTTTTTCCAGGTAATAACTGTTAATCTTTGTTTTTAAAATTAATTTTGGGTACTTTTGATGTGCGTCTGTAGTGATGAGTGCTTGAATATAGTTATGTAAGTCTTAAAGACAAAATTTTTTTTTAATTTCGGCAGAAATTTAAAATTTTAAAAATAAAATTTATGTTTTTATGCACTTTGATGATGCAACCCAGCTGAACATACTTATGTAAAATATGGGTAAAAGGCTTTTCAACTTGATTAAATTCAATATTATTTTATAAAAAAATTTAGCAAATATAACACTGCATGTGTAAATCATATCATGCTGTAACTGAACTAGATGTAACTCAGCCGAAAATTAAAAAAATTTTAAAATGAAGCATTACGACCGACTCAGCTGAGAAAGTATGTTGCATTTTTGAAGTTGTATTTTATGCTTTAGGTAATATGTGAAGTCATAAGTAATTTTATAAAATAAAAATATACCTTTGCAGAAAAGTAACATTCTATTCATTCATATATATATATAACAATAAATAACAGCGACTAAATAATTATATAAACAAAACAGTGGTTGATTCATAATTAGCCATTTGAATATTTTTTAGTTCCAGGTTGCCTGGGCAAATATTTCCTCCATTATATCTTCAACTTTTGCTTTAGCCAAAATATCCTTCATCAATAGCAATGACTATATAGATAGGGTGAGTACAAACATATAAGCAAAACACATTACTATGTAAATTATATTTCAAGAGTATGCTATATACAGACAAGATGCAATTTTTTCAAAAACTGCATATAGCTTTGGATGAATGCTCATTGATAGATAGAGCACTCTCTCCTTCTAACTCGGTATGAGATTCAAAATAATGATTTTCAATTGAATTTTTTAGCCTTTCCCATTTAATTACTAGGTTCTGATATTCATCCCTAAGATTATCAGTTGTTATACCTGTATAGTGCCGTAATAATATAGATAAATAGTGGAAAGAGCTCAGCGACAATGGCTTTGAAAAGTTTTGGGGATCGAGAAGAGATATGTTTCATACAACTTCTTATGACCTTTAAATCTACATTCCATAGATGAGATGGCTGTATCCATTATAAAATTAAAGATGGTAATTTCGAATTGTTTGATAGGGCAATTGAAGTTATAATCAGAACGATTCTTCGTCGTCCATTTGTTTCACTTTTCAGCATCTTTTAGGAGATATTTCTTCTTCTATAATTATATCACAACCCAGCCCTTCTAGTTTATTATTGCAATCCCTTGCAAATGATTTTGATGTGTTAACTATTAAATCAAAGTTCCTAGAAATGGCTTTTAAAGAGCTTGTAGCCTCCCTAATCACATTACATGCTAGGATGTAATCTAATCCTTTAGTCTGCAAATATTTTGTTTCTGGCTCAGTATACTGAAATATTTTCAAATATATGTGAGCAGACAAAATTTTTCTAAAAGTTGATATTTTATCCAGAATAGATTTTGCCATTTGTCGTATCTATGCCTTTTGTATATCATTTGGAGATACACTGTTAACACATTGACTGCCAATCACGCACCAGCATGTGACATTTTGTTATCAGCAAGGAGCCAATCACTCGCCAACGCGTGATGTGGGGTGATGTCTCAGAGCCAGTCACACGCTGGCACGGGAAAATCCTATACTTGTTAGTCATTCTCCAGTTCATTTGGCATTGCATGCAGGGCATTTCTTCTGGTATTGGCATGGAGTGAAAATTAGAAACTACGTATAAATAATCGCGGTTTCGAAATTATTGTTTTATTTTTTATTGAAAAAATTATCTTTTAGTATGAGTTATAGAGATGATAGTGCAGGGCCTTCGCACCCGAAAAAAAGAAAAGTTCAATATGAAAAGGCTCTTACGGATGATGAAATAGCAAATTTGTTGGCTGAGCTATCAGATGAGTACCCGAGCGATTTTAGTTATGACAGTGACGAAGAATTCGTTCCTCCGACTGGTACCCATGATATTTCGGATTCTGATGATGATAAAGAACAAATCGTGCAAGAGGTTGCATGTCAGCAGGAGGATTCAACTATGGTGGAAAATGTTATTTGGGAAAACGATTCAACATCAATGAAAAAATTTCCTTTCATAAAATCCGAGTGTTTCCTCCAACCCGTTTCAGTTAACAATCTTATAGATTTCTTTCGTCACTTTTTCACTGATGGTATCTTGGAAGAAATAGTTGCTGAAACTAATGATTATGCTCATAAAGTACTTTTTCGCAAGGGGGGGAAACATTCTCGCATCAGTGCATGGAAGAGCACCACGAAAGAGGAACTGTTGGTATTTGTGGGATTGATCGTACATATGAGAACTATACGAATCAACCGTATGCAAGATTACTGGAAAACAGATTCACTGTTTGGTTTACATGTATTTTCAGAAAATATGAGCAGGAAATTCCAGATCAGAATACAGAGCTTCCAAAGGATCGACTGTATAAAGTAAGAGATATGGTGAATTTGTTCAACTTGTGAGTATCTGAAATATATTAACCAGGGCGTGAGATTAGTTTAGATAAATCGATGGTATTGTGGCGTGGACTTCTTATATTCAGAGTAATACCAAATAAACGTCACAAATATGGTATCAAGTTGTACATGATCACAACTCCTGATGGTATGGTTCTGAAATTTATGATATATACAGGCATGTTGGATGATTCTGGTGGAAAAGAACATGCAAAAAAAGAGGGAATGCTGGATGTAGGACATAGCATATTTATGGACAATTATTATAACAGCTATGAACTGACAAAATGTCTTGCTGATAAAAAAACTCATTGCACTGGGACAATCAGAAAGAACAGAAAGACATTTCCGAAAGAGGTAAAGGAAAACAAACTGAAGAAAGGGCAAACTGTAGCAAAGTATGTTAATGGTGTGATGATTGCAAAGTGGCAGGATAAGAGAGACGTCACTTACATTTCCAAGGAATATAAAAATGATATGGTGGAAATAACAAACAAAAGAGATGAAATTAAATCAAAACCTCTACCTGTAATTCAATATAATAAATTTATGGCCGGTATTGATAAGCAAGATCAGATGCTTGCTTATTATCCTTGTGAGAGAAAAGGTGGCCCATGAAAATATTTATGCATATTTTGCAAATAATGATGAACAATTCCCACTTTATCTATAATAAGTATTCCAATGAAAATACGTCACTGTATGACTACTGTTTATCCCTGATATGAAGTTTACTGAAACAGCCATCTGTTCTTCGTGCTCCTGTGTGTGATCAGTCTGAATCTGAACATGTGCTGAGTACACGGGAAGAAAAAAAAGAAGGAAAAATTCTAAGAAAGCAATGCAAAAGTTGCTATTCCCAAGGGAAACGTAAAGATACAATATATGTTTGCAAATTTTGTGAAGGATCTCTCGGGTACTGCTTAGATTGTTCAAAGATAATACACAAATAACATTCTAGATGTATCTGTATAATATCTTTGTAATTTTCTTGTTATAAATTCCTTTGTAATATGTATAATTGTCTGTAATAGATATTAATATAAAAATAATGCGTACTGTCACTTATTTTTCTTATTTAAATTTATTTTTTACATTCCACGCACCAGTGCATAATGTGGCATTTGGGGAAAATTTTGACATATAGTGCCAATCACGCACTGGCGTGTAATTAAAAAATTCTTTAATAAAAGGCTTAAATAATACTTAGGGATCACATAATTATCTTTTATTAATATTTTTAAAACATATTTCTTATAATAAGTATGTTGGCATCTGGATACATTTTACATCCATATGGGTGGCAATAACTATCAATCTAACTCTAGTGACTGGCAGTCAATGTGTTAAGTGAAGGTAAAGGTAAAAAGTAAGGGGGACACCAGCGATGTACCATAGGTCAACTGGTAATGCCTTCCCATACTAACTCTTTGAGAGAAAAAAAAAGGGGGGGTTAAGTGAAGGTATTAATTCTACGCACATTCCCTTTACACCCAGGGCTGTCTCGACGAGTCATTTGTGTCGATTCGATCGTTCGAGTTTCTTGATCGGCCGAAACTGCACTGGCCCACTGGGCATTTGACCAGTTTCCCACCGGCTCTATCTGCCACTGGTTATGTTAATGTTCTTGTCTATGATGGACGTTAAATGTCTCAATTTAAGCTTTAAAAAATACACATGCTGTCTTTGCATTTATTTATCTTTATTTTCTTTTGCCAGTTAGTGAATTATAAATATGTATACTACTACACGATACCTATTTATAATTCATTTATCCACAAACTAATGTGTCTATTTCATATGATATTAATCTTTGCTGTTCATTATGATGTGACCTGCATTGAAATCAATAAAAGGGACATTCACTGAAATCAATTGTTTTAACTGCAGCAAAACATAATTTATGAGCTGCATATGCTGACAATATTTAATTTTGCTCTACTTTCATTTTTTTTCCCTCTTATAGTCTCTCCAGAAACTGAGTCATGCCAACTTAGTAAAATTAAAAGAAGTCATCAGAGAGGATAATACACTGTATTTTGTTTTTGAATATATGAAAGAGAACCTTTATCAACTGATTAAAAGCAGGTAGGCTTTATTGTTTAGACTAATATATTTGATAGAATAAGCAAAATTTGTAATATTTGACTGACTTTAATTTTGTTAGATTTTAAACATTTAAAAATTTTTTTAAAGACATTTTGAAATATGGATTTTCACTAAAAGTAATTAATTTTGTTTTTAGGGACAGTCCTTTTCCTGAAAATGTGATAAAAAACATTCTTTTCCAAATTTTGCAAGGTTTAGCCTTCATGCACAAGCATGGTTTTTTCCATCGAGATATCAAACCTGAAAATTTATTATGTATGGGCCCAGATTTGATAAAAATTGCTGATTTTGGTCTTGCTCGAGAAATACGATCGAGACCTCCTTACACAGATTATGTATCAACTAGATGGTGAGTAATTAATTTTTATACAAAAGTACTATGTAATACAAAATTATTTACAGAAATATATTATTATAATTCAGACTGTTTAAAAACTTTGTGTAAAAAAGCTTAGAATTGGCATAACTTCATATATATTAAGATTATATTTGTGGCTAAATTAATGTAGCATTCAGTATAGTTTCTTAATGCTTTGGTTACAGTTTTCAACAAAGTGCAGTTATTATTGTTAAGGTTATTTATTGTTCATGATATACTTTCCTTAATACCTGAAGAAGGTTATTTATGGTATTTATGGTTAGACCATGTATTTCTGTACTGTGAAGATTCTGCATAATGTTTTTAAAATTTTTATTATAATTTATTTTTAAATATTTATAAATAAATTAGTCATGTAAAATATACAATAATATTGTATTTAATTCCCCTTCTGTATGGCCATTTTTGTACCATCACATTATCTGCTCATCCTTGATGAGAATAACTAGACAAAGCAGTATGTCACTAAAGTAACCGAGAATTTTATGAAAATACGTATATTTATGTGGCAGCTCACTAGTAACTTGTATGCACATTATGCTAGTGCTTAATACTGCCATCCATCTCCATAGTAATTCATGCTGTTTTGAAATTCGAGGGTCATATTTGTGGCTTGTTTCGATTAATGTGTGAAAAGATGTTTTGTTTACTGTTAGAGAGTGCAGGAATGCACATTCCTTGTAGTTAATTTGTGCATTTGTCTAATGCTTTTTTAAGTTAAAGTAGGTCACCGTGTACATGGAGAGCAGTGCTAATTTGATGTGTAACCCTGAGAATTCTGCAATTCTCTGACTTTTTTTCAAGTGCACATGGACAGGAAAATTGTTTTATTACAGATATTTTTTGTGCTTTTAATTGAAGTTAAGTTTTTGATTAAGTTAATTTGTTGCTGGTTTGTGTAATTTTGAATGTTTCGTTATGGATGTTTGTTTTATGTAATTTTTACCATTTCATTATAGATGTTGCATTTTTAATTTCATTAGTTCATTACTGTTTTATATAATTTTCAGCATGCCACCATTTTTTAAAAGGTAACTGTTTTTCGTATGTTAATTTGGCAAAAAAATAAATTGCTGATGATTGACAACTTTGCAGGATTGGTTTATATTCATTATATTAAGGAAATTTCATTTTTTGGTTTATCTTATTTTATTTCAGCAATGAATTTATAATTTAAAAGAGTAAAATACTTTTATTTCTGTTAAGCAAAATTCAAAGCACACCTTACTTTAATAACATTAATAATAGTTATTTTTCCTTTACCCAAGTGTAAAACCTATTTGTTTTACAAATTAAACAATGAAATTAATTGGGTACTTATGTGTTATCGCAACCAATTAAGTAGAACTCACCAAATTTTCAGAACGTGTCAAACTGTAGTAGATCCTCCCTTGCTGCAGCCACCAGAAGGTTGGTGTCAATGTCAACTGTGCATAGAAGGCTTCACGAAGGTGGTGTGTATGAGAGGCGAACAACCATTTGCGTGCCGCTCAAGTCACGCCATAGGAGGGACTGTTTGTAGTGGGCACGGCATGTCCACTGGACGCCTGAGTAATGGATGGCTGTTCTCTTTATCAAACATCCATGAAAGAGATGCATACGAAAGAGGCAGTGTCTGTGTTTGGGGTGGCATCTCTTTGGGTGGACGCACAGACCTCCATGTTTTTCCAAGGGTAACCGTGAATGCTCATGTTTATAGAGATGACATCCTTGATGCTTATGTGCGCCCATATGCCAGGGCAATAGGTGATGCTTTCCTGTTACAGGACGACAATGCAAGACCACACAGGGCTCGCATCGTAGATGATTATCTTCAACAGGAAACAATTATGCGCATGGAGTAGCCAGCTCGATCCCCGAACTTGAATCCTATTGAGCACGTTTCGGATGATTTAGGGAGACGTCTAGCTGCTCTCAATCTGCCCCCTTAGGCACTTGCCGCGTTTCCAACTGCTTTGCAAGAGCAATGTCTCTCGCTTCCTATGGAACTGATAGACCGCATAATTGAAAGCATTACACATCGCTGAATGTGCTGTATTGCTTCTAGAGACGATTATATTCCATATTGAAGGTACTTTTACTATAGCAAACTGACATCTTCGATTTGTTCATTTTATACATGTGCTAATTTCTATACTATCATAATTGTCTGGTAATTTCTTTTTATGTTATTTGATACCTTACTATGTGTTGTATATTGTGGGTAAGTTTCATAAAATTCTACATGTAACTTTTTCAGTAATTGTGATTTTTCCTTAATTTATGATAACCAGTGTATATGTAGGATGCTTGCAATAGTCAGGTACATTGCCCTATTAGCTAAAAGAAACCAGCTCTGCTGATGGCAAATGAGTCTTGTAAATACGCATATACTATCTTTGTCGCGTTCGCTAAAATATTCTAAAACTCAATATTCAAATCAAAATATAAAGAAATTTCGCTTTGGTCAGACGCAGCAAGGATTACCTTTCAGCCTTTTGTCATTTTCTCTAAATTTTATTGACAGCACAATAAATACATTTACAATAAAGGGAAGCACATATTAAACTTTAGTTAATGTTTCGCATTCGTGTTACATGTTTCTCAGTCATCACTTTTCAGTTCTGCACTACTCCAAGGAATTCAAGCACACACAGCGCCATCTGGTGCAATACAGTTTCTACAAGTCTTACTGCTGTAGGACAGTGAGTCTTCCAAGAAATTGTAGCTAGATGTTTGGGAGAAGGCAGCACCATACTGCCTATCTGCAGTGGTTTCCTGAGCATCGCAGTGGAACTGAATAGGACTGGGGCTTGCATAATATTCTCAGATGAGAGTAACTTCAGTCTGTCATCAGCTGTAGATGCCAACTGATTGGGCATGAGAGTAGTACTGCTTATCATTCAGAAAATACACTGCTGGCCATTAAAATTGCAACACCATGAAGAAAAACAAATACGAAAATTATATTTATTGTACGTAAACAGTGTGGCATGAAGACAAAATGATTAAATTTATACGCATTTTGGAGGTTTACAGGGGTGCTGCCACGCGTGGCAACTAAAATTAAAATGGCCCTTACTCCATTAGGCATGAAGTCAAACTGGGCTTGGATGACAGAAATGGGTAACTCATTCCATGCTGCTTCAAGTTCTATGCCCCACTCCATGAACCACATTAGCTGGAGAGGGGTGGCTGGCCAGTGTCTCAGAAACCCATGACCAGATGTTTTCAGTGGGTGACAGATCTGGAGACCGTGCAGGCCAGGGCTGCAATCAAATACCCTGTATATCGAGGAAGGTCAGAACACGACGTGCAACATGTGATCTTGCCTTATCTTGTTGGAACATGCCGTTTGGGGGCCTGAAAGATAGAGCACACCACTGGACGTAAGATGTCAGAAATGCAGATGGGTATCTGCATACAAATTACCGTCGATCCGAACTAGAGATGTGCATGTTGTGTACCCAATGGCTGCCCAAACCATCACGCCAGGTACAGGGCCCTATGCCAATATTGAATGCAAGCAGACGATGTGCGCTCTTCTCGGACACTCCAGACATGTATCAGCCATCACAAAACTGCACGTAGAACCGCGACTCTTTTGAAAAGGTGACATTGTGCCACTCCTGTACCTAGCTTTGTCGTTTGGTACACCAGAGTCGTTGTCTCTTTCTATGCTGCATTGTCAAGGGAAGCCAAAGTAATGGTCACCCTGGCAATAATCCATGCTGCTGCAAATGTTGACACACCTTACGAGTTGATACTGGGTGTGCAGCAAACATGCCCGTTTTCTGACTAATGGTCCATGATCTTGTCATATGATTTTGCAGCACTGACCTCACAATATGTCTGTCCTCTCTGGCATTAGTAATTGGAAAGCGTTGAGATCTTGCATGCTGTTCAGTATGAACCTCTGCAACCCATTGATTCCATATTTGCATGACAGTGGTTGGATGTCGACCAGTGCAAACGCCGATATAACAGAACGATAATCTACACTTTCGATAGCCAACGATCCTGCCTATATTGAATTTTGAAACTTGCTGGTAAGCATTTCCTTTTCTTATTCAAGATATAACGGGATATTCTAAGCAAACCTCAACTTTACAAAACACTTTCCAAATGAGAAATCCACTACACAATTTTTATTTTATACAGTACTTCAGATGTCCTGCATCAGCTTAATGCACGGAAATAATTATCATTTGCATATCCCAAATTCTTCCTTTCATGTGATTTTGACGTTTGTCAGATCATTCCTTCCTGGTGTTACAATGGTAATGGTCAGCAGTGCATTCTGGAAAGGGATCGATACTTGAGATGCAGTTTTATAGTATGGGCCAGCATCATGATCAATTACCACATGTCTGTATGTGCTTTCACTGGAGACTATGACCAACCAACAATACATTGATGCAGTTTTACTGTCTCATGTTCACCTTTCCCATGGTGCTTTCAGTGATAAATATCAATGCCATTTTTTAGTGTAGTGATGATTGAGTGATATTTTTTACAGTACTATTGTTTTTACAGTTTTGGATAGCATAATACTATTTATTCCTGAGTGGCCTAAAAACATTTCCAAGATGATGGATTATTTACCGAGTACCATTCTTCTTCAGAATCATATGAATCTAGGCTTGAATCAGAACTGCTTGAAATTCTTGGTTGGAAAAAAATCGTAAGGCACCATATAATTTCATCGTCAGTAGAATCATCATCAATAAGCTCATTCTTGCAGGAATAATTCGAAAAACTATCTGCCTACAGTTCTTCATCATCACATTCTATTTTATTGTGGTCCATTTTTAGGAATTTACTGTACAAAAAATCAATTTGTCATTAAAGGAAAAAATATATATATATATTCATAGAAAACGAATTTTGCTGTCTCCCATACTTATATAACAGTCTGCTTGAAATGAGTTTAATCATTTCTCATGCTTAATAACAAAACAAGTGTAGTCATTTCCTGCTTAAGATGTGTTAACATACTCACTAATTAAATTGTTAACATCGCAGAAAATTACAGTGGTATCTAGGATTAACACTAGAACGGCGGGAAAATCTTACTGGAACAGCAGTAAGGGGTCGTTTTGACCCTTCGATGAAAGTACTGAAATAACAACTGTAAAACAATTTTAAATGCCATACATTGGCACAAATACGTACTTTATACAGGATTGCCACGCTACCTGGAAAACCGGGAGAACCGGGAAAAGCAGGGAATTCGAAAATTGACCAAAAAATTCAGGGAAAAGTCAGGGAATTTAAGTATTTTTGGCAAAATCTGGAAAAGTCAGGGAAGTTCATACAATGATCCCGCCAAAAAAAGCGATTTTTGCGCCGACGTCGGAAGAGATAACTTTTTTGGCGAATTGCGTATCACGTGAGTGTCATTCGGGCAGCTGGCATAGAGCCAATTTTCGCAGCTCCAATTTAATTGTCTTTTAGAAAGGCAAAGCAACTTTTGGTTTCCAGTATTCTCGAGAATCGTATGTGCAGTGCATGAACTAAAGAAAGTACCTGTTCTCGTATAAAACAAAATGGGTTTAATCCTAGTATACGGTACTATGGAGGTTAGAATCAAAGAATATGTATTGTAAAGAAGGAAAACCTCTCTGCAACAGACGTGGCTGTGGCTCCGTTCCATCATAGAGGGAAACAGCTGTGCATGTCTGATATATCTGTCACCAAAGCTCGAAACCAGTGTCGAAGTTCGAAGGTCACGTTATCAAGAGTTCATAAAATGAATATCGTTTAAAATTTCTTTAACCACTTGCGCTAAAAAGACGTGCCACGCACGTCAAGATGCTTTTGTCTCAAACCGCGAGCGACGTGAACACCACGTCGATAAGCATTTATCGCATAAATGAAAATAACGTGGTGCACACTGTTTATTTCTCGAGTTACAGCTCTGGATTGCACTCGCAGATGCGGAGCGGCGTAAATGAGACACTTTATCGCTTGTTATATTGTAGCGCACGGCACCGCAACCGTGAAGTTTAGTCTTAGCGCAAGTGGTTAAACTCTAAAGGAAAAGAAAATATTTTTTGGCGCAAGTAAATTAATTCATGGATTAGTTATTTTCAGAGGGGGAAAAAAAAAAACTACGAAAATCCGTTTTTAAAATTATTTCGAAAAATCCAAGAAGAAACGTCCTTTGATAAAACGTTTCTTCTTGGATTTTTCGCAATAATTTAAAAACGGATTTTCGTAGTTTTCTTTTTATCAAAGAGCGTTTCTTCTTAACACGTGTTTCTCAATTTCCTGTACACATCGCGGAGAGGGAAATTCTGACCGCCAGGTTCCGTCGCAAATCCCTTGGCAAATTTTCCCTCCGCATTCTAGCGGCGTAATAGCATTTTACTTGTATGGAACCTTTTCTTCTTTACATAGACGTTCTTTGGTTAGAATAATAATGGGATTTGGCGACATCTTGATGCGCAGTAAATGGGTCATTTTGGTCTTGGCGACAATTTTCAAAATCGTGCCAAAGCCTTACCGTATACTAGAATTTTACCGCAAAATCTTTTTTAACCCCTTTTTTTTTTCTTTTTAATAAATACCTTGCCATTTTGCAGTAAAATAAAAAAATAGTAATCAGTCATCTAGGCTAGCCATGTAATATAACTATATTCGCTAAAATATAGATGATTATTCTAATTCAATTTTTAAGTAATTATTTTTATGTTATTCATATAATTTAATGTTGCTTCTTCCCTCTAAATTTATTTATTATTAGTAAATAATATTTCCAAATTTCAGGAAATTTTCTCTGGCATAATCTTGAAATTAATTCTAGCAGTATGATGACATACCATCACGAAATTTAATGCACATATTTTTTCCTTATGTATGCTGCGAAATAAATATAAAATACCTCAATTTATTAAAATAGATTTCTTTCTTTCGTTTAGCTGCAGAATGTCTGCAAAAAAAGCCTTACTTTATTCCAGATTGGGAAGATTCTCATCTCAATCTTCAATGGAGAAAAGAACAACTATTATAATTATATTTGTGTTTTCAAGTGTTAAGGTGCTTTTTAAGAACATACCTCACACAAATTAAATTGACCTAAAATCTAACCTAACTATTTAGCATTGCGTTGTGATTTATATGGACCGGATTAGCCTCGTGTTGAACTGGTGATGATCATGAGTAATAATTAAATAAAACATACATTTGTTATCCAATATATATATATTAAATTTTATTAAGTTTCTTAAGTGGAAAACTAAACAAAATTATCAAACAAAGTATACCAAGAATAATTAAGAATAAATGTCCTCTGGGATTTATTGAATAATTAAGTGAATTTGCTACACAATACAAGTAATACCATAATTAATTTACCTCTTAGCACAGCCAACATACATTACGCGGATAGACTGGAATTTTCTTGAAACACACCTGGAAAACCTGGAAAAGTCAGGGAATTTCATTCTCCTGTTTGAGTGGCAACCCTGTTTATATGTATTGCATAATTTATATTTAATATCATATGATAATTTATTGACATTTTAAAATACTGTAAATGTATCATGTACATGGTGATCAATTGGATCATACTACAATTACTCAAGTAACTCAGTAATTTGATATAAGAATTTGTTTTAAATAAATGGCTTCACAAATTAAAACTAATGTTAACTAAAATAAAACACAATTTATATAATATTTTTTATGTACTTACTCGGAGGATGATTCACTCTCTAAATCCAGAAATGAGAAATGTTTGCTGATGTTTCAGTTATATCATTATATGTGTAGCTGAATGGAATATGTAAATCATTTTGTTTTAATTCTATTTAATGTTTAAAATATTATAGATTACACATACATATTAAAATTAATGCAGTTGATACAAAAATAATTTTTAACAATTTTTCCAGTGCATTTTCCGCACACAACTTTGGAACAAGATGCACAATATTCTTGAGATTTGTTTCCATTGCATGTCTGTACTTCTCTTTATATCTATTTTCTTTTCATGTGTTCCTTCTGAAGACTCAAGAAGGATCTTTGGGAGTTTTGAAGCCATATATAACACTGTTAACTCCTCTCCTAATTTCAGTAAGAAATCTCTCCATTTAATGGTGTTTACTGTTACACTTTTATAAATTATCCAGGCATTCAAAGCTGCACGATCGAAAATATTGAAAAAGTTATGTACAGGCCATCGTCTAGAAGCCGATTTAACTGAATATTTTCGGCACATATGATCACGAATATCCACACCATACTTTGTTGCATTGTGAGATGCTATTGAATTGGGCAACTTCTTCAGATGACTGTCTTCGGTTTTTACAGTAGAATGTAATGAACTCAGTAGAAAAACACTTTTGTTTCTTTTGGCTTGACAGATGGTAAGTGTGATATTATCATGTTCCACTATTGTCAATGAATAAAGATTACTATGCATATTTTGCAAAGATATAGGAATTTCTCTTCTGTTCTTTTTCATTGTGCCAACCATAGTTGTATTTTTTTTTTTTTTTATTTTGGCTTTTCTGCTAATTTAATGCTAGTGAAATAGTCATTTGTGGTAATATTCCTCCCTTTAATTAAGACACAATAACACGCCGAATAAATACTAATTCAGAAGTCAAACAACAAAAATCAGCGTTATATTCACAAAATTTTCACAGGACTAGTTTCGATGGTTTTTACCGAACCATCATCTTCAGTTGCAAAACCGCAAATGAACCAGATAGGAAATAATGATTAGATAAGATAAGAAAGCCTGGACATCTTATCTAATCATTATTTCCTATCTGGTTCATTTGCGGTTTTGCAGCTGAAGATGATGGTTCGGTAAAAACCATCGAAACTAGTCCTGTGAAAATTTTGTGAATATAACGCTGATTTTTGTTGTTTGACTTCTGAATTAGTATTCCTCCCTTTGTTTAGATGTGGCTCCGTTAATTTCATGACTACATTTTCAGACAAACGTAATTGAGGATTTGCTGTTTCATCTTTTCCTATATAAGGAAATCCATTCAAGAGGTCTATCAGCGTCAACAGATAACCAAAATTTTATTCAAAATTTGTCAGGTTTATTAGGCATATATTATGTAAATCTACACCTAGCTTTAGATGGGAATAATTGTTCACCAACTGTAATTTTTTGTCCTGGCCGGTAGCACGTTTTGCAGTTTTAAATAAATTTGTTCCACATGGCTCTAGCAAGAGCAAATTTATCAGTCTGTAATCGAGCAGATCTCAGAAACACGACTCTTTGCAAAAAATGTTAGTCCTGCTGTTTCTTTTAGAACATTATAAGCAGGAACACAGCCACAGACTGAATTTATTTCATTCCATATAGTGTTATCAGGAGCTGTAAAAAAAGTTTTGCAAATACTCTTATATGTTTTTGCCCATTTGTTTCTGTCAATTCTTCTTCGTTTACTTCGCTGTCCTCGAATTCACTAATAGATTGTGTCTGGAATTCATCTTCAGTTTCTACAGAAAAATTATCAATTTCACCACTGTCAGACTTATTTTCAGATAGCTTTAATTTCTTCCTCCATAAGACTTCTTTTCCGCTTATTAGACATATTTTGTAAAAGTTGAAAAAGTAGAAAAACATCAGACTATCAGAAAACGATAGGTAATATATTTTAGCATATGATTCACACAAAGTAAAGGAAAGGTAATAATGAACTTGACTGCAGAATTCATATGTCCTGAAATACTGATTTGGGATTAACAAGAAAACATCTGTCTTAACTGTTATCATCTGCAGTAAGTAAAAAACATCTGTAAAATAAATTATTTTTGAAAAGAAATGTAAGCATGAAAAACCCTGCATCTACCTACCTGGCAGTATTTTCTTCAAACAAATAGATAATTGCAAACAAAGGAGCAGTGTTCGTACGGTTTTTAAGAGTCTTTAAAAGTCCTTAGATTTTTTTGGAATCAATTTTTGGTCCTTAACCCCTTCGAGCCGGATAGCGAAAACGCGCGCTTATCGCTGAGGCCGGCAGTGTCTTACGCGAGCGTCTCTCCAAGGCCGGGGGCTTTTTTGCTACTAAGCCTAAATCCATGAAATTTCCGAAGTATCAATGCATTGTTTAATAATGCTCTATAGAGTTTTTAAATGGCTTATGCTTTATAGATATTTTTATATATATACTTTAATTACCTTATTTCTTGTTTAAATGCATATTTTACACATTTTATTTTAATTAGTCACCATTTTATGAATTTTAACATTATACATCTGAAAACTAAATATATTACTTAAAATTCTCTTTTCGTATGAAAAATTTGAAAACAGGGATCTACACACAGTCCTACGTTACATTCCTTGCACACGTAATAACTCATTTGCCGTTTTGGAGGATTTTTCCGGGAATGTGAACAAACGAAGCATCGTCGTCTCATTTTCTTATCAGTCTCTTCTGAACAGAGTTTTGGAAAATGTCTTTCAGTTAATCTTTCAGAATCAATATCAGAATTTCAAAATCAATATCTGAAATATTTTGCATCATTTCTGCTATTTCATGCTCTGTTAAACATTTTCGACGCTTCGACATTGCAACGGTAAAAACAAAGAATTCACGTCTAACAAGATCTAATTATTTTCTAAAAACTGAACTGCAAACCGAAATACCCAACGCTTTAGAGCAAATAAAACTTCTCTACTTACAGTAAACAACTACCACGTGCGAATAAAGTGCGATTTAAAGAGACGTCATAAATCACGCCATTCGGAAACATTTATTTCCTCGTTTGTTTATATAATCAAAAACACATGTATGTGAGTCATGCTTCTCTCATTTCGAGTAGAAGGTCTAATTTACATGTATCTGAAACCATATGGACATACAGTGCCATCTTGTGGCAGAAATTATAGTTTGAAAAACGTTCCAAAGTACTGGCACAAATACGTGACAGTCGGTAGAGAACGGAACAATCCTCTGGCACGCCTGCGTGTCGGCCGGTAGGTAAGTGTGTTCCTTGCTGATACGTATATGTGACAGTCAGCGCGAAGGGGTTAAAAGTCCTTAATTTTGGCCAAAATCAGCAGAAGGTCCTTAATTTTAATCATCTGAAATTTTCGTTTGTTTTTACAACTGTCATTTTGAGTGAGGAATATTTTTGGCGATTCACTGCCGTATATATTGGTTATCTTTTGAATGGGTTCATGAGTTATAATTTGTTTCTATTTATAATATAAATGATGGGATACTCGGGTTTCTAAGCAAGAAGTGAAACATAAGCATTTCGAAATTCATTTTTTCTAGTAAAAAGCTCTTAAACAACTTTTCGCTTTTGGGCATGTGAATTCTTTTATTAAACGGTTCTAAATTTGGCGATTTTTCAACATTTTGGCGATTATAAGATTAGTTTCTATAGAAACTTTTTAATTCCAAGATCTGAGAATTTTTCGACGATTTTTTTTAAAACATCATTACATTGACAAATTTCATGAAAATAATGGTAATATATTGAAATTATATTTAAAAAAATAACATTAAAATAAAACATTATTTTTCGCTGTCATATTATAAAGTTTCATTTTGGCAACTTATACAATATTTTAAATCTGAAAAATAAACAAGTTATAATGCTATAAATCACAATTTACGAAACAGCTCTTAGCAAAAGCAAAATTAGCTATGTAATTAATTAAAAATGTTTTGTTCTTAATTCTTTCATAGTAAGAGTTTTCCCCATGTAACTGTCTCAGAATATTCAAAATTCTCAGAATGTGCATCAGTTTTCTCTATAAAATTAATTTTATAATTTTTCCCTCCTATTATTTTCCAAAATATTTCTGGCTTTTTGCTGTTACAGAAATTGTAGGGATAATTTTTCTTTAGGATTTTAGACATTACAGCTTGGAAAGTTTAGAAGGATTTGAAGGCAAGATTTATAGACCCACAATTCTAGAAGATTTGAGAAATATGTGACAAAATGAAAAATGTCTCCATGGTATCAACATATAATGGATGTATTTTACAGAAAGTTTGCAATGAATTTCTTAATTTTTGGAGAACATCTGGAAGAACATTGAAAACATAATATTTGAGTGTTTTACTTCTGATAATATAATCTTAACATGTTTATCATCTCTTTATTTTCTCTATTTTTCACTAGACAGAAGCATGGAAAATATCAAAAATGCTTCTGATCTTATCACATGGGCAGGGCAGAAAGGGATTTTTTTATTAATAAAGAAATTGAAAACTTACAATTTAAAAGATTCTTCTAATATTTCTTAATGCATCATACACATAGCTGGCTATAGGCATTTTCCCACCTGATGCAATCTCTGTGGATCCTAAATTCTGCTGCCTAGTGCCTTTCTATATTCTGCTTCCAATGCTTTCTGTAAATTCTAAAAGTTTTGCCATTTCTAGACTTTGTTGTTCGGTGTGTCACTAAATTCTAAAAATTCTGCTACATCAGCTGTGTAACCGGCCTTTACTATATATATTTCATATTGCTTCTGAATGTTCATATTCCTAAAGAAATAAAATTAGCCACTTTTCCTGTACATTCTAAATGCATTTAGTGTTTTTTAGAATAACAGAAATCCTTAATTAAATCCAAAAATTCTAAAATGAAAAGACGTGTTGAAGAAAGAAACTGAATACATAAAGGAAATTATTCTTCAAAGATATGTGCAGTTATTATTATGTAAATTTCCCAATTGTTTATGATTTCAATCCTTTACTTTAATTTCTCATTTCTATTTCCTCATATGATAGAGTTATTGAGCCAGATTAAATTAAAATTAAATTGTATAATCTTTGACCATAGTCCACATTATTAGTTCGAATTTGACTGTTCTTGTTTAATTATGTCACCGTGAGCTGTAATTGATTTTGTTAGCAGCAGAACATGCCTTTATAAGTTCTTTTTAAATAAAAGGCTTATTGTACGTAGTTAATTTCAGACATAGTGATAATATTCTTCCAATCTGCCAGGGATTTTGGACTATTTATCTTTTACCAGATCAAGTAAACCCTCATAGGTACATTGTGGAGAGGTTGAGAAGTTAGGAGATAAAGCACGCAGAAACTAGTGATAGCATTGGGGTGCGTATTGAGACAGATCTCTAATTGTTAGAAAAGATGCTTAAAAGAGAAGGAAATTGATATAAAGGAAGGGAAGGCTTCAAATTAAAATGACGGATAAGTATTTTGTTGACTGTTGTTATCTTAATATCTTAATTAATGTGTTATAATTAATGAGTATAAATTACGTGTATTTTAAACTGTGAAATCTTATTAGATTTTGATTTTAATAGGGCTTTTTTAACAAATATTGTTAAAAAATAAAATGTAATAGTGGTCATGTAAATCCATAATGACTAAGGTTATCAAAGTACCTAATTTAATTATTTATAACTAACTCCTTACCCTTTAAAATTATCTCTACATATTAAAGCAAGTTATTGCATTTCATTAATACTCACTGTGGTTACAAGATAAAATATAAAAATGTAAAAATTCAAGCAAACATATTCTATGCATCTACTGAGATTTAACTGCTTGCCTGATTATCCTGAGTTATCTAGGGTTCGTATATATTGCAGTTAATTATTATCCCGAGAAAACTCGGGCGAAGCAGAATTTGTTAGTACGATTTCTTTTATCACGATTTTACTCGGTCTGGAGGAAATGAAAGGAAATATTCAGCTTTGATAGGCACTTTGCCAAATTTTGTTGGTTGCGCGGTTCTTTTGGAGGGACTGGTCGCATGTTTCTTTATTGTATAGTATACGTTGGCTTGTGGATTAGTAATGTATAAAGAAGGATGAATGCGTTGGAAAAAAATAAAATAATAGCAATGATGGAAGATAGCAAAAGTGATGAATTTTCAGGTAGTGATTATGAAAAGGTGGGGGGAAAAAAATTCAAATCGAACGAGACAGTGTACTTTGTGCTCCCGTGAGAGAGATTCCAGCAGTAAGCCAGTAAGAAAAGAGACCAGATACCAGTGTAGGTATCACTGTGTGTTGTCCCTTGTTTAAAAAACTATCATAATTTTAACTATAAGATTAATATTTAACTTTTTTTCGTTTGCCCGAGATACCTCGGGATAGTAAACTAATATTAAAAATAAATGCCTTACCTTCAAAAAATTAAAATTTCAACTTAAAACCTACATATTTTGATTCGTTTCGTTTTGTTGTATTTAATAATAAAATAAAAAAATGTGATGATTTTTGCAATTCTTTTCAAAAAAATTTGTAACGGAAGTGGTTAAAATAATACAAAACAACTTATCACTTCTGGTGCTTTAATGGCTTATTGGAACCTTAAAGTATATTAACTGGGTTTTAACCCCTGGAACTGTACACAAAGCTATGACACTATCTGCATCAAACTAACTTTCAACACTTGCCAACCTTGGCTACATCAGGCCTTTCAGGTTTGTTCTAATCAGCAGTTCTCTTCTTGTTATGAATCATGCTGATTATGATCTTTCTTCTCATTTTAACCTAGTCAGTTTGACATAAAATCTAACTGCTTATTTACTAAACCTTTAGACTGACCAAGTATGTGACAAAAGGAGACATAAAAAAAAAAAAAAAAACATAAAGCTAACTGTTAGTAAAACGTAAATGTCATTTATCTTCTTTCAAATATGACCAACTATTACAAGTGTAAAATATTTAATGCTACTTGATAAATTGCATGAAGTTTATTTAATTCTCAAACCTATTAACAATTATGTTAATTCATGTTTAGTAATAATGCGTACTACTTAGGGATCTATTTTATTTTTAGGATGGTATTACAAAAGTGAAATTCAGGCATAGATAATATCTTCAATTGAATTTATTCAGTTCCCATTTGCTCATAAGTCCTTAATTTTTTTCATTAATGGTCCTTAAAAGTTCTTAAAAGTACTTAATTTCCATGTGCAGAAATGTGTACGAACCCTGAAAAACAACAACTTATGTAGACATTACAAAGTTGTGAAACCGCCCTTTTATCCCTCTGAGAGGTAGTATGAATGCTATCGAAAAACCCTTATCAGTGAATGTTTTTCATGGGTTATTTGACAGTGCCTCCAGCAGAAAGAGGGATAAAAGTAAAGGGGTCAAAATGACCCCCCGTCCTCCATTCTACGAATACATACCTTTACTTCAAAAACTAACAAACCTAGAATGCTGATTTTTTTTTTTTTTTTTTATATATATATATATATTTGTTATCTATTTAGGAAAAGTCAAAAAATTCCAAACGATTTCTTCCAATAAAACAAAAGTAATCAACTGTCAAAAGTGTTCAGGGGTGAAAATTATCCCTACCGCCGTTTTAGTGTTAACTTGTTATTTTATTAAAGAGAGCTTTAAGAAAAAGTTGTGCTGTAGAAATTCTTTAATCCATGCACTTTAAGGCCGAGGATTGTGCATATTACTGAATTTAGTACATTATAGGTCATGCTTTTCTGAGTTTTGTTTACAATTTTTTCCTTTTTAACCACTCTACTCACAGCGTATCATATATAATATGATACTTCAGGTTTCTTCCATGAGTCCACCATATGAAATGTGATGTGGAAGCAAAGTGTCACTGGTGGCCCAGAAATGCATATAAATTATATCAGAATGTTGTGAAACTTGATTAAATGGGATTGCTTGATTTTTACCTTTGTTGCCATGAGTATTATTCATTATTTTATTCTAAGATGTAAAGTGCATGAAGCTTACAGCATGCAGTCGGAATTTAGAAATGTTTCTTGTGGTGCAAGTGGTTTGAAGTTTTATATGTAAATATGGCAACAAGATGTAATAGTTGCTGATATTTAATTTCTTAAGTTTATTTTATTTTATTATTGTATGGAAAGAAATATAAATACATACATATATATATATATATATAATTATTATTACTAAGTTGAATGTTTATTTTAATTGTAAGTAATATATTTTCCTCATTATATTGTAAAAATAATACATAAATAACATATGCAAGAATCCAAATATTTTGGGGAAAAAAAAACACCATATTTTATAGGAATTTATATACATGTTAGGCTGAGTTGCAAAATCCATTCAGATGCACAGTAATACTCAGCAATCTAAAATCACAGGCACTTGAAACTTCATTCTCTTAATTTCCCAGTTCTGTTTCCTCATATGATATAGTTATTGAGCCAGATTAAATTAAAATTAAAATGAACTACTAGTCCACATCATTAGTTTGAATTTGACTGTTCTTGTTATTTAAACCTTTGTCTGATATTGTAGTTAATTTCAGACATAGCGACCATCATGCTGGAATCACATGCGATCAAGAACGACAGCCGGAACATCCTGCAGCAATTCCAGTGGTAGCTCGTGCAGAAAAATATGATAACGTAAGCCATTTGTACATGTAGGTAAGAGGTATGGGCCTATGAGGTAGTCATTAACAATACTCTCCCACACATTCATGGAGAAGCGAGTTTGGAATGCATGTGGACGTGTGCCGTGTGGATTTTGAGTTGGCCACACGTGCATGTTGTGGCTATTGAAGATGCTATCCTGTGAGAAAGTTGCCTCGTTCGTAATTAGCACATCCGATGGGAAATCCGCCTGCGCCGCACACTGCTGCAAGAACCAATGACAGAAATGAACTCGAAGAGGGTAATCTGTCTCTTGCAAGGTTTGGACTCTCTGCAAATGATATGGGTACAAACCATTTTCATGCAATACTCTCTAAATGGTGGAATGACTCAGCTGTGGACAACATGCAATAGCTCATGTACTTGTCTGAAGTGATTCATGCACAATGTTCAAGATGGATTCTTCAATGCGAGGTTCTCATCACTTCTTTTTCCACTCCTAGTGTCAAAGGTGGCTTCAAATGACCCGTTTTCGCACAGAGACCGATGCAACCTCTCGAACATTGTGTGCTTTGGCATATGCCTGTTCGGAAACCGTTCCTGGTACAACCGTAGCACTGTTCTGCTGTTCCCATTAGCAGCATGAGATGCATGTCAGCATTTTCCCTGTGCGTACACTTACCCATCACTCTCAACAGCAGAGTTGCGAATGATCCTCTGATGCATTGGATCGTGGTTTGTCCACCTCACTACCGCTGCATTGCCAACCAATCACAGCTGTAGTTCCTATTACTGTTAGAGTTCCCTTTTTTGAACATTCATTGTGAATACTGTATTGCTGCAAAGAAGCACTTTGCGTTGATTTTGTACATAAACACATTTTCCTCTTGTGTCATTTTTTTGTGTTCCTGCCGTAACCCGTCACTTTAGACCCTACATTCCTAAACAGAAAATGCATGTTTCAGTACACTCCACAACCCCTCCAAGTTTGTCCCATGATCTATGAAACACACTGTATATACAAAACAACTTATCACCTCTGGTGCTTTAATGGCTTATTGGAACCTTAAAGTAGTATATTAACTGGGTTACAGCCCCTGGAACTGTACATAAAGCTATGACATTGACTGCATTAAGCAGAGCCTGACTAACTTTCAACACTTACCAACCGTGCCTACATTAAGCCTTTCAGGTTTTTTCTAATCAGCATGTGTGTCTCTAGGCAAGCAGCAGCAGTGACAAACATTCAGTCTTTTGTTATGAATTATACTGATTATGATCTTACTTTTCGTTTTAATCTATGCCATTTGACATAAAATCTACCCGCTATTTACTAAACCTCTAGACTGACCAAGTGTGTGACAAAATGAGACATAAAAAAAATCAACATAAAGCTGTTAGTAAAACGTAAATGTCATTTATCTTCTTTCAAATATGACCAACTATTATAAGTGTAAAATATTTAATACTACTTAACAAGTTGCATAAAGTTTATTTTATTCTGAAACTTATTAATAATTATGTTAGTTAATTCATGCTTAGTAATAATGCATACTACTTAGGGATCTATTTTATTTTTAGGATGGTATTACAAAAATGAAATTCAGGCATAGAATAATATTTTAAATTTAATTTATTCAGTTCCCATTTGCTCATAGGTCCTTAAATGTTTTTACTAATGGTCCTTAAAAGTACTTAATTTCCGTGGGCAGAAATGCATACGAACCCTGTATATTATTTCGCTTCGCTAGCAGTGTTACTTTTTTATAGCATATTTTTGTTGTTGTTGACTATTGTTCACTTTTCTGACTTATAGTCAGCCCAAGCCCACGAAATTCATCGTGGCAAGGAGTGCAAGATATGCCTTTCGTTGGCAACAGCCTTGAGCACATTACAGGTGACAGTTCGATTTAGCTCAGTTTTGCCGCCAATTTTGATGGAGAGAGCACCCTGGGGGAGGAGGGTTCAAAGGTCTCCCATCCTTCTTCCCTTACCACCAACCTTTTGAGAGGACTTTTGCCTCACATATTTAGAGTGCCCCTATGCCGCATGGACACTATACATTTACAAACATCCATGTCTTCTCCTGGCATTTCGGCACAGCAGTCAGCAATGCTAACGACTATACTGGTTGGGCGGCTTTTTATAACATAAATGTATGTATAATTGTTCAGTCAATATGTCTGAGTGTAGGTTTTAATGAAGCACAAAATATTTGCATATTTAGACAAAAGATAAAATGTAATTTTTTTTGTTTTTTTATATTATTATTTTAATATTGCTTCATTTTAAATGTTAACCATAAGCAATGTCCCTTTAATATCGTCACTATATAAAGGCGCTCGTTTGACATTTGCACGACGGCGCCGATTAGGCTTGGCACGGGCCTGCACATATCATAGGCTGACATGCCCTGTTCATCTATTTTGTGGAGCTCAAGAAAAGTCCCATTAAAACGTTTGTTTTACTTACATCAAATATTCTCTTTTGGTAGGCAGCATCATTTTGTACTATGTATAACTATCAACAACACCAAAAACCAACAACAAAATTATTATTTTTGTATTTTTGAACATCATTTATAATGCTGCTTGTTTCAGCACTTACATTTCACTCTCATCATTGCTTTTTGTAGGCTACTTATTATCATTATTTCCTGGTGTATTAAAAAATGTTGTTTTCCTAAAATGTTCAAATTCTGTTATTCTTAAAAGCCTTAGCTTCGAAAATCATCCAGGGTAATGTATTTACTTCTCATAAAAGTTCTCGTAAATTTGAGGTTTCATTTTTGGTAAAGAAAAACAATTCTGTTGCTTATGCTGAAGAAAACATAGAACCTGAAAAGTTTGTAATGTTCCTTTTAGTTTCAGTAAGGGATGTCAGTAGTCACAAAATGAGTGACCCAGTTTTTTCAAGAAAATTCATGAATAAAATAATTCATTTTTAAATGAGTGGGAAACATAAAGTGTGTGTGTGGGGGGGAAAGGATTAATTCACGAAACTGCAGTGATACAGTTCATACCTAAAACAAAATTAATGCGAGTGCAAAGTGAAAACATAGCAGAGAAAAAGGGATAAATGTTAAGGAAATTTTCTGAAGTACAGAGGATTCCTTTAATAAAAGTGTATGAAAATTCTTGACATCAATTGCATATCTACTGATGATATTACTTTCAAAATAATTTTTCTGGTCTTAAAAATTAAAGCAAAAATAAGTAAATATGATATTTTAGTATCCCATTAGTAAGTTTTTTGCCTATGAATGTCTATGCTACTTGTCTATGTCATTGAGTTCCACACGTGCATTATTAGCAACTATGGAGAATTCTAGAATTAAAATCTTGGATTTATTAAAAAAAAGTGCTGCATCCTTCAGCTTTCTTCCCCCCCCCCCCATTTTAAACACTAGGAAAATTTCAACAAATGCCTTGAATGAAATCTTATTTGTGTTTATTATAAAGAAACCATTTATGACGAGTCTTCAAAAGGTGAAGTATTCTGATTTCAAACTTTAAAGTTATGCCTCATTATGCCTTTAAAGTTTGAAATCACAGTTTGAAAAGAGGGGGACAAAGGTAGTCTGTATGTAAATATTAACTGTATAAATTCAATTTTAATTTTAAAAAGTGGGAAATATCGACCCAAAAGTTTAGATTGATCTACAATTAAATATTTTCAGATCCACGATCTGGTTTGAATATAATAATAATAATAATAATAATAATAATAATAATAATAATAATAATATGCTGTGCCATATGTGCATAAAAGGCTGTATAATTTCATTAATAAAATAAAATTGCTTTCTCAACCAAAATATATTCTTAATGTAGTGTGCTTTTGTTAGTGTATTATTAATGTAGTGTGCTTTTGTTAGTGTATTATTAATGTAGTGTGCTTTGCCAAATACTAAATGTGCTAATTTTGAAAATGGTGTAGAAAACTGATCACCCTACAAAGTTGTAAGAATTTAAAATGATTACATTACTCATTCAGTTTATTTAGAATGAATAAAATCATTGATTCAAAATATATACATGCAAGTTTTGATTTATATATTTTAGTTATATTTTTACTGTTCATACAGTCTGTTGTTTTGGTCTCATGTGAATAATGTATTTTTCATAATTTTTTGTAAGCTCTTTTTTTAATCACTTAGACTGGGAGTCATAGCATTAAAATTTTCTTAGACTGAATAATATTTCTCACATTTTTCAATTAATATTTTTTTGTAATAAATAAATATTTTCTAGTCTTATTTTTTCAAATTTTTTGTGCCTTATTTTAAAGTTATACTGATGAAACTGCAATAAATGGAATTTTATATGGACATAATATGTAATAATATTATATGGACATAATATGTAATATTGTTTATGAGAATAAAAACCTATTTGAAGTTTTTCATTTATGTAAATAAATAGAAAGAATGTATTATACACTCATTTTTGTGTATGTGTGCATGTGTGTATGTATGAGAGAGAGAGAGAAAGGAAAGAAAAAGATTAATTCAGTAGTGGAAAATTAACCCCAACTTTTTTTTTTTGGTGTGTGTAAGAGACAGAGAGAGAAAGACCAAAAAAGATCATTTCACAAATGGAAAATTAACTTGATAACTAAAAGATTTCACAATATGTATGATAATATTACTCTCAACATCATTTCTAGTATCCTATGTGAAATATTTGGTTTTAATATGCTTAAATATAACCTAAAGGGAATCCAGTATTATCCCTTTTTGAGTGTATTTTGATACTTATAATAACAGTAGGAACTCCCATACTATTCCATCAACTAGTTGGCTAGCATTAAACCATCAAACTTGGCAGAGATATCACCAAAGATGTACCAATCATTCTTATGGAATTCTGAAGGAATGGATACCTGTTTATTAATAAACAATAAGTTTACAACCAGCATTTTTTTTGGGAGGGCACTTCATAAAAAGGCTTTTAGCATTTTCTATTATTTTGATAGATCACCTGATATTAGCGGAAGCTCTGTTTAAAATGCTATGAGTACAGATTTTCTGTAGATAATTTTTTTATTCTGTTATTATTTTGTCGGCCATATTCAGCTGACCATATTGTGCCCATTTATAAACACTCTTTTATGGCAGGGTGCCATAATCCACTGCTTGCTGTTATGTTAAAGACAGGAACTGAATTTTAATCAAGTTTTCAAAATCCAAGGAAAAAATGCGGCAATAGCAGCTAATTTATATATTTGCTCATTTAAACAAGAAGTGACGTATCTAGAACAAATCAGGTTTGTAACAAATGAAAGCACAGATGTTATGATCACACTTATCCACAACTGTCTGTAAATCATGTTACTTGTCGATGGGTTAATATGCAAGTACCTTATACAGTCAAAAGTCTTTAATCCGGACTCGTCGGGACTTCGGCAATTCCGGATTATCGGTTTTTCCGGATTATACAGGGGTTGGACAAAAATATGGAAACACCTTTAAAAAAACATGTTTCTTTGTTTCTTTGCTTAATATGGTGTAGGAAACCCTTTGGCATCCAAAACAGCTTGCAGTCTTCTCGGAATGGATAAATACAGTTCCTGTATGTTTGCCAAGGGAATATTATACCATTCTTCCTGCAAAATGGTGGCAAGTTCAGATAACGATGTTGGCGGTGGATAACGAGAACGCACTTTCCGTTCCAATGTAGACCACAAAGGTTCGATAATATTCAGGTCTGGTGACTGTGGTGGCCAGGGGAGATGGGACAACTCATCCTCGTGCTCAGGAAACCAGTCCTGGACAATGTGAGCTGTGTGAACAGGGGCTTTGTCATCTTGGAAGACACCATCACCATCGGGGAATAACGTTTGTACCATGGGATGAACTTGATCGGCCAAAATGTTCACATAAGCCTTGGCAGTCATGTGCCCTGACACAGTTATCATGGGGCTAGCAGAGAACCACGATATGGCTGCCCAAACCATAACAGAACCCCCGCCATGTTTCACTCTTGGCAACAAGCAGTCTGTATTATAGGCTTGAGATGGCGTTCTCCAGACGTAAACTCGGCCAGAAGTGGGAAACAATGTGAAAGAAGACTCGTCAGACCATATTACTCGCTTCCACTGCTCTATGGTCCAGGCTTTATGACTTAAACACCACCTTTTCCTGTTACGGGCATTAGCATCACTGATGAGTGGCTTCTCAATTGCAGCACGGCCAACAATTCCCTGTTTATGAAGCTCCCTTCTAATTGTTTTGGTACTCGCAGGGTTCGGTAACACAACATTCATTTCAGCAGTAACTTTTTCAGCTGTGGTCTTCTTATTTTTCGTCACAATTGCCCTTAATGATCGTCTGTCACGATCACTCAGGACACACTTTCGTCCGGGCTGTGATTTAACAGATGATCTTTTTCCGCTTTTCAAATATGCCGAATAAATCTTCGATACAGTACCTCTTGAAACACTAAACACCTCGGCTACCTCTGCTTACGGAAGCACCTACCATACGTGCTCCAACAATTTGCCCACGTTCGAAGTCTGTTAACTGTGACATAATGCAATGACAACCTCACATAACAGTACTCCGATAACAACTGAACTGTTTAGCACATTTACGAAGTTGTATAGGTGGCGTCAGTAGTCAAAAATGCCAGCGCCAACTACATATTTCATTAAAATCAATCTTTCTTTTCAAACATGCATTTCACAAGGTGTTTCCATATTTTTGTCCATCCACTATAGATCATCAGTTTAAATCTGGTAAGATGGCATGCAGAAATTGTAAAATTAAAAATATGAAACCGTAATTTATGAAATAAAGAGCAATTATGATCTAAAGGGTATATAAATTTACAAAAAAAGCTTAATATTTATTTGTTTACTTTATTAAACATTTCTTTCAACGCGCGCATGCGTAAAGCATACATTACGCATAGTCGAAATTAGAAAATTGCAACCAGAAAACTATTTGATGTGTATTCGTGATATTTATAATGACAAGGAATTTCATTTAAATCATATCAAAGTCGGAGTACATCGAGATGAAATAGTACATTTAGTAAGGAATTTTAAGTCAAATAAAATAAAAACATCTGCCCTGAAGATAAGGATAGTGCTGACAGATCAACTTCCAGTTCATTGCTCGCTGCGGCGTCCTCCCCTCTGCAGAGCAGCGTGAACTTGATAATCAGATTTCGGAATGGTTAGAGAAACAAAGGATATGCTTTTATCCATTTTTTTTGCAGCAATTCCACTTTTTGTTTGATGGACATTGAAATATGCTTTTGCTTTGTAGATCCTTTGGCAGCTCCAGAATCTGAAATTCTTTTTGACATAATTGAAAGTTCAAGCTTACTTTTATAAAATTGCTCTAACAGTCTGCAAAAAATAATAAGCCGGGTCCAATTAGAAGGTTAAGGAACAACGCAATCTGCAATATTAACTGAAATAGATAATTAGATAATTTTAGCTTAGCTTATACTGTCCGTTATACATTAAACGCGCATGCATAAACATATTATGCACATGCGTAAAGGTGTCATGCGCATGCGTAGACGCATTATGCGTTTATGCATGCGCAAAATGTTTGTAGCTTTGAGGTCCGTATTATAGATCATTCCAGATTATGGACGTCCGGATTAAAGACTTTTGACTGTAGTATAACTAAATCATATATTTTAAATGCTACATTAAATAAAGATTTTTTATAATTAGAGTATTATATTTATAAGATTGTATTTCTTTTTCTTATTGAAATTCTTATGAAGAATTATAAAAGTTGCATTTAAATATTTTATAGGTATAGAGCCCCAGAAGTTTTGTTAAGGGCAACAAATTATAATTCACCTATTGATATGTGGGCTGTAGGATGTATAATGGCCGAGTTATATACCCTTCAACCATTATTTCCTGGAAGAACTGAAATAGACCAAATTTTTCGAATATGTTCTATTCTGGGAACTCCTGACCAGGTTAGTGCATTTGATCAACAGCTTTGAATTTATCAGTTTATATTTATTCATATATTTTATAACATTTGCAACTACATTTTATTTTTTTTAATTATATGCATTAAGTAAAATTATGAGTGACTTACTTGTTACATTTTAAATATTATTATTGTTGGCAATTTATCTTTTATACATTTTAGATGAAAATCTGTGTTCTTTTATAGTAAAAACATGTAGTTTTCTTAGAGCATAATTGTTGGTTTCTAAAGAAGTTGATTAGTTCATCATTTCAAGAAAAGAATCTACAAAGTATCTGTTTTAAAGTATTTAATGAAACTGAGAAACTTATATGTAATAATGTGTTCTGTGGTTTCACTGGTTTACTTTTGTAAAGAAAACAACTTAATATAGTAATTTATATTTTTGCTATATTTTAGAGTATGTGCTGGTAAAATATAAAAGAGTATTATGGTTAAAAAAAATCACAAATAGGCTAATTTTTATTTATTGATAATAAAATACAGAAAATAATTACTTACTGTAGATCCTTTTGAAAGCTATCCCTTCCTGCATTGCCAGCCTTCTTTCTGGCTTAGTCATTAATCAATGTTATTGTTAAAAAATAAAGAAATAGTTAATAAACATATGCATTCAAAAAAATATGAAAGCTCAGAAAACAGAACATTGAGCTTACGAATTCACATGAAAATAATGTAATTTCAAATACTAAAACACAAAAATTTCCTACCTCAGCGAGTTTTCAAACATTTTAATCTCTTAGTTCAAATGACATCACATGTAAATGCTGTTCTAAATGGCGAAGCAAGTAAGACTGTTATTCTGGCAAAGCAAAGAATTGATTGTTAAGATATCTTAAGTAATTCTGTTAGAAAATCATGAAAATTCAAATTTTAAAATGCAAAAATAAAACAAAGCTTATTGCTGGTAGAAAATCGTAGCTTTAAGATGCTATACCATATATTCCAGCATATAAGACACACTTTTAGTACACAAATTAAGAGGGAAATTTACTGCTGTGTGTAATATATCAGATAAAAAAAGATAGATTAAAAAATAAGGGAAAGATGATAGTAAAAAAATTAGATTTCTACATGTACTTAAATGGTGTTTATTTAAAAGAAATAACATATCTTATGAACGTAAAAATGTTCCTTATCGGATAACAAAAAGTTCATCATACACTGGTGTGCAAAAATTAAAGACGAAGTCGAAAAATTAGCATATCAACTGAACGAAGAGGCAGAGCGGACAGAAAGACCAACCAGGAGATTAAGTAAGGTGATGTACAGTAGCGCATGCACAGATATGCAGGTAGACGTAATGAGGGAGTGTCTGAGTAGTATAAAGCATGTTGTCGGTGTAAGATCAGTATTTCTGGCAAAGAGATTGCACGCCGTATAGCAGTTAAAATCACACCGAGTTGCTGCCTCAGCAAGAAATGGCGAATAATCAGTCTGTTAGACGACATCTGGATGCTTTTACCCGAGGTCAAATCATTGGAAGTTGGAGGAAGGCCGCAGTGTGACAAGTGTGGCTGCAGAGTTCGGAATTGCTCACAACATCGTTTCACGACTTTGGAGACAATTTCAAACTACAGGAACAGCTATCCGGGGGTTTAGTAGTGGTCATTCACGAGGAAACACACCCGCAGATGACCGGTATAGTGCCTTACAGGCCAGAAGAAACAGGCGGCAGGCAGCGGGAGAAAT
Source organism: Stegodyphus dumicola (assembly GCF_044657685.1). Classification (NCBI taxonomy): domain Eukaryota; kingdom Metazoa; phylum Arthropoda; class Arachnida; order Araneae; family Eresidae; genus Stegodyphus; species Stegodyphus dumicola. The sequence continues at coordinate 89,706,603 of NC_140774.1, read as the reverse complement.
CGCTAGATACACGACACAGGCGACTGGACGACCGATATCGTGTTTTACCGTGGCCAGAAGACTGCATGGTGGTGGTCTGTTTGCACGACGCCCTGTACGGTGTGTACCTCTAACGCCTGCCCATCGGAGAAGGCGTTCTCTGTGGTGCCGGGAACACCGGAATTGGAGAGACAATGAATGGGGACGAGTACTCTTTACAGATGAGAGCAGATTCAGTCTGAGTAGCGATTCTCATCACATACTCATCTGGAGAGAGCGGGGAAGCCGCAATCATCCCTCGAACATCATTGAAAGGGACAGGTATGGAGGTGGCGGTGTTCTCGTTTGGGGAGGCATCATGCTTGGTAGTCGTACAGACCTTCACATCTTCGACGCAGGTTCACTCAACGGGACCCGTTATTGTAACGAGATTCTTCTTCCATATGTGCGTCTTTTTAGAGGCACTATGGGTCCGCAGTTCCCTTTCATGGACGACAATGCACCATGTCATAGCACAGTAGCTGCCGAACAGCTCTTAGAGAGTGAGGATATTGAACGTATGGATTGGCCGGCACGATCTCCGGATCTCAATCCCATCGAGCATGTATGGGATTTTCTAGGCAGACGCTTGGCAGCTGCCTAGAAATAAAGCTTCTTTTTATTCCTCTGATTTCTCTTTTAGTAAGTGTTGCTTACATTACTCATGTCCTTACGTATTGGGGATCTTACGGTATTAAATGTTTTGTTTGGAAAGCTTTTGTACAAAGTTATATTGAAAAAACCGTCTCATCCTTAATTTTTGCACACCAGTGTATTCTTCTTTTGTTATATCTTCAAGTACATGATCGAATTCTGTTTCATCTTCACTATTATTATTACTCTTATCCATAAATAAATAATTGTCTTCCATTATGTCTAGATTGTTAGATATGCTACATATTTTTAAATTATGTCGGGTGTAATTTCATTTTATTTATAATCCACTCGTACACTATTTGTTGACTGGCATGATGCATTTGGGCTCCTTTTGCAATTGCTTTTTCATCTTCTAACATTCACATATTCTATTGTTGGTTTAAATTTCTTTGAATGGTTTATTAAGACACACAACTAATGATGTTAATCTGCCTGAAATAACTGTCATGTGTGTGTTAGTCTTTTATCAATTTTGTCATATTATCCATTAAAAGGAATCTGAACGAGTCCCAAGCTAAAGGACTTTCTGGATTTTTAAGGCAACAGGACACTTTTGCCAAACCCACAATTTTACACCATTTTCATCCATTTATCCTTTCTCATAAACATGAATGAAAACATCAGTCGAAAAATTACATTTCGGCGGCATCTTATAATGATAACCATGAGTTTTAATTTTTTACCGTATGGCTAAACAGGAAAACACTACAATAAGGTGAGATTTTTTGTGACTTGTTATTTTTATGTGATTTATTTTTGTTCCTTTCACATCAGTTGTTTTATTTTCTGTCATATCAAACATTATTGGAGTTTCATTCATATTTCCAATTTGTGACTGTGCATTTCCCCCCCTTCATAGATACATAACATACTTCTGGGAACTTATCAATTTGTTGCCAAAATCTTTTAGAAAAGTTTGTGAAACTTTTTTTTTCCTCATAGAGCTAAATTATTCCATGCCATAAATTTACTACATCAGCTGAGTTGCTTTAAAGGTTCCAATTTCATTTGCATTCTTTTTTGTCCACATTAAGGCTAATAAATGTACACATTCATGTTACAATTAATCCATTCTGATGATTTTCTACGACCCAGTTTGCAAAACTTTCTTCTAGGAAACACGTTTATTCTTAGGCATATTAATTATTATGATTTATTTATTTTTTTTTCCACATCTACGGAGCTTTCACCAATACCAAACATCCTTGCTGCAGCATGATTTTGATTTTCTTTTGCAAATTGAATGACTTCGCATTTGAAACCAGCACTGTATTTGTTTTGTTTGGCAGAAGCTATATTTAACATATTTATAGCTGTATTTCAATTAAAGCAAATGTCATTTGCTAAAGCCTTCATTGTTCACTTCTAAATCACTGCTTCAAATGATTACAGGGGGGAAAAAAAATCTGACTCTTAATTCCTCAAATTTATTTGGGTCAGACGTGCATTCTTGCCCTAAATTGTGTCCTGCTTTTCATAAAAATCTAGAATAACAGTCTTGTGCACACCTGTATTGAATATTACCCGTGTTTTTTCAGCATTATTTATTCCCTCAAGCATCCCCTCCCCCGCACACATATTGTTACCCTTATTGTTTGTATTTTTAGTATACCATTGTTCAATAGCCTGGGACAAATCTTCAGATGAAGGTCTTCAAAAGATAAGAGCATTAAACACATGTACATTTCAGGTTTCTTTATCAATGAAATAATGTTCATTATGTGGAGAATATACTTAATTTTTTTTTAATATTTGCATTGTTTTCTTATTTTGTAACTTTTGTTTTAAAATTTATAAAAATTCCAGTTTTTAAAATCAAGAGTGAAGCATATTTTGTTTTAAACAGATATGCCTATTGCAATTGTGCAACAAAAAATTATATCTCTAAAAATGGCAGAAAATTTCAAAAATTTGTTAAATATGCACATTATATATATTTATATTTAAAAAACTGAAAGTCAAAATTTGAGTATTTGATGCTAACCCTTTCCATGCAATGAACTCGTAGACTTACTAACAGATTCTTCATTTTATTGTAACAAAGATTGTCTGAATATTTAAAGCTTAGAATATGTTAAAAGTTTCTATCACTAATGTAAGTATTTCTCTATTATATTTTATCTAAATAATTAGTTATAAATTACAGTGATATTGCAAGATTATTACATTATTGCAGTATTAGATTTGGCATTTTTTTTACTTCTAATTTTATATTGAAATGAATTGCTTTTATATAGTTCATATTATAAAATTTGTTTTCTAGAGAGATTGGCCTGAAGGATATCGACTTGCTTTAGCAATGAATTTCAAATTCCCACATTTTACAGAATCTTCCTTGCACTCAGTTGTTAGGAATATTAGTCCAGAGGGTTTTTCTTTGTTGAAGGATCTGCTTCGATGGAACCCCGACAAAAGGCCAACTGCTGTAATGGTATGCACTTTATTATTTTTTTGGGGGGGGAGGGCAAAACTTTAGCTAAAAAAATTTCCAAACTTTTTTGTTCTCTAGACCACTTGCTGAATTTTTCTCATTCCAAAACTTGTGAGGCGATGTAATATTAATGCTTGAGCATTCCAAAACAGGGTGAAATTCTGCGGGTAAAGTTTTACCATTCCAAAACACTCAGGTGAAAGAAAAATGTATGGAAATGTCACGTGATAAGTGAGAAATTTATCCGATATGGTGAAAATTTATCTAATAGTAACAGCTGTCAGGTGAAGTTTTGCACTGTCTGAGTGGTTCTAGAATGCTACCCTAATATTGAATTTAAAAAAATACATCAACTTCAAAAGTGCTTTTGACACCGTACACACACACACATCACTTTGATAGTTATTTACTGTAGAGTGGAAAATTTTGAAATAAAAAAGTGTGCAAAGTTTTAATTCATATACCTCTATTAATCAAAGTGCACAAAATGCATATTTATTAATATTATTACAAAAAATAAGTACACACATACATACACACATACTTTGGCCAATGATTTCCAATCTCCCCTCCCCCTAAGAATAGTGGCAACTGTACTGAAATCCCATTTCATGGTGTATTAAAGTAGAAAAGCTGTCAAAAACTTTCTTGTAAAATAGTCCATAATGCATGATAAGTAACAGGTATGCCTATCTAGAGCCATAATTGCTGATATCCCTTTTAAAACTAAATGTTAAATTAAGGCTTATTCCTGTCAGTTGTTTTTGTAAAGTGATACTCAATTCTTCAATGTCACTCTATAGATTGTTAATTCATTGTGGTATTTCCACAGTCTAAACATCCTCAAACCTGGTTTTAAAGTCTATGTGGTGGGCATTTAAATGTTGAACGCAAGGTGAAATATCTTCATCGTGGCAGTTTGTAACAAACTGGGAAACGAAAAATTCTCACTGTCCAACATTTTGCTTAGTTATGTTAATGCAGGTGAAAGAAAAGCTGCAGTGATGGACTATAGATTGTCACTCTATAGATTGTTAATTCATTGTGGTACACTTACGTTTGTGAAAATTGCAACACCAAGAAGGAATCGTCATAATTGAATGCAATTTAATACACAGTTGAGTGGTAGTGGTACAAATAAATGATTAAATGTTCAAAGCAAACAAACAAGAACAAGAGATCAGAATCAGTATTTTGTGTGGCCACCACGCGCCGCAATAAGTGCTGCTACACGACGTGGCATGAAGTCAAACAAAGTTTGAATGTCTGACTGAGGAAGAGCATTCCATATCGTTTGTACGCGTACCCAAAGTTCATCTGCAGACGCAACAGGACGAGGATCACGAGCAAGACGCCGACCAATGACATCCCACACATGTTCAATTGGCGACATATCCGGGGAACACGCAGGCCAAGGAAGAAGCTGTACCTGCTGCGCTGCAAAGAAGGATTTAACAATCCGAGCAGTATGAGGGCGGGCATTGTCCTGTTGAAATACAGCGCCTGGCAAGCTTTGAAGGAAGGGAACAGCTTCGGGCTGTAGAACTTCACGGATATACCGGTTGCTGTTCAGATTGCCCACAATTCGTAGCAATTGAGATCGTCTATGATATGCTATGGCGCCCCAGACCATAACTCCGGGTGTTCGTCCACTGTGGCGTTCGATAATGCACTCCGGAAGGTGGCATTCACCGGCATAGCGTCTGACACGAATGTGGCCATCATGGTACCACAAATTAAAGCGGGATTCGTCAGAAAACACGACATGCTGCCAATCAGCACGCCAGTCTCTATGCTGATTGGCCCATTGTAGCCGCAGGCGGCGATGGTCGTGCGTTAGGGGGATCCTGTATAAAGGAGTCCGTGCGCACAGTCCACACTGCAGCAGACGTCTACGAATTCATGAAGCACACAATGAAACACCTGTAGCTATTGACCACAGTGCTGCCAATTGTCTAGAGGAAGCTGTACGATCCGTCCGCGCCATGCGGACCAGGTGTCTATCATCGCGAGCTGACGTCACATTTCGGGGTCCACTCCCGGATTTCCGAGTTGTCCGACACTCGTCCGTCCACTGCTTCCAAACGCGCATCACTGTGCTGCTGTTACGCTGCACACGAGAGGCTACTGCACGATACGACAATCCAGCTTCACGAAGGCCAATGATTCTCCCTCGTTCAAACTCTGTAAGTTGTTCAAATCTCGCTCTCTTTCATCGACGAGGCATAAGTACAGATTGAGTTAACGTTTACCACTAGCAGATAACCACTGATAACCATACACGCCTCGCTACAGCCGTCTATTTATTCGGATCCATCAGCCGTTCAGAGGGCGCTGCTCAGCATACGCATGCGCTACGGATTTGCAATTCTAATCATTTGCATATCATGCGCTACTTTGCATTTCCTGAAAATTTCAGCTCACTCGCGTAAGTCCTTCATGGTGTTGCAATTTTCACAAATGTGAGTGTATTTCCACAGTCTAAACATCCTCAAACCTGTTTTTAAAGTCTATGTGGTGGGCATTTAAATGTTGAACGCAAGCTGAAATATCTTCATCGTGGCAGTTTGTAGTTTGTAACAAATTGGGAAACGAAAAATTCTCACTGTCCAACATTTTGCTTAGTTAGGTTAATGCAGGTGAAAGAAAAGCTGCAGTGATGGACTATCTTCATCGTGGCAGTTTGTAACAAACTGGGAAACGAAAAATTCTCACTGTCCAACATTTTGCTTAGTTAGGTTAATTCAGGTAAAAGAAAAGCTGCAGTGATGGACTTTGGTTTTTATTACATTTAGATTGTAATTATTAACTGCAAGTTAACCTTATTAAATTTAGTAGACAGCTAGTTAAATAAGTGTTGTCTGGTTTCCATATGATTAAATTTTCTTTTAAAAGGGTTTTAAAGGGTACCTTTAGCATCCCCAAAACTCTAAAGTAGTCTCAAAAGTTTAAAGAAAAGTCTTGTCAAACATGAGCCTTTTTACAACTGCATTCTTCAGTTTGAAGCCGTAATTGATGAAAGTTCTGGACATTGTTTTCACAGAACTGTGCAAATAACCAAATCATCCCTTTTTTCTTCTTCACTGTCACCAGGCACTTGCTTGAAAACATAGATCTTGAAGATGTTTAGAGAAAATTCCCTTGGAGGAGAACTTCCCTTTGTTAACTTACAAAATCATTTCATGCTGCATTTTACACACATTCCTTAATAATTTCCCAGGTACTTTTCTGTTTTGCTGCCGCAGGCAATAAAGTAATGGTACAACTGATGCCAAACAGAATATCTTCGCTGGTAACCTTTTACACCTCATTTTCAAAACAAGTCGGAGCCATTTCTTATCAGATTGATTGTTTTTTCAATACTGGCATGCAATTACATAGAATTTTTACCAGATAGTTCAATTTTATGCCCTAAGGCCACTCATGGTAATTAAGTCAATCATGATGTCATCACACCGCTCACCTGAAGGCAAAAATATAGAAAAGGCAAAGTAAAGGGTTAACTTCACCAATTCTAATGACAATGCACTAGCGAAATAAAGCACTGTGGTTTTACATAAGCTATTCGTATGAATTGAAGTATTTCTTGCATTTAAACTTGTATCCAAATTAAACTGGAAATTAGTGTAGATAATTACTGAGAGAATTAGATTTTTATAGCGTAGTTTATGTGAGATGAGATCACTTAGGGTCACATGATACGAACCGGCGAATTAGGATGTTGAACTGTAAAAGCATAATAAATTCTTAAACTGATGTTATTTTGCAAATTTATTGTCTTTATTTATTGGCTTTTTACAAAAGTTTATACGATATTAAAATGTTTAAGCCTTCAAAATTAAAAATTCTTAGAACTAGCATTTGTTAGCATTTTTTATCTTGGCGAGATTTGCGTCAGCGAAACGGAAAAGTACCATTTCCCATAATGTTGCTGGAGCTTGATATGAGACAACATAACTGAACAGGATAATGTTTACAGAAAGATTAGCTGGAACATCAGTCACAGAAAGCTGAGCTGGTTCCAAAATTGTTTGCCCTTATATCTGTAGCTCATTTTCAGGAGTATAATTTAGTGTTGAAATTTCTTCAATGATACTAACAACTTTGTCATTAACAGATAATTTTACATTCTAGTTTTCTGACTAACAAATTCTAGCTTATTCTTGAATTTTTCTTCTGTGGCCTGAATTGTCATGTTAGCAACATATACAGTTTTCCATACTTGGTGTCTGAAGTATCATTAAAGGTCTGTATGTGCTTTTATCAAATTCTTCACTTATCTCTATTTCAGCAACATTTTCTCAGTGGAGTTTTTCCCTCTCAGCCTTCATTTCATTGGTAATGGCTGCCGCTTCTTCCTGGCTGGTTGCAGTCATATCCTTAATGACTTTGAGTGCTTTCATCTCCATAATAAGCATTCAAAGAGATCTTCACTTTTGAAACCAGTTATTGCATTTCTGCGTTTTTGTGGAGATCTGCTTACTAGACCCGATAAACAAGAATAATTGAAACTTATCGAGGAAAAGGTCAGTTTATACAGTAATATAATTAACTATTAATAGAAAAAAAAGAAAAAGAATGAAAAAAGGCAAATTCTCCTTAACATGCAAAGAATATCACAGATCACCAGAATTACTCTCAGTGCAAAATTTTATTGAGTGAAAGTCTCAAACCAGTCACACACTTTGAATTAACTCAGTGACTGAGCATTTCTGGAAGCTTCGAGAAAATCGCTGCTAATGCTTCTAAACCACATTTTTAGAAACTTCCAGAATATCATCAAGTTGGAAAGAATTTGCTTACTGTTGCTAAGATCTAGTTGGGAACATGTTTGTTTCTGCATCTGGTTCTACGTGAACTATAATTATAATTCAAAGGTATAATGATTCATGATTACAAGATTTACAATGTAATGCATGAAATAAATAGTTTCAAATATAATATGTGGCTGCAAACTGTATTAAAAAATAAAAGAAAACAAAAATGTGAAGTAAAAATATTGCATAAAATAACTAAATAAATGCATAAAAGGTATACATAACACTATGCAAATACATAACACCTCAATTACAAACACAAATGTTTACAAAATTTATAGCAATATTTTTATTGTTCCGAGAACTATTTTAAGCCTAAAAGGAAATTTAAGCAAAATCTTAGATATAGACACAGTACATTATTCTGGTTTTAAGTTTTGCTTATAGTTGATTTGAAGGAATGAATTTCTCAACCTGGTTGTTTTGTGAATTATAAGAGGAATTTTCAGCTGCATGGCTAGATTAGAGCTACGTGGGTGTAAGAAATCACGTGTAAGATATTTTAGGCGGTACCAAAATATTAACAAAAGTAACACAGTAACAGGCACAAGTTGCATGAAAGCACTTTTTTTCACAATAGTTTTACCACACTAACACAAAATTATACACAAACATCTTTCTCAGGTATTAAATAATAATTATAATAAAAGCTGTCTTCAATAGAGTAAGTATGACCACCTCAAATGGTGATTTCATGTTTTTATTGGTATATGCAGACTAAGTAAAGAGGTTTAGATTTTGCAGTTGATTGTTGATTAAGTTGTGATATTTGGTATGTTTAAAAAGTGTGAAATCTGGAAAAGTTTTTATTTAAATGGTTGTGATTAAACTGCAGTGAAGAACATACAGTGAGAATAAAACAAGTGATTTGTTAGGATCAGTTTTCACTGCCAAGGAGCTTAACCCGGGCAGGTCATCTTCTGATGTTGTGTGCAGCTGTTAAGATTCCCATTTCAGTTTTATATTTATGTACAGTTAATCCCCAAATCAGGAATTGCGTGACTGTGTTATATGCAATGAAAACTTAAGCGTTGAATATATGATTTCAAGTATTTTTGTTTCAATGTATTACTAAGAAGAATGGGCAACCCAAGAGTTCATCATATTAGGGTCTTTTATGGGGCGGGGATAGAAAAAAAGTGAAAAGGGGAAATTGCTAATCCAACTACTTGTAACATTTGTGCTATATGCGAACAAAGTGCTGTTTCTGATGACACACTTCAAAGATGGTTTGAGATGGATTGAGATAAATTTAAGCCTCAAAGATAATGCCTGCTCTGAATGACCATCCTTTGTAAACAAGGAGCTATCAAAACAAAACTCAGTGTGAAAATCTATGTTATACAGTTCAGGAACTATTAAAGAGAATAAATATTCCAAAGAGTACAGTATATGGTCATTTGAAGGAGACTGTGTACATAAACCGTATATTATGTATGGATACTCCATACTTCATAAGCGACTAATAACTATCTCTTAATCTTCTTAAATAGCAAATAAGTTTATCTGCTCTAAAGGAGCTCTTGTATTTCTTTTCAAACAATCACATGCTGAAACTCAAAAAGTACACATCTGCTCTATATACAAAGAGATCAGTGTTCGGTGCAAAATTCAGTGTTTTTTCATTAAACTGCTCATTTCTAGAGATGAGAAGTACAAGACAATACAAGACACATCTCTACAATAACAATACAAGAAAAAAATTGATAAGCTAAAAGAACTGCCTTTGGTAACATTGAGAGGGGGTCTGTGTCCAAAAAGAGTAATGCTTTCTGTTTTGGTGGGACTACAAAGGAGTTGTATACTATGAATAGTTGCCACCAAATCAGGTAATAAATTCAGAAAAATGCTGTTCTTATATGGCAGTTTTAAAAACAAAAATAAAAAAGGTGACGGCTGAAAACATTGTGGAGAAAATAGTGCAAAAGGAAAACATTGGGGGAGCAAACATCACAATCTCTCCAGCAGCTGGAAAGGTTTTATTTTAAAAAAGTCATTACGTTTATTCAGAAAGAAGTTATTTAGTTTAACCATCTCCTAAGAAGCAAACTACATGCTGTTCAGAGAATTTTGAAGTAACCCAAAGAGGTGAACATCTGAGGGAGCATGTCCTAATTAATATGAGGAGTGATACAAAACATTTCCAGGCATGCTTAATAAGTCTTTATCTGACATTCATTGAAATGTGGGGCTGAACATTGTAATGATGTAAGGCAACAGCTTGATAATTGGTCAGTTTTGGATGCTTCACTTTGATTTGGTTGGTTACAGGCAAAAATAACACAAAAGAAAAAACATCGAAGAAAACAATACAAGGAGAAACCATCATAGTAAATACTACTGTGGGAGAAAACAAAGAAAAAATATTTCTGTTATAAAAATAGTATGGTATAAAACATCATCATAGAAAATTAAGTGGTTTAAAAAAAAACCCACAATTTAAAAATATCTCTAGAAAATATTGTGGTAAGCAATAAATGATCTACAAATTATTAAATGATGATAGCACCTCAGGGAGGGGGTTTCAGATTTCAAAAATTTTAAATTCATATTTGCATAATAATTTATGAGTACAAGAATGGGGAATATTTTTAGCTTTATATTTTATAATTTTTAATAAACTAATAATTCTTTTTGAAAATGCAAGGAAACTTAAGCTTTTTAAAAATTGAAAGCGAGTAGAAATTAATGCTACTAATAGGAATTAATAGGATTTTAAATTTGTGTAGTTAATTATTAAAAGATCATTATTTAATTAATTTCCTTTATAAAATTGTATTCGTTTATTTATTTATTTATTGAAAAAATTCAAAAATATGAAATATGAATGCAAAAATATTTCTCACTTCTTTTTGTGATCGCAAATCATTATGTAAATATGCATTTAAAACTTTTAAAGTCTGAAAACATTCCTTCAATATTATCATCATATGATAATTTGTAAATGCTTTATTTTTTACCACAGTGCTTTCTGAGATGATGTTTTAAATTTGCTAAGCTCTTTAATTGCTTTACTTTCTACAAGAATGTTTTAGAATAATGGCAATGGTATTTATTTTTTTTATCCTTCCATGATTTTTATGGCAGTGTTTTCAGCTGTAATGAAATCAAAGCAAAATGCCCAGAACTGGCCTATCGCCGAGGTGATGTCTGTGATTTTGATGAATGTTAGACAAAGACTGTTGATTATGTTGGAATATTTTGGGTCACCCACCATATTCATCAAGCCATACCCTCTCAGATTTCCATCTGTTCAAGGCACTTCAAAACTTCTTTGGAGACTGAAATTGCACACCTAGATAACTTCTTTATGAATAAGACTGATTTTTTTTTTTTTTTTTTTTTTTTTTTTTTTTTTTAAGGAACTTCCTAACTGCTGGATCAATGGATCAATGACAAAAAGTCGTAGAACAACAGGGTGCATATCTAATTCAATGAAAGTTTCTTATATTTTTTTGCTGCTTTGTTTTTATTTATTGTTAAAAAAAACTGCAAAACTTTTTTCTATAACCCAGTATTGCCTTGAAATATTTTAAAAATGTTTGAAATTAGAGGCTGTTAACTCAATGCTAATACCTGTCATTTTTTTTAAATTTAAAGTGTACTTAGATAAGTTTCATTTATAATAAGTGAATTTCTGGTAAGTGTTCTTCATTTTAGTACATTTACATTTAAAAATTAAATATATATATGAAAGAACAATATTTTACCATTCCAGTTAAAAAATGTATCACCCCCCCTTTTTTGTGTAGTGATTCAAGTTCTTTTTTTTAATGGAACCTTGAAAAATATTTAATTTGGATGAACAGAATGTGTTTCCACTAATGAAATTATATCTTATTTTTTAGGCAGCACGTTACCCTTATTTCCAGAATGGATTAAAGCCAATGGCTCAAACAAATCGCAGAGTATCTGCTTTTAATAGGCACCTACCAGATTCATATAATGAAAATATCCCTAAACTGAAAGCTTCTGAGGTAAATCTTCTTACATCACAATATTTGGAATGCAAAGCAAAATATCAGAATGTTAAATATTATCTTTAGGCAATTTTATATCTGTTTTCTAACTTATGATTCACGGTGACAATCATGTGTTTAAGAATATACACTGTTCATCAAAATTAAAGGAGAATGACAGAGTAACTGATATTTGATGAAAAATTGTTAATAGAAATTTGTACAAAAGCATTAGTTAACATAAATTACATTTAGCAGTTGATTATTCATAAAATGTTGAAATCAAAACCTAATTTATGGAAATGATGGAAAGATGTGGAAAAATATTTTCTTTAATAAGATATATCGTCATCTTGAACAGATACCTCAGTTCTTGATTTTATAGATGCTACCAAAGTGTTAATCGAGTCTTGTAGAATTGCATGCCACTCTTTTAACAGTGCATTTTTCATCTCGTGGAGGGTTCGAGAAGAATTTGGCATGCTGAAATTCAGTGCCGTAAGGCATCCCACAATGCTCAATCGGTTTCAATTTGGGTGAGTAAAGTGGCTAATCCATTCAAGTGATATCATCTGTTTGCTAGTATTCTGACAACACGTATGCTTGATGAGGCTGAGCATTGTCATCAGTTAGAAAAAACTCTGGGCCAACAGCACCCCTAAACAGTTTATTTGGTGTTTCGGTACCTCATCCACATATCTCCGAGCAGTTACAGAGCCTGCTTGAATATGCAGCTTGATGCATTCATTTGTCGTTATTCCTCCACAAACCATTAAACCACAGACGTGAGAACGGGATATTTCACAGGCTAGGGAAAGTTGCATGTTCCTTTCACTCTCCAGATCAAAACACATGTAGAATCTCTCTTCAGACTATACCTGGATTCACCAGTACACAGTACTTAGGCCTAGTCAACTAGCCAAGAACGAATATTTCACAGGCAAGGGAAGGCAAGGGAAAGTTGCATGTTCCTTCCACTCTCCAGATCAAAACACATGTAGAATCTATCTTCAGACAATATCTGGATTCACCAGTAAACAGTACTTAGGCCTAGTCAACTTGGCTCCATTAAACATGACGACGACACCAATTTAATAGGCCCCTCTGGAAGCTGGAGTGGAACACAAACTATTTTAGCTTACTCACATATACAATCTAACCCTATTAAGTCATTGTTTAGCAGTAGAATGGCCAATTTGAGTTTCTGTCGTAGCCTGAAGGTCTGAAACTAAATCTCTTGTCTTTACAGTTTCTCCAAGCCAATGACAGAAAACTGTCTTATGCAGTTGTTGCTCTTGGTTGCCTTTAACCAGGCTGTCCATCAGCTGATCTGGTACTAAAAGCAGCTCTATACTGTTGATATAACACTCTAAGGGATATTCAGATCTTGGGTGGCCTATACTCGTATTTGACCTCTCTTGATTCTATACTAGTTATTTGCCATTTTTTACCTTCCCTTAAAGGATTCCTTCAAGTCATAACTGATCACTGTCAGAAACCACATTCACTTTAAATAACAGTGTTGACTGGAATTTTTACATGTGTCCATTGCACATAACGGAATCACCAAAGTCAAGATCCGGAATCACCAAAGTCAATTACCAAATTTGCACCTTTTTGTTCCTAACGTATGTGCAGAAGTGAAATTTTTTGTTCAGTTGTATTTAATTAACAAATTATTACAGTTATTATTATTTTTTCTCATTATCCTTTAATTTTGATACTGTTATGTGCTTAAGAAGAGTATATTTAATTTATATGTAGAGTGTTAAACTTTTGCGAATGTGTAAAAATATTTAAAATGTTTTTGATCATATAAATATTAAATGCAATACGAAGTCTGAAATGTAGATGTCCAATACTTGAAATAATCTGATATCTAAATCTCAAAACCGAAAGCAATTTTTTTTTAATTATTTGTTTTTCTAAGGCTAATATAATATTTAAGACACGGATAATGGGAAGAAAGGTATTTTTATCCCCATTAACTAAGATTTGTGCATGTCAATTTTCAAACACTTGCTGGCTAGGGAATCACATCTTGGCCAATGACAGTACATTAATTGATGTTTGCTAAGACCAGATTTTCAGTGCTTGGTGGGCTGTGGGAGGTGGAAGTGTAGCATTTTTCTGTCTGTCCTAAAAAATAAGTGAACCTCAAGACATCAAATAGGATGTGCTCATACTGGATTAATTTTGTTTGAACAGCAGCAGAGAAAGGAGGGACACGTCTGCAGATATTTAAAAAACTTTGGCGTAATTAATGGCCAGCTACTATATTTTTTAATGCTGATGATGATTAGATAATAGCTGGCAATTTGAAGATTTTCAATTATCACAGGCAAAAGGCGAAATTTTTGCATTAATAGAATTAGTGAAGGAATGTGAAGAAGAGATAATAAATGAAGATGCTGTAACAGAAGTTTTTTTTCCATTACAATGGCAATGCTTCAATCAGCAGTCAACTAATACACTGCAAAATGTGTATTATGGTTTTCATTCCAGAAAACAGTACTACCAATAGTGAAAATAGTGATGGTAACAAAGAGTTTTTTGAGAGTGAAACAATTTTGATTGATGATTTAGTGGGAATTCTTAATGCTGCATTTACAGAACTTCAATAAGATCATTAAAAACTTTAGTATATAATACTAAAGAGAAAGTATTGGGGATAACAGCTTAAACAACTTACATTGAGAGAAATGTTTAAGGCACTACATGGAAAGGGAGGAATGCCCCGTGAATGTCTTTTTACGGGAAACTAGCTCAAACACGTGGGGAAAACAACGAAAAAGCCCATGCAGCCAGCCCGTTCGCCAGGACTTGAACCCCGCACCGAACTATCAGTGTTCAGGGCTTTTACCACTTGGCTGCTGGTGGGCCTTTAATAATATTTATACAATAAATATTATTAATTAAATAAATATGGACCTTTTTTATACTGTTTGATTCCTTTATGGTCATAAATGTTTCATTATTCCATTATTTTTAATTTTAATAATTTATATATGTCATCTTACTTAAACTGATGATCTAAGATCCGGAATCACCAAAGTCCTGAATATTCTGGATCTCAGACTTTATGCTAACTTTGGAAAGCTAGTCTTTAGAGATAGTTAGTAAGAATTACTAGTCTCTCTCTATAAAATGAATAAGTTCTGTTTTTGCATGGGAAAAGATATTTCAGTCAGATCAGAGCAGTTTGTGGTATTATGGAGCAATGGAATATGGAGCATTGCTGCCAACTCTTCAAGTGCATCACCCAACTCCTGGTTTTTAATTTTTAGCCTTTACTAAAGAAAATGTTTCTCTGCAATAAATAAAATTTATTGAATTGATGAAACTTAAATCAGAGAAATTGTATTTCATCTAAAATGTACTGTATGACATTTTTATTGATCTTATTGAATTTTATTTTAATTGACTTGTCTTAATCTAATGGAGATGTACATAGATTTTTATATGAAGATTCAAGCAATATATAATCAGTTAATATTTGTATTTAATTTTATTTACTTCAATATATGGTACATTACTAGGTTTATCCACACAAATACTATGTACATTAATCATTAATTTTATTTTCATCGTATTTAAAAGAACTTTGATAAATAAAGTTTTGATAAATTTTACTATTTGTGATTTTCTCAGTATCAGCTTATTAGAAAATTTTTTAAAAATGAAATTAGCTAGAACATAACAAATAGAACATCCAATTAAATACTAATATATTTTGCATCAGAATTATATTATGAATACTTTAGTAACCTGAATCATACATTGAAGTGAATTAATTTGAAATGGTGTCACAGGTCAGCATAGAAACCTCCGATTTCATCACAAAAATCCACCAGTTTTTTAGATTTCAATGTTGACAATATAAATATGAGATTAGTAATTTTGCATGAATTTAAACTGTAGTCCAAAATGGTAGCAGATGAAATAACTGGAAACATAGATAACTTTAAAAAAACAGTGTTAGAATAGGTATCCATTTTCATATCAAATCTTTACTGTTGATCAAAAATGGATGCTTTAAATAAAAACAAATAACACAATGACTGAATAAAGGGGAACTGTGGAATTAAATGTCCATACCATATTTGCACTCGTGTTCTGATTTGTGTGTTACAGAGTAGTAGTAACTCTGTGGTGAATTATAAGATTTTGCTGCATGCCCAAATAGTCACAAATGATGTATACTGCCATCTTGGATCCTAAACACCTGCAAGATCAAATATAATCAAGTGTGTGTTTAAGGCACAGAAAAATCAGTGTCTTTTGCCCTTTGTATTCTCCAGTCTTGGCTACCTCAGATTTTTACATATTTCTTCCATTTGGATCCTTTTTCATGGGATAAATGAATTGCTAACCATTTGTCATAATTCATAATGTCAGTAATTTCTTGTGATTTCAGCTAGTTCTGCCACTGGGGTATTTCTATGCTGAAAGTGTGCTAGACACTACATATTACTGCCAAAAGATTGTACAAGTACATTTCTGAATTCTGTTACTGTTATCTTATGTGTAATGTCTATTACTTTTTTTATTTGTATCAGAATTGAATAGTAATTAGAGAATAATCCATCATATGAAACATAAGTAAACAATTTTCAAGTCATCTTTGACCTAAGTTATGGAATGTATTTGGTATAATGGCTTCCTTCAATTAAATTTACGATTTCAAGTATTGTATATTTAATTTTCATCAACACTATAAAACAATCCTAAAGTAAATCTGAACTGTTATAATGTAATTTAACTTGAACAATACTTTGTGAAAACGATAGTTTTTTTTAATGATATTTTATTCACCCCTCTTACAAAATTCAGAAGAGAAAAATCATTTCAGTTCCTTTAATTTGGTAATTATTTTTAGCTAATAAAATAGTCATGTTTTTCACGAAAAACATGAGATGTAAGGTACAGTTTTTAAAAGAATTTTGTATCTGCAAGAATTTGTGCGTTCATACAATATTATAAACAATGGTAATATTTACTTTTTGAAAATTCTGTATGGAGAAAAATTTTCTTTTGTAATATGCAGTACATGTCTTCTTGTTACTTTTTTTAAATTTAAATAATATTTTTGATAATATATTAATTTCAGAATATTAATATATTTGATTCTTGTCTAGGAAAAATCAGCTTACAGAAGGAGGTGGGGTGATCATATATCACAAGAAAATGACGGCCCTTCAGATTCTGAAAACAGTGTGGACAGAGACAAAATGTAATTAGAAATATCATTTATTTATACATTATTTATCATTTTTCTGTGTATCTGAAATTTTTAGTTTACTATTTAATTGTGTTATTTTTCTGTGTATCTAAAATTTATAACTCCGAGATGTGGATGAGAACATGAAATTAATATGAAAATTTCTTTCCTGTATGACTATATTTAGCCACTTAATATGTGTCTTTCTAATATCACTTGGTTAATAATTTAGATTTATAATTTTTATAATTTTAATTCCATAGACATATTTGTAATATGAATAGAAATAAAGCAGTTTCAATACAATGTTATATTCTATTCTGTTTTCATTACTTTTCATTAAAAAAATTAAATTAGTCTATGAATAATTTCTTTGTTATATTTATTTTCAGTATTAGCAGGCAGCCATCACATCAGGAGATGGTTGCACGGTTTTCTGCAAAGCAACAGTATACTGCCAAACCAAGATATGTTGGTGTGCAAAATACTAGAAATGTTTTGTATAATGACTCATCAAGGTTAAAATTGAGTGGTAAGTGATATTTAATTGCATGCTATTTTGTTAATTCATTAAACAAGATAAAGTTTTAAAATACTACATTATTGCAATTTAAAGTAAAATGTATTTTAGGTCATTATAATAATAATAATGCATATCCACCTCCTTCGTTTGATCGACGAAATTCTCAGCCAACTGTAAATGGAACACCAGTACAAAAAACAAGAGGATATGGCCAAGCTTCCAATCCAGTTTTTTCAATACCTGGAAAAATAGACTGGAGTGCAAAGTAAGTAAATGTTTATGCCAAGTCCATGTAAGTAAAGTAGCCTTTACTTGCATATATTTACTTATGTGTAAAGTAGGTAAATACAGTGTTCATACGCTCCTTAAAAATCCTTAGTGGTTTTTTTTATTTTTTTTAACCGATTTTTGGTCCTTAAAAGTCCTTAATTTTGTCAAAAATCAGCAGAAGTTCCTTAATTTTAATCATCTGAAATTTCTGTCTTGTTTTTGCGACTGTTGTTTTGAATGTGAATTATCATTATTGAGGAATATTTTTGACAATTCACTGACAAATATGATTATCTTTTGGATGTGTTTATGGGTTATAATTTGTTCCTATTTCTAATATAAAGGGAGTTTATAATAATACTTTTTTCTCAGCAAGGAGTGAAGCATAAGCATTTCAAAATTATTTCATTTTTTTTTTTTCTAATGAAGAGCATTTAAACAACTTTCTGCTTTTGGGGATGTGAATTCTTTTATTAAACAGCTCTAAATTTGGCGACTTATCAAAATTTTGGCGATTTTAAAATTAATTTCTATAGAAATTTTTAATTCAGAGATCTGAGAATTTTTCGATGATTTTTTTTTTTTTTTTGGAAACATTGATAAATTTAACTAAAATAATGTTAATATATTTAAATTACATTTAAGAAATAACATTAACTTTTATTAATAAACATTTAAGAAATAACATTAACTTTTATTTTCTTTTGCTGTCAAATTATAAAGGGGCATTACTTTCCATTTTGGCGATTTATTACATATTATTTTAATCTGAAAAATAAACAAGGTAATAAATGCTATAAAGCACAATTTACGAAACAGTTCATAGCAAAAGCAAAATAGCTATATATACTGCTCAACATTGAAAATGCAACACCAAGAAGGAGTGGTCAGAAATTTATGCAAATTTTAGAGTAGACGCACGTCACTGAGTTATGCAAATAATGTGAAATGTGCAGCTCTCCATCGCAGTTGAAGTAAGGTATAAGGGAAGGAACTTGCAGAATGGGCAATATTCGTCTCGTTATTTCTGCCAGACAAATTATCAAAGAAAGTTTGTTTTTGTCCCGGAGGATACGTGTAATACGAGAGAATGCCAGGCACTTCCGAACGATCAACGAAGGCACTTCCAGCAGATAGACGATTTTACGGGGGGTATGGTGATTGGACTGAGAAGGGCGGGTTGGTCCTTACGTCAAATCGCAGCTGATACCCACATGGATGTGAGCACGGTGCATCGACAATGGCAAACATGGTTGGAACAGGGAAATGTAGGAAGAAGGAGGGATGCGGTGCAGTCCGAGTGACGTCAGCACGCGTGGATCGACGCATCCGCTGACAAGCTGTGGTGGTCCCGCAAGTCACTTGCACCGCGATTCTGCAGCATGTGCAAGATACTCTGGATGTTCCCGTGTCGACCAAAACCATTTCCCGTCGACTGTTTGAATGTGACCTGCACTCATGCTGTCCGTTAAGAAGACTGCCATTGACCCCACAGCATAGACGCCAACGTTTAGAATGGTGCCAGACTGGAGCGATGTGGATGACAGAATGGCAAAATGTTGTGTTCTCAGATGAGTCACGCTTCTGTTTATCCAGTGACAGTCACCGCATACGTGTGTGGCATCAATGTGGAAACAGATCTAATCTGGCAGTAACTGTGGAATGCCCACCGCATGATAACATGGCATAATTGTTTGGGGTGATATTGCCTACGATTCCAGGTCACCTCTAGTTTGTATTCAGAGTACTATGACAGCCCAACAATACTTGGATAATGTACTGCGGCCGTCGGCAATCCCCTACCTTCAGGGGCTGCCTAATGCAATTTTTCATCAGGATAATGCCCGACTGCACAGTGCTTGCATCTGCCAACATGTTCTGCAAGGTAAACAGATGCTTCCCTGGCCATCGTACTCTCCTGACCTGTCACCAATCGAACATGTGTAGGTTGTGATTGGACGCCGTTTGCAGACTCTGCCCCTGCCTCGTTCAGAAGACGAACTGTGGCAAATGGTTGATAGGGAATGGAGAGCCATCCCTCAGGACACCATCCACTTTCTTATTGACACTATGCCTAGACGTGCTTCTTCGTGCATCGCTGTTCCGCGGTGGTCCTACATCCTACTGAGCCGACGCCATTCTCACTCTGTATTTTGACTATCATTTTGAAATAAAGGTCACTTATTGCTCCTTGCTGTCTCTGTATTTTTTCCAAATTTCATCACTTTCTGACCACTCCTTCTTGGTTTTGCATTTTCAAAGTCGAGCAGTGTAATTAATTAAAAATTTCTTCCTTTGTAAGATCCATCTCTACTTGTCCACTAAATTAACAGAATGCATGGACTTTGTGCGTTACAAAACAGTGTTCACTTGTGGCAATAACTAAACATACACTAGAATACAAATCAAAAATCTAAAAAATAAACAAGTGCACTTCAAAATTACTCCTAAGAGATGGACTCACAGAAATCTAACCGGCATGATACTAAACTGATATGGCCAAGAGGCTTACTTGCATGACTGCGAAATAACAACGAAACGTGCGCTAGGCTAGCGAAACATGCTCTGAATAAACTGAGATAATCACATGTTTAAATAGCACTTCACTTAACTTTAAATTTACATCCTGGTGAGAGAATGTGAGGGAAAGTTTGAAAAGTTGAGAACAAAAAAACTTTAAAATAAATTTGTTATACAAAATAAGAAAAACCCTACACCTTTTAATTTTTTCATGGTAAGAATTTTTCCCATGTAATTGTCTCAGAATTGTCAGAATATGTACGAGTTTTCTCTATAAAATTAATTTTATACTTTTCTCACTGATTTTTTTTTTTTTTTCAAAATGTTTCTCTTGCAGAATTGATAGGGCTAATTTTTCTTCAAGATTTTAAACATTGCAACTTGGAAAGTTTAAGAGGATTTGAAGCCAAGATTTACAGACTCATAATTCTAGAAGGCTCCAGAAAAAATTGACAAAATGAAAATGTCGTCATTATATTAACACATAATGGATGTATTTTACGGAAAGTTTGGGATGAATTTCTTACATTTTGGGGAATTTTTGGAAGGACAATGAAAACATAATGTTTGAATGTTGTACTTCTGATACTAGAAGTTTTTTTCTTAACATCTTCCCTTTATTTTCTCAACTTTTCACTAGACACAAGTATGGAAAATATCAAAAATGTTTCTAATCTTTTCGCATGGGCAGGGATTTGTAAAAAATAAATTTTATTATAGAAAGGGATTTTTTTTATTAATAAAGAAATTTAAACCTGACATTTTAAAAGATTCACCTTATATGTCCCGATGGATCATACACAGGGCTGGTGCAAGGCATTTTCCCACCTGATGCAGTCTCCATGGATCCTAAATTCTGCTCCCTTTGCCTGTCCTAAATTCTAAAAGTTTTGCCGTTTCTAGATTTTGTTGCTCGGTGTGTCACTAAAAATTCTGCCTCATCGGCCCTGAAACCAACCCTTACTATACATCATTCCATATTTATCAGCTTTTTCTTTATGTTCTAAATGCATCTGTTTTTTTAGAATAACAGAAATCTTTAATTAATTCCAAAAATTCTAATGAGGAAACGAATTGAAGAAAGAAGCTGAATACATAAAGAGGAAGAAAATTATTCTTCAATGATATGTACAGTTATTATTATGCAAATTAACCAGTATTTTATAATTTTAGCCTTTACTGTAAGTTCCCCTTTCCATTTCCTCACCATAATGCAAGTCAGATAGTTTTTAAACTGAGATTTTGGGACTGAAACACAGAGTATTTTTGCCCTCCACTTGGATGTTGCATTAGTTTCTGCCAGCTCTGATAATTTGTAATTATTCATCTTTGCATTATCGCCGCTAACATTTGAATTTGTTACAGTGATAGAGTTACTGAGCTTAGATTAAAACTAAATTGTGCAGTCTTTGACTACTAGTTCACACTTTTAGTTTGATTTTGACTGTTCCTGTTTAATTGCATCCCCACAAGCTGTAGTTGATTTTGTCAACATAGGAACATGCCTGTATGTTAGTTCTTTGTAGTTACTTTCAGACTTAACGATAATTTGCTTAATGTCTATAAGAGGTTTTGGACTATTTAACTTTTAGAAGATTAAGTAAAACCTTGTTATGTACACTGTTAAGAGACTGGCAAATTAGGAGATAAAGCACACAGAAACTAGTGGGAACATTGATTTGTATATTGAAACAGATTTTTAATTGGTAGGAAAGATGTTTAAAGAGAAGAAAATTGATATAAATTAAGCCAAAATGTCTGGGAAGGCTTCAAATTATAAAGACACGTAAATATTTGGTCATATGTTGTTGCTACAAAACATAAATATTTTATAGCTTTAAATGTGGAATTACCCTAATACCATTTAAGAATTAATGATAATTTAAAATTACATGCATTTTAAACTGTGAAATGTTATTAGATTGTGATTTTAATAGTGCTTTTTCAAAAAATATTTTTAAAAAATAAATAAAATTTAAATAGGGGTCATGTAAATCTATGACGATTAAGGGTATTTAACTACCTAATTGAATTATTGATAACTAACTGCTCACCTTTAAAAGTTATCGATGCATATTAAGGCAAGTTATTGCCTTTCATTAATCCTTATTGTGATCTCAAGATACAGCACAAAAATGTAAAAATTAATGCAAAACTTATTCTTTGCATTTAGTGAGATTTAATGCAAAACAACGTATCACCTCTGGTGCATTAGTGGCTTATTGGAACCTTAAAATATATTAACTAGGTTACAATCCCGGGAACTCTACATGAAGCTGTAACACTAACTGCATAAGACAGATGGAGCACAACTAACTTTCAAAACTTGTCAACCTCAAAACTACATCAGGCTTTCAGGTTTGTCTGATCAGCAGATCTCTTTCTAGGCAAGTAGCAGCACTGGCAGCAGCCAATCTTCTGTTACGAATCATGCTGATTATGATTTTATTTCTCATTTTAACCTATGCCATTTGGCATATAATCTACCTGCTATTTCAGGGTTCATAGCGGTCCTTACAAGTGCTTATAAGTCCTTATATTTGAAAATAAAATATAAAGGCCCTTATAGGTGCTTACTTTTTCTTTAAAGCCCTTATTTTTCTGTTTTCAGTGCTTATTTTTTGTTTTAATCCTTTGTTTTTAATGAATGCGCATTTTTCCCCGTACCAAAGCCAAAACTAAATAAACAACTTTTCTTCCTTATATGCAACTTCAGATCGTGAATCATACTCCCGGAAATTTTTTTTCCCCCTTCCTTTGCATTAACGTAACCTGTGGTGCGCGTGAGAGTACAGACATGTGCACGTCGTTCTATTGGTCAAAGAATTGCGAAAACGGTAGAAAATTCCGGTACATTCAGTATTCTTTTCCTCCCACCCAAATACTACGCACGTTTGAATTTCTATCAAGATTTTAATAATTTGCATTCTCGTTCCGCATGGTCAGTTCATATTCGTGTTTATTATGATCGTTATGCTTATATTATGAGCATATGTATGAATATTTATAATAATAGAGTTGCAGTAACTGCTGAAGTATAGATAAACTTCCGAAAATGGGTGTGTTTTTACACAGATTAGCTTTCTAAGGAGTAATATTCAGAATGGCTTAAATAAAAGGAAAGTAATCGAATAGTCAAAATAATTTCATTTTCTTTGTCAATACATTATACAGTACGGAGGTTGGGAGTTTCTCCGCAAAATCTCTAATGTTGAAGGAGCGGACCTTTTTTTTCCACTGACCAATCTGGATTGAATAGGACTAAAAGTTTTTGCGGTCTACCCAACCCAAGCGAAGATTGATTCTATTCCCGAAATTTAATATAGTCTGTTGAAAATTAGAATCAGAAACACCCCAGATTAGTAAGTCTCTTTCTTTTCCTTTATTTAGTTCTTTATTCTCCGAATACCGGCAGGTGTTGATTCCGATTGCGTAATATCACATATGGAAGAATTATGCGGCACGTATTGCGCAATAACGTTTGCGGAATTTTGCATTGATAATTAATTTTGATGTTCAGTCTGAGATTTGTTTATGAACACTTAAAAGAGTTTTACTGTGCTTTCTACGCAGAATATTTGTCAGTTCCGTTGGTTTTTATATGATGCACATATCGAAATGTCAAAATAATTTATTTAGCTTAAATTTAAATTTAAATAACAGCTACAATCTCCCCCACTCCTCTTTTTCCAGTTACTATCCGGAATATTCGGGAATTTCCGAGTATGCGGGTTAGTTAAGCTTTTACTGTTAAAGGATGACTGAATGAAGCAATTTCCCGTCTTCTGATTTCAGAAATGTGCCTCTTTTTTACATAAATTACTTTGCTTGGGATATATGTTAAGGGAAAACTGTTATGCAATGAAAATTTAGAAAATGTTCAGAATTTTGATTTAAGTTAAATTATTTAAATATTAATATGAGTGGAAAAATAAATTGTATTTATTATTAGGTGCCAAACAAATACAGTTAATATGGCTTATTATTATTTATTTTCTATATTTTCAACTGAAATATCATCATTAAAATTTTGTAATATAGTTTAGTTCTGCATAGTTTTTTTTTTTTTTTTCCTCTCATTGTAAACTAATTCTGTAAATTGAACTGTCATTTAAAATTTAAAAAAAAAAAAAAAAAAAAAGTTAATTGTTTTCCATTGTTAAGGTAATGCTCATTCTCGTAATAAATATTGCATTGCTCATATTTTAAATTACAAGTCTAATTTTTCTTTTAAGTTTATGCAGTTGTGTGTAATGTAATTAGACAGGTACATTATTTTTTCCTTAAAATGTGCTTATAGGTGCGTATTTTTTTAACTAAAATGTGGCTATGAACCCTGTATTTACTAAACCTCTAGACTAAATGCATGGCATAATGAGACATAAAAGAAAAAAATCAACATAAAGCTAACTGTTAGTAAAACGTAAATAAAATGTCCCTAATCTTCTTTCAAATATGTCCAACTATTATACGTGTAAAATATTTAATGCTACCTGATAAATTTTATAAAGTGGATTTTATTCTCAAATTTGTTTTATAGTTATGTTTATTAAATTATGTTTAATAAGAATACATCCTACTTATGGATCTATTTTATTCTTAGAGGATTATTATAAAAATGGAGTTCAGACATAATGTTGATTGAATTTATTCAGGTCCTTAATTTTTTTTTCATTAATAACCCTTAAAAGTATTTAATATCCATGTGTACGAACCCTGTAAATATTATGTCAATGTATTTATGTATTACAGTTTCTATGTAAGAAACATCCCAAATTTAGTCAGAGCAAAAATGTATTCCATACTACTGTGGCCAAATAGCATGAGAACATGCATCTATAACTACATATTTGCATTGTGAAAAATGCTTGGTTTTTAAAACTAATGTAACTTTTCATTTCATTTCAGTGTTATCCACTCATACATAAATATTAATTTAAAAATTGTGCATTATCGTCTTTAATAGCATAACCACAATTAAACTGCCGTTCTACATATATTATGTGCATCTTAAAATAAATCAATTTATATCTATTGCAAGTTATGAAATATAATCAGGTATTGTTTTATTTATTTCATAATATTTAACTTTTGAAATAGTTTGAAAATGAAGAAATATGTTATCAGTCTAGAGAGGTATACTTTTATGAGACATTTTATAAAGGGAACTGATTTATATTACTTTACAAAAATATATTAAATTAGTCCCTAAGCAACTGGCCAGTCCAGCTGCTGGTAATTAGAGCCCAAGTTTTACTGCTTGTGTTTTATGACTTCTATGTAAAAAAGTTCTAATAAAATTTTTAAAAGCTAACAACTGAAAGCAAAATCATGTATATATAAGGCAAGATTTATTTTGATATTTGATACAGAAATGAATTTTTAAAATGAAAACCATTACTTTTATCTCCTATGTTTTATACTTGTTTAAGGCACAAAATGACAATATATGCAGTAAACTTTTTAATTCTAAAGAACTGTAGGATAATCTGAATTCTCTTGATGTAGGATTATTACAATGTCGTATTGGATCAAGACAGGATTGTATTTAGTGTTTGTTATTTAAGATCATTTTTCATTATTTTCTTACTGTTCAATAACAAACTAATGTATTCTATAGATTGGAGAATATAACCCAGTGCAATGCACACACTTTTTTTTTTTTTTTTTTTAGGTTAAAGACTGAATTTTTGTAAATTAGTTCCATTCATAATATATAGATTTTTTTTCCAGGTACTTGAACTGAATTATGGAAAAAAAATTTAACACACTTCCATTTTGAATATTTATTGACAGCTGAAAACTGTAGTCATGTATCTTAAGTTCATTTGTATAGCAGGTGACCTGAAAGTTACTATTTTAACATTATTATCTGCCACTGGATTTCAATCTGTGTGTTTTCCTAGTTTCAAGAAAACTTCCTGCCAAAAATGAATTTATTATGTCTTGGAAATGGCATTATTAGTCTGATTTGTATATATTGATTTTGTGTATACTTTTATGACTTTATCTCAACATGTATGAATACAGAAGATGCAATTTTAATTTTGTGAAGTTACATAGAGTAACGTGTACTTCAGATGCAAATACAAGATACTTAAATGTGCAAAAAATTTATATCAGTGTTCACACAGTAAATTAAAAAAAAAATTGCACAGACTTCTTGACTTCACATTTCCATTGTTTTTTGCGAAATCTCTTCAAATAGATTTTGAACAAAATAAATAAAAGGCTAGGATTCACTGCATCGAACAATTAAAATATTAAGGTTTCTTGCTAAAATGAGTTAGGTTAAAAATTTGACTTTTAGTAGTATGAAGCTGTTATCATATTTATTGCTTGCACCATCTTGGTGTATTGTAAATAAAAACTGGGTGCTGGCTATAGACCATTATGTACATAAATCATAATTATTTTAAATTTCATGTAAATAAAAATTGACATAGTAAACTGTGTCACTTGTTTTTGTTGTAGATTTGTTTGTAGAATGTTAAATGGCATTCACCATTATCATTTATGATTATAGTCATTTATCATTGTCAGTCAAACTGTATATACATGTGTGCCTTACCCATGACCTAAAAGTATGTAAATCATTAGCATCATGTTAAAATTTATTGTACTAATATCTTTTATGTAAATTTATACCCTTTACATTTTTGTGGATATTATGTATTTCATTCTTAGAATCTTTATAGCAAACCAAAAATATTTGTTTTTTAAAACCATCAGTTATTTTCAAAATATTTCATTCTTGAATATGTTTGAAATAGAATTTTAAAATATTAAGACCATTCGTACATCAAAAGACAATTTTCACTGTATGTATTGTATGTAATGTAAATGGCTGTATAATAAATGTACTTCATAATTTGTTTCTTATTTTTCCTTGAAGTAGAAAAATACTGAAAAAAATTAACTGATTTTATACAACTTATTAAAAAGTTCAAAATTTAACATCAGTAAGAATGTAATTTATATGAAAAAAGATGTGTTTAAACATTTTCTATCAATATATGCATGTGAAAATTCAAAATTAAGCTGACTAAAGTGACAAAATAATACCAAATGCTTGCGACTGCCTCTTAGGTGACAGCACCACATCACGCATTTGCGTTTATCCAGTAGTGAAAGTGTTAAGCACTAATAGGTACAATTCCATTACAATGGGAGTAAATACAGTAGGAGAAAAAAGTGATAAAGCATACAAAAACTATCTTAAGATGAGGAGTGCCTTTGTGGAGAAATTTCTTGGGAACTAAGCTATATCCACGTTACACATTAAGAAAAGCACAAAAATTTCATGCAGCCAGCTCATTTGCCAAATCAAACTATGAATGGTCAGCGATTTTACCATGCTTAGTCACTGTTGCTCACCACTTCAGCAAGGGAACATTAATGGAAACTACTACACTTTTACATCAGCCATTGGAAAGGTTCGAATTAAAAAAATATTCCTCATTCATTCTTGCCCTTACAAATCATTATGGGAATATGCAATTACAACTTTTAAAGATTGAAAAAACACATGTCTGCGATGATTTGTAGATGCTTTATCTTTTACTGCAATGTTTTCAATGATGATGTTTTTAAACTGGAATGTTTATAACCACTTTATTTTCAATGACAGTATTTTCTCCTACAATATCTTGGTTGATGATGTGTTGTCAGGAACGTTTTAATCTTCATTGAGGTCTGTTTCAGATTTAGCTTTTGAAGAAGAGGAACTCAAGTCTGATTGCTCTTGAAATATAGTTTTATTAAAATTTATGCCAGATTAAAGTTGCTTTTTTGCCCAATTTTAAAAATGAGTATTTCTTTTATAAGAATGTCCAACTGCTCCACGATGGAAGTCATTTCTTCAGTGATATTTGTTGTGACTGTCAGCTACAGAATACACTCGTTAAGTGGATCTTCTTGTTTGCTTTCAGATTATCTACTGGTCTTGTTCCAATTATTACACCTTTGATTCATAGCTCTGAATTCTATTTTAATTTACTTTCTTGTGGGAAATTCCAATTTATTTGTAATAATCTATAACCTACTTATTTTTTTAAATTATATTAATAAGTTCCAAATGATTTTCTGAGATTCACACTTAATTTTTTTATTTAAAAAGGGTGCTTTTTGCTCACTGAAACAGTTATATTTTTCACACAAAATATGAATGAATATAGATAGCTTTATATATCATTAAATGCAAAATACATACCGTATGTTTACGAATACCACACATTTTTTTTTTTTTAATAATTTTAATCTGAAAAATTAAAGTGCATGGCTTATGTGAAACAAAGCAATACAGGCCAAGTAAACACAAGTTGGTCGGCATAAATTATTTCTTTTTGAAGCTATGGTATCTCCAGGAAATTTAATGTTATACAATGCTACTGTACCCCCTCAAATAATAAATTCTGGCCAGGGATTTGTAGAGGATATACCACCACTGTGGTACAAAGTAGCAGACGTATGCATTAATCACCCATTTAAAGCAGTATTGAAAAGAATGTACACAGAATAGATGGCCACTGGAAATTGTGCACTTACACCGGCTGGTTCCATCAAGAAGCCCAAAATAATTAGAATCTGTGCTGGGATGGAATTTCACAACTTTTTATCAAGAGCTCTAAAAAGTGCGGAATATGAAATAGCATAGACGGAAGTGAAGATTGGGCAGTGTGGGATGATGAGGAAGAAGAGAATACAGGCAGTTTGAAAAGCATCAATGATGACAGCAACACAGAAGGCGAGGGACATTGACAATTCACATTGTGTTTCCAGACTAAAAAAAGTAGAAAGAAGTGCCATGGTGTGGTAAGTTAGCTGTCTTTATTAGATTAGCGGTAGATTTTAAAGGATCATTTGTGACTTTTAAATCCATATTTAGTGCAGTGATTGTTGCTAACTGAAGCTATTGTTTAACGAATCAAATTTTATATAACATACTCAGATTAGCAGTCTTTTCTTTCTGCCATAGAATTAAACTCTTAACTGATTTATTCCTTCTCATTAAAATATTACTGTGGATGTGATGCTACATACTTGGGCAGGAGCTGCAAAAGCTATAGGTGGTAGCTCAGATTTCTCAATAAACGTCAATCGGTATCATATTCCTTCGTTTCTTTATGCTCTTAATCCAGAAAAAAGAGTTTTTCTGTAAATTAAGCTTTTAGTGTGCTTGATGAAATTATGCGCACCATATTCGCGGACATTTTTTTTTTCTTTTTATGGACACTGAAAAAAATCGGGTGCTCGTCTTATTTGGTGGCTCATAGTATGCGTGATAATACAGTATATATAATTTTATTTTAAAATATTGTAAGAACAGTAATGAATGAAATTCAAGATTTTATTTCTTTAAAAAAGAACATATTTAGACTTTTGTAAGTACAAGTACTCATTCAAATATTTAAATAGTGTTCTGCAACTTAAATGTGAAGTTTATTTGGCTTACGTTTAACCATAATCAGAGTGGAAAAAAAAAAAAAAAAAAACAGTTTACTATCTATGTATCACAAGAATTCTTTGCTAACCAATGGCAGGACACTGGTAATTCAACATGAGGTTGTTATAAGGATGCATGGGTTTTCTTATTAGGACCGAAGTTGCATATATATGTATTCCATCCCATATATTGCCTATGGGCGCTTAACATGGTGTCTATGGAAATCAAGGTTCTAATAAAGTTTTAGAGTGATGAGCTTCTACCCAGGCTTTAGTCTTCAGCAGACCTGTCACTGACGTAAACCATTCGTTTGTAGCTTCAATAGAAACCAAAATCAAAAACTAATGTCGTTAGTTCAAAATGATTTGTGGTAAAAAAGCACAAATAAGCTGGAGAAGTTAAACAAAAATGTTTGTATTTTTTTCCACTTAACAGCCTTAGTAGTAATAAAAAAATTAATTTTATTCAAATTTCGTTTTAAATAACTGCTACAGTCCATTACAGTAAATACATCTTTATGATTAGTTTTTAACCATCTTGATGGTGAAAATGATAAAAGCAATCAGATTTTCCTTCAATGCACAAATACACTTTACATTTTATGCAAAGAATATGTGGATTTTCTTTAACATAACTCCATTTTGCATCTTTGCAGTTCGTGTAGGGAAATGCTCCACTCTGTCATATCAGATATGCATGAGAACGGAGCTTGCCTTAATGGGCAAACTTTTCTTTGGTTTGTTGACTGATACACTTGACTCTTGTTTGTGTAAATCTTCTAAACCAGAATTAGTTGTCTGTGACACTGCTCGAGTCCTATGGCAATGGACATCTTGGAAACATCAAGTTGCATAGAACATTATAGTATAACTGCTTAGTAAAGTAGCTAAGAATTTATTATGCGAAATCGAGAAAATGAAGTAAAACACATTTATACCATTTTTTATCAAATGTGTTCAGTAGAGCGACAACAGCATATCACATTTATCAACTCCTCTCATGTCACGATTATAATAACCAATCAAAGATGGACATACTACCTCAATGTACCACTTGTTTTTTTGGTCATAATGTTTCACTTTTGTTGTTGGACAAATACTGTGTATATTCAAGGCTACTGCGACAAGTTTATTGTCGAACCATTGACATACAATGACATTATTTTCTTTGCTTACTTTATAATCAAAAAGTCTTCATAAAATTTTCATTTCTTTTTTTGATTTTAAAGGACATTTTTCTGTTCGATTTGATCAAAGGATACATATGCTGTAGTACCGATTCTTTTTCAAATGGGCTAGGCAAAAAAAAAAAAAAAAATCAAACAATCAAAGCTAGCTTCTGTAGGTTTATGTCATTCAGGTGAATGACTGATAAAATCTCTTCCCAACGATTTATGGTCATCGCATTTGAAATCATTTCCTGCCTTGTTTGTGGTGACCAGTACCATCTTCTAAAAGGTAAAGCTAAAACTGACATATACATAAGGATCCCCAAAAATATCTCCATTTCGTCACTTGTGATTGAATTCATTTTGCTACGATTTTGTAACCTGTATCTACTGGATTCAAATGTTAAATGTTTCAGAAATTCCTTGCCAAACACAGTTTTAAATATTTCCAGTAATGTTTTGGCTTGACAAGTAGTGCCTTTAGGTTTCAACTCACTCTTTTTGGTAGAGTGTTGAGGAAAATCTTTTATCAACCCATTCCCAAGGAATTTTCTTTTTCTCCTGCAAACAAGATTTGTTATTTTGCACAGTTGATCTTATAAGTGAAATTTCTGTTTCTTCATTTTCTGGTTTATCATCAGAGTCACCATGGAGGTATGCTGGTATGTATCATCACTGCTAATTAGAAAATCCTCATTAATGATCTTCTCAATTTCATCTTCAGTTGAAAACTTTTTCCGTTTTAAAACATGAACTAAAATTAGCTGTAATTAATTAATAGCATGTTTAAATCAATTATTTAAAATAAATTGTTGCAGCCAAGAGACCCTCCCCCTGTTTGAAAACTAGAATTTTTGTAAAATTCCTCCTGCCATAATGTCATAAAAAAGCATTAGATTTAGTTCATGATGTCCATTACAGTAGACAGAGTAAAACTACCTTACCTTAGTTGTATTCATGATGTCTACTGTAGTGGACAAAAGCAAAATGCCTCATCTCAATAAAATTAGCTTCACAACAATTTTTTCAAACTCCTGTTTAAAATAATGTGTCTAAAATTACTAATTATGAATAAAAAAAATGACAATATAAGAAACTGTAAGCAATATTATATAATGTTTACTATGAGAAATCATACTAACCTGGAAACGCAAGTAGCAGCCATTCTCCAAATAGCAGTGCTTTACTTAAGTGTTCTTGTGCTGCCATCTATGATCAATAGTTGAAAGTTCTAATGATATACAGTGGTGGCCAAAATTGTGGACACTTTTGGAAATTTTTACGTTTTTGAACTTTGTATGCTTATAGAAAATGTTACGTTTCACAAAATGCAAACTTGCATATATCATTTTAAAGAGAATTTATTACTGAATTCAATACAAAACACAAAATTCAATTATTTGCAATACAAAAAAAGTTAAACGATAATAGTTATCGATATACATTAGATAGTGATAATTGCAGTGAGTTATCAGTACTTAGTAGGGTACACTTTATTTTTGATTACAGCTTCACTTTGATGTTTCATTGAGCTGACAAGAGTTTTAAGCTCTTCTTTTGTTATTACATGATGCCAGGAAATAATTATAGCCTCAATTAGTTCCCTTTTATTTGATGGGCACCTCATTCGGACAAGAGTTTTCAAACGGTGCCACAAATTTTTGATAGGATTGAGGTCAGGACTGTTTCCTGGCCATGACAACAATTTCATGCTCTTTGTACGAAACCACTCTTTCGATATTTTGGCCATGTGGCAAGGAGCAGAATCCTGCTGAAAAATAAATGAAGCATTGTTGGGAAAGAGATCTCTAATGGAAGGGAGAAGTTTTGGTTCTAGAATAGTGTCAATGTATTTTCTGGCATTCAGTATCCCATCGATGACATGAAGGCGACCAATACCATCTGCTGACATGCATGACCAAATCATAACACTAACTGGGTTCTTCACAGTTGCTTGAATGCAGTCAGGATGTAGCTCTTCTCCTATTCTACGTCTTACATATTTTCGCCTATCACTACCAAATAACGATATCTTAGTTTCATCACTCCATATAACTTGTGACCACTGATTATCTGTCCAATTAATGTGTTCCTTTGCCCACTGTAGTCTTTTTTTTTTTTTTTTTTTTTTTTCGTTGCTGAAAATTAAGATAAGGCTTTTTTCCTGGAATTCTACCTCTCAGTCCAACATCTGTTAATCTTCTGATTGTTCTTGAACTGACAGAAACACCAGCATCATTCAGATCACTTCTGATGGCCGCTGATGACATTTTTCTATCTTGGAGACAGAGTCTTTTTATTCTTCTGTCATCAATAGATGTGGTGCACCTTTTTCGGCCTCTTCCTTCTTTGTTTTTTTATTGAATTTGTCTCCTGATATCGTAAACAAAACTTTCGGACTCCAGATGTAGTCACTGAACCACCCACCTGTCTTGCAATTTCAGCATAAGAAAGACCACTTTCTCATAACACAATAATATTATATCTCTTTCTAGGTGTCCAATCTACTCTTTTATTTGATGTCATTGCTTCTTGACTAAATATTAAAAATTTTTACAAAAATTCCTACTTGTAATTGGAGTGTGTAAGAAACAGGTCCTCCTACAGAACAAAGCAAAATAATGAATTGTTTCAAGTGTAAACATGATGTCAGCTTCTACTGGCAGTTACTAACATTTGATTGGTTCTCAGAACAAGAACAGTGATTGGCCAGGAAAGCTAGACATTACAAACCACTTCATAACTGTGTTTTTTATTTATATTAAAGTACATATAACTTTTTTTTGTATTGCAAATAATTGAATTTTCTGTTTTGTACTGAATTCAATAATAAATTCTCTTTAAAATGATATATACAAGTTTACATTTTGCAAAACATAACATTTTCTATAAGCATAAAGTTCAAAAATATAAAAATTTCCAAAAGTGTCCACAATTTTGGCCACCACTGTAGAATGAATAAACACAGAAATGGAATCTGTTAAGGCATTTACAGAAGAGTAAAAAAGTTTAAACGTTTTGTCTACTACAGTGGACATGATGCAACAAAGGGCTAATGAATAAAACTAATACAGAAATGCAGCTCTCCTCTAAAGCATATAACTTTCATATGTTTTGCCTTACTCAAATAACCAGTTCCTCTCACAATACAGTTTACATGTTTGTTGCTATAAAATAAGTTTAAAAGAAAATCCTCCTCCCTTTTATTTTATAGGTATGGCTTGACAAAATGCATTCAAATTTGTCACACTGGCACATCTGAAAAGGAAGTGGTGATATGTTTTTATAGTCTTTGCTTTAAATAAAATATTATCCATACTTCAAGCACATCTAATTTTTAAAGTCATATATTCAAAACAACTTCATCAGCATGACATTTTATTCAATTTTTTCTGAATGTGATACAGACTAGACTGAAATTTCATAATTTTGATACTTCCTTGTTTGCCTTTTAATAATAACTAAAATTTTCATCATTAAACTTATTTCCTTTTTCCTAAAAAGTAGGTACATCAACTAGAGGAAAACTATTATTTATGTGGTAATAATCTTGATTTTTCAATCTGATTTTAGAATCCCAGTCACTTGAGAAGCTACTTTCAAAGTCTGCTCAAGAGGGACCTATCAAGGACTGCTGCAGCTTCAAGGAAGCTTAACTGCATCATGACTGACACAACTGATAAATGATAACATTTATATGCTTGAGAATTTTATGTTTGTGCTTTCTTTATTTGAAAAAGTGTTTTTAATAATTATCTATGTTTAATTTAACAATAACAAAGATATAAAATAAATTAACAAAATTCAAAAAACTTCAAAAATAACAGAGGAAAAATTTTTTTAAAGTAAGACTACCAGTTGAGAAGTCTGCTGTTTTTAAAATTGAGCTGAGTTTAAAACTGAGAAGAGAAATGGTACACACACTCTTTTCCCATCACCTTTAGTTAAAAAAAATATTTCTTAATATTTGAAGTATGCAAACTATGTTACTATAGCAATTATCATCATATACACACATCATGAGAAAAATTTTCAATGATAATACAATAAATATACCCTCGCACACATATACATACATGTGATATCTTCCTAAAAATTAATCAGTAAATTTTATTGATAACATTGTGATCTTGAATAAATAAATGCATGTATTTCAAAGAAATAAAGTTACATTTGTCATTTTGAAGATGAACACGCTCACTGATTCCACATCCATAATTTACAGTGACCAGATCAACTGGACAAACTTGAGAGTTTATTTACAAACTTTTCATGTTCATTTAAAGTAGCAATTAAACCCTTTTCATTTTTAACAACTTCAGGATCACCATAATCAATTTCTGAGCCATCCAAAGCTGTCATCTTCCCACCTATGGCATTTAGCAATGCATTACCAGCACAAATGTCCCATTTCTTTATGAGAGTGACATGAATATATGCATAAGCTTTTCCATCAGCAACTTGCAGAGTTTTATATCCTGGAAAAACATACAAAAGAAATTAGGTTAGGCTATTTAATTATACAGTCAAAACAACTCAAGAATTCTCTGCCTATGGGAAAGGATGTTTTACTGATAATTTAACTAATAAGGAATTAGTCTGTATCACATCATGCATAAAGAAAAACCATGAGAATTCCAAAGAGGCCAGTTTACTGGGATTTGAACCCAAGCCATATTCTATGATCTTATCACTCAGCTGCTGGTGGTTGTGTATACAAAATAAAGAAAAGCACATAAATAATGAAATACTGAATTGAGTATAAAACTGAAATAAAAACAATTTTTTACGAACAATATTAGATTTATGAAGTACAAGGACTATCACATTTAAATTTTTGGAATTTTTCTTTGTTTTCAGACAGACAGTACATGTTTTGAAAATTAATGACCTTCTGGAACATTATTGTGACATACATAGCCACATAAATCTAGTTCCTGTAATGAATATCAGTTGCTATATTTAAATTAAGATTAAATTAGATAAAATTGAAGCTATATTTAAATTAACACAGGATTAAATTTACTCTCAGTTAAAGGTATTATAAAATTACTATAAAAATTTATAGGGGCTCAACAAATTACATTTATTTGGTTCCCACCACAATTAATATGCTGAAAGATTTAAGCAGATATTCAAGTTAAAAAGCAAAACAAGGACAATACCAATTACTTGTATATATTTGTTTACCTACAAGATTACTAATTGGCAGATATAATATGCATATCAAATAAAATACAAAATTCTATCATCTTAAAATTATTGTATGTTAACATACTCAGTTCTGCAGCTTTTGTAGAATACTTACTCACTGCCTCAGTGGAACTTAAAATAGCAATCAATTTCACCTTTTTTTCCCCTCACTCCTTGCTTTACTGTTCATAGTGATTTTGTCTACAATAACTAATTATTTCATTTGTTGGAGTAAATGTCCACATATACAGAGTGCGGAAGGGAAACTACCTTATTTTAAAAATGAATAACACAAATAGTATAAGCGATATCAGTTTAATTTTTTTCCAAGTTATAGAGAGACACTTAAAGTTTTGTTTTTATTATTATTACAATTTAAAAATATCATTAAGGTGTCCTCCGCTCTGGTCAATGCATTGAGATAGTCGAGTTTTGAAGTTTCTTTCCACTTTTACAAGCATATCAAAATGTGTATGTTGTCGATAGCAGCTTGAATATTGTTCTTCAATTGAGCCAGGGTCTTTGGACGTTAGACATTTCAGAGAGCTCCACAAAAAGAAGTCACATGGGGCTAAATCAGACGAGTGCACCGGCCACTGATGATCACTCCGTAAGGAGATAAGGCATCCAGGGAAATGTTCTCCAAAAAAACCAAGCCCCACCAGCGGCGGAGCGGTAAAGTCGCTGAACGGGCTGGCTGCATGGGCGTTTTCGTGATTTTCCCCATGTGTAACGTGTATATGAGCCAGTTTCCCTTAGAAAGTCCTCCATGAAGGCATCCCTCCTCTTAGGCAGATAGCCCTACAGTGCTTTGCCATAATTAAATACACCGAAAAAGCCATGGTCCAATGATGCCTATTCTGGACAATGCACACCAAACAGTCACACGTTCTGTATGGAGGGGCTGCTCATGAAATTCTCGGGGATTCATGCCACTCCATTATCGCACGTTTTGCTTAATGCATGCTGCAACCGGAAAGCTGAAAATGAGCCTCATAGCTAAAGGACACAAGGGCATCATCAGGTATCTTGTCAAGAACGGCTTTGCAAGCATTTTTTCGTGAAAGAAAATCGCGTGGTTTAAGTTTTTGCACCACTGCCAATTTATATAGATGAAAATGCAGTACGTTCAAAAGTACGACTCCAGGACGAACGCACACTCCTCTGTCATCCACTCCATGACAATAAAAACCTACATTACATAAAACATTAGATACCTCTCTTTTCAATGAGTGCCATCCCCACCCTTCTCGGAATTAATGTCGCTAGATGGCACACGTTTCAAATAAGAAGGTTTTCCTGCCGCCCCTGTATGATATAGTAACTGGTAGTTTGCTATTGGAAGATGATGCAATAATAACGTTTTCTGAGTAGAATATTTTTATACTTGGCTTTGCTCATGGCATCAGCTTTATCCTACACCTTTTCCTTTTTCTTCTTTTTTTAAAATTTGCCTCATGAAGTAAAATTAGTCTTCTTTCAGTTCATGACTTCAGACTTAGCCAGAATAAATTACCTTAGCATTTTTAAACTGGTTATATGCATTTAGGGGCTTTCAGCCAAAGGAAAAGGATGTCTTTCTGAAAGACTTTCTAAAAAGCTAACTGGTATGCATAAGGCAGATAGATTGGTTAGCTGTTTATGTCAAAGGCTGCAAGGTGTACTTGCCTTATGAAGAATATCACTGTAGACGAATTTTTAAGAGAACTGACTCATATTCATGTTACACATGGGGATAATCTCATGCAACCAGCTTGGTCTTTAGACAGGGTCCATATACATTTCCTTACATGAAAATTAAGGACTTTTAAGGACCTATCAGCAAACAAAAAAATGAACAGAATAAAGTAATTATCCATACAACCGACTTCAAGCTTGTAATTTCACTTTAAGAAACTAACAGAAGTGTGTATTATGCACTATTATTAAATTCAATTTAATACTTAACATAAAACAATTTTGAAAATTAAACTAACTCCCTACAAGTTATGAAGTAGATAACATTAAATTAGCAACATAATTTCCTGAAAAACATGTATAAGTGTATTTTACACTAATAACAGTCACAGATATTTTAGAGATTTACGTGATTATTATTTAACTTATTTGATATTTATTTAAACACAGTCAACTACTATTATAATCACAATGTAAGAATATTTTGCAGATTAAAATAACAGATTTGTAAACATACAATTTATTTCCTTGGTTTTTTTTTACAGATACTAGAATAATAAACTATACAATAAAAGATACAAAACATTTATGCTATTTTTAAATCTGAAATTTTTTCAGATATTTTAACATCTAATTTATTTATGTCTATTTCCTTTTCTTTAACTAATCTTCTAAGTTCATTTGCTTTGATAAACAAATCAATGTTCCTGCTGGTCTCAGCTTCATCTGCTAAAGCATCTACTTCTTCATTAATATCTTTAATGTACCTTTGAAGAAATTTTTTCTTCTGCTTCATATAATCAATTTCTTCCTCGATAATATTTCTTTTCTTCTTTGAATTTTCAGATTTAGTTAAAGATTTCTGTTCTTCTAAATACTGCATATATTTAGACCTTGCAGAAGCTGCTGCTGATCTCATTTCTTTATTAATTTCGATATTAAGAATACGAATACCTCCAGAAAATTTTATGTAATCAAATACTGTGCATTGAAAAATGTATGATGAGTCACTTAAATTTTCAATTTCAATTGCTTTATTTACAGAGAAGCCCTTTTCCACAGAGGCCTGTCCATGTGACAAGATAAGAATCATTTTCACTATTTTTCATACTTTTGAATAGTGAAAATCATGAAAATAAGAAGTGAGAAATGTGTCAAGAGAAAGATTTTGAAGATCAAAAGTAGAAAATTCATGTAAATTTGTCTTAACTACTTTGTCTAGAAATTCTCCAAACTGCAGCAGAATTTCATCACAATCATCTTGTAAAACACTTTTATTCTGCATTAATACCGTTAAAACTATTTTCATTTTCTTCTAGGCTTTTTCTGGACTTTTAGCCATCAATCGTGGGTCTATACAAGATGCATTTCGAATAAGAGAATAATTTATTGAACATTTAGACATTAAGTGTTGTACTATTGTTAAGACACATTGTTGACCTTCTTGTTTCAATGCAAAACTTTCAGCTTGTGAAATGTCCTTCTTGTGGCATTTATCATTCATTAACTGCTCAGCAATGAATCCCAAATAAACTTTACTTTTATCATTATAACAATTTGGATCATTAAAATTTTAAATTTATAAAGATTTTCTGCTTTAGTTATTTTTGAATATTCTAGTTTCAAAATTTTAAAGTGCTGAAGGCAATCATTTACAAGTTTTAAGATATCTTCAGCAAAAAAGGGAATAAGTGGTTTATCACTTTGATAATATTCAAGAAAAGGCAATAATATTTTCGACAGAGAGAGAAAAAAATTTAATTTTATAAGAAAAGTTTTATCTTCAGTAGCCTCCAAAATATTTGAGAAGGATTTCGATGAATTTTTTTTAAACTTCCCCGTTTCAACTTTTTTAACAAACAGTAGCAAGTCATCCCATATTTCAATGGCTCTTTCAACTGCTGGGACATTTTGGAACCATTGGTAAAAGCAGAAATTCACAGGAAGCTTTTTTAAGCCAGATATACTTAAAAAATCTTCACGTCTTCCAGGAAAATCTTTAAAAATCCAATATAAGGAGGATAAGAATGATGGAATGTCCCAGCCAGTGGATGACATCCCATGCTTGAAAGCATTGTTAAGAATGTGTAAACCACATGTCCCTAATGTCAAGCACTGAATGTTATATTCCTTTGTCAAGTCCTGTTGCAATAAATCATAAAATTTCCAGTTTACTGCAGGACCATCCATCGATATTTGTAAGAGTTTTGACAAGTCTAAACACATTCATAAAATTTGGATAAAATAATTTCACTTGTTGCATGCCCTATAAATGCAGAAGTAAGGTACTGAGTTCTAAACTTATTTTCGTGATGACAGTACCTCACATGAATATTTAGTTGCTTCTTTTGATTTGTCAGATTAAGAGTCTCATCAAATAGTAATGTAAAAAACTCGGCATTTTTACAAAGTTTTAAAATAAGGGCCAAGACCAAAATAACAGATACTATAAGCACATTACTTTTCACCACATGAAAACTGTTTTGCAATGGAACTATCCGAGAACATTTTAGTGAATAACGGCCCAATATCATCGCACGATTTAAAAGAATAGTGGTTTTTGATGCACTTAAAAGCCCACAATATTTCTGCATCTGTAACTTCAGATTTGAAAAGAAAAGAATTGATTTTATTATTTTCTACACTTAATTGATGTTGAATTAGCAGTTACATCTTTTCCTGAAGTAGATGGTTCTTCTAACTTGACAAAATTCATGATACCGTTAGAAGAAACTCTGCAGTTGAGAAGGGAGAGATGTTTTGCACCTAAAAGGGGTATTACATGCAAGGCATTAGTAAAATCAAGTATTGCATATATATATAATATATATATATGTACACATAATAAGAAATCCATATATATAAGAAATGTATTCTGAAAATATACATTTTTACTATAAATATATACAGTACAAAGTCCGAGATCAGGACATCCAATATCTAGAATGATCTAAAATCCGGACCTCAAAGCGACCACCAACCAATTTTTTAGGGCTTTTTTGGAGGGAAGGGGTATGCTTTACGCGTGCGCATTAGATGGTTTTCCTCATCATAAAAAAACATGCCGGAAATCCCAATTCTTAATCTCAGTTTGGCATTAAATAAAATATCTCATTATTGAAGAAATAATTATTTTAGCATAAATTTGTGCGATTAGTAACTTGACTCCATAGCTGC
Source organism: Stegodyphus dumicola (assembly GCF_044657685.1). Lineage (NCBI taxonomy): Eukaryota > Metazoa > Arthropoda > Arachnida > Araneae > Eresidae > Stegodyphus > Stegodyphus dumicola. The sequence continues at coordinate 89,665,527 of NC_140774.1, read as the reverse complement.
GTATCTGCTTGGCATAATATCAAACCGAAACATTTGTTGATTTTACACCAATATTTTATATCCTTGATGCCGAAATCGCGAATCATTATTTATTGTATTTAGCTTTCATCACTACATGTTTATCAATGGATGACAACTTGAGTGATGACTCATGCAGCGACGCCAAATATCAGAGTATTATCTGATTACAGATTTAAGTTTAATGCGCTAAAATGTTGATAAGGGGAAATTTAACAGAAATTTCTTTCTTTATGCTAAAAATAGATTTTGTTAATGATACTCATAGGACAAACGATTATATTTAGTGCTATTTGAATTAAGAATAACTGATTTGTTATTTGCATAAAGCCTGAACCAGCGTCAGAGCTCGCATGGCCACACCAGGCGGCAGAATTTAGGGAAGTTAAACAGAAGTTTTTCATTGCGATGACAATGCCCCAATCATCAATCAATTAACGGATGGCGAAATCTGTAGTATGGTTCTAAATCCAGAAAATACAGCTACCGATAGTGAAGAAAGTAATAGAGAAGTTACTGAAAGAGAAAAAATTTTGATTGACAAGTTATTCGGAATTCTCGACACAGCAATTACAGGACTTGAACAATGGAACTTAATAACTGAACAAGAAATTATATGTCTACAGTATTAGTCTAAAGTATTAGCAGAGAAAACAAATCAAACAACTTACACTGAAAGAAATGTTTAATAAAATAAACATATAAATATTAAGCTCTTTTCTTTTGTAAATTTTGATACCCTTTAAATCATAAATGCTTCATTATTTCATAAATCACGATTTCATATTTTCAATTTTATAATTTCTACGTGCCATCTTAGTAGATTGAAAATTATCTAATATCCAGAAAAACCTCAAATCTGGGGTCGCCGAAATCCCAACAAGTCTGGACCTTGGACTTTGTACTGTATAAATATATATATACAGTCAAAAGTCGTTAATTCGGACACCCATAATCCGGAATGATCTATAATCCGGACCTCAAAGCTAAAATCTTTCTGCGCATGCGCCGCATTGACGCATGCGCATAGGCGTTTTACTCATGCGCACAAGACATTTACGACTGCGCATATGCGTCTGCGCAAGTGCAGAATACGTTTTCGCATGCGCGTTTAATATATAACGGACGGTATAAGCTAAAATTATCTAATTATCTATTTCAGTTAATGTTGATGATTGCGTTGTTCCTTAATCTTCAAACTGGATCCGGCTTATTATTTTTCGCAGACTGTAAGAGCAATTTTCTAAAAGTAAGCTTGAACTTTCGATTATGTCAAATAGAATTTCCGATGCTGGAGCTCCCAAAGGATCTAGAAAACAAAAGTATGTTTTGATGTCCATCAAACAAAAAACGAATTGCTACAAAAAATGGATAAAGGCATATTCTTTGTTTATCTAACCGTTCCAAAATCTGTTTATCAATTTCACGCTGCTCTGCGCGGGGGGGGGGGACGTCGCGGCGCGCAATGAACTGGAAGTTGATTTGTCAACATTTTCGTTATCTTCAGGGCAGATGTTTTTATTTTATTCGGCTTATAATTCCTTACTAAATGTAGTATTTAATTTCGATGTACTCCGTCTTTGATATGATTTAAATCAAATTCCTCGTCATTATAAATATCATGAATACAAATCAAATAGTTTTCTGGTTGCAATTTTCTAATTTCGGCTATGCGTAAGGTATGCTTTACGCATCCGCACGTTTAAAGAAATGTTTAATAAAGTAAACAAATAAATATTAGGCTTCTATTTTGGTAAATTTTGATACCCTTTAGATCATAATTGCTCATTATTTTATAAATTATGGTTTCATATTTTTAATTTTATAATTTCTGCATGCCATTTTACCAGATTTAAACTGATGATCTATAATCTGGAATCGCCGAAGTCCCGACGAGTCTGGATTAAAGACTTTTGACTGTATATATAATATGGAAAATATATATTTTCAGTTAAACTTCTACCCAATAACTTTAGTAATTCATGAAAGTTAATTTTGCGTCTAGTTAATTCAGGAAAATTAGTTTCAATTAGTTGTTTTCAGTTTTAAAAATATTAAAAAATTTTTAATTAGTTAGTTGTTTTCAACTAATAATTGTATCACCATTAGCAAAAATAATGGGTAAAATCCTAGTACACGGTGCAGCCTTGGCACGATTTTGAAAATTATTGCTAACACCAAAATGACCCGTTTAACTATTCATTGTATACATATGTCCCGTTTACTGCTCATCATAAAGTCGCCAAAAGTAGCTAAATCCCTTGTGCACCGGAAACTAGGATTAAACCAAATAAGGCATTACTATCAACAGCACTTTTTTTTCTTTTAAATCGCTAACACTTTGTATATGTCTCGTTGCTGCTCATCATAAAGTCGCCAAATCTCTTGTGCATAGGATTAAACCAAATACTTAATTGTCTATTGAAGCTTCAAAACGTATTTCCGAAGAATTTGCCCTTGGCGACCTAAACTCAAAATGGAGCCAATAGATTTTCCGCGAAATCAATAACAGACCCTCTGCAGAAATAAACTCATAATCCTGATATCCTATACATATATGTGCAAAAGAGAATAAACTCCGCAGAATGTGATCAAAAATTAATGTATGGCTTAATTCAAACAAACACAGAAATTAAGCTAAGCAAAACCATGTAAAAACAAATTGAAATGATAAAAACGAAACTTACCTTTCATGTGAATTTTCAGCGCCGACTCTCCCATTCTAGAAATTTAAATTTGTTTCAGACAAAGACCACATTTAGCTTTATAAGAATTGTCATCCATCAATATCCAATCTTTGTAGTCAGTTTGATGAAGCCAGAGTTTATTGAAAATGCACTTTCCAGGCATCTCGTTCCTATTGGCGTCGTAAGGGTTGTGGCCTTCCAGGTTGGGACTGTTCTAATTTTGGCAAATATTTTCAGAATCTCCCCTTTTTTTTCTCGAGCACCTTCATCATCACTTTCGCCTCTTAAAGAACTTCTGGCTTCACGCTTTCGTCACATCTGCCTAAATTTATGGATAACACCTGTTTTGAAAGATTGGGTGAATAGCCAATCAGACACCAATACTTTTGTTCTAGGGTAGCTAATTTTTTTTTATCGTTTGCAACGCCAACAGATTGGTTAAGAACCGTGTAATTTTATTTCCATATTCATGAGAAATCACAATTCACACTTAGAATGGCAATCATTAGAAATGATAAGAAATGTCAAATGAGCAAAATTAAGGACCGTTTATTCATTTTGACCAAAAGTAAGGACTTTTAAGGACCAAAAATCATTTTTGAAAATTTTAAGGACTTTTAAGGACCGTACGAACACTGTTTAGAAGATGAACCCAAAATGAACTACTACTGCTTAGTAGTTGCATCCAAATGGACACTAGTAGGTCACATGATATATGAAAAACACACACACATTAAAAAGCAGCCATCCTGTTCAGCCAGAGATGGACTGAAAATTAAAAAGGGGCGGATCTGGAATAATGTATCCAGGCTTTCCTCTTTTTTCAATAAAGAAAAGAATTAAAATTTTAATTTTTCTCTTAAAACAACAGCTTTCAGTTCATTTTTTTACTTTGCATATAATATATAATATACAGAACTACAGAAGGGATTTATATTATTTCATTGAATGTAAATTATTATTATTTTCCAGTTAAAAAATATACTTATTTAAGTCAATGTATATAATAACTTTATTTTATATTTCACAAAAACTTTTAAGTTTCTAGAACAGCTATTTAGCTGCAGTATGCAATATAAAACCAAGGATATCATGACGATTATTTGATCAAAGTTTATTTTATCTAAATTTTATTTCATGTTTTTAAAAAAAATTTTACAGCAGTTTTTATGTGATATAACTAAGGTTTACAAAATTTATATCTGCAATATAAAAAGTTGTATGTCCTTTTATTTCTTACAAGCACAATTTTTAGCTCTTAATGACAGTGACATGGAGATATGTACTTTCTGATTATCCATGACCCCAAAAAAGGCATTAACTCATTGATAACTTTGTAAAGGGATAATTTTTTTTTTTTTTTTTTTTTTTTTTTTGTCTACCTTTTTGACTCTTAGGTACAATTTTTATCATAGGTAAAAATAAAAAGAAGCATTTTGTGAAAAACAAGAAGTTTTATGAGGGGGGAAAATCTATATGGCTCAAATTAACATTTTTAGAGTTATCAGACCAAAAAAAAAGGGGGGGATCAGCAAAAGGTCAGTTTCAAATGAAGTGTGAGAATCCACATGCTCTTAAATGTGCATGTTGTATACACATGAATGTTCAGCTATTGTCATGCTTTTAGCATATTTAAAAACATGCTAAAAACATGGCAATTCTACTGAATGTTGAAATTTGGGTTTGAGTACAATCAGAAAGTAGTAAATGATTTATATTATTATTTCACTGGAAAAACTATAGAAAAAACCATACTTGTTCTGTGCATCTATATCTGTACTGCAATTTGATGTAATTAGAACAGCCCATTTATTTAATTACATCAAATTACAGTACAGATATAGATGCAACCATTAATAAAACCCAATTTTCTCCAGTAAATAGATTTCATTTATACATAATACCTTTCCCTCTATTATCATGCACAGCAATAAAGATTTTAATAAAAATATTTTCAATAAAAAGTCCATGCAATCTGAATTAAGTTATATAAATCAAAACTAAAAGTATATTCAAAACAAAATTAACAATCGATAAACATAAAAAAATGCAAAGCATCTTGAAAAATATAAATGGAATATTTTGCACAAAATAAAACATTCAAAAATTTTAATAATCAAAAGGAAAGATTTTCTTGTCTTTTAAATTCTGAATAATTTTACACTTCAAAATCTGCAAGGAAAAATATATGAAAAACAAAATCAGTAATATTACCTGAACCTCCAGCAGAAATAACTTCAGTATCAGGACCAAAAGCAGCTCTTGCAACTTCTTTCACTTTGCCAGCATGTGAACGAGATACGATTATTGTGAATGGTTTATGATCAGTAAGGGTTAATTTTGATTTGGATGAACCTTTTCCTGCCCATCCCCAAACTAAAATATTAAAAATACAAATAATAAATAAGATTCAAAGCATTTTAATAAAAGCATTGAAGACACGGACATTCTTTATACGAACTCTACTATCTAGTTACAGGTATTGAAGAAATTAAATTTAAAATTCTACTATTCAGTTAAAAAAAGTTATTGCTTTCAGTAATACGTTATAAAGGCATATAGGATAAATATTTCTTTATTTTCAAAAATATATTTTTTTGGATTAACACTTCTTAATATGAAGTAGACATCATATTATGATTGTGCTACAAGAAAAGCACACAGCACGAGAGGGAAAGATGCTTAAATATTTCATATTTTTATGTACAAAAATCAACATCTGTATAGTCATCCATCCCAAATAGTATCATAATGCATAATAAATAAGATTATTGCTTCAAAATACTTATTCTGCAACAGCAAAATTAAGATGAGATAGTAGAATTGATTAAGAAAAAGAGGTTGGCACAAGGAATATTTAGTTTGAAAGAAAAAAATAGTATGCCAATAAGTTAATCAAAAATTCTCTAATCTTAAAAAGATAGCATAGAAGAGAACAATATAATAGCATTAAAAATAATGGTATACGAAAGGCGACAACCATTTTCAAAATGGTGGCATGCCAAAAATCCCATGCAAGAGCAGTCAATCAGTAAAATTCAAAATGCAAGGGACATTAATAATAAAACACTTTTTTTTACAAATCCTTCTTTTTTGTGTTGTCGTTATCCGATATACACAACAAATTTGTTTTTGTTTTAAAAAAATTGGCGAACTGAACAAACTTGGCAGTATGCAACTTCAGCATTTTGCACAGGCTAAAACATGCACGTGCTACATACATACCTGCGTTGTCACATAAATACTTTTTTGAGACATTATGGATTGCCATATAATGTATTTTGGTGACATACTGCTTTACCTCATGAGAACTTTTCTGCGACTTTTTGAGTGCAGATAATCAGAAAGTACCAAAGTTATACTAAATGATTTTTTACATTTTGTCATTTATAAAATTAAACATATTCAGTTCATCAACTCTAATTATTTCAATATTTTTAAAAAGAAATTCTGACTTGAATACACCTGTCAGACATTTTGAAAGTTCTAAATAACTCAATATCTAAATATTTAATCTTATAATTATTGCACTCCCTCATTCTCTTTATAAAATCCATTTAATATCAATTCAAATAGAAATAAAATTTTTGGGCAGTGCATAGTTGTTAATGCTCATTTTACCAGTTTGTTAATCAAAAATAATACACACATGAGAAACTGCAGAATCAGCAAGTAATGCATAGCATAAGTTAGAAAATTAAATACCTGTTTTATTCTGAAATGGCTGATGAATTACTCCAATAATTGGTTTTCCCTTAACAGCAACACAAACCATTGTAGTAACATAATCTAAAAGATTTTCTAGTACGTAAAAAAAGATTATAAAATCAGTATAACAAAGACTCAATACATATAAATGTTTTATGCATTCATAATAGTCAAAAACTGAAAATTTTTCATATTAAAAATTTGTTACATAATATTAGTAAATATAGTTGAATCCCATTACAGTGAACTCAGAATTACGAAATGCCCAGCCGCGGTACGACAGGTTCTCCACAAGGAAGGTTTTAGGTTGACAGAAAATGCCAAGGGAAGGCAGGATTGCCATATTTGGCATGAAATCACCCATTTGACGACAAAATTGGCAATATGCCATAGATGGATGGAGAACCTTCTAGAACGAATTCTTACTGGTTTGGCACAGAATGTTCTCAAAGGCAGGCGAAAGCTATACAAACCATGCTGGTACCCAGAGTAAACAGTGTCTCATAATCTATGAAGTCGATCGCAAGTTTATCGAGTTGATCGGCAGTCTAGTGTCAAGTGTTCTGAGAGTTGGTGCATCGAGAGTGTGCATTATTGGGGCTATCATCAAATGCATCGCGAGTTGTAGTGTGGAGAGTCTCGAGAATATGTTGAGTAGTCGGGAGCTGTCCTCTAGTGAAGCTGTTTTCACCCTTATAACCTGAAAGCTGTGTTGTTGATTGTTTCAGCGTGTTCATCGTAGTTTTTCGACGATTGAAAAAGTGTTTTTGAAACTTTCCCAAGTGATACTGGCTAATAAATTGTGTTTTCATTCTTCACCAAGTGTTGTCCTCAGTCATTCCAAATCCATGAATAATTATTTCTTGTATCCTTATTTTCACTGTAAGGTTTTAGAAAGATTCAATGTTTGGAAAGAGTCTTAGTTATTTCATTGACCTTGATATTAAGGAACTGATTTCTTTATTTTAACCATCCCTGTTGGGTTTGTGCTATATTATGCACACCACTCTACTATATCACCCCATACATCATTATACTCAAATTATAACTAATTCACTTGCTAAGATAAATCAGTACTCATTTTCACAGCTTTTATATTTAACCAAAACAAGTTACAAGGATGCATGCGCCCGCGTGCAGGTACGAGCAGAACTACCCTACTCACCGAGATATAGATAAATACAAATACAGTTTCATTGCAGTTAAAGTTACAGTTTTAGGTAATGCAGGAATAATGCAGTTAAATACACAAAATAAATATGAGTTTTAAAGACCAGTTACAGTTAAACCACCACAATATTCCACCTTAACCTTTCGAGGTCGGGGCTTTGGTAGCAGTAAAAGCTACCAAAGGACGGGGAATCTTGAACCGAATGCTCTCCCCCTTTAAGAAATCACCTCCAATTTGCAACAAAGATTCTTGTGTGTAGTTTAATGGATTCTCAGAGGGGTGCATCTATGTCGCATTATTCATGGATTTGGAATGACTGAGGACAACACTTGGTGATTTGAAAGAGATAAGTGGTTAAAATCCTAAGGACATAAAATTTGATATTTCACCCCACTTTTCAGCCTGGAAAATGGGGGGAAAAAGACTTTTCCACTAAAGTGGACAACACCGTCTTTTCAAAGAGAGAACTCTATGGCCACTATAATGGCCATCCCGTCTTCAAAAGGTTAAGTACTGCAGGAATTGACACATCATACATAGCAATGATTAAACCTCACTACTGTTGAAAAAGTTGTTCTATTTGAAGGCACAACTGGTTCTGCACTTGATGATTCCACTAAGCTAGTGGTAGGGATTCGTGAACTATCACTAATAACCAGTGACAGTTCACCAACAGTGCTGTTGGTGAACTGTCACTATGAATAACGGGAGTTGTTGGTAAACAATTACTAGAAATAACTGGAGTTGGTGATACATCGTACTGAGTAGTGAAGGCTGTCTTCAAACTGTCAATTCCAATAACAGATTCTGTTTTATTTATTAGATTCATGAAGTGTTTAACAATCTCTTTGCAATGTTACAGAGACCATTGTATGGTTGTGTCAAGAGTGCTTTTACTGAGTCACAGCACACAAAAAATTGAGCAGAAAGACTTTAAGCAGGAGCGCACAGAACAAAAAGGTTTAATACATGCAGAAGCTGCAGATAATTCCCACATGGAATGCTGGAAGAAAACTGCATTAGAGAGTTGTAAGAACTTTCCTGGCGAGGAAAATGTTGGCCTGTAGAGCATTTCAGAACAAGTACCACCAACGTTCTTTTTGAAACTAAGCAGACTCCAAGAAAGCCAATAAGTAGTTTCTCTCCATCGTTGTGTTATGATGTCACTTTAAAGTTTGCTTAAGGGTTCACAGAAATCAATCAACCAGTCCATTGCTAGATGGGTGATATGGGAAAGTTTCAATGCCGCAAATTCCTAAAAATCTTGTTGAGTGAAGAAATTAAATGAGACTCGAATTGTTGTCCTAGGTTTGTAGTTATAATTTTTGGGACTCGGAATCTTGCAATTAAGTGTGTAACCAAATGTGCAAATGACAATTTTGCCCGCAATATCCTGCACATGTATCACTTCAAGCCAACAAGAAAACAATTTATAAAGATGACCCGGTACATATATCTCTTAGATGAAGGCAGGGGTCCTAGGACGCCGAGATAAACATGGTCAAATCTTTGAGAAGCAACATGAAATGGTTGTAGACAGCTACAAATATGCTGATGTATTTTCAATTTCTAACAGTCTATGGATGACTGTGACCAATTCAATACATCTCTTAACATCCCTGGCCACACAAATCATTCTTGAAGAAGTTAACAGAAAGCTCTGGATGGGATAAACAACACAGGTCTCTAAAGGTTCAATAGTGCAGCTTCTCTTGAATGTATGGTTGAACTTTTCAGTGCTAACCTCTCAGCAAAGTTTTATATTAGGGCACATTTACAAAAGTTGGAACTGAAGTGATGGCTTGGCAAAGTAGGTGAGATAACTGGGTATCATCAGTTTGCTCCTCAGCCATAGTGAAAATATCAGATAAAGCAAGTAGATTTCATTCTTCTGGGATAAAGTGTCAGCAACAATATTATTGAATCCAGTAACATGTCTGATATCTACACTGAATTATAATATATAGTTGAGCTGTCTCAGCTGCCTAAGGAAACCTGAATCAACTTTTTTTAAAAACCGAGGGTCAAAGGTTTATGGTCAATATGTACTGTAAAATGCCTGCCCTGCAAACTATGGCAAAAGTGTTTTATAGCCCAATCAATTACTAAAAGCTCATTGTTGTGTGTGCTGTACTTTTGCTCTGTTAATCTTTACCATTTAATAGAGTGGTAGTAGAAATGTCACAAGCAATGGCCATCAGGGATAGATATTGATGAGGAGCATGGTAAGCCAGAGTTGCCAAATTCATAGTGATGTTTACATGCTTTGAATGCTAATGTCAAAGGATCATCCCATAGAAACATTGAATTATCCCTTGAAATGAAACAACAATAGAAATTAAACATCATCACATCATAAATTGTAATTTTTTTTTTTTTTTTTTTTTTTTTTTTTTTTTTTTTTTTTTCAGGTTCTGGAAATTCAGCTATTGTTTACGTTCTTCCGGGAAGTAGTTTTACCCCAGAAGGTGTTATATGGCATCTCAGAAAGGCTACATAAGATTTTCTTAGAACATGTTTAGCTGGCTTTAGTTTCAATCCATACTGTGAATAAAATATCATCCAAATAGGGTATACTAAAATCTAAAACCTGATGAAGCCACCTAAACACCTGATGTTGATACCTCTGATAAGTAGTTCACTCTGTATTACAGAGGCCAAATGGTATAAACAGAAATTCATATAATGCTGTTGTTACAGTAGTTTTTTTCAGTGTTGGTTGGCTTAATAGGGATCAGGTGATACACAGGAGCTACTACTGTTGCAAATACTCTTTTCCCATAAAATACTTAGTCTTGGATATGGGGAAAAGGAACAGTGATGGTATTCAAGCGATGATAATCACTGCAGAGATGCTTTAACCATATGCTCAAGCACTCTTTCACAAATGCACCGTATCTAGAGATCAGTATCTTTGACGAATGCACAGTATCTATATCAAGAGATACTCAAATTCCTGGTGAGCAGCTCCAAGGAACTCAGACAAGAGCTGATGTGGTTTAGAAAATACTAGACGCCCTTTGGTCTTAGTATTTTCTAAACCACATCAGTAAGAAGTGTAAGTGTGGTAAAAGCCAGTAAGATACATTCGTTCTTGGGTATATATGAAGGATTATCAAGTTCTGAATATTCAATCAAGATTTTATCAAACTTAGAAGGACTTAGAAGAATGCTTAAGGTATTTCTACCTTGCAGAATATGAGCAACCTTCCTCTGTGAAGAAAGCATGGTCTCAGCATCAACTAATAAATTAAGCTTCTTTAGAAAACCAATGCCTATGATAGTTTGGCTAACTTTGGTGATTCTGAAAGACCAAGTGAACTAGCTCCAAAAATTTAAGCCAAGAGGCAGATATCAATTACCAAAGGTTTTGAGATTTTTGTTCCATTTGTGGCATAAATACCAATCCCTCATTCACAAAAGACTGTTTGGTAAGATTAGCCGGAAGTATGAATATGTCTGCTACCATGTCAATCAAAAATTGCAATTTAGATGAAGTGTTAGCTATAAGAATGCAACTAACATGGTAGTTGTGATTATGGCCCAAACGTGATTGCCAAACTGTTTTCCCTGGAGCCAGAAAGAGCATGAGAGAGTACAGTACAAAGTCTGTAATCCGGACGTCCATAATCCAGAATGATCTATAATCCGGACCTAAAAGCTACAAACTTTATGCGCATGCGTAAACGCATAATGCATTTACGCATGTGCGTTTAATGTATAACAGACGGTATAAGATAGGCTAAAATTATCTAAGGCATTTCAGTTAATGTTACAGATTGCGTTGTTCCTTAATCTTCTAATTGGATATGGCTTATTATTTTTTGCAGACTGTTAGAACAATTTTTTAAAAATTATGCTTGAACTTTTGATTATGTCAAAAAGAGTTTCCGATTCTGGAGCTGCCAAAGGATCTACAAAGCGAAAGCATGTTTCGATGTCCATTAAACAAAAAGTGGAATTGCTGCAAAAAATGTACAAAGGCCTATCTGTCTCAAAATTATGCGAGAAGTATGGCATTGGAAATTCCACTATATATGACACAAGAAAAAGGAACTTTTTGAATTTTTTGTGGAAGCATCTTAAACAACTTACATTGAAAGAAATGTTTAATAAAGTAAACAAATAAATATTAAGCTTTTTTTGGTAAATTTTGATACCCTTTAGATCATAATTGGTCTTTATTTCATAAATTACGATTTCATATTTTTAATTCTATAATTTCTGCATGTCATCTTACCAGATTTAAATTGATGATCTGGAAAAACCCCTAATATCCAAAATCGCAGAAGTCCCGTCGAGTCCAGATTACGGGCTTTGTACTGTATATTTTTTAGCGATCAGTACCAAAATTCATATGACAAATAAACAGACTGTTTTCCAACTCTTTATAGTGTTTCCTGGAATGACTACAATTGCACTCCTTCCCCTTTTTTAAAAAATTTATTCTTTCTTGAGCAGCTACAAAGATGCACTGTTGCACTCAGTTCATATACCTGCTCAGTGAGCTGTGCAGTACGTCCTTCCATTCGTGAATTTTGAGGGGCTGTGCACTGCATACTGTATTGATTTGAGAAGACATAGACAGATCATGAATTTTGTTTGCCACAACAGTCAATTGTCACAATTCTTCACTGAATGCCCCTATGATACTGCATGTGATAGTAGAAAGAAGTGTGAGCCAGAAAGATTTGAGGAATGCTCTCCCTACAGTATTGCCCATGAGATTACACATATGCTCAAGTAAATGGAAGAATGAGAGTCATTCAGTTCTGTGCTAATTCTGTCAATTCAGCTCTGTACAACACCTTTACATAACAACAGTCTTCACTCTCTGAACAAGATTAGATAAGATGTTTCTTTAAAGTTTGATACAGCTTATTATCAGGGGAATTGACAATAATATCACTTATGGATGTGCGAATATTGGCATCAACTGCTGCCGCAACATGTTCTAATCTAAGAAACCATGGACTGGTTTTTTACGAAATCAGTAATTTAAACCCTACATGCATGATCTGATTTTCAACATCAAAAGTGAATACACAAAACAAAATGCAATATAATTATTAAAAAATAATACATAATGTTGCCCTAAATATGCATCTTTAATGAGCAAAACCAGAGCATTCATAACCGAAATAGTAAATAGCGAGTTGTAATATATTAGGTTTGAAATATACAGTCAAAAGTCGTTAATCCGGACGGCCATAATCTGGAATGATCTATGATCCGGACCTCAAAACTACAAACTTTCTGCGCATGCATCAACTCATAATGCGTTCACGCATGCGCGTAATAACTTTACGAATGCGCATATGCGTGTATGCATGTGCATAATACATTTATGCATGTGCGTTTAATGTATAATGGACGGCATAAGCTAAGCTAAAATTATCTAATTATCTATTTCAGTTAATTTTGCGGATTGCATTGCTCCTTAAACTTCGAATTGGATCTGGCTTATTACTTTTTTGCAGACTGTTAGAGCAGTTTTATAAAAGTAAACTTGAACTTTCGATTATGTCAAATAGAATTTCCGATGCTGGAGCTGCCAAAGGATCTGCAAAGCGAAAGCATGTTTCGATGTCCATCAAACAAAAAGTGGAACTGCTGCAAAAAATGGATAAAGGCATATCCTTTGTTTCTCTAACCATTCCGAAATCTGTTTATCAATTTCACGCTGCTTTGCGGGGGAGGGGAACGTCACTGCGCGCAATGAATTGGAAGTTGATCTCACAGCGCTATCCTTATCTTCAGGGCAGATGTTTTTATTTTATTTGGCTTATAATTCATTACTAAATGTAGTATTTCATCTCGATGTACTCTGTCTTTGATATGATTTAAATCAAATTCATTATAATATCATGAATACACATCAAATAGTTTTCTGGTTGAAATTTTCTAATTTCGACTATGCGCAATGTATGCTTTACGCATGCGCGCGTTGAAAGAAATGTTTAATAGAGTAAGCAAATAAATATTAAGCTTTTTTTTTTTTGTAAATTTTGATACCCTTTAGATCATAATTGTTCTTTATTTCATAAATTATGGTTTCATATTTTTAATTTTATAATTTCTGCATGCCATCTTACCAGATTTAAAATGATGATCTATAATCCGGAAAAATCGATAATCCAGAATCGTCGAAGTCCCGACAAGTCCGGATTAAAGACTTCTGGCTGTATTAGGCAAAAATACACTTTAGTGAAAATGCAGAAATGTTTATAAGAAAGTTTCAAAAAAAAATTGCTTGCTGACCATAATAAGAGGGCAAAATATGCTAACACATCTGAGGCACATGATGATGTACATTCCAAGCAAATTTTCCGTGCACACACCTGTGGTAGAGTAGCCATCAAAATCACAAATGTATTTGAAAATTTCTGTGGCTTTTATCGATTTTGTATCAATGTTGTTGATTTTATGCTTGTAATTAATACACTGATGACATATCCTTTGGATGCACTAGAATGCTTAAAATGGATGATGTGTGCTCAAATTATCACTTATCAGCCATTACTACGCTATACTAGGTACAGAACTCTAGTGTACTAGATCACCACACACACCTTTATACTAGAAGAGAACTAATTCGTTTCGAAAATAAATCATTCTTAGTTATCTTCACAACATGTATATTTCACAAAAACAATTTTCAAGGATGCATGCATTTGCACGCGAGTGAATTAAACTACTCACTGAGATAAGATACAGTTACAGTTATGTAAATGGTCTTTTCACAGTTAAAGTTACTATTATAGGTATAAGAAATTAATGCATTTAAATAAACAGAAAGTAAACAAGAGTTCAAAAGTCCAGTTATGGTTAAACTGCCACAGATCCTTGGAACTGAAACAGAACTTGAGTCCCAAGAAAGACAGAAAATTCTATACCAGTAGACTTAATATAGACTTAATAAAGATAATTTGAATACACACAAAAACTATTAATGGTGATATTAATATCTGTAGTTGACCGGGTGAAGCACTATCTTCTAAAAGTGACAGAACTCCTTATACTGTTAGAAGAAGAGAAATCGGGGTTGTAAAAGATGATGAAAAGTTATGATGATGACATACAGTGAAGAAGATCCGAGGAACACCACATGATCAAACAAAATGTACTTCTGCAATTTTATTTCTTCCTTCCTTATGGGATGAAACAGCACAAACTGAGAGAGAGAATAAAATATCACCAGACATTTTAAATTACCATTATTTTATGTTTATTATACATGCAAATTATATTTTATTTGTAGTTCAGTAAGTAATTTTAGTACTTCTATGTCACAGTGGCCACTGTGAAGAAAAATTGCCAAGAACAAAATGCACATCGTAGGAAAACCAAGTAGAAAACTTACAAAAATAATGTTATGGTAAGAAGCCAAAAATAACAAAATTACTAATACATTTGTTTCTTGCACATATCTTCCCGATTGGCTTATTTGTTGCATACAGTTTTGGTGGCTATACATCTATAATCGCTATTAATTTCTTCAAAAGCCTTTTCCTTTCCTTAATACTGACACCATATCAATTCTGCTAGGTATATCTCAAGATGATGCTAAGCTGTACCTTGCTGTCTTTCATTCTGCCATTTTGTGGAGTACCATAAAGCCTTCACATTTTGGAAGTAAAATATGTTTTCAGTTTGAATGCGATAAACAAAATGTCTTTTTTAAAAGAAAAGTTTTTTTCTTTTTCACTTGCAAAAGTAAGTTGGTTTTCAGTCATCCATTAATTTCTATGATTTTCTTTCAAGGTAACCTCTGCAATATACAACTACCCTATTTTTTGCTTATCATATAGATTTCTTTTCACATTTTACACATTAAAAGTATTTAACAAATGAATTTATAACAAAATATTATTAATTAGTAAATAACTGATTAGCTTATAATCTGTCAGATTCTGTAACACTTAGCACTTTCAATACCTCATGTCTACTCAGTCTGTATTATGCTGAGTTTGAAGAGTTCTGTAGTATATGCACTTCCAGGATTTTGCAACTGATTACCATACTCACATGTACTTAACATTTTTCACCAAAATTATTAGAAAGCCAGACTGCCCAAGGTAATTTATAAAGAGGAGTTTTACAACACAGGATATTTGTACAAAGTGAAAAATCTTCTTAAAAAATTTAGCAAAGAAATGCATTATGGTTTCAAATTTGAGTTTTACTTTCATTTACCTCCAAAGAAATCACAGGGGAAAAAAATTACCAGTGTATTCTTGAGTAGCATCCAGAGGATCAATCCAAACAAGTATATCTTTGGTTGGTATTAGAACATCTGTATCAAAATTATCTACAGGACTCCAAGTGGAAATTGGAGGTCCAATTTCATGAGGCTCAATTTTATTATCATGTTCCTCTGAAACAATCTGAAAATTAGACAAATAATGAGTTACAGTTCCTTATATAGAAACTTAAAGGGTTCTTCAGGATTTTTCTGCATGATTACAAACAGAAAAGTCTTGAAGAAAGTCTTCGGTTAAATGAACTGGTCACTTTTCTAAGAAACATATCATTTCCCCCATCTAAAGTACTAAAGCCGACACATGGCTATGCGCAGTAAAATCCTAATGACGGCTACATGTTAATTGAAGATTTCATTTACACATTAATTGAAGATTTCACTTTCACATACCCAAAGAGTTTCTTTGTTCATCATAAAATAACTTCACATAAATCTTCAACAGTCAAACTTCTGTTATACTGATTTCAATAAGAAATATGATATACTTGGAGAAAAAGAAGTAAGCAATTTAAATATATAAATTATCTTATGCTTGCTTTAAATATTATTATTATAGACATATAATGCCATCTATTAAGCAAAACAGAACAAAAAGAAAAATTAATTTATGGACTAAATAAGGTACACAAACATAAATGGCTAATGCAGTTTTAAATCATTAACTAGCAAAATTGGCATTTTTTTTAAATGTGAAACTTCAAATATATTCAATTCAACAACATTTTTCTTGAATAATTTTCGTAGAGAGAAAACAAATTAAAGAATCCTCAAATGATCAGAATACTTATTAATTTCTATTACCCCAGATTGTGTAGTAGATTTAACTGCTACCATTTGAGAGGAAAAAAATTAAATGACCTTCCCCAGGGCAAAACTACATAAGTCAAAGAAACTGTCATTCACTCTGAAGTACACCAGAGATTTCTTGCACAAATGTTGCCCAAACATGGGGGGGGGGGAGCCACGAATGCTACAAATATCAGCAATTCAGATCCAAGTGTTCAGAATCCACCTGCCAAGATCACAACTTCTCTTGCCGAGTCCTACTGATGCAAATTGAACAGAGGGCCACCATATAACAGTGACATACCATTACTTCAATGATAAAGCAGGGATATCTGTTAGCAAATACAGTCAAAAGTTGTTAATTCGGACACCCATAATCCGGACCTCAAAGCTAAAAACTTTCTGCGCATCCGCCGCGTTGACACATGCGCATAGGCGTTTACGCGTGCGTGTAAGACCTCTTACGACTGCGCATTTGCGTGTGCCCAAGCACAGAATACGTTTTCGCGTGCGCGTTTTATGTATAACGAACGGTATAAGCTAAAATTATCTAATTCAGTTAATGTTGATGATTGCGTTGTTCCTTAATTTTTGAATTGGATCCAGCTTATTATTTTTTGCAGACTGTAAGAGCAATACTATAAAAATAAACTTGAACTTTCGATTATGTCAAATAGAATTTCCGAATCTGGAGCTCCCAAAGGATCGTACAAAACGAAAGTATGTTTCGATCTCCATCAAACAAAAAAGTGGAATTGCTGGAAAAAATGGATAAAGACATGATGAATGTGACAGAGAGGTTAGTGAAAACGAAAAAATTTCGATTGACAAGTTAGTCGGTATTCTCGGCACAGCAATTAACGGGACTTGAACAGCGGAACTTTGTAACTGAACAAAAAATTATGTCTGTTTATAGAATTAAAGAGAAAGTATTATCACATAAAACGAAGCAACTTAAACAACTTACATTGAAAGAAATGTTTAATAAAGTAAACAAATAAATATTAAGCTTTTTTTTTTTTTTGTAAATTTTGATACACTTTAGATCATAATTGTTCTTTATTTCATAAATTACAGTTTCATATTTTTAATTTTAGAATTTCTGCATGCCATCTTACGCGATTTAAACTGATGATCTATAATACGGAAAAATCGATAATCCGGAATCGCCGAACTCCCGACGAGTCCGGATTAACGACTTTTGACTGTACACTAATCAACATTTTAACAACATAGTGGTCATGGTAGTCAAAGATTAAATTAAGTGATATTAAAGATACTGGTAATTTGAATTAAATACCCCAGATTACAGTAGTAAACCTCATGAACTCCAAGAGACCAAAAAATCATGTTAAAAAAAAATTGCATTAACTGAGAACTCAAATTTTGTTTTTGGAACAGTTTTTTTTTTCTATACATTAATCACTTACAGTATATAGGTACATGCAAACTACAGTATACACCGTGTTTCAAAAAGAATATACGCATTACAAAGTGTTATTTTGTCCAAACTATCGATTACTGTGTCTCGGCTAGGCTATTGGCGAAACGTATACATAGTTTATATTAATAGCTGCTAGATGTCAGTTGTCTTCTGTTTTGCATGGTAACCATAACATGTTATGGCTACTCCGCAGCAGAAATCATTTTGTGTTCTCGAGTTTGTGAAGTGCAATTCCGTGATTACAGTGCAAAGACGTTTCAAGTTTAGGTACCAAAGTGATCCTCCGAATGGGAGGAACATTTGCAGATGGTATCAACTGTTTGTAAATACAGGATGTGTATGTAAAGGAAAACGTCCTAGCTGCCCTCGTGTTCCTGGCGTGTTGCCAAGTGCATGATTATCTGAATGAAATTCTACCGAACCATTGGATTGGTCGCCAAGGAGCTGGCGACTCAGCATGCCTCAGCTGGCCTCCATGGTCACCGGATTTGACACCCTTTAACTACTTTCTGTGGGGTTTCATTAAAGACAACGGTTATGTACCACCACTCCCACAGAACCTGGAAGCGGTGAAGAATTGGATATGTACTGTCATAACATCAGTGACTATAGACATGCTTGCCCGAGTATGGGAGGAATTCGAGTATCGATGTGATATTGTTCGTGTCGCTGATGGAGGACATATTGAACATCTGTAATCTGAACTTGAGAGGTTCGTACATATGCGTGTAAAGTTTCATATTCGTGTGTCATACAGTTTAATAAATATATGCATTCAAAATGCATATATTCTTTTTGAAACACGCTGTATTATGCATATTGCCATAGAAAACACTACAGTACTACAAGAATTACTGTATGGTAACTTGAAAAAATGTAGTTGTGAATCTTTTTCTGGTGAATAATTCCTGTAAATTGCACAGTCACAGATGGGAAAGAAAATGCGTGGTAACTTCATGGCCAACTGTACTAATGCCTCTGTAAAATTAACAGTCAATTTATATGTCGCAGCAAAACATTCTAGTGCCCAAAGCGTGTAACACTTACTGCTGGTTGCGTGAAATAATACTCTCTTCCTCACTTCCTTCTAATGACATTTTTCACTCAGACATAACTACTTGTACCCTGAGCACAAAAAAAAAAGGAGTGGTGGCCACAGTCCTACACCTCCTGTTCTACTGAGCCGATTGACAAAACTCAAATTGTGTTTTAATGTCTCGAAAGCGTGACTTCACATATGTATTACATTTATATATAGCATTGTTCTAACAAAGGTATTTTGACACAAAATCGGACGTTTTCTGAAATAACATAGAATTCCCCCCCCCCCCCCCATATTTTGGTTCCATGACTCAAATTATACCTAGATATTAAATTTTGTAAAATTTGGTGCGAAATTTAAGGAGAAATTCAAAAATTTATACTGGCGAAATTTTTTCAGTTTGGCCACTTGGTGAAATTCTTAATATATGGCAACCCATTTTCCTTTCCCTTTCATCATGCTGGTGCGGAAAAAAAGGTACCTCGTTCCTACCTTTTTATATTGTGCATGAGCGGAAAAAAAGTCACATTGTTTCTACTTACAAATAATTTTTGCAATGTGTTTAAACCACATGTGATGTTTTATCGCTTTCAACAAATATGCCAAATTGCAAAATGCGCCAATATATAAATTCACATATATCTTCGGAAATTTTGAATAAAAAATTGTAATTTTTTGCAGGTATGCTTAGAAATAAGACTACTTTAAGATGATGGTAAAAATTTCATAGATTCTAATTCAAAATTTTTTTGAAAAATTTATATAAATTATTTAAAAATACAAATTTCAAAAATAAATAATAAAAAATGGGTGAATTTTATTTGCACAGGACCTGAATTTCGAAATGTGAAAGGAAGAATCAAATAAGCTTAATAAATATATATATATATATATAAATTATTTATCAAACTAAAAAAATTCATTCAAGAAAGCTAGGACGACATACAAATCATTAAAGACATGATTCTCGATTTTAGTCTTTTCAGACTCTCTAATAGTCTCACTCAACGCAAAATTTATTTTAAAGTCAATTTTCTGCATCTGCAGTTTGATAATATTCATTTCTCTAGAATCATCAGAGATTGTAAAGATTACTTCCCTTCAGTTGACACAATACCAATGGTTGCATTTAAATATCAAAGGACCTTAAGCAACTTGCTCACTAACCACCATGAAATAGATGAAACAGCAGAATGACATTGTAAGACACCAATTTACAGCAATTACATAGATTCTCATCACCAGCACATAAATACTGGCAACCTGAATATCATACAAAACCATCAACTAAAAACACTAATGAGTTATGGTACAAAATTTAGACCAGTCCAGAAACATGACTACAAATTACTGTTACAAGACTTTTGAAAACAACATCAACGAATTTATAGTTAAAGCAAGCTATCAACTGAATTTACCTATAGATACCTTCTTAAAATGGAAAGCTAAAATTCGTCAATGCACATCCACCGAAATCAGTCACCTCAAGTTTAAAAGTACACTGAATTGGTCGCAATTTACATCAGATATTAATAAATTAAAACAGCTTTTTACTATTACAAAAATAGATAAAGCAAATAATAACTTTAGCATTATATGAAAACAATTCTACGCAGAAATTATTCATAAAGAACTTCTCAAAGCAACTACTTATCAATTGGCCAACCTTACAGAAACATCTATAATAAACAGGATTAAAACTTTTCATAAGAAACTCAATATTACTTTCAATGCAAACTACAACAGATTTACTAATCTTTATGCGATTCCCAAATTCCATAAAACACCATTAAAATTCAGATTTATAGCTAATGGAACTAATAATTACAAGAAAAATGCAGTCTATTATTTTTCAATTCAACTTAATAAAATCTGTAAATTTATTTTCAATGATTGTAACACTAATCATAACTATTGCTGGATCATTCATAATAACACTCCAGTCATTAATACCATTCAAACCATTAACATCCAAAACATTAACTGCTATGACTTTGAAAATTTATATACCTCACTTCCTCTAGAAGAAATCTATACCAGTCTACTTGATCTACCTAAACTCTTCCCTGATATGCTCAATATCATGACTCTTGACAAATGGAAAACCTACCTAAAATGCACACTTTTTCATAACTACATCAAGTTTCAAAATCAACTTTTTAAACAAGTCAGAGGATTGCCAATGGGCTTACATTCCAGCATCTCGATCTGTAATATCTTTTTATTTGTCAAAGAATTTAAATTCCAAAAAAATCTACAACCACAAGAGTTAAATTACTACAAACACACCTACAGATATATTGATGACCTTATTACAATTAATAATTTTGGTAAAATTGAACACTCTGAGATTTATCCGAATTGTCTTACACTTAATAAAACTAATAATTCACAAAATAGCATAGACTTTCTAGATCTTCAAATCATTAACTACAAAAAAATTTTACTTTTTGACAAAACAAGAAACTTCAATTTCAATACTAACAAATTAATAAATTGGAACTCCAACATATCCAAAAAAGTAATTAACAATACTATAATTAATCAAATACAACAAATTAAAATTATATGCACAGATACAATAGATTTACAACGCAAAATTTTGCTCCTTATTAAAATTCTCAAAAATAATCTAATACCCATTTAATTTATCAACCATTGCCTTAAAAGAGCAGGCGTTAAATACTCACTCTAAATCATTTAACTGATAGGGATATGATAATTTGTTCCTAAACCTGAGAAGGCAGTATAAGTTGGATGACTGTCAGTTGAAGGATTTGTATATACAGTCAAAAGTCGTTAATTCGGACACCCATAATCCGGAATGATCTATAATCCGGACCTCAAAGCTAAAAACTTTCTGCGCATGCGCCGCAGACCTTGACTACTGCGCATATATGCGTGTGCGCAAGTGCAGAATACGTTTTCGCCTGCGCGTTTAATGTATAACGGATGGTGTAAGCTAAAATCAGGGTTGCCACTCAAACAGGAGAATGAAATTCCCTGACTTTTCCAGGTTTTCCAGGTGTGTTTTAAGAAAATTCCAGTCTATTCGCGTAATGTACTTTGGCTACACTAAGAGGTAAATTAATTATGGTATTACTTGTATTGTGTAGGAAATTCACTTAATTATTCAATAAATCCCAGAGGACATTTATTCTTAATTATTCTTGGTATACTTTGTTTGATAATTTTGTTTACTTTTCCACTTAAGAAACTTAATAAAATTTAAGATATATAAATTGGATAACAAATGTATGTTTTATTTAATTATTTCTCATGATCATCACCAGTTCAACACGAGGCTAATCCGGTCCTTATAAATCACAATGCAATGCTAAATAGTTAGGTTAGATTTTAGGTCAATTTAATTTGTGTGAGGTATGTTCTTAAAAAGCACCTTAACACTTGAAAACACAAATATAATTATAATAGTTGTTCTTTTCTCCATTGAAGATTGAGATGAGAATCTTCCCAATCTGGAATAAAATAAGGCTTTTTTTGCAGACATTCTGCAGCTAAACGAAAGAAAGAAATCTATTTTAATAAATTGAGGTATTTTATATTTATTTCGCAGCATACATAAGGAAAAAATATGTGCATTAAATTTCGTGATGGTATGTCATCATACTGCTGGAATTAATTTCAAGATTATGCCAGAGAAAATTTCCTGAAATTTGGAAATATTATTTACTAATAATAAATAAATTTAGAGGGAAGAAGCATCATTAAATTATACGAATAACATAAAAATAAAGATAATTACTTAAAAATTGAATTAAAATAATCAACGATATTTTAGCAAATATAGTTATATTACATGTTTAGCCTAGATGACAGATTACTATTTTTTTATTTTACTGCAAAATGGCAAGGTATTTATTAAAAAGAAAAAAAAAAAGTTTAAAAAGATTTTGCGGTAAAATTCTAGTATACGGTAAGGCTTTGGCACGATTTTGAAAAGTGTCGCCAAGACCAAAATGACCCGTTTACTGCGCATCATCATGTCGCCAAATCCCATTGTACCATACATGGAGATTATTCTAACCAAAGAACGTCTATGCAAAGAATCTCTAATTCTTTGGTCTATGTAAAGAAGAAAAGGTTCCATACAAGTAAAATGCTATTACGCCGCTAGAATGCGGAGGGAAAATATGCCAAGGGATTTGGCGACGGAACCTGGCGGCCAGAATTTCCCTCTCCGCGATGTGTACCGGAAATTGAGAAACGTGTTAAGAAGAAACGTTCTTTGACAAAAAGAAAGCTACGAAAATCCGTTTTTAAATTATTGCGAAAAATCCAAGAAGAAAGGTTATATCAAAGGACGTTTCTTCTTAGATTTTTCGCAATAATTTTAAAAACGGATTTTCGTAGTTTTTTCCCCCCTGATAATTACTAACCCATGAATTAATTTACTTGCGCCAAAAAATATTTTCTTTTCCTTTAGAGTTTAACCACTTGCGCTAAGACTAAACGGTTGCGGTGCCGTGCGCTACAATATAGCAGGTAAAGTGTCTCATTTACGCCGCTCCGCATCTGCGAGTGCAATCCAGAGCTGTAACTCGAGAAATAAACAATCTCGTTGTTAGGCGACGTGTGCACCATGTTATTTTCATTTTTGCGATAAATGCTTATCGACGTGGTGTTCACGTCGCTCGCAGTTTGAGACAAAAACATCTCGACGTGCGTGGCACGTCTTTTTAGCGCAAGTGGTTAAAGAAATTTTAAAGGATATTCATTTAATGAACTCTTGATAACGTGACTTTCGAACTTTGACACCGGTTTCGAGCTTTGGCGACAGATATATCACGCATGCACAGCTGTTTCCTGCTATGATGGAACCGAGCCACGTCTGTTGCAGAGAGGTTTTCCTTCTTTATAATACATATTTCTTTTAATTCTAACCTTCATGGTACCCTATACTAGGATTAAACCCATTTTGTTTTATACGAGAACAGGTACTTTCTTTAGTTCATGCACTGCACATGCGATTCTCGAGGTTACTGGAAACCAAAGTTGCGGGAAACTTGCTTTGCCTTTCTAAAAAGACAATCAAACTCACGTGATACGCAATTCGCCAAAAAAGTTATCTCTTCCGACGTCGGCGCAAAAATCGCTTTTTTTGGCGGGATCATTGTATGAACTTCCCTGACTTTTCCAGATTTTGCCAAAAATACTTAAATTCCCTGACTTTTCCCTGAATTTTTTGGTCAATTTTCGAATTCCCGGACTTTTCCCGGTTTTCCAGGTAGCGTGGCAACCCTGTAAAATTATCTAATTATCTATTTCAGTTAATGTTAATGATTGCATTGTTCCTTAATCTTCGAATTGGATCCCGCTTATTATTTTTTGCAGACTGTAAGAGCAATTTTATAAAAGTAAACTTGAACTTTCGATTATGTCAAATAGAATTTCCAATGCTGGAACTTCCAAAGGATCTACAAAATGAAAGTATGTTTCGATGTCCAACAAACAAAAAGTGGAATTGACGCAAAAAGTGGATAAAGACATGAAGAATGTGGCAGAGAGGTTAGTGAAAACGAAAAAATTTCGTTTGACAAGTTAGTCGGTATTCTCGGCACAGCAATTAACGGGACTTGAACAGCAGAACTTTGTAACTGAACAAGAAATTATGTCTGTTTATAGAATTAAAGAGAAAGTATTATCACATAAAACGAAGCAACTTAAACAACTTACATTGAAAGAAATGTTTAATAAAGTAAACAAATAAATATTAAGCTTTTTTTTTTTTTTTTTTTTTTGTAAATTTTGATACCCTTTAGATCATAATTGTTCTTTATTTCATAAATTACGGTTTCATATTTTTAATTTTAGAATTTCTGCTTGCCATCTTACGAGATTTAAACTGATGATCTATAATCCGGAATCGCCGAAGTCCCGACGAGTCCGGATTAACGACTTTTGACTGTAGTGTAATTACTCAATTGTAAATATTGTAAAAAGCTAATTGTCTTCAGACTTATACTGTTACTAAAAAAAATGGGCCTATTTCATGACTTTAGTCTGTCTAATAGCTCTCGGACAATGAAAATTCCTTTTTTCCTTTCTTAAATTCTTAATCATTGCGACACGACAATTAGCCAGAAATTAATTAATTTCCATTCACTAGTATTTTCAAAAAAATCTTAACAGACAGTCTCACTCAAATAAGAACTCCACATAATACATCCCTCAAGAATTCCGAGTCCCACCCACTACCATAAATTACTTCACCCAAGTCTTACCGACTGATATTATTCAAAGCCCCCACTGCCGCTAAGAATTTTCAGACACCCTACACTTATGAGGCAGACACGAAGAGAACACTTTGCTAACTCCCCCACTAGAAAGAATGTAAGTTACTTAATACCTTTTCTGGCCTTTATATCTTCATGTACATTCACTGTTCTTATTATATATTATTCTTTATATTATTTTTATATTGTCTTTGATTTGTTTTTACAAAGTTTGCATTATTTATCTTATTTTGCAATCTTCTATGTTTATTTCAACTTTACTTTGAATTCGATTTCATAATGACAATTTCCAATGTTCAATTTTACAAATAATATAGAACTCAAATGCATAAACATGAAGGTGTCAGGGACGGTTACTCGGGTTAATTAGGATTTCTCTACAGAAATTGCTTTTTACTCCAAATTGAATTGACTAAAATGCTTCATAAGAATAAGTTCTTTGAGTATCAGCATTGGTTCATAATCCTTCTATTCGCGGAAATATTTGGCCGGACTAGAATTGCCGGTTTGGCTTTAACTTATAACTCAAGTAAAGACGAAACACCTTCGTATTTACGTATTTTTATCAATTATTGTTCACTGAACAGGAGTTGGTTTGTTCCCCTTGAAAAGTTGACTAATTTCCGATCAATGACAATGATTACATGTTTTTAATTTTTCCTTTTACAATTGAAATTTTATTCTTCATGATGATTTAACTCCAGTCCCCGTTGAAACATTATTAACATTTTGCTTTCAAATTACTTCAAAAAATCTTTCAAAATATAACTTACCAGTATGGATTCACTCTTTTAAAATAATTCTACTTTAATTAAACTTAGGAGATAATATAATCAATTAATCAATATTGTTTAGGAAATAAATTATTATATATATATATATATATATACCAAATTCAATTTATATTGAGGAGCTAATTTTTTAAAAACTACTTGTGCGCTTTTTACAAAACTTGGTAGTTTGGTGTAATTTGAGTCGTAGAATGGAAATATGGAAAAAAATTGGCATGTTATTTCAGGGAAAGTCCGATTTTGTGTCAAAATACCTGTACTAGAACAATGCTATATATAAATCTAATATATAGCCTAAGTCGCGCTTTCGAGGCATGAAAAACGCAAGTTGAATTTCATCAATCTGCCCAGTAGAACAAGAGATATAGAACTGTCCCTTTTTTTTTTTTTTTTGTGTGTGTGTGTGTGTGTGTGTGTACATCAGATTTCACTACAGCACATACGACAACACTGTCATTTCACTAACACACTTTTCAAAACTAACACCAAGCTCCACAATGTACGTTGTGGAATATTCCATTCTACCGAAGAAGTGTTTTCATTTTCACCATCTCATTGATCAATGGGATTAGTGTTTTTGTCTACAGGACGCTTATTCTACGCTACGAGAGTCGACAGCAAGTTGTGGGCCGCCAGATGTCGCTGCTAGTAAAAAACAGGTCTGCCCGACATCCCATATTCTCTGAGTACGGAAGTTGTCAAAAGCGCGTGAAAAAGTGTTGCCGCGTCGTCAATCAGGGTTGTGCAGTTGACGTACTAAGTAGACAATGGCTTTGTATGTGTTTTCGCTGCTGATTTTTTCATATTTAAACGAAGAATACGGTCGTAGATCTCTGAATCGGTGGCGAATTTATAGAAAATATATTGATGCTTTTGCTCTGCCAAAAGCTGTTTTCATTGCATATTTCAGATTGCCAAAATTTATAGTTATTTTAATTTACGATGAACTGAGAGAGTATTTGGAGCCACATTCAGAAAACAAGAACGCAATTTCTACTGAAAGAAAAGTTATACTATTCCAGAAATTATAGATATAAATTGTAATTGTATGCTTTAAAAATGTAGAA
Source organism: Stegodyphus dumicola (assembly GCF_044657685.1). NCBI lineage: Eukaryota > Metazoa > Arthropoda > Arachnida > Araneae > Eresidae > Stegodyphus > Stegodyphus dumicola. The sequence goes on along the minus strand of NC_140774.1, from coordinate 89,638,293 downwards.
GATAATAAGTTTACCAAGCACATAAACTTTCTTTATTTAACACAAATATAGACATCCGATAAGCTTCTACTCTTTATGTACAGCAAGAATTACGTTTACTTTAAAATCTAACAGTTGAATACCTTACGAATAATACTGCGAACACAAAAAGGAATGTCGTTCATTATTACGCGAAATTCACACTACTGTAAAATAAAATTTTAAAAAAAATTATAAAACTATAAAATAGCTTTATAATATCTTTTTCAGTAGCTGTACTACTACTAGTGTGATACTTTCAAAAATAAGTTTTAGCTCAGAGGGGCTATTAATTTTGTTTTGCCATTTTGTGGCGTTTCACTTTTCAAATCGTTGCCACCAAGTATTCTCTCACTCTATTATATTTAAAGAAATTAAATAATGAGGAATCTGCAGAATGTATGAATGTTCCTCGCACTGTGATAAAACAACACTACCTAGAGCCATTAAATTCTGAATAGCGTAATCCTCCATCCTAATATAGGCATCTGGAGGCCCAAATTTGGAACTGAGAATTTGTTTTACAGTCAAAAGTCGTTAATTCGGACACCCATAATCCGGAATGATCTATAATCCGGACCTCAAAGCTACAACTTTTCTGCGCATGCGTCGCGTTGACGCATGCGCGTAAGACCTTTACCGCTGCGAATTTGCGCGTGCGCAAAATACGTTTACGAATGCGCGTTTAATGTATAACGGACAGGATAAGCTAAGCTAAAATTATCTAATTATCTATTTCAGTTAATGTTGCAGATTGCGTTGTTCCTTAATCTTCGAATTGGATCCGGCTTATTATTTTTTGCAGACTGTTAGAGCAATTTTATAAAAGTAAGCTTGAACTTTGGATTATGTCAAATAGAATTTTCGATATATATTTACTAATATGTAAAGGATATACAAAGCGAAAGTATCTTTCGGAGTCCATTACACAAAAAGTGGAATTGCTGCAAAAAATGGATAAAGGCATATATTTTGTTTATCTAAACTTTAACGCTTGTTTATCTAAACTTTAACGTTTGTTTATCTAAACTTTGTTTATCTTTAACACAGCGTGCAATGAATTCACTATCCTTATCTTTAAGGGCAGATGTTTTTATTTTATTTGGCTTATAATTGCTTACTCTATGTAGTATTTCATCTCGATGTACTCCATCTTTGATATGATTTAAATCAAATGCCTCGTCATTATAATTTGCTTCCGATAGCGAAGAAAGTGACAGAGGTTATTGAAAACGAAAAAATTTCGATTGACAAATTAGTCGGTATTCTCGACACAGCAATTATAGGACGTGAACAGCGGAACTTTGTAACTGAACAAGAAATTATGTCTGTTTATTTATAGAATTAAAGAGAATGTATTATCACATAAAAAACGAATCAACTTAAACAACTTACATTGAAAGAAATGTTTAATAAAGTAAACAAATAAATATTAAGCTTTTTTTTTTTTTTTTTGTAAATTTTGATACCCTTTAGATCATAATTGTTCTTTATTTCGTAAATTACGGTTTTATATTTTTAATTTTATAATTTCTGCATGCCATTTTACCAGATTTAAACTGATGATCTATAATCCGGAAAAATCGATAATCCGGAATCGCCGAAGTCCCGACGAGTCCAGATTAATGACTTTTGACTGTATTATCTATTGCATATTTTGTAAAGCACTTATGAGTTTTTCATTAAGAAACCGAACGATTTCAAAGCGAGCAGTGGCAACATTGTGCAGAAAAAAACATTTTTATCACTAGCGCGGGAGATTATGTATCGGAAATTCTAAAGATATGCTTTTTTTAAATTATATGATATTGCTGTTGAATTGAATTTTATGGTTTAAGTGCGAAAAACATGATATTTAATAAATAAAGATAACACGCAAAACGTTAAATAATGGCCCTTTGGAAGTAATATAAAATCTGAAGGCTTTCAGATTTTTTTATTTATTTATTTATTTATTATTATTATTATTGTGTGTGTGTTGTTTCTGTGTAATTTTATTACGTTTTAAAACTGGTTTCTAAGTGAGGACTTTCTAAGGGAAACTGACTCGTATACAAGTTACACATGTGAAAAGCCACGAAAATGCCGGCTAGCTCGTTCCCAGTGTTCAAACCTCGGACCAAACTACCTGCGTTCAGCGACTCTACCGCTCGGCAGCTGGTGGGCTTGTTAGTAGAATTATACTGCATTATTATTGTATTATGCTATAAAGTAACAATGCTATAAGACTGAGGGTTTTATCATGGAATAGTACTTTTTAACCTATTATAGTATTAAAAAACTCATTGTTTCTTTGCAAATTTAACAAAAAAAAAAATAAATAAATAAATAATAATAAATAAAAAAAATACTGTTCATAGCATTCTCATTTTTATATTGTAAAAGAGATATTCATTATTATTAGTTTTTTATTTTAAATAGAAAACTAATAATAATCAATATTATTTCCAGCAATCAATATTATTCCAGCGTAATGTGTCGAAACGCTGGTTTGACAAGGACTTCAACTGCAAGAGACCTACACTGATTATTTTTACTTTAGTACTTACACTGTGAAAATATTACTATCTTTTAATTATTTTCACAAAATAAAATCTTTTGAGAAGGAAGAATATTTAAACTGAGCAGTTCTTATATATATAAAAAATTCAAGTAACAGCAATGTAATATTAAAAAAAAAAGGTATTAGTAATTGTGTGACAAAAATTGCAAAACGAATTAATCACACATACAGGATAGATTAGTTTAATTTTGGTTATCTATTTTATATTGAAAAAATATTTTCTTTCATGTTAATTATAGAATAAATTATTTAAAATAAAGCATTTTGATGCGTGTGATAGTTGAATGCAGCAGCAATCGGCCATACTGTAATAGCGAATGAATTTTATTTCTTTCCTGAAAGAAATAATTTTCATAGTAAAAGAAAAATAAAAAAAGGGAAGAAATATTAAGAAAGAAATATTTTCTTTCTAATTTATTATGTAAAGAAATATTTTTCCAATAGTAACTGTAAAATAAATTGCGGGAAAACAGCATGGGGAAAAAAAAAAACTTAGTTTGCTGTTAGATTGTAATGCAAATTAATCATATTATAAATTTAAATGATTAAAATTGTTTATTTCTAAAAGGATTTGAAGTAAGCTTAATTCGTTTACTTTTATCTATTTACCATTGCTTTCGTGGTATCCCATATCACACTTTATTTCTTAGCTCTAAATTCCTGCGTTAAGTTTCCCCTTAAAAAACGGAATTTTCCTTCACATAACACAGTAGCATATTCCACTGCGTGTTGGTCATAATACTGTTTTGTGCAATTTTTTTCGAACTACAAATGCAGCGTGTGAGTTAGTGAAATAATAGGAGAATATTCCTAGAACTTCAGCCAGCGCGCGCTATAAATTTCGTCACTCGTCTGTACTGCGATTGGTCTAAAGCTCCTTGAAGCCTTGTCCCTTTTCAGTAAAGTTAAATGGACCCACCCGCCCACCAACTGAGGACCACAGAATGGCTTTCTCCGATAAGTTGTTGATGGCTTTCCATACCGGTTTCTTTGAGTCAATATTGTTCGCTTAAGTTGTAGGCAGATCCAGTGATCATAGAATAGGCGTCCAGGTTGTGCTAAAACAGTTCTGTAAGTGTTGTGATGATACAGATTTTCAGAATGCAGTGATAGATTTTATTCCATCTAGCACACTCCAGGTTGGTGTTTCTGTCTCCTTTTCAGCAGCACAAATTGCAGCTCTCACAAGTTATTTATGATAAGAGCAATAAGGCTTCCAAAGGCAGATGATGTTTGCTATATTTGGAAGCGGGGAAGAAAACTATTATTTGGCTACGTTGAAAAACTTTGAAAGTTTGTGTAAAATGAAAAAAATTAATGATGCAATGGACTAAAAAACAGTTTGTAATTTATGTTAAATGATAAAACTTCCCATAAGATCATTTACTGAGTGGCCATAATTAAATTGACGGTGCTCACAGTGTTCTGTAGTGCGATCTATTTGCGAGAATGATGCCACATTTTGTAGAAGATTAAACAAGACGAGGGACGAAGGATTCCGCGAAAAAACAAATTAGTTCCAGAAGTCACCGCTAGGGGAATATTTGGCGCTGTGTAATAGAAAACAGAGTGTTAACAAATGCAAATCAATATGGAAATTAAATTTTATTTTGCATTCAAATGAGGTTCAATGTGGCTGCCGTTGTTGTGGACCACATATTGCATTCTGTGCACAGTATGCACAACAGCAGAAAGTAACATGTCTGCAGGAATCTCATGTACAGTCCGTGATGTTATCCTTCAACATAGCCAGGTCCTGGACCCCTCCTTGATAGACCTTGCACTTAAGGTAACCCCATAGCTAAAAGTTGCATGGGGTAAGATCAGGCGACCGAGGTGGCCATGCAGTTGGAAAGTAGCGGCTAATGACTCTTTCTGTTGTGAATTTCTGTCGTAGCATCTGTTCCACCCGTACAGCAACATGTGGAGGGGCTCCATCTTGCATGAAAATGATTTTCCCCAGGCATTGTCTTTGCTGAAGTGTCGGAATGACAAAGCTGTTCAACATGTGGCGATATTTCTCTCCGGTAACAGAGCAGGTTTCCGGTCCTGTAGGGGTAATGTTCTCACAGAAGAATGGACCTACGATAAATTCTGCTGTGAACCCACACCAAACAGTTATCTTTGGTGAATGTAAAGGAATTGCTGTGACTGCATGTGGCGGTTTGTCATCCCAAATTCGGCAGTTCTGGGTATTCACAGTTCCATTCAGGTAAAAGTGGGCCTCGTCTCCCCATAAGATTTTCCATGGCCAAGCATCATCCACCTCCATTTTGGCAAGAAAGGTGAGAGCAAAAGTCAATCGCTTATCATGGTCGGGGTACAGTAACTCCTGTACATGGCTGATCTTGTACGGATAGAAGTTGATAATCTTTCGTAAGATTTTCCATACCGTACTGTAAGGCATATCCATATTCCGAGCTACTCCACGAGCGCTTGAGGTGACAGCAATATTGTCTGGTCCTCTGTCGACAATCGCCGTGGCAACTGCTTCGATTGTATCCTGTGGTACAGGTATTCGTCCTCTGCCTGACTGAACCTTCAGAAAACCTCAAACGTTACAAATCATTGCTTTCAGCCCATTAACTGACACAGGAACATTACCTTTACACATTTTTTTTTTGTGCGTTCTAAAAGCACGAAGAGCGGCTGATGCGTTGCACTGGTTGAGGTAAAAGAATTTTACCAGTAACGCACGCTAGACTAAAGAAGGAGACATTGCACATAAACTTTCAATCCGATTGATTCGAAACGTAACACATTGCCTTTTAAAACCCAAGCAGCTGACACTGTGTGAATGGATGTAACGTGAAATTTGAATAAAGAACTTCTTCTTCTGCTCAGCGTACGCGATATTGCAGATCACGAGACTTTATCGGTGTTTATGTAGATTTTACGCTTTTTCAAAAGTGTTGCCATATTGCACTTGAACTAAATCAGAAAACGTGCATAATAAAAGGTAATTTTAGTCTGTATAAATTTGCATTTGTTAACACTCTATTTTCTATTACACAGCACCAAATATTCCCCTAGTGGTGACTTTTGGAACTAATTTGTTTTTTCGCAGAATCCTTCGTCCCCCGTCTTGTTTAATCTTCCTACAAAATGTGGAGTCATTCTCGCAAACAGATCGCACTACAGAACACTTTGAGCACTGTCAGTTTAATTATGGCCACCCGGTACTTCGTAGAAAGAAAAACTGTGGTTATATCCGATTGGCTTATGAAAGATAAAGGTTTTCTAAGTAGCAACAAAACAAGTATAGAGGGTTTTTGTGCATTTTTAGAACGATTTCGAGGCTATTTACTTAATGTTTAAAATGTAAAAAAAAATATTTTTAAACATTTGATTTGATAGCCTCTTTTTTAAATAATAAGTCTGCATTGTTATTTCCATGATGGAAGATCTTTTCATAAAATTGGCAGGAATACTGATTTCTATTCCTCCTCCTCTACTTTTTAAAGTACATGAATCGTAGTGGGTTTGCACTTAGAAAGAGATCTTTTTAACAGACCAAAGACACAGTAGCTCATAGGTGAAACATCAAGGGATTTTGTAAAAATATACTGAAAATTAATATATGAAGTACTTGTATCTGTCTTCACTTTTAAAGGAATGCATTGGTACTTTTTGAAATATGACTTGTTGCTCTGTCTTGATGAAGTTTCACTTGTTGAAAGTAATGGAGGTAAAGAAATGGAATTCCTTCTGTAAATATTGGACGTAAATTTTTTTCTGATAGCACACCGTGTTGTTCTTAACTCTTTATAGGGTTTGGCCTTCTTAGGTAGCATAAAATTAGACCAGAACCCTAAAAGACAATTTGTTAGTACTACAGAGGCATGGAAAAGGTGTAAAGGGACTTTATTTAACTGAAATGAAGTTTAACAGTCGGCACCAACTCGTGCTTGTAAAAACCAACAATTATGGCGTAACTTAAAGTAATCGGGTGAATTCAAACTAATGTAATTTATGTATAGCCTATAACAGTTTCACAATATAACTACTGCGCAAGCTAGCTCTGACCGAAGTCGGCATAAACAAGCCTCATGGCAAGAATAACTCAACGCTGCAGAATACTAATAGCTAGAGAATCAAAGTTAGCAACGTGGCTTTCAAACAAGCAGAACACGCTCTGATTTTAACCTGCAAAAATCTTCCTGTAAATGCTTCCTTCTGTCTACCTAATTTGAATATCATGCGAGCTAGGAATTTACATTCTGGCAAGAAAACAGACACAAGACCGATTAAAAAAAAAAAAAAAAAAAAAAAAAAAAGCTGAAATGTTTCAGATTTTAAATTACGTTCAAAGGAGCGTTTTTTAACGTTTCGTGTGTTACCTTTATTTATTAAATATTATGTTCTTCGCGCTTAAACCATTAAATTTTGTTCAATAGCAATGTTGCAAAATAATTTTAAAATGAGCCTATCTTTAGAATTTCCTATACACACAGTTTGACCCGCTGAAGATAAAAAGGTCCCCCCCCCCCCCCGTAGACTGTTGCCATTGCTCGCTTTTACATCGTTGAGTTTGTTACTAAAAAATTCGTTAAGTTTTGCAAAATATGAAATCGATAATAAAACAAATTCGAAATTTTAAATTTTGGATTTCAGATGCTCATATTCGCAGGATTATGTCATTCAAAATTGGATGGCTCTAGATATCATTGTTTTATCACAATGCGAGAAACGGTTAATCTTTGGAATATGGTAACAGGTAGTTCAATGCAACCGCAATATCACAAAATATTTAAAAGAGCATATCTTTAGATTTTCCTACACACACTGGAGATAAAAATGTTTTTTCCCCCGTACAGCATTATATATTCCCCTCCCCCCTGCATTATATATGAATGCAAAACAACTAGAGTAAAGATCTCATCTCAAGATCTTTTCAGTAGTGCTGATTCTGAAAATGATGTTAAACTATAACACAAAGACTTCAAATACAGTACAAAGTCCGCAATCCGGACGTCCACTATCCGGAATGATCTATAATCCGAACCTCAAAGCCACAAATTTTTTTTATATGCTTTACGCATGAGCGTAATGTGTTTACGCATGCGCACTTAATGTATAATGGACGGTATAAGCTAGGTTAAAATTATCTTTACTGATTCTAAGGCATTTCAGTTAATGATGCAGATTGCACTGTTCCTTAATCTTCTAATTGGATGCAGCTTATAATTTTTTCAGACTGTTAGAGCAATTTTATAAAATCTAAGCTTAAACTTTCGATTATGTCAAAATGAGTTTCCAATTCTGGAGCAGCCAAAGGATCTACAAAGCGAAAACATGTTTCGATGTTTATCAAACAAAAAGTGCTGCAAAAAATGGATAAAGGCATATCCGTCTCAAAATTATGCAAAGAGTATGACATTGGAAAGTCAACTCTATATGACATAAGCAAAAAGAAAAAGGAACTTTTTGTCGATTCTGACACCGCACTTGCAATGAATAACAGAAAAAGGGTTCGTTATGCTAAAAGTGACGATCATGACAAAGTGATGGTTGAATGGGTCAGACAGCGTCGCAGTGAGAGCACACCATTGACGGGTCTTATGCTAATGGCTCAAGCCAAAATATTTCATGAAGAAATGAACTTAAACACTGAGTGCACATATTCGACAGGTTGGTTAAGCAAATTTAAAAATCACCATGGTACAATTAAAACTTTCAGATGAAAAAGCTTCAGCTGATACTGAAGCTGCTGAACAATTTACAGATGAATTCATTAACTCATTACTAGTGAAGAATTATCTCCAGAACAAATTTACAACACTGATGAAACGTCTTTTCTGGCAATATGTACCAAGAAATACCTTGGCAACCTCTACAGAAAAGGCGCCAACTAGAGTCAAAGATTCCAAAGCGAGACTAACAATTTTAGCGTGCGCAAATGCTGGAGGAACCCACAAGTGCAAACTTTTTGGAATCGGTAAACATGCACGACCTCGATCATTTAAAGGAGTAACGATTTTCTCCATCATATATTGCGCAAATAAAAGAACATGGATGACACAAGCGTTGATGAATGATTGGTTTGAAAATCATTTTATACCCGAGGGTCGACGACATTTGAATTCAGTTGGTTTACCTGATGACTCAAAAATAGTCCCGACTGTTGACAACTGTGCGGCGCATACTTCACTTAAAGTTTTAGTGAAAGATAATGTATCCGTATTATTCTTCCCTCCAAATTGTATGTCTATCATTCAGCCTATGGATATGGGAATAGTGCACGTGCTAAAATGCAAATATAAAAGTAGCATTTTAAAAATCATTAAATTTTAAAAATATAAAGTAGCATTTTAAAAATTTAAGTTAAATTTCTTGAACAATGGCAAGACTATTCAAGACTTTTGAAATTTTTTAGCATAAAATCTGCTGTGTGGAGCATCGCAAGATTGTGGGAGGATGTGTCTCCAGATACGTTAAAAAATGCTTGGCATAATTTATAGCCATCTACCATATTTCATGTTGAAGATCATGAAGAAGATAGCCGTGAATTTTAAGGTTTTTGGACATTGCAAACTAAAGATGAAATTTTTAAGTTATTGAATTTTGTAAAGAAATATGGAGAAGCAGTAATAAATGAAGATGACATAACAGAAGTTTTCATTGCAATGACAATGCCCCAATCATCAATCAATTAAAAGGTTCCGAAATCTGTAGTATGGTTCTAAATCCAGAAAATACCGCTTCCGATAGTGAAGAAAGTGACCGAGAGGTTACTGAAAACGAAAAAACTTCGATTGACAAGTTAGTCGGTATTCTCAACACAGCAATTACAGGACTTGAACAGTGGAACTTTGTAACTAAACAAGAAATTATGTCTGTTTATAGAATTAAAGAGAAAAAACAAAGAAACTTAAACAACTTACATTGAAAGAAATGTTTAATAAATTAAACAAATAAATATTAAGCTTTTTTTTTGTAAATTTTGATATTCTTTAGACATAATTGCTCTTTATTTCATAAATTACGGTTTCATGTTTTTAATTTTAGAATTTCTGCATGCCATCTAACCAGAGTTAAATTGATGATCTATAATCCGGAAAAAACTCTAATACAGAATAGCGAAGTCCCGACGAGTCCGGATTATGGACTTTGTACTGTACTTCTTAAGAACTACAAAGTTCACAACAGAATTAAGAATAGGTTTATATGAAATGCTTAGTTTGAATTATGAAATGTGAATTTCCTACAAAAATAAAAGCTATATTTCATGATGAGATCACTAGCATCTTTGATAGCAAGCCGATTTTCCAGGAAAGACTGTTAGAAAAAAATAACCTTTACATGCATTTTGGATTTTTGAAGTTGAAAAAATATTCGGTACTTTTACGTTTCGCCGGCGCAAATCTCGCCAAGTAGATTTTATTGGCGACAACATACATTATACACACAAAAAATATTAAAAAAATGTTAGTCCTAAGAATTCTTTTTTGAAGGCATAAACATTTTAATATTGCTTAAAATTTTATAAAAAGCCAATAAATTTATAAAAAGACATTAATTTAAGAATTTACTATGCTTTCATGGTTCAACATCCTGTTTTGCCATTTCATATCACGTGATCCCAAGCGATCTCATCTCATGTATACTACTCTACAAAAATATAATGCTCTCAGTAATTATCTACATTAATTTCAAGTTAAATCTTAATTTGGAACACAAGTTTAAATGCAAGAAATACTTGCATAAAATTCGTACGAATAGCTTACTCAGAAATTATGTAAAACTGCAGTGCTTTACTTCGCTAATGCATTCTCATTAGAATTGATGAATTTAACCCTTGACTTTACCTTTTCTATATTTTCGGCTTCGGGTAAGCACTGTGATTGCATCCTAATTGATTTAATTGCCGAAAATGGCCTTAGACATAAAACTGAACTATCTGAATGAGGCGTAAAAGGTTACCAGCGAGAATATTCCGTTTGGCATCAGTTGTACCATTATAGGCGACTTTGTCGCTTGCGCCGGCAAAACGGAAAAGTACCAAATATTCTGCAGATTAAATTTAGATCTTAATTTACTGTCTGAAATTGCAATACTACTCAAAATGTGTTAATTTTTAGTCAGAATATTTGCAGTATTAGTTGGAATGCACCTCATACTGCTGAAAATGCGGTTGATCTTTACATTATGGTAACTTGGTGATTTTTTGGCGAAAATTTGGCGACCAACTCTCCTACAGCAACCCTCTATTTTTTTTCCCCGCCGCCATTTTGTCTTCACGAAGAAAAGACATGTTTCTTTTCTTTTTATCTACTGAACACTTCTTCCAACAATCTAGTAGCCGAATTACACTTATGCTAGAAATTTTATCAAACAAAACTGCTTAATCATGACAAATATTCACTGCAAAATTGGGAAAAAGTGCACAATACACTCCTTACGCGTTTTTCAAAATAACACATACACATAAACCATGTACACGGCGACTTATTTTTACTTAAAAAAAATCCCAGAATTGCACAAAAATGGCATTGCGCACACTCTTCACTATATCCATGTACACTGCTTTTTTCTCATAAATTAGAAAAATTTCACGAAAATACGTGACAATTTTCTCAATCTTTAAACCCGGTAAAAAGAACATATATGAAATTACCTGATCGCGAAAAAGTATTTACCCTTTACAAATATAAACATTTCCACATATAAAATAAATAAAATATCCAAAACCTTTTACCTCTAAATCATCTATTACATTATACACGTCACCAACGAATTCATACCGCAAGCATTACAAATACTTAATATCAAATATTTAAATTATTTCCATGCACGTTTATTTCAACTTAAACGTATACCAAATTCCTACAAACATAAAATTCACAAAATAACTATCATTTCATTAAAATATAATTAAATTCAAAAACACTACTTAAAATATAAATGAGCACATACATTAAATTAATAAAAATTACCTTACAATCCTAATTACTTTAAACTAAATCATTGCTAATAACAATTTTCCCAATAATACAAAATTCCTTTCCACCTTACATTTAGAACAATGCATAAAAATAATATCCTCAAATAATTAAAAATACTAACTTACCTAATCTTCTTCAGAATCTTGATTACGTGTCCGATAAACTTTTCTTGAGTTACGGCCATGGGATCCAAAAATTCACGAACACTGTTTCACACAACACAGAATAAACCAAATACAAAATTTCTAGATTTGTTCCCGATTTCCCCCCTTTTCCGATTCAAGAACCGTAATTCGTCCATTAATATCACATGACATATCCCATGATCTCTCATTTCCCTCACACAAAATAATGCGTAATCGGAACTGAGTACTGCTCACATTATTACCAAAGTCCCAGGTAGTAACCTTTATCGCCTCCAAAATGTCGCCAAACTACCAGTTACCGTATTGTAAAGATCAACCGAAAATGCTTATTGCACATTGTAAGAAATTAACTGCTCATGCAAAACTGAGTCTAATTTTATAATCTCTAAAGTTATACTCGGTTTTGTTCTCAGTCTTTACATTCAGGGAATTTGCTACAGCCTTGATTATTAGTTTGTTTAGAATTAAAAAATAAGTTACAAATGTATACAACTAGTTGATGTTTCCAGATATTCTGATAACTCTATTTTGAATGAAGGAAAACTTATCCTTAAAGAGATAATGTATTAAGGCTTTAGGAACAATAACTCATAAGACTTATCTTTTTCTAAAAAAGGTAAAAGTTTACAATTGGGTGCCCCTTGTTTTTTTGGGGATTCTTTTACACCAAGATCAGTGCCAGGAAGGCACAATTTCATGATGGCCGTTACACAAAGCCAAAAAAAGAAGTCAAAGAATTGCACAAACTCTGTGTCCATGTACACATCAAAACATCCTAGAACTGCACAAACTAAGCATTACACACTGCGTTAAATTTGTCCATGTACACATCAATATATTTTTATTTAAATAAAATCAGGAAGCTAAAACAAAGTTAAAACTATCATGGTAACCAGAAGTGAGGTTTTCATCGCTAAATTTTTTTTTTTAAATTGTCGCTAATCGAAGGGGCACCCAATTCTATACAAGAGCCAAAAAACAGAACAGAAAAGTACCCAAATTTCATATGAATTCACGTATTTGCTACTTTCGAAATTATTGAGAGATTATAAAACAAAAATACACCGGACTTAAAGATCTACCCTATTTTAATATGAATTTATTAAGCTCCAAACTTGCTTTTCCTATTCGATATGAACACATTATTGGATTTTATCACAGTTTCAATGTCTGCGCACAAATATTCCGAAAAAAATATAGGGAGAGTGATGAATCATCCACTGCTTGGCGCGTTTTTAAGAATTGCACGTACTCGGTATCCATGTGCACATCGACCGATTTTCACTTAAAAAAAAATCCCATAATTGCACAAAAATCGCACTGCGCACTCTCTTGACTTTATCCATGTACACATCGACCTATTTTTACTTAAAAAGTCAATGAAAATTGACAAAAATCCAATTCTTCTTACTCTTGTAAAAAGCGCCAAACAAATAAGTGGGCGATTCTGCACTTTACCTAAAAATATTACTGAGACAAATTACGTTAAAAAGAAATTCAAATTTGGACACGAAAGCTTTGACACATATACTTCACCTTCATGTAATCACCTTAAGGTTTGGAAAAGATTTTTTAAGACTATATAACATAGTCCTATGAGAAAGCAAGTCTCCGTACGTCAATGGATCATTAGCGCCTTCCTTAGTCTTTCCTTTGCTAGTCTGCTTTAAATTTGAGCTTTGCCGAACTTCACGGACTTTCGAACCTCCTATTTCAGCAGCACTCACACTAACAGCAAGTAAATGTTTCAGACTAACAAGAGCCGCTTCAGATCTTTCATCGCTAAATTTTGATGCATACATGTATACAAGAAATATAACTAAGAAGCAAAGAACTAAGATCCCAAAAGAGTTTATTCTTATAAATGGCAAATTCATTTTAAAAGTGACTGAGTATTTGTTTATTTACAAGAAATTCAATATTACGACTTATATCTGCGCTTTAGACGGTACACATAAACGCTGAATAAATAATCAAGTACTTAAAAGTTGAGGTGTTTTGCGTGTGAGGTGTCTAAAATCATGAGAATCAATTTTAATTTCTGAGCAGATTATTTATGCTTTTTTATGTAATTTCTGCAAAGAATTTTTCTTACAATTCGATCATATTTAAGCAAAAACTTCAAATATGCCGCAGTTTAACATTTTAAATTCTAAAATTATTTCAAGTTTAAATTCAGAAACCTATTTATTTAAACACCTCTTTTTTGTGTTTAATTCACTTTAGTGAATTATATCATGTATAATACGTAAAAGATCAGAAATCTAAGTAATTTTGTTCGGCTTCGTTCGTTCCGGCAACGTCAGAGGTCACGTGATGTAAGAGCTGCTAATGTCAACAAACAAGCTTGAAATGCGTTGAAAATTCGGAAACACTGTTTATTTTTTATTAGTTATGAAATTTGCATTTCATCTTTGTAGTGTCGCTTCAGTTCCGTTACATTTCTAATTAAATTTAGTTAAAGCGGAATGGCAACACCTTCTAGTCTCCGCGAAGTAAACAAACTTCGAGTTTTTGTCATGCGATGCTACGTGCATGTAAAATGTAAATAAATCTTATGAATAAGAATCTATAACATCGTATGGAATAAAATATTGGTTCCATTGGAGTCAGGGAAGTATTATTCTCTTACATTTGCATACCAGACACTTCACTGGTGAATCCCGGCGTGATCGAATTCTACAATGGCTGACGAAGACGAAACCGAAATTAAAGCAACAACTGCATCTGTCGCCAAGGTAAGCGTTAAAGTTCCTCCTTTTTGGAAGCCAGATCCTAAAATATGGTTTATTCAACTAGAAGCACAATTTAGAAATGCAAAAATTAGTGCAGATCAAACAAAATATAATTATGTTATAAGTTCCATTGAACCTGATATTTTGTCACAGGTATCTGATATTCTGCTAAGTCCACCACAAGATAATAAATATGAGGCAATTAAAAATAGACTAATTTCATTATATGCTGATTCAGAGACTCAAAAAACCCAAAAATTACTGAGTGAGTTAGAACTGGGTGACAAAAAGCCATCTCAATTACTGTGTGAGATGCGTAATTTGGCTGGCGATAAAGTAACAGATACTTTCCTAAAAACATTGTGGCTACAACGTTTACCCGTTAATATGCGCACCATTATATCTGTTAGTAGTGAAGATTTGTCAAAAGTGGCTACAATGGCCGATAAGATTTGGGAATTAAACCCTGTTACTCCCCAAATAGCTGCTGCATCATCCATAACGGTAAAAACGGAAGTGATTGAAAGTTTACAAAAACAGGTTAGTGAACTTAGCTTACAAGTTTCTGCTTTAAGCAAGCAACGTCATAGTCGTCCCTATTGTCGTAACCGATCCAAATCAAGAGATAGGAGTTACAATGGTAACAGATCTAGTGATATTTGTTACTATCATAAAAAATTCGGTGATAAGTCATTTAAGTGTAAACAACCCTGCAACTACTCATCAACATCACAGACAAATAGTCCGGAAAACCAGCTCCCCGTCTCTCATTGACGACGGAGGGACAAGGGGTGCAGCTGAGTCGTCTTTTCATCAGCGACAAAGAATCGGCTACCCAATTTTTAATAGATACTGGGGCAGAAATTTCTGTCATTCCTCCCTTGCCTGCAGATAAAAAAAACATCTCAAAATTAGAACTCTTTGCTGCAAATGGTACGAAAATTAAAACATATGGCCAAAAATTACTCAAGCTTGATCTTGGACTCAGACGATCATTCACATGGCCTTTTGTAATTGCGGACGTAAACAAACCGATAATAGGCATGGATTTTCTTGCAAATTTTAACCTTTTGGTAGATTCTAAAAATCGCAAGTTGATTGATGGTACTACATTCTTAACAACCAATGGAACTCCTTGTTTTCAAAATAACAATAATAATATTCCGATTTTAAATGCCGTAAATGATCCATATAAACGTACCATTAATGACTTTCCGGATTTGTTAAAACTGAATGTAGTTAATAATAAAGTTAAAAATCATAACATCGAACATTATATCGAAACCAGAGGTCCACCAGTTTTCGCTAAAGCCAGGAGACTATCAGCTGAGAAACTTAAAGCGGCTAAAAAGGAGTTTGAATTTATGCTCCAAATGGGTTCATGCAGACCATCCAAAAGTAACTGGTCGAGCCCACTACATCTCGCTATGAAGAAATCAGGTGATTGGAGACCTTGTGGAGACTATCGAGCGTTAAACAACGTCACGATTCCTGATAGATACCCTCTACCATTTTTAACAGATTGCAGTTCCATTTTAGCTGGAAAAAGAGTTTTCTCATCCATAGACCTCATTAGAGCGTACCAACAAATTCCTGTTCACGAAGAAGATATACCTAAAACGGCCATTCTCACTCCCTTTGGCTTATTCGAGTTCCCATTCATGACGTTTGGCCTACGAAATGCGGCCCAAACGTTCCAACGTTTCATGAACAGTGTGTTGAATGGACTAGAATTCGTGTTTTGCTATTTGGATGACATTCTAATAGCCTCTCCAGATGAAGAAACTCACCAAAAACATCTACGAGCAGTCCTTGAGAGACTAAACGAATATGGCCTGTGTATTAATGCGGCAAAGTGTAAATTTGGTCAAACAAAACTTGCATTCCTGGGATACGAAGTGTCAGCTGAAGGACTTAAACCTCTCTCAACGAAAGTTGATGCCATCAAAAATTTCCCAGAACCAAAGTCACTTACTAGTTTAAGACGATTTTTAGGTATGGTTAATTTTTATCACAGATTCCTACCAAATTGTGCGAAATCGCAACAACTTTTAACAACATTGCTCAGTGGTATTAAAAACAACTGCAGAAAAGAAATAACCTGGACGGCAGAAACAAGAAACGCCTTCCAGATCTTAAAAGATGCACTTATTCATGCCACAAACTTAACTCACCCATCCGAAAAGGCTGAAATATCGCTAACAACTGATGCTTCCGATACTGCCATTGGAGCCGTTTTACATCAGATTGTGAATAATGAAAAACAACCCTTAAGTTTCTTTTCCCGAAATTTGACATCAGCACAACAAAAATATAGTGCCTACGACAGAGAACTCTTAGCTATCTATACACCAGTAAAACATTTCAAATACATCTTAGACGGGCGAACTTTTGCAATATACACGGATCACAAACCACTAACATTTGCCTTCCAACAAAATTTGGAAAAAGCTTCGCCACGACAAGCTCGACAACTGTCCTATATTGGCCAGTTCTCAACCGATATCCGATTCATACAAGGGCATGAAAATACCGTCGCTGACGCTCTCTCTCGCATAGACACCATTTCTGTACCATCTGCAATAGACTTACAAACTATAGTAGACTGTCAAGAAGATGACGACTTGGAGATTCTAAAAAACAACCCAAACTTAAAAATCCTACAGATCCCTATACCGGACAGCGACAAGAAAATTTACTGTGATACTTCTACAAATTATAATCGACCATACATCCCTGCAAAGTTTCGGCAGAAAATATTTTCTTCAATCCATAATTTATCTCATCCTGGAATAAGATCCACGATAAAATTGATAACACGACGTTTCATATGGCCCAATATGAATAAAGACTGCCAACTATGGACTAGAGCATGTTTATCTTGCCAAAGATCTAAAGTTCACAGACATACACATTCATCTTTGGGAGAATTCAAAGTACCTCCACACAGATTCCAGCATTTAAACGTAGATCTGGTGGGTCCGCTACCTCCTTGCAAAGGATTCAAATACCTTCTAACCATCATCGAACGTTATACACGATGGATCGAAGCGGTACCGTTAGAAGATCAATCAGCAGAATCTATTGCTAAAGCTTTGATTTATACTTGGTTTTCACGCTTTGGAATTCCGAATCGCATAACATCTGACCAAGGTCGGCAATTTGATAGCCAACTTTTTCAAGCTTTAGGAAAATATCTTGGTTTTCATACAAACACTACAACTGCGTACCATCCACAGGCAAATGGCCTGATCGAAAGACAACACCGAACTTTAAAAGCAAGTCTCAAATGTCATCTACTCGAATCAAAATCATGGCTGGAAGCATTGCCTTTCGTTATATTAGGCATAAGATCTGCCATCAAGGAAGACTTAGGTTGCTCATCCGCAGAACTTGTATACGGAACTCCTTTAGCATTACCTGGTGAATTCTTTTCAACAGTACCTCATATGAAACAGTCTGAATTTTCTCAAAACCTTCAGAAAATAATAAGAGCTATGAAGCCAAGTTCTACCACCACCCATGGAAATAGAACAGTCTTTGTTTCTAAACATCTTTCCAACTGTTCTCACGTATTCCTATACAACAACATTAATAATTCGTCGCTACAGCCTGTCTATCTTGGACCGTATCCTGTAAGAGCAAGAAAGGATAAGTACTTCGATATTGAAATCCAAGGAAAAGTTAAAAGAGTTTCAATAGACAGACTAAAGCCATGTTTCCTAGCGCAAGATTCTGATATTCCTTTTCAAAACTCCCATTCCAAGAAAGCGGAACTTTGGGAAACACCTTCACTCAAGAACACTGAAGGAACTTCAGAAAATCATCATGAAACTAAGACTACTAGAACCGGCAGACATGTGAAGTTCCCCAGTCACTTTAAAGACTATTTTCCATAATCGCTGTCACTAGGAAGGGGGTGTGTAGTGTCGCTTCAGTTCCGTTACATTTCTAATTAAATTTAGTTAAAGCGGAATGGCAACACCTTCTAGTCTCCGCGAAGTAAACAAACTTCGAGTTTTTGTCACGCGATGCTACGTGCATGTAAAATGTAAATAAATCTTATGAATAAGAATCTATAACATCGTATGGAATAAAATATTGGTTCCATTGGAGTCAGGGAAGTGTTATTCTCTTACATTTGCATACCAGACACTTCAATCTTTAATTATTATTTCATCCATTAATTAACTGTTCATTCATTTGGTTAGTATAATTTTGGAAACACTTATATGTGTTAACTTCCTTTTGTAGTTAAATTAATCACTCGTAAAATGGTTGTAAAAGACAAACATTTATTTAAAGATAATTCTTAATAACTTACACGTAACGTATTCGTAAACGTACATAACATAACAAACGTACTTACTGCATCGTACCATTAAACATTTCAAGCGTACATCATCTCAATGTATATTTTTAAAACACGTGTTTTCTGTAGCAATCTGTAGTAATCTTGCTTTTGAGCAAGAAGAAAGGAGGTGAGGACTTTGGCGAACTCCGTTTTCTCCAGTCCGTGAGGCGCGGTAAGTTAAACACGTGTTTTAAAATTATAAATAGAACGACATCCAGAAATTAGCTGTTGCCATTTTCTCAATAGATATTTTGTCTAATAACAATTAAATCATTTGCAATCGTGCTTATATTCGACCATCCCGACTTTTCAATTGTCCTCAACTGAACCAAATCTTGTCATACATTAAAGCAACAAATAAACAACAACAAAACATAATCAGTAGGTAGGAAAAAAAATAAAATGAAATATAATTTTTAAAAAATCTGTAAGTCCTATACAAAGTCTCTATAGCGCAATGGTTTACGCACTGTTCGCTTGGGCCTTTTAAGTTCATCATCGTTTTCGTCATTATCGTCATCGTCGTCATTGTCAACATCATCATTTGCTTCTGCATTTTTCCAAGACTTTAGTTGACTTACATGAGCAGTTGATGCATAAAAGCGACCATCGCAGGCTTCTTCTAGTTGTGATATTCTATAATTGTCGCCCGGAAGTACTTCTGTCACAACCATTGGACCACGATACTTTGGTTGAGTTTTGGTTGGTTCTCCTGGTGTAGATTTTGAATTTCTTTTAACTACGACTATTTCTCCTTGCTCAAATGATAGAGATCCGTTTTTCTTCTTGTCGTAATAAGTTTTCATTTTTCCTTGTTCTCTAACAATCTTTTCTCTAGCTTCTTTTTGTATCTTTTCCGGTTCCTTCCAAACTTCTGCTTCTTCATCAGCAAGTAATCTCAAAACTCCATCTTGAAATCGTATTACATATCCATGAAGTATTTCAAATGGTGTTTTACCAATAGATTTATTGATTGTGTTATTCAAGTTTCTCTCAACTTCTTTAATTCTTTTGTCCCAATCGTTTTGATCTTTACTTTTCATTGATGTTACTATCGTTGATAAAATTGTTCTGTTCGATCTCTCGACCATACCATTCCCTTGTGGGTGGGAAGTTGAATTTAATGTATGAAGAATTCCCTTTTCCTTTCAAAAATTTTGAAATTCCTTTGAAGTAAAACAAGAACCTCGATCTGATATTATACGATCTGGTAATCCAAATTCTTCTATGTGTTTTGGCCTCCTCGGTGATTGCGGTGATTTGTGCCCAGAGGGCGCACCGCGCAAAAAGTTAGTTGCGTTACAGAACGTAAGGGAAGCGGACACGCCAAAATGTCGGGCGTATTACCGCTAATTGAGGTAATTGCGTCGTATCTGTTAGGTGGCAGAAAACTAGTATGATGTATCAATTCACATGCCAG
This sequence comes from Stegodyphus dumicola, assembly GCF_044657685.1. Taxonomy (NCBI): domain Eukaryota; kingdom Metazoa; phylum Arthropoda; class Arachnida; order Araneae; family Eresidae; genus Stegodyphus; species Stegodyphus dumicola. The sequence continues at coordinate 89,618,112 of NC_140774.1, read as the reverse complement.
GTGGGAGAATATGTCTATCATGTACAGTCGGTCACAAAAGTATTCGAACACCGGTACCCATTCAGAAAATTTACTTTTCCGTTGAGAAACAAAATTGTCTCCAGAGTCCATCTTGGTTCGATAGAAAAAAAACAAAAGGATGGCTCATGTCCAAAATTGGCTAGGTGCATGAAACAAAATACAACATGACCTATCTGGGTGAGATGGGAAACAAAATGGCTGCTCACGTGATCCATTATTGCGCTCAGAGAAAACGCAAAGTGTCGCTGCGGCTTATCTCGGTTCGCGAAGAGTGAAAACCCAAAACGGTCTGTAGTGTCTATCTTTGTTGGATGAGAAAACAAAAGGATGGCTCATGTCCAATTTATTTAGGTGTGGGAAAAAATATAACGTGACCTATCTGGATGAGATGTCTCCAGCGATCCAGTATAGACTTTCCCCATCTGCAATAGGTGACATCTATAAACAATTCCATTGAAATCTCCTCGAAATATAAGAAACAGCTAGCTCGTGAAATTGTAAGGTATTCCCAAAGAATTCCACTTCTTAAGAAAGAAATAAACATCCTAGGTCTAAAGGAGGTAGAGAGAGAGAAATAGCATGCTGCACCTTGGATAGCCCGCACAGTTCTGAACAGAAAACGTGGAATGCTTATATAGAAAAGAATTGAAAGTGAAAGTAAATCGCGTTGGCTGGAAACATTTCTGTTGGCTGTCGACTGGGAAAAAATTTCTCAGAGCTCAGAAAAAAATTCAGAGTCGTGGAGAAAAAAAAAACCTTTTTGTTAATTTTTATCATGTCTTCTAGACATGATAAAAATTAACCCTACCCCCTTTTGTCTGTGAATGTTGTCTCACTGTTTCTAAAAATAGACCATGACTCATTCTTGGAATTATATGTTTCAGAAAGGATGAGTCATGGTCTTTGGGTTTCTCCATTCCAAAGTAAACTAAGTGAAGACATCAATTTAATAGAAAAAAAGGAAGAGTTTTTTTTTCAGCTCTGGAAATATTTTTCCCATTCAACAGCCAAGAAATATTTCCATCCAATACAATTTCATTTTTACTTTCACTTTCAATTCATTTCTAATATCTATAAAAACATTTCATGTTTCTGTTCAGATCAGTGTGGGTTGTTCAAGATGCAACATCTCTACTCCATCCCACAACCACGAAGAAAAGATGTTCTTTCATGAGGAATTCTTTTGGCTTTCGAAAACAATGATGACATGATCATTGTATTACATTTCTGTTTTCATGTCCCATGCTTGAACTCAGAATTATTTCCAGAACTCTGAGAATTTTTCCTAGTCAGCTCGATGACCCAAATTTCATATATTTATTTTTTAAGCCACTCGAGTTTCGACTTCCCATCCGTGTGTGTTGTGCATTCAACCTGGAGACACATTCCGTGAGCGCTAAGGAAATGTTTCCCAGCCCACTCAATCGCTGAAATGGATTAAAAATAAATTCTTTCATACATTTTTAAAGCTCAAGCGTGTTAGGTGTCATGGAAAGAGCCTTTTTTTCACCTGAGCTCTAAGAAAATGTTTCCCAGCCCCCTCAATCGCTGAAATGGATTAAAAATAAATTCTTTCATACATTTTTAAAGCTCAAGAGTGTTAGGTATCATGGAAAGAGCTTTTTCTTTTCACAGCCCACTCAATCACTGAAATCGATTAAAAACAAATTCTTTCATACATTTTTAAAGCTCAAGCGTGTTAGCTGTCATGGAAACGGCCTTTTTTTCCCCCAACCTACTCAATCGCTGAAATGGATTAAAAATAAATTCTTTCATACATGTTTAAAGCTCACGCGTGTTAGCTGTCATGGAAAGAGCCTTTTTTTCCCAGCCCACTCAATCGCTGAAACGGATCAAAAATAAATTCTTTCATATATTTGTTTAAACCTCAAGACTGTTAGCTGTCATGGAAACTGAAATTTATGTCACGGTTTGTATGTCACACATCGTCAACGGTATGATTTGAGGTGAAAATTGAAAACCCGGTATGAAAAATCTCTTTAACTTCACTTTAGAAGAAGGTGTGGGATAGAGAGATTTCGTCATGGGAAAATGTCTTTCAATGTCCGTCATGGGAAAATGTCTTTCAATATCATGTCATCTCCTTCCAAATAGGATTGAAGGATTTTTCTTAAACTATGTTGAAATCTTGATGCATAAAAACCACGGATGGGAAATTCTGATCCATGGATGGATCATCCAATTTCGCTAGACCCTGATAAACGGTTGCTGATGAAATCCAAACGAGGGGCCCTAGCTTTTCAAATGGAAAACATTTTCCCCTAAACGGAGGAATGATTTCTATTCTGTGAGACGTCAAAAATTGGAAAAAAGCTGGTGTTCACAGAAGCTATTTCTAGAAGAGTGGTCCTGGGTCCAGATGAGATAGAGAGAGGAAAAGCATGCTGCACCTTGGACAGCCCGCACAGTTCTGAACAGAAAACGTAGAATACTTTTATAGAAAAGAGTTGAAAGTGAAAGTAAAAGGCCAATCGTCTTGGCTGGAGAATTTTCACTTGGTTGCCGACTGGGAAAAAATTTTCAGAGCTCAGAAAAAAATTTTAAGACGTGAAAAAAAAACCCTTTTTGTTAATATTTATCATGTCTTCTAGACATGATAAAAATTAACCCTACCCTCTTTTGTGTGGGAATGTTGTCTCAATGTTTCTAAAAATAGACCATGACTCATTCTAGGAATTATATGTTTTAGAAAGGATGAGTCATGGTCTTTGGGTTTCTCCATTCCAAAGTAAACAAACTGAAGACATCAAATTAATAGAAAAAAAGGAAGAGATTTTTTTTTTCAAAATTTTTTTTTCAGCTCTGGAAATATTTTTCCCATTCAACAGCCAAAGAAATATTTCCAGCCAATACGATTTCATTTTTACTTTCACTTTCAGTTAATTTCTTATATCTATAAAAACATTTCACATTTCTGTTCAGATCAGTGTGGGTTGTTGACGATGCAACATCTCTACCTCATCCCACAACCAGGAAGAAAAGATGTTGTTTCATGAGGAATTGTTTTGGCTTTCGAAAACCACGATGGCGTGATGATTGTAATATATCCTAATTTCTGTTCTAATCCGTGGGGTTTGTGGAAAATACATTCTCGGTACGCAATCCCACACCCAGGAAGAACAGAAAATGTTTTAAAAGGAATACTTTGGCCTGACTTTATAAAAAAAACAATGATGACAGGGCTGTTGGGATAAGATTGAGAACCCCTGATGACGTTGTGCGATGGGGCTAATCTTCTTTACTTAAACGGATCTTCTTCTAAACATCCAAGGTATGATTGTTTCCCTAGATGAAAGAAAACAATACCTTTTTTTCTTTTTTACAAGAAAAGTATCCTCAATAATGTTGCTGAAAAGATTAAAGCGATATTTTCTCATGGAACTATTGGACCGCTCGTCTATGGTGTTATCGGAAGGGATATCTTATTCAATCCTTTTTTACCGACTCACAAATCACAAAAGGAGTTGCCTTACAGCATCCAGTGCGCCCAGCTTCCCTTACAGAGTTCCGTGAAGGAGGCTCGTGGGTATTGAATTCTATTTCTGTGTGTTGTTTCTCAAAGACCCACAGGATGAAATCCATCTTCCTCGCTCGCGATTGACTAAAAGAATTCCTCTTCTTGAGAAAGAACATCCTAGGTCCAGAGGAGGTAGAGAGAGAGAAAAACCATGTTGCACCTTGGACAGCCCGCACGGTTCTGAACAGAAAACGTGGAATACTTATATAGAAAAGAATTGAAAGTGAAAGTAAATCGCGTTGGCTGGAAACATTTCTGTTGGCTGTCGATTGGGAAAAAAATTCTCAGAGCTCAGAAAAAAATTCTGAGTTGTGGAGAGAAAAAAAAAGAAAAAAAATTATATATTATATAATATATATTATAAATACTTTTTGTTAATTTTTATCATGTCTTCTAGACATGATAAAAATTAACTCTACCCCCTTTTGTCTGGGAATGTTGTCTCACCCTTTCTAAAAATAGACCATGTATACTAATATACTACAAACGGATTTGAACGCCTGTGTTCAGTATGTAGCTATACAAATTTGAATGAAAAATAAAATAAAAAAGACATCTTTTTGGAGGGAAAGGGAGTGAATTTGTGTAGGAATATACTACAAACGGAATTTAAGGCCTGTTTTCAGTATATAGCTATACAAATTGGAAGGTAAAAAGAATAAAAAAAGACATCTTTTTTTTCGGGGGGGGGAAGGCAGTGAATTTGTATACGAATATACTACAAACGGACTTTAAAGCCTATTTTCAGCATATAGCTATACAAATTGGAAGGTAAAAAATCAAAAAAATATCTTTTTGTGGGAAATTAAGTGAATTTGTATAAGAATATACTAAAAACTGACTTTGATGCCTGTTTTCAGTATATAGCTATACAAATTGGAAGGTAAAAAATCAAAAAGACATCTTTATGCTATGAAATTAAGTGAATTTGTATAAGAATATACTAAAAACTGACTTTGATGCCTGTTTTAAGTATATAGCTATACAAATTGGAAGGTTAAAAAAATAAAAAAAAGATATCTTTTTGGGGGAAAAGGGGTGATTTTTATAGGAATATACTACAAGAACATCAAGAAAAGAAGATCATGGGTCCAAGAATTGAAACTGAAAGTCCAAAAACAAAATGTTAAAGACTGGGAAAAAATGTTCAGAGCTCAGGAAAATTTTTTGAGTTAAAAAAAAAAAAAAATAACTCTTCTTTTTTTGCTATTAAATTGATGTTTTCATTCTTTTGACCTTGTCGAAAGTAAAAAAGTGAAGACATCAAATTAAGAAAGAAACAAGGAAGCTTTTTTTTTTTTTTTTTTTTTTTTTTTTTTTTTTTTTTTCCGATGTGGAAAATTCTTCCAGAGCTCTGAGAATTTTTCACAGTCGGTTTCTAGAAGCAACTCGCTCATGTATTTAAACCACTCGCGTTTCAGCTTCAGATCAGTCTGTGCTGTGCACTCAACGTGGATACACGCTTCTCAATCTCCTGGGAAGAGCTTCTGTGAAGGTATGTGAACATTTTTTTCTTACTCTTTTGTATTTCATAGACAAGAAATAATTATTGAGTCATCCATTTCATAGAAATGTATTCTTATTTCCTTTCAATACTTTGACGTAGGGTAATATATTTCACCCCTGCTACTGTTTTTGCTTTTCAAGGCTAGAAATGTTTTACTCAATAGCTGTTTTCATAGAAAACATGCTATTATTTCGTATACTGATATATTTTGTGAAATTTTAACAAATGACTTTCAACAAGGCAAGATCATGTGACCCACAATTGACTCCATCAGTCAGGATCAACGGGTCACGATTGTTCCATCGTGTACTGATATATTTTGTGAAACTTTAACAAATCCTTTTCAACAAGGCAAGATCATGTGATCCACGGCTGGCTAGACCCGTCAGTATAATTGGATCACGATTGTTCCATCATATACTGATATATTTTGTGAAACATTAACAAATTCCTTTCAAGAAGCCAACATCTTGTGATCCACAGCTGACTCCGTTAGTCAGGAAAAACGGATCACGATTTTATCAATCGTATACTAATATATTTTGTAAAATTTTAACAAATCCCTTTCAACAGGGCAAGATCTCGTGATCAATAGCTGGCTAGAGCAGTTAGGATCAACGGATCACGATGGTTCCATCGTATACTGATATATTTTGTGAAACTTTAACAAGGCAAGATCTCGTGATCCACAGCTGGCTAGACTAGACAGGATTAACGGATCACGATTTTATCAATCGTATACTGATATATTTTGTGAAACTTTAACAAATCCTTTTCGACAAGGCATGATCTCGTGATCCACAGCTGGCTAGAGCCGTCAGTATAATCGGATCACGACTGTTTCCTCGTATACTGATATATTTTGTGAAATTTTAACAAATGACTTTCAAGAAAGCAAGATCTCATCCAGAGCTGACTCAATCAGTCAGGATTAACGGATCACGATAGTTCCATTGTATACTGATATATTTTGTGGAACTTTAACAAATCGATTTCAACAAGGCAAGATCCCATGATCCATAGCTGACTCCATCAGTCAGGATAGCGGATCACGATGTTTCCATCGTATACTGATATATATTTTGTGAAATGTTAACAAATGACTTTCAAGAAGGCAAAATCATGTTATTCAATAGAATTGTTCAATCGTATACTGGTATATTCTGATAAAACAACAGAATGATCCAATTTTGAATACGATCCCAATATGCTTTTATAAAATCCATTTCATATTTTGTAAAACGTGAACGAATGACTTTCAAGCTGGCTGCATGGGTGTTTTTTTCGTGGTTTTTCCCCATGTGTAACGTGAATACGAGCCAGTTTCCTTTCCAAAGTCCTCCGCGAAGGCATTTCTCAAGGCAAATAGCTCTCAAATCCGAATCGACTTGACCTTTCTCCAACTTCCACGGTGTCATTTAAAATCCATTGAACCAACCCATCAAGACCAGTATGAAACGAAACACACACAAAAATCTGTGGCCACTTTCCCGAATAACGAAACGTGGGGAGTCCACAGCCCAGACTGAACCGAAGCGAAACAAGAAATGCTTCCAAAGAAAGTTCAGTCTGAAAAAAAAATAAATAAAAGGGTGTCTCATCGATCGAGTCGGCTGTTGGAAAGAAAATGTCTGACAGCTAAAAACAATCTTCACACACCTTCACAAAACCTCTTTCCAGGAGGAAGAAGCGTGTATTCAGCTGCAGTGCACACCACAGACTGATTTAAAGCCGAAACTCGAGTGGTTTAAATAGATGAGAACCCTCTATAAAAATAATTTGAATATATCTGGTTTTGTGAATCAAGCCGACTGGGAAAAAATTCTCAGAGCTCAGAAAAAAATTCTGAATTGTGAAAAAAAAAACTTTTAGTTAATTTTTATCATGTCTTCTAGACATGATAAAAATTAACTCCCTTCCCTTTTTGTCTGGGAATGTAGTCTCACTCTTTCTAAAATAGACTATGACTCATTCTTGTGGAATTCTGTTAGGCTTTTACTTTCGATTGGGTTTTGACTTTGTTTCAATTCCCAGTTATCTATAAAAGCATTCCGCGTTTCACTTCAGATCCGTGTGGGCTGTGGAAGAGGCAACACGTCTCTCTCTTTACCCAATCCCATGATATTCTTTAAGAATTTCTTAGCCATTTGTCAAAGAAGGGGATTATAATTGAAGAATTTATGAATTTGGAACATGTCACCCATGGCAAATCTAAAATCTTGGAAGTGGATACTGGAAAGCCCCGCTCTGAAAGTAATTCTGAGTTCTAGCATGGGACATTTTTTAGATCAATAAGCTAAACTATTTTTCTAGTCTCATATTCTCTTGTGACTAGGGTTCCAGATTTGGGTAGAGAGAGACATGTTGCCTCAACAACAGCCCGCACAATTCTGAACAGAAATGTGGAATGCTTTTATAGAAAAGTGAAGAGTTGGAAGTGAAAGTTGAAAAACGAAATGGAATCGGCTGGGAAAAATTTCACAGAGCTCAGAAAAAATTCTGAGTCGTGGAGAACAAAAAAAGAAAAAAAATTAGATAATATTATATAATATAAATATATATTATATAATATATATTATAAATACTTTTTGTTAATTTTTATCATGTCTTTCGGCCTCCTCGGTGATTGCGGTGATTTGTGCCCAGAGGGCGCACCGCACAAAAAGTTAGTTGCGTTACAGAACGTAAGGGAAGCGGGCACGCCAAAATGTCGGGCGTATTATCGCTAATTGAGGTAATTGCATCGTATCTGTCAGGTGGCAGAAAACTAGTATGATGTATCAATTCACATGCCAGGTGGCAGAATATGTCTATCATGTACATGCCAGGAGGCATAACGCTTGTAAACATGCCAGGTGGCATACGACTTGTAAATAAATTGTAAATAAATGTACAGTAAAATATCTTGGTGCAATAGATCAAGTAACAAGCATCAACAACCTTCTGATCATTTGGATACGTACATTTCTTTTTTTTTTTGGTGACACCGGACTTGATTTGTGGAGATGAAGAATGGACGAAGAAAATTAGTGAGTTCATGACTGAAAAGCCAGGATTTAACGCGAAGAAATTCGAGGTAGGCCCTTTTTCTTTTTTCCAGTTTTGAATAGAATTGTTGAATAAAAGTCTTGGTGATTATTATAGTTGATAGAATCTAATGGTAAAATGGAGGCTATGAATAAGGCAAAGAAGTTGCGTACGGTGACGCGTAGCTAACTACTAAGTTGATGAGTAAAATAGATTCTGCATTGTTAGAAGAGGGTGAAACCGCAGATGAGGAATTAAAAGAATTACTCGAAATGTTACTTGAAAAATCGCAGTTGTTGAAACAATACGATTCTGAGATTGAAAAACTTATAATTACGGAACAGGAGTTGGAAACAGAAGTAATTTCCGCGCAGGAATATCAGGAAAGAATTATAAGTTTTAAATGTAAAATTCAGGAAAAATTAAGAAAAAACGCGTGTAAAGTTGAATCTAGAAATTCTAGTGAGGAAACTATATCCCCGAAGTTGAAAACTTGTTAAGTTAATACCTTAAAATTGCCAAAACTAACGATTACAAAATATTACGGTGATCCTTGTTCTTGGCTTGAATTCTGGAATCAGTTTAGTAATTCCATTCACCAAAACGAAAGTCTCAGTTCGGTTGACAAGTTTTGTTATTTAAAATCGCTTTTGGGAGGTTTAGCTTTAACTAACTTAATTAGTGGATTAACATTTACTAGTGAAAACTATACGGTGGCTGTTGATATACTAAAAAACCGTTTCGGCAGAGATGACCTGCTAATTAATGCGCATATGAATAAATTGTTGAGTTTAGAACCAGTAAAATATTCCGGAAATACGGCTTCTTTGAGGAAGCTTTATGACGATATAAAAATACAAATAAGGAATTTAAATTCTTTAAATGTTACTAGTGGTTCTTATGGACATTTATTATCCCCTATTTTGTTAAAGTTAATACCCGAGAATTTAACTCTAGAATTCACTAGGAAAAGAAGTGATAAACAAAATTTCGATGTTAATGAACTACTAACGTTCTTGAAAACGGAAGTGAAATGTAGGGAAACATCAATGATGTTAGCGAGTTCTAAGAATTTTGATGTAAATGAAACATCAATACGAAACAAAAGTTCCCATCAAGGTTATCAAAATAAATCTTACATGCATTGTAAAAGAAATATTTACAGTACGAATAAGCAAGGTGCTTCAGTATTAACTAGTCAAAGCGAAACTCCCTCTAAACACTTTCAAAAATCACATTTTAATCCAAATTGAAAGTTCTCTACCCCGCCTAAGAAAGAGAATCAAAATGTCTGCATATTTTGTTTATCTGCTTGTCATATGAATCATGATTGCGCACTTGATTTAAAGGCTCGCCGAAAGGCATTAATGGATCGAGGTTTATGTTTTATTTGCTTTTCGAAAGGGCATCCAAGGCGTTTCTGTGCTCATAAAGATGAAAAATGCAGACTATGCAAGGTCCAAGGTTTACATAATTCGTTAATATGTGACGCCGCATCGAAAGATTTAAAGACGGATACTTCCAATCAGACAAAACAAACGCGAATCCCTGAACCTTCTCTTTCGCTCTTATGTAATGAAAATAATAACAAAATTAAACCACCGACTTCCGTTCTTTTACAGACGTTTTCAGCAACAGTTAGGTGTAAAGGGGGAAACGAAAAGGTATTACGTTGTATGCTAGATTCAGGGTCAACAAAGTCATTCATCTTACGAGAAGTGGTTGATTCACTGGGGTTGAAAATTATTAATAAAGAAGCTCTTATTATTTTCACATTTGGATGCAAAGATGCAAAAGAGCGCTTGTATGATATCGTAGAAATCGTATTGCAAAATGTAAGCCATCCCAGTAAAAAGATAAAAATTAACGCAATAGTCATTGATTCTATAACACTAGGGCAAGTAAAAGTTCCTTCTCGGTGGATACGAAAGATGGCGTTTGAGAAGGGAATAGAATTAGCAGATGCTGGTACGAGTGACGAAATTCAAGTATTAATAGGTTCGGATTATATTTGGGAAATTTTAGGAGAACGAAACGTGAAGATTTGTAAAAAATTAGTCGCAACAGAAAGCACTTTCGGTTTTGTGATTCAAGGCAAGGACGAAGGATCAAAGTGTAAGGACGCAAGAGTTAATCATATAACCGTTGTAAATGAGGACTTAGATTATGAAAGAGTTAAAAAATTATGGGAATTAGAAGCAATTGGAATAAGTTCGGATAAAGAAATATCTCTATCAGATAAAGAAATTTTAGAGTCATTTGAACGAAATACAGCTTACAAGAATAAAAGGTATGAAACTCGATTATTGTGGAAAGAGGGTGTTGAAGGTTTAAATAACAATTATGAAATCGCGAAACAGCGTTTACAATTTTTAAATAATAAGTTTCAGAAAAATAGCGAGCTATATTTAAAATATAATGAGATAATTAATGAACACTTGAGAGATGGTATAGTGGAACGGGTAGATACGTATTTAAATAGTAGTTTGAAAACGGGGTATTACATGCCTCATCACGCGGTAGTGCGCGAGCAGAAGGATTCTACAAAGGTTCGAATAGTTTTTGACGCTTCTTCTAAAAGTAAGGGAAATTTATCACTTAATGATTGTTTGGAAAGCGGACCTAATTTAAATCCTGATTTGCTAAAGATTATCATTAAATTCAGGGTACATTCAATTGCGTTTTGTGCCGACATTCAGCGTGCATTTTTAGAGGTAGGCTTAGCTAAAGAAGACAGGGATTTTTTTAAATTTTTTGTGGATAAGTGAGGAAGGGTCAAATCTCGATCACAGTAATCCCAACTTACAAGTTCTCCAACTCCAACACAATCGAGTTCCTTTCGGGGTTAAGTGCTCACCTTATTTATTAACAGCTACAATAAGACTGCATTTAAAAAAGTATGAAGATGCCTACGAAGAGGCATGCAGTATGTTAAAAGAGCTTTACGTAGATGATTTAATTTCTGGGACAGTTAATGTAGCAAAGGCCTTACATTTAAGCAAGGACATGATTTTCATTCTTAGCGAGACCAGTATGAATTTACGTAGATGGGTTTCAAACTCACCTGAGCTGAATGAACTATAGAAACTTAATGGAATTGACTCTCGTGAAACATCTGAAGACTCTTTGGTACCGTTGAAAGTTTTAGGTCTTATCTGGGACAATGTCAATGGTAATTTGAAAATAGATGTATCTCAGTTTGAGAAGTTACAAAATCTCAAAGTAACTAAACGCATCATTTTAGCAGCATGTGGTATGCTCTTTGATCCCTTAGGAATTATGAATCCATTTACTGTTCGAATTAAACTCTTAAAGCAAACTATGTGGGAAAAGGGTATTCAATGGGACGAAAGTGTTCCCCTTGATACAGAATTCATATTTCAGGAATGGTTAAAAGAAGTTGAAAAAATAAAGTTTTTCGAAATTCCCAGACAGTACTTCAGTGATATGTGTTGGAAGTTTATAGAAGTTCACATATTTTCTGATGCCAGTCCCAAGTGTTATGGTGCCGTAGCATATTTTAGATTTAAGAAGAAAAATAAATGTAAAACAAGTTTCATAATGTCGAAATCCCGTTTGGCTCCATTAAAAAGGGTAACACTCCCTAGGCTTGAACTTTTGGGAACATTAATTTCTGCAAGATTAGGTTCGTATTTGCAATCGATATTTCCGCAGTTGGATAAGGGAAATATATTTTACTGGACTGATTCCCAAATTTGCATTCACTGGATCAAGGGATCTGCCAACGAGTGGAAACAATTTGTTAGAAATCGTGTGGTAGAAATCAAGGAGAAAACAATTTTAAACAACTGGTACTTTTGCAGTGGCAAGACTAACCCTGCTGATAAACTTACGAGCGAAATGAATACCGAAGCTGACTTGCAAAACGTTAGTGAAGAACGAAAATGTGTTACTTTGAAAACACTTGTGGAATCTACAGAACCGTTACTAAATCTTGAACTGTACGGAAATTTAAACAAAGTACTGGGAATAATGGCTTATGTTCTGCGCTTCGTGAACAACTGTAAATCCGCTCGTGAAAAGCAATCTGGTGTGCTTACCGCCTATGAGTACGGAAGGCTTCAGAATTTATTATAAGAAATGTTCAACTTAATGAATTTTCAGAAGAAGTTAAGGCTTTAAAGACAGAACAACCGATTAAAACTAAAAGCAAAATCATTTCACTTAATCCATTTCTAGATGAAAACGAAATTTTAAGAGTAGGAGGTAGATTAAGAAACGCAGAAATTACCAGAGAAAGTAAACATCCCATTATATTGCCAAATAATAATCACTTCACAAAATTAATGATACGGCATTATCACGAAAAACATTTACACGGAGGGTTGCATTTAATGTTATCCGCAATAAGACAGAAATACTGGATAATAAGTGCAAAGAATGAAACTAAAAAATGCATTTGGAAATGCATAAAATGTTGCAGAGTACGAGCAGTAACATCTATTCAATTAATGGAAGAACTACCTGCAAGTAGAGTGATTCCAAGTAGAACCTTTTCAAAGGTTGGCGTTGATTATGCCGGCCCATTTTCTGTGAAAATGAAAAGGGGAAGAGGTATAAGACCAATTAAATGTTATATCGGTATTTTCGTTTGTTTAGCTACAAAGGCTATCCATTTAGAGATTGCTAGCGACTTATCAAGTGAAGCATTCCTAGCTGCTCTAAAACGATTTGCTTTGAGGAGAGGAAAACCTCAAGAAATAAGAAGTGATTGTGGAACTAATTTTATAGGTTCAAATAAAATCCTCAAGGAAGCAGTTTCATCTGTCCAGTCAACCTCAGAATTTCAAAGGTGGTTAGCAAATGAAAACATAAGGTGGATATTCAACCCGCCAGCTGCTTACATCATGGTGGTATATGGGAGGCAGCTGTTAGATCTATGAAGCTGCATCTAAAGAAATGTGTTGGAACTCAAATTTTGACTTATAAAGAGTTTCTAACTCTAATTGCACAAACTGAAGCATGCTTAAATTCGAGGCCAAAAACACCGGTCTCCAGTGATCCCAATGATTTGACAGCTTTGACTCCTGGACACTTTATTATAGGGACTTCTTTAACAGCTGTTCCGGAACAAGATTTAACCGAAGTACGAGTGTCTCCATTGCAAAGATGGCAACTAACACAGCAGATGTTCCAAGGGTTTTGGAAGCGGTGGTCTAAAGAGTACCTGTGCCAACTACAGCAGCGTAGCAAATGGAGACAGCCTAGCAGAAATATTCGTCTAAATGACTTAATTATCATTAAAGAAGATAATATGCCTTCATTACGTTGGAAACTCGGGCGAGTAATAGAAGTGTTTCCTGGAAGAGACAATAATGTCCGAGTGGTTAGACTAAAAACTGTGCACGGGGACATTAAACGTCCTATTACAAAACTGTGTCTTTTACCAGTTGAAGAACATTAACTTAGGGGTCTCACGACCTTTAAATCTTCAAAAATATCGATTTTTTGAAAAACATATATGTTTTAGTTTGAACATTTCTGCGCACTTTAAAAAAAAACCGTGTTAAAATATTCCGTGTAGTTTAGGAGATATCATTAAAAACGTAAAGGTCACTGACACGAGAAACCTTCATCACGTATGTAAATAAACATTTAAAGGGACACGTCATTTGCTCACAGCTGTCATAGCCGTTATATAACTGAGTGTTGCTACATTCTAGCCTACAAGTCTTATTTTTATTTCGTCAGCAATCAGTAGCAATGATTCTACTCAACTTAATACTTATTCTGAATGTTTACATCGTGTTTCCGTAAGCTATTACTACGTTGTTTGATTCTGCAAAGTTGTATTGACGTTTGCAGCATTTATTTGGTGTATATTGAATTTTTGATGCGTTAGTCTTTTTGCTGCAATAATAAGTATATTTATATATTATATTTGTGATGGCAAATAATAAAAGAACTTCTGGGAAGCGAGCTAAAAAACGTCGCTTCCACGGCAACCGCTACACGAATATCAGATCGGAACTTTCTGATAAAAGCTTGGTTTCATCAGGTGATGACCATAATACTCAAATTGAACATGTAAAAAGTGCATCCGAGAAAAAGCTTAACAATGCATTATTTAATGAAAGTGATACTGACATTGTGAATCGTTTTCATGGCTATATAATTATGGATAAAGACATATTGTTTACATTTTTGAAAGAGAATGTACTGTGCAAATTGTGGTGTAATTCTGTCAATATTTCTGAGAGAAAACCCTTTGGATTATTTTCAACAATTTCTGTGAAATGTGAAAAGTGTAGTTTTAAAACAGAATTCAATAATTCAAAGTTGATTGGTGAACACAAAAATGTTCCTGAATTAAACAGACGAATTGTTTATGCTATGCGATGCATTGGTCAAGGTATGGAACCTCTGGAAACATTTTGTGGTGTAATGGATCTAGGTAAACCTGTGACACAGAATGCTTATGACAAAATCTGCAAACATATAAATACAGCTTCAAAAACTGTCGCCATTCAAAGTACGAAAATTGCTGCAGAAGAAGAGGTATGCAAAACTGCATCAAATTCTGTCACCGTAAGTGGTGATGGAACATGGAAAATGAGAGGACATACTTCAAATATTGGAGTATGTTCTGTAATAGGTGCTGAAACAGGGAAGGTTTTAGATGTTGAAGTTCTCTCGTCCACTTGTAAAGGATGTGATCTATGGAAAGCAAAAAAATCTGGGAAAGCATTCGAAGAGTGGCAAATGAAACATTTGCCAAATTGTCAGAAAAATCATATCGGTTCTTCAGGAAAAATGGAAGTCGATGGTATGATAAAAATTTTAAAAATAAAGCTGATAAAAATAAAGCTGAAAGAGGTCTCAAATATATTAATTATATTGGTGATGGTGATTCTAGAACATTCCCTGCTATACGTGACAGCAAACCATATGATGATAAAACTGTTTCAAAACTTGAATGTGTTGGTCACGTACAAAAAAGAATGGGAACTCGACTGAGAAAGCTAAAACAAGACTATAGATGTAAAAAGTTGGAGGACGGTAAAACTTTATCAGGCAAAGGACGACTGACAGACACCATGATAAATAGGCTGACTCAGTATTATGGAAATGCAATTCGCTCAAATGCTTTGTCAGTTGATGAAATGCGTAAGGGTATTTGGGCAGTTTATTTTCATACGAGATAAACTGATGCTGAACCGTTACATACATTTTGTCCTGCTGGTGCAGACTCATGGTGTAAATATCAACAAGCAGTTTCAAATGGCTCAGTGGGTAAATTTCATTATAAAGTGACTTTGCCATCTTCAGTCATGGATGTTATAAAACCTGTTTTTAAAGCTTTATCAAGTCCAGATCTTTTGAAACGATGCCTTGATAGCTTCACTCAGAATCCAAATGAATCTTTTAATTCCCTCATATGGCAGATGTGTCCGAAAACTTCTGGATCTGGGAAACGAATTGCAGAAATTGCTGTATATGAAGCAGCAATTTTATTTAACATGGGCAAAAAGGGTAGGCTATCTGTCATGAGGCAAATGGGTATCCATTCGATTCATTCAAGGGTCGTGTGACCCCTTAAGTGTTTGTTTCATATTGAATATGTTTTATTATTATTTTCATTTCCTATTGTACTAATAAATGCAATAAAATCTCAACTTCGCAGTGATATGAAACGTGTAAATACTGCTAAGAAGAGAGCAATGCAAAACACTATAGAAGCACGAAAAGCAAGGAAAAGATCCAAAACAAGTTTAGAACATCAGAAAATTGATCAAGAAGGAATAATGTATGAACCTGGAGGTTTTTAATTTGTGTATATAAATATTATAAATAGTAACAGTATTTTGTGATAAGTTATGTGTGTCGACAAAAATTTAAACATCTTGTTCAAGAAACTGATTATTAATATATTTTTATTCTCAGAAATATTTATAGGTTTATAACACAGTTTGCACATTGCATTCTCTTTCATGTATATGAAAAATATATCTTTATCTGCAATAGTGTATCCTTGATAACGGTTGACTGTGTCATCACTTTCCTTAAACAATGCATTGTTAATTGTTTTTCAGATGCAGTTTCCTTATTATAAATATACATTCTGTCATTAACTGTATTCAAAACACAAACAAAAAGCATAAAATACAAATTAGATACCAAATAGTACGAGTTAAGACTCATTAAGTCACAATGTTACTCATTTTTATAGCGATGCAAACTTTACAGGTCTTTATCTCAAAACGTATTTTTTTAATGCGTCGCGCATGATATTTCAAAAACTTTTTAATGTATCTTTCTGAAATTTGTACCATAGTATTATCATGTTACACTAAATTAATTAAACTAAAATTTTGGTATTTTAATGAAATGTTTCAATTTTATAAGGTATGTAAAAATCAAAATATAACAAAAAAATTATATTTAATATATATATCATAAAAAAATTAAAAATGCATGAATTGTGTAATATTTTTAGTTCAGTTATATTCTCAAACATTCTTCTGCATAAAAAAAGAAAAATTAAACATTTTGGTACAAAACATTTCTTGTACATGTGCACGCAGTGTGCGTACAGATTAATTAGATGTGAAAAATGTCTTAAAATTTAACATTTGTTTTTACAATTTTTATTATAATTTTCAAATTTCAAGTACATTTAATTAAAGAATAGACATTAAATTAATAATGAACAAAATATTGAGTATTTTTGATAAGAATTAAAAAAGTTGCACAAAATTGAAAAAAGGTAAAAAAATTCATCTTTCGATTCATTCAAGGGTCGTGTGACCCCTTAAGTGTTTGTTTCATATTGAATATGTTTTATTATTATTTTCATTTCCTATTGTACTAATAATTTTATTTGTTTGTTCTAGTTTAACCCTCATAGTTAACGTTTCAATATAGTAAGACATAAGATGTTTTGCTATAAGATTGGTAAGTGTAACATGTAATTTTATACTTTTTGAAGGTTTTTGTATGTTTTCAGATTCTGTATTTTTCATTTACTTGTTTGCATATATTGAAGATTGTATTAAGATGAAAGTAATTCATCGGGGGGGGGGAGATGTTTTGGCCTCCTCGGTGATTGCGGTGATTTGTGCCCAGAGGGCGCACCGCACAAAAAGTTAGTTGCGTTACAGAACGTAAGGGAAGCGGACACGCCAAAATGTCGGGCGTATTACCGCTAATTGAGGTAACTGCATTGTATCTGTCAGCTGGCAGAAAACTAGTATGATGTATCAATTCACATGCCAGGTGGCAGAATATGTCTTATCATGTACATGGCAGGAGACGTAACGCTTGTAAATAAATTGTAAATAAATGTACAGTAAAATATCTTGGTGCAATAGATCAAGGAACCAGCATCAACAACCTTCTGATCATTTGGATACGTACATCATGTCTTCTAGACATGATAAAAATTAACCCACTTTTTGTCTGGGAATGGTGTCTCCCACTTTCTAACAATAGACCATGACTCATCCTTTCTAAAGAATAGAATTCCAAGAAAAGACTGGGTTCTGGTCTATTTTTAGAAACGGTGAGACAACATTCCCAGATAAAAGGGGGATGAGTTAATTTTTATCATGTCTAGAAGACATGATAAAAATTAACAAAAAAGTTTTTTTTTTTTTTTTCTTCACATCTCAGAATTTTTTTCTGAGCTCTGAAAATATTTTCCCAGCCGATCTCATTTTGTTTTTCGACTTTCACTTTCAACTTTTCTCTTTTCTATAAAAGTATTTCGAGTTTCTTTTCAGAACACTGTGGGCTGTTGAAAAGGCAACACGCCTCCCTCTCTACCCTAATCGGGAATCCACGATGTTCTTAAGAAGAATTCTTTGAGAATCTCTTAACCTTTCTGAACTTCAGACGAGCTAGCTGGATGTTTCTTCATTTCTTATTCAAGTATGGGTTCAAAGGATTCTTTTAAATAGTTGCAAGTAAAACGCTGTATCATTTTCCGTTGATCATGAATCTATTAAAATATTTCAATGCCTAGTTTTAGGGCTACCTATACCCAACACGATTCATATGTTTTACTCTACGTTTTAGATGAGACCCTCTCTTAAGGTGGTCTACTACAGCAGCATTACAATACTAAAAATTTTTTTACACGCAGAATCGCTAATTAAGAAACTATGTTGCGTGCAATTTGGCAGAAATATAAAGCAATAGGTCAGTTTTCAAATCACAATGTTAGAATCAGGTTTGAAATGAAATTTACTTAAATATTATATTTTAAAAAAATTAGTTTGAAATACGTAATTTTAATGTGTAGTTTGGAAAGCCATCAATAGATGGCGCTACGAGTTAAAATTTAACATTGTAATCTTATTTCTGCAAAAATTCACGAAGTAATTGATTTTGATATCAGTTATAAATCATATTTTTTTCTAAATAATATTTAGAAGCGTTTCATATATTCCTTTATACACAGTTTTCACTAAACATTGTCAGCTGTCAGCAGAATGACGTTTACGGCAACCCTATTGCATTGCTATTCCGCACTCGTTTTGTTTACATTTATTTGTACTGTGGTCAGTTTGCAAAATATATGCGAAAATATCAAGGACGACCGAAAAAACATCCTGGTTTTAATAAAAGATCCAGAATTCAGCGTAAACGTCGAGCTCAAGAAAAAAATATGAAATTAAATTCCCGAGATGTGGAAGATTCCGAACAAGCGGATGTTTTCGAAAGGTGAGAAATAATTTATTCTTTATATCGACTACCCCGTGTTTATGATTTCGTAGTAAGTTAATTCCGAAGTAAAATATGCGTATTTTTTTTATTGAAGGTCAGAAATTATTGATACAACTGCATCTGTGTCAAAGGAGAATCATTGCCCGGATGATTTTTTTACAAAGTAAGTTTTTTTTTTTTTTTTTTTTTTTTTTTTTTTTTTTTTTTGTATATGTGTGTATGAGGGGATGCTAATAATTGTTCAATTCTGTTATAAGAATTTATTCCTCCATTCACACTAAATTGTTGGGAAATATTGAAAGGGTAAATTCCAATTCACAAGGAATTGCTGAAATAATTGAATCTTTTCAAAAGTATGAGCATGTTCTTGTGATCTAAATTGAATTCACCATCATTACATGTATTATTGGAAATTTTATAGTCATATGTTTGCTACGAAATGCTTTGTCAGTTACCTATGGTATATTTTAACAGGTGTATGCACATTTATTCATGTGCTCGCTGTTCAACTTGCTTTTTTTTATTATGTCATTTACTTGGATGTTAAAACTTTCTTTTAGCGTTGGAACATTTTATGATCATTTAGTAAAATTTATGGTGAAAATGTGCTTTAGCCCACTGCTTGGCGACTTTCAGTAGCGGCGATTTTTTGAAAATCTCCAGTAAACGTTGTATAAACAAAGTTGCGAAGGCGGAGCTATGTGACGTTCATAAATGGGTGGGACTAAAATTGTGACGTCACAATGTATTCTCTACAGGTGTAGAAATAAGTATACTAAATTTTTTGTATTTCAAACTATTAAATACAGTAAGTGAATTGTAACAGTTATTAAAACTGTAAACAACGTCGCAGTCTCTCATACAGGGTGAATATTTTTAAGCTTTAGTATTTATACAAATAAAAACAGATTTTTTTTAATTTTAATTTCATATTGCGGAACATTTTAACTTTATCATCTTTACAAAATTACCTTATTGCTACGTAACGACACCATCTCTTACATACTAGTAAGTAAACAATCTTCATTATTTTCTAAAAATTTTTAAGCTTTATATTAATAAAAAAAGGGAAAATATTTATTATTGAATATCAACATCATACACAGCTTTCATTTCCATGTTTCTTAAATTCCTAAACCACGTTCTATACTTTCGTATTAGAATTCTACACATTAATAAATTTAAAAAATCTAATTTCTCACAATGAAAGAAAATAAGAAAATATTAAAAATAAGCAATTTTAAAAAGAAAAAATATTTTCACTTATCCTTTTCAGAAAAATATAAAGTCTTTTTGACAATGACGGCACGTTTCCGTTGCATTTCCAATAAAGTAATAAATTTACATGTACATTCACTCACCTCTCTCAGCATCACAGATAAATCCATAGCGATTGTTTATTTAACGAAGTATATACAGAAATATGGCAAAAACACACAGATAAAACCACTCGATTGATAACTACCACATAAAAACATTCAAACGGCAAATGAATTAACTGCTCAAATTACGAAGTAAAAATTCCAAAATAAATCGTCTGCTTGGAAATTCTTTTTAACTGCAAGTATAGTTTTGAAAGCATAAATTATCGTCTGCTGATTGACAATTTGTCTTCGGACATTTGTGCTTTCTCCGAAGAAATTTATTCGTATCTAGTTATTAAAAAGCGCTGTGAAAGCCATGGCTTTTCAATATCTAAAGCTACGATAGGTAATATTGTCAACGATAGGAAATTAAAAAAAAAGACAACAAATATAATGAAATTAAAAAACAAAATAAAATCTGAAATTTAAGATTTTACATTACGCCCCAAAGGTGCATTTTTTAACACTTTGCGTGTTACCTTTATTAATTAAATATTATGTTCTTCGCACTTAAACCGTAAAATTCAGTTCAACAGCGATATCACAAAATAATTTTAAAATAAGCATATCTTTAGATTTTCCGATACACAGTCTCGCGCGCTGGAGATAAAAATGTTTTTATCTGTAGAGCATTGTCATTGCTTGCTTTGAAATTCCTCAGTATAATAATCAAAAATTCGTTAAAGTTTTACAAAATATGAAAACGATAATAAAACAAATTCCAAATTTGGGCTTCCAGATGCCCATATTCGCAGGAGGATGACGTTATTCTAAAGTTGATGTTTCTAGGTACCGTTGTTTTATAAAATGAGGGAAACATACATACATTTATGAAGATTTGCCCATCTGCACATCGATCTATTTTCACTTAAACAAAATCCCAGAATTGCACAAACTCGGCATCGCGCACAACCTCGGCATTGCGCACCACATTGGCTTTGCCCATGTGCACATCGATCTATTTTCACTTGAAAAAACATCCCAGAATTGCACAAATTCGGCATCGCGCACCACATTGAATTTGCCCATGTGTACATCGATCTATTTTCACTTTAAAAAAACATCTCAGAATTGCACAACCTCGGCATTGCGCACCACATTGGCTTTGTCCATGTGCACATCGATCTATTTTCACTTAAAAAAACATCCCAGAATTGCACAAACTCAGCATCGTGCACAACCTCGGCATTGCGCACCACATTGGCTTTGCCCATGTGCACATCGATCTATTTTCACTTAAAAAAATCCCAGAATTGCACAAACTCGGGATCGCGCACAACCTCGGCATTGCACACCACATTGGCTTTGCCTATGTGCACATCGATCTATTTTCACTTTAAAAAAACATCTCAGAATTGCACAAACTCGGCATCGCGCACAACCTCCGCATTGCGCACCACATTGGCTTTGTCCATGTGCACATCGATCTATTTTCACTTAAAAAAAAATCCCAGAATTGCACAAACTCGGCATCGCGCACAACCTCGGCATTGCGCACCACATTGGCTTTGCCCATGTGCACATCGATCTATTTTCACTTAAAAAAATCCCAGAATTGCACAAACTCGGGATCGCGCACAACCTCGGCATTGCGCACCACATTGGCTTTGCCCATGTGCACATCGATCTATTTTCACTTAAAAAATCCCAGAATTGCACAAACTCGGCATTGCGCACCACAATGGCTTTGCCCATGTGCACATCGATCTATTTTCACTTTAAAAAAGAAATCCCAGAATTGCACAAACTCGGCATCGCGCACTGCATTGGCTTTGCCCATGTACATATCGATCTATTTTCATTAAAAAAAAAACATCAGAGAATTGCCCAACGTTAGCTTTTCCAATCTTCTAGGATTGAGCCAAAAAGAAATACAAAATATTAAAATAAGCAACTTTAAAACGAACAATACAAGAAAAATTTTTTCACTTACCCTTTTCAAGAAAAATGTAAAGTCTTTTTGAGGGGTTTTATATATGAATTTATTTCAGGAGGAAACCTTTTTGGATCCCCCCTCATCTTTAAATAAATTTACAAACGTTTATACGACGTTTCCGTAATATATGCAGAAAAAAGGCTAAAACCCACAGGGGGGAAAACACTCGATTAAAAAAAGAAACCACATAAGAACATTCAAACCGCAACAGAATTAACAAGTAAAAAAAAATAAATAAATAAATAAAATAAAAATAATGAAAGCTTTTAGATTTTACATTACGCCCAAAGAGCGTTTTTTTTTTTTTTTTAAACGTTTTGTGTGTTACATTTCTTTATCGTACAATGTTCTTTACACTTAAACCATAAAATTCAGTTCAACAGCAATATCGCAAAATAATTTTAAAATGAACATATCTTTAGAATTTCTGATATACAGTTTCGCGCTCTGCACGTAATTTTTTTTTTTTTTTTTTTTTTTTCCCGTACTGTTTTGCAGTTGCTCGCTTTGAAATCTTTGAGTTTGCTAATAAAACTTTCGTTCAAGTTTTACAAAGTATCAATCAGATAATAAAAAAAATTCCAAGTTTGGGCTTCCAGATGCCCATATTAGGTTGGAAACGTATGTTATTCAAAATTTGATGGCTCTAGGTACCGTTGCTTTATCACAATGCGAGAAACATTTATGCAGATTTTTCAATATTTAATTTCTTTAAATATAACACAGGGCGATAACATTTAGTGGCAACAGAATAACAACATAGCTTCAAAACATCGGGTTAGCCATGTTGGCGCGTTTATTGCCCATTGAAAAACAATCGCCAAGCAGTGGACTAAACCGCATTTTAACCAAATTTATATATAAATATATATTATTGCTTGTTTATTTATGGTTCTGTGTATTTGTCATGTATGCATGTTGTGAAGTGTAGTTTTTGAAAAATATGTCACAAATGTTAAATTCCACCAAAAGCTGAATTGAATTGATATTGGGATGCAGGTAATTAGAAAATATCTGCTGTGTATTTTGAGCGTAAACCAAACTAGTGCCAAGAATGGGACCAATACGCTCAGGCTTGCTTAGCCTTTTTGCCATTGTCCAAATTGAATTATCTCCAGTATAAAGGGAGTGAATGCTTTCTCTGTATAACATTAAAATATCCGTCTGATCAAAAATCTACCAATAAGAAACTTTTCATATGTTATGTGACAGACTTTCTGCAAACAGAAGTCCTCAGCTCTGTTCTTGTACATGTTTTTTAATTGTGGTTCAGATGTGTACTTCTCAAAGGAATTCTTCTCATAGGAAGATTATCTGAACATTTAAAAACTATATTCTGCTTTTAGGGGCCTAATATTTTATGCCCCTAAAATTAATATTGAAATTTCTAAAATGTTGAAAAATATGTCATCTGGATTCTGTACAAAAAATATAATCCCCTTTTTCATTTCTGCATTTGCAATTCCTGCATTTTCTTTATTCCTACATTTTTTAATTGGAAGGAATTTTATTCGCAGAGCCCTCTAATTTATTCTTACAAATCATGTAGTAATGTACCATTTTAGATAGATATAAATAACACATTTTGTAATTTTTCTAAACTGTGGTTATACAGCATGATATAATAGCTACACAGGGTATGGCGAAACAGTATACAGCAATATCTGTCGCACTGTCTGAGATGGGTGGTAGGCATACATAGCTTAATGCTTAAATTTGTTATGTGTTATTTATTTATTCATGTTTTTTTTTTTTTTTTTTTTTTTTAATTATGTTATAGCAGTTTATTTCTTTCATTCTTAGGTCCGGAAGTGAAAAATTTGACTTTTCTACGCCAGAAGTTACAGCTAATGTTCCTAAGACAAACCAGGCTTTCCTGAGGTAAGTTGGTTTATTTTTAAAATAGATATTAGCTGTGCATGATATTACAGTTACTTAATTATGGTTAACTAATTATGTATTAATTTAGAAGTCAAGCAACCAAAATCAGCGTTATATTTTCAAATAGTGAATATTTCAAAATATGATGCTGATTTTTGTTGCTTGACTCTCAAATTAATACTTGGTCGGTGTGTTATTGTATCTTAATTAAACTAATTATGGTTCTTTTCTTCTCAGTTCTGATCTGGACATTTCAGTTATTGACTCTGACGTAGAAGGTAGAAATACAAGCTCTCTTTTGGGGTAAATATGTATTTCTCTATGCCAAAATTAAAATGTCATCATTTATGTTTTTCTTTTATGGTGTTACATTATGTTGTTTACATACTGATAGCTATTAAAACTGTTAAATATAATATTGTAGCTATCAAAAAGAGGGGGATGAATTTGATTTGTACCAAATTTGGACGTTTTGCATGAAAGAACTTGAAAATAAAAGATTTTTTTAAAAATATATTCATTGAAATCAGTGAAATTTTCAGTCGGGACACTGAAGCAAATGAAAATATTTTGGGGTTTGATTCTTTTGATGGGAGCCTCATCAATAAGCCTACTATCTTTTTTAAATATTGCTTCTTTTTCATTGTTTTCATGATGTTTTATGTTCCCTTCATGAAAGAGATTTTTAATAATTTAAATTTTGTTAATAAAATATAACAAAATGAAATCTATGATTATGTGGCTGTTATTTTTTCCATATATATTTATTTGAGGAAAACCACAAATTTTATTATTTTACAGAATTTTTAAGAAAAATATAAGGATAAAATTTTTTAAATAATTCTGATTACTACCTTTGCTTTCCTCTCATAATGTGCCTCAAATTAGAGCAATTAGACAACAAATTTAAGTCGTGATTTTTTTTTCCAAGTTTTTTTTTTTAGGCTTAGGAGTATAAATTGCTTATCCCCACAAGACAGTGCATCTTCTTAGTATGCAATCCTAAGGCTCCGTTCACATGATGGTATAAATGTCATAGACGCATAATCATAAGGCACAAAATGTGGGAGTTCCATTCACACCTGCGAGAGAGGGTCTAAGCCATAGCCAATTAGAGAAGCTAAATTTGTGCATGCATGTATGTGTCTACAGCTTTCTCTCTCAATAGGTTTTATGTATATGCTCTGATTGGCCGACTCTTATATCAAGTCGGCACAAAGTTGAAAACTTCAAGCTTAATGCCCAAACTAGTTTTTGTGACATAGCAAGGTCTGACTACAAAGCGTTGTTAGTTGGGAATTATGACATTTATACAACAGCTTGAATAGAGCCTTAGAAAGCCATTTGGTAACTGAGTTATCCACCATGAAAGAGTTATTCTTGCCCCTCTGAATTCAGTGTTTACTGGAACACGAACATTTTATACTCAGGTGTAGAGGCCCTTCATGTGAAACCTCCGGCACACAAAGTAGTGACTAATATTGCACGAGCAAATGACACTGCGAGCATGGAAGCAGCAGTTGTGAAGATGACTCATCTTCTTGTAGTAATATACTGGTAATCCAGTGTATTATTATTGTTAATTTATTTGCTATCTGTTGCCTAAATTTCCTAAACCTAATTGCGAATGGGCTGCCTGCATGGGCGTTTTCATGGTTTTCCCCGTGTATATGAGCCATTTCCCTTAGTCCTCCATGAAAGCATTCCTCCTCTTAGGAAGATCAAGTGCTTTGCTGTCATCAAATAAGCCAAATTTAAACCTAATTTGTAATATTTATATATATTAATTATATATATGTATATATATTGTATATATATATATTTTAGCTTGGAGTCTGAGCCTCTTCAGGAGAACCTTAATGATGAATTTCTGTGTCCTGATTCACCTTTAATTATCGAAAGGGAAGATCGACGAAAGGCAAATCCATTACCATCTGGCAGAACAATTTGCAATATGTCTTTTGTAATAGTGCAGGCTAGGACATTAGAGCAACATTCCCTAAATTGTAAATTTGGAGGATCATTTATTTTTAACAAAGTGATTCGACGTGGTCTTGTCACTACATATAACTATGTATGTGATAAAATTTTATGTGGGGAAATGGCAACAATTTGTTCTGATATGGAGAAAAGCAGCCTAAATCAGCTTGCAGTATTAGGTGCGTTATCTACTGGCAGTGGATTTTCACAAGAGGAGGAAAAGTTTAGCATCATGGAAATTCCGTATATGAGCAACTCGACCTTTGCTTCTTGTGAGCGAACTACTGGCAAAATAATACAGGGATGTGCACAGGAAACTATGTGTGCTGCTATAGAAGAGGAGAAAAGGCAGGCAGAACTTCGCAATGATAAAGATAATGATGGTTATCACTGTATAACTGTCATTGTTGATGGAGGTTGGTGTAAAAGAAGCTATGGGCATGGTTACAATGCTTCAAGTGGCATATCTGTTATTATAGGCATGGTCACCCAGAAATTTTTGTTTGTTGGAATTCGCAACAAAGTGTGCCTTATATGCAGTGCTATTGAAGATGGCAAGATGCCAAATAAAGTGCACCTTTGTTGGCGAAATTGGAATGGGCCTTCTACAGGTATGGAAAGCAGTGCCATTGTGGAAGGTCTGAATTATCTCCAGTGTGTTCACAAAATACGTTGTACTCGACTTGTTGGAGATGGAGATGCTAACACAATGGCCAAAGTGAAAGAAAGCGTTTCATATGGAGGACGGGTGATCAAAGTAGAATGTGCTAACCATGCTGTTCGAAGATATCGCAGAGCTCTTGAGAAACTTCAGCAAAATACTGCACGCTTCCCAGGGGCTAAAGGAATTGCTGCCCGTAAATTGCTGAAAATTAAAATGCCACTGTTAGTCAGAGGTGCTAGAGTAGCTATAAAAGCTCATGCTTTACCTAGCCATTATCAGCACACACAAGAAGCTATTGATGCATTAGTATCTGACTTGAGAAATGGGCCACATCATATATTTGGCAAGCATGATGCTTGTAGTGCTTTTTGTGCAAAGAAAGGTGCAGAGTTGGACAGCACATACAATGAAATTTTTTCCTCGGGTATGTTGCAAGCTATTGAAGCAGAAGTGGGAAGAGTACTGATATCGTGTATGCCATATGGTTTTATTGAATTTTTTACTGATTTCTGCATTATTAATGAGCAATTTTTTCCAGTTTATTGTTTCTGAGATCACAAACTTGGAATATATATTCAAAAGTAGTGGTTCCTCTCACTGCTGCTGAAGAATGTGACCTTGATTTCTTCAAACACCTTAAAATGCTTGCTCATAACGATTTCCTGCAGAAGCAAAAATGAGCATCCAGAGATGAAAGTTTCCAAACTCTTCAAAGCAAGCGGATAGCATTGAACAGCAACCTGGGGATGATGAAAGTCATAAAATCTGGTGACCCGACAGGCAAGAAAATTTAAATGATGATAGCTGCTATAAGTCGATCGGCGGAAGTTCAGATTCCGGCAATGAGCCAAGAAGAAATAAAACTATTTGTCACCAGCCAGAAAGAGTAAGGAAAGTGTCTGCTAACATGAGAATGAAGGTTTTTGATGCTGCAAAAAAGCTGATGGAAATAGAAATGCCAATACCCAGCCTGACATTCCCCCCCCCCCCCCGGGGGTTGACGTAGAGAACTCTGCGAAGCTACTGGCTAGGATCTGTATCTAGGCAGTCTCGGATTCTGCTACACCAAACAAGTGGCTTGCATTAATCCTATCACAATTCAGGACTCCTGATTCAGCTGGAAGGACATCCATACAATGATATTTGAGAAGAAGACATACAAAATTGAGTATTGTGGAAAGATGATTGCTTATATCTTGAACGTGGATGATCCACTTGTCTACAAAACTCATAACCATTCTAAAAAATAAGGACATCAAATTTCAGTGCATCCTGCTCTCACAAGAGAGAAAGGTGATCATTAGAAGCCTTCCCAGCTCCACATGTTAATGCTGCCTCATGTTGCATAATATAATAATACACACACTGGCCAATCAATAAGAAACCTTTCAGATTTTCATCTGAATGCATGCTAGGGATGAAATATCCAAATTTTTTCTATGATGTGGATTATACTTGGTTAAAATGCCAGTATAAGTAAGGTGTAAGAGTGCTTTTCATGATGAATGAAGTAAAATGGGGAAAAAAGGCGGCAGATCGTTCACCATTTGAAAAAGGGGCTTATTGTTGGTGCACATTTAGTGGGGGCATCGATTTCGAATCCTTCTCTAAAAAATGTAACTGCAGTTCGAGCATAGTTTTCAAAGACAGTGATCGGCGGTATCTCCGATGAATTGTATGGCAGAACACGGATTCAACTATCACAAATCGTCAACCAAGGCTCTTCCCAACAAATTTCAGCTAGAACTATGCGCAGCGAATTGCAGAGGGATAGGAATGCATAGTTTTGGTGCCTGTAAGAAAATCACTCAGTTCTGCCGACATGCAAGACTTCATTTTCAGTGGTGTCGAGAAAAGACACTGGACATCTGAGGATTGGAAATGGGTAATGTGGTGGGATATTACATTATGTATTACATATTAAACATAAGTTATGGGTTACCTCATAACTACAGAAGGTTCCTGTTCGCTGCCAGAAAAGGTTGAAGTAATCTGCAATGTAAATTACCGACAATACATGAGCTTTGTTCATTTATGGGCATGATAAAATTTTATCGATGCTTTTTGAAAAATGCTGCAGAAACTCAAGGAGTCATACACGAAATGTTAAAGGGTGATAAAAAAAGATCATTGTAAAGTTCCATGCACAGATGAAGGTGTTTAGTGTATTTAATTATGGCAAAGCACACTAGGGCTATCTGCCTAAGAGAAGGGATGCCTTCGTGGAGGACTTTCTAAGGGAAACTGGCTCATATACACGTTACACATGGGGAAAACCACGAAAACGCCCATGCAGCCAGTACGTTCGCGGGATTCGAACCTCGGACCGAACTACCAGTGTTCAGCGATTTTACCGCTCTGCCGCTGGTAGGCCTGCACAGATGAAGGAATTCACCAGTTTGAGAAGTGCAAATCTGATTTAGTCAATGGTGCCCTTTTGTGTTTCCCAATGGATTACCCTTTGTGTGCAGATACATCAGACTTTCCTATAGGATCAGTATTGCAGCAATTGGAAGAACAAGAACAAGACTGAAAACCTATTGTGTTCTACTCTAAAACATTAAATAATGCACAGAAGGTTTATAGTACCTATGACACAGAATTCTTAAGAATATATTTTTCTGTCAAGCATTTTAAACATGTATCGGAAGGACGCAAATTCATCATACTTACTGATCACAAGCCACTGTCATATGCATAGAAGCAAAAGAATGGGAAGGCATAACCCAGACAACAACACCAACTTCAGTATATATCGGAATTTTCAACTGATATTCAGCATATTGATGCCAAAGAAAATTTAGCTGCAGTTGAAGTAGTCTCAGTTACTGGCTATGAAGCAGTAGCAGATGCTCAAGAATATAATGAAGAATTGCAACATTTAATGACAGGTAGTGCTTCACTGAAATTTAAATCATCTACATTAGCATTTTGGAAAACATTAAGATGTGACAGCTCAACAACCAGTATCAGGCCTTTTATTTCAAAGCAATTTAGACAACAAATGTTTCATCAAATTCATAATTTTGCTCCTCTGGTATCAGGACAACTGTCAACGAGATGACTGAAAAATTTATCTTTCCAAATATAAAGAAAGAAATTCACGAATAGACTTAAAGTCCTGTTAATTGTCAAAGGAGCAAAGTCAACAGGCATACAAAATCTAAAATAGCCGAGTTCCAAGCACCTCATGCTAGATTAAGTATTGTGCAAGTTGACCTGATTGGGCCATTACCACCATCTGCTGGTAGGACGTATTATCTGACATTTATTGACCATTTTTCCTGTTAGGGAGAAGTAGTTTCTTTACCAGATATCACAAGAGAAATGGTTGTCAAAGCATTTTACAATCATTGGATTAGCAGATTTGTTGTGCCTAGTTCCATAATCTCAGATCAAGGAAGACAGTTTGAGTCGCAGCCTTTCAAGAGCCTTGCAAAAGTATGTGGTGCTAAAGTTTTACGTTCCACTCCATACCACCCACATTGCAGTGGGAAAATTGAGCAGTTTCTCAGAACTTAAAAAAATGCAATAAAGGCTCACAGCAACATCAGATGGACAGAAATCCTTCTAGGATTCAGAGTTGCAATATGTCCTGATACTAATCACTCTGTAGCTCAAATGGTATATTTTATGCAAATAAGGTTACCATGTGAGTTTTTCGACTACCTACCACTAAAACTAAACCTGAACCATTTGTAACAAATTTACTGTCTTTTATGGATCAGCACCAGTTTATCAACTGCTAACAAACATAAAATATTTATGCATAAAGACTTGAGATCATGTTCTCATGTGTTTGTGAGAACTGATCGTGTGAAAAAGGCACTTGAATTTGCTTATTGAGGGACCATTTTTTTGTGGTGAAAAAATATGATAAATATTTCCGAGTCTTAATTAAGGACAGACAAGTTAACATTTCATTGACAGACTGAAACCAGCTTATTTGTTACTTTCGAACAAATTACTAGAAACAGTGACTAAAAATAAAAAACCATTTCACATTTCATGTACCCAAAATTCTGATATTGTACCTAACGTCAAATCTATTATTCTAGATGGTATGAAAATCAGAAAATGTGTTGGATTTAAGGACTAATGTTTTGTATATTTTGCTATACTTCATCATCTTCTAAATATTAGTAAATATATATCTGCATTAGTGATAATCAGCTGTGAGCACATAGTGCACCATCTGCAACTCATTTGGGTATAAACTATGCTAGTGATTATAATGTCCTTGCTTTTTCCCATATGCCATATGTTGCATGAAATTTTGTTATATGAATCTAGCTTCCTGTGAGGAATTTCTGTGATCTTTCTAGTATGTATGGTCAAGAATTAGGCTTGTGATATACTGTCATGATTTTGCCCACATGTTCCCTGAATATACTACCATTTCCTTAGGAAGACTTCCAAGAAGAATACTGTTGTGAGTTCTAAGCCTAACTATGGTTTGGAACTGTTTATAATGAATTATTGGGATTCTGCACATGTAATGTGGATGCAATTCTATTTCCATTTAGAAGATTTTCTGCAAAGGCAATGCTTTAGCTCTGAGATAATTCTGTTTTGGAAATAAAACTGATATTTATTTAGATTTGTGGTATTTATAAGGCAGTTTATCAATAGCAGGTAGCATCTTGCCTCTTTGCTTTGATCAGGGCCTGTGCAACCAGTGGTAGTCAAAATTTTATAATTTAGCAGAGGGCACTGAGCAGCAAAATTTAGAGGCAAAAAAATGTTCAGAACTTACGAAGACATCAGCCAGCAGAATTTAGGATATGCAAAGATTGCACTGAGTGGCAATAGTGCCATATGTTACATTTGCTATCTGCATTATTAATTTGTGAAACAATTTCAGCTGCTTGAAAATGCATTTTTCTGTTAGAAATTTGTATTTCTTGCAATTTCTTTTTTTTTTGGGGGGGGTCGAGAATATGGTGTTAAAAATATTTTATCATTTTCTTTTTTTTTTTCTTTTCAGGTGAAAATTTTGTGCATGATTTGGCTTTCATTGAGACGTCTCTGGGTCAGGAGTTACTAAGGAAGAGAAACTTACATGCAGGTTGAAGGATGCAGTGTCAAATGTATAAGGAATATAAAAGATGCTGTATATTAGTATAAGTTTGAATAACCATAATAAAAAAATTTCTTGAAAATTGTGTTTTTTCTGCGAGTTATTAAAATTGGAAATAATTAATTACAATATTTATGAAAATTTTCGAAAATAAAAATACAAGTAGTATTTAAAAAGTACTGCAAAACTCATTTTTAAGTAGAAAAATTATTCTCAGATGAAATTCTTTATGCAAAAGGATTCGATTATGCAAAAGGACTTTTTTAGTATTTGAAAGGTTCATTTGAACCCAACAACTGAAACTAACGTATCCCCAGTTTATTGATACCAACCATTTTGTTGGTATCAATGAACCCACTACTTTCTAAAAGCATTTCTGTCAATTACTAAGGGCTAATGAACAAGTGTTGAATTCTCAAGATGAATGTTGCCGAAACAGAAAAAAGTGTACTTCAGAACATTCTGCAGTAACTCAAACAAAGTCACGGACCTCATCTATACTGTAGTCAGAGAGAAATTATTCCCCTTCCTTTTCTTTCAAAAGCTGAGTTTCCAAACGCACAACGGGAGGCCGTTGCTAAAAGCTGTGGAACCAGTTTTATAGCTATTTTTAGCAACTTGTGAGCTGTTTTTCAGATAACACAGTAAATCTCGGGGAGGGGGAATTTGAAATCATGATCACTGCCGGTACGGCAGAATTTACGTACAGCAAAATTGTAAAATTCAGCGAAGCATCAAGCAATAAAATTTTAGAATTTTGTGGGAAGGGCACTTGACAACAGAATTTATTGCGTACAAAGTCAGCAAAATGCATAGCGCCGTACCTGATTCATGATACAGCAGTATTCATTACCAATAGCAAACTTGTTTGAGGATAAATTCGAAAAAATGTTTTCTAGTTGTTACCTAAAATCGGTAAACAATAATCTTTGAAAGATTATTCGATTATATCGTTACTAATATGGTAAAAATTTGAAAAGCAATCAGAAGCCGTATCTCTAGGGTCTTCAAGTCACGATTTGTTTTTATTTGTTCGAATATGATATTTATATCTCTCTTCCTACAAGTATGTATCTTCGTACGTATAAAGTATCAAAAATAATAAAAGTAATTAATAAATTTTCTCTAGTTGCCCTGAAAACCACATCTGAATATAAAGATAAGAAAGACATCAGTAAATTGCTGTTGTTATTTGCTGATCATAATGGTAATCAACCGAACATGATCACATATACCGTCTTCAAAACTTTGATTTTTATCAAGCTTCATATAAATACTAGGTTTTTGTTAGTCACGTAATTTGACATCCTAAATTTAAGATGACAGATGAAATAATGACTAGTTCTGAATTAGCTCACTCAGGAAGTAAAATTTTCTCCTTCCCGTCAATATAGCATATTTATAGCTCCCAATGATGGCGATCACTAACTAAATATGTTATGGATTAGAACCCTGTTGCACTCCATAAGTTTTCTTTATTCGCTTTATGTGCATGCATGCATGCTTGGTTGTGGAAGAAATTAAAAAGCCCCCCCCCTTTTTTTTTTTACTTAGGTTATTCGAATGTATACGCCAGACATTTATTTGTTGAACTGTAGTTATAATTTGGAACGTGGTGCTAGAGCCGTTGGAGCCGAACCGAACGTCAGTTTGTTTAGAATTATAGAGTTTGATTACGCCAAAGCAGGTGAATTTGGAAAACACCAAAATCGGTCATGCATCCAACTCGTTATCGAGGCTTGAACTCCGGATGAACTACCAGTGTTCGGCGGCTCGCTTGCTAGAACTGCGTTAGGCTCTTTGAATGTAGCAAAGCCACGAGGGTTACCTTCTTAAGATGGCAGGCCTTCGTGGAGTCATTTTCTGAAGGCTTAGATTAGGTTATTATGGCAAAGCACAATAGGATGCCTTCATGTTGAACTTTCTTAGAGAAATTGACAACCCATACACGTTACACATACAGAAAATTATGAAAACGTCCATGCAGCCGGCCCGTTAGCCTTTATTCGAATCCAGGTCGAAACTACCAGTGTTCAGCGATTTAATTCCTCTACCGCGGGAGGGCCTAATTGCTGAAGGGAACTGGCTTGTATTCATGTTACACACGGTGAAAACAAACAATGCAACCAGCTGATTCGTCTGGCATCGAACCCAAACCAGTTCGAACTTCCAGTATTCAGTAGTTTTAACCACTCGGCCACTGGTGGCGTGTGGTAGGAGCCACAGATAATGTACTGAGTAGCAAAAATCCCTAATAGTGGCCCTGGTTACTAGTAGGATTGTAAGTATATTGGTAATCATCCAATCTACAGCAAGGAAATTTCGGAGCTTAATTGTAAAGTCAAATGCGACACTCCGATAAACGTGGTATATGTAGAGATGGAAAAATTTATTATTTAAAATACTTGTATTTATTAGTAAACATTTTATAAAATTTATTCTTAATTTAGCGTTTAAGAATTCTAAGAGAGTTATCTGAGTATTTTTTCCTCCTTTGGTAATCCAATAAAATTGAGTAAATTTATGTTCTGTAATATCTTTGCGTGTTATATACATAGTTTTTTTTTTTTTTTTTCTTTCAAAGTTAGACAAGTTTACACAAACAATATAGGTCGAAAAGGGAGCTGGTCTGCGCCCGGTGAGCCTGTCGGCAGCGTCGCAAAGCGTAATTTGACTAACGAAAAGATCATGCTTTGGATCTGGTGATCTGGATAGTCACTTGTGTTGAAAAATAAATTTATTTCAACAACATAGGCCAAAAATTTAGTTGATCTGCGCCCGTGAGTCCGTCGGCAGCATCGTAAAGCGTAATTTGACTAACAAAAAGATCATTCTTTTGTATTTGGTGGGATTGCCGTGGTATTAATCACAAATAGTATATGGAAAAAGGTAAAACCCTTGACAGTAAAGGATACAACGAGATGCTAGTGCATGTTGACGCTGCTATCAAGGAAAAGAGTCGAATTGAGTTCCGGCGCAGAAAGGTAACGTTCCATCAAGATAATACCATACGTGTCTGCATTCACCGGCTAGCCTCTGTACGGACTCGAAAGGGATCTTTCACCACATCCACCATATAACCCCGACATCGCACGTTCGGACTTTCAGCTACATCTTGCTGGTCCTATCTTCACTTCTGCACAAGACGTCCGAAATGAGGTTGACCTGTGTTTGGACTCGGGCCACCAAGTTTCCGAGCCGAAGGTTTTGAAAAACTACCAAAAAATTGGCAGAAAAGCATAGATTTTTGGTAGTGATTACTATCCGCACTAAAGGTACTGACTGCTTTTTTTTCATAACTTTATGAAGAACGTTCGTGCTTAAAATTTTCGTTACAACCATTAAATTCTGTAATTTATGAATTCCTTCCCACTTCTCATGTATTTATCAACTGTTCTTTATGAACCTGATATTCCTACAATTATCAGCTGTACTTTATAAATCTGATATGTAGAAACGCAATTTGATTTTATGCATTTCAGTATCAAGTGAAATCTTTAAACTAATCGTTCATTATAACACTTTATGTTGTTTTCATTCAAAGCTGAACTCAGATAATGTGCCGAGGTTGAACTACCAGTAATAGGCGACTTTAGCGCTCGCCCGCTAGAATTTAGAGAGGAACTGAGTGCTAGAATTGGGTTAGGCTCTTTGAATATAGCAAACCCACGAGGTGGCAGATAGCAGATGCTTTCGTGGAGGAAGTTTCTGAAGGCTTAGTTTAGTTTATAGCAAAGCTCCCCATACACGTTACACACGGGGAAGATTATGAAAACGCCCATGTAGCCAGCCCGTTCGCCTTGATTCGAACCCAGGTCGGAACTACCAGTGTTCAGCGATTTAACCGCTCGGCCGCGGGTGAGCCTAATTGCTGAAGGAAACTGGGTCGTATTCATGTTGCACAACAGGAAAACAAACCATGCAGCCAGCTGGTTCGCCTGGGATCGAACCGAAACCAGGTCGAACTTCCAGTAATCAATATTCTTAATCACTCAGCCACTGGCGGCGCGTGGCAGAAGTAAGAGCCACAGATATTGTAGTGAGCAGCAAAAACCTCTAATACTGGCTCTAGTTACTAGTAGAATTATATATTGGTAATAATCCAATCTACAGCAATGAAATTTCGGAGCATAATTGTGAAGTTAAATACGACACTCCGATAAACGTGATAAAGATGAAAAATTTTTTAAAAAAGGAAACTTACTATGCAAATACATGTATTCATTAGTAAACATTTTATAAAATTTATTCTTAATTTAGCGTTTATGAATTCTCAGAGAATTATCTCATCGAATTATTTTTTTCTCCTCTGGTAATCCAATATAATTGATTAAATTTATGTGCTGTTAATATCTTTGCCTGTTATGTACATAGTTTTTTTTTTTTTTTTTCGTTCAAAGTTAGATAAAACTGAACGTACGTTACACTGAAATTACTTTGTCTAGAAAGTAAGCGCTTGAGTAGAAACAGATGTTGGGTTTTATTTTTAGAAGACATGAGATCGCTTTCTGTAAAGTAATGTTATAAAATTTTGAATTTGAAATAATCGTACTTCGTTTTTAGTAGCGCAGAATGATAAAGATTTAATGAGAATATAGCAAAGCATCTTTTTAGAGACGCTGTTATAATTTTGCTATTTTATTTTTTTATGGTAGGTCAAGGAAAAAGGCAGGCTGCTAAATACGGTAACAGCACATTACTCTGTTTCATATATAGCGAATCCGCTCTGAAATGAGGCACGAAGCGGTAAAGTAGCTGAACACCAGTATTTCGTTCCGAGTTTCGAATCCCGCGAAGGGACTGGTTGCGCTTTCGTGGTTTTACCCTGTGTAACGTGTCTAGGAGCCAATTTCTCTTAGAAAGTCTTCCACGAAGGCATCCTTTCCCTTAGGCAGATAGATCGTACCGGTGTTTATTTTATCAACAGTACTGGTTATTTTTAAAAATGATCATCCTAGAAAGGTGATTGCCAAAAAGTATTCACTTCGCATATTTATACGTTATGCATGAATATACTCTTTTTAGTCAATCTAATATATATAAATTACTAATGCTTTAAAAAAATTCAATTTTCAATATTCTGTTTCCTATTTGTTCCTGTTCAATGAAACAGATTCATACACAGCAAATCCAAATGCATCGCTACAGGAAGATGATAAACCAGCACAGTACGTAATTACAGTTACATCCGGAAAAGAGTAGATATACATATAAATACATAATATATATATACGGTATACAATGATATACAATATATATATATATTATCGTTTTTTAGGATGTATCTATAATATGTATCATTTTACTTTATTAAAATATAATATTCAATTTTGTAATTTAGGAATTTCTTCTCCCTTATCATGTATTATCAGCTTGTACTTTATAAACCTGATACCCCTTCAATTATCAGCTGTATTTTATAAACCTGAAACATAGAAACGCAATTTGATTTTATGCATTTCAGTATCAAGTGAAATATTAAAACTGATTGTTCATTATAACACTTTATGTATTCATTCAAAGCGGATCTCAGATAATGTGCCGCAAATTATTTCCACACTAAGTTTTTTGTGCAAATAATACGTCCTGCTAGTGTTTTTGTAATAAAATGCATGTTATTAATTGATTTCGAATTTTCGTTGCATCTTGATATTGCTGCCAAAAGATATTCAATCAACAATAGTATCTTTTACTACGTTTATGTGTGTGGATACATAGACCATTTCTCCGTGTACTAGAAAAATTTGATAATGATTTATCCACTTTTGAAGTAAAAAAATAATAGTTAGGAGTATTATACGATTTTATAATACAAGTAAAAAATATATATAAAGCTCTGGAAAGTGCTAACACATATTTATGGAATATTATGGATGGTAATTTATGAAATATTATGGATGGATGAGTAAATGGAATATTATGTGCGTGCTATATATGTATACACATATCATCAAGTATAAAATCATTTATATATAATTTTTATGTCGCGATGAAATTTGTTTTCTTCCGCAAAATAACGGCAAATTATGAAACATTACGCAACATTGAAAAGCGTGATGAACAAATTTTGCGAAAAGAAATAGCGACTGCTGCACGTATCTCACAGATATCTTTCATTCAACACAAAGGTGAAAAAGTTCTATTCCTGTTCAAAACATACCCTGCAGTCTGAGTCACAGACGGAAGAAATGACAGCAGGTCTTTTGTTCAACTGAGGGGATGTGTTTTATGGCTTACTCACTTTCCCGCCAAACAGGTACAGAGGAAGGAAGCGTCGTTGCCATAGTAACCAGGCTGTAGGTAGTCTTACAGATTTGAGTCTTTATCGCTCAACGTTCGTAGCGCCATCTGTTATTAAAAATCGACATGAGAAAGGGGTATTAAACGCTCTTAAAAACATGAATTTCCTATTCAAAGTTGAAATGATTTTCCAAAAGCATGATACTTTAAAAAAAAAACATGTGTGTTTGTGTAGGTGTGGTGGGACGGTTAGATTTCTTCTCTTACGAGATAGTCATTTCCACGAGATGTGTTTTGGATATCTTCACCTTCTCGTGGTCGCTGAAATCTCGTGATGGCTCAAGTGAAAAGGGGTCGTTTATTTTGACTCACAACCATGTTATATTTTTTTGGATATCTCCTCCAACGACTCGTGGAACTCTTTTCCCTGAAAACAGGTATGTTTAGCAAGCCCTCTGAAGTGAAGCTCGGAATACTTTGACAAATCCCGTCGAGTGGATTCTGAAACCATTTTTAAAGAATCTCAGAGAAACATCCATGAAGACAATAGCAATGTGTCGTTTTTTCGGAAAGGATGAAGCAGGCTCATGCTGAGAGAAGTTGCTGTTTTTTTCTTAGAAATTTGAAAAAAATAGAGAGTAGTAAGACACAGTCTCTTTTTTCGAAACTGAGTAGGAGGGTCATTTTGAGATGAGCTGGAAAATATTTTCTGAGAGATTTGAAAAAAAGTTTTAAAAATAAAAAAATATATATATTATATAATATATATTATAAATACTTTTTGTTCATTTTTATCATGTCTTCAGACATGATAAAAATGAACGACATATTATATCATATATATATTATATAATATATATTATAAATACTTTTTGTTCATTTTTGTCATGTCTCCAGACATGATAAAAATGAACGATATCTCTCTTTTTTTCTTTGAAACCTCTCTCAACCTATCTCGTCCTCTTTCTCAAGTAACATTCCTTTCCTGAAAAGCTAATTTCTTTAGAAACCTAAGACAACTCCTTTCCTGAAAAGCTAATTTCTTTAGACACCTAAGACAACAGGTAGAGACATCCTTCGAACCAAAAAGAGAGTAGAGATCCTTTTGAATAATGTCGAATAGACAAAACATGAGTAGCCATTTCCGTTCTATGCTTTTTCCTAGGGACTATCCACGAAGGGTCCTGTTTTGTTCACGACCCGTGGTTTACCCGTGAAGTAAACACGTAGGCTCGAAACTTTCTAACATTTCAACCTCCACGGTGCAGTTTGAAAGGAAGGTGTCCCACCCATCATCCCAGCTATGAAATGAAACGTCAAAACAGTGCGAGAATAAGAACCTTTGTAGCCATTTGGGGGGCTCTACAGCACAGACTCAACAGAAACAAAACGATAAAAACTTTCATAGATCACAGAGAGTGGATGCTTAAAAATAAGGTGATGTCTCGTCGATCAAATCAGCTGGAAATAAATGTCTAAGAGCTGTGAAGAATGGATGGCCTACCTTCACAAAAGCTCTTTCTAGGAGGGAAAAACATGCATCCAAGCAGAATACACAGCACAGACTGATGTTAAGTCGAAACTCGAGTGATTTCAATACACAAGTATGAATTCGTTCTACTAACCCTTTAGATAGGTCTCATTTGACTCATCGAGTCGAGGGGAAAAGTATTTCTATGACGTGTTGCCTTTTCAACAGCCTACACTGTTCTGAACTGAAACGTAGAATGCTTTTATAGAAAAGAGAATAATTGAAAGTGAAAGTAAAAAAACAAAATCGGATCGGCTGGGAAAATTTCTGAGCGGAGAAAAAATTCTGAGTCAGAAAAAAAAAAAAATAATAATAATAATAATAATAATAATAATAATAACGCTTCCCTTTTTTCTTTTTTAATTTGATGTCTTCACATTTTGACTTTCTACAATGTCAAAAGAGTGACAACATCAAATTAATAAAGAAAAAGGGAAGAGTTTTTTTTTTTTTTTTTTTTTTTTTTTTTTTTTTCCAATCTCATAATTTTTCCTGAGCTCTGAAATTTTTTTCCCAGCTGATCCCATTTCGTTTTTTGACATTTACTTTCAATTTTTCTCTTTTCTATAAAAGTATTCCGTGTTTCTGTTCAAAACTGCGTGGGCTGTTGAAAAGACAACACGTCTCCCTCTCTCTGCCCAAATCTGGAACCCATAATGTTCTTAAGAAGAATTTTTTGAAAATCTCTTACGATTTCTGAACTTTAGACAAATATAATGTTTCTTTTCGTATTTAGAAGCTCAAAATGTTGTTTTTAAACTCTTTTTAGTGAAACAGTGTATCATTTTCTGTTTGTCATAAATTTTTTTTAAAAAATGTCAATGCCCAATTTTTATGACTATGGATCCGACATGATTCCTATGTTTACTTAGTCTTTTAAACATGAATTTCGTATGATTAAGAGTTGAAATGATTTTCCCAGAGGCATGATCCTTTTTAAAACATGCGTGTGTATGTGTTGTAGGGTTAGTTTTGTCTCTTACGAGTTAGTCTGGATGTTCTCTACGGGTTGTATTTTGGATATCTTCTCCACACTCTCGTGGTCGTTGAAATCTCGTGATAGTTCAAGCGAAAAGGGTTCATTTATTCATTTGGATTCAAGTGATTTCCGTTCGGAAAATCTAGATTTCCTCCGTTGAGAGCGACGAGTCCAAATCATTTCAAAGCTGTTTGGAAAACCCATTCACTTCTACAGCTACGAGGAAATTGGACAATGCTGATCTGAAAAGCAGAATGTCTGTATGCGTATCACGTTGAGAGACTCCTTTCTAAAGGATCTCAGAGAAAAATGGGACACATTCTTGAAAAACAAAATTGAAAAAAACGTGTCGTCTTTCACAAAGGATGAAGCAGGCTCATGTTGTGAGATGTTGCTGGAAAATATTGTTTTTTCTTAGAAAGTTGAAAAAATTGAAAATAGTAAGACACAGTATCTTGTTTCGAAATTGAGTAGAAGGGCCATTTTGAGATGAGCTGGAAAATATTTTCTGAGAGATTTGAAAAAAAAATTTTAAAAAAATGTATATATTATATAATATATATTATAAATACTTTTTGTTCATTTTTATCATGTCTTCAGACATGATAAAAATGAACGACATCTCCCTTTTTTCTTTGACACCTCTCTCAACCTATCTTGTCCTGATTCTCAAATATAGAACATTCCTTTCTTGAAAATTTAATTTCTTTAGAAACCTAAGACAACAGGTTGAGACATCCTTCGAACCAAAAGGAGAGTAGAGTTTATTTTTTTATAATGTCTAATAAAAACAAAACACGGGAAGCGATCAACACGGGTTCACCACTTTTTCCTAAAGTCGAACACCGGGTCTCCATTGTGCTGAGTGGCGACCCATTGTTCACCCGTAGACCAACACGGATGCTGTAAACTTTCTCCCATCAATCGTTACAGCTATGAAATGAAACGTCAAAACAGTAGACGCTTTCCAGAGTAAGGACAATTTGTTCAGAATCTACAGTCAACGGACTGAACGGAAACGAAACGGGAAAGACTTTCATAGATCACAGAGAGTTTATTCTTAAAAATAGGGTGAAATCTCGTCGATCGAGTCAGTTGGAAAAAAAAATGTCTAAGAGCTGTGAGAAAAAGGTTGACCTACCTTCACAGAAGCTCTTTCTAGGAGGGAAAAGTATGTATCCAAGTAGAATACACAGTTCAGAACAGACTGATGTCAAGTCGAAACTGGAGTGATTTCAATATACAAGTATGAATTTGTTGTAGTAACTCTTTAAATAGGTCTCATTTGACTCATCGAATCGAAGGGAGAAAAATTCTCAGAGCTCAGGATAAATTTCTATGTTTAAGAGAGAGACGTGTTGCCTTTTCAACAGCACTCACAGTTCTGAACAAAAACGTGGAAAAACTTTTATAGAAAACAGAAGAACTGAAAGTGAAAGTGAAAAAACAAAATCGGATCGGCTGGGAAAATTTCTGAGCCGAGAAAAAGTTCTGAGTCAGAAAAAAAAAAAAAAAATAATAATAATAATAATAATAACCCTTCCTTTTTTCTTTTTTAATTTGATGTCGTCACTCTTTTGACCTTGTAGAAAGCCAAAAAGTGAAGACATCAAATTAATAAAGAAAAAGCAATAGTTTTTTTTTTTTTTTTCAATCTCAGAATTTTTCCTGAGTTCTGAAAAATTTTTTCCCAGCCAATCCCATTTCGTTTTTTGACTTTCACTTTCAACTCTTCTCTTTTCTATAAAAGTATTCCACGTTTTTGTTCAGAACAGTGTGGGCTGTTGAAAAGGTAACATGTCTCCCTCTCTCTCTACCCAAATCTGGAACCCATGATGATCTTAAGAAGAATTCTTTAAGAATCTCTTACGATTTCTGAACTTTAGACAAGTTGGATGTTTCTTTTCGTATTTCGAAGCTATGGATGGATCAAAGAAGGCGATTCCAATGGAATGACTTGCGAATTTGGAACATGTTACCTGTTGAAAACATTTGGGGGGAAAGTATATCCTTTGAGGCTATACTAAACATGAGTTTTCTGTAGAGAATTGAAATACGTTTCCCAAAAGGCAGGATGATTTAAAAAAAAAATGGGCGTGTGTATATATATGTGTGGGATGGTCAGCTTTCTCTCTTACAAGAGAAACTTCTTCTATTCTTTTTCTCCACGTGATGTTTTATGGATATCTTCTCCAACATCTCGTGGTAACTGAAATGATCTCTAGCGAAAGGATTTGATTTTGTCTCAAGGGATTTTTGTACTGCTGATCCAGGTGTCCCCCGCTTCACGCTATCCATCTTCGCCCATTTCTAAAGAATCTCAGAGAAAACTAAAAGCGAGATCGCAAAAAAGAAATAGCCTCCAGTGAACACAATTCCAACGACAGTGGATAGCTTTTTGGGGTCCTTCCAGATATATTACCGGTGACCGACAGGTTGTTCAGGGTCTACAGCACAGACTCAATGTACCCCCTTTTGTCTGAGAATGTAGTCTCACCGTTTCTAAAAATAGACCAGAACACATTCTTTTCTTGGAATTCTATTCTTTAGAAAGGATGAGTCATGGTCTATTTTTAGAAACGGTGAGACAACATTCCTAGACAAAAGGGGATGACATGATAAAAATTAACAAAAAGTATTTATAATATATATTATATAATATATATATTATATATTTTTTCTTTTTTTTTCTGACTCAGAATTTTTTTCACGGCTCTCAGAAATTTTTCCCAGCCGATCCCATTTTGCTTTTTGACTTTCACTTTCAATTCTTCTCTTTTCTATAAAAGTATTCCACGTTTTTGTTCAGAACAGTGTGGGCATTTGAAAAGGTAACATGTCTCCCTCTCTCTTTACCCAAATCTGGAACCCATGATGATCTTAAGAAGAATTCTTTAAGAATCTCTTACGATTCCTGAACCTTAGACAAGCTGAATGTTTCTTTTTCGTATTTCGAAGCTATTGATGGATCAAAGAAGAAGATTTCAATGGAATGACTTCATCGTTCTAGGATAGAATATTTTTCGAAATCTCTTCCTACTTTCGTCTACACAGAAATGCTTTTCACGAAAGTTAGGTCCTCTTTTACATTTCCTTTTTAAATAGTTGTTCAAAGGGATTTTCGTTCTGCTGATTCAGGTTTCCCGCGCTTCACGCTACCCATCCTCACCCATTCCTAAAGAATCTCAGAGAAAATTGAAAGGGAGATCGCGAAAAAGAAATACCCTCCAGTGAACACAGCTCCAACGACAGTGGATAGATTTTTTCGGTCCTTCTAGAGATATCACCGGTGACCGATAGGTTGTTCAGCCACACGGGTGTCACGAAAAGGCACACCATGCCTGTTTCCCTCCCTAAAATGTTTCTTCGGAAAAGGGAAAGTTTTTTTCCCTCCCCTTTGGAGATTCCTTTTCCGAATCGATACCCAAACCCATCGGCCAGAAAAATAAATTTTTTGAAGAACCTTTCTACTCTTGAAACCCAATATAAGATAAGTATTCATTGTAATATTTTTAATAAATTATGCATACATGTATTTTAGGATTTTATTTATTGTCTTACAATGCTTCGTGAATCTTCCGTAAAGTAGCTTGGAAGAACCGTATTATTATTTCTTTCTTCTAACCTCTTACAACTATATTGTTTAAGTCTAAGGAGTTTCTAATACATTATGTATTTAGCTAAAGCCTGTGACAAGATGAGTTTAACTCCCCAAAACAATTTATAGGCAGTTTGAGTTAGCCGGATCCGTGGAAATAATTAGATAATATTTATGTCACGTAAATATTTGCTAACATGTATTTCGTTTCCTTCTTATCATGCTATTTCAAACATTTTGTTTAGCTATGATCCATCTCAAATAAAAAGGATTTGACGAGACACAAATAGTACTTAAGAGATTGATGAAATAACACTAAAATCTCATGATGATGGAATCACTTAAGAAATTTAGAGTTTACAGACTAGTTCATCCAATTTGTTAACAATATTAGAATGAATACGTATGTTTGTAATATATTTCAGAAACGGCAAGTTCTTAAAAAATTATTTTTCTGGCCGATGGGTTTAGGTATCGATTCGAAAAAGGAATCTCCAAAGGGGTGGGAAAAAAAACTTTCCCTTTTCCGAAGAAACATTTTAGCGAGGGAAACAGGCATCGTGTGCCTTTTCGTGACACCCATGTGGCTGAACAACCTATCGGTCACCGGGGATATCTCTGGAAGGACCGAAAAAATCTATCCACTGTCGTTGGAACTGTGTTCACTGGAGGGTATTTCTTTTTCGCGATCTCCCTTTCAATTTTCTCTGAGATCCTTTAGGAATGGGTGAGGATGGGTAGCGTGAAGCGCGGGAAACCTGAATCAGTAGAAC
Organism: Stegodyphus dumicola; assembly: GCF_044657685.1. Taxonomy (NCBI): domain Eukaryota; kingdom Metazoa; phylum Arthropoda; class Arachnida; order Araneae; family Eresidae; genus Stegodyphus; species Stegodyphus dumicola. Next base: position 89,573,304 of record NC_140774.1, on the reverse strand, counting down.
GAAAATCCCTTTGAACAACTATTTAAAAAGGAAATGTAAAAGAGGACCTAACTTTCGTTGAAAGCATTTCTGTGTAGACGAAAGTAGGAAGAGATTTCGAAAAATATTCTATCCTAGAACGATGAAGTCATTCCATTGAAATCTTCTTCTTTGATCCATCAATAATGTTACTTTTCAACAGCCCACACTGTTCTGAACAAAAACGTGGAATACTTTTATAGAAAAGAGAAGAATTGAAAGTGAAAGTCAAAAAGCAAAATGGGGTCGGCTGGGAAAAATTTTTCAGAGCTCAGGAAAAATTATGAGATTTTTAAAAAAAAAAAAAAAAAAAAAAAAAAAAAACCCTCTTTCTTTTTCTTTGTTAATTTGATGTCTTCACTCTTTTGACCTTGTAGAAAGTCAAAAAGTGAAGACATCAAATTAAAAAAGAAAAAAGGAAGGGTTTTTTTTTTTTTCAATCTCAGAATTTTTTCCGGCTCAGAAATTTTCCAAGCTGATCCGATTTCGTTTTTTTTACTTTCACTTTCAATTCTTCTCTTATCTATAAAAGCATTCTACGTTTCAGTTCAGAACAGTGTGGGCTGTTGGAAAGGCAACACGTCATAGAAATATTTTTCCCCTCGACTCGATGAGTCAAATGAGACCTATCTAAAGGGTTATTAGAACGAATTCATACTTGTGTATTGAAATCACTCGAGTTTCGACTTAACATCAGTCTGTGCTGTGTATTCTGCTTGGATACATACTTTTCCCTCCTAGAAAGAGCTTTTGTGAAGGTAGGCCATCCATTCTTCACAGCTCTTAGACATTTATTTCCAGCTGATTTGATCGACGAGACATCACCTTATTTTTAAGCATCCACTCTCTGGGATCTATGAAAGTTTTTATGGTTTTATTTCTGTTGAGTCTGTGCTGTAGAGCCCCCAAATGTCTACAAGGGTTCTTATTCTAGAACGTGTGCACTGTTTTGACATTTCATTTCATAGCTGGGGTGATGGGTGGGTCACCTTCCTTTCAAACTGCACCGTGGAGGTAGAGATGTTAGAAAGTTTCGAACCTAGGTGTTTAATTCATGGGTGAACCACGGGTCGTGAACAAAACAGGAACCTTCGTGGATCGTCCCTAGGAAAAAGCACAGAACTGAAATGGCTACTCGTGTTTTGTCTATTCGACATTATTCAAAAGGATCTCTACTCTCTTTTTGGTTCGAAGTATGTCTCTACTTGTTGTCTTAGGTGTCTAAAGAAATTAGCTTTTCAGGAAAGGAGTTGTCTTAGGTGTCTAAAGAAATTAGCTTTTCAGGAAAGGCATGTTACTTCAGAAACAGGACGAGATAGGTTGAGAGAGGTTTCAAAGAAAAAAAGAGAGATGTCGTTCATTTTTATCATGTCTGAAGACATGATAAAAATGAACAAAAAGTATTTATAATATATATTATATAATATATATATTATATAATATATATATTTTTTATTTTTAAAATTTTTTTTCAAATCTCTCAGAAAATATTTTCCAGCTCATCTCAAATTGACCCTCCTACTCAGTTTCGAAAAAAAGAGACTGTGTCTTACTACTCTTCATTTTTTTCAACTTTCTAAGAAAAAAAACTATTTTACCACCTCATCTCTCACCATGAGCCACCTTCATGCTTTCTGAAAAACGACACGTTGGTATCGTCTTCATGGGTGTTTCTCTGAGATCCTTTAAAAATGGTTTCAGAATCCACTCGACAGGATTTGTCAAAGTATTCCGAGCTTCACTTCAGAGGGCGTGCGCTGCTAAACATACCTCATTTCAGGGAAAAGAGTTCCACGAGTCGTTGGAGGAGATATCCAAAAAAATATAACGTGGTTGTGAGTCAAAATAAACGAACCCTTTTCACTTGAGCCATCACGAGATTTCAGTGACCACGAGAGGGTGGAGAAGATATCCAAAACACATCTCGTGGAAATGACTATCTCGTAAGAAAGAAAGCTAACCGTCCCACCACACCTACACAAACACACATGTTTTTTTTAAAAGGATCATGCTTTTGGAAAATCATTTCAACTTTGAATAGGAAAATCATGTTTTTAAGAGAGGGTCTTATCTAAAACGTAGAGTAAAACATATGAATCATGTTGGGTATAGGTAGCCCTAAAATTAGGCATTGAAATTTTTTAATAGATTCATGATCAACAGAAAATAATACAACGTCTTACTTGCAACTATTTAAAAGAATCCTTTGAACCTATACTTGAAAAAGAAATGAAGAAATATCCAGCTAGCTCGTTTAAAGTTCAGAAAGGTTAAGAGATTCTCAAAGAATTCTTCTTTAGAACATCTTGGAATCCCAATTAATGTAGAGAGGGAGACGTGTTGCCTTTTCAACAGCCCACAGTGTTCTGAACAGAAACTCGAAATACTTTTATAGAAAAGAGAAGAGTTGAAAGTGAAAGTCGAAAAACGAAATGAGATCGGCTGGGAAAATATTTTCAGAGCTCAGAAAAAAATTCTGAGATGTAAAAAAAAAAAAAAAAAAAAAAGCAATCTGTTTGTTAATTTTTATCATGTCTTCTAGACATGATAAAAATTAACTCACCCCCCCCCTTTTGTATGGGAATGTTGCCTCCCACTTTCTAAAAATAGACCATGGCTCATCCAATCTTTTCTTGGAATTCTATTCTTTAGAAAGAATGAGTCATTGTCTATTTTTAGAAAGTGGGAGACAACATTCCCAGACAAAAAGAGAAGGGAGTTAATTTTTATCATGTCTAGAAGACATGATAAAAATTAACAAAAAGATTTTTATTTTTTTTTATTTTTTTTTTTTTTTTTTTTTTTTTTTACATCTCAGAATTTTTTTTCTGAGCTCTGAGAAATTTTTCCTAGCCGATCCCATTTCGTTTTTCGACTTTCACTTTCAACTCTTCACTTTTCTATAAAAGCATTCCACGTTTCTGTTCAGAACAGTGCGCGCTGTTGATGAGGCAACATGTCTCTCTCTACCCAAATCTGGAACCCTAGTCACGAGAGAATATGAGACTAGAAAAATAGTTTAGCTTATTGATTTAAAAAATGTCCCATGCTAGAACTCAGAATTATAATCAGAGCGGGGCTTTCCAGTAGCCACTTCCAAGATTTTAGATTTGCCATGGGTGACATGTTCCCAAATTCATAAATTCTTCAATTATAGTCCCCTTCTTTGACAAATGGCTAAGAAATTCTTAAAGAATATCATGAGATTGGGTAAAGAGAGAGACGTGTTGCCTCTTCCACAGCCCACACGGATCTGAAGTGAAACGCGGAATGCTTTTATAGATAACTGGGGAATTGAAACAAAGTCAAAACCCAATCGAAAGTAAAATCCCAACAGAATTCCACAAGAATGAGTCATAGTCTATTTTTAGAAAGAGTGAGACAACATTCCCAGACAAAAAGAGAAGGGAGTTAATTTTTATCATGTCTAGAAGACATGATAAAAATTAACAAAAAGATTTTTTTTTTTTTTTTTACATCTCAGAATTTTTTTCTGAGCTCTGAGAATTTTTTTTCTCAGTCGGCTTGATTCACAAAACCAGATATATTCAAATTATTTCTATAGAGGGTTCTCATCTATTTAAACCACTCGCGTTTCAGCTTTAAATCAGTCTGTGCTGTGCACTGGAGCTGAATACACGCTTCTTCCTCCTGGAAAGAGGTTTTGTGAAGGTGTGTGGAGATATTATTTTCAGCTGTCAGACATTTTTTTCCAACAGCCGACTCGATCTTTCAAATGACACCGTGGAAGTTGGAGAGAGGTCAAGTCGATTCGGAGGACGGTAAAGCATTTGAGGGCTATTTGCCTTAAGAAATGCTTTCGTGGAGGACTTTGGAAGGGAAACTGGCTCGTATTCACGTTACACATGGGGAAAAACCACGAAAAAAAACACCCATGCAGCCAGCTTGAAAGTCAGTCGTTCACGTTTAACAAAATATGAAATGGATTTTATAAAAACATATTGGGATCGTATTCAAAATTGGATCATTCTGTTGTTTTATCAGAATATACCAGTATACGATTGAACAATTCTATTGAATCACATGATCTTGCCTTCTTGAAAGTCATTTGTTAACGTTTCACAAAATATATATCAGTATAAGATGGAACCATCGTGATCCGTTATCCTGACTGATGGAGTCAGCTGTGGATCACAAGACCTTGCCTTTTTTGAAAAGGATTTGTTAAAGTTTCACAAAATATATTAGTATACAATGGAACTATCGTGATCCGTTAATTCTGACGGGTCTAGTCAGCTGTGGATCACGAGATCTTGCCTTCTTGAAAGTCATTTGTTAAAGAAGTTTCACAAAATATATCAGTATACAATGGAACAATCGTGATCCGTTAATTCTGACAAGTCTAGTCAGCTGTGGATCACGAGATCTTGCCTTCTTGAAAATCATTTGTTAAAGAAGTTTCACAAAATATATCAGTATACAATAGAACAATCGTCATCCGTTAATCCTGACTGATTGAGTCAGTTCTGGATCACGAGATGTTGCCTTCTTGAAAGTCATTCGTTAAAATTTCACAAAATATATCAGTATACGAGGGAACAGTCGTGATCCGATTATACTGACTGCTCTAGCCAGCTGTGGATCACGAGATCTTGCCTTCTTGAAAAGGATTTGTTAAAGAAGTTTCACAAAATATATCAGTATACGATTGATAAAATCGTGATCCGTTAATCCTGACTAGTCTAGCCAGCTGTGGATCACGAGATCTTGCCTTGTTAATGTTTCACAAAATATATCAGTATACGATGGAACAATCGTGATCCATTGATCCTGACTGCTCTAGCCAGCTATGGATCACGAGATCTTGCCCTGTTGAAAGGGATTTGTTAAAGTTTCACAAAATATATCAGTATACGATTGATAAAATCGTGATCCGTTTTTCCTGACTAATGGAGTCAGCTGTGGATCACGAGATCTTGGCTTCTTGAAAGGAATTTGTTAAAGTTTCACAAAATATATCAGTATATGATGGAACAATCGTGATCCGATTACACTGACGGGTCTAGCCAGCTGTGGATCACATGATCTTGCTTTGTTGAAAAGGATTTGTTAAAGTTTCACAAAATATATCAGTATACGAAATAATAGCATGTTTTCTATAAAAACAGCTATTGAGTAAAACATTTCTAGCCTTGAAAAGCAAAAACAGTAGCACGGGGAAAAATATTAACCTACCTCAAAGTATTGAAAGGAAATAAGAATACATTTCTAGAAAATGGGTGACTCAATAAATATTTGTAGTCTATGAAATACAAAAGAGTAAGAAAAAAATGTTCACATACCTTCACAGAAGCTCTTCCCAGGAGAGTGAGAAGCGTGTATCCACGTTGAGTGCACAGCACAGACTGATCTGAAACTGAAACGCAAGTGGTTTAAATACATTAACGAGTTGCTTCTAGAAACCGACTGGGAAAAATTCTCAGAGCTCTGGAAAAATTTTAACACATTAAAAAAAAAAAAAAAAAAAAAAAAAAAACCCTTCCTTTTTCTTTTTTAATTTGATGTCTTCACTTTTTTTTTTTCTACAAGGTCAAAAAAATGAAGACATCAAATTAAGAAAGAAAAAGGAAGTTTTTTTTTTTTTTTTTTTTTTAAATCTTTTTTCAGCTTTGAAAATTTTCTTCCCAGTCGTTAATATTTCGTTTTTGGACTTTCAGTTTCAATTCTTGGACCCATGATGTTCTTTTATTGATGTTCTTGTAGTATATTTCTATACAAATTCACTCCTTTTTCCCCAAAAAGATATCTTTTTTTTAATTTTTTTTAACTTCCAATTTGTATAGCTATATACTGAAAACAGGCATCAAAGTCAGTTTTTAGTATATTCTTATACAAATTCACTTAATTTCCCACAAAAAGATATTTTTTTGATTTTTTACCTTCCAATTTGTATAGCTATATGCTGAAAACAGGCTTTAAAGTCCGTTTGTAGTATATTCCTATACAAATTCACTGCCTTCCCCCCCGAAAAAAAAAAGATGTCTTTTTTTTATTTTTTTTACCTTCCAATTTGTATAGCTATATGCTGAAAACAGGCTTTAAAGTTCGTTTGTAGTATATTCCTATACAAATTCACTGCCTTCCCCCCCGAAAAAAAAAAAGATGTCTTTTTTTATTTTTTTTTACCTTCCAATTTGTATAGCTATATACTGAAAACAGGCCTTAAATTCCGTTTGTAGTATATTCCTATACAAATTTACTCCCTTTTCCCCAAAAAGATGTCTTTTTTTTAATTTTACCTTCAAATTTGTATAGCTACATACTGAGAACACGCGTTCAAGTCCGTTTGTAGTATATTGGTATACATGGTCTATTTTTAGAAAGGGTGAGACAACATTCCCAGACAAAAGGGGGGTAGGGTTAATTTTTATCATGTCTAGAAGACATGATAAAAATTAAAATTTTTTTTTTTTTTTTACATTTCAAAATTTTTTTCTGAGCTTTGAAAAATTTTTCCCAGTCGGCAACCAAGTGAAAATTCTCCAGCCAAGACTTTTACTTTCACTTTCAACACTTTTCTATAAAAGTATTCTACGTTTTCTGTTCAGAACTGTGCGGGCTGTCCAAGGTGCAACATGCTTTTTCTCTCTCTACCTCATCTGGACCCAGGACCACTCTTCTAGAAAGAGCTTCTGTGAACACAAGCTTTTTTCCAATTTTTGACGTCTCACAGAATAGAAAACATTCCTCCGTTTAGGGGAAAATGTTTCCCATTTGAAACGCTAGGACCCCTCGTTTGGATTTCATCAGCAGCCGTTTATCAGGGTCTACCGAAACTGGATGATCCATCCATGGATTAGAATTTCCCATCCGTGGTTTTTATGCATCAAGGTTTCAACATAGTTTAAGAAAAATCCTTCAATCCTATTTGAAAGGAGATGACATGATATTGAAAGACATTTTCCCATGACGAAATCTCTCTATCCCGCACCTTCTTCTAAAGTGAAGTTAAAGAGATTTTTCATACCGGGTTTTCAATTTTCATCTCAAATCATACCGGGTTTTCAATTTTCATCTCAAATCATACCGTTGACGACGTGTGACACACAAACCATGACATAAATTTCAGTTTCCATGACAGCTAAGTGTCTTGAGGTTTAAATAAATGTATGAAAGAATTTATTTTTTAACCGTTTCAGAGATTGAGTGGGCTGGAAAAAAAGGCTCTTTCCATGACAGTTAACACGCTTGAGCTTTAAATATGTATGAAAGAAATTATTTTTAATCGATTTCAGCGATTGAGTGGGCTGGGGGAAAAAAAGGCCCTTTCCATGACAGCTAACACGCTTGAGCTTTAAAAATGTATGAAAGAATTTGTTTTTAATCGATTTCAGCGATTGAGTGGGGTGTGAAAAGAAAAAAGCTCTTTCCATGACACCTAACACTCTTGAGCTTTAAAAATGTATGAAAGAATTTATTTTTAATCGATTTCAGTGATTGAGTGGGCTGTGAAAAGAAAAAGCTCTTTCCATGACACCTAACACGCTTGAGCTTTAAAAATGTATGAAAGAATTAATTTTAATCCATTTCAGCGATTGAGGGTGCTGGGAAACATTTTCTTAGAGCTCAGGGGGAAATAAAGGCCCTTTCCATGATACCTAACACGCTTGAGCTTTAAAAATGTATGAAACAATTTATTTTTAATCCATTTCAGCGATTGAGGGGGCTCGGAACATTTTCTTAGAGCTCAGGGAATGTGTCTCCAGGTTGAATGCATGAAAGCCAAAAGAATTCCTCATGAAAGAACATCTTTTTTTTCCTGGTTGTGGGATGGAGTAGAGTTGCTGCATCTTGAACAACCCACACTGATCTGAACAGAAATATGAAATGTTTTTATAGATATAAGAAATGAACTGAAAGTGAAAGTAAAAATGAAATTGTATTGGCTGGAAATATTTCTTGGCTGTTGAATGGGAAAAATATTTCCAGAGCTGAAAAAAAAAATGAAATGTTTTTATAGATATAAGAAATGAACTGAAAGTGAAAGTAAAAATGAAATTGTATTGGCTGGAAATATTTCTTGGCTGTTGAATGGGAAAAATATTTCCAGAGCTGAAAAAAAAAAACTCTTCCTTTTTTTCTATTAAATTGATGTCTTCACTTAGTTTACTTTGGAATGGAGAAACCCAAAGACTATGACTCATCCTTTCTAAAACATATAATTCCTAGAAGGAGTTATGGTCTATTTTTAGAAACAGGGAGACAACATTCTCACACAAAAGGGGGGTAGGGTTAATTTTTATCATGTCTAGAAGACATGATAAAAATTAACAAAAAGTTTTTTTTTTTTTTTTTTTTTTTTTTTTTTTCATCTCAGAATTTTTTTTTTCTGAGCTCTGAAAATTTTTTCCCAGTCGGCAACCAAGTGAAATTTTTCAGCCAAGACGATTTGGCTTTTACTTTCAATTTCATCGCTTTTCTATAAAAGTATTCCACGTTTTCTATTCAGAACCGTGCTGGCTATCCAAGGGGCAGCATGCTTTTTCTCTTTCTCTATCTCATCTGGACCCAGGAACATTCTTCTAGAAAGAGCTTCTGTGAACACAAGTTTCTTTCCACTTTTTAATGTCTCACAGAATAGAAATCATTCTTCTGTTTAGGGGAAAATGTTTCCCTTTTGAAAAGCTAGGACCCCTCGTTTGGATTTCATCAGCGACCGTTTATCAGGTTCTACCGAAATTGGATGATCCATTCATGAATCAGAATTTCCCATCCGTGGTTTGGATGCAACAATATTTCAACATAGTTTAAGAAAAATCCTTCAATCCTATTTGAAAGGAGATGTCATGATATTGAAAGACACCTCAAACCATACCGTTGACGACGTGTGAGACACAAACCATGACATAAATTTCAGTTTCTATGACAGCTAACACGCTTGAGCTTTAAAAATATATGAAGAAATTTGTTTTTAATCGATTTCAGCGATTGAGTGGACTGGGAAAGATTTTCTTAGAGCTCAGGGATAAAAAAGGCTCTTTCCATGAGAACTAACACTCTTGAGGTTTAAAAATGTATGAAAGAATTTGTTTTTAATTCATTTCAGCTATTGAGTGGGCTGGGGAAAAAAAAGGCCCTTTTCATGAGAGCTAACATGCTTCAGCTTTAAAAATATAGGAACGAATTTATTTTTAATCCATTTCAGCGATTGAGTGGGCTGGGAAACATTTTCTCAGAGCTCAGGGAATGTGTGTCTAGGTTGAATGCACAGCACACACGGATGGGAAGTCGAAACTCGAGTGGGTTAAAAAATAAATATACGAAATTTGGTTCATCGAGCTGACTAGGAAAAATTCTCAGAGTTCTGGAAATAATTCTGAGTTCAATCATGGGACATGAAAACACAATCATCACGTATTACAATCATCATGTCATCATTGTTTTCGAAAGCCAAAAAAATTCCTCATGAAAGAACATCTTTTCTTCGTGGTTGTGGGATGGAGTAGACATGTTGCATCTTGAACAACCCACACTGATCTGAACAGAAACATGAAATGTTTTTATAGATATAAGAAATGAATTGAAAGTGAAAGTAAAAATGAAATTGTATTGGCTGGAAATATTTCTTGGCTGTTGAATGGAAAAAATATTTCCAAAGCTGAAAAAAAAAAAAAAAAAAACTCTTCCTTTTTTCTATTAATTTGATGTCTTCACTTGGTTTACTTTGGAATGGAGAAACCCAAAGACTATGACTCATCCTTTCTAAAACATATAATTCCTAGAATGAGTCATGGTCTATTTTTAGAAACAGTGAGACAACATTCCCACACAAAAGGGGGGTAGGGTTAATTTTTATCATGTCTAGAAAACATGATAAAAATTAACAAAAAGTTTTTTTTTTTTTTTCATCTCAGAATTTTTTTCTGAGCTCTGAAAATTTTTCCCAGTCGGCAACCAAGTGAAAAATTTCCAATCGGCTTTTACTTTCACTTTCAACTCTTTTCTATAAAAGCATTCCACGTTTTCTGTTCAGAACCGTGCGGGCTCTCCATGGTGCAACATGCTTTTTCTCTCTCTACCTCATCTGCAGCTCTATGACAGCTAACACGCTTGAGCTTTAAAAATGTATGAAAGAAGTTATTTTTAATCCATTTTAGCGATTGAGTGGGCTGGGGAAAAAAAAGCCCCTTTCCATGACAGCTAACACTCTTGAGGTTTAAAAATGTATGAAAGAATTTATTTTTAATCCATTTCAAATATTGAGTGTGCTGGGAAACATTTTCTTAGAGCTCTGGGGAAAAAAGGCTCTTTCCATGACAGCTAACACTCTTGAGGTTTAAAAATGTATGAAAGAATTTTTTTTAATCCATTTCAGCGATTGAGTGGGCTGGGAAACATTTTCTTAGAGCTCAGGGAATGTGTGTCTAGGTTGAATGCACAGCACACACGGATGGGAAGTCGAAACTCGAGTGGGTTAAAAAATAAATATACGAAATTTGGTTCATCGAGCTGACTAGGAAAAATTCTCGGAGTTCTGGAAATAATTCTGAGTTCAATCATGGGACATGAGAACACAATCATCATGTATTACAATCATCATGTCATCATTGTTTTCGAAAGCCAAAAAAATTCCTCATGAACGAACATCTTTTCTTCGTGGTTGTGGGAGGGAGTAGAGATGTTGCATCTTGAACAACCCACACTGATCTGAACAGAAACATGAAATGTTTTTATAGATATAAGAAATGAATTGAAAGTGAAAGTAAAAATGAAATTGTATTGGCTGGAAATATTTCTTGGCTGTTGAATGGAAAAAATATTTCCAAAGCTGAAAGAAAAAAAAAAAAAAAAAAAAAAAAAAAACTCTTCCTTTTTTCTATTAATTTGATGTCTTCACTTGGTTTCCTTTGGAATGGAGAAACCCAAAGACTATGACTCATCCTTTCTAAAACATATAATTCCTAGAATGAGTCATGGTCTATTTTTAGAAACAGTGAGACAACATTCCCACACAAAAGGGGGGTAGGGTTAATTTTTATCATGTCTAGAAAACATGATAAAAATTAACAAAAAGTTTTTTTTTTTTTTTTCATCTCAGAATTTTTTTCTGAGCTCTGAAAATTTTTCCCAGTCGGCAACCAAGTGAAAAATTTCCAATCGGCTTTTACTTTCACTTTCAACTCTTTTCTATAAAAGCATTCCACGTTTTCTGTTCAGAACCGTGCGGGCTCTCCATGGTGCAACATGCTTTTTCTCTCTCTACCTCATCTGCAGCTCTATGACAGCTAACACGCTTGAGCTTTAAAAATGTATGAAAGAAGTTATTTTTAATCCATTTTAGCGATTGAGTGGGCTGGGGAAAAAAAAGGCCCTTTCCATGACAGCTAACACTCTTGAGGTTTAAAAATGTATGAAAGAATTTATTTTTAATCCATTTCAACGATTGAGTGTGCTGGGAAACATTTTCTTAGAGCTCAGGGGAAAAAAGGCTCTTTCCATGACAGCTAACACTCTTGAGGTTTAAAAATGTATGAAAGAATTTTTTTTAATCCATTTCAGCGATTGAGTGGGCTGGGAAACATTTTCTTAGAGCTCAGGGAATGTGTGTCTAGGTTGAATGCACAGCACACACGGATGGGAAGTCGAAACTCGAGTGGGTTAAAAAATAAATATACGAAATTTGGTTCATCGAGCTGACTAGGAAAAATTCTCAGAGTTCTGGAAATAATTCTGAGTTCAATCATGGGACATGAGAACACAATCATCATGTATTACAATCATCATGTCATCATTGTTTTCGAAAGCCAAAAAATTCCTCATGAACGAACATCTTTTCTTCGTGGTTGTGGGAGGGAGTAGAGATGTTGCATCTTGAACAACCCACACTGATCTGAACAGAAACATGAAATGTTTTTATAGATATAAGAAATGAATTGAAAGTGAAAGTAAAAATGAAATTGTATTGGCTGGAAATATTTCTTGGCTGTTGAATGGAAAAAATATTTCCAAAGCTGAAAGAAAAAAAAAAAAAAAAAAACTCTTCCTTTTTTCTATTAATTTGATGTCTTCACTTGGTTCACTTTGGAATGGAGAAACCCAAAGACTATGACTCATCCTTTCTAAAACATATAATTCCTAGAATGAGTCATGGTCTATTTTTAGAAACAGTGAGACAACATTCCCACACAAAAGGGGGGTAGGGTTAATTTTTATCATGTCTAGAAAACATGATAAAAATTAACAAAAAGTTTTTTTTTTTTTTTTTTTTCATCTCAGAATTTTTTTCTGAGCTCTGAAAATTTTTCCCAGTCGGCAACCAAGTGAAAAATTTCCAATTGGCTTTTACTTTCACTTTCAACTCTTTTCTATAAAAGCATTCCACGTTTTCTGTTCAGAACCGTGCGGGCTCTCCATGGTGCAACATGCTTTTTCTCTCTCTACCTCATCTGCAGCTCTATGACAGCTAACACGCTTGAGCTTTAAAAATGTATGAAAGAAGTTATTTTTAATCCATTTCAGCGATTGAGTGGGCTGGGGAAAAAAAAGGCCCTTTCCATGACAGCTAACACTCTTGAGGTTTAAAAATGTATGAAAGAATTTATTTTTAATCCATTTCAACGATTGAGTGTGCTGGGAAACATTTTCTTAGAGATCAGGGGAAAAAAGGCTCTTTCCATGACAGCTAACACTCTTGAGGTTTAAAAATGTATGAAAGAATTTATTTTTAATCCATTTCAGCGATTGAGTCTGCTGGGAAATATTTTCTCAGAGCTCAGGGAAAAAAAAGGCTCTTTCCATGACAGCTAACACTCTTGAGCTTTAAAAATGTATGAAAGAATTTATTTTTAATCCATTTCAGCGATTGAGTCTGCTGGGAAACATTTTCTTAGAGCTCAGGGGAAAAAAGGCTCTTTCCATGACACCTAACACGCTTGAGCTTTAAAAATGTATGAAAGAATTTATATTTAATCCATTTCAGCGATTGAGTGGGCTGGGAAACATTTTCTTAGAGCTCAGGGAATGTGTCTCCAGGTTGAATGCACAGTACACACGGATGGGAAGTCGAAACTCGAGTGGGTTAAAAAATAAATATACGAAAGTTGGGTCATCGAGGTGACTAGGAAAAATTTTCAGAGTTCTGGAAATAATTCTGAGTTCAAGCATGGGACAAGAGAACAGAAATGTATTACAATCATCATGTCATCATTGTTTTCGAAAGCCAAAAGAACATCTCATGAAAGAACATCTTTTTTTACCTGGTTGTGGGATGGAGTAGAGTTGCTGCATCTTGAACAACCCACACTGATCTGAACAGAAAAATGAAATGTTCTTATAGATATAAGAAATGAATTGAAAGTGAAAGTAAAAATGAAATTGTATTGGCTGGAAATATTTCTTGGCTGTTGAATTGGAAAAACATTTCCAGAGCTAAAAAAAAAAAAAACTCTTTCTTTTTTTTCTATTAATTTGATGTCTTCACTTTGTTTACTTTGGAATGGAGAAACCCAAAGACTTTTTAAAACATATCCTTTTTAAAAACTTATCTTATCTTATAAACTTTAAACTCATCCTTTTTAAAACATATAATTCCTAGAATGAGTCATGGTCTATTTTTAGAAACAGTGAGACAATATTCCCACACAAAAGGGGGGTAGGGTTAATTTTTATCATGTCTAGAAGACATGATAAAAATTAACAAATTTTTTTTTTTTTTTTTTTTTTTTTTTTTTTTTTTTTTTTTTTTTGAGCTCTGAAAATTTTTTCCCAGTCGGTAACCAATTGAAAAATTTCCAATCGGCTTTTACTTTCACTTTCAACTCTTTTCTATAAAAGCATTCCACGTTTTCTGTTCAGAACCGTGCGGGCTCTCCATAGTGCAACATGCTTTTTCTCTCTCTACCTCATCTGCATCTAGGATGTTTTTCCTTCTTCAAGAAGTGGAATTTTTTGGGAATACCTTACAATTTCACGAGCTAGCTGTTTCTTATATTTCGAGGAGATTTCAATGAAATTGGTTATAGATGTCACCTATTGCAGATGGGGAAAAGTCTATACTAGATCGCTGGAGACATCTCATCCAGATAGGTCACGTTATATTTTTTCCCACACCTAAATAAGTTGGACATGAGCCATCCTTTTCTTTTCTCATCCAACAAAGATAGACACTACAGACCGTTTTGGGTTTTCACTCTTCGCGAACCGAGATGAGCCGCAGCGACACTTTGCGTTTTCTCTGAGCGCAATAATGGATCACGTGAGCAGCCATTTTGTTTCCCATCTCACCCAGATAGGTCATGTTGTATTTTGTTTCATGCACCTAGCCAATTTTGGACATGAGCCATCCTTTTGTTTTTTTTTTCTATCGAACCAAGATGGACTCTGGAGACAATTTTGTTTCTCAACGGAAAAGTAAATTTTCTGAATGGGTACCGGTGTTCGAATACTTTTGTGACCGACTGTACATGCCAGGAGGCATAACGCTTGTAAATATGCCAGGTGGCATACGACTTGTAAATAAATTGTAAATAAATGTACAGTAAAATATCTTGGTGCAATAGATCAAGGAACAGGTATCAACAACCTTTTGATCATTTGGATACGTACATTTTTTTTTTTTTTTTTTTTTTTTTTTTTTTTTGGTGACACCGGACTTGATTTGTGGAGATGAAGAATGGACGACGAAAAGTAGTGAGTTCATGACTGAAAAGCCAGGATTTAACGCGAAGAAATTCGAGGTAGGCCCTTTTTCTTTTTTCCAGTTTTGAATAGAATTGTTGAATAAAAGTCTTGGTGATTATTATAGTTGATAGAATCTAATGGTAAAATGGAGGCTATGAATAAGGCAAAGAAGTTGCGTACGGTGACGCGTAGCTAACTACTAAGTTGATGAGTAAAATAGATTCTGCATTGTTAGAAGAGGGTGAAACCGCGGATGAGAAATTAAAAGAATTACTCGAAATGTTACTTGAAAAATCGCAGTTGTTGAAACAATACGATTCTGAGATTGAAAAACTTATAATTACGGAACAGGAGTTAGAAACAGAAGTAATTTCCGCGCGGGAATATAAGGAAAGAATTATAAGTTTTAAATGTAAAATTCAGGAAAAATTAAGAAAAAACGCGTGTAAAGTTGAATCTAGAAATTCTAGCGAGGAAACTGTATCTCCGAAGTTGAAAACTTGTGAAGTTAATATTTTAAAATTGCCAAAATTAACGATTACAAAATATTACGGTGATCCTTGTTCTTGACTTGAATTCTGGAATCAGTTTAGTAATTCCATTCACCAAAATGAAAGTCTCAGTTCGGTTGACAAGTTTTGTTATTTAAAATCGCTTTTGGGAGGTTTAGCTTTAAATGCTATTAGTGGACTAACATTTACTAGTGAAAACTATACGGTGGCTGTTGATATAAAAAACCGTTTCGGCAGAGATTACCTGCTAATTAATGCGCATATGAATAAATTGTTGAGTTTAGAACCTGTAAAATATTCCGGAAATACGGCTTCTTTGAGAAAGCTTTATGATGATATAGAAATACAAATAAGGAATTTAAATTCTTTAAATGTTACTAGTGGTTCTTATGGACATTTATTATCCCCTATTTTGTTAAAGTTAAAACCCGAGAATTTAACTCTAGAATTCACTAGGAAAAGAAGTGATAAACAAAATTTCGATGTTAATGAACTACTAACGTTCTTGAAAACGGAAGTGGAATGTAGGGAAACATCAATGATGTTAGCGCGTTCTAAGAATTTTGATGTAAATGAAACATCAATACGAAACAAAAGTTCCCATCAAGGTTATCAAAATAAACCTTACATGCATTCTAAAAGAAAGGATTACAGTACAGTCGGTCACAAAAGTATTCGAACACCGGCACCCATTCAGAAAATTTACTTTTCCGTTGAGAAGCAAAATTGTCTCCAGAGTTTATCTTGGCTCAATGGAAAAAAAAACAAAAGGATGGCTCAAGTCAAATTTGGCTAGGTGTAGGAAAAACAGTAGAGAACATGATACTTTTCCGTTGAAAAACAAAAGGGTCTCCAGAGTCCATCGTGGTTCGATGGAAAAAGAAAACAAAAGGATGGCTCATGTCCAAATTTGGCTAGGTGTATGAAAAAAAAAATACAACATGACAAGTAAAGCGTCGCTGCGGCTCGTCTCGGTTCGCGAAGAGTGAAAACCCAAAACGGTCTGCAGTGTCTATCTTTGTTGGATGAGAAAACAAAAGGATGGCTCATGTCCAGTTTATTTAGGTGTGGGAAAAAAATATAAAGTGACCTATCTGGGTGAGATGTCTCCAGCTATCAAGTATAGACTTTTTTCCCATCTGCAATAGGTGACATCTATAAACAATTCCATTGAAATCTCCTCGAAATATAAGAAACAGCTAGCTCGTAAAATTGTAAGGTATTCCCAAAGAATTCCACTTCTTAAGAAAGAAATAAACATCCTAGGTCTAGAGGAGGTAGAGAGAGAGAAAAAGCATGCTGCACCTTGGATAGCCCGCAAAGTTCTGAACAGAAAACGTGGAATGCTTTTATAGAAAAGAGTTGAAAGTGAAAGTAAAAACCAAATCGTCTTGGGTGGAAAGTTTTCTCTTGGCTGTCGACTGGGAAAAATTTTTCAAACCTCAGAAAAAAATTCTGAGATGGAAAAAAAAAAAAAAAATCTTTTTGTTCATTTTTATCATGTCTTCTAGACATGATAAAAATTAACCCTACCCCATTTTGTCTGTGAATGTTGTCTCAATGTTTCTAAAAATAGACCATGACTCATTCTTGGAATTATATGTTTTAGAAAGGATGAGTCATGGTCTTTGGGTTTCTCCATTCCAAAGTAAACAAAGTGAAGACATCAATTTAATAGAAAAAAAAGGAGTTTTTTTTTCCAGCTCTGGAAATATTTTCCCCATTCAACAGCCAAGAAATATTTCCAGCCAATACAATTTCCTTTTTACTTTCACTTTCAATTCATTTCTTATATCTATAAAAACATTTCATGTTTCTGTTCAGATCAGTGTGGGTTGTTCAAGATGCAACATCTCTACTCCATCCCACAACCACGAAGAAAAGATGTTCTTTTATGAGGAATTCTTTTGGCTTTCGAAAACAATGATGACATGATGATTGTAATACATTTCTGTTCTCATGTCCCATGCTTGAACTCAGAATTATTTCCAGAACTCTGAGAATTTTTCCTAGTCAGCTCGATGACCCAAATTTCATATATTTATTTTTTAAGCCACTCGAGTTTCGACTTCCCATCCGTGTGTGCTGTGCATTCAACCTGGAGGCACATTCCCTGAGCACTAAGAAAATGTTTCCCAGCCCACTCAATCGCTGAAATGGATTAAAAATAAATTCTTTCATACATTTTTAAAGCTCAAGCGTGTTAGGTGTGATGGAAAGAACCTTTTTTCCCCTGAGCTCTAAGAAAATGTTTCCCAGCCCACTCAATCGCTGAAATGGATTAAAAATAAATTCGTTCCTACATTTTTAAAGCTTAAGCATGTTAGCTCTCATGAAAAGGGCCTTTTTTTTCCCCAGCCCACTCAATAGCTGAAATGAATTAAAAACAAATTCTTTCATACATTTTTAAACCTCAAGAGTGTTAGCTGTCATGGAAAGAGCCTTTTTTCCCCTGAGCTCTAAGAAAATGTTTTCCAGCCCACTCAATCGCTGAAATGGATTAAAAACAAATTCTTTCATACATTTTTAAAGCTCAAGCGTGTTAGCTGTCATGGAAAGGGCCTTTTTTTTTCCCAGCCCACTCAATCGCTGAAATGGATTAAAAACAAATTCTTTCATACATTTTTAAAGCTCAAGCATGTTAGCTGTCATGGAAAGGGCCTTTTTTTCCCAGCCCACTCAATCGCTGAAATGGATTAAAAATAACTTCTTTCATATATTTTTAAAGCTCAAGCGTGTTAGCTGTCATAGAAACTGAAATTTATGTCATGGTTTGTGTCTCACACGTCGTCAACGGTATGGTTTGAGGTGTCTTTCAATATAATGACATTTCCTTTCAAATAGGATTGAAGGATTTTTCTTAAACTATGTTGAAATCTTGTTGCATCCAAACCACGGATGGGAAATTCTGATTCATGGATGGATCATCCAATTTCGATAGAACCTGATAAACGGTTGCTGATGAAATCCAAACGAGGGGCCCTAGCTTTTCAAAAGGGAAACATTTTCCCCTAAACAGAAGAATGATTTCTATTCTGTGAGACATTAAATAGTGGAAAGAAACTTGTGTTCACAGAAGCTCTTTCTAGAAGCGTGGTCCTGGGTCCAGATGAGATAGAGAAAGAGAAAAAGCATGTTGCACCTTGGATAGCCCGCACGGTTCTGAATAGAAAACATGGAATATTTTTATAGAAAAGCGTTGAAAGTGAAAGTAAAAGCCAAATCGTCTTGGCTGGAAAATTTTCACTTGGTTGCCGACTGGGAAAAAATTTTCAGAGCTCAGAAAAAAATTCTGAGATGTAAAAAAAAAAAAAAAAAAAAAAAAAAAAAAAAAAAATTATCATGTCTTCTAGACATGATAAAAATTAACCCTACCCCCTTATGTCTAGGAATGTTGTCTCACTGTTTCTAAAAATAGACCATGACTCATTCTAGGAATTCTATGTTTTAGAAAGGATGAGTCATGGTCTTTAGGTTTCTCCATTCCAAAGTAAACAAAGTGAAGACATCAATTTAATAGAAAAAAAGGAGTTCTTTTTTTTTACAGCTCTGGAAATATTTTTCCCATTCAACAGCCAAGAAATATTTCCAGCCAATACAATTTCATTTCTACTTTCACTTTCAATTCATTTCTTATATCTATAAAAACATTTCATGTTTCTGTTCAGATCAGTGTGGGTTGTTCAAGATGCAACATCTCTACTCCATCCCACAACCACGAAGAAAAGACGTTCTTTCATGAGGAATTCTTTTGGCTTTCGAAAACAACGATGACATGATGATTGTAATATATTTCTGTTCTCATGTCCGATGCTTGAACTCAGAATTATTTCGAGAGCTGTGAGAATTTTTCCTAGTCCACTCGGTGACCCAAATTTCGTATATTTATTTAAGCCACTCGAGTATCGACTTCCAATCCGTGTCTGCTATGCATTCAACCTGGACACACATTCCCTGAGCTCTAAGAAAATTTTCTGAGGCCACTCAATCGCTGAAATGGATTAAAAATAAAATCTTTCGTACATTTTTAAAGCTCAAGCGTGTTAGGTGGTATGGAAAGAGCCTTTTTTCCCCCTGAGCTCTAAGAAAATGTTTCCCAGCCCCCCTCAATCGCTGAAATGGATTAAAAATAAATTCTTTCATACATTTTTAAAGCTCAAGCGTGTTAGGTGTCATGGAAAGAGCCTTTTTTCCCCCTGAGCTCTAAGAAAATGTTTCCCAGCCCACTCAATCGCTGAAATGGATTAAAAATAAATTCGTTCCTACATTTTTAAAGCTCAAGCATGTTAGCTCTCATGAAAAGGGCCTTTTTTTCCCCCAGCCCACTCAATAGCTGAAATGAATTAAAAACAAATTCTTTCATACATTTTTAAACCTCAAGAGTGTTAGCTGTCATGGAAAGAGCCTTTTTTCCCCTGAGCTCTAAGAAAATGTTTCCCAGCCCACTCAATCGCTGAAACGGATTAAAAACAAATTCTTTCATACATTTTTAAAGCTCAAGCGTGTTAGCTGTCATGGAAAGGGCCTCTTCTTCCCAGCCCACTCAATCGCTGAAACGGATCAAAAATAAATTCTTTCATATATTTGTTTAAACCTCAAGACAGTTAGATGTCATGCAAACTGAAATTTATGTCACGGTTTGTATGTCACACGTCGTCAACGGTATGATTTGAGGTGAAAATTGAAAACCCGGTATGAAAAATCTCTTTAACTTCACTTTAGAAGAAGGTGTGGGATAGAGAAATTTCGTCATGCGAAAATGTCTTTCAATGTCCGTCAGGGGAAAATGTCTTTCAATATCATGTCATCTCCTTTCAAATAGGATTGAAGGATTTCTCTTTAAGTATGTTGAAGTCTTGATGCTTAAAAACTACGGATGGGAAATTCTGATCCATGGATGGATCATCCAATTTCGATAGACCCTGATAAACGGTTGCTGATGAAATCCAAACGAGGGGCCCTAGCTTTTCAAATGGGAAACATTTTCCCCTAAACGGAGGAATGATTTCTATTCTGTGAGACGTCAAAAATTGGAAAAAAGCTTGCGTTCACAGAAGCTCTTTCTAGAAGGGTGGTCCTGGGTCCAGATGAGGTAGAGAGACAAAAAGCATGCTGCACCTTGGACAGCCCGCACAGTTCTGAACAGAAAACGTAGAATACTTTTATAGAAAAGAGTTGAAAGTGAAAGTAAAAGGCCAATCGTCTTGGCTGGAGAATTTTCACTTGGTTGCCGACTGGGAAAAAATTTTCAGAGCTCAGAAAAAAATTTTGAGATGTTAAAAAAAAAAGAAAAGATAAAACACATTTTTGTTAATTTTTATCATGTCTTCTAGACATGATAAAAATTAACCCTACTCCCTTTTGTCTCGGAATGTTGTCTCACTGTTTCTAAAAATAGACCATGACTCATTCTAGGAATTATATGTTTTAGAAAGGATGAGTCATGGTCTTTGGGTTTCTCCATTCCAAAGTAAACAAAGTGAAGACATCAAATTAATAGAAAAAAGGAAGAGTTTTTTTTTTTTCAAAATTTTTTTTTTTCAGCTCTGGAAATATTTTTCCCATTCAACAGCCAAAGAAATATTTCCAGCCAATACAATTTCATTTTTACTTTCACTTTCAGTTAATTTCTTATATCTATAAAAACATTCCACATTTCTGTTCAGATCAGTGTGGGTTGTTGACGATGCAACATCTCTACCTCATCCCACAACCAGGAAGAAAAGATGTTGTTTCATGAGGAATTGTTTTGGCTTTCAAAAACCACGATGGCGTGATGATTGTAATATATTTCTGTTCTAATCCGTGGGGTTTGTGGAAAATACATTCTCGGTACGCAATCCCGCACCCAGGAAGAACAGAAAATGTTTTAAAAGGAATACATTGGCCTGACTTTTGAAAAAAAAAAAACAATGATGACAGGGCTGTTGGGATAAGATTGAGAACCCATGATGACGTTGTGCGATGGGGCTAATCTTTTTTACTTAAACGCATCTTCTTCTAAACATCCAAGGTATGATTGTTTCCCTAGATGAAAGAAAACAATACCTTTTTTTCTTTTTTACAAGAAAAGTATCCTCAATAATGTTGCTGAAAAGATTAAAGCGATATTTTCTCATGGAACTATTGGACCGCTCGTCTATGGTGTTATCGGAAGGGATATCTTATTCAATCCTTTTTTACCGACTCACAAATCACAAAAGGAGTTGCCTTACAGCATCCAGTGCACCCAGCTTCCCTTATAGAGTTCCGTGAAGGAAGCTCGTGGGTATTGAATTCTATTTCTGTGTGTTGTTTCTCAAAGACCCACAGGATGAAATCCATCTTCCTCGCTCGCGATTGACTAAAAGAATTCCTCTTCTTGAGAAAGAACATCCTAGGTCCAGAGGAGGTAGAGAGAGAGAAAAAGCATGTTGTACCTTGGACAGACTGCACGGTTCTGAACAGAAAACGTGGAATACTTATATAGAAAAGAATTGAAAGTGAAAGTAAATCGCGTTGGCTGGAAAAATTTCTGTTGGCTGTCGACTGGGAAAAAAATTCTCAGAGCTCAGAAAAAAATTCTGAGTCGTGGAGAAAAAAAAAAAGAAAAAAAAAATATATATTATATAATATATATTATAAATACTTTTTGTTAATTTTTATCATGTCTTCTAGACATGTTAAAAATTAACTCTACCCCCTTTTGTCTAGGAATGTTGTCTCACCCTTTCTAAAAATAGACCATGTATACTAATATACTACAAACGGACTTGAACGCCTGTTTTGAGTATGTAGCTATACAAATTTGAAGTAAAATAAAATAAAAAAAGACATCTTTTTGGAGGGAAAGGGAGTGAATTTGTATAGGAATATACTACAAACGGAATTTAAGGCCTGTTTTCAGTATATAGCTATACAAATTGGAAGGTAAAAAGAATAAAAAAAGACATCTTTTTTTTCGGGGGGGAAGGCAGTGAATTTGTATACGAATATACTACAAACGGACTTTAAAGCCTGTTTTCAGCATATAGCTATACAAATTTGAAGGTAAAAAATCAAAAAAATATCTTTTTGTGGGAAATTAAGTGAATTTGTATAAGAATATACTAAAAACTGACTTTGATGCCTGTTTTCAGTATATAGCTATACAAATTGGAAGTTAAAAAAAATTAAAAAAAAAAGATATCTTTTTGGGGAAAAGGAGTGAATTTGTATAGGAATATACTACAAGAACATCAAGAAAAGAAGATCATGGGTCCAAGAATTGAAACTTGAAACTGAAAGTCCAAAAACAATATGTTAAAGACTGGGAAAAAATGTTCAGAGCTCAGGAAAATTTCTCGAGTTAGAAAAAAAAAAAAAAAAAAAAAAAAAAAAAAAAAAAAAAAAAAAAAAATCTTCTTTTTTTTCTATTAAATTGATGTTTTCATTCTTTTGACCTTGTCGAAAGTAAAAAAGTGAAGACATCAAATTAAGAAAGAAACAAGGAAGCTTTTTTTTTTTTTTTTTTTTTTTTTTTTTTCCGATGTGGAAAATTCTTCCAGAGCTCTGAGAATTTTTCCCAGTCGGTTTCTAGAAGCAACTCGCTCATGTATTTAAACCACTCGCGTTTCAGCTTCAGATCAGTCTGTGCTGTGCACTCAACGTGGATACACGCTTCTCACTCTCCTGGGAAGAGCTTCTGTGAAGGTATGTGAACATTTTTTCCTTACTCTTTTGTATTTCATAGACAAGAAATAATTATTGAGTCATCCATTTCATAGAAATGTAGTCTTATTTCCTTTCAATACTTTGACGTAGGGTAATATTTTTCACCCCTGCTACTGTTTTTGCTTTTCAAGGCTAGAAATGTTTTACTCAATAGCCGTTTTCATAGAAAACATGCTTTTCTTTCGTATACTGATATATTTTGTGAAATTTTAACAAATGACTTTCAACAAGGCAAGATCATGTGACCCACAATTGACTCCATCAGTCAGGATCAACGGGTCACGATTGTTCCATCGTGTACTGATATATTTTGTGAAACTTTAACAAATCCTTTTCAACAAGGCAAGATCATGTGATCCACGGCTGGCTAGACCCGTCAGTATAATTGGATCACGGTTGTTCCATCATATACTGATATATTGTGTGAAACGTTAACAAATTCCTTTCAAGAAGCCAAGATCTTGTGATCCACAGCTGACTCCATTAGTCAGGAAAAACGGATCACGATTTTATAAACCGTATACTAATATATTTTGTAAAACTTTAACAAATCCCTTTCAACAGGGCAAGATCTCGTGATCCATAGCTGGCTAGAGCAGTCAGGATCAACGGATCACGATGGTTCCATCGTATACTGATATAATTTGTGAATCTTTAACAAGGCAAGATCTCGTGATCCACAGCTGACTAGACCCGTCAGGATTAACGGATCACGATAGTTCCATTGTATACTGATATATTTTGCGGAACTTCAACAAATCGTTTTCAACAAGGCAAGATCCCATGATCCATAGCTGACTCCATCAGTCAGGATAACGGATCACGATGGTTCCATCGTACACTGATATATATTTTGTGAAATGTTAACAAATGACTTTCAAGAAGGCAAAATCATGTTATTCAATAGAATTATTCAATCGTATACTGGTATATTCTGATAAAACAACAGAATGATCCAATTTTGAATACGATCCCAATATGTTTTTATAAAATCCATTTCATATTTTGTAAAACGTGAACGAATGACTTTCAAGCTGGCTGCATGGGTGTTTTTTTCGTGGTTTTTCCCCATGTGTAACGTGAATACGAGCCAGTTTCCTTTCCAAAGTCCTCCACGAAGGCATTTCTCAAGGCAAATAGCTCTCAAATCCGAATCGACTTGACCTTTCTCCAACTTCCACGGTGTCATTTGAAATCCATTGAACCAACCCATCAAGACCAGTATGAAACGAAACACACACAAAAATCTGTGGCCACTTTCCCGAATAACGAAACGCGGGGAGTCCACAGCCCAGACTGAACCGAAGCGAAACAAGAAATGCTTCCAAAGAAAGTTCAGTCTGAAAAAAAAAAAAATAAAAGGGTGTCTCATCGATCGAGTCGGCTGTTGGAAAGAAAATGTCTGACAGCTGAAAACAATCTCCACACACCTTCACAAAACCTCTTTCCAGGAGGAAGAAGCGTGTATTCAGCTCCAGTGCACACCACAGACTGATTTAAAGCCGAAACTCGAGTGGTTTAAATAGATGAGAACCCTCTATAAAAATAATTTGAATATATCTGGTTTTCTGAATCAAACCGACTGGGAAAAAATTCTCAGAAATCAGAAAAAAATTCTGAATTGTGAAGAAAAAACAAAAAAACTTTTGGTTAATTTTTATCATGTCTTCTAGACATGATAAAAATTAACTCCCTTTCCTTTTTGTCTGGGAATGTTGTCTCACTCTTTCTAAAATAGACTATGACTCATTCTTGTGGAATTCTGTTAGGCTTTTACTTTCGATTGGGTTTTGACTTTGTTTCAATTCCCCAGTTAACTATAAATGCATTCCGCGTTTCACTTCAGATCCGTGTGGGCTGTGGAAGAGCCAACACGTCTCTCTCTTTACCCAATCCCATGATATTCTTTAAGAATTTCTTACCCATTTGTCAAAGAAGGGCATTATAATTTAAGAATTTATGAATTTGGAACATGTCACCCATGGCAAATCTAAAATCTTGGAAGTGGATACTGGAAAGCCCCGCTCTGAAAGTAATTCTGAGTTCTAGCATGGGACATTTTTTAGATCAATAAGTTAAACTATTTTTCTAGTCTCATATTCTCTTGTGACTAGGGTTGCAGATTTGGGTAGAGAGAGACATGTTGCCTCAACAACAGCCCGCACTGTTCTGAACAGAAACGTGGAATGCTTTTATAGAAAAGTGAAGAGTTGGAAGTGAAAGTCGAAAAACGAAATGGAATCGGCTGGGAAAAATTTCTCAGAGCTCAGAAAAAAATTCTGAGTCGTGGAGAAAAAAAAAAAGAAAAAAAATATAATATATATATTATATAATATATATTATAAATACTTTTTGTTAATTTTTATCATGTCTTTGGGAATGGTGTCTCCCACTTTCTAAAAATAGACCATGACTCACCCTTTCTAAAGAATAGAATTCCAAGAAAAGACTGGGTTCTGGTCTATTTTTAGAAACGGTGAGATAACATTCCCAGATAAAAGGGGGATGAGTTAATTTTTATCATGTCTAGAAGACATGATAAAAATTAACAAAAAAGTTTTTTTTTTTTTTTTTTTTTTTCCACATCTCAGAATTTTTTTCTGAGCTCTGAAAATATTTTCCCAGCCGATCTCATTTCGTTTTTCGACTTTCAACTTTTCTCTTTTCTATAAAAGTATTTCGAGTTTCTGTTCAGAACACTGTGGGCTGTTGAAAAGGCAACACGCCTCCCTCTCTACCCTAATCGGGAATCCAAGGTGTTCTTAAGAAGAATTCTTTGAGAATCTCTTAACCTTTCTGAACTTTAGACGAGCTAGCTGGATGTTTCTTCATTTCTTATTCAAGTATGGGTTCAAAGGATTCTTTTAAATAGTTGCAAGTAAAACGTTGTATCATTTTCTGTTGATCATGAATCTATTAAAAAATTTCAATGCCTAGTTTTAGGGCTACCTATACCCAACATGATTTATATGTTTTACTCTACGTTTCAGATGAGACCCTCTCTTAAAAACATGAATTTCCTATTCAAAGTTGAAATGATTTTCCAAAAGCATGATCCTTTAAAAAAAAAAAAAAACATGTGTGTTTGTGTAGGTGTGGTGGGACGGTTAGATTTCTTCTCTTACGAGATAGTCATCTCCACGAGATGTGTTTTGGATATCTTTTCCACCTTCTCGTGGTCGCTGAAATCTCGTGAAGGCTCAAGTGAAAAGGGGTCGTTTATTTTGACTCACAACCATGTTATATTTTTTTGGATATCTCCTCCAACGACTCGTGGAACTCTTTTCCCTGAAATCAGGTATGTTTAGCAAGCCCTCTGAAGTGAAGCTCGGAATACTTTGACAAATCCCGTCGAGTGGATTCTGAAACCATTTTTAAAGGATCTCAGAGAAACACCCATGAAGACAATAGCAAAGTGTCGTTTTTTCGGAAAGGATGAAGCAGGCTGATGGTGAGAGAAGTTGCTGTAAAATGTTTTTTTCTTAGAAATTTGAAAAAAAAAAATAGAGAGTAGTAAGACACAGCCTCTTTTTTCGAAACTGAGTAGGAGGGTCATTTTGAGATGTGCTGGAAAATATTTTCTGAGAGATTTGAAAAAAATTTTTTAAAATAAAAAAATATATATATTATATAATATATATTATAAATACTTTTTGTTCATTTTTATCATGTCTTCAGACATGATAAAAATGAACGACATCTCTCTTTTTTCTTTGAAACCTCTCTCAACCTATCTCGTCCTGTTTCTCAAGTAACATTCCTTTCCTGAAAAGCTAATTTCTTTAGACACCTAAGACAACAGGTAGAGACATCCTTCGAACCAAAAAGAGAGTAGAGATCCTTTTGAATAATGTCGAATAGACAAAACATGAGTAGCCATTTCCGTTCTATGCTTTTTCCTAGGGACTATCCACGAAGGGTCCTGTTTTGTTCACGACCCGTGGTTTACCCGTGAAGTAAACACGTAGGCTCGAAACTTTCTAACATTTCAACCTCCACGGTGCAGTTTGAAAGGAAGGTGTCCCACCCATCATCCCAGCTATGAAATGAAACGTCAAAACAGTGCACACGTTCGAGAATAAGAACCTTTGTAGCTATTTGGGGGTCTCTACAGCACAGACTCAACAGAAACAAAACGATAAAAACTTTCATAGATCACAGAGAGTGGATGCTTAAAAATAAGGTGATGTCTCATCGATCAAATCAGCTGGAAATAAATGTCTAAGAGCTGTGAAGAATGGATGGCCTACCTTCACAAAAGCCCTTTCTAGGAGGGAAAAACATATATCCAAGCAGAATACACAGCACAGACTGATGTTAAGTCGAAACTCGAGTGATTTCAATACACAAGTATGAATTCGTTCTACTAACCCTTTAGATAGGTCTCATTTGACTCATCGAGTCGAGGGGAAAAATATTTCTATGACGTGTTGGCTTTTCAACAGCCTACACTGTTCTGAACTGAAACGTAGAATGCTTTTATAGAAAAGAGAATAATTGAAAGTGAAAGTAAAAAAACGAAATCGGATCGGCTGGGAAAATTTCTGAGCCGAGAAAAAATTCTGAGTCAGACAAATAATAATAATAATAATAATAACCCTTCCTTTTTTCTTTTTTAATTTGATGTCTTCACTTTTTGAATTTCTACAAAGTTAAAAGAGTGAAGACATCAAATTAATAAAGAAAAAGGAAGAGTTTTTTTTTTTTTTTTTTTTTTCAATCTCATAATTTTTCCTGAGCTCTGAAATTTTTTTCCCAGCTGATCCCATTTCGTTTTTTGACATTTACTTTCAATTTTTCTCTTTTCTATAAAAGTATTCCGTGTTTCTGTTCAAAACTGCGTGGGCTGTTGAAAAGACAACACGTCTCCCTCTCTCTGCCCAAATCTGGAACCCATAATGTTCTTAAGAAGAATTTTTTGAAAATCTCTTACGATTTCTGAACTTTAGACAAATATAATGTTTCTTTTCGTATTTAGAAGCTCAAAGTGTTGTTTTTAAACACTTTTTAGTGAAACAGTGTATCATTTTCTGTTTGTCATAAATTTATTAAAATAATGTCAATGCCCAATTTTTATGGCTATGGATCCGACATGATTCCTATGTTTACTTAGTATACGTTTTAGAGGAGATCCTCTTTTAAACATGAATTTCGTATGATTAAGAGTTGAAATGATTTTCCCAGAGGCATGATCCTTTTTAAAACATGCGTGTGTATGTGTTGTAGGGTTAGTTTTGTCTCTTACGAGTTAGTCTGGCTGTTCTCCACGGGATGTATTTTGGATATCTTCTCCACACTCTCGTGGTCGTTGAAATCTCGTGATCGTTCAAGCGAAAAGGGTTCATTTATTCATTTGGATTCAAGTGATTTCCGTTCGGAAAATCTAGATTTCCTCCGTTGAGAGCGACGAGTCCAAATCATTTCAAAGCTGTTTGGAAAACCCATTCACTTCTACAGCTACGAGGAAATTGGACAATGCTGATCTGAAAAGCAGAATGTCTGTATACGTATCACGTTGAGAGACTCCTTTCTAAAGGATCTCAGAGAAAAATGGGACACATTCTTGAAAAACAAAATTGAAAAAACATGTCGTCTTTCGCAAAGGATGAAGCAGGCTCATGTTGTGAGATGTTGCTGGAAAATATTGTTTTTTCTTAGAAAGTTGAAAAAATTGAAAATAGTGAGACACAGTGTCTTGTCGGACACGAAATCGGATCGGCTGGGAAAATTTCTGAGCCGAGAAAAAGTTCTGAGTCAGAAAATAATAATAATAATAATTATTATTATTATTATAATAACCCTTCCTTTTTTCTTTTTAATTTGATGTCTTCACTTTTTGACTTTCTACAAGGTCAAAAGAGTGACGACATGAAATTTATAAAAAAAAAGAAATAGTTTTTTTTTTTTTTTTTTTTTTTTTTTTTTCAATCTCAGAATTTTTCCTAAGCTCTGAAAAATTTTTTCCCAGCCGATTCCATTTCGCTTTTTGACTTTCACTTTCAACTCTTCTCTTTTCTATAAAAGTATTCCACGTTTTTGTTCAGAACAGTGTGGGCTGTTGAAAAGGTAACATGGGTCCCTCTCTCTCTACTCAAATCTGGAACCCATGATGATCTTAAGTAGAATTCTTTAAAAATCTCTTACGATTTCTGAACTTTAGACAAGTTGGATGTTTCTTTTCGTATTTCGAAGCTATGGATGGATCAAAGAAGGCGATTCCAATGGAATGACTTGCGAATTTGGAACATGTTACTGTTGAAAACATTTGGGGGGAAAGTATATCCTTTGAGGCTGTACTAAACATGAGTTTTCTGTAGAGAATTGAAATACGTTTCCCAAAAGGCAGGATGATTTTAAAAAAAAAAATGGGCGTGTGTATATATATGTGTGGGATGCTCAGCTTTCTCTCTTACAAGAGAAACTTCCTCTATTCCTTTTCTCCACGTGATGTTTTATGGATATCTTCTCCAACATCTCGTGGTTACTGAAATGGGTCTCTAGCGAAAGGGTTTGATTTTGTCTCAAGGAATTTTTGTACTGCTGATCCAGGTGTCCCCCGCTTCACGCTATCCATCTTCGCCCATTTCTAAAGAATCTCAGAGAAAACTAAAAGCGAGATCGCAAAAAAGAAATAGCCTCCAGTGAACACAATTCCAACAACAGTGGATAGCTTTTTGGGGTCCTTCCAGATATATTACCGGTGACCGACAGGTTGTTCAGGGTCTACAGCACAGACTCAATGTACCCCCTTTTGTCTGAGAATGTTGTCTCACCGTTTCTAAAAATAGACCAGAACCCATTCTTTTCTTGGAATTCTATTCTTTAGAAAGGATGAGTCATGGTCTATTTTTAGAAACGGTGAGACAACATTCCTAGACAAAAGGGAATAGTTAATTTTTATCATGTCTAGAAGACATGATAAAAATTAACAAAAAGTATTTATAATATATATTTATATAATATATATTATATAATATATATATTATATATTTTTTCTTTTTTTTTCTGACTCAGAATTTTTTTCTCGGCTCTCAGAAATTTTTCCCAGCCGATCCCATTTTGCTTTTTGACTTTCACTTTCAATTCTTCTCTTTTCTATAAAAGTATTCCACGTTTTTGTTCAGAACAGTGTGGGCTGTTGAAAATGTAACATGTCTCCCTCTCTCTTTACCCAAATCTGGAACCCATGATGATCTTAAGAAGAATTCTTTAAGAATCTCTTACGATTCCTGAACCTTAGACAAGCTGAATGTTTCTTTTTCGTATTTCGAAGCTATTGATGGATCAAAGAAGAAGATTTCAATGGAATGACTTCATCGTTCTAGAATAGAATATTTTTTGAAATCTCTTCCTACTTTCGTCTACACAGAAATGCTTTTCACGAAAGTTAGGTCCTCTTTTACATTTTCTTTTTAAATAGTTGTTCAAAGGGATTTTCGTTCTGCTGATTCAGGTTTCCCGCGCTTCACGCTACCCATCCTCACCATTCCTAAAGGATCTCAGAGAAAATTGAAAGGGAGATCGCGAAAAAGAAATACCCTCCAGTAAACACAGCTCCAACGACAGTGGATAGATTTTTTCGGTCCTTCTAGATATATCACCGGTGACCGATAGGTTGTTCAGCCACATGGGTGTCACGAAAAGGCACACGATGCCTGTTTCCCTCGCTAAAATGTTTCTTCGGAAAAGGGAAAGTTTTTTTCCCACCCCTTTGGAGATTCCTTTTCCGAATCGATACCTAAACCCATCGGCCAGAAAAATAAATTTTTTAAGAACTTGCCGTTTCTGAAATATATTACAAACATACGTATTCATTCTAATATTGTTAACAAATTGGATGAACTAGTCTGTAAACTCTAAATTTCTTAAGTGATTCCATCATCATGAGATTTTAGTGTTATTTCATCAATCTTTTAAGTACTATTTGTGTCTCGTCAAATCCTTTTTATTTGAGATGGATCATAGCTAAACAAAATGTTTGAAATAGCATGATAAGAAGGAAACGAAACACATGTTAGCAAATATTTACGTGACATAAATATTATCTAATTATTTCCACGAATCCAGCTAACTCAAACTGCCTATAAATTGTTTTGGGGAGTTAAACTCATCTTGTCACAGGCTTTAGCTAAATACATAATGTATTAGAAACTCCTTAGACTTAAACAATATAGTTGTAAGAGGTTAGAAGAAAGAAATAATAATACGGTTCTTCCAAGCTACTTTACGGAAGATTCACGAAGCATTGTAAGACAATAAATAAAATCCTAAAATACATGTATGCATAATTTATTAAAAATATTACAATGAATACTTATCTTATATTGGGTTTCAAGAGTAGAAAGGTTCTTCAAAAAATTTATTTTTCTGGCCGATGGGTTTGGGTATCGATTCGGAAAAGGAATCTCCAAAGGGGAGGGAAAAAAACTTTCCCTTTTCCGAAGAAACATTTTAGGGAGGGAAACAGGCATGGTGTGCCTTTTCGTGACACCCGTGTGGCTGAACAACCTATCGGTCACCGGTGATATCTCTAGAAGGACCGAAAAAATCTATCCACTGTCGTTGGAGCTGTGTTCACTGGAGGGTATTTCTTTTTCGCGATCTCCCTTTCAATTTTCTCTGAGATTCTTTAGGAATGGGTGAGGATGGGTAGCGTGAAGCGCGGGAAACCTGAATCAGCAGAACGAAAATCCCTTTGAACAACTATTTAAAAAGGAAATGTAAAAGAGGACCTAACTTTCGTGAAAAGCATTTCTGTGTAGACGAAAGTAGGAAGAGATTTCGAAAAATATTCTATCCTAGAACGATGAAGTCATTCCATTGAAATCTTCTTCTTTGATCCATCAATAGCTTCGAAATACGAAAAAGAAACATTCAGCTTGTCTAAGGTTCAGGAATCGTAAGAGATTCTTAAAGAATTCTTCTTAAGATCATCATGGGTTCCAGATTTGGGTAAAGAGAGAGGGAGACATGTTACCTTTTCAAATGCCCACACTGTTCTGAACAAAAACGTGGAATACTTTTATAGAAAAGAGAAGAATTGAAAGTGAAAGTCAAAAAGCAAAATGGGATCGGCTAGGAAAAATTTCTGAGAGCCGTGAAAAAAATTCTGAGTCAGAAAAAAAAAGAAAAAATATATAATATATATATTATATAATATATATTATAAATACTTTTTGTTAATTTTTATCATGTCATCCCCTTTTGTCTAGGAATGTTGTCTCACCGTTTCTAAAAATAGACCATGACTCATCCTTTCTAAAGAATAGAATTCCAAGAAAAGAATGTGTTCTGGTCTATTTTTAGAAACGGTGAGACTACATTCTCAGACAAAAGGGGGTACATTGAGTCTATGCTGTAGACCCTGAACAACCTGTCGGTCACCGGTAATATATCTGGAAGGACCCCAAAAAGCTATCCACTGTCGTTGGAATTGTGTTCACTGGAGGCTATTTCTTTTTTGCGATCTCGCTTTTAGTTTTCTCTGAGATTCTTTAGAAATGGGCGAAGATGGATAGCGTGAAGCGGGGGACACCTGGATCAGCAGTACAAAAATCCCTTGAGACAAAATCAAATCCTTTCGCTAGAGATCATTTCAGTTACCACGAGATGTTGGAGAAGATATCCATAAAACATCACGTGGAGAAAAAGAATAGAAGAAGTTTCTCTTGTAAGAGAGAAAGCTGACCATCCCACACATATATATACACACGCCCATTTTTTTTTTTTTTTTTAAATCATCCTGCCTTTTGGGAAACGTATTTCAATTCTCTACAGAAAACTCATGTTTAGTATAGCCTCAAAGGATATACTTTCCCCCCAAATGTTTTCAACAGGTAACATGTTCCAAATTCGCAAGTCATTCCATTGGAATCGCCTTCTTTGATCCATCCATAGCTTCGAAATACGAAAAGAAACATCCAACTTGTCTAAAGTTCAGAAATCGTAAGAGATTCTTAAAGAATTCTTCTTAAGATCATCATGGGTTCCAGATTTGGGTAGAGAGAGAGGGAGACATGTTACCTTTTCAACAGCCCACACTGTTCTGAACAAAAACGTGGAATACTTTTATAGAAAAGAGAAGAGTTGAAAGTGAAAGTCAAAAAACGAAATGGGATTGGCTGGGAAAAAATTTTTCAGAACTCAGGAAAAATTCTGAGATTGAAAAAAAAAAAAAAAAAAAAACTATTGCTTTTTCTTTATTAATTTGATGTCTTCACTTTTTGGCTTTCTACAAGGTCAAAAGAGTGACGACATCAAATTAAAAAAGAAAAAAGGAAGGGTTATTATTATTATTATTATTTTTTTTTTTTTTTCTGACTCAGAACTTTTTCTCGGCTCAGAAATTTTCTCAGCCGATCCGATTTCGTTTTTTCACTTTCACTTTCAGTTCTTCTGTTTTCTATAAAAGTTTTTCCACGTTTTTGTTCAGAACTGTGAGTGCTGTTGAAAAGGCAACACGTCTCTCTCTTAAACATAGAAATTTATCCTGAGCTCTGAGAATTTTTCTCCCTTCGATTCGATGAGTCAAATGAGACCTATTTAAAGAGTTACTACAACAAATTCATACTTGTATATTGAAATCACTCCAGTTTCGACTTGACATCAGTCTGTTCTGAACTGTGTATTCTACTTGGATACATACTTTTCCCTCCTAGAAAGAGCTTCTGTGAAGGTAGGTCAACCTTTTTCTCACAGCTCTTAGACATTTTTTTTTTCCAACTGACTCGATCGACGAGATTTCACCCTATTTTTAAGAATAAACTCTCTGTGATCTATGAAAGTCTTTCCCGTTTCGTTTCCGTTCAGTCCGTTGACTGTAGATTCTGAACAAATTGTCCTTACTCTGGAAAGCGTCTACTGTTTTGACGTTTCATTTCATAGCTGTAACGATTGATGGGAGAAAGTTTACAGCATCCGTGTTGGTCTACGGGTGAACAATGGGTCGCCACTCAGCACAATGGAGACCCGGTGTTCGACTTTAGGAAAAAGTGGTGAACCCGTGTTGATCGCTTCCCGTGTTTTGTTTTTATTAGACATTATAAAAAAATAAACTCTACTCTCCTTTTGGTTCGAAGGATGTCTCAACCTGTTGTCTTAGGTTTCTAAAGAAATTAAATTTTCAAGAAAGGAATGTTCTATATTTGAGAATCAGGACAAGATAGGTTGAGAGAGGTGTCAAAGAAAAAAGGGAGATGTCGTTCATTTTTATCATGTCTGAAGACATGATAAAAATGAACAAAAAGTATTTATAATATATATTATATAATATATACATTTTTTTAAAATTTTTTTTTCAAATCTCTCAGAAAATATTTTCCAGCTGATCTCAAAATGGCCCTTCTACTCAATTTCGAAACAAGACACTGTGTCTTACTATTTTCAATTTTTTCAACTTTCTAAGAAAAAACAATATTTTCCAGCAACATCTCACAACATGAGCCTGCTTCATCCTTTGTGAAAGACGACACGTTTTTTTCAATTTTGTTTTTCAAGAATGTGTCCCATTTTTCTCTGAGATCCTTTAGAAAGGAGTCTCTCAACGTGATACGCATACAGACATTCTGCTTTTCAGATCAGCATTGTCCAATTTCCTCGTAGCTGTAGAAGTGAATGGGTTTTCCAAACAGCTTTGAAATGATTTGGACTCGTCGCTCTCAACGGAGGAAATCTAGATTTTCCGAACGGAAATCACTTGAATCCAAATGAATAAATGAACCCTTTTCGCTTGAACTATCACGAGATTTCAACGACCACGAGAGTGTGGAGAAGATATCCAAAATACAACCCGTAGAGAACATCCAGACTAACTCGTAAGAGACAAAACTAACCCTACAACACATACACACGCATGTTTTAAAAAGGATCATGCCTCTGGGAAAATCATTTCAACTCTTAATCATACGAAATTCATGTTTAAAAGACTAAGTAAACATAGGAATCATGTCGGATCCATAGTCATAAAAATTGGGCATTGACATTTTTTAAAAAAAATTTATGACAAACAGAAAATGATACACTGTTTCACTAAAAAGAGTTTAAAAACAACATTTTGAGCTTCTAAATACGAAAAGAAACATTATATTTGTCTAAAGTTCAGAAATCGTAAGAGATTTTCAAAAAATTCTTCTTAAGAACATTATGGGTTCCAGATTTGGGCAGAGAGAGGGAGACGTGTTGTCTTTTCAACAGCCCACGCACTTTTGAACAGAAACACGGAATACTTTTATAGAAAAGAGAAAAATTGAAAGTAAATGTCAAAAAACGAAATGGGATCAGCTGGGAAAAAAATTTCAGAGCTCAGGAAAAATTATGAGATTGGAAAAAAAAAAAAAAAAAAAAAACTCTTCCTTTTTCTTTATTAATTTGATGTCTTCACTCTTTTAACTTTGTAGAAATTCAAAAAGTGAAGACATCAAATTA
This sequence comes from Stegodyphus dumicola, assembly GCF_044657685.1. NCBI lineage: Eukaryota > Metazoa > Arthropoda > Arachnida > Araneae > Eresidae > Stegodyphus > Stegodyphus dumicola. Next base: position 89,538,019 of record NC_140774.1, on the reverse strand, counting down.
AAAAAGAAAAAAGGAAGGGTTATTATTATTATTATTATTATTTGTCTGACTCAGAATTTTTTCTCGGCTCAGAAATTTTCCCAGCCGATCCGATTTCGTTTTTTTACTTTCACTTTCAATTATTCTCTTTTCTATAAAAGCATTCTACGTTTCAGTTCAGAACAGTGTAGGCTGTTGAAAAGGCAACACGTCATAGAAATATTTTTCCCCTCGACTCGATGAGTCAAATGAGACCTATCTAAAGGGTTAGTAGAACGAATTCATACTTGTGTATTGAAATCACTCGAGTTTCGACTTAACATCAGTCTGTGCTGTGTATTCTGCTTGGATATATGTTTTTCCCTCCTAGAAAGAGCTTTTGTGAAGGTAGGCCATCCATTCTTCACAGCTCTTAGACATTTATTTCCAGCTGATTTGATCGATGAGACATCACCTTATTTTTAAGCATCCACTCTCTGTGATCTATGAAAGTTTTTATCGTTTTGTTTCTGTTGAGTCTGTGCTGTAGAGACCCCCAAATAGCTACAAAGGTTCTTATTCTCGAACGTGTGCACTGTTTTGACGTTTCATTTCATAGCTGGGATGATGGGTGGGACACCTTCCTTTCAAACTGCACCGTGGAGGTTGAAATGTTAGAAAGTTTCGAGCCTACGTGTTTACTTCACGGGTAAACCACGGGTCGTGAACAAAACAGGACCCTTCGTGGATAGTCCCTAGGAAAAAGCATAGAACGGAAATGGCTACTCATGTTTTGTCTATTCGACATTATTCAAAAGGATCTCTACTCTCTTTTTGGTTCGAAGGATGTCTCTACCTGTTGTCTTAGGTGTCTAAAGAAATTAGCTTTTCAGGAAAGGAGTTGTCTTAGGTTTCTAAAGTAATTAGCTTTTCAGGAAAGGAATGTTACTTGAGAAACAGGACGAGATAGGTTGAGAGAGGTTTCAAAGAAAAAAAGAGAGATGTCGTTCATTTTTATCATGTCTGAAGACATGACAAAAATGAACAAAAAGTATTTATAATATATATTATATAATATATATATTATATAATATGTCGTTCATTTTTATCATGTCTGAAGACATGATAAAAATGAACAAAAAGTATTTATAATATATATTATATAATATATATATTTTTTTATTTTTAAAACTTTTTTTCAAATCTCTCAGAAAATATTTTCCAGCTCATCTCAAAATGACCCTCCTACTCAGTTTCGAAAAAAGAGACTGTGTCTTACTACTCTCTATTTTTTTCAAATTTCTAAGAAAAAAACAGCAACTTCTCTCAGCATGAGCCTGCTTCATCCTTTCCGAAAAAACGACACATTGCTATTGTCTTCATGGATGTTTCTCTGAGATTCTTTAAAAATGGTTTCAGAATCCACTCGACGGGATTTGTCAAAGTATTCCGAGCTTCACTTCAGAGGGCTTGCTAAACATACCTGATTTCAGGGAAAAGAGTTCCACGAGTCGTTGGAGGAGATATCCAAAAAAATATAACATGGTTGTGAGTCAAAATAAACGACCCCTTTTCACTTGAGCCATCACGAGATTTCAGCGACCACGAGAAGGTGAAGATATCCAAAACACATCTCGTGGAAATGACTATCTCGTAAGAGAAGAAATCTAACCGTCCCACCACACCTACACAAACACACGTTTTTTTTTTTTAAAGTATCATGCTTTTGGAAAATCATTTCAACTTTGAATAGGAAATTCATGTTTTTAAGAGAGGGTCTCATCTAAAACGTAGAGTAAAACATATGAATCGTGTTGGGTATAGGTAGCCCTAAAACTAGGCATTGAAATATTTTAATAGATTCATGATCAACGGAAAATGATACAGCGTTTTACTTGCAACTATTTAAAAGAATCCTTTGAACCCATACTTGAATAAGAAATGAAGAAACATCCAGCTAGCTCGTCTGAAGTTCAGAAAGGTTAAGAGATTCTCAAAGAATTCTTCTTAAGAACATCTTGGATTCCCGATTAGGGTAGAGAGGGAGGCGTGTTGCCTTTTCAACAGCCCACAGTGTTCTGAACAGAAACTCGAAATACTTTTATAGAAAAGAGAAAAGTTGAAAGTGAAAGTCGAAAAACGAAATGAGATCGGCTGGGAAAATATTTTCAGAGCTCAGAAAAAAATTCTGAGATGTGAAGAAAAAAAAAAAAAACTTTTTTGTTAATTTGTATCATGTCTTCTAGACATGATAAAAATTAACTCATCCCCCTTTTATCTGGGAATGTTGTCTCACCGTTTCTAAAAATAGACCAGAACCCAGTCTTTTCTTGGAATTCTATTCTTTAGAAAGGATGAGTCATGGTCTATTGTTAGAAAGTGGGAGACATCATTCCCAGACAAAAAGTGGGTTAATTTTTATCATGTCTAGAAGACATGATGTACGTATCCAAATGATCAGAAGGTTGTTGATGCTGGTTCCTTGATCTATTGCACCAAGATATTTTACTGTACATTTATTTACAATTTATTTACAAGCGTTACGCCTCCTGCCATGTACATGATAGACATATTCTGCCACCTGACAGATACGATGCAGTTACCTCAATTAGCGGTAATACGCCCGACATTTTGGCGTGTCCGCTTCCCTTACGTTCTGTAACGCAACTAACTTTTTGTGCGGTGCGCCCTCTGGGCACAAATCACCGCAATCACCGAGGAGGCCAAAACATCTCCCCCCCCCGATGAATTACTTTCATCTTAATACAATCTTCAATATATGCAAACAAGTAAATGAAAAATATAGAATCTGAAAACATACAAAAACCTTCAAAAAGTATAAAATTACATGTTACACTTACCAATCTTATAGCAAAACATCTTATGTCTTACTATATTGAAACGTTAACTATGAGGGTTAAACTAGAACAAACAAATAAAATTATTAGTACAATAGGAAATGAAAATAATAATAAAACATATTCAATATGAAACAAACACTTAAGGGGTCACACGACCCTTGAATGAATCGAAAGATGAATTTTTTTACCTTTTTTCAATTTTGTGCAACTTTTTTAATTCTTATCAAAAATACTCAATATTTTGTTCATTATTAATTTAATGTCTATTCTTTAATTAAATGTACTTGAAATTTGAAAATTATAATAAAAATTGTAAAAACAAATGTTAAATTTTAAGACATTTTTCACATCTAATTAATCTGTACGCACACTGCGTGCACATGTACAAGAAATGTTTTGTACCAAAATGTTTAATTTTTCTTTTTTTATGCAGAAGAATGTTTGAGAATATAACTGAACTAAAAATATTACACAATTCATGCATTTTTAATTTTTTTATGATATATATATTAAATATAATTTTTTTGTTATATTTTGATTTTTACATACCTTATAAAATTGAAACATTTCATTAAAATACCAAAATTTTAGTTTAATTAATTTAGTGTAACATGATAATACTATGGTACAAATTTCAGAAAGATACATTAAAAAGTTTTTGAAATATCATGCGCGACGCATTAAAAAAATACGTTTTGAGATAAAGACCTGTAAAGTTTGCATCGCTATAAAAATGAGTAACATTGTGACTTAATGAGTCTTAACTCGTACTATTTGGTATCTAATTTGTATTTTATGCTTTTTGTTTGTGTTTTGAATACAGTTAATGACAGAATGTATATTTATAATAAGGAAACTGCATCTGAAAAACAATTAACAATGCATTGTTTAAGGAAAGTGATGACACAGTCAACCGTTATCAAGGATACACTATTGCAGATAAAGATATATTTTTCATATACATGAAAGAGAATGCAATGTGCAAACTGTGTTATAAACCTATAAATATTTCTGAGAATAAAAATATATTAATAATCAGTTTCTTGAACAAGATGTTTAAATTTTTGTCGACACACATAACTTATCACAAAATACTGTTACTATTTATAATATTTATATACACAAATTAAAAACCTCCAGGTTCATACATTATTCCTTCTTGATCAATTTTCTGATGTTCTAAACTTGTTTTGGATCTTTTCCTTGCTTTTCGTGCTTCTATAGTGTTTTGCATTGCTCTCTTCTTAGCAGTATTTACACGTTTCATATCACTGCGAAGTTGAGATTTTATTGCATTTATTAGTACAATAGGAAATGAAAATAATAATAAAACATATTCAATATGAAACAAACACTTAAGGGGTCACACGACCCTTGAATGAATCGAATGGATACCCATTTGCCTCATGACAGATAGCCTACCCTTTTTGCCCATGTTAAATAAAATTGCTGCTTCATATACAGCAATTTCTGCAATTCGTTTCCCAGATCCAGAAGTTTTCGGACACATCTGCCATATGAGGGAATTAAAAGATTCATTTGGATTCTGAGTGAAGCTATCAAGGCATCGTTTCAAAAGATCTGGACTTGATAAAGCTTTAAAAACAGGTTTTATAACATCCATGACTGAAGATGGCAAAGTCACTTTATAATGAAATTTACCCACTGAGCCATTTGAAACTGCTTGTTGATATTTACACCATGAGTCTGCACCAGCAGGACAAAATGTATGTAACGGTTCAGCATCAGTTTATCTCGTATGAAAATAAACTGCCCAAATACCCTTACGCATTTCATCAACTGACAAAGCATTTGAGCGAATTGCATTTCCATAATACTGAGTCAGCCTATTTATCATGGTGTCTGTCAGTCGTCCTTTGCCTGATAAAGTTTTACCGTCCTCCAACTTTTTACATCTATAGTCTTGTTTTAGCTTTCTCAGTCGAGTTCCCATTCTTTTTTGTACGTGACCAACACATTCTAGTTTTGAAACAGTTTTATCATCATATGGTTTGCTGTCACGTATAGCAGGGAATGTTCTAGAATCACCATCACCAATATAATTAATATATTTGAGACCTCTTTCAGCTTTATTTTTAAAATTTTTATCATACCATCGACTTCCATTTTTCCTGAAGAACCGATATGATTTTTCTGACAATTTGGCAAATGTTTCATTTGCCACTCTTCGAATGCTTTCCCAGATTTTTTTGCTTTCCATAGATCACATCCTTTACAAGTGGACGAGAGAACTTCAACATCTAAAACCTTCCCTGTTTCAGCACCTATTACAGAACATACTCCAATATTTGAAGTATGTCCTCTCATTTTCCATGTTCCATCACCACTTACGGTGACAGAATTTGATGCAGTTTTGCATACCTCTTCTTCTGCAGCAATTTTCGTACTTTGAATGGCGACAGTTTTTGAAGCTGTATTTATATGTTTGCAGATTTTGTCATAAGCATTCTGTGTCACAGGTTTACCTAGATCCATTACACCACAAAATGTTTCCAGAGGTTCCATACCTTGACCAATGCATCGCATAGCATAAACAATTCGTCTGTTTAATTCAGGAACATTTTTGTGTTCACCAATCAACTTTGAATTATTGAATTCTGTTTTAAAACTACACTTTTCACATTTCACAGAAATTGTTGAAAATAATCCAAAGGGTTTTCTCTCAGAAATATTGACAGAATTACACCACAATTTGCACAGTACATTCTCTTTCAAAAATGTAAACAATATGTCTTTATCCATAATTATATAGCCATGAAAACGATTCACAATGTCAGTATCACTTTCATTAAATAATGCATTGTTAAGCTTTTTCTCGGATGCACTTTTTACATGTTCAATTTGAGTATTATGGTCATCACCTGATGAAACCAAGCTTTTATCAGAAAGTTCCGATCTGATATTCGTGTAGCGGTTGCCGTGGAAGCGACGTTTTTTAGCTCGCTTCCCAGAAGTTCTTTTATTATTTGCCATCACAAATATAATATATAAATATACTTATTATTGCAGCAAAAAGACTAACGCATCAAAAATTCAATATACACCAAATAAATGCTGCAAACGTCAATACAACTTTGCAGAATCAAACAACGTAGTAATAGCTTACGGAAACACGATGTAAACATTCAGAATAAGTATTAAGTTGAGTAGAATCATTGCTACTGATTGCTGACGAAATAAAAATAAGACTTGTAGGCTAGAATGTAGCAACACTCAGTTATATAACGGCTATGACAGCTGTGAGCAAATGACGTGTCCCTTTAAATGTTTATTTACATACGTGATGAAGGTTTCTCGTGTCAGTGACCTTTACGTTTTTAATGATATCTCCTAAACTACACGGAATATTTTAACACGGTTTTTTTTTAAAGTGCGCAGAAATGTTCAAACTAAAACATATATGTTTTTCAAAAAATCGATATTTTTGAAGATTTAAAGGTCGTGAGACCCCTAAGTTAATGTTCTTCAACTGGTAAAAGACACAGTTTTGTAATAGGACGTTTAATGTCCCCGTGCACAGTTTTTAGTCTAACCACTCGGACATTATTGTCTCTTCCAGGAAACACTTCTATTACTCGCCCGAGTTTCCAACGTAATGAAGGCATATTATCTTCTTTAATGATAATTAAGTCATTTAGACGAATATTTCTGCTAGGCTGTCTCCATTTGCTACGCTGCTGTAGTTGGCACAGGTACTCTTTAGACCACCGCTTCCAAAACCCTTGGAACATCTGCTGTGTTAGTTGCCATCTTTGCAATGGAGACACTCGTACTTCGGTTAAATCTTGTTCCGGAACAGCTGTTAAAGAAGTCCCTATAATAAAGTGTCCAGGAGTCAAAGCTGTCAAATCATTGGGATCACTGGAGACCGGTGTTTTTGGCCTCGAATTTAAGCATGCTTCAGTTTGTGCAATTAGAGTTAGAAACTCTTTATAAGTCAAAATTTGAGTTCCAACACATTTCTTTAGATGCAGCTTCATAGATCTAACAGCTGCCTCCCATATACCACCATGATGTAAGCAGCTGGCGGGTTGAATATCCACCTTATGTTTTCATTTGCTAACCACCTTTGAAATTCTGAGGTTGACTGGACAGATGAAACTGCTTCCTTGAGGATTTTATTTGAACCTATAAAATTAGTTCCACAATCACTTCTTATTTCTTGAGGTTTTCCTCTCCTCAAAGCAAATCGTTTTAGAGCAGCTAGGAATGCTTCACTTGATAAGTCGCTAGCAATCTCTAAATGGATAGCCTTTGTAGCTAAACAAACGAAAATACCGATATAACATTTAATTGGTCTTATACCTCTTCCCCTTTTCATTTTCACAGAAAATGGGCCGGCATAATCAACGCCAACCTTTGAAAAGGTTCTACTTGGAATCACTCTACTTGCAGGTAGTTCTTCCATTAATTGAATAGATGTTACTGCTCGTACTCTGCAACATTTTATGCATTTCCAAATGCATTTTTTAGTTTCATTCTTTGCACTTATTATCCAGTATTTCTGTCTTATTGCGGATAACATTAAATGCAACCCTCCGTGTAAATGTTTTTCGTGATAATGCCGTATCATTAATTTTGTGAAGTGATTATTATTTGGCAATATAATGGGATGTTTACTTTCTCTGGTAATTTCTGCGTTTCTTAATCTACCTCCTACTCTTAAAATTTCGTTTTCATCTAGAAATGGATTAAGTGAAATGATTTTGCTTTTAGTTTTAATCGGTTGTTCTGTCTTTAAAGCCTTAACTTCTTCTGAAAATTCATTAAGTTGAACATTTCTTATAATAAATTCTGAAGCCTTCCGTAACTCATAGGCGGTAAGCACACCAGATTGCTTTTCACGAGCGGATTTACAGTTGTTCACGAAGCGCAGAACATAAGCCATTATTCCCAGTACTTTGTTTAAATTTCCGTACAGTTCAAGATTTAGTAACGGTTCTGTAGATTCCACAAGTGTTTTCAAAGTAACACATTTTCGTTCTTCACTAACGTTTTGCAAGTCAGCTTCGGTATTCATTTCGCTCGTAAGTTTATCAGCAGGGTTAGTCTTGCCACTGCAAAAGTACCAGTTGTTTAAAATTGTTTTCTCCTTGATTTCTACCACACGATTTCTAACAAATTGTTTCCACTCGTTGGCAGATCCCTTGATCCAGTGAATGCAAATTTGGGAATCAGTCCAGTAAAATATATTTCCCTTATCCAACTGCGGAAATATCGATTGCAAATACGAACCTAATCTTGCAGAAATTAATGTTCCCAAAAGTTCAAGCCTAGGGAGTGTTACCCTTTTTAATGGAGCCAAACGGGATTTCGACATTATGAAACTTGTTTTACATTTATTTTTCTTCTTAAATCTAAAATATGCTACGGCACCATAACACTTGGGACTGGCATCAGAAAATATGTGAACTTCTATAAACTTCCAACACATATCACTGAAGTACTGTCTGGGAATTTCGAAAAACTTTATTTTTTCAACTTCTTTTAACCATTCCTGAAATATGAATTCTGTATCAAGGGGAACACTTTCGTCCCATTGAATACCCTTTTCCCACATAGTTTGCTTTAAGAGTTTAATTCGAACAGTAAATGGATTCATAATTCCTAAGGGATCAAAGAGCATACCACATGCTGCTAAAATGATGCGTTTAGTTACTTTGAGATTTTGTAACTTCTCAAACTGAGATACATCTATTTTCAAATTACCATTGACATTGTCCCAGATAAGACCTAAAATTTTCAACGGTACCAAAGAGTCTTCAGATGTTTCACGAGAGTCAATTCCATTAAGTTTCTATAGTTCATTCAGCTCAGGTGAGTTTGAAACCCATCTACGTAAATTCATACTGGTCTCGCTAAGAATGAAAATCATGTCCTTGCTTAAATGTAAGGCCTTTGCTACATTAACTGTCCCAGAAATTAAATCATCTACGTAAAGCTCTTTTAACATACTGCATGCCTCTTCGTAGGCATCTTCATACTTTTTTAAATGCAGTCTTATTGTAGCTGTTAATAAATAAGGTGAGCACTTAACCCCGAAAGGAACTCGATTGTGTTGGAGTTGGAGAACTTGTAAGTTGGGATTACTGTGATCGAGATTTGACCCTTCCTCACTTATCCACAAAAAATTAAAAAAAATCCCTGTCTTCTTTAGCTAAGCCTACCTCTAAAAATGCACGCTGAATGTCGGCACAAAACGCAATTGAATGTACCCTGAATTTAATGATAATCTTTAGCAAATCAGGATTTAAATTAGGTCCGCTTTCCAAACAATCATTAAGTGATAAATTTCCCTTACTTTTAGAAGAAGCGTCAAAAACTATTCGAACCTTTGTAGAATCCTTCTGCTCGCGCACTACCGCGTGATGAGGCATGTAATACCCCGTTTTCAAACTACTATTTAAATACGTATCTACCCGTTCCACTATACCATCTCTCAAGTGTTCATTAATTATCTCATTATATTTTAAATATAGCTCGCTATTTTTCTGAAACTTATTATTTAAAAATTGTAAACGCTGTTTCGCGATTTCATAATTGTTATTTAAACCTTCAACACCCTCTTTCCACAATAATCGAGTTTCATACCTTTTATTCTTGTAAGCTGTATTTCGTTCAAATGACTCTAAAATTTCTTTATCTGATAGAGATATTTCTTTATCCGAACTTATTCCAATTGCTTCTAATTCCCATAATTTTTTAACTCTTTCATAATCTAAGTCCTCATTTACAACGGTTATATGATTAACTCTTGCGTCCTTACACTTTGATCCTTCGTCCTTGCCTTGAATCACAAAACCGAAAGTGCTTTCTGTTGCGACTAATTTTTTACAAATCTTCACGTTTCGTTCTCCTAAAATTTCCCAAATATAATCCGAACCTATTAATACTTGAATTTCGTCACTCGTACCAGCATCTGCTAATTCTATTCCCTTCTCAAACGCCATCTTTCGTATCCACCGAGAAGGAACTTTTACTTGCCCTAGTGTTATAGAATCAATGACTATTGCGTTAATTTTTATCTTTTTACTGGGATGGCTTACATTTTGCAATACGATTTCTACGATATCATACAAGCGCTCTTTTGCATCTTTGCATCCAAATGTGAAAATAATAAGAGCTTCTTTATTAATAATTTTCAACCCCAGTGAATCAACCACTTCTCGTAAGATGAATGACTTTGTTGACCCTGAATCTAGCATACAACGTAATACCTTTTCGTTTCCCCCTTTACACCTAACTGTTGCTGAAAACGTCTGTAAAAGAACGGAAGTCGGTGGTTTAATTTTGTTATTATTTTCATTACATAAGAGCGAAAGAGAAGGTTCAGGGATTCGCGTTTGTTTTGTCTGATTGGAAGTATCCGTCTTTAAATCTTTCGATGCGGCGTCACATATTAACGAATTATGTAAACCTTGGACCTTGCATAGTCTGCATTTTTCATCTTTATGAGCACAGAAACGCCTTGGATGCCCTTTCGAAAAGCAAATAAAACATAAACCTCGATCCATTAATGCCTTTCGGCGAGCCTTTAAATCAAGTGCGCAATCATGATTCATATGACAAGCAGATAAACAAAATATGCAGACATTTTGATTCTCTTTCTTAGGCGGGGTAGAGAACTTTCAATTTGGATTAAAATGTGATTTTTGAAAGTGTTTAGAGGGAGTTTCGCTTTGACTAGTTAATACTGAAGCACCTTGCTTATTCGTACTGTAAATATTTCTTTTACAATGCATGTAAGATTTATTTTGATAACCTTGATGGGAACTTTTGTTTCGTATTGATGTTTCATTTACATCAAAATTCTTAGAACTCGCTAACATCATTGATGTTTCCCTACATTTCACTTCCGTTTTCAAGAACGTTAGTAGTTCATTAACATCGAAATTTTGTTTATCACTTCTTTTCCTAGTGAATTCTAGAGTTAAATTCTCGGGTATTAACTTTAACAAAATAGGGGATAATAAATGTCCATAAGAACCACTAGTAACATTTAAAGAATTTAAATTCCTTATTTGTATTTTTATATCGTCATAAAGCTTCCTCAAAGAAGCCGTATTTCCGGAATATTTTACTGGTTCTAAACTCAACAATTTATTCATATGCGCATTAATTAGCAGGTCATCTCTGCCGAAACGGTTTTTTAGTATATCAACAGCCACCGTATAGTTTTCACTAGTAAATGTTAATCCACTAATTAAGTTAGTTAAAGCTAAACCTCCCAAAAGCGATTTTAAATAACAAAACTTGTCAACCGAACTGAGACTTTCGTTTTGGTGAATGGAATTACTAAACTGATTCCAGAATTCAAGCCAAGAACAAGGATCACCGTAATATTTTGTAATCGTTAGTTTTGGCAATTTTAAGGTATTAACTTAACAAGTTTTCAACTTCGGGGATATAGTTTCCTCACTAGAATTTCTAGATTCAACTTTACACGCGTTTTTTCTTAATTTTTCCTGAATTTTACATTTAAAACTTATAATTCTTTCCTGATATTCCTGCGCGGAAATTACTTCTGTTTCCAACTCCTGTTCCGTAATTATAAGTTTTTCAATCTCAGAATCGTATTGTTTCAACAACTGCGATTTTTCAAGTAACATTTCGAGTAATTCTTTTAATTCCTCATCTGCGGTTTCACCCTCTTCTAACAATGCAGAATCTATTTTACTCATCAACTTAGTAGTTAGCTACGCGTCACCGTACGCAACTTCTTTGCCTTATTCATAGCCTCCATTTTACCATTAGATTCTATCAACTATAATAATCACCAAGACTTTTATTCAACAATTCTATTCAAAACTGGAAAAAAGAAAAAGGGCCTACCTCGAATTTCTTCGCGTTAAATCCTGGCTTTTCAGTCATGAACTCACTAATTTTCTTCGTCCATTCTTCATCTCCACAAATCAAGTCCGGTGTCACCAAAAAAAAAAAGAAATGTACGTATCCAAATGATCAGAAGGTTGTTGATGCTTGTTACTTGATCTATTGCACCAAGATATTTTACTGTACATTTATTTACAATTTATTTACAAGTCGTATGCCACCTGGCATGTTTACAAGCGTTATGCCTCCTGGCATGTACATGATAGACATATTCTGCCACCTGGCATGTGAATTGATACATCATACTAGTTTTCTGCCACCTGACAGATACGATGCAATTACCTCAATTAGCGATAATACGCCCGACATTTTGGCGTGCCCGCTTCCCTTACGTTCTGTAACGCAACTAACTTTTTGTGCGGTGCGCCCTCTGGGCACAAATCACCGCAATCACCGAGGAGGCCGAAAGACATGATAAAAATTAACAAAAAGTATTTATAATATATATTATATAATATATATTTATATTATATAATATTATCTAATTTTTTTTCTTTTTTTGTTCTCCACGACTCAGAATTTTTTCTGAGCTCTGTGAAATTTTTCCCAGCCGATTCCATTTCCTTTTTCAACTTTCACTTCCAACTCTTCACTTTTCTATAAAAGCATTCCACATTTCTGTTCAGAATTGTGCGGGCTGTTGTTGAGGCAACATGTCTCTCTCTACCCAAATCTGGAACCCTAGTCACAAGAGAATATGAGACTAGAAAAATAGTTTAGCTTATTGATCTAAAAAATGTCCCATGCTAGAACTCAGAATTACTTTCAGAGCGGGGCTTTCCAGTATCCACTTCCAAGATTTTAGATTTGCCATGGGTGACATGTTCCAAATTCATAAATTCTTCAATTATAATCCCCTTCTTTGACAAATGGCTAAGAAATTCTTAAAGAATATCATGGGATTGGGTAAAGAGAGAGACGTGTTGCCTCTTCCACAGCCCACACGGATCTGAAGTGAAACGCGGAATGCTTTTATAGATAACTGGGAATTGAAACAAAGTCAAAACCCAATCGAAAGTAAAAGCCTAACAGAATTCCACAAGAATGAGTCATAGTCTATTTTAGAAAGAGTGAGACTACATTCCCAGACAAAAAGGGAAGGGAGTTAATTTTTATCATGTCTAGAAGACATGATAAAAATTAACTAAAAGTTTTTTTTTTTCACAATTCAGAATTTTTTTCTGAGCTCTGAGAATTTTTTCCCAGTCGGCTTGATTCACAAAACCAGATATATTCAAATTATTTTTATAGAGGGTTCTCATCTATTTAAACCACTCGAGTTTCGGCTTTAAATCAGTCTGTGGTGTGCACTGCAGCTGAATACACGCTTCTTCCTCCTGGAAAGAGGTTTTGTGAAGGTGTGTGAAGATTGTTTTCAGCTGTCAGACATTTTCTTTCCAACAGCCGACTCGATCGATGAGACACCCTTTTATTTATTTTTTTTTTCAGACTGAACTTTCTTTGGAAGCATTTCTTGTTTCGCTTCGGTTCAGTCTGGGCTGTGGACTCCCCACGTTTCGTTATTCGGGAAAGTGGCCACAGATTTTTGTGTGTGTTTCGTTTCATACTGGTCTTGATGGGTTGGTTCAATGGATTTTAAATGACACCGTGGAAGTTGGAGAAAGGTCAAGTCGATTCGGATTTGAGAGCTATTTGCCTTGAGAAATGCCTTCGCGGAGGACTTTGGAAAGGAAACTGGCTCGTATTCACGTTACACATGGGGAAAAACCACGAAAAAAACACCCATGCAGCCAGCTTGAAAGTCATTCGTTCACGTTTTACAAAATATGAAATGGATTTTATAAAAGCATATTGGGATCGTATTCAAAATTGGATCATTCTGTTGTTTTATCAGAATATACCAGTATACGATTGAACAATTCTATTGAATAACATGATTTTGCCTTCTTGAAAGTCATTTGTTAACATTTCACAAAATATATATCAGTATACGATGGAAACATCGTGATCCGCTATCCTGACTGATGGAGTCAGCTATGGATCATGGGATCTTGCCTTGTTGAAAACGATTTGTTAAAGTTCCACAAAATATATCAGTATACAATGGAACTATCGTGATCCGTTAATCCTGACTGATTGAGTCAGCTCTGGATGAGATCTTGCTTTCTTGAAAGTCATTTGTTAAAATTTCACAAAATATATCAGTATACGAGGAAACAGTCGTGATCCGATTATACTGACGGCTCTAGCCAGCTGTGGATCACGAGATCATGCCTTGTCGAAAAGGATTTGTTAAAGTTTCACAAAATATATCAGTATACGATTGATAAAATCGTGATCCGTTAATCCTGTCTAGTCTAGCCAGCTGTGGATCACGAGATCTTGCCTTGTTAAAGTTTCACAAAATATATCAGTATACGATGGAACCATCGTGATCCGTTGATCCTAACTGCTCTAGCTAGCTATTGATCACGAGATCTTGCCCTGTTGAAAGGGATTTGTTAAAATTTTACAAAATATATTAGTATACGATTGATAAAATCGTGATCCGTTTTTCCTGACTAACGGAGTCAGCTGTGGATCACAAGATCTTGGCTTCTTGAAAGGAATTTGGTAATGTTTCACAAAATATATCAGTATATGATGGAACAATCGTGATCCAATTATACTGACGGGTCTAGCCAGCCGTGGATCACATGATCTTGCCTTGTTGAAAAGGATTTGTTAAAGTTTCACAAAATATATCAGTACACGATGGAACAATCGTGACCCGTTGATCCTGACTGATGGAGTCAATTGTGGGTCACATGATCTTGCCTTGTTGAAAGTCATTTGTTAAAATTTCACAAAATATATCAGTATACGAAATAATAGCATGTTTTCTATGAAAACAGCTATTGAGTAAAACATTTCTAGCCTTGAAAAGCAAAAACAGTAGCAGGGGTGAAATATATTACCCTACGTCAAAGTATTGAAAGGAAATAAGAATACATTTCTATGAAATGGATGACTCAATAATTATTTCTTGTCTATGAAATACAAAAGAGTAAGAAAAAAATGTTCACATACCTTCACAGAAGCTCTTCCCAGGAGAGTGAGAAGCGTGTATCCACGTTGAGTGCACAGCACAGACTGATCTGAAGCTGAAACGCGAGTGGTTTAAATACATGAGCGAGTTGCTTCTAGAAACCGACTGTGAAAAATTCTCAGAGCTCTGGAAGAATTTTCCACATCGGAAAAAAAAAAAAAAAAAGCTTCCTTGTTTCTTTCTTAATTTGATGTCTTCACTTTTTTACTTTCGACAAGGTCAAAAGAATGAAAACATCAATTTAATAGAAAAAAAAGAAGAGTTTTTTTTTTTTTTTTTTTTTTTTTTAACTTAAAAAATTTTCCTGAGCTCTGAACATTTTTTCCCAGTCTTTAACATTTTGTTTTTGGACTTTCAGTTTCAATTCTTGGACCCATGATCTTCTTTTCTTGATGTTCTTGTAGTATATTCCTAGAAAAATCACCCCTTTTCCCCCAAAAAGATATCTTTTTTTTTATTTTTTTAACCTTCCAATTTGTATAGCTATATACTTAAAACAGGCATCAAAGTCAGTTTTTAGTATATTCTTATACAAATTCACTTAATTTCATAGCAAAAAGATGTCTTTTTGATTTTTTACCTTCCAATTTGTATAGCTATATTCTGAAAACAGGCTTTAAAGTCCGTTTGTAGTATATTCGTATACAAATTCACTGCCTTCCCCCCCCGAAAAAAAAGATGTCTTTTTTTATTCTTTTTACCTTCCAATTTGTATAGCTATATACTGAAAACAGGCCTTAAATTCCGTTTGTAGTATATTCCTATACAAATTCACTCCCTTTCCCTCCAAAAAGATGTCTTTTTTATTTTATTTTACTTCAAATTTGTATAGCTACATACTCAAAACAGGCGTTCAAGTCCGTTTGTAGTATATTAGTATACATGGTCTATTTTTAGAAAGGGTGAGACAACATTCCCAGACAAAAGGGGGTAGAGTTAATTCTTATCATGTCTAGAAGACATGATAAAAATGTATTTATAATATATATTTATAATATTTAATATTTATAATATGTTAAAATGTATTTATAATATATATTTATAATATGTAAAAATGTATTTATAATATATAATTTTTTTTTCTTTTTTTTTTTTTTTTCTCCACGACTCAGAATTTTTTTCTGAGCTCTGAGAATTTTTTTCCCAGTCGACAGCCAACAGAAATGTTTCCAGCCAACGCGATTTACTTTCACTTTCAATTCTTTTCTATATAAGTATTCCACGTTTTCTGTTCAGAACCGTGCGGGCTGTCCAAGGTGCAACATGGTTTTTCTCTCTCTCTACCTCCTCTGGACCTAGGATGTTCTTTCTCAAGAAGAGGAATTCTTTTAGTCAATCGCGAGCGAGGAAGATAGATTTCATCCTGTGGGTCTTTGAGAAACAACACACAGAAATAGAATTCAATACCCACGAGCCTCCTTCACGGAACTCTGTAAGGGAAGCTGGGCGCACTGGATGCTGTAAGGCAACTCCTTTTGTGATTTGTGAGTCGGTAAAAAAGGATTGAATAAGATATCCCTTCCGATAACACCATAGACGAGCGGTCCAATAGTTCCATGAGAAAATATCGCTTTAATCTTTTCAGCAACATTATTGAGGATACTTTTCTTGTAAAAAAGAAAAAAAGGTATTGTTTTCTTTCATCTAGGGAAACAATCATACCTTGGATGTTTAGAAGAAGATCCGTTTAAGTAAAAAAGATTAGCCCCATCGCACAACGTCATCAGGGGTTCTCAATCTTATCCCAACAGCCCTGTCATCATTGTTTTTTTTTTTTCAAAAGTCAGGCCAAAGTATTCCTTTTAAAACATTTTCTGTTCTTCCTGGGTGTGGGATTGCGTACCGAGAATGTATTTTCCACAAACCCCACGGATTAGAACAGAAATATATTACAATCATCACGCCATCGTGGTTTTCGAAAGCCAAAACAATTCCTCATGAAACAACATCTTTTCTTCCTGGTTGTGGGATGAGGTAGAGATGTTGCATCGTCAACAACCCACACTGATCTGAACAGAAATGTGGAATGTTTTTATAGATATAAGAAATTAACTGAAAGTGAAAGTAAAAATGAAATCGTATTGGCTGGAAATATTTCTTTGGCTGTTGAATGGGAAAAATATTTCCAGAGCTGAAAAAAAAAATTTTGAAAAAAAAAAATCTCTTCCTTTTTTTCTATTAATTTGATGTCTTCACTTTGTTTACTTTGGAATGGAGAAACCCAAAGACCATGACTCATCCTTTCTAAAACATATAATTCCTAGAATGAGTCATGGTCTATTTTTAGAAACATTGAGACAACATTCCCACACAAAAGAGGGTAGGGTTAATTTTTATCATGTCTAGAAGACATGATAAATATTAACAAAAAGGGTTTTTTTTCACATCTTAAAATTTTTTTCTGAGCTCTGAAAATTTTTTCCCAGTCGGCAACCAAGTGAAAATTCTCCAGCCAAGACGATTGGCCTTTTACTTTCACTTTCAACTCTTTTCTATAAAAGTATTCTACGTTTTCTGTTCAGAACTGTGCGGGCTGTCCAAGGTGCAGCATGCTTTTTCTCTCTCTATCTCATCTGGACCCAGGACCACTCTTCTAGAAATAGCTTCTGTGAACACAAGCTTTTTTCCAATTTTTGACGTCTCACAGAATAGAAATCATTCCTCCGTTTAGGGGAAAATGTTTTCCATTTGAAAAGCTAGGGCCCCTCGTTTGGATTTCATCAGCAACCGTTTATCAGGGTCTTGCGAAATTGGATGATCCATCCATGGATCAGAATTTCCCATCCGTGGTTTTTATGCATCAAGATTTCAACATAGTTTAAGAAAAATCCTTCAATCCTATTTGGAAGGAGATGACATGATATTGAAAGACATTTTCCCATGACGGACATTGAAACACATTTTCCCATGACGAAATCTCTCTATCCCACACCTTCTTCTAAAGTGAAGTTAAAGAGATTTTTCATACCGGGTTTTCAATTTTCACCTCAAATCATACCGTTGACGACGTGTGACATACAAACCGTGACATAAATTTCAGTTTGCATGACAGCTAACAGTCTTGAGGTTTAAACAAATATATGAAAGAATTTATTTTTGATCCGTTTCAGCGATTGAGTGGGCTGGGAAAAAAAGGCTCTTTCCATGACAGCTAACACGTGTGAGCTTTAAACATGTATGAAAGAATTTATTTTTAATCCATTTCAGCGATTGAGTAGGTTGGGGGAAAAAAAGGCCCTTTCCATGACAGCTAACACGCTTGAGCTTTAAAAATGTATGAAAGAATTTGTTTTTAATCGATTTCAGTGATTGAATGGGCTGTGAAAAGAAAAAGCTCTTTCCATGATACCTAACACTCTTGAGCTTTAAAAATGTATGAAAGAATTTATTTTTAATCCATTTCAGCGATTGAGGGGGCTGGGAAACATTTTCTTAGAGCTCAGGTGAAAAAAAGGCTCTTTCCATGACACCTAACACGCTTGAGCTTTAAAAATGTATGAAAGATTTTATTTTTAATCCATTTCAGCGATTGAGTGGGCTGGGAAACATTTCCTTAGAGCTCACGGAATGTGTCTCCAGGTTGAGTGCACAACACACACGGATGGGAAGTCGAAACTCGAGTGGCTTAAAAAATAAATATATGAAATTTGGGTCATCGAGCTGACTAGGAAAAATTCTCAGAGTTCTGGAAATAATTCTGAGTTCAAGCATGGGACATGAAAACAGAAATGTAATACAATGATCATGTCATCATTGTTTTCGAAAGCCAAAAGAATTCCTCATGAAAGAACATCTTTTCTTCGTGGTTGTGGGATGGAGTAGAGATGTTGCATCTTGAACAACCCACACTGATCTGAACAGAAACATGAAATGTTTTTATAGATATTAGAAATGAATTGAAAGTGAAAGTAAAAATGAAATTGTATTGGATGGAAATATTTCTTGGCTGTTGAATGGGAAAAATATTTCCAGAGCTGAAAAAAAAAACTCTTCCTTTTTTTCTATTAAATTGATGTCTTCACTTAGTTTACTTTGGAATGGAGAAACCCAAAGACCATGACTCATCCTTTCTGAAACATATAATTCCAAGAATGAGTCATGGTCTATTTTTAGAAACAGTGAGACAACATTCACAGACAAAAGGGGGTAGGGTTAATTTTTATCATGTCTAGAAGACATGATAAAAATTAACAAAAAGGTTTTTTTTTTCTCCACGACTCAGAATTTTTTTCTGAGCTCTGAGAATTTTTGTCCCAGTCGACAGCCAACAGAAATGTTTCCAGCCAACGCGATTTACTTTCACTTTCAATTCTTTTCTATATAAGCATTCCACGTTTTCTGTTCAGAACTGTGCGGGCTATCCAAGGTGCAGCATGCTATTTCTCTCTCTCTACCTCCTTTAGACCTAGGATGTTTATTTCTTTCTTAAGAACTGGAATTCTTTGGGAATACCTTACAATTTCACGAGCTAGCTGTTTCTTATATTTCGAGGAGATTTCAATGGAATTGTTTATAGATGTCATCTATTGCAGATGGAGAAAACGTCTATACTTGATAGCTGGAGACATCTCACCCAGATAGGTCACGTTATATTTTTTCCCACACCTAAATAAACTGGACATGAGCCATCCTTTTGTTTTCTCATCCAAGAAAGATAGACACTGCAGACCGTTTTGGGTTTTCACTCTTCGCGAACCGAGACGAGCCGCAGCGACACTTTACGTGTCATGTATTTTTTTTTCATACACCTAGCCAAATTTGGACATGAGCCATCCTTTTGTTTTCTTTTTCCATCGAACCACGATGGACTCTGGAGACCCTTTTGTTTTTCAACGGAAAAGTATCATGTTCTCTACTGTTTTTCCTACACCTAGCCAAATTTGACATGAGCCATCCTTTTGTTTTTTTTTTCCATTGAGCCAAGATAGACTCTGGAGACAATTTTGCTTCTCAACGGAAAAGTAAATTTTTTGAATGGGTGCCGGTATTCGAATACTTTTGTGACCGACTGTACGAATAAGCAAGGTGCTTCGGTATTAACTAGTCAAAGCGAAACTCCCTCTAAATACTTTCAAAAATCACATTTTAATCCAAATTGAAAGTTCTCTACCCCGCCTAAGAAAGAGAATCAAAATGTCTGCATATTTTGTTTATCTGCTTGTCATATGAATCATGATTGCGCACTTGATTTAAAGGCTCGCCGAAAGGCATTAATGGATCGAGGTTTATGTTTTATTTGCTTTTCGAAAGGGCATCCAAGGCGTTTCTGTGCTCATAAAGATGAAAAATGCAGACTGGGCAATGTCCAAGGTTTACATAATTCGTTAATATGTGACGCCGCATCGAAAGGTTTAGAGACGCATACTTCCAATCAGACAAAACAAACGCCAGTCCCAGAAGCTTCTCTTTCGCTCTTATGTAATGAAAATAATAATAAAATTATACTACCGACTTCCGTTCTTTTACAGACGTTTTCGGCAACAGTTAGGTGTAAAGGGGGGAACGAAAAGGTATTACGTTGTATGCTAGATTCAGGGTCAACAAAGTCATTCATCTTATGAGAAGTGGTTGATTCACTGGGGTTGAAAATTATTAATAAAGAAGCGCTTATTATTTTCACATTTGTATGCAAAGATGCAAAAGAGCGCTTGTATAAGAGCGATGCAAAAGAGCACTAAAAACTGTGCACGGGGACATTAAACGTCCTATTACCAAACTGTGTCTTTTACCAGTTGAAGAACATTAACTTAAGTGTTTGTTTCATATTGAATATGTTTTATTATTATTTTCATTTCTTATTGTACTAATAATTTTATTTGTTTGTTCTAGTTTAACCCTCATAGTTAACGTTTCAATATAGTAAGATATAAGATGTTTTGCTAGAAGATTGGTAAGTGTAACATGTAATTTTATACTTTTTGAAGGTTTTTGTATGTTTTCAGTTTCTATATTTTTCATTTACTTGTTTGCATATATTGAAGATTGTATTAAGATGAATGTAATTCATCGGGGGGGGGGAGGATGTTTTGGCCTCCTCGGTGATTGCGGTGATTTGTGCCCAGAGGGCGCACCGCACAAAAAGTTATTTGCGTTACAGAACGTAAGGGAAGCGGACACGCCAAAATGTCGGGCGTATTACCGCTAATTGAGGTAATTGCATCGTATCTGTCAGGTGGCAGAAAACTAGTATGATGTATTAATTCACATGCCAGGTGGCAGAATATGTCTATCATGTACATGCCAGGAGGCATAACGCTTGTAAACATGCCAGGTGGCATACGACTTGTAAATAAATTGTAAATAAATGTACAGTAAAATATCTTGGTGCAATAGATCAAGGAACAAGCATCAACAACCTTCTGATCATTTGGATACGTACACTATCAAACTCATCAATGATTTCAGTACGTTATTCGAAGATGTGTTTTTCACAGCATGCAATCGAACGAATCTCGTCATATTATCAATGACGACTAATAGTTCCTTGTTTTTTTAGAACTTGTGATGAAAGGTCCAAGATGATCAATGTGTATTGTTGCAAAAGGTCTGCGGCCTGGGGGTATAGGATGCAAAAGACCTTGTCTTTTTCCACCGGAAACTTTGTTGATGAGGCATTCGAAACACATTGATATAATATGTCGAAGAACATATCTCTTCATAGCAGGAAACCAGTACAATTCTTTGATTTTTGAGACAGTCCTATCAACAGCAAAATGTCCCATAAGGTCATGAAACTTCACAGCTATGCTTTTTCTCATGCTTTTAGGTATGGCGTATAATAACTTCTTCTTTTCTCCATCCTACACAACGCGGAACAATCTATTCCTTTTCAAAATATAATTCTACATATTTTGATTTTCTTCTTTGGTTCTTTCATTGGGTCTTTCTTCAAAATTGTTATTAATTCTCTTAACTTTTCATCTGCATACTGTATCATAAGAATTTGTTCGTCTAAATTTAAGGTCAGACAAACTTCTAAATTATCTTTTATCAAAGAATGCATGGTGTCTGATGACTTAATAACAGGAGCTCTGCTGATTGCATCGATATGAGACATTTTAATTCCTGGTTTGTGGCGTATTTTAAAATTATATTTTTGAATAAGGATACTCCAATGAGCAGTTTGGGGATTGCTAGATTTCTTTGCACTCATGTAAACTAATGCTTGACAGTCGGTAACTACTGTAAATTCAATTCCGAGTAAGAATTGTCGAAGTCTATCTAGAGTTCAGACAATTGCCATTAGCTCAAGTTTACTCGAGTGATAATTCTTTTCAGATTCCGTTGTCTTTTTGCTCACGCAGTAGACAAGATGCCATTTGCCGTCACTTCCGAGTTGAAGTAACATGCCAGCAATACCCTCTGAGCATGCATCAGTATGGACTTCTGTTTGAGCTTTAGGGTTGTACAAAGCTAAAATTGGTTGATTCGTCAGTTCATTTTTCAGCATTGTAAAAGAATTCCGCTGACTTTCTTCCCATCTGAATGTTTTATTTTTCTTAGTTAGTTGAGTCAATGGTCCAGCTTTAATGGCATAATTTGGAATAAACCTTCTAAAAAAACTTGTTAAACCAAGAAATCGTCGAACTTCATGAAGGTTTTTAGGTTTTGGGAATTTTGATATTACTTCAACTCTTCTTGATATCGGCTTTATTCCGTTTTTATTGATGATAAAGCCTAAATATTCTATTTCTTGTTTGGCAAATACACATTTCGGTAACTTCAGGGTTAGCTTAGCTGCACGTAGTGCTTCGAAAACTTTAATTAATTTCTGAATCATTTCTTCCCAAGTCCTTGCTGGAACAAGTATATCAGCACAATACTTCTTTATTACATAATGAGGATAATGCATGATACATCAATCGTTGAAATTCCGCAGGAGCGTTAGTCAAGCCAAAAATCATTCTTTCAAATTGTCCACTTTCATCCGGTGTTACGAAAGCAGTTTTCAATTTTGCACTTTCAGTTAATGGAATATGTAAATATCCGTGTGCTAAATCTAGCGTTGTAAGCAGACTACACTCATGCAATTGTTCTAATAAATCATCTATTTTAGGCAGGGGAAATTTGTCCTTTATAGTTTGACTATTGAGACGTCTGTAATCAACAACTAATCTGTATTCACCGGTCTTTTTCTTTACTAGTATGATAGGACTAGCATATGGGGATCGCGTTTCTGTTACAATTCCATTTTCTTTCCATTCTTGAACTATTTCTTTGATCGCTGCTCTTTCAGAGGCATTTGTTCTATAAGGCTTCATACATACTGGCTTTGAACCTTCGATTTCTTTAATGTCCATTTTTAGGAGATCTGTGCACCCTAGTTCTGAAATATTTAGTGCAAAGCAATCTCTATATTCATTCAGAAGACACAATAACTCTTGTTGGTGATCAACGTCGAGATCCGAGCCAATTTTAACTTGGATTAAACTTATAGGAGCTTTTATGTTGTTAATATTTTCCGTTTTTGCTAAGTTCGAGTTCAATTCAGAAATTTCAGTATTTAAACATAGTGTTGCATAATCGAGAAAATATTGTTAAGAATTTTATTATTACTATTTTTATTATTATTGTCTATTTTTCAAAAGTGTGTTTTTGTTTTATTATTGTGTGAAGTTGTAACTATATGTCTTTTCTTGTGTGGCAACAACGCTTCTGTAATTCTTCAATTTGAACTTTTGGATGTGTGCCAAATTCGATGGCGTAATGCTCTGGTGAGAGCGTCGATTGATTGTGTAGATGAAACATGTTGTTTCAGAACGTTATTTCTTTAAAATATGTAAAATAAATGTTTTGTTTTCTGAACTCGGATTATGCAAACGTTATTTAGTTTCAACATAAAAGTTTGGCGTCCGTTTGACAGGACGTTTGTGTGATTTCGAGTAGTTTTGATTTAGGCGTTTTGTTAAAATGGAGTTGTTAAAAGCAAAACGTAAAAGTGAACGTACTTCGTTTACGTTAACTACGAAGATTGTGGAAGAAGAATTGCCTACTTGTACGGATCCTGAGAGATTGCAAATGTTGTTGGGGCAACTAATTGACAAATTTGAACGCTTGGACAGTACTCAAAGCAGTGTTTTAGAACAAACCAAGGAAGCGGATTTCGAGAATGAATTTAATACGGCTGAAGGATACAGAGATTCCTTTATAGCTTTAAAGGTGAAACTTCAGAATAAAATTGGACAATTGAATTCGATGAATGTTACTACAGATATTGCTTCACTTTCGATTTCGGATCCTAAAGAAAATAAAAACAGGAAGTTCAAACTTCCTAAACTTGAACTGAAAAAATTTTCTGGAGATGCAAGAGAATTTTTAGGCTTTTGGAGCCAATTCTCCAAAATTCATGAAGATGCGGATATTGTGCCGGAAGATAAATTTTTGTACTTAGTGCAAAGTGCAGTACCTGGCTCAAAGGCAGCTCAACTTTTGAACAGTTTTCCTGTTACCGCCGCGAATTATCCTAAAGCTATCGAGCAGCTGAAAGAAAGATTTGGTAGAGAAGACCTTCTGGTGCAAATCTATGTAAGAGATTTGCTTGGGCTTGTTACAAAGAATGCTACAACAGGCAGAACGGCGTCGGACTTAGGAGTAATTTATGATAGTATAGAAAGTAAATTACGAGCGCTGGAAAGCTTAGGACGCACCAAGGAAAAGTTTGCTGATTTCTTAGGACCTTTAGTGGAGTCGTGCCTACCTGAGAATATTCTACGTGCCTGGGAGCGGAGTCGAACTTCTGAACAGGGACAGGAAAAGGGTTCTGAAAGAACGCTTGAAAAACTAATGTGTTTTTTAAGGCATGAAGTAGAATCGGAAGAAATGATTAGATTAGCACAATCAGGATTTACTCATTCTGTTAAGCGTCTTAATAAAAGTGTTATTTCAGGTAATTCAGATTTAGCAACAGCTGCCGCGCTGGTAAGTACAAATGAAACCAGTAAAGGTAAGCAAAATGTTTGTATATTTTGTGGTAAGCCTCATATGAGTGCTAAGTGTTTTAAAGCTGAAAATATGAGCTTGAATGAAAAGAGGCAACTTGTACAAAAGAAAGGTGTTTGTTTTTCATGTTTAAGAATTGGCCATTTAAAAAACCAATGTAAAGCCAATATTAAATGTCCCATTTGCAGTTGTGATCATATAAAATTTATGTGTCCTCAGAATGTTAGTTCTGTAAAACAAAATGACTCTAAGTTGGATGTTTCCCTTTCTAATAATAGTAAGAGCGAGAAAGTTTATTTGCAAACTTTATGTGTTCTAATTAAAGTTAAAGATCGAGAGAGAAAAATTAGGATTCTCTTGGATTCGGGATCCCAACGATCATACGTTGGGGAGAAAATTATGAAGCGAATGAAGGCTGATCCTATTCGACAGGAGAAAGTAATTCGTGGTTTGTTTGGGGGGGAGGGAAACTGCGCCTGTAACCCATTCTGTTTTTGCTATTGACATAAGCAGTTTAGATAACACTTTTAGGTGTTGTTTTGAAGCTTTTTCTGAAAAAAGATATGTGGATTTGTTCCAACAATCAAGAATGCTCAGATTATAGAGGAATTGAAAAGCAGGAAAATTGAGGTCAGTGACACATTTTGCGAGGAAAGTGAAATTGATTTATTGATAGGTGCAGATGTCATTGGTAAACTGTTAACTGACGAATACCTAGAATTACCCTCTGGTTTAACTGCAGTCAAAACAAAACTGGGTTGGACGGTTATGGGTAAAGAAAATGATACTGTCAGGGATAATGCCCTAATAAGTCTTTCCTTACATGTAAATAATGCTTCTTTGAAATCTTTATGGGAGCTTGAAGTTTTGGGTAATTCCGACCCGACGGAAAATAGTAAAACGAAAAATCTTCATTGCGACTATGAGATTGATTTTCAGAATAAATTATCTATTCGGCCCGATGGTAGATATGAATTAGAATTACCCTGGAAATGCGAATCTACCAATTTATCAGATAATAAAAGCATTGCTTTGACACGTCATCAAAAAATGATAAAGAGGGAAAAAGAAAATAATTCTTTGAAGGAATATCAAGAAGTGTTTAGAGAGTGGGAAAATTTAAATATTATAGAAAAGGTTCCGGAAAAGGAATTAAACAATAAATGCCACTTTTTACCACACAGACCGGTTATTAAGATGAATAGTGAAAGCACTAAGGTAAGACCTGTTTTTGATGCTTCATCTTGTGAAAAGGGAAAACCATCTTTGAATCAGTGTTTATTGAAAGGACCTAATTTAATAGAATTAGTCCCTGATATTTTAGACAGAATGAGATATTTTCCTATTGGTCTGAGTGCAGACATAGAGAAAGCATTCTTGCAGTTAGGAATTTCTCCGAAGGATAGAGATTACTTGCGGTTTTTCTATCCAAATGATGAGAGAGAAATAGTGTATAGGCACTGCAGAGTAGTTTTTGGGGTTTCCTGCAGCCCTTATCTACTAGGTGCGTCTATTAATTATCTCTTGAATAATTGTCCATCTGACTTTTTAGATGTGGCTGACAAATTAAAAAATTCGTTCTATGTGGATAATTGTATTACGGGTGTTTACAATATTGAGGAACAAGAGGATTTAATTCAAAAGGCCAAAAGTCTTATGTCGAGAGGCAGATTTAATTTAAGGGGATGGGAGAGCAATGTTGCTTCCAAATATACTACAAAACATTCTGGGGACACACCTCTTTTAGGAATATTGTGGAATTTAGACAATGATACTTTAAGGTGTAATATAAATGTAAATATGATAACTTGTGATACTAAGGTAACTAAGAGACTGATTCTGTCTATTGTACAATCAATTTTTGATCCAATTGGAATACTTGCACCAATAACTTTGCTTCCAAAACTTTTGTTACAAGAAACATGGAAGTTGAAATTTTCTTGGGACGAGGTATTGCCTCATGATTTTGTAAGTAAAATTTTTGTATGGTTATCTGATATACTTTTGTTGAAAAATGTGGCAATACCCCGATTCATTGGAACCTTTGCAACAGTTGAATTGCATGTATTTGTCGATGCCTGCAAATATGCTTATGCAGGATGTATTTTCGCGAGAAGTGTTGATTCATGCAGTGTAAAAATTACTCTCTTAAGAGCAAAATCTAGAGTAGCTCCTATTAAGAATTTGACGATTCCTAGATTGGAATTAATGTCCTGTTGCATTGGATCCCAATTATTATATTCTGTTTGTAAAGCTCTTAATGATTTTGATATAAATGTAACTTTGTGGTGTCATTCCACAGTCGCATTATGGTGGATCAGAAATCCTGGTAACTGGTCAAACTTTGTAAGCAATCGTGTTAAAGAAATTACTAAGTTGACAAAACCTGAATCATGGAGGCATGTGCCTGGTAATATGAACCCAGCAGATGTGTTATCTCGAGGTTGCTCTGCTAAACAAATGATTAACTCGGAGTGGTTTAAGGGACCTCTCTGGCTAAGAGAAAGCCCTGAATTTTGGCCTACCAATATTGTTTGTCAGCCGAGCGAAGCTGACTTGGAAAAGAGGAAGGTAAAACTTATTAATGTTAACTTTTCAGAGGATACCACTCCTTGGTATGCAGAAAGAGTTTCTGATTATGAGAAAATTATTCGTGTAACCGGTTGGGTGTTACGTTTTATTTCTAACTGTAGGAAGAAGTCAAATTTGTGTAAAGAATCTAAACTAACTGTTGCTGAAATCATAAATTCCGAAAAAGTTTTGATTCGGTTGGTTCAAAGCTCAAACTTCCCTGACATTGGAGCTCTTAATCCACTTGATGTATTCATTGATAATGAAAATATTATAAGAGTTAAAACTAGAATATTGGAACGTAAAGACAATTCTGAATTTTTAACACCAATTTTGTTACCGAGTAAATGTATCTTTACTACATTGTTAATTGAGTCAGTTCATAAGAAACATTGTCATGCTGGAACTCAAATGCTTCAATCTATTTTAAGAGAAAGATTCTGGATACTAAAACAACGTAAAACTGTGCGTAATGTGTTAAAAGGGTGTGTAATATGTCAACGATATAAAGCGAAACCGATGTCTTGCGAAGTGACTCCTCTTCCTGAAGATCGCGTAGCAGATTATAGGGCTTTTGAAATTTTGGGAGTAGATTTAGCTGGCCCATTGTTTTTGAAAGACGGTAAGAAGGTTTGGATGGCACTCTTCACATGCGCTGTGTACAGGACAATCCATCTAGAACTGGTGACTTCGTTATCAACAGAATCTTTTCTTTTGGCTTTAAGACGATTCATAGCCAGACGTGGCAGACCACGAACCATTTATTCTGACAATGGGACTAACTTCCGAGGAACGTATAACGAAATGTCTAAACTTAACTGGGACATAATAGAGAATGAGGCAAAAATAAAGAGAATAGTATGGAAATTCAATCCACCAACAGCCTCCTGGTGGGGAGGTTGGTGGGAACGGCTAGTTCGCATCGTTAAAGAACTTTTAAGACGTTCTTTGAGAAAATCGGTTTTATCTTATGAAGAACTGGAAACCTTAATTTGCGACTGTGAGTCGGTAATTAATTCTCGACCTTTAACATGTATTTCGGAGAACTCTGAAGATGCTATCCCTTTAACTCCGTCAATGTTTTTAATTGAAAATTGTACTTCGAATGTAGCAGATATAGATAAAATTGACTCTCAGCATTTTTTGAGAAGAATTAAATACCGCACAAAACTTCTTAAAGATTTAAGGAACCGTTTCCGAAAAGAATATTTGGGGCAATTAATAATGAAACAATCACAAAATAAAGTAACCCGGTTGCCTAAAATTGGGGAGATAGTCTTAATAGGCGATGATTTCAAAAAACGCTTGTATTGGCCTTTGGGTAGAATTATAGAGAAAATTCCTGGTCGGGATGGCAAAGTTCGAACAGTTAAACTAAAAACTCAGAATGGGATTTTCATAAGGCCCGTTCAGCGTATTTATCCACTAGAGATACAACTAGATGAAAATTATTTATTGAGGAGCCTAACGTTAACGACGATAAGAAAAACGATCAGACTGACGTACAGCATATAAAACAGAAATTTACATCGTCAGGACGGCTTGTTAAGAAGCCTAATGTACTAGACCTTTTTAATAGGATAACATATGTTTTTGAGTCGTTTGCCACTGACTCAAAAAGGGGGGAGGATGTTGCATAATCGAGAAAATATTGTTAAGAATTTTATTATTACTATTTTTATTATTATTGTCTATTTTTCAAAAGTGTGTTTTTGTTTTATTATTGTGTGAAGTTGTAACTATATGTCTTTTCTTGTGTGGCAACAACGCTTCTGTAATTCTTCAATTTGAACTTTTGGATGTGTGCCAAGTTCGATGGCGTAATGCTCTGGTGAGAGCGTCGATTGATTGTGTAGATGAAACATGTTGTTTCAGAACGTTATTTCTTTAAAATATCTAAAATATATGTTTTGTTTTCTGAACTCGGATTATGCAAACGTTATTTAGTTTCAACACATAGTTCAACTTCTTCTGCTCTCCCAAAGCATCGATCTTTTTGGAGCTTAACACTTCTATCACCAACGTTAATCACTGGTATACAAGTTTCGCCATTTTTAATTTCTAATAAATAGCTTATACCTTCGGAAGGATTTTCTATCATAATTAATCCATTATCTACAGAATCTGTTTGAGAATTGACAAGACTGATCGTATTTTGCTCTAATTCATTTTCCTCAAGAGCTTTAAGGCAGACTCGATTTATTTTTTCATCAATTTGGAGGTTACTAAATAGTTCATCTTCCCTATACCCGAAGCGAAATCTTTTTCCTATTCTGACATAAGCGATGTGAGGTAGATCAAGCCATATCCGTCCGATGATTAGATCAACTGGCTGTGCATTCTCAGGTACAAGGTATATATTTATGCCTTGGCCTTTTACATTATCAACTTCAATATCGGCTTTAATCATTCCTATAGAGGTCACTGCAGGCACCCTTTGATTTCCAAAACCATACAATTCATTCATTGCAGGTTCGGGTTTCACTTTAAGTTTCTGAGCAACTGAAGTCCTTAAGAGACAATAAGAACTCCCCTTATCAATTAAAGCCTGTACTTCTTCAGAATTATTCAGTTTTGCTTTCTTCAAATATGAATTGCTCTCTTCTGAATTTTCGCGAACTTGCTCAAAAGAATAATTTTTATCATTTGAATGATTATTTTCAGCTTTAGTAACACAATTTTTAGCTTTATGACCTGGGCATGTTACTACTGGTTTGGGCAGCGGACAGTCCCTTGAGATGTGTCCAAAATTATTACAGCTGAAGCATTTTGGTTCACCTTTTTCATTATGTGTGACACCGTAGAGCTTTTTCTTTTCGTTGATTGTAGTAACTGGACCATCTTTAAAGGAGTTTCGTTCGTCGTAAGACCATTCTTTACGCGGTTGTTTATTGTTGAAAGTTGACTTCAAGGTATCATAATCATCTAGTTTTTAAACTAAATCAATTGGTGAAATCAACTCAGATCAGACGTCAATAAAATGATCTTTTACTTCTGGAGACACTTTACGTTTTATCTGATCCAATAAGATCGCTAAGTTTGTCAAAAGTATCTACCTACTGTCAACAAGCTTTGTCTGAAAGAGTTAGCAGCCTGTAATATAAATATTCTGGATGATTGTCAAAATCCTATTGAGATTCTTATTGGGGCTAATATAGCTGGAAAACTCATGACAGGTGGTCGTCGTGAGTTGCCTTGTGGTCTCGTAGCTATTGAGACCAAATTTGGATGGTCAGTTATGGGACGAATGTCGAATACTTCGAAAAGTGAGTTTTCATCATCGTTCTTAGTTACATCCTTGTTATCTACTGTGGAGACCATAACAGATCTATGGACTTTGGACACACTTGGGATCACTGACCCATCAGTCAAGAAAAACCAGACTGAACTACAAGAAGCTGCTCGGTTACATTAGTTCGTATAGTCGATGATCGTTTCGAGGTTGATTTGCCCTGGCTGGAATATCATCCACCACTAACAGACTATTTTGACTTAGCCGAGAGAAGACTGAACAAAACTGTTAAACGTCTTAAAATCGAGTCCAATTAAGGAGCTTATGGAGATGTTTTCAAGGAATGGCTAGAAGAGGGAGTAATTGAAGAGGCTGATAAAAATTATCAAGGGCAAGTTCTTTACCTTCCTCATCGAGAAGTTATCAAAAAGAATAGCACTACAAAACTCCGACCGGTATTTGATGCTTCGGCCAAAGTAAAGGGATTTCCTAGTCTTAATGACTGCTTAGAAAAAGGCCCAAATCTAATAGAACAGCCTCCGAGTATTTTAACACGCTTTCGAAAAGAAGAGATTGGTGTTATTGCTGATACACGAAGAGCCTTTCTTCAAATAAGTGTTTCACCTACTGATAGAGACTTTTTGCGGTTCTTATGGCTTGATAGTGAAGGTCAACTGAAAGTGTACAGGCACTGCCGTGTAGTTTTTGGTGTAGCAAGTAGCCCTTTTCTTCTAAACTCTACTATTCAGCTTCACCTACAAACTGTTTTAGAGAAAATAGAAACCGGTGAATCCTTATATACGAAAGGTGTCATTCAAAAACTTATGCATAGTTTTTATGTTGACAATTGTGTCAGTTGTGTTAAAAATGAAGAAGAACTCAGTCATTTTATTAGTGTATCAACTGAGGTAATGGCTGAGCGAAAATTTGAGCTTAGAGTGTGGGAGTTCAATGATATTAATGCTGATGCTTCTGCTGATACAAATGTGCTCGGTTTAATATGGAATAAAAAATCTGACACTCTAAGAATAAATACTGGTAGTATAAAAGAGTTATGTTTTGAAAAAGTGACTAAGCGCTTAATCTTATCTGCAGCTCATAGATTGATCCTCTTGGTATATATTGTCCTGTTATCCTTATCCCTAAGTTATTACTTCAAGAAACTTGGAAGCAGAAGATAACATGGGATGAAGAAGTTGATACCTGTACGAGAACTACATTTTTAAAATGGTTGAAAGATATTGACTATCTGGAAAAGATCCATTTTCCAAGATATTTTGGTTCAAGGAGTACGAGTGAAAATACTTCAGTACATATTTTCTGTGATGTCAGTAAGCATGCTTATGCCGTGGCTGCTTTCATTCGTATAAAAACTTTTGATTCTACTAAAGTACAACTGATACAAGCCAGGAGTAGAGTTACACCAACTGGAAAAGAAGAAACTACTATCGCGAGATTGGAATTACTTGCAGCTACTATAGCGTCTCGCTTTTCGTCCTCAATTTTGTCTGAGATACAGAGTGAAGAAGTTTACTTCTGGACTGATTCTTCTACTGTTTTAGCATGGATAACGAGAGAAGAAGCCTGGAGTGTATTTGTCCAGAATAGGGTGAAGGAAATAAGAAGACTAACAAACAAAGATTCTTGGAGACATATTCCTGGTTGCATGAATCCAGCTAATCTTCCGAGTAGAGGTTGTTCAGCTCTCTCCTTATTGAAATCTCAGTGGTGGTTAGGTCCACACCCACACACAGATCGTATTTTATTCTCGAATGTCAAAATGTAGAAACATCTTTTTACTCGACTTCTGATAAAGATCGGGAGGGGGAGAAAGAGAAGGGTGAAAGGAGTGTGGGAGGCGGATGAAAGAGAATGAGGTCCGTACTAGCGGCGGCGAAAAAAGGGGGGTGTCAAGTTCAGTGTCGTTATAAGATGAAGCCGCGGGTGGTAAAACCGCAGAGTCAGTTTTGCGTGAATGAGTCAATTAAGGTTGTGAATCTTATGTGGGGAGGATATCACAAGGGTAGCGATGTTTTTCTCTGGGACGCGGGTAGTGTCTGAGAGTGCTAATAAGGCTATTACTGTGGGTTTGTACTGAATAAAAGAAGTTGACCGCTAATCGTTTAATATACTCTTGAATAAGTTCTATTCGAAGGTCTCTGTGGATATAGATGTTGGGAATATACCAAGGAGCATTGATAATTTCTCGTAAAATTTTATTTTGTAGAATTTGTAATTGTTTAATATTGGTTTTAGCTGCATGTCCCCAGATCGGTGCTGCATAAAGAAGAGCTGGGCGCAGTATGGAGCGATATAGAATTAATTTGTTTGTAGTAGATAAGTTGTTTTTTCTACCAAGAAGAGGTCGCATAGTAGCTGTGATTTTAAATTTTTGTACTACGGACCGGAAATGGGTTCTGAAGGTAAGTTTTTGGTCAAGGGTGACTCCAAGGTATTTGGTTTCATTAATCCAGTCTATTTCTTCGTTAAATATTTCAGGGGGTGGAGGATAGTATTTCATGTTTCCTTTACGGAAAATTATTGCCTTAGTTTTATCAGTGTTAATTTTAATCCTCCAAAGGGTAAGCCATTTTTCCAGTTTTATGAGATAGCTTTGGAGTTGGTTTCTTACGGCAATAACAGTGCAGGCTTTAGTAAGTATGGCGGTGTCATCGGCAAAGAGTGCAAGATGAACAGAAGGGTCTTTAGGGATATCTTGTGTATAAATATTAAAAAGGTACGGCGAAAGTGCCGACCTCTGTGGGACACCAACATTGATTACTCTGGTCGTAGAGTAAGCAGTACCGATTTTGATTCTGAATGTTCTGTTGCTGAGAAAAGAGGCTATTAAGCGAATAAAATGATCTGGAAAATTGAGAGTGATTAGTTTGTAAATAAGTCTTCGATGCCATACCCTGTCAAAAGCTTTCGCGATATCGAGAAATATAGCACCGGTCGGAAGCTTGCAATTGTAGCCTTCAGTGATAATGTTGATAACTCTAAGAAGTTGGCGGCTAGTGCTATGATGATTACGAAAACCGAATTGTTCTTCTGGAAGAAAATTCATGGAAGGATGAATTTTTTGGATGTGGAAAAATAGGATTTTCTCAGTAGCATTAGACAGGTGGCTAAGTAAACTGATAAGGCGATAGTTCTGTGGGAGAGTTGGATTTTGTTGCGGTTTAGCAAAAACAATTATTATAGCTTTCTTCCATGAGTTAGGAAAATGAGCGAATTTGATAATGTTGTTGATTATTTTAGTTAGGCAGGTAAGAGCGTTGATCGGAAGATGCTTCAGTGCTTTGGTCGAGATGCGATCGTGCCCTGGGGCTTTCTTTGTTTGTAAGGCGCTGATGGTGTTGGGGTAGTCAGGAAAGTGAAGTTGTACGGAGCAGGGGTGTTTAGGAAGTTATTGACCACCTGGTTGACCCGTTCAATATGGTTATTGTCGTACGGAGTGGGATTAAGAGTGAATGTATCTTCCATATAGTCCGCAAAAGATTTAGCTTTATCTTCTTCTGTATATGAAGTTCCACTAGGTCCATGGATAGGTTAGGTCCAAGTTGGCTTTACTTGCCTGAAGAAGATTGGCCTAAAGGTGACTTAAATTTAGATGAGACTGAGATTGTTAGAGAAAAGAAAAAGAGCATAGATTCTTTTGTAACTAAATGTTTAGTTTCTGCATGCTTGGTTACCAAGAGAGACTGGTATTACAGATATTTTTCTCAATACAAAAGGATAGTTAATCTAATTGCCTGGATCCTAAGATTCACCTCCAATTATCGAACTGAAAAAAAAAAAACAGTGAGAAAGCATGGAAACCTTGATTCTGAGGAAATTTTTGAGGCTGAGATATTATTGATCAAAATGGTTCAAGAAGATTGTTTTGTGAATGAAAAGGATGAGAAATTAAGAACTTTAGGAGTACTCAAGGATCAAAGTGGAATCCTCAGACTAAAAACTAAACTTACCTTTCGTGAGGATACAGAAGACTTTAAAACGCCAGCTTTTCTTCCATCCAATCATGAGGTTGTCAAGAGACTAGTGCGATACTATCATGAGAAAAATGCACATGCTAGTACTCAAATTTTAATAAATATTCTACGAGAGAGATTTTGGATTCTGAATGCTCGTAAAACTGTAAGATCTATAATCAATCAATGCACAGTGTGTAGAAGATTTTCTGCAAAGAACCTAGAAACATGTACTGGGGCTCCTTCAGAAGATAGATTACGAGAAGCAGCTGTATTTGAAATCTGTGGAGTTGATCTTGCGGGACCAGTAATCCTGAAAGGCAACAAGAAATCTTGGATTTGTTTATTCACCTGCGCCATTTATAGGGCAGTCCATTTAGAGTTGGTTGAATCGATGTCTACTGAGAGTTTTCTACTAGCTCTTAGAAGATTTATAGCTGGTAGAGGACGGAGCAGAATCATATACTGTGACAACGGAACCAATTTTGTTGGTGCTTCAAATGTACTTCAAGACTTAAACTGGAAGCAAATCACTGAAGACACATCTATACCACCAATTCAGTGGAAGTTCAACCCACCAACTGCCTCCTGGTGGGGAGGCTGGTGGGAGAGATTGATAGGAATTCTTAAGAAATTGCTGAGACGAGTATTAGGAAGAGCTTCGCTAACTTCTGAAGAAATTAACACGACTCTCTGTGACTGTGAAGCAGTAATTAATTCCCGTCCATTGACATATGTAACTGAAAGTGATGCTACTTTAATGCCTTTAAGTCCATCTCTATTTCTGCAAGGTAATCAAATAAGTGGTGTTCCAGATCTTGATGATATTGGGCATAAAAGTCTTAATAAGCGAGTCAAATATAGAGAAAACTTGAAAAAGGATTTGAGAAACAGGTTTAGGTCTGAATATTTAGGAGCACTTATTCAAAAAGCAGGAAACAAAAAATCTGTGAAAGTGAATATTGGTGATATTGTATTGATAGGAAGTGATAACACCAAGCGAATCAATTCGCCATTAGGTAAAATAATTCAAATTCTTCCAGGAAAAGATGGAATTACAAGACTTGCCAAGCTTAAAACAGCTAATGGACACTTGCTAAGACCAATTCAAAGATTGTATCCACTTGAAGTTTCCAACGATGATCCCATTATTGAGAAATTTTCAACCGCGAAGGTGGGAGGTGAAACCTGTACCAATTCTTCCTTTGATAACGTGTGTGGACTTGAACCTCAGATTCAAAGGTCTAGCTAGAGCAGGTCGTACAATCAAAGTACCTAAGAGACTGGACTTATGAACTACTTATAATTTTCTTTTTGTAACTTATAAAATATTCACAATTTTCTTTTGTAAGTTAAATTTTTGAGGTAAAAATATTAACTTAGGTGGGAGGATGTGAAGTTGAACCTCTACCTGATTATTATCTTTATTTTGATGTAATTTAGTAAATCGCGATTGGCAACAGTTGAGTTTTTACATCTACATTTTCGAGTTTGTTCTATTGTTTACTTTCGTTTTAAGTAATGAGAATAATGACTTTTTGAGATGTTTTTCATGAGTATTTAAAAACTGATGAGTAATATTTTATGCCAATTATGTTCTGAGTATTGCTTTGAAATGTCAAAGCTAAAACTAACACTTAATTAGACTTGTACATAGAATTGTAATATTAAACTGTTTCTGTAGTGACGAGATGTCTTTCATTGGATAATTGATTGTATACTCATTTTCCATCATAATTCTTCTGATATCGAAAGTAAAACTGGATGAGAACAGTAAATATAAATAGTTGTCAATGTTCTGCACAGTTCAAAATTGATGTATAATTTTATACAACCTAAAATTCAATTTTTAGCAACTGACTATTATCCTATTGATAGTATAAACTGCAAATTAACACATTTTGTGTACTATAATATAAATGTCAAAAAGAAAAATAGAGAGATTTGTGCAACTGAGCTCACTGCATGTTGGAAGAAATAACCTCTGTAACGGTAAGAAAATTATTAGACATTCCTCCTTTTTTTACCGACAATAAACTAATTGCTGTCATTTTAGCTCTAGTGTACGAAGCGTTCTTATTTACTTATTTTAAAGTATTTAATTTAAGTAATATTTTAATTCTTTTAAACGTTGGTATGATGGTTTTTAATTCGATATTCAATATACGTAATATTTTAATCCAATTAAACGTTGGCGAAATGTTTTTATAGTGGTATTTTTATTCTATTTCTATGCTATATGAAAGTAATAATTTAAACTTTCTTTAGTATTTTATACTCGTAGTAAATGTATTTATTCTATATAATATATATATATATATATTATATTATATATAACGTATTTTAAAGTATTTAAATTTAATAATATTCTAATTCTTTTAAATGTTGGATGATGTTTTTTATTTCGATATTCAATTTCAGTAATATTTTAATCTAATTAAACGTTGGCACAATATTTTTATAGCGGTGCTTTTATTCTCTTCTTTGCTATATGAGAGTAATAATAACCTTACTTTAGTATTTTATACTCATAGTAAATGTATTTATTTACACTTGCCAGCCATCTTAAAAAACGACATTTTCAACAAAAAAATTAATCCATTATTTCTAACGATATTTATTTTTTTTAAGTTTCGAATACTTTACTATGCGTAAAAACAGCGTTTTTCATGATGGCTGACGTTTGTAGAAATCGCGCCAACAATTGCGCCAACGTAAATCGATAAAAATCCGTGCAACCGTCTACCAAAGTAGCACCAAATCTTTGATTAGGAAAGCCAGGCTGGCGAAAATAATGTCTCAAAGGACAATTTTTTTATTCCGAAACCAAAAATTCTTGGTACTTATCAAAAACAACATTCATCTTTGAAGGAGACATTTTTGAAGGAATTCGAAGATATGAATTAAATTTTAAAATGGCGCGGTAATGCACAAATTTTCAGCAACCTCTCAGAGAGCTGATTACAGCTCATTAATGCACAAATATTCTATAACCAATCGGAGAGCTGATTACATCACGCCTAGAATTAAAATTATTTAAATAATCATACATAATAAAATCATTTTGAAAAAGAAATGCAAAATTAAATTGTATTTTAATATTTAACAGCCATAAATAATGTTTAAAACATTAGATTAAATTTGTAGATATTAAAACCAATTACTTTTAAAGTAAGGTGACGTCACTGATTACATCATCCACAGCATAAAATTTCATAAAATATGATAAAGAATAAAATTTTTATTTCAAATAAAAATTCAAAATTAAATTGATTTTTAATATTTAGAAGCCATAAGTAATATTTAAAACACGGAATTTATGCATAATAACACGCATTATTTTTAAAATAAAATGTCAACAAAGTATCGGTTACCATAAATAACTTATCCAGCAATGGGTTTACCATAAGTCGTATTACTCGCCAAAAGAAAACTTGCCAAAATCCGTGCAACCGTCTACCAAAGTAGCACTTATGTCTTGGAGCAAAAACAATTTTACTTTACACCTGACTGCCACTGGCTCCGACATAGCAATATGAATACTCTACATCTAAAATTTTAAACACCATTCCAGAATTTTAAAATGTTTATTTAATAGAATTCTATTCATATATTTGCAAGTTATACACTATAAACACAATAACAAAATTTGAACTTATCTGCACCAGCGTGAATAAGCCTGGCATAATATTTTGAACTCGACGCAACTTTAGGAGGAAAATTACCGCAAATTCAAACACAAGGTGGTGCTACTTTGGTAGACGGTTGCACGGATTTTTGGCGATTTACTTTGGCGCAATTGTTGGCGCCATTTCTACAAACGTCAGCCATCTTGAAAAACGCTGTTTTTACGCATAGTAAAGTATTCAAAACTTTAAAAAAAATAAATATCGTTAGAAATAATGGATTAATTTTTTTGTTGAAAATGTCGTTTTTTAAGATGGCAGGCAAGTGTAAATAAATATATTTACTATGAGTATAAAATACTAAAGTAAGGTTATTATTACTCTCATATAGCAAAGAAGAGAATAAAAGCACAGCTATAAAAACATTGTGCCAACGTTTAATTAGATTAAAATATTACTGAAATTGAATATCGAAATAAAAAACATCATCCAACATTTAAAAGAATTAGAATATTATTAAATTTAAATACTTTAAAATACGTTATATATAATATAATATATATATATATTATATAGAATAAATACATTTACTACGAGTATAAAATACTAAAGAAAGGTTAAATTATTACTTTCATATAGCATAGAAATAGAATAAAAATACCACTATAAAAACATTTCGCCAACGTTTAATTGGATTAAAATATTACGTATATTGAATATCGAATTAAAAACCATCATACCAACGTTTAAAAGAATTAAAATATTACTTAAATTAAATACTTTAAAATAAGTAAATAAGAACGCTTCGTACACTAGAGCTAAAATGACAGCAATTAGTTTATTGTCGGTAAGAAAGGAGGAATGTCTAATAATTTTCTTACCGTTACAGCGGTTATTTCTTCCAACATGACCACAATATCATATACGGCTGTCTCAGAATCGGCTCTTCTAACGATCTTCATCTGTGATCTACATTTTCGCACTTCATTGAAGAAGCAATTAGCGACATTTCCTCCAAAAATTTAAAATAAATTTCCTCTGACCTTTGTAAGAATTTATAAATAAATCTTTGATTAGGAAAGCCAGGCTGGCGAAAATAAGGTCTCAAAGGACAATTTTTTTATTCCGAAACCAAAAATTCTTGGTGCTTATCAAAAACATTAATCTTTGAAGGAATTCGAAGATATTAATTAAATTTTAAAATGGCGCGGTAATGCACAAATTTTCACTAACCTATCAGGGAGCTGATTACAGCTCATTAATGCACAAATATTCTATAACCAATCAGAGAGCTTATTATATCACGCCTAGAATTAAAATTATTTAAATAATCATACATAATAAAATCATTTTAAAAAAGAAATGCAAAATTAAATTGTATTTTAATATTTAACAGCCATAAATAATGTTTAAAACATTAGCTTAAATTTATAAATATTAAAAGCAATTACTTTTAAAGTAAGGTGACGTCACTGATTACATCATCCACAGCATAAAATTTCATAAAATATGATAAAGAATAAAATTTTTATTTCAAATAAAAATGCAAAATTAAATTGAATTTTAATATTTAGAAGCCATAAATAATATTTAAAACACGGAATTTATGCATAATAACACGCATTATTTTAAAAATAAAATGTCAACAAAGTATCGGTTACCATAAATAACTTATCCAGCAATGGGTTTACCATAAGTCGTATTACTCGCGAAAAGAAAAATTGCCAAAAACTCGCCAAAATCCGTTCAACCGTCTACCAAAGTAGCACATACAAGGTTTTATCCTTTCCAACGCAGCTAATTTTCTAAATATATTTTACTAATATCTGCAGCGGGACAGAGGATTCATTTCATTCACCCAAAACTCAAATGTGGTGACGCAATAGTATCGCAAAGGAAATATCGACTCAAAATCAAAATATTAAAATCTGTAGAATATCATCCGCTGTTGCCATTCCAGCACTGCCAAGTTTTTCTTCCTGCAGCTGTTGCCAGACTTATCCTCGCTGAATGATGAGAGGTACAACATCCTCCCACCCTGATTTTCTCAAAATCAGACATTGCACAAAATTTTCTAACATTACGAATAAAACAAAACAGTATTATGTATTAGTTTAGAAAACACATAAAAGAAACTCGGTTAACATATAATATATATGACAGATCATACTAAAATGAGATCAATAAAGAATAAACTTCTAATTAAAGTCCTTGCTAAAGAAAAGAGGATATAAGTCCAAAACGTCTATATTGTACATTATGTCTAAGAGCATGTCCTTGGTTTTAAGAGTCTACCGTATCTAGATCTGTTTTCAGTTGCCAGAGTTAGCACAGGATCACTGGTAGTGGAAACTTCTAGTGGATAGAGTTTTTTGATTGGTCTTATCAAATATCCACTGCTTGTTTTTACCTGTACCACTCTGGTAGCCCCATCTCTACTACTGAATATTTTTACAATTTTGCCCATTGACCAAATTACACGTTTTTTATTGTCTAGTTCTATGAGGACTACGTCCCCCATCTTTAGGTTTTGACATGAAGCGCTTGCCTTCTGCACTAGTTGAGCCAGATATTCCTTGCGGAAGCGTCTTCTCAGTTCTTGTCTCAACGTATTACAGTAATTTACAAGCACATTCAGTTTCTGGGAATCGATGTAATCCAGATCTGGTACCCCCCTTGTTTTATGTCTTGCAAAAACAGGGAAGGTGTCAGAGGGACGAGGTCTTCCGAATCATCATAGATGTACGTTAAAGGACGGTTGTTTAATGTGGACTCAACATCACACAGGACGGTCAGTAACTCCTCGAAATTCACCGACGATCTCCCTAAAATTCGCACGAGAAGAGTCTTGGTGGAAAGAACTAAGCGCTCCCACCATCCCTCCCCACCACGCAGCCGTAGGGAGGGGTGAATTCCCATTTTATTGGAAAACACTCGTTTTCTGTGATTTTTCTCCAAATCCAGGCATCTCAGAGCATTGTCTGCTCCGGTAAAATTGGTTTCGTTATCTGAATACACTGTCGCAGGACGGCCTCGTCTGGCAATGAACCGTCTCAGAGCCTGTAGAAACGTTTCGGTACTCAGACAGGTGATAGGCTCCAGGTGAATTGCCCGGTATACGGCGCAGCTGAACAAGACGATCCAAGCTTTACTCTTTGGTCTCAGAAGTGAAGGTCCACAAAGATAGACTCCAGTTATTTCAAAGACTGCCGAATCTCTTATTCTGTCAAGGGGTAACTGGATCGGAGGGGTAGATAAAGCCTTAGCGGTAAATCTCCTACATACTACACATCGACTTACGCAAGATCTTATATTACATTTCTACGAAATGATCCAGTCTCGCTCTCTTAACTCAGCAGCTAATATCTGCACTTCCGCATGACAGTTCTTTTCATGATACTCTCTTATGAGGCATTCAGTTAAATAATGCTTGGACGGAAGCAACAGGGGATAAAGGAAGCAGAAGTCATCATCACGTTTAATGATTTTAGTTTTAACTCTGAGGACTCCGTCGTTGT
This sequence comes from Stegodyphus dumicola, assembly GCF_044657685.1. NCBI lineage: Eukaryota > Metazoa > Arthropoda > Arachnida > Araneae > Eresidae > Stegodyphus > Stegodyphus dumicola. The sequence continues at coordinate 89,496,378 of NC_140774.1, read as the reverse complement.
CTCTCACTACCAAAAATCCATGGACGGAATCTCCTTTCTCTTGAAAGTGCTTTCTTTGCTCTAAACGCCACAAAAATGTTTCGGCGTTAGTTTTTTCTTCTACTGTTAAGGTATCCGAAGAATACGAGGGCTTCTTTAGGAGTTTATTAGTAAAGCGTAGAACCCAGCAGAATACTCGAACTATTTTAGAAAAACTCGAAAAACGTTTGTAAGACTCAGAATCTTTTAATTTTATACTCAAATTGACAATTACTCCCTTCTTAATTTCTGCTGTAACAAAATTTTCGTCTGGAGTAAACTCAAAGTCTGGCCATTCTTTCGGAGAGCTTTTCAGAAATTCGGGGCCCTCCCACCAATTGCATTGCCGCAAATGTTCAGGCGTACAGCCACGAGATGCCACATCTGCCGGATTCAATTTCCCAGGGATATGTCTCCAACATTCCTGCTTCGAGAGTTTCCGAATCTCTTTTACTCTATTATTCACAAATACTCCCCAGTTTTCCTTTCGTTGTATCCAGCTAAGAGCCACAGTAGCGTCTGTCCAGTAATAACATCGACTAAGCACAGGGTTTCGACAGTATACCTTGCCAAGCGTGCACCTAGAACACAGGCTAGCAACTCCAAACGCGGAATAGTTATTTTCTTTAAGGGGGATACCCGTGATTTTGCTATGACGAATTTCACGAAAACTTTGTCTTCTTCCTTACTTCGTAAGTAAATGACAGTTGCATAAGCAGCTTGACTGGCATCGCAAAAGACGTGTAGAGTCCATGAATCCTTAATTCCATGACCCATGCGACAAGGTAATTTAAGGCTGGAAAGACTAGACAACCTTTCGTACCATCTCTCAAATCTTGTTTGAAGTTCATCTGGTAATGGCTTATCCCAGGTCGATTTTGTTGCCCAAGCCTCTTGAAGAATTAATTTCGCAGGTAATACGACGGGCAAAAGAAACCTAGCGGGTCAAAAACAGCATGGACTAGCGACAATAGTCTTCTTTTTGATAAGTCTCTTTTAACGATTTCTCTTTGGACGGATATTGTAAGGCTGTAATCTCGTCGGTCCCACTGCAAGCCTAGAACTGCGGAGACTGGATCACTATCTTCAGCTGCTAGCTCTTGATCACCATATTGATTAAAAGTCCACATTCGAAGATCCATTTTGGCTTCTGCCATAATAGTAATCGACTGGCTCATAAAAACCTTTAGCTCTTCGTTATCATCGACTGACGTGACACAATTGTCAACATAAAATGATTTGGCAAGTTTATTCGCAACAGCTTTGAATTCAGGTGAAACGTGGACAAATGAAATGAAATCACAGCTGCCAATAAATAGGGGCTACTAGTTAACCCAAAAACAACCCTCTTGTGACGAAACACTTCAATTCTATTATTATTCAAAAACTTTAAGTAAATTTGATCCTCACGCTCTACCTCAATCTGTAAAAATCTGACCGTAGTGTCAATACGAGTTATAACACGGATAGTAGCATAAGTGCTTCTAATGAAAAACGGTACAAGTTGCCGAAAATTCAAATTAAAAAATTAAAATCTGTAGAATATCATCCGCTGTTGCCATTCCAGCACTGCCAAGTTTTTCTTCCTGCAGCTGTTGCCAGACTTATCCTCGCTGTATGATGAGAGGTACAACAACTAGTTTTAGGAATGAACATTCTGCAGAAGAAATAGTACTGACCACTGAAGCATATCCAATGATTGACAAAAAAAAGCTTGAAACTGAGCTAAAACTATTCTCTTGTAGGTCTGATATCCATGAATACTGCAAATTAATTGAGCTACTGAAATTTATCATAGAAAATAATCTAGATGCTCTTAGTGAAATTACGAAACTGATAAAAATTCTTTTGAGAGTTCCCATGACTACATCAGAGGAAGAACGCTGCTTTTCAACATTGAAAAGAATGAAAACTTTTCTAAGAAGTACTAGGAATTTGGAAAGACTAAATGCGTTTGCATAGCTTTCAATAAAGAAAAATTTCCTCAGTTGTCATCCAGAGATAAAGGAGAAAATTATTGATCTTTTCGCGCAAATTAAAACAAGAAGAATGGATTTCATTTTTAAATGAATAAACAAGCATTTAACTGTAACAATTTTGGTTAAAGTAATTAAGAAATGTTTAATTTTTTCCTTGTAAGATTTCATGAAGTTTCAAAATAAATTTTCTTTTTATAAATGTTTCTTTCCTTTTAGACAATTTTAAAACGAGGGTTAAATTTTTTTGGAACAGCACCCCCACTAATTTTAGCCACGAGCCGCCACTGGAAAACATTTTCAATACTGGTAAGCATCATGCATAAGAAAATAAGTACCGTGCTATCCGGTATTACTTTGAAACAAATATTGTTCACATGTTTTCCCTTGAATAAAAAAAGACTCTTCTTGTTGACATCAAGGAAAGAGAAATTATTTCCAAGAGTATTTTTTTAATTTCACGCAATAACCATAAATGTTTAAATTCGAAAAATCAATTATTTTCAGCGAAATGTTTTCCATCGACTGCATTGTAAACATGCGAATGTTGTTGTTCTTAAACCACGTGACCACATTTTTCCTCTTCATCTCTTGCTGAATGTATCTCTTTAAGAATAACGTTTGGTAATGTAACAATATCCAGAATGTTCGGTTATATTGCAAGAAATGTTTGCATTTCAAACATTTACCCACAGTATCGTAACAAAGATTACGATTTCTATCATAACAGATTCGGAGATAATAAAAGAAAATTTGACACATATAAACAGCCGGAAAACTGGACCGGCCACTTTAGATATCGCCATATTAACCGCATCCTGTTGGCTGACATCAAATCCAAATTACACTTTCTTATAGATACTGAGGTCAATGTTTTAGGGGTCTAGTCTGGACACCGGTCGAGATCGATATCGGAAAACCAGTCGGTATTCTCTTTCCACTCGACAGCAGAAGGGAGAGCGAGTCTGGCCTTTTCAAATTCCGTCGGCGGAAAATGAAGTGGAAATTCCGTGCGGAAGTGACGTTTATTGCATAGCAACCGGTCTATCTCACCTCTACATTGCTCGAGGCTGAGAGGAAGGGGGTAGTTTGTTGTCAAAGGGGCTGTTTCGCACGTGTTTATTACTGAGGATGGCGGTAGGGGGAAAAAAGCAACGAGTTCCAGTAAATGGTGAAATTTTCCAAAAAAATCCGCTGCTGTTAAGCTGCTGGATAGCAGATTTAGTAAAGAGTATGGAAAAAAGAAATGGTGAATGTTAATGGATATTTTAAACGCAGAAAGAAATTGTTTTTCAAAACTTCAGGTATGTGAAGAAACGTAAACATAATTTTACTTATGATATTTTGCAAAATGGAAATTTTCTAAAAGGTTACATGTTTGTAAACTATTTGTTAACAGGAATTTTATGATTGAAATACATTATTTTGTCTGAAAAGGTATGCAACAATGTCATAAGTCAAATCATTGAAATATAGCATCGCGTACGCGTGTTTAATATTCCTAATGAAAATAATAATTTTTAATTTATTCAATAATAATTCAAAAAAATTTTAATTTTTAGCAATCCATGAATATATCAATAATTTTATTTATTCAGGAATTATAGTTATTACGTAGCTATATTATTAGTATGTATCGTACATACTAATAAACAGAAAACTTTGATTGATGCATTAAAAGACGATTTACTAGTGAGAAAAAATATAACAAATTTTTAACAAAAGTAATAGGAAGGAAAATAAAAAAAATTAAATAAGTATAGGTTAAATCATAAAACATATCATCTTGCACATACACAAACATATATATATATATATATATATGTTCATATATATATATATATGTTCATACATTCAATACATTAACATATGCAGTGAAAGGAAATTGTAGTACATATTCCTATTTATGCTCTTTTTAACCCTCCGAAGGTTCTGACCCTCTGGACGTATTGTTTCGTAAAGCGTTAGCAACTTTGTCACCAAAGCTTTTGAAATTGTTAGACCTGTCTTTCACAGAACTCACCAAAAGCGTTAAGCAGTTTTCTCAACCCTCCCCCCCCCTCAGAAACACACACCTGCAGAGAATGATCAGATATACTGATTAGTTTCCGCCGTAAAAAGTATCAATCACTGTCAGAACTTTACCCTTAAGGAGTTTTGAAGTGTTTGGAAAGCGATCCGACTTGTAGCAGTAATTGTTCGCTTTAGTTACGGACTATGTTACCAAATGAAAATTTTGTGGAAACCTGAATTCAAGACATTAAATGAAAAGAATTATAACTGTTTAATTTTCTTTTCCTGTTTATAAACCTGGATTTTTATGTATGTATGTAGATGTGCGTGCGTGTTTATATATATATGTATTTAAATTTTTATGGACAATTTATGTGCATACGCCCGTAATATCAAGATATTCTTGCGTTTCTAATACCCTTCACTTTTAGTTATTTATTAATTTACCGCTTATATACGATTGATTGCCTATGACAGAAGGAATATTTTCTCACTGAAACAAAATTGTTTTCGATATGTTATATGTTTTCCCTTTTTTAAAAGTAAATTATCTTGGACACTTCGAAAATTTCTTATTTTATTTGCAACTTTGGGTGTTTTTTCAGAGTTTATCTGAAATTGTGAATGTAAATAATATTTCTCAATTTACGTGATATAATGACCGAACTAATTAACTGAATATGAAGTATAAAAACTTGTTTATTTCCTAATCATAATCACAAACGTCTATGGTTTTGGTCACTCAGTTTTCCGCTTTTGTGTATAGCGGTAAGTAAGTAAAGCAGCGGGTTTATTAAGTATGCCATAACGATATTGTTTTCTTTAAAATTTAAGAAAATATCAGTATGTTTTACAATTTTACTACTTATTATTTTGGGTGTGGGAGGGGGCTAAGAGCAAATATAAACAGTTGCTCTTAGAAATCTTGGGGTTGAAAAATTATAACAGCGTTAATGAAAAAAAAAAAAATCGAATTTTGATGGATTGATTCTTATGTTTTTATGGCCTAGACTCGCAGTCCCGGTTCTTTAAATTCAATAACTGAAATAATAACAATTAAAAAAAATTACCAAATTTCTCTCATACGTCCTTTCGGTGTAATACCGAAAGTCTCATACGTTCCGCCTGTAAGTAGCAACTAGAGAGTCTCTGATTCGATTCTCAGAGAGCACACGAATTTAATTTCCAAATTTCTTCCCTCTACAAAATTAATATTTCTAAATTGGAAAATACAGAAGCAATAATCTAATGCTTTTAATGCTTATTTTTTATAATTTTATTTAATTTAGTTCAAATCACTCGAGGGCTAGCTGAAGTGAACAGATGCCTTCAAGGAGGACTTTCTAAGCAAAACTGGATCAGACACAAATTATATATGAGAAAACAGCGAAATTGCTCATGCAGCCAACCCTTTCATCGCGTTTCGAACCGTATCGAACTACCAGTGCTCAGTCACTTTACCGCTGAACCGCTGGTGTGCCAGCTCTCTTGATATGCTTTATGGAACATTTGGCTTATGTGGTTATGGCAAAGCCTCGAGAATTATCTGCCTAAGGGAAGGGATGCCTTCGTGGAGGACTTTCTAAGGGGAACTGGCTTATTTACACGTTACACACGGGGAAAACGACGAAAACGCTCATCCAGCCAGCCCCGTTCGTGGGATTCGAACCTCTAAACGAATTACTAATGTTCAGCGACTTTACCGCTCGGTCGCTGATGGGCCTCTTTATGGAATGTGAGTTTTGTGTTTTGAATCGGAAAGTTGAAAATATTTTTCAAATTATTCAAAATATTATATATAAGTAGAGGTAATATATATTTTTGCTGAATATTGTCTTTCAGTTTTACTTTCAGCGTAGTTACCTAAGGCAGAAACGTAAAACCTTTTAAATATTTATACAGATAACTTGGCTTTTAATATTCAATAAAATGCAATATTTTTTAATTAGAAAAATAGAATTTATTTCGACTTATTTCCATATGCATTTATTAGTTTTATACTTCATTGAAGTAAGATTATTTCCCAGAATTCATTACATTCTTAAATTTAATTTTTCAGTACAATAATGTGGAATTATCTTGAAGGGTACGAATGGTGAAAGTTTTAAAATATGAAGAGAAAAAAATTATGTTTGCATTAAAATTTTGCAAATGATAACGAATGTTTTAACAAAATTGGGTATAACAGTTTACGATTAGATCCACCTTCATTCAGTTATGTGTTATTTTTATTTATGTGTCAATATAAATGTGAATATTAGAAATTATATAAAACATCCCTTGAACTAGAAATAAGCTTTTCAACAGAACTTCGAATACCCGAAATAATGGGAACATAATCTATCTGAACATCCTGGGCAACAGGTTTGCTTCCTAATCTTTTTGTTTCTAGAATGTTTTTCTCAATTACGGTTTTACACCTAAGAAAATTAAATATTTTAACTTCCATAAAATAAAATACTAATCAGGCATTCTATGGAAATCTGAAATGTAAAACCACTTTTATTCATCAAAACTCGCAACCTACTTCAACTAAAAGAAGGAAAATTAATTTTTGTTCATATGGCTGGCTGAGTTAGGAATAAAGAAATAATCTCCCTCCCCCTCCCAAGAACTAAAATTTAACAGGCTCCTTTCTTTGCACATAAAAAAAAGCATAATTTATGTCTGTTAAACTAAAAACAGACTATTTGAAGAAGCATAGCACACGAAGGACGCCTTCGTGAAGAGCTTTCGAAGGAAAATTGGCTCATATCCCCTTTGCACAGGGAAGAAAGCTGTCTAAACACCTGTGATACAGCCATCCCGTTCACTTGGGTTCGAACCTTAATCAACCTATCAGTATTTAGTAGTCTTTATCTTTCGGTTACTTGCGGGTTTCAATTATTCGTTAAACAGAGGCAATAATTCTATTGATATATAGTACTCATTTTAAGAACAAAATACAAAGTTTGCTACAATTGTATATTATGTATTTCATTCCTTATATTATTTATATCAAAGAAAAAATGACAAACATATGAATGAGTTAATAAGTTTAATTTTTGATATTAGGCTAGAAAGAAGATCAAACATTTCGGATAATTGCAGTTTTCAATATTTGGCAGTAAGATAATTAGAGTCTTATTATATTTCTTGCTCTCTCCAGTTTGTTAATTGTAGTGCGAAACGCAGATGATTTCGATGCTGGAAATGTAAATGATACTTGAATTTTTCTTTCCCATCATTCTATTTCTTTATAATATTAATATTAAAATGATCTGAATTACGTCTTCTTGGCTCATTAGAACACTTCTGTTAATAATGCATTGTTAACAATACACAAGTAATGAAAACATTGGAAAAGTAAAAGTTCAAAATACGAAACGATCAATTTGGTTACAACTAAAGCGGTCTAATCTCTGCAATTAAAACTGAGGCACTCTAGAAGGTAAAACTATATGCACGTGAGCATTTAAGATCCAGATGCCAAATGAATTTCCGAGCAAATGTATCGGTATAGATGAATGTATTACAGAACTAGCCGCTTGCGCGACCAGACTCCTGAAATGGTAATTGTAAAAAAAGAAAAAAGTATATACGATTTTAATAAATCTAGCTAATGCAATTTCTTGGCTCCAGCTAATGATTAATAATAATTGAAACGAATATGCTTTATTGCTTTTCAATTGCTTAGTCTGCTAATTAAAAACAAGAACAAATTTGGAAAAACAAAATTAAAAACTATCTTACGCTTTGCTGAATGGCAATACACTGCCGTGTGGAAGATAAAAATATTTTAATTCGGACAGTGGCAATACATTTATTTTAGATCGTTGAGTTTGTTGATTACATTCGAAATTTTGGAATTTTGCCGAGTGGCATCCCGCTCCTTTTTTATCGCTGACTTTTCTGAAATTTGAAATATATGCGTTTAAAAAATCTTACGTTTTGTTCACTGACAAAACAAAGATTTTAACTGCTTAATTTTTTATTAAAATCCTTAAATTCACACGAAATAATAAATAAATAAAAATAAAATCGAAATTCAAAATTTCGGCTTCGAGCTGAGGATGTTCGAGCACAGCACTATGTGTGTCTAATAAAATCTGATGATTCTAGGTGCCGCTGTGTTCCCGCAATGCGGTTAAATCTGAAAGATAAATACTATATTGCGATTTTGCAAATTGGCAACAGACTTCTTTTATACCACTGAATTATCTGTTTAAATTTGAATTATCTGAACAAAGTTCCGCTTTCTGAGCAAATTTAAAGCATTAAATTTAAATCACTGAGTTCCTATTCAAAAGCTCCTTAAATTCCAATAAATTATGAATAAATTAAAAAATAAATAAAAAAACAAGTTCGAAATTCAAAAGTCGGATTTCGAGGCGCACATGTTCGGGTGGAGACGTTCAAAATTTAATGGCTCTATCAAGTTCAAAAAGGATTGTAAGTATTTCCGCTTTTCCACGATGCGAAAGAAATATGCATACATATATACTGTAGTATCTGATTGTTAGTCGCTTATGATGCGTTTTAAGTAAGGTTCATCGTATTCTTCATAAAGGTACATACATATTCGTTATATAATAGTAGAGATATAACCGTAGATATTAGTCTGGTATTACAGAGGGTATATACTACATAAAAGTTTTACTCATGTTTCTCTAAATAAAAATACTGCTGTCAGTACTATTATCGTTTCTAATTATCAATACTAAAATCCTTAACCTCCCCCCAAAAAACCTAATAATTGTGGAATTACACAGTCGGATTAACTGAAAAGTAATGTTTCAAATGAATGTATGTAATATGGAACATAATTGCCGAATTTCGGCCGTTTCTCAAAAATCCTTTGATTACTATAAAGTCTTAGATACTGTGTAGGTGCTAGAAAGGCTACTTGTTTTTTTGCCTCACGAATCTAAGGCATAATGAGATCTTATTTTTAAACTAGGGGAAAATTTCAATGTGTTTAATGTAATCTTACGCCAGGATAAGAATATATCGGATCCCTAGTATTCCGCATAGTCTGAGATGTTTTAATCCATAAAAATTTCGATCAAATATAGCAGCAATTATTTTGTAACTTTTATTTATTTATTTAATAATGTTTCTTAAGAGCAACGTTATTAAATAAGAACAACATCAGCAGGGAAGAAAGAATCAGGTTAAGAAGGAATTTAATTTTGATGCCTACATTATAAATTTAAAAAAAAATTCATTTTCAGCGCTCATAATTATTATTACATTTCTTTAGTTGATTTTGCTTTTAGAATATAATATATAATAAATAGAACTGGCCTTAATTGTATCAAACCGTTATTATAAGATTATCGAGTTTTATTTAACGTTCATTTAGTGATTATGATGCAAATTTGCATAACCAACGCCATATTAATTTTTCAGTTTGAATATCTTGTATTAATTTGCCAGTCTTATGCCAAAAAAAATAATTCATTTTTATTTTTACAGTATGACTTTAGTGTGGAGAAATCAAAAAGGAATTTTATAAAGGCGCTTTGTAAAAAATTCATAAAAATATTAACGCCCTAAAAGGAGAAAAGTAGTTTATTAAATAGTTCATAAGGTATTTTCTCCTTCCCTTCGGCATGCCTTCGTAGTATAATTGGGAGCACGCTCGACACGTATGCGGGAGGGCAGGAGTTCGAATCCGCACGAGGGCATTTAGAATTCCTTCAAGCTCCTCGCTTCGAAAAGTTCAAGAACACTCTCAAGAACAAGCGATTTTAGAGTTCTCTATACAAAATTCATCTACAATTATAACTCACGAATAATAAAAGCATGGGACGCCCATGGTAAATTTATAAAGTTCTGATAGTTCTGATTATGCAATTCGATTTCATTGTGTAGGCAGGCACCCACGCTTTTGTTGTTCGCGATATAAAATCGCAGATGAATTTTGTAAGGAAAATTAGTTAATCTGTCTTTCCCGTTAACCATATAATAAAATATATTTTGCTTTTAGTTCATTAATTATTTTATGAGTTTCAAATCAAAGAAAATTTTTTAAGAGCTCTCTCTCTTTTTAAATTTTTATCTTTTTATTCTCAATGACAAGTTTTCAATTAAATTATTCAACTGGAAAACCATTTTTTTTAAATTAATAATTATTCTTTTGTTTCGAAAAATTCCGTTGCTTCAGATGGTAAAAAAATTCAACGATTTTATCAAAAAATTAGAAAATATCTTAAAATCTTATATAAATTTCAATTAAAAGATTTTTCCGCTCTATCCGATTGTACCAACAGTAAAATTATGAGTTTTAATTTTTTTGTTAAACGAAGATATGTGCGAAAAATCATTTACAAATTAAATTAAAAAAATCTGAGTCAAATTTTTAAGAAACCGCTTCATCGTAATGTATTGTCATGTATAAAAAGGATGCAAACAAGATATGAATTTGGATAGCTTATCAGGAAATATCGTTGACAAAGTTTTGACCATCGCAATAAATACCAAGAGTGAGCTAAATAAAAGTTTATGAAAAGAAAAGTATGCAACGGAGGAAAAAAATGGGGAATTCAGACGTTCTGTCTCATAAACATCAACTAGTTTTTATACATTGTAATAATAATTTAGAAAAACTAAGATTTTTCTCAAAAGAAACAAAGTGCTTCCTTCTATACAAATCTGTGCATATTTAACTATAGCATATTTTTTCTTACGAAAATCCACTTTCGAAAAATATTGAGAATTTCATAGATATGGATACTTATTATAGATTCTAAGGTACACTCTAGAATTGAAATTAATTGTATGACCACGGTTTATGAAGCATAATTAACCCTTTGTTTTCTTCAATTTTGTTAACATACTTACTTGGTAGTATACTTGGATATGTAGCCTTTTTTTTTAATATAACCTTCTTTTTTCCCGTTTAATTATTATTCGCAGTCTTCAGCGTTAATTACATCCATCTCAAGAGAACTTAGTATAAAATTATTTTACACTGTAAGAAATACAAAACATTTCTTACACATATATATGTGAACTCGTAACTATTATGAAAGCGTATTCCTATCAGAATTAGGGAAGGTCTTATATGCGAATATATGCAGCCTTGATAATTTCTTAAAAATATTTCAGCTAGCAGATAGATAGCTAGGTGATGAATTAATTAACGATACTGCACTTATTTCGAAACATTTCCGTTTATGAATGTAACTGTATTGGAATTAATTTCCAAAGTTAGGTTTTTACATACTAATTTATTTATGATTTTAATTTAAAGATTTTCCACTCTCCACGGTTAATGAAGCAGTTTTCAAAATTATTCAAGTAATTGATTAAGGAAAGGAAACTTAAAGCAAAATTGCTTTAAATAAAATTTTCAAATTTTCTCACCCTGTAAACAACAAATTTTGGAATGCATATCATTTTCTTAAACGATCTTCTAAATCATACAAAATAATTATTGCAGCTGTTACTTTATCTCTTTTTAGTTAGACTGGAAGAAATAGATTTTCCCAATGAAGATTTTTCGTTTGTTAAATTTTCTTGTGCTTATATTCAACAAAGAAAAATGAATAACATCATTTACTTAGAGGGAAGGAAAGAAAAACCTTTTTTTCTTACTATTATTAAGCAAAAAGACATACATGAAACAAACTTAGGAAGGAATAGTTTGAAAAACAAATGGAAAACTACAAAATGGGCTTCCGTTTCTATACATCCGAAAGGTTTCGCACTAGTTTATTTTAATTTAACTTAATTTTGTTAAATATGTATTGAAAACCCCCTTTAGTGAATATGTCAGAACTATGCCTGCTCGAATACGAAAATGTTTAAAATAATTTTAAAAATCACTAATTAATCTGTGAAACAAACATAAAAATTACACTTGAAAGCAGATTCTAATTGATAATTAAATAGGATCACTGCAGAAGATAATGTAAATTTGCAGCTTTACTTTATGACACTCAGCAACGAAGATAGTTAATACACATAATTTAAAAATTTAGGAGACAGAACTGTAATAAAGTCAACCATTCGAATATTTTTTCTTTGAAGCACAGTATTATTAAGTTTATAAATATGAAATTTATACGCAACAGGAAGCAAACATATATGAGCTGTGAAAAAAATATTTATGCGAAATTCACATATAAATTAAACTTGGAACCAAATAGTAAAAAAAAAATTTAATTTTTAATTTCTGGCACCTTTGTTAGTAAAAATTCGAAATTTCTCTTTTTTTTTTTTCAAAGGTTTAATTCAACAAATAAAAATGACCAGCTCATTTAAGTAAAAGAAATAAATATATAATAAGAAATAAGTATAAAGAAATAAGTATAATGTAAGAACATTTACACATAAAATATAGTTTCATTCAAATAATTTAAAGATAATTCTTTTAAGAAAATAATCAAAATTTAAATCATTACCAAATACCTCAGAAAAAATTGCTATTCAAAATAAAAAGGTTATTATACTGAAATTAATTGCAATATATAATGCTTCGAAAATAAAATCAGCATAAATTATTAAAAGCAATGTTATTCTTATTAATAATAATTATCAGTTCATCTTCAAATAAATAAATATAAAGACACAGTTTTTATAGAAAATATTGTTACGAATTTGGTATTTAAAAAGCTAATGATAGTTCAATTATAAATTAAATGGTTTTATTTCTCGCGCAGTGCAGCGCGTGACGAATATTAAAAGAAAGCTAAGCCGGAAAAATTGAAAATACAAGAGCGCGTGCATTAAATAAATAAATATCTCTTTTTGATTTCGAGAAAGTACTGGAAAATTCTAGCGCGTGATTTTAAAATCTTATAAAAGGAGGAAAACATCTCAGTTTGTAGTAGTTGCTTAGTTTGTTGTTGTTTAGAAAACTACTGTTGTTGATTGTAGCGAATTCGCGGATTAGCGTTCTTTAGCTGTTTTGAATTGCGTTCTATTGGATATTTGAGTAGTTAAAAGATAACTACTGTGAGATATTGTAATACTGCATGATAATTTGAGAAAATTTAAGCATTTTTGTTGTGATAATAATAAATTTTTGTTCCTTTTTCATCGGACTTGTGCATTCATTTCATAGCGAACCCGTACGCACGCAACAATTTTTGGTGTCAGAAGTGGGGTTTGAATGCCAATCACAAGAGCGATGGAAGAGCAATTAAGACAGCTGATATCAGCGTTTGCCTCGTTTAAAGAAGAAATGAAAGCAGAGATGAAATGTAATCAGGAAAATATTGAAGCAGGACAGGAAAAGATTGAAGCAAGACAAGAAGAGATGAAAAGAGAAATTACCAGCGTAATAGAAAACAAATTCGAGGTTATGGAAGGCAGAATTGACGCAGTTGAGAATAAAGTTGGAAACCTTGAAGAAAAAGTTTCTTCGGTAAAAGAAGAAATAGAAGAGAGAGTTTCTGCCGTGGAACAACAAATTAATGATAGAGTTTCTGCGGTCACCAAAGAAGTTGATGATTTAAAGAAATTCGTAGCGACGGCAGGTAGCAATCCGGAAGGTTTCAAATTTTTATCGATGCCTGCTCGTTCCGTTCTGAAACTATCTACATATGATGGGAAGACCTCCTGGCAGGTGTATAGGACAAAATTTTCTATCGTTGCGGATGCGAATGGATGGGATTCCCAAGCTAAGGCCTGTCATCTCGCCGCTTCTCTTAGAGCAGAAGCAGCGGATATCCTGCAGACGCTTCCCGAAAATCAAAGGCTAGATTTCGAAGCTCTATCCGGCGCTTTGGAGCTGCGCTTCGGCGAGAAATGTTTAAAAGACTACAGCAGGCTCCAATTAAAATCTCGTCAACAGAAGCCTACCGAAACACTTCAGGAGCTCGCCGCGGATGTTGAAAGGCTGTCCCATCTCGCCTTTTCGGAATGCCCGACAGAAACGAGGGAAATCCTGTCCCTGCAATATTTCATCGATGGCATCCGGGACCCTGAAATACAGAAAGCACTGCGAATGGCGGATGTTAAAGATCTGAAAAGCGCTTTAGTGTATGCCATGAAATTTGAGGCAGCCCAGCAAGCAACTCTTAGGGATAGCTACCCAGTCAGAGCTGTGCGAGTCCACGACCCAGGGGACCAATTGATGGCTCGTTTAGATGATTTATCCAGACAAGTCGATGCTTTGATACGGAGTAGCAGTGAGAACAAAGTGGCTGTAAGATGTTGGAGATGTGGTTCTGAAGGCCACCTACGACGGCATTGCAGAACACCCCAGGGCACGGATAATAAAACGGATGAGTTGACAAGACCAGTGAATGCTTTAAGACGGAATAGTGGTGAAACAAAACCGACCCTAAAGTGCTGGAATTGCGGTGTTGAAGGCCACCTACGAAGGAACTGCAGAACTCTCCAGAGCACGGAAAATAAGGCATACGATTTAAACAGACAATTAAATGCCACGGCAAGGAAAAGGACTGACAAGAAACCAAAGTGCTGGAACTGTGGAGCTGAAGGCCACGTACGAAAGAATTGCAGAACACCCCAGGGTACGAAAATTGAGACAATTTCTGAGCAACGACGCAGGAAACAAATTAATGACCATATCAAGGAACGGAGGTTGCCAGATAATGAAAAACCCTGTTTTAAAGCGCTTAAGATCTCTATAGTGAGTGGCAACAATAACGGACTGTCCATCAATGGGAATATCGATGGAGTTCCTTGCAATATGATCATTGACACAGGAGCTAATGTTACCATCATTAGGAAAGATTTAGCTGAACAGTTTAAAGATAAACTTATTTGGACGCCATCCTGTGTTACCCTTCAGACTGCGTCTGGTGACAAGATCGACATAACTGGGAAGTTAAACGTAAACATCACGTTTGGAAGTGCCGCCTACCATCACACGGCATATGTGGCGGATATTACAGATCCATGCATACTCGGATTGGACTTTTTAAGGAAATACAATTTTTCCTTAGATTTCAAAAACAATAAGCTGCTTTCAGCATCTGATGGCATGACTATCCATCCTCAAAAGGGATCCTCGCCTGGAAATGTCGACGCCTTGTCCGAAAGATCGAGCTCGGGAAGCTGCCGAAATCATACCAGGGTCGAAAAGAAACGCAAGACTACCAGCTATTCTCCATCCCAGAAGCTCTTCGGGCGAGACCTTCGTCTGCCTTGTGACCGCCTGTTTAGTCGCCCTACGGATGCGCCTTCATCGCCTGAGGAACACATCCAAGATGCCCAGGCCCGGTTTGAGGGGATGCACCGTTCTGCACGAAAGCGAGTCAACTTGGCGACGGAGAAAATGAAGATCAGATGCGACACAAGAACTACTAGACAGAGATCCAACAAAGGAGACAAGGTATGGTTGTGGAACCCAATTCAACGAAAAGGACTGAGTCCTAAATTACAGTCACCTTCGGATGGTCCATATACAGTGCTGAACACGAATGACGTCGTGGTTCGGATCCGTGAGTCTTCGAACTCTTACGACAGGTTAGCTTATTACTATGGCCATAGTACGTAATGTAAATAATTGTAAATAGTATCAGACCATGGTCCTTTTTGTTTATAAATGTGTATTTGATTTGATTTGTATTTAGTATTTGATTTGCATTTAGTATTTGATAGCATTTGATTTGTTTAAGTTAGTTATTGCATTTATTGTTTATATTGTTTGATATTGTAATGTAATGTTTATGCCTCAGTTGCATTTATGCCACAGTTGTAAGTTTAGCTTCCTGTCCAGGGACTGTACTGCCCGGGACGTGCAGTCCTTGGGAAGGGGGCAGTGTTACGAATTTGGTATTTAAAAAGCTAATGTTAGTTCAATTATAAATTAAATGGTTTTATTTCTCGCGCAGTGCAGCGCGTGACGAATATTAAAAGAAAGCTAAGCCGGAGAAATTGAAAATACAAGAGCGCGTGCATTAAATAAATAAATATCTCTTTTTGATTTCGAGAAAGTACTGGAAAATTCTAGCGCGTGATTTTAAAATCTTATAAAAGGAGGAAAACATCTCAGTTTGTAGTAGTTGCTTAGTTTGTTGTTGTTTAGAAAACTACTGTTGTTGATTGTAGCGAATTCGCGGATTAGCGTTCTTTAGCTGTTTTGAATTGCGTTCTATTGGATATTTGAGTAGTTAAAAGATAACTACTGTGAGATATTGTAATACTGCATGATAATTTGAGAAAATTTAAGCATTTTTGTTGTGATAATAATAAATTTTTGTTCCTTTTTCATCGGACTTGTGCATTCATTTCATAGCGAACCCGTACGCACGCAACAATATTAAATCTAGCTTTCATGTACCTAATTAAAATTTAGCATAAAACCGAACAGACTTTTAAAAGTAGGGTATGAGACAAAAGAAATTAATGTTTACTAAAATTCAACGGAATTTGAGAAAAAATAATGGATACAGATATATATACACACATACATATATATATTAAATTTAATGTCCATATGGAAGTTTTACACATGAAATAAACACAAATTTAGAACGTACACTAATTGTATTCCAAAAAAGAATAAAAGCAAGTTGATTTCCGAAATACATAATCAAGACAAAACTAGAGATGTCAGTATTTTCCCATACATAATAATAATTTTAGTATTATATTTATAAATAAAACTTAGAAATAAACAAAGCATGCAATTACTGAAAGTAAGGCAAAGAACAAGAAGATAAACTCTAGAAATTTGACATTTTCAAAATCCATGGGAAAAAATAAAATATAAAGGCAAAATATAGTCAATTTTTGACGGAATGTATCATATTGCCAAATAATAAGAATGTGCTACTTCAATCATTTCACCAAAAGTTTAGAAACATGGTTCGCTTCATTAGAAAGGATGATGAAAGTGTAATTTTTTATAATATAACAAAGACTAAGTATAAAATTCTGTGCAATTTCTCTTATAGACAGAGTCGTAGCTAAGGTTTTCAACGCCCAGGGACAACTGAAGATTTCGCGCCCCCTACTGCTTGCCAAGGATGGAAAACATTTAATTCTAAAATGTCGTAACATCAGTTCGGCGCCCCTTGGATTCTACGCCCGGGGACAGATGCCCCCCTTGCCCCCCTCTAGCTACGCCCCTGCTTATAGAAAAAATGTACGGAATGCGTAAAGCGAATATTTCTGAAGGTCTCGAGCCCCCGAACACTTATTTAGTGCCATTTAACTCCTATCCAGTTCTTACAGTTATAAACTGAAAAATGTTTAAAATTAAAAAATGCTATTTCTATGTTACAGGAGTTATTAAAAGAAATAGCTTTAAGAGCTATTTTCTAAATTACAGGAACTGTATGGTATATTTTAAAGCAAGGTGCTGCACAGAGTCCAACGTCACATTCCTCACACTGCAATCGCGTTTCGCGACGAATCCTTTTACCATTAGGATTTGCTTTTTGGGTACAAATAGCACATTTCCTGGAACGACGAGTGTTTTTGATCATAACACAATCTGAAACATACGAAGGCGTATTACATTCTCAGACGATTTTGTTCTCGTATGATTTGTATTGTCCATAGAAATCCCACTATCTTCGATCAAACGCTCGATCAATTTTAATCTAAATTCAACATGCGTTAAAGATCCTCCTGATTTTTTATAAATCACAAATGCGTTTCACACAGTCTGATTTAGTAAGTGACGAAATTTTTTTGTAGTATTTCCTTTGCTGGTTCCTCGAAATATTATAATACGATAAACACTGATCAGATTTATCAACACCTCTCATATTTATATTATAGTCTACGACAACTTGGGGTTTTTTCGCTACGTTTGTTCTTTTTGTTACAACTTCCATTGTGCCACGTACTCAGCCTACAGATCTCTTTTTTGTCCTTCCATTTTAGCACACAAATTTTTCCTTTTTCGAATGGTTTTAGTTCCCCTTTCTTAATTTTTTCATTTTTAAAAGATGACGGTAAACCTTTCCTGCTGCTTTTCATAGTCCCACATAAATCGGTTTTCTTTTGAATAAGAATTTCTGCTAATTCGGGAGAGGTATAGAATTTGTCTGTTGTAATTGAATACCCTAGTCCTAGCAAATCGTGTGCTAAAGACAAAACACTTTTTGTAGCTAGCACGTACTGTTCAAACTCTTCTCTAAATACCGTATTTTTCCTCGTATATATTATCGAATTCCATATATAACCGCTTGCTGCTTCACAGAGTTGAAAAAGTTTAATTCCAAAACGATTTCGTTTTGAAGGAATGTACTGTTTCCATCCAAGCAATCCCTTATATGCAATAATTGATTCGTCCTCTGTAATGTTCCTTTCGGGAACATAAACACTCTTAAATTTTTCAGTCAATTTTTTATGAATTTCATAAATTTTTTTCAGTTTGGGTTGCGGATGACTGCTGCTATTAAATTCTTCATTGTTTGCAAAATGCAAAAATTTCATTAATAAGCTAAATCTTTGTTCAGTCATCACTTTTCCCACATAGGGGGTGCTTATAACTGGTCTCTGTGACCAAAACCACTTTTCTGTTGGTTTTTGAATTATTCCTTGTAGTAATAAAAGTGCAAAAAAGTTTTCCATTTCATTTCTATTTGTTTCATTCCATTTGAGAGCCCGTGATGAAGGTGTCAGTTCAGCTTCCTCAAAAAATTGAGAGGCATATCTGTTTGTTTCATCTACTACGGAAGAGATAATAGCCTCATCAAAGTATAATTAAAAATAACTCAGAGAATCACATGAATCATCCACCTGGGAGCTGAATCCTGGATGGCCGGTGAAGGGAAAATTTGGGGGTGCAGGGCTCGGTGTAGCAGTATTAACAGCACACCAGTCTCTTGCATCTGCAATAGAATCGTCTGTTTCACTTTCAGATGAAATTGATTCATCATCTGAACTTTCAAAAACACTTTCAGTTTCTGAATCACTTTCCATTTAAGAAATAAGCTGCTGCTCAGTACAATTTCGACCTTTTCAGCGCAGTTTCAGATTGGAATGACCTTAGTATACAAATAAAATCAAATTGTGGCCATGGGCTCGGGATCCGTGGACAGCAGAAAAGAAGTCATTTTCATCAAAGGTACCATATAATGGAATGACCATGCGCATTGCCTTCCATTGTTATCCTTCGTCTTCTAATTTCGGAAGCAATTCCTGTTCTTTTTTCATTTCCCTTTATATTACCGCTTCTTTTCAACGTGCACCCTATTTGAAAATACTTGATTGGTTTTTAGAAATAGAGGCAGAACATTTCTCAGTACTGTCAGAAGAAGACGATCAGTAGAATGTAAGAACGCACATCTGTAAGTTAAATTCTATGGGGAAAATCCTTTTCAACAAAATGAACTCAATTTTATGATACATATATAAGCATAATTTTAAATGTAATCTAAGTATGAATTTTATAATTTTAAATACATGCATCTGAGAATACCATAGCCTTTATCGAAGTCGTTTTTTTTTAACACTAAACCCAAGTTTTGCCTAACTTTGCAACCAAATGGTTTACACTCACATCAATGTGTTATTTTTTTATAAAATGTTTAAGAAAGAATTTAAAATAATTGGAGTATATAAGGTTAAAGACAATTCTTAAGTGTTATAAGAGAAACTAAATTAAGGAGGGAAAAAAAGGTTTCGCCATCTATGTTTTTAAAATAATCTAATTAGCGTTTTATAAACAAGTGCTATTATTTCTCTCTTTTACGACAGTATTAGAAAAATAAGGGAAATAAAGATGTTTAGAAACTGTTTAAAGTCCAATTATATATTTTTATGAAAATAAATTTCATAATTCTTAATGTGTGAGTTTCGCATACTTCAAAAAATGCATGTGCATATTTATGTTCTACAAAATAATTTTTTAAAACTCTACAGGATATTTGAGTGGGTTTCAAATACTCATGTTTCATAAAGTAAGAAGCAAACATTTATATTATATACAGCATGCAACGATAAATGCAAATGATATAAATATTCTGTTTTTCGAGCTTTTGTAAAAGGAGAGTTATATACTCCATTTAATAAGCATAAAACGTTTTTTCCTCTTTTGTCACTTGCAGCTGAATTATGATTAATGTATTATAAGGTTGTGCTGCCATTTCCTAGTCCGAATTACCAGCGTTCAGAGACTTCATTGCTCGTCCGCTGATGGATCAATGCTCTTTATGCATTTTATGGAACATGAGTTTGGTATGTGCAGTCGGAAAATTGAAAATATTTTTTCAAAATATTTAAACAAATTCAAATTTAATTTTTAACAAAGACGTATAAAAGTAAAAAAGCAAATTTAAATCCTAAAAAAAGCTAAAATAATTTAAAAAAAATTTTTTTTTAAATGTGCAAGCATATAAAAGATTTAATTCTCGAACTAATCTACAATATCATTTAAATTCAGAAGCATAAGCAAATCAAGTGCAAAATCAATCCATGAAAATAAATTCACTAATTTAGCAAATTAAAATTAAACTAATTTTTTTAAAAATGCATAAGGGAATGACCGTTGAGTAGGCAGGAGACAGACTTATCAAGGAGAAGTTGCCTCCAAAAATAACTCTCCAATCATTCAATTCGTGTTTCGTCATTCATGCAGGCAAGGGTAAAAGTCAAAACCAAAAGTAATACCAATAAAGTGGTACCCTTAGAAGTTAACATTTAAGAATTAAATTTAAGAATAAAGCTCTAAAAGGAAAATACTAATGAAGTCTTTTGAGAAACTAGCAAGTAAAGTCAAGAATTAATAGTTAAAAAGAGCTAATGCACAGTGTTTCTAAACATTTTCTATCAGTGTTACTTTCACTGTAGTTACCTAATACAGAAACATAAAGTTTTATAAATATTTATATTTATAATTTGGTTTTCGATATAATGAATTAAGATTTCCCAGAATTCAATACATTCTTAAATTTCATTTTTCAGTATAATAATATGCAGTTATTTTTAAAGGGTGTAAATGGTGAAAGTTTTGAAATATGAAAAGAAAAATATTATGTTTGCGCTCAAAAAAATGCAAATGATAACGAATTTTAAAATAAAATTGTGTAGATCTGATCATGATTAGATTCATCTTCTTTCAGTTAGGTTATTCTCAAGAATATTGATGTGTTCAAAAATACACATGATCAAAGTGCAAATATTAGAAATTATATAAAACATTCACTGAAGTAAGCAATAGAAATTCAACTAATTTCAACGAATACTCGGGATAATATGATCACAATCTATCTGAATATTTAAGAAAGTCTTGGCAACAGATTTTCTTTCTATAGGCTCATATTTATTTATTATTACGTACATGTGTGACTGTTATTTTTTATACAGAGAATGTTATTACCTCTAGGGTTTGCAACAAAAAAATTAAAGATTTTAATTTCCGTAAAACAAAATACAAAACAGACATTTTAAGGTAAAACTGAAGTGTAAAACCCTTTTTATTCACCAAAATGCGCAATATATATCTACTTCAACTAAAAGAAGTAAAATTAAGTTATGTTCATATGGCTGACTGGCTCAGTTAGAAATAAATATATAATCTTTTATGCCTTCTTTTCTCTAAGAAAATAAAATTCAACAAGATACTTTTTTTTTACAAAACAAAAACGCGTAATTTATTCATTTTCAATAAAAAATAATTTATACTATTTGGATATTGCAGAACATAGGACAGCTATTTATTGCAAACATACCAGGGCTGCCATCGTGAAGGGCTTTCTAAGGGAAGCTGACTTTGCACGAAACACTTATGATGCAGTCATCCCATTCACCTATGTTCGAACCTAAATCAAACTATCGGCGTTTTATCATTCGGCTATTAGCAAAGTTCAACTAGACGAAACCAACTCAAAACTTTTATTCGCATACAGTACTAAACTCGACATTCGCAATAAGAGAATTCTAGTTTTACTATATTTCTTGTGCTCTGTAGTTAGCTAATTTTAATGCAATTAGCAGGTAATATCGATATTAGAAACTTTTAAAGTAAATTGCACTTTCGAATTTTCTTTCGCATCATTCTAAATTTTACAGTGGGAGCCCAGTTATGCGAACAGAAACAGATAATAGTTATATAGGTTTAGGGGGTACTAACTCGTGGATAGCGGGAAAGAAGTCTTTTTCATCAAAGGTACCATACATAATACGTGGATGACCATGCACATTGCCTTTCATTCTTATCGTCACTCCTCTAATTTTCAGCGCATATCCTGTTCTTTCTTCTAGTCGTTTTACATTACCGCTTCTTTTCAACATGCATCATTTTTGAAAATATTTGATCTGTTTTTAGAAATAGAGCTAAACTTTTCTCAGTATCGTAAGAGAAAGACGTTCAACCGAATGTAAGAACGTATTTCTGTGAGTACAATTTTGTAGGAAAATCTCCTGCAAAATGCTTCAATTTTATAATGAATATGTGCATAATATATGCAAAATTTAAGAATTTTTATAATCATATATATATTTAAAAATTCGTTTTTCAAAATCGTATTTTTTTTTTTTTTTTTTTTTTTTTTTTTTCCAAAGGGGCGCTAGGACAGATGGGCTACTAGTCTCAAAACGGCATTTTATAGCGTTTCACTATAAACGGCGAATCAACTTTTAAATTGTTGCCACCAAATATTATATTTAAAGAATGTATATTTAAATGTATATTTAAAGAAATTAAATCATTAAGAATCTTCATGAATATATATATTGCATTATTAAAAATACCGTACCTAGAGCCATCAAATTAAGAATAACGTAATCCTTCACTCGAATATGCACACTGGAAACTGGAATTTTTAAGTTCGAATTTGTTTTATTATCTCTTTCATATTTTGTAAAACTTTGACGAATTTTTGATTAATAAATCAACAGTTTCAAAACGAGCAGTGGTAACACTAATGAATAAAATATTTTTTATCTCCAGCGTGCGAGACTGTTTATCGGAAATTCTAAAGATATGCTGTTTTTAAATATTTTATGATATTGCTGTTGAATTGGAATTTATGTGCTTTAATTGCAAAGAACTTGGTATTTAATAAATAAAGGTAACACACAAAGCGTGAAAAAAGTCCTTTTGGGCGTAATATAAAATCTGAAAGCTTCTGGATTTTATTTTAATGTTTTTAATTTTATAATTCCTTTTTAAAATCCAAATGAGTGTTAGTACAGAAGGGCTATTAGTTTCAAAACGGCATTTTGCGTCGAATCACTTTAAATGCCCGAATCACTTTTCAAACTGTTGCCACCAAATATTATCGCCCTGTATTTATTTAAAGAAACTAAATAATGAGAATCTACATGAACGTATGTATTTTTTTCGCATTGCGGAAAAACAACGTTATCTAGAGTCATCACATTTTGGATTACATAGTCCTCCACCCGAACAAGGACTCTTAGAAGGCCGAATTTAGAATCTGGAATATGTTTTTATTGTCTATTTCATATTCTGTAAAACTTTACCGGAATTTTTATTAAAAAATCTCAACAGTTTCAAAGCGAGCAATGGCAACACTGTAAGGAATAAAACATTTCTGTCTACAGCCTGCGAGCCTGTGTACCGGAAATTCTAATGATACGCTGTTTCTAAATATTTTTAGCCAAAAGTGGCGTTAACCCAAATGCTCTCGAAAAATGGATGTGTCTGTAAATGAAAAAAAAAAAAAAAAAAAAAAAAAAAAAAAATGGCCCGTTTGGACCTAATATAAAATCTGTTTTCATTTTTTGTTTATTGTTTTGGGTACTGAATCCAGTTTTACATAACTTTTCAACCAAATATTTTGCGCTAGTATTATTTTCTTATTTTTTTATAAAATGTTTTAGAAAAGTATTTAAAATAAATGGATCTTATATCAACAAGTTAAAGAAAGTGCGTAACTGTCATAAGAAAAACTGAAGCAAGGAGGATAAAAAGTTTCGCAGGTCGTATTTTTAAACTAATCTAATTAGCTTATTATAAGGAAAAGACTGTTATTATTTTTTCAATGATAATAATAGAAAAATAATGAGAATAAGGATGCCTGCAGATTTCTTTATGTAGAGTAATATATTTATATTAAAATTTATTTCATAATCGTTAATTTTAATAAAACAGAATTCTATTTGCATGAGGTTTGCATATTTCATAAAAAGCATGTGCATATTTGTATCCTATAAAATAATTTGTTAAAATTCTACAGGGTATTTGAATGGGCTCCAGACTTGCTTGTTTGGGGGCTTGCTTGTTATTTCATAAAATAACAAGGAAATATTTATATCATATACAACAATGCCTTTAATACGTCAATTCACCAAATGCGCATGATATATATATATATTCTCTTTTTCGAGCTTTTATGAAAGGATAGATATATAAACCATTTAGCAGGAATGAAACTTTTACAGCTCTCAGCTGATATTATGATGATGCATTATAATGTTGTGCTGCCGTTATTTACTTTCTTATACAACTGAATGAATTTTTAAATATTTATTCATCTTCTTGAATTTATTTCATAGCTCTAAAATTATTTTCGATTATATTTTGGCGAAATAAATAGTTTGTTTTGAGAAGGAAAAATTATATCTCAAATGGTTTTATCATTTCTATTTTACAGTAATGCCTATTTATCTGGGAACATCTTAAAAAGAGAACAAGAGGTTATGATTTTAATGTAAGAAATTAAATGAATAAAATTAGTCTTTCAGTTATGGACTATTTCGTCTATGAATCCATGAGAGACTTGTGAAATTTAAGTGTCTGCAAAGCGATTGTGCGAAAAAAGTGCCATTGAATGTGTTGTTCCTTACCTTGCTAAAGAAAATTTAGAGAAATAAGATGGTTCCTAGCACTTATAAAAGATGCTGAAATTGATCGAAAACTGCGTTTAAAAACTTAAAAATGCAACTTCTGTGTAGTTAGTGCTTGAAAGTAATATTTGAAATCTCTCCTGCAAAATTTTGATTAAAAATATATATCAGTTAATTTGCGTTAGACGAATATGGATTTCTTATTCTAATAGCACACTGAAAAACATATTATTCATTGACATATTTATTTCTTTTGCAGAACGAAAAGAAATTTGCTTCATACATTTGTAATAAAATGAGTCAAAAAACTGTCGCTGTGCTGAAGCCTATTTTATTTTATTTATTTATTTGAAATTGGAACCATGGTTCTGCTCAGAAAGGTGAAAAAATTGTTTAGTCGTCCAATCTTTTTGAAGCATGTGTACATTACAACTCTCAGGAATCTACTACCAAAATGCACTTTAATTAACGATAATTGCACATTGATTTAGTGAATACTGTATCTTTTTGTTACTCTATAATATCAAGAATACATTTTTAGAACTGGAAAAGAAAATTATATTTAGAATTGAAAGAAAATATGAATTTCACCAATTTTTTGCATTTTACAAAATATTTAAGAATTAATAAAGCAATACTGAAATAAAATAGGAAAAGATATTAAAACACAAAGTAAATGGTAACAAATGACCCAGATATAAAAGAATTTTGCTTTTTTATAATACTTATTTCATCAATTCTTTTTTATTTGTCCCCAAATTGATTTCTTTCTGAATGTATTTTTGCTCCGAAAGTGAATACCAAATCGTACGATTGGTATCATTGACAGTGACAAGAATAATATTACCACATTTGTATTAATTACGGAAATATGAGCCAGTTCTGCTTAAAAAGTCCTCAGTTGAAGCTTTACTGCTCTTAGGCACAGAGCTAAGAGTATTAATTACGAGATTAACATCACTGGAAATGTAAATCACAATAGTAAGCATTGATTGTTATTGATGCCTATTAAAACATATACTGCCAACGACCAAGCAGTAAAATTGCTGAACACGGGTAGTTCGGTTCGAATCCGAGCGAACGGGCTGGCTGCATGGACGTTTTCGTGATTTTTCCTTTGCGTAACATGTATAGAAGCCATTTTCTCTTAGACAGTTCTCCATGAAGGCTTCCCTCCTTTGGCAGATAGCCTTCGAGCGCTTTTCAAGTAAACCAAACCAAAGAGAAATATTTCAAACGAAGCATAGATATTAAATTTTAAATAATTCTATTTTGTTCTTAAGGTGTGGAATTATTTGAGTGTACGTGAAGGAAGGATGCCATAAAAACTGCACATAAAATGTTAAAAAGATGTAAAAAACTGATTTCAAGAAATACATGCATATAATTGGCTGTTTAGTAAAAGAATCATAAGTATTAACTAATGAATTTAAAAATAAGTGTAATCAGTACCTAATTTAACATAGCTCATCAGTCCTTAGTCATAAATAACGTCCACTAGCAGCCGAGCAATAACGTCACTGAACACTAGTAGTTTAATCTGGAATTGAGTTTTCCCACTTGTAACGTGAATACGAGCCAGTTTTCTTTAAAAGTATTCCAAGAAGGCATCCCTTACCATACAGAGACAGCCCTCCTTTGTTTTAATTAACCATAGTCGTAAAAACAAATTGTTTTCCCATCCACCAAAGTCCTCCATGAAAGTTAAAGATGTCTATCTTTACCTGAGCGTCATTTCAAATCTTGATATAGACAAATAATCGGAAATTCTTATTTCCTTTTTCGAAATTTTTTGCATCATCCTGATCACTATCATATTTTTTCCACCTTCGTATAATGTTTGCGACGATTTTATAAAAAGCTATTTACATGTCTTTTCCACTAACAACTATTTTCATAATTATTTACTCTTACCTGCTGAGAATTTTATGTCCCGACCGTTTCGAAATTTGGAAATAAACACATCTTCATAACAGTAAAATATTCATAGTCAAATATCGTCCGGACCCTTTTATTCGACAACACTTTCAGTAAAACGGAAGTAATTTGCTTAGGATAGAAAATGCATCATACAATTTCATGTACTTTCACTACTTTATTTTATCAACGCCAAAAAGCGATCTAATCAAATACGATATTATTTGCGAATGATTTTCATATCATGCCAAGGAAGTTTCTCAGTAGTTCGTTTTAAACGAGAAATCAGAAGAGTCAAACGAATTTTTCTTTAAGGAAATGCACCTTGTCCACATGTTTCAATAATAAAATGTCCATACTTCGCATTCACACAACTAAATGAATTTCGATACAAATATATAAATGACATATTAGTTTGAAACGGAATTACAATATTTGAACTCTTTCAAAAATCTCATTTTTATTTCAGAGCAATTATTCAAAATATATATTGAAGTAACTCTATTTGTGAACTGTTATAATAGTTTTAAAAAATACAATATTTTTAATCAATGCGCACAGCTAAAACAAAAATTATATCAAATTTCTCGGTTTTTAGTCATTGTTAGATACCTGTTTAAGTATTTATTCTATGCTAAAAGAAATTATTTGTAAATTATATGATGCTGAATTCTTTAAAAGTTATTCATGGATTCCGTGCAAATTACATTTACTTTTGCAGAAGAAATTTTGCTTCGCAAATTTTTCACATACATAAAAAGGTTTGCGTTGAAGGCTTTTCAGTATTTTTCAGTTTCGGCACGAAAATCGTCCTCAGGTCGGCAGATGGTACGGCTGGATTTGATGTTTTTATTTATGACCCTCCCATTTTAACATCTTTCTCTAAAGATCGCTGTTTCCCCACTGCCAATTAAGCGCGACAGGAGGTCGGAGGGAACAACAGTACAGAATATTCCGTCCTCAACGATTTCGAGACGGAAAATGTAAGGCAGGAAAAATCGTTTGAAACGCTTTCGGATTCATCAAAAACTGACAAAATAATCCGTGTGGGACGCTTTGCAAAGCCATCTTTCAATATGGAAAAATCCGTTCGTAAAGCTGAGAGGGTTAAGTCGATCCCACTAGTGGCCGAGCGGTAAAATCTCCGAATACTGGTAGTGCGGTCCGAGGCTCAAATCCCGGGAACGGGCTGGACTCATGGGCATCATTACCAATGTATCTGTCATTACCAATATACCATTGGTAACTTCTAGAAGCATAGAAGTTTAAGGCACACAAAATCTGTTTTAAATAAATAAATAAATAAATAAATATAACTGTATTATAAATATATTAACTGATGCAGTGTAAGAAATTGCAGCACATATTCCTATTTATACCCTTTTTAAATCGATCCCACCAGCCGCCGAGCGGTAAAATCGCTGATCACTGGAAGTTCGGTCCAAGGTTGGAATCCTTGGCGAACGAGCTGGCTACATGGACGTTTTGTGGTTTTCTCCGTGTGTTACGTGTATACGAGCTAGTTTGCCTTAGAATGTCCTCCATGAAGGCAACCCTCACTTAAGGCAGATAGCCCTCGAGGCTTTGCCGTAATTACATAAAACCCAAACCAAGCACAGTTTTGATCTGAATAAATATAGAGAAAACTGATGTAATATCTAAAAGTAGACCACATTGAAAAATCTGATAACTGATTTTAAATCATGCATTATATTATTTACAAGAATTTAGTTTAACCGAAAATTATATAGGAATTTAACTTGTTTTATACAGGAGATTCTAAAAAAACTACTTAAATAAATTTTTTTAACTCAAATTTTTTAACTCAAAATTTAATGTAAATGTTGAATTTAGGATGTGCATAGTTTGAATTATATACTGCAGATTCTCTAATTCTAATGTATTAAATTTTTATACACTAAAAATTAAAATAAAAGTAGAGGGTAATACATTATAATTTAAAACATAAAATTTCAAAATTTACAAATTAATTATCAAAACCTGAAATTAAGTACATTGATATATACATTAGTTTACATTGATATATACAATTTTAGTACATTGATATATACAATTTTAAATTAAAAGTATGCACACCTTCTTTATATGTGAAATAGGAAAACATCAAATATATTATTTTCACTAAAATTTAATTAAGGCATTGGTAAAGTAGAATAAATAAATAATGTAGAATCGTCAGCATCAAATGCGTTATTTCTATTGCGAAATACTCGAGTTTTTCACAAATCTTAAGAAATTAATGGGTCTAGTCTGGACACCGATCGAGATCAATATCTGAAAACCAGTCGGGATTCACTTTCCACTCTACAGCAGAAGGGAGAGCGAGACTGGCCCCTTCAAATTCCGTCGGCGGAAAGTGAAGTGGAAATTCCGTGCGGAAGTGACGTTTATTGCATAGCAACCAGTCTATCTCACCTTTACATTGCTCCAGGCTCAGGTAAAGGGGATAGTTTGTTGTCAAAGGGCCTGTTTCGCACGTGCTTATTACTGAGGGTGGCGGTAGAAAAAAAATCGAGTTCGAGTAAATGGTGAAATTTTCGAAAAAATACGCTGCTGGATTTAGTAAAGAGTATGGAAAAAAGAAATGGGGAACGTTAATGGATATTTCAAACGCAGAAAAAAATGGCCTTTAAAAAACTTCAGGTATAGGAAGAAACGGAAACATAATTTTAAGTATGATCTTTTGCAAAATGGAAATTTTCTAACAGGTTACATGTTTGTAAACTATTTGTTAACAGGAATTTTATGATTACAATACATTATTTTGTCTGAAAAGGTTATGCAACAACGTCATAAGTCAAATCATTGAAATACAGCATCGCGTACGTGTTTAATATTCCTAATGAATTTGAAACAAAAAAAATTTTAATTTTAGCAAACCATGATTATATCAATAATTTTATTTATTCAGGAATTATACCTATCACGTAGCTACAAATATACTATGTATCGTAGATACCAATAAGCAGTGAGTAAAAATAAAATATAACACACTTTTAACAAAAGTAATAGGAAGAAAAATAAAAAAAAATTAAATAACTATAGGTTAAATCTTAAAACATATTATCTTGCACACACACACATACACACACACACACATATATATATATATATTAACATATGCAGTGAAAGGAAATTGAAATACATATTCCTATTTATACCCTTTTTAAATCGATCCCGCCAGTGACCGTGTGGTAAAATCGTTGAACACTGGTAGTTCGGTCCGAGGTCCAAATACTGCGAACGGGGTTGTTGCATTACCAACATATCTCTGATAACCAATATATCTGTCATTACCAACATATTTCTCGTAATTTCCAAAAGCATAAAAATTAAAGCATACGAAACCTGTTTTAAATAAATAACCATACGTATATATAAATGTATTATAAATATATTAATATATGCAGTGAAAGGAAATTGCAGTACATATTCCTATTTATGCCCTTTTTAAGTCGATCCCACTAGTGGCCGAGCGGTAAAATCTCCGAACACTGGTAGTGCGGTCCGAGGTTCGAATTCCGCGAACGGGCTGGACGCATGGGCGTCATTACCAATGTATCGGTCCAATTACCAATGTATACCAATGTATGAATATATCATTGGTAATGACAGATGTATCATTGGTAATGACAGACATATCATTGGTAGCTTCCAGAAGCATATAAGTTTAAGGCACAGAAAATCTGTTTTAAATATATATATATATATATATATATATATAACTGTAGAAATATATTAACAGATGCAGTGAAAGAAATTGTAGTACATATATATTTATACCCTTTTTAAATCAATCTCACCAGCGGCTGGTAAAATCGCTGAACACTAGAAGTTCGGTCCAAGGTTGGAATCCCACGAACGGGCTGGTTGCATGGACGTTTTCGTATTTTTCCCCATGTGTTACGTGTATACGAGCTAGTTTTCCTTAGAATGTCCTCCACGAAGGCAATCCTCACTTTAGGCAGATAGCCCTCAAGGCTTTGCCGTAATTACATAAAACCAAAACTAAGCACTTTTCTGATCTGAATAAATATACACAAAACTGATGTAATATCTAAAAGGAGACCACATTAAAAAATCTGATAGCTAATTATAAATCTTGCATTATAATATTGACAAGAATTTAACCTAAAATTATACAGGAATTTAACTTGTTTTATACAGGAGATTCTAGAAACTATTGAAAATTGACATTGATATCGATATAGTTAAAACTACTTAAATGAATTTTTTAACTCAAAGCAATTTAATGTAAATGTTGAATTTAGGATAGTTGAATTATGTACTGCATATTCTTTAATGCATGTCTAATGTATTACATTTTTATACAATACAAATTCAAATAAAAGTAGAGGGAAATACATTATAATTTAAAATATAAAATTTCAAAATTTATAAATTACTCATCAAAATATGAAATTAAGTACATTGATATATACATTAGTTTAAAAATTGCAATTTTAAATTAAAAGTATGCACCCCTTCTTTATATGTGAAATAGAAAAACACCAAATATATTATTTTCACTAAAATTTAATTAAGGCATTGGTAATGTAAAATAAATAAATAATGTAGAATCGTCAGCATCAAATGCGTTATTTCTATAGCGAAATACTCGAGTTTTTCACAAATCTTAAGAAATTAAAATATCTATTACGTACACTTTCAAAAAGAATCCGCGACCTCCGCCGTCCCCAGTTTAGCTCCAAAACGACAGTCAGAAATTTAAACGGCAGCTGTCCAGCTGACGGAAAAATATCGACGCGCAGGGGCGTAGCTAGAGGGGGGCAAGAGGGGGCATCTATTCCCCGGGAGAGAATCCAAGGGGCGCCAAACTGATGTTACGAAATTTTAGAATTAAATGTTTTCCTTCCTTGGCATGCAGTAGGGGGCGCGAAATCTTTAGTTGTCCCTGGGCGCTGAAAACCCTAGCTACGACTCTGCCGACGCGTCGATCTCTGTAATGATGGAGACGATAACACCAGACTCGCTCTCTGTCGAGTAGATCGCAAAAAACGACTCGTTCTTTTATCTCGACGGTGTCCAGACTAGGGCCCCAGGTCCTTCCTAGATGGCACGTCCTTCACTGGATAAAGTCATCCAAACTAGTTTTGTATGCTGCAATTGGTAGCCGAATTTCTATCTCTGGTAATAAGCGCCTCACTTTCGATTTTCAGTTAAGACGCTTTTTCACTTCGGATTTCATAGTGGTTTAGTTGAAGCAACCAAGCGCCGGAACAGACTTTCTAAAGCACTTTAATGTAGTAACTAATACTATTGCTTAGTTGACCGAAAAAAATCCAACGAGCTTTTGTTGTAGAACTTCTGATCATAACCAAATGTCATCTAAATTAACTATTCTTCTTCAGGACTCAAAATTTTCTCAGACAATCAGTATCCGCAGTTGGTCAACCCTTCGCAGCCCAATAGAGACCCTGGACCGTCTGTAGTTTATCATTTTATGGAGACTAAAGAACAACTGGTTTCTGCTAAGCCGCGGCTTTTGTCAGCTGATATGCTCCAAGGGGCTCGATAGGAATTCAAATCCCTTATATCTCAGGGTGTTATTCGGTCATCCAATAGTCCATGGAGCACCCTCTTTATACAGCCAAAAAGACCAATGTTGAGTGGCGGTGCTGTGATGATTACAGTCACCTGAATGCATTCATTGAACCTCACCTAAGGCTCCTATTTCTATTATATTATATTTCATATATATGTTACAAATATATTCTACGTGTAACATATGCATATTCTAATCCATGTTCTATATATGTACTATACGCGGGGAAAACCCCGAACCGCATGGGAAGCATCGACAGCAGTGAGGCCTTACCCTCGCTGCTATTCGATGCTCTACATCCAAGATTGTACGTAGTTTTTTAAGTAGAAAACGCTTTTCCACTCTTACTTCTCCAGCCATCGGTCCACCGGCTTCAAGTACAACAACCAATCTTCCACGTTCATATTGCACATTCGTCTGACTCTAAGCCAGTTTAATTCCCGAGCAACACTACAGCACGAATAGTCACCGGCTCGGGACGGAGGGTTCGGTTCAATCCTCAGTATCTCTATATCTTAGCTCTTTTTGTGCTTATTGGTTGCAGTACTGTAGGGTATCGTTTATCTTATCCCCCACTAGAAGGTAGTGCTTGCCTAAGGTTTGATTTGATTCGCAATCGCAAAAGTACATTCTGAGATTAGAGAACGTTCTACTTGGGCAATGTTATGTAGACAACATGTTATTTAGTTACTGTAGAGACAACAAAATCAAAAATCAGTTAAAAATTTTGTAGTTGTTGGTGAATTATTCTTTGTAATGTTAGCATCTTTTCTTCCGCACACAAGAACCTCACGCAACCGATCCGAATATAAAAAAATGAGGATATTTAATTGACCACTGTTTTTCCAGTATCATCCAGATGTCTTTTTTTTTTGTATCAGGGAGATATATTCTTATACAGCTTATATTCTCAGTTTAAATATCAACAGTTTATTGAAGCGCTGAAGAATTAATATGATAAGAGAAGATACAGTTTGATTAATTATGAGCAAAAAATATAGAACTATTTATTTTCTACAGTATTCGCGTAGTCTTTGAAATGTCTAAAAACTATTAGAAACCTCTAAAAATGTCAAAAATGCTCTAAAACTCTATTTTCGTCTGTCTAAAGTCAGACCAGACTGCCGTTCATTATCCTGCGGATTTCGCTTTGAAATCTCCACCTACAGGTGAATTAATTCGCGTTGAAAGTTCGTTCCGGTTCAGTATTTATACTTTTATTTGCTTTAAGGTTTGGCAACAGTTCTGTCAGAAAACTAAATCTTGTTTTCGTAATTAATGTCGTAGTTTGGTTATTGGTGTATTCCTTTTTAAATAACTGAGATGTTAAAATTTTCAAGTAGCTCGAATGCACTTGACAAATCTAAGTGGTTCAGAGATATCAGATTAGTTATAGTTTAAGACAGTCAGTCATTCAAGAAAGAAGATGGCGTCAATGCATGTAAGGAAAATATTATTTCTTGTATAAAATATCAAATTATAAATTTGCAGCTGTGAAAATAATAACCATAATTTAATACATCGTAATATTTTTCTAAAATGCTAAATAATTAAAGTGTATAAAAAATTAGTGTTTGATTAGAAAAACATGTGACTGACCGTAAATATTTACATATTTGAATGCATAATAGGAATTTGACTGTTTGATATTTATTTAGTATTACGTGTAATACATTTATTCAGTATAAAAATATTCTCACTGTAGAAGTACGCAGTATTTTAGCACGTAAATAAATAAAAAAAGTTCAGTCTGCTCAATACAGTCTCAATTTAAGAGTAGCTTTGGACTTAATGATAATATTTTCGTCGGTAAATATTTGACTACTTTATTTAAGAAAGTAAATTGTTTTTTAAGACTGAGGCTAAAGCTGGTGCAGCAATACTGGACAGCAGATTTTAGGAGATGCAAAATTTTTAGAATTTAAAGAAGCACTGAGCAACAAAATTTAGGGATGACAAACTCTTTAGAATTTAGGGAAGGCACTGAGACTCATAATTTTTGGAATTTAGAGAGGTGTTTGGTAGCAGAGTTTAAAATCCATAGAGCCAACATTATCCATATATAGGCATAAGTATGATAAATAAGTAAACTGATATAATTAAGATTAACTTCATCAGTGTGCAATAGAAGCAGGACAAAATTTAGTGGAACAACATTTCTTAGTCGCCAGTCTCATGATACACTGTCAGTATTGCCTCAAAGGCACCTGCTAAACTTTAGGCTGATAACCATGAATATGAAGATTGTCACATATTGCATACAAAAAGCAAAACTTCCTAATTAATGGAATTATTGAAGAAATACGAAAAAGTCGTAATGAATAAAGGTGCTACTTTGGTAGACGGTTGCACGGATTTTGGCGAGTAATACAACTTATGGTAAACCTATTGCTGGATAAGTTATTTATGGTAACCGATACTTTGTTGTCATTTTATTTAAAAAATAATGTTGGAAATAAAGATATATAACAATTGTTTTTTATTACAGTGACAATGCCCCAATTATTGGTCAGATGGCAAAATTTGTAATAAGATTCTAAATCGGAAAATATCGCTACCGATAGTGAAGAAAGTGACAGAGAAATGAAAGAATGAAAAAATTTTAATTGACAATTTAATAGGAATTCTCAGCATAGCAATTACAGGACTTGGGCAATGAAACATTCTAACTGAACAAGAAATTATATCTTTATATAGAATTAAAGAGAGAGTATTAGCACAAAAAGATGAAACTGTCATACTGAAAAGGCCTGGATTTGAATCCTGGGGAAGGCATGTATGTTTGTTAATATATAGTGCCTGTGTGAAATGGAGGCACTCTAAATGTGTGGCGAATTGAAAGTCATGTGAAGAGGTTAGTGCCAGGATAAGAGGGCTGGGAGACCCTTTGGACCTGTGTCCTCCAGGGTGCGCACTCGCCCAAAATTGGGGGCAGAAATTAGCTGAAGTCGGATTGTCGCCTCTATGGAGCTCAAGGCTCTTGCCAACGACAGGTGCATTTGGCTGGATGCCATGAGGAAGGTCATGGACTTATGCTGGCCATTGTTGGAGAAGTGAGTTTGGTAACAACAAAAGAATTTGGACCGAAAAAATTTTCATTCAAGCAAACAAATAAGTCTTAAGTTTTTTTTTTTATATATATATAAATTCAGATTAAGGTCATAAATGCACCATTATTTCATATTTTTTTTTTAAATTTCTACATGTCATTTTAATAGATTTAAACTGATAGTCTGATATATGTATGTAAAATATAAAAAAATATGATGGCTTTGCTTTTCGCTAACACACAACCTTTAATTAACTTTCTGCAATTCAGGAGCTTCCCCCTAGACCAGTACCTTCTAGAATTTGCTAGCTTATTACGTAACCGCTACTATAAATCATGAATGTGTGCCATTTTGCGTCAGAAGCTCGCCTCTCCTTCTGTGCTATACATCTCGCTGCTGCTTGATTTATCTTTCCTTTGTTAGAAATATTAATGACGCATAAAATTTAACTTTAGTTGTACTTGGTTTACACTACTATTCAATAGTGATTTAGAGAATTTCATATGAAGTAAAGCATGATGTACGGTAAAAATTGAATTAAAGCTATGGAATAAAGATGTACCATTAAAAGCTGAATCAACTTGCCTCTTCAGTTGATCATTGGATTATGGTAACTTGGCTAATTTTTGGCGACCAACTAATGCTAGAAATTTTATGTAACAAAACTGCTTAATCAAGACAGATATTAACTGCAAAATTGGGAAAAAGTGCACAATCGCAAACTCCTTGCGCGTTTTTCAAAATAGCACATACATATAAACCATTTACACGTCAACTTATTTTTACTTAAAAAAATCCCAGAATTGCACAAAAATGGCATTGCACACACTCTTAACTTTATCCATCTACACTGCTATTTTCTCATAAATTACAAAAATTTGCACGAAAATGCAAAAAAATTCTGTGAATCTTTAAACTCGGTAAAAAGCACATATATGAAATTACCTGATCGCGAAAAAGTATATACCCTTTCCAAGGATGAACATTTCCTCGTATAAAATAAATAAAATATCCAAAAACTTTTACCTCTAAATTATCTATTATATTATAAATGTCACCAACGAATTCATACCGCAAACATTACAAATGGTTACAAATACTTAGTGTCAAATATTTAAATTACTTCCATGCACATTTACTTCAACTGAAACGTATACCAAATTCCTACAAACATAAAATTCACAAAATAACTATCATTTAATTAAAATATCACTAAACCATGTACACGTCGACTTATTTTTACTTAAAAAAACATCCCAGAATTGCTTAAAAATGGCATTGCACACACTCTTCACTATATCCATGTACACTGCTTTTTTCTCATAAATTAGAAAAATTTCATGAAAATGCATGAAAATACTCAACACATTCTACTTAAACGTATTCCAAAATACTACAAACATATAACTCACAAAATCACGATAATTAAATTAAAATATAATTAAATTAAAAAACACTACTTAAAATATAAATAAGCCCATACATTAAATTAATAAAAATTAGATTACAATCCTAATTACTTTAAACTAAATCATTGCTAATAACAATTTTCCAATAATATCATATTAATTTATTTACTCCTTACATTTAGAACAATGCATAAAAATAATATCCTCAAATGATTAAAAATACTAACTTACCTAATCTTCAGAATCTTCATTACGTGGCACACACACTTCTACTATTTCACACAACACACAATGAAGCTTAATACAAAATAATATAGTACTACAGTTTTCCAAATTCCCCCCTTTTCCGATTAAAGAACTGTAATTTGTCCATTAATGTCACATGACATATCTCATGATCTCTCATTTCCCTCACACAAAATAATGCGTAATCGGAAGAGTACTTCTCACATTATTACCAAAGTCCTAGGTAGTAACCTTTATCGCCTCCAAAATGTCGCCAAACTACCAGTTACCATATTCCAAAGATCAGCCGCCTCTTCATTTGATTTAGCCTTACCACTCTGCAATAACCATGCCTGAACTTTGATGCCAAAATATGACATATATATATATAAAATCCAGAATCATCAAAGCTGCAATGAATCGATATTTTGGACTTTGTACTGTGCTCATGTTCTCCTCAAAAATCATTTGCATATGATTTTCCTTGTATTATTTTGCTAAGGCAATGTAATGCATTTGTGGTGTGTGCATATAAAATATATTTTTGATTTCAGAAGGTACAAAGGTCAATGTTCCTAAACTTATGCATATACAAAAACACAGAAATTTATTAGCAAAAGCAGGCCTGTGTGGGAATTGATTTAGACAAATTTATAATGCTCATTTCAAACATATGTCAATGTTGTCAAAAGTTGTACAAAAATTGACTAAAGTATTCTTTTTCATTTGAAAAGTACAAATGATGTGTTTTTATATCAAAATGTTTGGGTAGAATAGACTTTAAAGTACCCCTTTTATTATGGCAAAGTTGAGTTAATCTTTGGATTATGGTAACTTGGCGATTTTTTGGCGAAAATTTGGCGACCAACCCTGCTACAGCAACCTGCTAGTTTTTGTTTGGACGCCATTTTGTTTTCACAAAGTAAAGGCGTTTTTTTTTTTTACTCAACATTTTTTTCCAACAATCTGCTAGCCGAATTACACTTATGTTAGAACTTTTATGGAACAAAAGTGCTTAATCATGACAAAGATTAGGTGCGAAATTGGGACAAAGTGCAGAATCACCCATTGCTTGCCTCGCTTTTACGAATTGCACATACACAGTATCATCCATGTACATGTCGACCTATTTTCACTTAAAAAAAATCCCAGAATTGCCCAAAAATGCCATTGCATACACTCTTGACTATATCCATGTACTATATCCATGTTACAAAGTTCTAGCTAGTAACCTTTATCGCATTACCAAAATGTCGCCAAACTGCCTGTTACCATATTCCAAAGATTAGCCCAAACTTGTTTGATTTATCGCCAAGTTGTTGTTTCATTTATAGTAGTAGTTGAAAGTTATGGAAACCCTATTGTGACGTAATCGGGTGCATGATTCTGGGAAATTTTGAATCATGGGATGTTTTGTAAGCATTTTTGTGGTGTGTGTTAAAACCGTTTAGATGGGTTTGAATGGGTTTGTAGGAAGAAAGGTTCAGATGGTCACTATGTGAAGCGTTCGATCAGAAAAAGTACCTGGTTTGAAAAAAGTCATTTGAGTATGATTGATATTTTAATTTTTACATGGCTCTGTGTGTACGAAGCGAAATCGAAAATCATGGTAAGTGAATACAGTCAAAAGTCGTTAATCCGGACTCGTCGGGACTTCGGCGATTCCGGATTATCGATTTTTCCGGATTATAGATCATCAGTTTAAATCTCGTAAGATGGCAAGCAGAAATTCTAAAATTAAAAATATGAAACCGTAATTTATGAAATAAAGAACAATTATGATCTAAAGGGTATCAAAATTTTTTTTTTTTAAAAAAAGCTTAATATTTATTTGTTTAGTTTATTAAACATTTATTTCAATGTAAGTTGTTTAAGTTGCTTCGTTTTATGTGATAATACTTTCTCTTTAATTCTATAAACAGACATAATTTCTTGTTCAGTTACAAAGTTCCGCTGTTCAAGTCCCGTTAATTGCTGTGCCGAGAATACCGACTAACTTGTCAATCGAAATTTTTTCGTTTTCACTAACCTCTCTGTCACATTCTTCATGTCTTTATCCATTTTTTGCAGCAATTCCACTTTTTGTTTGTTGGACATCGAAACATACTTTCGTTTTGTAGATCCTTTGGAAGTTCCAGCATCAGAAATTCTATTTGACATAATCGAAAGTTCAAGTTTACTTTTATAAAATTGCTCTTACAGTCTGCAAAAAATAATAAGCGGGATCCAATTCGAAGATTAAGGAACAATGCAATCTGCAACATTAACTGAATTAGATAATTTTAGCTTAGTTTATACCGTCCGTTATACATTAAATGCGCATACGTAAACGTTTTATGCTCACGCGCACACGCATATTTGCAGCCGTAAAGGTCTTACGTGCACACGTAAACGCCTGTGCGCATGCGTCAAAGAGACGCATGTGCAGAAAGTTTGTAGTTTTGAGGTCCGGATTATGGGTGTCCAAATTAACGACTTTTGACTGTATAATTAAAAGAGTTATTCCCTTTACATTTTATAATAACTCAGTTACAAGTTTTAAATAATATTTTAAAAAATTCTTTTTTTTTTTTATTCCCTTTCAGAAACATTCAGAGAAAGTTAAGTACTATTTAATGTATTTTGCTATTAAAATGAAAGGTGCTCTAATTCAAAATGGACCGAATAGAGCATTAAATATAAATTGACTTAGAAAATTTTCAATTTAAATGATGCCTGAAGCTAAAAAATCATGTCATATTTGAGAAAGTATTTTAGGAAGAAGCTTTATATATAGAAAAGAAATAATATATAATTTTAATGATAATACAGTAAACGTTTTGTAATCCTTAACTGAATAAAATCAAATTACCTTAAAATTTTTTTCTCATGTAATTAACGAAAACTTGTAAAAATATTTCATTCAAATTAAACCGTTCTGAGCAAACTATTCTGTGAAAAGTATAGTATTTAATTCCTTTTAAAATTGAAATGTTGTTTAAACATGTATTATTTTTATATACTTAGGACTCTGAAATATTGTAGAAAAAGAAAATATATGCATTTATATGTATATTTATGACGCAATTACAAAATATTTACAGCCGATCATGTCAAAAATGACCCAGTGTTGGTCACCATGAGGGAACCGCCAGTGCTTCAAAGCAGTGTATGGGGGGAAATCGGTCTGATTGTCAGAATGACTTGTAGAAGTTAAAATGAATTTATTTATCAGATAATATCAGAACTTGAACTTCTGTTTAAGTGTTTTATGTCTTATATGCTTAATTTGATTATCTAGCTAAATATAAAGAGACCTGTAATTATCTAAGTAAATAAAAAAACAATTTGTTCCTTCAAATATCTACTGCAATGATTGGTGTAAATTAAGAGTACTATCTGCAAAATTTCACATTCGCTGGAAAAGGACATAAGTATTCCTTTTCAATAATAAATTTGCATTAATTATTCTATTTTATTGTTTTTTAAATAAAAAAAATCATATTAAAAATAAAGTTAGTGCTTTAAATTCAAATTTGAATATTATTAATGAAATGAGGCTTACAGTAGCTTTGCTGTACGATAAAAGTTATTCTTATGAAACACACCAGTCATTCGCAGTGCTCAGCTAAGTGTATTTGGAATAAGAATTTGAAAAACAGAATATTCCACATGTGCACTTTTTATAGACAGTGTAACTTTTTGTATATTTATATATAAAATACAGATTAACTTATTAGATTTAAAATAAATATTTTTATTTTCTTCTTATAGAAAAGGCTTCAGAAGGAATTGTTAGCTATTCAGAAAGAACCACCACCTGGAGTTAGTGTAAATCCAGAAAATATAGGAGCAAGTTTAACCCAGTATGTTTAAAATCCTGCTCTCATTTTACATATGGAATATTTAAATATTGTCATGTTATTACATGTATATAGAACATGAAAACTGACTGTAATTAAATCAATAATTTGTTTTATATAATTAAAATATTATTAAATCAGTAATTTGCAATATTTTACTGTAATTAAATCAATAAAAGTAGTAAACATCCTTTATTGATTTAAATATTATCTTTTGATTCTTTAATTAATTTGCTGCATACTGCATAATTTTAATAATTAATAACCTTAATTTTCATATGCACACATATTTGAGTTCTGATTTATTTAAATTTAAAATAATAATAATTTAACTTGAAAAAGGTAGATGTCACTTTACCTTTTAGATTTCATCTCAATTTGTTTTTTGAATTCAGTACCAAGTTTAAGTTAAATTTTATAAGTATTTAATTATGATATTCTATCATCTTTAAAAATATAACATGATAAAACTTTTTTATAATTTAAAATATTTTTGTGTGTGTTTATTTTTCATAATTTATGCTCTTTGTTAATCTGCATTAAATTATTTCTTATTTGTTCTAAAAATATGATAAATCAATAATTTGTTTCGACAAGATTGTTTGTCACTGATAATTTTAGTTTGTCACTGAAAATTTGAAATAAAGCCATTGTTTTCTGATATTGTTTGTCAAAATTATTGTACATTTTAGCCTAAAAGAAAAAACTTTTTATATAAGATGATATTACATTTTTGAGAGTGTTTTACAAGAAATGTTGTGTACATGAGATGAGCTTGTATTATACTCATATATATGCCTTGCATATTGATGGTGTTTTATTGGAAAAACAAAGTGATCTAAATTTTATATGTCAATGTAGTGAATATTTTCTTTGGTAAAAGTATATTTACGGGTACCCCTTGGCCATTTTTGACACCTAGTTTGTGCAATTCTTTGACTTGTTATTTTGGCTTTTTGTGCCAAAAATTGCCGCTACGCAAAGCCAAAATAACAAGGCAAAGAATTGCACACACTCGGTGTCCATGCACAGAATGACCTATTTTCACTTCAAAAAATATCAGAGAATTGCACAAACTTGGCATTGTGCACTTCCTTGACTTTGTCCATGTACACATCGAACTATATTTACTTAAAAAGTCAAAGGAGCAGTCAAAAAAAAAAAAAAAAAAAAAAGTAATCTCAATAAACTACACTTTAAATCAAACAATGAAATAGCATAAAAAAGGAAATTTATCTTTGCGCTACACGAAGGAAATATTTACTTACCTTATTTACGAATTAAAACATCTTCAGTCAAGCGAAATTCTTTAACAGCATCCAAAAACTTCCTGAAATTATCTGAACTAGAATCTGTATACTGGCATTGCCACATAAATTCACAAAAATGAGTCAAAATTATCCTCCATAGTGCCGACATAGTTCTACCATACATGTTTCCTTCCTACAAACAGAGCACTTAATAATGGCTACTAAGTAAACCTTCATTTACGCACCAATCAATTAATGCTTTTTTTCCCTTTCGTTCTAAATTATATAGAACTTCAAATTAATCTTACCACATTCAACCATTTTACCATGTAAACCGCAAAATAACAACATACTTATTGAAAATCCAACGTACACTTTCCATATCTTTTCCCATTATTCAAATTGACCGCAATGATACAACAAATTATGTCATAATAGGGTTTCCATAACATTCAACTACTCAGGTTACCATAAATAAACCAACACTTAGCGATAAATGAAACAACAACTTTGAAGAAAGGTGTTGTTTTAAAAAATATATTTTAAGATAATTTTTTTTAAAAATCTTTTAAGTAATATTTTGCGTATATAGAGAGAGGGATAGAAATGTTTAAAATTTTTATTTTTGAAAATTTGAATAAAAAAATTGAAAATACTTAAAATTCTCTTTTTATTCTCACAGATGGATTGTAGATATGGAAGGTGCAGTTGGCACATTATATGAAGGAGAGAAGTTCCAATTGCTCTTCAAATTCACATCCAAATATCCTTTTGATTCACCAGAGGTTAGTATGCTTTATAAGATATTTAATAAACTGGAGGAAAAAAAAGAAAATATGTTAATTTTATTCTTGTGTCTATTAGTTTTATTCATTTCTACATTTTAAGCAAGACCTTGTTCACGTAAGCTAGGGGTCACAACCTTGTGGCTCACGAGCTGCATGCGGCTGAATAGAATCATACTTGTGGTTCTTGAGTAGTTTAATATAATAGTATTGAAGAATTAGCTATAATATTGCAATTGCGAAACAAATTTTAATAATCCCATGCATAGTCAAAATGCACAGCACATCCCATATGTATAAACCTAGCTTTAGTTAACCTTGCTTTCCAATCCCACCAATACTGCACTCAGAACTGATGGCTTTGCTTAAATGAATTTGACATATTGGCGACTGATCACTAGATCTAACCAGTCGTTACTGCAGTAATTGCGAGTTAAGTTTTTGTGTGTGACAATGGCTATAAATGCCAGAAACAGAAGTGACAAATTTGGTGATGTGTTATCGACTGTTTTAAGGTTTTTTAAGTTTAATAAAATACTGAAGAAACATTAAATGATTGGAAAATAATACATTTTAATATGTAATAAAATAATGAAAAATGATTTTGAAAAACACAACTAGCCCTGCGTATAGTACTCTTATACGAATGATTAATAATCCATTTTTTCAGTCACACTTGAGACAGTTATATTTCTTTAAAAAAAAAGTAAAAGCAACTGCACATCAGTGGTTTGAAAATTCAGTGGTAATCCAAGTTTCGAATACAGTCAAAAGTCTTTAATCCGGACTCGTCAGGCAATTCCGGATTATCGGTTTTTCTGGATTATAGATCATCAGCTTAAATCTGGTAAGATGGCATGCAGAAATTATAAAATGAAAAATATGAAACCATAATTTATGAAATAAAGAGCAATTATTATCCATAGGGTATCAAAATTTACAAAAAAAAAAAAGCTTAATATTTATTTGTTTACTTTAGTAAACATTTCTTTCAACGCACGCATGCGTAAAGCATGCATTACGCATAGTCGAAATTAGAAAATTGCAACCAGAAAACTATTTGATGTGTATTTGTGATATTTATAATGATGAGGAATTTGATTTAAATCATATCAAAGACGGAGTACATCGAGATGAAATACTACATTTAGTAAGGAATTATAAGCCGAATAAAATAAAAAC
Source organism: Stegodyphus dumicola (assembly GCF_044657685.1). Taxonomy (NCBI): domain Eukaryota; kingdom Metazoa; phylum Arthropoda; class Arachnida; order Araneae; family Eresidae; genus Stegodyphus; species Stegodyphus dumicola. The sequence continues at coordinate 89,452,451 of NC_140774.1, read as the reverse complement.
ATCTGCCCTGAAGATAAGGATAGTGCTGACAGATCAACTTCCAGTTCATTGCGCGCCGCGACGTCCCCTCCCCGCAGAGCAGCGTGAAATTGATAAACAGATTTCGGAATGGTTAGAGAAACAAAGGATATGCCTTTATCCATTTTTTGCAGCAATTCCACTTTTTGTTTGATGGACATCGAAACATGCTTTTGTTTTGTAGATCCTTTAGCAGCTCCAGAATCGGAAATTCTTTTTGACATAATCGAAAGTTCAAGCTTACTTTTATAAAATTGCTCTAACAGTCTGCAAAAAATAATAAGCCGGATCCAATTAGAAGATTAAGGAACAATGTAATCTGCAACATTAACTGAAATAGATAATTAGATAATTTTAGCTTAGCTTATATAATCCGTTATACATTATATGTGCATGCGTAAAAGTATTATGCGCAAATGTATTATGCGTTTACGCATGCGCAGAAAGATTGAAGCTTTGAGGTTTGGATTATAGATCATTCCGGATTATGGACGTCCGGATTAAAGACTTTTGACTGTATATGGTGGTTCAGCAAAACATATCACATCAAATATGAATAAATCAATAATCACCAATCAATAAAATATAAATTGATTTAATGGAGTATAATAATATCACAATCTCAAAATCTCACATCATCACTGTGTAATACCTTCCATCAACTGAACACACTCATTGGCGCTCTCAGTGCCCTCTAGCGTTATGCACTTATTTATTACTCTTCTAACTCGATCTTGACCAGGCGGTATCCAATATAACTGTCTTATTAAGGCTAATGTAGTCTGTCAGAATGCAAGGATTTTCTATGATAACATTCAATAACTAAATTTGTGAAAGGATGAGCTTTTGGCAAGAGTATATGATGTTTCTGAAATTCAGAAAACTTAGAATACTCCAGTCTTCCTCCTACACTCAGTACCTCATTTTTTTCAAGAAATACGTTCAGAGATGATATTTTACTATTTTTTTGGAATAGACTGTCCATTTTTCAAGCACTTTATTTCCTTTTGAAATTCAATTGACTGTACGAGTTTTACTAAAACTTCAGTAGCATGTCTTAATTCAGAAGCACATATGAAGTCTGTTTTTAATTCTGGGTTCACTTTACAGTTATTTATAAATCTCAAACATAAAGCAGTTATCCTAATTAATTTACTGAATGAAGAGTATCTTGTAATCAAATCGTCTTCAGTTTGGCTGTTTTCAACAGTTGCATTTACAATAACTGACTTCTTAAACTCTAACTTATCGACATCTATTTCAGTTTCTTCCATTGGTTCTAAGGAGGATGGCCATGCTGTATTATTCATTGTCAACCAACAGGGTCCGTGCCACCAGAGGTGATTATTCTTGAGCTTGCTTAAGGATAAACCCCTAGAAATCAAATCAGTGGGATTATTCTTTCCTATACAATGATGCCATTCTTCTGGATTGCTGTTATTTTTGTATTTCTTTTATTCTATTCTTCACGAACACCTTATGTCTATTTGTATCACCTTTGATCTAGTAATAAGCTATTGAGTAACTGGAAAACTTAGCGCAGTTACGATTTTATTGCTCAATCTTGAAGACAAAAGTGCACCCATGAGTTCCAATCTGGGAATTGAAAGGGTTTTTAATTCAGCTACCTTGCCCTTTGATGCTACAAACCTAGAAATGATATTTCTACCCTTTAATTCTATGCGTAAGTACGCAACAGTACCATAAGCTTTCTTAGATGTATCTGAAAAACAGTGTAATTGAATTGTGATTTCATGACTGGGCAAAGAATTTTGAAAATAATGTCGGAGAATAACTATTTTCTTTACATCTTGGATCTCATCGCACCATTTATTCCCAGAAATTTCTAACTGTTTGGGCAATTTTTCATCCCAGTCTAATCCTAAACACTAAATTTCTTGCATCAAGTACTTAGCTCTAATAGTATATGGTCGAATAAAACGTAATGGATCGAAAAGTCGACCTACCGCTTGTAGTAAATGTCTTTTTGTTATAGTTCTTTTTAAAAGAAATGTTTCCAGATTTCTGGTATCGAAATAAAATGTGTCAGTTTGTTCATCCGAACCAATCCCAATACTTTTGAAGCTATCAGTTTTGTATCTCAAGACTCTTCACCCTGATCTACATTGAAGTTTAAATTCTTTAATTCTTTACTTAGCTCATGAGAATTAGTTCTCCACTTTCGAAAGTCCATGCGTGCCTCTCTTAGAATGTCTACACTTTCTTCACAAGTCTTTAGAGCCTGTTGAACAGTGACTTGCCCACAAATTAAATCGTCGATATACAATGATTCATTGAGATGTTTAAAAGTTAGAGCAAATATATCTATGTACCTTTTCAAGTGATGTTTGATTGTGGCTGCAAGGAGGAACAGGCTAGATCTCACCCCAATTAACACCCTTGTCATCCGAAAAATTTCCAATTTCCTGTTTTCATCATCAGTTCCTGGATCTTCTTCCCAGAAGAATCTGGTGTAGTTTCGTTCACTTTCATCTATTTCAATCTGGAGAAAGGCCATCTTAATATCTGCAACAAATGCTATCGGATTCGTTCTAAATCTGATCAAAAGAAGAAATAGGTTAGGCATAAAATTATGTCCTGTGTATAAGCAATCATTCAAAGATAATTGACTTTTTGCATGCGCCGAAGCATCAAACACAATGCGTAATTTGCTTGTAGTCTTATCCGTACATATTACAGCTCAATGAGGTAGATAAAATATATTTTGGTGTAAATTTACTTCATCAACTGGGACAGGTTCAATAATATTCTCCGAAAGATAGTTCTTTAGAACAGTGTTATATTCACAAAATAAGGAAGTGTCATTTTTAAAAGATGATTTTAATCTCAAAAATCTTTTCATTGCTATCTGCTTGTTATTTTCTAATAATGTCTTCATATTTGGTTTCCAGGGCAATTTCACTTTGTATGGCTTATTTTGATATGTAATTCCAGATTCAAATTCACTCATTATATCTTTCACAGTGGGTTCTATGTCAGCTACTTCAGCCTCGATACCCAAACTCTGTAAATCCCAAAATTCCTTGAGTTGATCGGAAATATTGGATTCGTTATGGTAAATAACGCTCATTGCAAATGTTTCAATTTAAGTTCGTGTTTCGGCCTTGCAAACACCACAGAAATGTTGTTTCAACTGCAACGAGGGTTTTGCTTAGGCATGTAATTCGACCAGTGACAATATCATAATAGTAATCTGCACCTATTAGTATTGATATTTCTTTATTGTTAAATTGATAACAGTCCGCTAGTTGTACATTTTTTAAACGTCTAAATTGTTTCTCAATATTTTTATCGTGAGTCAGTAAATGTGTGCCTGAAATATGTTCTGTCTCCAGTGCTTCAATTTCTATGCATAAATTTGCATCATCTCTATTCTTTAAGTTTAACTACATTAACTGATTTTGTTTCTGTTTCCTTAGCACCAAATGTGCAAATGGGAAAGGCTTTCCTTTCTAACAACTGGAAAGTTAAACCCTTTGGAAATAGCTGATAAAACAAATTAGTGGTGGGAACCATTGTCCAGGAAAATTCTAACAATTTCCTGCTGTTTTCCACTATCAATTAAGGTTGAACATGTTTGTAACATAGTACAGTCAAAAGTCGTTAATTTGAACACCGATAATCCGGACCTCAAAGCTACAAACTTTCTGCGCATGCGTCGTATTGACGCATAGGCATTTACGCGTGTGCGTAAGACCTTTACGGCTGCGAATATGCGTGTGTATAACAGACGGTATACACACACATATTCACGGTGTTAATGTATAACAGACAGTATAAGCTAAGCTAAAATTATCTAATTCAGTTAATGTTGCAGATTGCATTGTTCCTTAATCTTCGAAATGGATCCGGCTTATTATTTTTTGCAGACTGTTAGAGCAATTTTATAAAAGTAAGCTTGAACTTTCGATTATGTCAAAAAGAATTTCCGATTCTGGAGCTGCTAAAGGATCTACAAAACAAAAGCATGTTTCGATGTCCATCAAACAAAAAGTGGAATTGCTGCAAAAAATGGATAAAGGCATATCCTTTGTTTCTCTAACCATTCCGAAATCTGTTTATCAATTTCACGCTGCTCTGCGGGGAGGGGACGTCGCAGCGCGCAATGAACTGGAAGTTGATCTGTCAGCACTATCCTTATCTTCAGGGCAGATGTTTTTATTTTATTCGGCTTATAATTCCTTACTAAATGTAGTATTTCATCTCGATGTACTCCGTCTTTGATATGATTTAAATCAAATTCCTCATCATTATAAATATCACAAATACACATCAAATAGTTTTCTGGTTGCAATTTTCTAATTTCGACTATGCGTAATGCATGCTTTACGCATGCGTGCATTGAAAGAAATGTTTACTAAAGTAAACAAATAAATATTAAGCTTTTTTTTTTTTTTTTTTGTAAATTTTGATACCTTATGGATAATAATTGCTCTTTATTTCATAAATTACGGTTTCATATTTTTCATTTTATAATTTCTGCATGCCATCTTACCAGATTTAAACTGATGACCTATAATCCAGAAAAACCGATAATTCGGAATCGCCGAAGTCCCGACGAGTCCGGATTAAAGACTTTTGACCTTCCTAATACAGGGTTGCCACTCAAGCAGGAGAATGAAATTCCCTGACCTTTCCAGGTATGTTTCGAGAAAATTCCAGTCTATCCACGTGATATACGTTGGCTGTGCTAAGAGGTAAATTAATTATGGTATTACTTGTACTGTGTAGCAAATTCACTTAATTATTCAATAAATCCCAGAGGACATTTATTCTTAATTATTCTTGATACACTTTGTTTGATAATTTTGTTTACTTTTCCGCTTAAAAAACTTAATAAAATTTAAGATATATACATTGGATAACCAACTGTAAGTTTTATTTAATTATTACTCATGATCATCCCCAGTTCAACACGAGGCTAATCTGGTTCTTATAAATCACAACACAATGCTAAAAGTTAGGTTAGATTTTAGGTAAATTTAATTTGTGTGAGGTGTATTCTTAAAAGGCACCTTAACACTTGAAAACACAAATATAATTATAATAGGAGCAGTTTTCTCCACTGAAGATTGAGATTAGAATCTGCCCAATCTGGAATAAAATAAGGCTTTTTTTGCAGACATTCTGCAGCTAAATGAAAGAAAGAAATCTATTTAATGATATTTTTTACTAAATTGAGGTATTTTATATTTATTTCGCAGTATACATAAGGAAAAAATATGTGCATTAAATTTCGTGATGTCATCATACTGCTAGAATTAATTTCAGGATTATGCCAGAGAAAATTTCCTGAAATTTGGAAATATTATTTACTAATGATAAATAAATTTAGAGGGAAGAAGCAACATTAAATGATATGAATAACATAAAAATAAAGATAGTTACTTAAAAATTTAATTAGAATAATCAACGATATTTTAGCGAATATAGTTATATTACTTGGTTATCCTAGATGATTGATTACTATTTTTTTATTTTACTGCAAAATGACAAGGTATTTATTAAAAAGAAAAAAAAGATTTTGCGGTAAAATCCTAGTATATGATACGGCCTTCGCATGATTTTGAAAATTGTCATCAAGAACAAAATGACCCGTTTACTGCTTGCTCATCATCATGTCGCCAAATCCCACTGTACCATACATGGAGATTATTCTCACCAAAGAACGTCTTTTTAAAAAGCGGAGGGAAAATTTGCCAAGGGGTTTGACGACGGAATGGCCAGAATTTCCCTTTTCGCGATGTGTACAGGAAATTGAGAAACACGTGTTAAGAAGAAACGTTCTTTGACAAAAAAGAAAACTACGAAAATCTGTTTTTAAATTATTGTGAAAAATCCAAGAAGAAACGTTTTATCAAAGAACGTTTTTTCTTGGATTTTTCGCAATCATTTTAAAAACGGATTTTCGTAGATTTCCCCCCTCCTCAAAATAACTAATCCATGAATTAATTTACTTGCGCCAAAAAATATTTTCTTTTCCTTTAAAGACATTTTAAACGATATTCATTTTATGAACTCTTGATAACGTGACTTTCGAACTTCGACACCGGTTTGGAGCTTTGGCGACAGATATATTGCGCATGCACAGCTGTTTCCCGCAATGATGGAACCAAGCCACGTCTGTTGCAGAGAGGTTTTCCTTCTTTATAATACATATTTTTTTAATTCTAACCTTCATGGTACCGTATACTAGGATTAAACCCATTTTGTTTTATACGAGAACAGGTACTTTCTTTAGTTCATGCACTGCACATGCGATTCTCGATGTTACTGGAAACCAAAAGTTGCAGGAAACTTGCTTTGCCTTTCTAAACAGACAATCAAATTGGAGCTGCGAAAATTAACTCTATACCAGCTGCCCGAATGACACTCACGTGATACACAATTCGCCAAAAAAGTGATCTCTTCTGACGTCGGCACAAAACTCTCCTTTTTTGGCGGGATCGTTGTATGAAATTTCCCTGACTTTTCCAGATTTTGACTAAAACATTTAAATTCCCTGACTTTTCCCTGAATTTTTTGGTCAATTTCCGAATTCCCTGACTTTTTCCGGTTTTCCAGGTAGCGTGGCAACCCTGCTAATAACATATATGTTTATTTTTTTTTAATATCTAAATGATAATTTAAAATGCATTATATTTACAAACTCTAGTTGATAATTTTATGAACATGTCGCATTACTGTGATTAATAAAAGATGTTTCTAATGTAGAATCATTTAGTATACAACTGCTGATACTTTATTTTATCCAATTTGTGTTTATAACCATTCATTATCTTAATTCTTTTTCACCATCATTTTATTTTAAACATTTTTTATTTTAAACCTTTGTTACAAAATAAAGACATTACATTTTTGTCTGACGCCAGGAATTCATGTGTGTGTGGGAAGGGAAAAGAATGCTCCCTCTTATGCGGAGGTCTTGAAGAGTTATGTCTAACAGAAGTAGAATACAGTCAAAAGTCGTTAATTCGGACACCCATGAGCCGGAATGATCTATAATCCGGACCTCATAGCAAAAAACTTTCTGCTCATGTGCATAGGCATTTACGCGTGCGCGTAAGACCTTTACGACTGTGCATTTGCTTGTGCGCAAGCGCATAATACGTTTTCGCGTGCGTGTTTAATGTATAACGGAAGGTATAAGCTAAAATTATCTACTTCAGTTAATGTTGATGATTGCGTTGTTCCTTAATCTTCGAATTGGATGCGGCTTATTATTTTTTGCAGACTGTTAGAGCAATTTTATAAAAGTAAGCTTGAACTTTCGATTATGTCAAAAAGAATTTCCGATTCTGGAGCTGCCAAAGGATCTACAAAACGAAAGTATGTTTCAATGTCCATCAAACAAAAAGTGGAATTGCTGCAAAAAATGGATAAAGATATGAAGTAAGTGACAGAGAGGTTAGTGAAAACGAAAAAATTTCGTTTGACAAGTTAGTCAGTATTTTCGGCACAGCAATTACGGGACTTGAACAGCGGAACTTGTAACTGAACAAGAAATTATGTCTGTTTATAGAATTAAAGAGAAAGTATTATCACATAAAACGAAGCAACTTAAACAACTTACATTGAAAGAAATATTTAATAAAGTAAACAAATAAATATTAAACTTTTTTTTTGTAAATTTTGATATCCTTTAGATCATAATTGTTCTTTATTACATAAATTATGGTTTCATATTTTTAATTTTAGAATTTCTTCATGCCATCTTACTAGATTTAAACTGATGATCTATAATCCGGAAGAGCCGAAGTCCCGACGAGTCCGGATTAATGACTTTTGACTGTATTTATTTTTTATTTTCTCTTACGTTTAAAGTAAGTGCACTCGCTGATTCCATAATTTATAATTATTTATTGGAAAGGATCTCTCGCGGCTTTGAATTTCTTTATTAATGAATTGCAAAAGAGTTTTTAAGTCAAATTCTTTGTCGCCTTGAATGCGATTAAATTTTGAAACGAATTCTGAAGTAATTAATTTCATTAAAATTGGTGTCAATAGATTTGAATATGATTCACCTGTAATTCTTAAAGAATCTAAGCTTCTGATCTGCATTTCCGCATTATCATATAAATTTCATAAACTTATAACATCGTTAGGATTTTTAACCAGAGTTAAATTCGGCAAAATACTCAAATGAGTGTTAATCAAAATGTTTTTTTTCCGAACCTTTCTTTCAATAAATCAAGTGCTTTATCATAATTTTCATCACTTAAAGCAAATCCAGTAATACATGCTGCCGCGATACCACTGACATAGGATTTCAAATAATTAAATTTGTCAACTTTGCTTAATTTAGGATTATTATAAACAGAGCTTTCAAATATATTGTAAAAGTGTAACTAACCAGAATAATTATCATAATATTTACTGAAATGTAGTTTAGGCAATTTTATATTTATATTTTCAGTTTCATTATTAATCAACTGAATGTTTTGTGAAACTGTATCAACTTGGATAGAATCAGAATTCATTTTCTTTATTTTAGCATGAAGTTTCGATTTCCAAAAAATTATTTTTTCTTTTGATTTCTTCTGAATCTTCTATATCTTCAGATATTGTCTCGGTGCTCAAAAGATTTTCAATTTCATTATTTAAAGAATTTTAAGTCAGTTTCTTTTCTGACTAATTGTTCCAAAAATGCTTCTAACTGATCAACTGTTTCGTTTTCATTGTTGATAGCAACTTCTATTTTGTTAATTAATTTCGTCAACATCGAACGCACGGAAGTGCGTTTCTTTTTCAACTTTGACAGATTTTCAGCCATGTTTAATTTCTATAAAGGTAATAATTCAGTTTCAATAATTATATAAAGATTCTCTTCCTGGTTTTCTAATGGCCGATGTACACAAAATGCGCATCAGTGGTTTGAAAATTCAGTGGTAATCCAAGTTTCGAATATATGGTGAGTTAGCAGAACGTAATATCACATTAAATATGAATAAATCAAAAATCTATAATCACCAATCAATAAAATATAAATTGATTTAATGGAGTATAATAATATCACAATCTTACATCATCACTGCGTCACACCTTCCATCAACTGAACACACTCAATGACGCTCTCAGCGCCCTCTAGCATTACACGGGTCTTACCAGCAACATAAAATTCAAGATGTACACAGGGAATTTAAAAGTGAATCGATGAAAAGCTATGCATTTATACAAAATACTCTGGATCTTTCAGCATGCCTAATCTGCTATTAATCATTATTATTAAAAATTATCAAATATTGTCAAATATTGAGCATAATTTTTTTTAACAAAACATAAATTTCTTGCTAAAAAATATCCTCTTTGAGAGGAAGGAAAGGAAGGTGAGATTACGTCATAGAATTAAAAATCGACATCATTATTTAGCAGCTGGATGAACTCTTTTACTAATATTACCGCAGCCGGTTTTGCTGGAAAACCCTTCACTGATGAAGAATATGTTAAAAAGTGCATTTTAAATATGGCTGATCACCTTCAAGATTTTAAAAATAAGAATGACAATGAAGAAAAGTAATGGTCACTCCATTGTCAGCAAAGACCACAAGAGAACTGTTCAGGCGGAGAAAAATGTAACAAGTCAACAAACTGAAGACTTGAAAGTATTGTCTGCATTTTCTATTGCATGTGATGAGTCATGATGTAAAAGATGTAGCATAAGTTACACTAGTAGTGTGGTATGTGTCCGAACCAGGTCTTCATGAAGACTTACTAGCACCACCGCCCCTTAAGGATCAAACTCTCGGTGAAGATACAGGTACTGCTATTCTGAAATACTTGAGGACAAATGAAATCAACCTAAATAAATTGGTTTCCATTGCTACAGATGAAGCACCAAGTATGATGAGTAAAATCAGAGGCTTTGTTTCACTCTTCAAAGAAAAGTGCATGTATGACATGCTTTTGTTTTACTGCATGAGTCATCAGGAATCACTTTGTGCACAGACGTTTCCAAAAGATAATGTATTTATGATGGATTTAGTCACAACTCGGATAATGGCAAAAAAACTTTCTCGCACATAGTTTTCTGGGTTATTAGAGGAAGTAAATAACCATCTGATCTTTTGTAAAACAATTTGCGTTGCTGTCCACAGTCTCAATACTGAAACATTTTGCTTCATTCCTTGAACATTTCGAGACATTCCTGCCTTAAAAAGGAATTGAGTATCCTGAGTTAAGTAATGATGAATGGCTATAAAATTTTTATTTTTCCATTATTATGACATTGCATATAAACAACTTGAATAAAAATCTACAAGCGAGAGGTAATATTTCACACACTCTTTTAGAAGCTATACTTTTGTTTGAACAACAATTAACATTATTTATTCGACATGGAGAAGGACACTTACTACATTTTGAATCTTTAACAGATTACAGAAACAATTCAGGTTGTAATATTAACAGTGCATTTTTTGTCACAGCTATTGTAAAAAATACAAGAGTCTTTTAAGACTCGTTTTAAAGATTTTAGATCTGAAAAGCCTACTCTGTCATTTTTAACAAAGCTGCTAGTGACAAAGGTGCGAGATTTGAATTTTACACCATTTCCAACCATTGATAGAGCTGAGTTACAGTTGTTAGATTTGAAAAACAAAGATCTATGGACAGAAAAGTTCATAAATTTGCACTCATAACTAGAAAACTTAACTAGAGAGTAAAGGAAATTGACTGCCAGATACCAGTGAATGGATCTTTCAAAATGTAGAGAGAAGGAAGAAATTACATTTGAAACTTGGAACTGTCTTCGTGATTTTTATGACCAAGTGAAAACATATGCATTTGACATCTTGACAATTTTTGGATCTACATACTTCTGTGAAAAATTATTTTCAGATATGATCATTATTAGAAACAAATTAAGAAATATGCTTAACGACGAAAGTCTCGAAATTTGCACGAAGTTAAAAACTTCTGAATATTTATCAAAGTTGGAATAACTTTGTGCCTCTACTCAATCCCAGCAATCTCGCTGATATTGCATATTTTTGTTTCTATGATTTTTTAAGTAATTTTTATTTTAAGCAAAGCTTTATAATCTATTGAAATTGCATTTATTTTAATTAGTTATAAAAAAAGTTTATCCATTTTTTTTCATTATGTTGGATTGTATGTTTTGTTACTACGTAAAATAAAATGTTTGGTTTCGCAATAAATACATGTTTCACAGCAGAACATTTAATTTATATTTTAAATTATACTAAAAATGTAATTTAAAAATGAGTTACATTTTGAAAGTAGATTCATATTAATAAGTTATGTATGGGTTGATGGTATAAATTTATGCTGCTATATTTCTAGGCTGTATTTTTAAGGGTAGCAATTGTGGTGCATATGGACAATTGTATATCAAAATGTAATTAGCAATTGAGTATTCTGTAATGTTGAATTTTATTTTTATGACAAATGACCCCCCTTAAGTATCGAATGCAAGCAGAAAATGGGTTTCATTTTTCACATTTTGTATATGAAAGATTCTTAGACTGGTAAATTTATAACTCAGTGACACTAGTATTCATGTTCTGTAACACTATATAAATCAGATATAGGTTGCGCTGCTGATTTCATGATAAGTGAGCATAGAGTTATTTTTATATGGAAGTTTATTAATTCTTATTGTCCTTGGACTATGTGGCATTCATTACTGTAGTTTATCTACCTTTCCCACATATTGGAGGCATGTCACATGTGTCATGCCTCCAACATGTGGGAAATCACTGTGTATTTTCTTCTTAATTTTTCTCATTATTTCATTGAATGATCCTTTTATTCTCTTCATTATTTCTTGAAAGTTTTGCAAAGATCCTTATGGACTATATTATTTAATGGTTCTTTATGAAATGTGTTAATCATCTGGAAAGCATAGAGAGTTTTTTAGTAATAGTGTATTATGTGATCTACCACTTTTAGTGATTTGCTTCCACATTATCTAACAGAAGCATGGGGAAGATCCATTAATAAAAGTGATGAGTATTTTTCGGCATGCTGTGCGGCATTTGGAATGCATGTGGCTGAATGACTCATAAAAATGACCGTTTTAAGGGCTCCCTTCTTTATCTTGCTGTTTTCTGAAGTTGGAAAAAATTTTAATTCATGGAATTAAAATCTTAATATGTTAACTATTAAACTGATTAATGGAATCATTTTCATTTGTGTAGTGTTAAGTATTTGTTTTTATATTCAAGAATAATGCTTTAGTGTCCTTTTCTAAGAAAAAAATAACTACATAGAAGAGATAAATCGAACACTACATACATCATTACCAGTTTTTTTTGGTACTGCACCCTTGCAGAAAATTGACCAAAAAGCAAAGCAGTATGTCACCAAAATAGTTAAGTGTAACTATTTTGGTGACATGATGTTACTAAAAGGTACAGTACAAAGTCCGTAATCTGGACTCTTTGGGACTTTGGCGATTCCGGATATCGGGATTCCTTTATACTAATACCAGTATTGCTTTTGCTAGTCCCATGTCAGCCGAAATAGAATCAGATCATAGTAGTCAGATCTTCTTATGAATTACACCAAAGGCTCATTGTCGAAAGAAGGATAATGCCCACAATGCCGAGCGAAAATTAGGTTTGTGTGAATGATGAAAAATAAGTGCAGGTTTCTTGTGTCACCCCCCCCCCCCAAAAAAAAAAGTCGCAGTAGATTTTAAAAAAAAAGTATATTCGTACCATCAATCGAAGGTAGGAAAAAGCAAGGCCCGAACCCACAATACAAGCCTCTAGTAAAAGCTGAATTTTTTTATTTGAGCGTGTTACTTCTGCGCTAAGGTACCTTGTGGGCAAGCATCGTTTTTCACGCTTCACCTTCAGGAAACTGAAGAAGCATCTGAGCTACTCTGAAACTAGCCATAATATTTTCTGTATTTTTTTAAAAATACCAATTCCATTACACCACCACTGGTGATGCTTGAATCCAAAATCTTTAACTCAAGAAGCCAACGTTTTAGCAACTAGGCAACAAGAGCTAACCTAAACTGATGTAGATATATTTTAAGAAAAATTCAGAATCTGGGATTTCAAAATCCATCCCTATTTTTTTGCAACAATCTATTGCTTTACATTATTCTGTAAAAATTATCAACCACGTATCATTTATGGTTGATTATTAAGGTTTATTACTATTAATGAACTTCAGAATTTTCCTTTAAATAATTTATAAAGCTATTTATTCTATTAGTGTATGCATTTTTTTTTATTAATCTGAAATTTTACTAAGATTAGACCATTTGGCTTTTTTTTTATCAAGAAGAATTTTTGAAAGTGCAATCATTTAAAAACCATGGTATGAACTGGACGTTTGAAACAAGATGCGTGAAACTGACATGTCAAGCATAAAAAAGTTGAACGTAAGTCAACTCGCGCAGTCTCTGGCCATCCGACAAATGTCGCCTCTGTCTTCTGATTGGTTAACGCTTTACGCACGAACGCAGCTTTACATACTAACGCAACTACCTTAGTAGAAGTTGCTAAATTTTCAGAATGTGCCAATGTTTGGCAACCATGTGCGTAACTATTTTTCTGGAAATCATGCTCATAACAAACCTTCAGTCAAACAATGCTACCATTTATGTTTGTATTTTTCATTTTATTCCAAATTTAAATGGTATTTTATAAATAAATCGCTCTTTTTTTTTTTTTTTTTTTTTTTTTTTTTTTGCCGTAAACTTAGTTTTAAAATATAAGCTTGTGTAATTTGAGCAATGGAAGAAACTGTAGTGAAATTTCTGCAAGAATACAGAATTTTGCTGGAAATTTTCTAAAGGGAGTAATGGTGAAATACATTTCCTGGATAGCTGCTGTTACCAAACGTTTTAGCACAAAGCTGAGTCTGTGCAATTCTCTGATTTTTTTTAAGCGAAAACAGAACGTCATGTACTTCAGGAGAATAATTACACAAAACAGTTACAGAAATATTTGAAGAAGTGTGTTGTTTTTAAGTGTTTTTGCAAGTACTTTATTTTTTAATCCATCATGCTTTATTTAATTATTCAAATTTGTGTTTTAAATTGCTAAAGTGTGGTTTCTTTTTGTATGCTGATAATGTTTACTGACTTGCGATAAATATCGATGGTTTGGGAATCTTTTTTTAAAAAAGGTGCGAAAACCACCAACTTGCACCCAATAAGTAGCTTTCACCTTTTCATCTGTAAAAAAATCACCAAATTGCACCAAGGTAGTTGCGTTAATACATAAGTACTCCTGGGAGCAGTAGCATTCTCATAATTCAGGTTATTAAAATATTTCATATTTTTAATTGTATAATTTCTGCATGCCATCCTATCAGATTTAAATTGATGATCCATAATCGAGAAAAATCTGGAATCCGGAATCGCCGAAGTCCCGACGAGTCCAGATTACAGACTTTTTACTGTATTGTATAGTTTATTTTTACATTCGTGCGTCATAAACTTGGTGAAATTATAGCTAAGATCTAAAATCACCAAATGTGGTTGGGGTCTGCTATAACAAGGAAGTAGTGTGTTCCGATTTTATGGATATGCAGTGAAGTCCGAATGATGCATAAGGTTTACTTGGGTTATTTTATTCTTCTTGTTTGTTAACACTTTTTTAATAGTCTAAGGCAGGAGCTGAATATGTGGTGCATGTTGGCACTAAGATAGCAGAACACTTCATTTAAGTGTAGTTATGCACACACTTCTTGACAAGAATATTGCATTATTTAAATATACATGTGTTGCACAGTATTTGGAACTTCATCCATAAATATTCCTTTAATAAAACAAAAGACATTTTAAAATTATGTTCATACCTTTGCTTGAAAGCATCATAGACCATTATAAATCACAATTCATTGTTTTCACTTGAATACTTTTCAGATTGCACAAACTGATTTACACTTAACTGAAGCACACAATTTATTCCTCTCGCATTTGTTCATACTTCACCGTGTAACAGTAGGAGCTTTGTAAAATAAATACAAATAAAAAAAATCAGACTTCATATACAGTACAAAGTCCGCAATCCGGACTCATCGGGACTTTCCGGATTATAGATCATCAATTTAAATCTGGTAAGATGGCATGCAGAAATTATACAATTAAAAATATGAAACCATAATTTATGAAATAAAGAGCAATTATAATCTAAAGGGTATCAAAATTTACACACACACACACACAAAAAAAAGAGCTCAATATTTATTTGTTTACTTTATTAAACATTTTTTTCAATGTAAGTTGTTTAAGTTGCTTCATTTTTTTGTGCTAATACTTTCTCTTTAATTCTTTCTTCTATAAAAAGTCTCTCTCTATAAACAGTATCTCTTCTCTTTACGCGCATGAGTAGCGGACCCGCGCATTAAGCGCACATGCATAAACATATTATGCACGTGCGTAAACTTTATGCATTAACATGCGCATAAAGTTTGTAGCTTTAAGGTCCGGATTATGGACATACGGATTAAAGAATACATACTGTGTATATATATATATAATTTAAAGTAAAGTAGAAAGAACAAACGATAAAAGACGGTTAAACAACGATAAAACAACGATCAAACGATAAAAACGATAAAATGTGGTCAAAAATTTTGCGCATTGTGCTGCAAAATTAAAGAAATTAAAAGATAAATTCTAGTACGAATGCTAAAAAGCTGCTTAAATACTGTGGTTCCGTGAACACTTTAACATAAGCAAAATAAGTTGCAATGAAATGTGTTAAAGGAGAAAAATATAACATTTGATTATTTACATGTAAAAATCAACAATAATAGTAAGCTATATGCTAAACTAATTAAGGTATATATTTAAAACATAGTAAAAGTATTAACTAAGTAATCGAGTTAAAAATAAATTAAGAAGCAGTAAATGGTCGATTAGCCCAATTCGAAGTTCACTATGGCACGTCGGGGGAAAATTTTTAATGAATTTCGAACTAAGCTAACTCCATCACATGTTTCGCCAAAATTTTGGATATTAGAACAGCAAACATTCATAATTGTAATGAAAAATTTTAGTAAAAGTTCCTATTTTATTCTTGTGATTTTTAAGATTGTAAGAATTGTACAATTAAACTTGTGACAAAGCTTGAATCTTAATTGCATCTAGATAATGACTAAATGAATCAATTTTCGACTGCTTAAAAACATCTGACCATGTACAATGTACTATTTTCTATCTGCATTATCCGCAGTCACAGCAATTATATATAGTTATATATAAACTTGTCATATTGGGAATTTACATTTCGAGTAAGCAGAGTATGCAAAGGTATGGGTAACATTGCTTTTGTAGTGGTTGGTACTAAGAAAATAATTTCATTTTATCTGATTATTGTGTGGCAGCAACTTATTTTATTGCACAAAAACAGTTTTGCAGTCTTCTTGCATAGCTAGCAACAGTTATGAACAACATGCTATAGCAATATTTATTCATAAACATTTTCACATTAGCAAAACAAATTGTTAGAATATGATAATCTGCATAAATTTACTTTTTTTGAAATAATTATAGATTAATTATTATATTTATTTTTATTATTGTAACCATGATGCCCATGAGTTTGTTAGCTTTTGATCCAAGGCTTTGAAATGCAAAAAAGTGCTAAATTCAATTATGAAATGATATAAATGCTTAAAAGTTTTATCACTTGTATTGAAACTTGTCCTAGTTACAGTACAGTAGATAAATTAATTACAAATGCATTGATAAAAATTTCTAATTTATGCACTTAAATATGCTTTTTAATATAGTATTGATAACAGTGGCTTAACACAGAAGATGCTTAAACTGTATGATAAAAAATTTAAAATGCATTGATAAAAATTTTTAATTCATGCATTTAAATATGCTTTTTAATATACTGTTGATGACAAGCTGTAAGATGCGTATACTGTATTTAATAAATTTCCCCCCCCTTTAAAGCTATATTTACTGAATTGTTTTTCTTTTCATTTCAAAATGTATTCTAAAATATTTTTTCCCTGTAATGCGGGCACTTAGCTGACTTAGGCTAGGCTACTACTAAGGCCAGAAGTGGTAGCCATTTTATTGTGTAGGCACCTAATTCAAAGCCACCGTTACCTTCTATGAAGGGATGGACAGTTTACAACCATGCCTTCTCTAGAATTCGAACCCGGACCCTTTGGTAACGCAGTAGGCTTCCCTAACCACTATACCGTCTGGGCATCCCATATTCTAAAATATATACATATATATATTGACATACATATTTGTTATACTTGTTTTGTTTGGTTTTTAATTTGTCTGCTATGCAGACAGGCTGTGATGTAATTGCTAAAAATGTAGTATTTTGTTTATAATTAGATTCAGTTAAAGTAATAAAACTTACATAGATTTTTGCATAAAATAACTCTTTAGCACACTGCGTACTTTTTTTTTTTATCAAAATAGGTTAAAAAATTGCATATTTTTTTTATTACATATTTCAAATCTACATATATTTTAGAGTTAAAATATACAAAAATTTTTTGTAAAAGAATTTTTTTTAATATAGAATTAGATCATAGAAAAAGGTTGTCAGAATACTAAAATTGAAAAATAATTATATAAAAGGAAAATTTTGAAAATTAATATTGGTTAAATTATGATTTATTTTATAAAATAAAAAGGTAAAACATATATATTATATATATCATATATATCAATTTTTTTCAATCAATCAAAACATATACAGTACAAAGTCCATAATCCGGACTCGTCAGGACTTCGGCAATTTCAGATTAAGGGTTTTTCCGGATTATAGATCATCAATTTAGATCTGGTAAGATAGCGAAACCGTAATTTATGAAATAAAGAGCAATTATGATCTAAAGGGTATCAAAATTTACAAAAAAAAGCTTAATGTTTATTTGTTGACTTTATTAAACATTTCTTTCAATGTAAGTTGTTTAAGTTGCTTGGTTTTTTTTGTTAATATTTTCTCTTTAATTCTATAAACAAACATAATTTCTTGTTCAGTTCCACTGTTCAAGTCCTGCAATTGCTGTGTCGAAAATACCGCTAACTTGCCAATCGAAATTTTTTCGTTTTCAGTAACCTCTCAGTCACTTTCTTCACTATCGGAAGCGGTATATCAAAACATGCTTTCGCTTTGTGATCCTTTGGCAGATCCAGAATTGGAAAGTTTTTTTGACATAATCGAAAGTTCAAGCTTAATTTTTATGAGATTGCTCTAACAGTCTGCAAAAAATAATAAGCCAGATACAATTAGAAGATTAAGGAACAGCACAATCTGCAAAATTAACTGAAATGCCCTAAAATCAGTAAAGATAATTTTCGCCTAGCTTATACCGTACGTTGTACATAAAATGTGCATGCGTAAACGCATTATGCGCATGCATAAAGCATACCAAAAAAAGTTTGTGTCTTTGAGGTCTGTATTATGGATCATTCTGGATAATGGACATCCGGATTATGGACTTTGTACTGTATATGAATTTTGCACCACTGTCGAACGTTTTCAATAGAAATTGAATTTTCAGATTCATCACTATCTGCAGAGGATTCCGAGAAATTCTCATCAGTTTTGCTATAACTATCTTCAATATACAGTAAACTCTCGCTACAACGATACCCGATACAACAATAACTCCCTCTACTACGATAATGTTTTGTGGTCCCAGTGATTTTGCATATAAACTAATGTTAATCTCCCCTCAATATTGCTATATTCTCTAGAACGATAAACCTCTGTAAAACGATTTTTTCAATCTAAATTTCAGTATTATTTTCTCCCTTTATAATAATATTTTGATTTTCAAATACTTTTTTTTTTTTTTTTTGTTTTGTTTTGTTAATTTTTCCGTCTATTAAGACTCATTGTGGATATTCAACTTATCCCTGAATAAATAGCTATTGTTCAGATTTCAAAACAGATGAAGACCACCCTTTTGGGAATTGGAGTGGGTGAGGGGGGTGAAGTGTAAATGTATGCCTAGTCTCATTTCCCAGTAAGCTTTGGAATTCTGATAAGGTTTAAGGACATCTAGACCTGTCTGGTCACCTTGTCACAGAACAAGTGCCCTTTGTTAGAGGAACAGGGGGAGACGGAGGCGGGATGTTGTTAAGTGACGTACTGAAAAGTGAGTTCAAAGGTTGTTTTATAGTCTTTAACGATTTTGAGTTCTACGCGAAACATTTGGTTTAAACTTTTCTTTCTTTCACGCGATATTGTTCCCTAAGATCGCAGGGTGAAAGCAACCATCTTTTCGAGATAAACTGAACGTTATCAATGATATTGATGAGGAAATGAAGCAGATTGATGCGGCTAAGAAACATGGATTATCGCAATCGACAGTTGCAACGTTCCTAAAGAAGAGAAAGCAAATCGAAGATGCTGTAACTTCAAATGAAATTAACCCAGAGCGAAAACGACTGAAAGTTGCGACAAATGAAAACATTGATGCTTCTGTTTTAAAATGGTTTCAAGAGATGAGAGCAACAAATGTCCCAATAAATGAACCTTTATTATGTGCAAAAGCACGGAAATTTGCAGCAATGCTAGGGAACGAAACTTTCAAAGCTAGCAATGGTTGGTTAATGTGTTTTCGAGATCGTCATGGAATAACTTTCCAAGAAGTTCACGGAGAGAAAAAGTCAGCCCCGATAAACGACGCAAATGAATGGCGGCAAAACAAGATGAAAGAAATCTTAGAAAAGTATGCTCCAGAAGACATTTATAATGCAGATGAAGCTGGGCTGTTTTTCCACCTCCTACCCGATCGAACATTGGCATTCAAGGGTGAAAAGTGTTATGGAGGGAAGAAATCAAAGCAGAGACTGACTGTTCTTCTGTGTACAAATAGCACAGGAACGCATAGAATACAACCGCTCGTCATTGGTAAATCATTGAAGCCAAGGTGCTTTAAGAACGTGAAAAGTCTTCCCGTGGAGTATAAAGCAAATAAGAAGGCTTGGATGACATCTAAATTTTTTTCCGAATGGTTACAGAAGTTGACAATGAAATGAAGAAGAGAAAGAAAAAAAATCGTTTTGTTGATAGATAACTGCGGTGCTCACACGTCATTTCCAAAGCTACAAAATATCGAAATCGCTTTTTTCCCTGCCAATTGCACTTCAATTTTACAGCCTCTTGATATGGGCATAATTAAGTGCTTCAAAGGATATTACAGAAAACGGTTGGTGGACTCCATACTTGTAAACTTTGAAAATAAAGTAGAAGACCCTTTCAAAGCTGTAAATGTCAAGGAAGCGTGTGACAATATTGCTGGAAGTTGGTGGGAAGTAACAGAAAAAACCATTCGGAATTGCTGGAAAAAGGCCGGTCTTTGTGTTATGGAAGATAAGAAATCTGATAATGATGAAAATTCCATAGACAATGATCTCTCAGATGATCAAGAATGTGTTTTGCACATCAAAAAATCCGTATCCCAACTTGAGGAAACAAGCGGTAAAAAGTTTGGAATTGTATAGAAGACTATTTAACAGCAGATGGTTTTCGCAGGAGTTACTGATGAAGATATTCTCTCTGAAATTACTGATGAGATAGGAAACAATGATGAAGATGATGATGATATTGATGATGATGATAATACAGGTCCATCGCAGTCCTTATTGTCATCCCAGGAAGCTCTTCAATCTGTGAATTCTCTACGGACATTTTTTTCAAGCCTTCCGTCGACAAATGAAGAACATTTTCGTGCTCTAGACTCAATGCATACAGTATTGATGAACTTAACAGTTAAAAAAATCAATAAACAAACAAAAATATTGGATTATTTTCAATAAAAAGTGTTTTCAGGTATGTGAATATTTCTGTGCTTATTTTCTGAATTTATCTTATTTATTTATTTTTTTAATATTTAAACCACTATTATTAGTATTTTACAAATTAATTTCTTCTAAATATAGACTTAAAAGTAGTATGTTATGCACCTTAAACTAATAATAATAATAAAAAAAAACTCTTATTAAATGCTCAAAATATGTGGGTTGTTCCTCGATATAACAATATGCTTCTCTACAACAATATATTTATTTGGTCTCTAAAATATTGTTGTAACAAGGTTTCACTGTACTTGAAATCAGAGTCAGAACTACTATCAGTGTCGGAAATATTGTCAGGAACATAGGTTATATCACTCGCAAAATGCTTCCTGCCAGACATCTTTGAGCTTTGAAAAGCGCGCACAAAATGCTACATTACATATTCTTATATATTTGGCAGAAATGTGGACAACTAACGACATCTGTTAGCCCACATCTAAATAAACAATTAAACATCGCAGAAAAGCTGAAAGGAAACATTGAACGGGGAAAGAGAGGCTGCACAGTTAAATAGATGGCAAAAATTCATACCAGCGGCAATCCCGTGTTGCGCAAATTTTGCTACTTTTATGTTGTGTTGAAAATATGACCTATTGTAACCGTTTTTCTGCATCATCTCACCTCCTTGAAATAGTTCTAACTTTTACATAAGGTTTAGTTCTTATTCTAAAGGGATATAGCAATTACTTCTACTTTGTTTTTCACTGCCACTGTTTGTATTAAGAACGGACTGTTCCAGCCTCATTAAGATGCAAAAACGAAACTTGATGTTACGTCATCTGGAAAGCCGAGTCGTGCCGATAGCTGATTAGTTGCTGTGAGATGACGTCATGTCTCCTTCAGGTATAAGTATCTCACATCGCTCTTCTGGTTCCTGTTTCATTGCTCTTTGGTGTGCCATTACAGTGCCCATTGGAAGATGATATTGCGATGTGTGCCATCCAGCGATAAGTACCGTGGTTCCAGTCTATGATGATTTTTCCTGGATTCTGCAAAGTGGCTACAATGTGAGCAACTGCCTTGGGCGGCATCCTGTTTCCAAAGTTAAGCAATGTCAAATTCCAAACTGTGATTTCCGTTGAGCAACTGCCATGGGCGGCATCTTCAATACAAGTGTTTTTCCAGGACTAGTGGCGATGTTTTCCAAGCTGTGATTTCTCGTGTGTAACAACAGTGAGCGGCTTTTGCCAGTTCAAGTGCACTCAAGGTTTAGTTTAAGTTTTCAAGTGCCTTTTTGGTCAAAAAGCTTGGACCTATTTATAGTGAAGTGAAATTCATATTACCACGTAGTTTTTGTTCTGTTATGTGTTTTTCGCGTATTGAATGCCAGTATTCAAAGATCAAGTAATATATTTGCTGTATCATTAATAGTGTAATATTCTTTAAAGAAAAAACCCTTGGGGTTAATGAATAGTCAACTAA
The DNA here is from genome assembly GCF_044657685.1 of Stegodyphus dumicola. Classification (NCBI taxonomy): domain Eukaryota; kingdom Metazoa; phylum Arthropoda; class Arachnida; order Araneae; family Eresidae; genus Stegodyphus; species Stegodyphus dumicola. The sequence goes on along the minus strand of NC_140774.1, from coordinate 89,430,211 downwards.
ATGTAATTTTTGATAATGTTACACTCTTTAAGTTTCTGGTGTTTATTAAATTTATTTATTGTATTTTTTATTTCTATATATATTGTTAATAAATTAGTTAAGTTTAAAACTTTTGTCTTCTATATCTGCAAAATATATAATCTTAGGGAGCTTCTATTGCTTGTTGCCCGTGGAAATCACGGGATGCGCAGCAAGAGAGTTAATATCATAATGAGAACTTTTTAAAGAATGTGTATACAGTACTATAATCTGTATTCCATAGATAAATGAAAGTTAGATGCTTTACCAGATTTCATGTTGCAGAGGAACATTTCAGGAGGTGTAAATCAATTCATCCTTTCTTTAAATGTATAGAAAAGGGTAATGTTGTTTACAGAGTTGCCAACTCCCGATTTAGGCAGGAGACTCCCGATTTTTGACCGCTCTCCCGCCAATCTGATTTACAATATCTTTCTCCCGACTTTTTCTTATTCTTAAAATTTCTCATGATTTTTACTGAACTTGTCTTAATACTTCGTTATATGAACAACAAGGAAGTGATTTTGGACGTCTGAAAGCAACTGAATTTTCTCTAGATTATATCTGAAACAAAACCTTGTGAATCAGATGAGAATTTCTGCTTTGTGAGTGAGAGCGTACGTATCCAGAAACATCGTTCTCCAGTTCTCCAATGGGCATCAAGCTCCACTGCGTGTCATCTGGCATATATTAGCCAATGAGCATAAAGCAAGCTCAAGGCTGTTATTTGGAAGTTCTTTAGTTATTTTGTTCATCTTGTCTTGAGTAGTGTGAGTACACATGCCTTCGGGAAAGAGTTTTAGAAATTATCATGTTTTGTTATGTCTGCGAGAAAGGTGATATACTCCTGTACGTTTCAAAAATCGTACACAGTTGACTTACCTTCCATTATTTCCTCAAGGAAATGTAATAAATTTGCGATGTGTACTGTCTGTCGTTGCGATTTTTCAATTTCGCAGGGTAGAAGGGCGGATTTTCTCAAACATGTGCGTACACAAAAACACAAGGACAACATGAGTTGTTTTGAAAAAAACTGAAAAATTAATTTTTCTTCGGAAACCAAGGGCCTAAAAGTTATTATTGCAGAAAGTCTGTTCTCTGCCTTTTTACTGGAGTACAACCTGCCACTGAGTGCATCGGATCACGCCGCAGCTTTATTTAGAAAAATGTTTCCCAATAGTGAAATCGCTAAGAAATACTCAAGTGCAAGGATCAAAACAGGTGCAATTGTTAAAGAAATGGGTTTGAAAAATAAACCTTCAGTTATTGATTACATTAAAACAGCTTCGTTCTACCTCTCTACGGATGGAAGCAATAATACCGATTCAAAACTGTATCCAATTGTTATTTCTTTTTTAATCCATGGTCTTCAGAAATTAAGTGCAGTTTATTTTCTGTCCCTACTTTAGGAGGACATTCGACAGGCTTTAATATAGAACAGCTAATTATTAAAACTTTAAAAGAAAATGCAGTCCCTCTTGATAATTGCTTAGCACTTGGTGCTGATAATGCACCAGTAATGGTAGGCTTGAAGTCTGGTGTTGCACGCCTCTTAAGAAAGGAAAATTCAGATTTGCAAATTTTGAGGTGCACCTGTCAACTCTTAAATTTAGCAGCTGAAAAAGGGACAGCTTCTTTACTAATAAATGTGGATGAACACATTGTTGATAGATATTGTTATCTTGAAAGGAGTTCTAAAAGGAAGAAAAAATTGAAATAGTTCCAACAGCTGCATAATACTGAAATGAGAAAAATTTTGAAACGTGTGTGCACGCTGGCTGTCTTTAAAGAAATGCTTTGGAGAATGCAAAAGTAGTGGAAGAACTTTCAGAAGAGAAAAATAAGTTTTATCTTTATGTTAGAAGTTACTTTTGACGAGTATGTGATTACATGCTACATAAATTTCCAGTCAACGATGAAGTGATTTTGCATGCTAAAGTTGCTGATGTTTCTGCCCTAGCAAATGCATCTTTTTCTCATATAAGGTACTTTTTGGACAGATTTCCTGTGTTACTTCATTTAGTCATGAAAGATGATGATATTGATGTTGTCACTGATAAATATTGCAGTCGCAACTTTGCAGTTTACAATTAGAAAGCTTGGATGAAGTTATAAAATCAGCTAGGATTGACACCGAGTGGAGTTTAATTGGAAAACTGAATGGTGCTGATGGAATTTTAAAATATAGTAAACTGTCTAGAATTATGTTGGCCATCTTGACAGTTCCCCATAGTAATGCAGAGTGTGAGAGGATTTTCAGTGTTGCTGTGGAAACAGGGACTAAATTTAGATTTAATATTAGTGATGACACATTAAAAAAACTTTTATTAGCAAAAGCAGGCCTATGTGGCAATTGCTATGAACAAAATTATGAAGTTTCTTTCTTAATGAAAGCAAAATTTGCTACTGTTCATAACATTTGTATGAAAACTGATTAAAGTGTGTCTTTTTTTTTTCTTTCTTAAACGATGCAAGTAATAAAAATGTTTTTTATGTGTAAGATATTTTTGCATTGCTTGCATTTAAGAATTAGTAACTATTTAAAGTTAATTCATTATTAAAAATTATATTTTTATCATTTAAAAAGTCTTTTCAACATTGTGAGAAATCTCCCGATTTCATAAAAAAATCTTCTGATTTTTGAGTGTCCTAGGTTGGCAAGTATGTGTTTAGAATGATTAGCATGGGATTTTTAAAAAAGAAAACATTTGCATATAATTTCACATTTGATTTTTTTTTAACTGATGCAGGGCTAATTCATAGATTAGGTAATTGGGACTTCTTTATAGTTTGCTTTCAAGCTTCTTCCTGATGGTCGAAGTGACTAGTACTGCATTTTTTTATTATAAATGATAATTTCCAATGCATAATATAAATATGAGTTCTGTTTCCTGTAGTATATCCTGTACAAATGATTTTCATATCTTGGACCAGTAGGATACAATCCAAATTGTATTTAAACACTAACAGGAGAGAACTAATGAACTACTGATAATTTTTCTAGATTTGTACATTAACACTAATAGATGTATTATTAATTTAAATGTTAGCTTTTCTGTTATTTTAGTTTTTAATATCATGATAGAATAATGCATTTTATCTTGGCAAGTCACCATAAATAAATCGTTATTGCTGCCTTGTACCTATGCTTATTTTATGTAAAAGAGGGGGAACTGTTCTTATATAAATTTAATAAAAAGTAACAAGCAGAATTCATGTTTGCATCATTAGAATGCTTTATTTTATTTATAATTTTTTTGCTTTAGGTGACATTCATTGGCCCAAACATTCCTGTGCATCCTCATGTATATAGCAATGGACACATATGCTTATCCATTTTAACAGAAGACTGGTCTCCTGCCCTGTCTGTTCAGTCTGTGTGCCTCAGTATAGTTTCCATGCTTTCTAGCTGTAAAGAAAAAGTAAGTAATTTGAGCTGTTAATTTTTTGTGCATCAGATAATGCTATTTTTTGCACCGTTTCTCTTAATTATCAGCAGCATTTCACTCTAAAAATTAAGGCAGTTAAATTTTATAGTTTATGCTGTTTTTAGGAATAAATTCTTTAGTGGGGTTCACTAAAGAATTGCTACTAAAGTTAGGAACACTTTAGTGGTATTCAGGTTAATTATTAAAAATATTTATAATAAATGTGATACTAGTTTTTGTTGATTATGTTTAGTAATGTTTATTTTTTATTTGTAGATTTTTTATAATAATTTAAGCAGATTTTATTGATATGTCATTTCATTGTGTAATTTCTCATAACTAATATATCAAATTTTGAGGAAATTTTTCTGAAATTTCTAAATTTTAAAATTTATGTCAATATAATCAGTTAATATCTTATTTGCATTGAGATGCATGCAGTTTCATTTTTCAATGTATAATATTCATATTTTTTTATTTTTCCAGAAACGACCTCCAGATAATACATTGTATGTAAAAACGTGTAGTAAAAACCCAAAAAAGACCAGATGGTGGTATCATGGTATGTTAGTTTATATTAGCTTTTTTTCTATTTTTATGCCTCTTGTAGTAATGATCTGTTTTGTTTTTATAATCTGGCTTTTTTAAAGTATACATATCTCTTGGTTAATGTGATTAAATAAACTCAGAATGCTACTGTATTTGCTAAAACCACTTTAATGGTGTTTAGGTTAATTATTTAAAATATTTATAATAAATGTTATACTAGTTCTCGTTGATTATGTTTAGTAATGTTTATTTTTTATTTGTATATTTTTTATAATAATTTGAGCAATTTTTATTGGTATGTCATTAGTCTCATTTCAAACAGTTTCTTTTTAGCTCTACTGATTCACTACTTTGTATGCATTTATATGTAGTTATTTATTTTCAAACGGTTTTAGGTGTTATTGGTATCTAAAAGCTTATGAATACTTTTATCATCACTAAATTTTTTAAACCACAAAAAACACATTTGTTAATAATGGCTTCTATTTTGCTTTCTGCAGTGTGCAAAAGCTACATAAACATATGCTTGCCAAATTACTAACTACTGGGAGCTTTGAGTGGCATGAAATGGTGACTTGCTTGTAGTCTGCCTTTCTCTTGAAATCATATTATTGCGTTTATTGTATTTTGAGCATATGTTTAAAATAAAATGATGGTGGAAAAGAATTAAGATAATGAATGGTTATAAACACGAATTGGATAAAATAAAGTATCAGCAGTTGTATACTAAATGATTCTACATTAGAAACATCTTTTATTAATCACAGTAATGTGACATGTTCATAAAATTATCAACTAGAGTTTGTAAATATAATGCATTTTAAATTATCATTTAGATATTAAAAAAAAATAAACATATATGTTATTAGCAAGGTTGCCACGCTACCTGGAAAACCGTAAAAAGTCAAGGAATTCGGAAATTGACCAAAAAATTCAGGGAAAAGTCAGGGAATTTAAGTGTTTTAGTCAAAATCTGGAAAAGTCAGGGAATTTCATACAACGATCCCGCCAAAAAAGGCGAGTTTTGCGCCGACGTCAGAAGAGATCACTTTTTTGACGAATTGTGTATCACGTGAGTGTCATTCGGGCAGCTGGCATAGAGCCAATTTTCGCAGCTCCGATTTGATTGTCTTTTTAGAAAGGCAAAGCAAGTTTCCTGCAACTTTTGGTTTCCAGTAACCTCGAGAATCACATGTGCAGTGCATGAACTAAAGAAAGTACCTGTTCTCGTATGAAACAAAATGGGTTTAATCCTAGTATACGGTACCATAAAGGTTAGAATTAAAAAAATATGTATTATAAAGAAGGAAAACCTCTCTGCAACAGACGTGGCTTGGTTCCATCATTGCGGGAAACAGCTGTGCATGTGCGATATATCTGTCGCCAAAGCTCGAAACCGGTGTCGAAGTTCGAAAGTCACATTAACAAGAGTTCATAAAATGAATATCATTTAAAATGTCTTTAAACTCTAAAGGAAAAGAAAATATTTTTTGGCGCAAGTAAATTAATTCATGGATTAGTTATTTTGTGTGTGGGGGGGGGGAAATCTACGAAAATCCGTTTTTAAAATGATTGCGAAAAATCCAAGAAAAAACGTTCTTTGATAAAACGTTTCTTCTTGGATTTTTCGCAATAATTTAAAAATGGATTTTCGTAGTTTTCTTTTTTGTCAAAGAACGTTTCTTCTTAACACGTGTTTCTCAATTTCCTGTACACATCGCGGAGAGGGAAATTCTGGCCGTTCCGTGGTCAAATCCCTTGGCAAATTTTCCCTCCGCTTTTTACAAAGACGTTCTTTGGTGAGAATAATCTCCATGTATGGTACAGTGGGATTTGGCGACATCATGATGAGCAAGCAGTAAACGGGTCATTTTGTTCTTGATGACAATTTGCAAAACCATGCGAAGGCTGTATCATATACTAGGATTTTACCGCAAAATCTTTTTTTTTCTTTTCTTTTTAATAAATACCTTGTCATTTTGCAGTAAAATAAAAAAATAGTAATCAATCATCTAGGATAACCATGTAATATAACTATATTCGCTAAAATATCGTTCATTATTCTAATTAAATTTTTAAGTAATTATCTTTATTTTTATGTTGTTCATATCATTTAATGTTGCTTCTTCCCTCTAAATTTATTTATCATTAGTAAATAATATTTCCAAATTTCAGGAAATTTTCTCTGGCATAATCCTGAAATTAATTCTAGCAGTATGATGACATCACGAAATTTAATGCACATATTTTTCCTTATGTATGCTGCGAAATAAATATAAAATACCTCAATTTAGTAAAAAAATATCATTAAATAGATTTCTTTCTTTCCTTTAGCTGCAGAATGTCTGCAAAAAAAGCCTTATTTTATTCCAGATTGGGCAGATTCTAATCTCAATCTTCAGTGGAGAAAACAGCTCCTATTATAATTATATTTGTGTTTTCAACTGTTAAGGTGCCTTTTAAGAATACACCTCACACAAATTAAATTTACCTAAAATCTAACCTAACTTTTAGCATTGTGTTGTGATTTCTAAGAACCGGATTAGCCTCGTGTTGAACTGGGGATGAACATGAGTAATAATTAAATAAAACGTACAGTTGGTTATCCAATGTATATATCTTAAATTTTATTAAGTTTTTAAGCGGAAAAGTAAACAAAATTATCAAACAAAGTGTACCAAGAATAAATAAGAATAAATGTCCTCTGGGAAATTTATCGAATAATTAAGTGAATTTGCTACACAGTACAAGTAATACCATAATTAATTTACCTCTTAGCACAGCCAACGTACGTTACGCGGATAGACTGGAATTTTCTCGAAACATACCTGGAAAACCTGGAAAAGTCAGGGAATTTCATTCTCCTGTTTGAGTGGCAACCCTGTATTAGGAAAGTCAAAAGTCTTTAATCCGGACTCATGGGGACTTCGGCGATTCCGAATTATCGGTTTTTCTGGATTATAGGTCATCAGTTTAAATCTGGTAAGATGGCATGCAGAAATTATAAAATGAAAAATATGAAACCGTAATTTATGAAATAAAGAGCAATTATTATCCATAAGGTATCAAAATTTACAAAAAAAAAAAAAAAAAAAGCTTAACATTTATTTGTTTACTTTAGTAAACATTTCTTTCAACGCACGCATGTGTAAAGCATGCATTATGCATAGTCGAAATTAGAAAATTGCAACCAGAAAACTATTTGATGTGTATTTGTGATATTTATAATGATGAGGAATTTGATTTAAATCATATCAAAGACGGAGTACATCGAGATGAAATACTACATTTAGTAAGGAATTATAAGCCGAATAAAATAAAAACATCTGCCCTGAAGATAAGGATAGTGCTGATAGATCAACATCCAGTTCATTGCGTGCCGCGCTGTCCCCTCCCCGCAGAGCAGCGTGAAATTGATAAACAGATTTCGGAATGGTTAGAGAAACGAAGGATATGCCTTTATCCATTTTTTGCAGCATTTCCACTTTTTGTTTGATGGACATCGAAGCATGCTTTTGTTTTGTAGATCCTTTAGCAGCTCCAGAATCGGAAATTCTTTTTGACATAATCGAAAGTTCAAGCTTCCTTTTATAAAATTGCTCTAACAGTCTGCAAAAAATAATAAGCCGGATCCAATTAGAAGATTAAGGAACAATGCAATCTGCAACATTAACTGAAATAGATAATTGGATAATTTTAGCTTAGCTTATACCGTCCGTTATACATTAAACGTGCATGCGTAAAAGTATTATGCGCAAATGTATTATGCGTTTACGCATGCGCAGAAAGATTGAAGCTTTGAGGTTTGGATTATAGATCATTCCGGATTATGGACGTCCAGATTAAAGACTTTTGACTGTGCTTTTATTTATTTTAAAAAGGGCCAGTTTGTGAAAAAATTGATGAATAACTTGTTCAATATGGCCAGTAATGTTGGCTGATCTCTGTATACCTGCGACTTCAAGCAGATGATGTAAGATCTTGGCAACCCTTAATATGGGCTTGATTTGGTTTAGTTTATATGATTATGACAAAGGACACTAGGGCTATCTTCCTAAGGGCATTAATGATTTAATAGTAATTTTCTGTGGCAAATGAGCTTGTATACTTTACTGACGTGGAGAAATCCACAAAAATGTTGATGCGACTAGCCTGTTCAAATAGAATTAAACTCGAATCAAACACCACTCACCATTTGTTGGCAAAGAGCAAATAAGGAGTGCACTCACTCTCAAGTGTTGATGAGGTTTAGCAAAACTTGTATAAAGGCACTTCATCCTCCATGAATGTTAATTTGTATAGAGCACAGGCCTTTTTATTTCCTTGTGCGAAGTAAAGGAAGTATTGTAATTGCGAAAAATCTCAGGTATCATATTTGAATGAAAATACCCATTTTGACAACTTTCAAATCCTTGAATGTTTTTTTTTTGTTGATAGTTATTCTATTAATTAAGAAAAGATAACACGCCGAACAAATACTTATTCAAAAGTCAAACAACAAAAATCAACGTTTTATTTTCAAATTTTAACAGGACTAGTTTCGATGGTTTTACCAAACCACCAAGGTCAGCTGCAAAAGCACAAATGAACGAGATAGGATATAATGATCAGATAAGATAGGAAAGCCTGGACAGAAAATAAGCTAGTGGCGCCATCTGTTGGTGAAACCAGAACTAAAGCATAATTTCTTTAAAGGCTGAAGGCAAAGAAGGATTGGAATTAGGATTGTTAACTAGAACAGAAAGATTTTTTTGAATGTGAAACGCCTCTAGAAAATCCAGTTATGCAATGGAAGATGTTTTTTGAATAATTTTGGCAGCAGAAAAATTGAAAGTGTGATTTTCAGACCAACAATGTTGGGCAACGGAAGACTTTTGTGTTTCCTTTTTTCTAACATATACCTCATGTTCCGTGAGCTTAGCGAAATTTTAAGGCTCTCTTAGTTTGGCTAATGTAAATTAAACCACACTGGCAAGGAATCCTATAAATACCCCAGGAATTCATAACCGGAATGGGGTCCTTGAGTATGGAACTCAGAATTTTATTGATGGGAGAATAAATGACTCGAAAGTTAAATTTCTGCAAAATATGTGCAACTTTATAGCTGATTGATGGAAAGAAGGAAATGACAACAGAATTTTTATAATCTGTGAAAACAAGAGTGTACCTTTTAGTGTGTTGAGATGAGAATTTTTTAACTGCTTGATTAATAATGTTGGGTGAAAAGCCCCTGTCAACAGCTATTGCTTTTAAATAATTTAATTCTTTATCAAGGAATAGTTTGGAGGAGCAAACTTGAAGAGTACGGAAAACATAGGAATAAAACAAAGCTAACTTTTGTTTAGTCGGATGACATGATTTGAAGGGTTTGCCCAACATTGTTGGTCCGAAAATCACACTTTCAATTTTTCTGCTGCCAAAATTATTCAAAAAACGTCTTCCATTGGATAACTGGATTTTCTAGAGGCGTTTCACATTCAAAAAAATCTTTCTGTTCTAGTTAACGATCCTAATTCCAATCCTTCTTTGCCTTCGGCCTTTAAAGAAATTATGCTTTAGTTCTGGTTTCACCAACAGATGGCGCCACTAGCTTATTTTCTCTCCAAGCTTTCCTATCTTATCTGATCATTATATCCTATCTCGTTCATTTGCGCTTTTGAAGCTGACATTGGTGGTTCGGTAAAACCATCGAAACTAGTCCTGTGAAAATTTGAAAATATAATGCTGATTTTTGTAGTTTGACTTTTGAATTAGTTATTGTATTATTAACAATTAAAAAATGCAAGTGGTGCTAGGCCTAATGAGGCTGTCATTTGCTTGCATTTAATATTCTTTGTAGAATAGTGAATTAAGTCAGTCGATGCACCAATTTCAGTGTCTTTATGCTCAGTAGGACCAAAGTTAACTTTCAGTTTTGTTCACGAACAATTTGCTCTTCCTGCCTGTTGACCAAATTGCTTTTTTTTTTTTTTTTTTTTTTGGCATAGAAACTGTAATTTTAATTGTAAAAAAAAATTTTTTTTAAATTGTTTTTAACTGTATTTGGTGTTTTAGGTTTTCTGTTAACTGTATTTGGTGTTTTAGGTTTTTGGTATTTGGTATTTTACAGTTTTTACTGAAAATGTTTTGAGTTTGTATTTTTATCTTGTTGTGAAGTAAGAATTGAATGAGAAATAGATCTCTAATGAAGTTTGAGGAAATAAGTGTAAAATGAAGTGCAGCAAAAAATGTGTTGGCTGTATAAGGAATTAAATTCATGTTGTATATTTTTTTAAGGAGGGAATGAAACTGTGTCTTGAAAGTGCTGCAGAGTACTTATTTGTAATAGAGCCAGTTTGAAATATACCACTATGGATTTCCTCAAAGAAAATTCGGTCTTTGATAAATGATGCAGTGAATAGGCACTACTGTATCATCATTGGAGGAGGAGTTTCTACAATTATGTGAGAGTTCTGTTTTGCAAGCAGTTGTATGCTTTTGTACATCTATTAAGTAAAAGATGTGGCTCATCAGTCCATAGGATTAACCATTCTGTATTGTTTTCCATCTGTTGCGAAGCCCAATTTGTAGATTCATAATATTTCTTGAAATTAGTTCGTTTCAATTCCTATACATGTTGAGTTTTTGTAAGGATAAATCTTGAGTATGATCTGAGTGGCCATTGCACAGTCCCAAATAAAATGCGAGCTCCGTGGGACTGTTACAGTGCAACCTGTCGGTAAAAAATGTAACTGTTCTGGCAATAAAATTTTTCATTCTTAAAAAAAAAAAAAAAAAAAAAACTCTGTGTATTTCTGAGGAAACCACATTGTCTTACTGTTTATACTTTGCAAATTATGGAACTTTTACTTTCTTTTTGTTTTGTTTCTTAAGGATTGTCCAGTTAATTAATCTTAACTGAATCATATTCTGTCTAATGGGAAGTTCTGTCCCTTTTCAGAATAAAATAAAAATTTTTCTTACTGTCAATAAACTTTATTAAGTATTATACTTTTCTTATTAAGAATGTTCTTACCGTCAATAAACTTTATTAAGTAAGTGCCATTATTATTAATGACGTCTTGCTAGCATGAGGGCAATTTGTATATCCCATTTTTTAAAAATGTATCTTTGGCTGCAAAAAATTGAAACAGTGCTTGTTTGATATCTTCTTTATTTTTGACTTTTTTGCCCTTCAAAAAATTTTGTAAGTACCAAAATAAGTGTTAGTCGGAGGGTGCTAAGTCCGAGGAATATGGTGGATGTGACAGAATTTCCCGCCTAGTTTTGCAGTTTTGGATGAGTCCCCAAAGCAGCATGTGGCCTGGCATTATCATGATACAGTATGATATCCTAGCTATTGAACATTGCCAGCCTCTTGTCTTGGACTGCTGTCTTTAAATTCAGTACTTCTCCAAATTGGTCTTTTCATTTGGTTTTAAAAGTTCATAATGTATTGGTCCTTGAATGCCCGACCATACACACAACATTCTCTTATTCAGAATCAAATTTGGTTTAGAGGTGGAAGGGCTAGGTTTTCCTTGTTATCACAATATGCCCTTTTTATCTTACGATGTTTTTGTAGGTAATCCACTTTTCATTCCCAGTTGTCATCCAGTTCAAGAAGGGCTTGATTTTGTTCCAAGCTATCAGAGATGTGCATATGACAACTCGATCATCCAAATTCCCTGACTTAATCCATGTTGCATCCATCTTGAATATTTCCACACCAATCCTATCTTCCGAAATCGTCGTCGATCAAAGATGATCGCCCAGGATCAGAAAAGTCGAAATCACCTGTTTCAAATTTTTCAAACTATCTTCTGCATATCCTATGTACTGTACCTTCACCAAACACTTTCAGTAAATTTCTACATGCTTCTGTAGCATTTCTTTCTTGTTGAAATTCGTATAAAATACACTGGCATATATAAACTTTATCAGTAGCCATTGGTGCACTATTGCTTCACACGTAAGACTAACGTGAATCAACTTTGTTTTAGTTAATTTGCTACATCAGTATGTATACATTAAGCAATAAAAATAGAGAGCCAAATAAACATGCTTATGTGTTGCAAATTGTTGTCATAGAAATGGACAGAACTTTCCTGTAGACCGAATATTAAATTATCACTTAAATCCCTGCATGAATTTGGATGAGTGTACTTGGTGATTACACCTAGCATTTAGAAGCAGAAATAATTGCTGCTTGACGAAAAGCATTTTGGGAGATAATTAGCTTTGAAATATGTTAAATTTGAATTAGGCTTCAAACATGGATTACATGGAAAGAATTCTTAGAGATTATTTATGCATTCTTTTAAGCTGTTGCGTTTTCTGTATCTAATAAATAACTAATGGATTTACACTAGTACCAAAACCAAGTCTCTTAATATTTCTTCCAAATGAAAGCATTATATACTGACACTTTTTATCATAGTTCTAGATTTTTTTAAAACAAAAATCATTTTTATCCATGTTGAATATATGGGCTTTTCTGCTTCTATTATCATAATTCATTCTTGATCTAGTTTTTAAAATTTTCATAGTTTGAAATTTATACATTGTGGCAATCTTCTGCCAAACATCCTTTCTTTTCAACAATAATTAGATTTTGTTTTCTTATGTACACATGTATGCCTTATGTATTGTAAGATGTTAATGCAATTTTATCACAGTACTCATTTGTTGTACCTGTTGTAATTGATTTTATTGATAATTTAATCCTGTTTTCTCATGTTAAATTTTCTTTCACTCTATTTAAGTCTGTTAAATTACTTAGTCTGAACTGCAAATTCTTCCTGATCTTTGTAGCTTATATTTAATAGTTTATACTTATTTTTAGTTTATAATTTAATTTATACTTATATAATAATACTATTTATCATAGGCACAATGGCAGAGGGTAAGTATATTTAATAATTAAAGAAAACATTACTTGTAACACAAGCAATGCATTAATTTTTGATAGTAACTATATGTGAGCAAATTTTATTATAAACGGATAAGTAGCATAGTGTCTAAATTTTAAATAAATTTATTCATCTTAATGAAAATTGCTTTATTTGAAGGTTAACTATACCTCTGTACATAATTATAATTGTTCTTAAGTGCCAAAAGACTTTAAATTACAATAAATACATAAATAAAATATCTGTTGGATTGATATTTTAAATGAAATGCATAAAATTGTAAAGAAATTTTAAAGCACTCTATAACACTTCCTTCTCTTCTAGATGATTCTGTCTGACAGCTTGCTAATCCTAAAGACAATATTTTGAAATTTGACATGCTTATAAAACTACCGAATATCAAGAGATAAAAAGTTCATCCTATTTATACTCGCACTTATTTTCTGCTATGGAAGAAGGCATGAGAGTGCAAGTCATGTTAAATATGCAGTTTTCACAATATAAAATTTTTACATCTGGGTAAAAAATCTGTGTCCTGAATTATGCAATAGTAAAAAGCTCTTTCTTATTCGTGTTATGTCTTGTTATAATTCTTTTCCTTAAGTTTTTACAAATTATTTTAATTGAGTATTTTTTATCATGCAAATTTTCTGTTTAGCTGTTATTTATAGCTTATAATTTAATCATTTGCTGAATATGTGCTTTTAGCAGTTTTAAATTTGTAACACTGAGTTGTAGATTAATATCATTTGGAATAAAAACGCAGCTACCTCTTATACTTTTAAACAGCATCACCTGAAGTTGAGATTGGCTGAGTGAGCCTCTGCATGTTGTAAACCTTTATATAACATTGTTTAAAGTGTAAATTTTCTCTTGAGAGGAAATTTAAAATTTGCATTGAAGTAGATGAATTCTTATATTTTGAAATGATTTATAGTCATTCTTTAAAGAAAGCACAATTTGTGTTAGTTTTCTGAGGAAAACATGTTTTATTGGTAGTTCTACTAGTGAAAATGATGCAAATTTTAAATAATGGTGGTTTCAAGACCTTTCCTTATATGGAAGGACATGCGTTAGGCATTAATTTTTTAAACGAAATGTATCACAAGAGAGAATCTGCTTATAAGGAATAACACAAATTTTAGTACACTTCTTTTAGTCATAACAAGTTTTAAAAGAATGTTAATATAAATTATTATTGAAAGTTACATACTTTTCCTGAATATTTTTGTTAAAATGCATAAATTCTTTTATGCTATAAATACCTCATTATTTTTGTGGTACTGCAATATATTCACTTAAATTTATGGTTAAACACAGAATTCTTAATACTATGTAGTTTGGTCAGTTGCATGGATATTTTGAAAAGATAAATATTATATAATTCAAAATATATTTTAATGTTGTTTCATGTATTTTAATGTTATAAATTTCATTTTATAGGATTGCTAATCAGTATTATGCATGAAGCGTAGTGGTTTGACTCTGTATTAATTTCCATATTTTGAACATAAAAATCCTTAAAATGAAAATATTTTACTTGTATTCAGTTTTTATAGCATTAATATTTGCATTGCAAATATTTTGTGAAAAACAAATCTTTTATAAGTTGCACTTTTTTTTTAGAACAGGATTGCTCATATTAAGTAATTATTGTTCTAAGTATAATTTGCTTTTATAAACACTAAATGAAAAGGATTTAGAAATGATTTCATTATTTTGTGATGGTGTTACCTATCAGTGTTGCTAATGTATTGTCGTATAAAAGTTTTGCAGACTTTTTTTTTTTTTTTTTAATTTCAGAAATTTCAAAATTGCCTAGTTGCTACTTCTATGTCGTTATAATACTGCTAAATTCTTTTTTTATAGTGTTAAAATAATGAAGTATTACATTGCAGTTAATGACTTTTTATAAGTGCAATGACTTTTTCCCCGATGAAATTTAATGTAGCTGTCATGAAGAGTAAATAATACTTCGCATATACTGACTCTATGTAAATAACTCTTATGAATATTAGTATAAAAATAAATATAATTCTGCAATAGTATAATATTATACTCTCATAATCAAATATTATAAATTTCAGTAAATTTTCAGTGCAAGAATCCATTAAAAAGGAAATTTTTATCATAGAATTTTACTAAAGTTGCATAGATGAAAGTGTATTATAAGATTATTTATTTACATGTAACATATCAAGCCACACTTGAATAAATCCTATTTTCTTAGCATGTGTAATATTAATTCTTTGAAAAGCTAAAAGGACAAAAAATATGGAATGCTTTGTGCAGATATGTATATGTATAAAATAGTGGGTCAGCAATAACAGAATAGCTCAGGATTATTTCTATTATTGTAATTGCTTTTAAAAGTTTATTAATTAATTATTAATAACCAGTGAGTTGTTGCACTTGATTCAATTACAGTAAAGTTTTTGAATACCATTGTGATTGAAACAAAAGTGAAAGTTAAAGCATACAGTAATTTTCATATTTTATTTTGTTTAAACTTCCATAATTCTTTTATATTATTGTATAATATCAGTAATAATTTCCAATTATGTTATTTGGAGCTAAATTTTTAGTAGTCCACTGCAAAATATAAAAGTTGAGTCAATTAGAATTGCAATTTTTAAATAAACAGCTCATCTGTGTTACATCTGTTACGGTAATAAAAGAAACTAATTTTCTTAAAAACTCAATTTTATTTTTTTTTTTTTCAGTTTAAGCCTGTTCTGGTATTTAAATCCCATTAATATGCTTGTCATGACTATGCATAATGTGTATAATAACTGTTCAGGTAGCATTGATTTGACAGTTCATCGTTGCTACTCAGTGTGTAAATACATCAGTTGTACAATTTGTTAGCCCTGTAAATGTAAATTTTGAAAGTGTAGAAATTTTATTATTCATGTACTATGCAATTGAAAAATTAGTTATTGCATTTTGTTTTCAATCTTAATTGGTATGTAAATTATTATAAATTCAGTGTATGTTAAATCTTGCTAAAGAGATGCAGAGAATTATGTTTTAGTTCAAATTTATTTTTGTGCAGTTGAGATACCATTGAGAATTGTAATAAGTGAGATAAATCTGCATGATATATATGTATCTGTATTTTTCATTTTGAATTATTGAGGTACTGGAGAGAAAAGATGCATTGGTTAACTGCAATTTATATTTTAATTACCGAATTCTTATTAGTTATTTTTTCATTACATACATATATTACATGTGAATGAACAGTTTTGTATAGATATTTATTTTCAAATAAAATGTGTGAAAGGATGGTAGATGGAACCCTGATGTATGTAAATTTTTGAAAGTTACAGGTGCAAGAATAAATGTTTGATTTCCTAAATCTGAAATATATATGAAATGTATATTTGTTAAACTAATGGGGAAAAAATGTAGAATACTTGCTGTTAGTTTCAGAAATTAGTCAGTTTGTTAATATATCTCTTGCTAATTCACAGATGAATAAGTGGCAGCATTTTATGCATTTTTATGAGTCATTTATCAAATTATTATGGTTTATTATATTACAATCATGCTGCTATAATATTTCAATCATAATTCATATTAAGGTTGTATATGGTCTGGGTAATATGTTAATCATGTGTTTGTAAAAAATTATATATTGCTGGCAAATTAATGGAAGAATTTAATAATGAACATCAATTTTTAATATGTTTTAATAATCTGGTGCATATCAAATATAAATTTTATTTTGATTTTAACTACAACTGCATTTATATTAAAAGTAATTCTTGTCAAATAATTTTTAATTGCTTTTTTCTAGAAATTATGTTTTCGTATAAATTAGTAAGAGGGGAAAAAATTTGTTTCTATTGCAATTGAAAAATTGCATGCTATGTTTGAAATTTAATATTGTATTAAAGCATTTACAATATTTGCTAAATTGGAATTATAGTTGTTTCATGATGTATGCAGTAATATAGCTGGATGTTTATTTATCTCAGGCTTTCTGAAAGTCTGTAAAATGGTGGCATACATTGGTTGTGCCTCTGCCCCAAAAAAGGCCTTTAATAATACTTTTTATGGTGTTATTATTTTTAGTTTATACACAAAATTTATTAGTCAATACTTTGAAAATTCTTTTCAATAAATTATGTTCCTTTGTATGAAATTATTAGATATAATTGATTTTCACTTATGTACTTAAAAAAACTAATGTGATGAATATAGGAAATACAATAAATTTAGCCATTTTTTATATTGTGCAGTTGTTTCCTAGTCTGTGAAAAACGTTTATGAATAGTAATTGAGTTTTTCTTTTTTAAATCCTGGGCAGCATTATATGAGTTAGAACTTAAAAGTTTTGGCATCATGACTGCTTTGACCTGTAATATAAATTTAATATTGTTGGCGTCAGGATTTTTCTCTTACATCCACTATACATATATTGTTTTGTTTTTACGTTATTTATCAGAACAGAAATTCACATCCAACAGCATCAAAATACTTTATTCTACTTACATTTTAAAAAGTTGCACGAGTAATTAATATCGTCTCTTGTCGTGGTTACATTTTTTAGCTCTCGTTTTTATTATTACAAATGCTTTCAATATCTTTTAATACCATGACACCATTTGACGATAGACTGTGGAAATTGCTAACATTCGGGCATCCTGATTAAACAATTGCCCTCAATTGTCGTTTTTTTAACAAACATTTTTGGCAATACCTTAAAAATCCACATTTTGTGTACAGTATAATCGTAATTTAAAGTTTTGAAGAAGAAGTTAAAAAGTTCTATAACAACAGCTCTAAAAAAATCTTAATGAAGTTTTTCCAGTAAAGTTCTTTGTAGGTTCATAACAAAATAAATAAATAAGTAAATAAATGTACACATTACCTGTTGCTTCAGGAGTAAATATTCGAGTTACCTAGTCCCTCTTCATCCAACTCATCTAGGTTATTAGCATGCCAGCTGACTTTTGTGGGCTGTTGCTGTTATACAATTTACCAGGCTCTTTTCTTTTTCTTATGGTAGTACTTCATCTTATGCTGTTTCCTTTCAATGATACTGCATGTTTCTTGCTGAACTTCTTTTGGATCAGTCCATGCATCTGCACTTTCGTTAGCAACTTTTCGTAGGATTCGATCGTTAAATCTTGGAGAATAACCATGTATTGTTTCAAAAGGTGTTTTACCCGTAGTTTTGTTGATAGTGTTATTCAAATATCTTTCATCCATAGAGTTTAAATGTGCTTTATCAGAAGACCTTTTTTCGTATTCTCCTTTCATATCTGAATCATTTCTGTGCACTCCATACTCCCATACAAACAATATCCTCTTCTTGTTACAAAATTTCCTTCTGGCATGTATGGCAAATCAACTTCAAGCTTGGTCATATTCAAGACCATAACCAGATTCCCAACCAGTGCTGTCTGCTAGACCATTTCGGTTTGGAAATCACTTTCGTTTTATAGTTGGTATTTTTCTATGCAAGCGTTTTAGACAATCAGCTTTGCTTCTAACATTAAAGTGATCACCATATTCCACATCCCAATCATATGTCTTACCCACAATGCAGCAGTGTAAACCTCTGTATTTGTTACATTTGCTTTGAACATAATTTTTATTAGCATAATCAACTTCATACTTTCGCAGGATAGAATACTTGTTTTTCAGTTTTACCTTTTCAAAATTTGCACTGTTATTTGTTATTTTCTTTGTTCACCCACTTGTAATTTAATACATGAATTTTCTTCAATGCAATCTAACCCAGTAAATGGATAATCTTTTGCATAGCTGATATGCAAGGCATCATCGACTTTAGCATATGCAATATTTGGCAAATCTTAAGAATGTCCCTCCAACCAATAAGTCTATTACCCATTACAGATAAAGGCATTTTCCTCCAAACTGCTGTAAAAAAACTTCTGTTTTTGAGACTGATTAAGTATGTTTTCAAAATGTTACATATGGAAGAACTTGTAACTGTAGATATTTTGAAATGTATAATTTCTCCTAATAAACTTAAAATAAAATAACATTACATATAAAATTCTAAAGTGTCATATTTATTTTCAAAATCCGTAGAACTACAAGAAACTACAACGAAAACCAGATGGTTGCCACTCTTACAGTGACAAACTATGAAAAGAAAAATAACAACTGAGGCTGGGTTCTAACAACACTCCCACCTTTTGATTGACGGCATATACTTAACCAATCAAAACAAAATATAAAAAATACTGTTCACACAAATGTTAAGGCTAAATAATAAACAAAAGAAAAAATTAAGTTCTTGAATTTCTACTCTAAAATAACTCAGGTAGTGTTCAGGTTAGAAATCTAGATGGAATTTTGATTTGTCGTCCACTTCTAGTCACGACAGTCTTAATGTCCTTTGATAAATCTGCAGCTGAATTAATCTTTGGTAATTTTGAGACTAAACTGTCTTCACCCTTCGTCTCAGTGTCAATTTCCTCATCTGACTCCAAAGATGAAGGTATTTCGAGAGGGAATGTTCTCTGAATTGGTCGAACTAATTCTCCAGACATGGTTTTGACACAAACTACTCGAATGTTGCCATCTTTTCCGGGATATAGTTCAATCACTTTTGATAGAGGCCACACCACCTTGCGTTTGTCATCACATTTGATAAGAACTATATCCCCGACTTTTATCTGTTGAGAAATCGGCACTGTAGATGGACGTTGCACTAGTAGGCCGAGATATTCATTTCTAAATCTCTTTCTCAGGAGCTCTCGTAAATTCTGTAAATGTCTCAGTCTCTTGTTGAAATCAACTTTATCAAGATGATCCAAGTCAGGAACTCCAAAGACTGGAATTTCACCTAAAAACAAGGACGGTGTCAAAGGGATGAGATCATCTGAGTCCTCTGACACATAAGTGAGTGGTCTGGCATTCACAACATACCTGCCAACTTTTACAAATTTTTTGTAATTTTTACAAAAATGCGTTTGTCTTTACGATTTTACGATCGTAATCCATTTTTTACGATTTTTTCCCTTTTTCAAGTGTTTTTAGTGATTTTTGTCAAAATTTTAGAAATTTTCGCCAATTCAGAGATTTTCGTCAATTGCATCGTGTTTTACCGCCAACTACTGACTACTTCGAATCCAGTAACCTGCGGTTTCTCCCTACTCGCCGCTTAACCAGCCAATCCAATGCGCTGAATTTGTTTTTCCCATTCTTTTCTTTGTGGGTGCCAGATTATTTTTTTCGCATTTGCTTCAGCAGCAAGGGAATTACTCAGTGAGCGTGGATTGTCGCATTCTGGTTTTTTTTTTTTTGTTGTTTGTTTGCACGTGCTACGAATTTTCTTAATACGTCGTTATTACAAAATGAGTTAAAAAAACCATATTCTCAATATTTTCGGCCTACCTACAAAGCCGAATTTCCAATAATTAAAGAATCCTTCAAAGGAAATAACTATGCATTTTGCAATGTGTGCGTGTGTGACTTCATAATAAGTCACGGTGGAAGAAGCGACATTGTGAAGCATGTTAAGTCTAAAAAGCATGAAGTTAATGCTTCGGCTTCGACAACGTCAAAGAAAGTGGATGATTTTTTTTTTAAATTCGGCTACGAATTCGGATGCCAATGTCATTTTGGCAGAGTGTTTGTTTACTGCATTCCTCATCGAACACAACGTGCCGCTAAGCGCTGCCGATCACGCCAATCAACTTTTCAGACGGATGTTTCCCGACTCCAAGATTGCTGAGAAATATGCTTGTGCTCGCACGAAAACATCTTCTATTGTGAACGAAATTGCTTGCGATGCACAAAATAAAATGATAGCTGCACTCCAGAATTCAGCATTTTTGGTGTCAATCGATGGCAGCAATGACAGCGATTGGAAGCTTTACCCCATTGTTGTCACATATTTCTGTGATGTTTCTAATGAAATAAAAACTCATCTTTTGTGTCTTCCATTGTTAAATGGAGATGCTACGGGGGAAAATATTGCCTCCTTGGTAATTAATGAGTTGAAACAACTTAACATCCCAATATCAAACTGCATTTCAATAGGTGCAGATAATGCTCATGTCATGGTGGGTGACAAAAAGGGGTGTAGCCTCTTTCCTCAAAAAAGAACAAAACGAATTAATTGTTATTGGATGCCCATGCCACTTAATTAATTTGGCAGTAGAAAAAGCTGCAGCTGCTTTACCATTAAATATTGACCAGCTTCTGATTGATGTGTTTTTCTATCTGGGAAAAAGTGTAAAAAGGAAAGAAAAACCTAAAGAATTTCTAAGAACTGTGCTCTGGTGAAACGAGAAAAATTCTGAAACATGTATGCACGAGATGGTTATCCTTAGGCAGAGCGCTAGGAAGGTTTATTGAACAGTGGGATGCATTGCTAAAATATTTCCACGAAGAGACCAAAACGAAACCACAGATCCCATCAAATTTGTCGGCATATAAGATTCCGAAAACCAACTTTACTTCTAATCAAAATGCTTTAAAAGGGAAAAGCCAACACACAGAATCAAACCCTTTAAAAAGAAAATGCTTAGAAGACTCCTCAAAGGTCAACTTTGTTAAAGAAGTTGAAGGGAAGAAGAAACAGTCTTCTATTAGCCGGGAGGAAAGGATTTTCTATCTTCTTTCTTCGGATTTGAACAAAGCATATTGTAGTTTTGTGTTAAGTACCATTAAGATTTTTGAAAGTGTAAGTACCCTTCTACAATCAGCTTCGCCAAAATCTTCCCTGCTTATCCAAATTCTTAATGATCTTTTGAAAGAACTTTATACTAAGTTTGTAAAACCGTCCGTTGTGAAAAACAGTGTGTTGATTCGTATTGCCTATAATAGTTTGGCAAATCCAAAGGATGACAATGATCTTATAATTGGAAATCAAACCAGGGAACTTGTAAATTCTTTGAAAGATCATGAGAAAAAATAATTTTTTCAATGTGTTAGAAAGTACTTTTCCTCAGCCTGTGATTACATTGTAAGGAAGTTTCCTTTGCAAAATGAAGTTCTTTTAAATGCTGAAGTGGTAAATTTGAAACAAATTGAAAATTCATCTTTTGAAGAGATTCGTTTTTTTATTGATAAATTTCCATTTTTGTTAACAATTAAAGAAAACGAATGCCATAATGATGCTTTAGATGAACTACAGAACCAATTTTCTGCTGCACAGTTTGAAGACTTTGCCAGTTCTGGAGAAGATAGACTTGATGTCCTCGTTGGTACCTTAAAAAGAATAAAAAGAGCTGATGGAACACCAAAATATGATAGACTAGCAAGAGTTTTATGTGCTATTCTCGTAATTCCACACAGTAATGCTGAGTACTATGTTTCGTTCTTCAATTTCACCAAAAACTCTAGAAAACATTTTAATTGCTAAATGTTACGAGGAAACTAATTGTTATGACAGGAAATTTTCCAAAGAATTTTTGGCTAAAGCCAAAAAATGCACTCTAAATTCATTGCAATAAATTTTTTGTGTAACATTAAGTTCTTGTTTTAGGTTTCCTAATAAATTTTTTAGTTACTACTTAATTGAGATTTACTAATTTAAGTACAATTTTCTTTTTTCTATTTGTATAAATTGTTATTTTTTAATATCAAAGCATGATATTAATTCTTCGTGTTCTTCTGAATTTGGGGGAGAATTCTTTTGAATTTTTATCTTTGGAGGTTGGCAGGTATGCAGTTGCTTCGCAGTCACACAGCACACTCATCTGTTCTTCATAAATCAGACATGACTGGCCTAGGACTTGATACAAAAACTTCTTAATCATTTGAACAAGTCTTTCCCAAAAGCCACCCCACCATGGTGCTGCGGGTGAACTGAACTTCCAATCGATCTTGTTTGTAGTGGCTTCTATCTCAATGGTATTCCAATTAATCGATCTCAAGAGATTATTGTATCCGACAAAATTGCTTCCCTTATTGCTATAAATTATCGATGGCCTCCCTTTACGAGCAATAAATCTTCTAAGACCAAGTAAAAACCCTTGAGTTGAAAGGTGGAATGCCCTGAAAACAGCACATATGAAAAGTAAAATTCAAGCTTTTCTTTTATACTTCAAAATTAATGGGCCAGCTAAATCAATGCCGACAATCTCCAAAACACGAGCATCTCTAACTCTGTTTTCTGGTAGAGTAGCAGGCACAGTCTGTAGTCGTTTACTTCCATGTCTCCTGCACCTGACACATGCATATAAAGCTTTTCGAATCATAGCTGTGCTTTTCAGTATCCAAAACATCTCTCCAAGTGTTGACATCAGTATGTGAATTCCTACATGAGACATAGATAGATGATTATCAATTTCTCCACAATCTTATGTTTCTTCAGAAGTAACATCGGATAAATAAAATTTTCATGGTCTTTTCTTTCAATCAACCAAGAGTTGACATGTAAAATGCCTTCATCATCTTTGAACACTCTTTTTGACTTCAGTTTCTTAATATCATCAGATGAAAAAGAATCATGTTGAATAATCTTCACGATAGATTTCTCAGCCCTTGTCAATTCATAAACTTTTTAATGCTCCTGCTTCTCTTTCTTCTTTCCTCTTTTGAGTATTTCCTATGAATCTGTGTATCCATCCAATCATTCTAAGCATTTTCTTATACTTAGAAAAATAGCCAAAGAATTGTGAAGACATATCGCTAACATTGCTTAACGAAACTATAACTGCTTTATGTTTTTCAGTATTAACCTCTTCTTTATTATCCATTGGGATAGAACAAGGCCATTCTTTTTCCGGCAGTGCCAACTAAGGTGGGCCCTCCCACCGTCTTGATTCTTCACAGAACATCCTCTTGATGGCATATCGGCTGGGTTTTCCGCACCTGATACATGATGTCGATTTTCACGATCCAATAGGATTCTAATTTCTGAAACTCTGTTATTCACAAAAGTGCTCCAAATGTCTATGTTCTTTATCCAGAATAGAGCTGTTGAAGAATCGGTCCAGTAATATTCCTTTGAAATTTCGACCTTAAGGTTCTTGACAAATGATGCTAATCGCACGCCAATAAGATAAGCAAGGAATTCAAGTCGTGGTATACTTATTTTTTTCAAGGGAGCTACTCGTGCTTTGGCTTGCACTAGAGTCACTTTGACTTCTTTATTTTGACTTCTCAAATATATTGCACTTGCATAAGATCCCTGTGAAGCATCGGCAAACATATGCAAACTAAAAGATTGTCCTCTGTCAATGAAAGTAGTCTGGGAATCTTCACAGAGAACAACAAGGGCAATTCTTTGATCCACTTCAAGAATTTTCTTTTAATATCTTCAGGTAGCTCTGCATTCCAGCTGAATTTAATTTCCCACCTTTTTTGCAAGTATAACTTTGGAAGGCGTGTAAAAGGGCAGGTGAAACCTATTGGATCAAAAACTCTTTGTACAACTGTTAGTACATTTCGCCTTGTCACTGAGAGATCAATCAAGTCGATATTAGTGATTTCACAAATCAAAGAATCTTCATATTTATCCCACAGAAGACCAAGTACTTTCAATGGTTCGCTGATTGTAGATTTTCCACTGTTTAGTTCTGTTTGTTCCCGCCCTCTTAAGTCAAAGTTAGCCCTTGCCATTAACTTAGTTGATTTTGCAATAAAGTATTCTGCTTCTTCATTCGAATTCACTGAAGTGACATAGTTGTCAACATAGAAGGAATTTTTCAATTTTGTAGCCACTTCCTTCAAAGAAGGTTCACATTGGTCTAAATGAGAGTTGATCACTGCTCCTAAAAGAAACGGACTGCGTTTTAGTCCGAAGACTACTCTGCAATGGCGAAATTTTCTTATTTCCTTTTGTTCCAAGTTTTTCCACCATAGGAATCTTACGAAATCACGATCAGATATTTGAAGAAAAGCTCTTTTAATATCTGAGATAATCCTTATTTTTCCTTGCCTAAATTCAAGAAGCAATCTAGGTATTAATTCAATTAAATTTTGACCTTTTGCTAAACAGTCATTAAGTGACAGGAAATGCTTTTGCTTGTACAAAGCGTCAAATACAGGCTTTACTCTGTGGGGAAGATATTGATTGTTAACTCGTTCCTCGTTTTCTGTTACTTCTATTACTCCAGATTCGAGCCATTCTTCGAACACTGCATTGTATGTTTCAAATTTATCTTTTAACACGAGTTTCTTTGTCGTGGAAATAATCGCTTTTCAGCAACTTCTCTTTTACTTTGTAAAGCTTCTTTATCGTTGATCCAAGGTAAACTGACTTCATATCGATCATCCACCCTCTTCAGAGTCGTGTGAAAGTGATCCCACACTGCTTCTTCTAACTCTGAGTCAATTTTATTTTCTTTAGCATCTGTAATTCCCAGTGTTTCTAGCTTCCACAAGTTTTTTATGTCACTGCTGTGAGTCAACATCGACGTTATTATTGAAGACATGGACAAGGAGTTTCTTTCTGAAACGTTATCTTTTGTCTTTCCCATGATTGTCCATCCAAGTAGTGATTCCACAGCAGTCAGCCCATTTTCTAATTTCTGAATTCTTCCGGTTAACAGAACACCTGCGACGTCAGCTCCAATAAGAACTTCTATTTTCAAATCCTTTTTTCCTACATCAGATGCATGGATATTTTTCTGCCTTTATTCTTCTATCCATGGTCCAGGCTGTAAACTCACTACTGGTCCACAAATCTTCGACTGTTCCAACAAGATTAGTCGTCTAGAAAAATCACCTCTTAGGCTTCTAACGTTCACTTCATAGCGTTTGTGAATTTCTCTCTTTGTTGTTACTCCTCCAAAAAGTGCATGGATTAAAGATTCAGATCCAATTGCGTGGCTCCCTATGTCTACAGCAGTCTCCTTTAATATGTATGAACGTTGCGATCCTGTATCGATAAGTGCCCTTACTGTCTTCTGCTTTTTGTTTGCGTCTATATTAATTAATAGTGTTTGAAGAAACACTTCATCTAGGGAATTGGTGCTCGCAAGTGATACGTTTTGTGTTTCCTCTTCTTTATTCTTTTCAATATCACTGCTCTTTTGATTGGTGGGCAAATCCGGACACATGACACCCCAATGTCTTTTCGAGCATATCAAACATCGTACATTTGTCTTGCATTGCTTGGCTCCGTGTCCGATTTTGAAGCAGAAGAAGCAACCCTTCTTTTTTTTTTTAAATTTCATCATTCTTTTGACTCGGAGGCATCTCCTGAGCAACAAAGCAATCTCGACTTTCATGATTTTTTTCACAAAATATGCAAGAATTCTTCTCACTATAATTGGTTGCTTTATTATGGCCTAAGAATAAATCATTTGCTGTAGGCACGAAATGTCCACTCTGGTACTTTTTATCTTTTCTACCTTCTCTCTTGGCACCCGAATCAATTAATTTAAATCCAGCTTTTGCCAAAGAAATTCTCTGCTCTCCTTCCACATCATTCGTTAAAAACAAAATAATTGTTTCAATTTCTCAGAGTGAGAATTTTCTGCTGTAATTATTGATGCATAATTTCTAAGCCAAACTCGTAAAATTTCCTCGGGAATGCAAGATTCCACGAGCGGAAACAGCATTGCAGCGTATTTATCGCTTGTCATTCCTATTGACTCCAACGAACGTAAATACGACTCTAACTTGTTATACAATTCTGATATACTGCATTTTCCCTTTTGATCAGTGACATTTTTAATAATCAAACCTAATAATTCCCGAATATAGAATTCTACGACCAATTCTTCCCTGCCGAGCCTCTTTTTTAAGCTTTCTATAACTTTTTCATAATTTTCGGCAGTTGCAGGGAAGTTGTTTACAATATCACGTGGTCTCGTACCGGGTACGGTGGCTTGAACGAGATAATGCATCTTATTCTCGTTTTGAATTTTTTTTATCTTCATGTATTTGCCGAAATCGCCCCCAAAACGGTAACCAATCTTTAATTTCGCCACCGAATTGTTTTAACTGTATTTTAGGTAATTTCAGTTTCCGTTTGTTCGAATTCGGCGGAATACTGCTAGTAGATTGTATCATTTGGCGATTGATGAATAATTCCGTTTTTACTCGTATTAAATCTATTTTTTCTTTGTATTCTTCAACTTTCGTCCATTCATTTTCAAACTGATCATTTGAAGAAAATTCTGAATTTAATATTTGAGTATCAAATGCATTAAGTTCAACAGATAAACGTTCTAAAGTAACAAGTTTCGTTTTTATAAATTCTTCATCAGAAATTTCCTTTTCTAATTCCTGCAAAATTGCATTAATTGTTCTCGTAAAAGGTTTTCGGTTCTCGTAAACAGGTTTTCGTTTCTCAATTAACAATTCCATTTCAATAAAAATAAATTCAATAAAGTCAAATAGAATTAAATTCGATAAAACCAATAAAATTACCTTGACTTGTTTTACCGATCACTTCTGTCGTCACCAAAATTGTTCGAGATTTGCAAGAACTACCCGTTCTCCTTTCTCCTAACTTAAAATAAAATAACTTTACATATAAAATTCCAAAGCGTCATATTTATTTTCAAAATCCTGCAACAAAACTACAACAAAGATCAGATGGTTGCCACTCTTACAATGACAAACTATGAAAAGAAAAATAACAGCTGAGGCTGAGTTCTAACACAAGGCTGTTCGTAATAATGTTACGAATTTTGTACTTATATAATTTTAGTAGAATCATAAGTAAAATTGTTACATTTTTCTGTGTAATGTAGCGTGAGATAAATTCTAAGAGAAAGCTGTGTCGAAAAATTAAGCATACAGGGACACCTTCATTTAACATTGAGTAAATTGGTATCTCGATAATTTTATTAAAATTGAATAAATGTTGCTATTATAGCTGACCACTATGCTAGCTGCAACCGTAACGCCACTCTTGTATTGCTTTTCAATAATTTCAAGAAGCAGAAAGTATTAGAAATATTTCTAGTAATAGAAATACTAGAAAATTCCAGCATTCTGATATATTTCTTTCGATAAAAATAAATTTCATTAACCTATTAACGAACTTGTGCATTGAATCTATTACGAATTCGTACGCGAGCAACAATTTTTGGTTTCAGGAGTGGGGTTGAATGCCAGGGACGAGGGATTAATGAGCAACCAAGACAGTTTATGTCTTGAGGGACAGGGATTAATAAGTAACCAAGTCAGTGCTGTGTTCCAAGAAAAGATGGATGGGGCAGTCAACTCAAGTCAAGTTAAATAAGAGATGTAGACTGGCCAAGTAGAGATGAAAGCGGGCGAAGAATCCGTTAAAGAAGAGATGAAAATGGCCAAGATCCGTTAAAGGAAAACAGCTGTTCAAGAAAAGATTGAAGCAGGCCAAGAAGAAATAAAAAGAAAAATTACCTGCATAATAGAAAACTAGTTTGAGGCTATGGAAGGCAGAATAGACGCTGTTGCAAATAGAGTAGGACACATAGAAGAAAGAGTTTCTTCTGTCAAAGAACAAATAGAAGAGAAAGTTTCTGTCGTGGAACACCGAATCGAAGGAGGTTTCTGCCGTCCAACAACAAATTGATGACAGGGTTTCTGCGGTCGGCAAAAAAGTTGATACCTTGAAGAAATTCGTAGCTACGGCAGAAGGCAATACTAATGCTTTTAAATTTTTACCCATGACTGCTTGTCCCTCTCTGAAGCTATCCACATGCGATCGGAGAAACTTCTTGGCAAGTGTGTAAGACACAATTTTCTATAGTAACGGAGGCATATGGATGGGATTCTCAAGCTAAGGCCTGTCATCTTCCCGCTTCCTTGAGAGCAGACGCAGCGGATCCAAAAATCAAAGGCTAGACTTTGAAGCTCTATCCGGTGCGTTGGAGCTGCGCTTTAGGGTGAAATATATAAAAGATTACACCAGGCTTCAATTAAAATCCTGTCAACAGAAGCCCATGGAAACACTCCAGAAACTTGCCACGGATGTTGACAGGCTGTCTCATGTCGCGTTTTCGGAATGCCCGACAGAAACTTCATCAACGGGATCCGGGATCCTGAAATGCGGAAAGCTCTGCTAAAGGCGGATGTCAAACATTTGCAAAGCACCCTAATGTACCCATGAAATTCGAGGTAGCCCAGCAGGCAACTCGTAGAGACCGCTACCCAGTCAGAGCTGCTCAAGTTCAAGAGCCCGTGATCAAGTGACTACTCGTATAGCAGATTTAACAAGACAGGTCAATGCCTTGAGACGGAACAGGAGTGACAAGAAACTGGTTCTTAAGTGCTGAAACTGCAGTGCTGAAGGCCACATACAAGGAATTGCAGAACACCCCCAGGGCACGAAAAATTAGACAGACGATTTAAACAGTCAGTGGCTGGAGACGGTATAGGAGTGACAAGAAACCATTCCTAAAGCCCTTGAAGTACTCCGTTGATAACCACTTACGAAGGAACTGCAGAACACCCCAGGGCATGGAAAATAAAACCATTGCCCAGCAACGAAGCAGGAAACAAGTTAATGGTCATATCGCGGTGCGGAGTTTGAAGGATAATGTGAAGCCCCATTTTAAAGCTTTTCAGATATCCTCAGCGAGTGGCGGCAATAATGGACTCTTCAATCATGGGACATATTCAGTGGAGTTCCTTGCAACATAGTCTTTGATACAGGAGCAAATGTTATCATTATTAAGATAGATTTAGCTCACAGTTTAAAGATGAACTCATTTGACGCCATCCTGTGTTGCCCTCCAGACTGCGGTTGGTAATCATATCGAAATAGGTAGGAAATTAAACATCACGTTTAGAAATGCCACCTACTATCACACGGCATATATGTCAGATATTACAGATCCTTGTATATTTGGATCGGACGTTCTAAGGAAATATAATTTTCCTTTGGACTTTAAAAATAACAAACTGCATTCAGACTCTGAGAACATAACTATCCATCATAAGAAGGAATATTCACATAGAAACGATGTCACCCTGCCTAGAAGACCCTGCCCAGAAAGCTGCAGATATTGCTCCACTGTCGAAGCGTAATGCTTAATCCGGTCGCGCGACAAATTACAACATCGGCTGATCGAGACCCATGGAGTGACAAAGACCAGCCGGAAGACGGCGACATTAAATCTATAATTGAACTAATTCAGTCTTCAATCAGACAACCTACTTGGCAGGATATTTCTATCTATAGTCCTACGACAAAACAATGTTGGGCTCTCTGGGACCCACTCCATATTCGAGACGTCTTGTATCGGAAATTCGAATCGGGTAATGGAAAGACATTCCGATGACAACTGATACACCCAAGATCCCGGATCCCTCACGTCTTTAAAGAACTACATAGCAGCCGTACAGGAGGCCTTTTCGGGATAATGATAACTTTGCAGAGGATTACTCCATTAGAGTAATGCAAAGGATGACGTGCAAACGTAGTGCCAATCTTGCAATGCTTGTGCGAGACGGAATGGACCGAACAAACGCAGCCGAGAGAAGCTACAACGTTACAATGTAGAAGCGCCTTTTGAACGTATCGCCTTCGACATCTTAGCACCTCTGCCACGAACTGTTGATGACAACAAATACATCCTCGTTTTCATTGATTACTTCACCAAGTGGCCTGAAGCGTATCCTATTCCTGATCGAGAATCTGTCACAGTGGTAGAAGCAATGATACAGCATTGGATTTCCAGGTTCAGAGTGCTTGTTCAGTTACATTCCGATCACGGAAGAAATTTTGCATCGGCTGTAATTAAAACACTGCAAACTACTCGGTATTGACAAAAACCCAAACGAACCTTTACATCCCCAGTCAGGCGGCATGGTAGAGAGGTTTAATCGAACCATCCTTAATAACCTCTCGTCGGTTGTTTCCAGAAACCAACAGGACTGGGACAAGAAGATATGTCTATTTATACTGGTTTATCGCAGTGCTGTCCACGAGACTACAGGCTATTCCTCATCTCAGATGCTCTTCGGTTGTGACCTTCGTCTGCCTTGTGATCACAAGGCCTTCCGGATGGGCCTTCATCGCCTGAGGAGTACATCCAAGATCTCCAGACTCGGATTGAAGTGACGTACAATTTTTCACGAGAGCGAATCAACTTTTCGACGGAAAAGATGAAGATAAGACGGGTGATAAGACGCAAGAGCTACAGGATATCGATTTAACGAAGGAGACAAGGTGTGGTTGTGGAATACGATTGAACGGAAAGGACTCGGTCACCTTGGATGGTCCTTACACAGTCCCATACAGGCTGAACGACGTCGAGTTCGGATCCGTTATTCATCGAATTCGAAGCGTAAAGTTGTTCATTACGACACACTAGCTCCGTACTATGGCCATAGTACTTAGTGTATATAATGTAAATTGTATAAAAGCACGGTCCTTTTTGTTTCGAAATTTGTAAAGTTATGCACTCATTTATTGATTCGTATTATATTGTAATGTTTATTATTGCATTGATGCATTAATTGTAAGTATGGCTTCATGTCCAGATGTAAGTGTGTACTGCCGAGGATGTGCAGTCCTTAGGAAGGGGGCAATGTTACGAGTTTTGTACTCAGATAGATAATTTTAGTAGAATTATAATTTTTATATTTTTCTGTATAATGTAGCGCGAGACAAAATTTAAGAGAAAGGTGTGCCGGAAAAGTTAGAATACAGAGGCACATACATTTAACATGTGTAAATTGGTACCTCAGTAATTTGTATTGAAATTGAATAAATGTAAATGACCACTAATGTTCGCTGAAACCGTAATTCTACCCTCGCATTGTTTTTCAATAATTTCGAGAAGCAGAAAGTACTAGAAATATCTCATGGCTGGTTGAAAACTATTTAAAGTCGAAGAGAGAACATCTGCTTCCACTTACTTATTGATGTTGCGAGTTGTTTAGTTCCGCGTGAACTGAGATATCCGAGTTAGCTTTCTCTTTAAATGCGCTTTGCATTATGTTCTATTTAACGTTTTTAGTAGTATAACTACCGATTATACTGCGTGATATTGTGAACACTTGTGCGAATATTTCTGAGAATTCCAGAGTTCTGATATATTTCTTTTGATAAGAATAAATTTCACTAACATATTATCGGACTTGTGCATTCAATCTATTACGAACCCGTACGCACCCTACAATATCATAACAGTACAGATAAAATCGTAAAAATCTCGCTGTCTTTTGTTAAAAGCATGTGTATGCTATTCGTCATTATTACATCAACATGAGGAATTTACTACCACTTACCGTGAAGGCACCACCATAAGTTTTGCTCGCGCAGCTTCGTGAAAGAGCCAATACTGCGTGCGGGTTAAAAATTTGGATACCCCCTAGACTATCAAATATAAAATTTCTGAAATTAATTTGAATAATATAAAAAATTAGTTCAGATAAGAATTGAACTAGTATTTTGAACTCTTTCGTTAGTTTAATTCCTTTTTAAATCATGCTCATAAATGATATTCTCTTTAATCGCTTTATTGTATCATATAGTAGCACTATCGATGATTTAAATCAGGGTGTATGGTGTCTCTCTTCATTAGTCATAAATTCAAAGATCGTTTCGTTTCAGGAGTCAAGGTTGGGAGAGCATTAGAATTTCAAATCAAAACTTCTCACAGAACATAGAAATAACATTTATTAACGATAAACTTATATTACTTATATTACTTCCGCCTATAGCGGCTATGAAACATAATCACGCATCAACTAAATATGACATGCGTCATTCTTTATGTTCAAGCGTCAAGTGATATATTTTTCATCGGCGCGCATCATCACCTATCTACCAAAAAGACGGAACATACTCCGCCCCGATGAACATTGGTTCATTACAACATTATTATAAAGATCTTCAATTTTAGATTCAAACAAGTTTTCCAAAGTTCAACAGTATATCATATAAAATAAAAATGCATAACGACAAATTTAAATTGAATAACAACATTAAATTTAGCACAAATTTTACAAATAAAACATACTTACAATCTCTAGAAGGAAAACAAAATAATGAAACTGCTAAATTACCATAATCCACAATTGTGGTCCATTCTATGAATCTGAAACATAATTGAATTAATAATAATAATAAAGACACAAATTATGAATATACAATTAATGTTTTTTTTTTTTTAGAGTCTTATTCACTCAATGGTAAGCGGGAAAGTTTATGTATAGGACGCTTCATTTCGCCCAATAAAGTTTTTAGTTTCACAACACGAACTTTTCCATCAGCACCAGGATATAGTTCAATTACTCGTCCAAGTCGCCAATTTAATGGAGGCAAATTTTCGTCCTTTATCAAGACTAAGTCATTGAGGGCTAAATTTGGTTTATCCCTGAACCATTTGGTACGCCCTTGTAATTGTGAAAGATAATCTCTAGACCAACGTTTCCAAAAGCTCTGGAAAATTTGCTGTGTCAATTTCCATCTTTCAGCAGGGGTTAGCTTGTTATTTGTAAGATCAGGTTCAGGAATTGCTGTTAATGCAGTCCCAATTAGGAAATGTCCAGGTGTTAAAGGATTAAAATCTTCAGGGTCAGATGAGATGGAAACTATTGGCCTGGAATTCAAACACGCCTCGATCTGTGTAATTAAGGTGTGAAATTCTTCGTATGTCAGAACCTGGGTCCCAATAGTTCGCTTTAAGTGAATCTTCATTTGTTTCACTCCAGCCTCCCAAAGGCCTCCAAAGTGAGGGGCAGCAGGAGGATTGAAGATCCATTGAATATTTTCACCGCTTAGGTAGTTTTGAAATGCTTCATCAGAGGAAAGTGTAGCTATGTATCTTCTTAATTCTCGATCAGCCCCAACAAAGTTGGTTCCTCTATCTGAAAAGATTTTCTTGGGTTTTCCTCTGCGTGACACAAATCTTTTCAGAGATGCTAGGAATGCTTCAGTTGTTAGATCACTGACCACTTCTAGGTGAATGGCCTTTGTGGTAAAACATATGTAAAGGCAAACATAACATTTATATTTCGTTCCCCCTCTTCCTTTCCTAGCTTTAATTAAAAAGGGGCCTGCAAAATCTAGTCCTGTATTCGAGAATGTTCTATCCGGCAATACGCGAGAAGCAGGTAGGTCGCCCATTATCTGACTGGATGTGCTTGTTCGATTTTTAAAACATTTTATACATTTCCAAATTATTTTTCTTACAATTTCTCGGCCATTAACGATCCAATATTTCTGTCGCAGAGCAGATAATGTTAATGTGGCTCCTCCGTGAAGGTTCACTTCGTGAAAGTGTTTGACTATCAATTCAGTAACTTGGTGACTTTTGGGAAGAATGATTGGATACTTTGAGTTTCCTGAAAGATTCGAGTTACAGAGTCTACCACCGACTCTAAGGATTTCTTCTCTATCAAGAAAAGGATTTAATTTCAGGATTTTACTGCTGAGACTCAATTTCTTCCCTGCTTTCAAAAGTCTAATTTCTTCTCTAAATTCGGAATTTTGCATGATCTTAAAAATCAAATTGCTTGCCATATCCAATTCTTGAACTGTTAAAAAACCCTTGAGTTTTACAGATGTAGGTTTAATATTGTGGCAGAATCTTAAACACCATGCAGTTACGCGTTTCAGTTTTTTCCAGGATGAAAACCTGGATATCAATTCAAATTCAACCTCTTGGCTAATAACAGAATATACAGTAGTTTGACGCTGTTCTACCTGTACCTCTTCTACCATAGGCTCAATCAAAGGATCAAAAGATGATGAAGGTACATTTTTCTCTTTTAACCACACTGGTCCATTGAACCAAAGTTTATTTTCCACTAGATCAGAAGCTCTTAATCCACGTGAAACTATGTCAGCCGGATTGTCATTTCCCTTACAGTATTTCCATTGCGAAGGTGATACAACATCTTGTATTTCCCGTACACGATTAGCAACAAAGGGTTTCCATTTATCAGCGGTACCCCTGATCCAGTGAAGAACAATTTTAGAGTCACTAAAACAAAATACATTATCTTCTTGGATATTAAATAATTCCCTTAAATATTTAACTATTCTTGCGGCAATAATAGCTCCCATAAGTTCTAAACGAGGCAAGGTTAATTTTTTAAGTGGGGATACACGGCTCTTTGAAAGAACAAAAGACGTACAGCAAGAATCAGGATCACGAAAATATGCAACAGCTCCATATCCCTTGAGGCTGGCGTCACAAAAGACAAAAAGCTCTATTTTATCGAAATTTACACATTCATCATTTAATATGTATTTTCTAGGAACAAGTTGAGAATAACTTCAATTTCAAAGTACCAAGTTTTAAATTTTTCACTCAAATAGCTGGGCAAAATTGTGTCCCAATCAATACCCAATTCCCATAACTCTTGTAATAAGAATTTTATTCTGATAACAAAGGGTGCAATGAATCCAACTGGGTCATAAATTTTTGCCACAATCTGTAATACCTTTCGCTTTGTAACGTGTTTCCAGTCAACTGGTTGTAAAAGTTCCTGTACATCTAATTTCAATGTATCCTCATCCAAATCCCAAATTATTCCCAGCACCTTTAACGTTTTCTTATCCAAATTATCTTCCTTATTAATTAAACCAATATCTTGCCAATGATTTTTTAAAGATACGGAATTTGATTCAAATTTTCTTAAGTTCATACCAGCGTCTTGAAGAATTTTAACTGCATCAGTTGATAATGAGAAAACTTCTTCAACGGAGTCTGCTCCATGGATAAGGTCATCAACGTATAGGGACTTATTTAACATGTCAACAGCTTTGCTATATTTCTTTTCATAACCCTTAATATGATGTTTGATAGTGGCGGACAAAATAAACGGACTTGTTGTCATTCCAAACGGCACTCGGCACATTCGGAAAACCTTAAAGCCTAAACTATTGTCACTATCGTCGTAAGAATGATCAAACCACAAGAACCTTAAAAAATTTCTATCTTCACTATCAATTAGAATTTGGTGAAAAGCCTTCTCTATGTCTGCACAAAATGCAACTTTATGTACGCGAAATTTTAAAATTATATCCAACAAGTTAGGATTTAAATTAGGGCCTGATATCAAACATTCATTTAACGATTTAGCTCCTTCAGACTTAGAAGAGGCATCATAAACTGTTCTTATTCTTGTTGTTACTTTTTCTTCACGTATAACGGGCCTATGAGGCATATAATAACAATTAGGTTCATTTTCAACAAACTTACATTGTTCAACAATCCCCCTTTCAACTTGTTCCCTAATTATATTATCATATTCATTATATAGGAAATCATTTCCCTTTAATTTATGCTTAAGTCCTAGAAATCGTTGTTTAGCAACGAAAAAATTATCAGCGAGTTGTGATTTATTGTCCTTCCAAAAAAGTTTTGTTTCGTACCTGCCGTTATTAAATTTTAAACTGTCGTTAAAATGCTTAATAGTATCCAAATCAGTTTCCGATAATGTTTTGTTTTCATTTTCAATTCCTATCGAATCCAATTTCCAAAATGACTGCAAACATAAACAACGCATTAATTCGAGTATTATTATTTTTTACTTTACCCATCACTGTGTATCCAAATATCGTCGGTACTATAAACAAACCATCATTTATCATTGAATTACTTCCTGTTTGTATATACCAGAAATGCTCCGCGCCAAGCAGAATATTTATGTTCTCATTAACGGGACTTGTATCCGAA
Source organism: Stegodyphus dumicola (assembly GCF_044657685.1). Taxonomy (NCBI): domain Eukaryota; kingdom Metazoa; phylum Arthropoda; class Arachnida; order Araneae; family Eresidae; genus Stegodyphus; species Stegodyphus dumicola. Next base: position 89,393,803 of record NC_140774.1, on the reverse strand, counting down.
AGTTCCAAACCTTTTTTAGTCATAAATTCTTTAATGTTTTGACATGTTGATGGCGCCTGGAAGTTTATTGATGATATTAATTCTATCCCTATAGCTTCTACAACAAGGCAGCGGTCATCGTTTTTATTTTTTATTTTTAGACTATATACATCAAATTCTTGCGAGTTACCGCGCTGATTTCCAAACGAATAAATTGTTAGAAATTCTTTTCTAATGACTTGCAATTCTAAATCGCGCGCTAACTTGTGGGTGATGAAGTTTCGTTCACTACCTGAATCAATTAATAATCTTACGATTCTCGATTTATTTTTGCTTTGAGCAATAACAGAACATGTCTGTAAAAGCACACTATTTTCAGGTTTTAGAGTGTTACAGTGGGAAGTAGATACTAAAGTTTTATTTTGCGTATCTGCGGAGTTAACATCTTCCATTTCTTTCGATTTCAAACGGCAGAAAAGTTTATTATGATTTTTGTCGTTACAATTTTCGCATGGTTGTATTTTTGAATGACAAAACGCCGACAAATGTTTTAGAAAGCATCTATAACAGCGACCTTCATGTTTTAATTTCTTTCGTTTTTGTTCGTCGGAAAATTTCAAACATCCGGCAGATGTATGTTCGTTTGATTTGCAGAATATGCAAAACATTTTTACCGATGTGTTAAAAGCAGAAGCTTGTGATTTGACTTTATAATTTTTTAAGCCTTGTTTAGGATTAACCCCTGTGTATTTATTACCTTTTGAGCTATTAATCAAAATACTTGCTTCTCGGCATTCAGTTTCTATTTTAATGAACTCTATTAATTCACTTACTTCTATATTTTGGTTAGATGTTCTTTTTCTATGGAATTCAAGAGCTAAATCTTCAGGTAACAATTTAAGAATTATTGGGTTCAATAACTGTCCGTATGAACCGCTAGTAACATCTAAACTACTTAAATTTCTAACGCAGATTTGTAACTGATCATAGAGCTTTCTTAACCCAAAAACATTTGAAGAACTTTTAACTGGTTCTAACTGTAACAACATCTGCATGAAGTTTGATATAATAACATCTTTACGACCAAACCTCTCTTCTAAACTTTTAATACATAGATCATAATTTTCTTCAGATAAAGCATAACCAGAAACACAATTATATGCTGAACCAGATAATAAACTTTTCAAATATGTAAACTTATCTATTTTAGATAAACTTGGATTAGAATGAATAGCATTATCATACGAATTAAAGAATTCGAGCCATTTACTGGGATCACCAGCAAATTTTTCAATACTTAATTTAGGTAACTTTACTGAAGCACTACTTGTAACAACATTATTACCACTCAGAGTACTACTAATACTATTACTAGTTGTAATTACACTTCTTTCAACAACTTCATTACTGTTAATTTTCTTTACTTTACTAACAATCTTAGCTTTAAACGTTATAATTTTTTCATCGTACTCTTCACATACAAGTAGTTCGTTATCATATTCTTTTTCATCAATTATGAGAGCATCGATCTTTGAGTCCAGAGTTTTAAGTTTCTCATGGTATTCAATTAACAATTCATATGATGAATTTAAATCTTCTAGATGTTCTTTACTTAATTCTTCCGATAATAATTTCTCAAGTTTATTTAGAAGTGTAGTAACTTTACTACGTACAATAGCACGTTTCTTTTTCTCTTTTGCTAAATCATCCATCATGCTTCGTTTTCAAAGATCGATACCAAGAACAAATAAATCAAATTTCTTACCTTTCAAAAGGTAATTCCCCTTTTCGCGGGTTTCAGACCCCAAAAAAATGTATGGTGTCTCCTCTCTTCATGAGTCATAAATTCAAAGATCGTTTCGTTTCAGGAGTCAAGGTTGGGAGAGCATTAGAATTTCAAATCAAAACTTCTCACAGAACATAGAAATAACATTTATTAACGATAAACTTATATTACTTATATTACTTCCGCCTATAGCGGCCATGAAACATAATCACGCATCAACTAAATATGACATGCGTCATTCTTTATGTTCAAGCGTCAAGTGATATATTTTTCATCGGCGCGCATCAAGAGCGCCACCTATCTACCAAAAAGACGGAACACAGGGATCTCCAAACTTTCCTGCCTTAGGCCATACTGATTACTCGAGTAAGTTCCAAGGGCCAAACCCTTTTAATTTTCTCGACATCTGGTGGTCAAAAGCAGAAATAATAAAGTAGTACGTGATCCCGTTTAAAAGATATTTCCGAACCGCCCAACACCCATACATAACATAATTTTGATTTGACTTGTTGTGTTTATGTGTGATTTACTAATATTTTCCATATTAGAAGTAAAAAATAGACAGTGAGTGCAAAACATCTAAAGATCAATGGAACTTTCTATATTTCGTGATTGAATCCAATAAGGCGCTATGTTTGACTTGCAGTGAAACCATAGCCGTTCTCAAAGAATATAACATTAAACATCATTATGAAACGAAACATTTTCAAAATTACTCAAAACATACAGGAAGTTTGCCGAGAGAAAAATATGAAGAAAAATATGCTGAGATATATATAATATATAGAGATATATATTATATATAGAGAAAATATGAAGAAAATGTGAGAGAAAAATATGCTGAGAGAAAAAAGCGCGGATTGCAATCGCCGCAATATTTCAGTATTACGAAATTCTCTTTTCAGTATTACGAAAGTCAATACTGAAAAGAGGCTGCAACTGGTGCCAGCTTTTTGTGGCTTTTGAAATCGCAAAACGTGGAAAACCATTCACGGATGGAGAAATGATCAAAGAATGTCTAATTGCAGTAGCCGAAGATAATTTAATCAAAAAAAGGTAAATTTAATCAAAACTCTTTGTCATCAAACACCGTAGGTTGGAGGGTGGAAGACATCGCAGAAAGTATATCATCTCAACTGTCTGACAAAAATGGACATTTTGATGGTTTCCTCTGGCCTTGGATGAGTCAACGGATGTGTCAGTAAAACTATGAAGTGTATGAAGAATTTCTTGATTTTGACAGTATTCCCGTCACGACTACTGGGGAAGATATTTTTAAGAGAGTTGAAAATGCCATCAATAAAAAGAAGCTTCGATGGAAAAACTTGAAATCTGTTGCAACTGATGAAGGCAGAAATGTGTGGTAAAAATAAAGGAGTAGTTGTTTTTGTGTGTAGAAATGATGGTGGTTCAAAATCATTAGTCTTACATTGTATCATTCATCAACAGTCCTTGTGTGGGAAATGTTTGGATATGTTTGAAGTTCTAAAACCAGTCATATCAGATGTTAATTTCATCAGATACGCAGGGCTGAATCATCAACAATTCCGCGAGTTTATTGAAGAGATTGGAAAAAATGACTTACCATATCAAACTGCCGTATGTTGGCGTAGTTGCAGAAAAGTCCTTCAGCGCTTTTTTTAACTTCGATCAGTGACCGATTTTTTTTGAATGAAAAGCATCGCCGTCTTAAAGAATTACATGTCGATTTCATAAAACATATGAACGAACTGAATTTGAGACTGCAAGAAAAAAACCAACTTCTCTCTGATTTATACACTAATATCAATTCATTCCAGCAGAAAATAATACTGTTTCAATCACAACTACGTAAAAAATGTTTCACACATTTTTAAAACATGAGAAATATTCAGCCAAACTACCGAGACTGAATTTCTCGTCGATTTTGTAATCGAAGCTTTAATTGCTTTGAAGATAAAATTTGATACTGTTTTCTCAGACTTGATGTCATTGCAAATGAAATTAAAATTTTTCAAAATCCTTTTGATACTGACAGTGAAACCCTAGCCCCGGAACGGATGGAAATTAACTGGCGGATTCAAATGAAAATTATTGATTAACTGTACAGTGATATAACTAAGAAGAATCAAAACTCATCTTTGCTAGAATTTTGCAAGTCTTCCACTGGTACAAGTTGAATTTTTGCATAAATTTGCTCGTGGACTGTTTTCTGTTTTTGGTACTAATTACTTGTGTAAGAAAACATTCTCCAAAATGAAATACACAAAGACTGTTTGCAGATCCAAGTTAACCGATGAGCATCTTAAACCTCTTTTAATAATTGGTACAAGTAAAAATTGGTTCACAACTACAAACTATTGTCAGTAAAAAATCACAATTATATATATCTCATTAGTATTTTTTACAAGTGGACGCTTGTCATTAAGCTTTACCTAGCAAGTAAATAAAACCGAGTTATTATTATTCTGTGTTTTTTTTATCCAACTTATCCCAGCAACAATAACAACAATAAGCCATTAGCTGTCGTGGGCTGAATTAATGACATTGGCTGTCCGGATTTGGCCCGCGGGCCGTAGTTTGGAGACTCGTAATGTAAATGAAAAGTAACTATCTTGAAAAAATTACCCCAGAACTTGTGCAGGAGTCTGAGTATGAAAAAAGAAAATATTAATTTTCACCTGGACTGCGACAACTTAATTAGCTTTTGAATTTTATTTTTATACAGAAGTAACAATAAAACATCGAATATTTTAAAAGAAATCTAACTATTAGCTTTCAGGCCAAATAAATAATTTTCGCTTTTCTGTTAAATATAATTTTTTTTTTTTTTTTTTTTTTTTAAATTTTCTTTCACATGAAATCTTACATGAGACCACAGTACTTAATTTCAAAAAATCAAGAGTCCATAGCTGAACGGAATGCAATGTTAAGGCTACGATTTTCAAGGCACAGTATAATTAGCTTTACGATAACAGACATTATATTGATACTTAAAATATTTCAGTGCAAATATTAGCTTCGTATCTTTTCTTTGGTAATTATTCACGAGTAATATTTTCATGCAGTCAATAAAAATTCAGGAAACTGTACTTCGTTTTACAGAAAAAATTTGCGAAAAATACAGTAATTTATTATGATCTAAGTATAGTAGTAATCGTTAAGTCTTAAATATTAGAAGAAGCATTCAGAGCAGCAAAAACTTTTGAAATGAAGATGTAAATTGCAATCACTATAATTAATAATAATAATCTGATAATTCATTATACGCAGCTTCCTATCTTGAAACTTACACTATTTTTATGAGAGAATCAGAGAATTTTCATACTTTTAAATGGTTTATAATAACTATCGAAAGCTATTTTTAAACAATATAAAACTTATAAATCGCATAAAAATGTACAGAAAACAAAAACCCACAATATTTTTCGTGCATTTCGCGAAGACTAACATTGGTACTTTGAATATATGCCAGTTATTTGCAACATTTATCAAGCAGTTTCAGTTGTCATTTACCAAGTTTTTTCATCATTGACAAGTTATGGTTTTCTTACTTACAATGTTTTTTTGCCTTCACTTACGATGCCTCTGTTGACTAAGCCAAAGAATATGTATTGTTAAGAAGGAAAACTCCGCAACAGGAGTGGCTTCGTCCCAACGTAGAGGGAAACAGCTGCGCATGCGCGAAATATCTGTCGCCAAGCTCGAAGCCGGCGTCGGAGTTGGAAGGCCATGTTTATCAAGAGTTCATAAAACGAATATCGTTTTAAATTTCTTTAATCTTTAAAGGAAATATTTTTTCGCGCAAATAAATTAGTTAATGGATTAGTTATTTAGAACAAAATAAAGTACGAAGAATCCGAGTTTAAACTATCACGAAAAGTCAAAGGAGAAACGTTTTGTCAAAGAATGTTTCTTCTTAACACGTGCTCCTCAATTTCCTGTACATATCGCGGAGGAGGAAATTCTCACCACCAGGTTCCATCGCCAAATCCCTTGGCAAAGTTTCCCTCCTCTTTCCAGCGGCGTAATAGTAAACTGGTGTTCCAAGCGACGCAGTCGCAAAGCCAGGTTCCTAGGCTGCAGCCTTACCCTGTGTGTAATACGTGGAAGTTGTACATAACTTTTTCTTCGCTAACATGAATATGGCAGAAAACGAATGCATAAGCATCCGGGTGCTCTGAGAAGAGCAATAATGAACAAATATTCGTAGTTGAAGGTTAGTGAAAGTTCAAACTGGTTTACATTACGTCTATGGAACCTTTCCTTTTTTACATAGACGCTCTTTGACCAAGGGTCATTGTAAACTACTTCTGCAGTGGACGGGAACATCAAGAGTGGATAACGGGTATCAGTAGTGGGTGCAGCCCACTGGCTAATGGGTAAGTGGAAGACAGTTGCCTGGTTGGATGAATCACGATTTCTCATTCATCACGTCGATGGTTGTGTCAGGGTATGCCGTCTTCCAGGCGAACAGTTTTTCTCCTCTCTACAGCAGGTCATATACAGGCTGGTCGGTGGTGGCGGTATTATGCTTTGGGAGACGTTCTCATGGGTGTCTCTGGGAGCCTAAGTTGCAACAGGCCATGAAAGCTGTGGACTACCTGAACATAACTGCGGATCAGCTGCACCCTTACATGTGTGTCTTCCCAACTGAAAAATGAATCTTCTAGCAGGACAACGCCCCATGTCACAAGGCTCGAACTGTGGTCAAGTAGTTCGAAGAGCATAAGGATGAATTTCAATTAATGTCTGGTCACCTAACTTGCCGATAGAACACATTTGGGATCTCATGGAGCGGCAGCTCAGAGCTCAAACACCACCATGTCGGAATATCTCAATTTAACATGACCGCTGCTTACTCCCGCCGCATTTGGTACAACCTGTCTCCAGTCATCTACCAAGAACTTGTGGTATCCATGCCAAGGCGAGCTGCAACTGTTTTACAGAAAGGTCGCGCTACTGAAGTAAGTGGCCATAATGTTTTGGCTCTTCAGTGTGTATTATATATATATATATATTACATTTATATAGATCTTTACAAATGATTTCTGTAACTCAAAGTTGTACTAAAAATAAATAAAATAATATTGTATTTAATTCGATGATATATAACAAAGGAAAAATACTAATTAAAGAAAACAGAAGAATTTTTGACAGAATAATCAATATCCGGACCTCCGGATCACCAGGCAATAAATAAAATAAAATAAGGAGAAAATGTCTCCCTCTTAAACATAAAAATTGAGAATATGATATTGAAAGAAGGTGGGTGTGCCGTAAATTCGATTTTACTCCTACCTGACTGAAGTTCCTGCATGTCACTTTCAAACACCTACTGCCTAGGTAGTCGCACCGTAGTTAATGATTGATGTTGTCACTGATGCAGGCCATCAGCCCTTGAGTGGCTGCAGCGGAGGCAGGGCCGGCACGATGCATTTTGTCGCACGATGTAATTTTTGTGTGTTCTAAATTTTGCTTCCTGGTACCTCTCTAAAAAAATTGCCGACATTAAATTTTGCTGTTCAGTGTCTCTCCTAAACTCTAAAAAATTTTGCCACCCCAGATTTTTGCTACTCAGTACTCCTCTAAATTATAAAATTTTTGTACTCTGGTGGCGCCGGTTGCGTTGAGGCATTTTTGTTTCTAATCTAAATAATAAACGAAGCCTCGATGTCGGCAAGTCATCTTACTAGATTTAAACGTATGATCTAATATTCGGAAATTTCTTGAACCTGGAATCGCCGACGTCCCGAATATTTCTGATTTCGGACTTTGTACAGTTATAGTTCTCGCTGATATTCGGGATCACGTGGCTTAAATTTGCATAAAAAGTTTTAAATATGCAAATGAAGAAATGTATATTAGCTAATAAAGAATAGTAATTTTTCTAAATTAAATATAACAATAAACAGGCAATATAGTTTAGTCAGCTGTCGTATTTAAAATGAAACTATTATGTTAACAACGTTATCTAACTATACACATTGCAAAGAAAATTATACTTTCAAAAATAAAATAATAATAATAATAAAAAGAATCATTTTGGAAAATACTCGAATAATGTCAGAATCGAACGTTTCTCTCTTTATATAGTATATAATTCCGATGATAGAAAAGAATGAAATAAAAAATAATTAATCAAAAAAGATTTATTTGTCTTAATAAAATAAAATAATAATAATAACAAGACAACTAAATAACAACTAAAATGAAACTTGGAATCTACTGCTTAAAATAAACTGAAAAACTAAGAATATTTTTGCTTGAATTTACTTGGCTCAGTTTTGTTTTCATATAAATATGTTTATAAATTTATTTGCAAATCTGATAGATATTAAAGAACCTGACTTTGAACATTTCCTCTCATTGCGTTGTTTACTTCTTTCAAAAAATGCTTATTGTAGTAAAAAGCTGTTTCAAATTGTTCTAAAATAAAATAAGTTATTCGATAAGTGCTGGAACTCGCATAAGTATTAGGACATTTAGATCGGGTAGCTAATAATGAATTAAATTATGCGAACAGAACATTTCATATTTAATTAGGTGTCTTTTATTTAATATTATGCATTTCCTTTAACAAAGAATCAATTACTTTTTTAAGGAATGTTTATCCTATTCTTCTATCAAAATTAATTTCAGTCGAGCTTTTGAAGAAATATAGTATTTCTTTGCTCTCTTTTCTAATTCATTACATTCAAGCTCCGTAAAAATTTAATTCGAGAGAATATAGAAAAGTTTTGATACTTTCATCGCATTCCTACAAGCAGAAAGTGAACTTATCAGCAAGTTTAGGATCAATATACTGAAATCTTACGAACTTAAAGGATTTTAAGTTTTGCGAGTTAGTTTTTAGGTGTTCTATTAAAAAATCTTAATTTTTTATCTTGTAGTATTCATATTTTATGTTATGGTTCAAATACTTAGTGATTTTGTCTTGTAGTGTTCCTTAAAAAATGCTTAACAGAACAAGTTCCTCTTATTCACTTCATTAGAGTGTTAAATCTTTTTTCACCTGTAATTATCACATGACATTGATATGATAAAGCGTTGCTTACCATGGGCATAAACAATGCTTTGGTCTTACTTCGTTTTCTTGAACACGGGGAATTTCTTTCTTAATGTTTGGTCTTTAAATCTATATGAACTCATGACTCATCTGACAGTTTCAGAATTCTCTGAAATCATTCTTTTCTTTCAGCTGTAAATATTCTTAGTTTTTGTTTAATTTTCTGCAAGATAAATTTCCGATTTCTTGGTGCCAATGTGAAATGTGATCACGATTTTGAGGTCTTTTACAATATCTACTCAGTATCCACTATTTTGTAACATCAAGAACAGCTGAACATTTTACATTATTTTTGCGATGCTTCTAATACTTTAACAACTTTAGAAATATTGTATAATTAAATTTCTAGTAGAATTTGTAGTTAACTTGTGGTGTTTTGTCATTATTACTTCCGATCTGAAATTACTAAAATATTTTGCTGAAGAACCAGTGGTCTCAAACTGCAGACACTAAGTCTTGTGATATATTTGATTAAAAAAAGTGACAAAAATCATTGCTTGTAAAGTTCTTAACGAAACTTTCGAGTGTCCAAATTATTATCTGCGTTCGTTTTGGCATTTCTTAAACTAAAAGTTATTTTTTAAATTGAATTTTTTTTTTTTTTTTTTTTTTTTTTTTTTTTAACGGATGAAAAATTGTATAAATAAAAAAATCTGAAGTCGTTTCTTTAATATCTAGTAGATGGTTTTTGCAAATAAATAAAAATGGCGCAAACACTTTCTAATGTTATAAAGAAAAATACGTGTTTATGTTATACTATCAAGACTTTAAAATATAAAATATATCTGATTCTGTTATTTACGGACATTTTTTGGCAGGATTTCATTAAAAAAATACAGTTATTTTTATACAATTTATTTTTGATCTAACATGATGAAAATGAGAACTTTTTAAAATTATATACATAAAAAATATTCAATAAAAATGCTCTTTGTGTCACACTGAAGGTGCCGCTTTTATGCTCAACTTCTTGAAATAGCCGTAACTCCAAAAATATATTACAAATTTACATTTACTGCATTAAAAGTTTCAAAATGTAACTTGCATAAATTATGCTACAAAAAGCATTTTACCACTGAAGAGAAAATATGGTTACCAAAGAATTTCAAGCGATAAAAGTGATTTAATTCCTCTGTTCTTGAATTAATGTTGTGGGGAAATGTGAATGAAATAAGTTTAGTTACCAGCAGCAAACTCTTTTATGTGAGTTATATTATTTTCACTTCTGTGTTCTTGCATTCGCGAGCTATTATTTTTTTGAAAGATAACTTAATTATAAATATAAAAATGATATTTAATAGGAATATAAACATGTAAAGATTTAGTTAAAATTTTTAGATAATTTGAAAACAAATAATTTTTACTGTTTCATTTCTGAGAGCAGTCTTTTATTTTTCTTCATTTAGATTTTTATTTTTATTTATCTTTCTTTTGAAAAGAAAAAAAAAGCGGTTTTTTCCGTGGATTTTTGGAAGCATACTTACTGCGTAAAATTAGAACCGGATGTAAAAAGAAATAATTATTCAAAATAGAAAAATAAGTTCAAATAGCTATAAAAATGATAGCAGTATAATCTGATAAAATACAGACCCAAATTAAGAAATAAATACACTTAATACAATAAAAATGCTCTAAATGAGAAACTGAAATTAAGAAAAACAAACATCATTCTGTCAATGTTCTCATCAGCAGCGTTATAATTACACATTCTGGCATTTACAATGTAATTCGATTTCCTAAACGATCAAGATCTTCATGTTCCTAAATATGTGCGACTTCTTATTCAACAGAAAAGTGTAATGTGAAATTACCATGTAGAAATATATATATATATATATATTTAAAAAAAAAAAAAAACAGAAAGGTTTAAAATTTTAAATTACGTCCAAAAGGGCGTTTTTTTTTTCTTTTTTTTTAAACATTTTGTGTGTTACGTTTATTTATTAAATATCCTGTTCTTTGCACTTAAACCGTAAAATTCAGTTCAATAGCAATGTCGCAAAATAATTTTAAAATGTTAAAATGAGCATATCTTCAGAATTTCCGATACACAGTTCCGCGCGCTGGAGATAAAAAGGTCCCCCGCCCCCCGTACAGTGTTGCCATTGCTCGCTTTGAAATCCTTGAGTTTGTTAATAAAAAATTCGTTAAAGTTTTACAAAATATGAAATCGATAATAAAATAAATTCCAAATTTGGCTCATATTCGTAGGAGGATTACGTCATTCAAAATTCGATGGCTGTATGTACCGGTTTTATCACAATGTGAGAAGTATACATACATTTATGCAGCTTTTTCATTATTTAATTTCTTCAAATATAATGCAGGAGTCTAACACTTAGTGGCAACAGTTTGAAAAGTGAAACGGACATTTATAGTGATTCAACGCAAAATCGCAATCCGAAAACAATAGTCCTTCGGGGACAAAGTCCCTTTGGACTAATAATTGAAGTTATCTGTGCTAAATAATCTAATATACAAAAATTACTTCATTATTTACTATTTAATATGAAAATAATGATTTTAATTTTAAATTGCTGACTAACTTTGGCGTAGGTAATTAATTGTATTAATTTGTTTTAAGCACTCAATTATAAACTATCAACAGAAGCGTAAAATAATTTCATCTTTCTATTTTGAATTAAAATGAAAAAGAATTTAAATGAAAAAAAAGCTACCTCTAGATTTAACTACTGTGTTACAATTAAAAAAGGATTATCAGGAAATACTTTTATTTGCTCATTTCCATTAGAGTTTTTAAATAACACTTTGAGCTAGAATTATAAAATTCTTTTTTAACCTCAATTATTTTTGCAATTTAATCAACGATTTAAGATTTCGGGGATAACATTTCTAAAAAACTAATATTAATTCTGGCCTTCAAAATCTTAGCCTTAACAATTTACACTAGCTTGAATATTCACATATTTGAAAAATACAGAACATTAAATACATAAAAACTAAACGTCCCACGTGTAGTGCAGAACAGCGTTAATGACTCTAATGTAGTAATCGTGGAACGTTTAAGTTTGGCCCCTAAACAAACAACAGATGAGGTACCAAGTTGATGCAGTTATAAGGCTAACAGTCTCATTGAGCTGATAAAGTTCCGTGGCTTGAAAGACTTGGCACTTGTACTCTTGAACAACAAAGGCATGCAATGAATATAGGATGGGTCTTCCAAACACATCGATAAGGTTCTTTTCTGCATTGCTTTTACTGGCAATTTTACCTTATAAAGAAGGGATGCAACAAGAGATTAAAAAATAAATGACAATTCACAGTAAACAAAGCTTATCTAATCTAACGATACAATTATACATTGAAAATAAAATTTTTATTCAAGACCAAAACGTTTTAAGCATAGGCATATTTTGCGTTGTGCAGTTTTCGTTGCAATACAAATAATTCATATCTTTTTATATTCTGTATAAGACATTGCACATTTCATCAGCTTATGTATGCGTTGATTGCTTAAAAGAGGACAGCATTCTGTTGGATCAAAAATTTCTCAGAGATTTATAAGAAATAGGGTTTATGGAATTAGAATTTTGTTGTTAACCTTCTCATGAAAATAATTCTATTAAATGAAACGAATAAAATGTTAAAAATTTCTTTATTAAGCTAACATGAAATCAGCTCATATAACTGTGATAAAATGAAAAGAAAAGCATTCATTTTAAATAACATATACATTCTGTGCGTGCTTAATTTTGACGCTTATAATTTTACTGTAGCGTGCTTTAAGCAATTTTTTTGTTGTTGTTTATAAAATATACCTTAAAAAACTAATTTAAGTAATTTAAAATATAAATTACAACACTTTTATCAAGCTGGTATTTCTAGATAAAAAATAGCGATCGAATCATAATGCGCAAGTTCACGCATAATAATGCCGAAAAGGTATATAATATAAGGACTTTGTAGCAATTACATTAAAATAGTAAAGTTTAGTCAACATTTTAGTCAACTGAAAATTCGGAATTTTTTAATATTTGAACACTCACTCTAGAAAATTGTTATGACTACAAAGTGAATTAAATAAGAAACTACTAATTTTATTAAAATATTAGGATATTTGGTAAGTCTCAATATATTTGGTAGATGTAATTGCATAAACGTGTTTTAGGAAGCAAGAAAACATAAAAGAATATTTATTATAAATTGCAGTAATAGTGAATCAGGAATATAAATAATAAGTAGTATAGAGTACATAGTATTTCCAATTTAATGAAATCACCAGTTGAACTAGAAAAAAGAGGCAACATAATAATTTTTCTTAGTGAAAAAATATTTTTGCCTGCGATTTTATATTTTAAACGTTGTTTTAATTATTAGTAACAGAGAAGTTATTTACTCTAGGTCCTCATTTTTGCCTTCAATTGCTTTTCAAATCAAAAGACGATCATATACATACACACAGAAGTTGTGCAGTCCTGTGCTGTAGAATCAATAATATTATAAATTTCTGTAAATACTTAAATTCTGTCAATGGTGCGTATAACGTTTATAATTTATATTTATAACGCTTATATAACGCGAGGATGATTTTAACGCTAAAAAGTGCCATGTTGTCGAATGTTTGCTTTTCAAACGATAACCTATAACTGCTGTATATAATACATTCGAAAAACATCCGCATTACGATATTTTTACTGGACGATATATTTATTTATATATATATCTCCTTCTCTCTATATATATACATAATCATAATATATATATACAGACACAATATTATATGGAATACCCATTCAATTTATTAACCATTGCCTTAAAAGAGCAGGCGTTAAATACTCACTCTAAAAACTGATAGGAATATGATAATTTGTTCCTAAACCTGAGAAGGCGGTATAAGTTGGATGACTATCAATTGAAGGATTTGTATATACTGTAATTACTCAGTTGTATATATTGTAAAAAGCTAATTGTCTTCAGACTTACGCTGTTACTAAAAAAAATGGGCCTAGTTCATAATCTTTAGTCTGTCTAATAGCTCTTAGACAGTGAAAATTCCTTTTTTCCTTTCTTAAATTCTTAATCATTACAACACGACAATTAGCCAGAAATTAATTAATTTCCATTCACTAGTATTTTCAAAAAAATCTTAACAGACAGTTTCACTCAAATAAGAACTCCACATTATACATCCCTCACGAATTCCGAGTCCCACCCACTACCATAAATTACTTCAACCAAGTCTTACCGACTGATATTATTCAAAGCCCTCTCTGCCGTTAAGAATTTTTCAGACACCCTACACTTCTGAGTCAGACTCGAAAAGAACACTTTACCGACTCCCCACTAGAAAGAATGTAAGTTACTTAATACTTTTTCTGGCCTTTATTTCTTCATGTACATTCACTGTTCTTATTATATTTTTTATATTATTTTTATATTATTTTTGATTTGTTTTTACAAAGTTTACATTATTTATCTTATTTTGTAATCTTCTATGTTTATTTCAACTTTATACTTTGAATTCTATTTCATAATGACAATTTCCAATGTTTAATTTTTACCAATAATATAGAACTCAAATGCATAAACACGAGGGTGTCGGGGACGGTTACTCGAGTTTTTTCGGATTCTCTACAGAAATTGCTTTTCACTCAAAATTGAATTGGCTAAAATGCTTCATAAGAATAAGTTCTTCGAGTATCAGCATTGGTTCATAATTCCTTTTATTCGCGGAAATACACTGGTGTGCAAAAATTAAGGACGAGACGGTTTTTTTCAATATAACTTTGTACAAAAGCTTTCCAAATCAACACATTTAATACCGTAAGATCCCCAATACGTAAGGACATGAGTAATGTAAGCAACACTTACTAAAAGAGAAATCAGAGGGATAAAAAGAAGCTTTATTGAAAAAGTAGCAATGCGACTGAAGGCCGAAACATCCCTGTGATGGGTGTCCAGTAAGAAACATCCGGTCTTTAATAGGGGATATGATCTCCCCTGACTGCTAGGCAGGTTTCACAGCGTCTGCCCATGCTGAGAATGAGGGTGTCAATGAGTTGTTGAGGCATTGCTGCCCATTCGTCTTGCAGCGTCAATCGAAGCTCCGGAATCGTTACTGGTGGTAAGGTACGAGCTGCCAAGCGTCTGCCTAGAAAATCCTATACATGCTCGATGGGATTGAGATCCGGAGATCGTGCCGGCCAATCCATACGTTCAATATTCTCACTCTCTAAGAGCTGTTCGGCAGCTACTGTGCGATTACATGGTGCATTGTCGTCCATGAAAAGGAACTGCGGACCCATAGCGCCTCTAAAAAGACGCACATATGGAAAAAGAATCTCGTTACAATAACGGGTCCCGTTGACTGAACCTGCGTCGAAGATGTGAAGGTCTGTACGACTACCAAGCATGATGCCTCCCCAAACGAGAACACCGCTACCTCCATACCTATCCCTTTCAATGATGTTTGAGGGATGATTGCGGCTTCCCCGCTCTCTCCAGATGAGTATGCGATGACAATCGCTACATCTGCTCTCATCTGTAAAGAGTACTTGTCTCCATTCATCGTCTTTCCAATTCCGGTGTTCCCGGCACCACAGAGAACGCCTTCTCCGATGGGCAGGCGTTAGAGGTACACACCGTACAGGGCGTCGTGCAAACAGACCACCACCGTGCGGTCTTCTGGCCACGGTAAAACGCGATACCGGTCGTCCAGTCGCCTGTGTCATGTGTCTAGCGATTTCTCCCGCTGTCTGTCGCCTGTTTCTTCTGGCCTGTAAGGCAATATACCGGTCATCTGCGGGTGTGGTTCCTCGTGGACGACCACTACTAAACCCCGGATAGCTGTTCCTGTAGTTTGAAATTGTCTCAAAAGTCGTGAAACGATGCTGTGAGCAATTTCGAACTCTGCAGCCACACTTGTCACACTGCGGCCTTCCTGCAACTTCCCAATGATTCGACCTCGGGTAAAAGCATCCAGATGTCGTCTAACGGATTGATTATTCGCCATTTCTCGCTGAGGCAGCAACTCGGTGTGATTTTAACTGCTATACGGCGTGCAATCTCTTTGCCAGAAAGAAATACTGATCTTACACCGACAACATGCTTTATACTACTCAGACACTCCCCCATTACGTCTACCTGCATAACTGCGCATGTGCTACCGTAAATCATCTTACTTAATCTCCTGATTGGTCTTTCTGTCCGCTCTGCCTCTTCGTTCAGCTGATATGCTAATTTTTCGACTTCGTCCTTAATTTTTGCACACCAGTGTATTTGGCCTGACTAGAATTGCCGGTTTGGCTTAACCTTAATACGCGAGTAAAGACGAAACACCTTCGTATTTACGTATTTATTAATTATTAATTATTGTTCATTGAACGGGAGTTGGTTTGTTCTCCTTGAAAAGTTAATTAATTTCCGATCAGTGACAATGATTACATGCTTCTAATTTAATTTTTCCTTTTACAATTGAAATTTTGTTCTTCATAATTATTTAATTCCAGTCCCCGTTAAAATATTATTAACATATTACTTTCAAGTTACTTCAAAACATCTTTCAAAATATAACTTACCAGTATGGATTCACTCTTTTAAAATAATTCTACTTTAATTAAACTTAGGAGATAATATAATCAATTAATCAATATTGTTTAGGAAATAAATTATTATTAACTTACTTTGCAGCAGTTGCGCAAGTAGTAGTAACTTGTTTTCGCACTAAATGAATTTAAGATCATACAACATTTGATATGCTAAATAGCAGCTATTTATCTCTTTCCTAATGTACCCACTTTATATATTATCTCCAACATTTTAATTTTTTTAATTTTTAAGTTTTAAAATTCTTCTACAAAAACGTTACTGTATTGAAGGTTGGCAGCCTCCTTACTTTTAAATCTTGCTCGTTTATCTCAAATTGAAATCATTAAATATCATTCCACTAGATGACAAACTTGAAAATTTAACGCCATGCCTGCTACAGGCAATCCCAAAAAACAATTTCTATGAAAAACATTTAACTGTATTTACATGATTACCTGCGGCACCTGACATACGAAATATATAGGACAGATTAAAAACAATCTCAACTTTCGAATCAATAACCATAGAGCTCAAATTAAAAAATTCAACGCACAAAAAAATAGCATTAAAATAAGTACACCATCACAACTCAATACAGCAGAATTAGAACACTTTAAACACCATGTCTTCAACTCTATTCAACTTCAGATATTAGATATAATACCCAATGACAAAACACGAATTTTTCAGGAATCTCTCTATATACTAAAACAACGTTCACTTTATCCATATGGACTTAACACTTATATACATAGTCATAGAGATACTTCTAAAAAATCTATTTTCAGCCAATTTAAGCTCTACAGCAACAAAACGCAGAGAGGAAAAGAGGAAGCAAAATAAAAATAATGCGAGATTTTTATCCACTTTGGATACACTTACATTGAAAACACAATTGAAATGTTTTTTTGACTCAGACCACTTCCCCAAGAAACTTCTCAACTGGTTACACTCCTGTACTAATACATTCCTTATCAAACTAAAAAAATTCATTCAAGAAAGCTACGACGACATACAAATCATTAAAGACATGATTCTCGATTTTAGTCTTTTCAGACTTTCTAATAGTCTCACTCAACGCAAAATTTATTTTAAAGTCAATTTTCTGCAGCCGCAGTTTGACAATATTCATTTCTCAAGAATCATCAGAGATTGTAAAGATTACTTCCCAGGATTTAAAGATTACTTAAAATGGAAAGCTAAAATTCTTCAACGCATATCCACCGAAATCAGTCACCTCAAGTTTAAAAGTACACTGAATTGGTCGCAACTTACATCAGATATTAAAAAATTAAAACAGCTTTTTACTATTACAAAAATAGATAAAGGAAATAATAACTTTAGCATTATATGAAAACAATTCTACGCAGAAATTATTCATAAAGAACTTCTCAACGCAACTACTTATCAATTAGCCAACCTTACAGAAACATCTATAATAAACAGGATTAACACTTTTCATAAGAAACTCAATATTACTTTCAATACAAACTACAACAGATTTACTAACCTTTATGCAATTCCCAAATTTCATAAAACACCATTAAAGTTCAGATTTATAGCTAATGGAGCTAATAATTACAAGAAAAATGTAGACTATTATTTTTTAATTCAACTTAATAAAATCTGTAAATTTATTTTCAACAATTGTAACACTAATCATAACTATTGCTGGATCATCCATAATAACACTCCTGTCATTAATGCCATTCAAATAATTAACATTCAAAACATTAACTGCTATGACTTTAAAAACTTATATAGTACCTCACTTCCTCTAGAAGAAATCTATAGCAGTCTACTTGAGCTGCCTAAACTCTTCCCTGATATGCTCAAAATTATGACTCTTAACAGATGGAAAACCTACCTAAAATGCACACTTTTTCATAACTACATCAAGTTTCAAAATCAACTTTTTAAATAAGTCAGAGGTTTGCCAATGGGCTTACATTCCAGCACCTCGATATGTAATATCTTTTTATTTATCAAAGAATTTAACTTCCAAAAAAATCTACAACCACAAGAGTTAAATTACTACAAGCACACCTACAGATATACTGATGACCTTATTAAAATTAATAATTTTGGTAAAATTGAACACTCCGAGATTTATCCAAATTGTCTTACACTTAATAAAACTAATAATTCACAAAATAGCATAGACTATCTAGATCTTCGAATCATTAACTACAAAAAAATTTTACTTTTTGACAAAACAAGAAACTTCAATTTCAATACTAACAAATTAATAAATTGGAACTCCAACATATCCAAAAAAGTAATTAACAATACAATAATAAATCAAATACAACGAATTAAAATTATGTGCACAGATACAATAGATTTACAACGCGAAATTTTGCTCCTTATTAAAATTCTCAAAAATAATCTAATACCCATTCAATTTATTAACCATTGCCTTAAAAGAGCAGGCGTTAAATACTCACTCTAAATCATTTAACTGATAGGGATATGATAATTTGTTACTAAACCTGAAAAGGCGGTATAAGTTGGATGGCTATCAGTTGAAGGATTTGTATCTAGTGTAATTACTCAGTTGTATATATTGTAAAAAAGCTAATTGTCTTCAGACTTATGCTGTTACTAAAAAAATGGGCCTAGTTCATAATCTTTAGTCAGTCTAATAGCTCTTAGACAGTGAAAATTCCTTTTTTCCTTTCTTAAATTCTTAATCATTGCGACACGACAATTAGCCAGAAATTGATTAATTTCCATTCGCTAGTATTTTCAAAAAAATCTTAACAGACAGTTACACTCAAATAAGAACTCCACATTATACATCCCTCAAGAATTCCGAGACCCACCCACTACCATAAATTATTTCACGTAAGTCTTACGGACAGATGTTATTCAAAGCCCCCTCTGCCGCTATTAATTTTTCGGACACCCTACACTTCTGAGTCAGACTCGAAGAGAACACTTTGCCGACTCCCCACTAGAAAGAATGTAAGTTACTTGATACTTTTTCTGGCCTTTATTTCTTCATGTACATTCACTGTTCTTATTATATTTTTTATATTATTTTTGATTTGTTTTTACAAAGTTTACATTATTTATCTTATTTTGTAATCTATGTTTATTTCAACTTTATACTTTGAATTCTATTTCATAATGACAATTTCCAATGCTTAATTTTTACAAATAATATAGAACTCAAATGCATAAACACGAGAGTGTCATATATATGTAAGATAAAAAGATAAAATTATATGAATCAGAATAACTAAAAACATTAATTCTTCCTCTTTATTCTAAAATCGTAATAACTTCTCTGCATTGCGTCATTTCTAGATCACTCCATGGCCCGCGCAACTCTGATAACGTAATAATTAAGAACTGAAACTGACCTTGTAAACCAAAACTTTTCTCTTCGCGTGCTTCCATCTTGCATAACTACGCACTTCAAGCTTTTGCCCTCTACTCTGCTAAGATGTAATTTCGCTGGCTTGCTCTCTATCTCAACAATATCAAA
Source organism: Stegodyphus dumicola (assembly GCF_044657685.1). Classification (NCBI taxonomy): domain Eukaryota; kingdom Metazoa; phylum Arthropoda; class Arachnida; order Araneae; family Eresidae; genus Stegodyphus; species Stegodyphus dumicola. Next base: position 89,373,949 of record NC_140774.1, on the reverse strand, counting down.
AATGTAAATCTTCTGTGGAAAGGCACGACTAGAGTGCCAAGTGATTATGGCCACAAATATCAATTGGAAATAAAAATGGAATTAAAACTGCCTCGACTGCCAAGTTCTTTAAATACTACGCAATCAAAATCCTTCTTCAATATGGATCTAAGCACGCATCTACAGTGTTCTGTCTTTTCCTTGTGCTTTTATCATGACATATATATATATATATATATATATATATATAAGATAAAATTATATGAATCAGAATTATAATATAATTATAAACATTAATTCTTCCTCTCTATTCTAAAATCGTAATAACTTCTCTGCATTGCGTCATTTCTAGATTACTCTATAGCCCGCGCAGCTCTGATGACGTAATAATTGGGAACTGAAACGATCCTTGTAAACCAAAACATTTCTCTTCGCGTGCTTCCATCTTGCATAACTACGCACTTCAGCTTTTGCTCTCTACTGTGCTAAGATGTATTTTCGCTGGCTTGCTTTCTATCTTAACAATATCAAAAATGTAAATCTTTTGTGGAAAGGCACGACTAGAGTGCCAAGTGATTGTGGCCACGGATATCAGTTGCAAATAAAAATGGAATTAAAACTGCCTCGACTGCCAAGTTCTTTAGATATTACCAAGTTAGCATTACTAGCTTACTACGCAATCAAAATCTTCTTCAATATGTGTCGAATCACGCATCTACAGTGTTTCGTCTTTAACTTGTGCTTTTATTTATGACAATTAAGCCGATAGGATAGTTTCCTGCAGCCTGAAACCTCAATCGAAAATTTAGTTCAGCTCTTCAAATCATCGTTTTGTGATAAATCCAAGATAATGTGAAAGAAGTGAATTATCAAATTTGTTATTTCAGTGTTTAAAAAATAACAGATCATTCTTCTGCTGTGGTGTTTTGCAAGTGCTTCAAAAAAATAATCACGCGTAGTGTTTACAGATTGAAAGTAATCTCTTGTTGTGTAGCGAATTTAATATAATTAAGTGATTCATAAAAATCAAAATTTTAATTTGTAATTAGTCAAAATTTGAGCTACACAACAAGTTTGGTTATATTCTTTTATTTGGCTTATTAATTCTAGTGTAATCTATTTCGGCTATTCGAGCTTACGCGAATTGCGTCTTCAATCTTGTACACTCAGACAATGGATATAGGTGAATTTTCATGTAATAAACTCAGTTTTTCAGGTTAAAAATTAATTTGATTTCTTGGTATTTAATATCATTAGTTGCAGAAAAATTAGCTCTTTAATTTGACATAACTTTCGTTTTCCTAACTTTAATTGCATTTTAGTTATGAGCTTTAATTAATGGTTTTTTCCGTTTCCATTGTGATTTCTCCTTTGGGGGGAAGAAGTGGCCTTTTTCCGGTAGAATAGTCGTTTTTTCGAGTTTCAGCGTTCCTTCGTTGGGACTGCTTACAGAGTTGTTGAAATTACAAGTTTTCTCCCTTCACTAGGCGTGGTTATTTGGCGACGGCTTGGCGACTTAGAATTTCCGTTGGGGTTTCAAAGTGGTGGCTTTGGCGAGTTTGCTAACATGAAGGAATGCTGTAGTTGCAACTGGTTTAACTATCGGCGAGGAGTGAGTTGTGCCAAGTTGGCAATCCGGCGCTCTCCCTTTTAACGGATTGTTTTGTAGGACGAGGTCACTTTTTGACTTTTTTTTCGCTTATCACACTTTTGAGCCGCGAATTAAGCTGTTCTCAGGGGATTAGAGGCGCGTGCTCTGCGAGCCTGCTAAAAGGAAGAAATGGCGGAATTTCTCCCGCGTGATCTACGGGGCTTTTGCTTTCGAAAGAAAAATGCTACAGATTAATTTTCATCAGCCCTATTTTCATCTGCATAAAATTTTCCCCTCTGCGTTTACTATCAATAAGTTTCAAATGTTCTATCTGCTGTGAATACCCACATGAAATAGTTTAACAACGGCTTATGTCCAACACTCAGTGATCTTCAGACAAAACCAAAAATCTCGTCAAAACTGATGACCTGTTGCAGAGCCATCTTCAAGGATGCGCTGAAAATTGTCGATAACCTGTTCCTGTTCTAGTCCTTAAGGAGTCAAGAATTCATCCAACTAAAATTTCTTCAACCGACGTCAATGCTGGTGACGCTTCTACTTCAAGAAATTCAATGACAATAGCTTCCATAGAACTTTTTCTAAAAGACTTCTGGGTATTTAGTTGTGACCTGTTAAATTAAGAAATTCTTCTTTTACCACCTCACCAACCAGGCATCCTAGAAGCGAAAGCTAAGTGATTTTAATTTTTTTTTTCCTCAATAGTTAATGGTTGATTTATTTTATTATACACTATTTCTTCTTTACTTAAGAAATTCTTTTTTCTTGTTATAGGTAACTTAATTAGAATGGCTAGGGAAATATATTATTAGTTAAATAATTTAATCAAAGCAGTAAAATTTTTTTTATCGTTAAGATTTTTATATCAGGTGCAATTAATTGGGTTTCTGTTGGAATAAGTTGTCTGTTAAGATGTAAAGCCTGATTTTATTTTTAAATATTTTACCCGGTTTATTCTCTCATCTCAAAACTCAAAAATAAAATGTGCAATAAAAAATTAGTATCATTTTATGTAACTAAGTTTATAAATGCTTATTCTGTGTGGAATGCTCTTGCAAAGTGTAAATTGTTAAATATTATTTTCTTTTTTTTTCCTCCCCGGGAAGGGTATGTTATTCTATCATACAATGTAAATGATTATGCTTACCAGTATGAATTCAATATAATGTTTGATATTGCAGAACGTTTTGAAGGAAAATTGTGAGTTTATTTTGTTAAAGTATACCTTTTTTATTCAATTATTTCTGCCTAACTGGTTAAAATTTTCTAAAATATAAATTGCTCAAGAGTTAAATAAATAATCATATTCTACTGGATCAGTCAATGGTATGTTTATTTGTGCTCATGTCTTTCACCAGTCCACTACTTAGTTTTATTTCAGGGTTAATACACAACGCAAAAATGATTTTTTTTTTTTTTTTTTTTTTTTGATTAGGTTTTAGGTCAAGTTGATAGGAAAATCTTGTGTTATTGTGTCTCTTTAAAAGGCACATAACACTCTCGATAAATTGAGAAGTTCGAATGCCTAGTGAAAAGGAAATCATCAGTGAATTACCGTTTTGGAATTAAGCATTACAGCGGGTTCAAGGTCGATCTGAGTTAGTGTTTGCAAGTAGGTGCGACAGAAAATTATTTGCACTTCCGCTTTTTCAAGAGCTCAAAAATTATTACATTCGTGTGAATCTAGCTCAGGAACTAAATTATTTAATGTGCTGCGGATCCTACAGTTTTCATTTCAACTTTGGTTAAAATTTCTGCAATTTGTTTTGAGAAACTCTGAAATTCTTGTTCATTAATTTTTCTAATTTTTCATAATTATGTGTGAGCAAATTAAGTAACGAATTTTAAGCTATTTAAATTATTCATAGGGAAGGATATTAAGATAAGTTTTTATGTTTTTGAAATTTTGTTGAGAATTTTGAATACGAATTTTATAATTATTCTAAAAATGAAGTAGGTGTAGAAAATAGAAATTATTACAGATATGTAATATGAAATTATGGTAAATGCATGTTACATTTATGGGTGATTGTATGTTAAGTATAGTGTTTGTCGAGGGAGTACTGGGTTCCTAAGCAGAGAGGCCTACAATTACCTCTGTACAGTTGTTCCCTTCACCCTCTTCAAGTAAGATAATGTTGGAGGCTCTCATTTTATGAGTGTGTAATTTTTTTATATTATTATTATATTTTTTATTATGGAATATATTAGTACAGTTCTCAAAGGCCAGTTACCTTAATGCAAGGAACGGAGGTCTTTTCAAGTAAACTGCCTAGGCACCCTGGGCTACCAGTGCATAGAACGCACTGGTTAGCTCAAGAGGACAACCCTATTGATGGATATGGTTTGTTTAGAAGTATTGTGAGGCTTCCAGTTTGGTAAAATCAGGAATTGTAAATGAAAGATGATAACGGTGAAACCATAAATTCTGAAAATCTTAATCCTATTATTTATGATGTTAAATTATAATTTATCAGTATAGAAATAAGTATCATGATTTATTAATGGTAATGTTTTGCTTAAATCATTTTAAAATCAAAGTAAATAATTTAAAAATTTTATCATTTATTTAAAATGTAGTTTTGCATTTCTGAATTGGAAAATAAAAATTATAGAATTTGATAAAAATTAGGTAAAGAATTTGAGGGTTTGACTTAGGGAAGGTTCCTAATGTGAATAAGATTTTTGTACTATTGTTTAAATTTCTTTAAATTTGTATTTTTTAATTTTTACTGTATTAAGAATGAAATTAATGTTTGAAATTTTTGAGTTGTAGGAATTTCTTTAATGTTTTTATGATAAACGTTGAAGGCTCTCACCTTATGAAAAAATACATTTTTTTAATCTAAGTATTTTTATTTTTTCATAAAAAGGAGTGTGTTTTTAATATTCATATGGAATGACAGCAGTTCGAAAAAGGCCAGTTGCCTCTACAGAAGGAACGGAGGCCTTTTCTACAGTAACTGCTTAATTTGGCAAATCTTTTGGCTACTGGTGAAGAATATTAAACACCAGTTTGCTCAACTGATAAACCAATACGATGGAAATGCTAGTATTTAGATAAAGTTGTGGAGTCTTCAAGTTTTGTAAAGAATAAGTAAATCTTAATATTAGTGAAAAATTTGAAATTGTGTTTATGAATGATGTTTTACAAAATTTTTATATTTTAAAATGCCTTCCTTGAAAAACATAATTAAATAACATGAAAATTGGCATCATAATTTGTAATATAATAGAAATATTTTCATCAATAAAAATTTGAAAGAATTTTATTTGAACATTTAGTTTGTGAAAAAATTTGAACTTTTACCGTGTGGAACTATCAAGAACTTTACAAAATTTCATTGGACATTCTTATCTCAGAACACTAAAATGTGCTATTGTTTTAAAAGAATACAGTACTAAAATTAATAATTCTATTCAAAATTTTATGACATTCAATGAAATGTCAAATTGATTCAAAATATCAGTTAAAATTTTATGAGAATAGTTTTTTGTTTAAAAATGATTGTTTTGTATTTTCACAATTATATCTTTCACATTTTGCTGCTCTAATGCTTTTTCTGCCACCCTGCTCACCCAGCCTTTTTGAAGGGGGGATATGTAAGATATAACAAACTATGATAGCTGTTTAAAAAAAAAAAAAAAAAAAAAAGGCGATCTCAAAATTAACATTTTAAATTTGGTGATCTGCCCCTAAATTCATCTCTTCTCACAGGTTTCACCAGACTTTTCTATCTTACATAACGTTTTAATGCAGATACCTCTTGTCCAATCAAATTAATTCTAAACCAAAACTCTGAACTGAAACTTTCCCAGCCTTCTTCCTATGAAAGTACTATAACCTTCCCCTTTTTACCGCATAGCTTTCCTGCTTGCAAGACGCTTTTAAACCATGCTGCTGCTTGCTTACTTACTTAAGACGACGCTCTAATTCAAAACTACAATTTATGTATTCAAATATAATTAGGAAACATCTTGTCTGAAAAAGGATTATTTGATATGCATGGAAAAAATAAAGATTGTGATTTTTCAAGATACGTTGTGATAAATTGCGTTATCATGATTTCCAGTCTGCCACCTTCAAGCCACTGCAGTCTTCTCGGTCATCTAACGCAGTATCTAAGCTGTTGAGAGTTCCACTGCTTTCATCTACGTATTTGAAATCATTACATATATATACAGTGTCTCACAAAAGTGATGAGACACTTGTGCTTTACAAAAGGAAACTGTAATAAAATTAATTAAAAAAACGTAAAAATTTTTGTTGGTTTGTTTCATACTTAAATTTAGTAACAATTATTACATAACATACATTTTCTCAAACTATTAAAATATTAATTTAATAAAAATACAATTGTTTAGAACGGAGCAAAAAATGGCTCACATAAGTAATGGGACACCATTAGATACTACTACATACTACAATAAAAATACTTTTTGGGGTTTTTATTTTTACTCAGAAGCAATTGGCAATAATTTATAAAATCGTCTGCAGTATTTCTCTCCAGTTTGTTTTGGAATATTTGTGTTTTTTAGATCTGTGCAGCCATGAATGCTAAACGAAAAGAAACTTTGCCTGAAATTCGAAAATTAGTTACTAATTTGCATGTTGAACGTGAAAAATCTATTAGAGAAACTGCTGAAACAGTTAACTTGAGTCATTCAACAGTTTTCAATATCATTAAACGATATAAAAAGAATCATATGATTCAAGATAAAAGAAGACCTGGCCGACCATCAAAGCTATCCAATGGAATAAAGCGAATTATCGTTCGAAATATTAAAAAAAAAATCCAAGAATGAGTGCTCCTAAAGTGGCTGCTGATTTGCAAGCATTATATGGAGTAATTGTTAATCCTGAGACTATTAGAAGAGTAATTCAATCTGCTGGATATCATGGTAGAGCAGCCAGCAAAAAATTCTTCGTAAGTGAAAAGAATAGAAACCTCAGACTGGCTTTCGCAAAATCCAACATAAATAAGAATCCTGATTACTGGAATGAAGTTATATTTGCTGATGAGAGTAAATTTAATATATTTGGTTTTGACGGTAGAATCTTGGTGTGGAGAAAACCCAGGGAAGAATTTCGCCAACAGAACTTGGTGCCAACAGTAAAACATGGTGGAGGAGGAGTTATGGTATGGGGGTGTATGTCGTCCGCTGGAGTTGGTAATCTTGTTTTTGTTGACACTATAATGGATCAATCAGCACAAGTATATTGACATTTTAAAACAAAATTTGAAATCTTCAGCACGAAAATTGAACCTTCATAACGATTTTAAATTCTACCAGGACAATGACCCCAAGCACACTGCTTTGAACGTTAGACTCTGACTGCTGTATAACTATTCTGAAATAATAAAAAAAACCACCACAATCTCCAGACTTAAATCCCATAGAGAATATTTGGCAAGATTTGGAATCAAGAATTCGCAAACACACCATTTCTTCAAAACAACAATTAAAATCGGTGCTTCAAGAAGAATGGGTTAAAATCACTCCAGAAATCACAAAAAAGTTAGTCGAATGTATCCCAAGAAGATTAAATCATGTTTAAAAGTAAAAGGAAATCCAACAAAATATTAAAACCTTTTAAAAAGTGAAATTTTTGAATAAATATTTGATGGAAAAGTAAGTGTCCCATCACTTATGTGAACCATTTTTTTCTCCGTTCTAAACAATTGTAATTTTATTAAATTAATATTTCAATATTTTGAGAAAATGTATGTTATGTAATAATTGTTACTAAATTTAAGTATGAAACACATCCACAAAAAATTTTACATGTTTTTTTAATTTATTTTACTACAGTTTCATTTTGTAAAGCACAAGTGTCCCATCACTTTTGTGAGACACTGTATTTATGATATGTAAACTACAGAAACTTTATAATTTTTTATTTATAATTATCACCTAAGAAATGAAGAGTAAATATTATTTTAAATTGAATCTATTTAAATTTGAAATTAATATTCTTAAGAAGATTTAGATAAAACTATCAAAAACATGTAATATATGAGTCGTACTACCGGGTTTTTAAACTCTCTGGTGGGAATTTAAAATTTGAATCTTTTCAGACATTTGTATATTTATTCGGAAGTTTAAGAAAAATTTTATTTACATACAAATTATACATTCTTAAGGAATATTTCGAAATACAACCAGAGTTCTATGTTTTGCTCACTGATGCTAACAATGTGGCTCTAAGGTGAGCATACCTGAACAGTCAGGCTTAAGCATATAGTAAACAGTGTTGTAAATTAATTCAAACATTTGTTTATTTGATTGTAATTCAGTATTTAGGTACTTTTATATCGTTATGTATTTATTTATTGATTTATTTGGTGCATTTTATATGATAAATTTACATTTGTTAATAAACAAGGGCTCTTATTTTACGTTTTTATTTCATATATTATGTTGCAGATTTTTTAACTTTAAATTGATTGACATTACAGTTACAAGGATTGAAACACTTCTACCGGATCTTTGAGAAAATTTCTGCCGTTAAGACGGCAGGAATTGCCGATTTATTGCCAACGTACAGGAATGACATACATGACGTACAAGAAATCTGTCCGAAACGCATCTTCGAAGATCTTATAGCAACTTTATTTAAGGTTTTAGAAAAGAATTCAGGCAACTTATACACTGTCTTAAGAATTACATATCTGTACTTGTGTAAATAATTGTACCATAATATATTCTGCTACAGTAATTCACTACTTTTTGCATAATGAAACTCGGAAGACTAGGGACGTGTCTGCCAAAAGGTATAATTTTCCCAAGATAAGACTAATTTTAAGCCATGCAGCTATTTCAGCTATTCTGCTTAAATGATCCTGTAGCAAGCTTCCGGCCTAAAAGGTAAAACTGGTATTATTTTTTTAAAAGGAGTGAATTAGTTTATGTATGTGTCTTCTGAACATTTGAATTAATAATTCATTTGAAATATTTCTGAAGGTTTTCAACATATTTTGTTCTACATCATGTTCCAAGCTAAATAAAAATATTTTGTGCATTTAGCATTTTAACATTGTTAACAGTGGGATATACATACAGGAATATAACTAGTATGTTTTCCTGAAAGGTAAGCAACTTTCACATCCTTACTTTACTCTCTCTGGTCAGTAATATACCGTAACTTGTGTTTTTCGTTCTTCTTGAATTCGTAATTCCTCTCGTTAGCGGAGTATAAATAGCTGATTAAGTACTCATTAAATAAATTAACTATTACTGAAATACTTGTCATACCCCTTGTTCAGTAGTGATTAAGAGCTGCCGACAGGAGGCGCTGCTAGCGCGTTATACTCTCGACCTACGTAATTTGAATTGAGTATTCTTTTCTTTTGTGTACTTGCTGTAACAGATCTTACAGCTTTGTGATTGAGAATTTAAAATATTTTGGAGCCAGATCGTTCCTCTACAGCAACAAAAAGATTAATAAATATATAATAAAGTAAATATCTTTGTGATGATAATCTTTGTTATTAAATACAAAGTTAACCAGCTCCTGAGTACAGTTCAAGTGGTCCGTCGAGAATCGAAGGTGAGCTCTCCCATTTTAATCTCTATTAAATTTGAAGAGTATAACTGTTATAAATATGGAAGCTCTAAAAACTAGAAAAAGAGTGTTAAAAAGTTCACTTACGAAGCATAAAGATAAAGTTGTTTCGTCATTAGATGTTTCAGATTCAGTTGCGTTGCAGCTATTTGAAACTAAAACTAATGAAATTTCTAACGAACTTAAATCTGTATTTTATTCAATTTTCGAAACATGTAAACCCGAAGAATTGGATAACTTTATTAAGGATAAAGAAGATACAGATGATATTGTTGATGAGTTGCTATTGATGATTAAACGTAAATTAGCAGTAGTAAAAAATAAGATGAATTTTGAACATTCTGTTTCTACTGTGCCGAGTAATAATAATTCAAATGTGTTTTCGGATGTTAAGTTACCGACGCTATCGGTACCGACATTCAATGGTAAAATAGAGAATTGGATAATGTTTAAAGATATGTTTAAAGCTAGTGTAATAGAAAGCAAATCTATTTCGAGTAATGCAATGAGATTGCAATATTTAAAAGCTAGTTGTAAGGACGAAGCTCTGAGAGTAATACAGTCTATTTCTATTTCGGATACAAATTTCGATATAGCTTGGAAACTTTTAGAAGATAGGTATTCGAATAAACGTGAGCTTTTAAATGCTATAATAAAAAAGCTTTTGAATCAGCCGAGTATTAGCGAGACATCTAGTTCTATTCTAAATTTAATTGATGTAACGAACGAGTGTATTCGAACTTTAAATATTTTAAACTACAAAGTAGAAAACTTATCGGAAATAATGATTGTATATTTGATAGTGGATAAGTTTGATAAATCGACTCGATACTGGTGGGAAAAGGAATTAAAAAACTCGGAAGAATTTGGTACGATTGAACAATTACTTTCGTTTTTACAAAGCCAAGCGAGAACGCTTCAAAATAGTAAAATAAAGGAGGTAAAAAAGAGTAATAATTCTCCACATAAACTTACGAGTATGATATCCACTTCTAATACGAAAAACATAAATTTGAAGTGCATAAAGTGCCGTGGTGAAGAATTACATTCATTATATAAGTGTCCGGAATTTATAAATCTTTCTGTCAATGACAGGTGTGAATTCGTGAAAAGAAATAAGCTTTGTCTTAATTGTTTGAAAAACCATTCCGTTCGAACGTGTTCGTCTAATTATCGATGTCAAAAATGTTCACGAAAGCATTCAACGCTATTACATTTCGAAAATGAAAAACAAAATAAATACGAAAGTGCTCATATTTCAAAGCCGGAAGTAGGGGGGGAGAAGACGATAGTCAGTCTCAATCCGAATGCTGAAAAATTTGTTTATGACTCTTCTACCAATAAAGAAAGTAGTTTCGCCGGCACAGCTGTAAACGGAATTCGTCAGACCAAAAATGTTTTGCTTTCTACTGCGAATATTTTAATAAGAGATTGCTACGGTGAATTAAAATCAGTTCGCGCTTTGTGTGATGTAGGTTCGATGACGTCATTCTTAACGGTTGAATGTGCTAATTCGTTAGGCATTAAAAGAGAAAAAATATCTGTTGCGGTTTCTGGATTAAATAACACGAGAATAAATATTAATTCTAAAGTATGTGCTTCTATTTCAAACGGTATTGACTTTGAAATGAGTTTAGAATTTTTGTGCGTACCTAAAATCTCGGACTCCATACCAATCAATAATATAGAAGTTCCGACTGAACATTTTCCTCAAAACATTAAGTTTGCTGATCCAAACTTTTATAAAAGAGGAAAAATTGATGCATTATTAGGCGCAGAGGTGTTTTATCAGATCTTAAAATTCGGTCAGGTTGAAGTGCCCAATTCAGAGCTAAGATTTCAAAATTCTGTTTTTGGCTTTATAGCCACTGGCAGCATTTTAGGTTCAGAGACTGAAAATACGCGAGCAGTTCACTGTGGATTAATTAATAATTATAGTGATATAGAAAATGAAATTAAAAAATTTTGGCAACTTGAATCTATAGGAATTAAAGATCATCCCTTTGAAAATGAGATAGATCAATCTTTAGAAACATTTGAAAAAATTGTTCGTTTTAAAGATAACCGGTATGATGTTCAATTACCGTGGAAAAGAGATTGGGGAGAGCTCAATAATAACTTCATCGTTGCAAAAAAGCGACTTAATTTACTTATGCGTAGACTTCAAAAAGATCCAAATCTTCATTTGCAGTATATTGAAACTTTAAAAGTCTATGAAAATAAGAATATTATAGAGAAAGTTAGATGTCCTAAAGAACCTGTTGATAAACCTGTGTTCTATTTGCCACATCAACCAGTTTTTAGAGAGGAAAGTGCAACTACAAAAATGAGAATAGTATTTGATGCAAGTTCCAGTCATAACTTTAAGCATTTAAGTCTAAATGATTGCCTGTGGTCAGGGCCAAACCTGAATTCGAACATATTCGACATTCTTGTTAATTTCATAAACAAAGTCGGCTTTATTTCAGACATAGAGAAAGCTTTCCTATAAATTTTATTAGCCGAAAAGGACAGAGATGCAGTTCGTTTTCTCTGGGAAGAAAATGGTAAAATTCAAGTTTACAGATTTAATCGTGTTCTTTTTGGTGTTACGAGCAGTCCATTCCTTTTGACTGCTACTTTGAAAACTCACCTGAGAAAGCACTCTAAAGAATTCCCGACTACAACAGAATGCTTAGACCGCTGTTTGTATGTGGATGATTTTATTTCTGGAGCTGATAATGTGTCGGATGCCTTTGAGATCTCCACTCAAGCTACATCAATTATGAGCCAAGCTAGCATGGTGCTACGAAAATGGACTACGAATGACAATACATTGATGCAGTTTTGGACACGTGAAGGTTTCGATACACAGCCACAAGTCAACACTATTAAAGTTTTGGGACTGTCATGGAATCCTACTGAAGATTGTCTAATATTGGGAAAGCAGAGCCTAGTGAACAGTCTGTTTAAAAACGAAAGTACCAAACGATTCCTACTACGTACAATTGGAAGGATTTTTGATCCGCTTGGGTTGCTTTCGCCGTTTACTATTCGTGCAAAGTTCATTCTACAAGTCTTATGGATGAAGAAAATTTCTTGGGATGAAGCAATACCTGTAGATCTACAAAAAATATGGCTTCAGTGGTGCTCCGAAGTTCCTGATCTTTCAGAGTTACGAGTTCCTAGAAATGTGCTCAATTTACAAGAGTCAACCGATATCTTAGAACTACACTGCTTCTGCGACGCTAGCCAAAAGGCTTATGGTGCTGCTATTTATGCAAGAGTTGTGAAGGATAATAACATCGAAGTGAATTTATTGGTTAGCAAGAGTCGAGTGACGCCACTAAGGAAAATCACTCTTCCGAGACTAGAATTACTCGGTGCTTTGCTTGCCGCCCGACTAGCGAGTAAAGTCAAGGAAACAGTGGATTTAAAAAAGCCCTCCTTAGTGTTCTTTTGGACGGATTCAAAAATAACTCTCTATTGGATTAAAGGATCTACGAAACGATGGAAATCATTTGTTGCCAATAGAATTAACGAAATACAGAGTTTAAGTGATACCAGTGCCTGGGCACACTGCCCTGGGAAGCAAAATCCAGTGCTGGCATTTTATTGAACAATGACATTTGGTGGCATGGACCCCAATTTTTGAGAGAAAAGACTGATGTTCCGGTAGACAATAATGACATTCTAATTTCATTAAATGACTTTTCTGATGAACTAAAGAAAACTGATGACTCTAATGATCATTCTCCTATTGCCTTCACTGTTTTAAATCATAGTTCTATAGTTGATGATATTCTTTCCTTGAGTAATAATTATTTAACTATTGTTCATGTTATGTGCTATGTATTTAGATTTATCAATAATGTTAGAAATGAAAAGCTTACAGGTCACCTTACATTTAGCGAGTTGAGAAGAGCGGAAATCTATTTATTTAGGTCAATCCAACAAGGTGAGTTTGTAGATGAAATAAAACATCTTGAGAGAGGTGCCTCACTGCCCAGCAACAGCAAGGTAAAATCTTTAAACTGTTTTTTAGATAAAGACAATGTTCTAAGGGTTGGAGGCAGACTGAAACATTCTGACCTCAGTACATATGAGAAAAATCCAATTGTTCTGCCAGATAAGCATCCATTAACTTTAATAATTGTGAGATATTATCATTTAAAATATTTGCATGTTGGTTCAAATGCATTATTGTATCATGTTCGACGTAAATTTTGGGTCTTAAATGGCAGAAATGTTTGTCGTAAAATTGTTTTTCAATGTATAATTTGTTTTAAAAACAAACCTGTTTTTGAGACTCAGATAATGGGTGATCTGCCCAAAGAACGAGTAACACCTTCTTACCCATTTATAGTAATGTTGGAACTGATTTTTGTGGACCATTTCACATTAAATTTAATCAGCGTAAGGGTAAACTAAACAAAGTTTATGTGTGCATATTTGTATGCTTAAGCACCAAAGCCATCCATTTAGATTTCGTCTCTGATCTTACTTCAGATGCCTTTATAGCTTGTTTGAAAAGATTTTTTAGTCGCAGGGGTAAATGTGCGAAATTATTCAGTGACAATGCAAAGAATTATGTGAGTGCAAGCATTGAGCTAAGAAAATTGCATAAATTGGTTAAACACCCAGATGAAACACTGACTAAATACCTGCTAAGTGAAAACATTGAGTGGAGGTTTATCCCTCCTAAATCACCAAACTTTGGCGGTCTTTGGGAAGCCGGGGTGAAATCTTTTAAGTTTCACTTGAAACGAATTATTGGCAATGCTCATCTGTTTCTTGAAGAATTTCTCACTGTAATTCTAGAAATTGAAAGCGTATTAAATTCCAGACCTTTTACTCCCTTATCATCCGAGTTTGATAATTTTGAAACCTTGTCCCCCGGGCATTTTCTCATAGGGAGGCCTTTAACATCAATAGCTGAACCCCAACTTGTTGAGATACCAGAAAATAGGCTCTCGAAATGGCAAAAAATAACGAAATATAGTCAACAAATTTGGAAGTTATGGAAGAGAGACTATTTAAATAACCTTCAACAACGTAGTAAATGGATGTTTGCTAAAGATAATGTTAAGATGAGTTCACTTGTGTTAGTCAAGGATGAGCATATGCACAGTAGAAAATGGTTAACAGGTAGAATTGCAGAAATAATTTTTGGAAAAGATAAAAAAGTTCGAGTGATTAACATAGTATCACCAGGTGGTAAAATGTTAAAAAGAAATGTGAGAGACATTTGTGTTCTTCCTGTGAATTGTAATTAGATTTATGTATTGTAATGTGTTTCTTTATAGTGTTTATATTGCATTTATGATTTAATGTGTCTTTTAAAATTTAACCATTGTATTGCTATTGCTTACAATTGTTTGTTATTATATTGTGCTTTAAAACAGTGTATACTAATTGTAATATTTTGAAACCCGTAAGGTTTCAAGGTCGGGAGTATGTTCAGTAGTGATTAAGAGCTGCCGACAGGAGGCGCTGCTAGCGCGTTATACTCTCGACCTACGTAATTTGAATTGAGTGTTCTTTTCTTTTGTGTACTTGCTGTAACAGATCTTACAGCTTTGTGATTGAGAATTTAAAATATTTTGGAGCCAGATCGTTCCTCTACAGCAACAAAAAGATTAATAAATATATAATAAAGTAAATATCTTTGTGATGATAATCTTTGTTATTAAATACAAAGTTAACCAGCTCCTGAGTACAGTTCACCCCTTGTTAAATCTCTTTGAAGCCAAATGGCGCTTCCATCGTTACTGTTTACAAAAGAATGTTATTAACCTTTTTTGAATTGCTTCAATGGCGAAGTAGAGTGAGTGTAGTTGCCCGAGTGTCTTACACAAATGAGTTACATAAAGATAATACCAGACATGTTTAATCCTAGTATCCGGTGCACACGGGATTTGGCTACTTTTGGCAACTTTATAATGAGCAGTAAAATCGGGACGTATATGATGAGTAGTAAACGAGTCATTCAAGGAATATATATAGTTATACATAGTATACTATGTATATATACATTAGTACGTTCTTTGGGTCATTTTTGGTGTTGGCGATAATTTTCAAAATCGCGCCAGGGCTGCACCGTAATACTAGGATTTTACCATCAGATATTATAGTACAGTTTATTAATTATAGTTAGTTTAATTAAGAGCTACACTCCATTCTGAATTATCCGGACTATTTGAGTGGTCCTGTAGAGCCGCAGCGATATCGGTTAAGTAAATAATCTAGTGTAAAACCGTGATTTTTGCCATTTTTGTTTCTATGGAATTTTTGCTTGTGGATTATAGCTGAAAGAAAGGGGTAAGTAACCCTTGAAACTCTATTCATTACTAACTGTTGCATTTAGTATATTCTGAATTAAGTTTGTGTGATAATTTGTTGTTATTGATAAGTGTAGTGAAAATGGCTACGAAATTAAAAGATGTTCTCACTAAAAAGAGAACTCAAAAAACTATTTTATCGAAGTTGCAAGAGAAACTTTCAGAGCCAGATTTAAGAGTTAGCGATTTAGAATTATTAAAAACTAAATTTAACAATTTGCAAAATGAATTTGACAATATGTTTGATTCCATTATCAATTTAAGTGGCAAAGAAAATATCGAAAAAAAATCTTCAGTGATCAAAATGAAATCAATAGTAGTATTATTGATATAGAATTTGAAATAAATAATAGGTTGTCGAAAGTTGTTAAAGAGAATAAAGTAGAAAATAAAGTAATTTCTGAAAATTATGCTGTGCGTTTACCTAATTCTAAATTTAATTGATGTTATAAGTGAAGGTGTAAGATCGTTAGAATGTTTAGAACAAAAGTTAGATAGGGTTTTATTCGCTATATTTGCCTTTATTTTTAATCAAAATCTTGAACAGAATACTAAGTTATGGTGGGAAAGGAATTTAAAGAAAGAAAAAATACCGAACATCACAGAGTTATTAGAATTTCTAAAAGATCACGCGAGGACAATAAACACTTCTAGAATTCCAGTAATACTTAAACGAAGTTAACCAAAAGTTTCTTCTCTGGTTTCATGTGTGACTGAGAAACGTATATTTATTTGTAAACTGTGTAATGTGGAACAAAAATTATTTAAATGTACCAAGTTTCAAAAATTCAGCTTAAAAGATAGAGTATCTCAAAAAGTACAACTTATGTTTCTGCTGTTTTGGAAATCATAGAGTAAGAAACTGCCCTTCAAATAACTCTTGTCGGCTATGCAGAAAAAAGCACAATTCGTTACTGTGTTATGAGCGAGAAAAAATTTCGATTCCCCAAAATAAAAACAGTTGCGAAATCGTGTTTCCATCGAATCAAAAGTCAGACGCCAGTCAGTCTACGGAAAGCACGAAACTTAGCGTTCACGCAGAGCCATTCATAATTAAGAATAACGAGTGTTTTATGACAGCTAATGTAAATAAAAATTGTAATGTAGTTAATAAGAGTCCTACTAGCGACAGCGATTGTTTATATTTAGGGAAATGAAGGAGAAATACTTCCAGCCAGAACTTTGCTTGACAGTGGAAGTATGATCCCTCTTTGTTTATCGGAATTAGCTGAAAGGTTTCATTTGCAAAAAGAAAATGTAAACATATCAGTAGAATGTTTATCTGGGAATCAAAAATGATTGCGGTTATTTTAAATAGAGAAAACATGTACAGTCGTAAACTAGAGTTTTTCGTATTTCCGAAAATTACTCATTTGATGCCTTCTAGAGAAATTGTGGTCTGTAATATTGCGATTCCACAAGGAGTTAACATTAGTTGATTCAGACTTTCACAAACCGGGTAAAATTCAGTTACTTCTAGGATCTAAAATATTTTTCGATTTAATAAGATCCGGGCAAATTTATGTACCAAATACAAATTTAGTGTTACAATTCTCAGCATTTGGGTATGAGCGGGAGCATTGAAGATTTACCACATGAGAAACAATTCATGCATTGTGGGTTAATTTATGACAATGCCGAGGCACAGATGAAGAAATTTTTTGATTTAGCATCAATTGGTATTAGAGATGATCCCAATTCTTACGATGAAGATAAAGCAGTAGAGATATTCAAACTCTTAGTTTCAAAGATGGTCGATATGTTGTTAGTCTAACCCAGGAAGAAAAGTTGAGAATATTTAGGCGAAAATTTTGGTGTCGCAGAAAAAAGAATAAAGATACTGATGAGAAAAATGCAGCATGATAATGCATTATACTTAAATAGAGAAACTTTGGAAGAGTACCTAAATCAAGGGATAATAGAAAAAGTATTAGATTCTACGAAACCAGTAAACAAGCCAGTTCTTTATATGCCGTATCAGTCAGTTTATAGAGAAGAAGAAAGCATTACGACAAAAATGCGTATTGTATTTGATGCGAGCTCACATGATATAGGTAGTCTGTCCCTAAATGATTGTTTGTGACCTGGTATTAATTTGAATCAAATTTCACTTGCTGATATATTTTAGACTTAGAGTTGCAATCTTAGGAGATATCGAAAAGGCATTTTTACAGATTGTTTTAGCCGAGAAAGATCGAGATGTAGTTAGATTTTTATTTGTTAAGAATATTGATACACCTCTGAAGAATACCGAGGATCAGCTAGAGGTGTATAGATTTAAGCGCGTGCACTTTGGTGTTAATTCCAATCCCTTTTTGTTGGCGGCAAATATAAAGCTGCATATCCAAAAGTATAGAAACGTGTATCCGGATACCTTTCAAATTCTTGATACATGTATGTATGTTGATGATCTTGTTACAGGAACATATGATCTATCAGAAGCCTTAACAATTTCAAGGGAAGCAAAGGAAATTATGCGTGGAGCTGGGATGAACCTACGCAAATTGGTGACGAATGATAATCATTTAGTTAAAAAATGGGAAGAAAAAAATTTTGACAGTCATCCTCTAAGCTCAAATGAAAATATACTCAAAATATTAGGAATTCAATGGGATATTCAGGAAGATAGTTTGAGTAAAGAGGCTTCTTGTTTGACTGAAATTTCGAGAAGAAAAGAAGTACCAAACGCTTCATTCTTCAAACAGCTGGAAAAATATATGATCCCCTTGGACTCATCACACCATTCATTGTTAGAATAAAACTTTTACTACAAAAGCTATGGTTACGTGAAATACCATGGGATGCTGAGCTTCCTTCGGATTTGAATGACGAGTGGTGTCAATGGTGCAACATTAGTGTCAATGGTACAACATTAGTGTTCCAAGATTTGTTTTGGATTCATGTGATAAAAATATAAAGATCCATGTTTCTTCTGACGCAAGTCAAAAGTCGTATGGTGCAGCCGTTTATGTAAAAGTACAGAATCGAGAAAAAATTTCTCTGAATTTGCTGGCTTCCAAAAGCAAAGTTTCACCTGTCAAAAAAGTTTCCCTGCCTCGACTGGAATTGCTGGGTGCACCGATTGCATTCGGTTCATCTAATATCTTTTTTTGGAGTGATTCTAAAGTCGCAGTGTATTGGATTAAACTTTAATCTGCGCAAAAGGCTCCTAATTGGTTGATGGGTTTGCCAGCAAGAGACACGGATAAGCCTCAATCGCTCTTCTGGCTACATACTATGAGTCGTGCAAATTACAAACTGGTCACAAGGTCAAGTTGTGACGTCACGGTATACATACGAAAACCCATAAGGAAAAAAGGGGCAGATTGTTTTCTGATTTATTATTTTATTTTCTATAAATAATATAATATTAAGTCAATTATAAAAATATTTTAAATTTTTACGTACGCAGTTAGATATGTGTGATTTGCGTATTAAGAATTGTTTTTTCTTCGAGTCCCAATAGACCCCCATTTGACCCCTTGGGTCAGATAGACCCCTGCTGTTGTTAAACAGACCCCTAGGGGTCTATATAGACATTTTGGCGACCCCTGGGCTAGAGGTTTCCCTTTATATAACAAATACTTAAACGGGGGTATGAATTCATGGGTGTAAACGCACATTCCCAGTTTCCTTGTGCCGTTATTTTCTTGCTTAACTGCTGTTGGCTGGTTCTCAATCATTTCTCAATTTCTGGCCCTATTCATTCCTTCTCGTAACAACATGGCTACAAAGTAGAAGCAAAGAAAAACAGAAGATAAAATCCACCGTGCATTTCAAGTTCAATGGACTGATACTTTATAAGAAAAGACGTTATTTTCGTTTATTCGAAACTCAAGCGGCCTTCTGACCTGTCTTATTTGTCAGGAAAAATTCGCTAATAACAAGAAATCAAATGTGGAGACACTTCACAATTAAACACGTGTCATTTAGTGCTAAATATCCTGTTGATGTCAGGAAGAAAGCAGTCGAGAAACTTCAGAAAAGTCAAGGAAAATCAAGTTCTATATTTAATTACTGGATGCAATCTTCCAATAATGTAAATATTGCAGGTTTTGTGATTAGCCAAGAGATTGATAAAAGAGGGAAACCATAATGCATAAAAAGTTGTTTTATAAATGCATCCAAAGAGCTATTTCAATATTTTAAGAATAAAGCGGATATTCTAAAAAAATTAAAGAGTTACCATGTCTTCTAAAACAGTGAAAGATATAACAGTCAAAATGTCTTCGAATATAACCAACCAGCAAGTCGAAGACCTTAAACTGGTTTCAGCTTTATCAATGATAGTTGACGAGTCTTGTGACATAAATGATATAACACAAGTTTAATTTTTTGTACGATTTATTTCATCTACAGGTCTCAAAGAACTTTTAGGATTACTGCCATTCAAAAGTCAAACACGTTGAGAAGATATAACAAATGCTGTAAGTGGATGCATTGAAAAACATCATGCTTCACTCGATAACATTATCTCGGTTGCAACAGACGGGACGAAAAGTATGACCGGCGTATAAAACGGGTTTGTTGCTATTTTGAAAGAAAAAAAAATGTGACGAGTTACCATTGTATAATTTCTCAAGAAGCGTTTTGCGCGCAGACATTTCCAGAAGAAATTTGGAAAGATACGGAATTGGTGACATTATCAACTCCATTATAGGTAAAGTTCTTAATAATCGCCATTTTAAAAAAGTTTTCGTTGAAATAGAGAGTGAGTGTGCAGATCTGCTGCTGCGCAACAAAGTACGTTGGTTCTCAAAAGGAAACGTTTCGCGTCCTTATTAACAGAAATTAAAGCATTTCTCCTTGAAAAGGGTGTTTATTATCCAGAGCTAACGAACGATCATTGGATCCAAAAATTACGTTTCATGGTAGACGTTACATCTCATCTAAATCAGCTTAAACTACAGGGGGAAGGAAACATAATGTTTTCGATGTTAGAAGATGTTATTTCATTTGAAAACAAATTACCTCTTATTGCTCAAGATTTTGAAAGAGAAACTTTGATACACTTTCGAAGCCTCTTGAAACGTCGCCAAGAAAATAATTCTGATATTGACATTTGCTGTTTCAAAATAACAGTTTTAAATGTGAAAGAAGTTTTTCTCAGCGGGTTTCAGGAATTCAGAAATAACAAAGCGACGTTAGCTTTTGTTAATAAAACTCTTAATATTACTGTAAGAGAATTAAAATTTTCTTCCTTTAAGCTGGAGTAAAACAAATATGAGCTTAGTTCATAGCACAAATGGTCTGCTTTGAAAGATCTGGAGAAGATTTTAACACATGGAACAGTATTCCTGCCTCATACAATCAGCCGATAAAACTAGTTTGCTATTTTTTCTCTATTCGGGCTTACATATTCATGCGAACAGTCATTTTCAACCATGAACCTTATGAAGAGTAAATTGAGAAGTCTTCTTATCGATGAGAGCTTGGAATCGTGCTTGAAATTAAAAACAACAACATATAAGCCTGGGTTACACAAACTTTCCAAGGAGATGTAAGGGCATTGTTCGCGTTAGTATTTGTTCGTCATTATCATGATTTAAGTTTTTGGATACGTTACAGTTTTATTTTATCAATAAATAGTATCATTATTAAATGTAATATCAAGTTTTGTAATTTAACTAACTAAAAAACTGAAGTAGTAAGTTAATTTTAGGAAGTGTTGCCGCGTGAAAAAAAATGTAGTGTTGAGAATTGAGAAAGGTATGTTAAGATGGTTTGGATACATAGTGAGTATGAATGAAAGAAGATACACGAAATGAGTATACAAAAAAAAAATGTGGATGGAAGAGTTGGAAGAGAGTCGACCTCAGTGATCGTATGTTGATTAGACTGAAGAAGTTCTTAGTAAAATCCAGCGTAACAGTACCCTAATTAAGTGCATAACAATATACCTACCTATATAATTTAAATTTTAAAAAATGTGGCTCTCAAAAGAGATTTTAATTCTTCAACTGTTGATAAATGGCTCTGTTGTCTAATTAGTTTGCCGACCACTGCCCTAAGCCAAAAGAAAAGATCCTCGCTTGTATTTTCTGTAGCGGATCTCATGTCAGCAGGTATCATGGTTGCCTAGAATCTAAAAAGAATTTGCCGAAACTTCCAAAAAGGATTGAGCAAGATACAGTATATCAAATCCTGAAGACCAAGGAAAACTTTCTGGACTATTGAAAAATTCAGAAGGCACCACTCCCATTCGAAACAGAGAAAATACAGCGAAACAGTAAGAAATTACACAGAAAATTTAGAAAGAGTCGAAGAAAGTTCAGCTGATGTAAACTGGATAAGCATGATGAAAGAAGTATTCTCCATTTTAAAAAAAAACTTAAAGGAAACAAAGTCTCCCGCAGAAATGTTGACCATTATCCTAAAAAAGCAGCGGAACTATTCATGAATTAATTCGCTCAAAACGATATCGAAGACAATCTCCAGCTCGGCAGCACAGATGAAATTTTATCACGGTCGTCTGGAATCAAAGAGTTAACCACATTTTGCGTCACCAGATGGCGGCGCAAATTTCACTTTCCCCCCTCTTTATGGGCGAAAGAGCTTTGCGCTGTTAACGCCTTACACCACGACTTTAGGGCTATAATTCCAAAGCATAGCTAAATAGCAATTTTTTACTAAAACACTTAGAATAAATTCTTTCATTTGGGCTAACGTGATTTCAGTATTGTCATTTTTAAAGTCTCTTTCCTCGGTAGTTCAGTCTATTGGGCAATTTTTTTATTTCTCTAAAATTCTTTAATAGAATATAAAACAATTTACAAATAAGAACTTTTTGGAGCATGTAAAATTAAATTTCATGCATAGTAAAATATATCGAATGAGTCAGTATTGATAAGCTTAACTTATTTGATTTCTTAAATGAAATTATCTACAAGTAATCGTTTAACAGATATTTAATCGTGGAACCCTTATGCAACTACCAATATATATATAACTATACTATATATATGTAACTACAACTACCGTGTTTTCATCAGGGGCAGATCGCATGTACATTGCATATGATGATGATAATGATTCATCCACTTGCAACTGAATCTGGCAGGCAACTAATAGCAGTACTGGTTTCAGCCGCTATCTATAGTTAGCGATTTTATGAAAGTCCGTTAGAGATGAGCAGACAATCATTAAAAAAAGTAATGGATCTGCAAAACTGTAAATATTAATAGCGTAAAAAGGCAAAAATAAAGTTTACTTACCTCGTTTTTCCCTCGGAAGTATATTCAGCACATAAAACCAGTATTAGTACACCAATTTGATAGTTTTTCAGTATTTTGATAGCTTTTCAGTAGAATCTTCAAACATGAGTTTCAGATAGGAATTTACGATACTAGTGGAGGAGCATTTCTTTAATAATAAGGCTTTTCTATCACCTATGGTACAGAAAGATCTTGATGGATACACTGATGACTCACACGCTCATGATTAAAAACAAGTAAAAAAAATCCAGCAGCAAAATATCAATATGGATGCTTATAATATTTTCAATTATTTCATTAAAACTTTTTTCCCCCAAATGTTTATGAATTATCAGTGTAGGAAATTCCTTTGGATAGTGTTTATAAATACTGTTTGTAAGCTTATCTGTCAGTTGTCTTGCTTGAAAATTACGTTTCGACGGCAAACATAGGTAGTGCTGAAATGCGTAAAGAACAAACAATATTCATAATCTGTTTGTGGACCAGAATGAGATCCTAAGTAATATTCTCAGATTAAACGAATAAAGATTTCTTGTAGTTCGTATTATTATATACAGCATTGTATTTTTGATTTTGAAACACAGGAAGCAACCCAGCAGGCACCTGGTTTTCTTTGCCAGACCTTTGTCTGTTCATAAGACGATCTCCAAATATACCTTGGGATTTACTATTCTCTCCGAACAGTGACTCTGGAATATCCAAGATAGCAGTAGAAAGATGGAACTTGGGGATTGTCGGCACCTCATCGTTGATCGTCGTCTGAAATTTATATCATTATTATTTTCAGATACAAACAAAAGCATTAAATCTTTAATAAATTAATAATACAAGTGACAAGGCATTATCTTAAAAAAATTGCAAATTTTTTCATATCAAACTTCTCTAAGTGACCTGCTATAAAACAGTCCTTTTCAAAGATGTAAATTGATTAAACATTTTAGAGAATAATTTTTAATCATATCTTCATATTCTGGGACTCCACGAGAACTTATAAGATCATAATAGGATAAATTTGAATAATTGGCAAGATCCAACCTATAGCGTTGGGTCCAAAACGAGGTGATTTTGCTTCAGAAGTGCAAGTTTGTTCTTACGATATAAAGACATTATTTTGTACTAATCAATTATTTTTATTTTGAAACTTTCCTTTCCCTTCTGATTTCAGTTTCCTGTCAGAATGCAAATTTATATGCAAAATCTCAGTGAGTTCGGAAATAGTATTTAAGTAGCAGAATTGAAGGGTTAGAAGTAGAAAAGTTCGTTACGAGCAGGAGTTTTCTTACCCCGAGAACGAGTTTATACTGCGAAGCGAGATTTATATCGCGTGTTTGCAAGTAGTTCTGTAGCTGAATATTTATACTAGCCACTTACGTTTAGATTATTTCATATTTTAGATTCGGCTTTGCTGTATGCAGACGATAAATCTGATTTAGATTGAAGTAGGAGCCAGGCGTGTAGCTGAACTTTTGATTCATCCTGATTGCACATACTATTTTGTGTTTCACAAGTAGTGGTTAGTTTGTGAGCACCGAGTGTGTGCATGTTCAGTTCAATTTAGTTAAACGAAAAATTTTATTATAACCTTCGTCAGCAGTTATCTGTTTTTTCAAGGACATACTGAATATAATACTGACTGTAATACAAGGACATACTGAATGTTTTTAATTTCAAGCATGCTTCCAAGTTCTCATCGATAAGACGACTTCTCAATTTACTCTTCATAAGGCTCATTCTTGAAAATGACTGTTCGCATGAATATGTAGGCCCAAAAAAAGAAAAAGTAGCAAACTCTAGTTTTATCGGCTGATTGGTATGATGCAGGCATACTGTTCCATGTGTTAAAAATCAACATATCTTCCTTCTCCAGATCTTTCAAAGCAGACCATTTGTGCTGTGAACTAAGCTCACACTGTAGACCCTACTGAAGACGAGACAGCGAGAATTCGCTGTCTCGTCTTCAGTAGGGTCTACATTTTATGCACTCTAAACAATCAAGACTCTATAAAGAACGAGAATTATTCTACCGTATTAAATTTTAGATTGGCTCGTTGTACTGATATTTCATTAACAGATTACTTGCTATCGCTTTATTGGTCTGGAACTAATAGACAAGTTTTTTCTTGTTTCCTTGAACGTTTTGTTTAAAATAATAACATTTTTCTCTAAATACCGTAGGCAAAATTTTCTAACATTTTGTTTTTCAAAATTATTTTCTTCTTATTGAACAAACATTAATTTATTCCTCTATTTAATAGCTGTATTTGTTGCTTACTTGTACTGACGTACCTTTAATTTATCTTTAACATTAAACTCTTAATGGTTAAATTATGCATGAATCACGATAAAAAAAGCAGTAAAAAAATACATTTTAAGAAAGCAGCTAGTATTAACAATTATTTCCATTTGTATTTTTACAATTGAGTGTTATTCTTTAATTTTATACTACAGTTACGTCCTTAATTTATATACTGCAGTCAAGTACTCAGTCAACAACGTTAGACATAGAAATTTCAATACCATGAAATAGGTAACGAAAGGAAATGAAAATTTACAGAATGCCAGCGCATCTTAGGAAGAGAAAAAATGAAACAGTCTTTCATGCATTATTAACACAGAATCATTTATGCTTCCCGAGCATCGATGATTAATGTAATTCGCGATTTCTTACGATGACAGTATAGGAAAGGAAAGCCTTGACAAAGATAATCTGTGAAATTTTTTTTTCCATTTTAAATTTCTACATGATCAAAGTTATTGCTAACCTGAAGTTAGTTTTGAGACTATTAGTACTTTTAGAAATCGTGAGCAGCGTGACATCTTTCATATTTTCTACATAAATAAATATGAGTATTTTTTATTAAGAAAGAAGAATGGAGCCAATGGAATTTGACAGTACCAATGGAAGGTGACACAGATAAACTTAATTGTCTGCGGAAAAGTTTTTCCATTTAGTAGTCTCATATATTCATAGTTAAATGCTAAAGAAAGTTAACATTTCAGAAACATCTTATCAGTGTGTCCTTAATGTGCTGTACAGGGAATAAGTTTGACGATCTTCAGTGTATGTGTGGTTGTCGATAGAATATTCATACCTTGTAAAATCATTTGAAAACTAATCAAATCTATCTGTGTACTATTACACTCTAAAAGAGTTGGATATAATGTTAAGAAATGTCGCAAAATGCCGTTTCAAATTTATTTTATGATCTTTTGGACGTTGCACCTGAGCAAATGCGGAAACGAACAAAATGCTATCTACAGTTATGAAACTGATTGCATTTTGGAGACAATTGCCGTTGCTCATGCTACATGAACAAGTTACATGTTATATCTGTCTTTGTACAAAATATGTGTTGAAAAGTCATACGCTGTTAAAGAATATTTGCTGATTCCCTTAATTGCTCCCCCCACTGAAAAACCATTAAGTGGCAATTTCATAAGCAGAATTAAAGGTGGCGAAATAATTCCTTTCTGTTTATCATGGTTAAAACTGGATACCCATTTAGAAAACAAAGTGGTAAAAACCATTTTGCATAATAAAGATGTATATGCAGTAGATACTATACAGGACAAATTGTGAAAGTAATGAAAAATAAGCGTACAAATACGATTTCGTTCGTGAGAAGGAAAAGATTGATTATTATTTTTTTAAATCTAAGTATAGCATCTTAAGAAAGATATATCAAGTGTCAGACAAAAAGCATTTTGCATTTAAAGCTAAGATTAAGTAAGGAAAGAACTAATTATTATTTTTTTTTTACCTAAATATATCATATCGAGAAAGTATATGAAGTGTTAGCCAAAACGCAATCTGTATACCAAGCAAAGCTTAAGTGAGGGAATATTATTTTTTGTTTAAAACACGTCAAAATAACTGAAATTTTTTTTTAGATTTTTAAACACAAAAATGATAAAACTGTAGGGGCAACCTTTAACTTTCGAAAGTGAGGGGGGGGGGAAGAAAAAAAAAACACGCCGAGTTGCTAAACATTTTTTGAAATCTTTTATTTTTAACAAGAATAAGGTTTTATTAAAAAGAAAGAAGTATTATAATTTCATCAGCTTTTATGCAAAATAAGTTTTTTACAAATCAACAAAGTTTAGAGGCAATAATTTCTAATTTTATAAATTATTTGTTAAACAGAAGATAGTAATCACTTCTCAATAATATTAATAAAAGCACTTAGCCCTGAAGAATAAGAATTAAATTTTTCTCAGTAGCTAAAAAAGAATGCTGAAAGCTTAAAGTTAGTTTCTGCAGAGAGAAGAAAAAAAGTATTATTTCAAAAGTAAAAATTCAAATTTAAGCAGTTGCAAAATTTTCAGTTTTCCATGTGTCCAAGAACAGAGAGATGAAAGGGCGATTGCTTAAAGAAAGTGAAGTTAAAAATAATGGAGGTAATTACTTCTGAACTAACAGGTCGGAACTTTGCAAATTCCAATCGGCTGTAAGAGACATATTTAGAGTTTCGATTATTAAAGTTGCCATACCTTTGAAATAGAGAGAGAACTTTATTTCAAATAATTTTGAAAATTAAGACCTATTCATGAAACGGTTCAATCTATGTGTTTAAAAGATTAAGCATATTTAAATTGTGTGATTACAAAGAAATAATGTTCTAAATGAAGAGGATGTAAATTTATGGATTCATGTTATAAAAACGTATTTTAATTAGTTGGCTAAATTCCGTACAACACATACATACGAAATTAATGTCGTCGAAACTATCATATATTTAGCATATATTTTTAACTAGCATATATTTTTATCAGGTTCTCAGTTAAAAAAGAAGACATTTGTATTTTATCAGAAAATTAGGAATTACCATTTTTCAGTGATTAAGGAAGACATTTTTGAATTCTTGCATCTTATGACTAAGAAAAAAATGTATATATAATGCAATGGTAATGTTATACTGTTTTTCAAAATACAAAATAAGATTAAGAAAAGATAGCCATGGTGAGATTTATCTTAAAAAATCTGATTAGCACACCACATGACTTTCTTGTACGGAATATTAAATTATGCGAACTTTTCCTGCATTTCATTTAAACTTATTTCCTCGAGTTTCATTAGAGATATATTTCTCATTCAATTAATTAAATTCTCACTTCACGACAAGCCAAAACTACATAAAAACTCAAAATATCTATATTAAAATTGAAAGATATAGAAGAACATAACATACCAAATACAATTAAAACAATTGAAGAACAATTTTTACAATTAAAATTACAGTTTCTACTCAACAGCAAGCAATTCGGCCAGCGTGCAGAAAAGGAGATTTTTCGGTGCACAAAACTGAACTCTTACTTTTGGTCTCGCTCGGCAAAAAGACAATGAAGGCGTAGAAACTGACTTTATTTGTTGTGGACGCTGTGTTGAGTCAATATATGGGATAATTTAATAACTTAGATGATAATTCCAGAATAGATTAAGCATGATTTAATTTGCAATAATAAAAGAAGATGTTACTTTGTTGATGCGAAGCTAAGTTTCTCTAGATTGACAACAAATCCAGCATTCTTTTAAGTTTCAAATGTAAACAAATATGGAGGCTATGGTAAAAAATTAGGCTTAGCCGCACTTAAACAATTTTTAAATTGTTGATAATTCTACAATTATTGCATGTAGGTTAATTAAAGGCATAAAAACATTGAGCTCATTGAGACACGTAACAGAATGGATATATATATATATATATATATTTATATTTATATATTTTTGGTGTCGCCGACTGCAACCAAAATACGAGATGCACAACTACATGCTATTGCAGTCCTATATAGTCCAACGTTCTGAGGCTACTCGTTTTTGAGTTATGCGAGATACATACATATATACGTAAAGCCAAGAAAAAATCTTTTCTGAATCCATTTTAAATCAGTTTTATAATTCGTTTGGGGAAAAAGGGTCTTTTATTCTATCCTTACGTACAGATGTCACGCAGAAACATCGTTTAATTGCATTCAATAGCGGTCAAAATGGATATTTTGGTTGAAATCTGGTATCCGGAATTTTTCGTGATTACAATACTTCCTTTACTTCGTACAAGGAAGAAAAAGTAAAGAAGAAGAATTTCATAAAACTCATCTATTTTAATTGAAGTAATTTTTTGTTAAATTAGGCCTGTTTAAAAAACATATTGTTACGAAATGTACAGGCGTGGTAAGATAGCTTCCCAGTAAAGCAGGTTTAGGGTTGCCAAATATGGCAAAGGAGGGCAGGGTTGCCATATTTGGCGAGAAATCGCCCATTTGGTGATATTTGGCGATATGCCATGGATGGCTGAAGAACCTTCTGGAACGAATTCTTACCGGTTTAGCCCAGAATGTTCTCGAACACAAGCCGAATGCTATATAAACCCTGCTGGTCCGCAGTCAATTAGTGTGCCTCGTCGAGAGGGCGAGTGTGTGTGCCTCGTCTAGCGAGCTGATAGTCAATCATTGAGCGAGTGTCTCGAAGTCTAGCGCCGAGTTGGTCATCGAGTGCATCGAAAGAGTCTTTAAGTGCATCGTCGAGTTTTGTCTTAGACTGTGCTGAGTCGAGAGCTATACTCTTATGTATCGTCGAGTGCATCGCGTGGAGAGTCTCGAGAGTAAGTGGAGTTCCGAGAACGACCAAGCAGAGTTGGGAGCTGTACTCAGGTGCTTTGCAGTGAAGCTGTCTCCACCGTTATTGCCTGACAGTGTGAAGGCTGTGTCGCTGAATGTGTCAGCGTGTTTATAACAGTTCGACGACTGTAAAAGTGATTTTGGAGCTATCTGATTAATATTGGTAAATAAAAGTGTGTTTCAATACTTCATCAAGTGTCGTCGTTATTCACTCCAAATCTACAAACCCCGTACGAACGTGAATGAAGAAAATAACGTAACAACTGGTGTCAGAAGGAAGGATATAACGTAACAATATATTAGTTTCACAGATTTTTACCATTGGCAATAATTCTGGAAAGCTGGTCTGAGTCTGTGCATGTGGTTTTGTTATGCGTGTTGCTTCGTAATGATGATTTTTAAATAACAGGTTAAATTTCGAAAAATTAAGTCTGATTATGAAACTGAATTCGGTTTTCAATAATTCCAACAGTTATTGATTAAGGATACAGAATATTTTATTGACAAGCTTAGGCGCTATCTTTGTATAAACTTTTCTCGCGACTATCCCATAGACTGGACAAAGCCTTTGCAAATATCTACTTTGTCTACAATTATCCTGACTGTTAATTATTTGCTTTTTACCTTCTAAGAAATGTCTCGAATTAAGCGCCTTCCATAGTTTCGATTCGCACGAAAGTTTATCTTCTACGTAATTTTGACTCTATTTAAACATCTTGTGCCCCATGTCTCGATTTTAATCAAAGGTTTGTGTTCAAGATTAAGAAATATCTGTGTAGCATATTCTTAGCATGCATTTCTGGAGTTCGGCAGCATTCACACTGAATAGTTATAAGTATTCTCGCACACATTAATGCACTATATCAACACATAATTAGACCATACACTGAAGCAAAGAAAAGCACATATTATCAAATGAGAACAGAAATAAGCATCAACTGCAGCAGGCATGCAGAAAAGGAAACAACAGTAACATGCAACCTAAGCCTATTAAAATGCGAAAAAACAGTGCCAAATAGTAGTATTTAAAACAAGAATTACAGACCTTGCTCCGATTAAAACTGTTACATTCATCTCTTTAGTTTGTTTCCTTCTGGCTTACCTAAAAACAAGTATCATTCTATTTCAAACAGAAGAATGAATTCAGGCCTTTTCAGGAATGCAACACAGTTCATAAAAACAAATGAATCTCTAGTTACATAATTAAAAGAAATTTATCTGTAACAGTCATTACACTCTATAATTCAAAAATGTTGAGTAAGAATGACGAATGAGTAATACATCCCCCCATTTAATATAATATTTATCCTTCTTGGAAATAATCTATTGCCAGTGTAGAGCCATTAGGGTTTTTTGAAGCAGGAGATGCGAAAAACGAGCAACGCCTCCCCGAAACTCGAACCTGGACCTCTCGAATACGTGCCGAATGTGGTAACCGTTACACCACGAAGGCATGCTGGAAGAAGGGAGAACATATATACTCTTCTTTTTAAAGAGCGACATGGGATTACGGCACCCAATCGCCAAATCCTGGTAGTGAAGAATCATCATTCAGCACCTTTTAGTTCGGACGCCACTGTAGACTACTTTTAGAATTTTTCGGAACAAGAGATTCGAAACAAGGAAATCGAAGAAATCCGCAATGCCCTTGTCGGGCTCGAACCCGGGACCTCTCGAATACGCGCCGAGTGTGCTACCGTTACATTATAAAGGCATGCAGAAAGAAGAGAGAAAATACCTTACACCAGTTCAAGTTCTATATTTTATGTAATGCTGAATCTCAAAAGTGTTCTTTTCACCCTCTCATTATTGAAAATAATCCATCTTAAAACTTCCGCTTGCGCGAAGGAATGTTATTAAAGCCTAAACTACTATACAAGATTAAAACTCAAATTCAAATTGCTTAATAAGAAACAAATGAAGTCCAAAGTAATAGTTGACACAAATAAGCAAAAATGCGCTACTCACTTCAGTTTCGTGCTCAGTGATATTTCGTCATAGCTTTGGTGCTATGTTACTGTAACAGCAACACTTTGATAAAGTTGGCATTACATGAAAATCCAGTTACTTTCAGTAACATGTCTGAAGAATTACATTCTTCAAAAATTCTCTAGCCTTCCTAGAACATTAGCCGTAATAAATAAACCGGAGACTTCGCGTTCTCTTTAAATTAATTACGAATTATTGTCTTAGAAGATGCTCATATTCAAGCTTGTAGAATAATGCATCTCTCTGAATAATGTTATGTATAAATAGAAAAAAATAGCTGATTATTCATTCCGCAAAGTAAAGATGATAATTATTCGTCATCCAGCACATTACTCAAGTGATATTTGAAAACTCTGCTCAAACACAGTCAAAATCCGAATACACATTTAACCTTGCATTAATACAATGCGCAAAGATTTCTGCATGGAGAAGGATCAGAATACTGAACCGGATTATGATACTATATGGCAATGCATTATTAGGGCAATCTGCATACCAGGTGGCGTTCTTTTATTTTTTTTAGGATGGTCTCCATGAAGAATGGAAATTATACATGAGAATAAGACAGACCGTGCAATCAGCATGTTCAGTTTTCAAAAGGAGAATCCAGTACAAAACTTGCAGTCTATTAGTTTGCATATAAATGCTTTGATAATTAGGGTATGGATAACTATGATTATTAACTTTTTTTTTTAAATTAAGTGCACTAAATGCCTTCACAAACTCGAATTTTTAAATAGATCTATACACTGACTACCAATAAGTACGAGGATTTGGACACCTGTGATAGGAAAGAAAAACTAACTTTATTCAAAATCAATAGTTGGTAGAGCCTCCACGAGAGGTAATTACAGCGTGGACCCTCCGGGGCATACTTCCCACAAGTCTTTGTATGACAGCTAGTGGTATTTTCTTCCACTCGGCTTGGAGAAGACATAGAAGTTCCTTCACCGATTTTGCACGGGTAGTGCACCGCTGAATTCGGCGATACAACTCGTCCCAGAGGTTCTCGATAGGGTTCAGGTCTGGACTCTGCGTAGGCCAGTCCATTCGATGAACTCCATTGGCACCATACCAAGCCCTGGTTAACGTCGAAACATGACAACTGGCATTGTCATCCTGAAAGTAACAGAGGTCCAACCTGTAAAACTGCCACAACTTAGGAAGCACATTGTCATCCAAAATAGTGCAGTAGGCATCGGAGTTGAGCTTACCATGAATGGGGACCAAGGGTCCCAGCCCATACCAGGAGAAACACCCCCAGATCGTAATTCCACCTCCGCCAGACTTGACTGTTGGCACAATGCATTCTGGCAGGAGACGTTCTCCAAGTAGACGCCAGACTCAGACCCTGCCATCCGAACTGTAAAGAGAGAACCTTGATTCGTCACTCCAAAGAACCCGTTTCCACTGATCTACGGTCCAATTTCGATGTGCTTTGCACCACATTAACCGAGCAGCGCGGTTGGACTCTGTGATCAAAGGCTTATGGGCAGCAGCACGACCATGAAAACCAAGCAGATGTGCTTCCTTACGGATGGTATTCATTGAAACAATACTCCCGGATTCCTGTTGAAACTCCTCGCGGATGAGGGCCATCGGTTGGGTGCGGTTCTTCCGAATTTCTCTGGACAGCACTCGTCGGTCTCTATCTCCCAGTTTCGTTG
Organism: Stegodyphus dumicola; assembly: GCF_044657685.1. NCBI lineage: Eukaryota > Metazoa > Arthropoda > Arachnida > Araneae > Eresidae > Stegodyphus > Stegodyphus dumicola. Next base: position 89,340,989 of record NC_140774.1, on the reverse strand, counting down.
GTCTGCCGACTCGGGGCACATTCCGACAATCACCGCTCACCTGCCACTTCTTAATCACATAGGCCACTGTGGATTTTGGGTACTTCAGATCGCTAGATATGTCCCTTAAGGATCGGCCACCTTTGTGATACCCGATAATTATACCTTTCTCGAAATCAGAGAGCTCCGAACTGCGAGGCATCTTGCCTGCGACTAAAGCCGATGCTGTTTCCTTCACGATATATACCGGCGGAGTCCGTGACGTACCTTAGGACCGCAGATATCGTCATTTGCATAGATGTCCAAATACTTATTGGTAGTCAGTGTATTTATACCTGATATCTCTATATGCAACGAGGAGGTTATTCTACGATATTTTAAATAAATAGGAGAGATATTGTTTTTTCTAGAGCTAAACTCAGATTTTAGTTTAGAAATTTTTAGATTTTTAATTAGAATATTATACAAATTAAGCTCAGTTATAGAGAAGCACGAACTGAAAAGGGATCAAATACAAGTTATTAATCGATCCTGAAGATGAAATGAAGTTGATTAGGTCATTAGTAGATACTGGTCGAAAGTGTATCATTACATACAATTATTAATCTAAAATTGCTTCAGTAAACAATGAACAACTGGCGTTTCAACATTTGTTGTTCAGATTTGTCATATTTTAATATACAATAAGTAATAATGCCGGTTGACATTGGTTATGTCCGCAAAAGGCTTAAAATTATTGTAGATACCAAATGCATTACGTGATTTTAATGAGAATATTTGCTTTCAATTTTAAAACTTTTAAGGCCACTTAAACTTCTCTTTTTGATTATATTTTGGCGACCTCTTTAAATACTCGTCTAAAAGAGTTGTTTTAATAATATTTAAAAAGTGATTGATTTAGAGGTCCATTTTTGCTGTTTATTAATATTGCATGAATGAAAATGGAAAAAAGACCATAACGTTATCAGATAAGGGACTTCATTTTTTGAACAGCCTATCGATAAACAACATAAAAAAAACGATAACCATACGCATTATTTAGTTTTAACACAATTCCAGTAATTTTTTTTCAGACAAAACAAATACTGTAATGAAGCAGAGAGCTGCAGCTTTCGTATGAGCCCATTTACTCATGAGGATTTATATTCCTGGTCGAATGTAACACAATTATTTCCCTTTAACATTCTGGAAACCCAAATTCTTCTTATATGCGCAGACTAAAATTTAATTAAAATATAGCAAGATAATTTATCATTTATTTATTCCTTAACTTTATGTTAAAGGAAATATATATACTTAGTTTTACTTCAGGTTATTTAGACCACTTTATAGACTCCTAGCTTTATGCAAATAAGCTCATACATATGACAGCGTCTTCCATGCAAGCCGTATTTTTCTCGCAAAACAAATCCTAAATTGCAAGATCATCTTATACGAGAGATCCTCTTACATTCGGGTCCGCTCGATAATTACAGGCTGCGTTAAAAATGCTTACGATAGAAATAAAATCGTTTCGTTACCATTATTTGATTATAATATCTGGAAAAAAGAATTAAATATTTTGGAAGAATCATTAATTTTAAATATTTGTTTTCAAATCAGTACTCTCTCTATATACTACTATATATGTTACTTTTTTTTAACTTATTACAAACAATTAAATTTAAGAATATTTTCATTCCATTGGTATTTAATCTGTTTCTTATTAGAAGTACAAATTTGACAAGATTGTGATCAACTTAACGAGAGAAACCCAGCCATTAATTAACAAGTTAACCAAAATCATAAATATCTAAATGACAAGCAAACGATTTTTTCGGCTAATTTAATCAGGCAACTATGCTCAAAATTATATCAAATATTCACCGAAATTATACAAAATGTATATTTTTATCGCATTTTGATGCATAATAACTAGAGAGTTCTCTAATGATCGAGCCATTAGCGACTACGTTGTCGAAAACTGCTATCATAGATAATTAGAAAGAATTATTATTATTATTCATGTTATTAAAATTAGCTTCAAGTAAGAAATTTTGAGTTCGAACACTTGATAAACAGACACAGAAAAATAAACATTGTTGAAACAGGCCAATGATATGTGAGTACTCTATGTCATTATAAGAGTCATTAAGCATTCTATGGTTAATTGCTAATTGTAAAACAGAAGTTATTACGCAACTATTTAAATTTCTATGCTGTTATTTCGCATGTTATAAATAAGTGTTACGTTCACATACCTCTTCTGGCAACAAGATGTATCTATAAATTTCGAAAAGTCAAATCCCACGAATTCAAAATAAATGCTGTTTAGATAATCACAAACCGTAACTGTGAATATTATACAGATATTTTGAGCATTAAACTTAATAACTCTTACTGATCTTTACTAATGTGAACAATATTTTGACTCTAATACTTTTGTTTACATTTTTTTAATTAACTGCAGCTTCTGAGTAATATTGCACGAGCTTCAAGCAGATGTAATCGTTTTCATTACTCTGCAGTTTTGTTTTTGATTTATTATCTATTCATATTATTAACTATGTTTTGTACAGTTTATGTTTCAGATAATGGTAATATATTATGTTCTTTTTTTTAGAGAGTTAGTGTAACTTTATTTTTTTTCATTTTCAGAGTATGAGTAAACGAATTATTTAATTATTGTAGAGTCATAAATAACTAAAGAGATATAGATAGTTATTTCCAAGTAATAAATAGTTTCTTGAGGTAACAAATTTGGTGAGAATTTTTGAAAATTTGGCGTCCGCGACAGGACTGTTATCTGTAAGTAGAATTCTTTCGTTTATTTATAATGGATGTTTTGAAAGTGCAAACGATCTCAATTTAGGAGATTATTTACAAGAGCTTTAAATGATTTTGAGAAGAATGAAAATGATTTACCTTTAGACGGAAAAATTTCGAAACTTAAATTAGTTGAGGACAAAGCGAAACCTATGATTGAAATAGAACAGACTTATAGAGAAGAATTGATTAAAATTGATAAAGATGAAACTGTGATAAATAATGAGTTTGATGAGTCGAAATGCTATATTGATAAGTGGAGAATGGTAGAAAGCAAATTAGTTTCGCTTCTAGCTGAAAAGGTAAACGGTTCTGTTGTTAATGAAAGCTTAACTAAAAATGCTACTATTCCTAAGCTTAAACTCTCGATTTTTGATGTGAATAATAAAAGCTGGTTAGGATTTTGGGGCCAGCGATACTGATCCCAATTTAGATGATCAGGATAAATTTGCGTATTTATTGCAGTCTATGAAAAAATGATCATCCGCTGAAGAGTTAATCAAAAGCTTTCCGCCCGGTGATGAAAGTTAAAGTAAAGCTTTACAACAACTGCAATCGCGTTTTGGGAAAGAAGATCTTATAGAAGTCTATGTTACAGATCTAATTTCGTTAGTATTATTAAAAAACTCTCAGCAGAAATTTTCATTACGAAAACTCTATGATAATTTTAGAGCGTTAGAAGTTCTGGGTGTTGCTAGAGATAAATATGTTATATCCTCTAGTCAATTCTTCATTGCCGGATGATACATCAAGAGCATGGCAAAGGTTCCGAGTTATTAATCGCAGTCAGAGAGAATCTGAAAGTAGTGAGCAAAAAGAGAAAAATGTGTCAACACATCGCATGGATTTAGATGGTTTGCTTTCATTTTTGCTTGATGAAATTGAAGGTGAAGAGAGAGTATCTATAGCTACTCAGTGCTTTACGAAATATCAGACTCCTAAGCCTGGGAATGCTAAACACTTTGGTTTCAAAAACCGTGCATAATTTTCCAAAACACCTTCTGCTTTTACTCTAATGGCAACATCTGAAGAAAATTCAACTGGATGTATTTTTTGTGCTGGAAATCATGCATCTGGTGATTGCTTTAAAGCAAGAAAGATGACGTCTGAGGAAAGGCAAAAAGCAGTTCTAAATAGTCGCAGTTGCTTTTTATGTTTAGACAGAAAACATGTAATAGCTAAATGTAAAAAAACTAACATCGTGTAAGATTTGTGGGAAGAAACACCACATACTTTTATGTAGAAATATCCAAGCTGAATCAAAATCTCCAGTTCTTGTTAGCATGAATAAGAATGAAAATACGGATGCAGTACCTGAACGAGATGAAACCTTCGCCAATTTGGCGAGAACAACAAATGTGTTTTTGCAAACTTTAACGGTTACGTTGAAAGGGCGAGATAGATAACGCCAGGCCTGTGCTATTATCGATTCAGCTTCACAAAGATCTTATATTCTAAAAAGATGAAATGAAATTTGAGAGTACATCTAAAGAAAGATTGAGCCATTCATTATTTGGCGGGTACTGATGTCTTAAACCACGATGGTTTTACAGTGTTCTTGTCTAAAACGGATGGCTCTTATCATTGTAACTTCAAAGCTCTTAGCCAAGATATTATTTGTGGAAGTATACCACCAGTTGTTGAAGGCGAGTGGATTCGAGAGCTTAAAGAGAACAATATCTCCGTATGCGACGATAGTAATGGACCAATAGAAATACTTATCGGCGCTGACATTGCAGGCAAGTTGATGACTGGACGATTTAAATTGCTTACTTCAGGCCTTGCTATAGAAACTAAACTTGGCTGGACTCTTTTTGGGAAAAATGGTATGCGTGAGATCTCGGACAATTCCGCATTGCTCGTCACATCCATGTTGAATAAGGAAATATTGATATCCGATCTATGGTCTCTAGATTCACTTGGAATTCTAGATCCCTTAAAGAAGAAAAATAAACTGGAACTTCAAGAAGAGGCAAGAGATCATTTCTTGTCTACTGTAAAGGTGAACGAAGAGGGACGTTTTCAAGTCAGTTTGCCATGGCTTGATAACCATCTACCGTTAAAAGATAACTATGACTTAGGTGTAAAGTGATTAGATTCTACAGTAAAACGACTAAAAGCTGAGAAACTTTATGATGCTTATGGAGAAGGTTTTAGTGAGTGGGAACGAGAAGGCGTCATAAAAGAAGTACCAAAAAGCGAAATTGATGTAACATGCCATTATCTACCGCATCGACACGTATTAAAAGAAAACAGTACTACACGAATCGGGCTAGTGTTTGAAGCCTCGGCCAAACAGAAAAGATTACCTAGTCTCAGTGACTGTCTGGAAAAAGGTCAGAACCTTATCGAACTGATTCCTTCAATTCTTCATAGATCCCGAATGAACAGAATAGAAGTTTCTGCAGAAATACGAAACGCATTCTTACAAATAAGTCTCAACCCTAAGGATAAATACTATCTAAGATTCTTATGGTATAGAACTGATGGAAAACTGAAGTATTACAGGCATTGTAAGGTAGTATTTGGAGTTACATGTAGCCCTTTCTTGCTAGTTTCTGTAATTCACCATCTTCTAGAATCCACTTTGAAACAACTAAATAGAAGCTCAAAGTATAAAGTGGATATTATTTAGCAATTGAAGAAGAGCTTTTATGTAGATAATTGTTTAGCGAGTGTGAAAAAGATTTAGAATTGCAACAGTTCATACAAGTTGCTTCAGATACTTTACCTACAAAAAAGCTAGAATTACGTGTTTGGGTAATACAGTGGCCCAACAAATAATTCCTCTAGTATCACAAATGTGTTAGGAATGGTTTGGGAACGATGTGGAGATTACCTTTGCCTTAATATTACTAACATCACCTACAATCTACCAGAAATTTTGTCTAAAAGAGAGATTTTAGCTACTACACACAAAATATTCAACCCTTTAGGAATAGTTTGCCCCGTAAATCTTGTGCCGAAACTTTTACTTCAGCACCTATAGGAAGTTAAGTTATCTTGGAACCAAGAAGTTGATTCAAATTCAAAATCACAATTTTGTAAATGGTTGAATGATTTGCGGTGTCTGGAAAGAATGAGAATACCAAGATGGTTAAACTGTGATCGTGAGATTGAAAATATCTCACTTCATTTCTTCAGTGATGCGAGTAAACTTGAACATTCAGCTGTGGCCTTTGTTCGAGTACAAACAAGAGATTTGGTTCAAGTTCATTTGGTGCAAGCTAAAGCGAGAGTTGCACCCAGAGGAAGGAAAAACACAACAATAACTCGATTGGAACTTCTTAGAGCTACAATATGTACACGTTTAGCATCCAGCATAATGAATTTCAAGCTGATGATTTTTATTTTTGGACAGATTCGTCTACTGTGCTAGCTTGGATATAGAGGAATGAAGTATGGGACGTATTTGTTTACAACAGAATTAAGGAAATAAAGTGACCGACTTCTATTGAATCTTGGAGGCACGTACCAGGATCGCTGAATCCTGTTGATTTGCCCAGTAGAGGAAGCTCTGATTCTTTTTCAATTAAATCTAGATGGTGGGAAGGTCCTGAATGGCTATATTTATCACCAGAAAAATGGCCAAAAGAAGATTTTAGTGCTGATGAAGAAATAGCTCTTGAGAAAAAGAAAAGGATTATTTCGTCCTTAATAAATTTTAATGCTAGTGAAATAGTTGCTACTAGATTTTCAAGTTATCGTAAGACAATCAGACTGGTAGCGTGGATGTGTGGCTTTGTTTACAACTGTAAACATTAAAACAAGAAAAAAATGATGAACTTACTGTATCTGAGTTAAATGAAGCAGAGAATATCTTGATTCGTTTAATAACAAAATGAGTCCTTTAATGTAAAAACGGATAAACGGATTTTAAGTCTTAATCCATTCATTGATTGTGGGATCATCAGATCTAAAAGAGCGATATTTCAAAGAGAAGATACATCTGAGTTCAGAAATCCTGCTATTTTGCCAAGTAATCATCCTCTTATAAGAAGTTTAATAGTGGAAGAACATAAGTTGAAAGGACATGTTGCAGTTTCTCACATCCTAAATTCTTTAAGAGAAAGATTTTGGATATTAGCGGGAAGAAGAGTTGTGTCATTCGTTTTGAAACTTGTATAACCTGTAAGCGTTATTTAAACAAAAATGTTATCCCACCAGCGCCACCACTTCCTAGAGATCGGGTACAGGATACCTCAGTGTTTCAAATAACCGGCATAGATTATGTTGGACCTATATTTCTAAGAGAATACAAGAAGGCATGGATTTGCCTATTCACTTGCGCAGTGTACCGTTGTGTTTATTTGGAACTGGTTACATCCTTAAAGACAGGTACATTTCTACAAGCGTTTCATTGTTTTGCTGCTAGATGTGGGAAGCCATCCATAATTTAACTGATAATGGAACAAATTTTGTTGGAACATGCAATGCACTTGCTTCAATCGATTTAATGAAATTGAAAAAAAAAAGGAGCTAATGAACGTATTATTTGGAAGTTTATTCCCCCAGGCACTCCATGGTGGGGTGGCTGGTGGGAATGCTTCATAGGAATGATGAAAAGAATATTAAGAAAGATTCTTGGGAGAGCCTGCCTTAGTTATGAGGAAATGTATACGTTTTGTGTAACTGTGAAGCTATTTTAAACTGTAAAACATGACTTCAATTCTAACTTTTATAAACGTAGATTGCATTATATCCAAAATGTTAACCAGGTTTTCAAGAAAAGTTTTCGCCAGGAATATCTGGGAACTTTGAAAACAACAAGCAAAAAATTCGCTAGAAGCTGTAAATTAAAAGAAGGAGACATTGTCTTAATTGGAAGCGATGGCAAAAGGAGATTAAATTTGCCTCTTGGTAAAATCATACAATTATTTCCAGGTACCCATGGTGAAAGTCGACGAGTCAGAATTAAAATGCAAAATGGAGAAGTCATAAGAGCTGTACAAAATCTTTATCCTTTGGAATTATCGACTGCCGAGGAACTTCATCAAAATTAAGCGGAAGTCAATGATGCGAAAATATTTCAGTAGAGCAAACTCCAATTGATGATGTACCTGTATAAAAAAATAGAATAATCTATACCCATTTAAAATCGCCCACGATTACCAAATCAGGAAGGACAATTACAGTTCCTCATCGATTGGACTTGTGAGAACAATGTTTAATTTTTTTATTATTTTGCAATACTCAATCCCGAATTTCATATTGCAAGGTGGGAGGATGAACAATATTTTGACTCTAATATTTTTATTTACATTTTTTAATTAACTGCAGCTTCTGAGTAATATTACACGAGCTTCAAGCAGATGTAATCGTTTTCATTACTCTATAGTTTATTTTTGATTCGTTATCTATTCATATTATTATCTATGTTTCGTACAGTTTATGTTTCAGAGAATGGCAATATACTATGTTCTTTTTTTAGAGAGTTAGTGTAACTTTGTTTTCTTTTTTTCATTTTTAGAGTATGAGTAAAAGAATTATTTAATTATTCAAGAGTCATAAATAACTAAAGAGATATGGATATTTATTTTCGAATAATAAATAGTTTCTTGAGGTAACAAATTTGGTGAGAATTTTTGAACCAATGCATTGCATTAATGTATCCGCTTTTAAAACGAAATTTAAATCACGAGGAGGCAATAAATGGTGCAATAAATATCATTTTCAGTTTCAAGTTTTCAAACGTATGATTTTTACAAACGGAATTTAATAAAATTCCACTCATTCAGATTGCATATCCGTTCAAGCCATTTAAAATTAGGCTCGCTATTTATTTATTTATATAATTTTAGTGTTTTCCTTTATTTTAAATAACATAAAATGATGCAGAAATTAATGAATTAATTTAGATGAAGGTATATGATAAATTTTTTAGCTAGCACGAGAAAACGATCTACGAGAACGTGTATGATGTATGAAACATTAAAAGGTTACGTTTGTCGAAATAACTCCAAAGTGAGATTATTTATTTTGATATTTATCAGTCACTAAGCATTCAAAAGACTCACAAGAAATCACCTGATTGAATTAATCTTGATAAATTATCGTATTTTCTTTGACGTATTGAATATTCAGCGGTTGATTTATATTTAAGATATATTTCGAGGATTACACACAGAAAGAAAATGACTTTCTTTTCTGAGAGGAGAATTCAGTACATACATGAAGAAAATAAAAGATAAACTTTTGGAAGGCTTCCATCTATTGTGCAACACATTGTCACTTATCACTTACCTAATTTGCATATTTCATGCGTTAATCTCTGCGCAGAAGTCCAGTTTTGCGTTCAGTTACAGATAGTTAGCATAAATAATAACGTTACTAGGTACTGCTTAAACTGTAATCAGTGAGCATATTTTCTTCTGATTATTTTTTAACAGTAACAGTTAAAAGCAAATTAATGGTTGCTCATCTCAGTCTAATAACTGCACGAAATCCTTGTATAATGAATTAAAACATTATGTATTTTAGCAGAAAATTTAACTTAAAGTTAAAAACTTACGTATACTCGTTTTTAGATGATAAAAAGGCCAATCATTGTTCAGAATATAATTAATGCCTGATTTTTTTAAAATTATATGTTGTTAATAGGAAATCATTCACGCTTATTAAGAAAGAGTAACTGTTAACAGAATATAATACACAAACTATTAAGAGAAAATTTACGATAGAAATAGAGTCATATGTGTAATGTACACTGCTCAAAAAAAAAAAAAAAAAAAAAAAAAAGGGGGGGGGGACAGTGCTATATCTCGCGTTCTACTGGGCCGATTGACAAAATTCAAATTGCGTTCTTCATGTCTCGAATGCGCGACTTAGGATATATATTAGATATATATATATAACATTACTCTAACATAGGTATTTTGACACAAAATCGGACTTTTTCTGAAATAACATACCAATTTTTTTTTTTTCCATATTTCGATTTTAAAACTCAAATTACGCCTAAATATGAAATTTTGTAAAATTTGGAGCGAAATTTACGGAGAAATTCACAAATTTATGTTGGCACTTGTTTTTCAGTTTGCGCCAAGAATAGTTCACTTGGCGAACTTCTTAATATATGGCAACCTAGTTTCCTCTCCCGTAAGAGGAAAAAAATCACCATCGTTCCTTTTTTCCAAATAATATTCTTTATATTATATTTTTAATTATAACTTATTACTTTAAGTAATTTTTTCTTTTTCAAATTTCATTCTAATTGCTTAAGTGTTCCGTTCAGAAAAGGTATATATAAATAAGAAAGATGTATAACCGACATTATAACTTAGGATGACTTGCATACACTGCTTTAAGCAGTTTTATCATTGTGCTCATTGCTTTACACAATTTTATCCTACATTTGGTTTCTTAAAATGTTATTCATATTTTAGTCAAATATTTTATTTTTGAAATCGCAAGAATCAAATATCATAACATTAAAAGGTTTTAAATTAAAAAAATACTAATACTAAATTTTATGCAAAAATTTATTTTTTCTTCTCATTTTCTTCAGGCATTCTACTTTATTCTTGTTCATTTTCTTTAGGCATTCTGCAAAGCATCCAACTTTTCGAAATATGTTGATATTTCTAACAATCATTTTAAATAAAGTTATCGCCTTCCATTTTATAAAGGCCCACAAACGGCCGAGCGGTTATGTCGTTGAACACTGGTAGTTCACTCCGGGGTTCGAATCCCGGTAAACGGGCTGGTTGCATGGGCGTTTTCGTGGATTTTCTCATGTGTACCGTGTGTGACAGCTGGTTTCCCTTAGAGAGTTCTTCACGAAGTATTTCGTCAGAGCCTTTATCAGTCTTTAGAGGCTAAACATTTTGAAGGTATGAGATGAAAGGAAAGACTGATTTCATCAAGAGGTTTTGGTTTATTTAATTATGACAAAGCACACTAGGGCTATATGGCAAAAGGGAGGGATGCCTTCGTGGAGGACTTTCTAAGGGAAACTGGCTCGCATACACGTTACACATGGGGAAAACCACGAAAACGCCCATGCAGCCAGCCCGTTCGCGGGATTCGAACCTCGGACCGAACAACCTGTGTTCAGCGCTCGGCCGCTGTTTCATCAGGAGGGAACAAAAACGCCTTTAGGTGACATCCACATACAATACTGGATAAACTCCTGAATCTTCAAATAATTCGACTGAGAAAATCATGGCATACTCCATTTATGATACGATATGTTTCTATGAAATTCCTATGAAATTCTTTACACGATTACCAAGCATGATAATATTTGATCCAGTAGTTTTCCTTTTATGACCGTTTCAGTGTGGAACTTTAACTATAACCACTCTGTATATTATTAAATTTTAATTTGAAGCTATGCGTTATATGTATACCATGCGTAAATTTTTCTCTTTTATGGAAAATTAAGAAACGAAGCAAATATACTTAGGATAATGGACCAAAACTGAAAAAATTTCCCCTCCCTCCGAAAATAAAATATTGAAACTTCGACCTTGAATTTATTGTGTTATCGAAATATTTAATTTGACTTATCTTCTAAGTTCTAGTTCCGACAAAAATTCCGTCAAAAGTTCCGAATTACTTAAGCTGAAGTAAAAGATTTAGTATATATTCACTGTATGTTAATAAAGTAATCATAAAATGTAAGTGTAATAAAAATAGATTATAGAATTTACGCTGATGCAACATTTGTCTGACTGCACAACATGCAATGGAAGAGAAGGCTTGTAGAGATCTGTTTTTGACATGCCTCTAAAAGTAGATCTCATACTCCTTTGTCTCTTCAATGTCAAAAAACTTTCCTTTGAGAGGCAACTTTAGTTTTTGGGAAAGAAAAACAATCACAAGAAGACAAATTTGAAGAACATGCAGGACGATTGAGTACACATAATTATTTTCGGAACACAAGAGGTTCTCCGACTGGTTATTGAATAATGAAAAGATGCATTGTCATGCAATACAAAACATTTGGAATTCGTTTTCTGACTGAAAACTTAAGATTAAAAGTCATATGCTTAATTCACAGCCATTTTTTTCTAAGTCAACTACTCGGGCAATTGCAGAATCGTTTTGATCCTGAGCTTGTAAGACAAACCTAATATCACTGGGTTTAAAACACTTTTTTAATCTTCCGAGAACGTTCCTTCTTTAGCTCATATTCCAAGAATATTAAGTGAATACGATTATTGCAAAAGAAATTGAATATTCATTTGCACTACGGCTTGGTAGTTTACTAACGAGTTAACAAAACTTAAATTCTGCTTTTTGTGTCTAAGAATACAACAATATTTTAAATGTTTACAAATAAAATATTAAATTAGAGATTTAATTGGAGCCTCACCAGTTGTCTAGCATTTGAAGATTGTTAAATACTAATTGTTTGTTGCGAAATCTAACCCAGGCTGCATGGTTGGTTTTTGTAGTGTTCTAGGTTCTCTTTACAAAGGTTCTCTATGAAAACATCTTAATCAAATAGCTCCCATGTTCTTTCTATGTTCAAATAACCAACTTACCTAGTTTAAGCGCGATTTCCAAGTGAAGTTACTAGCAAAACCCGAATACTCATTAAAAATCATGTAGCTTGCCAATCGGGAGTAAGATGAAAGATACGGCGCCAATAATTGAATTGCTGTTACGGTACGCTCTTTCTAAACTTAGATGGTCATTCCTTAATTAAATAGCCCACCAGCGGCCGAGCGGTAAAGACGCTGAACACTGGTAGTTCAATCCGAGGTTCGAATCCCGCGAACGGGCTGGCCACATGGGTTTTTTCGTGGTTTTCCCCATTCGTAACGTGTATACGAGCCAATTTCCCTTAGAAAGTCCTCCACGAAGGCTTCCTCCCTTTAGGCAGATAGCCCTCGTGTGCTTTGCCATAATTAAATAACCCAATCCAATCCTTAATTAAATATAATTGATTTGTAACTTCTACTAGAACTGACGGTAAGAATTGAAGTGCAAATAAATAATATCGTGTGCAATCTTGATTAATATAAAATTAAAAATATTTGAACAGAAAAGTATTTGCATTCAGACAGAAAGTTTTTTGAAATATTTACAATTACATTATAAGAAGGATTTATTAATAACCGTAATAATTATTTATTATATTACTCATGATTAGGATTCAGTTCTTGACAATTACATTCTAAATTAGAATTTTAAGGATATAATGAAAATACGCTACGCACAAAAATACATTTTAGGATAAAAAAATGAGTTGATTTTTTATGTTTTAAAACTTCTTAAATTCATTTAATAAACATCGTATCCTCGTTATTAATTGAATCCAGAATGTTGGGTGTCGTTTATATAATTATTCTTACTTGTCCACAGAATCTGCTGACTTAACCAGCCATTAAGTAGCTGGAGATCACTTCTGCATAACCATTGAACTTCCATTAATTGAGTCTCTAGAGGGTTGTATGTTTATATCATAATTTGACTTTTATAAAAATGATTATTCTAAATCTTATGTTTTTTATAAAAATATACTGTGCTTTAAAAATATAGATGCTAGTATTAGCCGTTCTTTCAGCCACTTCAAAAGCAACAGTTTGTTTAGAAATAAATTATGCAGTTAATGTCATAAAATTCAAATAAACATCAAACGAAAATTCTCAGTTTTAGACAGTTTGATTTAAACGAAGTAAGGTAGCAGACGATAAAACGCCGAAGGTAAAAATTTACTCTTACAAAAATTTACTCTTATTTAAAAAAAAAAAAAAAAAAAAAAAAAAAAAAAAAAGATAGAGAGAAATTTAAAAAAATAGTTAAAAATTTGAATAATATCATCTATAATTTAAAAAATAGCTTTTCATATATTATTAGTCCAAAGGGATTTGAATCCCGAAGGACTATTAGTTTCGTTTTGGCATTTTGCGTCGGACGGATAAATGTCGGTTCACTTTTCAAACTGTTGCCATAAAATGTTAGAGTCCTGCATTATATTTGAAGAAATTAAATAATGAAAATCTGCGTAAATGTATGTATATTTCTCACATTGTCATAAAATAACGGTACATAGAGTCATCGAATTTTGAATAACGTAATCCTCCAACGAATATGAGCATGTGGAAGACCAAATTTGAAGTTTGAAATTTGTTTTATGATCGATTTCCTATTTTTAAAACTTTGACGAATTTTTGATTAACAAACTCAAGGATTTCAAAGCGAGCAATGGCAACGTTGTGCAGAAAAAACATTTTTATCTCCAGCGCGTGAGTCTCTGTATCGGAAATTCTAAAGATATGCTCGTTTTAAAACTATTTTGCGATATTGCTGTTGCACTGGATCTTATGGTTTAAGTGCGAGGAACATGAAATTTAATAAAGAAAGGTAACACACAAAATGTTAAAAAACGCCCCTTTGGACGTAATTTAAAATCTGAAACATTTCAGATTTTTTTTTTTTAATAAATATTTATTATGCATCATTGAGGGAAAAAATGTCATATAATTAATTCTCCGTAAAATTTTACTTGAAATTTAAGGTTAAAAATAGCTGTGGCAATTCACTGTAACAAAAATCCATAGACCACATTTGGCATTATTATCGCTCAAAAAAAAGATGCCAAATTTCAAAACGCGAAAATATGTAAATTCGTGTATATCTTAGAAAATTCTGAATAAAAAAGTCTAATTTTTTGCAGATATGCTTAAAAATACACCTACTTTAAGATGATGATAAAAATTTTATAGGTTATAATTCAAAATTTTTTTCGAAAAATTTATAAAAATTAAATAAAAATAGAAATTTAAAAAATAAAACACAAAAAATGGGTAAATTTTATTTGGAATGAACCTAAATTTCGAAATGTGAGAGAAAAAAACAAAAAAGTTTAATAAAAAAAGGGATATTAATAAATATTTGCCAAATTCAATTAACATTGAGGAGCTAAAATTTTGAGAGCTTATATTTTAAAAACTACTCGTACGATTTTTACAAAACTTGGTATTCTGGTATAATTTGAGTTGTAAAATCGAAATATGGAAAAAAAATTGGTATGTTATTTCAGAAAAAGTCCGATTTTGTGTCAAAATACCTATGTTAGAGTAGTGCTATACTAAGTCGCGCATTCGAGACATGAAAAACGCAGTTTGAATTTTGTCAATCGGCCCAGTAAAACGGGAGATATAGCACTGTCCCATTTTTTTTTTTGATCAGTGTACATGAACGTATTAAAAGCAAAGCAGCAAAGTGCGTTGCGGATAGCGGATACTTTCAAGTATGAGCTGTTTTAGTAGTACTTAGCTTCTTTCCGAAGCATGAAACAGTAGCTGATAACTTCTGTTAACTTAGAGATGGCATTTTTTTGCGTAAGTTCCTTAGTACTATATTATTGGAGCTTTCTTCATTGATATGCACTTTTATCAGGTTGAGTTTCTATAAGTATTTCCTGAATTTCGCTGGGCCTCGTAGCCATAATAATATTGTTTGCGACCGCAGGGAAGAGCCATTCGTCGACTGTGGCATTGAAATGGATAATGAAGTCTGAATCATATGGCGAAGTGTTTGGAAAAAAAATTATCTGGTGATTTGTGAAAAATCTCCGCTTTTTCTGATTCCGAAAAGGCTGCAGAGTTATTAGCATGAAAAGTCTGGCTACACAGCCCCGTTCGTTTAAGGTTTTTAGTAAATATCTATAGCAAGCAATCTTGATTATTGAGGCTATTGATCATTTTCCCTCGTTACTGAGGCTGCTATGCATGTCTGAATTCTAGGATTCAAGAGACATGAAATCTTCCTTGAACGATATCTTAGAAAACATTAATCTCTGATGCTTTTAAGGAAGTTTTTTGATGGCGATCATATTCTGAGCTAGTAGTGGTTTCTTTGTTTACCTTAAAATGTTGCCAATTAAGCCATTTATGGCTGTACTGATACTGTAATTCTGAGTTAAACACTTAGGACGATGCTTACGAATCACACTGAAAAATAACCGTCAGCATATATTGCTTTCAGTCCAGTCGTTGTGGGCTTGTTGACATTTCACTTTTCTTTGTGAATGCTGAAAGTGTTGAATAAATGGGTCCTTTTTCGAACGGAAGTGTGTCTGTAAATTCTTATTTTTAAGGGCAGCAGTGATTCTTATCTTTTGTTGTTTTTCCGCTTGTTAGCAGGGAACGAATTTTATTTCTCACGAGTTGGGTGACTCACTGGCTCTAGATACTAGTGACGCATCTCTATTTCTATTTGTCGAAGAGAGTGAAGTTTTATCAACAAAATAGAAAGAGAAATACTCGAGTTGGTCAAGTTTAATTTTATGTGTAATGTTTTAGCCTATAGTTTTTAGCGGGTTGAGAAACCGAGTTTTCTTCGGGGATAGTACGGATGTTTAAGTCAGTTATATTTGAGTCTTGGTAAAAAGATGATCTAGAAGAAAAAAAAAAGGGGGGCCAAGGAACAGTTTGAGGCCAGCCAGCTTGCGATGGGTTCGCCTGCGCAAGCGGTCTGGGGCCGCGCGTTACTTTATACACTTTTACAGCGTAAAAGAGCTGAAATTAAACGAGCCCTTTGAAAGCAAAGAATCGTGCTAAAGTGAAGGACCAGAGCTGCACCTCGTATTTGTTACGGATGCGCAACTTAATGCGTGAAGATTTGACAGACTTTTTGATATTACCTGTATCTCTTGTAATATACCTCACCTTACCTCATCTCTCATCTCTTCGATGATCTAACTTCGAATCTTCGGAATTCCCATCTTACTTCATCTCTCATCTCTTCTATACGGATATGAACGCGGCTTTGAAAGCGAGTCATTTCAAATACATGAGGAGTAGTATCCGGCACTAATGCTCGGCGTGGGTTTCGGCGGTGGTTCCTCGGAGGTCAACAGAAAGACGCAAGGCCAACGTCGGACTTTTAAGGCTCCCTTATCTTCAGGCGATGTTGACAATCTCCAGCAACAGAGGTTAGATGAATGGCCTTCCTTAATTTTTCAGCAATACGTGCACAGAATGCACCTCAACGTGCAAGTGATGGTTTACCTTTTTTTAAGGTGTTGGTTCCACGAAATTGGATACTCCCCAAAGATTGTCGTTCCGGGAAAAAAAAAAAAAAAAAAGGCTCCCTCCTGTGAGTGATTATTTAATTTTGTGTTCTTCTCTGTCTTCTCTAATTCCATAGTAGACTAAGTAATAATAATTTATTTTGTACATGTAAAGTAAAAGTGATTAGAAAATTTTAAGTAGTGACCTGTTATTTTAAGGTCTGTAAATGAAGGATTTGTTTCAGCAACCAAATTTGGGAGCTATGGAATGTTAAAAAATTGTGAACATGCGATTAATATTAATAATGAGTGCATGTTATTTTACACCTTAAGGTTAATTTTGTAGGGAACTGATCAGTTAACTCAGCTATCTGAATTTATATTCTAGGAATTTACTAAATGCTTTTGATTTGTATATTTTATGTTTTCTTTTGTTTACTCTGAGTTGTTTTTAATTGTTGGTCCGTCCAGTCACTCCATCTGTTTGAACCGTAAGGTTTTTAAGAAACACGGAGATTTAACTTTTAATTATTTTTATGCGTTTTGGGTACTCACAACGCGCCCTTAATTTAGTGTATTAACCACTTAATATAATCACTTAAATGTGTTTTCGATAAACTGAAAAGATTTTAGATGCCAGGAATGTATTTAAACTCTTGGTTTTTTAAAATTATTTTTGGGGAACTAATTGATTGAAGTATGAATATTTCTTCTCTGGTGTTTGTGAGGTTCTTGAATTAAAAAAATTGAACTTAGTTGCTCTTCAGTTAATTAGAAAATTGATAAATTTGTAATTTTTGTGAATTGAAGAATTTTTTGTTTTGGTGGAAAGCTAGCATTCTATTTTACCCGAGCACCAATGAAGACTTATTCCTCTTTATTTTTCAGATTAAGTTTTAAGTGGGAAATTGCATTTTATTGAGTTAAATGATTCTCAGGAAAGTTTATTATTTTAAAGTGGGTTAGATCAATCACCCAGTTCCTTCTTCTAGAGAGTTCAAATATCAGAGTTTCAGTTAGATCATTAGTAATTAGACACTTTTTTTCTCTTTTTTTTTGTGCTCGGCACCAACCACGTAAACTTCGGTACCAACGAATTTTAGGTACCACCAACTTGTTTTCCCCCATTTAACAATTTTAAATAATTACCTCCTTT
Source organism: Stegodyphus dumicola (assembly GCF_044657685.1). NCBI lineage: Eukaryota > Metazoa > Arthropoda > Arachnida > Araneae > Eresidae > Stegodyphus > Stegodyphus dumicola. The sequence goes on along the minus strand of NC_140774.1, from coordinate 89,323,080 downwards.
TTTAAGTACGGAAATGCATAAGCATTTTTCGTGGCATTAATTTACGACGAAATACTTCTCAAACATTTCTTCTTTGTCAGTTTGAACATCTCGTCTTACGTTCTTATATTCTTTTAACATCTGGAAAACTAAATATTTAAAATAGAATAGGTATTATAACTGCTTGGGTTAAAATTATTTCAGGTGATAAGTTGAAATCTGCATATAAAATCAAATTACAGCTTCCAAATTTAGCATTTTTTAATTCTGTAATTATAAAACGCTTTTTGAAACTTTGCAATAATTTAGAGGTGAAAGAATACAGATTTGAAGTTTTCAGATTCAATAAGTATTTACGTTTGTAAATAGGGAAAAATACGGTGTAAAGGCTTCTTTATGAATTTGATACACGAAAAAGAAAGAAATTAATGAATATACGAGTATATTATATGAAATATATTTCTGCGTTGCGATTCGATAAGTCATAAATTTAGTACAAGGTTTCTGCAAGCTGAAGAGCTGAGAAACGTTGCTTTAGCAATATATAATTGAAATGCGTTAGGAATAGCTAATGCATGTATTACATTAAGCGCAACTGAAAACGTTTTACGGTAAATATAGCAAAAATACATATGAGCTCTCGCCCTGTTTGTGGAAATCAAGATTTCCAGAATCAAAACCTTTAGACAAAGAAATGTGGTACAAGGATTTAAAAGCGTTTATTTTTATCAGAATCTTTGCTTTTAAGACGTATTAAATTTTATTCCTGATGTAATAGGATTTCAAGCTAGTTAATGCAGTTGTCTTTATTAATTCAGTGAATACTTTACGAAAAAGGTTTTATAGAAAAAACGAAGGGAGTAAAGAGATAAATGAAGAAAATCCTTTTACGATGCAAAAGATTTTGCCAGCTATGTCCTGTCAGCCGTACTACCGTTCATATTTGTCTCCCCCTCATCCAGGGAAAAGAGTGGAGGTATACGGAATGGAAAAAGAAGAAGCTTTTAAGTAATTTGGGAATCTGAAATCTATTTGAAGAATAAAAAAAAAAATCTGATTGAATAAAATTATCTTGTAAACATTGTTAAAAATGAAAGTTTTACAAAATTTGTTTCATATCAAGGGATTTTTATTATTTGTCTGCTGATTGGTTAGTTAATTAATTATGGCAAAGCATTCAACTGCTGTTCGCTTATAAAGGATGCTTGCTGAGAGAACTGCTGAACTTGTCGGGATATAATTACCATTTGTTTAAGGTTTCAGACATTGACTATCAATGGGTGATTCATTGTTCGTATTGCTGTCAGTTACTTCAGTCAATTAGTATTTTTTAAAGGTTGCATCTAAACAAAAACTTAATGATATATCTCGCAATTATGGTTTATCAAACATTTTTATTAATAATTTAAAGAAAATTCTTCGTTTTTGCTTAAAAATAAACGGAGGATATTCGGAATATATTTCTTCAAATGAAGTATAAGCGGCAAAATATAAATTTTTTTATGCATGAATTGAGAGTAATAAAGTTAATGTTACAAAATACAATGTCCTAATATTTCTTAGCATCATATGATGAAAGAACTTTTCTAGTTATAAATCACAATTCTGTGATAAAATACAATCCTTTGCCAATGTATATATATCTATATCTATCTATCTATCTTTGTATATATACATATATATAGACACGTTTATATCTAAAAGAAAACCTAAAATATGAAAGACAGTCACTAACAAAATTACTAAGTTATTTGGCAATATGCTACTTAATTTTAATTTAAATACAACCCCTTAAAAAGCTCTGTCCTGCGTCACTTATCTGCTGTCATCTGCAAAGCGAAAGCTCTTGCCCATTGCTGTTCAGGATTCAAATAAAGAATTTGAGTTATAAATACTCCAGCTGCTTTATACGCACACACTCTCTCTATACTTGCCCCTGCTTGAATAACCCACGTCTCATAGCTTAGCTTTATCTTGCATTGTTTAAAATTTAAGCAGTTTACGTAAGACTGTGGACAGTTTATAACACCCCCAGTGCTGCATCAACCAAGGATATGTCCTAGGAAATTAAAGATGTGATTGAAAAGATGTATCAAGATTGTCCAGAAATAAATCATGTGTTGAACTCAGCCCTTTTGTCTCCAACTCCATTATTCCATCTTCGCAGCATATATGTACATTACTCAACATAACATATAATACCCCAAAAAAATGCCTGCGTCTTACCCATGCATTCACATTAACAACGGAAATTGAAAAAATACATTATTGAATCATGTTTAAATTAATTAACACACTGTCTAATTATTTGAACTGTCTTAACACTTTTAGTTTTCAAATGAAATACGTTTATATAAGAGCAAAGTTCTTGAAGTTTAGGAACAGCTTTGGCAGCAGTGTTGACCATTGCATTATTTCCTTTCCCAGCTGAGTTATTTTATCCGGCATTAGACTTTTCTTAGCCGAGTTACTAGCGCAGTTAGCTTAGAGTTGAGCCAGTGCTTGTCAGGCTGTGTTTATGTAAATCTCCACCGTTAAAATTTTTAAAATTAAAAAAAAATTTAACTCATATTATATATTAGTTGAGTAACTTCTGTAAGCACAAGTCATGCATCCATTAGGTTCAAAGTGTTAAATAAGTTTAAATCTTCTTCAGTATCCATTGTTGCTTTACAAGACAAAGTGATAAGTCAACTGACAGTCTCAACAGGGACCAAATTAAATTAATTAAGGAGTGGTATCCTACAAAGTGAAATGTTACTTTTAGCATCACACCCACTATTACTTCTTTGCATTCGTTGCCAAACCACAGTATGAAGTGAATTCTAGCATAGCGGGGACTAGGGGAACTAACGAGAACCATGGGAATTATCATATTTGACAATTAGACAAGTAACGGAATTAGACAAGTGACTTGTCTAATTGTCAAATATGACGACCAAGTGTTGACGTCCCCGTCTTCTGCTAATCGGCTAATCGTAAGCACAAGTATTACTGCAATATATGAGGCATCTCTATCGTAAGATTACGTTTAAAATTTTGTCTTTCCTAGTCGCATTTCAAAATAATATTTTTATTTAGCTATTTAAATACTTATTATATACACTGACAACCTGAAAATATATCTTTTTGGGTCTTGACAATTCATTTTTTATTATTTTATTTTCCCTCCAAGAATCGTTAATCTGGGGATTTGCAAAATATTTTGAAATTACGTGAAATGGCAAAATAACGTTGCAGCGCTCAAAATCTTTATTTTATGCATTTTTAATTGCCTATTTACAGCGATTCCTCAGCTGATTTTTTTACCGCTATATATTTATTGATGAAAGGCATTCCGTTTACTTTTTATAAAATAATAAGCATTTTAAACTGAGAGAATTTCCTTATTATAAGGAATTCCTCCGATGTGTATCTGGGGTGTAGTTATGAGCATATTCAATTAGCAAACAGGTATAGTTGATATTTTTCAGATTCTCATTCACGAGAGAAAAGATTATAGAGTAACATCTGAACTAAAATTTGGTAGGCAACAATTCGTCACTACTTTGCTTTGGCCAATTGGATCTCGTCTAATCCTCTTAGCGTTGCTCTAATGGGGAGAGTTTTATGAAATCGAAGGCATTCCTTTTACATGTTTTTGTGGTGTAGTGGTTAGCACATTAAGTTAGCAACTGAATGATTTGGGGTTCGATTCCCAGCGAGACCACAGTTAATTTTTTAAAATCCCCTTTCGAAAAAAAAAAAAAAAAGGAATCATTTAAAATTATCAAATGTATTGTAAAATTTTGTATGTATTGTTGTTTTCTGTACAAGTAAATATCATAGTGAAAGTATTTCATATAGTCTTAATAATCTTAAAATAATTCCTTCTTTTAAAAGTATTAAGACTATTTGAAATATTTTCATGATAAGTGCCATATGCTGAAAGACTGAATAAAAGATAAAAAAAGAGATGAAATTTAATTATTTAACTCTGCGGCACGAGTTACCCAGTCTACTCACAGATTGAGAATACCTTGTTAATTTGTCACCAAATTCTTTTATATGACATAAGAGAAATTCAATGTATACGTTAAAATATTATCAGAAAAATAATTAAAAAATGAAATATATATTTTATACCTGAGACCTAATAGTTTGTAGATCTTCGGTAGATTGTGGCATATCTAGCATGTTGTTGGCACTGGGATTGACAATTCCCGGAGCTATGTCACCTCCACTAGCCATTTGGAAAGTTTTATTATTCTCGCCATTGTTGGGCACAGGCGCTTTGAATCCATGTTCATGATTGCGATAACAACCAGTGCCTGTCGTTGCATAATGGGCAGAATCTTCCTCCAAGCTGCCAGCATCTACCTGTTGATGAGAAAAATTCTTCGGGATGAAAGTATAATTAAGAAACATATAAGAGATTGCTAGCAGATATGAGCTTTAGCAACCATTCCGAGCAACGAATCGCTCCTATCAGGGGATTTGCTGCCGAATCCCAATCTTGTCGTGGTACATTTTTCAACGTTGTAAGGGTGTGAAATTCACCACCCGCTAATAAGGAAATTCTTTACCTCGTTGATACCTATGCTTAAATTTATCAGGTCTGATCTGAGGTCGGAGTAATACATTTATTATTATTATTATTATGTATGAGGCCAATCCATACTTTTTCCAACTTTGTGCGACTCGAGAATCGAAGTCAATACATGAAATACTCTACATTATTTTATAAATAGTTCTAAAAAATTTCAGCATTCGGTCGCTCAAGTTCACTGCCTTTTTGCACCAACTGTCTTGACATTGAGCGTTTCTCGCAACCTAGGGAACACAAACACTTAGGTCGACGGAGGGTGATCTTTTATGACTTAATAAAGCAAATCTTTTGGAAAGTCTCAGCCGATTTCAGTCAGGCGAAGGTCATACTAGTCTCAATTTGTGTTCATCATACCGCTAGGAAAAATAAAAATATAGGAAACAGTTGTTTTCAAAAATATAAATTTGCTCTATCTGTTGCAATGTTTCCCCTATTCAAAAAGTTTTTATAGGAAGAACCTTCAAAGAATTTTGGGATAACTTTCTTTTATTTTTCTTCAGACATTCAACAGAACTATTTACACTTTAATAAATAATTACACAAGCCGCGCAAAGTGCACTGAAACTGCTACATTTTACACTCATTCACAACTTTGACGATTACAAAATTAAATTATCCTTAGTATTCTTTCTGTTGAAACAACCACATATCGATAGTTTAATAACTTCGGCTTCTAATTGTTGCCAGATTTCTTTCACATCTATTAACGAAGAGAATGCTCTGTTTCTATGCTAAAAAAAACAGAATCACATTAATTAGCTTCGCTCGCTCTTGTCTCATACATGCTTCGCGAAAGAGCGAAACAGTTGATATTTTTGCTTTTACTGTAAAAAATATTTTAACATCTGAAGTGATTCCACTTGGCTACGTGTTTCGACTTCTCTCAAAAACAGAACTTAATTCTAAAAAGATATTCCCTTCGTAAATGGTATAGGATTCATCGTTATGGTTGTCACATATTATATAACAATTAAACATATATGTTTAATTGTCTTAGTTTAATTGACTATGTAGATTTAATTACAGTTCTGTGTAACTGTAGACAAATCTCCTATCAGGTTTTGTGGAATGTAACGCTTAGCAAACAAATATGGTAAGTCGATGGTGTCATACTTGATTTAGAGCAAAGGCATTGTTAAGTTTATTCAGTTACTCAATATAAAACTCCAAATTCCAAAGCCAGAAATTCGTTCAGTCTAAATTTTGAATTAGATTTTTAAGATCGATGAAAAAATAATACATCAGGATAAAAACAAAAATGAAATCCAAAGGACTTTATTCTCTAGAGAATACATGTGTATATAAGCGAGACTGGGGGTTTGCAAGCTGCGTGTTTAGATTTTGCTTCAGCAAATGTTTCTGTGTAATAATTTATAACAAACCAAGTCATTTCCTGCAATACTTAATAATTTACATTATCAACGCTCTCGATGCCTAATGGGATTCCTAGAAGATTTTATCTTTAAAATGACAATTACCTATGATTACCCATGATAATACATTTTATTATAACTAGAGATTCTAGAAAGCGTAATGCAGAAACTATGAATATTATAAATCACATATTATTTAACTATACAGATATTCTACAATAATTTCTGAATTACGGCAAATTTTACATTAAAATGAAATCAAGTCGGTCTATTTTGACAATAAAAATAGTGCTTTGTGAACTCAATTGAAAACTATTTTAAATTCTCAGTTATTTTAAGTATAAACTAGAGCATCAGAACTGACAAAACATAAACTGTAACTCTAAATGTCTTCAAATTTCTAACATATATTCCATAGTGAAAATTAATAACACAGTCAAACTGGCAACTTTGATATGTGAAGTATACTTTTAAGTTGATAGAAATAACATTCTTGTAAAATGAACATGTCATGAAATTGCAGTGTGTTTACTTAAATGAGTTCTGCAAGTAAATAATTTTAGATTTTGAAATACTTTCATAGTAGTTTCTAAAAAATTAGGCAGCATTTCATTTAGAATTATTAATACCACAAGATAAGTAAAATTTATTGTACACAAAGATATTTAAAAGGCAACTAACTCACCTGACTGACATTATGTTGAGTTTCCACAAGAACATCAATGAGATCCATACTCTTGGCGAAAGCATCCCGAAGGTTTACGTGCTTGAAGGTGACAATACTTCCGTCTCGCCGGGCTTTTTCCATCGCTTCACGTCTCTTTAAGGCTTTTTCTCTTCGCATCTGAGTCTTGTAGAATTCGGCAAAATTGTTCACAATGATGGGAATGGGCAGAGCGATGACAAGCACTCCACAGATGCAACACACCGTGCCTACAACTTTCCCTAAAGGGGTGGTGGGACAAATATCACCGTAGCCAACCGTTGTCATAGTGATACTGGCCCACCAAAATGTCTCTGGAATGCTTGTGAAATTGGTGCCCACCTCGTCTTTTTCTGCAAAATAGGCTAGGCTAGAGAATATCATGACGCCGATGGCTAAGAACAGCATTAGAAGTCCCAGTTCTTTGTAGCTGTTGCGTAAAGTGAAACCTAAGCTCTGAAGACCCGTAGAGTGACGGGCCAGCTTCAAGATTCTCAGAATCCGCATTATTCGAAAAATCTGAACTACTCTTCTAACATCCTGGAAGGATTCTGTGCTGTTTTTGGTCTCAATAAGAAACAACGATATGAAATAGGGTAGTATGGCTAATAAGTCAATCACGTTCAATGCTCCCTTGAAAAATTTCCATTTATTGGGAGAAGACAGGAATCTGAGAAGGTACTCAAGCGTGAACCATGTGATGCAGACCGCTTCGACGATGCTCAGTTCGCGGTTGTCTGTTGGATGACCATTTTCGTCGACACCTTGTAGAGTCGGTAACGTGTTTAATGTTAAAGCTACTGTTGACAGTACAATGAATAAGACTGAGATCACACCTACGACCTGGAAGAACAGTTTACATTACTTTGAACAACTGAAAACAGATGCAAAATCAGTGCCGGAAAAAGTGCAGTGTTATGATACGAAAAGGAAAAAGAAAACACATAATTTATAGTTAAATTACGTGTATTTGTACACTTAGTAAGTTTTGTAATTAAAATTTAGGCAATAGTAATGCCAAATGCAAAAGACGCAAGATTTTAGGTTAGAGGTAATTTATGTCATTGAGTTCGAACATAATAGCTTAAATTTTATTCGTTACTTAGAACTGGCAGAGAAACGAACATTCAAATATAAAGTTTTCTAATAAATTCAAATTAATTAAAAAGAAACTCTACTGTAAACTTATATTTTTTTGTCCTTTAAGATTCTATTTCAGAAGTACATTCATTAAATATTTCATTGCTGGCAACGTTTGTTCTTTTACATATATGCACGCACGTAACTTAAATAAGAATGATAAAAGTATTTGAATGTTTACATAATTCATTTTAGGTAAGAAATTCTTGGGAAATATTTCCACAAAAAAAGGAAGTCTCATGTTATTTAATCTCTCTAAGGCATACTCAAAAACATAAAAAACAAGAAAAAATTATAAAAAAAAACTACATCTTTCAGTTATCTTAAAAATTTCATATGAAAGTTGTGTACCTTTTGCTATTAATGCTATATATAATTTCCAGCTCTTAAAAGCTAACTTTGTAGAGTCATTAGGCTATTTTGAAGCAGGAATACATGAAAAAATGAGCAGTACCCTAGCCAGGACTCGAACCTGAACCTCTCAAATACGCGCCGAGCGTGCTATCGTTACACTCCGAAGGCATGCTGGAAGGAGGAAGAAAATATCTTATAATCTGTTGACAGCATATGTTATAATAAGTTTATCTTTTTCTTTCAAGACGTAATTAAATTTAGTTTGAAATTTAAATTATCACTTAAAAACGAAATGCAATTTCAGATGATTACACTTTAAAATATAAAAGTATCCACGATAGAGGAAAGACAGAATTAAAAGTTTTTCCATAAAAGTTTTCACTATCAGACCATTTTTGAAAATTCCAGTCATCTTTCAAGGACAAGGATACTATTACAAAATACAAAAAGAAAATATTTGCAAATTCTGCTTTCTCTTCAATAATTTGCTAGAAAAGCAGTAACTTTTAAAAATGCATATTCTTTAACAAATGTATGAAATATTTAAAATTATTCATCCAGAAAATTTAACGTATTCAAACGCAATCGTAATTCTAAAAGCATCAGCTTTTTAACAAGGCAGTTCAAGCCTAATATTCAGCAAAGGAAATAGTTCTCTACTTTGAGATTTTTTTCCGATACGTAGGTTAAATTGGTAAATATAAAATCCACGATGGAGGAGAAACAGAATTAAAGTTTTTCCATAAAATATTTCACTATCAGACCATTTCTAAAAATACCATTCATCTTTTAAGGACAATATACTATTACAAAATACAAAAAGAAAATATTTCCAAATTCTGCATGTGTTTTCAATAATTTACTAGAAAAGAAGTAATATTTATATATAATAATATAAAATAAAACTGCATATTATAATATAAAATAAAACTGCATATTCTTTAACAAATGCATGAAATATTTGAAATCATTCATTCAGAAAATTTAATTTATTCCAATTCCATCTTAATTCTAAAATCATCAGCTTTTTAACAACGTAGTTCAAGCCTAATATTCGGCAAAGAAAATAATTCTCTAGCTTTAGATTTTTTTTTTTTTCGATACGTAAGTTAAACTGGTGTTTTAAGTATTCATTGACTGATTAAAGGCATGTTTTCTACATTAAACTCAAAATATTAATGCAATTAATTGGATAATTTAAGTGCAACCGTTTACAATATTGAACTTATTTCTAAGTCCTATTTTTTCTTATCATATTAACGCATGGTTTACTACAGGGTTCAGAAATAACTGTTGGTGATTCAGAGACAAGCATTGCCAATATATAAATAAATTACTTTACAAATTCTCCACTAATGATTTGAATACTGAAAGCAAAGTCTAATATATACTTATTAATATACAATGTTTAAATTTACCATCAGATTAAGCATGTCCTTCTAATAAAACGCAGAACATCCTTATTCCATAGAAATACTTTTTTTAGGAGATTTTCGATATGGCTCTTGCTTCTTACATTAATTCGACTTTTCTAATAAAACATTCTTCGTGAATTTTATGGAATTTTTTAGTACCGGTCAGCATTCATCCACAACGCATCCATTGATTTAAGTCTTATAACCTTCTGCATAGCTTCAGCCATTTTTATAGCATCAGTTCGGAAAGACTTTTTTTACTAAGTATTACTCTTATTAATATAAGTGCCACGAAAGAGTTTTAAAGTGAAAAAAATTAATATAACGTTTTACTCTCATATTTACGAGAAGAAATTTTGAAAGTTTAACATTTCTTTTGCAAAGTGCGATTTAACAAAAAAGTACTAAGTGAGCAAAAGTGGCAACATTGAAACTGTTCACTTGACACAAGCCGTGTATACAATTGGCAGAGCAGTTCGAGCTCGGAAGTGAATAGCTGACTTTAGCGTGCTTCTATTAAGTCACGTTGCAGAGTTTACTAAAGATGATCATATTCAACTGGAGGCATTCCGAAGTAAATACAATACTAATTGAATGGCTAACTATAGACATTAAGAATTTACAACAAAAAGATTATCCGAGGATTTTAGCTAGTTAGACATGGCGCTAGCAAAATTAAAATGTATGGATAAAAACAACCAGTGTTTGGGAATGTCGGTAACCATATCCATTTCGATTTAGCTTCAAAACTTGTTGACGAAAAGCGTGTAACCACACAAAGTACTGTAGAGATGCTTATGAAATACCACTAACAACAAAGATGTCAAGACGGCAATTTATAAAATCGCGACTACTCTCAGCCTTCAGCATAAAGAGGGGTAGAAGTTTCCGGAAAACAGCCTTTCTCTTCACAACTATCAGCCTCGATTGCCAGCGCTCCAATTATAGAGCCAAATTAGCCGACACGTATTTTTATTTGAAAAGCGTTGTTTAATTTTTTTTACCTACTTTATTAAAATTTTCGTCCTTTTAAAATTTATATTCGGAAACTATATTCTGATGCATGATGTTGCATTTGTAAAACAATATAATGTTATATATATAAATTTAAAGCATCAAAAGTAAAATAAAATTGAAATCAAAACAAGGCAATTCCCCAACAATATAAATAATTACAACCGTGGATAAAGGGTCACACATTGTATCTATACAAATCAAAATTAATATAAGAATTCATCAGTAGAATAAACTCGAAAAACAAAAATGCGAAGGAAAAAATTATAAGAACTATGAAAATATAAAAATATTAATATCCTTTTACTACTCCAATTCAGAACTCATCAGCGAAAAATGAATGAAAGTTTCGTAAAAGTCGATTAATATGTTTCGAATGCATGCTTTGTTCTTCTGAAACATTTGATCAAGAACCGAAAAAAGAACAATAAAATTCATTTAAAACTTTACAGTTCAATTAAAACCGAAGGATCGAATCTCAAATGTATTCAGAATTTTCCCTAAACGCCTTCAAAACACTTGGAAAAAAGAGAGAACAATGAATAAAATATTACACTATGAAAAACTGATTACTCAAAAAAAATTGTCAAATATACATTAAATGTAAATCTGACATTCAAAAGCAATTACAAATAAATGAGCAAAAGAAAAGAATACGCCTTTAAATTAAATTGTCATTTAAACAATATTAAAAGAAATGGGCGGTCCCCTATTATGCGAATCTAAACGTTTTATACCAAGGAAACGAAAACCTTTCAGAAGAAATTTCTATAAATAATATAAAATTATTATTCGAGCGTTAATCAGCTAAAAACTGAAAACCTCTTAGAAACAATTGAACATATCGTAAACTTACACACAAAGTCACATAATGCAATAAGAAGTCGTAGCAGATTTAAATATTTATTAGTTTATTTGGCATTTGCGACCACAAATAACTTACGCAAATCGTGCCTGTTCCAGAACATAACATATACATTTTTTATATTATTTCAGTAAAAAGAGCATCGAAGTGGCAAGAGAAGCTGCAAGCAAATGCGATGTGTTTGGGAAAAAATCTAAATGCAGAAAGAAATAGTTTTGATTGGATTTCGATATAATTTTATTTGCTAATTAAAAATTTTAGAAATTATTGGTTAGTTGTTCACTTCGCAAAACTTTTATGTTACCAGCGTTACGTTGAGTCATATCATAGCGGCTATTAATTTTGAAATGAGGTAGTTCAGAGAAGTTTGTTATAAGCGATTACTATTTTTAGAACAGAAAGAGAAAATACACAAATTAAAATGAAGGAGTTATCACACAGTTAGGATAAATTTTGATTTATATACTTTATCTTATCTTATATATATAAAGAATGTTATTAATATTCCCACGAGGTTTTATTTCTTTAGAGTCATAATCTGATAATCATGTAAAAATTAATTAAAAAAACAAATATTTTTTATTTTCAACTAATGCAGATAATATTACGAGTTGGCTCCACGCCAATAGTGAAGCTCGCGAATGATTTCTTGGACATACATTCTACAATATAATGTTATATGAATTTTTACGAACTTATTTCTCTGAATTTTAAACACACCAAAACAAGAATGTCTTTTAAAACATATTTGTAAGCGGAATTGTATGCGTAGGACCAAGTGTGGCCAGGCAAGGACTTGACTTTTGTGAATGTGTTACACACACACACACACACACACATATATATATATATATATATATAATATAAAATTAAATACTGTAACTTCTTTTGACGGTAAACTTAAGAAATTTAGAAAGTCAACTTACGAAAGGGTTTATGGAACCCAGTACTTACGTAACTTGGAGGGGGGGTTACTGTATTCTGAAACACAGCCTGTAACATTTCTTTCATTGAATTTCAAGCACAATAATTTGTTAATGTTTTTTACTATAGCTCAATTCTTTACGTATCAGTTTTAGGCACAAAAGAAAATATTATAAATATAAAACTTTTAATACGTTATAACTATTCTAGAATAGAGATATAATAAAATAATTTAAAGTTATTATTAGTATTGAATTATTTTCATCCTTTTAAATTTAATGTATTATGAAGTATCGGGTACCAGTTAAGATATGCTGTGAAGAATTGGAAGCATTTCGTCCATGCATCTTTGCAGTGTTGTGATCAGGATCAGCAGCTAAAAATTTGCAAGGTTTCGGTTTTTATGTCTAACAAGGGCACGGTGTATTTTTCAAGATATCTTCTTATAAAATCTTAGAAACTCTAAAAATGAGAATAAGCGGTATTTCATTTTTATTTAAAATGAAGCAAACCTACGGTTTATTTGTTAAGGATAAATGTGTTGCAAATAATGCCAATAATGAAACATTGAATTTCTTTGCATTTCTGTTCGGAAAGCTCAAAACCCTATCGTTCCATGGCTTTTTTATATACATTTGGAATAAAAATAAAAATAGAGACGATATTTCGCATTTCAGTTAATGAGCTGTTGCCAGAAATGTTTATTTCCAAAACATTTACTTTTTAAAAAATTCTTAATCGAATGTGTAAACACCCTCTGCAATTACGATTTTTCAAGGAGTTTTATACAACATTGGGTGCTTGTATGTGCAAGACTTTAATTCCTATTTCAAACAGAAAAATGAGTCAGTAAGATATACAAATATATATGGATACAAATATACTTGTTTTCAAATAAAAGTTTGGAAAGAATGGTAGAAGGAGATGGCTAGCTATAAGGAATAAAAATATTCAGTGGTGGAAAACACAGAACGGAGTACTTTAAGATTATGTTAAAGATAGCAAAGCACAATTCAGCCTAACATTTATAAAGTTTGCACAGGGTGCTAGACCTGGAATAGAAGGTATTGGTGGTCGAGCATTTACATGTTAGTAACCGATTAACAGAGCATTAGTCTTGAAAGATGCTGTCTGAAGTTTTCAGGACCAAGATTTTATGGGAATCACTGGGAGAAAACTTTAAGCCATTGTTGAAGAATTAATATTAAATTCAATATAATTTCAACGTTCCTTAAATTCATAACAAAAACAAAGAATTTTATTTTCGCATAAATGGGAACATTTCTTTTTTCTTTTTCTACACACCAACGTTTACTTGTGAGAAAGAGTGGATTTTGTGTAGGATTATGAAGTACCGAAATTCAATGCAAATTAAAAGAAGCAACCAATACAGATTTTATGCTTCACCAAAAGTACTATCTGCTTCGTTTAAATACGTAAAATTTACGATGACATTAAAGCTCTTTATGATTACAGGTTTATGTTTTAGAATAAAGATGAAATTGTTTTCAGAAACAGTAATTAGAAAGAAATTTCCAGAACACTGGGAAAATGTCATCACTAATAACTAACTAATAAAATGCTGATTTCAATAAAACTAAGATTCCGGTAAAATAATTTACACTGCAGTAATTTTAAATAAGGAACGATTTGTAGCTAATTTATTTTTGTGAATTATTCAACATATCAAACTGTCGGTCAGTCTGTCGGTTTATAAATTACCATGATGTTACGCAAGTTTGTGTTTGATTTTGTTCTAATCAAAAACGATGGAAAAATAAAGTGAAATTTTAAAAATGCTTACAGCAAAAGTTATGCATTAAGCGAAACAAATAATTATTTTATCTAGTCTTCAGCATGTTTGATCACCTGAATGAAAAGGAAAACAGTAACTCTTTTTCTGTTGCGTATGGGAAAGTTTTAATGAAAGCCTCAATAGGGATCAGTTGCATATGTGCTTCTCATAACTTATATATTGGAGCCATTCAAGTTTACAGACCATTATTCTAGAACTAAACGCTTTTCGCAAATCAGCTATATCTAGCATTTCAAATTTAGTATAAAAGTACTGCTCATCTTTTTCCATTCTCACTCTTAACAAAATCATTATAAGTTATTAACATGAATTCCTCCAATTTTATAGCTGAATCATTTCCTTTACTTAGCCATAGGTAAAAAACAACATTTACTCGAAGTGATACAAAACTGAAAACATAAATTATATGAATTAAAATCGAATTTATTTTAAAATGAAATGACAATTATATACTTCAGCTTTCCAGAAAATACAAGTGTGTGCGCTTTTTGATACAGAGAATATCACCACTTTTCCGATTTGAATGCTTAGCTTCATCGGTTATATTAATATTTTAATTTGATTTCACACTCTACGACTGAATGTTAAAAATAATGTGAAAGAAAGATAAAGATCTCAAACAGAAAATTAAAATATGGCGTATAAAATGATACACGTATTCTCAGAAATAAAAAAACCGAAAATAAATGTTTTAGCACTCAATAACTAGGCAAATATTCCGTGCAATGTTAAAATAATTATGTTAATTGAAATGCTTCGTTTAATTTAAAATTTCATTGATGCACATGAAATAATCTGTACATTAAATGAATAGTTAAAAAAGTAAAAAGTATTATAAATTTTAGAATTTATTAATAAACGAGTGAAATAAAAATGACTTAATTAAAAATGTAAGTTCAGCAGTTACCTCGCCATGATTTTTTAAGAAAATGAGTGTTAACAGGTAAGCAGTTCCGACTAGAGTAAAGAAAAATGTTAATCTTTCAGAGTAACAGGTTCAAGTATTAAACTAGCAATATATTTATTATTCTATTAAATATTAATAAAAACTTCTGACTCAAATGACATAAATATAACCTCTTTCTCATACATGATACTGAATGACAATATTTAAAATTTTGATGCTGCAAAAACGTTTCATTTATTATGTAAAAATATTCAAATCTTTACAAAATTTATTCGCATATTTATATTTTTTATTTTATTTGAATATTTAAAAAAAATTACATTATACCATTAGTGCGTGTTTGCTTTATACAAATAACTGTATGTAATAAAAATAAATATAACACGCGGACACTGAACTTGAAATACAGTTTACACAAGCTATACTTTTATTATTTAATTTGCTTGAGAGAGAGTATTGGTAACGACAGCTTCACTGATTAGCTGGGAAAGATGTTCATAAGGAAAGTGCGCGAGATAATGAGAAAAGCAAAGGGATGAAAATGTTCTTGATCTGTGCAATCTAGAGATGTGCAGTTATTATATAAGGGTGCTGAGAGAAAGTAAATAGTAAATGTGATGCATGCAGAGTTGCCGTCGTCAATCCACTCATTCCCAACTGTGTTAATTGCAGATCGTGTTAAAAGCAGGCAGCTCAGAAAAGAAGTAAAAGGTTTAGTAAGTGGAAGCAGTTCACACAACTGCAACAGAAAAGCAGAATAGTTAGTAACAAGTGCAAAAGACATTCGCTTAAAGGTAGGCTGGAATATAAAATTATATAAATTGGTGCACTTCCGTGGGGTCACATTCATGATAGAAAGCAAGTGAATACGAAACAAATATTTATATTTTATGACTGGCTGTTCAAAAGTTTTACATACTTGAATTTGTGAAAAATCTAATACATGGAACACAAATCAGTTGCGTTTGTCTAGTGCTTTCCATAAATACGCAGTTTAATTCTTAAATTAATATATGTTCAATACAGCAGGATTTGATCCAACTATTTACAAAAGCTCATATGAGTGTTATCTGTTAAATACTGCATATATTACTATTATACACTGAATATATATCTAAGCAGAAGAAAAGTAACTAGCGCATGATTACTCACTACTATACAAGATTTTCGAGAAAAATTCGAATGAAAAAAAATTATTATGCAATATCCAGGGGAAAAAAAAAAAAAAACTTTACTCATAAATCTGATTAAATAAAATTAAGTCTTTAATTTACCTGTAACCTGTTTGAAAAAACGTATTAATGTTAGTATTATACCATTTCACTATCGGAATACCTTTTACGACACGAAGCTTTGCTATTAGCTCCAGAGGTTACGAAAAATCCCTTAAACGAGGACAAGTAACCGATAAAGAAACAAATCCGGAATTCAGAAACAAGTCTAACACTTCACTAATTTTGGAAAAGTCGAAATTAGAGAAGATCCCAAGGTCCAGTTTATAAAGAGACAACTAAAGAAAACCAGCAGAAGTTACAGATACCGCAGGTATGAAGAACTTAATTTCCAACATAAATAACGTGAGAAAAATCATTGAAGACTTATAAGTCTCCACTTAATAAACTGAAGATCACCATACAAGTTACAGAATTAATGGAGAACTTTGATAACAATAACTAATTTTGTTAAACATTTACTTGCTTTTTTACAGATGAAGATAGTTCTGGAATTCTTATCTAGTGAACGGTGCTACAAACATCCTTTAATACGTGATATGCACACATGAAAGGCCAATCGAAAAACTTCAGATGCATTCAAGTGTGTAATACTGATCAGTTACTACCTTATGTGATGAAGGTATAGCAGCATTTCTCTTTGTTTTTAGTGGAGACCACTTTCATAAATTATAATATTCTGCGGACGTCTTATCTCATTAGAAAGCAATGTTTTTAGCATATGTATATGCACAAGTTTGCCTGCCAGTGTACTTATATTTTTAAAATGCAGTGAACTAAAATTCATTTAATTTTATTTTGGTATTAATCAGTTACGTTAATAGAAGAAAAGTTATATTAATTTCTAATAATTCAAGGTTATCAGAGTTTGGATAATCTGAATTATATTAACTAAAATAAATGTTGGCACTCACGTTAATGAGATAGATAAGCCTACCGATTCTTGCACAGCTTGTATGTTTGAATGCATACTGGTAAGCTTAAGTCTGAGGTCGGCATATAGTACATCGAAGTCAATTTCAGTCCTTTATTTTTATTTGAGTTAATAGTGAAAACTTCCTAACACTGATATGTAGGAGCAAACAAAATTATAATTTTAAAGCACCATTCCATATTTAACTATAATCCGCTTTCACTGGTAAAGAATAGAAATTACCATAGGTTTTCTTTGGAATTTCGTCATAAGTCCGAAATCATTAGGCAGTTCAATTAACTGTTTATTTTCATTCAATGACAGTTTGTTGTTTTCAAAATCTCAGTGAAAAGGATTAAGAACTCATGAAAAATTATTATATGTGCGACTCGGAAAATAAGTTTTAAATTGTGATTTCAAGCAAAAATGGTGTGATTGTGATTTCAAGCAAAAACGTATTGTCTCTTGACCAATTATCAAACAAAAATAGAGTTTCGAGATGCGAACATATGGCATTCATAATTCTTTCTCAATAATGATATAATTTTCTACTAAAATGATTTTAAGTTGGTAAATAATGAACAATTTTTTGTTTAGGCAATTAACTCACAAACCAAGTTTCCTTTCAAGCCCTTTTTATTTATCATGGCCATTGAAAATAGTCGAAGAATTATCTGTTAGACAGAAAATTAATTCATTAAGCTTTGAGAATACGTTGAGATTTGAGTTGATTGAGTTTCGAGGAAGATATGCCAGTGCACTTACGCACACGTCATCAACACGAAGTAATATAAAATTTTGTTAATTTCATTTACAAATAACAGGATGTTTGCAAATCTAGGAGAACCACAAAGGACGGCTTAGAAGACTACAGTTTGAGAAACGCTAGGATATAGGATATTATATGACATACTTGATATAACTATGGCAAGCAGGTAATATGGATGCAGTAAACGTTCCCATCGTATATACTGTATTAAGAATTAATATTTTTCACTCTCATGAAAGGTGCATTCTTTGATTGAAAATGATGTTTATTTTAACAACTCAATGGTAATAAAGTGACATGTTGTGCAATACGTGCCTTTATTTCAATAAAGTAGATGTAAATAATATGACAAGAAGAGAGAAAATTTAAATAAAACGGAAAGAATGGATAGAGTTTTTATTGCTCAAGAACTATGGTAACTGATGAAAGCCCGTATCTCATTGAAGCTCACTTAAAGGTCTACGTAGGAATTTGTGAAAAGAGAAAAAAGAGAGTGGACATTTAGTACAGTTTTCTCCACTTTTGAGGTACCATGAATTACACTGTAGAGAACAACCTTTGAGCACAGGTAGCGTATTTCTCGGGTATTAAAGAGTGGCCCTCAACTATAACAGCGGTAAATGAAATGAAAAATAGAGAAAGCAAACTAAAAATGAGGAAGAATCTTTTTCGCCACGTCATACTGCCGAATTTCGTTCGAAATTTTTAAGACGCTTTGGATATGCTCTCCTGTTTTATAATTGATGAAAAAAATTAAGACTTCGATTGGTGAATTCATTCCTTTTCGGAAATTTCTATGTTAATATTTCACAAGTTCTGAAAATATCTAAAAATTTTAAAAACGGTTATATATATAATATGAGTACACATTACAGGAATAGAGAGGTTATTTATATGTCCAAACTGCTCAAAATAAAGCTATGAAGTCAAAAACAGGATATTAAACTTTTTAGATAAACAAATCTCTTGCCCATAAGGAATGCTTATTGAAGATATCTCTTCAAATAAGTTTGATTTTCTGATCATTCGACCGAGAAGCGAAAGTGAATCATGAAGGCATACAAAAATTGGACAGTCAAAAAAATAGCTGAACACGTTACAAAGTTCTGCGGTGTAAGAAAGAAAGGACGAAGAATGTATATTAATATCTTACCGTCATTTCGTATCATAAGATCATTGTGTGTACAATTTCTGAGCCTAGACCCAATGTTGAATGTTTAATGCAATGCTCAACCTTCTGTTCATCTCATCCTGATTAATTTCCCACATTTTAGCTGGCTTCATTTAAAATATTTTGATGTTTACGACTTACCTCTTGACCAATTATTGAGAAAGAGGCCATTTCTAATTTATTTAAATATCTAAAACAGATTGGTTATTATTATTTTATTTGATTTAATGTGGGTTATCATGTTTTAATGTTCCTTTATTAAATACCATGCTTTTGTGATTTTACCCGGTTTTATAGTTGTATTCATTTGCTGAGTTTCAATCGCGTATTCATCTTAGCATCGTTTTGCAATCATCAGTTCATTGGTTTTAACTAATTAGAATAATACTTGTATAACTTGTATTTGGAGCAGTATAATCATTTTTGGGTTTTGCATCAGCAATTATACTAACCAACCATTCACAAAAGCAAGGGGAGCTATTCATTATACAAAGTTTATATGGTATTTAGTGAAACAGTATATATTTAGAAATCATTTATTTCTAGACAAGTATTTTATTACTTTCGAACCACAACTCTGTGGCCTTTATTTTTCGAGACCATCAATAGTACTTTCCATCTTACTGGAACTTGTTACAATTATATTATTTAAATTCTGCTTCGGATAAAAAGCATGTTTTAAGAAAACTTATGTTTTAGTAAAGTATTTTAATAAAGTTAACTTTAAAATGCATTACATTTATTTATATCCCAGAAAGAGAATGCATTTTTCGTTCCTTAATGAGAACTAAGCCTCGGAGACCGACAAACGGCCAGAAGTTTGGAAAAGTCTTTCTTACGGTTGTGTGTTGAAGGTCTGGAAGGAGAAAATTAAAAATGATTTCCGTTGCAGGAGGTTATGGAGCGGCAGATACAAAGAAAAAACTTGAGGACTGACGATGTTTAGTGTTCCTTGAACTATGATGCAAAGAGAGTACGCTATACATTGTTTCGTGAGAGAAGTTTTGTCGGGTGTGTTGTATTTCGGAAAATTTCTCACAGCGAACAAAAGAAGAAATACTTATATCGTCTTTCTTGAGGTTGTAAAAAGTGTGAAGCTCTTGTATTGAATTATTTTGTTGACATAGTTGATTCTAGAAAGGTTGGCAGACTGGTAATTGATCAACTAACGTGCAAATGAAGAGTGATGGATGAATCTTAATTTTTTTCTTTCCGGCTTGCTGCCCTTGCTAGGAGTGATTTCAGTTTATAGATGAAGTGTCCAGTTCTTAGTTTTACAAAATGATTCTTGTAAGTTTAACAAAGAGGGTCGTCACTGGCTGAAAGGTGTGCATGGAGTATGAAGGAGGACGAACGAGTTTTAGCGAAGATATCTTCGAAAGAGGAAACAAGTGTTCATTTTTCCCCCGCCTGTTGCTCTTTCTAGGAAAGATTTCAGTTTTTAGACGCAGGTAAAGTGTTCCAGTTTCCAGATTTTAAGAAATGATTCCTACAAGTTATAAATAGCGAAAGATCACTGACTGAAAGATGTTTTCGTGGTGTGATGGAGAAAAAACGTATTTTTGCGAAGATCTTTTGAAAAGACCAAGCGGTAAAAATTCTTGCTGTGCTTTGATGTAAAGGTTTCTGTTTGGGTTTGTGATGATTAGGTGATGCGGGTACAGATCTTCAAGGGAAGACCAAGAGAAAAGAGATCCTGTCCTACTATGAAGAAATGACTGCAGGCACTGAAAACAGTTCCTCTTATGAACTATGTCGAACTGTGGGGAAGTTAGTATTCGTACGAAATATAGCTAACAGTGTGGAAGATAGTGTTTCTATGAACTGTATCGAACCGTGTGAAAGTCTGGGTACATAAAAATTTGAACTATAGGAAATTACTTTGAAGCCGAAAAGTTGTAAGTACTTTTCACCTCTTTCATGCATGAGTGAATGATTATGTAAATTATAAGTAAATCTGAAATACATAGTCAGGAGTTTATTTTAATTTTAGGGATCTTCTTTATGTGTATGTTAATGAAATACTTAATGGCTAGTATAAAACAATGAAATTGTGTAGCTAAGAATAATTTCCGTCCACTACAGTAAAGTAAGGAAATTAAAAAATATCGTTATATAAACCCAACTCGGGTATGGGTAATTGCGGGTGCATTTGTACATTAATGTCAAATTTTCATTAAGGAAAAGATTAAAAACTTAGTATTTTATTATCAAAATATGTGACGTAATTGTTAAGGACTTCAAGGTTTCTTATTTTGCATTTTATACATATATTTTATCCTACACAGCAGTTTATGTACGTTGCATAAAGAGTTGTACTTGGCCCAAAATCAGAGCATGCGTTCAGATTTTTAGTACGAGTAAGAAACATCGGATGCATCATATTTTATCCGCAAATATCAGGATTAAATAATTAAATAATAATAATAAATAAAAAATAAATAAATTCTAGCTTCAATATTTATTTCCGCCGGTTTAAAGCGCTATGTTTGGGTTAGAAAATAATGCTACGAAAATTTTCTCATGAAACAACAAAACATATGAATGAAAAGATTATAAGAAAATATAGATTTCATACTTCGAAGAAAAACTTCTTATTATTAATTTCAAATGAACTATATTCAACTTAAAAAATAATGAAAGGGTTGCTACTCTAAATTTATAAGTCAAATAAAAAGTTGAGATTTCCTGTAATTACAAAATACTTAAAGTTCTTTTATTTACTGACATCATATTAGGCAAAATTTAATGCATTTGTTTACATCAGATATTCAAATCAAATTCAGATTTTGATAAAAATACATTGCCATTTGAGCGAAAAAGGAAACAATGCATAGCGAGAAAGAGGAAAACAATTCTTTAAGATTATAACGAGGCATTCATTAATAGAATGTTTCGGCTGCTTATTAAAAATGTTGATATGCTTTTTGCCAAAATAATCTCTTAGTGATTAAAAGGGAACTTAAATCGTTTTTAAACACTAATGATAGAACCAATGATTTAATTCCAATATTACAATAAAAAAAAGACGATTGTATTCCTTTTAATATATTTGCATTACATGGAGGCATACAAAATATTCTTTAATGACTGAATTATTTTGCAACACTGTTTCGAAAATTAGAAAATTTAGTTTTCAGTGAAATAAAAGGCATAACTACTACAAGCTTATATTACATAGCAAATAAATAATGAGAAAATTCCACGATGCTTTTAAATACTTGCAAGTCTAGATAAAAATTATATCATTAAAAACCAAAGTAAAATATAAAATCACATACAGTATAAAATTAGCAATTACAATTAAAATTTGCGAATACAAATACCTAAACGTTCTTAATTATAGATACTAAGTATTGGAACTACAGGCTTTATTACTTAAAAATATTAATCTTAGATTCGTAAATAAAAAAGTTTCTCAAAGTAAGCGAATGTTATGAAAACAGTTTCAGCATTTTTGGAAGAAGGGTTATTTAGTAAATCAAACCTATGTTTTCGAATAGTTTCCTAAAAGTACAAGCACCATTTAAAATACTCATAATACGTTAATGATATTAAAAATAAAACTTACCAGAAATTTAAGAAAACGAAATTTGCAGAGGATGTACTGACTTAAGTTATTTTTCATGCTTCTCGCAGTTTAAATTCAAGACATTTGGAATAAATTTAAGGAGAAGCTATGTAAGGTTTTTTTTAAACAATTGGCAGTTTCTTCTCGAGTAACACACGATACTGTCTTAGCTTTGTAGATAATAAGTATTTATTTAGTATTCTTCACGAATTTTATACGCACAGGTAACAGAACTATTTCACATGTTAAAACTTATTAAATATCTTACTGAAATTATTGCTGGGCCATGCAAAAAGTTTTATTTTTAAGGAATCATTCTACTCATACTTTTGAAACGGTTCTCATAAAAACTTATCGTATTTCAAGAATCTATAGTTGAGAAGACTAAATATTATCTCCACTGTTCTGCATACATGCAGATAATAAATAAGCAGACACAACACAAACTTACGGTTTTGAACAGTATACAATTATATGAAGTAACTGATGCATACAGTTGTTTCTAAATCATTGCTCTGATAAATCTTTATACACAGTATAATATCTATGATCTTGTCCCAATAAAGCATAATAATCTTTGTTAGAAATGTTGATTACTGGAATTTGTTAAACTAATGTACTTTTCAGAAGAAGTTAAAAATATTGTTAACCATTTTAAATATTCATGACTAAGCTATTAAAATGCAAATTATAACTACAAATATGCAATATGTAGCTGTAAATTTACATATTGCTTTAGAATTTATTCACTAGCCTTAGAAGTTTTCCCTAACAAAAGCAGTAATGTATAGATAGGAGTACTCTAAGTTATTGGGCTGTTCAGAAAGTAATTTAATTCGTTCCCAACAGAGGGCTTAATTGTACTTTTTCACAGTCAACTTCACATTTAAGACGCATAATCATGATATATTTTGACAGCTGATATAGCAAAGCTTGTTTATGAAAAAGTCCGATTGATTCTAGAAAGTAGTTTTTGGTTGGTGCCCTTTAAAATATGGAAAGTGAAAAGCAGCATTTTCGGCATATTTTACTTTTTTACAATCGAAAAGTAAAAATGCTATTCAAGTAAGAAAAAAATGATCCGATATGTATGGAGAAGATTTACTTACAGAACGCTAGTGCCAAAACTGGTTTGCAAAATTTTCGATAGGGCAAATTTGATCTTGAAGATGCACCACGTTCTGGAAAGTCAGTTGAAGCTGATGAAGACACAATAAAGGTATTAGTTGATGCAAACCGGCGAATAACAACTCATGAGATCGCTGAGAGATAAATTTATCGAATTCGACCATTCATGGTCTTTTGAAATGCCTAGGTTTAATCTCTAAGTTCGATATATGAGTTCCTCGTGTTCTTAAGCTCTCCATCTTCAAGATAAAAATTGCCGGATCGAAATTTCGCAAACCAGTTTTTGCACCGGCGTTCTGTCAATATATCTTCTCCATACACATCGGAAAACATGATAATTGTTTTCTTGCTTGAGCAGCATTTTTACCTTTTCGATAGTAAAAAAGTAAAATATGCCGAAAATGCTGCTTTTTTACTTTCCATATTTGAAAGGGCACCAGTCAAAAATTAGTGCGTTGAACCAATCGAACCTTTTTACGAACAAACCTTACTAAATCAGCAGTCAATATATATAATGACTACGCGGCTTAAGTGTGAAGTTGGCTGTGAAAAATGCAATTAAGCCCTCTGTTGGGAAAAAAACGAAATTACTTCTCCAACAACCCAGTTTATAGTCGAGGTAGATAATATATGACATTAAGAGATTTTTCATTAATTAATATATTAACCAATTATATAAATGGTTTAAATCTTAATAAAAATTGTTGCCATCAAAAAGTTATGAAACGAACGACCAATTTAGATTTTAATGATGTCCTTGTGTTAAGGATACGAATTGAAAAGGTCGCTTCAGAAATGCCAACCGAATCGAACTTGGGTTTGATAATGATTGCTTCTTATTTGTGGTATAACCTCAGGGCGTGCTGAAGGCAAACGATTCTTTGTAACATACTTGATATCAACTGTTGTACTGATAATGCCAAAGGAGCTGGGAGCTGTTTTTAAAAGAAAGGTTTTTTAAAACATTTTTCTTCCTAGTTTTCTAGCGCAGTCTGCAGCAGTTTCTTCGTGATTGGTTTTGGATCGAAAAGATCATTTCTTTGTTTCGAGACACTTATAATCTTCGCCTAAATTTTAAAACAATGATAAGGGATCACAGTTGCTCAATACCCTGAAAGATTTTTCTTGGTCTTTAAAAAAAAGATTCGTTCAAATAACTTACAAAACTAAAAAAATTAGGTTATTGAAAAGTTCACTAGAAGCGATAGTTTACACGTCTTCTAAATAATATTAATAATTACCCCCTCCCAAAAAAACCCTAAGGGTAAAAATAACGCAAATTATTTTGCTTACAAATTACTTTAGTTCGTCAGCACCTAATTCACCAAATTTTTTCTCCCCGTTTTTAAAAGTAAACAAACGTCTTATTTCATTCACGTTTTTAAAGGCGGAAAGAAAGCCTTCCACATATTTTATTTCATAAGTAATTGCAATTTAACCGAGAGGGTAAAATGTAAGTGATACTGATCATATGAGCTAAGACATGAGGATTTTTAAAGCCCTGGTTTTTATATAGACCATTCAGTTTTAAAGAAAAACCGCTTATAGACATAGCACGAAAACAATGCAAGATTTGTAGAGATAAGCAGTTAACTTTTAAGCAGTTGAACTGAACACCTTATACATCTGACATACACATAAAAAGAGAGAAATTGAACCTATCTTATAGTTTATAAACACAACAAAGATTTGGTCTCGGAATAAAGTTAAGGCTCACTTTCTTTGTAATCATACATGCCAATTCATCTGATGGCGAATAAAAGTTTTCTAAGGAAGCTATGTTATGTTGAAGTGTAAATTAACAGAAACGCTTTTATTTTTATTCGCAAACATTTGTTTTCGGCTTTTATTTTCCACTTGCAGTTTCCATGTAATTGAAACTATAAACCATGCTATAATTCTTAATAAAAAAGTTCCATTAGCAGCATTTATCTTATGGCATAACCCCGAAGTCTGAATCATCGCAGTTTTAAAATTTCCTTCAAACGCAACACGATGTGCATTACAATAATATCCTCTACTTTTGTGATAGCTTGGGCCACTCTAAAATGCTGAAAAATATGTTTGCAAAGTTCATTTGTTGCATTTTGTACCGATTGATCCAGGAATTAAAATAAATAAAGGGTAACCAGATCCGAGTCGACAACCCAAAAGGGCATGGAGGATTCTGCTTTCCTCAGGGATCATTTAGAAGAACTTAAGCTTCAGCTTTTGAATACAGGGGAACTGTGTATTTTAAAAGTATGGCGAAAATGTAGACTGATTTTTTAGCAATTCATTCAACCGTAGACTCAATTTAAAAATTGCATTTCCATAATTCCGAAGTTAAAAAAGAACCTGCATAATCAGCACATAATCTGGCAATTTGCTCAGGGATCTGCACATGGAACTTACACAACTCTAGACTGAAATAAAATGAAATATTATGATCTGTTCATAGGTATTTGCCAAAAGTATATGATTAAAATATGTCTTGAAACTGAAATAGAAAGCCGAAAAAGGTTTTACTTCTTTGGAAACATTTATGCGAATGCACATATTTTCACAAATGAATTACATAAATTTATTACTGTATTCTAAAAAGTAAAAATGAGGAATAAGCATATTGAGCAGCATATCTTTCTAGTAACATAGAAAATAATATGTGACACAGAGTAATCAATAAAAATTAATTAGAGGAGTTAATATCCCCATAGTTGAATATAATATTTCTGTATGCATTTTGATTCATATCAGAGTAATATGCACATGGAACACATACGCATATATCTTTGTTACCTTTGTTTACGTTATTTTTAAATAAAGTACAATTATATTGGTTTGATTTCTCCTCATACGAAAAAACATAAAAAAAGATCCGCTACAAATTACTGAGTAAAGATCTGTCCATAATAGGTAGTCAGCAAAGTAGAGCTCAAGGGAGTAGTTTAGAGTCGTGATTCACCAACTCATGTTATGACCAACTATGGGGCAAAAAGGCTAATATGTAAAATATTAATAAAACAAAATTATTTATAACATCCTCTTAAGATTATAATATAATTAGAAAAAAATTACAGTTTTTGTTACCTTGTAGAGAGATTAGGTATTTTTGGAATCAGGCAAGGTGAAAAATGAGCAACGCCTTCGCCGGGAATCGAACCGCGGACCTCTGGAATACGCGCCCAGATTGCAGACCACCACACCACGAAGGCATGCTAGGAAGGCGGGGGGGGAATACCTTATAACCTAAATCATACAAAATTATTTAACGAGTCTAACAGACCTTTTAATACATTTTATTTTGATTTATTTTAAATGTTAAATCAATGATAAAGTGCTTTAGCAGCCAGATAATAAAAGATGGTCAAAGACTGCTTTATTTCAATGAAGTAATTATTATCTCATATGTTTATTCACGAAGAGTACACAAACTGTTAACATACGAATATGCCAACTCAGTATTTGAAAACACTGGAAAATATCCAGATGTTTAATTTAATTATGTGTTTTGAAGCTAACGATTTGAAACGCATTTTAAAACTTTTATTTTGGAAATAAGGTAAGATGTTATTTTTATAGATTTAAAATAGCGAATTTAAGATTCCAACAATCCAATCAATAGGATATTATAAGACTTATTATTATGTTCTAATTTTAGGATTTCCATTCGGTGAACTGTTTCGATGTTAGTTTTAAGATATTATGAGACGAAAGATTTCTAAGGCATCTCCCGGTAGAATGGTGCTATCACCGGAGTGCCTTGGTTTGTAGATTTGCCTCCACAGAAAAATTGTTACTTTCAATTATATCAATTCGAACTGGGCTGGAGATCCGAAACGTGTACACAAAGTCCGAAGGTTACACAAATAAGTTTATACTTCGGGAAATTAATTGCGAACTGGTGACATGAGAGTAAATAACATGATATTCAAAGGCACTTACGAAAATACGGAGCAATATAACATAATTTACAATACACAGATACAGAATATTACGAGAAACAGACTAAACGAGGTGCTACCAGAGTATCACCAATATTAGAAATTAGGTGCAGATCGGAAATAAAAAAACATACAACGAAAAGATAGAAAAAAATACATTAGTTTTCATTTAAACATGATATATTGCCTCTAAAATGTCTTCCTTCAGAATGTATAAAAAAAAAAAAAAAAAAAAAAAAAAACACGAACATTTTTTGCTTATAGAAGGCCGAACGTCATCCATGTGTCCTGTGATGATTTTAATTATGTCGAATATAGAATAATCTCTAAAATTCATATTTACTTCATGAATAATGCTCAAAATTCAATAAAAGTTGCAGACTTGCTGTTCGAGGCATTTTTCTTCCGAGTTCTGTTCTGCTGGATATTTCTGTTCTTAGATTTGTTAGCTCTATTGGAATTCGTCCGAGCATGCAGTTTTTCCCTGGGCAAGTTATTTCGAATTAAGCTTAACATTCACAAAACAACTATATCAGCACCATTTTTAACTAGAAGAGAAATGCAATCCACTTTAGGATTTTCTAGGAGAAGCTTTCGTATGCTTGCTTATTAATTACGAAGCTTTTCAAAGTTCAGCGAGTTCTTTGAAAAAACAACCACATTAACGAAATCGTTGTAATCGAATTTTCTTTTGTCCAACACATCTTTCAGAATTTTATTCCTATCCAAAGAATTCATGTCTAATTCGCTACACGAATCTTCTTCTCTTTCATAAACTAAATCACAAAGTCGTTGCTAGCCATAATTTAGCACATTGAATTTAATTTTAAAATTGTTGACTGTTGTTCTATCAATTTTAATTTTGTTCAAATCTCAAAATTTCAATATTTTATGAAATATAAGCCACGGTATCATAAATTTTATATCAAAATGTGTCTTATATCCCAGTATTCACTTATATCCCAGTATTCACTTAGGCATATACTGGGATATAAATTCTATTCTTACTGATTCAATTTATACGCAGTTTATTATCTTTCCCAGTTTCCCTTAGAACGTTCTGCACGAAGATATAAGCAGATAGTCCCCTTAAGCAGATAGTCTTCTACTGATTTGCCATAATTAAATAAACCAATCATTTCGCATTTTTCCATTATAAATGGGCACATGCAATTTTATTAGCTACTTTTCTATATAAAATGCACAGATTAAATTTATTGAGCTATACGATCAGATACGAAGTTAAATCATTTTAATTGCTGAATACCCCTAAGAATAATTTTCTCAGCAATGCAGTGTGGAAAATATTTGAAAAATGTTGCGCAGTAGTTTGTTTTATGCATGTTGCTGTAGATGTTAACATCGTTTTAAACAAACATTAATATCGTATATTATTATCTACTCTTGAAGAGTCATTTAAAAGTAATGAGCTTTTAGGTGTGTACTGAAACGTCCTGTCTATTGTTTACTTCTCTGTTGTCAGCAACAGTATATATTCCTAGACAAAACATGGACTGTTTCTTCAATAATTCCGTGTATAGACATTATTAGTCACGAAAAACATCGAAATAAATATAAGTGTCGCATGCAATGAGCTTTTTATCCATTAATTAATGAATAAAAACCTTTCAACATGCTTATATTAGCATGCGAAAATAATAGTTTTCTCTGAATACCTAGTGTTAAGAGATACAGAAAGCGTTTGTTATGAAAACATTATATTCTTGTTGCTTGAAAATTTCTTCTTCTTGTTCAGTAAATGGGCAGCTTAAATATTCTAATTTTTGTAATCCAAGTTTAACTATGGCCACGTGCATTATTGTTATACAAAACTTAGCAATCTATATATATAAAAAGAAGAGTCTGTTTGCGTGTCTTTTGTTCGTGCTACGCATAAGCTAATAGACCCAGGTCTACGAAATTTGGTACATAGGTGCAGCTAAACAAGAGCCAGTGCACCTCGAAGCGAGTTTTTCAAAATTCAAATGAGTTTTTTTTTATTTACGTTTTTTTGATGAAATCGCATCAAATCGATAATTCTCTCTCATTATATCAGAAACAATGAGAAGCAGCTGATTTGTTGCTTTAGTTATCCGTAAAGAAATATACATGGAAAGCATATAATGTTACTAATTTAATTTCAATAACACACATGACATAATATCTTTCTATTTCACTTTAAAATAATATACTGAATAAGTATCAGATTGAATTACATCTGACATTTTTGTGCAGAGAAATTAAGTACACTACAGCATCTGATATATGGAAGCAGCTAAAAGTAGATAGTTCGTTGATTAAGGCACGCAAGAGCTACTGCCCCAGGTAAGAAGGTCTTCGTGGAGGACTGGCTAAGGAAAAGGTTTTCGTTCTTATGGGTACATTTGGTGGAGAAAACGCCCAGACAGCGAGCCCGTTTCCCTGGATTTGAATTCAGATTGAATTATCAGTGTTCATCTTAACCACTCGACCACTCATGGCCTAGCACGTAACACCTACCCATCTACAAAACTAAAAGCATAAATAATCAATATAGATAAGTGGTCAATGTCTTTTGATTGCTTAGTAATCGTGCCTTCACTGATGTTTGAAAAATGAAATTTGCTGTTTTCTGTCTTGAAACCACTCTTTAGAATACAATTTATATACTGGTGTGCCAAAATTTAAGAATGAGATGGGATTTCTAAAGTGATGTCGTGAAGAAACGTTCTGCATCAAACCAAATCGCAGAATAAGATCTCTAAGATGTGAAAATATGGGACAAGTGACAAAAACCATCCAAACAAGAAACAGAAAAGATAGTTCCGAGCACAGCTGGAGAGAAGACAGAAACGTGCATGTGATAAATACATGGCAAGAAAATCCATTCTTTAGAAGCGTACAGAATCACCTCTGACTGAGATACAGAAATAACGTCTACACATGCTGAGGATAAAGTTGCCAAAGAGCTGTTGAAGCATAGTGATCCATTCTTATTGCAGCGCGAATTTAACCTGCGAATCGTTGCTGGTGGCCGGTCACGTGCTTCCAAGCACCTCGCGAGAAGGTCTCACACCCGTTCTATAGGAGTTAAGTCTAAGGAACTTGTAGGTCATTCCAAGCATTGAATATCTTTACTCTTCAACAGATTTATGACAACTATTATACGATGAGGTGTAGGGATATCGCTATGAAGAAGTCATGATCCACAGTACCTCTAACAGATGTACCTGAGGCAAGAGAACCTGAAGCAAGGTGCAATAGCGGACATCTGTGACTGAACGTCTTTGGCAGAAGTCAAGTACGACTATCAAGCATGATGCCTGCCCAAATGAGCACACTGACACATCTAAAAGGTCACTTTCGATGATGTTCGAGGGGTGATTGCGTCTTCCCTTCTCTCTCCAGATGTGTATACGTCCAAAGTAGCTCGTCGGACTAAATTGACTCTCAAACGAAAGAAGCATTCGACCCTACTTCTGTCGTGCCCAGATCTTTGTTCTCGGAACCGTGGAAATCGTAACAACACTGGTAACAACGTAAGGTGGTAACAGCACTCACCGTTAAATGTGCCTCACGATGTTGTCCGTATTATCAATCAGTAGACAAGGCAGAATGAGATGCAGCCAATAAATCATCGGATGGTGAATTAATTGTTTATGCCACATATCCTGCTAAATCTTTGAGAGTTTTAAAAACTTTCGCTGAAATAACAGCAACGTTTTCAAAACGATCCAGTGATTTACAGTTACCAGAGGCTTTTATTATCACATTACTGCTCAATTGGCTTATACTGAATATTATGAAATTCCTTTATGTGACACATCAATTAATAACGAGCGTAAAAGAGTAGGTCAACCAAGAGAAAAGACTAACATAGAAATAGTACAAAAATAAATAACTCATTTTTAAATTAAATACACTTACATTTTCAGCTTTTGAAAGAGTTTGAAACGCATCTTTGCAAATGAAAAAATTCTGATCGTATTCCATAGTAATAATCTATGAAATCTATAACAATCTATGAAAAATGACCTACAAATCAAAATGAAAATTCGAACTATTGCTTCACAACCAAACATGCATATAACAGTTCCATTTGAAAACTGTTCGTAGAAAATTTTACATAAAATTTATAATTGGACTTAAAATTTTAATTAATTGTAACGTTTATAAATTAACAAATTATGTCATAGCTTCTCATTCTAATTTATGCAAGCTCTTCTTTAGTTGTTTAGTTATTAGATTTCCCCTTTTTTTAGATTTTACATAATAAGTTGCTTCAATTGCTGCTTGAGATTAAAAATAATAGAAATATTTTAAATAAATCCTTCTAGTTACTTCTGATTTCTTTTAGATTTCTTGAAGAAGAAATAAATGGAATCAAAAGTAGTAGTTTGCACTATATGATGGTCTCTAGATATTGTTAGAAATGTGCAGCATATTATTCTAAATTTTACGTTATCGTTTTTATTTTATTGCAAAACGATTTTCCTATTTAGTACTATTTTTCCTTTGTAACGTATCTTCCGTATTATCTCCTGTATGTTTTTCTGTATTTTTCTTCTGCAATGTTTTAGTAACATTTACTCTTTATTATGTCTATTTATTTTTCATCTTATTTTAATAAACTTTTGCACTTATTTATTGAACATGTTGCATAATTTTTGATTTTCAGTAATATCTGCAATTTTATGTGCTTGATTAATTTTTAGTAATTGTTATTTTGTGTAAATTATGTAAACAGCACTAACAGACCTTGATAGCCAATCGATATTTACCACTGCTACAGCGATAGTGTTTGTAAGTAACTTAGTAATATTATGAAAGGTTTTAGTAACAGCACTTTTGAAATCCAAGATCCCGTTTATTTCAGTATATACTAATAGTTCTTTTCCTTTTCGTTCCTGTTTTCCCCATGTGTAACGTGTATACGAGCCAGTTTTTCTTAGAAAGTCCTCCACGAAGGCATTCCTTTCCTTAGGCATATAGCCCTCGAGGCTTTGCCATAATCACACACACACACACCTTTTCGTTCCTCTTCGAAAGCAGTAGTAGATTCAAAGCGGGCTTGGCTTTTTTGCTGCATGAAGCAATCAAAATGAAAATTCGAACTTTTCCTTTTCTTTTCTAAATTTTCCTTTTCTAAATTATATTGCTTAATCTTTTCCTTTCCTAAATTATATTGCTTAATGACTACAAAATGAACTGCACTGGATATTGGCAAGGACTCGTATAAATACAGTCAGCATGAGAGCTTTGCTTTTAATTTAATGAGCTTAGTATGTTTGAAACAGGGGTTCATTTAAGCTGAATTATTCAGGGATTTATCCTGTGATCATTTTGCAAATCAGGGATTCTGTTGCGGTTTTTACTCAATGGAATGTTTATGGTAGCGATTCTCAAATTTTGGGACTGAATCTATGGTATTCATTCATATGTTGAAAGCTTTCAGTTCGATTGAAGTTATCCCTGGATATATTAGTTGTCTATCAAAACTGTTACTAATTGAAAATGCAATTAAAGTGTTTTCTATTTATCTAGCCTACTTACTCAGATCTATATGAGTTATTAATATGCAACAATGCAAAAGAACTTATTGAAAGAATATAGGTAATCCAAATGGGGAGCCGGAATTCAGTGCAGGCATACAGATTTATAAACATAGTTTTCTATTGTGCAGAACTATTTCAATAAATTAGTTATTCATCAGTTATTTTCATACAGCATAATGTGACTGAGTATTAAATCT
This sequence comes from Stegodyphus dumicola, assembly GCF_044657685.1. Lineage (NCBI taxonomy): Eukaryota > Metazoa > Arthropoda > Arachnida > Araneae > Eresidae > Stegodyphus > Stegodyphus dumicola. Next base: position 89,289,564 of record NC_140774.1, on the reverse strand, counting down.
GTCATAACATATTTTTGTCGTCCCTTTGATAAGATAATAGGGAAGTGGGTTGCCATAGCCTTGTGTATGGGGCCAAATCCTGGAGAAAGCATGCATGTTCGTAAATGTAATGTGCCTTTGGCGCATGAGGGCATTTAAAATACCATCAAGCTAAAAATTCAATCGAAAGGTTGTGGAAGAAGAAGAAGGAGGTGGGAGATCATTGGATTCTTCCAAGAAACTTTCCTTCAAAATTGGAGATGGATAAATTTGTACTGTCATCTTTAAGATACCCAAAGCCTAAGCCAACGATAGCTGCAACCTTACGCTCTTCGCTATTTTAAAATTCGTGGACGTAATCTGATGTTACTGTCAGGTAAATGGAATAAGCCACAATCATAAGTGTTTTTATATCTTAATGATGAAAGTTTGAACCGTATCAAACGTTTTCACACCTAAAGTTATTGTTGCTTATTCTGCAAAATCAGTATACAATGCGTGTTAAGCAATTGTAAATTCCACGCTAAGCAACACTTTTAATTAGCACTTCAAATAAAGTACGGTACTCTTAATTCGTTTCTCAAAAGAATTCTTTAATAGATTCCTTTCCTTTTCGACTACCAAATCTGAAAGTGTGTCTGCTATGTGTCTAACGACTTAAATAAACCTACTTTGCCAGTAATCACATAAATTTTGTTCTTTATGATTCGAATAAATTCTTTTCTTTATTGTTTGTCAAGCTGCAATGTCAAGAGAAGATAAAGGAAACTTTAGGTATACGAAGAGATATTTAAGGAAGTAAAATAAATTCTTCAAAAGGAAAACGCATTCAACTAAAAAGTGATAGGAAGATCAATCAGAGTTAGAAAAAGGGTATGGAGAGCGAAGCTCTCCCAATCTACTAAATTGAGCAAGCAGATAAGTAAAAAGATCGAATACGTAATACTGAAGATGGATTGTTTTCATACTATACATAAATGATAGCCTAACCTGATTATCCTGAAGATGAATGTGGTCAATATTTGAAGCCGCAGTGAAATAAAGCAAATAAGGTTTTCAAATCGTTTATAATCATAGAATGCTTGAATAAGTAATCTATAAACGCTCTATTTTGAATATTTTAGGGATACTTTGTGAAATTTAGTAATAAATTAAATAAATCTTGCTATCAATGAAACTTATGTGTGCGATATAGACAATGTACTATCAGTCTCAAGCAATAGTGGTATCAATCTCGCAAACGTAAAAAATTCTCTTTGCTATCTATTATAATTTGCTCTTCACAGAACATGCATTTAGTACGGCATCTTTTATCATTTAAATGCATATTATTAGCAAAATAACAGGAATTGCAATATTGACGTACTTATATTGTTACTTTAAGTGAAGTGTAGCTCAAACTAATATTTTATGTTCATCTGCAATTTCCTTAAGTATTTTAAGTAAAAGGTGTAGTGTTGAATTTAAAAATCAAAGAAGCTTTTTCTGTAATTGAAAAAAGTAATATTTAAAATTTTCATAATGAGTATAAATAATAAGCAATTTATTCTTATGACAAAATTTCAATGCATAAAAAATCAAACGAAAACTCTTTTAAACCTTCTACAATGCGTACTTATTGCACGGTGAAAATTTCTGAATAATGCGGCTCAGCGGTGAAAAGATCGATTAAGATTTGAAAATTTTATAATTTTTAATCAGTGAACATCGTCATGTTGCTCTGGCACTTTATGAAACTTGAAATGATAACTCAAAAACGCAATATTTGGTTTAGTAGAATAACATGCCTCTGAAGAAAGGGGAAACCCAGTGTATCATAACAACCATTTTTCTATTGCTGTCGTACACTAGCTCGGCAAATCGGTTTCTAATAATACTTTGTTCGCCTTATTTGCAAATGTTTCGATTTTGTTTAATTTAATATCTTTTTAACACCACTCTTTTAATTTATAACACCACTCTTTTACACCACTCTTTTAATTTATAGCTGGGGGCTTTCGCTTATCTGCTTTCGTTTTTCACCTAATTCTCCCAAGTTTCGGATTTCGCATTTAAGTAAGTTATAAATAAATTCAATTAACAGTACACGATCACTTTTCTGTGAGCACAAATTACTTCTGTGGCACTACAAAATGTCCTTAAAAAGTTAAAAGGGATGGTCTTAAGAACTATGAGTAATAAATTCAATATATATCATGAAAAGATGCGTAACTAATAATATTAAAAGAAAGCCTACCTCGAATAACAAACGTAGCATAGATTAAGAAATCGGTATATTTATAATAAAGAGTGATTAGTAGTTAATCCATGTAGATTAATAATTTAAGACACACTGCAACTTAGTAAGAAGAAGCTAGAAATATAAGGCTTTATAAAAAATACTTAATATGAAGTATTATGGGTCTGTTTCATTCCATTAAATGCGTGCACAGAGCAGAGAAAGGGAATAAAATTACTTCGGCGAAATTTAAACGCAAATGCATGCAAAAGTTTTCAGAGAATCATAAACCAAGCATTTTTAATGTTTGACGAAAAACATCTTTTTTCCTGTCCATAATTAAAAGAATGAAGGAATCGAATTATTTTGCCAACGATTAATTTTAGATACACTTTAGCATTGCTTTTTTACAGTCAGGAAACCTGATAAGTTTTACTCTATGGCAAATTAATTCAAATAAAACTTGAAGATAGATTATAATTTTTTAATAAGATGCGTATGTTACAATGCAGCGGTTTTCAACCTTTCGACTAATGCTTACCATCTAAATAAAAACTGAAAAACTTAAGTACCACCGCTACATTTTACAATGATTATTTTTCAATTTCTCAATGTAAATATTAAAAATAAATATATTTTGCCATTTGCACAACCTATTTTCTATTTGTATTAAATATACATACATAAAAATATTTTAGATTAATATTATCAAAATTTAAGTTATGTTTTCGTTCTAAAATTTAGTGCGAAATTTGGGCCTGTTTAAGAGAGACAAATTCCTTTGTGGCTGGTCTTATTTCACTTAGTTTTAATAGGAAATTAGGAGCCACTTTTAATTTTGTTCTGCATTTAATTTTTAAACATAACATGGAAGAAAATCCTTGTTCACACAAATAGGTTATGCAAAAAGGCAATAAAAATTAATAGCTTTATCTGAAATGCATTTAAAGGGATTTTTCGGTTCAGACAAAAGTTAACAAGTGTATTATTTTTGAAATCTTCAGTTAGAGTACGAGCACAGGAAATTTCTATCAACCTTTTTTTTTTCTTCACAAAATTTTTGAATTTAATAGTTAAAAATAATTTTTCTTTGCGTATCACCAATTTTTCTCTTGCGTACGACCAGTTGGGTACCCCTGTTATAATGGATAAGATGGACGTAAAGAAATATCTCCTTTTTCCTAAAGTTTTAATGTTCAGATGATTGTCATATCATATCTCCGTTTTGGGAAAGGGCATCTTTTTGAGCTGAGATTTGGGCAAGATTAAAATATATTAACACCTTGAAGTTATTAATTTATTTGTTTCTAGATCGAAAACGAGAATCTAGACAAATATTTACATTGCCACAAAGTTCATATAAGGAGAGTAGTACCAAATATTTTATGCGTACAAAAAGGGTGAGCTTATTTACTTGCATTTAACAAATATTTCAATCTTAACACAAGTAGCATTTAAAAGTTTAATATTTTGAGCAACAGTAATGGAATTAAATGACGGTGTTGAGATGGGAGAGTCTCTGGAAGAACTCCATAAAGTCTAAGAGAAACGAACCTCACTCTCCTTTTAAAAGCACTTCATAGCGTGCTTTTTAACAAGGTTTTAGAAGGCATCTTTCTTGGTTGTTTCGAATGCTTTTTATTCATTCCCTTTTCTGAAGTTGTTGCTATTTTCGCGTAGTTTTTCTAACTTGATGAAAGTGCGCAATATTATCTTTATAATGTCTATTATCATTTACACTATTCCCTTTCGTAAGCCCCAATGCCTTTTTTTATGACTTCAGAAAAACATCTGAAATATCTTAAATTTCATTACGCAGTTTACTCATTGCATCTGCAAGCAATTTCATCATCTGTATCAGTTTCTGAATGTTTTCCAACATAGCCAAATTTGTCAAATATTGTTTTTAAATTTCATTATTAACTAAAAAAATAGAACTCATTGGAAGATCTCATTGGAATAACATGCCCATTAACAAATGATCATAAATATATGCACACAATTGATATTTATCTGATAATGGAATGAAAAAAATTATCTAACGAATTGAATAATTACCATTAATGTGAACCTATATAAAATTATAAAATAAATCATTGGTCTGAAATTACGTTTTCTCAGTACTATAAAATACATACCGCAATACAAATTTCATTCATACATGTAATCAGATTTTATTAAGGAAACTGAAAAAATAAATTCATAATGACAGCGATATAGTTTAATTAATAACTTCAAGAAACTATTCAAGAAAGTTCTTAATATGATTTAAAGGCAAATTTTACTTCCGTATTATGAAACGAAAATTGCAGTTTACATCTACGTGTGCAAAAGAAAACTTAATAAATAAAAAAACGCATAATTTCTGAAAAACTAATACCTATTCAGTACTCAAAAGCAAGACAGTTATACTCACTGAATAATATTCATACACACATCTTTAATACAAATACGCAAAAGAATTGGATTGGAAGATTAGTTCTGTATTTAAAATCTCTCACTTTCAATAAATATAAACTCTTCTGAAAAACAATTCTTCCCTTCTCTACGATCGTTTCTGAATTTGATGAAGTAATTAAGAGAATACTGATTGCATAATATCAACAACATTTAATACATTCCACGAACTTACGACTACTCTAGTCTTTTTGCAGAAGAATAATACGGCCTGAAGTTTTCTAAATGTTTCGTTAATGAAAACGTGGCTCTTTAAATGTTTTATTAATGAGCGCGAACTCAAAAGCTCCTTTTTGTGCTCGCTTCTTTACGAGGTAGTATTTAATTGCCCTTCCAACTTTCGCTAACAACTTCAGTCGCTTACGATCTTATTCATTATTTCCCAATATACGATTATAATTCTTCTACTCATTACGCAGTTTTTACTCTTTCTTTCACTAAGAAAAGTGGGAATAACACAGAACTCATACAAATTACTTGTAGATTCATTATGCATTAAAAGTACGTAACTCATAGATAGCTAATCCTAATAATTCTATTTATAATCTGTAATTTTGTAATTTTATGCCAGTTTTTATATTTATTCTAACATTTTCTCAATAAGTGAGATGCTGAACTGCAACAGCGTATGTAAATTATTTGAACATTCATGCATTAAAACATATAGTAATAATTATCCGACAGTAATACTAATTATGTAAGAAACATACCTTGGTTTATCATCATTCTGAACGTTAGATCTTATTATGTTATCCTGAGTCTGAAATAAATAAGACTGGTCTCATATCTAGATTTACAAGAACAGTTTTATTTCAGCTATGTATAACAGAATATATTTTTCGAGCAGTGTTTAGATGATCCATTAACGTTCGTGAAATTAATTTATTTAAAATTTTGATAGAAGCTATAGATACCATTTTTTCTCTTGCTTGTTAACCATACAGAATTGTTCTTAATATGAATGTTAATACTTTTGACTACATTCTAAGAATCATACCTTCCGAAGTAAATAAATTCACATATTGAGATTTATAGTATATTCTGTTGTAATTCGATTTTTTTTTGTGGAGCTGAAGATGACGTCATAGAGGTTAATGCTTATAAAGCGAAAGCATTATGCTGCGCTGAAATGCGAGATACAGCAAGGAGATATTCCTTTGTCATATCTTCGATGCTTGCGATGCCTGCATATTTGACGCATTTTGTTGCTTGTGAGGTCTTGCACTATTTGTGAAGTATAGCTCTTACAGACAGCAATTTGCGTAGTTACTACGCAATCTCTGATGTCTTTGTACTGCCCAGTTAGAGTTAGTGGATGATTTTGGTGCTGAAGACTAAGTGGTTGATATACAAACATTTAGATAAACGCAGTCGGATCCACACTGCCATAATTATTGCCGGAGTGTCTATATGGAAGACCATTAGGAAATTAGGCAATAAAGATGACAATATTCAACAGTCAACGATTGTATGTGATGCTAAAAGTTAGAAAGAATCATAATATTGTGTGAAAATGCTGAGGGCGTTTTCTTTAATCATGTTATGGACTTTCTAAAATAAAAGAATGACATTAATTTCACGTATCTTACAATGCAAACCACGCTCTGGTATATAGTCATCTTTAGTTTCACTTATCTAATTTTTATGACCATATAAAAAGGCTTTTGAAATATAAGGATGACTAAGGCAAAAATTTAATACCAATTAACAGAATACATTGAATTATTAAAAAGTACTGCATCTCAATTCGTTACGAATCTTATTTCCATTTTTGTACACTGTATATGTAATATACACAGTTTCTAAAAATTAATACTCAAAAGTATATATTTGTGAAATTTCCTATTTTTTATGGTAATATTAAGATTGGGTTAAAAATTAGATAGCCTCTAACCATCATATTCCTCAAGTTTTATGTTACTTGTATTAGTGTTAGGAGAAGTAAGTAATGTGAAATAAAACGTTGCTCCTATACTTTTATAATTGTAATTATCTCAAACTATTTTCTTCTTGATGAGAGACAAAGAAGACAATTAAGAGTGTCAAAATAATTTCTTTAATGAATTTAAGATAATCGTTAAAGGCAAGTTAAAGACAAAAATAAAGCACCACTCTTCAAATTTCAGCCAACAGTTAGCACTAATTGGTAGCAGGGAGGGAGAAAAAAAATGAAACAGACATGTACTAAAGGTAAACATTTTATGCATGTCCATAATCCAATTTTGTCCTCTCATCTTCAATTAATTTTCGCCGGTTTTATTCTTCTTAGCATTGTGCGATGTTTGTGAAATATAATAAACTCTCATCTTTAGTACGCAGTTTTAAATACACTCATGTCCATAAATTAAGGATAATTCGGAGTCACGCGGGAATCGAACACTAAAATAAATATATCACCTGTAAAATCACTACACACATCTTCAAGAATCATATGCAAATTTCAGGAAGTAACCAGATGACACCGATGGTACGTCACAATGACGAGAGTGTAAGAGAGTGATATATAAGAAATACAGGCAAAGAAGTAAAATTGTTCGCAGGCGCTTTATAAGCATTTCAGTGCAATAACCAAATAGTTACGACACAAAGGAAGCATTTGGATATATTTTACGTGGTAGAATTATCGGCCGTCTGGAATATGGGCGTACCCAACTGGATGTATCAGACGAACTTGGAATTGCCCAGAGTGTCATCTCCAGGCTTTGGCAACGATTCCAAGATGATGGTAATGTGAGTAGACGTTATCAGGTTCAATGTTCCGTCTTACTTTCTTTGGGAATATGCAAGGACCTGACTCGGAACAGAGAGCTTACTAAAGCTATGTTCAATAACTGTGGTAAGTAGACAGGATACACAAGAAGGGTATACAAAACCCTTTATTTTGCTCTATTTACAATAATTTCCGTACTTCGGAATACAAAGACCCATACTTGTGGTCTAAACGTAAGAATATAAAAATATAACTAAACTCTAACTTGACTTTGAAATAATAAACGTGGAAGATTGGCCTTATATTAACAGGAAGCCGTATGTAGTACAGAGAACTGTTAACACTACAATACGTTTAAAATTATCAAGAGGATTAAACCTCTGGCCTGGAAGGCAACCAGCAACTGAGTAAAACTTCTAAGGCAAGCGGCCTGCTTCGTCTAACTCCTTCCTCTCTCTCGCTTGGTCGCTTGGCAAAAAGCCACAACTTAAGTACTTGGCGTTCGCCAGACAAATTTTGCATAAATAAGTTAACGCTTTTAATTCTGGCCGGAAGTAGAAAATAAGAAGTGATAGTAAAGATTTAAAATAAAATAAACGTTAGTAAAACTTAAGATCCTTACATACTTCCCGCCAGAGTTAATTAGTTTGAAACTGAGGTCTAAAACGACCTTGTTGAAAACTTTTAGCTCTAGAATCTAACGCGAGGCCAATCTTTTACAAACATTTCTGACTAGGAACTAGAAATTAAAAAAAAAGAAATTTGTTTTTACAATAGCACCTCCCACGACACGCAATTTTTCATCTGTACTGCATCTAAACAGAAGCTTTTATTCAAATCTGGTTCCTTCCAGAGATCTGGAAGGAAAACTAGTTTAATGAAATGTTACACGATGAAATGGCAAGTAACATGCATATTTATATTTCTCTTAACATTCTTATTTCATTCATGACTATTTTAATTATCTCTCCCCGTGCTCTCTGACATGTGTTGTAAAAGAACACCAAACACGAATGTGTTTCTGTCTACGTGTTCAACACTTCCTCCTACAATCAAAACACTAACGTGTTAAAATTCAACATACCAAGACCTCGTAACGCACCCTAATTTCAACTCTAAACCCTGAGGTACTATTCTGAAAGTGGCTAACTCTGAAGTGTAGCGTCAGAGAGCCTAACTACATTCATTCAACCTTTAACACATATTCACCATGATTTAGTCTTTTTACAGTCACACGAATAAAAAAAAAATTTAACATTACTTTCACTTTTACCATATCACGGTATTTCTTAACATTTAAAATAACAGTTCACATTGTATATAAGAACATATTAACATGCCGTTAATTTTACACATTTGAAAACATACATTAGTAGTACATTGTTAACTTCTATTCTTTTCAAAGCAAGTGCCAATTCTTTCTACATTGAAATACTACATTTCAAAAAGTCTTTCAGACTAAAACTTTTCTTGCCAGAATGTTTTAAATAAAATTTATACAATAACTTTTACAATATTTAAGTATTTACACATCGCTATTATACATCAATTTTGTTTTACGCGCGAGTAATTGAAAAACATAATACCAAAATCGGTAACAACTCATTTCTCGCCCTTTTGGCGATAAAGGTAGACCTCGCATGAGGTAAAACTTCTTGAAATCTGCTACTTGCAGTAAGAATGAAAGATTAACTTAAGTTTGCAAAGTAACATAAAATTTTTACTTATCTTTGTGATATTCGGACATTCTTTTCTGAGCCCAGTCTTGGAAGGTAGCGCAGATTTTCGTTTGATTTATCCTCCTTCTTGTGCGGGCTCGCCCTTCAGTGCCTTCTTCTAGAAGCTTTCTTTTTTTTCCAGTTCGGTCACCCTTGAATACCTTCTTTTTCGCCTCTGCCTGTGGTCTTGGCCGTTTGATGGCAGCTGGTCTTGTCGGAACCGGGAGACTTCTTTCGCGTTCCTGCTTCGACCTCGTTGCTGGCCGTTCAAATTTTCCTTGTAACTTTTCCTCCGCCGCTGGTGGCCCTTCCGCAGTTCGGCGACATTTGCTGCGGAGGGTCCTGTCGGATGAGTAGATCTTCCGTTTTAGAGCCGGGTTATAGTTGCCGTCATTTCTCCTGGTTCTCTTTGCATACGTCGTCCTTCTCCCTTCTTCATTCTGGGGGTGTTCGTGAGCTCCCTTTTCTGGACGGTGGAACGGCTTCTTTTCTTGTTACCTTCAATTTTTCCGCGGGGAAACTTTCTTTTCACTTGCTCCTGCCTCTTAATGGCTTGCCCTTGTACTTGTCGTTGTTCCACCTCTGGAGCTTGTGCCTGCCGTGTCTGCCGTGCCGGATCCTGCAAAAGATCTTTGAAAATTTGCATTTTATTACGATCATAGTAGGGTTTGATTTGATCAATGTTTGCGGAGCAGGTTTCCCCATTCCTGGCTTTTAACACTACTACAGCGTGAGTTATTTTTTCTATGACATATGGTCCTTCAAATCGTGGAAAAAATTTGGCAGTTTTATCTTCTGGTGCTGAAGAAAGTGAATGCTTAATTTTTAATACTTCATCCCCTACTTTATAAGTTACTCCCCGTCGTTTCAAGTCATAATATAGCTTTTGTTTTCTCTGTGCTACTTCAGTATTCTTTTTTGCTTCTTTAATTAGTTTTTCTATATCACCCATTTTAAATTCTGGGGCTCTTTGTTGCACATAAAATAATTTATCTAACGGCGTTATAATCTTTCTGCCTAAAAATAACTCAGCAGGAGTTTTGCCCGTTGTATCATGTTTTGCGGTCCTAAGGGCGAAAGCAAATTCATTGACATAGTTATCCCAGCTTTTATGAAAATTTTTAACATAACTACGGATAATTTTCACTATATTTCTATTGACCCGTTCCGCTATATTTGATTGCGGCCGATACGGGACCATTTTTAAATGACGTATGCCCAGTTTTTGGCACATGTCTTCAAATACATTACTTACAAATTGAGGACCATTATCCGATATAACTTTTAGGGCCGCCCCGTATTTTAAAATATATTTATTTAAAATAGAATCAGTAACTAATTTCGCGGAGGTTCGTTTTAAGGGAACAATTTCGGTCCACTTACTAAAATGATCAACCATAACAAGGAGATAACGACTTTTATTTAACTGACTTTTTGGGAAAGGGCCCAATAAATCGATGCCAATTATTTCATTTGGAAATTCGGATTTAATACTATTTAGGAACCCGGCCGGGCGGAAATTAATATAATTAACTGCTTGACATGTTGGGCAGGACTGGACATACGCCCTTGTTAACTTTTGCAGTTCAGGAAAATAGACTGCCTCGCGTACGCGTTGGATAGTTTTTCGAATACCAGCATGAGAAGCTAAAGGGCTGTCATGGAGCTCCTGCAGGATATTTAATCTAAGACTAGCTGGGATAACAGGTCGAAATTCGTTGTTGGAATTCGTAGTTTTTGTATAAAATAATAGACCATCTATTAGTTCGTAATGGGCCGCCCTATTTCTTTATCGCCACAATATCTTGGTGGCTAAAATTTTCAGGATCCTTTAAATACTCATAAATGCTTCCAAACTCAGGATCCTTACCCAGTTCGGTTATTACAGTTTCTCGGGAATTTATTGTACATGCTGTGAGCATTGCCACCTTTACAGTATTACCTTCTTCATCTATTTTAATTCTGGATAGGGCATCTGCTACGATATTTTCCTTTCCGGGGGTATGCTTGATTACCAGTTTATATTCTAGTAGCTTGAGTGCCCATCTTTTTAACCTTGGGGATAAGTTTTTCCCTGAGTACAATCTAGTTACCGCCGCATGATCAGAGTACACTGTTTTTGGCGCCTTTCCAAAATAGACTCGGAACTTTTGCACTGCTAACAGAACTGCAAGTGCCTCTCTCTCGGTCGCGGAATAGTTTCTTTGTGTTTGATTTAAAGTTCGGCTAAAAAATGCCACGGGCTGCTGATTTTGCAAAAGTACCGCTCCTACCGCATAATCGGAAGCATCCGCTGAAATTTCTAAATTCTCATCCTTTTCAGGAAATTTCAACACAGGGTCTTGCGTTAATGCTTGTTTTAATTTTTCGAAAGCACTATTGGCTTCGGCCGTCCACGAGAATCTTGCCTTTTTCCTTTTTAATTTTAACAATGGTTCAGCAATAGCTGCAAAATCTTTTATAAAGGACCTATAATATGAACAAAGTCCTAGAAAAGAAGAGAGCTTCTTCGCCGTGTTTGGAGTCGGATACTTTTGTACAGCAATTATTTTTGATTCGTCTGTCTCTATTCCTTTCTGAGATATTTTTTAACCTAAATATTTTAATTCAGGGGCTGCAAATTTGCACTTTTCGACATTAACTTTTAGACCGGCCTCATTTAATAAAGAAAACACCTGTCTTAAATCCTGTACATGTTAGTCGAGATTATCACTAGTAATAATGATATCGTCTAAATAGATAAATGTGGACTTTCCAAGAACAGGCCTTAACACAATGTCCATACATCGCTGAAATGTTGCCGGTGCCCCTGAAAGGCCAAACGGCATACGCAAAAATGCATAAGTGCCAGACTTGGTTATAAAAGCAGTCTTAGGCACGTCCTCAGGCCTAACCCTTATTTGAAAATAACCAGTCGTTAAGTCTAAAGTCGTCATATATTTGGTGGATGTTATGTTCCTTAGAATTTCTTCAATAATAGGTAACGGATATACCGGATATTTAGTTATGGAGTTTAATTTACGGTAGTCAATTACGAATCTCCACCTTTTTGGATGTGTCAAAGGATAGTCATTATTTTTCTTACATAAAACCACCGGTCTAGCATAACTACTTGACATGGGCGTTATGATCCTTTTACGGAGCATATCGGTGATATGCCATTCTATAATTTTTTCCTTATTCATATCATACCGGTATGCTTTGTGGCGAACTGGCATTGAATCTCCGGTGTCAATACTATGGTTAGTAACCTGAGTAAATCCTGGAATATCACTAAATAACGAAGCAAATTCACTTACCACTTGTCGGATTCTTCGTTGCTCTTCATTAGGCAGGTGGTCAAGGTTTAACATCGGCGGTTCAGCCTTTTCTTCACGAACTGGTTTCATTGTCAGCTTAAGGGACGCTTCATTAAAATCTAGCGTTGCTTGTGCCTCTGAAAGAAAATCTATTCCTAAAATAATATATGCTTGCAGATTCTTTACTATGAAAAACATAACCTTTACTTGTTCGTCCTTGATACGGACGTACAGCGGTAATTTACCTATACACTTACATCTTTCTCCTTGCGCAGCTAACACTGTCGTATTATCCGAATTATATATACGATATTTACGAAAATACTTCCTAAAAAAATCTTCTGCCACACAGGAACACTGCGCGCCTGTATCCAGGAGTGCGGTGGCTGGGATATTATTCACCAACACTTCAATCTTCGGAAGAGTCAAATTTTTCACCATTACTGTATTTAACTTGAAGGAAGAGGGGTTTTCGTGGCCTTCGGATTTCCGCACCCTCCCGTCAGCAGAAATCCGTTTTAGTTTAAATTATTTTTCATTTCCGTGCTTTCCTTCTTCTTCCACTGGCCTTGAGACTTTTTTCCTGGATTGCTATTGAACTGTCGACGTTCGCCGGCTGTTTTTGAACGCTCGGGTTTCCTTGCCCACTGATTCGCTTTGCTTCCGTAGCCGTGTGCTTGAGTTTGCTGTAGTCTTGGCGCACCAAATTGGTTTCGCTGTTGATATTGGCGTCTTCTTTCAATGTCCGCCGTTCTTCTACTTTCAAACTGGATTGCTAGCTCAAATAACATTTCCAGTGTAGTCGGATTTCTTAATTCAATTCTTGCACTTGGGGCAGTAACCTCGGCAAAATCACTTGAATTATCTCAGGATCCGGACGGTTTCCATACAAGAGTTTGAAGACGTGAATTTTTCTTAAAATAAAGCTCGAGAGATTTTCGATTCTTTGCTGATATATACTGAAAAGTTCCCTTTCTAATTTCGCACGATCCCTTACAACAGGGAAGGCTTTTAGTAGGGCAGTCTTGAAATTTTCGTAAGTATAGATGGGACTTCCTGCTTGACCCAAGAGACTTCTGCCTATACATTTGAACCAATTAAGCGCTTGGCCCCTCAAAGCGCTGGTAGCTAAGGTAACTTTTTGAAATTCGTGCACGGGGTACAGCATGAAGTGGTCATCCAATTTTTCCAAAAAACTGGTTACCGGTGAGTTTCCATTAAATGTTGCTTCTGGTTTCATCGAAGCGCGCATGGTCTGGACGATGTAACCAAATCCTTCCAGGGCGGCAGCTGGCATTTCTGGATTCTGAGCCACTTCTGCAGGCAGCACAGGTTCTTCTTGAAACTCGGCCATGGTTATTCTTCTTCGTTGGGCGCCACTATCAGTTTCAATGTTCCGTCTTACTTTCTTTGGGAACATGCAAGGATCTGACTCGGAACAGAGAGCTTACTAAAGCTATGTTCAATAACTGTGGTAAGTAGACAGGATACACAAGAAGGGTATACAAAACCCTTTATTTTTCTCTATTTACAATAATTTCCGTACTTCGGAATACAAAGACCCACTACATGTGGTCTAAACGTAAGAATATAAAAATATAACAAAACTCTAACTTGACTTTGAAATAATAAACGTGGAAGATTGGCCTTATATTAACAGGAAGCCGTATGTAGTACAGAGAACTGTTAACACTACAATACGTTTAAAATTATCAAGAGGATTAAACCTCTGGCCTGGAAGGCAACCAGCAACTGAGTAAAACTTCTAAGGCAAGCGGCTTGCTTCGTCTAACTCCTTCCTCTCTCTCGCTTGGCAAAAAGCCACAACTTAAGTACTTGGCGTTCGCCAGACAAATTTTGCATAAATAAGTTAACGCTTTTAATTCTGGCCGGAAGTAGAAAATAAGAAGTGATAGTAAAGATTTAAAATAAAATAAACGTTAGTAAAACTTAAGATCCTTACAACGTTACAGCACAGGTCGCCCCAGAGTTACAACGCCGAATGAGGACCGGTATTTGGCAGTTACTGCCAAAAGAAACAGGCGGAGCACAGCCTCAGACCTGTCTCGTCAGCTCTCTTCAGCCACTGGTACGACAATTTCAAGGCAGACCGTGTACAGACGCTTAGGGCAGATTGGTCTATATGCTCATCGACCTGTAAGATGCGTTCCACTTGCTGCAACTCACTGTCGCCTGCGGTTAGCCTCGAGTAGAGTGCATGCATTGTGGACACCGCAACAGTGGGTTTGTGTGATGTTTTCCGACGAGTCCAGGTTTAGCTTGCAGTCTGATTCTCGCCGGACGTTCATATGGAGAGCTCCAGGTACCCGTTACAACCAAGAAAACATCATTGAACGACACCGTTACGGTGATGCAGGAGTGCTCGTTTGGTGTGGAATTATTCTGGGTTCCAGAACTGACCTGCATGTTCAAATTGGAACCATGACAAGCCAAATCTATCGGGATGTCATTCTGGAACAACATGTACGTTTGTTTCGGGGCGCCATGGGCGCACAATTTGTGTTTATGGATGACAACGCCCGCCCTCACCGTGCAAACATCGTAAGCGAATGCCTTCAATGCAAGGATATCACCCGTATGGACTGGCCAGCATTCTCACCGGACTTGAATCCAGTAGAGCACGTGTGGGACATGCTTGGTCTACCGGAACTTCGGAGAGCATTGCTTTTTGAGTGGTGTAATAGCCCCCTAGATCAGATCGATAATTTGATCCTCAGCATGCCTAGGCGTTGTACGGACTGTATTGCATCGTCTGGGACACATACAATGTATTAACAATCATACCAACCGTGTTTTTTGTAATTTGCTCCAGGAAGAAGAAATCGCTAATTTTTTTAATAATATCAAATATATAGCATCTTTTTTTGCTCTTTACCTTTTGCTTAATAAATAAACTTTACAAATAAGTCAAATTTGTTTTGCTTCTTACTCTTCCTTTGCCTGATTTTGCATTATACTTAATTTATGGACATGAGTGTAGCTTAAAATATAAACCTGGTTGATGGGCATTCGCTATAAATTTCTGAAATACACTGGTTTCCAAAAATTAAGCAATAAATTAAAAAATTGCGATACATCAGCTAAACGTAGTTAGAAATTCTTGAAATTTGGATATATTAGGAATAAAAGTAAAATACGTTGTGTAGCATTATGAAAAAGAGTGGGGCTACCGTCCCTTTATGTAACTATTATGTAGCTTTACACCAGCTGTTTGGAGGAAATCGCTTTTCAATGAACGGCGACATTTTAAACAGTTTCAACATAAGCAAAATGTAGAAATGAATTCGAGGCGGCATTTGCAGGTAGAATTGCGTTATAGAACCACAGGTTGATTAGAAGAAAGATGAATGACGACTGTTCCATGGTAACCCGTTTGTGGGACTTCTGATTCAACCTCTCGAAGACCTACCAAAGGTAAGCCAAGGGTTACAACCTCCGCAGATGACCATATTTTCGACTTAGTGCATGTCGCAACTCCATGTCAGCTTAGATTCTAGCTTATTTTTGCTACAGGAAGGACAATATCAGCCACCATAGTAGACAGGCTATATGAAAGAAGTCTGTATACTACGCGACTGGCACTGTGCGTCGCGCTTACCTCACGCCATACGAGAGAGTGGCTTACAGAGGTGCTTTGCTTTACAGAGTGATTCTCGACATATTTACATCTGGAGAGAAACATACACTTGATATCTTCCGTCTAACTCATCGGAGAGAGACGCAAGAGGTAGTGTTCTTGTACGGACAGGGTATCTTTAGGTTGGCATACAGACCTATATGTGTTGCTGTATGGAACTCTGAATGCTCACAGGTACAAAGACTGGATTCTATTACTTGTCCGTGAAGTGTAGCTATTGATGATACCTTCATTTTAAATGCAAATAATACCCTCTCTGACACAGCTCTTTTCGTGCTCCACTTTCTCAAAGAAGAAACTATAGTCCAAATGGAAACAACAGCTTGCTTTCTTGACCTTAATCCTATTGAAAATGTATAGGACGCTCTTGAGACGCGTGTTTCTAATCTTCAGTCCCCTCCCCAACCCTAAATGGAGTTAGAACTTTTTTATATGATCAGTGGGCATTGCTACCCACGCAGTTAATTTGTGTACTGCTGGCCACTGAAACTGCAACACCATGAAGGAAAGCAAATACAAAAAAGATATATACTGTACGTAAAAAGTATGGCATGAAGATAAAATGATTAAAGTTGTAAGCAGTTTGGGGGTGCAAAATTAGTAGAAACAGCTGCAACCCCTTGCAGCTAAAACGGCCCTTACTCAGTTAGGCATGGAGTCAAACTGGGCTCGGATGACAGAAACTGGCAACTCATTCCATGCTGCTTGAAGTCTATGCCACACTTCATCGACCGTATTAGCTGGAGAGGGGTGGCGATACAATCTCTCAGCAACCCATCACTAAATGTTTTCAATGGGTGACAGATCTGGAGACCGTGCAGGCCAGGCAGCAGTCGAATACCCTGTGCATCAAGGAAGGTCAGAACACAACTTGCAACATGTGGTCTTGCATTATCTTGTTGGAAGATAGCATTCGCATGCGTTTCACATAGGGCACAACCACTGGTCGTAATGTGCCAAAATGTACCAATCTCCGTTCAAATTACCATCGATCCGAACTAGAGATGTCGTGTACCCAATGGCTGCCCAAACCATCACACCAGGCCACTAGGCATTTTCTTTCGGACCAGGGGACGTGAAAAATGTTCGGTGCCCTCGACGGGATTCGAAAACCCTATCTCCCCATTGCTAGACGGATGTTCTTCCTATTTCACCGCTTAGGCATGCAATAAAGAGAGAAAAAACATCTTACATTCTCCTCCACTCAAAAAGTGACTTAGGAAGCGAAGGTTCAATCGGTAAGTGCTGGTGCTGACGAATTATCGTTTACCACGTTTTAGTTCGGGCGTCATTTTGCAAAGTCATAAGATTTGCCGAAGCAGCAGACGTGAAAAATGTATAATGCCCCCATAGGGATTCGAACTCCGGACTTTTCGACTGCCAGCCGAACGTGCTTCTAATTACACATTGAAAGTACCCGGTAAGGAAAGAGAAAATACTTTACCACAATATATAGCTTTTTAAAATAACAGGAGAAAATGAGATAACATTAAGAAGTGGGGCAACACTGTGAGTCAATGGAATCGTTAGCATTGGTACGATTGTTATCGCTATAATTATCATAGAAATTAATAATATGTATTCAGAAAACGTGTATTCTTATAGAATTACTTTTTAGAAAAATAAATTTCAAAAGTATTTAAAAAAGTTCTATAGCATAAGCAAAACTTCTGGATTGATCATCTACGCTACAAGACGCTTTTGAAAGGTGGGTGTACCTCCATCAAACTCACAATCCAGAAATCTTGGCACATGTTCAGCGAAATCGAGATATTAATCGTCGATGCAAATGTGGGTCAATTCTAGCGACCTCCAAATTCACTGTGACTATAAAAGAAATGATTTACGCGGCAGTGCGTGAGAAAAATTTATGGTCTTTTCGGTTATTTTTATGCAACCATGATAAAAGACAGGAGCTCTTCTATTACCGGATGGATTTCATCTGGGGTAAACTAGGGTTTGGCATTTTTTGAATGTCTGTCTCCTTGTCCGAGAAAAATGTTTGATACATGAATGCAGAGATTTAGCACTGTCTCTTATGGTATGGAACTTAGTGTAATGGTTCAGTGATGTACGACATAAAAATAAGAATTCGTAACGACAATGTATTTTTTTATCGGCTAAGCCAATTTTTGGCAAAAGTTACTTAAAGTTCTATGTAGCACATGCAATTAATTATATTGATTTGCAGTTTCCGTCTTTATTACACTTATCGCATAAAAGGTTACAATAAATAAATAGCTAGAAAACTTTATTTTGTGATAGATTTTCATAAAGATATATTGGATATATGAAGAAACACTGTTTCAGGAAGTTTCGAGAAATTAGTAATCATTCATATTTACATCAGAAGAAAGACAAACAAAATTAAAAATTACTGATTTCATTAGCATTCCTTAACTCGAGAAATATGTATAAAATAAGAAAATGAAAGTTAATGAAATTGACTTATTTTCATTAAAATTTAAAGTAAACAAATGTAACTTCTAATTATTAATTTATCTATTAATTGTCATATAATTTAATTATTTTTATTAAAATTTAAATTAAACAGATATAAATTTTAATTCTCAGTCTACCTAATAATTATCATTTAACATACTTTAATACACCCATTTTCGCTATGTGAAGGAATTTGAAACAATTTCTGTAGCTGAAGCTTTTTTGCTATAATATCTTTATTGAAGTACATCTTCCCACAGTATTTGGTCGGGGAAAAAAAAAAAAAAAAACCACCAGCTTTCCCTAACGGCAAGTTGTAACGTCGAAACAGAAGCAAAGCCCCCAGAACTGACCAATCTTCGAGATGCTGTCCGCCTTTATGTCAATGCTCGTCATCACATGAGATGTTTCGTGTCACCCCTCACATTCACTAGACACATATTAATCCTATCAAAATAATACGGGGATCTCGGATTTTCATCTCTTTAGGTCACTTCAAAATTCTCTGAATGTTCACTTCTTTGGAGACTGTCAAACAGCACGCCAGTAACTTCTTTATGAATAAATCTAATAACTGTTTTTTAAAAGAATTTTCCAGGTGCCTGAGAGACGGCAAAATATCAAAGGAAAAAAATGGTACTTTTGTGATTCAAGGACATGTCTCTAATGCTTTGGTACAGCTTCATTTATATTTATCATAAAAAACTCCAGAACTTTTGGATGAGCCAATAGTAATGTCGGTAATAACGGAACAAGGTAATAAATGACTAATGGATAATGATTTATAATGAAATTAAACGATTTTCTGGGTTCAAGAATAAGTCCATGATACCAAACCATTGTAAATTTAGCAAAAGTTTATGAATAGGGAAAAACGTACTATTATGCCCCAACTTGAAGCGACTATATGCCCTAACATGAAAAATGTAGAATTAAGGACCTCCTTTCACTACTTAGAAAAGCTTTTCTTACAAACTCAGACTTAATATACTATCATAAAACAGCGCAGTACGTCACTCGACATTTCTCCGTTACTGCGTTTTACATGATATTTCTATAATGTTTCCTAAGCAAATGTTATGGATGATTTCATGGTCTCATTGAAGCAAAACTAATCCCCAAGCGGGTTTCAGGAAGCACATTCTTGGCATCATAACAAACGAACACTTATGCAGAAATGAGCATATTCTTGCCCAGATCATGAAATATGAGGAAACTGTTTGCTCTACGAAATTAATTAATTTCAGAAAGTAGTAAGTATCACTAACAACATCTTAGTATACAAGGAATAGATTTTTTCAAGAGGTAAATTTTTTGACATATTTCATAACTTTGTAGGGTCATTAAGTTTTCTGAAGCAGATGATGTGAGAAGTGCGCAATGCTCTCGCCGAGTCTTGTCGATCTCTTGAATACGCGCCGAGTTTGCTACCACTTTTGAGATAAAAAGACTACAAAATCATTGCAATATTCAAAGCTTTAGATTTAACTTCTTTAGAAGAATCTGTTAAATTCAGTAGGTAAAAATCTAAACTAAAAGTAATAAAATTAGACACAGATAATTAAATTAGACAGAATTAAAATTAAATTAATTATAATTAATTAGACAGAATAGGATCAACGCTCCATAATATTAAAAACCATCCCATAAGATTTCCTCCATAAGATTAAAAACTTCTAAAAGAAAAAGCAGATTAATAATAAAATTAGACAGAATAGGATCAACGCTCTTGAAACAGATGTACATAACAAAATCACACTTTAAGCATAATTCATTACATGGATTATGCTTATAAGTCATTACATGAATTTACTTATTTTAGAAAATGACGAAATTCTTTGCAGGACTAAAAAGTTTTATAGCATCGCAGATTACACAAAATAATATAATTTCTGCTAATATATTTAATTAGAATTAAAATTACAGAAAATAACGTTTAAAAACAGTAGGATTGCTTAATTCTTCTTCTTAGGACAATTCGCGTCAGATCTGTCACTCAGAAGACCATTTCAAAAGCATTTAGTGACGTATTTGATGATTCTTTATTAGATTCATAGCATACAAATAGGCAAGAGTTGCCACGTGTCTGCTATCCTGATTAATGAAGTAAATCTTGAATCTAAAATTACAGTCACGTATATACTTCCTGTAGCGTGTTAAATACACTGATGTTTAATATTCATCAGAGTAATATCCATGTAAATTTGTTTAAAATAGTTGATTGCGCACAGTTTGCATGTTTTAGTTCCATTTATATTTTCTCCATAAGATTAGAAACTTCTAAAAGAGAAAGCAGAATTTTGTCTTGAAAACAGACAAAGCAAAATCAAATAACTTAAACTTAAAACTCTTTACTTTCAGATTAACGCACGAATTCCGAAATTCCTTTTTTATATACAATTTACATTAAATTTTAAAATACGGGATTTTTATTATCACAAGTAAAACCTAAAAACTACATTATAGGTCAACATTACAAAAATTGATATCACTTAGCCTGAAATAATTTAAAAATTTATTTCATACGATAAAGTATCGGAGACAATCTGAATTAGTTTATTTGATTAATCGATAAGGGCAAAACATGCGAAGGCTGTCTGCCTTCCTATTTGTTTATTGTAGGCTAACAAGCGTCAAACAATTTCCTATATAGTTTTATACATATATGCCAACTGGCTACCATTAAATTAAATATGCTTTTCTTATTTTAATTACAATGCTCTTGTTTCCAAAATAAGTATGCAGAATCTATTAGGCGTTTTGAAGTAAGAAAACACAAAAAAATTAACCATGCCTTCCCCGAGATTCTTCCTACTCCAGCCTGAAATGCTATTGTTTACATTGCGAACCTTCATTTGGGAAAGAGAAAATTCCTTATAACTGTTGTCCATGAAAAGTTTTTTAAATGTGTCATTATATTTCGCTCTTCGTTTGCTAAAATAAATAACATTTGCTTATGTTTTGAAAACTTTTACAGCAGTCGAAATCAGCTGATAACGGAAGTACATGTTTTTCCGCTGGAAGTATCAAGTTAGTACATACATTTTTTAGAGAAAACGTTTTGGCACTTATTGTCTGGAACTAAAAACGATCTGGACTTTTTTTGACTTATAAATTCACATTACAAAAATATGAGAAATCTCCAAGTCCCTAAGCAACCAGCTGCTCGCTAGGACAATCTATATTGGAAAATTTGTTTTGCGTAAAAACGTTTCTGGAAGAGGATTTCTGTATTTATACATTGAAACCAGATGAAGCAGGTTTTTGAAGTAGCGCGGAATTATCTAGTCAACTAGACTATCGTATCTGCAAAGGAAGATGAAATAATGGTTAATAATTTGTGTACTGGGCTACTCAGAAGGCCTTTGTTTATTTAGAAAGAAAAAGGGTGCTAGGTATTCAACTAATGCGACGATCTCGCATCAGAAGTGAAAAAAAAAAACACGTTAAGATTTATTCCCAAAATGATTAAAAACGTCATTAGAATGAATTGAAATTAATTCAAAGTTTCATTCATTAGAATGAAACTTTTTTGCGCTTGTTTGATACCACCAAGTATTCATCATCAGTCGTCAGATAAGGTCACTTCACATTGCGAGTATTAAAATGTAAAATTTAAAGCAAATATTTTAAACACTCAAAAGAAGTGTCCATATATTTATCACAAAACCACACTTTTAATATACATTATCACCATTTTAGTTTAATAACCATCTTTCTTCGGGGAAAAATGTCTAATCCTCGGTTTTAAATTTAATATAAAATGTATTTTTCAAACTTATTTTTCTTTAGATGCAATGCACCTTTTTCAATAGTTTAGAAATGTGTACAGGAGGAAAACGTGGAACATTAATTGGCATAGTTCCATAAGCCAACAACCCATTATACGGATGGATTATTTAGATTACGTCAAAGCACTTGAGGGTTACTCACCTGGAAAAGGTGGCCTTTGTGAATGTCGTTTTAAGAGAAACTGGTTCGTATTCGAATAATTATTCATATAATGTGAATACGAACAATGAAAATCTCGAAATTTCCCAACCAACTAGCCTGTTCATCTGGTTCTGAAGCTAGTACTCGGCGATTTTGGTGCTAAAGTTGCTGGTGGGCCATTATACTTTTGAAAATCTCTTAACACAATAACAACTAAAGCACGAAGAAACACATAAAAGGTACCAAAAAGAGGCAGGTATATTTCTTATGTACTATAACTCAAGTTGATTAGTATATTCGGCATTATGGTATATACTTGTAAAACTCATATCAGGCTTATTGTGGGCTATATGAAGAAGCCTGTACTGATATAAATATGAGCGATATTTATTTTTGCTGCAAAATACCGTGTTAAGTATACCCATGTTACAAAAGCAATCTAATATTTAAAAATATATTCAGATAATTTATTATTTTGTAAGGTTATTTACTTAAAATAAACAGTTATTATGATTTCGGCCTTTACTATAATTTCTCCTTTCCGTATTCCTCATTGGAATGCAAACGAGTAGGCAAATCCGATAGTAATAATTATTCGGCTTTGCATTCCACCGTAGCCGACACTTTGGTTTTGCTTCTCCTATTACACTTTTGTTTTAAATGCCCCACACATTTTTGCTTTAATGCTTCTCCTATGACAGCATCTTCGAACTGAGGAATCTAGCGAATCGCTAATAATCCTTCCAATCCGTAACGCCCTTTGACCAATAGCTATTCGTTTGGAGTTGAGTGCCCTTAGGCAGGACCCGCAGTTGCAAAAGTTTCAGAAATGAAGCTTCACGTAAAAAGGAAGTTTTTATTAGTAGATTAGAGAAAAATTAAAATACTAAAATGTTCTTATTGAGTTTCTCTAGGAAGGAAACTGCATGTAATCTAGTTATTATCTTCTCGAAAAGAGTGGTCGAACCTCAGACTTCTTTAAAATTTTGCGAGCATCTTCTGAAGCAAGGACTTCAAAGTGTCTTTTAATTCATCTATTTCAGAAGTCTTGATTCCTTTAGTCACATTGTTGTAGAGTGAGTTGCCTTTCCATTGGGAAGAGGATCTTCACGGGGCATGCTTTCGCTGGGGTTTAAAATACCGAGAGTATGCTAAAAAATTTGGCTAACTGTTTCCATGGATTTTTTTTACTCATGTGTTAGGGAATTTAGGGCAACCCTTATATGATACTGGGTGAGAATCGCCACATCTATTAAATACGGCTTGTTTCATATTCTCTCTATATCTTAAGAGATGACTCTCAAGACGTCTGACATAACGGGGCTTGTTTTAGCAGCCAAATATCCAAACGTTGGGTAACACTATCTCGAAGTGGCTTTTGGTCGATAAGATTCCATTAAAATCTTGATGTTGAAGATATGCGTAATATTATAAACTGCCTTGCCTTTATCTCATCTTTGTAGGTCAACTAAATAGATTGGGATCTTCCTGGCATTACTGTCTCTATTTTTGGAAAATTGTTTCATTTTTTCAGCAGGAGGTTTCATTCCAATCAATTCTTCAAGTAAGTTATTTTCGAATGAATTGTTGTTAGAAAGGCGTTTGATAACTGTTTTAATAATTTTCTCGTTCCATCTGGAAAATGGAATTCAGTTTCACCCGTTCCACGGCCTTGCTATCATTCTGCAGGCATCACGGTGTTTCAGAAATATATTCTGAGCATTAAGTTGTTTAATGCAAAAGTTCACCAAAATGTTTCTTAAGTTCTTCCACTCACTGCCTTTGGGAGTATGATGGGAGGCATCCATTTCTTCTTTTCGGGTAAATTTTTCTGCTGAGCAGTTGAATTGGCCATCAGTTCCTCATCACTACTGAGAGAGTAACATTTATTCGATTTTTTTAAATTTCTGCTGATTCGCTATTGGCAATTTTACACTTAAAAGTCTTTTTTGGATTCAGCCATTTTTGCATACTTTTATCTATGATGCAGGGAGTTTTCTTCGGTATCACTTCATGACTGATACTGGCATCCTTTAGTGAGAATAGCATCTTTGCACGATTAATTGCTTTTCTTTTCGGAATGTCGTTAACTTATTTAAAATTTTACGAATATATGCACTAGTTGATTTAAATTCTAAAGTTTTAAGCATTATTTTTCATTATTAATTTTCTTTTAATGCATTTACAGCTTAAGATTTAATATAACATTCTTAAAACTAGAAAGTACAATATATCTTATATCGTTTTGCAGAGACGGAACAAGGGTGAGGCAAGTGAATCACTAGAAGAGGCGCCAAATTTGCTATACGAATTCGAAAATTACTTTAATTATGTTTTTTAATTTGTCAGTTATTATTAGGAGAATAAGCTTTGGCAAATTTAAATTAATAAAACAATAGCAAGAACACTGCAAGAAAACCTGGAAATCAATGCAATGAACATTTTCATGTTATTTCTTATTTATCATAATTTTTTTTTTTACATTTTCATTTGAAAGTTACAAATAATTGGCTATATTATTTTTCTGAATTTATAAAGTTACGATTAAAATACTTTAAGAATTATGGTATAATTATGCTATATGAATTATGATATTTTGATTTAATACAATTTTGTTTAATACAAATATAGTTATTTTGATATATACATATATATATATATATATATATTGATATATATATATATATGTATTATTTTGATTGATATATATATATATATATATAAGATAATAACAAAATATGATAGCTGTTTCAAAAAATAATTGGCGACCTCAAAATTAACATTCTAAATTTGGTGATCTGCCCCTAAATTCATCTCTTCTTACAGGTTCCAGATTTTCTATTTTGCGTAACGTTCAAGGATCAAGGAAGTTCGTGTTACGGAGTTCTTAGGCATAAACGCCTTTACCTCCACATCATCTGAAGAGTAAAATGTCATCATCAAAGAAGGAGATTTTCTAATACGGTAAAAATTTTGATAAGCCGAAAAAAGCTTTTAAGAACGTAACGTTGTAATGCAGATGCCTCTTGTCCAATCAAATTAATTGTAAACCAAAACTCTGAACTGAAACTTTTCCGACTCCCAACCTTCTTCCTCTGAGGTTCTATGATAACTTTCCCCTTTTTCGCATAAGCTCTGCTGCTGGCAGAACACTTTTCATCCATGCTGCTGCTGCTTACTTGCTGAAGATCAAATGCTTCAAAATGCAGCTTACTGGATTCAAATACAATTAGGAAACATCTTGTCTGAAAAAGGATGATTTGATATTCATAAATAAAGATTGTGATTTTTCAAGATATTGCTAAATTGCGTCGTCATGCTTTCCACTCTGCCATCTTCAAGTCACTACAGTCTTCTCGGACATCTACGAAGTATCAAAGCTGTTAAAAGTTCCACTGCATTTTGAAATCATTACATTTTTTCCCTAAGGTGAAAAAATATCTTGGCACGGCTCTATCTTTTTGGGACTCAACAAAAAATACTGAAGCGATAAAACTAAGATCAAGATTCAGGTTTCAGTCATAAGATTATACCGAAAGATGTTAAGTTTCTAAAATTCAGCGTGAATAAGAACATCTATTATTTTCGTCTCAAAATTAACAATTAATCAAAATAAAATCAAGGAACAATTAGTGATTGATTTCTATAGTACCAAGGTCTTGATTTCACAAATAATAGTTTCTAATCTTAAAACTGTGGACTGAATTGATCTTCATAACTTATGTAGCTTATTTTAACACTGAAATATTATATTATGCTATTTTAAACTTACTCTGAAAAATAATTTCCTTTTTTGATTCTAGTAGAAAAGAATTCTTCATTTTTCTAATAACTTATTTTTACACAGTGTTACTAAATAGTTTATCGTATTTTTAAATATTTCGATAAAATTTTAAATATATATATATAAAATAATCTAATGTGGCTAGCATGTTATATTATGAAAATACCTTGTTTTGAATAACAAGATTTAAGGAAAACAAGTATCACTTCCGGTTGACCGTTTGAAAACAAAATCTAATTTGTTGTTTTAATAAATAGAAAGTCTGTAATGCGAAAGTTTGGATTTTACTTTATTATGTATAACTGGATATGTAAAAACTACTTTTTCTAAATTTATACCAAAATAATCAATTGTCTCTTTTTATTAATTTTTATTAAAAATTATATTTGTTGGGCGGTTGAATTACATATTATTTAATTGGTTTTTAATTAAAGAAATTTATTAAGATAATTACTTTGAAACGGATACCATAATTTCATATCCTTCTATTTTTATATTAAGAAATCTAAATTCATGTTGATCTGCACTTATATTCTCACGATATTTAGGGAGCAGTAAACAATAAAAAAGATATCTGCTAATATTTTTTTCCCTTTTATATAATTATTAAATATATGTTCATTATACTCTAATATATCCTTTCTTCTATTTTTAAAATTTTCCGGCAGACTAAGAAATTTTAACATGCATATTATTCAACTAGCAGAAGGTAGGTAAAGAAATTTAACTCAACATATAATAAATACAATAATGTCATATAAATGTATCAAAATAAATAAATTTTAACCATTTTATAAAATATTTAGAGTACAAATTTTATATTATTTATATTTTATTTTTCCTCGTTGCTTAAAGTGTATTAAGCAACTTTAAAGCTTATAACACGGTGATACCTGTAAAAATAGATAAATTCATAGTTGTAAAACATTAAATAGGCCCAAAAATGTCTGTTGTTTACAAATGATAAGAACACGTTCAATAATTTATCGTGTAAAGAGTAGACCGATATAAACAAATGACGCAGTCATATTCGTAGCGAAAGAAAAATGAAAACAATTTTCTTTCGCTACGAATATGACTGTCATTTGAATTTGACTGTGTCATTATCTATTCACAATTCTTGCGCCATTGCGTGATCATTAAAAAACTTAAAACTGCACAGACTTGAAGTGGGTGATCGTACCAGCCATTACAATAACTATTAAAAGCCTTCCTTTCATTTATATACTTCCTGTACCTGTGAAGCAATAAAAAAAGTATAGATTAAACTGGGCACAGACTCGCAGTTAATTTTTTAGAGCAAAGTTAAATTTCACAGCTAAAATAGCAACAAATAGCATATTCTTATAACACGCCGATTGAATTTAGATTTTGGAAAAGCAGAAAGTAAACATGATCCACAAAATTTCATATGCTATAAAAAGCAATACATTTTAGTTTGGGTAATAATGTCAACTATAAGACGAAAATTGGACGTCACTCGTCTCTTTGTGTGCCAGGTTCGTTGTCATGGTGATAAATAACCAATTACTACCTGCTGCGTGAAACTTCCCTTTGTAAATAATTATATTATTGCTGAAGCTGAAGGAAGTAATCAGTGAAAAGCCTGTTGAGTACTCAAAAAACGAAAATCGGTACGAAAAAGAGACACAGACAGCACTGAGAAAGAATATCTTTCATTTAAGCAAGAAGTTAACATACGGTGAACTCCTTAAAAATTGAGATTGAGGCCTAATTTATTAGATTATCTTTGACTTTGCAAGGAATAAAAATATGAGTATTCCATAGGGAAACTAATGCAATCTTCTGAAAGGTGATTCTTCAGTTATTTTAAGCATCAGTTATTTAACCAAATGAAGCTAAAAGATACTGAAGTGAAATAATATTTTATTTTGTTTAAAAGATGCTAGCCTTAAGAACCAAAACTACTGTTTCTTATATATTTTCAACATCTTTTCATTGCATTTTACGCAATATATACTGATCATAATATTTCATACTGCGCATTTCTTACGAGAATATATACACGCTTATATCATATTATTTAATAAGGATATATCTTCTCGTATAATTAGCTACTTTTAGTAATGTAAAAATTATAATTCTCTGAAAAACTGTCAGCTCAACTTCAGGTAAAATAAAAGTATTAAAATAAATATTGAAACTTGAGTACACAAAATTTTGACTGGACGGAAGTATATTTCAGTAAACACGAGACTCATAAGGAAAAGATTTCGAAATACTAACGAGCACGCGAATTTTATTTATAAGCCCGTTTAATGTAAACACCTCAACATATGAAGCTTGACTCTAAATGGACAAAACTTTCATTTATTAATTTACTTTGCGCTCAGAAAATTAGGTTTCAAATATTAAATTATGCAACAGAAAAATCAATTTGAATTCATTTCAGACTGTATTCACATTTACACGTACGTTCAAAAGATTATAACATAATAATAATTAAAATCAAAAGAATAATTCTTAAAAACCAAGCTAAACTTGTAGAGTCATTAAGAAGGAGATGTGAAAAGTGAGCAACGCCCTTGCCGGGACTCAAACCTCTGACCTTTCGATGCGCGCCGAGTGTGCTGACCGTTCCACCACGAAGGCATGCTAATAAGGAGGTAGAAATACCTTATATACTCCCCCTTTCAAAGGGCAACTGGGGATTAGGGGACCCAATCGCCAAATTCTGGTGGTGAAAAATCATCATCCACCATCTGTTTTTAGTTCGGGAGCCACTGTAGAGTCGTTAAGATTTTTTGAAGCAGGAGATGTGAAAAATGAGCAATGCCCTCACAGAGACTCGAACCTCAACCATCTCGATACGCGTCGAGTGTGCCGACCATTACATCACGAAGGCATACTAAGAAGGAGGGAGAAATACCTTATAAACTTTTGTTAAAAGATTAAAATAACAGTTGAAGATTGAACATACGAGGGAGATGTTTCGGGTTTCTGAGTTATGAGTATGCTTGAGCTAGTTTGACCTTATGATTTCTGCACATAATCACCTCCTATATTAACGCACTTACGTATTTTATGCTGCAAGTTGTTTACAGTCATCTTATAGAATGATTTTCCTGAGTCTCACAACAACGCCGCTTCAGTCACATCATCGCTGAAGTTCAACTAACGGCAGTTGATCTCATGGGAAACATTTGACTGTACAATTAATAGTATGGAAATATGTTATAAAGCACACACTTCTTTTAAAGGTCATTTAGGAGGAGAAGCGTTTGAATTTTGGTCTTAGTTTGGCATTACTGTCACTATTTTAGCATTATTTAATTTGTATAATAAGTAAAGTATGTTTATGTGTTTACGTAGGAAGGAGGAAAGGTGTAGAGCTTCACGAGAAAGAAATGGTGGTAAGTAGTTAATATTTTGTAGTACGTTACATTGGAGCTTTATGACAGACTGTGCAAAATTTCATGAAATTGACGTTTTCTTTTCTGCCTTTATCAGTTGAATGAAATGTCAAAGAGAGTCGCTTAAAGCGCCTTGATTCGGTACCTCCGGTAGAACGTTTTCACTGTAACAGAAATTCACTTGATGATACATTGTTATATACTAAGTTAGGAAAGGAATCCTAAATATTTTTTAAACAGTAGATCGCCAACTTCAGACGTGGACGCGAAAGCGTTTGATGACAACGAGAAAGATGTCCAGTAATGGTAACAACACAATAAAACATCAACCCTTTGCTAGATACGATGATAGATGACCGTCGTCATTCAACGGTCATTTATCATCGTATAGAATGACGGCAAAACAATGTCTGAAGATCTTTAGATCTCCACATAAGATATGCGACTCATCAAGTAAAAAGTTCATGATCAAAGTGTGGTTTGATTAGTTCCCAGAAACATCAAAGAACAAAAAGGAGGGGGTCTTTTGAAAGCAAAGGGGAAAAGAAGGGCTGAATTTTGTGGCAGAAGGTCTACTATCAAAGAGTATAGCATGCTGATCTACAAGTAACAAGTAAACTTAAAAATGGCATCGAGGAGAAACGGTAAAATAATTTATTCTGCATCTATGCGCTTCCTTGCAGTGACGCACTTTATTCATCCAACCTGTTCCACTCATAGTTTCATCCGTTATCTCCAACGAACAATTTCCTTCAAGGAAATTGAGTTCAACTTCGACGTTAGTTGAACTTCAGCGATGATGTGACTGAAGCGGCGTTGTTGTGAGACTCAGGAAAATCATTCTATAAGATGACTGTAAACAACTTGCAGCATAAAATACGTAAGTGCGTTAATATAGGAGGTGATTATGTGCAGAAATCATAAGGTCAAACTGTAGCTCAAGCATACTCATAACTCAGAAATCCGAAACATCTCCCTCGTATGTTCAATCTTCAACTGTTATTTTAATCTCTTAACAAAAGTTTATAAGGTATTTCTCCCTCCTTCTTAGTATGCCTTCGTGATGTAATGGTCGGCACACTCGGTGCGTATCGAGATGGCTGAGGTTCGAGTCTCGGCGAGGGCATTGCTCATTTTTCACATCTCCTGCTTCAAAAAATCTTAACGACTCTACAGTGGCTCCCGAACTAAAAACAGATGGTGGATGATGATTTTTCACCACCAGAATTTGGCGATTGAGTCCCCTAATCCCCAGTCGCCCTTTGAAAGGGGGAGTATATAAGGTATTTCTACCGCCTTATTAGCATGCCTTCGTGGTGGAACGGTCAGCCCACTCGGCGCGCATCGAAAGGTCAGAGGTTTGAGTCCCGGCAAGAGCGTTGCTCACTTTTCACATTTCCTTCTTAATGACTCTACAAGTTTAGCTTGGTGCGAAGATGTGAAGATTTCAATAAGTAAGCTTGCATGTCGCAAATTAACGATCGTAGATATACCAAGTGCATTCTACGGAATTAATTTTATTAGAGTAATGTAGTTGATCCATTCCGTATCCTCAGTTTAAAACTATTCAGCCCATGTGGAAGCTCCTGGAGAAACGCGTTGTTATCCATTAACAACCAATTTTTTTATGAGCACATGATACCCTCAAACAGCTTTAGCAGAAAATGCAGAATTTCGACTGTTTATCTCCGCTTAGTTACAAAAACCTCTGGCATAGACAAGAAGCTCAGTGCGGCTACATGGTTCTCCTTTTTACCATCGCCATCATGGAAATGTTTAGCTCATTAGAGATGTTCAACTGCGTTTGAATTCCGTCGAGTCTACCGAAGTCTCAACACTTCTAGACCTATTTAAATGAATCTTACCAGATATCATTAAAAACATCTGACCATTTTCAAATTCAGAACTTTACAGACGAGATAAGTGCACGGCGTAGCATACATTTTTTATTACGATTTTCTTACATTCGTCTGACAGGCATATTCTGGGCGTAAACATATACGCAGCAGAAAGCTTTAGTGTTCAGTAACATATAAAACTGCACCCAGGAAAATTTTAATAATTCTTTGTACAAATGAGCGTTATTTTTACGATTACCCTTTAATTGTAAACACCAGAATAAATGTTACTATGCGTAAATGTCAAGTTCTTCAAAGCATGACATTAATGATTGCATGATATAGATGCAATGTTTTGCAAGCAGAGACGAAATGGAACTTGAAAAATAATAGTAATTAATTTTAAACATGAAGAAAGCGTAACCTCGTTGGCCTTATTAAAATTAAAAAGGATCAATGGATTTCGCGAAACTATCTAATGTAAGTCTAGTTCAAAATCAATGTCAGATTAAAGATTTTTTTGTTTATCTTCAAAGTTTATAAGGTATTTCTCACGCCTTCTTGGCATGCCTTTGTGGTGTGGTGATCTGCACGCTGGGCCGGTATTCCAGAGATCGTTGGTTCGATTCCCGGCGAAAGCGGTTGCTAATTTTTATCTTTTCCGTTTCCAGAAAATTACCTAATGTCTTTACAGTGGCGCCCGAACTAAAAAAGTGTTAGATGATGATTCTCCTCACCCAGGATTTGGTGATTTGGTACCCTAAAAACACCAATCACCCTTTAAAAGGGGGAGTATATAACTATTCCTACCGCCTTCTTGGCATGCTTTCGTGGTGTGGTGGCCTGCATGCTGGGCTGGTATTCCAGAGGCCCGTGGTTCGATTCTCGGCGAAGGCGGTTGCTAATTTTTCATCTTGTTTGCTTCCAAAAAATTACCTAACGTCTCTACAAGTTGAGATTGGGGTTTTTTTTTTACAATTTCCGAATCTAGCTGCTAATTTACATAAAAATCGATTTTTTGAAATAAACCAAATTAATCTAAAGCGAAAATAAGTTAAAGCGCGTGTTCAGCATTAAAACGATTTCCATTTATTAAAAGTTGATTAATTATATTTACACTATTGAAGCAAAGAGCAGAATTTCTGAACTTTTAATTCATAATTACTTTTTGATCAGTCATGTGAGGCTGAGTTAAGTCAAATTATGTTATTATGAAAACTATGACATAGGTACTTATTTAAGTAAAAATATTTTCATAGAGTTTGTAAGGAAAAAACGCTTTTATATATGTTACACAAGTAACAAACCACCAAGTATGTTTCTCCTCTACTCTTGACTTTAATAATTTACCTCATGAGTATTATTCAATCTATATTCATTCGGCTGTTAACAATGTTATTTAAGGTTCACTATTAGAGTTATAGTGCTTACAGTTATAGCCCATGTCGTCAAAACTAGTTTTAAGCTTGATTTTGAATAGTTGCTGGTTGATAATTCACCAGGCAACAGAAATTCATCATTTATCTAATGATTTATCCTAAACCAAAACGATTATAATTCAGCCAAAAGTATTTATGACTCAAGGATGAATGAAAATGGTCATATGAGTGCCGAAAGACTTAGGTGAAAGTGTTCACAAGAAATCGGGCACCTGGGCGAAAGCTCCATCCTATGTAGAACAAACTTGGTGGAATTGGTCATAACTTTTCTTTGGCTAACGCAGAAAAAGAAGTTGTAACTGAGAGAAGGCAGGCCTAATCTCATTAATACTTGAAGTTAGTCTCCGGGTTACTTGCGTGCTAATTCACGTAGGTGTATAAGCATCAGGAACTATTGTTTAGCTGCAAATGGAAGATGGTGATGTGAAACGATAGGCGATCCGTGGCAATAAGTGGTTGTTAGAGGCATTACTCATTTGAATGTCGTGGAGCTGCATCAGAGTAGGCAATTTGTGCGAAGGTAAAGCCCCGAGCGGTGAATAACATGATAGAGGCATAATGTGAAAATGGAGAAGGCATTTTTGGGAGAATTTACAGTTTTACGTCAAGTGAACATTCCATACAGCGTGGTGCGAAGAAACAGTCCTCTAAAGAGTGGAGTCACCTCTGGCATTTACAACACTGCGGAATCTGATTCTTCGAGATGTATTTTGCTAGATCATGCAGTTCGTATATCTTGTCTTCATTTTTTATAACTTGAACTATTGAAGCAGCGTGGCTGTTTTAAGTTTAAGACACATATGCCGTGTGATGGTAGGCGGCACTTCCAAATGTGATTTTCACGTTTAACTTCCCAGCTATGTTGATCTTTTCACCAGACGCAGTCTGAAGGGTAACACAGGATGGCGTCCAAATAAGTTTATCTTTAAACTGTTCAGCTAAATCTTTCCTAATGATGGTAACATTAGCTCCTGTGTCAATGATCATATTGCAAGGAACTCCATCGATATTCCCATTGATGGACAGCCCGTTATTGTTGCCACTCACTATAGAGATCTTAAGCGCTTTAAAACAGGTTTTTTCATTATCTGGCAACCTCCGTTCCTTGATATGGTCATTAATTTGTTTCCTGCGTCGTTGCTCAGAAATTTTCTCAATTTTCGTACCCTGGGGTGTTCTGCAATTCTTTCGTACGTGGCCTTCAGCTCCACAGTTCCAGCACTTTGGTTTCTTGTCAGTCCTTTTCCTTCCCGTGGCATTTAATTGTCTGTTTAAATCGTATGCCCTATTTTCCGTGCTCTGGGGAGTTCTGCAGTTCCTTCGTAGGTGGCCTTCAGAAACACATCTCCAACATCTTACAGCCACTTTGTTCTCACTGCTACTCCGTATCAAAGCATCGACTTGTCTGGATAAATCATCTAAACGAGCCATCAATTGGTCCCCTGGGTCGTGGACTCGCACAGCTCTGACTGGGTAGCGATCCCTAAGAGTTGCTTGCTGGGCTGCCTCCAATTTCACGGCGTACAACAGAGCGCTTTTTACATCCTTTACATCTGCCATTCGCAGTGCTTTCTGTATTTCAGTATCTCGGATGCCGTCGATGAAATATTGCAGCGACAGGATTTCTCTTGTTTCTGTCGGACACTCCGAAAAGGCGTGATGTGACAGCCTTTCAACATCCGTGGCGAGCTCCTGAAGTGTTTCGGTGGGCTTCTGCTGACGGGATTTTAATTGGAGCCTGCTGTAGTTTTTTAAACATTTCTCGCCGAAGCGCAGCTCCAAAGCGCGGGATAGAGCTTCGAAATCTAGCCTTTGATTTTCGGGAAGCGTCTGCAGGATATCCGCTGCGTCTGCTCTCAGAGAAGCGGCGAGATGACAGGCCTTAGCTTGGGAATCCCATCCATTCGCATCCGCAACGATAGAAAATTGTGTCCTATGCACCTGCCAGGAGGTCTTCCCATCATATGTAGATAGTTTCAGAACGGAACGAGCAGGCATCGATAAAAATTTGAAACCTTCAGAATTGTTTCCTACCGTCGCTATGCACTTCTTTAGGCTGTCAACTTCTTTGGCGACGGCAGCAGAAACCCTATCATCAATTTGTTGTTCGACGGCAGAAACTCTCTCTTCTATATGTTCTTTTACAGAAGAAATTCTTTCTTCTACTTGTTCTTTTACCGAAGAAACTCTTTCTTCTATTTGTCCAACTTTAGTTTCAACCGCGTCTATTCTGCCTTCCATAGCCTGAAATTTATTTTCTATTACGCA
This sequence comes from Stegodyphus dumicola, assembly GCF_044657685.1. NCBI lineage: Eukaryota > Metazoa > Arthropoda > Arachnida > Araneae > Eresidae > Stegodyphus > Stegodyphus dumicola. Next base: position 89,254,447 of record NC_140774.1, on the reverse strand, counting down.
GGTAATTTCTCTTTTCATTTCGTCCTGACCTGCTTTCATTTCATTTTTAAGAGATTTCATCTCTTCCTTAACGGATTCCTGGCCCAATTTCATTTCTCCTTTAACGGATTCCTGGCCCAACTTCATTTGTTCCTGTGCCGTTTTCATTTCTTCCTTGAGGGATTCCTGGCCCAATTTCATTTCTTCTTTAACGGACCTTTGGCCAGCTTCCATCTTTTCTTGGAAAGCAGCAAAAGCAGTAATGAGCTGTCTCAATTGTTCTTCCATCCCTCTTGTTATTGGCATTCAAACCCCACTTCTGACACCAAAAATTGTTGCGTGCGTACGGGTTCGTTATGAAATGAATGCACAAGTCCGATGAAAAATAAACAAAAATTTATTATTATCACAACAGAAATGCTTAAATTTTCTCAAATTATCATGCAGTATCACAATATCTCACAGTATTTATCTTTTAACTACTGAAATGTACAATAGAACGTAATTCAAAACAGCTAAAGAACGCTAATCCGCGAATTCGCTATAATCAACAACGGCAGTTTTCTAAACAACAACAAACTAAGCAACTACTACAAACTGAGATGTTTTCCTCCTTTTATAAGATTTTAAAATCACGCGCTAGAATTTTCCAGCACTTTCTCGAAATCAAAAAGAGGTATTTATTTATTTAACGCACGCGCTCTTGTATTTTTAATTTTTCCGGCTGAGCTTTCTTTTAATATTCGTCACGCGCTGCACTGCGCGAGAAATAAAACCATTTAATTTATAATTGAACTAACATTAGCTTTTTAAATACCAAATTCGTAACAATACATTAGATTTTGTTTATTTGTAATATCATAATTTTTCTTTTACTTAGATTCGTTAGGGCCTGATGGATTACATTGCCTGAAAAACAAGGAAGGTTGCACTTATCCGTCGTTTGCTTCCTTCCGTAGATACTGGATCACCTTGACATTTGAGGAGGTCAATATCTGAAACTGGCCACTTTCGCTGGTGCACATTTATAGCAGCTTTCATATTCTCAATTTGTGGTTTCAATTCTTGAATGCGTTCCCGCATAAAATTTTGGGAAGCTGAGGTAAAGGTGTTATCTGGAAAAGCGGCCACTCCAACGTAGCTTTCATCATCAGAAAGAATCTCGACACTGCCACCAGCACCAACTTCTCACTAGACAAACATAAGATTATTTCTCGAAACACATTAAGCATTTTTAATTTCTACAAAGCCGGAAAGGTTGCATTTTGTTTTTTAAAACCAATGAAAAATGATTGAACTGTGGTCAAATGAAAAGTTACACGTTGAATGTTATACCTGCATTCAAGCAAAGTTTTAGCTTAAAAAATTGAAATAATAATCACAACAGTAAACTATTTTAGAATAAAACACGGTTACATACTATTAATTAATTATACTAATTCTACTTCAAATCTTTTTCTACTCTTATAATTGAACTTTTAATGCCTCACACCTGCTCATATTGAACAGATATTCTAAATTATATATTAACTTTGAAACTTATATATTTTGAAATTTAAAACAATGCTATGAAATAAGTGGTGCAGACCCCTCAGTTAGTGCGAGTTTAAAGCGCTTATGCAAATTTCTAAAAAGAATTTTTACCCGTATCGAAATAATTTCTAACGACCATTAAGCGATTGAAAAGTAATATGGATTTTTGTCACGTGGCTACCTTTAGAAAATTCTTCCTAAAGGTTATTACATTTTTACTTTGTTTGTTCAAGACTCATACTTCATCTTCCACCAGAAATTTTACACCCACTTGGGTGGAGTACTTTTCAGCAAATATGGATCAGTTCTTTTCCTTTCTCAAGTAACAGGCAGTTATGTAGTTATGTTGCTATAAATAAGAAAGAAATTGAGCTGATATCAGAAACCTTCAAAAACTGCAAAATAAATTATCTCTCCTAGTATCTAAATTAAAATAGGAGTATATTTTTAATCATAAGCCAATAATATGCGGTATATATTACTCAAGGAAGCCAATACTATGCGGTATATATTACTAAGTACTAGAAAGAAAGGAAATTATTAGTTAGTCAAAATTGTTAAGGAATGAGATGTACTGAGCGGCAAGATTTAATGAGCTACATACATAAACCTAATACATGAAATATGGAAAACTTAAAAGAAATATCCAAGTGAAAGAAAATAAGAACCCATGTTAAGAATATAAATAAGTTTTCAGAGTTACTTTTGTTAAGAGTTTTATGCTTTCAGCAAAATAATTACAACATATACCGGCGAAAGAAAAAAAAAAAAAAAAAAGGAGAGTATTCAGATACGTATAAAACTATTTTGTAAGGTCTTTCATTAGATTATTTCATGTTCAGTGATTGATTTTCTGTGGTCGTATTTTCAAATTGTTATCATGTAGGACTAAGCTTCGAACTGGACACGTGTTTCCAATTTTAAAAAATGCAGGAAAGGAAGCAGGCCTTAAGATTACGATAATTTTGATTGTGATATCTTTTAATAAAGTTAAATAAAACATGAAACTTTGAGAATGCTTACTTCACACAATCTCGAGGAAAAGGGAAAGCCTGTCGACTAAAAATATTGAGCAAATATTTCTTTGGTGAAATACTATAGATGAATATATTTTATCGAATATCGTTATACAAATGAGATAACTTACTGACCTGAATACAAGATAAACTTTTTTACTTTAAAATGCTTCTCAGTAAATAACAAAGATGAAGCTTAATATTTAAAATATATTAAGATAACTTATAACTTACTTTTTAATTTGATGTTGTGTTTAGTACAGTATTTAGATCTTTTCTCTTTCTTATAGAGAACAAGAACTTCAACCTATCAAGTTCCCATACACAAGCACGTAAATGGCGCTAAAAAATGAAGTCTCATCTTATATGTGAGCTGAATATTATGGAAAATGCTATACAGTACAAAGTCTCTACTCCGGACGTCCATTATCCGGAATAATCTATAATCCAGACCTCAAAGCCACAAACTTACGCATGCGCGTTTGATGCGCTCGTCCGCTACGCGTGCGCGTAAAGCCAGTAAAGCGTTTACCCATGCGCGCTTCCGATAGTGAAGAAAGTAACAGAGAACGTTATTGAAAACGGAAAAATTTCGATTGACAAGTTAGTCGGTATTCTCGACACAGCAATTACAGGATTTGAACAATGGAGCTTTGTAACTGAATAAGAAATTATGTCTGTTTATAGAATTAAAGAGAAAGTACGAGTATTAGCACAAAAAACGAAGCAATTTAAATAACTTACAGTGATAGAAATGTTTACTAAAGTAAACAAATAAATATTAAGCTTTTTTTTTTTTTTTTTTTTTTTTTTTTTTTTTTGTAAATGTTGATACCCTTTAGATCATAATTGCTCTTTATTTCATAAATTACGGTTTCATAGTTTCAATTGCATAATTTATACATGCCATCTTACCAGATTTAAATTGATGATCTACGAGTATAATCCGGAAAAACCCCTAATCCGGAATCGCCGAAGTCCCGACGAGTACGGATTACGGACCAGAATGTAAATACTTAGCAGATATTGAATGGATGCAATAGCGGTGTTTCATGGAATGCAATAGTGTGAATAGATTTTATAGTGGTGTTTCTTTTATAGTGGTAGATGGCTTAAAAAAATAATAATAATAATAAAAAAAAAAAAAAAAAAACATGAAATCGATGACGCATAAAAATGTGGATGAATAAGTACGGTATGTTTGAGCAACGTAGATTTAAGTACTAGAAAGAAAGGAAATTATTAGTCAGTCAAAATTGTTAAGGAATGGGATGTACCGAGCGGCAAGATTTAATGAGCTACATGAGTTTAAAAGATGATATATTGCTCAAATAGACCAGAAGCTTAGATAGATAGCATTTAATACAGGTAAACCCACAACGACAGATCATATATTTTTGTAAACAGTTACTTAAGTGATTTATTCATCAGCTACTTCAAGAAGCATTCATCCTGAAGGTATTATTATACTCAATTATTATGTAATTAATTGAAGATTTTAATTACATACATAATAATAATCATGAAGATATTATTATTATGTAATTATTCATCACATAAAGTCATGGAAAAATTAGGGTGCTTGTGAAATATTATGCAATACAGAAACATAACTTCTAATATATTTTTATATGAAACTTCTCTGTTAAATATTTAATACTGGAAGGGAACAGTTAACGTAACAAATATATCGTATTGTGCTCTGTGTTACTAATCATGCATTTCTATAAATAAGCCATTACATTCATGCAATAATACTTACATATAATCACTTTTTGTATATTCCATCGACTTAAGGCAATGAGCTAGACTTTATATCTTTTTGATAATGTAATTTTGATTAAACACTATTAAACACCATTTTGATAATGTAATTATTAATTCTCAAAGTTGTCACTATTGCATTAAAACTAATTTATGGGTTTTACAGTGGTATATCTGTTTAATAAATTAAAAAGAAGCCCTTACTTTAAAAGGAGATAAATTGTACTGTTGAATTTTTTTACTGGCCAAAATGCATAAAGAGTGTATTAAATTCATAATGCCATTAATACGCCCTAAAAATATTTTTACGATGCTGTTGCAGAAAGGAAACTTTTCCTCCGATTATGGTGATATTTAACGAGTTTCGATTTCTTTATATTTGCTGTAATACATCTAACACAATGGTGTTGGCTATAATTGCCCTGAAAACCACAGGAAAAATGTAAAAACAGCTTTTACAGGTGCAATTTGCAATTTATCAAATAGCTATTAGGCGTTTTCGTCCACAGAAAAAAAGAAATTTGTAAGTTATCCACTTAATAAATGTTTTTTTATGCTGGCTAACGATATAGCCACTCATAATACCATTTGCTAATTCCTAATATCCTAAATATGTACCTATGTCATAACTCATAAGAAAAGATGAAAGTTTGCGGAAATTTTGTGTCCAAGATTGGCAGCTGGAATTTACTGTAATACATGTATGTATACTCTTTGATTATTTAAAAAGAATTTACTACAATTACAGACGGTGCTTACAAAGGAACGATTTAGGGTACTTTTAATTAATTTTTAAAATGTAAAGAGTATTTTGTAAACGTTCGATCTGATAACCTTTTCTATGGACTAGGTGTCTACATCGTGATTCCCATGATAGAAGGGTTTCTGTCAAATTTGCAGGGGGATTGATTGCTATTCCTCTTCAACTACTTTCCAGAGTCCAACAGGCGTTGGGGGGTTGCTCTTAGAAACAGCTCTTTTCAAGAACCCAAAGCCATAATAATCCATAGGTGAAACGTCAGGGAGATTCGTAGGAATACGATGTAAGGGTATATGTGAAATACTTGTATTATCTTCAATTTTTCAAGGAATACAATGGCACTTTTCGAAGTATGATTTGTTGCTTTGTTTTATGAAGTTTAATTTTTTGAAAGCAACTTTGATAAAGAAATGGAATTTCTTTAAATATCGTACGTAAAAGGTTCTCTTTATACAAATTTGAGTTAATTGTAACATTTTCTTCCCCGTTTCTTATTTTTAGTTTCCCACTGTAAGAGAATCCTGCGATAATCATAAACCCTTGCTGACACTTTATTTGCATTGATGGAACAAGGGTTGTAAATTTTTTTCTCTTTGTTTTCGACAATAAATAGACTAAATTTTGCTGCAATCATTTAGTAAACCCATACTTCATCAAGGGCTGCAATTTAATTTCATTTATCTCCTGCTAAATAGTTTTGATGCAGGGGGTCTTCAAATTGTACAGAATAGACTCACATGCCTCGGCAAAAGCTGGTAAACATTATTTGTAGCTTTTTTAAGTTGCATATCTTAAATTATTAATTTTATTGTTGTTAAAAATGTATTTGAAGACTTTGAAATTGATTTCTGTATTGGAGAACTTTTCTCTGGTTACTACTTTAGAAACATAGTTCTTTTACTTCAGTAAGTTTCATTTTCGGGTATTTGTTTGGAGTCTTCTTTTCATGTAGAAATAGAGATCGACGGTTTTTCCTTTTCCGATTAAAAATGTTTATTTTTCCCTTATAAATTTAAATATTTTTGCATTTCATAACGTTTTTGAATTATGGAATAGTAATATTTCTCTTCAGAAAGCTCAAAAACATAAACTTCAGACCACAGTTTTCTTATATGTGACATTTTGAAAGAAGAATAAAGAAGATATTTTTTATTTCAGATAATAAGCTATTGACAGAATTTTGTTTTTCCAAAACATTTGCTCTTTTTAGAATTCTTCATTGAAATCGTTCTAAATATGCATAAACACCCTCTGTGATAAATAATCTTTACTTAATATGTTTCACAAACAATGATCACTTAACACATGGACTGTATTCCTTCACTTTTATTTCATTACACTAATTATAAATAAGATGTCAGCGATGCGAAATAATTGATACAAAATAAGCGAGCCATTCTACATGACTGTCACAAACACAATTCTATCAATCAATTATTTTGTAGCCACACATAAAGTTCAAAATTAAAGGAAGAAAAACAAAAGAAATTTACGCTATTTGCAACAATAAAATGAAGCAAACGATACTCACATAAACACTCTGTATTATCATTTTATTTCTAAATTTAATCATTTAAACACTCTTTTTTATATGAATTACCGTAACGTGTTGTTCATAATTTAAAATACACTTATTTTTTAATATATCATGATAATAAAAAGGGATGAACGTATTTCCAGTGACCTGTTTTAAGTAGGTCAATACAGAGTCATTTGATTCCAAATATTAAATTCCCGTAACAGCTTCGGTTTCGCTAATTAGTATTTCTAAATTTAAGAATTAGCTCTATATAACTACTAGCTCAAAATTATTTTAAATAGTGCAGTATCGCTTACCAATAAAACGTAATATTCCTTGATATTACCGCGTAAATTAGGGAAGCATTTGAGCTTAGCATAAAATGCTCAAATTATTTAGTTAACAAGCCGCCAGTCATAGTAGAATGAAATCCTTAATAACACTGCTATCCTATCAGAACTTACTTAACTAATGCTATTTTTAATTAGCTGATTACAATTTGTTGAGATAAATTTTCATAAATGGTAAAGTTGGAAAACGGCATTATGCAAATTTCAACCTTTGCGATACAAAATTGTTGTAAACAAAAATAATTGTTCTACACGAAAATTTAAATTGATTATTGAATTATTTATACGACAGAAGTATTGCGCAATGTTTCCTGAACTAAATATTACATGTAAATTATTTTGTAGTTTTATATATTTAGAAAATGTATTATTTAGAGATTGAAATTGTGTTGCAGCCAGTAACTCGTTAATATTACATATATCTAGTGATAATTTCAATATACTTAAAACTTCACACAGTCTTTACACAGTTATATTTTAATAGAAGTTTCGAATTTTACAAAACATAAGCATAAAAAATTAAGCATGAATATGTTAAGCGTCAAACCTGCTTTTCCTCTTTTTCATTTAGCCCGAAATATTCAATTTCATCGATATGCTAGTGGCCAGAGATCTGAATAGAATTTTAATAGAAGATTGTAATTTTTTAAATTGCATATTGTCAGTCAATAGTGACTGATGCGGCCTGAACGAAAAACATATTGTCAATCATTTCACCGAGGCGGTACAAACGAAAAAGTATAGTGTCATTCACCGGCAATTGATAGACATATAACATGTAAATATTTTACAATTTACATTTCATGAAAGTTTTATGATCAATAACACAGATGCAGAGCTACTAAATCCATAAAAAAGCAAAATAAAAATTTGCCGTTAGGCGGTACAGAGAACTATTGAAAGCAGATTTGCCAAACAATATGAGAAAACAAATTCGTATGACATTATTCGACAAAAATAAATGCCACATGTTGACTTTAGCAGTTATTAAAACAGAAAAAATTTGAATATCAATTTGTAGTTTTTTTTTTCCACTGGATTGTTTGCGTACGAAGATTACATATATTTCCCGTAAGTAAAATGGCAACAGTTTCTGTTTAGCCAGAACATGATATTTGTGAAATTAAAATAATAACATATTCTTTGAAGTATTAAAAAAGATTAAGTGGAAAAAACTAATATGTTATAGTATTGTGTGGCCCCAACTAGTCAGCAAACGTGGTAGTGACTGCTATGAACTAAATTTACACAAACACGTAAGAAGGGTTTAAAAACCCTTTTTATTCCACTTTAAAAATAACAGCTGCGTTTACTTGACGCTCACAAACTACCCCGACCCGGCGGTTTAACAAAAACAGAAATGTGAAACTAAAAATTAATGACAGGATGAATAAACAACTAGATCACTACCTACGAGGCTCTGAAATCGTAACTAACCTAACCTGCGTTCTAAAATACAGCTGAGATTCAGCGAGCTTACTGGTTAAGCAGTTGAAAGATTCAGCGAACTGCCGAGATAGGCACACAGGCCGAAACGCGCGGTTCTTAAATTTCTACCTAGCAACCTTCACGTTCACGATTCAAGAAGCACACTTACAAACTCGTTTCCCTTCTATTTAAACTCAACTTACTTCTGCTAAAATTTGAATATACAGCGCGTTCTACTACAATTTGCATACTCTAGCATTGGCAATTCTACGGGAAAGTAAAGGCTTGACAGGAAAGATAGCTTGAACTTAAAATAAATGTTAATTAAAATAAATATAAACCCTACAATGTCATTAATTTTTCGAATCTGCTGATTTAATGTTAGTTTTCAACATTGTTTTCATTAAGTGAAGTTCGATTACGTAATGTTGGTTGTATGTTGACGCTTATAAATTACCTTGCATTTAAACCGAATTCAATTCATATTAGAAGAAATTTATTAAAGTCTTGCTTAGCATGGCAAATGGAAATAAAAATTATCGAAATGGACATTATGGAGTTGGCGGCCTAACAGTATGACACGCTTAAGAAAGGGACTAGAGCAATGGTTCAACTACTCCAGCATAATAGTGCACAGAACGTATCAGTAGAACGGTATTATAAAAAAATCTTAACTCCCTTCTTGAAAGTGAACAAAAAGGCAAAAAGTTATACCTCGAACATAAAAACTGAAATATTCACTAAAAGCCCTGATTAAATATAGAGTAATATCCTTACATTTTCGAATATTGTGTTCCCAGATGAGTTACATGAAACTGCGGTTAATGGCGAAAACTCTACTTAAATAAAAATATTCTTGTGTCGTATATACATACATATATATGTATGTAAGATAAAAATGTATGAATCAGAATTATAATATAACTATAAACATTAATTCGTCCTCTCTATTCTAAAATCGTAATAACTTCTCTGCATTGCGTCATTTCTAGATCACTGTATGGCCCGCGCAACTCTGATGACATAATAATTAAGAACTGAAACTGACCTTGTAAACCAAAACTTTTCTCTTCACGTACTTCCATCTTTCATAACTACGTACTTCAGCTTTTGCTCGCTACTGTGCTAAGATGTGATTTTGCTGGCTTCTTCTATTGACGGATACAATTCTTGATTTTGAATTAAGGAATCATAAAGTAATTAATTTTCCATACATTAAATATGATGGAGGGAATTTTGTTACAGAATGAGGGGTATTATTATACTCTTCAGTTACTTGGGGTAATAATTTTGTCCATGCTATATTACCCTGATAAGAATTTAGTTTACATTTTAATGTAGTTATAATAGTTTGATTAACACGTTCAATTTTACCATTAGTTTGGGGTCTATTTGCAGTAGTTAGCAATTGTTTTACATTATGATTCCTTAAAAAGTGCTTAAATTTTGAAGATGTAAAAGCAGCGTTTCTATCACTTAAAATCTTTTTAGGGACCTGAATTTGGAAAATTTGTTTTAAGCAATTTATATAAGTATCTGTAGTTACACTTTTGGAAGCAAAAGTCCAGATATATCTAGTTGCATGATCAATAATTATGTGAATATACTTTTTAGTAGAATTATAATAATTTAAACCACCTACAGTATCAATAGATAATATTTCAAAAGGTTCACTAACTGATGGTAAATTTTGCATTAAGCCAAATTTCTTTTGTTTACTTTTCTTATTAAACTGACATACTTCACAATGTTTACAATAATTTCTAACATCTTGAACAATTCCTGGCCAATAATATTGTGGAGATAACAAATTTAGCATAGATGATACACCAATATGACCAAATTGTATATGGGCCTTTTCAAGTAATTTCGTACGTAGAGACATGGGTATCACAATTTTGTACAATCCCTGTTTTTTAATAGTTAAGACATCATTCATTTTCCTATACTTAGTATTACAAACATTATCTAAATTTTGATATTCTTTTATTTCTTCTAATGATAATAAATTAACTTGCAATCTTAAATGTTGACACATAGGATTTCTAGAGAGCATGTCAGCTTCAACATTAGTAGATCCTTTTTTATATTTTATATCAAAATCATACATAGATAATTTTAAAGACCACCTAAATAGACGACCAGTAGGGTGTTTTATATTTTTAAGCCAAACTAAAGCAGCATGATCAGTATGTACAGTAAAATGGTTACCATGTAAATAATAATAAAATTTATCAATTGCATCAATAATAGATAAACATTCCAGCTCAGTAATGGCATAATTTTGTTCATAAGATCTTAATTTTCTAGAATGAAAAGCAATTGGATGTAAACTACCATCAGGATGTTCTTGTTTTAAAACAGCACCAACAGCTTCTTTGGACGCATCAACAAATACATGACAGGGATATTTAGGATTAAACAAAGTTAAAATAGGTCTAGAAATCAATGCATCTTTCAATTTTTGAAAAGCTTTTTGACATTCATCAGTCCAATTATAAGGAGTATCTTTCTTAAGTAAATTTGTTAATGGGGCTCTAATTTTAGCATAATTTTGAATAAATTTATGATAAACATTAATACTTCCTAAAAATCTTTGTAATTCTTTGATATTTTTAGGGGGTTGCAATTTCTTAATAACCTCTATATTTGCATTACTGGGCTGGTATTTACCTGCTTGAATTTCATATCCTAGAAAATTTATTTTTTCTTTAGCAAAATAACATTTAGATTGTTTTAATTTTATATTCTCTTTCTCACATATATCAAATATTATTTTAAGATGATTTAAATGTTCATCAAAATTTGGAGAGAATACTATAATATCATCAAAATAATTTAAAGCAAATTGAATCTGATATTTGTTTAAAATTTGTCTAAGAGCTCGTTGGAAAACAGCTGGGGAATTTTTCCAACCAAAAGGTAATCTAGTAAACTCATACAGTCCAAAATTTGTAGTGAATGCCAATTTTTCAGTATCCTTTTCATTTAATTTTATATGCCAATAGCCTGATGCCAAATCCAATGTAGAAAAGATTTTTGCATTTGTTAATTGATCTAATACAGCATCAATTCTAGGAATAGGTTCAGAATCAGTTTTAGTAATTTGGTTAAGCTTCCTGAAATCAATACACAATCTGCTTCTGGACTGCTCGTTTCGCTTATAAGCTAAAGTTACAGGAGCAGCATAAGGACTATAAGAAGGTTTAATAATTCCAGCTTTTAACAATTCATCTATTTGTTTTTTAATTTCACTATTATCTTTAGGAGATGCTCTATATGGTCTATAGGCTATTGGTAATTCAGAAGTTAATATAACTCTGGGAGGTTCAACCCTTATACAACCAACATCATATTTACTTTTTGCAAATATATGGTTATAATCATTCAACAATTTCTGTAATTTACTATCAGAATTTTTACTATTTTCAAAATAATTACCACAATTTTTAGAATAGAGTTTTTTCCAAATTCGATAGATAAATTCAGAGGCGCGATAGCAGGAATCAAGAGGATGAAAAGTTACCATAGCACGAGGAGTAGCAAACCACGTTTAGTGAGAGAAAATCGCAAAAATAGTTATGAAGGATATGACGTCAAACGGAACAAAAGCGTTCGATAATAAGAAAAACATTTTATTTGACATAAAGCAAGATTACAGTGCATCACAGTTGAACATCAGAAAGGAGATGATGAATCAATTTTATAGTAACTGTTCGAAGTTGCAGCCGCGAAGGCTATTGCGCAGCCGACACTGACGAACGAAGACACATTCAAACATATCTGGTGTGCTGGCGATGTCTACTGAAGCGACAACGATCCGAACTCTCAGATTCTCCATTATATCCACAGGCAACCGTTAATAAACAGCCGACCACTGATAAACAACCGATTTTTAAGTAGCCCCAGAAGAAAAAATCCAAGGGATTGAGGTCTGCGGAGCGTGAAGATCAAACAACAGATCCACAGAGTCTAATCCGCCTATCGGGATATGTAGCACGAAGGTGGTTACGCATCGTAATCGCAAAATGTGCTGGTGTACCATCACCACATGTTTTGGTGCACACAGTGGCCGGTATTCCCTGCATCAAATCTAACAGGATGTGTTGTAGGAAAACAAGGTAATTTGCGCCATTGAGGCGTTCGAGAAAAAGGTATAGTCCGAACAGATAATCTCCGAGAATCCTTGTCCAGATGTTAATACCGAACTTGTGTTACACTTTCGACCAGACAGTGCTGTAGGGATTTTCAGACGACTACATATGCGCATTGTGCATGTTGACCACGCCTTCTCTCAGCAGGCTTCATATAAGAATAAAATAGTGGCGGGAAACTGTGATTCACTCTGTGTGGCATCAGGCATCCAGCGTACGAATGCTATCCAAAATAAATAGTCGACATCGCATAAGGAGTTGAAATTGCTGCACTTGGAAGAGATGCATGTTTTCTGAATGCAGAATTTTCCACACTACTTTATGACGAATACCCAGTTCAACTGGAACCGACCGTATGCTGGTCGACGGAGAAACTGCAAGCAGTTGCAATACTCGGTTTTCTGTTTCAGGTGCGAGCACACGGCGTTCTTGCCCTGCATTACGCCTCGCTATTTGGAAAGATCCCGTCTCCCGCAGCCGTCGATCAATGTTCGTGAAGATGGTATGGTGTGGACAATAGCTTCTCGGATATTGCTCTTGATACATCCTCTAGTAGGCGTCCATTACCACCTGCTCGACCGTAAATCATATGCATATCTGCAAATTCCTAGTTTGTGTAATCTGACATGTTGTTTCCGAATGAAGTTGTTTTGAAATTCCCGCTAATGAATATCTGCTGGCTACTTTTATTTTCTCCATACACATTGGAAATCTGCATACGAAAATGTTTCTTCTCGACTGGTGTGCTTCTAATCTTGGTATTTGTTTGGCTACTCTCACCACCGTCTGAAACACTTTTTTATTTTTTTTTTAAACTAAGTCTCGACGTCTATTTTTGCGATTTTCACCCACTAAATGTGGTTTGCGATCCGACGTTCTATGGTAATTTTTTATCCTCTTGATTCCTTTCATTCCTCCGAAATTGTCGGCCGAATTCAGAAACACTCTTTATGTGTGTAGTACTTTGGATAATAATGACTACTCCTGTAGCCACAGAAACACTTGACGGAGGAAAATTTATTACTTCATGTTATTATTTCTTCATAAAATGATTTTCTGCCCCAAAATTGTAATTGTTTGCATATCTCCTTAAATAATAGATACACACCGAGTCTTAGAAATAAGGATGTTTATGCGTGCATATATGTGTTTGTAACAAGATGTATTATTTAAGAGAAATAGCCATTGTCTAAATTGCTTTAATTGAAGATAAAAGAAGATTTATGTCTTAAATTTCTGGTCGGGTTTGATAATAATTAGAGCATAAAAGATTAAAAATTGTTAAAAATTATTGTAATTTAACATATTCAGTAGAACGCTGGTGATACCAGAACCGTGGAAACCAAGTTGATCGAAGAAATGATACGTAGAAATTTATAAGAACTTAAAATGCAAAAAAAACTGAAATCTACCCCAAAATAAAGAAAATATACAAGGAATTTTCAGAAACATTAAAGTGTAGCTTTTGAAATTTGACAAAGAATAACATACTCAGCATAATTATTGCTTTATTTTGATTTAACTGCAAGAAAACTCAGCTTATAATTAATTTAGCAATTAACGTACGCTAAGTAAAATTATGTTAAATGAATAGAACAAATAAGAGAAAAAATATGCTTTAATTTAGCATTTAGTATACTAGGTGCTCGAGCGATCAGCGCCTAGAACAATTGTTTTAAAAACAGGAAAAATTTCTAGTGATTTTAATTATTTCAGTTAATGCAATTTCATGGCGGTCCAGATAGCTGTTTCTTTAATACGAGTCAACTACTTCTAACTACGGTTGCGAAAGGACTTAGAATGAAAAATGCGTTACGTTAAATACGGAACATGAAACGTGAATCAGTTTATTTCTTTTCTTCAGATCTCGAATGTATTTATATTATTTTTGATATATTATTGCATTTTCAAGTATGTATTGGCAATAATAATATTAACTGCCGTATCAACTATTTCATTTTACTTTGCTTTTGCTTTCATTGAAGAATTCGACGACAGAAAGCTAAATGATCGTTTTGTAGCAATCATCATATACCTATTTCTCTACTAAAAATTTATTTTTTCTTTCTGCCGATGCAACAAACCCAAGTGCATCTTTCTGAAATAACCTCAAAACAGATCAAGAAAGGAAAAAATTGATATGATCTCAAGATATTGGATAGACTGGATGGCTTAAGCATGATGAATACTGAAGATTTTCCATACGAATTCAACACGAATCTGGCTAGAAAAAGACATTAAAATGCATTTTTATTTAAATCAAATTGAAAAGTAAAGGGAAAAAATATGTCTCATACCTAAGAGCTGCGTTTAGTTTTTTAAAGTTGTTTGGTTTCTTCATTAGTAACAGATAAATTAAATTTGGAAGTTAAATATCTTATACTTTGCCAAAATGCAACACAATGGCGCGCGAAAAACAACCTTTTTTTATTTCGAACACACTGCTTTTAAATTGCCGAGTCTGTCAATCAAAAATTCACTAAATTCACAAAAAATCTGAAATAATTAAAACAAATTCGAAATTCAAAATTCAGGCTTCGAACTGTACATGTTCGGGTGGAGGACTACGTATATCCAGAATTTGGTGGCTGTAGGTTCGACCATTTACCTACAATGTAAGGAATAATTCTGTATATACACACATGCATAAGATTAATCTTTGAGAAACGAATTAGTCAACTAGGAAGAAGCATGTATGTTTGTACTAAAAGGAAGAATTTAGCGTAAAGTGCTGTTAGTGAGAGTTTTACAAAACTTGGCACTTTGTGCATAATTTTAGTCGTAGAAAGGAAATATGGAAAAAATTGGTATGTTATTTCAGAAAAAGTCCGATTTTGTGTCAAAATACTTATGTTCGAACAATGCTATATATACATCTAATACATATTCTACAGTGGATGGACAAAAATATGGAAACACCTTGTGAAATGAATGTTTCAAAAGAAAGATTGATTTTAATGAAATATGTAGGTGGCGCTGGCGTTTTTGACTACTGACGCCACCTATACAACTTCGTAAATGTGCTAAACAGTTCAGTTGTTGTCGGAGTACTGTTATGTGAGGTTGTCATTGCATTATATCAGAGTTAACAGACTCAACTAACGTGGCCAAATTGTTAGAGCACGTATGGTAGGTGCTTCCGTAAGCAAGGTAGCCGAGGTGTTTAGTGTTTCAAGAGGTACTGTATCGAAGATTTATTCCGCATATTTGAAAAGCGGAAAAACATCATCTGCTAAATCACAGCGCGGACGAAAGTGTGTCCTGAGTGATCGTGACAGACGATCATTATAGGCAATTGTGACGAAAAATAAGAAGACCACAGCTGCAAAAGTTACTGCTGAAATGAATGTTGTGTTACCGAACCCTGTGAGTACCAAAACAATTAGAAGGGAGCTTCATAAACAGGGAATTGCTGGCCGTGCTGCAATTGAGAAGCCACTCATCAGTGATGCTAATGCCCGTAACAGGAAAAGGTGGTGTTTAAGTCATAAAGCCTGGGCTATAGAGCAGTGGAAGCGAGTAATATGGTCTGACGAGTCTTCTTTCACATTGTTTCCCACTTCTGGCCGAGTTTACGTCTGGAGAACGCCATCTCAAGCCTATAATACAGATTGCTTGTTGCCAAGAGTGAAACATGGCGGGGGTTCTGTTATGGTTTGGACAGCCATCGTGGTTCTCTGCTAGCCCCATGATAACTGTGTCAGGGCACATGACTGCCAAGACTTATGTGAACATTTTGGCCGATTAAGTTCATCCCATGGTACAAACTTTGTTCCCCGATGGTGATGGTGTCTTCCAAGACGACAAAGCCTCTGTTCACACAGCTCACATTGTCCTGGACTGGTTTTCTGAGCACGAGGATGAGTTGTCCCATCTCCCCTGGTCACCACAGTCACCAGACCTGAATATTATCGAACCTTCGTGGTCTACATTGGAACGGAAAGTGAGTTCTCGTTATCCACCGCCAACATCGTTATCTGAACTTGCCACCGTTTTGCAGGAAGAATGGTATAATATTCCCTTGGCAAACATACAGGAACTGTATTTATCCATTCCGAGAAGACTGCAAGCTGTTTTGGATGCCAACGGGTTTCCTACACCATATTAAGCAAAGAAACATGTTTTTTTAAAGGTGTTTCCATATTTTTGTCCAACCCCTGTAAGTCGTGCTTTCCGGACATGAAAAACTCAATTTGAATTTCGTCAATCGGCCTAAACGGGAGATACAAGATATCCCATTTTCCCCCTCAGTACATACATACATACTTAGCTTCTTTATTAGTTAATAATAGGGTATTCAGTACTTGAAAACATTGGAAAAACCAAGATGCTTTATTATTCTTTATTTTGAAGCTAAGGATCGCAACAATTTGTAAAGCAATTTAAAATGGAATCTTAAGAATTAATACTTTTATTCTGAAAAAAGGTAAGATATTATTTTAATACACATTCGTGTTCAAGAAATAAAAAACAAACGAAAAAAGAAAAGGTACAGGTTGGGCCAAATAAGAGCTACCAATGTTAAACATAAATAACTTTATTTTTTGATACGATTTTTTTTTCTTTCTGTAGGTTATAATTGAATTCTTGGAAATTTATTATTGAACCAAACAGTACAAAACAACGCGTTAAAATTATCGAGTTTTTCTATTCTTGTCAACGATCAATTGTTATGACGCAGTGTAAATATCGACAATATTTTAATTCAAATGTACTGTTTGGTGCGGTGTTATGGCCAATAGAGTTATCGGCTCATATTTCTTCGAGAATGAGGATGGAAAGCCGGAAACTATTTCCGAAGCTTCTTACAGAACAATGATTGAAAACGTTTTGCGGCCATTGGCGGAGCAGAATCCTTTTCTTATTGGGATATTTAAAAGACAAAGTGTATGTTAATAAGAGACTATTATACAGCTGCAGCAGAATATTCGAGACAAAATACTGAACCTTCAACCAGAAACATTACATGATATAATGGGAAACGCGTTAAAAAGAGCGAATCTCTATATCAAGAAAATGGTGGACATTTGTCTCATGTCATACTTCATACATAATTTCCATAAAATATATTTAATGTATAAAAAATTAATCAAAATAAATGACTATTACAAGAGTTGTTCGTATTTAGCATTAGTAAGTCTTATTTGGGCCACCTTGTACGAATGCAAAAAAGGGAATGGAACATACAATTTACATATGAGCTAGAGGCTGCATCGCCAAACGCAGTAAGCAACCAAAATTAACACAAAGCAAAACATAATCTCGCTCTCACACCACAACGCCTAAAACGGAGAATGCCAGACATATGCGTCAGTTTGCAAGCAGCGATAGTTCCGTGTAATCCGTGATAACTAAAGTGGAAAGCATGAGCCCAAGACACCGTTTGCAGGATAAAATGTGTTGGAAGGCTGTCTTGATGTTGCGAGCTGGTACAAGACAATCCGCTGTTGCAAGAGAATTGAATGTGCATCGTAGTGTCATCAACAGGCTGTGAAATCATTACCAAAGGGATCAAAACCCCGGGCGTCCAGACCTTCCCCGGAGTCAAAAAAGGCGTTTAGACCCACGTGTTCTAAGACATGGGTTGGAGGGGTCTGGAAGTCGGATAATTACCACAACGCCAGATGATTGCTTCCCGTTGCTATGTGAAAAACACCGTAGATCACTAATAGCACGACAGCTGGCGTCGCATCTCTCTGCTGCCGGACAGTCCATATCTCACCAAACTGTTTCGTATCGACTGCATGAAGGTGGAGCGTACGCCCAACGACCTGTGGTTTGCTTTCGTTTGTCCCTATCGCATATCTGAAAAACGGTTGAATGGAGCCCGTGACCATCGCATCTCAACACCACAGCAGTGGGGCCACGTACTCTATGGATCGGGTCTCGATTTAACATCCAGGATGATTCCAGAAAGGTAATGATATGGCAAGAGGCAGGAACTCGCTATCCGGCCCCAAACAAAATCGGAAGAAATCATTACAGAGGAGAAGGCTTACTTGTATTTGCTGGGATAGCAGCGAACGGCCGCACTTACCTCTGCGTAATTTCGTCACATGCGTCCCATATCGAGACGAAATTCTAGACCGTCCTGTATGTCCTTTTATCGCTGCAGCGGGTACTGACGCTATATAGACTATAGACGCTCGCCCGTATAGAGCTCGAGTGGTGAGAAGTTATTAAGAAAGTGAAAACTATTCCACATATGTCCTGGCCTGCTGGATTACCGGAGCTGAATCCCAAAGAGCATGTGTGGGATATGTTAGGACGACATATAGCAGGTCGCAGTGTGTGTGCCCCCCAGGCAACCCTTCACGAGCTCCGACATATATTACTACAGGAATGGGCTCTACTTCCACAACAAGCTATCAACGACACTGCCTCGCCGTTGTTAAGTATGCTTTTCAGCTAGAGGGTATCATACCAGCGTAAAGCGTGATGATTCCATTGCACATTCTTCCGATCCACTTGGTCTTCCGCAATGCGATAGTCGTAACACATGTTTTTGTATGTCTTTGCTTTATTGTTTGATGTGTGGTCTAGTAATACGACACCTATAACTTGGATCAGTTTCACAAATATCCATTAAATAGTTTTATTCTGTATTTCGCTTTTTTAGTGGAATTTTTTTGAGAAGGTGTGTATTTAAAAGTGTTATGTAAATTTTAGGATTCTATTAATAAGTTCAACAGGATATTATAAACCCTATTATAATTTTATGATTTGCATATTTTGATGTTAGTTTTAGGATATGAGCTGAACGAGCTTTAAGATAGGAGTTGCCTACTTTCAGACATGCAATAGGGATAGTTATAATTAATTTATTGTTACTTTAGATATTATATACGTAAAATTGAGTTTATTTCCTAATAACCTCGAGGAAAAAACTATTAATTTCAAATATTTAATATGCATATTCTGAATATTATAAGTTTTTCTCAAAATTTCTGTAGAATATTAAAAATTAGTAATTTTCGAACTATTAATTCAAATGGTGAAT
Source organism: Stegodyphus dumicola (assembly GCF_044657685.1). Classification (NCBI taxonomy): domain Eukaryota; kingdom Metazoa; phylum Arthropoda; class Arachnida; order Araneae; family Eresidae; genus Stegodyphus; species Stegodyphus dumicola. The sequence goes on along the minus strand of NC_140774.1, from coordinate 89,234,944 downwards.
TCAAATTTGATGATTCTGCGAAATGTGATCTTAAATATGAAGCTACGGAAATATGAAACAAACTGAAGCAAACAGTTGGAGTTCATAAAAAAGCGTTAAATTGAGACACAAAAATAGACTTGAAAGCAAGTATCAAATTCTCTCTTTCCCAAAGAATGTCTGCATGACTTATTCCGTTTCCACTCATTTCTGCAGATGACATTAAAAATAAATCAGTTGTTTGAGTCTTATTAAACTATGAAGTTTTAGAAACAGTTATATTTAACGAGAAAACTAAACGCTTAACCTTTTAATATTTTAATATTTAATAATAAATGGGTTTATGTATGTTCAAGTATACGAAACTTTCCATCTTCACCATATGTAGCTAGTTTTAATTGCACTACAGTGCTAATTTTTTAACATTAATCACTTCATCGCTCGTTACTTCAAATTCCAAAAGCGTATTAATTCAGCACCTTGTTAGTTTTAATTGCAGTTCCCTGAGTTTTCAATCCTATTAGCGATTTCCTTATTTGGCATTCCACTTTTTAAAAGCGCATTTACACAAGAAAAATTCAAGCTCTCCCCACCTTACGAATGAGTTACATTCCGAATGACAATTAGTACCAGCAGTTAGTTTATAAAAAGTTTCTAGATTCGTTACCCACATCTCTTGGTTCGTGAGATAAGAATTATAAATACTATCAAATAAAATATTATATGAAAATATTAAAACAAGTAAATAATAAGTTTTAAATTCTAAATATAGTATGGTATAGATAAAAAATTAAAAAATAAAAAAAAATTAAAGTACGTAACTTGGACTGTCCTATTCAGCTAGTAGATCTTCACATTAGTAAAGGTGCGTCAACGTCCGATTCCCCATCTGAAAACTCATCAACAAATAAAGGGGATATTTGTGATGAGGCCGTACGAATGGGTAAACGATTTGTATATGTTATAGATGGACCAGCAACATCGATTTCTGATGTCTTTCGTATAAAATTTAATGTAAGAACAGTTTTTCATTTTCTTTCATTGTAAATAAGTATGGCATCGGACACAAAAAGGCGTTCAATTTGCTTATGTTTTTTAATACTCCGAACAAATTTCTCTGTTTGAGAACAAGTTTATTCGCTTATGCGAAAGTTCGTAAAATGGAAATATATTTTAAAAAATTGACTGCATATTTTGCATTTGCATTATTAATTAGGTTTTAGATCAGTAGTTTATTTATTTTTTGAACTGAGTGTTTCAAACGAATTTAACCAATAAAATATGCTTTCTTGATGAACACATGCAAACAGCACACTCTTTTACTTAAACATACTGCATATAAATATGACGCTTGTTTTAACTGCTTCTTACGTAAGCAATTTGCTTTACTTCATATTAAATCGTAGATACTGAAAATACCTTTTCGTTTAAAAAATAAATAAAGCACGATGCTTACGTACAAAACTTAAAAATCAAAATTTCGGTTTGCAATATAAATGTAATAAATTTACATTATGTAACAGATTAGTAAACTGAATGCTACTGAATTAAAAATACTTATTGCTGAGAATAGCTAGAAGAAATAGAAGTTCTTAATGATAAATACATCATAATCTTTAAACGAAGATAAAAAACAAGGTTTCAAGACAAGGTTCTTCCAGATATTTTACACACTTGGCTTGAAGACAAACTACATTTACGTATGTGGATAGTTAAAATTACGCAGAAAAACGTGGGTAAAACTTTAAGAATGACTTTTGAGATAATTAAAAGTTATTTTTAAAGTTTCATTAAATAACGTTCTTTATATTCCTAGAATGATGAAAAATTTTATTTTAAGTGTTTAAATTTAGGTAATCTTCACAGCTCTTTTAAATCCAAACGAAAAATATCATTCAATATCTTCTAAAGAATAATAAAAAAGTGTTTAAGGTTTCCTACGCAGAAAAAAAAAGAAAACTTAAAAATTTTTTTATAATTTAAAATTTTTAAATTAAAATTTTTTGATCAAAATTTTTTTAATTTCGGATTTATTAATGCCTCTAAAGGAATTTTAGTACAAAAGTATATCAAGATATCGAAATTCATCGCAGACTTCCATATTTGGAACCTGAAATAGCTCTTGACAGGTTCTCTGCTGAAAGATGGACCTCATATGGACTACCGATATCGTAATTCTGAAACTTCTTTCACTAGCATTTCTCTTGTAGGAGTACATGAACCACAGAATCTACGAAACTAAAATGGACAACCTAGATCACTATTTCTGAAATACATTTAGAAGATCTAAAACCTCGCATCTCTGCGGCTGTGTTCTGAAAGGAATTAGGCGAAATGATAACGATCGGTTATATCTCGATAAATACATGAAAAGAAAACATTGCTATACAAAACATCGCCGAGGGAAGGTTGAAACCTGACTTTTCAAATATTGAAGTAAAAATAAAGAGGCGGAAAGAAAAGTGACTAATATAGAAACACTCTGGTAAAAACAAAGCAACTGTAAAGGCATATTTTTATGAATTTCTAATTTCTTAGATATCTTAATACTCCACTGAGATATTTCATAACTTTTTTGTTTTTAATACAATTTTTTTATGATAATATTTAAAAATTGTAAATTCCACCTTGTTTTAGTTTACTTCTACGGCGAGGTTTTATAGCTTATGTTCTCCTCAATATTTTACTTCACATTGTTTCATCGATAAACATGCTTCATCTCTCCCTGGATGTTTTAAGGAGACTCATACACCTTATAACCCACAAGATCTTCGAATATGTGACTGTTGCAAGAATTGGGATAACTTATTTATTTTAAAAGCAATTACTTCCAAATTTTTACAGCTGACTACATAATATAGCTGCTTTCTGAAATAGTAATCTGAAAGTTTGTGTCGCCACAAATATTTTTATAATTTAATCCGCTATGTGACAAAAGTTTTCGTCAAGTTTCCACCTTGCGCGCACAGTTTAAAACATTCTGTTGCATAATTTAATTTCATATTTACTATATAGCTTTTATAGCATTTGGAAACTACTGTGAACCTAAAATTCTAAGAATTTCATGTTAATTTTTTATTTTAGAGTCGAGTTTATAAAATGTATTTTATTAAAAAAAATCTGTAATGTTTTCGTGCATAAATTTTTTTAATACTGCAATATTCATCAAATTTTTGGTTCAGTTAGCAAATAGTGTCCATATAAAGACTTCCATTGAATTTTAAGTATGTACGATTAGCCATTTTTAAAATATCATGCACGCAAGGTGGAAACACGACGAAAACTTTTGTCACAAAGCGGATTAAATTAAAAAAATATTTGTGGCAACACAAACTTTCTGGTTACTAGTTTCTAAAGCAGCTATATTATGTAATCAGCTGTAAAAAGTTGGAAGTAATTGCTTTTAAAATAAATGAATTATCCCAATTCTTCCAACAGTCACATATTAGAAGATCATAAGGGGTTTAAGGTGTATGAGCTCCCTTAAAGAACCAGAAAAAGACTATAAACATAATATTATGCTTTCTACTGAAGACTCATACGTCAAAATATACTACTGATTTTATCTGAAAACAGAAACTTGGCTTGCTTTCGTTACAAAATTTTGATACTGTATCGAATAATGATGATAGTTCAAAATACGTCAGAAAGTCCAATCTAGACTACTTGAACTCTTCTCAAAAAACTTTTTCTTATTTTCAAACTGGAGTAACAGATGACAGCTGTAAATCGTGGGTTTGAAAGTTTCAACGTTATCGTCTTCAATTAGCTGCACAGTAAGAAAAGTATATTTAAAAGGAAACACAACGTCCTATTCATTTTCGCAATTATTCACTTCACGTAGCTTTTATAAGCAATTATTATTTTATTATTTACATAAAGCACTAGACAAGTATTTTGAACTCCAAACATGTTCTAATCAAGTAATTATTTATTTATAGAATCATTTTTTTTCTATATTTGTGCCAGGTTGCAGTTAAAATATTTATAAGATGAATGAAAAGGAATACCTTATTCTTTAATTTTTATATAAATATTAGATTAGGGTGTTATTTGAGCAGCAGATAATAGCAGAATACTTATTTCAGTGATTGTATCAGTAAGTAACTTGTATTTGTTTCAGTGCACATAAAAGTTTTAAGAATTAAAATTTAATTTTAATGCATGCAGAATTCAAAGAAGTACTAGGAATGAGTATTCCAGTTTTAAATTCAAGTATAAATCTGTCGTAACAGACCAACTAAAACAAGGTTTTTCAATAAAGTTGATATCGAAATGTGTTTTAAATTTTGAAAATTTTTTATTACTTAAAATAATTGTATATTAAAAATCATAAGAAATTATATTACTAAATTTCTATGAATATTATAGTAAGATTTCGGGCATATTATTACATTTTATCGAATCTATATTTGTTAATATTCTAGTGTAGTTCATTCCGGTTAAGACTCGCCAGTCACACAATAACACAAAACGCAGAGAACACTGGTAGTTCGCCCCGGGTTTTTCTCATGGCAGAGTGAAGGGAATTACTGCATGGAGTTTCCCGATATTCTTTTATATGTTACGTAAATATGAAGTAATTTTCTTTAAAAAGTCTTCCACAAAGGCATTTATACCATGGACAGATAGTACTCTCATTTTGCCAAAATTTAAACATTTGGATACGCAGTTTACTTAACTTTATTAAAACGAAACTTTTCGAAAGGTGGTGTGGATGCAGTTTGTTTAGTTTCAGTTTAAGATGAAAGCTGAAAATTAAATATTTGCGTATTAGAATATTTCATGTAAGCTAACATTCAGTACAGGTCTTAAATATTTTGAGAGTTTATACAGATAAGGGCAGAAACAACAGTACTTAATTTTGTTTTTGTTTTCAAAACTTTTGAACAACTTAATTAACTGAATGGCTAAAGCAAGGTCATAACATAAAAATGAAGAGTCAAACTATAGCCTAACTTCAGATTTAATCAATGTTAACAAATCGCTAATTGTCAGCCATTATGATTCATTCTAACAGCAATATCTCGGCTAAGAAATAAAAAAATCTCCACAAAGGGTATGTCGATGTTATTGGATCAATAACAAGAACACCTCAAGGGGATTCTAGTGGGCACGTTACAGTAATTATGGAAAAGCAATAGCAAATGAATCTGGAGCAGAAGGGAAAGCGTGTGGAATAAGAAAGTAAAAAAAAAAAGTTAGTCTCAGGGCGATTAGAAAATGAATCCTTGGGGACAGTACCTCGATATTTGGCTAATGGTTCTATAACGATCATGAGCTTATTTCGAGACAGGAATAGCAGAGAACGTTTTGAAAGTCATCCGAACCCTCTTTATGGTAAGATTCAGAGATAGCCTTTGTAAAGTGGTAAAAGTTTTCGCATTCCAATTTGGCCAAAGTATAAGAATTGCTTTTAATTTCCCGGAGTGTTCATTTAAAACTAAAGACATTAAATGGTTGTTGGTTGTAATTGCTACCATCTGATAAGAGGTCAAAAAAGTCAGAGATATAATTTAGGGGAATAGAGACAGGAATAAAATTTTGCTAATTTCTACAGTTCTATCGATGCTAAAACTTGAGATATATTAATTGCGAATAACAAAACGATGTAAATCATGGAAGTGTGGAACACTGGAATTTTAGGTATAAGAGTTAAATTTATAATTTAAATTCCAGAAATGGCTGTATGATATACATCATTTTCAGTACAAAAACACGTGCAGTGCAGTCAAAAATTCTAGATATATGGCTTAAAGTTATCGCATTGATGTGCTGATACATGTAGTTTAATTGTTGTTTTCTGGCGTTTTGCAGCATTAAGCATTCAGGCAGCCTTAAAAAACTGCTCATTCTGATAGACGAATCCAATTTTGCTGCAAAAAGATTTTTTTCGTCAAAATGTTAACAAAACTCTTAACACTCAGAATTATTGCCAACTTTATAACAGAAATTTCAATTTATAACCGTGAATTGCATATCGCTGTAACAAAGTGAACGATTTATAATCAATAATTTTTAATAATAATTTTTGCCAATGCTTGATTTTTTTACACTACAGTAATGTTTTAAAAGAATTTCTCGATTTTGGTTGAACATCAAACTCTTTATTTTTCAAACTTACAAAACCTAAGACATCTACAACACAAGGATCTTCAATGCATTTTTACGCGATCTTTTAAGAGCGATGACTTTTACATTTCTCACTAGATATTTATTTGGTTGGTAGCGTATCAACGCAATGACGTTACAGCATTCACTACATAACTTATCAATACATTTAACACAATTTAAAAAAATGTTTATGCTGTTAGTGCAATTAAAAAAAATGTTTCTAACGTTTCTATGTCTTGAGAATAGAGCAGAGGTGGGCAGAATTTTCTAGGGCATGAGCTACTTATAATTTTCTCGAAATGTAGTAGACCATCAGATATATTGTATATTACAACTTAATAATAAATACAGAACAAATTCTTACCTACATAACTAAAACAAAAAGCAAAAAAAAAAAAAAAAAAAAACTCTTCTTTTTTTAAAGGCATCCGGTAAGCAAACAGTATCTATAGGAACTTGTTAATTTGACGCAAATTGCTAACAATCAGGTTTAATTTGTTTTTCAAAATATTAACATATCCAATAAATTCATTTAATTTTTTTTTTCCCCGAATTGTAAGTTCATTTCTAAAAATGGTTTGTTATGTCAACAACAAATGTTGTTTAACGTACGTTTCATCTTTTAATTCCAAAAAAATTGTACTTCTTGTAGTAGGTTTCTGAGTTTTTGTAAAACTTTGCCTCGACATAACAAGCATTTGAATGATATAACAACTCTCAGTTCTCGGAAGCGTTTTCTTCTAATTGAGTTCGAAACATTTGCGGCGCTACTGACGTGCTAGTGGGGCGATTCCACCGTAGTGATTTTTTTTGCATTTACGTTAGGTTGCGTGTAAACTGCACATTAAATTAAAAACTTATTTATTATACATCTGTGAGAAGTTCTGCTAACAATAACGACAACTGACAATTAATATTGAATGCATGGAAGTAAATTACATGGAAAATAAGTTATAAATCCTCATTATATGAGGATCTTACTAACGACAAGAAAATTAGAAAATATGATATATATATATATTTGGGGCGGCCTATTGCAAACAAAACGGGAGGTGCACAACTACATGTTAGTCCAACAACAGTCCCACATACAAAATTTCAACGTTCGGAGGCTAATCGTTTTGAAGTTATACTTTCGTGATGTCGGTACGTACGTCATGAAAAATCTCTTTTGAGTCCAATCCATTTTTAATCCGTTTTGCGAAAAATAGACCTTTATTCTGTCCGTACGTGGATTCGAGAGCTGTCAAAATGGATATTTTCTTTGAAATGTGATATCCGAAACTTCTTCGCGATTACAATACTTTGTACAAGAAGTAAAAAAAGAGTGTTGCAGAGTTAGTATTTGTTTATTTTTCTGTTTCTGTTTATTTTTCTGTCTTATCAGTGCTGTCATATTATCATGTTCTTATCTCAGCAGACAGAAACGAACAACAAAATTCACATCAATAAAGAAGTTTCTATTAAAAACGAGACCGTTTAAAATTAACTGTTAAAAATTTTAGTTAAACTGCTCAAAATATTATCGTAATAAAACTATGAACATAATGAATTGTTTTCGTAAAAATATCGATATGTTTACCCCCCGAAAAAAAACCTTTACTGCATAGCTGAAATGAAATCTACACTCGACGTCTATATGTAATACCTGTATTCGGAAAATAAGACAAATTTCTCTTCTAGAAAAATGTATATACATATCTGAGTAACAACTTTGATGTATGCATTAAAAAAAGCCTTCGATATTAGGCATAAAGAAGCTGAAAACACTCTTATCAATTTAAATAACTTGAATTCAAGCATCTTTCATTCAGTTGCTTTAAGTTGAACAAATTCATCCCCTTTCCTCCAACAAGATACATCTACAACATCATTCAGTGTTTAGTCTTTCATTTTCCTGAAAGTTAAATCTGGTTTGTGTGGCTTCCAAACTTGTTATAGCACTTTTTTTCAGCCAAAGGCCTTTTCTTGTGGTTACTTAATAATTAATTACCCTTAAAATACATAATGAAATACCGAAAAAAGAAAAGTTCAATTTAACCAGTCTTTTACCATTTAATCAGTGCTAATTTTTAGAGTTTCCAACGTGGAGAAAATATACGACAATACAATTATCTATACGGATTTTTCATGCTAACATATGTTGCTGAAATATCTCAAATTAGCGGAAAATAAAATTTGAAAGAGTTAAAATGCTTAAAAATGTCATTATTCTAAATGTTTTCTCTGAATAAGAGACAAATTGTTACGCGTCATCTGATTAATAATCTATACGAATCCGAATCAAATCCTGCACTGAGAACCGAATAAAAGTTATTTATTTCACATCAATCGTACACATATAAGATTGCGTATAACTGAATTACTATAAGCTTAGCTATGTGAATAGTTCCTATTATAGAAATAAATGCGTTTTACCTTTTTCGCGTAATAAAGTCATCGAAGTCATCACATTGGATTATTTTCTCCATTTCTTCATTAATCTACCTGCATGTCATCCTCTTCTCACTAATATTGATACTCTGAAAGCATTCTGTTTCACTGGAGGAAGGATCAAGGATTAAGTAACAGAGAGAAAAGCAAGAATCGTGAAAATGAGATTATAGCCACCAGATATGTGAGGAGGTTGAAGCAATTTGATGTTAATATATTTGTAATGAATGTGGCAAAAAGGGCAGTCACATTCATACCATTTACTTCTCATATGCTATGAACACCGAGGGAAAGATGAAAGACTATAAATTAATTGTTTAAAATATATCGGGTTGTAATTTATCACAGTTGCGGTAAACGTTACTTCAATTTCATTAAATGATTACAGGAAATTTAACGTTTGCAGATAATTACTGATTTAATATGCAATTTTCATATTAATATGCGAATAATTGAAGCAAAAGGAATTACACTAATAATTATTAATATATTTCTTTTTGTGGATACATACAGTGACAGCATAATTATACAGCAAAATTTAGGATATAAATTTTAGCAGCTGAGTAGATAGATAGTTAGTTAATTGATTCCAACAAAACAACTTGTCGGCTATCTGCATACTAGAAGAAATGTCTTTGTGGAGGACGTTTTAAGAGAAACTGGCTGGTATCCGTGTTATACATGGGCAAAACCTCGAAAGATCTCATGCAGATAGCTTGTTCGCTGGGAGTCTAACATTGATCGAACTACCAATATTCAGCGACTTTAGTTATCGGCCACTATTGGGCAAGTTTTACCAGCAGTAAATTCCTAGAGTTCAGGCGAATGTATTTAGTAAATTCTCTGAATACGCAGTAGAATAACTGAAAAAGTGTCAATAAATACTGATGACTAGCAGTACAAGAAACTGGTCATGATTATATAAACGAGAATTTAATTATAATTCATATACTAAAGAAGAGAGAGATTTAAATTTTAGAAAGAGTTTATTTTGGATTGTGCGTTCTTAGACTTATCATAATATTTTTTGCTCAAACAGGGATAATTATGAGTAATCCTCAGAACAAAAAATAAAAGTTACTAGGATAAGTGCCGATGATTGAAAAATCTAAGTACAGAAGTTGTTAACAAAAAACAACATATTTAGTTTTTAATAATTCAATTGAACATATCCTATTATTAAGATGTTATTAGCATTTGTCACTAGTATTATTGAAAACACTCTTTCAACTGGTGCCGATGCTTCTGGCATGTTGAAAATGCATGCTATCATTTGAGCAAGATTGGGTATGAAATGGGTTTTGCTTTTAAATGAGTAAAACGTTTTATCGTTTTTTGCATCACAACTTTTACTTTTCCAAATTTCATAATCAGACTACCAAAAAGAACTTTCATAGTCACTTCTTCATCAAAACTTCGATCCATGTTTATTGTAATATTTGCATCGGTTTCATTAATTGTTTCAAACTTCAATTAAAGACCATGTTAATCTAAATAAAAAATGCACAAAAAAATCTTTTATTTGTGTAAACAACATGTTAATTCACTATTGTTTACAAAAATAAAAGATTTTACTCCACCAAAACGGTTTCTCATTGCTTTATGTAAGAAACACGTGCGTCATCATTTTAGGGCAAAATATTTGGGATAATAATAGACGTAAAAATTATGTTAGTGGTCCATAAAATTTTAAAATGGGAATTTAGTGGTTCAAAATATCTGAAAGGTTGCCGACTGCTGACCCGTGCTTCTCAACCCGATTTACTCGTACGACGAGTAAAATATTTCAGTATTTCATCGCGAACCGGTAAGGTTAGTAATTTGGACTACTAGTAGAACCTTTACTACACAAAATTGTGGAACTTAAACAACTCAAAGGATCAACGAATAGTGTTTACGGATCGGCGGCTAAGGAACACTGATCTACACAACATTAAATGAACTTAGATTTAGCTAAAAAAATATTGAGACTGGCAAATAATGAATACAACAGATAGATGCAATAGTGAATGCATGTTAATTGTCAAATAACCGTTACTTCTTGCATATTCCGCAGTTTTAAAAATTTTACCAAACAACTGGGATCAAATGACTAATTGACCGGGGACGCAGGGACCACTTCATCAAACCGGTATAGTTTTGGTCAAAGCGAGATATCTAGTAAGCCTATACAAAGTACACTGTAGAATATAATTTAATAAGGATTAATATTAAAGTTTGGAAATTCTTATAAAGTATTTCTAATTAGATGTTACGACCAGAAATTCAGATGTTATGGTCAGGAAGTCTTGAACAGGGAAAAAAAAGTAGTTAATAATTTTTAAGATCTTCAAAATATCATTTGTAAAATCAGTTGTAGAAAATACATTGTCTTAAGATTCATGCGAACATGCTTTATTTTTTCGCAACATTTTCCAACAGAGCTTTCCATATTAATTGTCTCATCTTATTATTAATGTCGTTATTCTGTTTAAAAATTAACTCACATAAACGTTAATCATGAAATCTAATTTAAAATAATATAAATACTTTAAAGCTATTTTAATAATTTTATATCATGGTTTTGGTTTACTAAAAATAAATAAAACTCGTAATAAAACTTTTTTAAACTGCAATAATTTTTTTTAAACTGCAATAAAATTTTTTTAAACTGCAAGATAAATTTCTGCTAGCCCCATAAATAGTACTGAAAGTGATTATGATTAATAGAATATTTCTGCGTGACCTTCGGTCCAGAGCTTCACAATCAAAAAAGTGTAATAATAAAGTGTATATAAGTAATATATGATTCGCATTCGCTTAATTCTTAGCAGTTCTTATGAAAACATTCAAACTCATATTCTTCTTTTAAAAGATTTCAAACATCAAATTAATTATAGGAATTGTCCAATAGCAAATGAAGGTTAGCTGAATGACCGTGGCATTTTCCTTTCTTGCTAAAATCCTTTCTTGCTTTGCTTTGCTTTCTTGCTTTTCTTTCCTTTCTTGCTTTCTGCCTTTTCTTGCTTTTTGCTTGCTTTCTTTTTAAAGCTAAAAGAGAAATTCAAGGCATGAAACACTGGCAATTTGCTTTTCTGCTGTTAACCCTTTCCGGCACGCTACCTATTAAAGTCGGAGTTTTGATTTAAAAAAAAAAAAAAAAAAAAAAAAAAAAAAGGTAGGCAGTCTAATTAGGCCTAGAGGACTACACAAGTAAAATTTTGTGAAGATAGCGCTTATCGTTTAATTCTGTGTCTGTGGGTGTGCCCAAAGTGACTGATTGGAATACAGCTTCGAAAAGAGTGCTGAAACGAGCATTGTTGTCAATGAATTGACCAATGAGATGCGGAGAAACAAAGAATACAGACTCTCAGTTGTCCTAGATTATCGATGAGCCCGGTCTGGGCACACCTAGGGTTCGCCCTTTGATTTTAGGCAAGATTTCATATTAAAAATTAAAAACTAATATAGAATAAGGAGATTAGAATACAGCCAAAAAATAACATAGAAATTTCTTTTCAAACAATTCCTTTTATACCCTAAAAAATCTGGAAGATTTCTTTGAAAAATGAGCGTCTTAAGAAGCTAAACATGGCTAAAATATATGAACTGGTTTGTGGTGAGCTGCCACCTACTATAAATAAAGAAGGTTCAGAGTAACCTATAAATCCTTTTTCATTAAATTTTTCTGTGCGTGCAGAAGGAAATTTTTAGGTGTGTCCAGATCGAACACACTGTGCCGCAAAGGGTTAAACGTATAAGGTATTTCTCTCGCCTTCTTAGCGTGCCTTCGTGCTGTAGTGGTCTGCACGCTCGACGCGTATTCGACAGGCCCGTTGTTCGAGTCCAGGCGAAGGCATTGCTCATTTTTCATATCACCCGCTTTGAAATTACCTAATGTCTCTACAAACGGACTGCTTGCTTAGAGGACTTTGTAAATTTTGTCATAAAACGCAAACATAAAACATTTTCTTCTAGAAAAATTCACAAGAAATTCTTTCCGTCTTTAAGTAGATACCTCAGAGAACTCTACCATAATTAATTAGCCAGTCAACCAAAAGATAATAAATGAAGCAATTTCGTATCAGTACGGTCAAAATACATCTCTTTAAGCAACAGAGCTGATATAATTGAATAACACTGTTACTTTTTATAGTAATTTCATACTTTATCGGCAGTTCTTCCTGATGACGTTTTACTTATTCATTTGATTAGATAGTAGATTTTCTTAATTTCCGTAATCTCTTTCCCAAACATTAGAGAATTTTTTGAGATTTCGTACGTGTTCCAAAACTTCCGACATTTCCTATATTTAGAAATTCTTAATATATATAAATTATGCAATAATTATTATTATAATCTAGCATATAGATGATTTTTTACATAAAAATAAATTTAATGAGATTTTTCGTAATTTGAAAAATTTGTACTTAACAACAAACATATAAGAAAATATGTACAAGTTCAATATCATGTATCAAAGCGTTTTTTTTAAAGAAAATATGATGCAATAGCACTATGGACATTTAATTGATTCGGTAAATATAAATACCAATTTTAAAACATATTATAATATCCAATGTTTAGTCTAAAGGAAACTCAATTGCAGCAAACACTAATATATGTATATGAGAGATAATAATATCTATACATGAGAGAAAATCTATGTAATATAAGACATAAAATACAAAAATGTGTGACACATATTAAATGTACAGTATGTTTTAAAATTCAACACTCGGTGAAATTCTGATTAAGTTATGTGCTGGTTATTTAATTACTCTTTCTGGAAATGTTAATGTTGTTGGTATGAAGTTTTCGTAAAACAGCTTATTTCGTAGACCTATCTATAGTTAGCCTATCAGCGACTGAGTGTATAAAATTGTTGAACATTGCCAGTTCGATCCGAGTTCAAATATCGGCGAATAGGAAGGGCACTAGTATTAGCCACTAGTAAAGCGAATACGAGTCAGTTTCCCTTAAAATATTTTCCTTAATATTCTCTGCCATCATCTAATGCACCAAAATATAAATCAAAATAGTTAGCTCAAGGTCTTGGCTGCTATACTGCCTTATTTACCCAGCGAACAATATGTGAATTTTCCATCCTCCCACAGATAAAATGCTTACTGTAACATGGTAATACCGTAATTCCTCACATACTCCTGCGTTTTTTTTTTTAATGCTATTTTTAAGTTTTTCAAAATCAAAAAGGAAATGTCATTTATAAAGCGTAGGATTAAAGAAAAATACTTAGCACTTATATAATGGTGTATTACTTATAAAATGGCACTTATAAAATGGTGTATTTTACTGTGCTCTGTATTTTGAAGAAGGCAGTTACCATCATTATTTTCAATGTTATTCATTCTACTCACATATTGAACTGTTATCAGCATGTTGCTGCCGTATCATAAAAAGTTTCAAAATCACACGATGGAAAGCCAGGGGGAGAAATAGTTGAGTTAGTACAGTGATAATTTTTTCTTTATGTTATAAAAGGAATGTGTGCAATGTTTTATCACTTCAAAACATTTCATTAATTTAAAACTCTCACTGTAAAGCACTGTAGAGACATTACGTTATTTCGGAAGCAGGAGAGATGAAAAATGAGCAACACCTTCACCAGGAATCGAACCACGGACCTCTGGAATACGCGCCCAGCGTGCTGACCACTACACCACGAAGGCATGCTAAGAAGGCGGGAAAAATACCTTATAGCATGTTCTAAAATTATCTGTCCGTTTTCAGACCATTATTCTAAAGCCATTATAAAGTTTAGAAAGTCCTAGATTGTCTTTTTCAAAAACAGGGATTCCAATCCAGGATTGCTCCTCACCGCCGGTTTAATTGAAAAAAAAAGATATACTTTTTTCAAAAATTCATAAACACCTCGAACCAAAATGATAACGCATGAGAAAAAGAATAATTTATTGAACTCAAATTAAATATCCATGTTTACGAAGATTTAGAGAAAATCATAATAGAAATTTTCAGAATAAACATTTGAACTTATCAGTATAACCTCACCAATGGCTAAATAGCCAAGACCGCTGAATACTGATAGTTCGACTCGAGTTCGAAGTATAATAAACAGGCTGGCTGTATGATTGTTTTTTTATGGTTTTCCTTACCTGTAACATGAATACGAGTCGGTTTTCCTTAAGTCCTCCACAAAAGCATCCCTCTCCTTAAGCAGATAGTAATCGTGTGTTTTGCTATATTCAAATAATCTATTATCAACTTGGTATTAGAAGTTTAAGGCTTTTTTGGTGGGGTAATTCTTCACCTAATATCAAATCTAATAATTTTTGTTCTATTTGTCAAACACCATTTGCACTTTATGCAAATAACGAACAATTATGATGCAAAGCAAGTTTGATATGATTTATGGCAATGCAAACGAGCAGTAACTGCAAGTATTCAGGGAAATACCTTCGTGAAGGGCTTCTTAGGGTAAACCGGATGGCATTCACGTTACACATGCGATGAACCACGAACACTGTCACAGCCAGTCCATTCGCTGGGACTCGAACTCAGGTCGCACGCACTATGAATGTGCAGAGTTTTTACATGCGGTCATTGGCTGGATGATTTAAAACAAGTATGATATCTGAAGCAAGAACTGATGTCGATATTTTACAACGTAGATTGGCAGCGTTTGGAGTTTCGATCAAATGCTGTATTAATAATTGCACATATATCAAATAATTTTAATGTTGTTATTGTAGGAACATAAAATTAAAAAGATGCATATTTTTAATAATATTTGTAATTCTGCGTGTGTTATGATAAATTGTATTGAAAGGTTAAACTGTACAAAATAATTTTCAGGCGAATTGTATTTCCTACATGTACATATCTGTAAAAATGTAAAATGTAGCATATTTAACTATTTGAAAATATCTACACTTATTCACAGTAATTTGAAGCACCTTCCATATGACGAAATCTGTGACCTTTTGCAGGTTTAGTCAATGATTGACGGTACGTAAGGGTGCTTAAAATGCAACCAGAGAACATCTGGTTAACTGTGACCTCGAAGAGTATAAAGATAGCTAGCTGTGCGTGATACCAGAGCGGAAGAAATAAAAGCCAATACGAGTCGCCAATCTACCCATTCTTTTCATCGCATTTTGGGAGAGAGTTATTGAACAAAAAGAACTAGCGATACTCATCTCTGCAAGATGTCCAGCAGACATTTTTATTAGAAACCAATTTAGTTTTCTGTTTTCAAAATTAGTCTTAATTGTGAAAGTCTTTAAATACGATTCAGAACTAAAAGAAACTATTTTTAATTTAAAATTCATCCAATGCCTTACTTATTGATTTTTCAAAGGAAAATGTAAAAATATGTTTAATATATCAAAATTAAATTTGTACATTAAATTTAATTGGATAAAAAGTAGAGAGTTTTGCCCTTTATATCAGAAGGGACTTCATATGTTACCAGATTAATATTTAACTAATGCAAATGAAACCAAACAAAGTACTTGGTTTCCCTTAAAATATCGGAGAAATATAAGGGAAAAAATATAATAGTAGTTTTGAAATAAAGATTGTATATATTTTCAGCGATATTTCTTTAAGCTGACTTCTAACGAAAATATTTAGTTTAAAAAAAAAAGGATATACAACTAGTAACAGAGCTTACGAAATTTAATGCATTCACGTTTGCCGCAAAACAAGGTTTCCAATTCAGTTCAGTGCTTTTAAAAGCATGAGAGATACGATAATTAGGAAGAAAAATATATCAAGAATGTTAAACGATTTTGACGATTATTTATAGTAGTAACGATGAAGACTACTACGAATATTAAAGGCATTCATAAAAAATAATGTTTTCTGGGGAAGGGGGGAATTCAGTAACCTATTCTGCAAATGAGTGTCAGATATTACGCCACTGGACGTAATTTATTTTTTTTTTCATTTATTCAAACATAATCTTCCGTTCCTTAAGGATGCACAAAAGAGCAAAATTGGGGGAAAATGAGTGATGTTAATCTTTTTTATAAGCTACAAAGATTTATACACCAGTCCTCTTTTTCCAGGATTCGTTACATTGGACTTTATAAAGTACACAGTGCTTTCAAGTTTCATATTTTACAAGGTACTAAAAGCAGTATTTCGTACTGAACGGATTTCAAGTATGCATGATACACGTTATTTTGCTCGAAAGATTATAGTTTTATAATTGTATTAAACTGATTAAGGTAGAGAATATAAAGGTCTAACTATCTGAGAGGGGGTATGCTTTCGCGGACGCTTTGCTAGAGCATCTGGCTTTGATTTATGTAAGATATCGAGAAAATCAAGAAACAGCTTCATGATGTCAGCATTTCAGCCACAGGGTATTCTATTCTGGTAACCTCTGACTTTAAGGACTTGGCCACTTGATGGCCGAAGTGTGAAGAAGTAAGCTCAAGTATTTGGGAATAGCTTTACATTTATTGACCATCCGTATAAAACAATTCAATTTTACATTACGTTGTAGGAAAATTAAGAAATCTATGAAGCAAATAAATTAAAATTAATTCACAGTTTTGTTTTCTATCGAAATAGATACGAAATAACGCCTCCTCGAAAATCCATCTGTTTTATATAGGGGTTCAAAAACATTGCACAACTAAATACTGTTCAATCATTGATAGTTGTCCCGCTACTGTAATTTAAGTTAAATAAAGTGTGCTTCTAGAGACAATATTGATTATAAAAATATATGAAATAAAACGTTTTATAGGGCTCACAGAAAGAAAAAACGCCAATGAGAATAACTTTTTTCAGAGTCGCATTAATCAAATAAAAGGTTAAATGTATGCGCATGACCAGAAGAAACAAGATAACATTGCTCAGTGTAAACTGTCCTGTTCCTTTTCTAACATGCATATAGGGGATTATTCCTTAAAGGTAAAATGATTACGAATTTCATACGGATGATTAATGCAGCAATACATATTCATGTCATAATAATGCCGATTTCCATTTTGAAAACATCATTATTATTCATGTTTATTATTTACTGGAAGTACCTCATTAAATTAAACATCAAAATGTCTATAACGATAAAAACGAACATTAAAAACAATTGTCATTTTAATGAGAAATTACTGTTTGTTTTCTGCTTTAGGAAGAAGTGATTTACACAGTTGCTACAAGGCACAATAATAAGCAATTTATTGGACAATATGAACAGTGTTCATTTCAGTTGTTTTGAACGAAGTCTTAATTGACCAGCAACAGCCATAAAAAACACACGAGTTCTATAAAACCAATGAAAATATTCCCTTTATTTGTGAGAACGGGGCAGTCGGTACCTGCACGCAACAGTAGCTGCTTGTCACGTGATCGGGCAGATTAACATGCAGTCCGTGAAAACATAGACATTGGCTAAAGGTCAGCATGGACCTTCTTGTAGAGCTACATTTTATAAGCATTAAAAACTTCTACTACGCATTAAAAACAAATCGACTGGAAAAGAACTACGCGCAGAAAATATAAATTAAGTGAATGTTTGTCAGTGGTGTGGAGGAGGACATGAAAGAAGTTATTGATTATCAAAGGGGTTCTTATGCCACACCCAAGTGAAGAAAGATATTTACGAAATGAATGAGGATTTTTGGGTCAATCATGAACGTGATTAGAAAGAAATTTAAAAGTGGTCAAGGGTGCCCTTTGATATGATGTTTAGCAATAATTTCTGACTAAGGTTCAGTGAAATAACACTTCTTCATTATATATCATGATCATCTGTATGCGTCATTGCGTCAGTTATTCGGATAGGGCTCTGTAAACAATAAAATGAAAGTCCCAGTTTTAAATTTATAACTAAACAAAAGGGTTATCGCCTTTAAAGTGTATATCAGCAGAAAAAAAGAAGGTTCATTTCAATTCAGCATTCTCAACACCTATGGCGAAACCTTGAGCTATATTTATGACATTTAAGAGCATTTGTTTCTAAAAATTTGCATTTTTGCTTGCCCCCGAATGAACACTGTAGTTAAAGATAAAATATTAAATTAGTATATGAAAAATATTGCACTATACTTGGTACAGATGGATTCTAAGGACATAAAATTATAAATTTTGCGAACTCTATGAATGTATACAGGGTTTCCGAAATAGATATAATAGTATTACATTAACAGAAATGAGTTCTTGTAATGAAAAAAATTTCAAAATAAATATCATATTCGTTAGGTACGGCAATTCTTTACCAAGTAGATAAGAGTGGACTTTTGAAGATTCTTCAAAAGGTCTTATGCTACTGTCCCTATAAACTGTCGCTAGTGCAGCCTTAGCTTACCAGCTGATCTAGATATTCGAGAAACTTTTGCGTTGCGGTTTCTTGTGCGAGGAGAGCTCCCGGTTGAATAGCCATGGAACATTTTGTGGACCGACGAGGTGCACTTTCATATGGAAGGTGAGGTTAACACACAA
Organism: Stegodyphus dumicola; assembly: GCF_044657685.1. NCBI lineage: Eukaryota > Metazoa > Arthropoda > Arachnida > Araneae > Eresidae > Stegodyphus > Stegodyphus dumicola. The sequence goes on along the minus strand of NC_140774.1, from coordinate 89,216,002 downwards.
CACAATCGCCGTATTTGGGCTGCTACAAACCCACATCAATTCCTAGAAATTCCATTACACTCTTCGCATGTAACGGCTTGGTGCGGCTTTACTGCAACCTTCACTATGGGCGCCGCAGGGCCTATGACATGCACCATCACCGGTCAACGATACGCTTCATTATTAGAGTAATCTGTTATTTCGGCTCTTCAGGTAAGGCAATGTGATACAACCACAGTGTTTATGCAGGATGGTGCTCCTCCACACATCGCCTGTTGTGTGAAACAAGTGTTCCGCCGCCATTTCGGTGATGACAGAATCATCAGTCAGCAGTTTCCTACAGCTTGGCCTAATAGATCTCCTGACTTGAGTCCTTGCAACATTTGCTGTGGGGATACCTCAGGGCTATGGTCTACCGTGATTCCATCACCTCTGTATCCGACCTTAAAGAAAGCATAGAACGCAGATGCTTAACGTTTCCGGTTCATGCTGTTTTCAACAGTCAAACGTGCGATTTTACGCTTCCAGATGGTAGCAGACAATGGTGGACGTTATATCGAGCAAGATTTGTGAACTTTTGTAGATTATTTATACGCCACTTAGGGGTGGTTTTCGAAATTCATTGTCTTTTTCCCTTGATAAAATTCCCATCATTTCATTCTGTCATTATCCAATTTTCATACAATTCCGCTGTATAGTTTTTGCTACAGACTGCTCGCAAATTTCAAGTTTAATTATGGGCACCCTATAATTAAGGTCCATCTTCCTGTGGAAATGGATACCTTTAAAAGCTTATCAGCGACACAGAAGTAAAAGTGCTGAAGTCTGGTTTTCTGCGAATTGAGCAAAAAGGCTGACTTACCGGGAGATTTCGTGTTTTTTCCACGTCCAACATAAATATGAGTCAGCTTTTGTTAATAAGATTTCTAGGAAGACGTCTCTTCCCGCAGGGAAGGGAGACATTTGGGTGCTTTGCTACAAACCATACCCAGTCGTCTTAAATATTCTCTATGAAAGCATTATTGTTCTTAAACAGATAATTCTCCAGTGTTTTACTACAATCTAAATAACTTAAAGGCCTTCATGAAGAGTGCACGTAAATATGCGCTTGTGTAACACATGTTAGCTATTTTCCTGTCTGTAAGAGAAAAAGGTCAATACTTACGTACATTATATATGAAAAGCATAAAATATACAGCCCACTAGCTCAAAAACCGAGAATGTCATATAGACGAAACTTTAGTTATTCGCGACTTTAGCGACTGGTTTCTTTTTTTCAGATCAATGAAAATAGTTATTAGGTAAAACGTAATACCAAGATATCTATCATCCAAACCTTATCAATTTAACTATCATGGAAAAAATTTGATATAAACATTGAAACATTTGATATAAACTTTGAAAGCCTCATACAGGTATTATGCTTTTACAAAAATTATTTGAGTTAATCTACATCGCTTTTAAGTTTATTAAATCAATAACTATTTCAAATTGGATGCAATAAAGTAATTAAGGAACTTCTTATTAGACGTGAGTATTTCATTTGACCTATGTAAGGCGTATTAATGACGTCTTATACAGGTCAAATATAGTATTTAATGTGGGTATAGCATTCAATTAAAAACTGAGTTTTATTCCTTTCAAAGCGCTACGAAATCAGATTATAATGAACCATTTGCTGATGAAGTATTCAATTCTATGTGTAAATGTGTGTGTGTGAGGGGAGATGAAAAAATTGTTAATTTTTTTTCCATTTACTTAACCCTCTTGAATTAAGAAACGAAATGATTATATTAGAGCTAATTATATATTATAAATTAGCATCATTTCCGAGGTAACAGATTACAGTAATAAATTAATCTCATTAGAATTACCTGCCAGTAGTAAATTAGTCTAGTTTTGAGCTGGTTGGAATTCAAATGCACTGCCAGATAATGACTGAATTCAAAGTTAACCGAAATGGTTTTTAATGAGCGTTCATATAAAACAGGTGTTAAATACACGAGTTCTGAATTGTTAAATTACATTCCTTACCAAGGACACAATGCAAAAATAATTCTCAGCAGTTAAATAAATGAAACATCTCCATTATATGTACAATGATGTTCGAAGTGACGAAGTTAAAGTCTACAGAGCACGGAAGAATGATGAGTTAACGGGGGCCGACATTCTTGAAAACATTCCAGACAAAGAAGTGGAGAACAAAAGATAGAGTAAAACCATCTGAGCAACGACTTGACGAAAATTCGAAACTTCGGTTATTAACAACAAAGAGGATTTGGCAGAATTAAACATATTCGTATCAACTCTCCTTCTAGGACAATTATAATAGGATATGTTACCTACATTATGTCCATTTATAAGATAAGTTTAAACCAGTTAAAACTTCACAGGATAGATGTGTACTCCTTCATTTTTCCTATAGGACTGCAAAGTAATATGCAGCTTGGTGTTAAGTGATTATGTATTTCAATGCTAAACCACTTTTATTTTCATGAGTATAATATGTTTCAAAATATTTTTAAATTATTTCAAAATGCTTAGAGAATTTGGTTAGCTATTTAGCACTATTTATGACAGAAATATCTGACTGTTATTCGATTAGGTTATTCATTTTCGTTCGAAATGAAACTGAAACTCAAACGTACTCAAGGGGAATAACGAACATGTTACACATGATATGTTTCAGAAGTATTGAAAGTTACTTTACTCAACTTTCAAAGTAAATCAAAGAAATTAATGAATAAAATATGCTTTTATGCTTCTTCGAACTAATTAGAATTCTGCTCTGCTTAGCAATGGTTAAAAAAGTAGGTTAAAGGGGTTAAGCAAAGCCTATTATAGTTATTATGCTAATAAATAGCGTGCACAGAAAAAGTCCAATGTTGCCACTAAATATTTGTTTCATTAACAAATCTCTTTTGTAAACTCAAGCTCAATAGAGTTTATAATACAACAAACAGTTTGCAACTAAAACAAAATATCAACATACTGCTCTAGTATTAAAGATGTATGTACAACCATTTCAGTAGCTGATGGCCACTCTCTCAGTAAAACTGTTTTATTTTGCATTGATTTGAGGCAAGTAACCATTTTACAGGATATTTATGGGATTTAGGAACGAATTAGGTCCGATATTAACTATGAAAATAATCAAGAAGTCTATTTTACTACCTATATTTAAATCTAAGATATTTAATTCTAGCATAATGTATAGCTGTGTGTTTGAAATCTTTAAGCATAAAATGATTTTAAATACATAGATACTATTCTAGATTATTGGCACTGTACAATCAAACGACATTTGAACGATAATTAAAGTCTGGTTCAGTTGTTAAGTAATTGTTCAGCCAGTGTTGGTTAATTAATTGATTACGGCAAAATATGAGGTGGTTGTGTATCTTAAAAGGATTGCCTACGAGGAGATTTACTATGAAAATTGGCTCACATTCCCTTACATGTGCACGAGGGAAGGGATGAAAGTCTCACACAGGCAGTCCATCTAACGGGATTAGCTATTATTATTCAGCGGCCTATCCAATAGGTCACTAACAAAAATTAAAGAAAAAATAAGACTGTTTTTAATACCTTAAACGATACACTGATAAAATACCTTAAATGATACATGCTCTACGTCCTAGATTCTGTGTGGTTTTGAAAACATAAAGGAATTGTGCAATAAATATCACTCTTTATGTGGAATGCAAAACATTTAACATCATTCTTAATAATGACTGACATATAACAAAATAAACACTAAGTTACTAAACTGTTTTCATATATGCAGTAGATCTTCAGCAGTCGTAATTTTGTGACAAGTTGCTGGTCAGAAAGCCCGTAAGCTCTCAAATAAAAATCCGCTGTATATTTATTTAGAAGATTATAGTTATTTTACAAGAAAAATAACTATAAAAAGTATACTGAATTTTTCACTTATAAATAAAATATTTATGTACAAATATTAGTACTGCATATGATTGGGTTTTACAATGGATTTAATTTATAAATTAATGATTTCAACAAGCCCATGATTAAAATTTTATGGTTTTATGGCATATCAACATATTAAAGTCTTTCTCCACTGCAAGAGTAAAATTATTACCCTTATTTCTGAGTCACTACTTTTATGGCTATAATGGGCTTATTGTCTGTTAGGTGAGGCGGGCTGCGCTCGCATTATTACTATTATCCTAAATTTATTTCTACCACTTTTTTTTCTTACCAAGATACCTATTCTACTCTAGATCCTATGTTTGATGATTAATTGCTTTCAGTCTCACACTGAGAGTTTATTTTAAGAGTTAAATAAAAGTAATTATTACGAATAAAATTTATTTGGACTGTAGAATAATTTTGCCCCAAAATCGAAAAAAAAGATTACCATTAAGTGACTGGTACCTATTGCATTGAATATGATGAGAACCATTAAGCGCTCATTTGCAAGCAATTATGAAGTAAAAATGCACAGCAATAAAAGAAACAACGTTCTTTGAAATGACTGTTGCATAGAAACGATATAAAAACACCGAAAATTCTAAACAAAAATATTGATTTTTATTGCAGAAGCAAACAATGTGTGCTCTTCACAAGTTTAAAAAAGCATAACATGCATCGTTGGAATTGGATTGTTCATCAGTAACGTTTTCTATCAAAATGTGCGCACACGTAATATACATTATGAAAGCAAAACACAAATTTAATAAACTTCATACTTTTGCATTTTTTGTAAAATACGCTTTAAAAGAACACGATTAATTAAACAAAGCATCAGGTAAAACATTAATATTTAAATGCTAAATATAGTTTCAAGCTCAAAAATGAAACGCATATAAAATAAAGTTGTAATTTAATTAATAGTAAATATGCAGACCACAGAAAAGTATCTATTCATTTCCTGGCTGTTAGAAAAAAATCAAAACACAATTCAATATTATACAATAGCCCTAAGCTCTTTAAATGTTTTGAAATAACTTTAAAATGTAATGCACAGCCAATCATGCGCATTATACCTGACTATAGACACTGGTTACGAAGCATTTTATACGTGTGATTCTTGTCTTAAATTTTATTACCTAGAACGTTATGGAAATGATTTGAAATATTACATTAATGAATACCTTATTTTTCTTTAGAATTACAAAAAAGCATAAAAGTGAAACAATTCATCTATTTTTTGTAATTCATATGAAATATAAAATAGTAATATTATAATATGAAAAGTATGTTTAATTTTTTACCCCGCATGGAAGACAAGTAATCATCGAAGGATCATGAAAAACTCACTTCACGAACAAATATCGGAAAAAAAGGGCTTCGGATGATGAGCCATGTTTCAGTTATGAACTCTGTCGGCAATGTAATGCCTACAAAAATGTTAGCAACAAATGAATTTCAAAGATGTTTTGAGGCGGTCTTATCCATAATTAATTTTCAAGAACTTCAGGAAACATCATTTCAGTATTTCCCATTGCTTTACTCTCCTTAGCAGGTGACTTACAGGACCATGAATGCGGCCTGGAGAAAATATGACCAGATACAGACTTTAAAGGCTTTGACAGGAATTTTTTTTGGTCATCTGTGATATTGTGCCTCTTCGCAAAACCAGGGCCTAAGACGTTCACAATAAAGACATAGAGAAATTAAAAGATGACTATAAAAATGCACTTAACAAGTAAACTACAACTTTATAAGCAACTTAAAAGGCAAGTATGGTAAAACTCACTTTAGAAAAAGAGAATACTTGTTCTCTGATGTATGAAATTTGCGCAAAATCGGGTAAAAGGCAAAATTTTCCCATAATGATATCACCCTGATAAAGCAGTGGCAAGCTAGAGCATAAAGCCTTTTTGGTGGCAATGCCATGTTTAAATTAAGTTTGTAAACCAAGATTTTACTGTACTTGCTCCACAAGAAGTTTTCTTTCAGTTCAAAACATATGGTTACAGGTATGAGTATTTATCTTTATGTATGCAAATGTATGCTTTTTCCAAAGCTTCTGTAAAATGACTATTAGCACTACATTTTGATAAAGATTACATTGTTACCATAAGCATAAAAAAATCCACGTATTGAATTTTTACTAAAAAAGCTCAGTATTTCCTGCTTAATAGAATGAGTTGGTTTCCTCAAGCAACGCCATTCCTAAAGCATCTGAGAACTTCATTTATATTCTTTCTCTGTTTTTTTGAATTTAAAGGTCCATTAGCCAGTTTACGCACACGTTTACTAGAGCAACGTTTAGTTTATTGCTATAATAACATAACGCGGTAATAAAACTTTCTCCAATGCATAAATCACTTTGTTAATAAGTCTTAAATTAGGTAGATAGCTCTGAAAACGCTTTTAGCTTGAAAACAAGCAACCGAGTTTTACTAAATTTTCAGAGTTTGTATGTATGACAAAATACTTTACTTCGCAGAAGATATTTTTTAAAGTGAAGACAGACACTGAGATGCACTTGTTACCTTGTTAACTTAGGTCAACAATTTGCTTCGGCGCCAACTTTGGTACATTATGGGACAGTTTTGGCTCAAGATTCTAACAAGGGGTTTTAGCTTGCCAAACAATAATCAATTTATGAGAACTTTTTATTTTGCTCATTGTTTTTTTTTTCTCTTTCTAAAGCGAAACAAATATTTGTTTCGGCAAAGTATGAAATAATTGGCATTTGGCTAACGTAAAGTAGACTTCGTAAAAATAAATTTTCTATATAAAATAAATAATGTTTAATCTTCACCTAGAAGCTTTATAATTACAGAGTTAAAATGGATGCTAGTACAGAGGCTGTTTACGTACTGAGTTGAGCTTTCTGCATTATGATTAATATTGCAAATAGAAACACATCTTAAATGTTCTGTTCGACAGCTCTTTCATTAGACCTGTTGTTTTCAGTGATTGGCACTATATTGCAAATACTCCAGCTAATGCTCATGTAAATGGCGTATGTATTGTTAAAATACAGTAATAGTAATGAAATAAATCTTACATATAGTAGCATATTATATTAAATTTTGCATTCATAAATTACATACATCTATAACCACAAAAAGTTTCAAATAATTTAAGTACATTTTATGTAATTATAAAGATTTCACAGTGTAATATCAGGCCTTCCACAAATTTATCAGCGTGGGGGCGCTATCATTAGCAGCACCAGATCTGCACAAAATAGAATTGTCTCAGTCATTAAACATTGTACCACTGTCTAATCAGCCATGTCAAACCAACGAATATTTATCATGCAATTCTTAGAAATAATCAATAGCGTTGCTCCAAACTGGGCGACATGTTATATGATAGCATTATTATTTTTTTTTGTATGTGTGTGTGTGTGCCTGCAAGACGTTTATTGCTTGGAAGTAAGCAAACCACTGGTTGCTGCTCTAGATTTCTGAACTGATATTTTGCATCATCCTTCTTCTACAGCGTTTCACAATTCATTCATTCAAACCGTGTTGTTTACATTTTCTCCATAGTCCATGCATTTAGAATGTGCTCTCTTTATGATTTCAACGATAAATTTGTCTATTGGTGGCACATTAGAAGACTTAAGAGGATCTTTAGAGACTTTAGAGGATCCATATAACCCTCAAAGAAGTATCTTTGAGGGTTATATGGATAATGAAATAGGAACTGCTTCAGATGCTTCAATTAAAATATTATTATACAAATATAAAACATTGATCTTTGACTTTTTTTATTTCAAACTTCTTTTAACTTTAGTTTATTCTTGCAGGAGAAGCTTGAGGCAATTACTGATTCTTTCATGAAACATTTTGGTTTGAAACCAAGTTAAGCAATTTTTTGGTCTTCTTATTCAATGAAAAAATCGAACTTTTCGTATTAATAGAACTCTCTTATAGCCATTGAGATATATTTCTTTATATTTCTTTTGCATTAAAATTCACAAGGCATTAAAAATTAAATGGTTTTAATGAAAAGAGTCCTACAGCATGTTGTGAGTTCAACAGCAGTCCTAGGTAGGCAGCAATAAATATTATGAAATCTTTGTTTATCATTTTGTTTATAACTAATGAAGCATATTTTAAGACATTCCGATTTTTCTTTACAATAGTTAATTTTCTTTTGAGACCAAAGAATTTATATTTGAAACATTAAAAGTCTAGCATGCTTTCTTCGGATATTCGTTAGTTATTTCTCCATGTGATATCAATGCTTTGTAGTTTTTATTTTTAGAGTGAATAATATTATTTCGTATTTAGAAAGTATTCTTAATTTCTACTATAAGAATACTTGTCTTTCAAAAGAACAAAAATGAAGCCTTCGATCCGAAACTTGCTTACAATAGCCATTTCTAAAAACAAACGGTAATTAAATACATTACGTATGATAAATTTTAGAATTATGAATGTCCAAACACTGCTCAAAACACAGTAGATTTTTTTCTTATCACGACTGTTTTTAAAATGTGTAAACGTTCTCTGTATAACATTATCCTAATTATCTGTATAAAATATCATGAATGAAAGATTATGCCAAAACACATTTATGATGATTCACTTACTTTTACATACATAATATGTAAATAATTAAGCAAAGTGTATCATTTAGAAGTAATTACTAAAGCAAAGAAAGCAAAGCTTAATAGAAATTTAATTTGGACTGTATTTACAAATTAAGGATGAGTGTGGTAATTATTCATAATTCATTTTTCTTGAAAAACAAAAACACTGGCTGAATAAGTGAAAATTCCGTTTACCTCTTTCGAAAATAATACATTTTTATTCCATAAAAACTACGCATTTTTACTGAAATTTAATTTGAAAGTGTAATTTTCATAATAATTCAACTAAAAATACGTCAAGTGTTGGCTAATTCTAAATTTCTAAAATTTTATCCGTATATCCAAAAGTACAGCTTGAATATAAAATGTCAGTTATATTCAGCAAGTTTACTTTTCAAATTTTAATTATACTGCCAGTCATACGTAATAAAAAGCCTAGCTAAATTTGCATGTATTTTACTGTATTATAATATGGCATAATTTTATCAAGGTTATAATTGATTATGATGCCTTCATTCTTATTAGTGTACGAAAGAGGCAGCAGAATCTCTTTCAAACGATGGCGATGCAGTCCAACTAATATTCGTTTTTATGATAACACAGTAAATCTATTAGCATGGTTGAAAACAAATATATTTGCAAGATTCAAAAGAAATATATGAGCTGTACTACTTTTAAGCAGTTATATTATTTAAAGTAAGCCACAGCTGCCACATTTGAAATATGAAAAATACGAGCTATAATATTTTTCCGCAGTTAAATTATTTAAAGTAACCCACAGCTGCCACCTTTGAAATATGAAAAACTGGGAGGTTTTCGGGCTACACGTCGTTACGATATCCAGAGGATTTCGATTGGACAAATTAGATTTAAAATCAGGTTCACAATTAGTGATAACTTTAAATAGTAATAACATTCTTTTAAAGCAAAATAAATTAAACTTAGAAAAGTTTAACCCAAATTTGGGAACAATTTTCTTTATACTAAAATTTTAAAACTTTATACCCATCAAAGTCCAATAGGAAAGAAAATTTTAATTTATCAAAAGGCTTTTAAAAGTCCGATGAAAATAAATTTAATATATAACATGCACATAATCGTAGGGACAAAAATAGTGATATATCATTTATACATTTTAAGCAAAATTAAATATAATAATTTAATAAATAAGCCTAGATTCTTTAGAAAAAACGCTTACCTCTGTGATCTTAAAACATATCAGATCAAATAAAAATTAATCAGAAAAATAACTGAAAGTAACTTAAAAATGATATTTGAATAATTCAAGTTTTACTAAAAGATGACAATGTTGTTGCCTTAATTTGTTTTTTAAATTGCCATTATAATTATCTTTAATGACATTTTTTGGTTTTGACATTAATTTATCAATCTGTCCTCTCAATATGCATTCGAAAGATATGATCAAAATTAAAATTAATTGAAATACGGGAGGTTAGAAGATTTATACAGAGATAGTGAGGTGTCATGAAAAATCGGGAGTCTACTTGTTTTACCGGACGAGTTGATAGCTCGGGTAAACGCAAAATGTACAATCGTCTTGCGAATGCATCCTAGCAATACTTGGTTGATAGTGTGTGATCTGAACCAGTAAATTCTTCTCAAAAACATAGATTCTCAGTTCCCAACATAATACAGTTATAAAATATGTACTTATCTCTATAGAATAAAACAATGAAAATACTGTAAAACAATTTTAAAAGTTAAAAATGGGTGGAGTTTTTCTCAGTCAGTAATTCAATTTTCTTTTCCATTTTACAGTTTGGTTAAATAAGACATTAATTAATCAGGGTTTCACTGGAGTCGATACCTTTTAAGATATAAAGACTTCAAAAGTTCCTTATATACTACAAGTGATGGTGTAATCATTGTATTTAAAACAATATTTCTGCCTTTTCAGTGATGTCTGTCACGTTTCTGCGTTATTTGCTTTGTTTCGAGACTATTGGCAGTTCTCCTAAAGTTCTGATCTCAAGAAGAGAGGTTAGGAGCTTACGGTTATCCATGAGATATCCTCCACGAATGTTTTTTTATTTACTGCTTGTAGATAAAAAAAGGTCCCACCAAATCCTTTTCAGAATGCAGTCCTCCGAAATACTTTCAAAACGCTTTCTCCAGCCGGTAAAATCCTATTTTTATGTTTCCAAGAGATTGCGCATGCTAAGAGCTTTGTTGTGAACGTGAAATCCACCAAAGTCGTCGTCAGCAGGAAAGGCAATGAATGGAGTCACTCGGACGAGACAAGTTGGTGACGGATTCAGATTTTTTGCAGCTGTTTAAAGTAATTCTGAAGGCATTTGAGAATTGAAAAGAGGTATGCCGGTACACACAATGAGAGCTTTTTGTTGTGTTTTGTAAGGTATTTTTATTCACTATCTCCAAGTCCCTCGTTAAGGATTCCATTAAAACTTGTAAATGGCAAGAACTTTGCCTTGGTATATAAAAAGAAGTTTTAAAATTTAAGATTAATTTAAAAAGCTCTAAAAACTAAAAACATAATTTCTAGATTTGATAACGGCAACTCATTTTTAACACCAATAGCTATTCTACAAAACTGTCTGCTGGTAACTATGTCAAATACTCATAGCCAAAATCATTGCAAAAGATTGCGATGAATTTTGCGTACTCCGTCTATTTCAATGAAGCATTTATAAAGGAGCAACTTTTGTTACTTTCCTTGATGTACAGACTTTGCTTTAATATCAAATAACACTTGTCCATACTTCCTTTCGATTTTTATTGCTCACAAAATATTAAAATTATACAATGCCAATTCAAGAATTTTATTATTGTTGTCTCTAATTAGGCTACTGATCTTATTAGACATGCAGTTTTAATTATTACATTTTCTAATTGAATTTTAGGTGCCACAGAGGATTACATAATTCAGTTTGTTTAAAAAATTGTGAAAATTTAGTGCAGTTAAATCATTTCTATCCTCGGAGACGTAAAAATTATTCAAACGCGTCATGTATAGTAGAGTCAAATTTGACTCTACTATACATGATGTGTGACAAAAGGAATGAGGTTTATATTTTTAATCTCTCTGCTTTTATGAAGAAATCTCTGAAAAAATAAAGCAGCTTCTAAAATATTAATATTATCACTGATAACGTTTTTTCACGTACATAATTAAGAATTTTACAGTTAACTATAGAAAAGCGGTAGAGATTCAAAATCGTGGAGTTTGAATTTAAGTAATCAGTTACTTTCACGAAAGGTAATAACACGAACATACATAATATCAAACTCTTATGCCCTCTTCGTATTTTCTGATTTCTTAGGTAATTCAGCGTGATTCATTAAGGCAGGGAATTTAGTAGTTCATAAACAATGGAACTGACATTCTTTACTCAAAATAGTTTTTGGTAAATCTGCTTTGATACAAAAATGCATGTGCTATATGCCTAAACGTATTACACGCTAAAGTATTAATTTCTTACAGTTTCGACACAAATTATCCCGATGGCGGTGGTTTCGTAGCCACAAATGTGAATATTTGCAAATTTTATTAATTTTAATAAATAAGAAATAATAAGAATTTCTTCATATTTCTTTTAATAAATACATACTCATAAAACATTAAGAATAAAAATTGTATTGAATTAAAAACTCTTGGGCAGCTTTTGTAAAGTATTATACCAATGTTTTCTTAAACATAGCTTTCGTAACAACATAGCCATGACTGCTAATACTAAAGCAGACAACATTTATTTTCATGTGGGAATAAATTTATATTTGGAAATAATTAGTAATGAAACATGAGCCCAAAACCTATACGTATATAATATATATTAGAAAAATGTTTGAGATTAAAGAAATTTTTCACTTTCTAAATTTTAATATAAATAATTGATGCAAAATGATATGTGCATAAAAACTGCTATAAACAAACTTACATGTAGATTCTGATTAACTCATTTTCGGAATTATGATTCCGGAATGCACTAAAAATTCCGAAATCGTAACCATTTCATAAACATGTGCATATATTGCCAAAAATTGTAATGAAAAGATTTCAGTGAACAAGTAGTTTTATTTTAAAAAGGGAGCGCATCAAAGTGAACTCAGACATATTATTCGAGACTTGTGTACGTCTGACTGAAACCGATTTCCAGATAGCATATGCTATAAATAATCAAAAGGGATAAAATGCAAATAGTATAACTGAGAACTAATTAATTTCCCCTTTTATATTACTTTTAAGGAAACATATGCAGCATAATTGCGGTAAACATATACATTCATCTATATAAAAGTTTGTTAAAGCTTTGCAGAAGAATGGAATAAAAATAAACGAATATATCGTTTCTATTTACTTGATCCAAAGCTGTTGTTATACCAGAAACAAACTTCTTTTCATAACTTTTTTTCTTATTGTGTATGCATGTTTCTCTATTTCTATGAATTTTCAGTTTCTGTTAATGCATTTAAATGTTATAAATTCTTTTTTTTTTTTTTTCTTTTTCATTAACAGTCTTTCATTTAAATTTTTAATTTTTCCTGTCAATTCTAATGCCAGCGCAATGTTAAGTTTTTTTAAAAAAACATTTCTTTTAATAAGACTTATTTATTTTCACATTAAAGTGATAAAAACAAGCAAAATAAGGAGGACATAATAGCAAGGATGACGACGGTGTCTGTAGCAGTGAAAATGAGATTACATAATACAATGCCTTGTAATAAATACTTATACTTGTAATAATACTAAATGTACTTTAATAATACAATGCCTTCATGCACTGAAAAATAAAATAACGCATCAAAAATAATATTAATTAATTATCGCAAATATATCTATTAAAAAGCTTCTTTTTGAAAATTATATAACAAACATTTTTTAAAACTACCTTTTTTTTAGTATTTCAGACTTTTATTCTAAGCCAGTGTATCACAAACTCTGGTCCTCCTAGATTTAAAACACGTCGTGTTACTTTTTGATGAAATAACGAAGATTTTACATCATTTCTTGCTGATGACACGTGGCTGAGTACATTGGTATACCTTCCGGACACATTCTCAAAACTAAATGAACTAAATCTCTGTCTACAAAGTAATTCTTTGATTGTTCTCAATGCGTATGAGAACTTACAAAGGGATTTGAGAGGGAACTTGGTTTGTGGGTTAGTTGTATAAACAAGAGAAATTTTTCACCATTTATAACCTTAGAATCTTTTTTTAGTACAAAATTGCATTGTTATTGAAAACGAATTATGCAGTGACATATGTTCGCATCTCCAAGTTCTGAGATCATAGTTTGAAACTTATTTTTCGAGCGATAAATATGACGAATTTTCACGGGTTCGTGATCCATTCCGTTGTGATACTGAAAATAACAAATTATCATTCTATGAAAGAAAACAGTTAATTGAGCTCTCGAATGACATTGGACTTAAAATAAAATTTCAAGCACAAGATATGATTAATTTCTGGACCTAATTACCAGTAAAAACGGAATGTAGTGAAGTGTACAATGGCACTTAAAAATTATGATTCAGTTTGCTTTTACGTATCTGTGTCAGAAAGGGTTTTCATCATCATTTTAAATAAAACTTAAGTACTGACATGACCTTGATGCATATGCCGATTTAAGATTATCAGCATACACCCAAATATAAAATAGCTGCACAAGAATCAGCAGTCTCATCCATCACATTCATATGTCAACATTTATTTAATTTTTAGTTACTATGATTAAGAATATTCAAACTCTAATAACCTTGAATTATTAAAAATTGCTTTTTTTCTATTAAATTAACTGAATAATACGAAAATAAAATTAAATGAATTTTAATTCATTTCATTTTAAAAATATAAGTATAGTGGTAATTACAGTTGCTAAAAACTGCTTTTGAAGTAGACAAGCGTCAGGTGGTCCGGAGAACATTCTAATTTCTAAAAGTCATTTCCACTTGAACAAAGACTGAGAAACGCTGTCCTATAACAATATTCAAATTTTTATCTGTTACCCTGGAGGTCATAAAAGACGTGTGCTTCATTATAGAAATACATGCGGAAACAACATGTGCATTGATTTTATGAATCTCTTCAAATATGAAATTCTTTAAATTCCTCCAATATATAAAATAAATACTTATATTTGAAATTCAGAACTCGGACTTAGTGGTGCATGTACACCAAGTGCAGGACTGTGTGATCAGAATTTGGGAGCTCTACGTGCCACTGTCTTTAGATAGCGCGGTGAATTCAAATGCTTACAGGTTATTCATTTTTTATTAACAGAGGATAAAGATAGTGCCATTCTCAACAGTAAAAATTATTTAAATTAAAATTAGTCCTAACTTTATAATATGAGGTGTGTTAGCGGTAATAGCTAGATTCGAACTTCATAATGTTTATATAGCTTCAATACCGTCAAAATACAATCCATACGTATTTTGTAACAAGATCATGGAATTAAAAAAAGAATCAGAAGATGAAAATTGATTAATTAATGCAGTGAATTTGAAAACAGTACAAACCATGCTTATTTATACTTATTTGGAATTAATTATGTCATTTCAATAAAAGCTCTATTAACCATAGTTTACTGGGATGCATCTAAGTAACAGCTCTCTTAGGTAAGCGAACTTGATTTATAACATCCTTTTAGCATTATTAATAAAATCCTAAAATATTAAATTAACATTCTGTTAAGAATAATCAATAAATTATTCAGACTATTAAAAATTTAAACAATGAAACAATCAAAGTACGCCAGTGTAAGGAATGTAAAAAGAAAATGTAGCCATCGGACAACTGCCATAAAACAAGTTTTCGACAGTAATCGCTTGAAAGATGAAGCTGAACATCTTTTAACATTTTCCTAATATTTCAGTTACCAAATGGTGAGATTTGGAAATTAGTATGAAAGCCATATACAAAATACAATTCATATAACTGCAATATTTACAAGCCAAGAGAAATTTCAAGCACAGAAGCAGAAAGGAAACAAGACCAAATGAGTATTCTGAAGAAATGACATGCATAAAAATTAAAATTACGTTTTACTGTAAAACGTAATATTGAAATTCAACCATACCCGAGCAGCTAGTGAAGAATTCGGCTTTTCTAGCAAATCCCATAGGAATCTTTGGTATTGTGAACACCTTCGATGTCCAAAATCGTCTTCTTCCCTCTGTTTTAGGGATTCCGCCTCTTTCCGCATTTCTTCATGCACATGTTCCTTCTTTTGGTGGTACTTGTGCTGGCAACAAGATTCAAGGTACAGTTCATCGATACCCCAGTATTCTAGATCATCGCTGAAAGCCAGGACACACATTTCTTCAACAAGATGGAGTTTGCCGGTACGGTAAAAATTGAGGACAGCGCTGAAAGATCTTGGGTGCCGATCAAAGAAGTATTCATTATCAACCAAACTATAAAAAAATACATTTGTTGACTATAACAAAACAATGTTATCACAATCAACAATCAATAACACAAATCAATCAAACAAACAATCAACAATCAAAAACAATCAATCAATTAAACAATAAAACAATCAATTAAAACAATCAAGTATATAGTAATAAGCCAGAGACTGTGGAAAAGATGTAGAATAGAGATGCGATTACGCACTTTTAAAGATTTACACTTTGCAAAATATACGAAAATATTGCAAATTATTTTTTTTTCTTTGAAAAGCTTAAACATTTATAATATCTGAAGAGAATATTTGAATTAAATGCTATATAAAATTTATTATTTGAAAATTCTTAAAGTCGAAGTAAAGCTAAAGTTTTTCTATACATTTTCATTTTTTTTTTTAAATTCATCCATAGAAAATGTTTTACTGCTTAAGCTTTAATTGGTGTTTTCTCTTCTTTAATTGTCTAGTATTTCAGAAAACTTTAAAATTATATCTCAGGTAGAATATTTTGTCCAAAGATGAATTGAAAATTATAAAATTACACTAATATTATGTATTGATTTCTGATCGTTGCTAAGCTCAATATTTTTATAGGATGTACAAAATTTTAAAATTAAAATTACTCTTCATTCTTAGATTCGTGCTTACAACTATGCTTTAAAACCGTTTATAGATTAAATACAAATTTACAGATTAAACACCATTTATAGATAGGTTTGCAGATTAAATATAAGAAAAACACAGGCTGATCCTACCTTCCCCCCCCCAAAGTCCTGCTATGCTGCCTCAACGTGGCGGGGGGTGTCACTGGGCGGAACGGGCGAAGTACGTCGAGAGTATAGCTCCTGGTAGGGCCACCCTAGGCGTGAAGGCCGTTCCAACATGCCCAGCTAAAGCATAGCAGGTGAAAAACCCTCAGGGGATTGCCGTCTTGGTGATCGGGTTCACACTCCCGGGGCCCCCAGTGACCTTTCCTCTTCTTTCTTTCCTCTCCTCTTGTCTAGCTTTCTCTCTCCTATTTTTCTCCCTTGTGGTTTCCTCTACTGGAGATTGGGGCTCACTGTGAGATGCAGCTACTACTCTTAGTTTCTGTTTCACCATGGTGAGAATACCGCCTATGCGTTTACCTTGCATGGTGACCCGTAGGGTGGGAAAGGAGGATCCTGGCAGTTGAGGGGTGAGGTACTGTCCCCAACACACTACTTTGGCCTCTGCTTCTACTTAAAACGAGAGGCACTTAGCTGTCCCCGCTAGTGTCAATCGGCTGGTCACTAGTCCTATTGGTCAATGGCTAGGGGATAAGCTCTCGGAAGTCTCCGCTTTTGGGAAAGCCGACTGTGGGGCTTCAGTTTGCGTATAGGCCCGGCTAGCCCTAACACAGGGATCTATGTTCCCTTGTTGGGCTCCATGGTGGGTGGGGCGGTCGGGCCCGAAACTTTCTCTCTTTTCAATATGAAAACTTTAACTTCTTCTCCTAACCATATGGATACGAAAAATTCTGGAGCTGCTAAAAGAATTTGCACTTCGACCTTAATTAGCACAAACAAATGTCCAAAGTTCTTAGTTATTACTGGTCAGCTAGAAAATCTATCACCATTCTTCATCCATAAGCATATTGTGGCCTCAGCAGGCGAGCCAAAACACATAAAAAAGCTCCGTTCAGGATCTCTGCTCATCGAGACTAGATCTGATGCATAATCTTCCTCTCTCCTAAAAATGACCAAAATGGGGGAACATTCTATTACTGTATCCCCACATAAGTCTTTGAACACGTCAAGAGGTGTCATTTCGGAAATAGACTTGATATCAGTCTCTGAGGATGAACTTTCAAAAGAACTCGCTGAGCAAAATGTATGTGGGGTCCGCCGAATAAAAGTCCGTAGAGACGGGCAACTCGTCAACACAAAACATCTTATTCTGACTTTTTCATCTCCAGAGCTACCGAAAGCCATTAAGGCAGGTAACCTGAATTGTCCCATCAGACCTTACGTGCCGAACCCACTGCGCTGCTTCAAGTGTTAACGGTTTGGCCATGCGAAGGCCGCATGCCGGGGAAACCTGGCATGTGCTCGCTGTTCTGCAGGTGGTCACGAAAGTCAGGATTGTGTAGCTGATCCAAAATGTGCAAACTGTCATGCCAATCATCCAGCATACTCACGAAACTGCCCTAAGTGGAAAGAAGAGAAAGAAATACAGCATATTAAGACTACAAGAAAAATCTCCTATCCTGAAGCTAAGAAACATTTTAGCACGGGTCAATCAAAAGCAAATGTCTCCTATGCACAAGCCACTAAATCACATCGGTCAATAAGTACACAAATATCGCATAGTACACAGAAGAAGATACCTGAACCAAAAACAAATGACAAAGAAAAAGATTTTCTTCTACCTCCTCCCAAACAGACAATAGAAAGTCGAGAAATAAAAACACAAGAAACAGAGAGTTCAAAAAAGAAACTCAAAAGCTCAGAAAAGAGAAGCTCAAGCCGAAGCTCTATTGAAGGGACCTTTTCAGACTTTATCGAATCTGAGATGGAAACAGATGGAAGCAGAGATCTCTCGAAAAATGTTCTACCTTACAAAACAAAGAAACAGCATCGAAGCAATAAACAATTCTAATGGCTACTCTCATTTCGTGGAACTGCCGGGGCTTCTATCAGGGTATTGATGGCATTAAGCAACTTATTAATAAATATCGACCTATTTGTATAGCGATACAAGAGACATTCCTCAAACCTGGTAACTTTGCAAAGCTACGTAGAGACTCGATGATAAGAAATGATAAGACATTCAGTGAATGCGCAAGTGGTGGTGTCTGTCTACTTACCTCAATTAATTGTCCTTCGAGTGCTCTCCCTTTGGATACTCCTCTCCAAGCAGTTGCAGTTCAGTTGAGCATTCAAACACTGACTACTGTTTGCAGTATTTACAGCCCGCCTAATGAGAACATTAATTTAAGAGATTTAGAGGATCTAATTGCCCAACTACCAGCTCCGTTTATTCTAGTCGGTGATTTCAACAGACATAATCCCTTGTGGGGTAGTAATGACACAAACCCACGAGGGAAGCAAATTGAACAGCTACTCCCCGACCACTGTCTCTGTGTCCTTAACAACGCAGAAAGCACTTATTTTCATCAGCCAACAAGGATCTTCCATTCCATTGACCTTGCTATTGTTTCTCCACAGCTTTTGCCATTTTGTTTCCTTAATGTCGAGAATTATCTATATAATAGCGATCACTTTTCTATTATCATAAGCATTACAGGAAATAGGAGTGTGTTTATACCTAGAACACCACGCTTTTTGTTGGACAAAGCCGACTGGGACTCTTTCTTACATTATGCTCTTTTTACTGAAGAAATAGTAAAGAATGTGCACATTGATCAGGCTGTGAAGATCATTACAGGTAAAATTATTCAAGCAGCTGATATATGTATACCAAAAACGTCGGTAAAACAGCCAAAATACCCAAAGCCCTGGTGGAATCCTGAATGCCAGGATGCCATCAGAAAACAAAGGAAAGCTTGGAGCATTTTTCGGCGATATCCTTCAGAATCAAATCTCATAATATTCAAAAGGGCTAAAGCAAAAGCTCGGCAGGTGCGAAGGAAAAGTCAGAAGAATTCTTGGATCTCGTATGTGTTTTCGATTAGCTCTTCAACTTCGAGTAAGAAGGTCTGGGAGAGAGTCCGGAAAGCGTCCGGTATCTACAAAGAGCACACACTATCTATTTTAAAGACAAGTGGTGAAACAGTTACTAGTAGGGAAGAAATTGCCAACGCTATTGGACAGAGTTTCTCAGCCGTCTCACACAGTAGTAACTACCCTCTTGAATTTCTTTCCGCAAAAAAATGCATTGAAAAAAACTAATTAATTTCAACTCTTCCAATACTGAACCATATAATCAGGATTTTACTGTGCTTGAACTGAAAAGAGCTCTGTTGCAGACAAAAAATTCATGTCCTGGTCCAGATGATATTGCCTATCCTATGCTGAAACATCTTCCTTCCAAGTCATTGGCAGCCATCCTCTTTCTCTTCAATAGAGTATGGAAGGAACAAGTCTTTCCAAATGCCTGGAAAAGAGCTTTTGTCATCCCCATTGTTAAACCGGGAAAAGATCCTACTAATCCATCAAATTACCGTCCCATCGCTCTAACTAGCTGCCTCGCCTCTGCAAACTCTTTGAAAAAATAGTCAACACTCGTCTGGTCTATTATTTAGAGACAAATAATTGTATCTCCCCTTATCAGAACGGTTTTAGAAAAAGAAGAGCAACTGTCGATAATATCCTACTCTTAGAAACAGGTATCCGTAGAGCGTTCGTTAGAAGAAATCATTATGTTTCCATTTTCTTCGATATAGAGAAAGCCTATGATACCACCTGGAGATACGGTATCCTTCGTGACCTATATAACAATGGTTTACGAGGAAACATGCCGATATATTCATCAAACATTTCCTACTGGATCGGAAGTTTCATGTGAAGTAGGCGATACACTTTCTGACATGTTCCATCAAGAAGAGGGCGTTCGCAAGGAAGTGTATTAAGTGTTACATTATTTAGTATAAAAATTAACTCTATTTTAAAACAACTGCCTCCAGCAGTCCAGGGTATGCTCTACGTCGATGACCTGCAAGTCAGTTGCCAGGGAGAAGACCTGAAAGACATTGAGTGTAAACTGCAGACATCTCTCAATAGAATTGTTAAATGGTCACAGGAAAATGGTTTTAGATACTCTACTCAAAAAACTGTGTGTGTACATTTCTGTCGAAAGAAAATTCCTCACCCTGACCTCGAACTTTATCTGCCAGATGTGCTGATTCCTGTAGAAAAGGAAATAAAATTCCTAGGAATGATATTTGACCATAAGCTTACGTTCCTTCCCCATATTACTGTCTAAATGAGAAATGTTTAAAAACTATGAATATTCTGAAAGTACTGTCAAATACTTCTTGGGGTGCTGATCGAGGCTCAATACTTCTTATATAGAGAGCTCTCATTCGTTCAAAACTAGATTATGGATCAATCATTTATGGGTCGGCAAGGCCTTCAGTATTAGCCAAACTTGATCCGATACATCACCAAGCACTTCGGATATGCACTGGTGCCTTTAGAACTTCTCCAGTGGAAAGCTTATATGTGGAAAGTAACGAGACCTCCCTGCGGTTAAGATGTGAAAATCTTTGTTTTAAGCATTATCTCAAAGTCTTATCACAAACCGAAAATTCTACGCGGTCAAAATTGCTTAATGACCAATACTCCCGTTTATATCAGGCACGACCATCATGTGTCCCATTTTTCGGCTTTGCGGATGAGTGCTTTGGTGGAGGAGTATAATTTGTCTAATATAGATATATAGGTGGAGGATTTTTTTGGAATTCCTCCCTGGGAGGATTGGAGAATCCATTCTCTGGATACTTTTCGACACTGGAGTAAATCACAAACTAATGAAATCATCTACAAGCAGATATTTTTTAACATAGAAACAAATATAGGAAATATATCCCTCTATATTCAGACGGATCAAAATCCCAGGATCATGTTGGCGCCGCTTTCGTCACAGAGAAAACAATAGTAGGGGTTCGATTACATACAGTTTGCTCTGTGCTTACTTCTGAGCTTACTGCAATCCATCTGGCTTTGACTTACCTTTCAAAACAAAAATACATAAAATTTATTATCTACACAGATTCCATGAGTGCCTTAATGTCACTGGAAAATCATGCTCAATGTACTCATCCAGTTGCAACCAGAATCCTGAAGTTGAATCATTCTTTAAAAATTCGGGGATACCAGATTCTTTATTCGTAGATCCCTGGACACGTTGCCATTAAGGGGAATGAATTGGCGGATATTGCAGCTAAAACTGCAACCACAATGTACAATCTTCAGATTCCACTAGCAGACATCAAAGGGTTTGTCAAAAGCAAAATTCTCAGCAAATGGCAGAGGCAATGGGATGACAAAGTATATAACAAGCTGAGAAATGTAAAACCCACCATTGGATACTGGCCATGTATGGCTAATAGAAAGGAAGATGTCCTCTTGACTCGACTGAGAATTAGCCATTGTCGCCTGACCCATGAGTATCTTCTGAAGGGAGAAGAGAATCCCAGCTGCCCAAACTGCAATGCAGATATGACAGTCCATCATATCTTGGTGGAATGCCAGAGTTTTAATTATTTTCGCCAAAAACATTTTAATTGTTCAGAACTGGACTTAGGAAATTTAATTGGAAAAACACATCATCGTAATTTGTTTCTGTTTTTAAAAGATATTGGCTTTTATAATAGACTTTAACCTGTTTTTTAAAAGATATCAGCTTTTATCATAGATTGTAATCTGTCTCTTTTTACCTAAGCTGGAAGTTTCTACAAATGACTAATTGCATTGTTACCATTTGTCTGGCGCAGATAACCTTGAAAGGTTTTGTGCCAAATTACAATAATCCAATCCAATCCTACCTTTCCTTCTATTTTTTATCCATCGGTAAATGCTTTTGAAATTTACTGATATTTATAGACTTTTTTAAGTAAATTTTGATATAAGGTGAATCTGCAGAGTGTCAACAATATAGAACTGGAATCCAAATAACCTACATAATACTTTTAATCAATTATTTCCTTTCAATTGACAATTCTTGAATTTTAATGAATATTTTCATAAAAATGGACTAATTAATTTTACATAACAATTTTATTAAAATTCTTTACTTTTATCAATTTTCACAATTTTTTTACCTAGGACGTAATTCAAAAACTACTTAATAAATACACCCATGCATCTATCTATCTTTATATATAGAGAGAGAGACAGAGAGTCATTGAAGCCGACTGAATATATTTCTTAACGAGCATGAATGATCAAACAAATTTCATGTTTTGAGGAGCACTTTCTTAATAGAAACTACGAAGCGTAATTGCTGCAGTCTGTGCGCCTGCTCTTGATGACATTTGTGCCATTTTATATTTCAAAACAATTCATTTAGATGGAGAAATAAGTAGAAAATAGCAAGCGAATTGCTAGGAAAGACGCGAAAGGCAGAATGCAATATATCCAAGGTGAAAGTTCGGTTCGGAATGATATAGTTTTAGTTCAGTTATTGGTTAAGTTTCGGTTTTCAAATTTGAAACTATGTTTGGTTGAAACGTATGTGCCTGAGTGAAGCGTTATGTAAGAATCATAAGACAGCCATTAATTTTTGAATGGCGTAATTTAGAGCGATTTATTTATTATAAGCAGTTTTTTTTTTCAGAACAAAAATGAGAAATAACAGGAGATCACAAGCGCTTATGACTTTCCCTCCGCTTGTAGTTTAACTTACCGCTAAAATACATTGCAGATGCTTTGCGGTAAAGCATTCCATGTTGCGCTCGGCTGCGTACACAGTGGTGTTGTTAATTAGCTTTTGATATAAATATAATTTTAATTAAAATATTCTAATTTTTAATGTAATAGAAAAATTAAAAGAATTTTGCGAATTTCGAGGTGTTAAATACAGAAAGACGCACAGTCACACAATCCGGTAAAATTTATAAATCTACTATCTAATTTTGAAAGACAACAAATTTTTCTTTCTTTCACAGTGGGGAATTTCTCGCCCCCCAAAATTGGAAATGCGTTTAATTGCAACATGATTAGCTTAGATTACATTCATTGAATTGTATTATTTGTTGACGGCGGCCTTCAAATATTTCCAGGAATTGTGTCATTAGTTTGGAGGAGTTGAAATTTCGGCTATTTAAATAGCTTTGAAGTACAAGGAACTGAATGTAGAATCAGAAGCTAGATGGGACAAAAAATTGTTCCCCTAAGAATTGCAGACAAAATCTTTATTTTTAAATGAAGTTAGTCACCGGACCTGAATACCCTACAGCATGTCTGGGACATGTTGGGACAATGGATAGCAGGCATCCTTCACGAGCGCCGACATGCGTTAGTACAGCAATGGCTGCTATTGCCACAAGCGATCAAGGACATTATTGCCACTTTGCCTCACCGCTGTCAAGCATACATTTCAGCATACATATTATTAGAGTGATGTTTCCATTGTATATTCTTCCGACCCATTTAGTCTTTCGCAATGTGAAGGTCGTAATACATGTGTTTTTGTATATCTTTGTTTTATCGTTTGCTGTGTGATCTAGAAAAGTCACACCAGCTTCTTGAATTAACTTCATGCTTGTCTATTAAATAGTTTTTGTTTTATTCCACGTTTCACCTTTGTTCCATTTTTAGGAGTGTACGTAAATAAAGAAGATTCCGAAAAATTACTTTAATTTTTATGAGAAGTAATAATGAGAATCTTATCTGAATTTTCATAATAAATCCATTTTTTAATTAGAAATATTAATAAAATTCTCCGAGATAGCGGTCTTTCTAAATTAATATCAAACAGGGATTTTGAATTTAAGCGGCCAGAGCTATTGAGCTTTACTTGCAGAATCAGGTCTTGTCGAAAGAAGCAGGTTTTATTTTTATTTTATTTATTTATTTATTTATTTTGGTAACTTTTTCATGAGGCTTCAGTGACAAAAATAATTTTGTAAGAATTAAAAATAATACCAAGTGAAGCAAACAATCAGGTTAAAGAAGATTCTGCAAAATTATTTTAATTTTCATGAGAAGTGATACTGAGAAACTTATCTGAATTTTAATAAGAAATCGATTGTTTTTATTAGAAATTCTAGTAAAAGTCTGAAAGATAGAGGTCCTTCTAAATTAATATCAAACAGGGATTTTGAAGTTTAACGGCCATAGATATTGAATTTTAATAGCAGAATTAGCTCTTGTAGAAAAGAGCAGTTTTTTTGCAAACATTTGATGGGGCAAACCTTTTGATGAGGCTTCAGGGACGAAAATAATCTTGTTAGACTTAAAAATAATGCTAAGAGAAGCAAAAAAAGTCAGATTAAAAAATACACCGTAAAGCCACATTGGATAATGTTAATGTAATGAATAGCATTAGTATTGAAAATGTCTGAAACAGAATGTAAAAGAGTGACAAAGTGAATATATAATACATGTTCTATGAAAATCTGAGGAATTTTTTTAATGGCTTGCACTTGCCTGTAACGGCATTAGCCAGCACTAAGGCCAGAAATGGTGGCCATTTTATTGTGAGGCACCTAATAGGCAGCCACCGCTACCATCCTATGAAGGTACAGACAATTTTACACTCCCGGGATTCGTACCCAGGCCCTTTGGTATTACAGTCAGACTTATTTAACCACTATACCGTCTGGGCGGCAATCTGAGGATGCTGGCAGTAGTTTGCTACTATCAACAGCGACAGCTGAAAAACTTGTTACGCAAGGAAAATTCTTTTAAGCGAAAACAAAATTAATACTCCCTTTATTGCCTTAGTTGATTGAAATATTATGAGCTTCCATTAAAACGATAGAATATGCACCGAACAGCCATTACATTATGACCACCCTCCACCTATAACAATGGACTCGCCCAGGAACAAAACCACGGCGCGTACGCGGCTGATGTTTAGAGTATATAAAGCGTTCAAGCATTGTATTTCCAAACACTCCACTTTAGCTATGCTGCACCGCACAGCTCAAGCATTTCTACACTTCCAGCGTTCGTAGCAGCATCTCATGGCTGCCGAAACACAACATGCACACTTGCATGCTAATCGCGGCATA
The DNA here is from genome assembly GCF_044657685.1 of Stegodyphus dumicola. Lineage (NCBI taxonomy): Eukaryota > Metazoa > Arthropoda > Arachnida > Araneae > Eresidae > Stegodyphus > Stegodyphus dumicola. The sequence goes on along the minus strand of NC_140774.1, from coordinate 89,190,448 downwards.
AAGAGGAACTTGCAACTCTTTCCAAACATAGAGGGATTAGCGACATAATGGGAAAAGCAGCTGATTTATCAGACTTCGATACAGGTCAAATCGTTATGGCTCGGCAACTGAGAACATCAATATCAAAAACGGTGCGTTTATTGGGTTGTTCACGTGCAGTTGTTGTTAGCACATATCGAAAGTAGTGTATGGATGGTGAAACGACAAGAATTCTGGAAAACCAAATTCATGCTGCCACGTTACCCAGTCGCAATGTGCGGGAATTGCAGTCTCAGTTGGTGCAAGATACCTCAAACTACCTATCAGCACCTTGTGGGGTCAATACCACTCCGGGTGCTGGCAGTTTTGAAAGCTAAAGATAGCCCTACATATTATTAACAGGTTGGTCATAATGCAATGACTCATCGGTGTATGATCATTCAAAAATGCGAAAAGTAAAACTGAAGCGAATATGTATTTATTTGAGGATAAACATTTCATTTTATAACTTTTAATATATTTTAACTGACTTATTTTATTTTACTCGGTTTTATTTTATTTGACATGTCGTTGCTTAGCCGAGACAAAAAGGATTTATTGAAGAGTATTTTGTAACCATTTGCTTTCTTCTTAATGTTTACATGTTCCAATTCGAATTTAAGTTATTAAAAAGATATTTTGCTTCTCTTCTAAGATTTTTTTCAACAGTATATTTTCGTTTTTATACTTACGTTACTCGCTTCTATTTAAATTAGGTAAATGAGAATTAAGTTTTGGAAAGAAATCAGAGCAGGTTGATTAGAAATAAAGCATTCATAAGTATCTGTAAGAAGCAGTAGAAACATAGATTAGCAGCAAGGAACATGCGGAAAGAACTATACAAAAAGATCACTGGGTTAAAAGAAAATAAAGAGAAATCGTTACCTGCTGCGTAAAAGAGGAAAGCCCGAAAGAAGTATGTTCCTTTTTAATCCAAATAGTATTTAAAGCTTTCCATAATTTTCCTGTTCTTTAATACTTTGGCAAATCTTTTATCAGCGCTCATTAAGAAAGTACTAATCCTTAACTCTTGGGAATCAGATTAACTGTCAATCCGATTCTTTACACCATAAGCTTGCTGCAGACTTATTTCTCATCATCTTAATTTTCGATGTGACATTTTTTAGAAAAATAGGTCATACTTATTTCGTCAGCTAGAAAATCAATTAATAGCTTTTATTTGCAAAAGTATAAATTGATATTCTAAGATATTGGCAATTTTTGATTGGTTTTAGGAATAAAACAAATATTTATTTATCAAGCATTGGACAGTTAATGTTAGACATGTGGCTGTAATAGAATACACAGATGAGTTTAAATAAATTTGTAAAAGGAGTTCTGTATTCTCTAAAGTATTTAACCCAATTTGTGCCGCTAAGTAAGAGTCTTAGCGTGTCATTCTGTGGTGCACTGAGGAAAATGGTTTAATATCGAATAATAAATGTCAAAATGATGCATTCATTCAACCAATTCTAAATATCTCCAACTTTTCTTTAAAAAAATAAAAAAAAGGGGGGCGCAGCAGATAAAGAGTAACATGGAGATTTGACCAACCAACAAAACATACCTATAATCATCACATAACTCCATGATGGCTTCATGAGTGTTACAGTCTTTCAGCCGTCCTAGTCTTGTGTGAGGTAAGCTATCCAGTGTGCGCCACAGAACTTCATGTTTTACTCCTCCCACATTTATAGTAACCCTCTTGTTGAGGGCTCGACTCTTCATAATCATGAAGGGTTCGGGTGGCAGCGAAGATGTGGACCTCGACTGGCTGCGTCTCAGAGCTTGCTGAGGCATGCTGCCAGGTTGTGGAATAGTGCCTTGAATCATTGGTCCGTAAGGGAAAGGTGGAGGAGGAGGAGCAGCTTGGGACTGAGGTCCAGATGAACCAACTAGAGCCATTGGAGGTCCAGCATCTGTTCTGTTCTCCGTCTTTTCCAATCTGGTCATTTCAGGGGTAGCATATTGGCTATACCGATCCGGTTCCGCAGCAGGATCCAGTTCCTCCGCCACTTTGGAATTACGTGTTTCTTAGTATGTATTTCACAACAAAAGTAAATTTGGAGCTCGATTTAAAAGATGTCGATCCAGTGTGATACAGATTTGACATGCCATCTTATATCTCAGTGCGTAACACAAAAATGGAGAAAATATCTGAAAGAAAAACGTTCAGCTAAATAAAATTTTATAGTTCAAAATTCTCTTTAAGACACACAACTGTAAAACTTCACATTCATTATGCTTATTAAAATAGAATAATAGAAATTTTTAACTTTTAAAATTCATGCGATCTTATTACAATGGAAATATACTATTGATTTTTTTAAAAATAATAATAATATACTGAAATTTCCTTAGGCCATATTTTACATGCTTTTATATTACACATGTAGTCAATACAAAATTGAATACGGTATTTAATTAAAAGTCATTCCCGAATAAAGTATTTTTGATGATAAAACGCCTTTGAATTCGGTTCTGAAAAACAAATTTTCATTATATCATGCACGAACTATTCATAAAGCTCATGATCATCGTTGCGTTGTTTTTTTCATAAGACTTTAAAGCCTTCTACGAATTACACCTAAGTGAATTTCTATTCGTAGTATGGCTTCTACAAACATAGTTACATAGTACGGCTTCTAAAACATAGGAAAAGTATGATAACATTTTAAAAATACTTTGAGCAGGAATGCAGAAGAAAACATCCAGCTGAAATAATACATAAATATGGAAAAGCACTTTTAAATTTCAAATGATAAAAGTTTACCTTTTAAGATAAAGCGCGTGAATGCTGGGCAAGATCTTATGATTTTAAAAGAATTAAAATAATAGTTCCAGAGATCATTACAAAGCAAGTATAATATTTAAAATATCTGATGTAGACACCACGAACATCTTCTTTAAAAAATTGTAAAACGCAGGAAAAACCTAAGACACCAAATGCAGTTCAGTTAAAAACAGTATTAAAAAAATTAAAATTAAAGTTTCAACACAAAAACAAGCAATTCGGCCAACGGGCAGGAAATCCACATTTTCGGTGCGAAAAACTATAAAAGTTAATTTTCGGTCCTACTTGGTAAAAGAACACTGAATTTGGTGCACTAAGTTACTTAATTCACTATTCTACTAAGAGTTTCAAATGCAAATAAAGGGCAGCCTCGTTAAGCTTAGCACCGTTTAAAGGATTAAATTGTTGATAATTCTACAACTATTGCATGCAAATTAACTAAAGGCATAAAAACCGTAACCAGAACATTAGTACAACATAATTCAACCCTTTTTAAACCTAAAAATGCAAAATTCACCAACATATAAGAATAAAAATACTGAGCTCATCGAGCCGGGTAACAGGGTAGTAGTATATATATATTATATGTATATATTTGATGCTGCCGATTGCAGTGGAAAAGTGCACAACTAGATGCTACAGCGGAGCCATATACAAAATTTCAACTTTCTACGGCTATTTGTTTCTGAGTTATGCGAGATACATACGTATGTCACGAAAAAAAAAAAATCGTTCAAATGGATTCAAGAAAGTCAAAATGGATATTTCCGCTGAAAGTTGACAACCGAAATTTTTTTCAATTACAGTATCTCCTTTACCTACTTTACTTCTTTACAAGGAAGTAAAAATTATAGGTTTAGTTAAGATTATTTTCTAGAGAGCGCAAAGATTTGCTTCGACCAAGAGTCGAAATCGCAGCCTACAACATCCCTTCGAAGTCGTTGAACACTTCCTGTATTTTGCTTGAATTTCACGCAGAGATCTTTTTTGTACGTCAAAGACATTTATTTTTCAGTTTCCTTTTCAGTCGTCCCTTTCAATGCGATATCTATTATTAGTGGAAATGTAATAATATAAAAATGAGAAGTTATTTTAATTAGACAAACCGCAATATAATATCAAATGAATTTATCAAAAATTATCTGACAAATTTTTTATTTTCAGTTCATGTATCCATGCACCCGTGTCTGTATCCGTATACCCGCGTTTGCATCCAAGTCCTTATACCCGCCTTTGGATATTATGTAGATATATGGGCTTTTAATAAGAAAATAAAATTTTAAAAGCTAAAATGCAGTCTTTAAAGTATACAACTGCTGTTTATTAGAATGTTTTAGAACCTTTTAAAACAAGTTTAACTACTTTTAGATATCCCGCACAGATGGAAATTAATGCCCTACATGTGGAAATTAATCCACAGAAGCCAGGAGTTACTAAATAAAAAGCTATTGTCTTTCGATGCCCCCCCCTCAAAAAAATGAAATAAAATTGTCTTTAGACACCACAGTTTTTATAAATAAAGATAAAAAAGATTTAGGTAGTAGATTTAGATTTAGACTTTTTCTAGAATTCGAAGAATTTTCTGTGGTATATTTAACAAGTGATAGTTTAAAAACTAGTATAAAGCTTAATATACAATTAATGTGTTCTGTACCAGTTTTATATTTTAAAAATAATAAATGATAAAATAACATGCACGAGTATTTACTTTGGAATAATACACTAGAAGAAACTAGCGAAGCGGCGTTACTATAATTTATTTAGAAAGTCCCCTATGAAGGCACGATCCCTCCACCAACTACCGTATTTGACGGCATATAAGACGCACTGTTTTTCCTAAATTTGGTCTCAAAAAAGTTACCTGCGTCTTATACGTGTAATTGCATTCAATAATTGTTTATTTGGCTTTTACGAAACGTGATAACTAAAAGAAACCACGCTATTGAAACTTTTTTTCCTTGTGTGTGGCCGTCTAAATAAGGGTGCGTCTTATATGCCGTCAAATACGGTAATTAATTTTCACGTGCTTTGCCTTGACACGTTCGCTGACGAGCAACATTTTCATATACGGTTCCACCACTCCAACAGATTTTTTAATTAATTGTAAAATAAAAACATACATTTGCGGGAAAGGTATTGAATTTGATAATTTTGTATTGCTTTATTAATTATAGCAGCTATATTGTAGTCGGTTTTTGCAAAAACATGTTTTATGACAGCGCCAATTCCGAGTATATTCGTAGTTGGTGGTTGCTTAAAACAAAGATTGATTATTTACTTCATAATTATTAATAATATACTTATATTAATTATAATGAATCTCTTGAATTACGCCAAACTTTTCTGGGTTCTTTTAAATCCCCAAACCCAAATACCTTCAAAGAACATGAAAATACTACGAGTTTTGATCGTGTGTAGGCGTAGGTAAAACAGAAATATTCTACGAAGTAACTCGTAGCCGGCGTCTAAACAAAAACTTCGACCAACGAGATAACGCGTGGTTGGCAGCGAACGTGTTAATTGACCAATCAATAAACTAGTAAAAATACTTTACTGCCTTCAACTTAGATACAGTAAAAGTCAAGTACTTGATAAATATCAAATGAACATAAAAGGCATCTTTTTCAGAAACCAGTAATTTAGTTTCATAAATTTTGGAAAATCTAAAACGTTATTTAAAATTTTCTGCAGTGGTGCTTAATTCAGAAACAGGAGAAAGTTTTAGTAGAATAAAGAATACATATCTTTATATTCGCAGAGAAACTGTGCTTGAAAATGAGGAAATACTTTACTGTATCCTGAAATGCACTTAGTTTTTCTTCGTTATTAGCATAAAAGATGAATTTTTTACAATTTTTTTAACAGTCAGGTTAGTGTGTTTCTCTAAAATCTACTATTACATATATTTATAACTGCGATTTAGATGAAAAATCAAATAATAATAATAATAATAATAATAATAATAATGTCTTATTTCATGCATAGGCTTTCAAACAGAGATTTAATTAACTGACATAAATATTCATAAATTAAAATAAAGCAACATTTGAAAACAAATTTTGAGTTATTGCGACTACATAAAACTGTCCTGAAAAGTAAATAGTTCTAAAATGCTCCTTAGTTTATTGCAGTTTAATTTCTAAACAGCTCAAATTTTACGCCAGATTTACTTAAAAGTAGAAGAACGTTTCAAATATTTCCATCTCCTGTAGTAAATATTTTTAACGTCAATAGGAAACGCTTTATCTTAGAAAATCCTCCAGAAATGGATCTCCCGACCTAGGTAGTTAGCTTATTTTACCAAAATCTAATAAAACAAAATTCACAGCAAAATTATTGACGCGTTATCTTCAAAGGAAGAAAATTAAACGTCCTTCCATTCAGCAATAATGAAATAGGAAGCAAAGATACTAGCATTCAATTTCCACAGAAGCCAAGCAAATCTGAACACAATAGCTATAGGAAACGACTTCTAATTCCTTTTCTGAAACTATTGCAATAATTCCAAACTACATTTCTGCTTACCAGCAATTAAATATTCTGAGCGTTCGTTATTATTTCCTGGTCACAAAGCCTTACTGTATCTCGAAACCTCGAAACTTTTATTACAGGAAGTCATAAAAATTCCAAAAATTAATTTTCGAGTGAGTCAAGACATGTTCACATTCAAATAATTTCGCTGCTTGTATACATTTGAATTTCTTAACTAGAAACATAGCTCGATTTATGACAGTTTGGAATATTGTATGGATGTTGCCAAAATCTACATATGAATAGTTCCGAATCAACAAAATAATTTCCTACAAGGTCAACAATTTTCTTATGAATTGCGCGTCTAAAATATAACGCCAGTAACATCTGCAATCCAAAATTAAAAAAAAGCCTTAATTAAAGAAATATTGAAATTTTCCTATAGGCAAAAGTTTAATTTTCGGAAAGGAAATAAAAAATTTGGATTTTGTTAACATTAAAAAACACTTTTTAAAAGTGCACATACCTAAGTTAAATGTATAATAAATAAGTTAATGCATGTACAAAATGCACAAGTGATTTTCATTTATATATTCATGCATACATACGAGCGTATGTCATTTACTTACCATTTGTACTGAATTTCATACTTTTCATTTAGATTTTAGCTTTTCATTACACAACATGGCGATGTAAATGCATAAAAATATCATAAAATTGCACTAACTATAAAAAGAAGCTCCGTTATTTAATAGTAATGCACAGAATTTTTTATGCTCAGTAAATATTTCATTGGGCTACACTGTCAACCTAATAATTCAATACATTTTCAATACAACAATTTTATTTATTTCCATTCATTCGCTTTATAATAAAGGAAAACGGCACTTAAATTCAGATTTATGTTTTCCGTTCAGAAAAGTTTCTTACATCTTTTCTAACATAATAATTTTTTTAAAAAATTTTATGGACTTTAAAGAACATCAGTATTCTTTGCTTCTACGCATCCACACATCATTTCATAACAGCACATTTTTTTAATCTCCGAGTATTCACTAGTTCTAAAACGTCTTTGATCTTTGGTCACAGAGCATCGTTTTAACACTACTAAAACAATCTGCTTTAAGACCTTTCCAGACAAGTTGTCAAGGAGACGACAACCACGGTATTGATTGATATATTTCGAAGGCCATGACTTGAACTGGGGAGAAAAAGAAACTCAAGAATCCAAAACTGCGGGAAATATAATGTTCTCGGATGTTGTTCTTGTTATCAATCCTTTTGAGGAAAAGCATTAAAAGAAATTTGACATTTTAGCAACAAGTCGTTCCGTTCGAAATTTCAGAAAAGAACTGAAAACTATTCTGAACTGCAGCGTGCTGAATTATATATTTTGCAATTCCTCTGGGAACCCAGTTGGAACACATTCAAAAACGATCTAGATATATATATATTTTCGGGAATAGCCAAACTAGCGTGCAGTTAACTTTAAATTAAACAGAAAGTTTACGATTTCAGCCACGCAACCGTAGGACTTTTCTCATGTGCAAAAATAGGGAAATAAACTCTTATGTTCTGCGTTAAATATGCAAATTAGAGAAACTGAACACTGTACCTTTCTCTCTATTTAAAGCCATGAATGCATACGAAAGTCTTCGAGTGTTTAAATAAGCTAGGAAATATTAAAATTTCAAGCTAATAAATACTAGCGTAAACTTATTGAATAGATTTAAGGGAAAACAACTCATAAAAAGTGAAGTCTAAAAGTTGTAGAGTCATTAGAATATTTTAGAAGTCGGGCAACTGAAGAAATTCGCAGTGCCCTCGCCGTAATTCAACTCCAGAGTTACCGATTCGAGCATACTTCCATTTACAAAATGAAGGTACTCGGAAAAGACGGAGAAAATGCCTTATAAAATTCTTGAGCAAGAATTCTTTACCCAAAATTTATTTAATGATAATTTTAAAATGGCTATGTTTAACTTCAGCAAATTTAATTTTTTCCGGTTTAATCCTACTATTCCGAAAAAATAAATAGATGCTTAAGTTTTTTATACCACAACCATAATTGAGTTTTCCAGCATCTCATTTAAAACGCTACCTTCCATGGTGCATTTTCGTAAATTGCTTCGCCTACCCCCAAATGTTGTTTTGATTTTGAGCACTTTGAGACTTTGGCAATAATTGTTTAGATTGTTACGAAATATAAGTGAAGGCCAGAAAACTTGTAGAGATGAACTCATGCAATATGCATGGTAATTCTGCTTATGTTGTATTTTGCACTTATTGGAGCCATCAGTGCATATATAAAATGACAGACATTTTTGGAAGCTTCTCTACAGATCTTCTACAGATGTTTCAATTCTCAGAATGGCAAACATTTTCATTTGCGAGGTCTAATACTTGAAGCTCATGAATTATGTTCAGCATTTCAGAAGTAGAGGCGAAATGTGAATTTTCCCATTACACCGCTTACCAGTATTAAGTTTAAAAAATAATTTTATGCAATAGAGATATAATACGGGCTTAAAAAACATCGGAATTCAGTGACAGAGCCTTAGTAAACATTAGCATAAAAGGTTGTTAAATGTTACCTCTCTTACGTGGACTGCAGAAGCGGATACCACCCAACAAGAGTCTTCTTGATGAGTTCTTGGCACAGCTCACCTAGACTTAGCGCACTCTAAAATACTTGATTACTGTAAACGTGTACCCGAGTGCTCCGTTCTGACCAGTCGCACTGCCAGTTGATTACAGCAAATAGAAGGATTTGTACGTGGTGAAAACCTCAAGACTGCATGCATCTTGCATATCAAAAGAAGACTGCAGAGTTTGTAGTGGCTCCCTTATGGTATGGAGTTAATCTAATTTGCGTTTAACGAGCCGTCACAAATCCTATAAACGTTTCTGACAAGAAAACCTCTATAACACATCCTTCAGATTAGTTACACTCTTTCATGCCCAGCATTCATTACGATGGATTTGGCCTTTTCGAACAGAGCCAGATGCAAATATATATGTTTAGAGACACCAGATTATGTATTAAAGGTACAATAATTATCAACAAGAATCAGAATAACGTGTGCTGCTAAACTATAGTTTTCAAAGTATTCTTTTTTCAGCTACTAGACTCTGAAGAAGGACGTTCTATTGAATCTCGCAAATTTAAACGTGTTACACCTGATTCTCAAGCTATGATGATTAGAATCTCTAATATACGTTATTAGATATTATTTTATCGAATTATGATATGAGAAACACTGATAACAGCCACATCAGACAACTTGAACAAATGTAAAACACATCTAATATGCCGTGGGATTAATTGTGAACTCAGAAATTCTTCCTCTCAGAATACCAGAAAATTATGTTATTGTATTAAATTGTAAACTGTATTAGATTTTGCAGTATTAGCTGCTTACAGAGTTTAGTTGTATTTTGTGTAGAGTTTTAAGGAAATTCTAAGGAACGGAAGCTAGCAGTGCAAACGATAAAATTACAATGATATGGGTAGACAGAATAAAATATATATAGATATTGAAAATCATGAATTGGTAGAGAAATTAAGACAATAACTAGAAGAAATACATTATTTCTAGAAATCTACCTCACTCATTTGCCAATGGATATTATATTTCTGTAATTCTAAATTTACTCAACAACTGTATTTCTGAGTATTTTGGTGTGTTTCTTCTTTGCAAAGGAACGTAACAATTTTTGGAAAAACAAATCAAATATTTATAGTTTACTTGTAAAATCTGTATGACGGTATAAATTTTTAAAATCATAGCGATATTGAAAAATGTAGCAAACGAGAAAGTTTTTGTGTTTCATTGAGATGATACAATGAATAGTAATAGAGAAACAATATTTAACTATGTTTTTCACTTTATTCATTATTATATTATTGTTTTAATATGACGTCATATGATTTCGCATTTATTCGTGATTGGTGCTTTTCCGACATTAACACTGGGCTGACATTACTCCTTTAATTAAAAACGCATTTAACTTGTGTATGGATTTCAAATTGTACCAGAATCAGCTATGGATACCTATCTTCTCCCGCCTCTCATATATAGTTCAACTAATTGAATGTACGAATGGAATTCATTACAGTTTGCAATTCATTTGCAATTCTGATACAAGGAATGGAACTTTAGGATCATCTAACGAATTTTTAATCGTAATTTATTAATGTATCTAGAAAATCTTAGAAACTTATACATCCATTTCTGTTGTCAGGAACTAGATCAATACCTGATGGCTCAATGCATGTTATAGTCTGTCCAAAAGATTCCTCGATGTATGAAAAAACGGTGGCGATATTACAGAACATTTTTCAGAGTGAGAACCGATCAGAATCAGCTGTGCCCTAACCAGGATTAGAACACCGGAAATTATAACTGCTAGAGAAAAATACTATCAATTACACGATCTTTAGCAAGCAGTGGAGAAAGCAAAAATTTCTCATATTCCTATCCACTTAAGGTGTGACTGAGGAGATGAGATCCAGTTGGCCAAAATCAGATTGTGAAGAACTATCGTAATACACTTTTATTCGAAGGCTACTGCAGAGTTATTATAGTTTTAGAGTTATTATAGCTATGCTTTCGCCAGGATTTGGCAGACGATTTTCTGAGTGTAATGTGTTATCAGTTACATCATGAGGGCACGCAATAAGTAAGGTTAAAACCTCCTTATAATATTGAATCACCACACATTTATAGGTGATCTCCTAAGCCTCATTTTGCATCTTAGTCAGATATAAATTATTTGATTCGTGATCTTAGTTTACTTTAATCTAAAGAAGAATTACTCGCTGAAAGACTTAAAAGATGAAATTTGCTCTAGAATTTGTTTTGGCATACAATGTCGAAGAATCTAATTTTCTAAGTTTTAAATCATATACAATGCTTATTTAAGTACGTTACATTTATTTACAGTACTCTGTCTTCAGTGGAAATATTCGGATATGAAGTATTCACGAAATTCATAGTGCAGTATTAGGCAACAAATATTTTGCGAAGCTTGGCGATTTTTTTTTTTGTGTGTGCGTGTGTGTCAGCAAATTACCATAGAGATTAATCCTTCTGAACAAGTACAGATTCATTTTAAGATTCCTTCTTTTTACAGGTTCCATAGAGGTTATTTTGAAATAAGACATAACAAGTAATAGATATGTCATGAAGGCAAAAAATCTCCATATGGGTTTTGTAAGAAAAACCATCTTCAGTATATATGCTGATGAATAACGGATGACACCTTCCGACGGTATTAATGACAAGATGAGTGGTGAATCTTATAATTATCATGGAACCTTAAAAATAAGTTCACAACATCTTTATCGATGAAAGCTATTTTTTTGGATCTTTATGAATCACGGCGATTCTGAAAATATATGTAGCAATCGAGAGAATTCTCTTGACCTTATTCTGTAGAATTTGTAGTTGATTCCTACCACTTTTGGTGAAAGTTACCCATACGGAAGCAGAGTAAAAAATTAAGTTGCTTAATAATATCTCTTAGAATCGATTCTGAAATTCGACCTTCTCCTTATAAGGGAATAAACATTTATAATCCTTATATCCAATGTAGATAACAGATATGTCTTCCAAATGTGAGTTTTTCGATCAGAATAAGCCCTAAATATCTTACATGAACGTATGAGAAAAGTAATGGAACACGAAGATATAAGGTTATGAAAATATCTTCGATATCTGGTTTCCTTGCCTTATGCCTATGAAAAAACTGCTAGATTAGAGTTTTGCAATATTTAATGACACAGTTAACTTTTTGATCAAGTTAGTAATAAAAGAAATGGTATTTTAAGTATTGCAACTATTCTGCTTAGCTTTACCTATTTTCACTAGAATGGTTGTATCATCAGCGTTTAGAAAGTCACTTATGGGGAAACTCCACATTTTGTTATCTAGATAGAGGAATTACCAACGTAAATTTCTGGCTCAAATTTTCTTTCTTGGGAAAAGCTATACTGAGTTCTTATGATAGCTGGAGGCCAGTTCTAGCCAAATAATTTATGATACGTTTTTAATAGATGAACTAATACTTAAAATATCACTATCAACTCTAGGAGTTTTCGTAGATACAGACTTTCGATGAGTATAACTTTCCTTAGAGGGTGCATAATTAAATCGAAATAGGCTAATTTTTGACGTAATTAGAAACAGCTTCATTTGTTCGTCAATTCTTTGCTCTTGCTGTTCATATCGAGTTTTCCTGAAATAGGTTTTAGGAGCTGATATAATAAATTCTGTAATTTTGTTCGAATCACGGATGTTCTAGGTTTAGAAATCAAGTCAGTCGAGCTATTTAATTTGATTGGTTAATGATTATCGCAAAGTAGGCAAGGACCATCTGTCGTAGGGAGAATATCTTTATGAAGCTCGTCCTGTCTTGTTTTCACAGTATACATGGGGAAAAGCACGAAAACTTTTGGTATTTGTGCAACAGCTCTCTGACGAAAATGTTTCATCTGTTTGTTTCGGTAATCCTCATGCACTGCTTTCACTGCGTTGTTTTTCTATTATACTATTTCTTGCCTGCACGATCTTGTTTTATCTTTAGGATTCCTTGTCAGACTTCGCGGAGGCTTTTGAATTTTTAAAATAATTCTATATTTAAGGAGAATAAAATCTGGGTTGCTAGAGTATGCTGCATCTGAGATATTGTTTTCGATACCTGAGAATTATTTACTGTTCTATGTAGGTATATAGCAATATAGCAGTTGTAACAGATGTGCAAGAAACCACAATGAAATTATTCTGATTCGCACTTACAGGAAAACTTTGATAATGGACAATGTATAACGTAAATTAAGAGCAAGAAACACACCTCTCTATTTTTTATTTATCGTGTCTGTGTCCTGTTATTTATCGTGTCATATTGGATCTAGAACCCTAAACGCGAAATCACTTTGTGAGGTGCATACTATTTTTACTAATAGTTATTTTAATGTGTTAGCCTTTTCCGCCATTTCTTGTTTCTCTCGCGTTTTTTTACCGGGCTGTAAATGAGTTAGAGCAAACAAGAATGTATTTAAACTGAAGTAGCGAAAAGGTTAGTCAGAACGTGTTTCGTTATTAAGTGAGCACGTTGTTGTTTCTACCACCTGTTTGAATTCTGAATCTTAACTTCGCATTCTTGCCGAAGAAGTTAAATATCACGCCAGTGTAGATTTCTGAGACATCCTGTTGGTTAAATTAATTTGTGAAATCTTGAACTACTAATTTATCTTTAAGTTTAGTTTAGTTTACTAATATCTTAATTTAATCGCCCCAAGCAGATGATGGATTTGTAAGCACAAAGGCTGTGCCACCTATAAATAACTGAGTTCAATAAAAGGGTCTTTAACACCCTTCTCCTGTTGTACTCATCTTCTCAGCGATAAGTCGCTAACAAATTTTCAAGTAGGTCTAGTAGCAGTTTAAAATTAAGATCTAGTTTTCTTGGCTAACATAATTTTATGTTTTTAATGAAGAGAATTAGACTGCTGTTATTTCAGTTATAATAAGAGTTTACAAAAATCTTATGATAATCAGAATAGAAAATAATATTCAAAGATTAAATCATCGGTAAGTGATTATCACAAATTTATGAAAGTATTTTAAGAACTGTATCATACTCGCAGTACTTTGAAACTATTTAAGAAGATATGTTAACAACACTAAGTATTTAGCGCATTTTAGAACTTCATTATCCTTATATGGTATTTCTCCCGCCTTCGTAGCGTGCCTTCGTGGTGTAGTGTTTCTGCACGCTGCACCGGTATTCTAGAGCTCCGAGGTTCGATTCCCGGCGAAGACGATTGATCATTTTTCATCTCTCCGGCCTCCAAAATAAAAAAATCCTAATGTCTCTACATCCTTTTTATTGCCAGAAAAAGAATCAGATAAGTATTTATGAAGAGGCAAAAATGCAGTTTCTTTTCCTAGCATAAGACTTGGACAAATTATGACTAAATTAGTTGAATACTATGTCATGAAAGAGCAAAAGCACATTATTTCGGAATTCTTTGAGGGCTTGTGTATTAATAACTGGCATTAGATATAAAAGCTGAGCAAATGTATTCTTGAAACGACCGCTTACTATAAAACAACTTTAATAAAAATAAGCTATTTATTTGGTTAGAAATGAGGCGCAAATTTTCATAGGAAACAAAAAACTATCAAAGCTGGAAAAAATTATATTGACACAGAAAGCTTCTTGCTGCAATAAGGAACATGATAATGGAAAGTGGGAGCTTTTGTGTGAGCATTAAATCTCTTACCCGGTAACAAATATTAAAAATCATTCAAAAATAAATGGGAAATCTAACAATAAATGCGCTCACTTTGTTCTGGGTTTCAAAGACTTCTAGTTTGATATTAAAAGTGATAGCACACAACTTTATTCTAAGGTAATATTTGAAAGCACAAATTATCTGATTTTTTGTGTTTGTACTTCTATCGATTGATCAAAAAGTATTGGCTAAAATTCGATTTTAGCCATGTGAAGAAGACAACGCACTTATTTATCCATCACGGGAAACAATGATCTAGGAAAAACTTCGCCGGATACATTTTTACGACTATACTAAATGCGCAAAAACCGCATTTCTAAGGTTTTTCAGGTTTACAGTAACCTATAACTGAGAATATTCAAAACATAGAATATTCGATATATAGAATTCATTTCGATAAAATTTGCAGTTACTGGTCTCAGGAAGGGTGGCTTTCGTGACGAAATTTCGTGGGAAACTGTCTAAAAATGATGTTATGCAGAGAGTACGGAAATTTTAAAAATAAGCTATAAAGCTTATTTATAAAATTATTATTTTTATTTCATTCTATAGCTGGTTTTCAGAATGAAGTGGAGGCAGGAAACTACTAATATTAAACACTTTTATCCGTTTATTTATAGAATAATCAGGAACATACCTGGAGTATGCATTTCATAAGAAAATATTTTCATCATAACTGGTACTTCAAACGTGGAAAGGTTTTTATCAAATTTTGGCAAAGAGACAAGTCTCTCAAGAAAGATTTTGAATTATATCAATAATATTTGATCAGCTGTGGAAATTCTACTTTAGTATGTGCTGTGTTTGTTCCTATCACCGGGACAGCCTAATTAAGCCATAGGCCACTTGTGGTCAGGTGGGTGGGCTGCTCCCCATTATTTATGCAACTTCAGTTCTGACTACTAACTTTACGCTAAGATATAAAAATTGATACATCCAGAAAACATAATGCATTTGTATTGAAGCTTTGTATGTGTGTTCAATTGAGAGGTAACGATAAATAATTAAAACTGAGTACTTAAAGAATGAAAATTGGAACTCAAACGCATCGAAACTCAGCATCCTGAAAGTGGATTAATTAGCAAATTCTAATTTCAAGGCAACACAATCATTAGATTACAATAGCGGCTGCCAATCTTAAGTGACTCTGTCATAAGTTCACACTCATTATGAACATATATCTCATATTGAAAGAGGTTGGACGTATAAATCGAAGAAAAGCTCGACATTTAGGCACGAGGAGATGCAGCAATTAGATCATATTTGCAGTAACGGGAGAACAGTAGCAGATTTCAGCGTAAAGAGTATAGCATTCTAATTGAAGGCGAGAACAGTGCGAGATAACGAAAACTCTGTCACAACGGCTCTCAAGTACTCGATTTCTCTGCATTAGCAACCTGACGTGTGACTCGAACAGATACATTTACACATCCTTGCTTAAACAGGTGTAACAGCAAAAGCATTTTCCTAAGCCATAAAGTAACTTAGTTGAGGAAGCTTGACGAGAAAAATTGTGGAAGTTCGTTAAATTCTGCGGATCAAACAACAAAGGGGAGGGGAAAAAAGTACAAAACCTGCAAAACGGTTGCTGAAAACATCTTCATTATAAAAATTAATGCCCGGAAGGAAAACAGTTTAACGACTTGACAAATAAGAAACATCTTTCTCTTTGTGGTCACACACCCAAATGCCGATTTCTTCCAAAGTTTTTTAATTTTAAAAGAAAAGAAAAAGTTAATTTAAATTAAGACTCGATTAGAAACGAAGAAAAGAAAACAAATTAAAATGAAAAGCCTCCTTCCTGAGGAACTTGCACAGAAATAACAGCTAAGACCATTTTTTAGGTGACTCAAGATGTAAAAATTACCCTTGCGCCACCTATTAACGCTGTTTATTCCTGACCTGTGGTCATCGCTAAGAGGGAAACCCGTAGTACTGTGCTCGACTGACCTGGAATTGCGTTCATTGGAGACGAACTGCCTTCAATGAAAAGTCCCATTTCAAACCGAAGAGAAAGATCTTCTAACATTGAATGTTTTTACAAAATATCGTACATGAATCTACACATCTAGAAGATTATGTATAACAATAAAAAATATATGCTAATATTTTATAGAAAACGGTAAAAAAATACACAGATCTGTTAATATAGCAAGCACTATTTGGCGATACTAAATTTTCAAAGTTAATTTTTTTACTATGAAAAAGTCTACAAGCTGATTCATTCGCACAACAAAAATATAAAATAACCAGTGAAGAGATAAAAAGCGTAACATACTTAAATTCTGACTATGAATACACAGTAACTTAAAATGAAAGCTTATTTATGAGAAACGATAAAAATTCAATCTTTGAAAAATTAGCTCATGCTGAAGAAGTGTAGAAGTCTTCATCTGAAAGAAGTTTCTCATACTGCAATCATTTGAGAGCGATACTAAAAGCACACTCATTTGGCAACAAATATGCTATTGTGAATTGAATGTGTGACACCTAAGAGGTACAGTAAACTAAACATTATCAAAAGACCGCTGCAATAACTGTTAAGCGTCTGTGGCACAACCTGCTTGACCTAGGGTTTCAATATGCAGATGCATCACTTAGTGATCCATTTTATACTGACTTCATGCTTTCTACAAATATAGGCATGCCCCAATTTCAAAATTAAAATGTTTAAATTAAAATTTCATGTGTCCTGGTTAATGAACATGCTAATTAACGAAAGAAGCACTATTAACGAAGGAAGGATTTAAGTAATTATGAAAGCACTTACATATGAAATTAACACTCGTTCCTTTAAAATCTAATATTTTTAAAACTATTTAAAGCAACGCTAATTTTTTTTCAGCTCAAAAACCTGATATTGGAATTGAAATGCCTAATGTCTAAAATACAATAGGAATCATTTTCACTCAACTGAATACTCTGTTTAACTTGCTTACTTAATAAGTATTTATTAATAGTAGCATATATTATTCAAACCCGAATGACGTGAGGTCTCATTTCAACATCGTTTGGTCTTTTCAGATCATTCCGTGAAAGACTGCTGACAGCTACATGAAAATACCCGCCCAAGAATGATATTGTTTTCCTTTTCTGAACCACTTCGCGTTAA
Source organism: Stegodyphus dumicola (assembly GCF_044657685.1). NCBI lineage: Eukaryota > Metazoa > Arthropoda > Arachnida > Araneae > Eresidae > Stegodyphus > Stegodyphus dumicola. Next base: position 89,172,751 of record NC_140774.1, on the reverse strand, counting down.
CCTTATATTTACTACTTTCCAGCAATCTATATCCAAAGGAAAAAAGTTAAAAATTTACCATTTAAAATTTTTCTCACTGTAAAGGTTTCTCTGGCATACTAGAATTTATTTCTTTACACTTTCGAAAAGTTCGAGAGTTTTCATTTTTTAAGTTTAGACCCATTTTATTTCTGAAGCTATATTAAGATTAAAGAATATTTTATAATAAAATATTCTTATATTACCATTAATAATATATATTATAATTATGTATTACCATTAAAGAATATTTTATAATAAAATATTCTTTAATGGACTTAAAAATTAAGTTCAACTATTTACGAATGTTGTTTCTTGAAATTCTATTACTTCATTTCTAGCATGTTTAAGTTTTTCTTATAAAAATATCAATTACTATCAGTTTAAGAATTACAACAGCTACCACATCGAATTTTTCTGTTTTAATTTATTTAATAAGAAGCAAAAAATTTATTTCGGCCTAGATTGCTTAAAAGCTGTATTTAATTAGTAGGAATAATAATATAATCGCTGGTTTTTATAATGATATCTTGCATTCTACCCGCCAAATGAGGAGAGGGAGAGAAGTCGTTATAACGAGTCGTCACTATTGCGAAATTATTTTAGTATTGTTTCATCAGTTATTGTAATTATTTATTTGTCCATTAATTATTATTATTTTGGTACCAGTCGCTGTAATGGAACCAGTTGCTATAAAAAGTCATTATAACTAGCGTCGACTGCATAATAATAACTTTATTTCCTACTCTTTAATGTAACTTAGTTAAGTACTATCAGATTAGTACATTTTTATACCTTTCAAGAAGTTCCATATGATTGTAAAAGCTATATAACTGTAAAGGCTAAATAATATTTAAGACTTTATTTCTTTTTCTTAATAACAATTACATTTTAGAACGAACAATGCATAGATATTCGTACATGACAATAAATAAGCCTGCATTAAGGGCCATACAGTTAAAATAAGAATATAGATTTAGAACTATTTGAATAATTAAAGAGTCAAACATTCAGTGACTAAAATTTGCTTAAAATAATTTTATATATACAATAAACTTTAACACAAAAACTGTTTTAATATTTGTTAGAACTTATAGAAAAATGCATTTTCTGTTTTTGGTGGAACTGAAAATGACATCATGAAGTTTAATGATTTAAACCCAAGTGCAAGCCGCAGGAGTGGTAGAAGAACGAGACGTATTGAGAAGGCTTTCCAACTTATCACACATTCAAAGTCTCTGCGCTATTGTCATGGTCACCGTGATTTCCTAAGTGGAATATTTACTCGAAAATAACAACTTCTTACATTTTAGGATAAATTTTAAGAAATGTAGTTGAATAAAAATATCCGGTAGTTGAAATAAAAATGTAGTTGAATATTTGATGTCAGCTTGGTTCTGACTAGAATTCTTAAGACAAGCTACCTAACTGAATACAGCATTTTACGAGTATTATGGTATAGAAAGAAAAATTAATGATATATTATTACCTATTCCTTCCTAGGTTTAAGAAGAACCAGTATAGTAGATGCAGATCTAAAGTGAAATCACTCAACTCGTCTTATTATAATAGTTAGTCGTTAGTTATGCAGTTTATATATAAAGTAATTATTTGTTTGATTTATTTAATATTTTAAAACGAAATATTAACATACTTATTGTATATACAATGATAGACTCCTTGTTGTCATTTTTCAATTTCATCTGTTAAAATACCCGAATACAAGACCCTACCAAATTTTAGAACAAAATATGTATGGCAATAAAAGGGGCCTTATTTTCGAATAAATACAGCTTATAAACTATTTGAAAAGCATAAAAATTAATCCTGTAGATAGAATATAAAGCAAATTATATTTCCTCTCCGCCAATTCTTATCAAATTTGTCTAACATTTTATTCAGATTTTTACAGCTTTAATGCTTTAATGTAGTTTTATATTTCTAATGGTCTATATTTTTATTTTGTCAGTTACTAACACATAAAACGTTTAATAAAATATACATAGTTAAGCTTTTGTAAGTAAAAAAAGCGAAATTAACTTTAATACGCCATACAAATTCTTATATACATACAAATGTAAAATTAATTTACTTCCAAAGCTTTTTTATGACTGTTTTTGTTGAGTATGTATATGTACTTTTCTCGTGTTACATACGAATGCCAAACACAATTTTGAGTTTAAAAATTTAAAACTTCATGCAGTAAAAAGTTTAATTTGTCAAAAAAGCTGTTTTAGATCAAACTAGATTATGCAACAAGAGGCTGTGACTAATTTCAGACTGAATAAAGGGCACGACTGTTTAGCCGAACATATCTGCAGATTAGGCATATTGACTAATAGCCAATGTCTTATGTATAAAATAGGCATTATAAATAAGCAGCACTTTCTCATCTGGACCTTAATCCTAAGTTAGAACATAGCGGTGAAGTTCTAATGCCGTATTGGATGGCCAGGGATCTATGTCCTCAGCATATGGTTGCTTCACCTCTAATCACTGAAGATTTTTAAGATTTTAATTGTGAAATTTTGTATTTTAATTTTTTAGTATTGTAAAGACTTGAATTTTAGTACTGTAATGTTTTAATATTTTGATGATGTAATTTTGAATTTACTGTTTTGTTTTTGGCGAGTAGCCTGATGTAAATGGATTAATTTCTGAATAAAACCATAAGACGAATATGAAACACACAGCTATTTATTTTTGCAGTACATAACACTTTATAGAGATATAAGTATTTTTGGAAGCAGACAAGATGAAAAATTTGCAACGCCACGGACCTCTCAATTACGCACTGAGCGTGCAGACCACTACACCACGAAGACTCGCTAAGAAGGCGGGAGAAAAACCTTATAACTTTCTTTATTATCAACAGAAAGTTCTTTATTTTTGCATTGAAAAACACTTGAATTGCTATTTGAATTTCTAACTCTTTTTGCCTTTTTCAAAAGTTTAAATTATTTCCATTAGAAATGTAAAAGTGCTTCAAATTGTTTATCTTTTACAAACTGTTTCACTTCATTTTTAATTACTGGACCAAAAACACTTCCAAACGCTAAAAAAAATTTAAAAAGATTTTTTGGCATGGTATCCAACGATTCATAATCCCCAAAACCTCAACTACCTTATATATATATATATATAAAATTACCATCCCGAAAATGAACGTAAATTGGCAATATTTCAAATTTTAGATACCACAGATAGTTTACATATCAGCCATATGTAAATTGAGAATTCCGGAAAACTCATAAACCTAGACTTGGCTTCATGGTTTGAAAATCATTGAAACAATAGTTTGAGAAAATACAGGTTAATGATATGTACAACTACACTTTCTACAATATGATTATTAAAAATATGCTAGAAATGACTATTTCTTTCATAAAAAATTATAACATTTATGCAGGTAACAGTGATACCGTGCATAGATGAAGTCGCTACGAATGCGTGAATCAACACAAAATGTGATCTCTGGACTTGAACACATATATCATAACGAGTTTTCAACCTGGAAATGGAGCTATTTACTTATAGTTTGGAAATGAAGATTTTTCCCTTCAGCAATGCGGTCTTCAGGGTATTTTCATCTCTAGAAGGAGGATGTTTCAGCTGAACTCATTTTTTCGGGGTAGTCATAAGTTTTCTATCGGTTTAGATCAGGAGATTTTACTGGTGACGGTATTCACTCAATGCTTTTCCTTTTAAGGAATTCGTCTAAGATATTTGCTCGGTGTGGACGAGCATCATCGTATGTAAATAAAAACGTCAGAAATAGATTGCGAAAGTCTTACATAACGTTCTAAGATTTCATCTTTTGCTTAAAATATGTAGGGGCACAATTCAATCGATCATTAATCTTCTCCATACCATTCCACCTACATTACCAAATCGATCCAGTTCCATAATGTTCGAAAGAAGATTTTTCCTGATTCTCTCTAAATGTGAACATATTTAGAATCAGGTGTTAAATTAAACTTCGACTCATGAGTAAAGAGAACATGTAACCATTGGTGCTCACTCCAGTTTTGATGTTTTTTACACCAATTAAAGCGATCTCAATTTCGTTGCGAAGACAGTGAAATGCAGGGTGTCCATAATTAAACTTGAAATTTGCGAGCAGTCTGTAGCAAAAACTATGCAGCAGAATTGCATGAAAATTGGGTAATGGCAGAATGAAATGATGGGAATTTTATCGATGGAAAAAACAATGAGTTTCAAAAATCACCACTAGATGGCATTGCGCATTGTAAACTATTGGCATATGAAAATGTCGTAACCATAGTAATCCTGTGTGCGCACAGCAACCCTATAAAGAAGAGAGAGGCAAACCGCAGTCATACTCGTTTCCAAGTCAAGGAAGATGAGTTGACTCTCCAACACAAAGTTGGATCAACATTTTGTGTTGGAGTTTGTGTTCCTTTGCTTGTGAAATTATTTTACCAAAATGGAGACTGCTACCAAACCTTTGCAGAAATTTCGGTCTTTGAAGCGCGTACGAAAAGGTCCAAGCACTAGTCAAGGGTCAACAAACATGATTAGGAAATTTGAAGCAATGGGAACATTGGGGATTCAGCCAGGAAGGGGACGAAAGTGAGTTGAAGCAAAGTTAGTGGATGATGTAGCGACGCAAGTGGAGGATGACAGATTGCAAAACATTGGAAGTACTAGTGTTCATCGTACTGCAGTATCTGCTGACCGACCTCGTTCCACAAGGTTCTTCAAAAGATCTTACGCTACTATCACTATAAACTGTCGCTAGTGCAGCATTCCCTTACCAGCTGATCTGGATAGTTGACAAACATTTGCGTTTCGGTTTCTTGCGCGAGTTAAGCTACAGGATGAATGGCCATGGAACGTTTTGTGGACCGATGAGGCCCACTTTCATATGGAAGTTGCGTTTAACACGCACAATAGCCGTACTTGGGCTGCTACAAACCCATATAAATTCTTACAAATTCCATTACACTGTTTGCATGTAACGGTTTGGTGCGGCTTTACTGCAACCTTCATTGTGGGTCCGTTTGTTTTTGAAGAGCACAGCGCCGCAGGGCCTGTAACATTCTCCGTCACCTGTCAATGACACGCTTCATTATTCGAACAATTCGTTATTCCGGCTCTTCAGGCAGGCAAGACGATGTGATACAACCACAGTGTTTATGCAGGATCTGCTCCTCTCCACTTCGCACGTTGTGTGAAACAAGTACTCCGCTGCCATTTCGATACAGAATCATCATATGGCAATTTCCTATAGCTTGGCCTCCTAGATCCCCCGACTTGAAGCCTTGCGAATTTTGGCTGTGGGATACCTCAAGACCATGTCTACCGTGATCCCATCACATCTCTATCCGACCTTAAAGAAAGCATATAACGCCATATGCGTAACATTCCCCAGTTCATGCTGCTTTTAACAGTCGAGCATGAGATTTTACCCTAACAGATAGTAGCAGATAATGGTGGACATAATATCGAGCAAGTTTTGTAAGCTTTTGTAGATTATTTATATGTTCTCAGTAAAGCTATTATACGCCACCTAGGGGTTGCTTTTGAAACTCATTGTTTATTTTTTCCTTGATAAAATTTCCATCATTTCATTCTGCCATTATCAAATTTTCATGCAATTCCGCTGCATAGATTTTGCTACAGACTGCTCGCAAATTTCAATTTTAATTACGGACACACTGTATATATATATCCCAAGGCTTCCTGGTATAAAAGCATTTTCCATTAAGCTTTCTGTATACAGTTTACGGTGATACAACATTTCTAGTGGCAGTTGTAGCTTGAGAAGCAGTTGAGCATCTTGAGAAGCAGTTGTTATCCGTTAACAACCTTGTCCAGGCTTCCTTACAACAGTTCGAAATTGTCTCCATAGAACAGAGATTGTCCGTCTTGAAATATTCTTACATCTCACTCTTTCCATGGTTCCATGATTGTCTGCCCTGCTTTTAACCGACCGATGATTCGCCATATCAAAGACTCTTCCAAATAATACTCCAAAACCATAACAAACCGTTTTGAATCCTTATACACTGAAATCAAACGCTGTGTTAAACAAACTCACTCAGATTTTCATTCTATGCAAAGTGCTTAATTCACTGTCAAATAACGTTACGCCTTGATTTGCACATCAGAAACAGTTTGATGATGTTTGATTGAATAATGCTAATTAGAGTTGTCCTGCAAAAATGGATTACATCGATTGAAATTTCATCGAATATCATTATTTTTGGTTATGTAAAGATAAATTTGGGTATGGGTGTATTTGCATCCAATGTTCCAAAATCTTGATCAACTAATTCCTTGACTGAATTTCAAATAGTGAAACGGATTAGTTATATAAATAAATGCTTTAAAATTCTAAAATGACAAATGACGTTCTTTATTTAAAGTTACTGGAATGCCTATATTATTTTAAATGCAAGTACTCAATTCATAACGTTCTATTAGCTGAGCATGAAGCAATCGATACTTCACCTAGGAAAATTTGCATAAAATGGAAAGAAATAACCAAATTTCACATGAGGAGATTAAAAATATTCCTTCGTTTTATCAGACTTAGAGGGAAAATATATAGTAACAAACCTTGCTGCGCTAGGTTTCTAACATTTATTTGAAATCTGAGATTTTAAAATACTTGGAGATGTTATATTTAACATTTGCAGTATTCTAAAGAATTGTTTAATGACATTAAATATTTAATTTGGACGATTTGAAATTCTTTAGTTATTTACGTTTAATGCAAAATTTCCAACTGTAAAATCTTTTGCTGATTAATATCTGTTTTCAGGAAACAAAAACAATCAGAAACATCCATAAAATTATTATTAAATTATAAAATATACTCTTTCAATCACAATGCTAATGCAAGTCATTAAGAGAAACGTATAATTTAAATATAAATGGGACTGGTAGATATCTAAGTGATTTAAAGAACTGGAATGGTTCTTTCTGATTTTATAAATGGTAAATAGCTTACTATGATAAGCAATACTGTTATGGATCTGCTGAGAAAAATTAACCAACCAGGATAACTTTGATGATGAAACTTTCTCGCTTATTTATGACTAATGTTCAATTTTGAATCAGACATAGGATAATCTGGGTAACAGAAATTTATATTGTGCTCTAAATCGTAAGCAATGTATTGAGATGCCCTAAAGTTTTCAGATATTTTTAGTGACACAAAAATTTGCACAAAATTGAAGAAACTTCAAATAATTTAGATTAGGCAAAAGTTATCAAGGATTTGAAACCCATTTCATCCATATTCGATTGCAAATTAAGTTCAATAGGCTTTGTAACTGCTTAAAAAGTTTCTTTAATCTTAATAAATAAAATTTCAATGACTAATGCGAGAAATAGAAATCTTGCTTAATGTGCTACACTTTTCCAACTATACTGTTGCGTAAATTTTAGTACAGACCAAAAACTGGCGAATAAAATTCTCAGTTACTGATTTATACTTGAAATCATATTGCACCAACGAGGAACAGCAGACAAAGAAAGTGAGTTTCAGATAAAATGGAAATTATCTCAGTAACATACATTAAAACGTCTGAATCCTGAATAATGAAAATTCTAAGGTAAGTAACAATAGCTAAACCTACAAAATAGCAATAAAACGAGATATATTTAAAGCTCAAATCCCGTAGAATATCTTCGCAACCTTTTCTTCAAATGCTTAGATACAAATTATACAAACTTTAAAAGGTAAAAATAGATAAAAATGTCCATTAACAGATATCAATGTAAAAATGTTAAAAAAGGAAATCAAAATCTTTCAGATATTAATACTCAGAAATAATTACATAAAATAATAGTGAAACTATAAATTGAGTATAGATTATTCTTTTTCTCTTCCTACCGAAAGGAAGCTGCAGAATTTACCAGTGCATTAAACTAGCTTGAACACATCTGACGGATTTTGCTTTTGATCGAATTTTAGAGAGAGAATTTCTTCTACTATCCACGACAATGCTAGGTTCTTTGTCTATTTTGAGATATGAAATTAGCAAGAACTGTTTTTTATAGCGACATAACCAAGAGTTTCCATGTATTGAAAGAGTCATTTCATAACTAAACGTTGCCAGCATGCATATTGTTTAAGAAAGCTTTCTTTGTAAATGTTGATGCCAATTTTAAAGACAATATGCATTGCAGGCGCATTAAAGATCCATATTCATTTTTTTACATACGCCTGCCTGTGGATATGTTCTGTCAGTGGAGCCTACAGTAGAAGAATATGTATTGTATCCCTATTTTGGTACCAATGGCAACAATAAATGTTTGAAAAATATAATGTGCTATTGCTATCCAATTTTATTGGAATTCGATAAGCTGAATTATTATTATTGTAACAAAGATTGCCAATTAACATAATTAGTGAATTTGCGATAAAAGTTCTTGAATTTAACGGGAAAATTAAAACTTCATGAAGCTGTTCTATAGGTAGTCGATTGTTGTAAAAAATATTAAATAACTGTATTAAAGAAAGTGGATATAATGAACGAACACCTTTGTGTGGACGGACGATGTTAAGGATTGCTTTTTTTGTAAATGGCAACACAAGCTAGCGAGACAACAGAGCAGGCCTCGGCACCCTATGACCTGAGGGTCACCGATTGACGCATTTCATAACTTCAACTTGAGTTCCGAAAATAAAATATAATATATTAAAATCGAAAGATGTTTCAATGATCGTCCGAAAGGGCTTGCTAAGATTTTTTACACTCTTGCTGAGCCTGCCTATCAGCCTGCCATTTTGCACTCACTCCTGCTTTGTATTTTAGCTTTAATATTAAGCACAATTTTCTTCGCACTCACGCCATGTAAAATTCAGCAGCATAAAATATAAGAATTTTGAAAGCAGCAGAGCAACATATGTTTAGAATTCCCGATGCAGTGTTAAGTGTCGGCATAACCTCTCTCTAATTTTTTTCAATCTTTTCACAGTTCATAATATCAATGTTGAGTTTTTTCTTAGTAAGATGGCTTGCAAAACATTTTTTTTGTCTTTTAATAGTTAACGTTTTGCGTGTTAGCTTTATTCATTAAATATCGCGCTCTTTGCACTTAAACCACATAAAGTTCAATTCAGCGGCAAAATATTTTAAAACACATATCTTAAGAATTTTCGACGGACAGTTTCGCACCTGGAGATAAAGGTATTTTTGCCGTACACTGTTGACAATGCTCGATTTCAAAAGTTTGATTGTGTTGAGCAAAAGTTCAGTACAGGTTTACAAAATATGAGTAAATACAGCATTCAAAATTCGTGTTTCCAGGGGCCCATATTCGGGTGGGGGTCTAGGTTGTTCATAATTTGATAGCTCTAGGTACTCTCGTTTTTCCACAATGCGAGAAACATGCATACATTCATGCAGATTCTTCATTAAATAATTTTTAAAAAAATAATGCAGGGCGATAATGTTTGGTGCCAACAAATTTAAAAGTGATACGCCATTTATAGTGACTCAAGGCAAAATGCCATTTAGAGATTAATATTCCATTTGGGCTAAAAATAAATTATGAAACAAACACTTGAATACATAAAAAATAAGCCATAAATCCATAACATTTTTTTTGTTTACAGAGTCGCAAAAGGCATATGCATTTTTATTTTTAAAAATTAAAAAACTAACATAAATTTAAAATATCAATAAGACTAACAAACAAAACACCACAAATCAATAAGACTAGTAACTCCGACACGTAATTCAAAAGTCCAAAAAAACTGGCTTTGGTAGTTTATTTGCATTCGGTTCAACTTATAAATTCGAGCAAGTATTTTCACACATAAAATTTATTTTAAGTAAGAACAGGAGACACTTAACTGAAGAAAATTCAGATGCTTGTATTCATCTTAAAACATTTAACTATAAGCCAAACTTCAATCACAAGCTAGACATCAGAGGAGGCATTGAAAGCAGAAAAAAAATATACTCAGTTATGTTTGCATTTATAGCAGTTGGAATTATAATTTTAATGTTTCAAATTCTAGGTGTACTATAACTCTCAAAAAATTATTATTCACCAAAAAAAAAAACTGTTTTAAAATGAAAATAACACTGACCAGAAACGTCGTCTTAATACACACACTCTACTTGATTTTGACTAGCAGCCGAAAAAGGTTGCCGACGTCTGTGATAGAGGGCATTAAAAACAGTTTATATTCACCTTGTTGCTTACATGTATTGCTCTGATTGCTTGTTAGCGTCATGTGATATAAGATCTATAACTTTAAGTCATCCTTGGCTTTAGTTGGGATAATAAGTGTTTGAGAAGGATTATGTGCCTTTGCTATCAGATTTGTTTTCTAAGTCTAGTCAGTCAATTTAGAATTTTAATAACGCAAACTCTTGTAAGACAAAGTAACATACTTTTATGAATCATAGTGATTTAGAGTAAGGCAAGGGAAATACATTAAATGTTCAATATTTATTATACACGTATTCAAACACAATTTATTTTTAAATAGACATGCGAAAAACGTTCTCTCTGTATTTAGAGTAAGGCAAGGGAAATACATTAAATGTTCAATATTTATTATACACGTATTCAAACACAATTTATTTTTAAATAGACATGCGAATAACGTTCTCTCTGTATTTAGAGTAAGGCAAGGGAAATACATTAAATGTTCAATATTTATTATACACGTATTCAAACACAATTTATTTTTAAATAGGCATGCGAAAAACGTTCTCTCTGTATTTAGAGTAAGGCAAGGGAAATACATTAAATGTTCAATATTTATTATACACGTATTCAAACACAATTTATTTTTAAATAGACATGCGAAAAACGTTCTCTCTGTATTTAGAGTAAGGCAAGGGAAATACATTAAATGTTCAATATTTATTATACACGTATTCAAACACAATTTATTTTTAAATAGACATGCGAAAAACGTTCTCTCTGTATTTAGAGTAAGGCAAGGGAAATACATTAAATGTTCAATATTTATTATACACGTATTCAAACACAATTTATTTTTAAATAGACATGCGAATAACGTTCTCTCTGTATTTAGAGTAAGGCAAGGGAAATACATTAAATGTTCAATATTTATTATACACGTATTCAAACACAATTTATTTTTAAATAGGCATGCGAAAAACGTTCTCTCTGTATTTAGAGTAAGGCAAGGGAAATACATTAAATGTTCAATATTTATTATACACGTATTCAAACACAATTTATTTTTAAATAGACATGCGAAAAACGTTCTCTCTGTATTTAGAGTAAGGCAAGGGAAATACATTAAATGTTCAATATTTATTATACACGTATTCAAACACAATTTATTTTTAAATAGACATGCGAAAAACGTTCTCTCTGTATTTAGAGTAAGGCAAGGGAAATACATTAAATGTTCAATATTTATTATACACGTATTCAAACACAATTTATTTTTAAATAGACATGCAAAAAACGTTCTCTCTGTATTTAGAGTAAGGCAAGGGAAATACATTAAATGTTCAATATTTATTATACACGTATTCAAACACAATTTATTTTTAAATAGACATGCGAAAAACGTTCTCTCTGTATTTAGAGTAAGGCAAGGGAAATACATTAAATGTTCAATATTTATTATACACGTATTCAAACACAATTTATTTTTAAATAGACATGCGAAAAACGTTCTCTCTGTATTTAGAGTAAGGCAAGGGAAATACATTAAATGTTCAATATTTATTATACACGTATTCAAACACAATTTATTTTTAAATAGACATGCGAAAAACGTTCTCTCTGTATTTAGAGTAAGGCAAGGGAAATACATTAAATGTTCAATATTTATTATACACGTATTCAAACACAATTTATTTTTAAATAGACATGCGAAAAACGTTCTCTCTGTATTTAGAGTAAGGCAAGGGAAATACATTAAATGTTCAATATTTATTATACACGTATTCAAACACAATTTATTTTTAAATAGACATGCGAAAAACGTTCTCTCTGTATTTAGAGTAAGGCAAGGGAAATACATTAAATGTTCAATATTTATTATACACGTATTCAAACACAATTTATTTTTAAATAGACATGCGAAAAACGTTCTCTCTGTATTTAGAGTAAGGCAAGGGAAATACATTAAATGTTCAATATTTATTATACACGTATTCAAACACAATTTATTTTTAAATAGACATGCGAATAACGTTCTCTCTGTATTTAGAGTAAGGCAAGGGAAATACATTAAATGTTCAATATTTATTATACACGTATTCAAACACAATTTATTTTTAAATAGACATGCGAAAAACGTTCTCTCTGTATTTAGAGTAAGGCAAGGGAAATACATTAAATGTTCAATATTTATTATACACGTATTCAAACACAATTTATTTTTAAATAGACATGCGAAAAACGTTCTCTCTGTATTTAGAGTAAGGCAAGGGAAATACATTAAATGTTCAATATTTATTATACACGTATTCAAACACAATTTATTTTTAAATAGACATGCGAAAAACGTTCTCTCTGTATTTAGAGTAAGGCAAGGGAAATACATTAAATGTTCAATATTTATTATACACGTATTCAAACACAATTTATTTTTAAATAGACATGCGAAAAACGTTCTCTCTGTATTTAGAGTAAGGCAAGGGAAATACATTAAATGTTCAATATTTATTATACACGTATTCAAACACAATTTATTTTTAAATAGACATGCGAATAACGTTCTCTCTGTATTTAGAGTAAGGCAAGGGAAATACATTAAATGTTCAATATTTATTATACACGTATTCAAACACAATTTATTTTTAAATAGACATGCGAAAAACGTTCTCTCTGTATTTAGAGTAAGGCAAGGGAAATACATTAAATGTTCAATATTTATTATACACGTATTCAAACACAATTTATTTTTAAATAGACATGCGAAAAACGTTCTCTCTGTATTTAGAGTAAGGCAAGGGAAATACATTAAATGTTCAATATTTATTATACACGTATTCAAACACAATTTATTTTTAAATAGACATGCGAAAAACGTTCTCTCTGTATTTAGAGTAAGGCAAGGGAAATACATTAAATGTTCAATATTTATTATACACGTATTCAAACACAATTTATTTTTAAATAGACATGCGAAAAACGTTCTCTCTGTATTTAGAGTAAGGCAAGGGAAATACATTAAATGTTCAATATTTATTATACACGTATTCAAACACAATTTATTTTTAAATAGACATGCGAAAAACGTTCTCTCTGTATTTAGAGTAAGGCAAGGGAAATACATTAAATGTTCAATATTTATTATACACGTATTCAAACACAATTTATTTTTAAATAGACATGCGAAAAACGTTCTCTCTGTATTTAGAGTAAGGCAAGGGAAATACATTAAATGTTCAATATTTATTATACACGTATTCAAACACAATTTATTTTTAAATAGACATGCGAAAAACGTTCTCTCTGTATTTAGAGTAAGGCAAGGGAAATACATTAAATGTTCAATATTTATTATACACGTATTCAAACACAATTTATTTTTAAATAGACATGCGAAAAACGTTCTCTCTGTATTTAGAGTAAGGCAAGGGAAATACATTAAATGTTCAATATTTATTATACACGTATTCAAACACAATTTATTTTTAAATAGACATGCGAAAAACGTTCTCTCTGTATTTAGAGTAAGGCAAGGGAAATACATTAAATGTTCAATATTTATTATACACGTATTCAAACACAATTTATTTTTAAATAGACATGCGAATAACATTCTCTCTGTATTTACCATTTTATTATGCGATAAAATCTTAGATTTTTTTCTGTTCCTAAAATAAGTGTAAACTCGCTTTCGTGCATTGATCAGATATGGTGTATCCATAAATGTTTCCTCGGATAAATAAAAAAATATTTTTTTCTTTCTTCTTTCCTTGCCTTTTTTCATTTCTGAAACGAAAGGAAAATTTATGCAATCTGTAGACTTAAATAGTTCATGCAGGTTATTCTGCTTGTTAATAAACGTCTATATAGGCGTTTTGCATATCTCTCCCACTTTCATATGTATACAGACCAATTCATTCCATTCGTAGCATCGTGCTTGCTGTGCTTGACGCCTCAGCTTCCTGAAACTTACATTTCAGCTTCATCAAAGTTATAACTTTCTTACTTTCGCGTCTTTATTGCCCAGCGCGATAGACTGCATAAAGCAGGAAAATGAAATTCGCAGTTGGAGGTTCTGGTGAAAGGTTACAATCCAAACTTATTAAAATAACTGCCTCATGAAATTGTTTCCGCCCTGATGAAAACATCAGATTCCCGTTTTAGGGTAATTACCGTATTTATCCAATATTGTTCCCATGCAGAAATTTATTGACAAAAATAGCAAAGCTCACAAAAAGGTCAGTATATATAATGTCATTTTTTCCTGAAACATACTTTTTCCTTAAAGATATCTCCTAAACAGCTTATTGCAATTTGTACGGGATATTGTGACCTAAGTAGATTTAAAACTTTGTAATAATAATAAAAACATAGCTAGTGATAAGATAAAAAAATTTTAAAATGAGAAGCAGTAAATATATTGGAAAAAATATCGTCGACAGAAAGAGACATTTGGAGGCATGTGAATATATGTAATTAAATGTAACATGCACAACAAACATACAAATGTAACATATACAATAACCGCAAGAGCGGAGAAGAAGCGATATTGAATATGCCTAAAATATTTTGATTAGAATTCTAAACTTCTGTGCACATCATTTGTAATAGTCTGTAATTGTTATTAATGATAGACTACATCTAACTCATTCTCCTTCAAATTGAAAAAAAAATCATGAAGTTTACCGACACATCGAATTTATTTCAAAATTCCCACTGACGTGTATGGTAAAATGTATATGCGAGTTGAGATATATTACTTTATGTAATAAAATATTATTTTTATTTCTGATATGCACAAGATAATACGATTATCGTATTTCAAATTTTCATTACATTTTTATTCATTTTATTTAGTGACTATAGACTGATATTTAAAAAATTTCGCTGATACACGTAGAAGTTCGGGGCTGGATATTTTTCAGTTTACAACGGCACTTATCAGTCTTCCCGACCCACATCTCTCTAATTAGCTATTCAATTAATAATTAAATTTTAATTGATAAATTTACTGTTATGTAAGCAAATGACAATAAATTTTAAAATTAGATTATTTAATTCTAACATTATCTGAAAATTAGAATATGCATTTTTCTTGAAAAAAAAGGGCTCATTTTTCTATAATTAAAATTTGTACTATTTGAAACATTTATTATTACTTTTATTAATACAATCGTAAGGAAAACATGTTGATGATAAAATTCATAATCTGAATTCAATGCACATTTAAGCAAAGTAGTTGAATAGTAAAAAAACGGCAAAATTCATCAACATTATCCTTGGAAAAAAATTACACGCTTTAAATTACGATGGTAAGAAAAACACACTTCCAAAAAAGAGGTGGACAAAGTACAGTCTAAAAACAGACTTTGCGTGTGCCGTTATCATTAGTGAAAAGTACTAAATTGAACACGCAAAGAAGGTTTGGACTGAGTCAAACAAAAAATGTTAGCTTTTCATTCTCCAGAAAGGCCGTCGTGTAGTCAAACATTGTCTCTCACTATAATGTCAGTCCCTCAGTAGATGAATCTCTAAGTTTCACGTGACAGAGGAAATATGATTATTGACGGATGATAATTTAAAGCTGATACGGCGAATTTCGCACGGATCCAACTACTCTTCCTTATATATTAATAGCATTTAATAATATAAAAATATATATTAATAAGCATTTAATAATGATAATTAAATCAGTGTGGCAATTAAATAAATAATGAAGTTTTATTTTTGGATAAAAGTAGAAAATTCGCAGAATCTACAAGGATATCTATTACTCAAATTGTGGCACTTTAACACATAGACTGCCAACGTAAGAGTAAATTACATAAGCGAGTTACAGTAATTATATTGGTCTAAAGCAGGGGTCCTCAACCTTTTTGTTTCTAAGAACACATTCTAGAATATATGTTGTACAGCGGACACCATTTACTTTTCAGGTGAATTTATAGTTGGATAGAGTTAATAATACATGCACATAAAAAAAGAGGTCGGTCACATTTCGCTTTGTGGTGGTATCCGTGTTGGACGTAATTTCTATTTCATTCAAATTAGGAAAATTTCACGTAGAATTTTATTGAAAACTAAAACATTTTTACTACGATCGCATAGGTGTGGGCACACGTTAAACGATCAGCGGGCGCCATGGTGCCCGAAGGCATAGGGTTGGGAACCCCTGGTCTAAAACATTCCAAAAAATTCAAAAATATTCCAAAAAGTCGTTACCTTACATTTAATGTATAACAAATGTTATTGCACTCCGTATTTTAATAGTGAACATGTGTTCACGTGTTTTAATCGGGTAGAAAAAGTGAACAATATTACATCATCAGAAAATACGTAACTATTATTTTCAAAACTGGAATATTTATTATTTGTTATATATATATAATAATGTATTAGCATATGCTAAACATTCATGTGCAGGCTATCATCTTCATATATAACTTGGGTTCTGGTCAACGTACATACATCACATTTCTCGAAATAGGTATACAAAATATTCTCGAAATATATAACCACTAATAATAAAAGGAAGTAGTATACTGATTTATTCTGACAATGAGGCTTTTAAATTATGAAAAGCGATAAATGTTATAAAGAAAAATTTAATATACTTAAAATTAATTTTGTCAACAAAGAAAGAAATCCCGGTTAGTTTAATCACAAGTGGTTCCATTTAAAGGAATCAAATCATTTCATATTATTAGAAGAAAAACAATTTAACTAATGAATAAAAACTTTTTGCATTATTGTTTTGAAACATTTAGAGCAGTTTCTTAAATTAAACATACCCCTTAAAGTGTTTAGAATTTAAAGGAAGGTAAGCATTGGAATGGCTTTAAAGTCTGATAAAGCTGAAAGACAAAAACAATGAAATTGAAAGAGAGCAAATTAGAAGCCAGCGGTTCTGAAACATTCTATTAAAATTAATAGTGTTCATTGCAAGATGTGAAGCTTCGAAAATTACTTTTTCACGGCATATTAAAATTTTGAAATACAATTCATTCTGTTTTCACACAAATTTGATTTAACACGAATTCAAAATAAATATTTCATTCTGTTTTTACCCGTGTCATTTTCATTTAACACGAGCGGACCAAAATATTTTCTAAGAAATTTTTTGTCCTTAATTCTAAATGAACTAGTGAAAAAGATTCGATGATCTGTCATTTTAAGATATTGATGAACTGTTAGTAGAATGAAGAAAATGATCTGCGTATAAATTAAGATTAATAATTAGATTTAATAATTTTATTAAATCTATTTCTTATGAAATCTAATTAATTTAATAATTAATTTAAAGCTTTTTGGTTTAAATTTGGCCAGAAAATTATGTGGTCATTTTGTCAAAAATGACGCGAATGAGGAACGCCCTGCGAAGTTTCAAAGTGTACCGAAGTTGTTGACAGAGATTCTAACCAAACAAAAAAGTCTAACCAAAACAAAAACACAATGATTAACAACTGAATTGATTCGAAAACCCTGTAAAACATCAGGACCAGAAATGATTATATGAAGCTTTTATCCCTCCTTACAGGGTAGCTCATAAAGTTTCGTGGTGTAACTGAAATGCACATCCAGCTAGCAGTCGGAAGGTCTGGAGTCCGGGTCCCAGGAAGGACACTTCAAGTTTTTCAGGTCTCCTCCAAGAATGCCTAATGATCTCTAAAACTCGTACTCATTTTGCTCAAGAGATCACAGAAAGAATTTCATGAAAATAGGAGGAAAACCTTTTCCACCACATTTTTAGTCAGTGTAGTGGTTACCCAGTCGTACGCGTGTGCCGTTTACTGTCAGAAAGTAAAATGAACAAAATCTTATTGCGCGTAAAAAGATCTTTTTCTTTTTTACAGAAAGACATTTTCATTTTAAATGCAAATGTACTTTAATATATCTCATTACGATTACATGTGTATTTGTTGAATAAAATACTAAGCTTAAAACTATTGTTTTCAGATTAAAAAAATATTTTTGCTGACTTCCGAACCAAATTTCTTTTCTTTCATATATATGTATCTTTTTATAGGAATTTCTTTTTACACATATTTTTCAAGAATATAGTATCTATAGTGTAGAAATAGAATCAGGTGTACACGAAAAATCTTAAATGTAACAGTAAGATGTGCTACAGCAATGTGCAATATAAGAAGATATGCTACAGCAATCGTTAAGTTTCAAAACGTTCTATTTCCCATTCTGAAAATATTTGCGGAATAAAGACACACAAGTCTTCTTAATGAATTCTATCAACTAGGAAAGTTTTTATCAACGGAATACTGATAGCCAAATATATAAGTTTTAGCATCCTTCCAATCTAAATTCACTCTTCTACCTTCTTACCAAGAAAACATTATGTTTAGATTGCATAAAAGATGTCTGAAAAGGACAACGCGAAAAGGAAAATAATACAAAATAACATGATTTTAAAAAATTAAAAATAGCTGAAATATAAAAATGGAATTAAACACTATATTAAAACAACACACATTTCGTTCATTTTTAAGCATTAAACAACAACTAGTCTCCTCTCTCTTCTACGTTTTATCCACCAAATTCCCATTTATTAACTACTATTTAGTTTAGATATACTTTCATATGCTACAAGAATATAGATCTTACAAGCATTCCGTCAGCTTTAAAGCAAACTTCTCCGCACATCTCATAACCAAATAGTTTCCGATCTAATATTATTTAATCAAAAAAAAAAGATACCTTTTTTAAATTCATTTGTCAGATCCTTACCATACATGCAACGCAAAATCTAATTCACTCTTATTTCACTCATAGAACTAAAATTGTTTTATCAGCCCTCTTATTATTTCTGTGTTTCCTCTCTTTTTACATGACAACGCCATTGATTTTTCAGATTATACTTTCTTTCAATTTTCCGTTGACATAAAAATTCTTAGCAATAAATCCATTTCTTCATACACACAAAGTCATTTTTATTCTTAAAATAATGTAATGATTAAACATATATGAAAAATAAACAAAATATGTAATTCCATGATGTCATTACTATTCTACACTTCCCTGAATTTCGGATATTAACAAAGAATATTCAAAATTCACGGAAAAATATCATTTTAAAGTTTACGTCATATTTAATCATATTAACGGGCAAATATCATTTCATTTAATTCTGAAATTTATCCTGATTTAAGACATATTATTACATAACTGTAATTTTATTATTTACGCTTATATCACATATGAAATTCTAAATCAACAAATAAATTATATTCAAGATTTGTTTGATCTTAATCTGGAACGCTACGGATAAAATAACCATCGCTTCGACTCTTTTTAAAGCTTCTGCTTAAATGAGTGCATACAATGGTAAAATTAACGACGTGCATGAAAGCACAATTAGTTGCAAGATATTATTTTCTCTTAGAAATCCGCTTTTGTTTACAGCATTATGATGGCTGTATCAGTATGTAGAGGCATGAGGGGAATGAAAGTTGGAAGATTGCAAACTTCATCGCGATACCGGTCCAATACCTAGATTCATGGTATTTGCTTACGCATAACATTATTGTTAATATTGCGTACACAGACCACTGACCTCTAGTCTGCATCCCATAACTTCGCGGCAACCTCGCTTTTCAACAGGGTGATGCCGCGTGTTGCAGCTGTCCTGTGTTTTTTCAATACACAGGCTTTCGACTACTGTCTTCGCCAGTACGGTCGCCAGATCTGTCATCAGTTGAATACATCTGGTCTATAGCTGCAGAAAAACTGGCATAAAAGCACCATACAATATGACACATGAAGTAGGGCCCATAGCCTACCATTGGCTACAACACCCGAACTGCCCTGCAAAATTTTCATTTCAGGAGTATAGCTTCTACCGCTTGGGGAGAGACCAAATGGTAGATTATCGATTTCTGTTTATTCTACGTTTGCAAATTCACTGATGCTACACTTTCAATATAATGCATTCGTAAAATAAATATGATACTCTCGCCTACTTCCTTCTTGGTGAAAGAATTTGAATAATCAATATTTATTTGTCAAATGCCAGTTACATCGGCCATTAGGCCATTAAACTCCTTGCTTGCCAATAGCGCTGAAATCTACAAGAAAAATTTGTCAGTGCTTCACACTCGTCCAAATGTTCCGTCGTCACTGGCCGTCCACTATTACATAAAACACACAATGGCGAATCAGCTAGTCCAATGCGAAATAAATGATTCTGTAGACAGTCATGTCCCTTGAATAGTCTAAAAGATGCAACCGCAACTGTTCGTGAGTGGTCAGAAACAAAAACTGGGTTTGTTGAGAGAACACTCCAAGGCTTGCCCTCACAAGCCCGAGTGGCAAAATCTCTAAAAGTCTTTTGATATGTTAGCGATGTCAGAAGCTTAATAGAATGGAGGCTTGCACTCGTTTTTGGCTTTTATAGAACCGTATCCCCCTTACTCGCAAGCATATCAGCCATCTCATTCCCATAAATACCGCAATGTGAAGGCACCCATTGAAAAGATATCTTGTGGAAAAGTTCTTTTATGACTTCCTGACACTTTGAATAGTCAATCTTATAAACGAGAGTTTTTCAGTCATTATCTAACCTCGCGATGTAGACGCATTCTCACTCCCCGTCGTTATTTTACTTGTGTCCATATCTTTTTCAAACAGGAGGATATAAAAAGTAGCTTAAATTATAAATTTTAGCACAAAAAACAGTAATGTGTTTATAAATAACGTTTTACTGAAAACTAAAAACAAATTTAAAGAAAAATTTGATAACTTTTCAAGTTTAGAATATATGAAAAGAAATAGTGTTGCCAGTTTAAATTTGTGCATGAAAGGAAGTAACCATAACCCGAACATTGTAATCCTCCACAATACAGACATGCGTTTTAAATTCTTATATTTAGTAAGCTCTTGCTTTCTTCATCTATTATTTCCCTGGTTGGAGGGCGCTTTTATTATCTTTCATCGTGACAAAAGATGATGAACGGTTTGTGTTATAAATCTTACTCACGAAATTTGAAGCACAATAGCATTCGACCGGGATTCTCGTGAAGCGATTTCCGCCGCAACGTTTGACCTTTACAAAAATGAAATATATTAAAAACGATTTGAATTCAGTTTTTATTCTCAACGTTGTACAAACTTAAACTTCTCCGGTTTGCAATTTATTCTCTGGATTTTCCAATAGCTAACTATTAAAAAAACCGGAATAGATTAATACTTCTGACGGATAAGTTTCTTAAAGAATAAGGTACTAAATGAAGCAATGCTATAAGGATTATTTATAAATGCATGTTAAACAAAGATAAAGAAACTTGTGATTAGTAAAAAACAAGATTTATTTTAACTAACTTATTTTATTTTTCATTTCAATTTTGAACGGTTAAGAATATGTTAGATTAAGAATATGTCGCATTTTCGCTGACAAAAATCCTCAATCAAGAATTAAATTTGACAGACGATTTTACCAATAAATAATTCCAAAGTTAACGATATGAATTCTTTCCGAACCGTAAAATTAACACAATAATAAAATAGTCTTTTCAAGAAAGGAGACTAAAATTACTTCACAATATTAGCCGCCAAATTAATCACGTAAATTCATCACTTAAAATCTGACATGATTCGAAAACATGAGTTAATGAACAAATTTCCTTTACGATAAAAAAACAAACTTCAATGAAAATTTATTCATTGCCTTCATTTACTATTAATCTTAAACCATTTCTAACAACAAATGATTTGATAAATCATTCGTGAATCATTATATAAATCTCCCTTCATGAGGGATTTTGAAAGAGTAACAGGTTTGTACTCGAGGAGATGCACGAGGAAATTTATCGCAATGCCCATTTCCTTTCACTTGAATTAAAAGCCGACGCCAAACTACTACCATTCCGGACTTTTATCCACTCCGCACTGATGATCTTTTAGCATTTAAAGCTTTTCTTCTAAAATAAATGTATTACGGACTAGCGTATGAAATAAATATATGTAAGATTGTTAATACTTTTCTTTATATATATATATATATATAATTAATTAAAAAAGAAAAGTCGTAACTAAAATGAAAAATAGAAATATCCCTGAGATACTGAACCCAACAATTACTATTTTCTTCTTTTCTTTTTCTTTTCTTTTTTTTTTATAGAACTTATGACTAACACAATGAATATTTCTTAAGTTTTATCAAATAATCAATGCTGTTAGACAGCATGTGACCTCATGACCTTAACAAACTTACATCACACGCGTTTACAATATTCAGTATTCTCGTTTAAATTCCACATGAACTTTATGTACTTCGAGAACACAATGAATGGTAGATGTAAATAATAAAAACTAACAAATTATGTAAATATGTGCAAGAAAATTAATGATTTTGTTCAGTAACATAGATTATTTCAGTTTTTGTACTTTGCATAAAATATATTTTTATATAGAATAAACTAATACTTTGCAGCTAGTAAATTTACTCATGTTTGAGATGTTTTTAAATACTACAAGGGGAAACCTTAAAATCAATAAATGAAGTGTAGAATGAAAGGTAGCTGTATAAGTAGAATAAAAAAGATATTGTTTTAACGTAAAAACGTCATAAGAAAATTTTTTATAGCTGAACGGTTTGTTACTTTAAAGCCAAATCATACGAAAAAAATATTCTGTGGCTCAAAATACTACACAGTACAAAATCTGAGAAAAAGACAGCAACATATTTAGTTGTATATTTCATAAATACAGTTAAAATTCAAAATCAGTATAAAACTAAATAATTTAGAATCAATTTAATAAAAAATTCCCTATTTCATTGAAAATAGTATTTGTTTTCCCTGTGAATCAAGAATTTTATATCATTGACTACTTCATGCTTTAATGCACAAAGAAAGTTATTATTATTTGTTTTTTTTTTAAATTAAGAGAATTACTAAGAAAATTACGTACAGTTTACCTCTCCCAAACTCTTTTTATACACATTATCCGGCTTTTTAATTCGGCAATGTGACTATTAACTACAAAGCATTTTTGTTTTACAGTTTCAACACAAATTAAAATGTGTTCTTTTTTACAGATTAATTTTCCGCAATATACAGCGTTAACTATCATTTGAATTGATCAACGATCAAAATGGAGTTGCAGCGCAGTTACATCCCTTCTCAGAGTATAGGCAAATAATTCAAAGATCTCTTCTTGTAAGATATACGTCTGACAAGCTATAACTTCAACGGCATCAAGGTTAAGAAATAACCAAATATCCGAAATAACAAGATGAAATCTTCACCAGGCTAAACGCCTTGGATATTTGTTTTATTTTCCATATCTGTAGACTATAAAAATATATTTGATTAATCTAATTATTTTACTTGAAAAACAAAATATAGGACAACAATTGCAGATAATATTAAAATAATCTACTGGTATTATCTCTTTTTATGTCTTTCCGTTGACACTGCGTTCTTGCTTTAATATTTTTTCCTACATCAAGCTAGGTTGAAAAGTAGCTGAGCGGAAAACACTAGTAATTTGACCTTGGTTCAAGTTCTGGCAAATGGGATGGTTACATGGGAATTTTAGTGATTTTCCCCATGTGTAACGTGAATATGATCTAGTTCTCTTTAAACACTTTTCAAGTATACCTTCCCTTCCTTAGGCAGACAACTCTTGTGAGCATAACCATAATAAACCAGATTTGCATCAAAACGATAAATCGATGCCCCTCTGTCAAGCATGTTATTCACTGCTTATGTCTATGTAACGTTCTAGTAAATGTCTCAATATTTAAGACACTTTGATTGTTATTACATAGAAATAAGTTACACAAACGTCGTATATTGACTTCTTATAGTTATGTTATTAATACTGCATTTATTACTGAGCCTTCAAAAGATAATTAAATTTTGTAAATAAATTTAAAACTTCTCATATTATGAATTTCTCTTATTTCAGAATGTTACGCTACTGTTGTGAATTTCATACACTTAACTATTGCAATTCGCAACATTTCATACAGTTTCGTTAATATTATTGTTGATAGCAAATGGTAGTTGTGGACTGTATATTAATTCACAAAAGTCAAGTTGAAAAATTAACATTTATTTTCTTTCAAACACAATAATGCCGCATAAACGGGCAAAGAGTGAGTAAGGATTACAATTAACAATTGACTGCCGCTTTGATCGGGCAGAGGAACGGAGACTCGGTGTGCACCGAGAGCATGCCTATCGCTTACTGATTAGTACTGGGCTCTGGACGAGTGTAATAACAGCTTTGAGAGAGAGAGTGGCCAAAAAGGCAGACGCGCGTAAATCAGAAACTCTGATTTTCTCTGACTCAGTAAGTAACTTCGTGGTTTAAATACCGCTCCTCCTCATTAAATATTCATTAAGATTCCAAAACTACGTTCTGGCCGGAAGTAGTAAGTTGAAGTTAAGAGTTTGACAGGAAAGGAGCTTTAACTTAAAATTTAACTGTTAATAAAATTAACATAACCCTTACAATCTGAAGAGGAGGATTGAAAGCAGCTATACGTCTTTCTAAAGCATCTCAAACATGCTCAGATCCAGTGATCGAGCAGGCCACTTGATGCGCTGAATTGTTTGCTGCTGAAGATAATCATCCACGATACAAGCCCTGTGCAGTCTAGCGTTGTCATCCTGTAGCAGGAAATTATCACCTATTGCCTCGGCATAAGGGCGCATATAAGCATCAAGGATATCATCTCTATAGGTCTGAGTATTCATGATTCTAGATGGAAACACATGGAGGTCTGTACGTCCACCAAAGTGTACCTCCCCTCCCCAACCACAGACATTGCCTCCTCCGATCACGTTGCTTTTTGAGTGCAATTCTTTTCAAATCCGAAGCCCATTTCTTTAGTTTAAACTTTTAAAAACAATACAACAAAAGGAGTAGATTATTTGTATGTTCAACTTCATGAACCAGAGGGTAAACCATTTTTAAGTGAATACAAATCACTCGCTGATGTTCATGATACCACAACTCACCTTTTCTGGGACTAAATTATGAAACAAACTAAGCATGAAACCAGTTTGTAATATTATAATATCTCTTCAATGCCGTTTGTGCGTTATCCGTTCAGGCGGCAATCCCAAGCTGAAGAAAAACAACATTTAAGTCCGCTTGGAAGTATCCGTTTGGAGTTATATACATATATAAGCATCTCAGATATTTATGACGTTTATTTCTAAAATCAAAACTGATATAGACAAATTTATCCATTTTTGAAATCAGCGCCAAAATTGTACACAAAATTAAGTTTAATTTCTTAAACAACAGAAAACAATTTTCTTGCTATTGTAATCAGTGTAATACAATTGTTATTCCTTAAAAATATTTTATCTTTCTTTTCATAGCTGCTTTGATAAATTTTCGAACAGCATGGCGAATGAAACCTAAAGCTAAGAAATCATTAACTTCGAGCTTGTTTCATTAACCAATAACAGTGTAACAGCTTGTCTATTCTAGCACCTCACGACGGCTAATCCAAATTCTTTCACCTTTTTTGTGCTGTTTTTCTGCTGGCTATTCCGAAATCAAAATACCCACAGCATCTTGGTTATATGACGTTCATAGTTGTGATACTTTTAGCTAAATGTTCATCCATGTTTTTACCTTCATTTTAAAACGTTTAACATCAGCAATGTTTCATTAACAAATCCTGATTTTCTGAGATATTAAATCTTCATTCACAAACTCAGACAAATTTATTTATCAGTAATTACGGATAAGTATATTAAATAAAAAATAACACTAACCGATTAACTTCCTTCCGAGCCTTAGCAACTGGACTCAGTGTATCAATAGTTTTTTTCCAAAGTTTCCGAAGTTTTTAGAAGATTACTCTAAATCGTCTCGTGCGAAGCGCTAAGAATTAGCAAAACAGATAAACCTTACATCGATAATCAAGAATCCGATATGTATTTATTTTAAATTACATTAAAGCCAATATTTAGGTTGATAAAATTGCTCTTTAAAACTCATTTATTGTTCTTATGAAACTGAAAATTTGCTATTCGGAAAAAAATTAGCACTGAGCATTAAATCAAATGCCCTTTTTCAAAGGGTTCATTTTTCAAATATCATTATCGATTTAAGGTGGAGACTGTGAGTGATAGACTAATAATAGATTGATTTATTGTTGCACTCAGAAAATTTTATCCCACGAAAGGAACATCTCTGGAAGATAAGGATTTTTTTAATAAAAGAGCCAAGATTTTGAATTAAAACAAAAATCCTACACACAATCCAAAAAAGAAGTATTTTCAAAATCAATTATTTGAGTATTTTTCCCAGTATCCTGTAGATCTAATAATATATTTTTTAATGCATGAAAAAATAACTCAAGGCAAAGCTAACCTGAGAATATTAAAAAAGGTAGAATGGCCAGTCAACACCTAATGTATTATGTATTAACTACTTCACGCTGATCATTGTTCTAGATCGTTCATTACAGTGATGGGCTTCGAATAAATATTTCCAGCCGATCATTGTTCTAGATTGTTCAACGTAGTGATGGTCTTCGAATAAATGCTTCACGCTGATCATTGTTCTAGACGGTTCATTCCAGTGATGAACTTCCAATAAGTATTTCACATTGATTATTGGTCTAGATCATTCACTGCAGGGATGAACTTCAAGAAATACTTAACGCTGATCATTATTCTAGAACGTGCATTGTAGTTCGTCTGGAATGAAACACTATTCAAGTGTTCATTGAACTTATTCACGGGGCTAATGGTTGGCGCCTCAATTTAGAAATTCCTTACTCTAATTCTGAAAAGCACTTTTGGGTTATATGCTTATATGCCTAAACGGTAGCTTTGCGAAAGATTTTTTAAGGAAAACTGGCTTGCATTCACGTTCGGGAAAAATCACGAAAACCAACTATGTAGCCAACCCGTTTTCAAATTCAGGTGGATTGGTTTGGTTTATTGAGATTACGGCAAACACACTAGGGCTATCTGCCTAAGGGAAGGGATGCCTTAGTGGAGGACTTTCTAAGGGGAAATGGCTTGTATACACGTTACACATGGGGAAAACCATGAAAACGCTCATGCAGCCAGCCCGTTCGCGTGATTCGAACCTCGGACCGAACTACCAGTGTTCAGCGACTTTACCGATCGGCCGCTGGTGGGCCCAAATTCAGGTGGAACTACCAGTACTCAGCGGTCTTAATCGATCAGCACTGGTGGGGTCCACAAAAACCCGTCAGATCTACCATATTTGATTCGGATTAGCATTGTTAATAGTTTTCAGATTATTCTTTCTCTTTTTATAATTATTTTATTTAATTCACTTGTGGTATTTGTAGTTATGGTCGAAAGTTTGTCATCGGATTTTAAATTTCTTTATGATAAGCTATTGAATTCAAATTTTGTACATGCAGTATTTCTGGATGATAATATACAATGTGACCAAGAGATTTTTTTAAAACTGGATTTAGATTTATTTTTTAAATATAAAATTGAAGAAATTTTCGCACATATCTCCGTTTAACGAACAAACAAGTTCCACAAATTTCCTATTTGTTCCACGGGATAGAACGGGAAAAAATATTTTAAATGAAATTTGCATGAAATTGTTGACTTAAATTTTAATAATTTCGTGAATTTTCAAAAATCGCTCAATTTTTGACAATTTGACATCTAATATATTTCAAAACTTTAACACCTAAAAATATATCGGTTACAAAGTATTCAAATTTCCACAGATCATAAAACAAATTCTTTGCACGCTTTTTAAAACAAGAATGACAAAAACATATTCGTATATAGATAAAAATACGTTCTTTCTTTAATTTTGAGATTACACATTACATTACACTATTTGTCTTGCTTCTATATCTCAGAAACAAGAAGACAGATTACTGTTGAAAATTATTTGTAATGAAAGTTCCATGTCATTTTAATTTTTTTCCGTTTTATAAGTTTATAAACAGTTTTCTCAGTATTTCACTTCGAAAGTTAATTTTACCATGGCACGTAATATTATATTCTTTTACGGGACAATAAAATTCTAACATCGGAAAATGAATCGGCTATAATATATGAAATTTTCAGATGCAAAGAACAAATTTTGCACACACACTCATTGTAGTTGACAATGCAATGTAGTAAAGCGATTTTGTTTTCAGACTTCGATATAGAGCTTTTTAAAATTCAATAGTGAAACAATTTTTCGCGCATGTTTTCATTTAAGGAATGAACTAAAAGTCTCAATGAAGTCTGTGCGAGATTTTAATGTCATTTCTGCTGTTATGGAAAAATTACTGGATTTTTCGACGGTTTGTCTTAACAGAATAACAAGTAAAAGAGTATTTAGTCATTGTTGAAAAACGATTTTGCAATAAAATAGTTTTATTGATAAAGTGCCATTTAGACTAAAAAGATGAAAACAAAAAATAACAGGTTTTTATAAAATAAATTTTATTTAAAACTCATAAAATCATTAATGAACTAGGAGGAGAAAAATAATTTATCATATTAATTAATGGAAATAAGTGATTAAAATAAATCAATATTTAAAATTTATCGACAACTTATTATATTACGAATAATAAAAGCGTAGGCGCCTGCATAACGGAATCGAATAACAGAGTTGCATTCTCAAAAGTATAAACCATTCATAAATTCACTAAGGGTGCCCCACGCATTTACTATTCGCGGTTTAAAACTGAAGATTAATTTTGTGAAGACAATTACATAATCAGTTGTCATAAAAGGTATAATAGATTATTTTTCTCCTTTTAGTTCATTTATAATTTTATAAGTTTTAAATAAAAGCTTATTTTATAAAAAAAAAAAGAAAAAAAAACTTTTCTACCTCTTTTGTTCTTTTTTTGAGATGGATAATGTTTTACTGTTTTGACAAAAAACTTGCGACATTTCTTTGTACAGCCAGAAAGTATCATCTGTAGTTTTAAATGCTATTTACAATCAGTAATAATTACGATTTCTATTTCGATAGGATTAAAAATAAAATTTGGCAAACGGTAATTAATAGCAGACTATATCAATAAAATATTCCAAGTATGAGAACTGAGATTCTTACTAAAAACTCTTTTATAAAATTATGATAATAAGTTACGAATAAGGTAACTGATATAAATGTATGTTACTGGAGGATTCTATTCTGGCGTTAAATTATGAGTTCACAAACAAATTATAAAAATTTAAATAAGTATGCGATTTAATGAGCAATTTATACTTTGGTTTCATTTAATAAGTCCTCCTTAAAAGCTTTTTTTATTAATAGAAGATTTTCTCCTAAAATACTCTAATGGAATATTTGAAGTTGAACTTGTTTTTGGACTTTAATTTTCTCACAGTGTAGAAAAAAATGAGCTGTTACATGAGTAAAGTAATTTTAACAGCGAACATTTAAACAGTTTAGAAGCTTATTCTAAACGTCACTTAATGAAAAAAAAGTCAAAGAAATGAATCATTTGATAACAGTTAAAGTTTCATACTGGAGAGAAAAGCATATATGAATAAGCAGATGCTTAGAAGCGGCCTAAAAGTGTCAGAAGAAGAATAAAACGCAAAAACACACTCACAGCTGATTCGCGACCCGAATACCATTTGGAAGTAATCCCTTGAGACAGCTTCATTAAAAGTGCATGACTGCAGTCGCTGTGTCTGCCGTACGGGTAGAAATTTGTAGACACAACTAGGACATGAAGGTACCACCAGAATTATGCCAATAACAATGCCATTAACAACAACATTAATAACATTATTATTAAGCGTAATTCTGGTGAAAGGGTGAATTACGGGAAGCTTAACTCCTATGAATGCATTTACACTAAATAAGCTGGAAATTACAGATCCCATCTTCGTCAAACATTCAGAGATAAGTTTATATTTAAAACACATACATGATAACTCAATTGGTACTTAAATAGTTTTATTTAAAACTAACCCAAACTGCACTTTTTTATGTCCGGACACGACATACATGAAAGAATTTAAAAGAAGCATCAGAAAACATGGCATATTTACTGCCATGCTTTAAGGATTATTTCCTTTTGATGTTGAAAGAAAACTAAACAGTTTGCCTTTTTTTCCTTAAAGATAAAATGTAACTATGAAATTTTGAGGAAGTTAGCGACAGATGGCGTTAAGAGTTTCTGAGAACATGTCAAATATCGAAAACAGTTGTGATGTCAAGACATTGCGTGCAGACACATGTTCATCCGATATCGGATAGCCATGCCGTGTTATTTCTTTCTTCAAGATTTTATTAATAAAGCAAAACAAAGGGGAAGTGTCCCATTCAGCTTGAACAACACATCTGAAACGTTCGACTACACACTAGTAAAAGCAAGTCTTTATCCTTCATTTATTTTCTCAACCGTTAATAGAAGACATATATACCTCCAAATACAAAAGTGTTTTAAATGAAAAAAGTCGTGTTTTGCGATTTTTTAATTTTAGGACGTCAATTTTTGTAAAAATTACGAAATCTTAACTTTTCATGCGTAAAAAACATTAACAACAGTAAAACATTATCCATCTCAAAAAAAGAACAAAAGAGGTAGAAAAGTTTTTTTTCTTTTTTTTTATAAAATAAGCTTTTATTTAAAACTTATAAAATTATAAATGAACTAAAAGGAGAAAAATAATCTATTATACCTTTTATGACAACTGATTATGTAATTGTCTTCACAAAATTCATCTTCAGTTTTAAACCGCGAATAGTAAATGCGTGGGGCACCCTTAGTTCCTCCTGTTCCTATACTTTGGAAAATTTTGCACTCGTTATAAAAAAACAAAATACAAAATATCTGACACCCGATCGACAAAAATTGATCGAAATATTTGGTATTATAGT
This sequence comes from Stegodyphus dumicola, assembly GCF_044657685.1. NCBI lineage: Eukaryota > Metazoa > Arthropoda > Arachnida > Araneae > Eresidae > Stegodyphus > Stegodyphus dumicola. Next base: position 89,141,767 of record NC_140774.1, on the reverse strand, counting down.
CGAACACCATATTTAGAGGTCGTACATAAATTGCAAAACGAAATGCTCCATCTGTACATAGCTAAAAATAAAATACCAATTAGAAAAAGGTTTATGCAGTTAAGAGATTACGTGACGAACATTTCAATGCAGAATACTGTGAAAAATGTTAATATAAATTGTTTTCAAAATTGAGAATTATTCACAAAATCTTACAGAACTCGTGTTTTAGAAAAAAGTATCACGTGACCAACTTATAATAATATTTGTAGTATTTAAAAATGAAAAATATTTGTAGTTCAATGAATTTTATCATGACTATCAGATTGTGATTCTAATAAAGTAAGTAATAAACTTCCTAAAAATATTAACAACGTGTCTTTAGACCCAGAAAACTTTCGTGAAAAATTCTTTCAGTACACCAAATGTAACAAAACTATACATTAAAGATTCACCCAAAAGTAAGTAAATAAAATTAAAAAAAACCTATCACTAAATGATATTTAAAGAAAAAACAAATCAATCTCAAAATATTCTAATTTATATAAACTGACCTCTCAATGCAAACTGAAAATGACAAATTTTGGAATTAAATATCTCGGCCAATTTTGATCGTACGGATACCAAACATTTTGCATTTTATATTTTATAAGAAATATAACATTTTTCTAAACATAAATATAGGTACCGGAGCAGCGTATAAAAATAGATTTCCTAATTTTCACAAAACCGATTGCTTTAAATTTAAAAATGCCGAAATATGCACCATTTAAAACATTTCGTAATTGAAAGTATACGACCAACAGTTGCGAAAATAAGGGCCGGGTAAATTTTTTGTAGACACAGTGTATATATAGGTCCTCGTCTTACGATATGGCGGACCTTCAACCTTTCATGGCATAGAGCCACATCACTAAATTCGTAAGATCCGTGGGTCACACGTGTTAAGTCCCTCTGAAGCCAGATGGCGCTGCTATCGTTACTGTTTACAAAAAGAATGTTAATTACTTGGGAGTTGGCTTCAATGGCGAAGCAGAGAGTGATTGTGGGAGCCTGAGCGTCTTCCAAAAATTATTATAATAGAGATAAAGATATGTTACAGAGTAGTTTGTTAATTAGTTTAATTGAGAGTTACAGTCCATTTAGAAATCGCCGGACCATTTGAGTGGTCCGTCGAGCCGGAGAGATATCAGCTAAATAAATAGTCTAGTGTAAAACAGTGAGTTTGCCATTTTGTTTCAATGGAATTTGTGTTTGTGGATTATAGCCAGTTGCTGAAAGAAAGGGGTAAGTAAAAACCCTTGAAACTCTATTCATTATTAACTGTTGCATTTAGTAAATTCTGAATTAAGTTCGTGTGATAATTTGTTATTGATAAGTGTAGCGAAAATGGCTACGAAACTGAAAGATGTTCTCACTAAAAAGAGAAAACAAAAAACTATCTTATCGAAGTTGCAAAAGAAACTTTGTGAGCCAGATTTAAGTGTTAGTGATTTAGAATTGTTAAAAACTAAATTTAACAATCTGCAAAATGAATTCGATAATGTTTTTGATTCTATTATCAATTTAAGTAGTGAAGAAAATATCGAAAAAATCTTCAGTGAGCAAGATGAAATCAATAGTAGTATTATTGATATAGAATTTGAAATAAATAATAGATTGTCGAACGTTGTTAAAGAAAATAAAGTAGAAAATGCAGTAATTTCTGAAAATACTGTTGTGCGTTTACCCAAGATTTCATTACCAATATTTTCAGGAGAAATGCATTCTTGGCTTTCCTTTAAGGACATTTTTAAAGCGAGTATTGATCAAAACCCAAATTTATCAGATGCTGTAAAATTGCAATATTTGAAATCAGCACTGAAAGGTGATGCTTTTAGAATTATCCAAACGATAGCTATAACGGATAATAATTATAAGTTAGCGTGGTCTCTTCTTGAAGAAAGATACTCGAATCCTAGAGAACAAGTGTATGCTCATCTTAAAAGATTTATGAGTATTCCCGTTATTCAAAACGAGTCAGCTTCTGCGATTCTAAATTTAATTGATGTTACAAGTGAAGTTGTAAGATCGTTAGAATGTTTAGAACAAAAGTTAGATGGGGTTTCATCCGCTATATTTGCATTTATTCTTAGCCAGAAACTTGATCAGAATACTAAGTTATGGTGGGAAAGGAATTTAAAGAAAGAAAAAATACCGAACATTACAGAGTTATTAGAATTTCTAAAGGATCACGCGAGGACATTAAACGCTTCTAGAATTCCAGTAATGTGTAAATCAAAAGCTTCAGTAAGTCAATCAAAGGTTTCTTCAATGGTTTCATGTGTGACTGAAAAACGTGCTTTAATTTGTAAACTGTGTAATGTGGAACATAAAAATTCAGCTTAAAGGATAGAGTCGAGTATGTTAAAAAGCACAACTTATGTTTCTGCTGTTTTGGAAATCATGGAGTGAGAAATTTCCCTTCAAATTACTCTTGTAGGCTATGCAGAAAAAAGCACAATTCGTTACTGTGTTATGAGCGAGAAAAAGTTTCGATTTCCCAAAATAGAGAGAGTTGCGAAATCGCCTCTCTGTCGGATCAAAAGTCAGACGCCAGTTCGTCTACGGAAGTAGCGAAGCCATTTATAAATAAGGATAACGAGTGTTTTATGAGAGCTAATGTAAATAAAAATTGTAATGTAGTTAATAGAGTCCTACTATCGACAGCAATTGTTCATATTAAGGGAAATGGAGGAGAAATATTTCCAGCCAGAACTTTGCTTGACAGTGGAAGTATGATTCATCTTTGTTCATCGGAATTAGCTGAGAAGCTTCATTTGCAGAGAGAAAATGTAAACCTATCAGTAGGATGTTTATCTGGGATTTCAACAACGATGAAGTCAAAAATAAGTGCGGTTATTTTAAATAAAGGAAACACATACAGTCGTAAACTAGATTTTTTCGTAATTCCGAAAATTACTCATTTGATGCCTTCTAGACAAATTGATGTCTGTAATATTGAGATTCCACAAGGAGTTACGTTAGCTGATCCAAACTTTCACAAACCGGGTAAAATTCAGTTGCTTTTAGGATCTGAAATATTTTTCGATTTAATAAGATCCGGGCAAATTTATGTACCAAATACAAATTTAGTGTTACAATTCTCAGCATTTGGGTATGAGCGGGAGCATTGAAGATTTACCACATGAGAAACAATTAATGCATTGTGGGTTAATTTATGACAATATCGAAGCACAGCTGAAGAAGTTTTTTGATTTGGAATCAATTGGTATCAGAGATGATCCCAATTCTTACGATGAAGATAAAGCATTAGAGATATTCAACAAAACTGTTAGTTTCAAAGATGGTCGTTATATTGTTAGTCTGCCTTGGAAGAAACGTTGGGAACATTTAGGCGACAATTTTGGTGTCGCAGAAAAAAGAATAAAAATCCTGATGAGAAAAATGCAGCATGATAATACATTATACCTGAAATATAGAGAAACTTTAGAAGAGTACCTAAATCAAGGGATGATAGAAAGAGTATTAGATTCTACGAAACCAGTAAACAAGCCAGTTTTTTATATGCCGCATCAGGCAGTTTATAGAGAAGAAAGCATTACAACAAAAATGCTTATTGTATTTGATGCGAGCTCACATGAAATAGGTAGTCTGTCCCTGAATGATTGTTTGTGGCCAGGTATTAATCTGAATCAAAATATATTTCACTTGCTGATATATTTTAGACTTAATAGAGTTGCAATCTTAAGAGATATCGAAAAGGCATTTTTACAGATCGTGTTAGCTGAGAAAGATCGAGATGCAGTTAGATTTTTATTTGTTAAGAATATTGATACACCTTTGCAGAATACCGACGATCAGCTAGAAGTGTATAGATTTAAGCGTGTGCTCTTTGATGTTAATTCCAGTCCTTTTTTGTTAGCGGCAACTATAAAGCTGCATATCCAAAAGTACAGAAATGTGTATCCCGATACCTTTCAAATTCTTGATACATGTATGTATGTTGATGGTTTTGTTACAGGAGCAGATGATGTATCAGAAGCCTTAAAAACTTCAAGGGAAGCAAAGGAAATTATGCGTGGAGCTGGGATGAATCTACGCAAATGGGTGACGAATGATTATCATTTAGCTAAAAAATGGGAAGAAGAAAATTTTGATATTCATCCCCTAAGCTCAAATGAAAAGATATTGAAGGTATTAGGAATTCAATGGAACATTCAGGAAGATAGTTTGAGTATAGAGACTTCTTGTTTGACGAAAATTTCGAGGAGAAAGAAAAGTACCAAACGCTTCATCCTCCAAACAGCTGGAAAAATATATGATCCTGTTGGACTCATCACACCATTCACTGTTAGAATAAAACTTTTACTACAAAAGCTATGGTTACGTAAATTACCATGGGATGAAGAGCTTCCTTCTGATTTGAACGACGAGTCTCAGTGGTGTAGCGAGGTTTCAGAACTTAGTAACATTAGTGTTAAAAAATTTTATCAACTTTGTACTATTAAAATTTTTTGATCATTAAATAGATAAGTTCACTTACCTTCTAAATAGGGCTGCCCTGAACTGCCTGCTTTTCCTTCTTGTAGGTATCCGTCTCTATGATGAACTTCGATTCACTTCGAAACACAGCTATAAACTTTTTAAGAAATTTTAATTCGTATGAAAGATATCTACAAAATATTTACAAGTTATAATGATTACAAGCATAATTTATACGGAGACGGTCTATCGCTATACATCTGTTAGACGCGTCAGCCGTTCAACTGACTGTTTTTAGTCTCTTTCGCCAGAGGGCGTTCGTGGAAGTAAAGTTCTAGTAAACAAACGCGACAATTAGTGTTCCAAGATTTGCTTTGGATTCATGTGATGAAAATATAGAGATCCATGTTTTTTCTGACGCAAGTCAAAAGTTGTATGGTGCAGCCGTTTACGTAAAGGTACAGAATCAAGAAAAAATTTCTGTGAATTTGCTGGCTTCCAAGAGCAGAGTTTCACCTGTCAAAAAATTTCCTTGCCTCGACTTGAATTGCTGGGTGCACTGATTGGTGCAAGATTGGGAACGGAAGTTAAAAAAGTTTTAGATCGTAAAGGTTCATCTAATATCTTTTTTTGGAGTGATTCTAAAGTTACACTGTATTGGATCAAAGGATGAAGCAGGAGATGGAAGTCTTTCGTTCAAAATCGCGTCGAGAAGATTCAGAAGTTGACTAATCCAGATTCATGGTTTTATTGTTCAACCAAAGACAATCCAGCCGATCTTCTAACGCGTGGAATTAGTGCCTCTTCTCTAGTGAACAATTCTAAGTGGTGGACTTGTGCAGAATTTTTTACAGAGCCGCATCTTCCCTACAACTGCTTACAACCAATAGTTCCAGAGGTTGAGAACCTAACACCAAATGAAAGGGAGTCCTTTGTGCAAGAAAGCAAACGTTCTAGTGACATTAATGACATTTCTGAGAGAACTATGTTGATTGACATGACCTCTAACGTTTTAGACGAACTCTTGAATATTAGTAACAATTATTATAGAATAATTAATGTTCTTTCTTATATTTTTAGGTTTATTTGTAATTGCAGGAAAGGTGAATCAAGAAAGGTAGGCCCTCTTCAACTAGAGGAGGTAAGAATAGCTGAGGAAATGCTTATTAAGCATGAGCATGAGGTTCTATTTTGTAAAAAGGACATAAAAGGTAACTTAAAAAATTTACATCCCTTTGTTGATCGTAAAGGAATAATTCGCGTTGGTGGCCGTCTTGAAAAAGCTTCTTTACCATTTTCTCAGAAATATCCTGCAATCCTACCAAAAAATTCTAAGCTAAGTAAGATTTATTTTTCTAGTGTGCACAGAAGATTATTGCATCTTGGTCCCCAAGGATTATTGAATGCAGTACGTTTAAAATTTTGGCCATTAAGTGGTAGAGATTTGGCGCGAAAAACAGTACATCTTTGTGTGACGTGCTTTAAATGCAAACCGATTTTGTCTTCACAGATTATGGGCAATTTGTCATACGAGAGAGTTAATAGATCACCCCCATTTAGTGTTTCAGGTTTGGATCTATGCGGTCTCTTTTATGTGACTTACAAGCATCAGAGAAAGGGCGTGCTAAATAAAATTTACATTTGTGTATGTATATGTTTTGTGACACGAGCTATTCATCTTGAGCCTTTGTCAGATTTAACTTCTAGTGCTTTAATTGCCACTCTTAAGTGTTTCATGGCCAAAAGTGGCAAATGTGCGAAAATATTCACTGATAATGCCCCTAATTTTGTAGGATCAAATTCTCTGTTGAAGAAATTTTACAATGTAATTAATTTTCCTGATAAAACTTTGGCCTCATATTTAACGTCCGAAAGAATAGACTGAAACTTTATACCTCCCAAGTCCCCTCATTTCGGAGGGCTATGGGAAGCCGGTGTAAAGTCCGTAAAGTATCATTTAAAGAGAACGATAGGAGATTTGCGTTTTACATATGAGGAGTTTGAAACTATAATTGTGCAGGTAGAGGGAATACTAAATTCGAGACCTCTTACACCTATTTCAAATGATTTTGATTGTTATGACGTTTTGACCCCAGGTCATTTTTTAATAGGGAGATCAATACAGACGATTCCGGAGCCAATGATAATAGACGTAAATGAAAATCGGTTAAGCGGTGGCAGAGAACAACGAAAGTAGTTCAAATTATTTGGAAGAAATGGTCAAATGACTATTTAGGAACTCTGCAGCAGAGAAACAAGTGGATGATAGAGAAGGACAATAAACAAAATCAGGAGAATTAAAAAGAGCGATAACAAAGATCGCCGTTCTTCCGATAGAAAACTGAAATGATATTTTTGCATATGTATTGTATTGTTATAGTATTGTAATAGCTGTAGTTATAGTAATAGTATATTATGTTGTTTATAAGTATATTAACTTTGTTAAAAATGTTTGTATAATTTCTTGAAATTTTGTAATTTCAATCCGGGGAAGTGTTAAGTCCCTCTGAAGCCAGATGGCGCTGCCATCGTTACTGTTTACAAAAAGAATGTTAATTACTTGGGAGTTGGCTTCAATGGCGAAGCAGAGAGTGATTGTGGGAGCCTGAGCGTCTTCCAAAAATTATTATAATAAAGATAAAGATATGTTACAGAGTAGTTTGTTAATTAGTTTAATTGAGAGTTACAGTCCATTTAGAAATCGCCGGACCAACACGTTTGTGAAACAAGTAGCGTAGGCAGAAAATTTATAAAGCAGATGGAAATTTACAAGACTAAAATTAGTTTTAAGGGGAGAGATGGGGTTACCAATATTCGTAATATCCAATAATTTGCGTTTTTTGTTCAAAAGAATAGAGTTTAATGGAAGTCGAATCAATAAATTACTTTTTGAAACTATGAAACAGAACGATGACTTAATATATAGTGCATAACGACGTTACAAAATCCATTGACAATGCTCAGTTTACTGGAAGGACGGAAGACAATTCAATCCCTTTGCTTTATTAAAGCTTCGAAACCCGGTAGAATCTTTGTTGTTAGAATTTGTAAATTATCCTCCATATGATCTGTCAAACGTGTTCTTGTTTTATATTTTTTTTTCTTCATTTGACCAAACAACTGTTTATGTATATATAATTACTGCCAAAGTTAGAAGACATGAACAATGTATGTTTACGTATTGCTGGATATTTGTCTTCAGATACGTACTTCGAATAGAAATCAATTAATGTAGGATTTTTAAGAAACCTACATTTCACTGCAGAGTCACGCTGCAGATCTACAAATTCTAATTGAAGTTCAGGTAGAACACTTTCGACGTTTACCGAAAAATGGAGAGGAGATGATTCTCATGACAATTTCACTCTCACGGAAGTCGGAAAATCTAATTTTGAACTCCACTCTCAGATTTGATGTGCTCTATACATTATAATTATGTTGTAGTTCCATGTTGTAGTTTTTCTCACAAACTCCATCATCAATTTTAGAAAGTGAATACAATTCTTATTTAACAACTTATTTTCTCTAAAGGATTAATTTTATCTCTAAAGCTTTCACAGAGTCATAACGATTATGAACAGAGTCGACCTTTCCACAGCAAGATGTAGTTGAGATCTTCAAGAGGACCCGTAATATTGACAAGAGATGCAAAGTCTTTTGACTTCTCTTCATAAAGCTCGCAAACGGATTTCCCTTTAAATTCCACGAATTGTTGAACTTCATCCTTCAAGAAAAACAGGCATTGGGACAGCTTTTCCAACCTACTTCCGGGTAATGCACAATGTCACTAACATCTTCCAAATAACTGAAAATTGCCTGTGATTACGTCCTTTGGACCTTATGAAATTAACCATTTTTACAACAACACTCATCACACGTTTAAGGTTTGAAAAGAATTTGTTGAATAAAATGTTTTGATGGATGGTACAATGAAAAACCTGCATAGTACTATTTCTACATGCCAGATTTGAGTAACATCATTATTCCTGTTTTCTGTCCGGTCATAGAAGAAAGACCATCTGCTGTTATGATAAATATATTGTTCCAAGTCTAACTCGCATTTAGCTAAGGTTTTTATCAGACTCGAATGCAAATTTAATCCCCGTGTTATACCTTTGCTATTGTCGCTGGCTAATTCCTGCACAATCACGAAGTTTCTATCAGTGCCACGAACAAAAGGACTGCTTGTGTAGTATCTGTTGCATTCGTTGATTCATCCATCGCTAAAAAATAAAACACAAAATCCTTACATTTTGGATTTTAACTTACTGAATACATCTGCTGCCAGGTCCTCCACGTGTCACGCTACTATCACATCAGACAAACTAATTCTCAAAACAGTTTGAGCCTGCGATTGACAAAGCACATCAACGGCACACTAAACACATCCTTTTGCAAATTCTCCACCAAAGAAAGGTTTTTCATGTTTAGCAATTTTTCTGCTGCTATGTAGCTCACACGAACACTTTTTCGTTCTCATTATTTGCTCTGAAAAAAAAAATGACTGCTGACAATTTAGCTCCGATTTTAGTTCGCTAACTTTATCGCTTAGAAAATGTCCTCCCAATGTAGAATATTTCCCGCTGTGCTTAGTATCATAATGCCTCTCGATGTTATATTCTCTCATTACAGTCGCACTCTTGTTGAAAATAAGAACTGCCTTACTCTTGAGTTCAACAAAAATGTAAAGACATGACCACTTGAAACAATCACCCTTTAAAAAATCAACTTTACTTTTTTTAACACAACCTATCATTGCGCACTCATTCGAAGACAAAAGTGCTTCTAAATTTCAGAATCTGAAACGATTATGAGTAACCTAGCTTAACTGTACAAACGGTACTTATAGCCAACCAATCAGGATGTTTAAATTCAGATATTAATTTGAAAACTGATTGCAAAACCCGGGAGAAACAGAATTCCATTAATTTTCCCCCCTCCCCTTCTACACTTTTGAAAAAGATGCACGGGAAAGTATAAGAAAATTTGCCAAGGTTTCTTTACCCTTTATTTTAGCCATGAAAGTCAACAAGGTGGTATGTATAAAATATACTAACCTTAAAAAAAGAAAAAAAAAACGAGTGAAAAATACCATGCAAACTTCTTTTTGGAGAATATTGAAGAAATGCAAAGAATTTGAGACAGTTGTATCGAAAGTTTCCTTTTTAACTAATCGAAAACGATCGGCAGGCCACGTGTTGAAGATTCCTAACTTACGACGAGTGCCATGGATTGGTCACGTCTAAGTCGAATCTGACGTAAAACGGTTATTTTATTTTTGATATCTTAGATAATCTTATACACTAAGCTCTTCTTTAATGTAAAATAGTCTTAAAATACATAAATTTAACGTTTATATATAAAAATTATTGTTTTTCCCCTAGCGGTTTCATAGTGCAGCTGACAGCAATCGGAAGAGACGTAGTTAAAATCCGAATAACAGTGTTTCTGATGTTTCTTGCTCCAAAGCTCTACAGCCGCATTAGATTAAAATATGAATAATGACACTACTACATCGTCATTTTTCCAACTGGATTTCATTCTTCTTAGCAGTCCTTTAAATAGAGATAACGTATTCTCGTAGTGTAAATGTAGCACGGCCTGTTAGCAATCTGATTCGAATCCAGGCAAGAGATAGGAAACTGATATCTCACGTTTCCTACTCCGAATAAACTTAATAGCTTTACTTGTAAACTATTTATTTGTATACTTATAAGTATGTACTACGTACATGCATATTTTATAAAATTTACTCGAATTCTTTCTTCAAATTTTTACATTATCACACATTCTGCCTTTTAATTCCCCATTTATACGTTTGTGGTTTTAGTTTGTTAACATAAATAAAAATACAAAAATATATAAACGGTGACTTTAATTAAATACAACAGAGGAGTAATTGCTGCTCATCTGGATGTTTCACTGCGTATACAAAAGCACTGCCTGTATGTAGATGCTTGAGGTAAACTTAAATTAGAAGACTTTTAATCTTTGATCTTGGCCATTGTAAAAGTGACTCGTCGTAATTTGAAATTTACCTGTATAATATTTGACATTTTACAGCCTGTATAAGTGGGAAGTAGCAAATTATTACTTATTGTTTGAATAATTGGACACTATGTGCATATATATTAAATGCGCCATGAAGTTTCCCCATAGTTCGAAAATAAAATCAAGTTTTTTATCTTTCATAGTTTTCTCGTGAATTCAATATGAAATTGTATAACTTCTGACGTAGACAGTTCCTTAAAAATGTAAAAAATTGAAACAAATTAAAAAACAAAATACATGTTTCTGAAAATTAAATGTTTAACTACACAATTAATTAAAAACACTTATAAATATGAATATTAATGCTCTGCAAGATGATGTTAATCACATAAACGATAAAAAAAAAGATTCGTTAATTTAAATTCCTTACCATTTTTGTAAATATTTAGTGCTCACGTGATTGGGTTTTTCTCTCTCTTCGGTAAGGAAGAAAAAAAATCATCCGTAACAAACAGTTGGGCAAAAGAAAACTTTTTTAATTCGCTTTCACTGTTTTTTTATCAAACATACAGGAATTAAATGTCAAAGATACTAATAATTAGCAATAAAATCAAAGTAACGTATGTAAATTCTTAAGAGTGTAGTTTTGAATGTTAAATAGAACTTCATTTTTTTAGCTGTAGGATAAAAGAATTTTTTTCTGATAATATATTTTCCCCGGTAAAACAAGAACTCTGATGCATTAATAATTAATTTGCATGTTAATCGTCTTACTGTAGCAGAAGCTGTGGCAAACATTTTCCGATTGTTATGGAATATTTCGAATTTTCGAAAAAAAAGCTTTAAGAACAAAATATAATCACGCAATTCCACTAATTATATTTTAGGTTTTGAATACGAAGCTGCGGGAATTTTGATCTATTAATGGCGATTTTTTTCACTTCATTATTATTAATACAAAGTGAAATAGTAACAAAATAATTATTTAAGACTTAAGCTTTAAATCTAATATTCGCATTTTTTTTACACATACGAATTCAAATCAAATAATCTTTTTCGTTAACCCTTTCCGGCACGCTACTCTTTAAAGTTGGAATTTTACCAAAAAAATTTGTAGGCAGTCTATTTAGGCCTCGAAGAGTATGCAGGTATAAGACTTGCCTTGAGACTTAGGTATAAACTTCTTTTAAATTTTCAGTTTTTAATCATCAGATCAATGAAGTATCTACTGCCTTTAATAAAGCAAATACCATCAGCGCATCCGATCTCCGGAAAATATCGTTGTCAAAGCTATGACACTGGAAATGAATTATTAATGCACACGATTGCCGTCATATAGTATAACAGACGCCATCCCTGTAATATGTTTCTTTGCTGTGCTAATTCTGTTCAACTGATAGCAACACTAATTTAGCAAAGTGGAAGAAAGAATATTTTCCCATTTTTATTTTTGCTTTGTAATGAAGATATGAGCTTGCTGTTTACGCCATAACACAGCATTTTTAAATGCATTTTATACGTCACAGAAAGGTTTTTAAGAAAACAGAGGCTTAATATTGATTATTATAGTTATGCATGCAAAATATTCTGCTTAATATATTTAAATCTTATACTTTTATATTTTAAAATTATTCAGAAATTATATTATTTGTGTAATAATACAGGAAATTTCATAGCGTAGATGTAGAAATACTGCATTTGTTGATCTGTACTGTATAGCAAACTCGGCAGCCGAAGCAGATTAAATATTAATTTTTATTTCAATTGATATTTGTTGCCACAATTCACTTGGCACTCTAATCGTGCCAGTTCCAGAACATTTACATTTTTGATACTATTGCGGTAGGAAGAAAGCAGCGTGATAACCGTCTTAGCGGTAGCAGAAGTAAAAGGCAAAGTGCGTGTTTATCCACTACGGAAGCTTATTAAGAGAAAGGCTTTGATTCTTGAGTTCTGCATTACCTACATCAACAACGTTATGTAAGAGTCATGTATGATATGCATTAATCTAGAAATGGTGTAGTCCTGAAAACATTATTCATATTTTAGAGGGTAAATACCAAAATTAAAATGAAGAATTAAGGGAACTACTGCTAATTTATGTTTGATTTACATATTTTTTAATCTTGCATATAAGTTAAGATAACGTGCATACTATTATTCTACTAATTTGCTACAATACTATTGTATATGAAAACATAAAACTAGTGCCATGAGTGAAAATAATTTTTTAAATATTTTTTGTAAATAAAATGACAATAAAATTGTCAGTATGGCTTCAAATACCCTTCGTCATAAACCTTTCCATAATTTGAAACGTTACACTAATGAAGAAAATAAAATACATCAATAAAGCAAACCCTTTGTATACATGTAAAAAAGAAATAAGAGTGGAACAAAGAAATATGATGAAAATATTAATCAATATCATGACTCAGTTAGGAGGAAAAATGGCATTCCATCGTCGGTTTCTTATTGCATCGATTTGGAAAACTACGGAGGGTACGGTAATTACAGAGACAACAAGAAAGAAAGCTTACGCACTTAGAATGTCATAGATGAATTACTACTTCTGTTTTAATGACAAATCAGCAAAATGGCAAAAAGAGTACTTGAAGGCGTTCAATCAATGAAAATGTTGACAGCTGTATGATTGTTCAGATCGGGGGATCGGCAACCGACTAAGAAGGCATATTTCAGGAATGCGAGAATTCGCAGGGCACCGTGAGATGGGTTGCTATAATAATAAATATTAAATAAAAATAAATATAAAATAGCTATCAAAACAGATTTAAATAAAAAAATACTATTATCAAACACATTATTTTGTATTTAAATCTCTACCACCATTATTATAAATAAAATGAATATTATCAAACATTATTATATCAAAACAGAGTTAAGTTGCATGGATTATAAATGTTGTGTTTTGTTATTATGAAAATGTTTACGAAAAATACATATAAAAATATGTATGCAAACACATAAAAAAGTAAGAAAACATGAAATCGTTTTGTTGCTGTGTAAATGAAATTAGTTGTTGATACACAACAATCATCTGAAATAAAATTATTCCGTAAATATCAACGATTTCTAAAGCAATGTTGTCAGTATCCTTTCGTTATCTCTTAATATGAAAAGAATGCGTACCCTACTTAACGAAATACAAATTTATGAGAAGTCAACTTTAGATCGTTCCAAATGTTTAGTAAAAATGCTTTGTTGTTTGAGAATACATGATTTTAAAGAAAATATCTTTTTTTCTTGTTATTTCAGAACGCACAGTATAGTCGGCATCAAAGTTTGAAACAATGTTTTTGAAAAGTCTTTTCGATGTTACTTTTCTTAGGCGATGGCCACATTATTATTGCACAGCAGGTTACATTTGCCTTTGAAATAATAATATTTATAAATTGCTCTTCCTAGTCATCGTGAAAAAATGTCTTTTCTTTTACAATTGTTAATTAATGGATTATAACTAAGACTCGTTTAATTTGTACAATACTTATTTGGTAGTCAGAAACACGACTTCTCGCAGAAGTTCACTAATACTCAAAATACATGAATTTCGTCTGCAATACATAACATACTACGAAATACGAGACTAATGAGAATCTTCCTATATGTTAATTGGCAAGTGCGTCGGTGTGTGACCTTGATTGCCGTTTGCTAAATGTGCATTTACGCGGCTATATTGTCTTATATACGGCTGATATGGTATGTGTGTAATGCCGTTAGGGCGCATAAAAATCTCATTGAGGACGCCGCGTTGCCCATTGATTGTTTCACAAGAAAAACAAATGTCATATGAAGAACACCTCGACAAAAGTGTAATATTGGACTACAAGGTTATATGTTTTGAAATGCTTCTTACAATCATACATTCTTTGCAATAATCTATAAAGCTGAGTTCTGTAATGTCAAGTATGTAAAGATTATTTAATTTTCACCCCTTTAATTATTTAATTTTTTTATTTATACCCATTAAATACGACTTAAATGTTACATATTCCTTTTATAGTCATATTTGCTAATTATTTAGCTATACAGTGATTATAGAATAGTACTAGAATACCTTGGCATCTCATACATGGGTCGATTAATTACTTATTATTCAATTAAAAATAAGTTTTTAGCATGTTCCTATAGCGATATTTTTTGAACTCATTTGAAAATTAAATTAAATTTCATTGTGTTTTTCTCACAGCAGGTTTATGTTCGTTAAGTCGGGCATAAACCTGATGTGAGAAAAATCATTAGTTAGCTTAAGAGTACGAAGCTCGCCATTGTACACTGCGGTTACACGATAAAAATTGAAATACTTGGCGAATACAGTACTCAGAATTTCAAGTTAGCGCATTCATTTCCGGTTCGTAACCTCGATGTAGTTTTCAGTAAAAGAATGAACATTTAGTTACAAACTAGTCATTTCTATTATGCGTGTTTGCTTCACATCTCGCAATTTGTTGTTCTTTAAAATGTTAGATTAACGACTCAGCTGCGAAACTGTTACTATATATTTAAGAAAGCAAAATTTGGCTATACAGCCTACAATCTTTACGCATATTTTTTCTTTCACCCCTCCATAGAAAGTTATTGCCGTATCTACCAGTCACCGAATAGAAGCAAATACAGAAAAAGAATTCATACTGCCTTTTTAAGTATTAAATGAAACACAGAATAATGTATAAATAATTATACAGCTAAGCTAGTAAAGCACCACATAACAGTTTCGAAGGGCTAAATTGCTATTTCAACTTATCCGAATGCAATTTACATTTTCCCTTCCTAATGTTTCGAAGAGATAGAATATGCTCTGAACTGCAGGGATAAAATCTGTCAAAATATCGACGAGACACACATGTCTACAGCGAAGACGAGACAGAACATGTACCAGACATCGTAAATGGCCTGTTGCGTTAAGCTTTTAGAGTATCACTGATCAATGTTCTCATTCAGTAACTGCATGATCGGCGCCAGGATGATACACTGTTTGTATTTAATTCATCTATACTCAGCACTAAAGATATTTTGGGTGAAGCCCAATTTTTAAATACTATAGAGCAGCTTAGAAAGAGTTCGAAATGCTTAAAGGCAAATTTGGCTTTTAGAATAAGCTAACGAAATTTTCATTTCCCGTGGGTATGCATACTTTTCGGACTAGAAAAACAATATCTGTAAATTTGGATATAGTGTGATGTGTTTTAATTCAAAATTTCAGTTCTTTTTCTATTTCAAATTTTAAACAATAACATTCTTCGTATTTTTAAAGCGCTAAATATTCTATCATTTTAACTGCTAACTGAAAAGAAATTTATTCAGTTTCAAATAATTTTGAGAGCCAGTGTGGCTGAAGTTATTTACCCCACTTAAGGAAAGCTTTCTTGATTAGAAGTGGAAAACTTACATGCTAAATGACATAATTAATATTTAGCTAAGTTTTTAATTAAAGGCAAGGCAAAAACCAAAAATTGAATTGTATTTAAAGATTGTTTCTGCAGAATGATGCTGTACATTTAATTCTTTCCTGAACACGAATTTGCGTATTTTAGCTTCTTTTTTAAGAAAAATACACGTTGCTCCAAGAATCATCTTTCATTATCTGTATTCTTAAAACATTATTTTATGCTTTTCAGTCCTTCTCTTCAACCTATTTTACTTTATTTTTCCTCTATTAGAAATGAAATTATAAATCTTAATTTCTAAAAATGTTAAAATTAGGACCTTATGGTTTCTCGGTAATTACTGTTCGCTCTGTTTATACGAAATACTTAAAAGTCGTAATTAATACATTTTTTTTTTGCACCAAGGTAGAGGAATTTATTCCTCATATTTAATTTCAGCTTTTATATATGAAAGAATTTATCTAAATTAAAAAAATAAATAAATAAAAGTTGTATTTAGAGCTCACAAATAATCAAAGAGCAGCTTTCCACAGAATAGTTCAAAATGCAACACTACAAAGTTTCAAGCTGATGAGCCAACGTATTTAAAAAGTAATGCTTAGTTAAAAACCATGAAAACAAAGATATTCCCGTCATGTAGTATCGCGATATTATTAAGTTTAACACATGTTTTATTAAGTTGCATTGCATAGAACTTACATTTCTTAAACTGGTAACAGCTAAATGTAATGCTGAATGAAGATTCAGATCTGAGAGAAATTTATGTTTTGTCTTTATGCTTGTATTTCTACGGTAGTGGACACGAAGTTCATGCGTAGCGAAAGAAATATCACCCGCTTTTTGGATGTTCAAAATAAGGTATAAAATGAAACATGCAAGGGAAATCAATGATTTTTGCAAATACAGACGACAGTTTTAATACAGCTCTCGGATTGCTATAGTACAGCATTTGTTAGTGCAAGAGATAAAGGCAGCAGGCCTTTTACACTGATATGATAGTGATATCGTGATACACTGATATGATAGTGATACTATATTTTATACTGATGCGACACTGATAATTAATTGTAAAGATAGTGTCGATTGTTAATAATTAAGGCATTAAGATTAAGAAACTAACATCTTATAATTATTAAGAGACTAAGATTCATCATTTGAATGGCGGCTTCCACGCAACGCTTCCATCCTTATTTGTAAGAGAAATGCAGTTAGTTATACTTTCCCTATGGCATCGCCTAAAAATCAAATTTGGCGTAGTTTGGTTTATTTGATTATGGCAAAACACTCGAGCGCTAACTGCCTAAGGGGAGGGGTGCTTTTGTGGAGGACGTTCCAAGGGAAACTCCCTAGTATACACCTTACACACGGGGAAAAACACGAAAGCGCCCACCCAACCAGCTCATTCCATCCCCGGGCCGAAATACCTGTGTCTAGCGACTGCTAGTGGGCCCTTAAAAATTAATAGTGTTTAAAATCATAGTTTAGTGATTAAGAACACTGGTAGACAGATAAGAGTGAAAGTCTGCCTATATACACATGTATGGAAGTCGAATGAGTCTCACGTTCATATACCTAGAAACGCGAAGAATTTTTCCACGCAAAATAATTGCCATATTAAGATGAATTTATCTATAAAGGATATTTGAATGTTAAAATGACTAGTAAACCTAATACATAAAGCTACGATTTCCCAGATTGCGAAACTGGGACCTTTAAGCGAAAACTGCTTCATATGCTTAATATTGACTTTTGGGAAATTACAGAAAAATCATGGATAATCAGAGCTGGTATCAATGGTATCAGCGCAAAACTTCAACAATACAAATAATGCATAATATGTATTGTTTAAACAATGATCTATCTTCTCACTTTTGATAGGAATTACATAAAGACAGCTTCTTCAAAAGGCACCCATCCAAAATGAAGCTTGGATGGTAACAGTTGAATTTTAGTATGGCAAAAATATCTCCGAATATTGATTATACTTGATGATAACATCGCTGTAAAATCTTATCTACTGTATGACCCGTCGCAACTGGTTAGTGGACTGTAAGGCTGATTTGCAATTATACTTTAAGTAGAACGCAAGAAACCTCAGATTCATAATCTTGACCGAATCTATTTTCGAAATCTGGAAGAAATCGCTCCGAAGTCTGGGTTTTCAGACATCACATTGGCTGAGGAACGACGACTCAAGAATACAGCAGCCTTCTTGCTTTAAACGTGCATCTCAAAAGAGCCTCTGCATCGTTGGAACTCCAGTAACCCTTGAAGCTCCAAGCCGCATGCTTAAAACCTTAAGGGGACGGTGGACTTTAAAAATTAGTTTTTTAAGCTTTTGTGTTTTCAACAGGAAATTTTATACATATACGTATTATAACATCAGTTTATAAAATATATGTTCAAAATTTCAATTTACTTTAAAATAAATCTTTTTAAAACAAATAATTAATTATTTTAATTAAAGATTTAAAATGCTCCTTGCGCGCTAATTTTCAATATTTTTTCCTAATTTTTCCTTTAAGTTAGCTATAAAGACTTGATAAAAGTTTTTGTGCATCCGTTATTGAATATGATGGATCAGGAACTTTAAAAAGGATTTTTGTGAACTTAAACCCAGTTTTTGGAAAAATATCACCTTTTGTTAAACATTATCACAAGTTTAAACTTCTTAATAAACTCATATCTAAAAATGCATACACAGATCTATTGTAACATGTAACAAGATAGATTCTTCCAAATATCATTCATTTTTAACTAAAAATGAGACGCAAAAAAAGTATTTTTAAGACATACGAAGTGTGTGTGTGTGTGTGTGATTATGGCAAAGCCTCGAGGGCTATCTGCCTAAGGGAAGGGATGCCATCGTGGAGGACTTTCTAGGGGAAACTGGCTCGTATGCACGTTACACATGGGGAAAACCACGAAAACGCCCATGCAGCCAGCCCGTTCGCGGGATTCGAACCTCGGACCGAACTACCAGTGTTCAGCGACTTTACCGCTCGGCCGCTGGTAGGCCCATACGAAATGCGAAAAAAATTGTTTTGAGAAAACCGAGTTTAAAGTTTTTCTTCAATTTTACCTTGAAGGTAACACATGGTCATGAGAAACAGCAAATTAACTTTAAATATGAATATGTAGACACTAGATAACACTTTCGTATCATTTAACTATTTTTAATCTCCTAATATTAAACATGAGAAAAATAAACATATCGCAAATTGGTATATCATTCGAAGTTAGAGGTAGGAATAATTTATGCACTATATCCAATGAAACTTTTAAAATTCACTCGCATCATATGTTTTATCTTTATTTGTTAAGTTTACATTATCTTTTAATGCTTTAGAATATTTTTACTCTTTCTGTTTTTTCCAAGCAGGTAAACTTTTCTTTTTGCTTTCGTTCAAGCGACGGTGATCACGCATTTTTTGCAACGAGTAGGGAAAACGAGTTTGTTTCCTCCTCCTCTACGTGTATAACATTCACATAACTGCCCACCAGCGGCCGAGCGGTAAAGTCGCTGAACACTGGTAGTTCGGTCCGAGGTTCGAATCCCGCGAACGGGCTGGCTGCATGGGTGTTTTCGTGGTTTTCCCCATGTGTAACGTGTATACGAGCCAGTTTTCCTTAGAAAGTCCTCCACGAAAGGCATCCCTCCTCTTACGCAGATAGCCCTAGTGTGCTTTGCCATAATTAAATACACACCATACACATTCACATAACTAAAGTTAAATTCATTAATAGTTGTCAATACTGATATTTTAGCCTTTGCTTAGAAATAAACACTTCTTTTGGGCAAATATATAATTATTACATTAGTAAATAACTGTTGAAATACATTTTTTACATCTACTCCAAAATTTAAAGGGCAAAGTTTATGTTGTTTACACATTTTAAATACTTGTAACTTCTTTAAAAATTAGAATATTTGAACTCGGTTTTTTGCATACGATGTAAGTTTCGCATATGGAATATTATGAGATTAAAAAAACAAATTCAATATTTTGGCTGATTTTTAGCTATTTTAAAGTCTACCGTCCGCATTAACTAATTCGCGTTTGCGCCACTCCTGAATGACTAGAAATGCATTTGCATAACAACAAACACTGAATAAGTCTACCTTGTATACCGACTAAAACATTGATTTTCGAAAAATTTGCCGTGTATCAGGAAAATAATACATCATTTGATGCCATAGTTCTTATAACGCAGAGATTTGAACAAAACGAAAGCGAGCATGAATATCATCCATGTTCTGTAAAGTCCTTTGCTATCAACAACACTAAGACTTTCTAGGTCAAAGTTGGTAAGCATTTTCTTCCTTCACTATCCTGAAGTGACAGAGCCACTATATTGAGTAAGTGTGCTTAATAATTCAGCGAATGTATTAGCCTCTTCACACCCGAAGTTAAAATATTTAATTTAAAAATAATTCGTGAAGTTTATATGCTTGTTTTCTGTCTATAGATGGGAAAAAATAGAATTTTTTTAGTACATGTATATTTGGGGACCAAAAAATTTAGGTACACATATGTGTACCTTGGTTTTCAAATAAGTAAATAATCTCATATTTTGGCACTTATAAATTTTAATATTTAAAGCCGCCATTAGTTTAAAACATAAAATAAAACATGAACACAATATAATTTTACAATAACATCCTAATGTATGATTGTTTTAATAATTTTAAGTAACTTTAACTAATATTTTATCTTTATCATCACATTAATTTGCATGAAACTTTTCAAAATAATTGTTTTTAATACACATAAATACATTTTGCATTTGATACAAAATATTCTTGTTCTTTATTATGTGCACTCTGTTCTACGTTTAGATGCATTTTTGTTATCCATGAGTCTTGGTAAGTGATTTACACCATCCGAACTCATGTTCTTTACTGGTTGAGAAATTACTTTCCTCTGCATTCTTAGGGTATTCTTCCTCACCTGAACTTGAAGGGAGTTTTAACTCTCTCTATTAGTTATTATATTTCCTTCATATCTGCGCAATGCTGATACATCTAGCATGCAATTTTCCATGAGGAATTTAGTACTCGTAAGATTGTTTCGCTTGTAATAGCGGACATGCATCGCCCAACACTTTGCTACCACCAAATCCACAAAATGGGAGAAGATTCGAACTGGCCATACTTTTTTGTCATTTCAGTACACCGATAGTACGTGAAAGGAATCATATACTCTTCCAAAGAAATGTTTTGCGGTCAAGGCTAAATAAGGCATTTTTTCTTGATGAGATTTAAAAAGGTTCGTACTTTCGAAAGTTTATGATCATTTTCATGGAATGCTAAATTAGCTGCAAAATGAAAATTTTGGGGCAGAGTGAATGCTCTGTCTCTTGCCATTGTTTCATGAAAACATCTTATTGATAGGTTTCTTGACTAATATAATTCTGCTTGAGGGAATTTTAGCATACCCATCCAAGTATTGAGATCAACAAGTCGCATTATTTCATTTGCGTTCGTGTTTACAGATTTATATTTCTGATTAACAGACTACAAATTAGTTTGGGCAGCTCCTTCTTCAAAACAGTCCACGCTCACGTATTCAAAACACGAAACCAAGGGTGAAAAATGCTCTGGAGCATTCTCAAATCATCCTGTGTGTGTGTGTATGTGTGATTATGGCAAAGCCTCGAGGGCTATCTGCCTAAGGGGAGGGATGCCTTCGTGGAGGACTTTCTAAGGGAAACTGGCTCGTATACACGTTACACATGGGGAAATCCACGAAAACGCCCATGCAGTCAGCCCGTTTGCGGGATTCGAACCTCGGACCGAACTACCAGTGTTCAGCGACTTTACCGCTCGGCCGCTGGTGGGCCTCAAATCATCCTGCAAACATGTTAACTTGAGTTACTATCAGTTACAACTAATAACATGAAATAA
This sequence comes from Stegodyphus dumicola, assembly GCF_044657685.1. Classification (NCBI taxonomy): domain Eukaryota; kingdom Metazoa; phylum Arthropoda; class Arachnida; order Araneae; family Eresidae; genus Stegodyphus; species Stegodyphus dumicola. The sequence goes on along the minus strand of NC_140774.1, from coordinate 89,119,999 downwards.
CAAAGAAATTACAAACAATAAATTACATTAAAATATAAAATCAGGCCAGTAATAGCTATGCATTGTCTTTATTTTAATGGGTCAAAGAATATGAAGAGTAGAAGTCCAATATTATGAATATTATATTTTAATTCAAAAATAAAGCGAGAAAAGGGTAAAAGAACCCTGTAAAATACAAATAATTTAAGATTACAGTTACATACTAGATGTATATAATCAGTTATGCCATCAGTGAGCTGTTTCTAAAACAAACTTCAGAAACAGTAACTGAAATTACGTAATATTAAAAAAACGTATGACAGTAACCAACTGAGCCTAATTTCCTTAACGGGACTGACGTCCACATATGTGGACCTATACACATTTCAATGCATTGCCACAAAAAATAACTTTGTCGAACAAACAACAACGTTAAACAAAAGCTCTAACCTAAATAGCTCTAAATATTCACTTTAAACATTAATTAAATTATTAATTAATTAATTATTACTTACGTTTTCGAAGACTTTTCGACGGCGCCATTTTTGCAAAACAATCCGCTTGTAGCTCTGATTTCTTCAAAAGTATGCATCTGCGCTGCCATCCATTGGTAACAATGGAAAGATGAAACATCCCCGTAAGCGGTAATCGAGTTGCAATTGAGTAAAAGTGTACTGGAATATTTCTAGCATTGCAAAATTGAAGGTCCACATATGTGGACCTGTGGAGTAAAGAGGATAAGTAGTGTTTCAAGAGGCGTAGCTAAAGGTATCTTTAGTGAGTCAACAAAACTTGTACCAATCATTTCCAAGAAGAATATTGGCCTCTAAAAGAAAACCCACACCCTATTTACTTCTAGATACAGGTGTTTCAATTTCGCAGTCCAATTCTTATACTTCCATTACAAACTGAAAATTAAAGTTCGGAATTTCTCAAGGAGCAACTACAAGTAAACGTCCTCTAAAAATTGCAGAAAGACAGTAACTGTTTATTCCAAAACACTATCATACGACATCACTTACCCTACACAATGTGGCATCTTCGTTTTGAAGTGTAGAGTCATTTAATTTACAATAGGTGCCTTTCGATCATTTATTGAAAAATAATAACGAACATGATTTCAAATATTAAACACACACGCAGGCACAGTGCCGGATCAATCTATACATCTTACCATATCATCGTTCCGTTTTGTTTTCTAACTGTATTTTCAATTCGTCGCGGGAAAAGCCAACATCAGTTTATCCCTTTAGGGAATTTTAGTTGGAACACCCTACACAGATTGTAAACTGTAAATATCTGTTTTACTAGTTATGTTTATCTCGTTACGACTGTCTTGCATTTCTAAAATTGGAAAATACAAAAATTGTATCTATGGGGAGAGCTTAGAGTGTCTAATAAACGTATTATTAAAACAACATATTATCTGTTAATTCTAAGTTAAGTAAAATTTCTCATGAAAAATTAACACTATATTATATTTAAGACACAATAATACGCCGAATAAATACTAATTCAGAAGTCAAACAACAAAAATCAGCGTTATATTTACAAAATTTTCACAGTGAAAATTTTGTAAATGTAACGCTGATTTTTGTTGTTTGACTTATGAATTAGTACTATATTATATATTACTTTGTTTACCATAAACAGGAAATACCTTTTCTTAAATTCCTCAAAATACTGTCAGGAAGTACTCATTTGTGCCTTCCTTGCACTGAAACCAGCTCTCTTTTGACGAATCCCTGGTTCGGAAAGGTCAATAGTTTGGTTTATTTAACGGCAAGGCATAAAAATGAAGGGATATCTTTGGGGAGGACTTTCTAAAGGAAACTGTACGTACTGTATTCGTATATACGATACGCATAAGGAAAATCACGAAAACGCCAATGTAGTCAGCCCGTTCGCGGTGATTCGAACCCCAGACCGAATTAGCATTGTAAAATTGGCCTTTGAATTTGGAGGTTTACGATTTTGAAGAAATAAAGCGCTATGATAAACTTAATCATTTTCTGCTTAATTTATTTGATATTTTCATGCACTTTGAATTTTAGAGATCTGCATATTTATTCCATATACCTAAAATTGACTTCACAGAAATTTCCTGAATCCTGATGAATGAGGGCTGGGTATTCTGTTTTGATACCTGAAAATTTCATTTGTTTACATATTTTAAGAATATGCGATAATTATTCAGTCTGAAATACTTCGAAAGATCAAAACTCGGTTTAAGGAAATAAAACAAATGAATAGTAAGAACAGAATTCTTTTTAATTACCGACGTTCAAAGTTAAAAGAAATACTACATGTCGGGGTAGTGATGTTGAGGAGTGATTAATCATGACAGACAGCAATAAAATTTGAAACATTTAAGTTTCTTAGTCAACGTAGCAGGCATGGAACTTAAAACAAATTACAATGATTAAAAAAGGTGAATAATTCAGCTATTTTGTTATTATATGAATGACCAAAGCAAGACGTTTGATATTATGAAGTAGCAAGGGGATGGCAATTGATTTGCCAGAGCACTTTTATGAAATACACAGATTTTCAAGGCGAGTGCTTCTTATGGCACTATCAAAATCAGAGACTTAGAAGACGAAATTGACCTTTTTACTTCCTTGTACGAAATAAAAAGGAAGTATTGTAATCGCAAAAAGTTTCAGGCAGCCTATTTCAACGAAAATATCCATTTTGACCGCTATCGAATGCAATTTAACGATGTTTTTGCGTGATATCTGTACGCAAGGACAGAATAAAATACTCTTTTCCTTCAAAAAAATTATAAAACTTCTTTAAAATTCATTCTGAAGAGAATTTTTCGTGCCGTCTGAACGAACGTATGTACGTACGTATCTCGCATAACTCAAAAACGAGTAGCCTCAGAACGTTGAAATTTTGTATATAGGACTGCTATAACATGTAGATGTGCACCTCGTATTTTGGTTGCAATCGGCCGCACCAAACATATATAAATATATTTATATATATATCCACTCTGTTACCCGGCTCAGCGATCTCGGTTTCTTTACTCTTATATGTTGGTAAATTGTACATTTTTTGCTTTAAAAATGATTGAATTATGTTGTTTTTATCTTCCGGTTAAGGAATTTATGCCTTTAGTAAATCTGTGTGCAATATTTTTAGAATTATCAGCAATTTTAAAGTTGTTTAATTGCCACTAAGCCTTTTTTAATGGCGGCCATTGATGTTTACACTTGAAACAGGAGACTAGTGGATTTGTTGCCAATCTAGAGAAACTTAGCTTCGCATTAACAAAGATAACGCCTTCATTTATTATTTAAATCATGCTTAATCCTTTCTGGAATTTTTTCGAGGAAATAAGTGCTTAAGATTTACTTCGTAATTTTTAATATAGATATTTTGAGTTTTTATGTATTTTTGCCTTCTCGCGAAGTGAGAACTGAATTAATTAAATGAGAAATACTCAATCGTCTGTGAAAAACTGTTTCGTTTTTGTTTTGTTTGCTTAATTTCTTTTATACATCATTCTAGCTTTATTATAGTATTTGAATAGAACATGTGGCAACGATTAGATAATCCTATTCTTTAAATGATATAAATTTTGTGCATTATGAGTTAAAATATGAACGAAATATATAAGTTAACTGTTATATAATTATTGGAATATATAACAGTTAACTTAGTTTCCGTTATAAAATTATTATACAAGTTATCTGTTATATAATTATTAATACTGTTAAGTGAATCTAGCGCCAGAGTGTCGCTATGGTAATCAAATACTAGAGTGAATTTTAAAGAATGCATTTATTCTATTGTGGTTTATGCGCTGTCGGCGAAGTAGATTTAATTAAATCCAATAAGTTTAAATGAAATGCAAGAAAAAATGCGTATAATTTAATATTCCAATACAAGGAAGTCATGTGGTGTACACATCAGATTTTTCCTTTTTAGACACCACAGTCTGGATAACGCATTCCGCTTATCGGATATGCTGAATGCCTGTATGGTTTTGCTTTATTTGATTATGGCGAAATATTCGAGGGTTCCCACCGTAAGAGGAGGGATACCCTCGTGGAGGACATTCTAAGGGATCTGGTTCGTACACTTGTTACACATAGGGAAAAAAAAAAAAAAAAAAAAAAAAAACAGCCTTATATTTTCCCGAAGCCTTTCTTCGCACTTCCCTTTAGTGCATATAAATATATCTTATGATAAGAATTCCAAATAATTTACTTAAGTTCATAAATCACTTGCATTATATTCGTTGAGTATACTAATATATTTTCATCCTTTCAACGTTTATTTTAATTACATTCTAAAATTTAGCTTAACTATCAGCGAATGGCAATAATATCGGGGGAAAGGGAAGAAGAAAAATCTATTTTATTACTTCCTGGTTCAATAATCTCCAAACATAGATTCACAAAGACTTAACTCCTTGTACGAGTCTTTTCAAGACATTCCCGCTTTAACAGATTTATTCTAAAGCATTTGAACAATTAAGCTCGTGAAATCGATTAAACGTGTCAAACCCATGTTCACAAAAGGTCATTCCACAGGAAATTCTCATTAGAAAGTTAAACTTCTAACCTGAATTTTTGAAAACTCACGATTTCTATCTCCTCTTAAAGGTGCTTTCGAATTTCGACCATAAAGGCCTGCAATGAAATTCGCATGAAAGCTAAGTAATAATAAAAATCTACACTAAAATGTAGTTCAGCTGAAATAAGCATGGCGCAATAATTTCCAGTAACATTTATTTTGGATAAGCTATTGTGAATAATTTATAGAATTAAAAGCGGAATTGAACGAACTGTTATAATACTCAGTATTTGAAAACACTGGAAAATATAAAAATGTTTAATTCAACTGTTCTTTGAAGCTGAGGTTGGCAATGATTTTGAATGCAGTTTAAAATGGAATCTTCGGTTTGAAGATTTTTACTTTGAAAATGGGTAAAATATTATTTTTATATATTTAAAACTGTGAATTTTAAGATTCCAACAATACAGTCGATAGTATGTTATAAGCCTTATTTATTATGATCTGTATTCTATGAAGTGTTTTAATATTAGTTTTAAGGTGTTATGAGATGAATGAGCTTTCAGACATGAGCTGCTTACTTCAGTTATTATTTTATTGTTACTTTGTTACTTCAGTTATTATTTCCAGTGTCAACAGTGACATCAGCATCTTGGCACGTGTTCGTTTATTCGTTGGAGAATCGGGAGCCTAGTAAAATCTAATACGCTTTAAATTAGATAAACGTCAATCGACTCAACGATATTTCGAAAATTCACAGAACTATAATGATAGCAAACAAAAGCTATAATCTATATTGTTAGTAAACGAAGATATACTACATATTCCCTTAATATGCGTATAAAAATTGTTTTCTCTTTCTGGATGCCTATAATAAACAAATGTATTTATAACCAAAAGCAAAGACACTTATCTCGCACTCAGATGTAAGCGACTGGAAAAGGATATTTGCCAAAATAATAAATGTATTTTAATTTAAAGTCTACAGTATTCTGATGAAGTACAGCAAAAATGTTTCAAGCTATTATATCAATCAGGAAGAGAAATTTATTACACGTACTTTGTAGCCTTGTAAAAGCATAGTTTATTTTGTCTCCATCAAATATATTAAATACCCAGCCGTGTACTTCTCCTCCATTAGCTTAATTTGCTGGCCTCATGATCCAATAAAACAAGTGACCACTGGGTTTCCTCCTAGCTATTCATTTACATTAGCGTCTCCTTGTGTTTTTGTGCAGTAGTGTAAAGCTTGTTTATATTTGCAGAGACCTAAATAATTCGTTATCTACATACTTCAGTACATATTTTTTAGATAATACTGATGCTAATTCGTTGCAATGTTTTCTGCTGCGGGGACCAAAGATACTAATTCCCTTTGGAAATTCCTTTTTTTCTCTAAAATACGTGCTATTTTTATGCACACAAAATTGGTCAATATCTACGCTGTCCACCTGAAAAGTTTTAAGAGTTTGTTTTTGGATATGATCTCCTTGTACGTCGATGGACTTTTTTTATCATTTATTGAGCAACTCTTTGCCCCAAATTCGAAGGTTTATATTCCATAACAGCTATTTTCCCGGTCTAACCCTCATTAAATATCATACTTCGAAGGCGAGAAAACAGAAAATTCGGAAAACAGAAAATCATCCTTTTAAACTAAACTTGGCTAGAAGAGGAGGTGGTGGCTAAGCTCTCTACGCCCACATTTCTTTACTGCTACTTTTAAATACAGAGCATTATCACACAAGATGAACTCAGTGGTTCAGTATTTTACTCTATCTCGCTTTAATTTTATTGCAAAATTTATGCAAAATTCTTTCATAATATTCCCTATTAATGATTGTGTTTTTATTTAAATAAAATTCTATCAGAAAGGTACTTTGCCGACCCCAAGAATAGTCGCTGCTGTCTCTTTTGTTGATTGCTCACATTTCCTTTTCTTCACGGCTCTTCAGTCGGTTTCTCCATTACATTGATACCACCTTTGACACAGAACCAGAGTAAAGAATCATTTTTCATCACCATTTACGATCAAAGATTTCTATGATTTGCATTTTAAAGCTGTAACAACTGCTCAGCAACATTTTTTAAATCCTGAAAAAGTATCCATCTTACAGAGACCTTTATTTATATTAAGATATTCATGTATAATAAGCAAAACTGATATTTTATATAGATCCTGTCATCCTGCAGTGCCCTCTATTTTAAGTTTCCTGTCACTCAATATTTCTTCCTGGACAAGAGCAAACGAACAATATTTTTGATTACTTCTAATAGCCGATCTTGATAAAAAATATCACCTACAGATTTTTGGCTCGTGTGAAATTATTTTACACATTGTCACTAGGAAAGAAAACAAAGTACTATGTTTGTTTGTATTGTCACTGGAAGTAGAAAGGAAACAAATCAGAATACACATCATTCAAGTGTTGCTTACGTCTCCGAGATTAAGACTTTCAGTCAAAAATTTAACCCTTAGCGCTCAGCACGTTTTTGTACCACCGCATACCAGCAACTCCGGCACATTTTCGCAGCGGAATTCAGCATTCAGAATATCTGCATAAATCTCTTTCTTGTAAATATTTTACAAAAGAAAGGCATGTGACTATTCTCCTTAACTGACCAATAATCCTGCATATTCGCCAGAGGTATCGTACCCATATTGATAATAACTCCAATAAAAGCCCAAAACTCATCCTCTTTCACCGCACGTCACGTTTTCCAAATATAATTACTAGATATTTCTTTATTCTTTAGAACATTTTCTGCATAGTTGTTGGTTTCTTTTATAATTTCATTTACTAGTTCGTTTGGGAAAAATAATTAGAAATATTGTGTCGGCTGTAATTTTGTGGTTATTTATTATCAGAGAGGACTCTGATCAAGCACATGAAATCACCATGGTCAAGAGGAACCTACCTTTAGCCAAACCCCTGGGCATCTCACAGACGATAATTCGACTTTGCCAGCTCTATCCTAATCTATACAACCAAATTTGCAAACCTACTTTCGGCCGACGATATTTGAAGTTATCCACATCGCAAAGACACTAACTTCAAACTGAGTTAATCGCACTTGCCATCATATAATATCTACCAATATCTCCCATATCTAATATGCCATTCCTGTATAATATGGCCTTTCAACTCATATTTTTTCCAGGAATTTATTTTTCACGCTTCTACATTTTCGCAGTAAATCTTCCTTATAATCGGTAATCTTTCTTATAGTGTTCCGGTTTGAATAGAAGGCTATAAAAAAAGAACTATAGTTCATTTCCATGTAAAGTCTAAATGAATTTTTCGAACCAGCACACATGCAACGAAATATTTGAGTATGTACTTGCATTTAATGCTTGATAAAAATGCATTGAGATTATTTACATTTAGTACCCAAAAGTTAAAATTTTAAATGTTATTGAAAACTGCTCAATATTGCACTCTGTTACACAAATTTGAAGTCTATGGCACATGTTACTTAATATCTTTAATCAACTGAATGTAGCACTGGAAATTATGTAGAATAATGGTACAGTCAAGTACTTAATTCAGAGATTTTCCTGATTAGCCATCTTTGAATCGGAATAACACAATACTTTTGCGTTGATCTCTTTAGTAAGTAGGTTCGAAATCAAGTTTAAATTAATAACTTTCCTCTTTTCAACAACACTTAGCTGAGGTTTAAGTATAACTAAAGTATTATGTGTTATTTATATGCATTATAAAGTTCGTTTTCCGAAAATTTATTTTGTATTGATGAAATTCAATAAAAGTAAAATTTTAAACATATGGAACAATTAAGAACATAGAAATAGTTATGCATTCTACTCTGAAGATTGTTTTTCCTTTCTGTCTTAAGATAAATTATATTTTAAAGCAGCTGTTAATGTAGTTGCACTTTAAAAATTAAAATACAACTACATTTAATTTATTAAAGTCATTTAATGGATAATTAAGGAAGCAAAGTTTTGTAATAATAAATGCACACGAAAACGAATGCTACATTTAAAATCGTTTATTAGATCAAGAGCGAATTCAAGCGAAGAATTTATTCGCAAATAATAAATATTCTTGCACTTTAGTTGAAAAGGAAATAAATACCTTTCTCGTTCACAAATTGTTGACACGGCAACCGTAGATGTGTAATTTTAGTAGCCCAAATGACGTCATTTCCGCAAAAGTCTTGTTTTACAAATTTAGGTGTGGTGTGTTGGTGTATTTAATTATGGCAAAGCACACTAGGGCTATCTGCCTAAGGGGAGGGATGCCTTTCGTGGAGGACTTTCTAAGGGAAACTGGCTCGTATACACGTTACACATGGGGAAAACCACGAAAACGCCCATGCAGCCAGCCCGTTCGCGGGATTCGAACCTCGGACCGAACTACCAGTGTTCAGCGTCTTTACCGCTCGGCCGCTGGTGGGCTTACAAATTTAGAGACTACATTTTTAAACTCACGGAAATTTGGCAAAGATTCAAAATTAAGATTAACTTGCACAATTTTTATATACTAAGTCATGAATGTGTTTTGGCAGATCGGTTTGGAAACAAAAAAACTTTTCAACCGTTTAATACTTATTTAAATGTTCCCTTTAAGGAAGGTTTCATTACAAGCTTTGTAAACAGATGCTAAGCATGTATTTAAAAGTACAAAGTTTCTAAAAATAAAGTACAAAAATTTTTGGAGTTTCAGAACTGGTAGCTTAGTTTTTAATATAAGTATAGTACTTAAGTTTTAGATAGTCCACATAGACCGATATTTCCACTGAGTAAAATATCCAATACACTTTAAAAAAGCAAATAAAACTTTACACGTCTACTTACTTATGACCAAAATTTTCAGAAATTTTCAAGAATAAATTCAGAAGTATTTTCAACTAAAATGCAGTATTTTTCGACTAAATTTGAGGAATAATCATCAAAGTTTCTAGTTTTCGCGATTGTTATTAAATAACATTTGTTATTAGTTTGTAATTCACTTCATTAAATATCAAGGAAGAATATTTCTGTCGATGTTCTCGCCGAAAGTAAAAAATTGTGTGCATTGAATTTATTAAAACTTTCATAAATATTCTATTAATTGAAATTATTGCTCTTTGAACACAGTATAAAAATGAGTTTTCGTATTTATAGAACATTCCAATATGCAATGTTGAAACAGTTTTCACAAAACATTCTATCTCGTTTTTGAAGTATGGCTCGTTTGTATGCCTAGAATATTGAGGAAAAAATTATACAATTTTTCAAAATCGTTTTTGAATATATTGTACTGTTTCTATTATATTATTGGATACAGGTTTATTCACATTCAAATATCTCATATAGACTATTTTTAAAAGATTTTAAGCTATTTAAATTCCTAATACATTTCAAATGTGTTGGAATTTATTCCCGTAATAATAAACCGTAATAAGCGGGTGCAGTTGGTTGTTAACTCATTAATTTTCCTACCTAGCAAACGCCATTTATGTTATTAGAATGATGAATATTTTAACAACCAGAAAAGACTAGTTACATTTTTTAGACTATGTTATAATAATTAAACATGGAGATACATAAACTATTACATCGTGTATGTAACATATTCACATTTTAACTATATATATTTCATCAGTATTGCTTAGAGAAGAAAGACGTCTAAACTGAAAATTTGAAAATAAAACAATTTTAAATTAGACAAGAAGCTTATTTCAGAAAGGACTGTCAATATAAGCTTTATCATTATGATTTAATAAGACTAATCATTAAAAACCCTTTTATTGTTGGAATGGTGAATCTAAGTTGGTTGGTTAAATGATTACAGTCAGTACGTCAGGGCTATCTGTCTGAGATGGTATGCCTTGGTGCGAAAAGAAAAGTTAATTGTACAAAATGTAACAAACATTAGAAAAACCTAATGTAACCAGCCTGATTGATAAGAATGATTTCTTGGAAGATTGAGACTACTGTTCAAGTGTCTTATCTACTCGATATCATGCTTATGTAATAAGAAATGAGACTAGAAAACTCAAAAACGCATCCAAAATGCATTTATTCATATTACTTTGCATTTTTTAACACATAACTTCATTGTTCAACACCACCAGTACATTCTAATGGTCTAAGCAGCATTTATGATAAATAATAGTTGTTAAGTTAGAATACAGCGCCACCTATTGGATAAGTAGAGAAACTCTCACTTGGCCATCTGGATTCGGCTAAGCAACATGCCAGAGCATGTATTGGATCTGAATAGTTAATTACTGTAAATAAATTAGTTAGTTCTTTTGCTATACAGTCCACTTATTAGTTTAGAATCACAGTACATGGTCAGCAGAGCCGGAGAAGTGAACAAAATGCTGGCAGATAGAAACAAAACTTCGTTAAAAGCGAAACTAACTAGGTTAGAAAATGTAGTGAAGGAATATGATGATAGTTCGAATAAGAATGAAATTCAAATAAAGTATAGATTGCTGCAAAGCATTCAAATGGATATTAGAAACTTGAGGATTAGATATTTTGAAAGCGTTGATGAAAAAGATGTCACAGACATCGATGAAGAAATCGCCGAAATGGAAGAAAGAACGGAAGTTCTAGAGGTAAGAATTATGGAAATTCTATCATCTATAGCACATTCTGAAAATGAAAATTATTGTAGTAAATTTGATCCTAAAGTACAAATACGTTTGCCAGAATTACCAGTTCCTAAGTTTTCTGGTAAATATACCGAATGGAATAATTTTAAGATTCAATTCGAAAGCATCATAGCGAATAACACGCAATTAACAGAAGTTCAGAAACTCTACTATTTAAAGGCTGCATTAACTGATGAAGCAAAAAATCTTGAAACTGTTGATGATACTTTTAGTTCTCTATTTAAAGCTCTTCAAGATAGGTATGAAAATAAAAGAATATTAATTGAGACGCATATAAAGTCAATAATGGATTTACGTACTTTAACATTCGAATCGTCTAAAGGAATAAGATATGTAATAGATAATGTTACTAAAAACGTTAGGGCTTTGAATGTTTTAAAATATGAGAAAAATAATTTATCGGATATTCTGTTATTAAATATCGTACTTCAGAAACTAGATTTCGAAACGCGCAAACAATTTGAACTAAGCATTAATGCTACGGAAGTTCCTACGTTTGATGAATTAATTTCGTTTTTAGAGAAAAGATGTCAGTTATTGGATAACATTAACCGTAGTATTAATAAAATGAAATATCCGTTAGAAAAAAGTTCGAAATCAAAGGCTCTGATGGTTAAAACCGATAGTGTTTCGATTTGTGTTATATGCAAAAATAATAATCATCCACTGCATAAATGTGATTCATTTTTGAAATTAAATCCAAATCAAAGATATGAAATAGTTAAAACCCATAAATTGTGTCTAAACTGTCTCAGTAACGAGCATTTAATCGCAAAATGCAATTCTAAGTTCAGATGTTCGGAATGCCATAAAAAACACCATTCATTAATACATCGCCTGCTCAGAAATGGCGCCATTCAACATAAGTTAGACAAAACAAAAACGGAAGCAACGAGTGACGAAATTATAAACAAGAACGCAGATGTCTCTAATAAAAATCAATCAAGTTGTCTTTTGACACGCAGAAAAAACGTGTTATTGGCGACTGCAATAATATATATTTGCAATTCCGAAGGAAAAAGAATCCCAGTTCGCGCAATACTTGATAACGGCAGCATGAGTTGTTTCTTGTGTGAAGGAGTTAATTTGTTAAATATAAAGAAAGAAAGAATTTATGCATCTGTATCCGGAATTAATGAGAACGTTATAAATATTAATTATCAACTAGATGTACAGATTTCGAATAAGGATTTAACATATGTAAGATCCGTTAATTGCTTAGTTATTTCTAAAATAACCAATGTAACTCCATCAAGGTGTTTAGATGTGAAGTCATTAAATATTCCCATTGATATTGAATTAGCGGATCCGCAATTTGGAACACCTAACAAAATAGATATGTTACTAGGGGCCGAATTGTTCTTTGAGATTTTAAAAGAAGGAAAATTTCAATTAGAAAATCAACCGTTGATATTTCAAGAAACAGTTTTTGGATATATCGCGTCTGGTGCATGCAAGAGTGACTCAGAAGTAAATTATTGTGGTTTAGTTCTAAATAGTGAAGAAAGAGTTGAAGAAATTTTGCAAAGATTTTGGGAAATTGAATCCATTGAAAATATCGAGGATGCTTTGAGTGAAGAAGAAAAATACTGTGAAGAACATTTCAAGCGTACTCACTATAGACAAAATGATGGAAGATACGTAGTTCAGTTACCCATAAGGGAAGGTATAGAATTAGGAGAATCGAAAACGCTGGCTGAGAAAAGATTGCATCAAGTGTGGAATCGACTAGAAAGCGATTCGAAGATGAAAACATTATATAAGAATTTTATTAAAGAATATAAGGATCTAAATCACATGGAAGAAGTTCAAGAAAGTGAAACATCGACTTGCAGTTATCTTAGTCATCATGGAGTTTATCGGCCAGAGAAAGCCTCTACCAAGCTTCGCGTTGTGTTTAATGCATCCGCGGCTACTAGCAATGGAAAGTCACTGAACTCAATATTAATGAAAGGGCGAATACCTCAAGAAGATTTATTTTCTATTATTATTCGATTTCGAAAGTACAACTATGCATTAGGAGCTGATGTTCAGAAGATGTACAGACAAATACTTATTGAACCATCTCAACGAAACCTGCAGTTGATCTTGTGGAAGGAATCAGTTAGTAGTCCTGTGCAGACTTACCGTCTAAGGACTGTAACATACGGAACAGCAAGTGCACCATTCCTTGCAACAAGGGTCCTGAAGCAGTTAGCAATGGATGAAGTGACAGACTTTCCTCATGCCTCAAGAGCCATACTGAAGGACTGTTACGTGGACGACATTATTACTGGAGCTAATACCATGCAAGAAGCCAAGGAGTTGCAGACACAGTTAACCTGTCTTCTAGAACGTGGTGTAATGCAGTTACACAAATGGTGTTCAAACAATCCAGAACTATTGAAGAACAAAGAAAGTGCTACTCAGGATTACTCCTTTCAAGTTACGGATAAGCCTCAGATTACAAAAGCCTTAGGAATGTCATGGAATACGTCTACAGACTGTTTTTCTTACGATCTAAAGGTACCTGACTTTGAAGAAACAGGCACGAAAAGAGATGTCTTATCAACGATAGGTCGCCTGTTTGATCCGTTAGGTTTAATTGGACCTGTTACGACAAAAGCTAAAATATTTCTACAAAAACTTTGGCTTCTAAAATTAAATTGGAATACACCTCTTCCTAAAAATTACTCTGAAGAATGGAAGGCATTTCTGCATAGTCTCAAAATAGTCAACGATTATGGCATCCCTAGATTTGTTCTAACCAATGGATTACAACAAATAGAAATTATAGGATTCTGTGATGCTAGTCAGAAAGCCTATGGTGCTGCAATTTATGTGAAATGTATGTCATCTTCAAATGAATGTTCATCAAGACTTCTGTGCAGCAAGTCTCGTGTGTCACCTCTGAAGTCAATTACCATTCCTCGTTTGGAACTTTGTGGTGCAGTTCTGTTGGTAAAACTAATGAAAAGAATACTAGAGGCCATTCAGCTGCCTATAGTGAAGGTGTATTACTTCACTGATTCGTCAATAGTATTAGCATGGATTAAGAAGGAACCTTATCAACTAAAGACATTTGTTGCTAATAGAGTATCTGTTATTCGAAGCATGACTGCGGTTCATGAGTGGTACCATGTTAGCACTCACAATAATCCAGCTGATTTAATATCACGTGGAGCTGAACCTAAAGATCTTCTTCATAATGATTTATGGTGGTATGGACCAACTTTCTTGACTAAGGAAAGGTTTTTGAGTAATCCTTGTGAATTAATTTCATCTGATATGGATGATGTGGAATACGTCAAAGAACTCAAACTTAAGGATAGTGACTTAGTTAATCTAAATGTGAACTCTAATTCCCTTGTTTTAGATCATATTCTTAACATTAGTAATAACTATATTCGTATTATTCGTGTATTAAGTTTTGTTTGTAGATTTATATCCAATTGTAAGGGAAAACATTTAATAGGTTCTCTAACTGTTAAAGAATTGGATGACGCTGAGAAAATCATTATCAGGTATATACAGTTACAGCATTTTAGCAAGGATATTCTGTCTTTAAAAAATAAGAATAGTGTTTCTTCCAAAAGTAAGTTAAAATTTTTATGTCCATTTCTAGATAATGATTCTCTTCTGAGAGTAGGAGGCAGACTTGCCAATAGTAATCTTAATTACAACCAAAAGTTTCCTTATGTAATGCCAAAAGATCATGTATTTACTAGATTAATTTTTCAGTATTACCATGTTAAATATTTACATCTTGGTGCTCAAGCACTATTGCATCAGGTTCGTAGTAAATTTTGGATTATTAATGGTCGAGATGTAGCTCGAAAGGTTGTACATGAATGTGTAACATGTTTTAAGATTAAACCAATTGTATGTGAACAACTTATGGGAAATTTACCTAGTGAGAGAGTTAATCCAGGGTTTGTATTTAATACGTGTGGACTTGACTTTTCTGGTCCATTCCTCATCAAGTATAAAAATCAGAGAAAGGGTAATTATGCAAAGGTGTACGTTGCTATATTCATTTGTTTAGCTACTAAAGCAATACATTTAGAGGTAGTAACTGATTTAACCACAGATTCATTACTTGCTACTATTAAAAGATTTATTGCTAGACGTGGAAAATGTAATACCATAATGTCAGATAACGGTACTAATATGGTTGGTGCAAAATCAGAACTGAAAAAATTGCATAGTTTAGTCCTTAAATCTAAGTCTGATATAGTAGATTTCTTAACATCTGAAGGTATAAATTGGAAACTAATTCCACCTAGAGCACCAAATTTTGGTGGTTTATGGGAAGCAGGTATTAAGTCATTTAAATACCATCTTCAGCGTACAATCAGCAGTTATAAATTAACTTTAGAAGAATTTTGGACTGTTGTCACACAGATTGAAGGTATTCTCAATTCTCGTCCAATTTTACCCTTATCAACAGATGCAAATGACTTTGAAGCCTTAACGCCGGGTCATTTCTTAATTGGACGTTCCATTACTTCATATCCTGAACCAGATTTGTCTCATCTTACAGGTAATAGACTGTCTAAATGGCAAGTTATTACCAAGTTTATTCAAGTTATTTGGAAACGTTGGCAAACTGATTATTTAAATCGTCTACAACAACGCACCAAATAAATATAAATAATTATATAATAATTAAATATAATAATTATAATATATTAATAAAGAAAATTTAAAGGCAGGTATGTTAGTTGTGTTAAAGGAAGATAATCTTCCGCCATTTAAATGGTCTTTAGCAAGAATTCTAGAAGTTTTACCTGGTAAAGATAACAAGGCCAGAGTTGTTAAAGTGAAAACATCAAATGGTGTGTATATTCGATGTATTAGTAAAATTTGTTTATTACCTATCCAGGATAATGATGCTTAGTTCACATTATTATGTTCTTATTGAAAATTGTGCTTTACATAAAAATGGAACTGTTTTAAAGAATAAGTTCGATTGTAGCCTAGTGAATGTTAATGTTCTTAAATGCTTATAATATTTTATATTATATTCATGATGAAAGATTATCTATTAGTTTTCATATTGTATTGGAGAATTAGTTTTTCTTGAATTGTTAAATTGTATGTTTGTTTGTAATTTACATGTTGAAATTTGTAATTTCAACGGGCGGCGGCATGTTAAGTTAGAATACAGCGCCACCTATTGGATAAGTAGAGAAACTCTCACTTGGCCATCTGGATTCGGCTAAGCAACATGCCAGAGCATGTATTGGATCTGAATAGTTAATTACTGTAAATAAATTAGTTAGTTCTTTTGCTATACAGTCCACTTATTAGTTTAGAATTACAGTACAATAGTTTTTTATTTTAACAATAATGCCTTTAAAATGCGGAACATTAAATTGAAGCAAACAATTAATTGCTTATAAAAGGAATTTGTTTGGCTCATCACCTCTTTAATTTACGGAAAAACAATAGCACATATCATATGGCATTATTACTGTGCAGAATTTGTGTTTATTCCTATTTGCTGCACATCCAAAATTGATGCTATGAAAATATAAGCGCACGTAATGTATAGATGTAGGAGATCGTCTACTTTCTACGCTGAAGAGCGTTTTGTGGGCTTGCTTCATTTCCATCAACGCCGTTCAGTGTTTATGAAGTTTTCCTGACAACACCACAACATTTTATGCTCTATGGAAGTACAGGAGGTTTCCGCAACAAGTTGCCCAAAATTGGTGAAAGGTTACGGTTTCTTCGCGAAAAACGTTTCTGTCTGAACTAGTGAAGATTCCAAAAAGAATTCCGTTGTCGACGGATAGGCGAATGTTCAACCCAGCGACTAAGACTTGACACCAGAAATTGTGGACACCACTGTGCCTATGGTTCATCTTCTTTCCGAACATAGATTGTGTTTAATTGAAATTGTATAAATACTTTCCCTTTTTATAGTTTATAAGTTCCCGATGATAGTTTTGCATGATGGTAATTTTCACGAAAATATTTTCTCTTTGTGGCGCAGAATATGAAATTAAAATCAAACCCACATTATAAAGCCACGCATTATGACAAAAGTGGAGGATTCTTCCAAGAAATAAAATCCAGATATTTAAATAGAATGAATAATTTATAAATATATCAAAAGAATGAAAAACTTTGTAGGTCATGAAGATTATAATCAATGAAATAAATTGAAGAAATTGTATACTACTCGGAAGGCCGAAATCAATATTAAAAATCGTGAAAACATTACATACTTCCTACTCACTTTTAAACTTCGAAAACCTTTTATGCATTTCTGCCAAGAAATTATGTAATTAAAAAACTGTATCATATAATTGAGCAAAATACGAGGGCTATCCAGAAAGTAGATTACGTTTTGGAATAAAAAAATAAACAAAGTATAGGAAACAAATTTTATTATATACAGATGAAAGCCACACTCAAATACTACTTTTCTACATAGTCACCATACAAATTAAGGCATTTATCGTAGCGATGTACGAGCTTGGAAATTCCTTCGTCGAAAAATTCGGCCGCCTGCGCCTTCAACCACTTCGTTACCTCTTCTTGCCTTCCATCTTGCACAAAACTTGTGGTAACCAAGCTTTTCGCTGATGATTTCGTGCAACAAACTTCGCGAAATTTGTGGAAAACTCAAAGAAAGTTCCGTTATTGTGAAATTTCGATTTTCACGGACTTTAGCATCGACTTTTTCGAGAAGTTCGGCGGTCACTATGCTGGGTCTCCCACTTCGATCTTCGTCGTGAACATTGGTTCGGCCATTTTGAAATCTTATGACCCACTGACGCACTCCACCTTCAGTGATAATGTTGTCCCCATACACTTCACGAAGCTGCCGATAGATTTCTATCGGTTTACAGTTTTTTGCAGTCAGAAACCTTATTACTGAGCGCACCTCGCAGCTCGCGGGATTTTCAATTAACGCAGACATTTCAAACCGTCACAGTATCTGAACGGAGCACAGCACGAACCTCTCACTAGCACGGCTAGATGCAGACTGAGCTGCGCAACGCTCTGACCCCAAGATGGCCGCGCTAGCCCCGCCCCTAGTGGACACAGACGGAAACGTAATCTACTTCCTGGATGGCCCTCGTAGATTATACGCCAGAATTAAATACGCCAAATAGGAGGCTTTCATTGTTAGATTATGATTATAATAATCAACTTTATTAACCGGTGCAAATGCCAAGTCTGTGCAATTCTCCGATTTTTTAAGCGACAACAGATTGTTGCATTTCTGAGGAAAAATAGCAGTAACATATATAATATACTACAAATTATGTTTAATGCATCCTATAATTCTTATTTAACTATTCAAATTTGTCCTTTAAATTGTATTTTAATTACTTTCGTTTGATATAATGATAATGTTTGCCGACTCACGAAAGTTATCGACAACTACACAACCTTTTTGAAAAATCGCCAACTCACCCCTTATGAGTAACTTTTACAAAATAGTTTTATTGTTTAATTTTGTCAGAAAAGATGTATTTTGTATCATGTAATAAAAATGAATAAAAATAAAAAGTGTTATGATCTTTGATGAAACGAAAATTGATTTTTTTTCATTTGCTTTACAGTACATACGTATCTAGCTAAGAATAAAAAGGCAACCTAAACATTTGAATTTTTTTCACATTCGTACAAATTTGAGCATAGCTACGAATTGTTCAAGTATGAATTCCAGAATTATTCTTAAAAAATTGCGAGAACTAGATAAATTAGTGTTACAATAATTATATTATCATTATTCGATTACAGACATAAAATTTTGTTCTTTGCTTTAAAACTCATAAAATTAACTTTACGGCTATCCACTTTAAACTCGTAAATTTGCTTTACGCTTTCTCCATGCGTCGTTTCCCACGTGTCTTAACCGCAGCGAAGACGGGTGAGTCGCAAGCGGCAAATAGGTTGTCATGGCGACGGAAGTATCTCCGACTTTGCAAAACGAACTTTCCCCTTTTTATAAATAGACGCGGCGTAATGTAAGAGAGTTGGGTTTTCGTCTCTAAATATTTCAATAGGCTTTCCTAGTTCCGCTTTCTTCGTTTCGGTTTAAAAAAAAAGAAAAGAAAATGCAGAAATTTATGTTTACAAGCAGATTAAAAATTAAATTATGCAGAAATTTATGTTTACAAGTTACACTTATTTAATTGTGTTATTAAAAAATGATTATGTACATACAACATCTACGCTTTCAAAATCGTCTAACACAGTTTCAATTTCAGCGGGTTTTTTTCTTTTAATTATGTGACTATTCAGATCTTTTTGGTAAACGTGCGTAAGTCAGTAATAATATAACAGTAACTACATAACTAATAAATATAGGAATTATTTGGAAAAACTCTAATAACAGATTCAACCGGAAAATATAGCTTTCAAATTAAATAATTTAATAAAGAACATCCAATAGTTTCAGAAGTTAAAACAAAATTCAGCCTTAGATTGACGCTAGTTTTCAATAAAAGCTTTCTGAGCTTCCAGAGAATTAGTTGTAAATCATTCGTTATTCAAGGAATAGTGTTCTGAATTTTTAACAAAGTAAGAAGTAAATATACCTGCATAATTTACCTCCAGATATATAGCCGAGTTTCCAACTTGGCTGTTTTTAAGCTGATGCCAGAAATCCGGATTTTGCTCAGTATATTTAATATGACTTTGGTGCACTAATTACATGAAAATCACATGAAGTTCTTTATACCACCTCTAGAAAAGTTAGCTTATGTATTTTGTTTTCAAATGAAACCTGCACAGTCTTTGCGATTCATCATCAGAAACCGACTACGAAATAGATGTTGCAGAATAGTGGTTTTATCCCTTTAATCATCCAAATTACTGATGCCATTATCTTTAGTATGTTCTGTCCTGCACTCTCGGTTAACTCAAGAACAAACAACAAATACCGAATCTCAACGTATATATTATAACTGAGGAGAAGTACTGCTGTCAAACAAATACTAATAGAATTTGTCCATTTATTCAGCAATTAGCAGAAAATTCACATCTGATATGATTAATTGTTTCAAATTCCGTTACATTTAGTGAGGGTGACATTAATTATGATCATTAGTTTTTGACTGGATGATAAAATACACATTTGTTTGGCTGTTCTTCCTCTTTATTTTTTTGGTTTTAAAGTAAAATTTTAATTTATAAAAATGACGCCAATAGAAAGTTTACTTTTGACCAGTAAGATGCTGTTTCATTCTTTTTTTTCAATTTAAATTATTTTTTCCTTTTGAATATGGCAAATCACATGAGTTTTATCTGCTAGGCCTAACTTTGTGGGGGACCGAAGAGACAGTGGCTCGCACTTGTGTTAACATGGGAAAAAACACAAACACACCGAAGACATCTAGGCTGAGAAGAGGACAGTTTTCACCAGTTTCAGCTTTTGTTTCGCCTTTTCTCGATCAATGCTTACATTAAACGCATTTTAAATGCCTGCATTGCCAGAGTGTGTTATAGTTCTTGCTGATAGGAAGCATCTGTAAAATTAAGCCAATAAAGCTACCTTAGATTAGCGCTACAAAAATATTTTACTTCTGAATTTTTTTCAAAAATAGTAAAACAGTTTAATAGAAAATTTGAAATAAAAATATTTTTCAGTATCTGAATCTGCAGTTTTTTTTTTAAATCAATGCCCACTTCAGTTCTCGCCCATCCAAGTTTTACATTTTATGTCATTATATTTTTCAATTGAGCATCAACATAGTTGGTTTATTATATACTTTAATAAATAATACAAAGTGAGTGAGGTGAGAGAGCCTGAATAATAAAAGCGAGTGGCGCAAGACGCCAACCACCTCGCTTGCTAGTGATTCTATATTGCGCGACGGTAATCTGCCAAAACCCTAGCGTGCTAGGAAGGACTATCTACCTAAGAACAGAGGCACCTTCATAGAAGAAGTTTTAGAGAAAATGACCCAAGTTCCCGTTACGAATGGAAACAATCACTAAACCTCCATGCTATCAGCTCTTTCGGTAAAATCTAAATCTAAGACAAAGCATTAGTATTCAGCAGTATATCTGGTACTGTATCTGGTAGCGCAAGGTTGGGTAATAAAGTCTTAAGATTAAGAGTAGATGTCATCACATACGATGTCACCTACTTGAACACTGACTTTGAGAAGACAGTACCATGGGTAAAAACATATCTCGCACCGTATAACTACAAGGCCTTTATGAGTGGTATAGGAGAAGGTACTGAAATATATAATCGAAGAGTCAAAAATTGGACATGATACAGTCTGCCTTCTGCACGAAGATGGGGAATAACTATATTTTTCAATGGTTAAGTACACTTAGAAAAGTAATTCAGTTTTTCAGGAAGAATTATTTGCAATTCTCAAAGCAGAAATGTGGGCTCTCGTTAAAAACATTTTAGAACAATAAAACACACAGACAGCATGTCTAGTATTGAAGCTATAGCTGGTGACGGCTCTAAAAGTGAAAGGTTATGTGCTATTAGGTCTCATCACTCTGCAGTGGATCAAAGCCCAAGCAGGGCACGAGAAAACTGAAAAGACGGTCGTGTTAACAAAGGTCGTGTAACATTCACGTTCCCGGATAGGAAACATATTCCTAACCCGGAGTCAACACTGGAAGAAAAAAAGTAAATGCGGACTACAAGCTGGCAAAGGCAATGGGATACAGAGACAACGGTGCGCACCACCCACGGCTATTTTTCCACTAGTCTCTTCAACCCTAAAATCACAGTTCCATCCTAACTCAACAGTACACTAACCACTACCCTACATCACGCTATCTACGTAAATTTCGCATTAGAGACTCGGACCAATGCTCCTGTGGTAAAGTAGGCAGTTTGAAGCATTAATTATATGAATGCAGCCTAACGCAGAACATGCATCTTTCAAAACCCTCTCAAAATAGTCTTTCCCCTTGTCTAAACCGCTATTTTGTAAATACAATGTAAATATTTCAGTGAATTATTATTTTGATACTTGCTTATATTCTACAATTGTTCCTATAGTATCTGGACACAGTATATGATTCTACGAAACTTATGTTAATAACACTAATTTATAAAGTGCAAATTTCGAGCTTATGATATACTTACTGTCCAGTTGTAGACACACAGGATTCCTATTATGCCCATGCAATGCCCTCATGGGCCTTGCCGTCGTACACTGATAGTTTTTTTTCCTTCTTTCCCAAGCGGACACGCAATAACAGCTTAAGCAAAATAACAGGCCTGTTGTCCACACGGGGGTTGTAGAATAAAGAAAGTATTCAGGGATCTTACCAATCGTTAAGCGAAGTATTTACATAGGTCTCTGAAACACCTGGCACAAATAAATTTTAATTCTACTTCACGTAAAATTTGCATGTATGTATTTAAGATTTGAAAAATATCCATTTGAAAAATTCACAGTATTGAGGAATTGACGAATAAACGTCTCAAATTATTTTCAACTCATTACATGCATATTATTATAGAATTACTATAAAACCTACATATTACTCTCAGTGTATCGATGAAATTTATAAGACATTCAAAAATGCAGTCTTCATTACAAACATACACTTCTCATAGCATGATATTAAAATACCTCATTAATTGAAATACGAAAGTCCAAGGGATGAACTTCTGCCATTCAATGCCAAACTCCCTTTGTCATATCTTTAAATATTATAAAACATATTTAATCTAGAGCAAAATAAGATGTAGCATTCGCTCATCGCTCACAGAATATATTTAATCTTCATTAATTGATGAGACATGCGGGAACTATTATTTAACATTTAATTGAGAAAGTATTTTCTTTTTACCTATGGTATATCAGCAAACTGTCATTTTGTAACACAAGTTGAGAACTGCTTCTTCCTCTTATCTACGCAAAAGCGTATAATCCCACTTGCCTTCGTTTCAACTTATTTTTAACAATGTCTCCTCATTGTAGAACATTTCTTGGCTTTAAATCGTAAAACATGGCCTTAAATCCAAGAACTTAATCATAAGTATGCATTTATTTGTATGCATTCAGAAAGCTGCTCAGTTTAATTTGGCAGAAAACTACGAAAAAAGTATTTTTAACCCAAAGAAACTACTTTTCAGCGACTCTTAAGGATTTCGAGAAATGGATATATTGCTAATCATTTATTAAACATTCTATTAAAATTTTCAGGTTTAATTATTAAGTTATATACAAAATAAATGCGTATAATATAACACAATGTTACATTTCTGAGGTCTTGTACGCGTTTCATATTATAAATATAAAACGGATGTAAATTATATTTCTAAATCATTCAATCGTTCTTTCATTTTGTCGCCAAATTTTCGCCCACTTTTCCTAGGACATGAAAAAGTTCAATTTTTAAATCGATAAAAATACCCCTAATATATTTTTTGCTACTGTATAATTTCCTGAACATTAGATCTACTAGCAAAAAAAGCGCACTTATTTTTAATAAGGCTAAAGCAGTCATTTTGACTGGTAAGGAGTTATAATGTTAAAGAATCCAAAACGCTGACTAGAAATATTATATACCCAGGCTATGTTCATGCCAAAATCATTAAATTACCAACGACATTTAACTTCGCTCTTCCACAAATTCATAATATCTTAGAAACCATAGATTTCTAAATAGTCCTTTTTTACGTATTAAATATAGATCAAGTTGTGAAGTTCTGATCGACAAAGTACTTTGAACTACTTCGACTCGTGTTATTTGTCCATTAAAATAAAATTACGCAAGTGACTGCCAGCTTTTAATTACACAGAAACGCTTCACGCTATCACGGCGCTAACATAATACGTTAACAACTTACAATTTTGTCGCGATTAATGGAATTAACGAAGCGAATAAATATTTACCAGACCAGAAACTAAGTCAAAATTGATTTAGATAAAGTGGGAAGGAATACTTTACCACGTGCGCATCATTCCGCAGCAGTATGAGGTAATATCATAACCGCTTTTCATAAAGATGTCCTTTTTAGAATGCCATGTTACTACTACCTTTAAAAATTCTCGGTGATAAGATAAATGCTCCAGATGATGAGATAATGTTAGTATAATAAATGTGTAAAATTAACTCTTTCCAATCATAAAATAAAATTAACTATTTTATATTTCGTAAACTTTGGAGATAACACTTCCTAAAATAAAACTCATTCCAAAGCAAGAATTTTCCATAAGCGTTTACAGCACAAGTTAGAGATTAGTTTATACATTTATTTAAACTTTGACTGACCTATTTTTAGAATTAAAATAAATATTAATTCCCACAGTTTCTAACAATGAAGGAACTTTAATATCATATCAATGCCTCATGTCATACCCACCTTTCACTGAATGAATAAGACCTCTAAATTTTATTTTCTCAGTAGCCGTCAAGTTTGTTATTGGTATTTACTATATATGTAGGGTAATCCGAAAGTCATTCGCATCAAATTTTCAAACATTGTGAAAGTCCCAGAATACAAATGATTAGGAAACTGTTTCAATGGATATATCTTTACAAATAATGTGTCACTTCAAATTTCAGCTCAGGTTTATGCTAACAGCTTTAAAATCGTTTGTTTGGTGCAATACCGAAATGAGGTTTTCGCAAGCAGATCGAACTTTTATGACTAGGCATTGTTTCGCAAAGCGTAAATTTGATGGCGACTCCGCTTTTATTACTGTCTTTGCTGGGGATCGCAACATTATCTATTCCTGAAATTTGTCAGGCTTAAAGAAAATATAATTATAAAGAATGTTTAACAAAACTTACATGGATGTATTTTTGCGAAGTACTATATAAAACAGAGTAGATGCATGTATTTCTTAACGAAGCTTCTTAGGGAATGACTAATAAAGGAATTTCTGTGGTCGGGAAAAATTAAAACTTTAACCAACATTAAATTATAGACCTCAGAGCCGAAGAAATTTATTCTTTGTTCTTCCTTTCTCTGTCTCTAATGGGCAGACCCAGTTTAGTCTTTGTCTAGAAACTGTAATTTATTTTTAAGTATTTTAAAGGCATCTAGACGTTTCCTCAAATCAAAACAATTTAAGTCGCATAAAGAACAATTTCCTACATATTTTGCTCCTTAATATATATAGAATTAATACCTTGTTTTAATATATAGGGTAACGATGAAAACCCTTCTCACGTATGAACTCCTAGCGGCCAATCCACTCAACCAATCAAAATGAAATTTCAGATTTCGGTTATTTGAAGGTATGCGCGCTCGAGACTGTGATGCTTTTGAACAATGCAATGGAGGCTAGCTCGTATTTGGTCATATCCTTTAGGAAGTTGCTCCACGAGAACATCCCTTCTCATAAGTATATCCGTCTATTGCTCATAAGTAGCACCTCGTGCACTTGAACCCATCATCGGAAACAATATCGGAGAGCTTAAATACTAGTAAGTTCGACCTGAGTTGAAATCTCGGTAAAGTCTTGACTGCATAGGGTTTCGTATAGTTTTTTCAATTTTTAATGTGAATACGAGACATTTAGTGTCTTAGAAAGTCTTCCAGCAAGGCATCCCTTCCCCTTAGACAGATAGTCCAAATGTGCTTCGCCATAATAAGTCTAAACTCCTTGTGTGCTTTGTCATAATCGATTACACAAACTAACTACCTTCTTAACAGTTGGAAATAGAACCCGATGCAAACTACTAATGTTTTGCGACTGTACCCACTCGGCCAAGAGTGGTCAAACTTCACGCAAAAAACGTAACTGCTACATGTGTGTATTTATAAATACATCATAGATATATTTCTAAACTTTAAGTACTTTAAATTAGATCTGGGTTAAGATTTTCAGCTGAAAAACAAACAAAAAAAATCAGAATTTCAGTTTTATTATGATTCAAGAGCAGAACAAAGTTTCAAACACAACCTGACAAACAAAAAACGTTTCAAACATAGAAATACATGGATAATTTTCGTAGAATTTTTATTAACTGAGCACATACTTAAGTAAAAAATAGAAAGGCAGAAAATATCTTTCTGCTTAAAAAGAGGATCGAATAATCGAAATTAAGAAAATACGTTTCTTTACTTCCATAGTTCGAAGCGTTTAATCATTTATCCTCAAATATTAAACAGTCAGTCTGTCAGTATATAACTATTACTTGCTCTACATCTCGCTCAGTTAAAGAGAAACAGCCATTAGGCTACCTTCTTTTTGAAACTTTATCCGCTAAAATTCAGATAACCCAATCATGTTTCGAGCAAATCTCTCAGGAAATAAGCTGAGTTCTAAATATTACATTGGCTAGAAGCCAATGCAGTTAGTTAATACTGGCTGGCCCTTTCAGTGGCAGACTCAATAAAAGGGAAGTCTTTAAAAGTTAACAGAAAAGTGCCCGACAATGAACAGTTCCTTACATCGCAGCTTTTAAAAGGAAATCTAGTTCAAAATTGAAGATTTTTAAGCCCTTGTGTGCTCCAAGAGTTTAAGCTTTGGATCATCAAGTAACAAAAATATTTAGTATTTTAACACTAGCTTTTCATTCGAAACTTTTTAAATTTTTTTAAACTTCCTGTGCATTTCCTGTAATAAAAAGAAAATGAATCGCCAATTAGAAGCGAAAATAAAATGTTTCAGTGGCAGAAATAATCTCAGTGCTTTCGATTTGTTTTTTGAAAATACATTTTTAGAGGCCACCGACATAAAAAAGAGACATCGAAATGGAATTAAAAGATAAAAATAAACTCCTTAGAGCTATGACAAATTTTCGATGAAGAATGTTTTGCGAAATGCAGTGATCTACTTTTCTGGCATTATTATAGGGCAAAATTTGCGTATTTTATAATAAATCGTTTTTGAGTTATAAAATACAATGTGCTTCTCAAAAATTACAGAAAGCTCGAAGTCTATTATAAAAAAATTGCGTTTAGTTTTATTTTCAATTACCATTCGAAGAGGGAATGTACAGTCCTCCTTTTAACAACACATTAAAATATATCCAACTTTTGTCGCTCATCCAGAATAGTGGTTAACGTCACTTACTGCCGTGATGAACAGCCAGGAGAAGGCATGGATGTCCGTAAATGGATAGTGTCGGTGCGGCATTTCGGCACTCTAAATATGCGACGAGCCGAAAGACCTCTCGTGTGGATTAGTGGGAGAGAAGTACTCTTACTCGGATCTATTCCCCCCCCCGGGTGGCTCTCCATCAAAATTGGGGGCGGAACTGAGCTAAATCGCACTCTCATGTATAAGATGTTGCCAACAACAGGCCTATGTTGTGCTCCTTGCCACGAGGTATTCCTTGGGCTTGTTCTGATGTTACTGTCAGACAAGTGAGATAAATCACAGATCAGACTTTCGCTGTAACAAGGATAGAGAACCGAGATTATTCAGTACAGTGTCAGATTCTGACGAAGTGGTCTCGTTCAGGCATAGGTTAAAACCGAAGCGCTGTCACAGTGCATGCCTCTAAATTTACAATTGCGAAAAAAGAATTTTTTTTAGCTATTCATATAATAAAATCTTTACTAACTGCATTTAATCTGCAGTTTTACACTGAAACTTAGATTTTAATACCAGAAATTCAAAGCCAAAACGAGTTCCGCGCTGCAACTTTCTCTTTCTTTCTGCCCATGAATTAAATAAACCCAGAAAACGTAATGACTTAACAAATATTAGGAAAATGAAAAGGCGTCTGCATTTCAAGCATGAAAGACTTCGTTTTGACCTAGAGTTATATGCAGTACTTATCGCTTATTAATCGCTTCCGTTTTAAGCATATTTTAATTCATTATGCAGTTGAATTTAATAAATGACGATTTCAATATTGCAAATTACGGTATCAACTTTGAACTAATTTACTAAACTAACGGTAAATCTAATAATTAATATCTAAATTACTAATTAAAAAATCAATGCTAGAATTAAACTATTCGCAAAGCTTGGAAATTTATTTTCATTTTTTTTTTTTTTTTATAAAAAATTTGTAATTGAATACCTGATGAAATTTTAAACTTTTACAAAGAACTGCTGCTTCTGTATTTTTTAAAATATTATTCGTCAACAGACCTTTTCATTGTATTTTCATGTTCGTAAAACTATTCGTAGCTTTGCTGATCTTTCATTTCAAGAGTTCTTGGAGTCTGCAGTACTTCTCTCGCTTCTGCTGAGGTTGGCATGCTATTACTTCCTTCCGTATCACTTTCATTTTCAGTTTCAATTCCTGCTGCTCTTAACATTTTCTATAATATAAAAGTGAATGTTTTCAAATGCTGTCTAAACATTATCATCCATTGCAACATATTGTAAAAATGAATATTCGTAATTTTCCTCAGTCCAAAATATTAGAAATAATTCGCAGTTCTTCTGTGGCTTCTTCTAAATAAAAACCACATTTTCTAAAGCAGTTTCTAACTGCGTTTTGGGAGACTGCTTTTACTATTCGATTGAACACTTTTACTACTAGCAGTCTGCTATTACACTTACTTCTGCTAACCGATTTCGTTTTGTCTTTATAGCTTTAAGCATACGTTTCTTCGCCGGTTACAATTCATTAGCATAATCAGAAAAATTTTAAAAGCAGAATAACAGCATATAGCAGTGTTAAGTGTTGGCATAATATTTTCTATTTTTGCCTTCAGTCCTTTCTCAGTTCATCATATCAATGTTCAGTTTTCTTAGTAAGATGGCTTATAAAACTTTTTTTTATATTTTTAAGTATTTGTGTGTTAACTTAATTTATTAAATATCACGTTTTTGGCACTTTCGCCACATAAAATTTAGTTCAGTAGCAAAATCATTACATATTTAAAAACAGCATATCTTTACAATTTCTGATTGAGAGTTCAAGGTTGTCATGCATATTTTTATATTCTCTATATTATTTCTCTAAAAACTAGTCACTTGGCGGCCAGCCATCTAAGCATTTTATCATAAAAAAGAAAAAGTATATAATGACGTCAATGAGTCCAACTGGAGTAATTTCATGAAAATATTAAGTATTTCTATTTAGACATCTGATGATTTTAATACATCTTTATTGAAATCAATCGCATTAAAAATAGAAAAAATATTCTTAAAAACTGTGTTTATTTAGGTAACTTAATTTATTACTCAATAACCTTCGAGATTAAATTTGAAAGTATCTTAGGCTTTATTGAATGGCATCCCAGTGGTGCATGAAAGATAAAAGTATTTCATTTCCGGTCGCGGTAACACACTGTTTTTATACAGCCTCATTTGTTAATTAAAACTGAAAGATAAATATCTTATTTTTCCAAATGGCAGCAATCGCGCGCGTTGAAGATTGTCTTATTTCGAACAGTGTCGCTGGCTTTCAAATCGTTGAGTCTGCTAATCAAAAATTCATTACAAATTCATTACATTAAACTTTACGAAATAAATAAAACAAATTCAGTATTCAAAATGTGGACTTACAGTTGTATATGTTCGGGAGAAACTTATCAAATTTAATTGAAAATTTTATACTCTAGGTAGCGTTGTTTTTTCACAATGCGGGGAGCATTCATACATAAATGCAGATTTTTCATTATTTAGTTTCTTTAAGAAAAATACAGGGTGATAATCAGCCATCTAAAGTGTGAACTGACACTTATAGTGATACAGCGCAAAATCCTCTGTCGTGACTAAAAACCTTACTTGGGCTTAAACATTTTTTCTGAGTAAAAGAATAGGTACTTTTCCGTTTCGCCGGCGCAAATCTCGCCAAGCAGACTTTGTTGGCGACAACATACAGTATACACATAAAAAATGTTAATTCTAAGAATTTTTTTTTATTGTGAAGGCATAAACATTTTAATATGGTTTAAAATTTTGTAAAAAGCCAATAAATTTGTAAAAAGACATTAATTTAAGAATTTACTATGATTTCATGGTTCAAAATCCTGATTCGCCGGTTCGTATCACGTGACCCCAAGTGATCTCATCTCACGTAAACTACGCAACTAAAATTTAATTCGCTCAGTAATAATCTACATTAATTTTAAGTTAAATCTTAATTTGGAATACAAGTTTAAATGCAAGAATTATTTCAATTCGTACGAATAGCTTACTCAGAAATTATGTAAAACCGCAGTGCTTTACTTCGCTAGTGCATTCTCATTAGAATTGATGAATTTAACACTTGATTTCGCCTTCGGATGAGCGGTGTAATTGCATTCTAATTGACTTAATTACCGTGAATTGTCTTAGGGGATAAAATTTAAATATCGTGTAAAAATTCTATATTATTGTATGCCAGTATTGAAAGAAACTATCTGATAAGAAATGGCTTCAACTTGTTTTGAAACTGAGGCGTGAAAGGTTACCAGCGAAGATATTCCGTCTGGCATCAGTTAAACCATTATTGGCGACTTTATCGTTTGCGCCGGCAAAACGGAAAAGTACCAAAGAATAGAATTGATTTTCGGCAAAATAAACGAAATAAGAAAACTAAACGTAAGGCTTCTGATTTTGCAAAAGCTAAGTTAAAATTGCTCCAAACCACTCAAGTTGAATGATTCTGTGATTTCGATCATTGGTGGTGCATGGGAAAAAAACCGTGTAACGAATTCAGGAAGCATAATAAATTGTAGTCTTGACAACACAAACATGAAATCCGTGTTGAGAATAAGATTTTTGTGTTTTCATCAACGAAATGAAATCATGTTCGAAGGAGAAGAGAAATGTTACTTAGAGAAACACTGTTTTAGGCAAGAAATGAATCGCTTACTAGTTTTTTAAAAAGAAATAAATCATATTTAATTGAAAAGTTCTTCTAGAAAGAAAAGAAACAGTATTTTATTAGGGAAAAGTAGAACCTTAGGGACGAAAATCAATTATATACACAGATGAAGTCGAAAGATACCTTTTTTCCGATCTAAGTAAAAACACCGGAGTTTAACAATGTGAAAGGAAACAGGTGATGAAACAGTTTTCTGTCATGCGAAGGAACACAACAATAGTCTCAAGATGCGGAAAACAAAATTAGATTTTGAAATGAAGATATTGCCCTATGAGACTATATTCGTATAAAGAAATAAAGACGGAAAATATTTTTTTTTAATTTAATGTAACAAAGTATACTTTGCGAAAATAAAAATTAGTCTTCTTTAGGTCTATAAGACAAAATGTATCAGCCAATTTTCAGAAAACACAATTTCACTACACAAACTACACAAAAAGTGTTCACGAACTGCGCATATTAACTATTATTACCATAATTTTTACCAACAGCTTTTAGTTCATCTTCACTCATACTGATTGTGTTACTGATCTGGCTATGTTATTTATTAGTTGACTTGCGTTTCCCACTCTCATAAAAGACTTAGACCTCTAACGGTACCATGTAGCGCATTAAACTTATGTTACATTACTTTTGCCCTTTCGTCTACATCTTCGCATTAATGGAGAAAATTACTTACCAGAGATTTTAATTTGCTTATCTGAAATATTATAATTAGTTTACCTTGGTAAATAACCATCCTGATTGGCTATTTACTGCATATGAATGATCTTCGGATAAGGTTTTTGTCACACACTACAAAAATTTAGAACAATCAATATTTTGGAGCAAATTTCAACTTTCGTCACAGCGCATCAAACAATTGAGCACTGGGAGTTGCTTTAAGGTTGCCTAGCAGTAAAAAACTGATTTTTTAACTGTTAGATTACTTATGTCTAGACAATGATTATGATGAATTATTGAATACTTACAACTGATTGGTTACGTTATATAGAAGTGAAAAGGCCGTCTATGATTTACCCTAAGTTAAGTACTAGGTATTGGCGTCACTGACTCATAGACTGACTAGAAAACCAACAACCTTCCAGCGTCCATCAGTAGTAATGGAATCAAGACTCCAGCCAACACTGCAAGTTCGGCCACCGCCGGCGGCATCAACGGTATTCCTACCTTTCAACGTTAAATTAGCTCAAGTAAAATGCATTAGATTACATGATATACATAGTTGTACAGGTGCATGTTTCATGACGTTATCTTTAGTGGGTACAGGCATCATGTTTCAGGACATTATATATTTCAGTAGATAAAGGCGTAATATTCCCACGTTACAAATGATATTTGCAAGCATGATATGTTTACATTAGTGTTTATTATCAAAATTAAGTTATAACTATAAAAAGTTTTTACAAAGCTTACTTCATTATGCATATTTATACTTACTGCGTACATTTAAGTATTGGTGTATAGTTGTGCTGGTACATTAGCAACTCGATTTTGACGACTCATTATGTGCTGTTTATGTTTTTGAGATAATTAACTTATAGAAATTATATTGTATCTAGTAGTACTCGCATGTAAAGATACATCGTGAGATTATATATTTCAATGGTTAGAAACAACTTGTTTCTAGTTTATAGATCATGATTACAATCAAGACTTGTTTACATCAAAATTTACAATCAGCAGACAAAAGTAAAAAAGACCATAAAACAATAAAAAGGACATATACAAATAAGTTTGAATAAAGAAATAATTAGATTCATCTGCATTACTTATGTGTGTTATGTTCTTTTAGATATTTCTGTATACTTTTACAGAAACATTGTAAACTTATTTTTGTCAGTTCATTATATACAATTTCGTCTGTTTTTACAAAAATTAGTTTACTATAATTACATTTCATGATACATTACATTATTTGTTTTCACTATATAGTTAATTGTTCAACGGATTGGTTGAAAAATTTGAAACTCTTCTCGAATGGAAAACTAAGGGCAAGTAACGTTTCTTAAAAAAAAATCTGAAACGTTTCATGTTCTTTGCACTTAAACCATAAAATTCAGTTCAATAGTAATGTCTCAAAATAATTTTAAAATGAGCATATCTTTAGAATTTCCGATACACAGTTCCACGCGCTCGAGATAAAAATTTTTCCTCCCCCCACCACCACGTAGTGTTGCCATTGCTCGGTTTTAAATCGTTGAGTTTGTTACTCAAAATTCCTTAAAATTTTACAAAATATGAAATCGATAATAAAAGAAATTCCAAATTTGGTCTTCCACATGCCCATATTTGTAGGAGGATTACGTCATTCAAAATTCGATGGCTCTATGTACCGCAGTTTTATCACAATGAAAGAAATATACATACATTTATGCAGATTTTTCTTTATTTAATTTCTTCAAATATAATGCAGGAATATAATACAGGACTAACATTTGGCGGCAACAATTTGAAAAGTGATTCCCTGTTTATATCGATTCAACACAAATTCGCAAAACGAAAACAATAATCCTTCAGGGACAAAACCACTTTTGACTTAAAAGAAAAAAAAAAAAAAAAAAAAAACCACTGGCGTAAAAGTTGCTCTAAACCAGGTTGTTCTGGTACGCAAGAGGAAAATAGGTGGTACGCAAACAAAATTTGTCATAAATTATGTTTTCAAAAGGAGTAATAGAAATGGATGTTTGGTTTAACAGGAAATAAATTTCTATAAAAAGATAATAGTATCTCATTAATTCTTTTACAGTTGATTAATTTATTAGCATGTCTACATTTTATGTTGCCACTATTTTTGGGTTCATATTGCTCTATTTTCAGTTAGAATAACTGTTTTATGTCAATCTTCTGTCTCATAACAGCAGGTATTTGTCTTATTGTTGCATTCCTTTCCTCACTTTTCTACGCGATTTGAGAATATCGTTGTTTGTTTTTGAAGAACTCGGAATATATTTTAAATTTAAATATTTGTGACAAAATAATAAAGCAAACCTCGTTTTTCAAAATATAAAAATAGCTAGGATTGACTAAACGGGAATGTGATTATTCACGGGTGTTGAATTCAGCACAATCTACTAGCATGAAGAATGTTGAAAAGAAAAGAAAAATTGTTTATAGAAAAGAAAATGAAAGTTATTTATCATTTGGGTTTTCTTGGAATGGAGAGGAAATAGGCCCCCAACTTTAATGTGTTGTTTGGGGTGAACTATTATCCAATCAAAGTATGAAACCATTGTTTCTTAAAAGACATCTTGTCAATTTAAAGGATAAATCTGAAAAATACTATTATTGGAGTTGTAAAATAGTAAACAAGTAATGAAAGTTTTTTTTTATTCAAGTGAAAAGCTTTGGAAGCTATAAGAATTGCGAAGACTGGGTAGGTTCACACTATTGAGATAAAACCTTATATTGCCAGCAGTTAAAGATACCCTTTTATCATTATTCAATGAAAAAGTGGCTAATGAACTAAATAATATTCCATTATCCGATACAGTAAATCGATGAATTCATGAAATTTAAAATTCCACAAAAGAGTCACTTATTAAAAAAATAAAACACAGTGAGAATTTCGCATTACAATTGGATGAAAGTACTGATATAACGAATATGTTCAATTATTAGTTTACATATGTTTCGAAGAAGATAAAAGAATTGCCGAAGATTATTTATTTTGTGAATCTCTTCATCATAGGGCAACTTCAAATGAAATTTTCAAAGTAATTAACAATTTTATGACTGAGAATGATATTCCTTAGAATAGGTGCACTGCCGTATGCAGTACGGAGCTCGGGCTTTAACAGGAAAACATTACGGTGTTATTTCTCAAATAAAGCAAGTCCAACTTGAAACTAATTCTCCATTCATCATGACGCTTTAGTAGCCAAAACAATCCCCGAAAAACCTGAAAATCGTTTTGAATCAAGCTGTGAAAATTCTTAATTTTATTTAAAACCGAGCTTTAAATTCAAGAATAGTTATAATTTCATGCCAAAAGATGGGCAGTGAACACGAAACGCTTTTGTTACATTCCGAAATAAGATAGTTATCCAGAGGCTACGTTTTAAATTGTCTTTCTGAACTTCAATCAGAAATTCAAATTTTACCCTGCGATTCAAACTTTAAATTGCAAAGATATTGATTTAGTGAATTACGGTTAACACGAGCTAATAATCAAAGAATTTGATAATAATATTTGAAGATTTGTACCACTTTTAGAAAGTTTTCTAACCGAAAATATTTGAAAATAGCAGAATTAGCATAGTGCATTAAAAACCTTTGTTTTTAATTGATAAATAATTTCAAAGTGTATTTTTTCGAGGATTATGGATTCGAAATCCATTTTGTTCAGATGTACCTGAAATTTTACATCGTGAAAATAAAAAATAATTGATAGAAATTTCCTGTGATCGAACTTTAACTGAAGATTTCAAAAATAAAACTTGTTAACTTTTGACTGAACCGAAAAAAAAAAAATTAAAAGACATTTAAAATAAAGCTATTAACTTTTTATTGCCTTTTTGAGCAACCTGTTTGTGTGAACAAGGATTTTCTTCCATGTTACATTTGAAAAATAAATGCAGAACAAAATTAAAAGTGGATCCTAATTTGCGGTTAAAACCAAGTGAAATACGACCAGACATAAAGAAACTGATCTTTCTTAAACAGACCCAAATTTCCCACTAAATTTTAGAATTAATGTATTATAACTTAAATTTTGATAAGTAAAATTGTAACCGATTTTTAGTCTAATATACTTTTATTTGTGCATATTCAATACAAATAAGCAATAGGTTGTGCAAATGACAAAATACGTATTTTTTAAATATTTCTACTGAGAAATCGTAAAATGTAGTGATGGTACTAAAGTTCTCCATTTCTGTTTAGATGGTACGCGTTAGTCGAAAGGTTGAGAACCGCTGCTCTAAAGAATTATTTATTCCAAATAGTTAAATAAGTGATAAGCCTAAGATGATTCCTAATTTTCAAGCAGTCCTCCTTAAGCGCCTCTTGCAGGCCAAAACACAGTGCTTTATTAAGAAACATCATTCTGAGTAAAGCGTTAATTGCACAGAAGAATGTAAGTGAAAAAAAAAAGATTTAAAAACTGAGAAATATTACAACAGATAGGAATTCTGTATCATGCAGTACGGAAAGCGATCTTTTCTGAGACAGCTTCTTTCACTATTTCTTATTTTGTAAAGACAACCGACTGAAATTCAAAAAGTTGCAATCAACAAGTTCGTTTCTCTGGGCAATTAAAATAGCTTTTTAATAGAACTAGGCAAACTGAATTATAATAAATGATAGACATTATGAGTCGCTACCGAGGATACAAACTTCTGGGAGGGGTACGTTACAGATGATGAATAAAAAACGGATAGTGTTAGGTCAGAAACGTCATCGTTTTGTACAAGTGTGCAGGGAAACATCAGGAATGAAAGAGCAGTACATAAGTGAAAAACACTATTTTATTCATGAAAATGTAACAGTTGCGATATTAAGAGTGGTCACAAAAGGTTTTCGAAGTTTTGGCCACCAACTATAAAATAAACTTGGCATTGGTGCCACATGGAATTTGTCCCGTTTTGACATATTCTAAACGTTTCTCAAATGGGCGTAGTAGCTACACAGATCCGTACTATAAAATCTTTCTTCCTGTCCATAGGCGTATCATGCATCAGAAATTTTATGCGACTCAAGCAAAAAAAAAAAACTTGAGAGAATAGGTCTGGCGATCGTGCAGGCCAATGTTTGGGACCACTATGCCCGCACCACTGTTGTCAAAGTAACAGAAAATCACGGCTGATATCGGCAGGTGTCCCATACTACATATAATAGCTCAGGAACGCAAATTCTAGATCTATTCGTTATTCAGTACGAGCGACACTTGGGCAAAAACAAATTCTTAAAGAACGAGCAGTCAACAGATATGAGTCTATTAAGTGATCTCTCACAATGTGGAACCACACCGACAGCAAATCGGTGTTGAAGTGCACATAATAGTATAGCATGAAAGTTCTCATCACCCATACATGTTAAGTCCTCCACATTTCTTCTGCCGATATCACTGACTCCCTCAAAAAAGCACATTTATGTGGGTAAACATTAGGTAGTAGCTGTACACGCTGCTCATGGTATAGATGCAAACGTTTCGAGTTCAAGATCCTCATAATAGTGGTTTTGGAAAGACTAAAGCGAGTAGCGATTCCTCGCGTACTGGCAAGTGGAGTGTCTTCATAGCGACAAAGCATCTTTGCGGCTTCATGAGCCCGTGCCATTCGTCCCCGATTCATTTTAATGCAGCTTTGCAAACGTCTGGTAGTTTGGAATACGGCTCATTGGATTATACTCTCGGTACGAGCGTACAGCGAATCACCCATTACGATCAGCAGCTCCTTTATGCTAAATGCACATCTGCTAACCCCATATTTGTGAAGCTTTCCATCCTACAACCTCGGTTGTCGAACAAATGTTTCTCAGCAAGGAAGTTTAATCAATTCCCCAACAACTCACTTTATCCCTTTACGATTGCGGTTCTGACTTTGTATTACTAGCCGGTACCGATTTGTCTTGAGTAATGTTCCCCGACTATAAGTTTGTACACGAAGTGACGAATCATTCTGCGTGGGCATTAAAATACAAATAAAAGTGTTGCAAATAAAGTAAAGTATTAGTGAAGAATCCATAAGAAATTTCAGAAGTACTAACTATTAAATTAGAAAAATGGTTAATCCAATTATTCCCCACTGCTACAAAACAAGCTGCACATTAAGAAAACACTTCAGTGAAATTATTCCGAAAACTGGTACATAAATGAAAAGATACAAAACGTAATAGCGGAAATCTGTCCCATTCATTTACTTTTTCATGAGAAAATAAAACAATCCAGACACCTATCATTCACTATTCTTGCTTCTATTCCTGAAACAGGCAATCGCAGTAATACATGAAGACCAGCATAAATTTCAAAGCTGAGGTTCCGATGAATTTTTATTAATTTCATGGTGACGCATAATTTTTGTACCGTCAAGATCTGTCCCATATCTCATTTAGGTTATTGACATAGCGTACGAAAACCTCTCTTCTGCAATATTTTTGCATTTCCATAAATCCTCTGTTCCCGTGTTGAGAATGTCTATACAGCTTTAGACTGCCACAATTTTACGCCAGACTCTTGGTTTTATCACGCTGCACAATTCAGCATAGCGAAGGAAGATAGAATGCCTTTGATGTCACTTAAATCAGGTTTTAAATTATCATGTAGGACCATACTTTCAAGAAGCACTTATTTCGTTTCAGCGTAAACACATCAATGCCACAACTATTAAAGTTCCAAAACTTCTAAAATAGCCTTTTATAACTTCTTCAACAGTAGGCTATTGCAAATCTTAATACAGTTGGTTAGGTTATTCTGAAAATGGCAAAGCAAAAGATGACTATCGATCTAAGTGCAGAAACGCCTTCATAGAAAACCACGAAAACCATGCAACCAGCCCATTCCGCCTGTGATTGAACTTGAGTCGAACTCATAGTTCAGCAGTATATTTGGCCACTTGTGGAATCCTTAATACCACTGCGGTAGGTTAGCGTATGTGACGCATTTCCAAATTATGAAATTTTTAGCTTACAATGAGGTCATCGGAATGTAAAGCTTATCAAATTTCAAAACATCCATTATTTTTCAATTAAGTAGTACTAATTCTTCACGCAAAGAAAGGTCACTTCTGCTTTGAATAAAATGAACATGCTGTAAAGACCTTATTTTATTTAAAAAAATTATTTTTAGTTCGAATTTCCTTCCCTTCCTGATTTAAGTTTCCTGCTGGATTGTAAATTTTAAATAGTATGCAAAATCTAAGTGTGCTCAGAAGCAGTATTTAAGCTACGTTTCAAGAGTTCGTGAGAAATAGTATCGGAGTTAGTTTCGAGTTTATGCTGCGTGTTTAAAATTGGCTTTCTAGTTGGTGTTAGACACACCCTTCAATTATGTTGATATTCTGGGCTCGGCTTTGCTGTATGCAGCCGATTTAACGGTTTAGATAACTAAAGAGTCAGTTGTTTAGCCATCCTAATTTATTGTGATTTTTACATTTTAATTTATGTTCAATTAAGTTTAGCCACAAGTGTTGGTGAATTGTGAGCGCCGAGTGAGTGCATCTTGTTAAATTTAGTTCAAATAAAAAGTTGCTTAAACATTCTTCCGTGTATATCTGTTCTTCAAAGACATAGCGAGAATTCGCTACTTCATCTTCTACACAGGGTCTACAATTTATGCTTCCAAAATGCTCTCCACGCTATAAATGACGCCGGAAACAGTTTAGGACCGTAGAACACAGTTGACCTAGCCCCAACCACTTCCACAGCACCTGTTACTGAAACCAAGCCTTTGCCTAGGAAGGATTTGGCAATATTTTCGACACCATGAGAGCTTCGATGAGGTTCCAATGCCTATTTGATTAAAAAGGCTCGGTAGCAGCATTTATGGACCAGCCAGACTACCGCTTCATTTTGTACCCAGTAGGAGAAATCCAAAAAGTGGCAATTTCAACTTCAGTTCTCCGAGGACAAGCCTTGAGTTTGTATCAACACATCAGAAAATTCTTACTTGGAGAACCAGGCACGCCAACATACACGTAACAAAACTTCAAAACTGCCCTCCTCAAAGCCTTTTCAGTCATAAAGAATCGTGCGCAGTTTAGACGCTGAACTGTAAAGCCGGTACCAAATGAACGGGGAAGATCTGACAAAGGTTATTCTGCGGAACATGCAAGTGGTTAAATTATTGTATGGAAGAAAACCCGACGATGAAATAATTCAAATCATCTTGCCGAGATTACTGCCACCGGTGCAAGATTTTATAAAAATAAAAAACCTATCGACCTTGGACCTCTATTTGAGCTAGCCGTATTTCCAATAATGCACGCACAAATAATTCCCAAGAGCACAAATAATTTCCCCACGCCTAAAGCCAGATGAACGAGGGCAGCCAAAACTCAATTCTAAGAAAGATTTTTCGCCGAAGATAAACGATCACCAGAACGGAGATAAACAGCGGAAGGAAGAAACAAAGCAAAAGTAGTTAAACTTCTGAGGGACGCTGGAAAGAAGGGTGATCAGCGGCCCCCGGAAGAGAAAACTTCCTCCCAAATACATCTGAAGACGGTAGTGGTAAGAAGTGTAGAATTGCTAGAAATACAAGGCCTTTTAAACAACGTTTCGGCAATCGCATTGATTGACACGAGATCATAGAGTAGTTTTTTCGGAGAAAAATGTTTTAGACAATATTTCAGACACTATAGGTTATACAACACAGAAGGCACAGCAGTGATTGCAGCGCAAGGAATACCGTGTACTTGTATTCGTAAAGTGCCGCTATACGTGCAGGTAAACGGCGAGCAACTAAAAGTTACTTTTTTATAGTTAAAAATTTGCAAGTTAATGTTATTTTAGGTATAGACTTCCTCCAGTCAGAGGAAGCAAGAATAAATTTTCAAAAGGCTACCATTACGCTAGACATGGAGAAGAAAAATTCTCCGTAAGTAAAGCCTTCAGCACTGGGGTTGAATGACCTGAAAAAGGTCGAAAACTGAAATAATTGGTAAGTAAATTTGCAGATCTTTTTAGAGACCAACTGGGTCTTACACACGTGGTAAACCACGCGGTCTCTAGAGGAGTTAATTTACTCTGTACAGCTAAGCCCTACAGGTACACCAAAGTCAAAGAGGCAATGATTAGAAGAGCACGTAGCGGAAATGCTAAAAAATAAAATTATTGTGCCTTCTAAGTAGTCCGTTCGCAATCCCAATCGTGTATGTCGAAAAAAGAATAATCTCCTCCTACGGAAAGTAAAGCATAGCGGTTCACTTTAAACTATCGAAAACTAAAT
The DNA here is from genome assembly GCF_044657685.1 of Stegodyphus dumicola. Taxonomy (NCBI): domain Eukaryota; kingdom Metazoa; phylum Arthropoda; class Arachnida; order Araneae; family Eresidae; genus Stegodyphus; species Stegodyphus dumicola. The sequence goes on along the minus strand of NC_140774.1, from coordinate 89,079,309 downwards.
AATATTACAAAGTATCCAGTTTATCCGCTACCGAGATAATTAGACAAATATATTCCACGAAATATATGACAACGCTAGACCTTACCTCTGGCTATTTTCAAATCAGTATCAAATCAAAGGATGCTAATAAGACAGCGTTTATCATAAAATCTGGCGTTTACGCATTTTTACGTATGCCATTTGGTTTATGTGGTGCCTCCGCTAATTTCAACGAGCCATGGACATTATTGGACTTTCATGTATTTATATGACATTATAGTTACCAGTAATATGATAGAGAGCATATAAAACATATGACGAAAGTCTTTACACTTTTACAAGAGGCTGTTTTAAAAGTGAATTCTAACAAGTGTAAATTCGCGACAAAGGAATTGAAATATTTAGGGTATAAAATTTTCACTAACGGTATAGACACCAAAGACTCAAAGATTATCGCTATTAAAAACTACCTTCCGCCAAATACTGGGAAAAAACTTGCTTCATTTCTCGGAATGTGCACATATTACAGGTCCTTTATTAAAAACTTCTAAGATACAGCTGAGCCTCTTTTAACACTAAAAAGAGAAAAAGAAAAATTCTGTTGGTCGGCGGAAGCCAATACGGCGTTTGAACAGTTAAAAGCAGCTTTAATTTCAGCACCAGTGCTAAAGGTTCCTGACTCAGAAGGTCAGCTTGAAATATCTTCCAGATTCATCAGATTTTGTCGTAGGAGCCGTCTTATTTCAAGCTGGCAGCCAGGAGCCTTCTAAAGTAAGACGTTGAACCCTACCCAGAGGAATTATACGGCTATGGAACGGACACTAGCTATCTTACTGGCTGTACAAAAATTCTGAGTATACTTGGGGAAGCTACCCGTTACAGTTTACACTGACCATGCTCTTATTCTTAGGCTTTACTCAGGTCAAAACTTGTCACTTCGATCGATAAGGTGGGTACTGAAGCTGCAGGAATATAATTTAGTATAGAAACAGTTATCTGGTAAAGAAAATGTTGTCGCGGATGCTCTTTCTCGCATTAAATTAGATGAACAAGAGAATCAAGTTAAATGCACAATGTTGACTCGAAAATTTTAGATTCTCGAGGAAAAAATTTTAGACTCTCGAGGTATTATTTTCGCTGAAAAAAAACGGATCCGGAATTTAAAAACATTAATGTGCATCTACAGTATCCATATAACTTTTAGCATCCAGATTTAACAGCCATTAGAAATAGAGCCGCCCATTATGAAATCATCGACAATCTCTTATTTTTCTCAAAAAGCTACTAACAACAATAATGAGCTAAAGGCTTGCATTACGAAGCGTCCTGCTGTTGTGAATTTTATATATGTAGATAAAATTATCATTGTAAATTTATAAAATCAAAACGTATTCCGTAAAAATAAATAATGATGAGAAGAAAGACTAAGTATTCTTTTAAAAATTTATGTTATTCTGTAGAAGCTGATTTTCCTCTTCACACCAAACTTCCATTTTTACGTATACATTGTGCTTTGCTCCTCTGCCGCGATTTTTTGGTGCACTTTTTCCCGAAGACAATCTTGCGCATAAAAACGGAATCAAGTCTATTTCGCTTATGTTCCTATTTCCACAAGTTAAAGCTATTGTGTTCTCCACGCAATATCTAACCTTGTAAGCTAGAATAAAAACATTGAAACTTCAAACTTCAGCTTAAGTTAATTTATAAGCCGGACTTTACTTTCATTCTATTAATATGCAAGTCACGGAAGTTTTAAGATCTCGTCGCGTTTCTTTCAGACCACAGGAAGCCAGGTAAATAATTAATATAACACTTTGGCAAGAATATAAATGCAGTCGCCTAGAGATGTAAATATTTAATATATTTAGATCGAAAGAAGCTTACTTTTAATTGCAATGAAATTTCAAATTAGGTCAAATTATATAAGTGTGATCATTCTCGTAAACTTTCGTGACATAATTAGTATATACTTTTCGTTGATGAAAGAAACTTATAAAACATTCTTTATTTAGAGTTTCTTTATGATAAAGCACTTAAGATTTAAATTTAGAGTCATTTCAAATAAAAATATTTATATTCGACAATATTCTTAGGAGTAATTAAATTATTATTACTTTTAATTTTCAGGAAGTAAACGTAAGTTTTCTTTCTCATCACAAAAATTACCCTAGTTGGTCTTAATGACACAAAGGCAATTTACTGCTATAGTATATTACTTTGGAATTAGCACTTCAATGCCATTTTTCCTCCCCAATCCAAAAAATGATAATCTCATAATCATGGTAACGACTGCTTCAGAAAAAATGTTCGGATTCTCTCTACGACTTTGAAGCAAATCTACCTTAAAGCAAAAGAATGTAATGCAAGAACACATGATGAAATTGCCATCACTAAAGCCTGTATTATTAGAAGACACTAAAGTGCTTCAAAAGCCTAGCTTGTCTCTACCAGGTCAACTATCAAAGATATTTGAAGTAACTTGCATTTTACTTCAGTTTGACAAACTTTTGAGCCTACTGTGGCGTAAGGGTAATGGAAAGGCATTTCAAAAGAAAGGGGCAGATTTTAAGTGTATAATTCTTCTTCTTCTTTTTTTTTTTTTTTTTTTTTTTTTTTTTTTTTTTTTTTTTTTTTTTTTGTTATTTTCTATTTAATTTTCTGCGGAAAGTTATTAAGGGCACAATGCAAATACAAAGAAAAGGAATGGCTCAGAAATTTCAAGACAGATAAATTTTTATTTTTGCTTTATCCTAAATCCTGTTTTCCATGTTGATTTATTTACATTTAATACCTATTAAATGTAAATAAATGATTAAGTTTATCTAATTGCGCCAAAGTACGTGAAAACTCTCTGCTTCTGATGATTTTATGGAGAATTTTCTAGGGTAAACTGGCTGGTTTTCACTTTATATCTATGGAAAATCTCGAAACTTGCCATACAGACAGCAGACATACCAGCGGCTTAGCTGTAAAATCGCTGAACACTGGCAGTTCCAACTTGAGTTCGATTCTAGACGAACGAGCTGGCTGCATGGGCATTTCTGTGCTTATCCCTATGTTTTTCTGCGTTTTCCCTATATCCTCCACGAAGGCAGGCTTCCATTGCCTTAGGCAGATAGCCTTAGTGCGCTTTGCCATAATCTACTAAACCAAGTCAAACCCATGCAGACATCCCTTTCACCTTTGAGCTTTGGTCAAAATACCATTATTCAGTGATCTTATACAATCCGTCACAGGTAGGCTTTATTAACAGGAAGCTATCTTTCAAAAAGCAGGCAAACTCCAAAATACGGTAATCAGATAATAATTCAAATAATAATGAGTTCAAAGCGCTGTTAAATTGAGTTTAAAATATTTTATAATCGAGCAAAAGTTTCAAATGTTTGAAAAAATTACCTGTATAGGGCTTCATAGCTTGAAGTTTATATTTTATAGTAATTCAAAACTGGCTATACAACACTAAGTTTCAGCTATGTAACTACATGACACAAAATTTCGAATAAGGGTTTAGAACCTTACTACTTAAAATGGAAGAAAAATACAGTTCTATAATTAGAAACTTAGTGAGTTTTGAAGAGTTTCGAATCACAGAACTGTATTTTTTCTCCCATTTTAAGAGCAAGGTTTTAAATTTTTTACTTCACGGTAAGAGCACTTAAGCATTTCTTTGCTACTTTAGGCACAGACCATACGGAGAATTCACTACCTTTGATTTCAGAATCACGTAGGAATGAAAATATTTTGTCACAGGAAAAAATTGTTATCACGTCGCACTATTTTTTATGCATGTCAATTCAGAGACTGAAAGTAGTGAAAACCTTCAGCTGCTTTAACATTCTGAAGTCTGAAATACCAAAATCGAGTTCTTTGGTATATTTTTATTATAGTTTCAGCATTAAATTATATCCAATAAACTTTTATTTATTACGATAAGATTAATTTTAAAACTAAAAAACGTGACCTAGCGTTAGAGCTAACAAAATATAAATGAGTAAATTATATTTAGAAAAACTTTTTTACTCGGTCGTGCAGGAATTTTTTTCTTTACATTAATCCCTACTCTGAACGCAAATTTAGTTTTCATTTCTAGATCTATCATTAAATTCTCAGTCTCTTTAAATAAATATATAAATGTATAAATTAACGAGAAAGTGAACTAGATGGAGAAATTGAAGAAAACGAGATATAATATAAGGCACACTACAGAAATAAACTTAAATGGAAATTAAAAAATGACGTAAAATGATGTAAATATATTCCTCAATATTTACGTCACTTTATGTCTAGATATATTGGCGGCATTAACACAATCAACAGTAACTTAGAAACTATGAAAAAAATATATTATTATAAATTTCAAATTCAAAATTGTCAACAATATACTTCAGATGTTTATATTAAAAAAAAGACTTTATTCTTAATATCAACAGATGCATTTACTCGTACATTCCAGCATATTTAATACAAGAACTGCTAATACTTTCATTGAGTGAATCACTTTCATTATCATAATGAATACATATAGAATGAATGAATTTCCAGCGATATTATTAATGGATGAATTATCTTTACACACAAAGAACATTTTTTGATACATAGACAGATTGACTACTTCATTTACTTAATTACATTTCTTAATATACTACAACAGAGCTGCTCCAGGGCTTTGCTTTTACAGTTTTACTGTAATCTTGTAACTCTTTTTCGGTCACATTGCAGACCTACAGCTGTTTACGAATATTCACAGCTATACATTCCTCCGAAATCTTTCATCTAAAATTTTCATTCACATTTGTGCATTTTGCTATACTTTTCACATATCTAATAGCGTAGAGGCTTTTTAACCTCTATGAGATTAGATATGTGAAAAACCAGATTTATTGAAAGTATGATTAGATATGTGCTTCCGTCCACTCTTCAAGTCTTAATTTTAGTTCTTTAAGTGATAATTTTCCTTTCTACTTGACTTTTTAAAATTACATTAGATTCAATCTATACACTTAGAAAATGTGAAAAAAATATAATATTATAAATTTCAAATTCAAAATTGTCAACAATATACTTCAGATATTTATATTAAAAAAAAAAAAAAGACTTCAATCACTTCAGTCTTAATATCAACAGATGCATTTACATTGTGAAAGGTGAAAGGTGATTTGTAATAGTTGAGTGTATGTCACCCAGCCCTTATCCGATCAAACGGCACATGAAAGACAATTCTATTATATCAATGGGTTCTTCAGTTATGTTTTACTGATTTTTGCCATTTTCCCTTTTCTGCACTTCACTAGATTTCATTTGCTCCAAATTATGATGGTTATTTTAACGTCAAGCTACATCTTTATCTTTTCAGCGGCACTATTTCATGTAGTAAGAAATACTTTCTCTGTTTACATTCTTTCACGTCATTTTTACGCTTTTGTTAGATATTGCACAATGCTCAGCTGAGCCGTCACTCGGTCCAGTGTCAAAGATCGGTAACTATGAAGTCCAAGCAGGTGTTTTCCACTATAAGAAGGAATCTTCAAGAAGGAAGAAGAAATGGAGATAATTTATTCATGCGAAACTCCGATGGAGATATTCCCAGGGATCTCAAAACAGCCCTGAATAAGTCATTTGTTTAACTAGATTAAAACCTGCCTAATATATATAAGTTCTAAGGAATTTTTCAAGATATTCCTGTGAAAGAACATTAATAACAGAAACGACAAAGGAATTACGTCTTCTTTTCTATATTTAGAATAAAACGTCATAAATCAATTCACACTAAAAATTAACAGATGGATCATGCGTAATTCCGAGATCAAAATTTCTCAATTATACTACACGTTGCAGCTTTCTTTTGCTTCAAATCTCTAATGTAGTGTGAAATGTAAGTTAACGTCGTATTGAAAATAATTTTCTTCGGTACTCTACCTATGCTAAAAAAGTAATATATTCTCAAGAACATAATTTACCTCTTTCTGAGAATTAGTTAGGAAAAATGTTACACCAAAGACTTCGTTTAACTTATTGCTTTTTAAGTCCACAAATATGCAATCAAATATCATTGCTACTTAAGTCCAGCAATTTGCAGTCAAATATCAGTAGCTTGAATGTTGATAGGGAAAAGTATAGTGATGTGCTATACATTCGTGAACTGACTCAAAAAACGATTTACTTTATTGAACCAGCGAACGCCTGATCCGCGAAAAAACAGCGGAAGCTGTTTTAAGAATTGCGGAACAAGAGCTCTTGCTGAAATGTTCCGGAAAATTTCTATTATAATTTAAGGGAGAAAAGAATGTTTATACTTCTACGTTAAAACTGAATTTAATTTTTATCATTTCCCGCCTTTTGAAATTTATTTTATTCTAGGATTGTATTGTTCGTTCTATATGGAAAGAAGTTTTAGTGAACCTCTAAACCACAGCTGAATGAACTCATTCCTGAAAATTAGTGCTTGATTGAGTCGAATATTCGATCCAAGTGCTCCTTCGAGTGTTTTCGCTCTATCCTCACTATCCGTTCCCGCTGCCACTGCTCATTCGATTCTTTCGCTCTTCGTTCTCATCCTCGTTAACCGCTGTTGATTTGCTCCTAGTTTCTGATCTTTTAAATCAAGGCTGTTGCTAATAAGGAGTACGTTTTGGAAAAGAAACGATTAATTTCTTTATTATCACTGCGAACATTCCTGATCTGATGCCATAAGAGAACAGTTTTACTTTTCTATAATCAGACACAGCGCTCACATAAATAAGGAAGCAACTCAACAAACATCAATTTAAACTTGTAAAATTATTTTAATTATATTAACTGTATTTTAAATATTTTCATACATTCTCAGGCAATTTGTTATATTTACATTTCTGTTTAGAAAATTGATAATTATATATAAATTTTTGACATTTTTTCACATATACTTATCCTATATTACAGAAAATCCATTTTTTATAATCTTATTATCGCTTTATTTTAATCAATTAGTTGACTACGTCAGAACATACGATGGCTATCTGCCAAGAAAGAAAAACGCTTTCGTGGAGGATTTCTTAAGAGAAACTGGCTCACGCTACACGGAGAAAAATGCATAAATTTCACGTACCCAACCCTTCTCCAGGTTTTGAACATGGATAGAAAATACCAGTTCTCCATCAAGAAAAGGAAAACCTATACACTACCCTGGGTACCAGAGCATAATATTATAAATCAGCACAGTTTGAGCTGACAATTTTTAATCACATTATCAATGCCATTTAGTAACTCGTACTATTGCCAGAATGAGCCCAACGACGAACTTCACTAGCGAAGGTTTGCGGTAATACAGTCCGTATCTATTCTGAGCTAGAATGTGTAATTCGAAAAACTGATTTATTACTATATGTCGGAGTTTGCACATTATAGTACGATGACACGTGATGTAATATCACAAAATTAATAACTTGCTATGTCAGTTATTCTATGACAAACATCTCAGGTCAAGTGATAAAGTATTTCAATAGCGCTTGTTTTAGAGTCAACTGCACTGTTAATTTGGTTAAATAAATGAATGAAAAATGCAAGAAAGGGAATTTGTACATTTATTTTAAGAAAACATTGTAAATTAAAAATTCAGATGATTTAGCATGTCTGGAAAGAAATAAGAACTGTCTTTACAGGACCGTAACAAATCAATTAATTTAAAGAGAAATGATTTTGCCTACCGACAAATATTTAAAAATTTTAATTTAAACGCTATTTTCTGTATGGTTAGGAAGTGCGACCTAAATCAGTTTCAGCAAGAGACTGTAGGCTCAGTGAAAGGGCATTGTGTGTTAATGTTCTTGTAACACTAGGTACGACAAGAAATTACATACATAGATTTGATTGTAAGGGTAGAAGGGTAGATTTTGAATGTACGTAGAAGCCCTTCATTTGTAAATAGGGAATAAAGGGTACGATTTGTAAAGCCATATGTTAAAAAAAAACTTTTGCAATTTGGAAAACTATAATATTTAGTGAGTTTAACTTATTTATATCTGACGACAAAAAATTGGTTTCAAGGAAACGCAAAAAAAAGCTTTGATTCTTCAGAATGTGGTGCCAGCATAAAAAAAAACGGAGTAGAAAATATTAAAGTTTTGGGGAAATATATCTTGAAATACACCTGGTTCACTGGCAGCATTCTGAATGTACGTAAATAAGCGGACATTTTGAAAAATAACTTATTTGATAGTGAAAACAAACGAGGTCTACAAGATGATTTCTGGTTCCAGCAAGACAATGATCACACATAGCACATATCCAAAGAACTGTTACTGTCTAAAACTCAGCATAGATTAGGAACACACTTCTAGTCTTCTGATCTGGACCCAACTGAGAATTCATGGCTCTCTTTAGCCCAGAAAGTGAGACAGTATAATTTTTCAGGTAAGAATGAATTTAAAATAATTATTTTCAAGAAATGGGAAATTCCTTCATCCGATCTAATAGAGAGAATTGTTAAATCTATGCCAAGAAGATTACTAAATGTGACCTTCTCATTGAGTATGAACATTTTAATTTTTCGGCATAAGTTTATAGATATTAGTTATGTTCAAATACTCTTTTCCCCTTCTAAATTTGGAATTCTTTAAATTGTAGATTGCTGTTACATTTTTAACAAATATTTTTGAGTTATAATGTTTATCATTTTGAAATATTCATTTTATGCAAATAAATTTCAACTTTGATTTATCAACAGTACCATTTTTATTCTGATTGAATATCGTTCAGATAATTTTTTCCGCCACTTCTATATGACATGTACCTTTAAAGTAATAAAATACCGACAGTCTAGTAGAATGTGTTTCTCCTTTTCAAAACAGCCTGTGCTCTAAACTACTTTTTAGTAAACTCCTTTTTCCTCATAAAAACTCTGCTGAGTTGCTACCAACAGATCTACTTTATTATAGCAACTGTCATAGATACTAAACGACATCATTGTTACAATTGCCACTTACACAGCTCATTTTCGGGCAGTCATCAGTCTCAATGATATGTTATCGTAGTTCTCAGCTACATAACTGATCGATAATCAGCTGTACTATTACTAACTAAACAGCTGATAACTGTCACAGACACATATTTTTTACCTCACTATTAATTAGTCATGTTAGAATTACTCTTCAGCGTCATGGCATTAATATTAAAATAACATTTTATATCAATGTCGTGACATTTTGAAGGTATTGATGTCACTTCCTGAAGTTCCATATTAAGGAATCAAAAGAGAAAATCAATTTAAAAGTAAAAAATTCTTGCTAATTGTTTTATGTACTCAATTACGCAATCTTACAATTTAATAAAATATTAAAGTTTTCATTCATTAACATTAAATTATAAAAGCTGACTATATGCATTCAAGGAAAAAATTATGAAGCTAGAGTCGTGGAGTTTTCAATTTCTATTTGAAAACACTTTGAAGATTGAAAAGACAAACGAGGTTTCGTTATTTTGCATTCTCCTTACTTTATTTAGCCCCGGAAATCGTGCAAACAACGTTTCCATAGAAACATGACAAAGATCTATAGAAACGGGAAGACTATGGGCGTTGACCTTTTTCGATGAAATTGCTGAAAGCAGGATTTTGCTGTGTGTTGACTGAGGGTTCACTGCAAATACTGGTTGTCACGTGGTGCCTTCCCTTATTTAGCAGAAAGAGATGGACATAATACTCAGAATGTCAGCGTCCTTAAGAAAGAGGGAATTTTTCATCGAGTTGTTTATTAAATAAGCCTATTTACCAAATTCAATTCTATTTTTAAAATAAATTCATGAATTTTATCTTTAAATTATAGTACGTAAAACAATTTTATTTAAAAAAAATATTCTTCTTTATTTTAAATTTAAAAAAAAATATTCTTCTTTATTTTAAATTAAAAAAAATATTTTTCTCTTTCAAATTTCGCAGGATAACTTGCCAAAGTATCTTTTTCATATGTAGAACTTCTTTTAAGACTCATATTGAAGAAAAGGTTTAACTTTGTTACTCAAAATTGGAGCTTTTATTGACTCTGAAAGAAATGAAATCAACACTCAAAACTTAAATTTGATTTGATTTAAAAACTTACATTATATCACAGCCGCAAAACCTCCGGATTTTACGGAGAAACTCCTGATTTTTTATCACATCTTCCAGCAGATCACCTAAATTCCCGCCTTTTATTTTTTAGTTAAGGAAAATATTTTCAGGGCATAATTGAAATTCATTGCATTAAAGAAATTTACACTATACAGATTCCACTCCCCAAACCATACAGAATTTCAGAATACTTTTCCTTATTGAATTTTATTACATTATTATTGTTTAATTAATACATTATTAACTTTACCCACACAGTACTGCGCACATAAACTATTAATTTTATTTTTATGGTTATTTAATAATACTTTGATAAAAGCTTTCTTTCCCTACTCAAGATTTTCTGGATACAAGTGTGTAAGAAAATTAAAAAATTAAATTAGTAATATAACATAAAATTTAGAATATCCAATAAAATAATAATATATTTTACACTAGACTCATATTATAAAAATGTTCAATAAACTGAATCAAAATAAAATGAATTTAAACCAGTTTGGAATTCTTTTGAAATAAAATGATGTTCCCGCCCAGCGCAAAATTCAGTCTTCCATACTTTAGTTTTGGTAGTTATGCTATATTATTTACTCTAAAGATAAAATTACGCCCTCTTCCTTTCCAAACACAGTTGTGTGCAAAATTAAGAGAATTTGTACATCATGTGGAATTTCTGAAAAACTAATAGACAGATTTAAATGAAATTTGGTATGAAAATAAATTTGTAACACAGAAGGAGGTGTACCATTCAAAAGTCATTTTATGTACGCATGATTATCAGAAAGGCTCACAGGGCAGGATATTCAAAATCTCCGTTGTGATATCGCACTGAGTGAAAGCGAGTCTAATATAGGGTGTGGTCCCCACCCCATAGCCCAGAAAAGTAGCGCAGCATAAGGGCGTATTGAACAGGAAGCAGTTGAGTAGTAACTGAGGCAGTCGATCCCACTCCTGCAGCAAGGCAGTTTTCATATGTCACTTTCCAGGTACACGACCAGCTGAGCCCTATATATTCCAGCGTTGTCGACTATAAAGATGAACCTGCCTGCGCCCTGAAAATTTGAACATAGGGCTTTAAGGTTTACTTCCTGTACCTCATAGCAGTCAAAGAGCTTTTGTCAAACACATGCTGGGGTGGGCGGCAGTCCAACGCAATTACTGCTAAAACTATTACACCTTCATCACCGTAATAAGCGTTTTGCCTGATGAAGGAAATATTCTATCTTGTTCCAGGATCTCTCCAAATAGAGGTACGCCAAAAATCATTGTTCAGACTAAATGTCGACTTTTCTGCAAACGCATCGTGCTTCATTGAAGTCTCATCCAAGGCGCATGTTGTCTACACCATGGTAAACGCTTTCTCTTGTGGTCTGCAATGAACGGAACGTAAATAGCTTGGACTTCTGGCTTACAGGTCTATCACATGAAGCGTTTGGGCAGCTGTAACGGTGAATACAGCTCACGTTGGAGCTGTAAAGCTGAAGCAGTTCTGTGTATCCGCACTAAAAATGCCAAATTACAATCCTCGTCATTGTGAATCATGGTCGATCTTGTCCAGGTCTTCTCGATATGGATCTTATGTCGGGAAACTATTTCCACAAATTGTAAACGAGATGTGATTGGCCTGCCTTCAGTGTACCGACAATTCTCCATCTCATTCCGCTATCCATACGTTCATGGCTACTAATTTTTTTTATAGAATTTACCTAACTCTTTTAAGAAATAGGCGAATGTCGTGGAGGATTACGAATCAAAAATCGCCTAAAACACCTTGTGCGCTTAACTCCCCCTTCACAATCGCAGCTCCGCAGGTACACACATATAAGCTTACATATTCTACTCTGAATATTTGCATAATTTTTCAGCGGAATAATTAGTACCTTTAGTTCAATACATTTCGTAAAAATCGGTATAATTTGCAAATTCTTTTAATTTTCATACGAGTGTATGTAGGTCAAATGATTTAAAAAACGAAATAAAAATAAATATATATTAAAAAAGTTTTGTATTCGGTTAACTGCAAAGTTTAATGTGATATATAGGCGTTAGATAGCTTTGTTAAAGACAGGAGATCGCTGAAATACGAACTAATTTTTTTTCAGTTTATAAATGCATTTTAACCTCGAAAAAACATACCTAATGTAGTATGTATCACTATTTTAAATGTATGCCACAATCAAATATAAAAATTTCTCCCAGTAATTTTATTAAATTATTCAGATTTGCTTCTCAATGATTTTATTAAACCAGATTTATTAACTTTCATTCCTTCACAATTTTATAAGCTATTTATACAGGCACAGCAAAATGAAATCTTCCTCTAAATTAACAAAACACAACGAAACGGCATTCAGACCGAATTATGTGTCAAATATCAGACAGGCCCAAATAAAAAGGTCATATCTTATTTTATTCTTCAAACTGGTTTTCTGAAAATGATACTCGGTTGGCAAAGGCATTCAAAAGAACTACATCACTTATTATATTTTTTCATTTCAAGAACTTTTTAATATGATGACCAACAACTCCAGTTTAAATTTGGATCAAAATGTTTTTGAAAACTCAAAAGTTTCGTTTTAAAAGTTCGGCAGTCCAGCGTCTGATAGTTCAGTACGCCCGAAAAATCATGTGTATCGGTATTTCTACCGTAAGATGGAAGGTACTACTAACATTTAGCTATAGAATGTTTTTAAAAGTCAATAAAGTTACTTATAAATGAATAGAATGGAATCATGCGATTTTAGTGATTCACTAAGACATAACTCAAAAGCATTGAATCCGCAAGTAGAAAAAGAAACGGAAAATTAAGAAGATTCAAAAAAGATCAATCATTCTTGAAATGATATTAATTAAGAGTGAAATTCATTACGAAAATCGCCAAAAATCTGGAAAATATGACATTGAAAAGATAATAAATATTCATATTTTACACAATTTTTTAAGAGCGGAATCGATGAAGCACTCCAGCTTTGTTAAAACTTTATATACTGGCAACGATTTCAAAACGAATAAATTTACTTATTAATAAGTTTCAATAATTAAATATGTTTATAAAATTTTCATTCGTCATTGTATCCAATACGTGAATAGAATCGCTTTGCGGCTTAATACAATTTCAGTCCGGTAACCCGGCATATCTGATAATCCATCATTTTTAAAATTTCTTTAAAGGCCAAAGGCAAAGTAATTATCTTTGCCTTTGGCTTTTAAAGAAATTATGTTTTAGTTCTGGTTTCACAAACAGATGGCGCCACTTGCTTATTCTTGTCCAGGCTTTCTTATCTAATCATTATTTCCTATCTTGTTCATTTGTGGTTTTGCAGCTGAGGATGGTGGTTCGGTAAAACCATCGAAACTAGTCCTGTGAAAATTTTGAAAATTAACGCTGAATTTTGTTGTTTAACTTGTGAATTAGTACTTATTCGGCGTGTGTTTATGTCTTAGGTATTTCTTTATTAAAAACACTGTAAAAGGTGCAAGGCCACCTTGCACATTCGTGCAAATGCAGTTCATGAGTTCTAATTATAAATAAAAATAGTTTATATGCATTACTAATTATAAGTACAAACAGTTCCTGAAAAACAGTAATATCTAAATACCTTTGGATTAACAGTTTCAGAATTTAAGCTTGAAATGCTTTGACAAGAGTTATCATTTTTAAGCAAATTAATAATAAAGTTACATTCCATTACATTATAACATTCCTTTTTAAAATGTAGGCGTCCTATCCTCGGGTTACTTTTAAAGATAAAAGTCTTTTTCAAAAATTGAATTACACATATCTTACACAATAATAATAAATATATTTATTCCTTTCCTTAAGTGACCACAAAAGCTAAAAGAATCTAGAGTTTAAACCCAGTTTTGAAACACTGCAAAGTGACTCGAAGTGACACTAGAGCTCCACACCTGGAAAGCAAGAAAAATCTAAATAGCAATGGCAATTTGCAATGGCTACTTCATCTACAACAATTTGGGCATTCCCCGTTCCGCAACACATATAAGGTCGCACTACAGGTCCCCCCCCCCACTCCTTAGAACCAGAGTCGAAGGTTCAACCTCCTTCCTGGCCCCTTAGAGAGAGAGGCGCACCGCCCGGGCAGTCACCCTGACGGCACTGGTCGTTATTTGCTTCCCACCGTTATTAATTAACCCCCAAATTATAGGAAGCTATACGCCTTGGACAGAAATTATGGGCATTAAGTCGTTTGCCCAACATACAGTTGCCCGACAACTTGATTTCCCGAGCAGTATAAGTTTGCCCGACAATTCAGGTACCCAACGTCACTTGCCCAACAGATGCTTTTTGCCCAGAATAACCCAGAGATGTGGTTTCAGCCCTTCAGATTAATGGCATTTAGTACTAATTGTGCCAAAAGGGAGCCTTTGTTTCCCATGTTCTGCATACAGAACTCTAAGAAAGAACATAGAAAATACCGCTTCGCCTTATTAGCTCAAATAATAAAGAGATATGTAAGACATTAGACCGTACTTCCTAGTCTCTTACTCTCTCTTCTGTTTCATTCTTTGCCACGGATTAAGTGGATGTTTTAAAGGTTATATTATGTTTGAAAAATATCTCAAGTGTGCAAGTTGTACCTTTAAAAAGGGGTCATGTTAATTGTTTACGGTTATTTGATATGCGAAGATAAAAACAGAAGTAATTTGTTTTAATGACAGCGCAAAACTCTGAACTGTGGAAGGTATGCAAATACAGCACTTCTAGACGAACAGCATGACTTTCGGAACCAAAGAGAACATAATCATGGTCCTGATGCTAAAAAAAGGGATGTTACTATAACACTAGATAATATTAAACAAAATGACCACCAAACGTGTAATACACCAGCGCAAATTATTCAAAAAGAATTCAATGCTATCCTAGAGCAAAATCATCTTGCAATGCCTAGTTGCCATGTCGTGAAGTTGTAAAAAGAGCTCGTAAAGAAGTTTTGCCCCCGCAGCTAAATATCTTTAAAAATATTAATATTTAACTAGAATTCACGTATTGGCGATAAAAATATTTCTAATAAATGATTAATTCTTTAATAATGAACACAACATCTTGTTCACAAGCCTCCTCCGCAAAAACTGTTGCAGTGTTGGAGAAGCCCTTTACTGGATCATAGAGCATTTAAAACTCTTCCAAGACATTTTCTTTCATGTATACACCATCCATTCTTCTTTTGGAACTAGTAAAAATGCAGAATGCTTCCTCTTGTTTAATCAGAAGAGTATACTTACTTATTTCAATATCTGAATGACTCTGGCGATGAACATGACCTCGAATTAAATGCTCAGTTCATTATCAGTGACTTTGGAAAAAGAGAAGTTAATTCATCTCATCACAAATTCTCAGATGTCGTTAGTAAAGAGAGGTTTTTTTTTCATTTAGAACAAATTTGTGGTGCCATATTCAGGCATCAGCTTGCTAAAAGGCATGGTTAAGCTGCTGAAAGTTTTAATTTAAAACTTGGACAGATTCCAGCTTTTGCTTTTCTTCCATCTGGTGATATTCTATAATCATATATATATATATGATCGTATAAAGTCTCTTGTTCCAGATAAAATGCAGTAGCACAGTGGATTCGAGGATAATTAAGTAGATGGTAAAATCAGGCGGAATAATAGAAATGGAAGACGAACCCGAAGTTCTCCATATTTATGGTCCGACTTCATCAAATAAATCCTAATATTCCAAGATAATAAAATCGAGTCGAAGCATGACACAGACGTTTTGAAACATCTGTTGCAAAATCTCTGGTTGGTGTTTACACAATAATTGATGAGCTTAGAAAGGAACAGTTATAAATGGAACATAAGACAGAGGTTGCCGTTTGCGGAAAAGCTGTTCTGCCAGCTCAGAAAGAATACGAGAAAAAAAAGTATCAATATTTTCATTAACAACAGAGTAAACTGAACAACTATAAATTTCTTATGAGGTATTAACATAATATTGCATTTTAGACAGTAAGGTTATTATAGTCAATTAACCAATTATTATAGATTTCAGTCTTTATTATTACTTCTTCTTTTCGTATTCCTAACCAGGAACCAAATTATTTCTGTTATTTAAGCTGAAGTTTTTTATGTTGAAAGAGAATATTTCTGGCATTTCACACTAAGTGGTTCCTCCCAGCTCTAGCAGTTGTAATTATTTGGCTTTGCGGTCTCTCGCTGCCGATACCTTAAATCTGACGCGCCAAATAAATCTATTAAGAAAGCTTAGTATTTAATTATACAGTTTTTGACTACTGTTCAAAGTTTAATTTAAATTAACTATCCTATTTATTTGCTTCACCATGAGCTGTGGTTATTGTAGCAAAAGTTCGTGTTTCTATGTTCAAATGAATGTTCTTCTGTTTAAATAAAAAAAGTTGCTTTTACAACCTTCCAAAACTTCGTTATTTATCTCAAACATAGCGATAACTCGCTTCACGTCTATTAAGATTATAGAAATAAGTCGCATTAGCAAACCAATTATAACCCTATGAGTGGCGGAGCTGAAGCCACAGGCTGAATTATTTCTTGGTGGAAAGTGAATTATGCCCCTCGATAAACTTATTTAAAAAAGGTCTGCAGGATTTGAAATGCCAGACATTCTGAAAGTAGTGGATGAGGCAACTAGAAATTCGGATATGGCCCAGGCGAAACAAAGGTTTTATTATTATAAAGAAAGATGAAAAGTTGATTTTTAAGTGGGAAATAAAATCTTGAAAATTAAACATTCTCTTTCGTGTTCACTAGAAAGAAATGTTAAGAAGATGTGTAATAAATTCGGAAGCCTATTTTTAATAGAGTGAATAAGAGAAACAATAGTATTTCTGAAAGATAAAAATAGCGAAACTAAAAAACAAATGTAGACTAGGTCAAGCGCTTTTATTAGCGCGCTGATATGCAACTGTTAAGAGATCTCTTGAGGGAATAAACTAATGTGAACAATGAAAGGTCATCTAGGAATGCGGTATCTACAGCCTCGAAGACTAGGGTACAAAATCCACAAAGAAAAAAGAAAGAGTGCCAGAAATAATGAAAAAAAAAGAAAAAGAAAAAGGCCAAAGCCCGACGAATCTTCAAAAAGCAAACCTACAAAGAACGAAGGCCAAGAAGAATGAAAAGAACAAGGAATTTATGAAAAGTCCAAAGACATGTACATAGATGGAGACCAACCGAGTGTTTAGTAATGACTGTTGGAAAGTCAACAAATGAGAAGCCGTAGGTAGAGGCTAACAACGACGGTGACGCTCAACACTCCCCTTAAAGATAACACTGCTAAAATATCAAAAAAACATATTTTTTAGATCTAGAGTAATATCATTCATTAATGCTGCATAAATAACTATTACAGTACTAAAAAGCTTCTTTAACTTTTATAAAATAATAATAATAATGCAAACTGATTAACACAGTTTCAAAAAGGCGTTGTTCATCTCTGTTTCGCTTGAGAAGAATCAAAACAAAATTATAAGGAACTACATCGCACACGCGTTAGATACATATTACTCGCAGGTTAAGGGAGTGTTAAAAAAGAGAAAGACTTAATCCACAATTCCACGCTAAGGCTATCATTTTTGTAAGAGAAGAAGTGGAGATTAAAGTAATGAGATTAGACGATTCCCAGCTCCTAATCTATTTTACTTCTGTTCCTTGGTAGATTAAAATATGCTACGTTGTTCAGACAAGTTCATGTTCTTGCATTGTTACAACTTCTTTGAACACAAAACACATTTTGTATTAAAGAAGTTTTTAGTCATCTACTGTTTAAAGTCGCAGGCAAATTCGGCATTATTGTATGCTCAGGTTTTGGCAGTTCCCCTTCTGAAAAGATAAGTGGCGAGTATATATAACTTCAACTATTTCTATTTAGTTCCAGTTTAAAATTGAATTGATTCATATTATATTGATTTCAGGTAGTTACTTACTTAGATTTATGTACATTTAGCTAATATAAATCCTTTATATACCGCAGCATGTGTGATCGATTATCAAAATTACAGAATTATAATACTTGGTACACAGCCCCTGTAAGTCGTAGAAACAATGATTTTTGGATCTAAATATCTGAGATGTAGTTGAATGTTTTGCAATTGTGCTTCAAGAGCATTGTGATAAAACTGTCATAATAAGAAATGGCATTTTTTCGTTGCAATAATCAAAATTTTTAATGTAATTTATTACAGCTTAAATAAGAACACTTTAGGTAGCAAAGTAGCGCGAAAGGTTTAGGAAGAAACCACTTTTATTTGTAGTCACTCGGACAAATTTTTGCAACTTGCAAATCTTAACGAATGACAAAATGAAATATTTTGCAAATATTTTCTATTATTTTATTCATTGCAGACTACAATTTTAAAAAACTAATGAAACATACTCAAAAATTTATTTTTTCATTAGTTTAAGATCTGAAAAGTTCTTTACAAATATAGAGAATTTGTTATTAAAACTAAAAAAAATCAAAGATTAGGCGGAGGACATTATTTCTGGTTGAGTACATAATATAATTGTGTCTCCCGTTTATAGATACTCACGGGACCAAGGCTATTGTCCGCTTTTAGAAAGTTCTCTAAATGGAAAAGCGTTCTTTTTCCTATTTCACGGATAAAAGGATTCAAGAACCAAAGAACTTACCTGTCCATTACCAGGTGTGTCCTCTAAATAGGAGCGTCCGTCAACGGAGATTTAACTGCATATGTTTTTATAATTTCTATTAATTACTTTGATGGTGCAAAAGTTTATAAAGTTATAATTCATATAATTTATAACGTCAAATTCTATGAAACTGATATGTTATTAAAAATAAAAAAGGTAAACAAATTCGCTGCTAAGCCACGAAGAAATAGTCTTTCTTTACAAAGGCACGTTATACAAGTCTTCGACTTTAAGAAGTTTAAAGTTTCTTCGAAACTATTTACAAGTCGGAATGAAGTAAAGCGAACAAGTAATAACCATTAATTTTTATTGAAAAAAGCTTCTAGCATTACTAGGTTTTCAGAAAAATTTACAAAACCCATAAATCATTTTTTAAAATACAAAAATAACAGTAAAAGAAGTTATGATAAATATACAGACGAGCAAAGGTGTCTGTATATTTTAAATATAACTAATATACCTGCTGTAAAGTTTCATTCTCCAAATTGAAAAAAGAACAAGCACGGTGATGACGGTACAATGATGGATTTTTGAACCAGAGAAGATTAGTTAGTAGAGCATATAAAAGGACCTATGGAGCAGGAGAAAGCGGACGAAGATCATATCAGCATTTGCATTCACAAAACCAACTGTACACAATTTCTATGCTTGCATGATCCACTGTCACAAGTCAAACATCTTGCAAAAACTGCCCTGATCTCCTACATTATATCTCAATTTATCCTACCATTTTTGAAATTATTGCATAAAAGAAAAATTCAGCCATACTTTTGATTTCCAATTTGTTTGTAAAAGGAAATGATTTACCGAATTCGTTCAACAATCGAAAATGCTTTAGGTCTTTTGTAAAAGCCTAAGTTCCTAAAGTGGAGGATCCCTTTAGAAAATCAACTGCAGGCTTACCGGTTTCATGCAACTTGCGAGATTTTACTCATAGTCAGAAATAAAATTAACAAAATTTATAATTATTGACCATATACTTCAGGATGAATGTTCATTTTCATATGTGTAAAGACAAATGGAGTTTTCTGACAGCGTATAGCTGATATATCACTTTAGAGAACGTGCTGCCTGCCGTAAATACCCAGCGTAGTCTCCCTAACAAGCAATGTATTTTAATTTTGATTAATTTAGTTACATTAAAACTTAGAGTACAGTTGGTTTTATGAATGCAAATGCTGATATGATCTTCGTCCGCTTTCTCCTGCTCCATAGGTCCTTTTATCTGCTCTACTAACTAATCTTCTCTGGTTCAAAAATCCATCATTGTACCGTCATCACCGTGCTTGTTCTTTTGTTTATTATTCTTATTATCTTGCACTATTTTAATATTCAAGAATTTAAATATTTTACAAATATAAATATTTGTATTTCTAGAGAGTCAAATTATAGAATGTTTTGATGCTGACTTATCTGAAAAGCCGCTTAAAATAACCAATATTTATTATTCCCGAATATATTTGAAAATGTTCGCTATATAAAATATACTTGACGGCTTCTGAAATTAGCACACATGTTAAATTAGCTTTCGTGTGTGAGAACCTGGCACTACTATTTTAAATTACATCAGTTAGAATACTAAAGAACAAAATTAAATTATTAAAAAATCCAAATAATTTTAAAATGTATTTATTACTTTCAAATTGTTCCATGTCTTAAGTAATATATGAAAGTTAAATTAAATTAAAAGACTTAAACGCATTGTAGAATGGGAACACCTTGACAAAAATATACGAGGTCGCATGCTTAAGTTTCTTAACTGCGTAATGTAATATAAGGTGAAGTGATGAGAGAATAAAAAAATTAGATTACACATTCTACCAACATTAAAATGATTAAGAGGTACATATATCTTTTAGTTTCTCAGTTTTTATATTGCCATCCCATTGGAAACAAGGGGCATTCGAAATGCACAGCTAGCATCATACATCTATTATAATGTATTTCTTTAATTTGGAAATTTAAATTATCTGAAAAGTTGGCAACAGTTAGCTGCCCACCCGTGTGGTTTGTTAATGACATATAGTGCAATATAAGTGACAAAGACATTGTGAGAGTAGATTATGGACGATTCTAATATGAAAACTATAAAAAGAAAAGCAAGCAAATGACTTAGTAAACAACATCTTCAAATATAATATTCTAGAGAATATTCCAGTTTCAAGTATTCAAACAGTGGCCTTGAAATTATGCAGCCAAACTTTCATAATTTCAGTACAATGATCTATTTTAATATTTTCCTCGCAAAATGCTAGTAGCACAAGAAATTGTTAAATGAATAGTAGTTGTGATTCAAAAGCAGTAACATACTGATTCGTTAAAACTAAATTTTATTAACAGAATATTTTTTTCCATTTTTATCATTTTAAACAATTTTATAGCACTGTTTTGCTATTTTATCATAAATTTTAAAAAAATATTAAAACACTGGGTGTTATAAATAATAAATAATAAATACAACATCGGAGAGCTTAAGGTATTCGCTTATATTACATCAGTATAAATGCTTCTACATGGTAAACATTGCTGACATCATGCAAAATCGTTAAGTAAAATACTTACGACAATTTCCCATGATTTTGGAAGAGGGGGAGAAGAAAATCAGGTAGAACCGGAAGTTGATAAGCCATCATCACAGCCAACGTACATTGGTGTGCAAAAATTAAGGACGAAGTCGAAAAATTAGCATATCACCTGAACGAAAAGGCAGAGCGGACAGAAAGACCAATCAGGAGATTAAGTAAGGTGATGTACGGTAGCACATGCGCAGATATGCAGGTAGACGTAATGGGGGAGTGTCTGAGCAGTATAAAGCATGTTGTCGGTGTAAGATCAGCATTTCTGGCAAAGAGATTGCACGCCGTATAGCAGTTAAAATCACATCGAGTTGCTGCCTCAGCGAGAAATGGCGAATAATCAATTTGTTAGACGACATCTGGATGCTTTTACCCGAGGTCGAATCATTGGGAAGTTGGAGGAAGGCCGCAGTGAGACAAGTGTGGCTGCAGAGTTCCGAATTGCTCACAGCATCGTTTCACGATTTTGGAGACAATTTCAAACTACAGGAACAGCCATCCGGGGTTTAGTGGTGGTCGTCCACGAGGAACCACACCCTCAGATGACCGGTATATTGCCTTACAGGCCAGAAGAAACAGGCGGGAGACACGACACAGGCGAATGGACGACCACTAGACACACGACACAGGCGACTGGACGACCGATATCGCGTTTTATCGTGGCCAGAAGACTGCACGGTAGTCTGTTTGCACGACGCCCTGTACGGTGTGTACCTTCTAACGCCTGCCCATCGGAGAAGGCGTTCTCTGTGGTGCCGGGAAAACCGGAATTGGAGAGACAATGAATGGGGACGAGTACTCTTTACAGATGAAAGCAGATTCAGTCTGAGTAGCGATTCTCATCGCATACTCATCTGGAGAGAGCGGGGAAGCCGCAATCATCCCTCGAACATTATTGAAAGGGACAGGTATGGAGGTGGCGGTGTTCTCGTTTGGGGAGGCATCATGCTTGCTAGTCGTACAGACCTTCACATCTTCGACGCAGGTTAAGTCAACGGGACCCGTTATTGTAACGAGATTCTTCTTCCATATCTGCGTCTTTTTAGAGGCGCTATGGGTCCGCAGTTCCTTTTTATGGTCGACAATGCACCATGTCATCGCACAGTAGCTGCCAAACAGTTCTTAGAGAGTGAGGATATTCAACGTATGAATTGGCCGGCACGATCTCCGGATCTCAATCCCATCGAGCATGTATGGGATTTTCTAGATAGACGCTTGGCAGCTCGTACCTTACCACCAGTAACGATTCCGGAGCTTCGATTGGCGCTGCAAGACGAATGGGCAGAAATGCCTCAACAACTCATTGACACCCTCATTCTCAGCATGGGCAGACGCTGGGAAACCTGCCTAGCAGTCAGGGGAGATCATATTCCCTATTAAAGACCGGATGTTTCTTGCTGGACACCCGTCACATGGATGTTTCGGCCTTCAGTCGCATTGCGCTCCATGCTACTGTTTCAATAAAGCTTCTTTTTATCCCTCTGATTTCTCTTTTAGTAAGTGTTGCTTACATTACTCATGTCCTTACGTATTGGGGATCTTACGGTATTAAATATGTTGATTTGGAAAGCTTTTGTACAAAGTTATATTGAAAAAACCGTCTCGTCCTTAATTTTTGCACACCAGTGTAGTTTTTATGATAAATAAAATTATGGGCATGACAGTCTTTTTAGACAACTATTTTTTAATTCATAATAATCAAAAACAGCGGATCTTACGTTATGCTTATTGCAGAGACGTGAAACATCAGAATATCAATAAATTAAAGCACCTGCTCTATATCATTGGAGTAATGGTTTAACACAGGCTGGACTTTACATCGATGAATTTCGAGAAGCTAAGAACTAAGGTTCCGCTTCCAGAAAATATTTAAACGAAATATTTAAACGAATGTGGAAAATGCATTACCTGGATTCACACCCCTTTTTATTACCTTTACGCATATAAAGAAATATTGTTTGAAATTTCTAAAAAGATATTGATCAGACTTTGTAAGCAGTAAATCACAATGATAAGCTCAACTTATAAATCTAATAACACTGACAGACAAATTAGAAATGGTGATTTAATTTAAAATAACACCTAGAATAAAATCCTCAAAATCAAAATATTATTTTAGTCATAATAAAAAATCAATTAGGTTTTAATTATTTAAAACAGATATGATAGTTAGAGATAGAGCTTCCAACATTATTTACCTAATAATGTTAAATTTACATAATAATTCTTAAAACTCAGTACAACATTTAAACAATAAGAGGATATTTTTTTCAGTCGGGGCGTTCATTACAAAGTAATATTAAAAATAAAATTACTGACAATTTGATTCTTTAATTCTTTGAGGAAAAATACCGACACTTTGATTTTAAGGTGTTATTATAGAAGTGTATAAAAATGAATTCAATAACGAAATGTTATGGTAAAGTGCTCCTTTTAAAAATACTTTAACTGAAATTGTTTCGCAAATTTATTTTATCTGTTAAAATGGAATTATAATTTTGAACATACTTTATTTTTATGAAATGGAAATTTTTTATCATTCAGACATAAATAATCAACGTTTCTAAATACATACTTTTCTCATTTTTTTCTGAGATTCTCGGAATTCGGGAAATTTGCGGGAAGTCCAAAGATGAAAAATGCATATTTTAGAAACACCCATTCGGAATATTAGGAGCTTCAAATCTGTCGATCCGTCAGTTCTCTTATAAATATGCCGCTGATTAGGAAAGAGACATACGAGGAAGTGCTCGTATTCCAATCTCGTGGTTGCTTGCTCTCAATCAAAAATGGATGGAATTTAAACAGACAGCCCTCTTGTGCTTTCATACAACGGAATAATTAAATCCAGTCAATAAACCCTACCCCATATCTTAAATAAATACAAGCCAATTTCTTAAATATTCTTTCGAAGAAAAAGTTTCATAAATACAAAAAATCATATTTTCTCATAATAATAAGTTTTCCGCTTATTAACCACATTGCGTAAATCGAATACTTTTTTCCCTAAAAAAATCTTCATAAACTTCAGCTTTCAGTCAACGTCATAAATGTTAAGCTTAGCTCCAAATTCTCTTTTTAAAAAAATTTCTCGAAGAAATGAAAACGAATTATGCAAAAGAAAATACTTCTTTGCATTCTAACCGTAGAAGATATATTCAGCACATCTCTAGTTTTTTTTATTCTTCCTAGTAGAATAATAAAATTGTAAATATTTAAAATTATAGGATCCCTGAAATCTTATCTGTAGGATTACATCTTATCTGTAGGATCTGTAGGATGTACCTGAAGGATTATCTGTCCGATCCCTGAAAAGAAATCGATCAAACCAGGTGCGCAAACATTTCTTTCCAAATGTAATTTACCAACCACCATGCAAGAAAATAGGCATTGATTTTTCCTTTCACCAAATATTACGAATAAAATCTAAATTTAGACGAAATACATAGACAATGAGGTGATGGCCAGCCAGAAGAGGCGAGCTTAATTCTTTTCTGAAGGTAACCAAGCACAGACAGCACCTGTCATGATGTTGTCTTCTCGAAATGAATGATGTAGTTTAACCGTAATGTACCGCCCCTCCTTTCAATGTTAGTGCTCGTAAAATAACTCAGTTTTTAAAATTTATATACGCAGTAGAACTTCAAATATTCGAGCTAATTAAAACTACAGTTCACTAGAAAATTTGAAACATTTTAGATCTAAAATTTTATTTTTGGGGTTATGAGTCTTTCGGCAAATATTATATAGTTAAAAAACTCCGACGTTGGACACCACATGACTTCTTGTACGGCTTACTAAATTTTACATGTTTTTTGCTGCATATCATTTAAACTTATTTTCTGAAATTATTGTAGCTTAATTAACCGACGTCTCGAGGCAAGTTGAAAATGACAAAAAACTGCAAATTTTGAAATTAAATATTCAGGTCAATTTTTTGGTGTACGGGAGTCAAACTGCTAATAATTTTATGTTTTCATGACGAGTATAAAACTTTCCCAGATACAAGTATAGGAAGCAGGAAACCGCATTAAAGGTTAAATTTCGTGATTTGTCAAAAACTATTATTTATTTTGACATTGCCGAAACATATATTTTCGTCGTTTGAAACACTTCTATAACTAGAAGTATTTTCCTAAGACGACTGATTGCGAAACTAAAGGCCGATATGGACTTCAAAGGCGGGTTAAAGCGGTGGGTAATTATATATTCCTCAATTGCACCCACTGGTACTGCCAGTTGCACCCGATTATCCGAAATGGAGATTTGATTGGTATTGCCGATTGCAATATGAAAGGAAGGTTCACAACTAGATGCTATATCAGTCCTACATACAAAATTTCAACGTTCAACGACTAATCGTTTTTGAATTATACGAGATACATGCTCAAATATAACGCAAGTACAGACATCACGAAAAAAAAAAAATCTCTTTTGAACCTACACTGCTGGCCATTAAAATTGCAGCTCCAGAAAGGAATTATCTGACGAACGTCAAAATCACATGAAAGGAAGAAATAGGGATATGCAAATAATTAGTATTTCAGTGCATCTAGATGACGCAGGAGAGTGAAACGGCATCTGAAGTACTGCATAAAAGAAAAGTTGGGTAGTGTATTTCTCAATTGAAAAGTGCTTTGTAAGGTTGGAGTTTGCTCAGAATATTGCTTTATACCTCGAATAAGAAGGGGAAATGCTTACTAGCAAGTTTCGAAATTCGATAAAGACAGGATCGTTGCCTATCGAAAGTGTAAATTGTCGTTCCGTGATATCGTCGGCCGCACTGGTCGACATATAACCACTCTCATGTGAATATGGAATCAATGGATTGCTGAGAGTCATACTGAACGATATGCAGGATCTCGGTACGCAGGCCCTACTATGACTAACGCTAGAGAAGGCAACATATTGTGAGGTCAGCCCTGCGAAATCGTACTACCACATCATGGACCATAAGTCAGGAAATGGACATGTTTGCAGCATGCCCAGTATCAGTTCGTAAGGTGCGTCGATTTTGCAGCGGGGGGACCATTACTTCAGCTTCTTTTGAAAATACAGCACAGAGAGAGAGATGGCGAATCTGGTGTGCCAAACGACAAAGCTGGGTACAGTAGTGGCACAATGTCGTCTTTTCAAACGAGTTCCGGTTCTATGTGAAGTATTATGATGGCCGTATACGTGTCTGGAGTGTCCGAGGAAATTGCATGTCGCCTGCTTGCATTCGATATCAGCATAGCGGCTTTGCACCTGGTGTCATGGTTTGGGCAGCCACTGGGTAAACGACACGCACATCTCTAGTTCGGATCAACGGTAATTTGAATGCAGATGGGTACATTTCTAACATCTTACGTCCAGTGGTTGTGCCCTACCTTCGAGGCTCCCAAACGCCATGTTCTACACACAGAGTTACACAGAGTATTCATTTGCTGCCCTGGTCTGCACGGTTTCCAGATATGTCACACACTGGAAAAATCTGGTCATGGGTTACCGAGAGACTGGCCCGTCAGCACTCTCCAGCTAATACGGTTGATGAAGTGTGGCATAGACTTGAAGCAGCATGCAACGAGTTGCTCATTTCTGTCATCCAAGCCCAGTTTGAATCCGTGCCAATGGGGTAAGGACCTTTTTGTCTGCCAGGTGTGGCAGCTGTTTCTACTAATTTCGCACCCCTGTAAACCTCCAAAATGCTTACAAATGTAATCATTTTCTCTTCATGCCATACTGTTTAAATGCAATAAGTATCTTTTTTGTATTTGCTTTCCTTCATGGTGTTGCAATTTTAATGGCCAGCAATGTATTTTAGATCCATTTCACGTATCCTTTTCGAAAAGGAGTCCCTTATTCTGTCCGTATTTGCGTGTTGTACCTATAGATGTCATGTAAAAAAATTGTCCAAATGGATTCGAGAACGGTCAAAATGGATATTTTCGTTGAAATATATTATTTTTTATCCCTGATTATTTTAACAGTGATCACTGCTATATGAGAACTAGCACTATAGATGTAGTTAATTAAATAATGCTTAATCAAGTTCAGTTGCTTACTGTCATTTTCAATGGGGTGTCTCGCTATAATATGTTTTAAAATTCAGAAACAAATATTTTTAAGAAAACATTCTTTTCCTTGAAACCCATTGCTGCTTCCAGCCGTATTATTTTTTGTTGACGCCGTCTGACACTGCTCCTCTTTCACAGTGAGAGCTTAATGCTTCTGCAGACATATGGATATGAAGTTTAACATAGTTCAACTTCCCATCCTTATGTCTGAGTCGCTTGAAGTTGAACATGATTTAATTTCATGAGGTCAGTCTTCTGTCACCGCATTACAGTTGTCAATGAAAGTCAATTCGTTCGCGGATTGGAGAATCAGATATGCATCGAAACTAACGAGTTCGGGCAGCAACTAATAGAAACGGCACTTTATGGTCGAGAGAATAAGGCAGCTACCCTACACGAGAGATGCTGTCAGCCTCCAGGTACTCGATAACACTATTGGCTCGATAGGAATGGACACTATCATATATAAGGAGGAAACCAGGAACTACTGCTGCAGAGCAGAGTATTACAATGGGCATCTTTATGCAGATACCGAACAGCCGTCATCAAACTGTATTTAAAATGTGCAGTTGGGTGCGATACCCCATTGAAACTCCAGCCCACACCATGATGCTTCCATCTCTGAATGCATCATCTTCCTAGATGTTCTGCGCCCCATTCTCTCCAGATGGTTACACGTTTATCATGTGACAACAGAGCAAATATGTAATCGTCCCTAAACAGGACTTAGACCAATCCGCGACAGTCCAATTGAGATGTCGACGAACCACTTTACACTTGCCCGTCTGGATTGAGCGGTTAGAGGAACACAAACATTTTATACTCAAGTATACAGTCTCTGGGGCACAGTATTGGTAGATGTTCTCTTACCACGTGACACCGCAATCATATCTGCGACAATTCTCGAGGTCACTCCTCGACTCCACTTGGCTACTACAGCAATATGCCGATCTTCAGAAGGTGGTAGTAACACTTGATCAATGGGGCACGGTTTGGGTTTAAGTAATTATACCAAGCCATACTAGGGTTATGTACATAAGAGAAAAGGTATCTTCTTGGAGTACTTTCTAAGGGAAATTGGTCCGTATCTACCTACCGGTCACATGTATTCGGACAACTGTTTGACTTGTTTGGAATTGTTTCCTTTTCCCAGAAATTACCGAAAGAATAACAGAATACATATATATATACAGTGTATGTATGTCATGATTTGTATATTATTTTTCGTATGTATATGCTGTTCCAACATTTCTTTTATTTAATAGTATGTACATGTTTAAACAATAGTTGGATCTGTGTGTATGGCTTATATATTTCTTGGTGTGTACATGTCGAGGCATATAAATGATTTTTTAATAGGCATCTGATTGTTTTCAATATTTTTCGTTTAATACTATGTATACGTTTAATAACAGGATATATGTAAATAATATGTACGCGCTATGATATGTATATGTTATGGTATGTATTACGTTTATGTCTGGCCAATTTTAGTGTACGCGGTGGAACATAAAACCACCACTCTCTTTTCACCCAAAAGTATATGTAGGCACTTGTTGCAAGAACCTAAATATATGTTGGAAGCCCCTGTATGACCATGCATGTATAGTGTAACTGTCAATAAATTCCCGACGCGGCCCTTACTGAACACCGGGAAGGTGTGGCTCAACTAGATAGTTGCGGGTATCGAACGATATCACTGTGTAAAAGGCTGTAGCATTTGTCTTCAGACAACGCAGCTACTTTAATGAATTAGATTTACCAGACCTGGGTAGTAGGTTTATCTGGGTATAGATTTAAATTTGCCCAGCCCAATGTGATGTGTCTCTGATAGGATTTACTTACATTGTAGCCAAGTAAATTATACATCCCATCATTACATATTCTCTGCAAGTCCAGGAGATTTATGTTTAGTATTATTTAGCCGAAAAGGGGCTATTAGTCCCGAAATGGGATTTTGTATGTGTTCACTGTAAATGGCGCATCACTTTTCCAAAATTGTTGCCGTCAAACTTATCTCTGTAAAGAAATTAAATAAAATTTATTTAAAGAAATTAAATATTTGAAACTTAAAGAAATTAAATAATGCATACTACTCTGTATGTATGTATACAGGGTTCAACAAATCGGTTTCAAACTTTCAGGAGAGATAGAGTACACCTAGACGATGGAAAGTCACATAATACTGCATGGTCGGAAACGTTTTTCTGGAGCGGTAGTGACGACACAAAATAGAAGAAAGTAAAGACACGGACAGGTTGAGAAAACATGCTTCTTATAGTTTCAACATGATATGGCCCCCTCTCATTACAGCCTTCATGTGCGTATCCATCTGTATCCTCAACATTGGATCAGCAGGGGTGATCCGACGCATTGGCCAGCAACGTCGCTAGACTTCACTTGCATTGACTATTTCTCCTGTGGGTACGTCAAGACACTGGTGCACGAAATACCCTTAAAAGTGGTGAGTAATTTGTTGTATACATCGTGGCAGCTTCTGGGGAAGCCCGGGACACGGCCGGTATTTTCCAGAACACCAGTTCTCCCATGCGTCGGAGATATGAGGTCTGCATCATAGTCCGGGATATAATGCCAAACAACCTCTTTGATGACGACAGTTGTCTTTTTTTCCTGGGTTTCTGTTTTAAATAAACATGTTTTCTCACCCTGTTCGTTTCTTCCATTTTTGTACTTTGCGTCGTCACTAACGCGCCAGAAAAGAGCGACCGTGCGCTGCTATGCGATTTTCCATCGTTTAGAAGTACTTTATCTCTCCTAAAAGTTTGTAATTGATTTCCTGAAAGAGTTTGCATATGTTCCTCGCATTGTGAAAAAATGACGGTAGAGCCATCCAATATTGAATAACGTGGCCTCCAACAGCACCTAAAAGACCGGATTTTTAATTTCGAAATTGTTTTATTATTTATTTCAAATTTTTTAAAACTTCAATGAATTTCTGATTAATTAACTCAAAAGTTTGAAAGCAAGCAGTAGCAACAATGTACGGTTTAAAAAATGTGTACTTCCAGTGCGCCAAACAAACTATCGGGAATTCTAAAGATACGCTGTTTTTAAATATTTTGTGGTTTTGTTGTTGAACTGCATTTTATGTGCCTTAAGAACAAAGAATGTCATATTTAATAAATAAAGTTAACACACAAAACGTTAATAATAAAAAAGGAAAAAAAAGTTTTGTAAGACATCTTATTAAGAACACTGAATATTGATATGATAAACTGAAAAAAGACCGAAAAACATAGAAAAATGTATGCCAACACTTAACACTGCACCTGGAATTCTAAACATACTCTATAAAAAGTTTGTGATTTTGCTGTTGGACTGTATGTGGCGTAAGTGCGAGGAAAACGATGTTTAATAATAAAGCTAAAAGGATCCTCAAATAATGGGTTAGCAGGAGAGTGAGTTTAGGCCTGGTAGACTGCAAGCTAAGCGAAAGCATATAAAACCTTAACAAACCTTTTGGACGACCGCTAAAGTCTGAAAGCTTTCAGAACTTTTTTTAAAATTTTCTCTCACGAGTCGAAGTACAATAAAATTAAATTCAGTTCTACTTGCTTCATTATTTGCATTTCCATAAATAGGTTAAACTACAGATGGTAACTTGCATCATTGCTTTAAAGCACTGATATTCAAATTGTGTTCCGCGGAATCCAGAATTCCTTGAGTCAAACCTTCCGGTTTCACAAATCAAAGTAAAAAATTCGACATATGACAAAGAGAGTGATGTGCAGTGCTTTGAAAACTAAACAGTTTTCTTTCGGAAAATGAATTACATTTAGATAGCAGGGTTAAAGACTTGATATAACGGAGCACCTTTTTCAGTGGAAGAAAACTATAACAGAATATTTCCCAGAAGAGAAAGTATAACTGGACAAGAGATCCGTTCGAGTAATACAATAAACCAGAAGGGTTTCCAGTGAAGGAAAGAGAACAATTTATGGGCATATTAACAGATTCGATATTAAAGTCTATTGCAACAGCAGCTCCTAAAGTTTTGGTTGCAAATTTATGCAGAACACCCAGAACTATCGCACACAGCTATGAACATTTTAGTGCCATTTGAAACAATGTATTTAAATAAAATATCTTTCTCAACGTACATGTCAACGAAAACTAAATACTGTACCAATTAAATTCAGAATATGAATTGCGATTATATACTATATTGATGTTTTCCCTCTCTGTGAATTTTCTGCGAACTTCCCAAGAAGAGCAGCATCGCTTTAATCGGGAGAACAACTGTACGAATTTATAAAACTGACTGATACTTTTTTTTTACTCGTATTTTAGATACTTATCTAGAAACCAAAAACGTAGAGCATTATATTCTTTTCCTACAACTAAAATATATTAATTTGTGAAAAAGTTATCAAAATAGCATGCTGAAATATAAAATTTCATTACATATATGAACAATTCTTTAAAGATGAAAGAACGTTTTTTATTACTGTTTGTTTTATATAACTGATTTTCGTAGTTTTGTTTACAATAGAATCCATCTTAAGTCAAATGCATTTATAAGAACTCTTAGTTTCTTTATTCTTCTTTCTGAAATATATTAATAATTAAGACTAGGATTTTATCAAATGTTTTTAGCTTAACCGAGCTGGCGTCATTATTATCAATGAACACACATGCAAGGATACGGTTATTTTTATCTACATAGTACTTTCGATTCAAGTGTGGACTTGAACCCTTAGTTGGCAGCTATATGAAATCCTTTTTTTTTTTTTTTTTTTTTGTGCTTCATAATAAAAAAGTACTTTCGTTACGGTATAGGAACGAATGAGTGTTTTTCTCGTCATTCGCACACTTACAAATTTCGTTTACTTATTTTCCTTTTCTAAGAATTCTTACATTTCTATCACATTAAAAATTGAATTTAAAGTAATTTAGCTTTTCCCGGAGATATTTGAATTCCCAGGAATGTTAATCGTGAGAATACGTGTTCATGAGTTTCCTAAAAAAAACCTAAAAATGCTTGACCGCAGTTACTAAAAAAAATTAAACGATAATTCCTTTATTTCAGAAAGCAGAGGCAAAATTAGAATATTTCCAGTAAAACTAAATAAAATGGGACATTCATATGGAGGATATATCGATCTGAAAATGAGTATTAGTATTGTACAAAGTGAATGCGTTAACTCTATTCAATCTCGCATTTTTCTTCCTTGCAACCAGAGTTCCTGTTCTTTCTATCAGTTTTGAGCCAGTAAATATACATTAAAATCGAACGCAAGCGAGCGAGAGCAACCGAAATGCGCAGTGAGAGAAACTTTCAGAATCATCGGCGCATCAGACAACCTGTTGATGCAGATGGAGCGAATTAATAAGGTACAGCAAGCGAGCTGCCTTTTGTAAATGCTTCGATGGAAGAGAGCAGTAAAAAAATTATTTTTATTCTCCGAGCTCAAAAAGGGCTCATTTTAAGAAGCTTTTAAACAGCATGTCAATTTAGTGTTATTTAACAAAAACAGGGGAACAACTCATAGCGGGAAAACATTTCCCTTGCTTGTTAACAGAAAGTATGAACAATAAAAAAGAAATTAAAGCAGATCTAATAAAAGCTGTATCATCATCCGTGACACATTAAAAAAGCAAAAAAGATCCTGTAAATTCTTGATGCAAGTGTGAAATGCGGAACTCTACTCCTGTGTGAGCATTTAAATCCAGCTCTGAATGCATGTCTTGTTTTGTTTATTTCAGAGGATTATGGCAAAGAAGACGGGGGCTATTTGCCTGTGGTGAGCGGCTTGAAGGATTTTCTGAAGGAAACTAGAGCTACAGAGCGGATAGGCATGGATTCGTTTGCTAGGATTCGAATCTGAATCGAACTAGAAGGATTTACTGGCTTTACTAACTCGGGTAATAGTAAACCTTACGCAGCTTTCAACTATTAGGAAGTATTTAAATAACGAAATTTATTCAACTATTAGGAAATATTTAATTAAACAATATTTAAATAATAATTTAAATATTGTCATTTTCTCTTTATATTTAAAATTAAAAAATATATTTAAAGACGCTTCATCTCGTTAAGAAACCGAACATTGTATTACAGAAAGCACAAACCTAATTCAGCGAAAATAATTTTTAAAAAAAAAGCTCCTTTTCCATGCAGGTTAACATATGAAAACATATTTCATGTAACATGGAACTTGATGTTTTCATTACATGATTTTTTCAACTGCAGTGTTTAAAATAATATAAAACATTTATCCAGCAAAAAGAAGAGGAAAGACTATCCTGTTCTAGAAATTCAATTTTAGTTTAAAGATAATTTTTCGTTTTTGAATGTGGAAAGACAAGAAAAAATGTAATTAATTTTTTTCTCGAAATTTATATAAGAAACGCAAATTCTATGAAAAATAGAAAAATACCCAGAAGGGTGCCCTTGTGTGAAATATATATCCGCTAAAATGCCAAGATTTTAAAAGAAATTGTTCAGCCTTATTATCCAGGTCTTCGCGAAAGTCCTTATATTTCTATCATAAGCCGTGATAACTGAAACCTATGCAATGAATTCATCTATCTAGTTGTCCAATACGGGACTCCCTGGTGCTGGCCAATTTATGTGCTATCAAGTCCTTTATGACTTCTTTCCAGAATTTCAGAATACAGAACAGAAGCCTTACAATACCACACATTCCAGATGACCGTTGGCTGCGGGCGTGGCTATAAACGCAACGCTATATGAAGATCAGGGAAGTGGGTTTGAAGATACTAAGGAAACACATCCAATTACAAGTCGAGGAAATTCTGAGAGTTTCTCTCAAAATATCACCTAGAGAAAATAACGCATAGGCAATTATAACAGGCGCTGCATTGTCTTGTGAAATAATTTAATTCGCATTTATTAATTTGAAAAGATAATATCGTTCATAGGCTTCAATGGTGGCACAACGCAAAATGAAGTTTTCTTTGTCTTTGAAATTCAAGAATTTCATGTTTAATTGATGTATAAAGGAATAAGCATTACTAGAAGGCCTCGCAAAAATTCCATAAATAATAATAATTATAAAATATTATAAAATTAACATTATTTAATCAAATTTTATCAGAGTGTGGTGTTGTGTTGAACTAAACTTTAAGTTGATGGAATAAAAACGTTTTAATGAACAATTTAAGTTTTGTTAATAATCTTACCACATTATGATATGTACAACAAATTACAAAACAGTATTCATGATGTTTCAGTGCTACATCATTAATGACAATACAAACAAAAAGTGGACAGTTTCCTAAGAATAGTCTTTATTTCAGAAGTTTCAAAACATTTTTATGATTCAAATTCTATACTGCGGTGAATGCTGAATAGCATAGCAATATTGTACTTAAAATTAAACTTTCTGGATCATCAAATTTCTTCTAGACACTGCAATAGATCTGCTGTAAGCCTTTTTCACTTCTACGTACTGAGAGGACTGCTAACTTTCACGTTGACCGTTTTAAAATTTGTTTCTTTGCAAGAAGTCTTATAAAAGAAGTAATGCAGTGATTGCTTTTCTACTTTCGTATAGAAATATCGTTGAAGTGTACAGTGTACTTCCAGTGAAATTATATCTAATCTGTGAGATCCTTTACATCAGCAAAGTCGTCTGGCACAAATTAAGTGTCAGTACTGCAACGGCACATGAGAAATCAGAGAGAGCAACAGAGACTCTACTGGCATCTGTTAGTGCAATATTGAAATAACGTCCTAGTGCTACAACCACAAAAAAAGAGGATGTTACAATGTTGGGAACGGTCATAACGCGTATTTCTTATTTTTTTTTTTCCTACTTGAGGTGATATTTTTTCGTTTAGTTATTGCTTGCTCTAAAACTGCTGTTAGTGATGTGTAATTAAGTATCAGGAGAATATAAAGGAAAATTTAAGGTGGGAGTTTTCAAACAAGCGTAAAATTTTGGGAACAGATATTTGTTCTGCCAGCATTGCAGCCCATGAATGAAAATCTGTGAATTCTTTAACGCACTACACTTTAACAGAATATTTTCAGTCCCTCATTTAATGCATTTGTTACTTCAAATACACCCAATTAGATCTAATTCAGCAGATAAAGAAACCTCTGAATATCCCAAGTGATATTTTATTACCTCCTGAAGCGAGGCTCATTATGAAAATCTCCATAACCCCAGAAAAATGAGCAGCATATATTTTACACGTATCAAAAGCCATTCATGCAACGATCCTATTTACTAGGTAATCAAACTTGGATTAAAAATACTAATGTTAGAGCTTCAGCCGCACTACAAACAGCGATAGAAAATCCTACGTTTCTTAATTTAGTACAGCATTATGTTTATAAAACTAAAGCAATGAGTTTTGCTAATTGTCAGACCAGGAATTTATTTTTTAAATCGATATTCAATGCATCTGTAATCTACAGCTATATTTTGCTTCATGATAACAAAACCGGTTTAGGACTATCTACTTAAGAGGAGAAACATTTTCAAATGATTTGTACTCAATTTATGTATGAAGAAAATCACAAAATCCTACGCAGGCATATACAAGCAGTCCATGTGCCAAGAACAGGATCTGAGATGACTATCAGGATTCACTTATTTTATCCAACGAATAGTGGTAGATTTCAGTCTAAACGTGTGCGATTATATTACATAAACATTCATTTAAGAAACAATAATAATACTTTACAAAGATGTATAAAATTCATCGTTATAAAAATCATTAAATTATGCAACATTTGAGATAAAAAATTTTATTAGTCATAAAGGTCAACATAAGAAAATAAAAATTTTATGTTAACTGATTTCATGAATATTCTATATATTATCTTTTGCTCTTTATTAATATGAAGAGAAAGGGAAACGGCAAAAACAGACTAAAGCAAAGGATTAAAAAAAAAAAAAAGAAAAGAAAAGAAAAGCAAACCAGTAGTGTTAGCAATTAATTAGTTCCTTTATTAAAAACACATTCCGTCAAAACATTAATTGTTAAATACTTGCTTTATTCAGAAACATTACCGTCAACATTACTGCTCAAAAACTTACAGTTCAAAATATTATCGTTCTGAAAAAAACTGTTGGGCACAGCTTTAATATAGCCCACCCGGAACTTTAAACAAAAAAAATATTGCCAAGAGCGGCGATAAATGATATGATCTGGTAACCCATACTATTCGCCAAACGCAATGTAAATAAGAGGATGGAATTACGGTTACAGCTAATTTAGTAGTCACATTTATTCAATTTCAATACAAATTACCGACATATCCGTTTACTCAAAGTTTAATGCACGTGCCCTGTATTCTTACTTTTCCGTTATAGATTTCTCTTAAAATTTGTCTCACGCTGCGTTGCAGGAGGAAATACAACATTTTAAATTAGAATTCTACTAAAATTAATATCTAAATTGACAATTCGTAACACTGTTATTGGCGATTGTTTAACGCTCAGATACCGTGAATACTATTTTGAATATATATATATATATATATATATATATTTTCCTACTTGAGGTGATATTTTTTCGTTTAGTTATTGCTTGCTCTAAAACTGCTGTTAGTGATGTGTAATTAAGTATCAGGAGATTATAAAGGAAAATTTAAGGTGGGAGTTTTCAAACAAGCGTAAAATTTTGGGAACAGATATTTTATGTATGAATTAAGAATAGAGTATGAACTTTTTAGAGGATTTTTGATGGATTGTCGATTAATGAAGGATAACATTTTCTGTGAAAAATTAAGATAACATGCTGGTTAGTTAGTCAGAAAAAGTCATCGAAAGGTAGTATTTGGAAGAAATGTACGGCTGAGAAATCAATTAGGCTAGGATCTTGATTCGCCTGTAGTAAGCTCAATTTTTCTAGAAACATTTTTTTTTTTTTTTTTTTTTTTTTTTTTTTTTTTTTACAACGCGAATTAATGGAGTTGCTTATGCGAGAATTTCTGCAATTCTCCGATTTCTTTTAAGTGAAAGCAGATTTCTTAGTATATGAGCAATGCAGAGTTTATTCAATTTCTGATTTTTAAGTGAAAAGAGATCGCTAGATACAAGGACAAAGCCAATGCAGTGCGCAATGCAGAGGTTGTGCGCGGTGCCTAGTTTGTGCAATTCCAGGATGTTTTTTTAAGTGAAAATAGATCGATGTGTACATGGGCAGAGCCAATGTAGTGCGCAATGCCGAGGTTGTGCGCGGTGCCTAGTTTGTGCAATTCTACGATGTTTTTAAGTGGAAATAGATCGATGTGTACATGGGCAGAGCCAATGTAGTGCGCAATGCCGAGGTTGTGCGCGGTGCCTAGTTTGTGCAATTCTAGGATGTTTTTTTAAGTAAAAATAGATCGATGTGTACATGGGCAAAGCCAATGTAGTGCGCAATGCCGAGGTTTTGCGCGGTGCCAGGTTTGTGCAATTCTAGGATGTTTTTTAAGTGGAAATAGATTGATGTGTACATGGGCAGAGCCAATGTAGTGCGCAATACCGAGGTTGTGCGCGGTGCATAGTTTGTGCAATTCTAGGATTTTTTTAAGTGAAAATAGATCGATGTGTACATGGGCAAAGCCAATGTAGTGCGCAATGCCGAGGTTGTGCGCGGTGCCTAGTTTGTGCAATTATAGGATGTTTTTTTAAGTGAAAATAGATCGATGTGTACATGGGCAAAGCCAATGTAGTGCACAATGCCGAGGTTGTGCGCGGTGCCTAGTTTGCGTTATTCTAGGATGTTTTTTTAAGTGAAAATAGATCGATGTGTACATGGGCAAAGCCAATGTAGTGCGCAAAGCCGAGGTTCTGCGCGGTGCCTAGTTTGTGCAATTCCAGGATTTTTTTAAGTGAAAATAGATCGATGTGTACATGGGCAGAGCCATGGTAGTGCGCAATGCCGAGGTTGTGCAATTCTCTGATATTTTTAAGGTGGAAAAAGATGGATGTGTACATGGACACCGAGCTTTGATGTTTTTCGAGCGAATACGGATCGTTGTGTATAAAGGAAAACGAAATAATGTATGATGACGAGCTGTAATGTAACGTATTTTATATGCAATGTTTAACATATCGTTTGCGTATTTTAAATCTGTATTGTTGTTTTAATTGTGAATTATATTTAAGACATCATTTTTCATTTAAATTGTATTTTTAATTTTTTGGTTTTGATATGTTTATAATGCTTTCCGACTTACGATATATATCGATAGCCCGACGATCTATTCAACAGTAGCAAAACTGTAAACTTTGACCCTATAAGTAACTTTTACCTCATTATTATAATACGGTAGTGTTTGCAATCGTAATCGCACTTGATAATATGAGTTCTTTGATAATACAGTGTCCCACAAAAGCGATGGGCACTTGTGCTTTACAAAAGGAAACTGTAATAAAATAAATTAAAAAAACATGTAAAAATTTTTTGTGGGTGTGTTTCATACTTCAATTTAGTAACAATTATTACATAACATACATTTTCTCAAAATATTAATTTAATAAAAATACAATTGTTTAGAACGGAGCAAAAAATGGTTCACATAAGTGATAGGACACCATTAGATACTACTACGTACTATGCAACAAAAATCGTCTGAAGTAAGCAATAAAAATATTTTTTGGGGTTTTTATTTTTACTCAAAAGCAATTGGCAATAATTTATAAAATCGCCTGCAGTATTTCTCTCCAGTTTGTTTTCGAATTTTTGTGTTTTTTATCTCTGTGAAGCCATGAATGCTAAACGAAAAGAAACTTTGCCTGAAATTCGAAAATTAGTTATTAATTTGCATATTGAACGTGGAAATTCTATTAGAGAAACTGCTGAAACAGTTAACCTGAGTCATTCAACAGTTTTCAGTATCATTAAACGATATAAAATGAATCATATGATTCAGGATAAAAGAAGACCTGGCCGACTATCAAAGCTATCCAATGGAATAAAGCGAATTATCGTTCGAAATATTAAAAAAAAATCCAAGAATGAGTGCTCCTAAAGTTGCTGCTGATTTACAAGCATTATATGGAGTAATTATTAATCCTGAGACTATTGGAAGAGTAATTTGATTTGCTGGATATCACGGTAGAGCAGCCAGGAAAAAATTCTTCGTGAGTGAAAAGAATAGAAACCTCAGACTGGCTTTCGCAAAATCCAACATAAATAAGAATTATGATTACTGGAATTAAGTTATATTTGCTGATGAGAGTAAATTTAATATATTTGATTCTGACGGTAGAATCTTGGTGTGGATAAAACCCAAGGAAGAATTTCGCAAACACACCATTTCTTCAAAACAACAATTAAAATCGGTGCTTCAAGAAGAATGGGGTAAAATTACTCCAGAAATCGTAAAAAAATTAGTCGAATCCCATCCCAAGAAGATTAAATCATGTTTTAAAAGTAAAAGGAAATCCAACAAAATATTAAAACCTTTTATAAAGTAAAATTTTTGGATAAATATTCGATGGAAAAGTAAGTGTCCCATTACTTATGTGAGCCATTTTTTGCTCCGTTCTAAACAATTGTATTTTTATTAAATTGATATTTTAATATTTTGAGAAAATGTATGTTATGTAATAATTGTTGCTAAATTTAAGTATGAAACACACCCACAAAAAAGATTTACATGTTTTTTTTAATTAATTTTACTACAGTTTCCTTTTGTAAAGCACAAGTGTTCCATCACTTTTGTGAGACATTGTATGTGTGTGTGTATGTGAAGCATTGCTTAGTGTTCCTAATTTGTAGTATTTATTTTCTTATAATATTTTCTTTCATTGCGAGAAATTAAATTTTTTATTTATTTATGTGTAGAATTCTAGTATGCCTGCTTACAGAGAATATAATGTGATTTGGGAATTTAAGAACCTGTTTTTCATTAATGTACTAGAAAATAATGAAAATTGTCTACTTACTGGTATATAAGGGATTATGTTGTTACGTAGCAAAACGTTAATTTGTAAATATGATAAAAATTGATATGTTCCAGAGTATTAATTAAAAAAAACTTTTTTTATTTGTATAAATGCTAAACCTTAAAAATATTTGAAAATACTGAAGCTGTATGAAATACAAGTATGAGAGACTGCGACGTTCTTTATCGTTTTAATAACTGGTAGAATTCGCTTATTATCATGATAATTTTAAATATAAACAATTTATTATACTTATTTTCAGTTACGCCTAAGCTCAGAAATGTAAATTTAAAGAATTTGATGTTAATTTACAATAATAAACAATTCATTATTTTTTTAAAGAGAAAATAGAAATTACGCGTAGCATGGAGAATACATTGTGACGTCACACCAAATTATTTATTAAAGGTGAAATAGCTAAAGGTTTCCGGTATTGTTTTTAAAATTACATCCTTTTAACCTTAATCATTTTTATTAATCATTTCTTAATATTTCTTTCTCTTAAAATCGTGTATAATAGTCGTAAACTTATTTCTATTATCCACGATTTCTGGTGAAATCAAGATGGCCGCCATTTTTTGAAACATGGAGTTTCGTCGAAAATCTGGATGGCAACCATTTTTCAAAACAACGTATTTCATGTGCTTTGGCGCCAAACCAAATTCGCCAGACTTTGAAGGTGGGCTATACTAAAGCTGTTCCAACTGTTGTTGCCAATCGGGAAAATACATTTTAAATAAAATTAATACGTTGCGTTTACATTCGGGCATTCTGACTTAGTTATGACCTCGGAACATTAAGAACGAAAGTCTTTAGCTGTCATATAGATTCACCGTCGTTTTCTATTCTTTTTCCGTGTCCTAGTTTTAGTAATATGCGGCGTGTTGTTATCGTTATCCCCAGTAACACTAATGTCATCACCATCATCATCGTCTTCTTCTGATTCAGCTTGACACTGCCATGACTTTAATTGGCTCACATGAGCTGTCGTACTAAAGAAATGTCCTTTCACCTTCTCTTCTAATTGAGTCACTCTATAGGTATCACTTGGTAAAACTTCTGTAACTACCAAAGGTCCTCGATACTTTTGTTGTGTTTTGGTTGATTCTCCAGTTGATTTAGGTACTCTTCTCATAACTACTATTTCTCCTCGTTCGAATGTTAAAGAATTGCTTTTCTTCTTGTCATAACTTGCTTTCATTTTCATCTGCATATCTTCAATTCTCTTCTTTAACTTCTTCCTTTTTAGATGCTCTCTTTTACCAGTAATTACTTTCTTAGGAGATTTGTCTATTCCCTCATTTATCTTAGATTGCTTTGCAGATGGATTTACATCTTCCCGAGGTTTATTTCCTTTTGCAATATCTTTCTCCGGTTGTCTTTTGTTTTGTTTCTCAAAAAACTTATTTCCCTTTAATTTTGTTTCTTCACCAGCAAAATTATCTATTACAGTTTCTTTTTGTAAACTTTTTTCTTTCCCTGTATTAAACTCTTTCTCAAGTGCTGTAATTTTACACTAATTAAAACATAACCGTTATTTATTTCATCAGTTTTAACTTTCACGAAATTAACCGTATTACTTTCGATTTGAGTTTCTTGGGAAGCCTTCAGTTTAATTCGCGGAGTGTTGCTATCATTTTGCAACTGTGAAAATGGGCAGTCATTAGCATAGCGTATGTGCAAGGTATTTCCTATCTTGGCGTATGCAATATGCGGTAAATCAATCCATGTTCGACCAACTAATAAGTCGCATGGTTGCGTTTCATCTCCTACAATTAGAACTGTAATGTCCTTTCCTTCATCATTATCAATCTCTAAGTTAAGAGTCACTTTTCCCAATGTTCTAACGTCTGGTTTATTCTGGTTCCCAAAGCCAAACAATTCGTCCACATCAGGTTTTACAATAAGATTCAGTCTCTTAGCCGCAGACTGTTTCAATAAACACGAACTAGAACCCGTATCTATGATTGCAGTAATTTCTTCTCCATTATTGATGCGAGCATACTTTAAAT
This sequence comes from Stegodyphus dumicola, assembly GCF_044657685.1. Lineage (NCBI taxonomy): Eukaryota > Metazoa > Arthropoda > Arachnida > Araneae > Eresidae > Stegodyphus > Stegodyphus dumicola. The sequence continues at coordinate 89,037,081 of NC_140774.1, read as the reverse complement.
ATACAGCTGGTGAAACACCTGAATTCTGGTCCACGGATAAATTTTTTTTTTATATTTGTCAAGTCTGGATTCTTAGACGTACACCTTTTAAAAGTATGACCCTTTTCATTACATTTCCTGCAAATAATTTCTTTTTTAGGCTGTGGACAATCCGTCGCTATATGTCCATAATCATCACAATTGAAGCATTTCGGATCACCCTTTTCATTGCGGATGCCAGAATTATATTCCCTTTTCCTTTCGTCTGTTTTATAAAACTTATCTCTCAGATTGTATTTATTATCAAAACTGTTTTTAAAACCCACTTTGAAATTACCATCTGTCTGCATGGAATCGTTAACATTTCTTTGTCTTGAATACTGATTATACGATCCTTCATAAAATTTAGAACCAGATTTGGGCTTAGAATTATGTCTAAAAGTTTTATTTTCTACTTGAAGTACTTTTATCCCTGCCCGAATATTTTCATATTCATCTAGTTTTTCAGCCAACTCTTCAGGATTAATGAATTTAGACCAATCATCAATGAAATGGTCTCGGATAGCAGCGGGGACCCTCTTCTTTAATTGATCAGTAATAATAAGTTGTTTTAAAGAGTCAAAATCTGTTACATTTAATCCAGCAAGCCACTCTTCAAAATAATTTTTTAATTCAAACGTGAAGTCCTTCCACGTATTAAGCAAAGTTTTAATATGATCAACGAACTTTTGCCGAAACTGTTCAGGGCTTAACTTAAATTTAAGTAGCAGTTGCTTAACGTGCTTATAGTCGTTAGCTTTCTCTTCTGATTCACGGGCAATTAATTTAGTTATTTCATAAGGCAATAGACCCAACAGCTGAGAAACCCAGTTTTGTTCTTCTAACCCAATACGTCGTGCCTGTCTCTCAAATAAAACTAGATAAAAACGTATATCACCTTCATTCAAATCATACTTATGCATTAATTTACTCATATCACAAATATTACTTCTACTAACATTAGAAGGAACAGAATCATTTACATTACTACTTCTGATTTCCGCTTCTATTTTCAATTTTTCAAGTTCAAATGTTCTTTGGTTATCTTTTTCTTCCATTTCAAATGCTATTTGCTTATCTTTTTCTATAATTTCCATTTCAAATGCTCTTTGCTTATCTTTTTCTATAATTTCCATTTCAAATGCTCTTTGCTTATCTTTTTCTTTTTCTAAAATTTCTAACTTTTCCCTGTCTAAACGATCATTTATAATTCTATCTAGCATTTGTTTAGTAAAGTCTTCGTTATAATTCTTACTATTCAAAATCATATCTCTTAAGCCTACAATTTTAATATCAGAAGGGACATCTACATCAAGTTCCAAAGCAAGTTCTTTTAAATCACATTTTTTGCCTCTTGCCAAATAAGCCATCTTAGACTTAAATTTTCAAATAATAATACAATAATTATACTTAAGTTCTTTCCGTTTAATACTTAGACATAACATAAACAGTTTATAAATTCACGTACCTTTCTACTTTCAGTTTTGGCGAGCTTCCGCATTCAGTTTAGGCTTAGCGTACGTTAAGGCAATACGTTGTTAAATCTAGATAATAATTCTAGTTTATCCCACTTCTGAAATGTTAGCAATTAATTAGTTCCTTTATTAAAAACACATTCCGTCAAAACATTAATTGTTAAATACTTGCTTTATTCAGAAACATTACCGTCAACCTTACTGCTCAAAAACTTACAGATCAAAATATTATCGTTCTGAAAAAAACTGTTGTTGCCAATCGGGAAAATACATTTTAAATAAAATTAATACGTTGCGTTTACAGTAGTATGCTCGGTTGCATACTATATTTTAAGAAGCAAAATTATTTTTAAAAATTTTCAAATATAAATGTTAATAAAATTACTCTGAATGTAGACGAAAATCATGTTTTAGGCAAACATTATCATGTCTTAAGCAAACATGTTTTTTTATCATGTTTTAATCAAACATGTTTTTTTATCATGTTTTAATCAAACATGTTTTTTATCATGTTTTAGGCAAACATGTAATTTTTTTAACTGTACAGTTGCCGACATCATCAAGAAAGAAAAATTATTCGCCCAACAAGAAAAGCTAACACGAAAAACAAGAAATTCGCCAACAAGAAAATGGTTATAAGATTTTCAAATGGAAGAAGATTCATTACAACAAATCGGTTATTTTGTCCACTGAAGAAATTTGAAAATACCACTGACGTAATGCATATATAACACAGAAGTTTCTCTTGCGAAACATCCTAAAATTTTAAAAGTACTTCTGTATTTAAACTAGATAGAAGATTACTTCTATCTAGTTTAAATACAGGAGTACTTTTAAAACTAGATAGAAGTATTTAAACTAGATAGAAGCAAACTGTATTTAAACTAGATAGAAGATTACCAATATCTATGTAATATAGCAGTTATATTACATAGATATTGGTACATAGATATTGGATGCTGAAAAATCCCTCTATCCAGAAAAAAACCTTTAGGTATATCAAGAGAAATACATTTTATACATTCACGAATTTAATAAAGTTTCGGAATATTTATTATGTGAAAAGTAATCCACAGATAATATTTATTCGTTTTTCTGATCACGGTACATTATGTTGAGAAAAGATCACTTAATTTTTCCATCTATTCCCTTAAACCTTAATTTCTTAAATCGAGCATTTTAATGTCTCGGAAACTTGAAAATTTCCACTGAGAGGTTGTGCGTTACTTTTTTGTTACAGAATATATAATAGCTTAAATAATTTTTGCACTACCTTTCATTATTTTCTGAAGCATGAAAATCACCGACTTGAGCAGATTTACGACCGAGGACTTGCATCTGTTTTAAATATGTATACGAACACTGCATAAAAATTATTAATCTCCCAGTATAAAGAAACGTCTTTTTTTAATCTGTGCTTTATCATTATTTTAATATAAAATGAATGAACAGAAATGTGATTGGCTACATTACCATTGATGCTGCTAATACCATGTTCAGGCTAATAGTAATCACACGTGGGTCAATTCGCGCGACTGACATTAATCACAGACTTTTAAAAACGTCAAGAATTAATTGGTTTAGTTTATTCATATTATGACCAAGCACTTGAGAACTATGTGCCTAAGCAAATGAATACTTTGATAGTTTTGTGGATGCGGCAAACAGCAGGGGATGTTCTATTCTTGCTTTTTCCAGATCCCTAAGTGGGTCTTGTCTGGGTTCTGACGTTTGTAAGTGGTCCGAAAGTAGTGCTTCTCTAGATGAAGTAGATCTGAAGAGTAGGCCTTCGTGAAAAACGTTTTAAGGAAAACTGGCCCGTGCCTGTATTGCGTATGGTAAAAAGCATGAAAACTCCCATGCAGACAACAATGTTAAGTGTTTTTATACTTTGGAAGTTGACGGACCAATAATTGACTGGTCGTTTTGCTTTAGTTATCAGAATATTGCAAAACATGCTAGGGCTATCTACCTAGGGTAGGTATGATTTCGTGGAAAACGTTTTTAAGGAATTTGGCTCATGTTCACACTACACATGAGAATAACAAGCAAACCAACCATGCACTCATTCCATTCGTAAACTACCAGTAATCAGCGGTCTTAAAACACCAATTTTGACGGCCGGACATTACGCAGCTGTATCCGAACATCGTTTATATTCTAGCAGTAGAAGTACGAGAGGCTTCTGTGCCTTTCTCACTATATTATCGACTTCTCCAGAAGATTGCTGAGACACAGAGAAACACGTTTTGAGGGACTTCATTCTGCAGAAAAATTATAGACACGAATGTTCAGTGTCTGATCCAATATACGAATACCAATCTATTCGGTGGTCACTGCCCCGATGGCTCAAACGCTGGTTTATATGGCCGTTAGATATTATGATATACACCAAAACCGCTCAGATAAAAAAAAAATCTTTCCAGCAAATGCAACAGTCGGAGTGATTGAATTAATTCGAAATTCCTCGATTTGAAAATACAATTTCTGATTAGTACTTCTTACGTAAAGGTATGTGCTTTCTGTAGAGACCGTGATGATTGTGGGTACTTTTCATCCGTTATCTGGCTAATCAAATAAACTTGTATTTTTTAAATGTTTTTATTCACAGTAATACAATACAAGAACTGTATCTTTCATATATCTAACAAAACTGCTCTTAAAATTTTACCGCGATCCGTTTTGAAATACAACACAATAAGTGTGATCCGTTTTGCTGTTTTTCTCTGTTTTCTGGCTTCCTCGCTCTATATATAGAGGGTGCCAGTGCCTCAAACTTTCAGTTCACACTTGGTATGGTTTGTTTTGGTTTGGTTTAACTGATTATGGCGAAGCACACTACAGCTAGCTGCCTAAGGGGAGGAATTTCGAAAGGAAACTGGCTCATATACATTACACATCGGGAAAACCACAAAAACGCCCATGAAGCCATTCCGTTCGTCTGGAATGGAACCCAGTTTGGAACAACCAGTGTTCAGCAATTTTAGCCCTCGGCCACTGGTGGGTACTCAGCCTTGATTTCTATAGACAGGCATGATTAGAGATATAAATTTTCTTCTGACGCAATATATACATATGATGAGCCTGCTGAAGATACGAGACTTAAAAATAATTAAACTTTAATTGCTAACAAACTTATCATAGCTTATTACTATAAATAATATATCGCAACACGTATCTTTATATACAAGTATTCGCAGAAAAAAATTACTTACCTTGGAATTTTTAACTTTGTGTAAACTACTAGTCATTTGAAGTTTTAGGAAATGCAATTTCCCGAATTTTGATGACTATAATAGTACTTTGCTAACGACTAAACTTTTGTATATCAGTTAACATACTTTTATCTCCCCAATATACTTGTGATAGTTACATTTTTCTCCAATTTACCTTTTGGTATAATAGTGTTAGATTTTCTTGCGTTATAACTGCTATTTTCTATATTATTATGTACTTACTTTTACATTATTTTTCTTCAGATTATGTAGACTTGGTTTGGTTTTTTTATTATAATTATGACAAAGCACACGTGGGTTATTTTCCTAAGAAGGAATGACATGGTGAGTCCGTTAGCGCATTTGACAAGATTCTATCTGCGTTTTTATGCGTTATTTTTTTATTATTTAAATACAAATCTGACAGATTACCTTTAAAGGTAAGTGTTATGAGTATGTAATTCTGCCAGTATAGCTTCCCATTAGTGTTGCATAATGTAATCGAAACACGAATCCATGTACATTTTATTAACCTAATTTGTAAAGTATTTTGTTTCATGATTTTTAACGTATAAATATTTGTAATGATTTCATTTTCACAGCTGCACCTGTATTTATATCCTGCTCTTATTATATTTGTATGCCTAATATATGGCATAACAGTGAAAAGCATCTAAAATATGGGTTGAATTAGCATAACTACGTAACATATTGCAAATCCGCAAAGCTCTTAGGAATGTATAGGATCTGCAGGATTTTTTTAAATTTAATTGTATAACTATTAGTTCGCATTACAACTGTGAGTACATTGTACCCGACAATGTCATATACTTCCTTGCGAGTAACAGCAATTTTCCAGTACTCAAGATAAGCGGCCATCGTCATTTTTCACTTAGTCTCAAATAACAGTAACCCTATCATGCACTTTCTCTCCATGTTCTGGTCCTTCTTTCAGTATTCCTCACTTTACGCAGTGAAATCCCAGAGGACATAGCACTGCTTTAGATTTTTTTTAATTCCATTGACGGGATCCAGCAAACTGATGAGCAAATAACCCAGTGTCCCAGCTGTTCTGTCGATAGAGAAAAGAAAATACTATTTTTGCAGCCTTTGCCAACTACGAGACAACTCGGAACAAGACATACACCACCAGTTTAGTGCATTCATGCAAAACCTCAGGGCGTGCGAAACATTATTTTCTGCTAGTTTTACAGAAGTCACTGAACAAGAATTTGAGTTAGTTGTTTAATAGATTTTCCTAATCAATAACGACCCACCTATCATTAAATGAGTTGGGTTTTAGACATTTAGTTATTGTGTTTACGCTTCGAGAAATAAATGATTTAAGTTCGCCAAATGTATTGTTTAGTAACTTTCTATACACCAAACACCCACTACATTTACTACGTCAATTTTTGTACTCGGTGATTTAGGTAAGGAGATGAATAACAACTTATTAAGTAGCTGGTAGGCAAGCTAATTTTGCTAACGACGAATAGTCTTGTAGAGCGCATTCAACGTATCTAATTCTTGGATATCTCCTAAAACTAAATTCAAGTACGGTAAACTGTGAAAAAAAATTATTTCTTCGTTTCAGACATTTCCATTTGTTAATATTTAAAAAGAACAATATTTTTTCACATATTCAGTTTTAAATGGCTAATTTATTTCAATTTAGCAATGATGAAACAAAAGACAGAGATGAAGTATCATCAAATCGCGATTAACTGCGTTGAGAATATTCAGGCGTTGTCTGAAAGGAATATTGTTTTCAGAAAAATGTTTGTTTCTCTCGAAAATTGGAAAAGTTTTCTGGAACTGAAAAAAGTTTCCTTACTAAGGAACGATAGAAGTGCCATTACAAACAATTAGAATAAAGGGAAATTTCTATGGGAAATACAAAAAGGAAGAAAATGCGTGAGATAACAACAGTGTCTACAGATGATATCACAATATTTAGAAATTTTTTCCCTCCACAATGATACTTAATTTAATTGAACATAATTTAAACGCATAAATAATGTTAAATAGCCCATTTAAAATGAATTCTTAAGTACCCAAAAAATTAAGTTTATGGTTATTAACACCTTCTGTTTTCCACAGACTCCTACTGAAACACAAGAGTAATATAACAAAAAAACACTGGTTTTCGGTTTGGAAGTACGTTATATTTTTTTCCATGCTGATTTCTCTATATTGATTCTATTAATTATCATGTAGATTATTATTCTTTCTTGTACTTTTTTAAACTGTTTCGGAACAGCCGTGATTTGGGTTAATCGCAGACGCCGTTCCCTGTACTATGTCCGTCATACCGGGTGTGTGCATTAAACTGAAAAACTGTTCTGCACAATCCAGGATATGTAATCACTACCATCGGAAACTCCTCTGCTTACTTAGGGTAAATATTAGGTGACCCCCTTCACTTCTACATAACATCGGAAACTCCTAGAAGACTCTTAAAAATTTATGTTTGGTTTTAAAAAGTGATTTATTTTATTGTGTATAATAATTCTTGAGCTTTTAGAACAACTCTTTTTCAGTCAAAATAAACACTTCTGTCTTCAACCCTATAAATAGTGGCAGTGGAAAAACGATATATCGTCTGCAAAATGCTAGTGAAAGGGGGGAATTAAATGGAATAACACTGTAGTAAAATTTCACAGCACAGCAACCCCAGTATGTTTTATTTGGTCCATTTACCCGCCGTGAAATAAATAATGTATGACAATAAGATTTATTTATTTTTTAATTTTATATATTTAAGATTTGCGAAGACCAGAATGAGTAAAACATATTAGCATAATAACGATAAAACTAGCCTGCTAAAATTTCTTTAAATTTTGCATTTTTCTATACAGAAGGATTTTAAAATATACCAATATTTATACTTATTTTTAGAAAGCTTTTCTCGCTGTTTGCAAACCACCAGAACCAGCAGAAGCACACTTAGTTCCAGAACTTTGCTTGGGTCGCCTCTTAAAAGTACCTGTAAAGAAAAAGTTGTCGCCCAACGAAATAGCAGCTCTGACTACCGTACCGAAGAGCCCAGGTTCCAATCCTGGAAAAGGTTAGGTTATTTAATTACGGCAAAGCATCGAGGGCTATCTGCCTAAGGGGAGGGATGCCTTCGTGGAGGACTTACTAAGGGTAACTGACTCGTATACATGTTACACATGGGGAAAACCGCGAAAACACCCATACAGCCAGCCCGTTCGCGGGATTGGAACCTCGGACCGAACTACAGTGTTCAGCGATTTTACCGCTCGGCCGCTGGTGGGCCCAATCCTGGAAAAAGTATGGATGCTGTAAATGTGTATGTAGTACCCTTGCGTCATGGTGGTACTCTAATATATAGTGAACCGTATAATAAATATATAGTCCTCTCGTGTGGTTTGGTGGTAGGGGAAGAGGAGTGGGAGACTCTAGGACCAGCCCCCGGGCACTCTCCCTCAAAATTTGGAGGGGAGGAACTGGACCTAAAAAATGGCGTTTCTAAAGCCATACTATCACGTGTATGGTATCTCAGGCTCTTGCAAACGATAGACGCTATATTGTACTCTTTGCCCCAATAAAATTCGTGGGCTTCTCAGATGAACGAGATTAGGCAAAAAAACACACAACACAAGAAGTGAACGATACATCTGTTGCAGAACGCTGCGTATTGAAATTTATGTTACTTAAATTATATCATTATAAAAATATGTAAATTAGTTATGAAATTAAAAAGTACACGTTATTGAAAAAATAAAGAAAGGTAAGCAACAAAAAGGATATTTGATTTCTTCGCGCTTGCTAGCAATATTCACATTCTAAACATAAACTGCCAATAGCTAACATCGGGCAAATGTCCCTTCTTATGCTAACAAGAGTATTTGTTTCAGGATCATTAAAATCACAAGCACGATATATTGAATCATTAAGAAACTCGATCACGGAACATTATTGCTGATCAACTGACGATTATTTTATAGCATAGCTCGCGATCTGGATGTTGCCTTACACCTGAATTTAAAGCTCGCGATATATAGGTACTATCTGTGATAATTTCTTCTATCTTATCAGATATCTTTGGTTTTAGATAATTCTATATCGATCTAACTAAATACTCACACTAATTTAAAATAATAAGAACAACATTAACACTTCGAAAAATACAAAAATTGCTTATTCCTTGAAAATTATTTAATTCGCTAATTTCGAATAACATACTCATGCGATACATTAGATACAAAGAAAGAATGTTTTGAGTTGGGAAATTCGGCTCCTGGAAACACATATTTTTTCAGTGTCATGTGAAAGCCCTTTTATAAAAATCTGTCATAAACTATAGATGTTATTGCTTGCACAAAACATGATTTTTCTTTTTTTGAAAAAAAAAAAAAATGTTTCTAGGATCCAAAAAGAAAAAAAAAACGTTATAAAAGCGGAGTTTGCGTTTTCGTTTACAAAAAAGGGGAAATTTCTGGAAATTTGTTCATTTTGTAGAAAGCTTAGGTAATGGGATGCATTTTCTCCACAGAAAGTTTTTCGTTGTTGTACTGTTGATCAGATATAGTATATAAAATTTACGGTACAGACATATATATAAAGTTTCAGTTTTGTAGAATGCTGAAACCGAGCAAAAACAAAAGCATGACATGGCTACTTTTCTATGAGATTGGCTTCATAGAAAAACTTTCTGTACTGCAAATAACGCAAGAACTGCCTGCTTCAAAAAGGATGCCTTCGTGGAAGATTTTTAAGAAAGAAACTGATTCGTATTCATGTTACTATAAAGTTAAAAACCACAAAATTTCATATAACCAGCTCGTTCACAGGGATTCAAAGCCGGAATCAAAGGTATTACTAGCGTTCTTATATATTATTCACTCTTCCACTGGTAAACTCATTTTCTGGCTGTTCGCTATTTAATTCAGACAATGTTCCCAAAGTGTGACCGACAAAAAGGTTTGATACAACCGCCCTGTTCACTGCAATTTGTAGAAATAAAATAAATTGCATTTGACCTTAACTATAATTTCTATGCGATAATGCCTGAAAAAGATACATACGAGGAAAACTGCGAAAACACCCATGCATGCAGGCTAATCGACCACCGAAAATGCGGTACTTTATAAGAGATTAATAGCTTTACCCACTCGGGTTACTGGTAGTTTTCGTAAAGATGCTACGAAGCAAACACTAAAATATAAACAACTGGTCTGTAATATTATTTAAGGGTCATGCACTGAAGTTAATTTGATTCAGAAGTAGAAAGAACTGCATCCCGCCTTTCATGTTTTAAGCCAAAGCCAAATTAAGAATAGATTTTTCCCAATAACTGTGTATCTATATACTGTTTCCTCAATTTTCATCAGTATTAGCAGCTAGTTTGCAGTAATCTGTGATCTGAGCCTGTTAAGACCATATGTACAGCTAAAATCGCGATAAACTTCCACAAGATAGGATGCCATGATTGAGGTGCTTCTAAGGGAAAGTTTTGGTTAAATGATAAACAAAATCACGAGAGCTAGCTGTCTAGCTAGCTAAGTGTCTTTTTTAGTAGTAGTAGTATCAATAGTAGTAGTAGTAGTAGTAGTAGTGGTGGTGGTGGTGGTTGGTTTTCTGGCGCAAAACCTCAGAGATTATTTAGTGACTCTAACTGCCGTACCGAAGGGCCAGGTTCGAAGCCCGGAGAAGGCATGGATGTAATTTGATCTTCCCTTCATAGGAGGCAACGGAGGCTCATATATTAAGTGTTTTCATAATAAAGATACGATTGATCTTTACAATATGGTAACTGATAGTTTGGCGACATTTTGGAGGCGATAAAGGTTACTACCTGGGACTTTGGTAATAATGTGAGCAGTACTCAGTTCCGATTACGCATTATTTTGTGTGGGGGAAATGAGAGATCATGGGATATGTCATGTGATATTAATGGACGAATTACTGTTCTTTAATCGGGAAAAAATCTGGCAATTTTGTATTTGGCTTCATTCTGTGTTGTGTGAAATAGTGTTTGTGAATTTTTGGATCCCATGGCCGTAACTAAAGTGAATTCGAAATGGGTATTTAGTGGTATTGAAAAGGATAGAAGGAAGAAAAGTGTATCCGCCACGTAATCAAGACTCTGAAGAAGATTAGGTAAGTTAGTATTTTTAATTATTTGAGGATATTATTTTTATGCATTGTTTTAAATGTAAGGTGGAAAGGAATTTGGTATTATTGGGAAAATTGTTATTAGCAATGATTTAGTTTAAAGTAATTAGGATTGTAAGGTAATTTTTATTAATTTAATGTATGTGCTCATTTATATTTTAAGTCGTGTTTTTGAATTTAATTATATCTTAATGAAATGATAGTTATTTTGTGAATTTTATGTTTGTAGGAATTTGGTATACGTTTAAGTTGAAATAAACGTGCATGGAAATAATTTAAATATTTGATATTAAGTATTTGTAATGCTTGCGGTATGAATTCGTTGGTGACGTGTATAATGTAATAGATGATTTAGAGGTAAAAGTTTTTGGATATTCTATTTATTTTATATGTGGAAATGTTGATATTTGTAAAGGGTAAATACTTTTTCGCGATCATGTAATTTCATATATGTTCTTTTTACCGGGTTTAAAGATTGAGAAAATTGTCATGTATTTTCGTGAAATTTTTTTAATTTATGAGAAAAAAGCAGTGTACATGGATATAGTGAAGAGTGTGCGCAATGCCATTTTTGTGCAATTCTGGGATGTTTTTTTAAGTAAAAATAAGTCGACGTGTACATGGTTTAGTGATATTGTAATGAAATGATAGTTATTTTGTGAATTTTATGCTTGTAGGAATTTGGTATACGTTTAAGTTGAAATAAACGTGCATGGAAATAATTTAAATATTTGATATTAAGTATTTGTAATGCTTGCGGTATGAATTCGTTGGTGACGTGTATAATGTAATAGATGATTTAGAGGTAAAAGTTTTTGGATATTCTATTTATTTTATATGTGGAAATGTTGATATTTGTAAAGGGTAAATACTTTTTCGCGATCATGTAATTTCATATATGTTCTTTTTACCGGGTTTAAAGATTGAGAAAATTGTCATGTATTTTCGTGAAATTTTTTTAATTTATGAGAAAAAAGCAGTGTACATGGATATAGTGAAGAGTGTGCGCAATGCCATTTTTGTGCAATTCTGGGATGTTTTTTTAAGTAAAAATAAGTCGGGGTGTACATGGTTTATGTGTATGTGTTATTTTGAAAAATGCGTAAGGAGGATGGTATTGTGCAGTTTTTCCTAATTTTGCAGTGAATATTTGTCATGATTAAGCAGTTTTATTTGATAAAATTTCTAGCATAAGTGTAATTCGGCTAGTAGATTGTTGGAAGAAGTGTTCAGGAGATAAAAAGAAAAGAAACATGTCTTTACTTCGTAAAGACAAAATGGCGGCGGGGAAAAAAAAATAGAGGGTTGCTGTAGGAGAGTTGGTCGCCAAAGTTTCGCCAAAAAATAGTCAAGTTACCATAATGTAAAGATCAACCAAAGAGACTACCGCTTCTGGCCTTAGTAGTGGCCAACGCCTATCAACGGCTAGAGCCCACCATTGGAGGGGGGAGATGAACCTTAAAGATAATATGCGCCGCGTCATTCTAAGAACTAGCTTGCACTCTTGCTTCAATGGGAAAAACCGCTCATGCAAATAGCTTCTTTATCAAGATTGAAACCCAGGTCAGACTGCCAGTGTTCAGAGATCTCATCCACTCGACCAACCGTAAGCTCTACCCTGATTGGTGTGGGGGCTAGCTATATTGGTGTTCCTGAGCCTTCCTTTATGCGTAACGTAATAAATTGCTAGCTATCCAGAATGCAATACAATGAAAAAACAAAAACACTCAAAAAGAGGCTTGAAAATTTCATCATATAGGACATGCAGCTAATCATTGTAATCATGTTAATCATTAGCTGCATGTCTCTATAGGACATGCAGCTAATGATTAACACTGCAGCGCATATGCAAATCTTATATGCCAGTCACATCACCTAGACGCACTATGAAAGGAAAAATAACCTACTTAAAGTATTGGAACTGGGCGTTTTCGAGCTGTTGCTTTGCGTAGAATGTTTCAATATTCCCAAAAAACAATTATCAGTCATTCCAGCAATTTTGGGTATTTGACAATGGAAGACTTGCAGTTTATAGAGACTAAGGATTAACTTTTAGGAAGTACAAACATAGTAATACCAATAACTAATCGGTGGGTGCAGGAAGGACGGACGAACAGACTGATGGGAATGATTGCACCAGCCTCGCCACACCACCGAAAGAACATGCATATTTTGAGCAGGACAATAATGAACTGTACAGCAACATCAAGAGTAGTAACGTGCGAATTAGGATCCACTGCATAATAACATGTATCAGTACGTGCCATTCGATACGTTATTCTGCAGAGGAGGAGAATATTAACTTCACACACTCGAATAATGAGGCTGCCAAACAGTAGACAGTGGATGCCAAACGTGAGCAAATTAAAGAAATGACGTTGTCTTGAGGCAAAGTAAGAGCTATTTCTCTTAGACACGAGGGATTCCTTTATAGAGGATTTTCTAAGAGAAATTTGCTCGCATTCATTTTAGACATGGGGTAAACCACGAAATTCCCGATTGAACGATATGTCAGTAGAAATGCAATGTTATGCTCTTCCCAACGGTGGACTTTAGTGCATCACTTGATTTACAAAAGTAGGAAAACTCAGGAAAATTCTTTGTAATCGGCCTGGAAATGTAATTTGTAATCAGTCTGGGAATTGAACGAAGAGCGAACGAACTATCGGTTTTCAATGGTCTTCTCCATTCGCCCATTCGAGAGTATGATTATCTTAATAATTTAATTATTTTGGAGATGGGAAGTATGTAATTAATCTTTAAAATGAACTTAGAACAACGAAGAATTTTAATTCATTGGGCTAGCCCTTTTAAATTTCTCTTCCATATTTTTTTCCTCAGTTTATACGCATATATATTTACGTTATTCCATAGTTTTTACATATATGTATTTTATAAATGAAAACACTAAAGTTTTTCCATTCCCTTCTAAAGAGGCTAAATACCACAATTAATTTCTTTTCTTCTTTAAAAAGGGCCCACCAGCGGCCGAGCGGTAATCTCGCTGAACACTGGTAGTTCGGTCTGAGGTTCGAATCCCGCGAACGGGCTGGCTGCATGGGCGTTTTCGTGGTTTTCCTCATGTGTAACGTGTATACGAGTCAGTTTCCCTTAGAAAGTCCTCCACGAAGGCACCCCTCCCCTTAGGCAGATAGCCCTCGAGGCTTTGCTATAATCACACACACACACACACTCTTCTTTAAAAAGTGATTTCTGGTTAAATTAGCACTACTTTTGATTAAAGCTGATGTTAATAGATAAGTATTGCTTCGTACTTATAATTCTCTCTTAATTGTAGTGTTTTAAAATTTCAGTTGTGGTTGTGTTTAAGAGTTTCAACTTAACTTCTAGGAAGAGAATATATTCCACGTTAACCTTAGAAAACAAACATCCGTAAATTATTTACTGGTTTATTGCGAAACTCTTGGGAGATCAACTTTACACTTTATAAGGCAAGCATTTTTTCTTTCCTGTTGTAGTATTTGTGTGCAGTTATACTGTGATATCGTTTTCATCACTATCTCAATTTTCATTTATCATTCAGACTCTAAAGGGGGAAAACAGGTTTTTTTTCTACTATAGGAAAAACAAGGGCCAAAAATTTTCTTTACGGAGATACATCGTCAATTTGATCTTTCCAACTCAAAATCATACTTTTTCCATCAACTCATTTCGACTCTGATAACATTATTCTTAAAATAAGAAATATAGTTTTAAGTTGGTTTATTTAATTATGGCAAAGCACTCGAAGGCTTAAGGGGAGGGATGCCTTCGTGGAGGAAGCAATAGAGTAAAATCTTTGGAATACATCAAAGGGAATATAATGCATATAAAAATGGCAATATTGCTTTACTGAAGAACTGTTATAAGAATGGTTGCCTGAAAAAACAATTATGTGCATGATTGTCAGAGTTGCACACATTTTGAAATTTTGGCGACTTCTGATAAGGTGGTTGCTATAAAACGGTACTAATAAAAGTAGTAAAGGAAAAAAGTGATATCAATTCTTTTACATTTAGTACATGGTTTTTATAAATGAATTTCAAAAACACAAGTTTCCGGAAAACAAAATATGAGCTATTGTATTTCATCTTTAATACGTTCAGTGCTCAAAAATAAATTTATCTCTAGATATAAAATCTAGTTATTTTAAACAATAGTAGTTAGAACAGTTCAAGAGATAGATTTAGTTTCTTTTAAAAAATTTAACTTAGTTTGAAAATAAGATGAAAAACTTCCTAAACTAAATGCGTTTGCCGCTAGGTTATCATTTATTGTTATTTCAGTCAGTCTGAAAAAATTATTAATAAAAATATATAAAAAAGTTGTGACATCAAACCTTTCTGCCTTACTTCTTGTATCCAGTTATTAACTAAAATCTTATAGAACTATTTCTTTCTAATTGCTTTGTTTAATTATTCTCAAATATTAAACCTATCACCAGAACTTTTAAACAGTTTGCTGAAATGGTTACATCGATTATGTAAACAAATACTATACTAACAAAATAGTAGAAAAAAAAAGAATAAGATTTTAAGAAATCTAATTATTTAATTAAATTCGAAAACAAAGTTTTAAAAATATATATAGCAATCATTCTTAAACGTTAACCAAAGTATTCGGTAAAATATATAACTGTGCGTAATACATAAACTAATTTACTAATTATAATGAATTTTAATTAGATATGTTATTAAACAAAACGAAGTCCAAAATTTTGAAAAACGTGTTTGCTGCTTTTAAATCGCTTAAATCATTGGTTCTCAACCTTTTGACTATCTCGTACCATCTAAACAACAACTGAAAATGTTTAGTAGCACCACTACATTTTACAATGATTATTTTTCAATTTCTCAATAGAATTATTAAAAAATATATTTTGCAATTTGCACAGTTTATTGGATATATTAAATGTGCACACATAAAAATATTAAATTAAAAATTGCTTACTATTTTAATTATCAAAATTTAAGTTATAATACCTTAATTCTAAAAATTAGCGTGAAATTTGGGTCTGTTTAAGAGAGATCTATTTCTTTATGTCTGGGCTTATTTCACTTAACTTTAGTCGTAAATTAGAATCCCCTTTTAATTTTGTTCTGTAATTCTTTTTCAAGTAAAACGTGGAAGAAAATAATTGTTCACACAAATAGGTTCTGCAGAAAGGCAAGAAAAATTCAATAGCTTTACGCGAAACGCCTTTAAATTATTTTTTGGGTTCAGCCAAAAGTTAACAAATGTGTTACTTTTGAAATCTTCAGTTAGATTTCGATGACAGGAAATTTCTATCACTTTTTCTTTTTCTTCACGAGATTTTTTAATTTAATAGTTAAAAATTCTTTGCTTCTTTGAGTACCACCGGTTAAGAATCACTGGCTTAGATGATTAAGCAATTGCTGATCAATTAAATTCAAAATAAAATCTGTTTTGCCGAACAACTGTAACCTGATATGTGATTATGTGCGAAGTGAGTGAAAGAAAAATTAAAGACTTTATGTTTCACGTACTGGCAATAGTTACTGAAGCGTGGTAATGATAGAAGCGTAAAATAACAGTCCAAAAGCTTTGGAAAGATGCTTACAAGGCGATTTTAACGTCAAAATATTGCGAAAGAGCATTACATTTTGCCAAAACTTTAAAGAAATACCTGACAGTGTTTAGACAGCACCAAATGACCTCTTTTCTAGTAATCCAGTGTTGTTGTTGAAGAGAGATCTCTCGAAATACATTTAAAGACTTATTTGCATGTTTACCAAATTTACCCTTGTTTTAAGAGCAGCAGCATTTGAAATAGTTCTAGTAAAAACAAGTTTCCAAAAATGAGCGCAAATTTCCGCTTTTAGGAAGAAAAGTTTAGTTTCATATTTAATTTGGAACTTACGTTCGGTAGGCTTTTACGTGCATTCTAAAGAACAAGTATATTTCCCCAAAATATTCATTCACAAATACAATATAGCTTAACGGGCCTTAAAATTTTCTTTCATAATGAATGATTACCTTTGTTTACATAGTTTCTCTAGTGAAAAGAAAATAAACCGTGTTAAATGCTTAATGAACTAGCAAATATGGAATTTAAAACTTACAAGTAGTGCATATTCGTGTAATAAGAGCTATCCGCTTTTGTTAGATTTGTTTTCCTTGTAATCTCTTGAAGGATAAACGTAGTATATATGGTTGGCGCTATGCCAAAGTAAGGAATCTTCAAAACTGATGTTACCAGAAACCGTGTCTACAGTCTGATACTTCGGAAAAAATGAAATTATGATCATTTTCATACGCTTTTCGGAAAACATGCGATCCTCTTTCTGTGCAGTATAAAATAACTCAAAAACCCTTAAATGCAATCAGATGAAAATAAACAAAAATTGCAAATTCATTTATTTAGCTTAGTACTAACGACATAAAGTTATGAATTTGTTTACGGCGACACAAGCATCAGATAATTTTTCATTATTGGTTTTCCTATTTTTTTACAAAGCGTTTTGGAGGGTAATAACAATAATTATCCTTTAACCTGTTCCTCCAATTTATAAAGGCACTGCAGGTTGGTTTGTGACAACATAATAATTTGGTTTAAATTTATAAAATGAGTTATGATATCAATTCACGAAATTTATTATAAGATTAGTAGCTTATTAACACTACGGAAGTTTCAACTGCTGCAGTAGCTAAAGATCGCCAATGATTATAACTATACTAAGAAAACGCATTTGCGAAGTGTAGCAATATAAAACACACAACCCAAAATTCCGAAAACGAAGCTATCTTTGGCATAGTTCTGAATTCTACCAATGCGGGCTGTACTACTACTAGTTATGTAAATGCAATAAACAAACTGTGTGGAAAAAGTTACTCCAGAATTATATATATGGCTATATTTTGAAATTTTCTAAAACTAGTTAGTCTGTATCATAAAAAGTGAAAGGATCGCTAGAATATGGTTGGCTTATACGATGTACTAAAGTTCTAGAAATATTGTTATACAGGAACATTTCAAACACGAAACTTTTAAAGTGAAATAAACGTAGCTTGATGTCAAGGAAATGCCAGAAATCAAAACAAATGGTTAGAGCTACAAGAAATTTAGAAAAGTCACTCACCACCCACTGTGTAACGTGATTCCACGATTTTTCTTAAGACTTTTCTGTTGGTAGCATTATATCCGAAACAGCTAATTCAGCCAGAACACTTTTATTAGTGACGGCTCAAAATATCCGATGCGGGGGTAAAGCAGAGTGGATTGAAGGAGAAAAAAATTGTCAAACGTAAGCTTCTTTGCTGAACCCAACGAGCATCTGCTCTGTTGTGGATAGAATCATCGCGCCTTGGCGCTCGAAATCGTTTCGAGATGACGTCATCCACGTGACGTATCGAAGTTTGTGGATTCCTGCTGCCACCTTGCTGAAATTTTGAGCTCTTCTCTGCCGAACATGCGTGCAACATGTGAGAGAGTAAATCTGTAGTTTAAAAAAAAAAAATAAATAAATAAAAACTTTTTTTTATATTTTTACGATGTTTAAAGGGTAAGAATATTCCATCACTGTAAAAATTAAATAACAAAATAAAATTAAAAAATACAGCTAAATTTAAAAGGAGGAAAAAGGCAATTATTTAATATCATTAATAGAAGCAAAATAAGTATAAATAAAACAGCAAAGAATCTCGAAAGTAATTGCGTTTAAGAGAGACTCATAAACTATTTCCTTTTTAAAATTCATATAGTTTCTTCTAACAATCATAAAAATATACGCAAGACTGATGATTCTCTTTAGAGCAGTTTATTATTCTTAATCCAAATACAAAAACGCAATTTTCTGCTGTAATTATTGCATCTAAAAATCATTTAAAAGATTATAAGCTTTCTATTAAGTCAATTAAGTTGTATTTTTAATCTGCTTTTATTTGTATTATTTTACTTATTCCTAAATATAGTAAAGTAATATCATGTAACATGAAGATAGAAGACAGAAATAGATAGATATTGAAATACTTTCTAAAATTGCAAAAGATAATATGTACTTTAAGTATTTATCAAATATATGAATTGTCACGTGCATATCTGTCAATGAAAATATTAACTATATGCTAAATTTTAATTTAGTTGTTCTTGCTTATTTAAATCAAAGTTACAAAATTCGATTTATTTGATTACAGCAAAGTATGGTAGGACTATTCGCATAAGAGGAGGGATGCCTTCGTGGAGGACTTTCTAAGGGAACTGTCTCCTATATACGCTACATACAGGAAAACGACGAAAATGCCCATGCAGTCAGCCCGTTCTCCGAGATTTGAAGCCCGAACTTAACTACCCGCGTCACAGCCACTTTACCGTTAGGCCACTGGTGGGCTTTAAAACAAGGCATGGCTAATTAATATAACAAAAGTTATTAAGTAGATTATAAAACAAACTTTAAATTTTGCTATTTTGCTTGAGAATACCTTTGGAACTACGACCAGATAAATAAATTAACTAAGAAAAGAAAATCTGAAAGGTTGCAGATTTTAAATAACGTGCAAAGGGGCGTTTTTTAACATTTTGTATGTTACCTTTATTTATTAAATATCATGTTCTTCGCACTTAAACCATAAAATTCAGTTCAACAGCAATATCACAAAATAATTTTACATTGAGCATATCTTTAGAATTTCCGATACACAGTCTCACACGCTGGAGATAAAAGTGTTTTTCTGTACAACGTTGCCATTGCTCGCTTTGAAATCCTTGAGTTTGTTAATAAAAAATTCGTTAAAGTTTTACAAAATATGAAATCAATAATAAAACAAATTCCAAATTTCAAATTTGGGCTTCATGCCCATATTCGCGGTAGGATTACGTCATTCAAAATCGGATGGCTCTAGGTACCGTTGTTTCATCACAATGCGAGAAACATGCATACATTTATGCAGATTCTTCATTATTTAATTTCTTCAAATATAATACAGGGCGATAATATTTGGTGGCAACAGTCTGAAAAGTGAAACGGACATTCAGAGCGATTCGACGCAAAATCGCAAAACGAAAACAATAGTCCCTCAGGGACAAAGCACCTTTGGACTAATAAAGTATTTAGCTTAATACAGTACTGAAATTTGACCGTTTGAAGGCATTACGATGTTTCTTAAATGGCAAATTTAAAACATATTCCTAAATCTTTTGCAAAATCAGAGATGCTCATTGATTAACCACATTGAGTCCCAAAGAATATTTATACTACCTGAGTTTAAGTTAATTCACTCATGATGTTGATACTATGTCCAACAAAGACAAGAAAATTCTGGAAGCAAGAAATCGTTGAAAATCAAAATTACTAGGTCGACTGTGTTGATCGTTACACTGCAAAAGTGCATGAGGAGAAATCTTTTTAATCATTTACATCCCCTCATTTATAGACTAACGGTGAGACTAGAAGATATTTAGTGAATTAAAAATTCGAAAACGATTTATCGTTCATTGTCATTAATTCTAACTTTAGCTGCCGCGAAGAAGATCTTTGTTCAAATACGAACTCATTCCTTTGGACTTATGCACTGACCTTTAAACCACAAAACATGTGACAGAAATGGCTTAATTTTTGTATAGTCAAGAATTCCTCAATTTCTCGCTTGGTAAAAAGTTCGATAATTGTTCATAAAAGCACTGAGCCATACACATTTGAAAAGGTTCTTCAGAGTGGTATTAAGTTTGGATGTTAGAGTTTACTTTTTAGTTATATTTTTCTTATAGAAATCAAGAATGTCATTTATCTTCTTATAAGTATCTTTGCCCTTATGTTCCATATGATATCAAGTTATACAACTTAAGGACAAAAATTCAAAATTTAAAATGCGATTTCTAGTGAATGCGTTTTTCTTTAGAAAGTCTTAGTCGTAAAAATTGTACATTAAATTTAGTAATTAGGGGACTTCCTGCATATGAAAATATGAGAAAAATCCAGCAACAGCAAATGGTATTAGAAATGACGTTATGCTGATGAGTTCTTTTCAGGCTGTGTTAAAAAATGTGACACGTGCATATAGAGTTGTTTGTGCCTGTTCCTTTGATAGAAGACGTAAATGAAAGGCATGTTTGGCGTCGCAAAATGACAACCAGCAGAAGAAATAGTTCCCGTTGGCAGTCATACAAAACAAGATCCCTTGCCAATTAAATTATCCAAAGCGGTGGTGGTTGTAGCAATTTTAGTTTTCTGAAGATTTTGTGAAAAGTTTGGCAGCAACAGCTAAGATGTATAGCACTTTTGCTCTTCTGAGCACTGTGTTAATAGGTTATTTTTTAATGTCCTATACAAAACTGCGTACAATTATCGTTATTAATTAAATCAGACCCACATACCTGTATCTTTTCAATGCATAATTCTGTGTTAATTAATGCCTACTATTTGCTATTAGACAGCTATTAATTAAATGCTTGAGATTTTGTAGCAAAATTTAAAAGTCAGAGGCGATATTCCATATTAATAGTACCTAGATTGGTGAATTTTATTTTTGTTTATATTTAGGTGCTTGAGTTCTTAAAGCAAACAGACTGGTGTTTGCACTTTTATGTGTATTAAATAGGTTAATAAAATATATATATATATATTTCAGGAGCTTTTTCTGTTTTATAGCTACTGTCATAAGAAGATTTCTTTAAATTTTTATAGTAATTAAATTATTTTGATAATTACGAAAGTCCCATTCACATTTCTTTTCAAAACATAATTTTTTCCTCGAATGCATTTCTTACAATCGAAAATCAAACTTCAGATGCAATCGAAACTCAGAAATTTTCCAATAAACTTCCAGTAAAACTTTCCTATACGTTAAAATCGTTTCTTGTATGAAAAAGTTGGAACTTTTGTTTTTTAATTAAATATATATAAATTTGTTTATTAAACTGAACACTAAGCACATGATGGAATATATTTGATTGAGGCAAAATGCAACCTTGTTCAGTTTGGTTAGCTGAGTGAGGTAAAACACGTGACAGCAATCTATCAAAGAGTACGAGTGCCCTCATAGAGGATTTTTATAGGGCAACTGTTCCGAATTTACACCCTCAGAGAGGGAAGCTGTCAAACCACCTACGCATCCAACTCATTTGCTTTAATTTCCAACTGGTAACAAATTGCCGATTTTCAGTTGTTTTAACTATTCAGCATCTAATTGATGATATAAACTTGTAAGGATCGTAAGTTTTACTAACGTTTATTTTATTTTTCACTCTTTACAATAATTTCCGTACTTCGGAATACAGAGACCAACTATCAGGTTCAGTATCCCTCCTTACTTGCTTTGGGAACATTAAATGACCTGACTCGGAACAGGGAGCTTACTAAAGCTATGTTCAATAAATGTGGGAAGTAGACAATACACACAAGAAGGGTATACGAAACCCTTTATTTTTCTCTCTTTACAATGATTTCCGGACTTCGGAATACAGAGACCAACCACTTGTGGTCTGAACGTAAGAATATAAAAATATTAACTAAACTAACTTTGGATTAATCAAACAAGTGCCTACTTGAAGATTGGCCGTATATTAACAGAAAGCCGTATGTAGTACAGAGAACTGCTAACACTACAACACGTTTAAAATTATCAAGAGGATTAAACCTCTGGCCTTGAAGGCAACCAGCAACCGAGTAAAACTGCTATGGCAAGCGGCCTGCTACTAATCACTCCTTCCTCTCTCTTGCTTGTCAAAAAGCCACAACTTAAGTACTTGGCGTTCGTAAGACAAATTTGCATAAATAAGTTAAAGCTTTTAATTCTAGCCGGAAGTAGAAAATAAGAAGTGATAGTAAAGATTTAAAATAAAATAAACGTTAGTAAAACTTAAGATCCTTACAACCTGAAGGTGTACAAAAGAAAGAGTTGTAAGGGACGGATAAGTATATAAAAACAAGAGTAAAATCTGTTACGTAAAACGAACGAAAAACATCTAATATGGAATATGGTCTCCTCTTTCAGCCAGGCAGTTGATGCAGCGTGACAGCACACTGGACAGGAGGCAGTTCAGGAGTCCCTATATCGACTGCCACCGGAACTCCTCAACACCGGGAATTTTCATCGGGATCAGCAATTTTCAACACCGATATGGTTCTCGAAAGAGATGGCAAAATGAAATTGTCTTCCCAAGAGCATTCTAGACATACTCTATAGAGTTTTAAGTTCAGAAGATTTTCCTGGTCCTCTGTAACCGCCATATATGTATATATGTAATCCCTACGGCGAATATCGTCACTTCCTCTGTAACCGTCGATCAGTTGAGTCCTGTGTAGATGAGCATTGCCGTCCGTTAAATGGATTTCAATACCAACTGCGTTCCAGAAAGGTTGAACCTAGGGCTGTGAAATCTCTCTGTACTTAGTAGCCGTCGGGTACTCCTTTCAAATACATGCGTGGGTGTGCGGCTGTCCAACATAATGCCTGCTCAACCATTACACCTCCTCCATCATAATGATTATTTTCTTTGATTAGAGAGAGATGGTATCGTGTTCCAGACTCTCTCTAGATACAGGTATACCAAAAATCATTGTCCAGACTTAATCTTGATTTATCTGTAAGATGCATGGTGATCATTGAAGTATAGTCCAAAGCGTATTTCTCTTCACCATGCTAAACGCACTGTCTTGTGTGCTGTAGGAAGCGAGACGCAAAACGAGAGACTTCTGGCAAACAGTCTTATCTAGTAATGACTTTTGGAAATTATAGACCATGAAACTCGAGTTCCAAAGACAGCAGACAGCTCCCGAGAGAGCTGTGAAGTTGTAGCAGTCCTATATCGCCACATTGAAAATGCCAAATAACAATTCTCATTCGTCGTTATGCATCTTGTTTGACATTGTCTAAGTCTTTCGATATGGATCCAGTATCCTGAAACTGTTTCCACAAGCTGCAGACGACACTGGGCGTTAGGCAGAACTCTAAGTTATCTGTGTTTGTGATTGGCCTGCCTCCAATCTGCCGACAATTTTTCATCTCATTTCGTCATCCCTACATTCGTGACTACTCACTTTACCTGATAACTTGCAAAATTTACCAAATTTTTGTGAGAAACACGGTGAATTTCGTGATAAAGTAAGACCAGACAAATCGTTGAAAAACTCTCGTGAGATTATAATAGCTCCACAATCACAGCTCCGCATATTCGACTCTGAATTTTCGCATAATTCTTCGGTGACATAATTAGTATCTTTGATTTAATACTTTTCGTAAAAGTATACCTAATTTTCAAATTCTCTTAATTTTGCACAGGCGTGTATTTTAAGTTACGAGGTCCCAGAAATATGTCTGCCCGACTGACCATCAAGATAATTTATAAAAGAGACATCTAAAAGCTGTAGCATATACCAACCTAATTCTACAGAAATTCAAGGTTTCTCGTCACCTGATTAGAGGTGGCTTCAGTGTTCATATTACAGTTTACGGATACCAACCAAACGACCGCAGGGAGAAAATTTTAGAAGACTTTATCTCCTCGAACAGAATATTCATTCACACTAATACAATGGTACCTCCAACTTATGAAACTAATGGGCCCCTCAACACTTTCAAGTACCATAAATGACTGGATAGTTCACGATACTGAATTAATTTCAGTTCACAAGCTAATTTCATACTTCCTAAATTACATTAATGAAAAAATAACCACACTGCTTTTTAATATCACCAAAAATTCTAGTTAGCGTTAAGATGAATCAAAAATGATCTTCAGTTTATTCATTAAGAAATAATTATAACTAAAATAATCTAACTAAGATAACAAAAACATTAATAAATGTAATCCAGTATCCCAGCACGAATACATTTAAAATAAAAAAAAAAATCTAATAAAAAACTTATTTGATAGACAACTGAACTATTAACTGAGCGGACCAAGCCAAATAGAAAGAGGAAGAAATTCCCTTTTCAAAAAGCAAGAAGTGCAGCCTATATTAATTATTAGAAGTAGAAAGCAAATTCCAACCTTAAGAAAGAAGAATCAGTGATGGTTAAACCTCTGCACATAAAATTAAAATGCACATAAAATAATATACAAAATCTGCATGAACAAAACATTCAACTCAACACAGACTCTATTCAACAATACTACATTAAAATCTTAGTAAAAGTAATCCTACAATAACAGCCCACCAGCGGCCAAGCGGTAAAAGTCGCTGAACACTGGTAGTTCCAACTTGAGTTCGATTCCAGGCGAACCGGCTAGCTGCATGGGGGTTTTCGGTGTGTTCCCCCATGTGTGACGCGTGTATACGAGCCGCCAGTTTCCCTCAGAAAGTCCTCCACGAAGGCATCTTTCCCCCTCAGGCAGATAGCCCTCGCGTGCTTTGCCTTAATTCAATACACTGCTACAATAACATATATGCAAGAAATAATGAAAAACATATTCATCGCACATGAAACTTCTCATCAGAACAAAATGTTATTAGAAATAATAAAGTCAACCCTAAATCTTTCAATGATAACAAGAACGCAAGAACGCAAGAAATCTCAGAAATTGTCAAACGACCATTCAAATACAAAGCTCCAAGCCCTGGTGGCATAAGTAATATACCTATTAAAATTATTCATAGTTCAGACAAGAAAGTCTTGCCAGATTTATATAGAAAATAACTGTAGTTGAAAACTTTTCTTAATTCTTTCAAGACAGGAGAAGTCATTTTATTCAGTAAACAATTTCAAGATCTAAAGAACCCGATATCATATAGAGCAATAAACCTGCTCCCGGTAAGTAGGAAAAGTCGTAGAAAAAACTATTGCGGACCGTTCACGCCATCGTATCACCATCAATAGCATCATGAATGCAAACGAGTATGGATTTACACTTAACAAGTCAACTACTAATGTTGTAGACCTTGCAATAAGCAAAATTATATTTAATAAGGCAAAAGAACTTCATTCAGCTTTAATATGCTTAGGTTTAAGAAAACCTTTTAACTCGCTTTGATGGCCTGCAATCATGCAGGTAGTCGAAGAATCAAAATACTCAGCGAGTATACCAGAAGAAAAATCGCAAAGAATATGCTACTCCTAGAATTCTGAAACCGCAAATTCTGAAACGTTATTATACTTCTTGAAAAAGAGCACATATACTACTAGCATATTCATGTAATAAATCAAACAAAATTAAGAATTCCATTTTTCCAGCAATCTTAAAATAGAATTAGTAAGATTTGCAAATGAGCTTACTGTGTATTAAAATGTTAGCATCTCATGAGTCATTAATTTAATTTAATTGGAAAGAAACACATGAATGTAAAATTTAAAACTAGCCAAAGAAGAAACCTTAGATTGGCATAAACTTCGAATAAATTTCTGCCGATTTTGAGAGTATTCTGTCACAGGTGTCTGCTTTTCAGGAGCAAGAAGCCATTAACCAGAGAAGAATAACAATCTCAAAAGTTGACATTATATAATTAATGACTTCAATTCCAGTTAATTTAGATAATATAACACGCCGAACAAATATTAATTTATCAAGTCAAATAACAAAACCGACGTTAAATGGGAAACTGTGGAAATTTACAAATATAACGCTGACTTTTGTTGTTCGACTTCTAAATTAATCCACTTAATTTCTTAACAACGCTTTCAGAATTCTGAGAGTTGGCGTTTTTCATTTATTATTACTGTTTCCCTCGACATATGGCCTCGCATTCGTTTTTCCTTTATTCTGTTGAATGATTTTTCTAAAAATGTAGTTATTTACTCTCCCTGCGAAACATTTTTGCTCATGAAGAAAAGTGACCGTCAGACTAACCGCAAAGATCTATAGATAGATATTTTATTTTATTAAATTAAAGTGTAATTTATTTATAAATATTAAACTAAACTATATTTATTTATAAATAAATCTTAATTTAAATTTATTTATCAATGAATAAATTTAAATTAAATTTGTATACATTGTGTTGTGACTTATCTCACTTGTCTGACAGTAACATCAGAACAAGCCCACAAAATTCATCATGGCAAGGAAAGCAAAATTGCGCCTGTTGTTGCCTAGAGCCTTGAAGTGACAATATGACCGGCCCCAATTTCCGCCCCCAATTTTGATGGAGATCATCCTGGGGAGATGGATCCGAAGGTTTCCCACTCCTCTTCCTCTACTATCAAACGCTCGAGAGGATTTTCGGCTCATCACGTATTTAGAGTGTCCCCATGCCACAAAGACATTTACAAACATTTACAAACATCCATGCCTTCTCCGGGATTCGAACCCGGCTCCTTCGGTATCGCAGTAGGTTCTCCTAACCACTATACTTATTTAACCACTATATTATTTATACTAACTACTAATTTTAGCCTATTAATAATTAATACCATCTATTGCTACATGAAAACCATAATCCAAATTTTAAATCTCGCTGACAGCGACATACTTTAGCAGCAACCATTTGACAGCAAATCCGGACAAGAACTATCAGAAACGCCCTTCTTTGTCCGAGTTTTCACAGCAGCTCCGCATTTCGGACTCCGTTTTAAAAGTCCCGCAGAAATTTCAAAAATACACTTCAATATTCATAAACACATCCGTGAACAAAAAACTCGTTAACAACTTCAACATCATACCTTTTAATACTAAATTTACTTTCCACACAATCTAACATACGCGACTGAAAGCTTTCCACCACCTCTATCATTGCAACATAGGCCATTTCAAACCACGCACGACACGAACCAACGAGCAATTAAACTGCTACAGTAAAAGATTTTTCAACGTCAACAGCGTTGCCATACAACACGTAATCGCGCCAAAAACCAGCGCAGAACACATATCGCCACATTTGGTGATATTAAGGCGCATATAAGAGTAGAGGCCCAGCCTTTTATAAGAGGCTTACTTCTGCAAAGAACCTGGTAAATGTAAGCACTGCCAACAATGGCAATAAGATTTCAAATCTAGTCCTCTTATGTTGCTGGCTCTTTGTGGCTTGGCCTGTCCCCTCATAGCCATATGGCAGGTTTCGCCTGCTAGGTGGGCTGGGGGCCAGTGCTTAGAACTAACTAACTAACCATCTATTGCTATTCTCATTTTTTAACAAGTATCATAGTTTCCAAGATACCTTCAGTTAAATGTGCACCGAAAACGGTACACCCAACGGTACTTCCGTTCTATTATAAGCAGAATGGAGATTTTTTTAAATGATAGAGCTCTTCAAATGCAACATTTTGGTTATTCTCATTTGTTTCTAACTATAATACAACTTCTATTAACATTAGGAGAGCTATCTTCAGTTCTACTATAAGTAGAACTATAAGTAGAAACCTTTTTTTTTTAATTATAGCTCTTCAAATGCAAACGTTTGGCAATTTTCGTTTTTTAATAAGTGTCATAGTTCTCGAGAGATCTTCTATCATAGGTGCACCGGATACTGCATTCTATTATACGGTACTGCCGTTCTATTATAGGTAGAATGGATTTTTTTTTTTATGATAAAGCTCTTCAAATACAATATTTTGGTTATTCTCATTTGTTTTTAACTATAACAGATCCCGAGATATCTTCGATAAAAACTTAGATTTTTAATCATTAGGAGCGCTAATTATTTTTTTAAAATTTTTTTTACATTAGGCAAATTTATGTACATGTATGTGTATGTGTGCAAGATAAAAAATAAATAAATAAAAGTACTAACTTTAATTTGCTATGATCTCTTAACACATTTTAATTTGCTTATTTCTAATTTCTTTTTAAATGTAATTAACTGCATATAATACATCGTTCTAAACTACATTGTTTCAAAATTAATTGCTAACATATGATTCTTAAATAAGACTAATGACGCAAAGTCTTGCGTAAAATTTTAGCCTATTAATAAGTTTCACATTTCGGAATCGAGACTTCTACTAACCAAATGGAAGATTGCAAATCATAACTAAATTATATTGAACCAATATTTTATCTTAAACACATCACAATTGCTTTCTCAGGGTATTATTAGCAAGCCTGCTGTTACTACTCCAAAAGTCTTTTAAAAATTAACGGAACCGATGTAGTTCTTTAAGAACAAAACTCTTACTGCACCAAGTTATATGTGGCTGCATACATCGAGAATAAAAGAAATATTCAATTGGTCTTGATGACTGCAACTATCTTTATCTATTAAGATTTAAATTATTACATTTTTAAGGCCAAAATCAACTAAATTTTTATACACACATATATATATACACTGGTGTGCAAAAATTAAGGACGAAAAATTAGCATATCAGCTGAACGAAGAGGCAGAGCGGACGGAAAGACCAATCAGGAGATTAAGTAAGGTGATGTACGGTAGCACATGCGCAGATATGCAGGTAGACGTAATGGGGGAGTGTCTGAGTAGTATAAAGCATGTTGTCGGTGTAAGATCAGTATTTCTGGCTAAGAGATTCCACGCCGTATAGCAGTTAAAATCACACCGAGTTGCTGCCTCAGCGAGAAATGGCGAATAATCAATCTGTTAGACGACATCTGGATGCTTTTACCCGAGGTCGAATCATTGGGAAGTTGGAGGAAGGCCGCAGTGTGACAAGTGTGGCTGCAGAGTTCGGAATTGCTCACATCGTTTCACAACTTTGGAGACAATTTCAAACTATCAGGAACAGCTATCCATGGGTTTAGTGGTGGTCGTCCACGAGGAACCACACCCTCAGATGACCGGTATATTGCCTTACAGGCCAGAAGAAACAGGCGAAAGACACGAAACAGGCGACTGTACGACCGCTAGACACACGACACAGGCGACTGGACGACCGATATAGCGTTCTACCGTGGCCAGAAGACTGCACGGTGGTGGTCTGTTTGCACGACGCCCTGTACGGTGTGTACCTCTAACGCCTGCTCATCGGAAAAGGCGTTCTCTGGTGCCGGGAACAGCGGAATTGAAGAGACAATAAATGGGGACGAGTACTCTTTACAGATGAGAGCAGATTCAGGCTGAGTAGCGATTCTCATCGCATATTCATCTGGAGAGCGCAGGGAAGCCGCAATCATCCCTCGAACATCATTGAAAGGGACAGGTATGGAGGTGGCGGTGTTCTCGTTTGGGGAGGCATCATGCTTAGCAGTCGTACAGACCTTCACATCTTCGACGCAGGTTCAGTCAACGGGACCTGTTATTGTAACGAGATTCTTCTTCCATATGTGCGTCTTTTTAGAGGCGCTATGGGTCCGCAGTTTCTTTTCATGGGCGAAAATGCACCATGTGATCGCACAGTAGCTGCCGAACAGCTCTTAGAGAGTGAGGATATTGAATGTATGAATTGGCCGGCACGATCTCCGGATCTCAATCACATCGAGCATGTATGGGATTTTCTAGGCAGACGCTTGGCAGCTCGCACCTTACCACCAGTAACGATTCCGGAGCTTCGATTGGCGCTGCAAGACCAATGGGCAGCAATGCCTCAACAACTCATTGACACCCTCATTCTCAGCATGGGCAGACGCTGTGAAACCTGCCTAGCAGTCAGGGAAGATCATATCCCCTATTAAAGACCGGATGTTTCTTGCTGGACACCCATCACAGGGATGTTTCGGCCTTCAGTCGCATTGCGCTCCATGCTACTTTTTCAATAAAGCTTCTTTTTATCCCTCTGATTTCTCTTTTAGTAAGTGTTGCTTACATTACTCATGCCCTTACGTATTGGGGATCTTACGGTATTAAATGTGTTGATTTGGAAAGCTTTTGTACAAAGTTATATTGAAAAAACCGTCTCGTCCTTAATTTTTGCACACCGGTGTATGTTAAACATAACATATAAAATTTTAGCCTTCGAAAAATTAGCTTTCGAATTTAAGTAAATATTAGACCTATAATATTGGTGTTTATACAAATTAGAGTACATAATACAATGTAAAAGATGTAACAACAAATTGTAAATATCGAGGTTTCAAGACAAATTTAATTAATAAATTTTAACAACGAGAAACAATTTTACAAATTTCTGTATCAAATAAGCAAAGTACTGTTTAACAAAGAAATGTGATATTCTTTGTAAATCGAACTTCGTAAGAGAATCCAGTTTCAAAAGTTAGGAGGAAACATTTCTAAAAACCCTTTTCTTCTGACTTTCCTGAAAAATCAGCGTAGAAACTTGCTTGGTGACTTTCGCGGATTTTACTCTTGCACTAATTTCATTATAGTTATTGATTTCTGTAACCGTTCAGCTTCTCACAGACGTAATGGCACGGTAGATAAAACTGCTGCTTGTTAACAGTTTGATTCGGATTCAATCGCTGAGGCTTTCCTTGTGTGACGTAAATCAGTTCTCATTAGAAAGTCTTTTACGAAGACATCCCTTTTAAAGTAGAATACTGTAACCTCAGAACATCCGTGTTAGGTGCAAGAAAAGACAGGTTGTCTTTTAAAATATTTATTTTAAAAACTTAATTAGAAATTCTTGATTAAATAGAAAAATAATGAATCATTACAGCCATAAATTAAACAAAGCCGCTGACGCAGCGAGGACGCTAAAATGCATACGCAATCTCTCGTTTACAGCACCAAAAGCTTGTTACACAAAGCTCTCTCTTCGTTTTGTTAAGATACCAGGAAAGATAATAATTAGTCCCTTATTTCCGGAAACCACAGGAGGGGGTTTCCGCTGCACATTTCTTCAAAGTTCTGCTGTCCATTTTGTCTCTGAACAAAACAGGAAGTTCTCATTAAGCACCTGGAAGTCTGAGGGGTGCATATGTCTAATCGTCACAGTACCTTCGTCTGTTTTGTAACAATGAAGTTTCTTAGAACCAGTTCACAAGACTGATAAATATTAAAAACTGGAAAATGACTACATGCAGTGAAATCAAAGAAATATCCGATTTGGTTCTTTGTGAATTCCAAGCACTAAACCAAATTGAGAAGATGTCAATTATCCAGAGCACTAATTTGCAGACTGAGAATTACTGGGATCTATTCCTAGTACAGACAAGAATCAAATAAAAAATTCCTCGTACGATAAAGGAGAAACCATACTATTAAAATTTTAAAAGTTTTCTCAGTCATTGTAAGATATCGATTATCTACAAATGAGCAGCAGAAGAACTGAGATATTTAAATACGGAACATAGCATATTGTTGATTGCGTCCGATTCAAAGCGCACTTAACCTTAAGTACAGCTTCTAGTTTGCTTTGCCTTAGCCAGTCCAGTTCTATAGCAACTAACATGAAGAGAAATCAATAAAACGAAAACTGTGTGACTCAGCGGAGTGAGTAGTATAAATATCGCAGATGTTCAGTTAATGTTTTCAAAGTATGTGAGAGCTATCTTCCAAATATCACAAATATAAATTCGACAATATTAATTCTGTTTGTTCATGGAATAATAAAGATAGTAAATAGGTTGCAACAGTCCTAAATAGGTTCCAATATTCTAAGACCATAGATCATAATCTTTTGGTTTGGGAATCACAGCCTTGAAGACAAAAGAAAATGTTCTCAAAATGATGTGAATCTTTCTTATTAAATTTCAGTATGATGTTAAAAACAGTTTTAATTTAAGTCTTGTTAACGGCATAATAGTCTTGGTAAGTCATTAACAGAATTTTTGCCCAAGCTTCATTACACTTTTGTTTCTTTCACATATTGTTTTCTTTATGATATTTGATTGGTAAGTGACAAGCTTAGTCAGCTGTTTTTGTTTCCTAGAAATTTATGTCATGTCAAAAGTATAGTACCTGAATTACAGCAAGGAGCTTCGTGAATAAGAGAAAGTTTTGATATGTTTACGAATAAGCTTATAAAAATTTGTACTTCGATTGTCTTCGAATCCAGAACTTCATAATTAACATATGAGAGTATTACCATCTTTCATAATCAATAATTGATGCATCTTCTGGTAGCTAATTTGATGCTAATAGAAGGGTACACTCTCGCAGTCTTTCTTACTACTCAGAAGAACCACGTGCAGTAGTAGAACTAAGTAAAATATAATAAGATACTCATTGCGACTTACCTTGATACAGTGATAATCCGGCTAAATTATACTGGATTGAAATAACCCAGGGATTGGCCTTCAAATCACACATCTCATATGGATACCTGTGGAATAAAATTTTATGTTCTAAAATTCTTTTGTTTTAATTTGTATCTTGTTTTCAGTTATTATTTACGAGTTAAACAATTACTTAAGACCTTTTTAAAGAAATGCGTATAAATAGTAAATTTCCTTCCGTATTTTTCCCAATTTTTCTTTATTGATCAAAAATCAAATCATCAGCACCGATATTTTTTTAATAGAATTGAATTTTTTTAAGCACCGAATTTTTTTTAAATATAGCTATACTCATAATTTTAGACAATACCTTGATTAATAGAACAACTTATAATTAAAGATCGATTATATACACTGGTTATCATATATTAAGGAAAAATCACAAAAATAGCGATAACTCCCTCAAAAATAAGCCAAACCGTGAAAACTTTGAATATGCTGCCAAGTAAGAAAGCTGAATAAAACTGCAATATGCAAATTAATAGCGCTGCACTCGGAATACGTCATCTGCGAGGAGAATAAAAGTCCATGTTTGGGAGCAAGCCCACATATTTCACTGTGATAGCGACATCAGAAGTCTGAGATAGCCAATTCGTAACAACGACCTCCAGACATCATTTGCCTGCAGAACTAAGATGGAGAGCCATTGGGAGACTAGAGGCAGGATAAAGTCAAACAAAAGTGGCCATATGGCTAAATGTGAGTCCTTCTGTAGTTCATAGACTTTGGAGGCGATTTCAAACCACAGATTCGGCCTCTTTAGGAGTTCAGCCAAGGACGGCCAACTGCTACGACGAGAGCTGATAACCGATATTTGACATTATGTACACGCAGGAATAGAACCGCTACTCCGACTGTTCTTAGATCCTCCCTTGCTGCAGCCACCGGAAGGTTGGTGTCAATGTCAACTGTGTGTAGAAGGCTTCACGAAGGTGGTCTGTCTATATGCGAGACGACCGGCCATTTGCGTGCCGCTCACATCACGCCATAGGAGGGACCGTTTGCAGTAGGCACGACAACCTGTCCACTGGACGATTGATCAGTGGAGGGCTGTTCTCTTTACGGATGAGTCCAGGTTTAGTCTAGAAAGCGATAATAGGCGTTATTTGATATGGAGAGAACCTGGAACCCGTTATCATCCGTCAAACATCCGTTAAAGAGATGCATACGGAAGAGGCAGTGTCTGTGTTTGGGGTGGCATCTCTTTGGGTGGACGCACAGGCCTCCATGTCTTTCCAACGGAAACCGTGAATGCTCCTGTTTATAGAGATGACATCCTTGATGCTTATGTGAGCCCATGTGCTGGGGCAATATGTGATGCTTTCCTGTCACAGGACGATAACTCAAGACCACACAGGGCTCGCATGCATCGTAGATGATTACCTTCAACAGGAAACAATTATGCGCTTGGAATGGCCAGCTCGACCTCCGGACTTGAATCCTATCGAGCACGTTTGGGATGATTTAGACAGACGTCTAGCTGCTCTCAGTCTGCCCCCTCAGATCCTTGCCGCGCTTGCAAGAGCTTTGCAAAAGCAATGGCTCTCGCTTCGTATGGAACTGATTGACCGCATAATTGAAAGCGTTCCGCATCACTGTATGTGTTGTATTGCTTCTAGAGGTGACCATATTCCCTATTGAAGGTACTTTTTCTATAGCAAACTGACACCTTCGATTTGTTCATTTTAGACATTGCTAATTTCTATACTACCATTATTGTCTGGTAATTTATTTTTATGTTATTTGATACCTTACTATGTGTTGTATATTGTGAGTAAGTTTCATAAAATTCTAAATGTAACTTTTTCAGTAATCGTGATTTTTGTGATTTTTCCTTAATTTATGATAACCAGTGTATATATAAATAAATATGTATGTATATATATTGTCAGGAAACAGTATGTAAATACACTAGCTCCCCATTAACCAGAGTAACAATAGACATGACGTCCACGACTATCCCCAAATCATGGTTAATGTGACAGCAGTTAGAAAAACAGGAAAGAAAAATAAACTACACTGCTGACCATTAAAATTGCAACACCAGGAAGGAATGATCTGACGAACGGCAAAATTACATGAAAGTAGGAAGAAAAAGTTGGGATAGGCAAATGACTAGTATTTCAGCGCATTTAGATGACGCAGGAGGGATAAATGACATCTGAAGCACTGCATAAAAAAAAGGCTGTGCACTGGATTTCTCATTCCGGAAGGGCTTTGTAAGGTCAGAATTTGCTCAGAATATCGTATTGGTGCGTGCGTATGGGTTGGTAATAAGTTGAATGCACACGTCCGATAAAAAGTCAATAAAATTTATTCTTAGCCCAAGATATAAACCAAAATGCTGAAATTTCCTCAGAGATATTCGTACAATATCACAATATCTCAAAGTAGTTAATATTTTAAACTACTAAAACGTTAAATAGAACACAATTCAAAACAGAGAAAGCTAATCCGATCTCACCGTGAATTCGCTACAGTCAACTACAACAACTAAGTAAACAACTAAACTGACATGTTTTCGCCCGGCTTTTATAATCTTTTTAATCATGCACGAGAACATTCCGGTATTTTCGCGAGGCTTCTGGAAAGCAAAAGAGTACAATTACGAGATATCTATTTATTAAATGTTAAATGCGCGTGCTCCTTTATTTTTACTTTTTCGGCGTGGCTTTCTCTTAACACTCGTCGCGCACAGCATTGCACGAGGAAATAAAACAATTTAATTACAATCCTACTAAAAATAGCAAACAAAATACAAAAACCGTAACAGTATTATGCCTCGAATAAGAAAGGGAAATGCTCACTAGCAAGTTTCGAAATTCGATTAAAGCAGGATCGTTGCCTATCAATAATGTAGATTATCGTTCCGCGATATCGCCGGACGCACTGGTCGATAACCAACCACTGTCATACGAATATGGAATCAAGGGATTGCTGAGGGTTATACTGAACGGCATTCATGATTTCAACGCCATCTCATGAATAACGCCAGAGAGGACAGACATATTGTGACATTGTGACATCAGCCTTGCAAAACCGTGCGACCACATCACGGATCATTATTCGGGAAATGGGCATCTTTGCAGCACGTCAAGTATCAGCTCATAAGTTGCGTCGACGTTTGCAGCAGCATGACCATTACTTCGGCTTCCCTTGACAATACAGCAAGGAGAGAGACGGCGACCCTGGTGCCCCAAACGACAAAGCTAAGCACAGGAGTGGCACCATGCCGCCTTTTCAAACGAATCCCGTTTCTCCGTGAAGTATTCTGCTGGAGTGTCCGAAAGAAAGCACGTCGCCTGCTTGCATTCGATATCGGTATAGAGGTCCTGCACCTGGTGCGATGGTTTGGGCAGCCATTGGGTACAATACACTCACATCTGTAGTTCAGATCGAAGGTCCGAACGCAGATAGAACGCAGATAGGTACATTTCTGACTCCTTACGTCCGGTGGTTGTGCTCTATCTTCGAGCCCCCAAACGCTTGTTCCAACAAGATAATGCAAAACCACATGTTGCAAGTTGTGTTCTGATCTCCCTCGACACACAGGGTATTCGATTGCTTCTCTGGCCTACACAATATCCAGATCTGTAACCCATTAAACACATCCGGTCATGGGTTGCTGAGAGATTGGCCCGCCACCCCTTTCCAGGTAATACGGTTAATGAAGTGTGGCATCGACTTGAAGCAGTATGGAATGAGTTGCCCATTTCTGTCATCTAAGCGCTGTTTGACTCCATGCCTAGTGGGGCAAGGGCCGTTTTAGCTGCTAGGGGTGTCAGCTGTTTTTACTAATTTCGCATCCCTGCAAACCAGCAAAATGCTTACAAATTTAATCATTTTATCTTCATGCATTCGGTTTAAGTGCAATAAATATCTTTGTATTTGTTTATGGTGTTGCGATTTTAATGGCCAGCATTGTACATTATAATCAACAGAAAATACAGTTAATTTATCTAAGTTTTTAAACAGTTTAATTCGGAGAATAAACTTTATTTGACTGCTTAAATTAATTCGGCATTAAAAAAAAAAAAAAAAAAAAAAAAAAAAGAACTGATTTAAAATTAGGCAAAAAAGCAAACTTAGTTCGGCATAAATTTTCAATAAAACTGAATCGATTATATTATTGCAGGTAAACGGGCTCGTAACGGACTGAATGCACACAAAACCGATGATAGTTTGATAAAATTTGTTTTTCCAAAAGAAGTTGGAACCAGTTTTGGAACTTTTCACAAAAGTACTCGTACAGTTCTGGAACATATCAGAAAAGTACTCGTACAGTTCTGGAACATATCAGAAAAGTACTAGTACAATTACGGAACTTTCTACAAAAGTACACGTACAACAACTCTTCTCAATAGGAAAGAATACAAGCAGTAGTTCCACTTCAAACTA
Source organism: Stegodyphus dumicola (assembly GCF_044657685.1). Lineage (NCBI taxonomy): Eukaryota > Metazoa > Arthropoda > Arachnida > Araneae > Eresidae > Stegodyphus > Stegodyphus dumicola. Next base: position 88,999,870 of record NC_140774.1, on the reverse strand, counting down.
CTAATAAACACAACGCAATACAAGGCATCCAATGAGCGAAACACGCATGAAGATCTCTCAGTCAGGTCTAAACTAAAAACTGAAAGCTGATGCTGTCTCCAATCTTATATAGTCTTCCCCTCCCCCGCCAAAGACGAATTTTTAGTACCTTCCATTTTTCGAAATTACTGTAATACATACACGTTAAAGTTTCTTCTAAGGACCGGATACAGTTACAATTACATATAGGCAGGGGCGTAGCTAGAGGGGGGCAAGCGGGGGCATCTGTCCCCGGGCGCAGAATCCAAGGGGCGCCAAACTGATGTTACGACATTTTAGAATGAAATGTTTTCCATCCTTGGCAAGCAGTAGGGGGCGCGAAATCTTCAGTTGTCCCTGGGCGCTGAAAACCCTAGCTACGACTCTGCATATAGGAATCAATTACAATACTAATTACAGTTATGCAGGACTGGACCCAAATGTTGCCAATTAGTCGCCAAGTTTGCTGACTTTCAGCGATTTCTCTCCAAATTTGGTAACAAAAATTAATTGCCAAAACCATCGCCAGCTTGGCTATATCTCGCCAATTTAGTGAGATAGCCATTTACCGCGAAATTAAATAGACTTGCCCCTGTAAGCTTGTTTTTCCGGTGAAGCTTCGCTTTCTTCAGACTTTTAATGTTACATTATACAAAATTCCTAATAATACTATTATTCTATTTCTTTTATTCAAAATTTGCTTTAACTTTTTTGCCGAATTTTAAATTTGACTTTTGCGAGTTCCTTTAACGATTTGGTTCAAGAACACGCTTCAAAACAAAGAACAATCTTTTTTTCTGTAATATTCTTGTATTTCGATAGCAATAATAGGAAACAGAAAATTAATAGCTGTACAATTAAATTCAATTTTATGAGTTAGCAGATTATTTTCAATGAACGATATAACAATGTTTATATATTCCAGCTAACGTAAAATTAAATTACGTATTGCTGTGGATAAAGGAAGCGTAGCATGATCTGCGCATCTGTTATCGTCTCATGCATGTACCTCTCCTTTTCGAATTTTCTTGAGAATTTTTGCTTTGTTCTGATGGTTGTGTTAATTTTTCCTTCATTCTGCAATAACAAAATCTTAAGATTTTTATGGAAAAAGCCTGGTTAATCTAATACCTGGTTAATTGGGAATTGATTCCTTTTTGCTAGTATTCTAAAAATAAAAAGAAAATTTAACTAACAATTAAATCACATGCATTATAACTAAGCAGAAACCATTGAAAGAATATATAGATGTATTGTTGCTTCGAAATATCAAAAACTTCTTAATTTTTTTAATTCTTATGCATCGCTTTTCCAAACCTTTACACTAGATTCACAAACTTTTTAATTTTGAACTTCTTGTCAGATTGCAACATTCTTGTCAAGACTCCTTGTCAGATCGCAGTCATCCATGGTTGGAAGTCTTATTTTCCTTGCACTATTCTCAATTAATGACAGTAAAGAGAATTTCGATAGCCCTTTCGTACATTTTTCCAAATTTTCATGCTTGAAAATTTAAAAGAACTCTAGTCATTGTCTAGTCATCTCACGGGAAAACAAATAATTTAAATTCAATTTTTAAAATATTAACATAGGCAGGCGTGTCAAGTATCTGTAAGATTAAAGTTGAACTTCTAATTATCGCAGTCATATCTTATCGTCCTTCTTGAACCAGCTGCTTCATTTTCCCATTTAAACAGCCCCATGTAATGTTCGAGTATAGCGTCTTATATTTTCCTGTCGGAAAATTATCCTGAAGTTAATTTTTTCCCCAAACACCTATCTCATGACAGTAAACTCGCGAAAAATATGCGAAGTAATAACTTAATTAAGTTCAAGTTAGTCTTCGTTCGAGCTTTTTTTAATGAAGCGAAACACGCTAAACCAAAATGAAATGGAGAAAAAAATTAGGCAAATCATCGTTTGCTGCAACTGTCTTTCTCATGGTTACGAGGCAAGTCGAGCAGCAGAAATAACCTTGAAGTTCCCTATTTTAAATCAACAGAGTATAGTTATAGCAGTTTGTCTTTCTAGTCGGGTTTTCGAAATTCGGGAAAGTCTGAGAAAAGAGCTCCCTACTTTCGGACTGAGTTCCAGAAATTTCACTGAGAAGTAGATGTGCGTGAACACAGCGCTTGGCAAATTGTAATTGTTTATTTCTATTTTTTGTCCAATGGAACTCCTGAAATGCTTTTTTTGTGTCTGTATTTCTTTTTTTTTCCTTAGTGCTTTCTAACAGTTAATGATATTCATTTAAAGAACTGTTATGCTATTAGAAATTGCTTAAAAAGTTTTCCAAAGTTTCAGCAGGTTTGTGGAGACAATTTTTAATAAAGACCAAAGTTTCAAGTGGTTTAAGGCATTTTCAGAGAGAAAGGAATCGACTGAAAACGAAGCTCACAGAGGAAGATCTGTAACTGCAAGAACAGATAAAATTGTTGTCATAATCCGAGATTTTCTGTATTTTGATCTTCGCTTGACAGAGAAGACTTGAATTACATATCCCCACCAGGTATGGATTAAGCATTAAGCAATATAACAGCGTGCGTAGGACGTAGCGTATGTCTATGACATCAAGGAACGGGAGTCGCTACAAAAAGGTCCTTAGGCATTCAGGAGAGGAGGCACCAAATAGTTTGCCATTATCGGGTTTACTCCAGAATGCTTGGTGCAGCTAAACAACAACAAAAAAAAGGGGGGAGAAAAGGAATGAACTAAAAACTAGTGTAAGCACAGGGCATCTCTGTCAAATCAAAATCTTGTAAGTGCAGCCTTCTAGAGGTCTTAATCCAACCCTGATCATCAATAATCAAACTTTGACAAATGAATTGGGGATGAGAAAAATTTGCTCGAAAATCGTTCCAAAAACCTTTTACGGGAATAAGAAACAAGGGAAGAGACAGGTACCTTGAATTTTAGGACTGGACTGAAAATTATCCTCATTATCCGGAACATGTCATTAGTGGTGACGAGTCTTGTGTTTTCGAGTACAACCCAGAAACGAAGTGCCCTCGCCAAGACCAAGAAAAAGGAATAATGAGCAAGTTGAAGATCCAAAGCAAGATGGTCTCCTTTTTCGATATCCAGCAAGTCATCTGTAAAGAATTTGTGCCTCCAGGCAAAACGGTGCGAGAGGCTTTGAAAAAAGGTCATGCGTGTGAAGCCATGAACCAAGACTAACTTGGTGTTGTATTACGACAATACGCCTTGTAAAGTTGCATTTTCAATTAATGAGCTTTTGGCATGTAAAAATGTCTCTGTGGTCCCTCAGTCCCCCCTTAATCCTCAACTTGAGCCCATGTGGCTTTCTTCTATTTCCAAATTTAAAACCGACCTCAAAGGATGTCATTTAAGTACAGTAGAAAAAAAAAATGAACGACCAATTGAAGTCAGTTCCAGCAATGCTATGAAGAATAGAAAAATCGTCTCCAACGCTGTGTAGCTTCCTAAGGTATTGAAGAGGACAATATGTTTTTAATTGAATAAAAACTTTAAAAAAAATCAGTCTCATTAGTTTATTTACGCATCTCGTATCAAAGATAGCTAATCTTTTTAAGTACATAATTAAATCTACACTGCATAGTGCTGTTCACGTTTTTGTCTTTTTATTCTGCTCCCCCCCCTTCCAAATTAAAACCTGAAATTACAATCCACAACATGTACTCTCTCAAACTCATTCTTTACATTTAAATTGTGCGTTTTGAAATTTAAAATTCTAATTAGTGTAAATCTCACATTTTCCTTTTATAATTCAGATTTGTTAATATGAATCTACATAGAAACAGGAATTTTGGTCCGTTAATTTAAATTTTCAAAAGAGTTTGAGCGGAATTCCATTTCTAATTATTATTATTATATCTCATTATTGTTATGATTAAAAAAATTTCTCATTTACAAATTAAAAAATTGTTGGGGAAAAGGTTTCATTCGATGATACAATATTTGCCACTTCATTCACTTTAAATAAATGAAAATTATTTAAAAGGGCTAATCATACAGAATGGTGATATAAATATCGTCTCAAAAATTGTTCAAATTTCCACATTTAAAAACACTTCTTTAAATTAAATTTCACTATGTAATTCTCGTAGCATGAATATTATATACCGAAAATTTGGTAGAACATGATAGAGTCGAAACTTATTAAAAATTATAGAGAGAAACATGGAGGTAGGAAGTAAGATGGAGTTGCCTAAACAAGTTTCTCCCGTACCCTGCTCTGAAGCACCGGCGATCCCTACGTGGTGACCAAAACATTGGGTCATTTACCATTGAGTTCAATGGGATTTGACGCGTTCGGATGTAAATATTTTGTAATTACGTCGTAAATATACATATAAATGCATAACTTTTCTTTTTCTACAACACTTCAGAGTCCTAAGTATATGAAAACAACATATTTTTAAACAACATTTCTTTCTGAACGGAATTAAATGCTATACTTTTCACAGGACAGTTTTCTCAGAATGGTTTAATTTGAATTAAATATTTTCACAAGTTTTCGTTAATTACATTAGAAAAAAAAATAAGGTAATTCGATTTTATTCGGTTAAGGTACAAAAATTAAGATCAAAGTTTATTGTATTATTAATATTAAAATTATGCATTATTTCTTTTCTATTTATAGAGCTTCTTCCTAAAATACTTTCTTAAATATGACATGATTTTTTGGCTTCTTTTAAATCGAAAAATGTAAGTCAATTTATAATTAATGCTCTATTCGGTTCATTTTAAATTAGAGAATTATTATGAATTAGCGAAATACTTTAAATACGTATTTCGCTAATTCCTAATAATTAAATAGGTATTAAATAGTTTTTGACTTTCTCTGAATATTTCTGAAAGGGAATAAAATAAGTTTTTTTTTTTTTTTTTTTTTTTTTTTTTGTTAAGTATTATTTAAAACTTGTAACCGAGTTATTATAAAATGTAAAGGGAATAATTCTTTTAATTATACTTATCAGAATTTTTTTTTACCCTTCATTTCAACAATACATATTCCAAAACTCTTTATTACGTTCTTAAGTGCGCATCTCATAGCATTTGCTTTACAATACCTTTTTGCTTTCCAATACGAACAATTCTTGCTTAAATAGTTTTATAACGTATTTGTCAACAGGATTTCAATTTATGTTTACAATTCAATATTAAGGTTATTATATATTTAGATAACATTTATAATCATTATAAATTAGATACATTTAATAATTAGATTTCTTCACAGTACTTTGACATTTGTTTATAAGTGAATAAATTCTTCATTTCAAATACATTTATAAATAATTTAATGAATATTTATGTATTTTGTCAAAGGCAGGTACATGCTTTTTGCAATAATATGCAACAATAATATATGGATGTGAAAAAATTTTGTTTTATTTAAAACATTTTGGCGTTTGGAAAATAAAATAAAAGTAGCGAATACTCTATCAAGGGTATCGAAAGACGTATACAATTTTAAATGTACCGTAAGGTATTTTTCATTCTTTAAGCATAACATTTTTCTTAAAATCTATATTTTTGTAGTTCAACAGCTTAAAATTTTATAAAATAAATTCATAATCAAAATCGCGCTGTTGTTAGTTATCGAAAAATAACCAAGATGTGATTTTTGCGTAAATGTCACTAAACTATACAAATTGCTATTATCCATCACACTATGAATGTTTCTTTCATGCGAAAGTGTCCCTTTTTCGATTTGTTTGGAACTGTCGTGTGTCGAAATACTATCAGAACCGTGTCAAGCGAGCTTCTGAATGTAAACAAAGAACACCCCATCTGGTGACCCAAGCTTCAAAGTAGTGCTTCACTTCTAGTGCCGACTGCCCCTCCTTCCTTTCCTACCTCCATGGAGAGAAAAAATGATAGTCATTGAGTGTTTCTTGATATGAGTCGGGAGTGAACCATTTTTGGAATATAAGTGTAAGATTTAAAATTGCATGTATTTTTTTTCTTTAGAATATTATCTACTCCTTATTACTACACTTTCAATTTATGAGTGAATGAAAGCTTGAGTAAAATTATTACAGAAATGAGTTATCTTAATCATTCTATTCATTATAAGTATTCGCAAGAGATGGCGCCACAGTTAAATGCTAGTTGTTTCCCACTTTTGTAATGAACTAGACTCGTACAAAAAAAGTTCTAAATATAAGCACAATGAAGTCTAAAAATGTGGCTCACCTAAGCAGGTATTATTGTCAGTGAGCACGGCTTGATTTCTAAAATCCGAAGGCCTTGCAGAATGTCGTTAGGAAAGAGGGGAAAAAATTAAGTAAAATAAGATAAATAATACTAAAAAAGTAAAATGAGATAAATAATAGTAAAAACGTAAAATGAGATAAATAAAAATTTAATAAATTATTGAACCAATAACAAATAGTTAAATAATAAAATAATATTTTGAGATGCTGATGGAGAATCTTCATTCCTTATAAGCCTCAGACTCCATCCAAGGGTTAATTTCCCAGGGAAAAAATGCCGTGCATTTGGAAGTTAGAACCGACTTTTAGTTTTGCTTATTATTAAAAGAGAATTTTACGAGATCAAAAAAAATTTCTGCTGAAATTATGGTTTAGTTTGATAAAAGAAGTACTAGAAAGAGTAGTAAATGAGACCAGTTCAGTTCCAAAATTCCAAGGTAAACGCACGTTGTAAAAAAATAAAATTCATGCAAAAATTACCACACTAAAAAATAATAAATATAAAAAGATTTTACATCGCCCGGTACACGATAATCAGGCGTTTGGTGTAATCGAAGTAGTAAAAGAAAACGCCTGTTTCTGAACTGACAACTGCGCAATGATATAAATCTAATCTTAGATCAGGGAAATATAATTATTAAACCCACATATACAAAAAAAAAAATCAAGTTCCAGTTTCCCCACTATAGGCTGGATTTTTTTTATTTTAAAATTTTTTCTGATATTGCTTTTGCTAATTTATTCTTCAAAATGTTCTTAATTTATTTGCATATTTATGTTCGCAAATATTTATCATAGAAATTTTTAATTTATTTAGTTTTTGTAACAATCATCATGTTTATTATTCTCAGTACAAAACTTTGATTTCTGAAATGGAAACTTTTTTTTCTAATCTGGTAATTTTTGTGTAATGTTGGTTTGTTTTTCGTATAATATTGATTTATCTGGAAATTTTGGAACAATTGTCATCTACGAGTTATTGTTACAAGTTTTTGCATTTGGAAAAAAAAGATCTTTATTTCAATATTTAGAATTTACTTTGTTTACATTTGAAATTAATATATATATATTACAAATAACTTTAAAAAAATCAATTAATAGCTGTTATTAATGTCGTGAAAAATGCTGCGAAATTGTCAAATAATCAAAAACGAGATAAATTAAATAGAATTATTATCTTCTTATAGTTACAACTCATAGTTACAAACTTATTAAAACAAAAAATATAATTCAAAATCACAAAGCACTAAAAATAAAAAGCGCAGAAAATGTCATTTAAAAACAATGTGATTAAAACTGATTCAAATATATATTAATATAGCAAAACGAAATTCACACGACATTAAAGAATAATGTACTCTGCTTTATTATATTAATTTACTTTGTTTTAGTTTTGATTCAGTTGTGTTTTTGAATTGCAATACACTCTCGAATATCTTGCCAAGGAAGCAAGTCACCAATAATCCAAGTTAGCAATTTTCATGCATATTTCATGCTCTTATTTCTTAAACAAATCAGTAATTTTATTTTTGAGAACGTTTAATATGTGTCGGATTTCACTGTGCGTATTTCGAAGTGCTATTTTATCATTGTATTCAAACCCTTTTTGATCGACGACGTCCAACAAAATTTCATTATTGCTGCCTCGCAACTAATCGTCGGTAACTTCTGTGTTTGCATTTTCAGTTAGTAGGACCTAATGGTTACTTTCAGTTAGAAAGACTATAAAGCACTGTCACAGTCTCTTGTCAAGGCCTGTAACTTTTTGTTTTGTTTTGTTTAGCAATATCAAGGACTGTTAGTGCTCCATGCGCTTAGTACTTGCAACATATTCTTTATTGATTTCTTAGTTCTAAAATTTTAAATCAATTTTTAACAACAGCTCAAAATGCCTCTTGATAGAATTAAAGTAGCATGTGTGTTTGAGGTTAAGGGAGTGGGTTTTGAAGAACCACTTTATGTAAAAGGTGTAAATGAATAATCGTACAATGCTGTTTTTCCCTGTGCAGTAATTTGTGCCATTCATTTAGAAATGGTTTCGTGTTTAACAAGTAAGAAACATCTTCTTGCCTTTCGACGTTTCATAGTAAGACAAGCGTTATGTAAAGTTATATATAGTGACAATGCAAAGACTTTTTTATGGAAATCAGTTATAGATGATTATAGTATTATATAAATCAGTTATAGATGATTCTGATTATAGATTAATTATGGCAGAAGATGGATCAAATTTAAATATATAGTATAAAACGTTGCTTGACGGGGAGAATTTTGGGAGAGGATGGTAAAGATAATAAAAATTTGTTTAAAGGAAATTCTAGGAAAAGCTTTAATACTCTGCAAAGAACTATAAACTATAATAATGGAAACTGAAGCTTTCGTTAATTCTCGGCAGATAACTTATGGGTATAATGATCCCTTTAAGCCATCTCCTCTAACTTCTTCTCATTTTTAGTAAATAAAAGAGGAATATTTGTACCTGACTATAAAGATATACTGAGGACATTAGTAGACGAAATGGCATACTAAAACGGTAACTATATTCCTAAGGTCTGCTGAATAATTTTATGGCGTAAATATTTATTGCAATTAAAGGTGCGCATTACACAACACCAATCGACGTGGCACATGAGTTCAAGATGGATGATGCCATGTTAATACAACGAGACATGTTACGCCTCTTCATATGTGTAGACTTGGGAAGGTTGTATAAGACAAGATAAGGTACGCAGTTGCACTCTGAAGACTTCAACTTAAACGTTAAAGAGACCAGTGCAACTTCTTTATTATTTAGAATATTAGAAGTTTGAGAATGTATCTTAGTTTAATTTCATACGATTTAACTTTATTTCTGATAAAATTCTTCATACCGGGGGAAGGATGCAACATGAATTATATAAATATCAATGCCAGCTTGGCACAACGCCGCTGTATACAGACTTTAAAAATTCAATATGGATTTTGTGCTTTGGGTTCTATCTCCTGAAAGAGCTGCTGTGTTGCCGACTGCTAAATGACTGAAACTTTTTCATCCAGTTGCATTTATTTTCATCACCAAATGGGCGATGCTGCTGTAGAAGGAGAAAGCTGTTCATTCTGAGCCAAGGAAGTTTTTTTAACCAACGAGTCATTATTTGGAGGCAGATAATATGGAACTAACCCTCCTACAAGATGTAAGAGACGTCAGTCGCATTTATGCCTTCTTTTTAGAAATACATCTGGCCGCAACTATAGGATTTGAGATGAATACCATTTAGTTTCTATCGTTAAAATATTAAATAAATCATTTGAAAAGTATAATTAAAAGAAATCGGTAGCAAGACAAGGTTCTGAAAATCCAGGCTTTATATTAGGCTTACCAGTAAAGGTTAATGCCTTGTCTTCATTCAAAGACAGAAGATTAAAACATACTTCTGCATATGAAGAGTCCGAATCTGTAGCAATGAAATTAGCACTTCTAAGTCTCTCAGCAACTTATCAGTTTCGTTCTGACCGAGATTTATGAAACAGGGTGCCATTAAAAGAATAGAATAAGGAAGCAAAAAAGAAACATTAACTTCCTGAAATCACCAGATCGTGCTGCTGTGGTTTTTGAATGTAAAATTGTGTCTTCTTCATTTTCAAGTATAATGGTGCAACATGAAACCGGCGGTCTCCTCCAAATTGGAGCCAAACTGATAAAAAATTTTGTAATAATGCTCAGCCAACTCTACCTACTGTGGCAGCAAGGGCAGACCAACGAGATATTTGTGACAGTAAGTAAGTTAATAAAAGACATACGATTGCGATATCTCTAAATTGGAACTCTCCAATGAGGTAGGAAATGCTGGTGTTACGTAATTCTGGTCTCTGGAGTTTTTCCAACTGTGGATTCCTGTATAGGAATGGGTCGGCAAAATGTGGAGTTGGACTGCAGAGTAGGGATCGGAAATACGAGATACGAGGTAAAGAATAACAGCCTTTTGCTTTCTGTACTTGTTGTGTGACAGTGAAATTGTTTTCCCATACCTTAATGAGAACCTAACCACTAAGAGGTCTGCAGAAAGCGGCGTTCTGATAATGATTTAAAGGAAATGTTAAGATTGTTTATATTGTCAGCTGCAGCTTTTATAAAATAAGCCTTGACTCGAATATAGGCGTCATTCATTGCCAAGGGTTCCTCGATCTGTGATACGAATAGAAGTTGAACACGAATGTATTGTTCATCGTAGGAGACATTTTATCGAGGCGTGATATTTTTTAAATTTCATTTTCTCAGGAAAAGTAAAATTACCCTGAGGTTTGCTTATGTTATTGATAAAGAGAGTTGTTCAGCGCCTACTCTAATTTTTACCCACTTATAATTGGCTGGGATAAGGTAATGGCAGATAGTGTTTAACCAATTAATTTGAAATGAGGCGTGGTTGCGTCAGTAGTCACTGTTTCATTACTGATTGGGCGAGAAGTTAAAAAGGGGATATTTTGAAGGAAGGGATTTTTAGGGCCTTTTCAGGTTTGGCTGGATTTGATTTACCTTGCTACTGGGTTAAAGTTGATGAAACATTAAACGAAAAATGTAGAAAACAGGTTTATCCTGAGTCGAAGAAAGAACTTTTTTAATGGCGAAAACTAGAAAAACGCTGCGACAGTGAAGACGAGAAAGCAGAGTAACGCGTATGTATGACTATCGAGCGTATGTAAGATAAAAGAAAACTTACGAAACACTCTGGTCCTCAAATTAGATGATCAGTGGTAAGGAATGATTAAGTGTGTAATGTAGAAGAAACACCGGAACTCATAAATCACTTGAGAATAAAACGCTACGACCTGTGCGATGTTCTCGGCGTGTGTTCCTGTTGCCGAAGTATAAAGAGACGGTTCTGGACTCATAAGATATCGGCTTCTGTTTCCTACTAATCACACGCAATGACTCCGGTGCTGTGTTCCTGTTTTCCGAAGTATGATGAGGAAACTGTCTACATTTGATATTTAGTGTCTAGTAGTTCCGATGGATGATGTGAAATTTCCCCCGCGTTGTGTTCCTCTCCCCTTCCCCGTGTATAAAATTATTTTCGGAAAGGTAATTTAGTTTGTTGACGTAAACGTCTGAACTTTACAAACAATATTGTCCTAGTCTCATGATTCCCATAGCCTGCTCAGTGTAAGTACTCTTCACCTCCTCCTTGCATGTAGGGATGGTTATGTAAATCTAAGTGTTTTGTTTTATAAGTGATTTGAAATGCGAATATTTATTCAGGAAGTTATCCCGAGTTAAGTCGTATGTGTATGTCTATATTGATCTTAATATGTATTGCGGTATTTTGCAAAATGTGTATAAATATGAATACCTTCGTGACTAAGAATATGTGTTATTTAGGATTATAATTTCTGTTCATGACAGGTACAATTAAATAATTGTAAACAGAAATATGTAAATCGAAACCTTCGATTGCTTATTTGAGGTTATGTTTGTATTCAATTGTCAAATTGTCCTTTTATGTACTGATAGTCATAATGTTTTATTTAGGTAGTGGATTAAAGGTACTCACTCAATTTTATCAATGAATATTATCTGTTTTTGCTCCCTTTTTGCACAGCATTTGTGTTTTAAAGCACCATTTAAAATCTTCTACGTAACATTCTTCGTAACTTCTACGTACATACCACTGTTCAGACGTGCACTAAGCTGCTCACAACAGCCTTCAGGACTGTCTACTGAGATTTTGAAAAAAGCAGTAGCTTTTGTTAACCACGTTGAACAACAGGTTACACACCACGAAAACCTAGTGGATAGAGAGTTTATTGCAGATGTGGAAATTACAATCAATGGCTGGAACAAAGCCCAGCAGCCAACTTGCTGTCGAAATTTATTAAGCCAAATGAAATCCTGAATATCATTAAAAAACTGAATGTTAATGAATTGATTCAATAAATAATAGCGTGCTGAGAATTCTGAACATGAATGAGTGATCAAATTCACTAGCAAAATAAATTACGTCTGTCTGACGCACAATTTATTTCCTCTGCGTAGGGAAACGCGTAAAAATTTCGGTGATTCCTAAATCAGGTGGGCCCACCAGAGGTCGAGCGGTAAAGTCGCTGAACACTGGTAGTTCGGTCCGAGGTTCGAATCCCTCGTACGGGCTGGCTGCATGGGTGTTTTCGTGGTTTTCCCCATGTGTAACGTGTATACGAGCCAGTTTCCATTAAAAAGTCCTCCACGAAGGCATCCCTCCCCTTAGGCAGATAGCCCTCGAGGCTTTGCCGTAATTAAATAACCTAACCTAACCTAAGCTAAATCAGGCAAAAAACAGCATTAAAACCCTTAGCCTGTCGAGTGATTTTCTACAAATGCCTTTAAAACTGTCGCTAGTTTTGGACCGAACTTCCCGTAAAATGTCGCGAAAATGGTTACAGCCGAAAACATCGCGGCAAAAACATCGCGGACGAAAACGTCGCGGAGAAAACAACGCAAGGCAAAAACGTTGTGCTACAAAACATCGTGGGAGAAAACATCGCAAAGAGAAAACATCGCAGTCCTAAAACATCGTGGTACAAAACATCGTCGTCGAAAATAAAGCGGTTCAAAAACTTCGCAGTTTAAAAACATCGTCGTCGAAAATATCGTGGTAAAAAATAAAGTATCTACAAATCATCGCATGACGATAACATCGCAGACATGCTTTAATAACTGTAAATGGGTATTCCCATAATGATTTGTGAGCGCAAGATGGAAAGAAGGATAATTTTTACTTTCATATTTTTTTATTAACTAATAAATTTTTGCTGAGAAAATAAGAAGGAAACTTAAGCATAGAAAATTAATGCAACTTATAGCACTTAATGGAATTTTAAACCGACATAGTTAACGAACAAAGGCCATTAATAAATAATTTTTGTAATGCTTTTAGTGGTAATTTTTCATGAAAAGTATAAGCTATAAGTTGCATTTAATTATCTATGCTTAAGTTTCCTTCTTACTTTTTCAGCAAAAATTTATTAGTTATTTAAAAATTTGTGAAAGTAAAAATTAATCTTCTTTACATCTTGCGCTCACAAATCATTATGGGAATATCCATTTACAGTTATTAAAGCCTGAAAGAAGCATGTCTGCGATGTTATCGTCATGCGATGATTTGTAGATACTTCATTTTTTACCACGATATTTTCAACGACGATGTTTTTAAACTGCGAAGTTTTTGAACCGCTTTATTTTCGACGACGATGTTTTGTACCACGATGTTTTAGAGCTGCGATGTTTTCTCTTTGCGATGTTTTTTCCCACGATGTTTTGTAGCACGACGTTTTCTCCTTGCGTTGTTTTCTCCGCGACGTTTTCGTCTGCGATGTTTTTGCCGCGATGTTATCGGCGGACACCCGCGAAAATAACTTTAAACCTCTGAAAATTGTCAAGCAGTTCTTTTGTTATTTCCCATCACTCCCACAATTTTACTTCAATGATTCCGCTAAGTGAGATTGATTGCTATATATTGTTCGGTAGCTGTGAGCTCTCAAGAGAATTGCAAAAGGCTAGACTCTCCGTGATGATCGTCTTAATGCCGCAGGCTACAGCTGCGAAACTTCAAAGTTTCCTTCCCTTAAACAATCTTATCTCTACATATCTTCTCTACATATAATAAAAGAAAGAGTCTGTCTGTGTGTGTGCGCCTTTTGTTCGCGCTGCGCGTAAGCTAATAGACCCACGGCTACGAAATTTGGTACATAGGTACATCATCTACACAAGAGCCAGTGCACTTCGAAGCGATTTTTTCGAAATTCGAAGATTTTACTCTACACACTCCATTTTCACATCGTCATGAAACGTAGGCACTTAGCTATTTTACGAACTTAAAATAAATTTCGTGTTTCAATAAATCGATTAAATACGAATTTATTTAACAAAGGGAGCTTAACATTTTCTCAATGGGATTTTTTCTAAAAAAGTTTATTTTTAAAAATGTACAGTTTATTTTTCTTTGATTTTTGGACACGTTAAACTTTCATCCTTGCGAATGCTTTTACAAAAAGAATTTTGGAAAAATGATAATATTTTGTATTTTTAAAAGATTTTTTAAATGAAGCTTCCGAGTACACTTCTCACATCTCACATCTTTAAAAATGTGATTTTGGCAACAATTTTCCTGTCTTATTGTTGTTGATAGATTTTTGATGAAGAATTTTGAATAGTTTCATTCTTTTAGAAATATGGGTTTGGCAACAATTTTTCATCGTATTTCTTATGTCACTGTTTTTAAGAAATTGGCATATTTCATTGTCATTTTTATATAAATATAATATATTTTTATTGATTTTTTTTTTTTTGATAAATTTGTTCTGTGGAGTAAAATTCTGCGCGGAATTTTGTTTTTTGAGTTGCTTTCATGTTATTTTTTTGCTTATTTCACTGTTTATAAGATATTGAAAAGTTTTGCATGATTTTTGTTCTTCTACGGAAAGTTGGTTAATTTTTTAATTAGGATAATTAATATTTGTATTAAGAGATATAGCTTATTTCATTGTAATTTTTTCCCTTGAAAACATAAGATAAAATATCATTAATTATACTTTGCTTTTCAGAATTTTTTGATTTTTGCATTCCTTTATTTTATTTATTGCTCATTTCACTGTTTTTAAGATATTGAAAAGTTTTGACTGATTTTTTAGGAAACAAAGTTCTTAACCTCCTTTATACCATTTGAGTTCTTAAGATTTTGCAAAGGGAATTTGGTTAATTTATTTATTAGGATAATTAATATTTGTATTAAGGGACATTGCTTATTTCATTGTAATTTTGTTATACGCAATAACTTTTTTTATGAAGTTGTTCTGCAGAGTAAAATCCTACGCAGTTTTTAAATTTAACGTTTGGAGTTCCCTTCAGCCATTTTTCCGGTACATTTAAAAGCCAGACGAAGGCTCGCAGCGAAGCTGCTAGTTTTCAAATAAATTGGTTTTAAAATTTACCCGGTTAAATTTTAAATTATTACGCATTTTTAACCTAAGTAACCCAAATCTGTATGTCACTGATTATCACCGGTATTTCAATGCAGACTGATTAAACTGCTATCACTAAAATTATATTCTGACAAATATCTGGTGCAATTTTCATTCCTTCTGAGATATTGCTGAAACATTTCGTATTATTTCCGATTTTCTGTATTTTTGTCATTAATTAAAAATCTTTAAAACCTTCAGCATTTTCCTATATTCTTCAACTGCAGGCAACTAATAATTATTTTAAATAATTTCTTTTTTCCTTAATTATTACGTAGTTTAAGAGAGTAATAAACGAAATATTTGGGTGTTTTTAAGGGTGATAATATTAATATTAAATTTGCATTTTACTTTTTCATATACATTCAAGATATTCAGAAAGGGAATTATAACATGAAACCGTTTTCAGTGTATCATAAATTTATTGATTCAAATTAAAAATTCTTGTTTTCCTGTCCAAGAAACACTAGTAAATTTTATCTGAAATAGGAAATATGAGACATATTAATAACAAACAAAGCAATTAATTTGGAAGTCAAAGAACAAAAATCAGCGTTATATTTTCAAATTTTCACAGGACTAGTTTCGATGGTTTTACCGAACCATCGTCTTCAGCTGCAAAAGCGCAAATGAACGAGATAAGATATAATGAAAATTTGAAAATATAACGCTGATTTTTTCGGCTTGTTATTGTATCTTAATTAAACAAAGCAATGTTGTTACTTATTAGCTTACAATATAATTTATTCAATATGGTATTTTTGTAAAGAAAGAGTGTTGCTGTACATTTGGTAAAGTATAAATAAGCATTTCATTTAATAATTATAAAAGTTATTAATTATTTAATAATTAATCATAAGAATATGAATAATTAAATATTTTTTCGGAGATATATTTTTCGGCGATATTTTTTTTCTAGGGATCCCAGCATACATTTTAAGCATTATGCTCTAAATAAATGTCTTGTTTAAACATAGCATTTATTGTTGACAAATCTCCAGCCCAAAGAAATACCTTACTAGGGAGGATATTCAAACAAAAACTTTTATTAGAATAAATATTTTCGTTATTTTAATACTACTAATAATATACAAACATTAGTTTGTATATTATTAGTAAGTTCACTATAGTTGAGTGAATAAGATTGCTGGATGTTGTTGTTGGCAACCGAACAGTTTAGCTGCTTGTGGTCGTTATGATTTTCCCGATGCGTAACGTGAATTCAAGCCAATTTTATTTAGAAAATTGCCCACGAAGGTGTTCTCTTAAAGCAGATAACCCATGACTTCTTAAAAACTGTAAAATATAATCTGTGAATATTTTCCGTTATACGATAACACGAAGAAAATTATTTCCTATACGAAACATATGATCAGCACTGTATTGCCCGCCGTTTAATTAAATGCATCCATCTTATTCCTTACAATTAATTTTCCTTTTTCAAAGAAAATTTGATTTCAGTAAAATGTACTATTTACAATGTGTCATTTTATTTTGCTCGTTTTTTATGCAAATATTCAAATTCAGATAGGTATTGCGTAAGTTCAGAAAGCCAAGTAGTCTCCAAGCGGTAAGATAGCTGAGCACCGATAAATTCTAGCGGCTGCATGGGGGGGGGGTTAGGGGTTTTTCATAAGTACAATTGATTGTGAATTAACAGTTTGTTTCCCACAAAAAAAATCTACCCGGAAGACTTCCTTTCCCTTAGACAAATAGGTCCTGTGTGCTTTATCATAATCCAAAATCTTAAGCGTAAAAATCTTTTATCATAGCCGATGATGACGATAAAATATTTTCTATCTGATGTGTCAAGTTAGCATAATTGTATATTTCTAACGAAAATTGTTTGGCTCATGTTACCCTATAATGAAAAAAAGATTCAAATCGGTATTTAGCTTAAACAGTATTTTCATTATTAATTATATCACGAATTTTATCAATAGTATTCTTAGTATTAATTGCAGGCACGTATTCAAGAATATAATATACACAAAGCTGTGTCTAATGATTACGGCTAATTTTTATATAAAATTTTATAGTATAAAAATTTAGGTTCATAGGTCAGCCATATTTGAAAGAGTACTTGTGTATTATAAGAAAAGAGAGAGAGAAATTTAAGAATCAAAAAATTTACCACGAAGTAATATAAAAATGCAATAGAATACAAAAGAGTACAATACTATTTCATGTTTTGTGGATATACTTGAAGACAGAAACATGTTTCAGCTGTATTCGTTCATCGGAGAAAAACTTTTCATATGAAGCTATTTTTTTCGAATCTTTCAGTATACAAGTAATACAAAAGCAGTATAGGAATTTCTTTTCTTAATACCCAACCGAAGAGCTGAGGGGACGTACAATGATTAACATACAATATGTGCCTTGAATTATTTTGCTTTGCATGCAGTTCCTTATATATGTAAAACAAAATAAACTTTCACCCATTCCAAGATTTCAAGAACTCACAGAGAGAGAGAAATATCTATAACAAATTTTATTGCTGTTTGACTGATTGCTTCGGAAACAATAAGTCTTCCAACTCAAGCTTTCAAGCTTCAAGCTATTCAAATACGAACGCTTCTAAGCAAAGCCATTTGGACCGGATCTGCTTTGTTAAGAAAAACCTTTTGGGGGGTAAAATCATCTACTTCATCGGGTTTTTCAAACAAAGCAGTCAGTGTTAGCGGATGGAAAGTAGACACAAACGTTCGTTACTGCGTTTATTAGACTGTGTGAAGAACAAGTTCGTACAATAGATATACAAGTAGTTCGGCGCTCGCAGGCGCCCTCTTGCAGGGAACAAAATCAAAATTTACATAAGGCGCGAACATGCCGCCCAGCTTGAAATACTATTTCAACATTTAGTGGTTAAAATTCAGTAAATTTAAAACACAATACAATATTAAAATTATGATATAATACTTAATTTATAATACATGAATTAAAACTCAAATTGGTAATGGACACAATTTTGTAATATTTCTTTTAACCATGCCATCTGAAGTCTTAATAGTCACAACCCTAACAACACTATCAAGACCAGGATGTAACTGAGTAATTCTACCTATTTTCCATTTAGTTGGAGGTAAGTTATCCTCCTTTATGACACAGATCATTAACTTGAAGATTTTTAGTTGGCAAAAGCCATTTTGGTCTTTGTTGTAATCGACACAGATATTCTTTGTGCCAACGTTTCCAAAATTGTTGAACCATTTTTTGAATATGTTGCCATCTAGTGAGATGGGAAACTTCAATGTAATTTGGTTCAGGAATGCTTGTTAATGATCTACCAATAAGAAAATGACCAGGCGTTAATGCTGACAAGTCATTTGGATCATTAGACAAACTTGTTAAAGGTCGCGAATTAAGACAAGCTTCTATTTGTGTGAGAAATGTTTCAAATTCTTCATATGTCAATCTCGCCTCACCAACTACTCGTTTTAAATGGTATTTTGTTGATTTTATGCCAGCTTCCCAGAGTCCACCCATATGTGGCGCACCTGGAACGTTTAGATGCCATTTAATGCCATTATCAACAAAATATCTGCTAACATTTTGGTTATAAGTTGCAGACCTAGCAAGCCTTTCAAATTCCATCAGTTTGCGTTTTGCTCCAACAAAATTGGAACCACAATCGCTATATATATCACTGCTTTTGCCTCTGCGGGAAATGAACCTCTTAAGAGCTGCAATAAAAGCATCTGCTGAAAGATCAGTCACTAATTCTAGGTGAATAGCTCTTGTCGTAAAACAGACAAATAGAGCTATATATGCCTTGAATGACCTAGAGCCTCGACCCTTATTTGCTTTAATTTGAAAAGGACCTGCGTAATCCACTCCACAGCGCAAAAACGCAGGAGCAGGCGAAACGCGACTAGACAGCAAATCGCTCATCAATTGATTAGTGACAGATGCTCTAATTTTGCAACACTTTATACATTTCCTAACTAAATCTCTGATAACAGCTCTACCATTTATGATCCAATATTGTTCTTGAATGCAAGATTGCATAAGTTGTGGACCTGCATGCAAAAGTCTTTCATGATAATGTCTAACAATGAGATGAGTTAAAATGTGCTTCTTTGGAAGCAAAATTGGATGCCTAAAACCATATGCAAGGTTTGCATGTCGCAAGCGACCGCCCACCCTGAGAATACCTAAATTATCTAAAAATGGATTCAAAGATAAAATTTTGCTTGTACCAGATAATGATTGATTTCTGCCTAAAGTGTTAATTTCATTCTTAAATTCAACATATTGCATTAATTTAATTAACACATGCATAGCTTTAGTTAATTCACTTGTTTTTAGAAATCCACTTACCTGATCTTCTGAATTTTTACAGTTATTTACAAACCTCAGACATAATGCTACAACACGTTTAAGTTTAGTGAGAGAGGAATATTTATAAAATAAATCATGAGCGTCTGTCAAGTGACTGGCAGCAGTTGTAGACTGTAAAGCACATCTTTGTTCTGGCACAGAATCATTCAGTAGTGGTGCAGATAATTCTTGCTGAAAAGGAAATAAATTATACAATAAATCTGGACCACGTAACCACAATGAAGTAACCAGTGCAGATGATGACACACCACGCGTTGCAAGATCAGCAGGATTAGCATTTCCACTCACATGATGCCACTGGACAGGAGAGGATAAAGTCTGGATTTTTGCTACTCTGTTGGCGACGAAGGTCTTCCATCGGCTTGTATGAGATCTTATCCAGGCTAATACAATAGTGGAATCAGTATGAAAATAAACTTGCGATATAGGAGTATTTAAAGCCCTACAGGTGAAATCCATTAATCTGGACTGGATCCATTAATCCATACTGGACAGGAGAGGATAAAGTCTGGATTTTTGCTACTCTGTTGGCGACGAAGGTCTTCCATCGGCTTGTATGAGATCTTATCCAGGCTAATACAATAGTGGAATCAGTATGAAAATAAACTTGCGATATAGGAGTATTTAAAGCCCTACAGGTGAAATCCATTAATTTAGTCAACAGTAATGCTCCACAAAGTTCCAATCGGGGAAGTGATATGGTTTTTAGTGGTGCAACTCTTGTTTAGGCTATCACTAACTGAACATTAATTTGTCCAGTATCTAACACAGAACGATAATAAATTGCAGCGGCGTAGGCCTTCTCTGAGGCGTCACAAAACCCGTGAAGTTGAAACTGGTTATCTGATTCAACCAACAAGAATCGTGAAATTTTGATACTTTTAATGAATAACAAATCTTCTGTAAGTTGTTTCCACTCACATTCAATATCTGGAGGAACCTTTTCATCCCACTGAAACTGATGTTTCCACAATCTTTGCATAATCAATTTATACCGAACCGTGATCGGTGCCAACCATCCAAGAGGGTCAAAGGTCTTTGCGATTATTGAAAGTAATGTTCGTTTGGTTAAGACTTCAGGATATGATGAATTGACTTTGAATAAAAACATATCTGAAGCTGGATGCCACAGGATACCTAACGTTTTTACAGTATCATCATTGTCTATGTTCAAAGAAACATTTGATAAGCACAAATCTGGATTAATTGAATTCAAGACTTCTTTGCTGTTAGAAGCCCATTTTCTTAGAATAAATCCTGCACGTGACAACATCTGATTCAATTGCATTTGTAATTCTATAGCTTCAGTAACTGAATTGGCTCCGGACATCAAATCATCAACGTAGAAGTCCCTAAGACATGTCTTGGAAGCCAAAGGAAAATTAGTTGCTTCATCTATGGCTAACTGCTGTAAACATCTTACCGCAAGGTACGAAGCTGATGCAGTACCGTAAGCAATCCTAGTTAATCGAAAATCCTGAATTGGTTTATAAAGTGAATCGCGCCAGACTATTCTCTGAAAGTCTGCATCTTTTAGTATAATTTGTCTGTACATTTTCTCTATATCTGCAGTTATAGCTATTCTGTGAATTCTGAAACGAATAATTAATGTTGTCAGATCAGTCTGCAACTGTGGACCAACCATCAATTTCTCATTAAGAGAAATACCGCTAGAAGATTTTGCAGAACCATCAAATACGACTCGAAATTTATCACCATTTTTATCCGGAACTGAATGGTGCGGAAGGTAAAAACTAGAATTAGCTGGAACATCAATTTCATTTTCTGGAATCAATTCCATATGACCAAGTTGCTGATAGTCCTCCATAAATTTGTGATATTGACTGGAAAGAGATTTATTCTTAATAAATTGACGTTCAATGCTTTGTAAACGATGTACAGCAACATCCCTTGATGACCCAAGTTCATTTCCCGATCTACGAAATGGAAACTTAACAACAAATCTACCTGTTGAATCACGAGAAAAATTCCGCTTGAAATGATTTTCACATTCAATTTCCTCTTCTGTGTAATGCTTTATGTCCGAAATTTCTTCCAATTTCCAAAATTTTTCAAGCTGGAGCTGAACATTGGTACAACTAGCATGATTAGATACAATTGTTTGTGATACACTTTTAGTCTTTCCGATAATGACCCAGCCGAATATTGATTCCAAGGCTGTTAACGAATGACCCGGAAAAGTTAAACGTCCATGAAGCATTATCTCGCCAAATACATCTACGCCCAAAAGAATATCTATTGGGCCAGGCTGGAAACAATTTGTATCTGCCAACCACAAATGTTTGAAAGATGTCAAAACAGATCTATCAACTTGATATTGAGGAAGGTCACACGTGATCTTGGGTATAATTAATGCATTAACTGAAATGCTTGCGTTTTTATAAAATGGAGATGTTACTTGTAATTGAACTGAACCTGAAACCTTTCCAATTTTTTGCGAGCTCAGGCCATTTACACTTACGTTTGCACTAGTGCGCTTTAGCTGCAGTAAATTTACACAGTGCTCTCGAATAAATGAGCCCTGGCTACCTGAATCAATTAGCATCCTGCATTTTTGTAAATCGCCATTAATATCTTTAACATAAACAACCGCAGTAGGCAATAAAACTGCTTGCGCAACAGGCACCGTGGCGTTATTGCTACTAATAGCAGAAGTTCCGTGTTCCATGGGTATATGACATTTTTCATCATTTGAATTTTTCGAACATAACACTGTATTATGTGGCTTTGAACAATATTTACACATTCCTGCACGACATTTAAAAATGGGATGCGTTTTACTATCTTTCAAACAATTAGCACACAACTTATTCCTTTTAATAATATCCCATTTTTCTTTGATAGGGAGTTCTAAAAAACTATCACATTTAAATAACTGAGAATGAGAATTACTCTTACAATGAACGCACACATTAGCCACAAGTTGGGACAAAAAAGCATATCTGCTACCTGAACCGCGAGTTTTAATTTCAGAAGGCAAAACTGCCTTCTCCCTCTGGCACTTCGCCAAAGAGGCAATAGCATTCGCTCTGTTTAAAATAAAACGCTTGAATTCAGCGAAAGCAGAAATTTTCTTGTTCGAATGCTCCATCGTCCACTCTTTTAGTGTTTCATGATCAAGTTTTCCTTTTAACAGAAAAATAATCATAGTATCCCAATGCTCTACCGGCTGTTTAAGGATTTTTAATGTATCAATACACTGTTGTGTTGTATCAATTAATCTCCGCAAACCTGAAGCTGATTCCTGTTTTAGAACAGGTTGTGAAGTTAATTTATTTAATGCTGCGTTTATTATTTCTATTTCGTTTTCATAACGTTCAGTAAGCGCTTCCCATGCCTTTTCATAATTCGCGTTTGAAATTTGAACTGACTGTAGTAAAACAGCAGCTTCACCTTTCACAGAAAGCTTAAGATATTGCAATTTTTGACTGTCACTTAATGTACTATTATTTCCAACACTGGCAAGAAATAAATCCCTGAATGATATCCAATCAACATAATTAGAAGTAAACACTGGCAATTCCACGCGAGGAAGTTTCAAGCCGTTTGCATTAGCATTTATTATATCTTTGCCTGAATTTCTAAGTTTTCTTGATTCTTCCTTTAAAGTAATTTTTAATGCATCTAATTTGGAAAATAATTCATTCATTTCTATTTCATATTTACTAAACTCTGCGTCAGAACAAGTACCAAGAATGTTATCGTTTAAACAGTTCACTTCAACACTTAATGCACTAACATCATTTTCGTACACTTCAATGGCAGAAAAAGAATTTTCTTGATTTTGTAAACTATTTATTTGTGAAATTAAACGAGTCAACTTACCCTTAATGATACGCTTTTGCTTTAAAATTGACTCCATTTCCTGCCGCTGTTTTCACAATCCAGACAAAATATAAATCCGTTTTCCTGCACGAAATGTCCTTCTATACCAGAACGTTAAAAATTGTCTTGACACATCATCCAAAGAAATGCTCCGGCTCGTCGGACCATGTTAGCGGATGGAAAGTAGACACAAAGTTCGTTACTGCGTTTATTAGACTGTGTGAAGAACAAGTTCGTACAATAGATATACAAGTAGTTCGGCGCTCGCAGGCGCCCTCTTGCAGGGAATAAAATCAAAATTTACATAAGGCGCGAACAGTCAGTGGTCCTGTTACTACCTGCTGACCTAGAAAAATTTCTCAGAAACTTTTGTTCAAAGAAAACGAGTTTTATATTTTTAAGAATTTCCATTCTGACAGCAAGATTTTGTTATTTTTCATATATAGATGAAAAGAAACTAATTTGTTTTTAATAAAGAAGAAAAAAATTAATAAGCTTATTTAAATTTTTTACACAGCACCGAGTAAGGAGACGAAATTTAATTTTCTTTATAAATATTTTTCTCAGACAATACTTTAGTGTTTTTCAAATTACGAGAATAGCGCGTTAGTGCATGCATTTTCAAATCAGATTTATTTAATTAATATATATGGATATGACGAACAAGCACACTTTCGCACACATACACTGTATATTAGTACATACATAAAAATGAAATAAAATTTGAAAACAAGCAATTTAAAAACTACTGTTTTGAAAAATTATTGAAAATTTGTTTTTACCTCATTTTTTTTTCGTTATATACATTTACTTCAGTTTTTTTATATGCATTTACTTAATTTATTTACTTATATGCATTTACTTAATTTTATTTTGTTATATGCATCTGTTAGTGTTTTTGTAGTAGGAAAAGGAAACGAGATCTATCAGCCGAAGGCAATGAATGTCTCCATGGACGACTTTCTAAGTAAAACGTACTCATGTTCATGTTACACATAGGGGAAATCACAAAATTCAACCAGTTTGTTTGTTTGGGTTCGAATACGAGTCGAAATAGCGATAATCAGATATCTTAGCCAGGAAGCCATTGATTGGGTTTGACAGATTTGGAAACCTAATAAATAGTATGTAATAAATATAATATTATTAAACGAATCGGATTTATATAAAGCAAATAAAATTCTTATATCGAACACAACTAAAACTCGATATAACTTACACTGATAAACTGATGTGTAATAACACGGATAAATTAAAATACTAAACGGAATATACATTAATTCTACATAGATAATTTTTTGTAATGTATTTCGCTGGGAATGTCTGGCCGCAAAATCCTGATTATATATACCCTTATTTTAAGGTTATCACATATCTGATGGTTTGACTTTTACCTCAAAACACAAAGAATCCACAAAATTCAGTAAAATTAATAACCTTATTTCCCTGTTGAAAATTCTCTGAATCTTTTCAAATATAAAAGCACACGCGCCAAGCAGTTTGCTTTAAATAAATATATGCAGCAACGAGAAGATGCGCTTTTGACAGCAACTCGTTTCGAAAATCGAAAATTTTTCTAAATGTAAGAGATTTGTCGCTTAAATTAATTTTTCATTAAACAAAAAAAAAAAAAAAAAAAAAAAAAAAAAAAAAAAAAAAATAGAATTGCATATTATTAAAAGAATTTTATTGATAATTCAGATTCTGAAAACAAGAACATTGTTGTTATAAAAAACAAAGAAAAAATAAACAACATATTTCATTCAACGGGGGCCAACTTTGGCGCATGAACTTTTCAACATAAAAATATTTGAAGCATGTTAAGGATAAAGGTTTATTTGATTATGGCAAAGTACTCGATGGTTATTTGCCTAAGGTGAAGGATGCCTTCGTTCGAGGACTGCCTAACGGAAATTGGCTTGCATACATGTTACACATATGGAAAACTAAGAATATCATCCTGGCAGCCAGCCTGTTTGCCGGGATTTGAACCCCGGACAGAACCACCAGTTGTTCCGTCAGACTCCGCTCAGTCGCTGGTGGGCTGTCCGATAACGGAAAAGTTCAAAATTTCATATTAGAGGAAAAGTGGTAGCATAGTATAATTCGAAGTTATTGCCATTTCAGTAATGTGAAGAGATTTCAAGAATGTTTAATTATTTTATTTAGCTTATGACAAACTAAAGAAAATAATTAAACATTCTTGGAATCGCTTCTCTTAACATACTGGTAGTTTGACCTGCATTCAAACCCCCGTGAACTAGCTGATTGCATGGGCGTTTTTATGGTTTTAACTTTTTGTAGTGCGAGGTTGTTTCCCTTAGAAAATCTGTCACGAAAGCATACCTCCCCTTAGACAGATCGCCTTCACGTGCTTAATAATCTAACAAGCCAAACCAAACACAACCCGAGCGAGGACTCGTAGTCAAGGCAAGTCATCATGAAAAGCTAACTAAAATTGGCTCATATTCACATTAAACATGCGCAACAAACATTCGCTAAAACTGGTATGCAGGCAATCCATTCATCAGGATTTGAACCCGCTTCAAACTATTAGTATTCAACGATTTTACCGCTACTTCGTTGGCGGCCTTTTGTAGTATCTATAAGAAAAGTAATCGCAAAGACACAATCATTGCGTACCGACGGATGAACTAAGTTCGGAATTTAAAGAATAACTTTCATTCGTGCTAAAGCTGTTAGCATTGACATTTGGACAGATGTTAATTTGTTTTAAATTCTTTTAATGTAATTAATTTATATCTTTAAATAATTGATCTTCTGACTGTAATTTTTTGTGTGCAGTATATCTAACCCTTTCGTACACTAACTGTTTTAATTAATTTACACTCCATTAATTTTAAGAGATTTTATATCGATAGATTTCTTTCCAAAAATGTTTCAAGGATTACATATTTTTTTCTTTAGATTTCAAAACATTTTGTATTTAAAATCTTAATAATAAA
This sequence comes from Stegodyphus dumicola, assembly GCF_044657685.1. NCBI lineage: Eukaryota > Metazoa > Arthropoda > Arachnida > Araneae > Eresidae > Stegodyphus > Stegodyphus dumicola. Next base: position 88,973,523 of record NC_140774.1, on the reverse strand, counting down.
ATTTTAAAACAAATATTTCTAGAAATTCCTTCGGCGTATTCATTTATTCCATTTAGTTGAAGTTTCGAGTAGAATATCTTCCTTTCAACATTCATATAATTTTTCTATGTCAGTTCGCCATTTCTACGGAGCATAGAGCCACACATACGAGTACAAAACTCAGGAATGCTGAAAGCACAGTTTTAACATTTAAGAATGTAAAAAGAAGAATATAACATTATAATAACGCGCATTTGAAATACGAAGGCAAACAAGAAAGCTGGTTGTCATTTGTATAAAGTACCACAAGGCAAACAGTTGTAAAAAGATTTATCTTCTTTCGCAAACTTTTAGTCGGCACACAGATAATACATACCTGCTGTCTGACAAAGATACTTCACTCTAAGGACTTTTTCCTAAAGTGCTCTTTTCAAAGAGACTTCACACCCTATTAAGACCTTTGTGTCAACTGACAGCCGCCTGCAGAAAGGTAGGGGAAGGAAGACCAGATCGCGTCGTCTAAACACGTCTTAAGCAATCTTCGCGAAATTCGGGCTTCGTGTATACACGTCTTAAGCAGTTTTCATGTGATTTGAAATTCGTGTAAAGACGTCTTAAGCATTTCTAAAGAAATTCCAAAAACGTTTAAACACGTCTTAAGCAGTTAAAGGGTTAAATTGAAGAGTTCCAGACCTATATGCTTCTCATCAGTCTAAGTGGAATCAGTACTAAAAAAAGGTTCGGTCCTTTCCTTCATTCAGATTAGCACGGATTCATGAATCAGTTATTTATTACTAAGCAACAGGTCAGACCAGTAGAACTCATAAAAGATGCTCTCCACCAAATTAAAAGCAGAGTTCTCTTTCCCCTATGCGTGGTGAAACTGCATCCAGCATAAAGGGTTTATCTACAAGCTGTTAAAGCTAGAAATCAAGAGTCAGTTAACTCTGCTAATTCATTTCTTCCTCACATATCGTTCTGTGTTACATAAAGAGAAGTTTATTTCGTTCTCGAAGATGTGTCTGCAGGAGCACCGATTTCCGTAGACAGAGACCGAGCAGGTATTCTTTATTAGCTTGCTATACAGACAACACTTCTGTCGCACTGAATTCTCTACAGTCGAGCTATATAATTTCCAATTTGCAAGATCATACCTTTGACACAGAAGAGTGGTGCAGGGAGTTCCAAATTAAAATCAATGCCTCTAAATCCAAATTATTATTGCTACGAAACTCGAAAATCTGTCACAAGCGCTCTTCTCTTCTTGAAAGCGTTCGGACAGTCAAGAAAGCTAATTATCTGGAGATAATGTTTAACAACAGACTCACCTCTATGCCTAGTCTATGATCACTGGATCTCAACTATAATAGCGGGATGAACATTTGCTCTAAAGTACCGGTATCGTGTACCGCCACCAAATTTACAGAAAAATCCTTTCTACGTTCCTCGGTTGATACATGGTTGGGTCCATTTGATTTTACTGAGAGGAGAAAAGTTTTCGGGCAGCTTTAGACCAATCACAGTAGAGACAAGTGACGTAATTTATACCTCCCAGCTAAAATTCTAGGAATATTTATTTAAATGCGCAGCGGCCGAAATTCTAAGAATATTCTTCTCCCATCTTTTCGCTGTGGACAAGTCAGTGGCGTTTGCCTCTCAGAGTGGTCCCTAAATTTACCGCTCCCTTAATATATAAACAAACAACTAAAAGCATAACAAAATGACATTTATTGTAAATTCATATTTATTTTTCAAGAAACATTTTACGTCCAGTATTTTAAAATTGTAGCACTATTTTGCTTGTTTTTTTATTTTATTTTATTTTACTTTAATTTTTACTTATTTATTTATTTATTTTGTTCTCGAAAACCTCGATTATATCGTAGACGTTTACTTGATTGATCCAGTTTTTGTAGTGCAGGTAGTAAGGAAAAAAGATTTCACAAATGCATAAACATTTATATTTCTTAAATACTTCCTAAATGCAAAATAAACATTTATTGTTCTAAAATACTTTCTAGACAACTTTTATTTAGAAAACTCTTCTCACAACCAACAAACAGCGCTTACAGTAATTGTGAGAAAATTTCGTATAGTATTAAAATATTTGGAACTATATTCGGAGATTGTATTTTAGAACAAAGTGCAAAAATTTAAAAGTACCGTCCTTCCACGTAACATCAAAATATTCTCTTCTAGCATTATGCACACTGACTTGCAGACCAAATTCATTTGCTATGGACTATTGATATAATGCGCAAGTAAAAAGCTATAAGGCACTAATTACTTAAATTTATGACAATTATGTAAACGATATAAAAAATTAGCAATTATGATATTAAGCTTATGTAAGCAGTATACAAAACGGCTTATGTAAACAGTATACAAAATTATGATATTAAACTTATGTAAACAGTATACAAAAAGCTTATGTAAACAGTTATGATATTAAGGCATGTTAATCTGATATTGTTTGATGTATTTATATGCCTACGTGATCTAAGAAGTCAATAGTTTAAGTTGCTAATTTGTGGGATTGGACTATTATACTTACTTCAAGGAAATTTTTTGTACGACGTATTGTTCGTATGATCTGACATATTAATAGTTAAAAGTAATTATTGCATCTCTTATGCATGGTATAAGTAATTATCCTATTTCAACTGGCGAATGGAAGATCCGTGGTTTAATTTCGTCGTAAGCTCATTGATTTCTCATATATATATTTATCGCATATGACAAAACGTATAACTTAATAGATAGTACCTAAGCCAAATGTAAGTCATATTTGGTCGAATACAGCTAATAGATCCCCAGTCACCCTTTCAATAAGAATTAACAGATTCTCCCATGCAGGCTCTCGTGCCGTAAATGTTTAGTACATTCAACTAGAAACTGGAAGTTGTGTAGTTCGAATACCGACAAGGTAATGGTTGAATTTTTCTGTTTCCCGTTTGAATTATATATTATCAGATAAACATATGTACTTAAAACACTTTTATAATTATTGATTTACTTGGCCACTTGTGTTTTTGAATAATATTTATGAAATTATCAGTAGGAGAAAAGAGAGTTATTTTATTTTGGAATCAAAAATATTAGCTAACGAATAATTAATTGCAGGATTCTACTAAGTTCTTCTCTGGCTATTCAAATAAATAGAAAGACATCAATATTTAAATTCACATATCATTTTCGTATATGATTGTCAAATCATATTAGAGTATGGGATAATCAGCATTTTTGTAAAAGAGAACAAATGCGCAACCAACATTTTATTATTTTTGATATATTAAAATATCATCATCATAAAGGCACAGTCCCGATCCTCCTAGCCAGCATAAGCCGGCCGTATGATCAAAACGTGGTACTGGGCAGGGAAAAAATATAAGAAAAAACATATAAAGTCCAAAATCTGAGTCTCAGGACCGAATTCCAATTCTATCTTTGTTCGTATTTGAAATCTTCATTATTGTCTCTGCAAAATCCTTCAAATATGAATAGTTTCTTTTAAAATCTTAATTAAAATTCTTTCTATATTTCTTGCTTGTACTCCGGGTAAGCGTACATTCATCAACGAAGTGCCTGGCATCCCCAAACTTATCACATATTAAGTATTTATCATTATTCTGTAGATGGAACCGATTAAATTAAGCTGGGAAACGCCCATGATTAGTCATTATCTGATTTATATCAACATTATTTATAATATTCATCTCCTTGTTTAATTTTATATTTTTCATTAACTCAACTTTATATTTTTCATTAACTTGTAGGGTTTATATTTATTTTAAGTTTAAACTATCTTTCCTGTTAAGCCTTACTTTCCCCTGGAATTGCCAATGCCAGAGTATGTAAATTTTAGTAGAACGCGCAAGGATTCAAATTATCAGCGGAAGTATTCTGAGTTAAATAGAAAGGAAACGAGTTCGAAGGTGTGCTTTCTTGCTTCACGAGCGTGGAGGTGGCTAGTTAGAAATCGAAGAACCACGCGTTTCGGCCTGTGTGTTTGCCTCGGCAGATTGTTAATCTTTCAACGTAATATTCAAAGTTTGCTGAATTATCAGCGGTATTTTAGAACGCGGTGAGGTTAATTACGTTTAGAGAGCCTCGTAGTTAGTCACTTGTTACTATTCTTTTCTTATTTTCTTATTTTTATTTTACCGCCGGGTTGGCGTAGTTTGTGAGCGTCAAGAGCACGCATTTGTAATTTCTAAAGTTGAATAAAAAGGGATTTAAACCCTTCTCAAGACTTTGGTCTACTTTCCAGTTCTTAGCAATCACCACTATTGTTGCGTGCAGGTTGGAAGCGCGAAACTTTACATTGGCGCCCGAACACTTGTCGAACTGAAATGGCCGAAAATTGGATGGAAGTTGCTGGACAACAACAAGAAATGGCAAGCCAATTGGAAGGATTTGGATACCTGGTCCAGACGATGAGAGCGTCAATTAAGCCAAACGTCAATTTCGACGGAAAAAATTCGGTGGCGATATTTCTAGAAGGCCTAGAAAATTATTTCCAGTTCTACCCTGTGCCTGAAAGACAAAAAGTTGCCATCGCCACATCTGCACTAAGAGGACAGGCCGCGCTATGGTGAAGATTATAGGCAAATTTTTATTAGGGGAATTCGGAGGCCAGACATATACATTTGAAAATTTCAAAAAATCGTTATTAAAGGCCTTCCCCATAGTGAAAGATCGAGCAAGGCTAGAAGCCGAACTGTATAATTTTTATCAACGGAATATAGAAGAGTTGACGGACTTTATTCTGCGAAACATTAAGCTGACGTATATGCTGTATAGGAAGAAACCCGACGCGGAGATTATTGAAATAATCTTACCAAGATTGTTACCTGCTGTTCAAGACTGCTTCGAAATTAGAAACCCAAGCACATTGCAGGAGCTCTTCGAATTGGCGGTCAAGTTTCAAAATCGCAGAATAGCGGAAAAAGCTAGAGGGGCATCGTATTCTCAAAGTATCCGAAGGCAATCTTCAAATGAGCAGACCAGAAATGCAAACCGCTCTTATGGGGGAAAGAGCTATCAAGCTAACTCATCGAAGCTCGAAGGTCAAGGCCCAAAAAGGAAATTTGAAAACAACCGTCCGGGTACCCAGAAGGCAGAAGTTGAAAGGAAAGCATTAAACGACTAGACGGGCCTGTGAAAGCGAGGGTCCAGACCCCGGAAGTTTTACAAAAACCCTCAAGAAGACACTTAAATACGGTCATCGTAAAGAACTCCCAGTTACCAATTATACAAGTCCTGGTTGGCGATGTACCAGTAGAAACCCTCATCGGTACAGGAGCAGAAGGTAATTTTATGAGCGATATTTTTTTAAGAACTTTAATAGGTTTCGATTATTTAAAAATAAAAACACAGAAATCATAGCAGCGCAAGGAGAAACTTGTCAATGTATCGGAAAACTATCTTTAAAAATACAACTCCAAAATGAAAGCCTTAAAGTATTAATTTTTGTAGTAAAAAATTTGCAAAATCCACTTATTTTAGGTATGGAGTTTTTAAGGGCCGCGAAGGCCAAACTCAATTTTCAGGACAGTTCTATTGTGCTGGAGATGGACCGGAGGTGGTGGAACCAGTGGAACAACCGCAAGTCGACCTTAGCCATTTGAATGACCATGAAAGTCAAGCCATCCAGCAAGTGGTGAGTACTTTTTCAAACTTGTTTTCAGACCGGCCTGGTAGCTGTCAAATAGTTACGCAGCAGATACAGTTAACTGCCGACAAACCTTGTAGGACTAAACCTTATCGCTATGATAAACAGAAAGAGCTAATCATAGAAGAACATATTCAGGAAATGTTAAAGAACAAAATAATAACGCCCATAAATAGTGAGTACGCGAGTCCAGTCGTACTATGTAGGAAAAAGAACGAGTTTCCTCCTTCGTATGAAAGGACTTGGAGGTTTGCTATCGATTACAGAAAACTGAATAGTATTACTAAATTCCCAGTTTACCCTTTGTCGGTTATCGAGGAAATTATTAGAAAGATTAAATCTACAAGATACATAACTACTTTGGACTTAACGTCTGGCTACTATCAAATAGCTATGAGACCCGAAGACATACATAAAACCGCGTTTATAACAAAATCGGGCACTTATGCATTTTTACGCATGCCCTTTGGGTTGTGTGGGGCCCCATCAACTTTCCAGAGATCTATGGACATTGTTCTAAAGCCTGTCCTAGGAAAATCGACTTTAATCTATCTAGATGGTATAATTATAACGAGTAGTGCGTTGGAACAACATATTAAAGATCTAGAAGAAGTTTTTAAATTATTAAAAGAGGTCGGTCTTACAATTAACGCCTCAAAATGCAAGTTCGCAACTAAAGAACTTAAATATCTGGGTTATAAAATTTAGCAAAAGGGTATAGAAACTCAAGATTCAAAAATAAAAGCAATCAAGAATTTCCCACCTCCCAACACCGCCAAGAAACTTTCTTCTTTCCTTGGGTTATGTTCTTATTATCGGTCATTCATAAAAGATTTTGCTAATATTGTTGAACCCTTGTTAGTAATTAAAAGAAAGAAAAGTAAATTCACGTGGACAGCGGAAGGAAATACCGCTTTCGAAAGGTTAAAACAAGCGCTTATCAATGCCCCTGTTTTGAAATTTCCCGAGGGGGACGAAAACCTGGAAATTGCAACAGATGCGTCGGACTATGCTGTGGGTGCGGTTCTTATGCAAAATGGCCATCCTTTGGCATTTTTTAGTAAAACGTTGAATCATACACAAAGCAATTATACAGCTACAGAGAGAGAAACATTAGCCGTGAAATTAGTTAGCCGGTTTGAAGTGATGCACAACTTTGCACGAGAGCGAGTCAACTTGGCGACGGAGAAGATGAAGACCCGCTACGACACAAGAGCTACTGAACATCAATTCCACGAAGGAGATAAAGTGTGGTTGTGGAATCCGACTCGACGGAAAGGACTTTGTCCGAAATTACAGTCACCTTGGGATGGCCCGTACACAGTCCTAAAAAGGCTGAATGACGTCGTGGTTCGGATTCGTAAGTCTTCGAACTCTAAACCTAAAGTCGTTCATTACGACAGGTTAGCTCATTACTATGGCCATAGTACGTAATGTAAATAATTGTAAATAGTATAAGACCCTGGTCCTTTTTGTTTTTAAATGTGTATTTGATTTGATTTGTATTTAGTATTTGATTTGCATTTAGTATTTGATTTGTATTTGATAGCATTTGATTTGTTTTATTTATTGCATTTATTGTTCATGGTGTTTATTATTGTAATGTAATGCTTATTAATGCATTTATGCCACAGTTGTAAGTTTAGCTTCCTGTCCAGGGATTGTACTGCCCGGGACGTGCAGTCCTTGGGAAGGGGGCGGTGTTACGAATTTGGTATTTAAAAAGCTAATGTTAGTTCAATTATAAATTAAATGGTTTTATTTCCCGCTCAGTGCAGCTCGTGACGAATATTAAAAGAAGAAAGCTAGGCCGGAAAATTAAAAATACAAGAGCACGTGCATTTAACATTAAATAAATAAATATGTCTTTTTGATTTCGAGAAAGTACCAGAAACTTCTCGCACGCGATTTAACAATCTTATAAAAAGAGGAAAACCTCTCAGTTTGTAGTAGTTGCTTAGTTTGTTGTTGTTTAGAAAACTGCTCTTGTTGACTGTAGCGAATTCTCGAATTAGCTTTTTTTAGCTGTTTTGGTTTAAGTTCTCTTGAACGTTTGAGTAGTTAGAAGATACTACTGTGATATATTGTGATACTGCAGTATTATTTGAGAACATTTAATCATATTTGTTGTGATAATAATAAATTTTCTTCGTTTTCCATCGGACTTGTGCATTCATTTCGTAACGAACCCGTACGCACGCAACAATATTATTATTAATAAATATAAGTGCCTGACCAAGTCGAGGTGCACGTGATTGAAGCGAGATGAGAGCAAATAAAAATTGTTAAGTTGGCTGACAATTTTCCATCTTTGGCACTTCAAGCACGAACGTGTCCAGTTGGCTATGTCATTTTGCATACTAGGCCATACGAAACTTTACTGTATCAGTTTCCTCGAAGCCTTGATGCCAGGATGTGACAGACGATGTAACTGACTACAAATGGCATGCCGAAACCCGGAGGGAACATAAGGTCGAAATCTTAAATCCTGAACATCACAATAAAGTGATTTTCCAGATGACAGCTACATAGGCTGCAAGTTGAGATTGGTGGAAGATTTGCTTTTCGAGACGGTTTGTAGTTCTGAATCCCGGTGTTGTTCGTCCGCAAGGGCAGCGAAGTTTATTGGCGAAAGAACGGCTAGTTCTTCAATACGAAACAAGGTGTCTGCAACAATATTCTGCGACACTCAATATAACGGATATCTGTTGAAAATTGCCCTATGAAGTCTAGGTGTCTCATTTAACGAGGATAAGCTTTATCCGAACGCTGTTGAAAAGCGTAGGTTAAGGGATTGTGATCTGTGAAGATCATAAAAACGCGTCCCTATAGCATATGTCGAAAATATTTAACAGCTTCATCAATTCCTCATAATTCGCGATCGTAAGTGCTGTATCTGGTTTGCGCTGGTGAGAGTTTTGATGCGTCAACATGTAGAGACATTAGGTTATTGTTTGGAAGCAAAAGAGAGGAAAAATATGCAACGCCTTCGCCGGGAATCGAACAGCTGACGTCTGGAGTACCGGCCCAGCGTGCAGAACCACTCCAACACGAAGGCACGCTAGGAAAACGGGAGAAATACCTTATATACTTTCATTTTTAAAGGGCGACTGGAGTTTTTAGGGGACCCAATCGCCAAATCCTGGGTGTGGAGAATCCTCATCCAACACCCCTTTTAGTTCGGGCGCCACTCTAGAGACATTAGGATATTTGCAAGCAAGAAAGATTGAAAAATTAGCAACCACCTTCGCCGGGAATCGAATCGCGGACTTCTGGAGTACCAGCCCAGCGTGCAGAACCACTACACCACGAAAGCGCGCTAGGAAAGCTGGAGAAATACCTAACAAACGTAGAGTGATAATGGTTTCGATGCGGATGGATACTGCAAATTTGTTGCCGAAATTAAATCATTTTTCATTTTTGGAACGCTTCGCGAGATTCTGTGGTCCAGATTATAACACGTTTATCTTTTTTCTTGCTTCCAACCAAAAACGAATTCAGAGGTGCTTGTATGGTTGCTGCATGAGGTAAGAAATGTCGATAAAAATTGAGCATAGCAAGAAATCCTTCTACGTCCTTCACTGTAGATGGTTCGGGCATATCGCGGATAGCGGTGACTCTATCTGGAAGGGGTCGAACGCCATCAGTGGAAATTTCATGACCAAGAAAGGATGCTCTTGGTTGGCCAAAAACGCATTTGGAAGGATTAAGACTGACACCGTACCTTTGAAAATATTTAAAAACTGTTCTCAAATTTGATAGGTCTTCTTGTTCTGAAGAGGAGTCGAGCCCGTTTCGCACCTGATTCATAAAGCGTTGGAACGTTTGAGCAGCATTGCATAAGCCGAAAGTCATGATCGGAAACTCAAATAGTCCGAAAGGCGTAATAACCGCAGTTTTTGGAATATCAGCTGGATTAACGGGCACTTGGTGATACGCCCGCTCAAGATCAATGGTTGTAAAAATGGCTTTTCACTCTAAAACTTGCATACAGTCTTGAATGTGAGGGACTGGGTAACGATCAGGAATTGTAGCTGCATTTAACCATCGATAATCGCCACTTACCTTTTCGTTTCCGAACTAGATGGAGCGGACTAGCGCAAGAACTTTTTGAAGGACGGCAAATTCCCTGTTCCATCATGTATTGAAATTCCTCTTTGGCGGCTTTAATCTTGTCCGGAGGTAAGCGTCTTGGTTTAGCGACAATCGGAGGTCCGGTAGTTTCAATATAATGTAATACATCGTGCTTGGGTCCGAAAATATCCATAAATGGGCGCATGTTTGTAGGGAATTCTTTGAGAAGTTGATGCCATGGGAAGTTACCCGAAATCAGTTTAATGCTCAAATCTTGATTATTGCGAATTACTCCCGGATAAGTTAAGCTGGTTGTGTAATCTATCAAACGGCGATTCTTAAGATCGAAAAACAAAGAAAATTTTTGAAAAACGTCAGCGCCAATAATAGGACTTGAAACAGTAGCAATAATGAATGGCCATTGGAAGTTGCGGCGCAATCCTAAATCAAGAGATATCAGGCGTTCACTAAAAGTTTGAATAGGAGTTCCATTTGCTACATAAAGTTGTAACTTGGTAAGGCGCTTTTGTTCGTGAAAATGTGGTGGAACGACAGAAATATCAACCCCGGTGTCTACAAGAAACCTTAAGCCCGAATTCTTTTCGATGACGAAAAGGCGTGCAAAATTCCGGCCGCTGTCGTTCACAACTTCGAGCAACGGCCTTTCTCGTTTCCCTGGTCGTTTTAACGACACGGTTAGCGGCATTTGTTTGCCTTGTTTCCATATTTTTGGTGGTAAAAACAAATACCCGTTGGAGGGCTTTCATAACGTTTCCTCAGTGGGCTACGATGTGTATTTCGACCACGGGATGTGGAGCCGTTGCGCTGAAAGGGTTGAGATTGGATGGCTACTAACTGAGCAACCTGTTTGAACAAATCACCAATTTGAGCCTGTAACGACACAATACCTGGACCAGGAGCCTGCACTGCGTGTATTTGTGCTGGAATAGCCAGCTCCTGAAATTTATCAGCGATTTCGGGAAGATTTTTAAGTGGCTCGCTACTGGTCGCTAAAATAGTTTGCATGATAGATGGCAATCTATTCATCCATAATGTTTTAAGAATGTTATTCGTTAGGTTACCGGCGGCTAAGTCTGACATTTCAGACAGCAATTGAGAAGGCCTCATATCACCAACCGTAAATCGTGCAAAAACTGCTTGATTTTAACTGTCTCGGATTCTTCATAAACAGAAATTAATTTTTTTTTAAAGATTTGTATATTTCCGTCGCCGGTGGATTCAAAATTATTTTACGACCTGATTGCAATACCTCTGATTCTAAGGTCCCAATCATCCGCACAGGAAACCCACGTAACTAGATTACCATTCTCACTTACTACAAAGACCTTGAACGCCAAAGAGTAATCGATTATCGCTCAAATTGGGATCACGTGAGCCTTCAGAAGCAGAACTTTCGTCTGATTGGTTGTCTGTACCCGGGACTGAGGTCCAGCCGAGACATTTTCCGTGAGGTTTGAAAAAATCCCGCGTAACCGCAACATTTTTCTGTAGCTAGGCGGGACTTCACTTCCAGCGGGGCTCTTTTTCCTAGGAATACTCCTATTTAAACCGGTGCTACCAGAATCTCGTTTCTCAGAAAAGTCCCGTTTAGCAGGGACTGTAGCCATACATGATAACCTCTTAACGGGGCGATAGCTCTATAAAATTAAGTTTCGTCGGCAGTAATGTGACTCAACGAGCATCCAATTGAATGAACCATAACGATGGGTCTCGGCGACAAAGGACGGTGTCTTAACTGCCACTCGTGCCAATTGTGAAGCAGGATCGTTGTGAACCACTTTAGATCAATCAAATATGCACAATAATAATATGTATAGAAAAATAATCAATATGTATATAGTGACACACTTTCTTGGTACTTGAAATCAGAGAAATTGGCGGCTCAAATGCAGCAGACGATACATATATCCGTTGAAATTATGACAGAAATATGTTGACTCACCGTAATGCTGCACAACGCTTGAAATGTCAGGTGAAATGTCTTACTTGCATCTCATCACAATGGATAAATTACTGCTGCTCAGAATTTTTACATATAAACTCCATATTCGTGCAACATTGAAGGTTGCTATTCGTAATAAATACGGGTCACCAATTATGGAAGTACAATTATTTTAGACAGATCGTTAAATAATTATAACAATTGAATAGAATAAATATTATTTTGCTTTTGGTTGCTATGGGTTACCAGACTGGAAGAATTGAGTTGTAGTAGGCAAGTTGCCACATATTTATTTATCTATAATGTATATTAATCTTTTAATTGTTTCAAAACTGTACTTTTTAAAAACACTTATATAAATATGTAAAATAAATAACACCTTTTTAACTAATTCTAGATCATCGTATGTCTGATTTTTCCGCCGACACAGATGTATTTCCGAATCCAAGCGGTGTAGTTAGGTAGTGACTATTCTTAATATATTTTTAGTATTTTATGGCAGATTCAGCATTTTATTATTATTTGCATTATTTTCTTATTACGAAAATATTATATATATTATATTACTGAAAGTTTTTTTGTGGGGGCGGGCGCCACAAAGGTATTTTGCCCCGGGCGCCAGTTATGCTTGCTACGCCACTGGCCGATTTAAAGAAGTTAATAAGAAAATTGCACAAATAAACACAGAAACAACACAAATCAGTATTTTCAGCTATAAGCAAGAAAAGTATTTTTCGAATTAGGTGACCTGTTTACTGAAATGTAAACATTAACTATTTTCACAATCTTCAAATGAACTAATATTTCTTTCATGAATAAAAAAAACAGAAACAATTTTAGATCAGAAAATGACAAGTAATTTATCATGTAAAATTATTGACGTAGAGTAAAACTGGAAAAGAACAACCAGTAAATTTAATAAGAAGCGTAATTAAATCTTAAATAGTTTTTAAAAATTAGATTCATATTTCAGTTCTTTTGGTAGACGTGACAACGTTAATAACATTCTTTTTATTCATATCTTAATTTTTACACGTTTTTGTGAGAGAATCCATTTTTCTTAACCCAGTCTCTGGTGCAGAGCAGGGAACTGTGAAAAAATCCCTGGCATTTGTAGCATTGTGGAGGGCCAGGTTTCTTGCGTAATGATTCTATTGATACGTTCATATAACCTATGCGTTTGATTTTTAATACTTCCTTATTTTCTTCTGATTTTGGTATATAAACTAAGAAAAGCGGCATTGGTTTATTTTCTTTTCTGTTTCTTAATAGTATAATAGAGTTAACCTTGAATCCTTTGTCAAGTAGTTCTTGAGTGAGGGTTTGGGAATCTGTGGTGATGGGTAAGCCTCTTATTATGACTTTTAAAACTTTATCTTCGGGCAATAAGTAGGTGTGGGCCTTAAGCTTTGTTTCTTCAAATATTTTGCGAATGAATGGATGTGAATCAGAGTCTGCAGGCTGTATTTCAAGGCGGCGTCCTTTTAAGGTGCCAGTTATCACTTTTCCTGTTTGCTTGTTTAAGTTTTTTAAGAATTCACCCGCTTTTGGTACGTCATCTACGACAATAATGGGCACTTTATCAATTTTGCTTGTTTTGGGGCTGGAGTTTGGTTTTCTATTTGCGGGAATGGTGTCACTTTTGTTTAGTTGGTCTTTTGGGGTGGTAGTGAGCTGAGTGGCTGATTCATCTTCGTTGTCCAAATGCATGTCGTCTATTTGGTTCTTTAATTGTTTATATTGATTGCTGGTTTTGAGGGAAGGCTCCTCATCGGAGTCAGAATCCGTTTGTCTATGACGCAATTTTCTTTTTCTTTGAAACCACTAGTGGATTGAAGTATGTCGCAGAAGTTTTTAATCTCTTCAAATTTTTTATTGAGCTTTTCGTTAGAGGCTTGTAATTCGTATATTTTTGTATTGGCCATTTCGTTTTCCTGCATACGCAGTTGATTAATTGCTTTTACAAGGAGAAAGTTTAGTTCTTTTTGATCACTAGCGGACATAATCACATTTGCGTCTTACGGGTATTTTGGATATCTTCCACCAAGGAACTGGTAGTTTCGACGTCATTGGATAAAGTAATTTTGTGACTTAATATTTGGAGAACGTTGTGTTCATTATTGAGATTCTCATGTGAGGATTTTCAGAGTTTGGAGGTAAATTTTCCATGTTTGTTGTGTCATATTGATTAATCATGTGAGGCAAATAGGTTGGAGAAAAAGCCTAACTAGAGGCCGTACCCGAAGGTACCCTTATCAGCACGGTGAATAAAGAGAATCAGAAGAAAGAATAAAATACGACCTGTTTTATCCAGCGAAGGATGCAGCTGTGGAGTTAAGGCGACGCTTCTGCGAGGCGAAAGCCAAAGAAAGAAACAACCCAGAGCCCGTGAGGCGAGGTCGATGAACTCGGTACAGTAGCGGGGTGGCAGCAACGCAAGGAAACGGAGAGCGAAGCTATAACCCACCTCGGAATGTCGGATATAGCGACCTGCCGGTTATGAACTATACCATAGATATATCTATGAACTATATTTAGGGGGTTGTATTTCATTTCTTCTAAATAAAGTTCTTAAATTTTATATTTTAAAGACAAATACAGAGTTAACAATTAATTTTTTACTGAAAATGTATTAAATCCGAAAATACTTTTTACTAGAAATTTTGGAAAAGAGAACTCTTTCACTAGTTTGTCTAAGAAAAATTAGTTCACATTAAAATTAATGACTACATTTAAAACACTATTAACTTACGTGAAACGTGCCCAAGAAACAAAGCACGAAATCTTACAACACTTACAACCAAAGGACTCTCACCTAACGTTCCAAAAGGCGCTGGAAGCCAAGCATTGAAAGTACGCTAAGGCGCAGATTTCAAGAAACTTGTTTGTGCGCGCCTAGTAGCATTTCAACTGCAGATCGGCTAACTGTCTGACGTCGGACGGATAGACATTGTGTTGTTGGCGGGTTGGCGCGTTATTTTGCATTTGTATGTAACACAGGTTGTGTTTGCTTCCTTTGTAAGTTCATTTTTATACTTGATTTAATTATAAGTGTCTGTATACCGTGTGATTTTCCTCTTAACTTTTGTTAAAGCAAAATGTATGCATTTATTTGTGCTACTTGCTTTCAATTTAATTAAAGATTATGTTTTCCGAGTAAAATTGTACTGTAAAGTTATACTGTATATGAAAAAATATATAAGATCATTCAAAATTAGTCAACATGGTAACTTAAGGTTCCTGCTGGGTGTGCAATTTACGCAATATAAGTGACATTTTTTGCTGATTTTTGGATGTTACCCTTTCAGTTTGATGACAGATCATATTGAACATACCCTGTCGTATTTTAATTTGATTTACTTTTTTTTATTAATGTTGACTCTTTATGTGGAAATACAATCATAGTCGGTGTTGTTTTATAGTATTTTTAATTGGGTGTTTTAAACATAATCTCTTAATGTTTTCATAGTTTAAACTTTGTAGTAATAAGGGCATGTATTTTTAGCCCAGATTTAGCTAATATCTGGAAGCTGTTATATCCAAAAGAAGACTGAATCAAATTATGCGTAAGTTTGTAAAGACATTAGGTTATTTTGAAACAGGAGATGGGAAAAAGGAGCAATGCCCTCGCCGGGACTCGAACTACAGACCTTTTGAATATGTGCCGAGCGTGCTGGCCACTACACCATGAAAGTGGGAGAAATTCTTTATATACATCCCCTTTTAAAGGATGACTATGGATTAGGGGACCCAATTGCCAAATCCTGGTGGTGGAGATTCATCATCCACCACCTTTTTAGTTCGGGTGTCACTGTAGAGACTAAGTTATTTCAAAGCAAGAGACGTGAAAAATAAGTAATGCCCTCACTGGGACTCGAACCACGGACCTCTTGAATGTGCGCCAAGCCTGCTGACCACTACACCTGGAAAGCATGCTAAGAAGGTGGGAGAAATACCTTGTAAGTTTTAGCTTTTAATTTCTTTAGTTCTGAGTTTTAACAGTTATCATTTTATAAATGCTATTTCTTTTTCTCTGTCCCCTTCTCCCCCTTTTTTAAGACAGATTTTTGTGTTTAATGCTGTATGCTTTTTGAGTATCTGCAGTCTAACTGAAAAGTAACAAGTTCTTTGTCGACTTTGGAGAGAAATAATAGTTTGGATATCTTTACATCTATTTCGACAATGTACCCATTGCTATTTATTTTTGTACATTCTCCTTTTTCCATATATGATATACATGTTTCTTGGTACTACATGTAGAAAGATAAGTCTGAGATTTTGCTGAAGACGGGGAAAACTGGAGTAAGCAGTCCATCGCTATGCTAAGTTGCCATAAGAGAGATGATAATATGGATCATATTGGCAAAAATGTCCAGAGAAGTCGAAAACTGTCTGAAAGAGATGCTATCCACATAACCTGGGTTGCCATATAAGTACTTTTTAGGAGCAACATAAATTACTATATAAATGCTTTTTGATGATATGATGTATTGCCTTATCAAAACGTTTTTGTAGCCTTTAGATGTGGATAATCAAAAATACCCTAATTTCATATCATTGGTTTTCATTTATATTTTTTAGTTTGCTGACTAATATCTCACTAGTGTTGTAATGAAATTTGTTATGTGACTTATAATTGTTTTCCATTTTATAGATTTATGTACTTGTTTGGTACTTGCATATTATCGTAACCACCTTGTGCAATTTGGTGAATTTTACAGAAGAAATAGAACTTTATTGTAAAAAAATTAGTACTATTAATTTACGTTTATTGTAAAACGTAATATATATTACATAGATACATGTACATTCCGTGTTTGAACTATGATTTATTTCAAAAGGCCATTATTAAACCTAGTTAGTAATAGGTTTTTTTTTTTTTTTTTTTTTTTTTCTGTAGTAGAAATTTTGTTATGATTGCTTTGGGAAAGAATTTGAAGCATTGTGCATTTAATGATTTGTAGCAAAATGGTATATTCATGCAGAAATTTCTCCTCTCTTTCTTCTATTATAAAAAAATCCTATAAGTACAAATTTTAAAATCAAGTGTAAGACATGAAATAGTCAATTTTTTTTTTATAAAAGGCCATTGGAACATGAAATACAACAAAACGAGTGCGTGCAAAAATGGGGCCGTTGGAATCTGAATATTTGTCATTGTTACCAGAGTTTGGTATATTTTGAAGCTCATGGTTTCTACCAAGGTGTTTGGTAATAATGCGCAAGTACCTTTTTTTTTAAAATTATTTCATTTTAAAAGTTTTTCTTTTGTTGGGAATGCAATAGAGTAGAGTCCTGCAACCTCGACATTATGTGGACTGAGTTTCTGAAAAGTCAAGTTTTACGGAATAAGGGATGGGATTTTCAGAACTCTTTAATATTTAACTGTAAGTTACTCTAGACCAGCGGTCACTTTAATCAAGCTTTTGACTAACGTGTACTATCTAAATAAAAATTGAAAACCTTTAGTACCACCAAGACAAAGTACTACTACCACCGCCACTCTTGAACAAAACTCCGATCTCATAAATTTAGAGTGTTGGAAAGAAAACTCAGTCAGGATGTTGGGTTTTCAATTTTTGAATTTAATAGTTAAAAAAATCTTTCTTCTTTGCGTTACCACCTATTTTTCTCATGCGTACCACCAGTTGAGAACCCCTGCTCTAGACATTTGTAGCACCATATTGGACATGGAAAAGTACAGCATACAATTAAATTAATGTTGATTTTTGTGTGTCAAGTTCTAGATCAGTAGGAGTCATAAAAAGAACAAATACCCTAAGGTAACTGAGTAAAAAAACTTACATACAATAATGAAGAAAATTATTATTAGTTCTTGGTAGAAAAATATCATGTGATGGTAGGTTGTCTCTCACTCTCATTCCATCATCGTGCAACTTCATCCCATAGGCGACAGAAGAACAAAATGTACATACCTGATGCACCTTGCTCCTCCATGTAACGGAGCATGCCTTCAGTCTTTCACTATGCATCATCATATTAGCTTTTCCATTGTCTTCAGTTTTCTGATTCATTTTTATTTTTATCCACATTGTCTTTCACCAGTGCAACTATTTCTACAATTTTCATCAATAAGATTAACAGCGACTATTCCCGAAATCTGAGGAGAAGGGGAGCAGAATTTTTCTCATCCATATTTAGGTTGGAGCTGTTTTTTTGAGACACTGTAACTCTGACCTGGTTTTAGGCCACTATCTTCAAAGTGTTAATAAGAATAAGATGAGTTTCTGATTTTTGGGTGCCTACCTTGCTTCAAGTGTTTAAAACATAGAAAGAGTAAAAATGCATTAAAATATACTTCTGTGCATGTACAACCTAAGCCACATGTTTTTAAATTAACAGAAGATTTATGAAACAAACTTTGGGGAAACTTTGGGGAGAAACAGTCTTACCATTCTGTACATATACACCTTCAGGGATCAGCAGAATGGGAGGACAAAATGTACAGGAGTACAGTTCGTCATAATGTTAAGTCTAAGTATCAGTTTATATTCATTCATCATGCCAACTAGTATATTCATTTCATCATGCCAACTAATATATTCATTCATCATGTGAACCATGCAGTTAATATTCAGTCATCATGTCGACCATGATAATGCACTTGATGCATAAATAGCAGCAATTGCTGAACTGTTGCCACCCAAAAGTTTCTGTTTAAAGTGAGTTTTGAGTTTGTATCTATATGCTGTTTATTTAAGTAAATTCCTTATGAAACTGTATTTAATAAAGTAATAAATATAAATTTATATTAACCCTTTGAGTGGCATTATACAAAATAATTTAAATTTTAGTAAAATTTTGCATAACTTATAGACCCTAAGGACACAAAATTGAGTGAATTTTAGAGCGAAATCCTAAATTTTGAGAGCCGGTATATATTTTATATTGGTGCGCCTCTAAGACATTTTTTTTTTCCAGGTAGCTGCCAATTGTTAATTTTTGCTTTTAAAATTAATTTTGTGTACTTTTGATGTGCATCTGTAGAGATGGGTGCTTGAATATAGTTAAGTAAGTCTGAAGACAAAAAACTTTTAAAATTTCAGTAGAAATTTAAAATTTTAAAAATAAAATTTATGTATTTATGCACTTTGATGATGCAACCCAGTGAACATACTTATGTAAAATATAGGTAAAAAGCTTTTGAACTTGATTTAAATTCAATATTATTATTTTATAAAAGAAATTTAGCAAATATAACACTGCATGCGTAAATCGTGTCATGCTATAGCTGAACTAGTATAATATTACAAGGAGATATAACTCATTTTTTAAGTTATATTTTATGCTTTACATAATATGTAAAAAAAAAAAAAAAAAATAGTTCATGCTATAATACCAAGAATCCCTCCCCCCATGTGCACACACTTTAGATTATCGAGGACCTCAAGGACCCCTTTTTTATTTTTTGTAAATATAGGTTGTAATATTTATTTCGTTGTTAGATTACATGTATTTTTAAGAGCTTTCTCTTTGTGTGATCTTATCACACCACACAAAGGGAAGAAGGCATGACTCCCGAATGACAAATCAGTTGTCAATCACCTCTTCATTTTCGTTGAATTCTAGGATTTTGGAAAGTACGAAGCAACAGGTGTCTTTTGGGGGCTAACATGCCACGTTTAACCCCTACAATTGTGCAAAGTTTTGATCCCAGACGGCAATTTTGAAATCGATGTGTCTTTCTCTTAGGAAAAGGTGGAGTGCTGCAATTAAAATTTTAGCTAAACAGAGACGAATGAAATTCTAGTGGAATAAAAAATGAATTCAGTCCTAGCACAGGGTCAGTAAACTTCCCATCCCTTAATGAACATAATATTGAATCCTAAACAACTTATATAAATTAATCATAAAAAATTATTACATCATAAACTGTCATAATATAAAGAAATTCTGTTATGTCACGGAATGGACAAGGAGAAGACTGGTGCTGCTATCTATTGACGTGGTACCCTCAGTGTGGGTGCCAGTATATATTATATACTGGTTTTAAAATCATATAAATAATCTTCTGTTAATTATTACTTCTGACTGAAATGAAGTAATAATATAAGATTCAGCATGTGTACATCATATATTTACAGATTTTGAATTTTTTCTTTCCCTCCAATAGAATTTATCAATCTTAAAACATGATACCTTGAAATGAGGTATATTAATTTCATAGCTGCCAAATATTGAGCATTCATAGGATGGTGCTGCCATTTAGAATCGAAAGGAAACACTAGAAACTTATGATTATATCTTTTGGTGTAGAAAAATTAGCATTTTTTCGGAGGTTAAAAAATTGACAGCCCTTCAAAGGGTTAAATTGCTTCTGTATGTGTATATTAAATAAACCGTGTACTGAAGACAGTGAGTGAATTGCTTTGTGTATTGGTAACCATCTGTTTCTCACTAAAGCTACTGTATCAAAGAAATACCAAAAATATATAAATTAAAATCCATGAACTTGAAAGAAATAAGATTTTGTTAATTACTGTTAATGCATAAAGTCAGATGTGATTTATACTAGGGTAATTATGTTGGTACTTCCTCATTATTACAGCCCCTGTTTTTTAAATGCCAAGTTGATGCAAGGATTATTGCCAAATCACTGTTTACTTCTCACGTAAGTTTTGTGGCTGCAATGTTTCCACGATTGCTTTTAATAATTGTATCAAATGCATATTTTCGTCCCAAAGACCTTTCATCACAGGAACTACGCAAGGTATGACTCGTGATAATGGCTAAACATGCCTCATTGATTTACATATCAACTTAACTTCTGTGACTTAGCTTCACTGAACATTTTATGTGCAAACAAAATGTTTTTGGAGCAATAAAATGAAATTTATGGTTCACAGTAAAATATATTTTATCTGCTTTTTCATTTTCTTTGTTGTCTATGATGGCCAACAATCTGAATAAATTATAGATCCCTCTTGTATATGTTCACGGATTTTTGCCATAAATCTGCCATCTCTTTTCAAAATGTGAGCAAGAAAGAATTCACCAGTTTCTCAACGTAACCCAACAAATATCCAGCACTGTGAAAGAACCTATTGGCTTTGTTTTTCACTCATACAAACAGAGTTTTATTTTAAGGCCTTTAATTTTGTAGAGACCCTGTTTGCTTATTTGGTTGTTAGATTACATGCAGAGAATACATCTCTCTCATAACACTTTTCTAGTCAATAGTTTTATTTTCATAAAGGCTCCCACCACATAATCGACATCAGCTCCTCTGCCCAATTGTAAATAAGTAGCTGTTCTGGAGCAATGGATCCAATTGTCAAAATGCATTCTTTTCCTTTAATTGTAACATTTCATGTTGGACTTCCAAATGTTTTCAGTGATATTTAGTTTTATTTACTGGCCATTTTTTACACATTCGAATGAAAGTAAAATGTGTCTTCTTGGAAGAAAATATAGCATCATTTTCATTTCTCACCAAGTGAAACAATTTTAACTTTTTTTTAAAAGGAAAATGTGTTAACAAGGTTGATACTCAGAGTTATTGTGACTAAAGAATAATTAGTTATTGTGATTATTAATTATATGAAAGAAGAAAACACAATTACACATGGTTTATCTTTTCATTTAGCAAACTATAAATGACCATCATTAGGACTACTGACCGTTTGAAGATGGTTTGTATTGGCAATATATCAATAAATTTGGCTGTGTTTACAAAATGATGACCTTAATAATAAGGAAGCACTAGTATTTTTTGAGAAAATTCTGTTTTTAAAATAAAATGCTATTAAATGAATTATGCATCAAATACTTAATTAATACATATTTTAATTTCAGGTAAGGATGGAGGCCTTTTTGAAAGGTTATAAGGCTGGAATAAAACAAAAATCTTCACTACTAAAGAATGATTCAAATGGGCCTTCAAGTACCAAAAAATCTAAAAGACCTTCTCCTTGGGTTGAAAAATAGTATGTTCATTTTGTGCTTTATTTGGTACTTCTGATTAGCTGCACTCCCACTAAAATGTTATAGTCTCAACTTTGGAGAGCATTCACAAACAGCCAATTTTTTTTGTCAAGTTAATGTATGAAAGGCAAAGCGGTTTTCAAAATGGTGTATGAGAGAATACTATATGAGAGCGATTTATCAATAAAATTAAAATGGAAAGAAATATAGAAACAAAAAATTCACCTTTTTTTTGAGAAATCCTTCTTAACCCTTTGACTACTAATGGGACATATATGTCCCTCTAAAAGTTTAAAAATTACTGCTGGGTTAAAAAGTACTTAAAATCTCCTGAATGTTGGGGATAATCTTCCAATAATTGGAAAATCAAGACGCCGCTGTGCTTGTTATACACGAATGAACATAGAGAAAAGAACAAATATAAGTTACTGAATGTGTAATGTTGAGTTATGCAAATAATGCTTTATTCTGTACCATACGATGTAAAATCTATTTCATATAATAAAATTTTCCAGAGTAATAGGTGTGCTTATAGTAAGTTGATCGCTAAGTGTAGGACACGTGTATCCAACCATTAACTACGGCTGGGACATATGTGTCCCAGTATTTGGATAGAAAATCATTTGTCAAAAAAATCCTAAATGCTACCTTTTTCTTATTTATGACATTATTTATGACATTTATTTTCACTTGGATAGAAAATGGGGTAATTTTTTTTTTTTTTAAAACTCGTAGTCAAAGGGTTAATTTACACTTTTGTTTCCTCCTTATGCACAGCGATGTACTTTTGTTTGAAAAACAGAGAACATTGCACACAGCCAAAAAAGACATGGGCTACTTGCATTCTTTAATTTCTTTTTTGTGCTGTTCTCCTCTGCATGTATATAGTGATATGTTTTCATTTTGATAAATTCAGAGTAGTGCACAAATTTGGCATTGTGCATCAGCCAGAACAGACATGTGCTTCATGCGTACCTGAATTGCTACATAAATATTGTTTGGCGGCATCATGGGTTGCCGTATAACTGCTTTGGCCACATATTGCTTTGCCTGAGTATTTTTTTATAACATTTGGTGGGGTTGGGGATTATCAGAAAGCCCCCTTTATTTCTATGTATTAGAATACTAAGAATTTAAGTTGAAATTGAATGCACATTAAAAAATACCAGATTCTTAATGTGGCAATTGATTAAAAGCTGTTCTCAAGCTTTTCAGGCATGAGGAAAAAATAAAATAATATTAAAAAAAAGTCATCAGTTATAATCTTGTATTATAGGATATCTAGAATTGGTTTTTATTCATGATTTTTACTGGTCTTTGGACCCAGGGTATAAAAAGACAAGCTTGCTGGGAGTGTGGAATATGCAGCATTCAGTAAGAATATTCGTTTATCCTCTGTAGAGTGTTTTCGTAATGCCCACCTCCCATCTAATACAGATTTTTCTGTGTCCAATCGCTGTAGAGCTCATAATTATTGATGGAACGGATATATATATATATATCAGTTCCCATAGTATCAGATGAGAAAAAATTTCTAGCACATTTAGGGCTAGATTATCATCTAAGATCACAAGTCTAGGCATTCATATTTTAAGAATCCCCAAATCATCCCATAATCTTGTTTTTCTGTTTTGAAAACAAGTATATAGTGTCTGAGGTCTTACTTCTGTATCATACTTACTATGAAAACATGCAGACTGAATAAGGAAAAGCAATTAATTTTACAATAGTATCTGCCAGTTATTTGATTAAACTTTATAAGATTTTTTTCTCAAAGCGAACTGATAATTATTGGTATTTTAGTTATTTAGTGGATATTAATTTGCATTATTAACTTATAATTTTATTAAAAAGAAAGGAATCTTTGAATCTGGTTCAATGTTTATTATCATATATTTTATTTTAATTTTTTGAAAAAAATATTATTATGTAAGCATAGGTCTTTTAATTTGGGCATACAGAATCCCCGAGTGACTATGCTAACGAGTTATATGTTGTTAGCCAGCTAATATTAATATAAGTTCAATGTATGTTTATACGAGGATTTTGTTTTTGAGATTTTTGGCATGAATTGAGAGCATAAATGAATGCAGTAAGTATCGTTTCTAAATTTTTGATAATACAGAATCCTTGAAATTTAATTTTATTTAAAATATAAATAATAAAAATGGTGCAAAATGTGCTGTTTTAAAAATGATAGAATATAATATTAAGTGTCATTGAGTAATTTAAATGCTGTTTTATTATTAATACCTGATCTCATTATTTATTTTAAAGAACTTGCGTATATTACATTAATGCTATTTGAATTTAGTCGTCCGAAATGTATGGATGAAGTGGTATATCAAGAAGAAGTAGTTGCTGTTTTGAAAAAGAGCTTAGTAAAACCTGATGTAAGTTGCAATTTTGAATATTGTAAAATATTCATATATAATATCTTTTTTATTTAAAGTTTTAAATATTTCTATTTTTCTTTTGCTTAGTTGCCAAATTTATTGTTTTATGGCCCGCCTGGTACAGGAAAGACATCAACAATACTTGCTTTATCAAGAGAAATATTTGGGTAATTTGCAGATTACGGTTGATTTTTTTTTTTTTTTTTGTTATGCTATGTACTCATGAAAATTTATAAAACTTAAAGCACAATATTCAGATTTTCACATACTTTTTAACTAAGAGTATTTAGCACTACTATAATGAAT
Organism: Stegodyphus dumicola; assembly: GCF_044657685.1. Classification (NCBI taxonomy): domain Eukaryota; kingdom Metazoa; phylum Arthropoda; class Arachnida; order Araneae; family Eresidae; genus Stegodyphus; species Stegodyphus dumicola. Next base: position 88,949,186 of record NC_140774.1, on the reverse strand, counting down.
CCTCTCTCAGTGATCCCTGCCCGAAGAAAATCATCTTTGAAAATGGCCAGTATTTCTTAGAACATAAGTAAACAATAATATTCATAGTTATAGTAACATTTTCTAAGTTGACCACTCTCCAGCTGGATGAAGACCATTACTTTTGCAACATGGTGATCTCTAAAATATATTTTTGTTCTCAGATTAAAGTACTGTATAAATTAAAAAATAACACTTTTAGGTTCTTCTTGAAATAGCAAAATTACTTTTATGTAACAAAGTAGTTCATTAATTCAATGTGAATGCAGTGAATGTGAATGCATTGCTTCAGTGAATGCAGTAAAGCCTAGAAGGCTGTCTATTCAGCATCATGTAAGGGCTTGCTTTTGATTTGCTTTTGATGTAATGGTGATTTATGATTTCTGATGATTTACTCAAATCTAATAAAAATATTTATCTAATAAATTTATAATTTTTATTTACTCCATTACTGATTGTCAGTTTCCTTAAGAGGACCATTTTCACAGAAGACCAAAATTGTCTGGAACTGTAAGTGGTCTTCTAAGAGAGAGTTCATTGTAATTTCTAAAAACTGCTCAAGGTATTCTTTCAGTATCTATCATCTTTTATGTGACACATATGAAAACCATGCATTTGTTCAATGTTTTGTTCCAACTTTTCTTTTTGACAGGTTTTGGTACTTTCTAATTATCTGCATCCCTTTTTGAAATGTCGTGAATATGTTGGTAGCTTTGGAGAGTATTTGAGGACTCATTACTGTCTAAGTTTTCAACAAGCTAATATGGAAAAGGCAACAGCCATTTAGGTAATGGTGGTGCACTAAGAATTTTGATAAGAGCAATCATTTAATAAAATTAAGAATGCAAGGAACATTGGTAATAAAAGATTTAACTTTGAGAAATCCTTCCTTTTATTGCACTGTTGTTCTCTCCATGAACACAGCAATCTATTTTTGATTAAAAAACATCAGAGAAAGTACAAACTCCATCAGACAACCAGCCAAACATGTGCTATGTACATACTCTATTTGCCACATAAATATTTTTTTGTGATATTGTGGTAACTGTTTTGGTCACATACTCCTTTGCCTTATGAATACTTTTTGGTAGGGTTTGGATAGTCAGAAGGTACCAGTTTTTTAGTATGTTTTATTTTGTTAGATATATTATTATTCCATTATTATTAATCTCAATTTGGCAGAGATATGTTCCATTCACGAATTTTAGAACTAAATGCATCTGATGAGCGAGGTATTCAAGTTATAAGAGACAAAGTGAAATCATTTGCTCAACAAACTGCAAGTGCTGTTCGCCCTGAGTAAGTTCTGTTCCTTGTTTGCTATTTGATATAGTGTTAAGCAACATATATACATATTAGTAAATCAGTTCTGAACCTGTGCAAAGTTATCATTCATGAAACTATTGTTTGAATTTTTCTGTTCAGAAATGGAATTGAACTAATTTATTTCAACTGATTACATTTCTTTTAGTGGTCGACCTTGTCCACCATTCAAAATCGTTATCCTTGATGAAGCAGATTCAATGACAAATGCTGCGCAAGTAAGTGACATTACTTCAGTTTTTCTTTTTTACTCGTATTGAGAATTAGTACTTCTTGGTAGTATCACATCTGAAAGATAAATTTCAGTATAAAAAACAACATTCTTGGCATCATAACTTTTATTAATTTATAAATTTGCTTGCACATTTTGGATTTTTGAAAATCTCGTAATGAAGAAAGAAAATTAAAATTGAACCTATGAAAAAATAGAAATTTTAAAACCTGACAAGGCTGCATGGGAGATTTTTTGGGTTTTCCCAATTTTTTTATGTGAATGTAAGCCAGTTCCCTTAAAGTCCTCAACGGTGTCCCTCCTTTTAGTCAGATAGCCATTGTGAACTTTATCATAATCCAAGCAATGTAACTTAACCTAAAATTTGGTAATTTTTTCACATTTTTGGTAACAATTTTTCTCAATTAGTATTGAAGCAATTGTATCAATTATCACTTTTATAACAGTTGTGAAATATATATTTTATCAAAACTTGTTAAAATTATAACTGAATGTTAACCTTGTGCTGTTTTAGTCTAGCAAGCGTTGAAATTTTGATAATCTTCTGTAAGTGCGGTAGCAGTCAAAATGTGCACAAGCATGCTAGTTTTAACAGCGTTACATTACAAATCGTTCCAATATTAAGACTCATGTTTTTATCCAGACGCATTTTCCATGCAAGAATTTGATGAAGTAATGAGGAAGATAAATTTAGTAATTACCAAGTGATGAAGAGTCTGTCATGAAGTTCTTTTGTGAACAATAACTATGCATTATAGAAGACTTTGTTCAGATAACTGCAGTTTGTTCACATAATGTTTTAGTGCTGATACAGTGCTGAAATGGGGAACATGCCAAGAGAAGAAAGGACTGTAAATTCAAAAAATAGTTTGACAGAATTATTTGTTTCCTAAACTCTAAAATTCTTTTCAGATATTTATGTTATTTTCTTAGATATATTTTCAAATCTAGATACATATTGAATGTAATATTAGGTTTACTATTAGTATTTTAGGCTACATTTTCTGCCAACATTTATATTTGCTGTTGATTGCTGTCTTGCTATAAATGTACAAGAATTTAAAATACCTGTTACATATAGGATAAAAATAGTTTTTTTTTTTTGTCATATCAGAAGGACACATTCTAAGTATTCACAATTTTCCTGCAGAAACAATGAAAAAAGGAATTTAAAACAAGAAAATTGTATAATTGGCCAGGAAGTTGTGGGGCTATTCCCCCCCCCCCATATTTCTTCGCCACTTCGAGTCCTCTTCGCGCATGCGCGATAAGAATCCCATCTGTGTGTGACTGCAAGAGAGAACTTTCTCCTTCTGTTTTTACAAGTTCATGTAAGCATTTTACTCATCGCTGAGATTCATGTTATTTTATGGCTATGTACATATTTTGATCCATTAAAAGAATTTATTTTTCTAAATTGAGTGTCTAGTCATTAATCAGACCCCGAATTGGTTATCCAGATGTGATTTAGGATGTCACGAACTTTGCTAAAACTTGCCTACAATACTAATTCAGAAGTCAAACAACAATTTTGACATTGCCTACAATGTCAAAAGGCTAAAGTGTCTCATCATGTACACTCTCCTTTAACTACTTTTATAGTTCCAGATGAACTTTTTCTCATATCAATATAGATTTGATTGGACCTCTTCCATCATCTCAAGGAATTTCTTACTGCCTGACATGCATCGACAGTTATACTCACTGGCCTGAAGCATATCCATTGAAAGACACACAGGCAGAGACCGTCACCACTGCTCTTTATGCTGGCTGGATCTCATTCAGTGTGCCTGCTCAGATCATCACTGATTGTGGTAGTCAGTTTTGCAGTGAACTCTTTCGAGAACTAGCCAAGAACTTTGGTATTTGCCTTTCTCACATGCGTATCTCCGTATCACCGCGTATCACCCACAAGCCAACGCCATCATTGAAAAGTGGCACAGATCCCTCAAACAATCCATAATGTGTCACACATCTGTACACAGGTCTATCGCATTGCCTTCAGTTCTTTTGGGACTTCGGACCGCTTGACAGAAAACTTTGAGGATAGGTGTTGCGGAAATCCCCTGGTGCGGTATCGGGACATAAGGGACAGTAATTACCCCATTCCAGGTATTTTTCTGACTATGTGTTGAATAAAATGAAAGAGAGGATCTTTTGTAACAGCTTTTTATGTAGTGAAAGACTCAGATGAAGATGCAATCCTGCATCATGGCTGCACCCAACAGCAATTGTGTGAATATTGGCTGTAATGGTTGATTAATCTAGAATTTTTTATCAAGTTTTTAAAATAAATATTTAAAAGACAACAGTTCTTTTCTTTAACCCGACATGGGTGTTCAGACGTTACAGGGACACAAAACAGAACAACCTAAAACTTGAAAACAAACTATTGTTAACTACTGTGAACAATATTTTTTAAAAATGTAAAAAATCATTTTGATATGCTTTTTATCTCTAATTTCTTTCCAAAGTTGTGTAGAATTTTGATTTTCTGCTATATAAGGTTGCTAAAAATTTTTCTTCAGTTGTTTCTTTGAGAGAAATGCAAGTAGTTGCTAATCATTTGGTGGGGTAGGGGTAACATGAAAGTTAAGCAATTGTAAAGTAAAAATATTAAAAAAAAATTTAATTCAGTAAGTAAAATTTCATGCCATTTTGTAAAAGGTATGTAGCTGTATGTAGTATATATATATAAACCCAAATATTAAGATACCCAAATATTACTCTTCCCTCATTTTGAATGAATATAAGGAATGCAGAAGAGTATGCCACGCATATAATGACTTTATTCATGTAAGATGACTCTGGTTCTTTCATATAAAATAATTTCAATTTTTTTATAGAACTTAAAAACTAAGAACATTATGAATGTTTAGTTTTTTTTAACATTCTAGAAGCAAATATTATTGTAAAAATAAATTAGAATTTTATCAAAATATTTTTTTTCCCTGCCATTGAACAAGCATGCAAAATAAACAAAAAAGGAAAAATAGCCTACTAATGGCCAAGTTAACTAACTGTATTGGTAATTTCCTCTTTTATTCTATTCTTGATTATAAGTTTTTCATGGTTCTTTTGGCACATATAATATAAGTAAAAGTGAATTTTCTACAATGACTTCTGCATTGTAAAAAAAAAAAAAAAAAAGAAAAAAAAATCTGGAGTGAATTATCTAATAATGCTTCTGAAAGAAATTTTTTCTATAGGTTAAATAGCCCATGTGTCCATTGCTGTAATTACCTAAATATATTTTTGTCTTAAATTTATGTTTGTTTATGAATTAAGTAGCAATTATATCTTGTTCTTTTCAAAGTATTTTGCTGTTTCATTATTTTTTAGAAGTAATGAAGTTTGCGTTTTTTTATGTTTAGTTAAATTATTATGATATAATAAATTGTAAATTATTTTTATTATATAGTCTGCATTGAGACGTACCATGGAAAAAGCTAGCAAATCTACACGTTTCTGCCTCATATGTAACTATATCAGTAGGTAAGCATGTTTCAAAGCAATAAAAGTATTTCTTCTTATTTAATATGCTTTATATGTGGGGTATTTAATATATATGCTGTTAAATTTCAAAGTATGTAATAACAATATATTGATTTCCTATTTTGTGATAATGAAGGATTTAATTCTCATAGGCATCCAGTTATTATTAGTAATCTAAGTAATTTCCAATTTCCAACTAGATTGACAAGATTATTAATTTTTGGAAGATTTATCTCTAGTTTTCTACATTGAATCAAAATAAACTGTCTTCATTTCCCCCCCTAAAGAAGGGGGATAACACACTCCTTTGAAAAATTTTCTTTGGATGGATATAGATTGACTTCAGGCACTTTCCTTGTTTAACCGTCTCACTAATACATTCTAATACATTCTCACTAATTCATTAATAATACATTCCATGAAACAATATTTGGTTTCCATAAAACAGTTTTGATTTACAAATTTTTTCTTGATGAAACTATTAATGGTACTTTCTGATTATCTGCCCAAACTTGAAAAGAAATAAGCATGCCTAAAGAATTAACCTATGTCATTTAGAAAGGCAACCCATAACATTGTGAAAACACATTTATATGATAACTAGGGTATGTGTACGCATGCAGTACTTGAGTGCAGATTATGATTTGTCAGATTTGGTGGTCATTTTTTGTTACTAGTAGTTCTGATTGCTGTATGGTGAGTTTGTGTAATTTTTTTTTTCCTTGTAAGGAATTATAATGAGTCAGTGGAATTTATTAGCTGATGAAAGAGAAAGTATTGCATTTATTGAGAAATATGTCATTTTGCCTATCAATAGAGTGTACAACAATTTGCATTCCATGAAGTGATCAAATTTGTGCATTAGTATTGCAGTTTGTGCAATTTTTTGTTTTTTTTTTTAAAGTAAAAACAGATTGCAGAGAGCAACAGTATGTGCAGTGCCAAACTTGTGCATTTCCAGTACTTTTTTAAGTGAAAACAGATTGCTATATATATCGGAAATGACAGTTTTGTGCGAGGCCAATTTCTGCAATTCTCTGATGTTTTTTGAAGCTTAAACAAATTGCTCTGTACATGGAGAGAAGAGTAAGGGAAACGATTTTATTATGAAAATTTTTTGCATTTTTAATTTTGTTAATTGGTTACTGTTTTATGTATTTTGTAGTATGGTATTATTTTCGAAAATGATTATTGTTTTACATGTCTTAGGTTGACAAAAAATTACTTGCCAACAATTGACGACTTTAATAATCAGAAATACCCTATTAACTTACAATCAGGCTTTAAACTCATTTGCTGGGAATTGAATAGAATTAGTTTTATGCTTACTTAGGAATAGCGGTGAAAGAGTTAAATAATTAATTAATTATATTTCATTACATATCCCAGGGAAACTCTTGATTGCTGAATTATTAATTAAAATTTTATTTAATTCTGTAGCTCATTGTTAAGTAAAAATCCATTATTCCTCATCAAATTATTAGTCTTCTGCCTAAAAGTATCTTTTTGGGTGAGAGAGTATGATGCATTTATTTTACTGCACTTGTCCTTTATTTCAAGCTGCGGATACTCTTGAAGTTATTTTTGATGATGAAGTTGACAGAGCCAGTGATTAAAAAAACATGTCTTTGTATTGCTGATAATTATTACTAACTGATAGATTTCTAGTTATTTCAACATATCCAGTTTCATTTGTAACTAAGCATTTCTCATAGCATTGACCAAAATTGATGACTGAGCTGTGTTAAGCCGCATTCTGCATAGGTGTAACACAATGGTTAGTTAATACTCTCTCAGGGTGTCTTATTAATACTTTTGCTTGTATCTTAATAATTTAAAAAGGATAGTGTGTATATGCTGAAAATCTCAATCATCCTGAGGAGTCTTTCTATAAGGTATCTACAAAGGCTGTGTCCTGTTTACTGTTTAACATCTTGTCTTCTTTAGTATTTTCGCTTTGAAATTCTTAGCAGAATCTTTAGATGCTTTTGGGTATATGTGGAAAAAGTGCAGTTTCAGAATGGGGGATTTTCTATCCATTTTGTGGATTCAGTAAAAAAACTTTCTACAATAAATTCTTGCAAAAAATTTTGATGCAAATTATGGCAATGTATAACCTACAATATTGAAAAATTATAAGTGATGGAAGGAAACTAGCTGTCAGTATTGTAATAGCTTATGCTGTAGCCATAGCATGAAATACAGGAGATTTTGAAGTGAAGCAAATATCAGGAGTTGACACTGGAAGGAGTTAAAAGAAAAAAGGAGTGCTAATAAATAAAATGGAATGGAAGCTGTCATGCAAGATTTAGGTTTCAAGACATCAGTCTGATCTTTTGGTGATAGTCAATCTGATAGTGATGGTGAGGACATTGGAATAAAAATTTTTATTCCATATGATGAAACATTTCAAGAAATTGAAGCGAGAAAGTGAAAGATTGAGAACTTCTATCAAGAAATTGCTGAACAAACTAGGTAAGAAGAGCTATGGGAACATAACAGTGACATAAGTAGCAAAAGCTTCGTATTGACTGAGAATAAGGAGTTAACATATATGATACTTTGGATTAGCAGTTAAGTGGATAGAACTAATTTAAAAGCCATATGTGATTTAGAATAACTAAAGCTGAAAATAAAATATTAGAGGTGGGAGAAAAAAATGGTTTTCTGTTTGGCAGGACATTTAAGAGCTCTTAAATTAGATTCTTCATGGAAAATCAAAATATAAAAATACATAAAAATAATACCAAGACCAAAAAAAAGGGAGGGTGGGAACAAAGCTAATAATGCAGTTTATTTCATCTTTTTAATAGCAAATATATGTATGTATATTATTGAACTAACTTCATTATTAAACCAATTAGTGTATTTAAATAAATCTTTTGCGCCCAACCCATCATTTTGTGTATCCTCGTGAACCCATTTTGTGCGGTTTCTTTATTTACAAAGACTAATCTCAGTGCATGTCGTGAGACTACTGTATGTAAATATTTGTGTCAGTATGAATTCTGCTGTCACAATAAATGAAATGCCCAAGTTCCATACAATTCTGTAAAATTTTAAATGTAATTCTGTAAAGTAAGAACTCAGTAATGTAGGTTATTAATCTTCAGTTTTGAATCGTGTAATATTTGATTGATAAATTATATTTCAACAGGATAATTGAACCTATAACATCTCGATGCTCTAAATTTCGATTTAAGCCTTTATCACAAGAAACCTTGACAGAGAGGTTGAGTTATATTGCGACAGAAGAAAATGTGAAACTAGAAGATGGTGTAAGTATCTAATAGTGTGAAATATAAGTACTGCGAATCTTCAATATATGTAAACTTAATTTCAAATTTATACACTGATGCAATTGAAGTAATAAAATGTGAAACAAATAGTTATATTAAGCAAACATATTTCTGTGAAGACCTAGCATATGTTGGCTGTAGAATCTAATCAAAGATGAAAACTTTAATTAATGTTAATCCAAATCTAGATAAATAAGTAAATAAAGTTTGTAAATTCCAATGAGTAACTTTTTGTTATTAACATTTAGTGCTGCAAGAATTAATTACAAGTTTATTTGAAAGTCTGTTAATGTATATGCAATAAGTATAAATATATGAAGTAAATCTGCTAATAAATAGAAACTGAAAAATGCCAAACTCTAATATTTGTCATTTATTATCCAGTAAGATAGTAATTTTATTTGCTGTGAGAATTTCTGCAGTTTTTAGGAGGTTTTTTTTTTTTTTAGATTTTGCAAATATCAAATTTTTTCATCTAGTTTCCCATATTTTGTCATTGTTTACAAATTTTCATTGTATTTGTTAGATTAGTTCATTAGTAAATGATTTTAATATCATCTTTATTAGATTTTAGATTAAAAATTTAATACTGAGTAATCTTATTCTAAAATTCAAACTAAACTTTGAATTTTGAATTACCTTTTCACAGTTACAGAACGAATGGTGAGTGTCTAGCAAATGGCAGACTGGATTGCATAGCAATTCAGAAATGCTGTCTTTTTGAAGGCTTGTCAATTATTGAATGGAAGATTTTTCCTATATACTAGCTGTATTTCCGGATCTTACGGCTTCTTGACTGTTCCTGGAATCATTGATTGCAGTTTTCCTGCTCTTTGGATTAGGGGCAAATGATGCCATTGTCATTGGATTCACTATATGATTACTCATAACAATCACTTTTGATTTTCATATTCATTGAAGACATACTTATCATCATTATTACCTTGGGCAATTTATCCTCCTTTTGCCAGTTGAATGTACTATCCATTGCATCAGTAAAGGCACATCCTTATTTATCTGAAAAGAAAATTGATTGAATACATTAGTCAATGAAACATGAAATTATTAACTTGAAAATTTAACAATAAATCGCAATATTTTTATTGTTAATTGCAGTGCCTGAGTGTCATATCTTGAGGACTGTGTCAAACTTTGTTTGTTACCATGAGAAGTACTTTGAGTGCAAAAATGTCTCATAATTCTGTTTCCAGCAGTAAATTAATATAAGTAAATAACTTTAGTGACTGTAATTTTAATTATTTTTATAAAATTTTCACTGCAAAAAAATTTACAATACCTTTTTAGAATATACAGTACAAAGTCTTTAATCCAGACATCCATAATCCGGAATCATCTATAATCCGCACCTCGAAGTTACAAACTTTCTGCACACGCGTAAACGCATAATACGTTTACGCATGTGTGTTCAATGTATAACGGACGGTATAAGCTAGGCTAAAATTATCTATTTCAGTTAATGCTGCAGATTGCGTTGTTCCTTAATCTTCTAATTGGATCCGGCTTATTATTTTTTGCAGACTGTTAGAGCAATTTTATAAAAAGTAAGCTTGAACTTTCGATTACGTCAAAAAGTGTTTCTGATTCTGGAGCTGCCAAAGGATCTACAAAGCGAAAGCATGTTTCGATCTACCACTTCCGATAGTGGAGAAAGTGACAGAGAGGTTATTGAAAACGAAAAAATTTCGATTGACAAGTTAGTCAGTATTCTCGACACAGCAATTACAGGACTTGAACAGTGGAACTGAACAAGAAATTATGTCTGTTTATAGAATTAAAGAGAAAGTATTAGCACAAAAAACGAAGCAACTTAAACGACTTGCATTGAAAGAAATGTTTAATAAAGTAAACAAATAAATATTAAGCTTTTTTTTATAAATTTTGATATGTTTAGACCATAATTGCTCTTTATTTTATAAATTATGGTTTCATATTTTTAATTTTATAATTTCTGCATGCCATCTTACCAGATTTAAATTGATGATCTATAATCCGGAAAAAACCCTAATCCGGAATCGCCGAAGTCCCGACGAGTCCGGATTAAAGACTTTGTACTGTATTTCATTATAAGTGCAAACACATAGAAACTGTTTTAAAAACTTGGGCATAGGAACTTTTAGCTGTCATGTCTATAATTCAGTATAATTAAGTGAAGTGAAATTTTTTGCACGTGTATTATTAAATTATAGTAAATAGGCAGTCTCAGTCATATTTGTTGCTGTATTGAAAAATTAGTGTTGCGATTTTTACAACTATGCCATAAAGATTTTTTTTTATGATGACAATATTTTAGAAAAGGTAATCCAGGATATTTTATAAAAAATTAATTTCATTGTTAAAATGCATGGGACTAATAAATTTTGAAACCTTTCTCTTGCATCTGCAAGGATAGGAAAAAAAAATGGATAGTAGGTTGTCTCTTTTAGTTTAAAGAACTTCTTGTGTTTAATGCATAGGATTATTACTAATGGAAGTGTGAGGATGCTATAGAACAACTAAATCTAACAAAAGATTTTACACACAGATATAGTTTAGTTTATTTTTTTAGTTGTTATATTTATTCATTTAGAATGACTCTATCTAAAATTGGTCACTGATATGATAAATAAGATACATAATTTAAGATGTCTTCAGTTATATTCGCATGTGCACAGAGCTTTGACATCACCAAAATTTCACTATTTTTGAGGCATTAATATGCATATATCCTTTGTACAATTAAAATAATTTCTTTTGTTTGCTAATGTGCTCTTCCATCTATCTAGTGATGTATTTAGATTAATTGTAAAGTTTGTAGTTTCGAAGATATAAGCATTCATGCACACCTCAAATAGCATCTCAATTTTTGCTTTATGGAGGAATGTAATCAATCCTATGTTAAAAAAAATAAGGCACTTGCTTCACCTTTGAATTGAGTAAAAAATATGTTTTTCAATGAACTGCCGTACTTTATAATTTACTTGTGATGTCCTTCAAGTGAAGTAATTAAATTAAAATTTATTACTGTTATTATTTTGTTTCAATCTTTGTCCATTCCACAGATGTTCTGCAGATGCTCATATGCTACTCCCTGCATGACAAATAGAATTCGGTATGAAGAAATAAAATGGTAATGCAAGGAGCTGTATTGGGAAAATATCAAAAGTTAGATAGCATAAAATCTGCAACAGGTCTACTGTGATAGTATAGATGATGCAAAGGCACAAACTACTCAGCAAAGTTCTAAAAATTACCTGCTTTTATGAAAATATATACATTTCAGTAAAAGCATTATTAAGATTTCACAGAATCGGCCCCCTTGCATTTTCTGTAGATTAATTATTTCTTCAGTTTTTTATTTACTTTTATTGTCTTTAAAAATATTGGATTTTTTGAATCTGTGATCCAGACACAGTTTTTTGTAATAAATCCAGTTTTATCTATGTTAATACCTAACTTCTGGTAATGCTATGTAAGTTGCATATATTAATTTAATAATGTAATAGCAATTTGTAAATTGTTAACATTATAAATACAAGTAAGAAAATAGCAAAATTTATCTACTGATGCTGATTCAAGCAAAAAATAATTTTTCTGGTTTATTGACTAATCGGAATGCATGTTCAAGTGGGATTTTCATTCACATCAAAATCAGCCCAATTTACTTTTTCTTATAAAGCAAGACAGGAAAACAGAATGAAAAAATTTAGTTATTACTACATATCATTTATTGACTATGTTGAAAACCATAGGATAAATTATGATAATATAGTAATATTACAATAATAAGTAAAATTTATTAAATATATATATTTAAGCAGAATCACAAGTGAATTAAATGGGAAAAGTGAATCAAAAATATGTTTACATATGATCAGTAAATTCACCTTTATTTCTGATAAAACATTAGGATTCAGGAGAATTACAGCTGAGAAACAAGGATATATGAAAACATTATTTCAGTGTGAAAATGATAATGAAAATGATTTCTTTTAAATACAAGTATGTATTACTAGTAAAATATTTTATTAAAGTAAAATAATTATTAATATTAATAAAAAGGTATTATTCTATATTACATATCTCAACTAGCTTTAAAGAAGAAATTATGCACTGAAATTATAATAATTTATGCAAATATTTCAGGTCTTAGATGCTATTATAGATTTTGCAGAAGGTGATCTTAGGAAAGCCATTACACTACTACAAAGCTCCCATCGATTAAAGGGGGATGAAGGAGTTACTGTAGCTGATATTGCTGACATTAGTGGAGTATGTATGCTTATAAAAAATAATTAACTGTTCATGAGCTTTCTGAATAATATTAATTTTTTAAAAGAAATTTTAGTCTGTGAATCATAATAGGTTTGTTCATTTGGTTTATTATTATTATTTTTCAGCTGCTGTATAATATAAAAGGAGTCCTTTTTTACCGTTCATCATTTACTTGTGATATTTAAAGTGAAAAACATGCCAGTAAATAAAGTGCATTTACGACACTGCATTTTGTATGAATTCCAAAAAGGAAGCAACGCATCGCATCGGTTGCATGTAAAAATTTATGTGCGGTATTTGGAAAAGATATTGTAAATGTTCGTACTTGTCAAAGATAGTTTAGCAAATTTCGTTTCGGGGATCTGAGCCTCCAAGAAAGTGATCAATCTGGATGACCATCCAAACACGATAATGATGTTTTGCGATCCATGTTAGAAAATAATCCACATTTAACAAGTCGAGAAATTGCAGAACAGTTTGGCGTTCATCATACAACAGTTGGAGATCACATTAAATCTCTTGGGTTTGTGTTAAAGCAAAGTGTTTGTGTTCCACATGAATTAACGGAAAATAATTTGTCTGATCGTGTAAGAATGTGTTCATTAGATCTGATTAGACAAAATGTGGAGCCATTTTTGGACAGGCTAGTTACTGGAGATGAAAAGTGGATTCTTTACAAGAATATTAAGAGAAAAAAATCTTACTGCAAACCAGGAACATCATCAGCATCAGTTCCAAAACCAAGTATCCATCGACGAAAAGTACTGCTTTGTTTGTGGTGGGACAGGAAAGGTCCAGTGTATTACGAGTTGCTGAAACAGAGAAAAACCATTAACGCATATCTGTACTGCAAATCAGCTGGATAAATTGAATGCAGCTATCAAAGGAAAAAGGCCAGCATTAGCGTCCAGAAAAGGAATAGTGTTCCACCACGATAATGCTCGACCACATACTGCAATGGTGACACAACAAAAACTGAATGCGTTAGGATGGGAAGTCCTTAGTCACTCCCCCCCATATTCACTGATATTGCACCATCTGATTATTACCTGTTCAGATCTCTACAAAATTATCTAACAGGAAAAAATTCAAGTCTTTTGAAAGTGTTTCTAAGACAGTTGCTAACTATTTTAACTCCAAGGACGAGAACTTCTACAAAACAGGAATTTACAGGTTACCTGAAAGATGGCAACAGCTTGTAACAAATAACGAGGCATATATAATTGATTAATATTAAATGCATATTTTTATAAATGAATTCAAATACTTTCTTTAAAATACGACAAAAATTTTCCTAGAATAGAATTAATATTAAATTAAATATGCTATTATATCAATGTTTAGGTTTTCAAGCTTATCAAAAAAAGGTTTTAAAAGGTGTAATTTTATTTCATTCTTTGTTAACTGAAATAACTAACCTGTGCGTTTCGGAAAAATTTGCTGCCATCCAAGAGAGCTGAGTAAAGTATGTTTTCTCATGGAAGTATCAGTTTGGTACATATGTCTTTCTAGGGGAAAGAAAAAAAAAAAAAAAAAAATATTGGCATTTGTTACCCAATAGTGGAAAAGATTTTCTCTCCTTTCCTGCTAAGGAGTTTAGGAAGATTTTATTAGTCCACATAGGCTATTGGTCTCAAAACAGAATTCTGTGTTGAATCACTATATAAAAGTCTGAATCATTTTTCAATTTGTTGTCACCAAATATTATCACCTTGTGTAAATAACAAAGAATCTGCATAAATTATTTAAAGAAATTCAATAATGAAAATCTTTATGTATGCATGCATAATTCTCGCACTGTAAAAAAAATGATGGTACTTAGAGCCATCAAATTTTAAATGATATAGTCCTCCACTAAACATATGCACCTGGAAACCAAAATTTTGAATTTCAAATTTTATGCTTCATTTTTGTAAAACTTTAAAATTCTGATTAACAAACTCAAAGATTTGAAAACTAGCAGTGGCAACAGCATGTGGAATAAAAAAATTTTATCTCCAGCATGTGAGACTGGAAATTGTAAAAATATGCTATTTTTAAATAGTCTGTGATTATGCTGTCGAATTGAATATTATGTATGGTGTGTGTGAAGTACACAATATTTCATAAATAAAATTAAACACAAAAGCTTAATAATAAAAAGACAAAAAAAGTTTTGTAAGCTTTCTTAGTAAGGAAACTGAACATTGATATAATGAACTGGGAAAAGACTGAGAAAACAGAAAAATGTATGCCAACTCGTAACACTGCACTGAGAATTCTAAACATATGCTGCTTTGAAATTTTTTCTAATTTTGCTTTGAATTGTATATTTCATATGTGTGAAGAAAATTATGTTTAATAATAAAGTTATGAAGGGGGAAAAAAAGGTTAGCAGGAGTGAGTGCAACAGCAGACTAGCACACTCTGAGCTCAGCAAGAGCATAAAAATCCTTAACAAATCCTTTTGAGTGACCGTTAAAATCTGAAACCTTTTAAATTTTTTTAATTCATATTCATGTTTATTGATATTCATGAAATTTCCTTTTCAATAAGTGTTTCTTTCACTGAAATTCAAATTTAAATATTAAATATAGCTCGAAAAAAATCAGATTTGAAATCAGCAGATTATCAATGAGAAATCCCTCCAAGGTAGCTAGTTCATATATAATGTAATTTAATAGTTCATACATGTAATTAATTAATTTTGATCCTTTTTAGTATGAAACAGTATGCTTGTTTAAATATAATTGTATATTGACTTGAATTTTTTTTAAAAAAAGTTCCATGTTTCTGTAAGAATGATAATAATATATTATAAATTTTACTAAATAAATTAATTGACATGTAATATTTTGCTTATTTTGTAGGCTGTCCCTATCAAATGGATCAAAGAGTTAATTACTGTTTGTGAATCTGATAGTTATGAAAAATTAGAAAAATTTGTTTGTGTGAGTATGCTTGTTTTTCTCAAGAGAATGCTGTGATGGTTTTAATTGCAAAATTCAAGGACATTTTTATAAGTTTGTGTATGTAGAATCTATGCAAATTGGACGTTCTGTCATAAATTTCGACATATCTTGTCAGAAGAAGATTTTTGGTGTGCATGCAAAATATACATTTAAGTTCTTTTCTGTCTGTGTGTTTTAGTTTGGTTTCTAAATGCATGCAGTGATGTCATTTTCAAAATTGTCTTCTCAGAGTAATGGATATCATCCCTTACCTCAATGATTAGATTAATTAATATTTATTATAATTAACTTACAAAAAAAAAAAAAAAACCCTTTAACTTACAGAAAAGTTAAACAAATTCTTAAAAAAGGGCACAACAACTGATTTTACAACAGACATTGACCCAAATGAAGAAAGAAGAGGACACTATATGAGGTGCATTGAAAAACTTTACTGCTTAGCCCAAAACTTTAAAAAAGTTGCATCAGTCATTGTCCTAAGCAAAAATCACCAGCTCTTTAAAAAGATGTAATTATATCACATACTTAAAAAAGTCTTTTCAGTTAACATTTGTTTTGTATTTTTCTTGTTATTACTACGATATTAAAGTTTATTTAAATTGCACACACTTTCATAATCTGAATTATGCTTAGCATGTTTTCTGTCGAACATTAACTGTGTGAAACATGGTTTTGTCGCATGCACAATGTATTAATGTTTTAAGCCCTGTGTTTGGCAAGGGTTTACTATATGCAAATTTCTACAATGTTAAGTAACATTAACATATTTAACAGTAAAAGATATTGGAAACTAGAAAGCTTAAGGATTTATATCTGATCAATCAAGTTCACAGCAACCTCATAGTTTAACAAACAGGTACTATGGTATGCTTGGTTGAATAGTAATGCAAAACTGTATGGAATCAACTGAAAACATCTGTGAAAAGTTTAAGAGTACTTTTAGATGTAATGTCAACATGATGAAAATTTATCAAGAGCTGTGAACTTTGATATCAAATGGAAGAGGTACTGCATATAAACTGT
Organism: Stegodyphus dumicola; assembly: GCF_044657685.1. Lineage (NCBI taxonomy): Eukaryota > Metazoa > Arthropoda > Arachnida > Araneae > Eresidae > Stegodyphus > Stegodyphus dumicola. Next base: position 88,932,573 of record NC_140774.1, on the reverse strand, counting down.
AGGTTAGAAATAGTGCTTGACATTAGATGCACATTAGTGCATCTAATATTTAGCATTATTTATCTTGATAAAGCTAGACGTAATTGGACCTTGGAACAATGTTGATGCATTATGTGAAGCTAGGAATCTGTACACTTTATGTGGAAGTTCAATGGCCATGTTTGAGTGTGAAGAATGCCGAGCGATTGACATTTAAAAGAGTGTATTTTTCCTTCAGTCAAATTTGGTGGAGGGGTCATTATGGTAAGATCTTGTTTTCTGTGAAAGGAAATGTGGAAATAATGGCGTATCTTTATATTTTAGACTGTATAATACAGCCCACATTGTAGCAAAGCTTTACCGTTTATCTTTTCTGTGCGAGTTTATGCAGCATAAACTCGCACAGAAATCCAGTTTATGCAGCATATGTTACTAACACATGATTTTTGATTTTCTGAATATTGTGAAAATGGAGTGGAAAATTCAGTGGCTCGATCTTAATTCTGCAGAGCATCTGTGGCATGATAGTTGCTATATTTTGTTATATTTTAGACTATATAATACAGCCCACATTGTAGCAAAGCTTTACTGTGTATCTTTTCTGTGCGAGTTAATGCAGCATAAACTGGCACAGAAATCCAGTTTATGCAGCATATGTTACTAACACATGATTTTCTGAATATTGTGAAAATGGAGTGGAAAATTCAGTGGCTCGATCTTAATTCTGCGGAGCATCTGTGACATGAACTGCAGCACCATTTGTAAAATAAGGCAGCAGTATCTAAAAACTGCTAATAGAAGTGACTGCTTTTCTTCTATCAAAATAAAAATGTATTTTAATGGCAACATAATCAAAAGTTTTCTAACAGTAAGCCTGAATATACATGAAAATGTGTCTTTGTTCTTTTGATCATGCAATGTGTAGTTTAATTTTGAAGTTTTTGCTGTACTGTTTCCAGTTTGTCCTCATGTTATAGACAGATTGCTGATTTTGCTTAATATATATTCTATATATGCTATTTCATTCTTTTATGATTTATACATATGTATGAATATATACTGTGGTACCTTGGTATATGTCCATTTTGAAATACCTCCAGCTTGGTTTGTTTGGTATAGTATGATATTTTTTTTAATACAACTCCAGTTCGCTGAGTCGCAACTGCACGCACTCAAGGATCATCAAGAAACAACACTTCACTCGGCCACTGGATGGCCATGTCTTTGAAATATGATGGGTGCTTTGCATGATCCAAATGGCATGAAAACCTCTGAGGAAAAAATTTTTATCAATAACAGAAAGATGTGGATTTGCCATAGAAGATTTAAACTGTTCTCAAAAACATTGCCACTGTTCAATTTCTCCTGTAAATGATAGTAGTTTAATTGTTGGCAATTTAACTCTATATGATTGAGTCACAGGCGCTGTAGTTAGAAGGGTCACCTAATGTCAGCGCCAAATCATTGGTATCCATATTCGAAGCAGTAACATTATTTGCAGTTGGTGATAATTTGTTCTGAATAATTTTTCGTGCTTTGAAAATTGTGGATTCACCAGTATCTATATAGTTTTCACCCTGCAAATTATCATTTTCATATTCACCATCAGAAAGGAAGTTGTAAATTTCGTTATCTATTAGTTTCATGTCGTTTAAAGCAGTTGTTAAGCGGTTACAAATATATTCAACCTTCTCAATTGAGAAATCATCGTTCAAAGTATCATTTCAGTAGAAAAGCGAGAAACATTACTTCGCACGGCTTTCCACTTTCGTTTCAGTTGTGTCATTTTGTCTACAGCTTCACCAGTCGGTGCCATAGCCCGAGTAGTAGAAAAGAACAAAAAACAAAAATATGTTTTAATGTCGGAAGTAAAATAACATAAATAATCCAACATTAGGAAGAATAAGTTCAAGTTCCTGTTTCGTAAATGGTTGTTTTCGCCACCAGATTATTAGGAGATAGTATTTTATGCTTATTTATTTCCTAACATAAAAATACAGAACAAGCAAAAACATTTATGAATACACAAAATGTAAGTGATGCCATTCACAAAAGGGTAATGTTATTTTTAATAGTTCGCTGGCTTTGCCACAACAAATGCTATACATTCAGTATGACATCTTTCAGAATAATCCTGAGATTGCTTCATAAACCATTTCATTTCCGAGGTACTGTTCCTTTAGTGATCCTGGTGTACTGAACACTGCACATTTGAGGATCCCTCTCATGGGACGTTTAGATCAGGTGATCGTGAGGGGCCAGTCCATCAGGCCTCTTTGTCATATCTAACAATTTAGTACAGTGTTATCGTGATAAGCACACACATCTGCATGAAAGTGGGATGGGGTATCATCATCAAATAGAGCATGAATGAAGGGCAAAATGAAAGCATCTAGCATTGCCAAGTAAGCTTGCCTCTTAAGTATAGTTTGGAGAAAGAGTGGTCCAGTGATTCCCCTTGATGATAGCTCACATCTGACATTTGAGTCCTGGAGAACTTACCACTTGCACAACATGAATGTTTGGTTTTTGGGGTCAATACATTCATTCGATATATATGCTAACTCTGGAATACATATTTTCCATTTTGCTGTGTGCAAAATTGTGTAATACTCGCTTCAGTTTTAAGTTTACATTGCTGTGTTGATTTTCCTGCTGAGTATATAAATGCATTTAACACCTGAATAGAAGTTTCACTGGTGGCTGTGTGAAGCCATTCTGAGCCTTCCTTATGTCTATCTGCCACTCTTCCATAGCTATCAAAATTTTTGCAAAGGCATGCACAGCTTATGCATGTTGGTGGTTCAGTTCCATAGTTTTGCCTCTGTAGTCCGTGGACATTTTCAAACTTCCAATACTATTTCAGAATATTTTTTTATTGCTTGAATAGCAGCTGTATTTACATCATTGCTCCTCTTTCTAGAATGATCACATTGCATATCAGTTTGTAACATTGACTAATATTACATAATGATGCATATGGTATTTGTTGGTGAATCATTGGTCCACCAGGCATGTCAAGCTCAGTACCTCATGTGGGCCAAATAATTATTGTTTTACAGTTGCATGGGCCACAAAGAGCAAAAAAGCCATTTTCATGCTTAATGATGTATTTAAAAGTGAGTAAATACATAAAATCTTAAGTAATACTGTATATATATATATTTTTAATAGAAGGAATATGAGGAAATCTTATTTGTAAATAGATGCCTATTGTTTCTTTCCCGACACCTGAAATGATTTCCCTACAACTAGCTTTCAGATGTTTGGAGATGTGCTACATTTTAAGAAGTCAGATGAATGAATTTTAACTTATCTTGTTAGGGATTTTTTTCTCTTGATAAGTGAGAAAGGTTTTTCGTACTTATACATACTACCGAACACGGAAATCGCATCAATGTAACATTTCAGCTTTCTCGGAACCATGCAGACAGGTATGTGTAAACTTCAAGGATACTAACATCACTAAATTTTTGCTTTAGAGTTGCATTGAATCTCTGCTAATTCCATTCTGTAAATGGGCTGGCATTTTTTCACTGTCATTTGAGAAAATAATATCTAAAGGCTATCTCAAGAACCTTTTTTAGCATTCAAAATGTATATATGTCTCGCTGTTTTTCTTAATTCGTATTTTTTGTTATTTTCATGGGTAAACCAAGAGCTGCACAAAAATGAATTGAGGGCTACCTATTTAACATGTCTGTACTATATGTTGAACTCACAACCACTGAGATTTAGAAGTATATTTGCATGTGTAACATGTTTTAAAGTGCATATACAGTTTTTTTACTACTCAATTGTGTGTGTATGTATGCACACAGGGTGCCCACTAAAGTTTGGTACCACCCGTTTAACTGCCGAACTGCTGCAGCTATAGTCATAAAAGTGGTGTCTGCGTATAGTAAAGTGGCTATGCACTGCTAGATGAGATAGCTTACAATGCCACCTAGTAGAAAACAGCAGAGTTAGCATTCCTATCTCGAAAACAATACAAGATAAAAAGAAAAAGTGAATTACAAATTTGCAAGTCATTGTTGATTTAGTATGAAAAGACACCTTGTGGACATGAATGTTAAGAACAGAAAGTTTTAAACGCGCATTTGTTTTTTCATGATTTTCTACACTGTGATGTCACGAAATGATCTTAGATAGGAAAAAACAACTAGTTATCACAAGCTACCTTTATTTTTGATGTTCAAACTTCTGTCTGTCAGCTGACATGCACATCTGGACCCTCGTTAGAACTTCATGTTGCATGCGTTGTAGCATAGCAGGTGACACGTTTGCACAAACATCTGTAATGCGTTGTTGAAGGTTTTGCAATGTATTTGAAGGGGTTGCATGCATCTGCTGTTTGAGGTATCTCCACAGAAAAAAGTCCTTTGGAGTCAGGTTAGGTGAACGTGGAGGCCATGTTTTTAAACCACCATACCCTATTATTCATTCTCCGAATTCCTCCATCAGGTACTACTTCACTTGTAACTTCTTGTGCACAGGCGCGCGATCATGTTGGAACAACCCATTCCGGAGATGAAACAAAAGCAGGTTCTCAACAAAATCGGGTATTATGTATTGCAGAATTTCTAAATATCATGCGGCCGTTAACGTACCCTGGTAAAATATTGTTCTGATTAGCCTGTTATAAATTCCACACCAAACATTAATCAAAAACTGTATTTGATGTCTACTGCCGGCAGAACATGATGGATTTTTCCCCAGTGCACAGTATTAAGTGTTCTGCCTATTGAGCTCCGTTCACAAGAGCAGATTCGACCAGTAGCGAAAAACCGGTTCTTCCAAAGCATTCCGTTCACATGGGACAAGCATTAACTGCTTCGCCAAATTGGAGGTAGAACTTGGTTCAATGTTCCTTACCTCTCGGGAGCAGGGCAAATGGGGAGATTTCCCGTACTATACTGCACGATTGTGCGGTTAACTTAATTTTAGTTACTGCTCACTGGACTGTCATCGAAACAGTCAAGCTGATAGATGTCTGGGATAGCATCCACTCAAAAATTAGATAGAACTGTACAAGATACAGAAATTATAGACAAATACAGACAAGGTTAGCTGACGCTAGGTATTCCAGAAATATCATTCAAATTAAAACTAAAGCTGAGACAAGTGCATATCAGCTTCAACGGGACAAGGGACACGGTACCTTTTGAATGATCTTTTTTAAAAAAAATTAAACATTTTCATCTAGTTTTTATGAATATTATTAAATGATTTTGTGAGACAAAATAATTTTAAGCTGAAAAAAAGTTTTTGCTAGTAAATTTTTTTAATTTAAATTTTTGAAGACACATTTTACAATTAAAATGTCTTCTTCTCCTACAATTTTCAATGTCTCCCCCCCCAGTTTTTTTATTGTATTTATTAGAGTTTTCTTAATAACTTCAAAGAATGATTTTGCAATTAATGAATTAATTTCTGAGGGAAAAAAAATAAAAATACACTTTTATCTAAAATCTTTAAAACACATATGATCTCAGTCACATTTTCATTTCAAATAATTTTTCTTTTCAGTATTTTGCAAAACCCATCCTTGTTTCTATAAAGTATATAATTTTAAATAAGCAGTAAAAATAATAAGTAATTTAGTCCATACCTGTATATGTGTTAGGACTTTAAATAAAAGGATTTATCGAAAAAAATGCAAAAGGTTTCTCAGTTTGCATTTGCAGTTTAAAGAATACAAACTGTCTAAATAGACATTTAATCATTTCAAATCTTTAAAATTTTATTACTGAATCTCAATACACACACATATATATATAAATCAAACCTAGTGCTATTTATTCAATTGGTAAATATAAACATAAATTACAAACCTTTTTTTAAAACCTTATGTGGCCAGAACAATTGCAAAAAATCATAAAACGCAAGCAAAATTTTTCTTTACCTGTTTTTGTTTTGTAAATTTGTTCAAAACAATTTTAATACATTAATTAATTATAATATTGTTGCGTGCGTGTGGGTTTGTAATAGATTGATAATTGTTCGTAAATGATTGTCATTGCACTCAAATCTGATGATTGCTTAATTAAATTTATTTTATCAACAGAAACACTTCAAAGTTTTGGAATTTTCCACAGAAATACTCCTACAAGTGTTTAGAATATCACTAAGTATAATCAGTAGTTATGCTTCAATCTAATAAGAACGTTAAACACAATGGAATGCAAAATGCATCTTAAGAGAAAGTTAACTCAGAAATATCTCCAATCTCACGCTGAACTAAAAACTGGCAACAATAACAACTTCTATAGCATAAATAATGTCATAAAAATAGTGTGGTATAAGGAGATTATTACTTTAAAACGGATGTTTCGAATTGATACCCAAGAAAAACCAATATTTCCCATTCTGCTTCATTGCATAGCTTTTAAAAAAGTAAAAGAATCATCAGATTAATTTCCTTTATCATTTTTTTTAAATGCGAAAGGTTTGTTTTATAAGCTGTGAAAATGTCGGAAGTTTGTAACCGATATATTTTTAGGTATGAAATTTTAAAATTAATGGTCTTCAAAAAGTCTAAAAATATGAATGATTTTAAAAAATTCTTCTAAAATATTTAAAAAAAAATTACACTAAAAATTTCATTTAATTTTTTTTTCTCCACAGTGTGTTATGGTGCAAACTATAATATTCTGAGATTTTTGGTTTATTTGGTAATATTTGCAAAAAATCATTTCAACTTTAAATTTGAAAAAAATCTAATCCTCTAAAAATTAAAAGCGTGACACCACATTCACAAGCAGTGTATGTACAAAGTTTAAGTTCTATATCTTATCGGGAAGCAATTTAAAAATCCATGACCATCTTTTAACCAAGCGACAAGCACCAAGAGTGAACTAAATAACAGCTTATAAAATAATAATAATAATAATAATTAAAAAGCATATGTTTTTTAGGAAACATTACGAAAGTTCAGGTACCAGTTGCGAAAGTACAGATTACAAAATTAACAACAGTAAACAACGTTAAAAATATGTAAACAGTATTAGAAATGGCCAATTCGGAGACGTGATTGTTCACAGAGGCTTAGGTATAAAGGGAAGGAAGACGGTGGTCTTTTGAATGGGTCCTAAAGACGAAACTCTTTCATGTCTCCTTTTTCTCCTCTTGCTAATGGCAGCTGTGCGAAGGAGCGTTGCATGTGAACGGGGCTTTGTACATTTCATTCTGCAAAAAACATGCCTCATCTGTCCATACTATATCTGCCAAGAATGTTGGCTGGACCTCTCTCTGGTTCATGACGCAGTTGCACCTTCAAAACATCTCTTGACATCCCCATCTAGTAATCTGATTAGGTATTGGCTGGTATGGATGAGCACCTAATTCATTTAGGGCTTTCCAAACGTGATTTTTTGAGAGGCCACAGTTTTCAATTCTCTATCTTGTTCTGCTGGGTCGAAGTAAGCTAGTCACGTAGCCTGTCTCCCTTAAACGTTTTACAACCTGTAGGATGGTTTTCCGTGTAGGATGCAGGCCTGCAGTAAACATTGACGATCGTGCCAATTTCATCTAATTTTGCAGTGCCTTGTGAAATATTGTATACCTCGAGACAGAAACAAAGATCTATCTGCTTAATCAAATTTTTGATTAGATCAGAAGTACTAAATGTTTACTTTATGGTAGAAAATGTAGTGAATGTAAATTTCATGGAATTGTGTTACATGGCACATTTATTCTCAAGAGAGAAGTTTTCTGAGTAACTAGATAACTTGAGAAATGAATGAAGTGACTGTCTGATGTAATATGATTTATCTAGTGTGGCCCACAAATAAATGAATAAATAAAATGAAGAAGGAAGAAAAACTTCTAAGGCAGTGGTGTATGAGCTGAAAGGTACCATTTTTTTATTTAAGTATATAATGAATCAAAAGTTAATGTGAAATAAAGTTTTTACATGTTTTGTGTACTCACTTATTAAAGATACACCATTTAAGTTAAAAATTATGGTTATTAATTTAATTCAAATTTTGAAATTTTATTTATTATATGTAATTTATTTACAGAATCTTATGTATGAAGGTTATACAACTGGCCAAGTTATAAATCAGCTCCATGATGAAATTGTATTCAGTGATGTTTTTAGTGACAAGCAGAAATCAGCAATTTGTGAAAAGATTGCCGTGAGTTTTCTAAAATAATATTTTGAAACATTTATAAGTAACATTCAACTGCATTATCTATCTGGTATGGTAATGAAAAGTTCTATTGTAAAATGGTGTAATTCTGAAACTAAAAGCAATACTACATTTTTACACTGTCTAATACTGAAAATTTTTCTATTATGTCTATTTCCAAAACAAAAATATTTTGATTTAATGAATTTATTAAAACCTTTTTTATATCTTCTTCAGAGGAAAAAAGTGTATAGTGAGAATACTCGAGTACATAGTCCAAGACCCAGAATCATCGGGATTCTGAATTTTGATTGGAATTCCGGAATTTTAGATCATCAGTTTAAATCTAGTAAGGCAATACTGGGCATAGCAACATTGGGGGCATATAGACATGATAGCAATGGGGCTTACTTTATTGTTTAGGTCAAACAGAAAAATATTAACCACTCAAGGGCCGAAAATGTGATCCTGGGCAGCATCAATAAATATATTGTCATTGGTCACTGTGCCTTAGCTAGCTGGTGTTTTAATGTAATGTACAGGATGCCAGGCACACTTGTTTCATTTTTATTGAGGAAGCATGTGTTTTAATCAATATTCTCCATTCCTAGAGTTTTTTCATATTATTCTATTTTATTTATTAATTTTTTTAGCTGGTAGTCTGGTTATTCGATCATTTAAGATATTGGGTGTCTGGATTGGGAGCAAAACTGAAGTAAGAAACAAGGTTCCCAGGTACTACCATAACATGTAAGCATATAAGTAACTGGCAGAAGAGTGCTAAGTTAAAAATTGTTATTCTTCAGGTTAAACTTATTTCTGTTGGACTAAAGGAAAATTAAAGCAAAGAATTCCAACTGGACAAAATTCATTATGAACAGTGATAAAAAATGTGAAATTGTCTGCACAAATAAAATTTCCCTTTCTTAAAAATATGTAAAAAATCTATAAAATCACATAATATTTTAAAAGTTATAAAAAATGAAGTTGACTTCAATTCAAGATTTCAGATTAAGGATAAAATTCCTTTTTGTTTTATAATGCTGAGAGGGGGGAAATTCTGATATTTAGAATTTTCCATAAGGATAAAATTTCTTTTTGTTTTATAATGTTGAGAAGGGGGAAAATCTGATATTTAGAATTTTCCAAAAATATTGATGAGAAAATAATAATGACTGATATACACAGATGTGCAAGCTAACATATTGAAAAGAATGAGGAGTGCCTAAATTAAAATATAACCTGAACTGTTTTATCAATGACTCTACCTAACATATGCTTACTCTATCATAAAAGCTTTAACACCAGAAAGACATAATTTTTTCTTCTTTCTTAAACACCTGAAGTTGTCATTTTGATGGCTTAAATTCAAATTCAGAATGTTAAATATTATATAGCCATCCGGCGCTAGAAGTGAAGCATTGCTTTGAAGCTTGGGTCACCAGATGGGGTGTTCTTTGTTTACATTCAGAAGCTCGCTTGACAGGGTCTGATAGTATTTCGACACACGACAGTTCCATACAAATAAAAAAAGGGACACTTTCGCAGGAAAGAAACATTCATAGTGTGATGGATAATAGCAATTTGTATAGTTTAGTGACATTTACGCAGAAGTCACATCTTGGTTATTTTTCGATAACTAACAACAGCGATTTTGATTATGAATTTGTTTTATAAAATTCTAAGCTGTTGAACTCCAAAAATATAGATTTTAAGAAAAATGTTATGCTTAAAGAATGAAAAACACCTTACGGTACATTTAAAATTATATACGTCTTTCGATACCCTTTATAGAGTATTCGCTACTTTTATTTTATTTTCCAAACACCAAAATGTTTTAAATAAAACAAATTTTTTTCACATCCATATATTATTTAACATGTACCTTTTAAAATTTTTTAGAGGAGAGGCTTTACTGCTGCCCATTTTAAACTCATCGTTTTAATTTTATATATCTGAAAAATAATCACTTTGCGCTTACACGTTTTACTTATTTGGGTTAATTAAAAATAAAATTACCATCAAATGCTGCAATCCTCGTCAAAATTAATAAATATGCACACAGATATGCCAAAAAGTTAGCTTTCCCGTGATTTGGAACCATACATTTGTGTAAAATTATGTACAGTTTTACACAAATGTGTGGAACAGAAGAGGGATACATTTGCGAATTTGGCGGAAGTACCATGTGCGGTCAAGATGATGTGACCATGCGAACGTGCTACATCATCAAGACAGCTTATTCAGAATTTGAAAATAGGGTAATCGACGGTGGTGAGAACATTTGTATATCATGCCAAAGAAGGTTCGATCATGAATGGTCCTCTTATTGATTCCAGATTGTTAAATGTTTCCCACGCAAGTCTTTTTTTCTCGGAAATTCGAGTTTTATGCTGGCTTCTTAACGTATGCAGGTCATTAAATTATTTATAAATGTATTTGAAATGAAGAATTTATTCACTTATAAACAACTGTGAAAGTACTGTGAAGAAATCTAATTATTGAATGTATCTAATTTATAATGATTATAAATGTTATCTAAATATATAATAACCTTAATATTGAATTGTAAACATAAATTGAAATCCTGTTGACAAATACGTTATAAAACTATTTAAGCAAGAATTGTTCGTATTGGAAAGCAATCTGTTAAAAGGTATTGTAAAGCAAATGTTATGAGATGCACACTTAAGAACGTAATAAAGAGTTTTGGAATATGTATTGTTGAAATGAAGGGTAAAAAAAAATCTGATAAGTATAATTAAAAGAATTATTCCCTTTACATTTTATAATAACTCAGGTACAAGTTTTAAATAATACTTTAAAAAAAAAAAAAAAAAAAAAAAAAAAAAAACTTATTTTATTAACTTGCAGAAATCTTCAGAGAAAGTCAAGTACTATTTAAAGTATTTCGCTAATTCCTAATAATTCTCTAATTTAAAATGAACTGAATAGAGCATTAATTATAAATTGACTTACATTTTTCGATTTAAAAGATGCCTCAGAAGCCAAAAAAATCGTGTCATATTTAAGAAAGTATTTTAGGAAGAAGCTCTATAAATAGAAAAGAAATAATGCATAATTTTAATATTAATAATACAATAAATTTTGATCTTAATTTTTGTACCTTCACTGAATAAAATCGAATTACCTTAATTTTTTTTTTTCTAATGTAATTAACGAAAACTTGTGAAAATATTTCACTCAAATTAAACCATTCTGAGAAAACTGTCCTGTGAAAAGTATAGCATTTAATTCCGTTCAGAATGAAATGTTGTTTAAAAATATGTTGTTTTCATATACTTAGGACTCTGAAGTGTTGTAGAAAAAGAAAATATATACATTTATATGTATATTTAAGACGTAATTACAAAATATTTACATCCGAATGCATCAAATCCCATTGAACTCAATTTTAAATGACCCAATGTTTTGGTCACCACGTAGGGATCGCCGGTGCTTCAGAGCAGGGTACGGGAGAAACTTGTTTAGGGTGACTCCATCTTCTTCCTACCTCCATGGTTTCTGAGTGGGTTTTGATCGACACTGCAGCATATGGATGAGTATTATCATGCAGGAGAATAATTTTGTCATTCTGGAATAGAAGTGGGTACATTTTTCTTTGAGTACTCGCCTCAGTCTGATCACTTGTGTTCAGTAAGGAATACTAGTAATGGTTTGATCAACTTATAATACATGTCACCAAGTTGATCCCACCATATTACGCAACATGATTTTTTCCCCATGAATATTCGGCTTGGCTATCGATGCTGAAGGATGGCCAAGTGGTACCTGTGATTTCTTCTTTGGATATTGTATTGGATCCAGTTTTCATCACCAGGTACCATACGTGGCAGAAAATTCTTTTGTTTATGTCTGGCGAGCAAATGTAAAAAATCGGTGTTCAATGTTTCTTGGCTTCAATTCATATGGAACCTGATTTCCTTGCTTTTGAATCATTCCGAATGATTTTGAATGATGGGAAATTTTTTGTTGAGTCACTCCTAATGTAAGTGAAAGTTTTACTTGGGTTTGACATGAATCCAATAATCTTCCGATTCTGCATCTTCAACACTTACATTCTCCTGCTCTGTTCTTTATATTCGACATAATTCACCATTTTTAAACTTTTAAAACCACTCAAGGGAACTTCTCTCATTTAAGCCTCACCATATGCTTCTACATGTAATCGATGCATCTCAGCTGCAAATTTCTTCAAATTAAAGAGGTAAATCTTGGCTCAAAACTCGAGATTTTCCCATGGAAAAATATATATGATGCTGATATAAAATCACTAATATTTCAAGGTTGTTAGCATATGTCGAACCTTACCTTACAATATGACATTTTACATCAGACAATTTTAACCATAACTTACTGGTGGGTGCCATTGTTTGTCAAACGGAGGAGACTTATTTGTACTCCTAATACGTTCAAATTTCCATTTTTTATTAATCAAGTTCAAAATTTTTGGTTTTTGTGTACTGTTGTCAAAGCAATTTTTTTAACTGCATTTCTACAATTTCTACAAATTGATTTTTTGTATATGTAGCAGGATATATTGAGTTCTGTTTATATTACAATTTCCAGTTTGGCATTATACATGAAAATTTAATTTTGACTAAAAACTTGTGGAACATAGCATGGAATGCAGTTAGTAGTCATATGTTTTGTCAAAGTTTTTTAGAAAGTTGTCATAAAAAAACCATCCCAAGAACTATGCTTCCTATAGCTTCTTTGTTTTATAATGCATGTTTTGATTGCAACCAAATCTGAAATATTACAAACCATATGCATTAACCATCTATGACTTCCTGTTTTCACTGAATGGTTTCTAGATATTTGGTCTAGAGCAGGTTAGCATACTTCAGCCCCAGACCAAATCCGGTCTGTGTCTTAAATTGTATTTTACATGAAAAAATTTTAAGAAAACCAAATTTTGTGCTCTAATGCAACTCCTGATAGTCAGTTGAGAAGTAATGAATAAAAACCACATGTGGCATTATTGGTGTGACATATTTGCATTTTGCTGTCTGCCATTGCCATAGAACAAGCATTGCCAGTTTTCTTAGTTTTGCTGTAGTAGGGCACATGGTATTGTCAGTTATGTCTGTTAGTTGTATACTGACTAAGGGGCTTATATGATCATTTCTTCTATTTATTTTACTTTATTTTTACCCACCATTGCCATTTCAATCTCAAGTCTAGGCAAGTAGAGAAAAGGAGACTTTAAATGTCGTGGTTTTAAAGCAGTATGGAGTGTGAATTATTTTGTCATAGAATTAAATAATAAATTTATTATTAATGACATAATAGCTGTGCAAAAAGAGTACAATATATGCCGTTATTACCAAACTAAGCACTTGACACAATATTCAAAATCACAGAAAATGAACTATCACTAAAATTGGAAAGGTTAAAACAAAGTACTGCAGTGCAATTTATTCTAAAAGTCCTTTTTTCTTATTTTTTCTCTTTTATTATTTATTAGCTTACATTCCCTTCATTAGTTTATTTCCCAGTTTATTAAAATTTTCCAATTCTCTGTACATTAAATTTGCGATTTAGTTTCTCTACATTGATTTCTTCTATAAAATTTTTGATTCAGTTCTTTAAGATACAAAATTAGGTTTGAATTCTTGGAAGCCTATGATATTCCTGTTCGTAGTTATTAGTATGCAACGTTAGAGTTACAAATAAATTTGTACCTTTATATGAGAAAAATTAAGCCTAATAATGTATAACATTTCAAAACAACCTGTATGCATTTACATTATTGCAGTACTATACAGTTAACCATGAGACTATGATGAATGAAATTTATGTCATTGTGCATATAATTTGACAAAAGGTGTAAAATTGAATTTGTTTTCTGAAATAGTAATATAAAATGCTTCTCATGAATAAGCATTCTTTTTTTTCTCCCCCCACAGATTTGTGATAAACGTTTAATAGATGGAGCAGATGAATATTTGCAGTTGATGGACCTGTGCTGTTCTATAATGCAACAAATCTGTCACCCCACTGAGTAGATTTTATTTAAATGTTAAGCTAATGGAAAATATCGTTTCACTTTTTTCATTAAAAAATCAGAATTTAAACTAGTTTTATATGAATATATGTTTTTAAATGTTTTCACATTAATGTATTTGTAAATAAATGTGGAATAGAGAAGCAATTACCCCCCCCCCTTATTTATACTTTCTTTTACAAAATTATATGAAAATGTGAACAAAATGAAATAAATTTACATAAATTTGCATTTTAATAATCATTAAATTATAATTTTTTAAAAAATTGATTTCAAATTAGAAGGCGAGCTCAAGTGCTTGATTTAAAATCAAAAATGCGAACTATTTTTATCACTTTATTTGCATGGTATGATATGATAGCGAGAGCACAATTATTGAAATATATTTGTAAATATTCTTGGCAAAGTAAATTCATTATACTAATGCAGGGGTAATCTTTTTAAATTGTTCATTTGCATTATATACATTTTCATATTGAAATTAGTTTATGTGTACAATAAAAAAAAAAAAAAAAAAGAAAAAAAAGAAAAGAAAAATATTACTGACCATTCAACAATGCAGGCTTTGTTTTTATGTGATTTTCTTCATTAAATATAATGAAAATGGTTTCATAAAATTAACAGTAGTTTCAAAATTCCAGTAACTTAAAATAGTGAAAACCTTGCCATATTATTACTTCATAATATGTATTTAAATTCTCTTCCATTTTATTATTTACCACATAAAAATACATTAAGCTAATCTTTTCCAAAAATACTCTGCAGTTCATTTACAGTTTTATGTTCATGTAAGAAAACTTCTGTGCATATATTACAAAGTTCTGTTAGGCAGTTGGTGGCTCTTATGTTAGTGGAAAACATAAGTATTGATGTATATGATACAATTTTGATATGTGCAGCGGAATCTGAATTATCTGGCATTCTGTGAAAGCTTAATTCATACTAGAAATTATTACTATGATTTTTATTAATAATAATTTTATTATTGTTATTATCACTATGTATATGTCATAATGTTAATGACTGTCCATATAGCTATCAAGAAAATCATAATTCTAAGAACAGCAGCTTTGACCATTACACTAACATTTTTTCCCAAGCAGTATGCAGAACTTGAAATACTTGCTATTACATCTTTCTGTGTTTATCTCAGTATTATTGTTTGTAAGTGCTTAATGTATTGTAGAGGGGCAAAATTTATTTTCTGATAGAAAAATTTTTAGTATTTTATATTTACAAGCATAAAATTACAAATTTATTTCAGTATGCAGTAATTATGTTCATCTTATATTACATCAAGTTTATAATTTTTTTTTTGAAATAAATCTGTCAGAATAATGAATCTTTGCTTCCACATTATCATACATTCCTAATAACTTAACTGTATTCAACCTATTATATGCTGGATAATCAGGACTCTATTACATTATCTTTTCCTTATTACCATTATTTTAGTGTGTAATGCATACCTGTAATTTCAGACTACATTTTTTTAATTTTTAGGTATATTTGCCATAAATGTGCACCCTTTTCTTTATGAGGAAATCTGAAAGATACATGTGCGATATTCTTATCTTTTGATATCATTCATTTGAAGACTTTTCCCAGGTTTTCGAACTGTGGTATTCTGAATTGACAAGTGATAAAGGAAATAATATGTGTGTGGGGAAAATGCTTGAGGGAGTAGATAAATCTGCAAAGAGTGTGGGTTTTATTCAATGTAGGTGTGCACAAGAATGTTATTCTAGGGTTTTGAGAAAAGGGGGACATGATTTGGGTTAAGAACACATTTCCAAATTAATTCATGGAATTGTGAGTCAGATGTTTTCTCTTTCTGTAGTCTTTTGAAGTGAACATTGAAGGCTTTAGTAAATTGTATTTGCAGTAGTTGAAATACAGTTGATCTGGTATTCTTTTTAGTAATAAATATGGCTGCTGCCAAATGAAACAAACATTATGCTGGTTTCAAATGCAAAGTCATCCAACATGTGAAAAAAATGGAAATCATGCTGCAGCAAAAATATTTGGTGTTGGTGATAGCTCCAGAAAATGTAAATCATGCTGCAGCAAGGATATTTGGTGTTGGTGAAAGCTCCATATGTGATCTGAAGAAAAATGAAATAACATCTCAGTAATAATGTAAATGTAATAATTAATATGCCAAAGAATAAATGTACTTTGCATAAAGGAATAATTAAATGGTCTACCCTAGAAGAAAGTCTTGTGATCTGGGTTCTAGAAAATCGCCAGATTGTATTAATTGGTAAAAAGAAACAGTGTATTAGTTCGTGTACTCGATTTATGGCATGAAATAATTTTGTTCTGTGTAAAAAAATATAGGTTTTGTATTGGCTTCCAAAAGATTGGGACAACAATTTGGTAAGTTTCCAGAAATATTTTTTTGAATTACAAAGGCCAAAAAGCTATTTACTCTCACATAAGATAGCTGAAACTCCAATAATATTTAATATGATAGGAAATAAAACAACTGGTAGGAAAGGAACAAAAACGGTTCACATAAAAACAACGGGTCACAAAAAGTCTCACCTCACTATAATGCTTTCCTGCTTAGCAGAGAGTACAAAATTAAAACTGTGATCATTTTTGAAAAAAAGAGATGAAGCCAAAATATAATTCCCAGATGTTTTCATTTGCATTCAAAAGATGGATGGATGAAAATGGTGTAAAATTATGGATGAGAAATATTATGTTGTTTTCATTATGGTACATTTCTCAATTTTTTCTTCAATGTTGATGCTATTTTTTTCCCAAGAAGGATTTCACAAAAGCAGTGCAGTCATTACATTTCTTTTCCTTGCATTCAAAGCAATACATAAGTTTCCTATTAATAGAAGGTACTTTGATTATTTCTTTCAAAAACAGTGGCACTTTTCTCTATCAGTGATAAATTCCATTCATTTCGTGCATTTTGCTTAAACTTGTGGTTAAGAAGTTGTTTTATACACCCAGTCTTCATCATTTTAAACCCTCATCATTATAGTTATTTATAAATGCTGCTACCTATACATGCAGTATCATAAAATATGTCCCATGTTTTTTATTGAGACAATCATCTTACTTCATTGTGTAATAAGAGAGACTCGTGATGGCTTGTTATATTCCTTATGCATTAGTATATAGAGTTTGTTTTTAAAGAGGTTGCTATTTTTAGAGTTTATGCACTATTGACACATAAACTCTAAAAAATATCAATAGCTCAGAAGGGCTATTAGTCTCAACTTGGGATTTTGCATTGAATCACAATAAAAGTCTGAATCATTTTTCAAATTGTTACCACCAGATGTTATTGCCGTGTATTATATTTGAAGAAATTAAATAATGAAGAATTTGCAAGATTGTATGCATTTTTTTTTTGCATTGTGAAAAAACAACGATATCTAGAGCCATCAAATTTTGAATAACATAGTCCTCCACCCAAATATGGACACCAAGAAACCCAAATTTTGAATTTCAAATTTGTTTTATTGTGTATTTCATGTTTTGTAAAACATTAACGAATTTCTGAGTAACAAAATCGAAGATTTCAAAGTAAGCAACGGCAGCACTCTATGGGAAAAAAACACTTTTGATCTACAGCATGCACAACTGTCTATCAGAAATTCTAAATCTATGCTGCTTTTATGTATTTTATTTAGTGTTATATTGTTTTATATATTTTATTGTTAGCCCAGAAAGGCTATTAATTTCGTTTTGGCATTTTGCGTTGGTTCACTATAAAAGACTGAATCACTTTTCAAATTGTTGCCACCAAATGTTAAGAGTCCTGCATTATACTTAAACAAATTAAATAATGAAGAATCTGCATGAATGTATGTATGGTTTTTGCATTGTGAAAAAACAACAGTACCTAGAGACATCAAATTTTAAATAATGTAGTCCTCCACTTGAACATGGGTATCTAAAAGGCCCAAATTTGGAACTGGTTTTATTATCTTATTTCATGGCTTTTTAAACGTTTTTCATTTGTGTCCCTTTTCTTATCATTGAGATTTTTTTGCGACCCCAGATATTAAATATAAAATATAAATATAAAAATAAATATCCTCCCATAAGTAATTTACTTCTTTGAAAAGCAATATATCCAAAAAAAAAAAAAAAAAAAAAAAGATGTGTGCACCACATGACTTCCCTGTACCATATGTGTACACCACACCACAACTGTTGTGGTGTGGATTTAATACAGGGAAGTCGTGGTGTACACACCGCACCACATGACTTCCCTGTATTAAATTATACATATTTTTTCTTGCATTTCATTTAACCTTATTGGATTGAATGAAATCTACTTCATCGATAGCGCATAAACCACAATACAATAAATGCACTCTTTAAAATTCACTATATTTGTTTACCATACTCTGGTACTAGGTTCACTTAACAACATTACATTTCATTTATTTTATAACTCAGAATGCATGAAATTATATGATCTGAAGAATTAGTTAATCATTTCTACATGTTCCAATCAAATACTATAATAAATCTGAAAGGATGTATAAAAGAAACAGTTTTTCACAGACATTCAGTATTTCTCATTCAATTAATTCATGTCTCACTTTGCGACATGGGGGGAAAAAAAAAAAAAAACCACCTCAAAATATCTATATTAAAGTATTATGTTGTTTAAATCTTAAACACTTATTTCCTCGAATAAATTCTAGAATGGATTAAGCATGATTTAATTCCCAATAAAAAAGAAGGCTTTATCGTTGTTGTTGCAAAGTGTAATTTCTCTAGATTGGCAACAAATCCACTATTCTGCTAAGTTTCAAATATAAACAAACATGGCCAAAATGGTAAAAATAAGTAGGCTTAAACACTTAAACAACTTCTGAATTGTTGATAATTCTACAAATATTCCATACAGATTTACTAAAGGCATAAAAACATTAACCAGAAGATAAGAACAACATAATTCGATAATTTTAAAGCACAAAATGCACAATTTACAAATAGTATATAAAAATAAAGAAACCAAGATCACTGAGCCGAGTAATAAAGAGAATATATATCGGGTGGGCATAATTAAACTGACAGTGCTCACAATGTTCTGTAGTGCGATCTATTTGCGAGAATGATGCCACATTTTGTAGGAAGATTAAACAAGAGGGGGGGGGCAAAGGAATCCGCGAAAAAAAAATTAGTTCCAAACGTCACCGCTAGGGGAATATTTGGCGCTGTGTAATAGAAAATAGAATATTAACAAATGCAAATTAATACGGAATAAAATTACCTTTTATTATGCACATTTTCTGATTTAGTTCAAGTGCAGTATGGCAACACTTTTAAAAAAGTGTAAAATCTACATAAACACCGATAAAGTCTCGTGATCTGCAATATCATGTATGCTGAGCAGAAGAGGAAGTTCTTTATTCAAATTTCATGTTACATCCATTCGCACAGTGCCAGCTGCTTGGGTTTTAAAAAGCAATGTGTTATGTTTCAAATCAATCAGATTGAAAGTTTATGTGCAATGTCTCCTTCGTTAGTCGAGCGTGCGTTACTGGTCAAATTCTTTTACCTCAATCAGTGCAACGTATCAGCCGCTTTTCGTGCTTTTAGAACTCACAAAAAAATGCGTAAAGGTAACGGTCCTGTGTCAGTTAATGGGCTAAAAGCAATGGTTGTGGCGTTTGAGAAAACAGGTTCTCTGATGGTTCAGTCAGGCAAAGGACGAAAACCTGTACCACAGGATACAATTGAAGCATTTGCCATGGCAATTGTCGACAGAGGACCAGACAATATTGCTGCCACCTCTAGCGCTCGTGGAGTAGCTCGGAATAAGGATATGCCTTACAGTATGGTATGGAAAATCTTACGAAAGATTATCAACTTCTATTCGTACAAGATCAGCCGCATACAGGAGTTACTGTATCCCGACCATGATAAGCGATTGACTTTTGCTCTCACCTTTCTTGCAAGAATGGAGGTGGATGATGCTTGGCCATGGAAAATCTTATGAGGAGACAAGGCCCACTTTTACCTGAATGGAACTGTGAATACCCAGAACTATCGAATTTGGGAGGACAAACCACCACATGCAGTCACAGCAATTCCCTTACATTCAGCAAAGGTAACTGTTTGGTGTGGGTTCACAGCGGAATTTATCGTAGGCCCATTCTTTTATGAGAACATTACCCCGACAGGACCGGAAACCTGTTCTGTTACCGGAGAGAAATATCGCCACATGTTGAACAGCTTTGTCATTCCGGCACTTCAGCAAAGACAATGTCTGGGGGAAGTCATTTTCATGCAAGATGGAGCCCCTCCACACGTTGCTGTATGGGTGCAACAGATGCTACGACAGAAATTCACAACAGAAAGAGTCATTAACCCCTACTTTCCAACTGCATGGCCACCTCAGTCACCTGATCTTACCCCATGCAACTTCTGGCTATGGGGTTACCTTAAGTCCAAAGTCTATCAAGGAGTGGTCCAGGACCTGTCTACATTGAAGGATAACATATTACGGACTGTACGGGAGATTCCTGCAGACATGTTACTTTCTGCTGTTGTGCATACTGTGCACAGAATGCAATATGTGGTCCACAACAACGGCAGCCACATTGAACCTCATTTGAATGCAAAATAAAAGGTAATTTCCGTATTGATTTGCATTTGTTAACATGCTATTTTCTATTACACAGTGCCAAATATACCCCTAGTGGTGACTTTTGGAACTAATTTGTTTTTTCACGGAATCCTTCGTCCCCCGTCTTGTTTAATCTTCCTACAAAATGTGGCGTCATTCTCGCAAATAGATCACGCTACGGAACACTGTGAGCACTGTCAGTTTAATTATGGCCACCCGGTATATACATTTTTGGTGTGTACAATTGCAACCAAAATGGAACGTGCACATCTACGTGTTATAGCAGTCCTATATACAAAATTTCAACATTCTGAGGCTACTTGTTTCTGAGTTATGTGAGATATATACATACATATGTACGAATTCTGGCCAGTCCCATTTTTTTTATCGTACAGCCAGCTAGGATGATTGGGGCTGTGCCCTTATAATAATAATAATAATACGTAGGCACAGGCGCCATGAAAAATTCTCTTTAGAATTAATTTAAAAACAGTTTTATAATTTTTTGGGGGAAGAAGAGTCTTTTATTCTGGCTTAACATACAGTTGTCACACAAAAACATTGTTAAATTGCATTTGATAGCGGTCAAAATGGATATTTTCGTTGAAATATGATACCCGAAATTTTTCATGATTACATTACTTTCTTTTCACTTTGTACAAGGAACCTATTTTATTCTTAGATGTAATTAAAAAATATAAACAGCTGTTTGATCCCTATTGGAATTAATATCTTCTTGATTATTTGTTCTACAAGGATTAAGAAAACCACCATTTTTTATTAGTAGATTTGTTTTCATTATTAGTGTAATGTAAATCAATGTTGTCATTATCAAAGTTTTAATCTCGGTATGTGCATCGAAGAGATCAATATTGGTATCAATATATAAATTAGTGGGATTAATATCAGATCTTGTTAACCTTTTAACTGTCATGCTCGAGATAATCTCGGGCACAGCACTAGTGTTCGAAAATGTCACGCTCGAGTATTACTCGGGGTAATTTTTTTTTTTTGAGTGCATCATATTCTTATACCCGAGTATATATCGGGAGACGTTTATTTCGGCTTCATCTCTTTGTCAAACCCGACTGTATCTCGGGAAAAGTTAACGTGCGCTCAGTTCAATAGATGACAGCACTTTACTGAAGATTTCAAAGGTTAGAGGTTATTTGGTTCAAGGTGGTGCATGGGATCTTTTTGTTGTAAAATAGCGTCCAGTTCTTTGAAACGTTATATAGATGATTTAGATTCTTCAACTGAAGATGAAGGATGTTTGTTTGATGAGCAGTATTCATGATACTTCCATGGTCAGCCTCAAAAATAAAAAATGGAGATATACTCAAGCCGAAGATTGTTTCTAATTACGGTCTAACTATAGGTGGTGTAGATCGCTGTGATCAGGAAATATCCTTTCATCCAACAATCCGAAAACATCAGATAAAATATTATAAAAAGATACTTTTACATTTACTAGACAAGGTACTCTGGAACTCATATTTGCTCTATAAAAATGTAGTTGGGAAACGTATTACATTTTTAGAATTTCGAATCCAAGTTGTAGAAGAGCTTTTTCATAAATATGATGATGCAGCTTCTGGACAAAAGAAAGTTGGCAGACCACCTACAATAGATAACCCTGCCCGTCTTACTGAACGACATTTTATATCCCATTTTCCTCCTATTCCTGCAAAACGTGAGCCTACAAGATAGTGCAAAGTGTGTTGTTCGAAAAAGGATAAAAATGCGGAAAAGATAAGGAAGGAATCACGATTCTGGTGTAGTGATTGTGGAGTTGGTTTGTGCTTGGAAAAGTGTTTCCAGTTGTACCACATAAGACTGAAGAATTACTGAACTACTAATAGGTATTCACTTATATTTATTTATGTTTTAGAAAATAGTTAATTTTTTTCATTTTTAGAAAATAATGCTCCACTAGAAGCGAACTTTGCAACTGCCATGTTGAGTGACAGCTGCCTCAAAGAAAATATGCAGTGGCTACAAAACTTTAAAAATTTTACCCATGTATGTCAAAATATCAATTTTTAACTACTTAAGTATATTTTATTTTGTACTAAACATTTGGTTTTTGCAATAAAAAAATTTGACAATTTGTGTACCCAAATCATCAAAATAACTTGACAGTTAAAGGGTTAAGTGTCAACATTGTCAAAATTAATATAAGTCTTGTTAGTATATGATTTAATAATGTCAACATCAAGTGCTGCATTATAAGCATCCAAACCGAGTTAGTCCTGCTTCAAGATGTTTTCATTAATATTCGTATCTGTTTGATTACTTGTGCTGAAAGGTTTAGAAAGTTCACTATCCCTTTGTGTATCGAGTTTAGAAAACTGATCTTCATTACTAATATAATCAGATTCTTATTAAATTTTTCATTTTGGTAAAACAATCAATGGAATTAATATTAAATGCATTTATATTATTACATGAATCAATAAAATCAATACAGTATGAAGTCCGTAATCCGGACTTGTCAGGACTTCAGCGATTCCGGCTTATAAATCATCAATTTAAATCTGGTAAGATGGCATGCAGAAATAATACAATTAAAAATATGAAACCGTAATTTATGAAATAGAGCAATCATGATTTAAAGGGTATCAAAATTTACAAAAAAAAAAAAAAAAGCTTATTATTTATTTGTTTACTTTAGTAAACATTTCTATCAATGTAAGTTATTTAAGTTGCTTCGTTTTTTATGCTAATACTTTCTCTTTAATTCTATAAACAGGCATAATTTCTTGTTCAGTTACAAAGTTTACACTGTTCAAGTCCTGTAATTGCTGTGTTGAGAATATCGACTAACTTGTTAATCGAAATTTTTTCGTTTTCAATAATGTTCTCTGTTACTTTCTTCAGTATCGGAAGCGCGCATGGGTAAACGCTTTACTGGCTTTACGCGCATGTGTAGCGGATGCGCACATCAAACGCGCATGCGTAAGTTTGTGGCTTTGAGGTCCACATTATTGATCATTCTGGATAATGGATGTCCGGATTAGAGACTGTACTGTATTATGCGTTTTCTTACCTGTATCAAAGTAGCATTCATCCTGGTTAAAAAGGTTTTTAAAATCACTGAATTCCCCCCCCCCCTAGTCCATATGAGAAAAAGAAGGTAATTATAAGACAAATAAATCTGTACAATAAGCAGTTGAAAAGATAACTTAACACAAAATTCCTAGAGAAACCAATAGCATTTCTATTCATTTTCAGTTTTCTGAATTCAGTTTCAATGATAAAAGTTACAAATGTAAGCAAACATAGCTTCACAAGCAAGTTGTTTGCACCATTAGAGTCTAAAAGAATTATTAATAGTAACATTGTTGTTAAAAAGGCTTTCATGACAATAAGTGATGAAAGATTTTCTGATATATTAATTAACAAAGAGGTTAATAATCAACCTTCTCTCGATATCATTATCTTCAGATGTAATAGAATTAATTTTTAAACAATTCACATGCTGCCATTTGGTCAAGGAAAGGCAGTTTTTCTTTTATTATTGGCTTCAGTAATTTCTCAAGTAATTTGCGAAAAATAGTAAATTTCCATGCTTTTAAATAATTAAAAATTAAAAGAATTTTTTTTTTTTTTTTACGTGAGATTTTGTTCGTGGGTATTGTCATTACAGACCTAGTATCTCAAAGAATGATCATAATACTTAAAGATGTGTTTGAAAAAATGTTATTATCCACTCATTTTTCCTTTTGCTTATTCTTTAACCCCTTCGCCTTCCTTTCTCGCTCACGTCAAAATGACAGGTTGAGATTTCGCCCTCTATTTCTCTTGCCCCTGATATTTCCGGGCTGGAGAGTTCAAAAGCAACATACTAAAGAGAGAAAACCTATTCATTTCTTTTGCCTGAAAAAAGTTTTATGTCTCATTTTACACAACAGATATCAGTACCAGTATATAATTTTTTTGCAGTTAGAGATAATTTATTTTAAACTAGATGTCAGCGCTAATCAAACGTGTATTTATGATATGTATTTTGTAATCTTATCGTTAGCCCAGTTACTTACTTAGTCTCATTGCGAATACACATGGTTTCTGTTCTGTGATAAAATATACTTATTTTTTAATTTTCTGTACATTATGGAGTCAGATAGTGAATTGGATTCTGATTTTAGTATAAATGTATCTGAAAGTGATTCTGAAGTAACTACTGATTTTTATGAAAGTTCGGTTAGTGAATCTGAGAGCAGTGATGATGGATCTGTACTTTTGCCTGGGCAAGTATGGACTTAGATTGTATCTACTTTAGCAAATCATGCACCCCCACGTTTTAAATTTGAGGAACACCAAAGGTAAATATAAATTTTGATCCAAATTCTGGTGGCTTACAATATTTTAAGTATTTTTTAAATGACAATTTAGTGGATCTTGTTGTTTCGGAAACAGATAGGTATGCCGAACAATGCCAAAATTCTCCAGGATTCCCCCTATCTAAAAATAAAAAACCTTAGATACCTATCACAAAGGAAGAAATTCTTAAATTTCTCAGTATAGGTATTTTACAAGGTATTGTGAAAAACCCAGATATGAAAATGTATTGGAGCAAAAAACATTCAATTTCAACACCTTTTTTCAGAAGCATAATGCCTTGTAATAGATTTTCTGAAAAAATCTGCATTTTGTTGGTGATGAAACTTTGATTATAATACACATCCAAATACCAAACTGCATAAAATCTGGCCAGTGTTAGAGTACTGAATGAATTGGATCGAGCACCTGTAACTCCTGGATGTGAAATTCTAATTGATGAAACCCTCATGTTCTTTAAAGGTAGTTTAGGATAGCGACAATATATCCCAAAACAGAGATCCTCTTTTGGAGTAAAGTCATATTTGTTATGTGAATCAAGTTCAGGGTATATATGGTGACAAATTATATATACTAGAAGAAGTACGGTTTTTGATGCAAAATATAAAGATCTGCCCCAACCAATTCAAGTTGTGATGTCACTTATCAAGCCTCTGCTAAAACAAGGATATTGTCTGATAACAGACAATTTTTATACCTCACCAGAATTGGCAGACATGCTTTTAAAATTTCAAACAGACACTTATGGAACCGCAAAACTAAACCGAAAAGAAATGCCTCAAGTATTGGTAAAAAAGAAAATCCCTAAAGGTGAAAATGTTGCTTTTCGTCGAGGTAAAGTTTTTGCCATGGAGTGGAAAGATGTTTCCATGCTATCTACAGTCCATACAAATGACATGGTAGATGTACAGTGTCATAACAAAGTTGTCAAAAAAACAACAATTGTCACAAATTACAATAAAAATATGGGTGCAGTAGATATTGCAGACCAATATCTTCTCTGCTTCTCTGTATGTCTGTTGCTTGGAAAAGAGGAAAGACGTATTATAAAATATATTTTTTAATTTGTTAGATCAAACTATTTTGAATTGCCGCCCAGTCGGTATGGTGGTCAGGGAAACTGACTGCGATGCCGAAGGGCCTGGGTTCGAATCCCGGAGAAGGCGTGGTTGTAACTGTCCGTCTCTTCATAGAAAAGGCAATGGTGGCCCACCTATTAGGTGCCTCCAAGAGACCACCACATCCAGAATTGTATAGATTAATGGACTGGGTTACATTTGTAATTGTTCACAATCTGCCATTGGGAAAAAAAAAAAACTATTTTGAATTCATATCTTATTTGCACAAAACAAGGTGGAAAAAAATCCCATTTGATGTTTCGTTTATCTTTAGTAAATGAAATTATTGAAATGTATCAATCATCAGACACCATTCCAAGAGAGGCCGACCAAGCTTGGAGGATAATCTAAACCGTTTGATTGAAAGGCATTTTATTAGATATAGATACCCCCAACTGATAAGAAACGACACCCATCAAGAGAATGCAAAGTCTGTTGTTTCAGAAGAGATGAAATCAATAAGAGATGTAGGAAGGAAATTCGGTACTACTGTCCAAATTGTAACTTTGGCTTTTGCATCTCATGCTTTGAAATTTATCACACAAGAAAAAATAACTAATCTTTGTTTATATTATGTGTAAGTGTAATAAAATTCTCTTTTAATATTTAAAACGCATATATCTTAAATTTTCCTGGCTTGCTGGAATTCAGGGTTATTGTGACTGAATTCTGGAAAACCAATATTCAGTCACTATAACCCTGAATGTTGGCTTTTCGTAAAAACTATTTTTTTTTTTTTTTTTTTTTTTTAATTTCAAGCTAAAAAAATTCCAAAAAGAAAAAATGAATGCATATAATGTACATACACTTATTTTTGTACAATTTTCTACAATAAAAAAAGTAGGCACTTTTATGACCGTTTTCTTGAACATTATCCGATCGTTAAAAGGGTTAAGCTGAAAGCACTACTTATCGTAAGCATGAAACTTTATAATTTCTGTAGGTAAGATTTTCTTCATTTTCTTTTTTTTTTTCTTCATTTTCTTCATTCATTTGTTTTCATGTAATCATTTATTATGATTTCAGTCTTTACTATAACGCTTCCTTTTCATATTCCTCGCCGGAACGAAAATTAGTAGTGAGAGTATTTAAATTGAGGTTTTTGCCTTTTGAAATAGCGAGTGTTTCTGGCATCGCGTGAGCGTTACGTGGCTAGTTTCTGCTAGCTCTAATACGTTGGTGGACATTTGCTAATGATGGATGACTGTAGCAGGATAGCAACTACAAAATTGAAGGCGGGAAAATGTGGAAATTAGTATAAGTGTGGGATACAGTAAGATGTGCTGTGTGTATGCAAATTGTGAATTGCCTAAGTTGTTTGTCACATGATAGAGCTGATAAGAGAAATAAAGGATTTGTCGTGTATTGACAGTTGTTGATCAAAAGCAAAATTTAGCGGGAACGAAGGAATTAACGAACTTTCAGTTTTCGGTATATCTACCCCGCATTACTTAGATGATTTTACGCGTGGCCTTATTATTGGCAAGATTGAAGAAGGCCGAAATGTTTCTAGGGGGTTCGACGTCAGCTAGAGTGTTGTTTCAAGGTTTTCGAAATCATTTCAAACAAATGGAGCATAGGATATCAAACGTTATGGTAGCAACAGAGTCGTAGCTAGGGTTTTCAGCGCCCAGGGACAACTGAAGATTTCGCACCCCCTACTGCTTGCCAAGGATGGAAAACGTTTAATTCTAAAATGTCGTAACATCAGTTTGGCGCCCGGGGACAGATGCCCCCCTCTAGCTACGCCCCTGGGTAGCAATTGTAGGAAATGTCACGGAGGAGGTCGTGTTCGTCGTACGACTCTTGCAAAAGGTTGCACATAGTGCTATCGACCAAAAAGGAACCAGCGCAGCACAGCTACTGAAGTAGCAAATCAGTTACTTGCTTCTACTGGCAAGCGAATTTCTCAAATAACTGTAGCCAGCCGTTTGCGTCAAAGAGGACTATCACCTTCCTGTTGTATGCGTAACATTGTCTAGACATCACTGTTCCGCCCATTTGCAATAGTGTCGTCAGCATCGCAATTGGAGGGAAGACGACTGGGCTTGTGCACTATTCTCATCAGCACTGCAATTGGAGGGAAGAAGATTGGGTTTGTGCACTGTTCTCAAATGAGAGTAAGTCTAGTCTGTCATCGGACGGTAGATGGCAGTTGATCGGGCGTGAGAGTGGTACTCCATATAGTCTGGCAAAAATACAAGAAAGGGACCGATATTCTACATGTAGTGTCATGGTATGGGCTGGGATCATGATAAACGACCATACCTCGGGGTATGTGCATCTATCTGGGATTATGGCCAACATTATATTAATGATGTTCTGTTGCTTCATGTTCTCATGTTCCATTATGTTGTCGGTCATAAATTTGTTTTTATGGACGACAGTGCAAAATGTGATTGAACAGTCGCTGTCCAAGAGTATCTAAAGAGCGAGGATATTCAACGCTCCGTATGGCCAGTACGTTATCTAGGCCTGAATCCCATTGAAAATATTTGGAATGCTTTGGGGAGGAGTCTTACTGCTCAACAGTGCCCACCAATAGACCACCCTCATCCGTGCATTGACAGAGAAACAGGATAAATTATCTCAACAGCTGCTGGATGATCTTATGCATAAATGACACAATGTGTGGAATCTTGTATCGCCCTCCATGGTGGCCTTATCCCGTATTGACATCTAACTCCATAATGCCTGCGGACGGTAAATGCATTTTTTTTTTTTTCATTTTTACGTATTTAGCACAAAATGACCATTTTGTCTCTTGAAAGCTTTTCAAAGCCTGTCGAATTTCAAAACACAATAAATTATCTTTATTGTTATGTCCTGGTATTCTGGCATTATATTATTTCACTCGGCATTCAATCACACTTACTTTTTATGCGCTATATAGCTGTTTGTGATCTATCCTTAGCAACTGTCCATCATTGTAGTTGTAATTCTTCAGATTTGCAATCTTTCACTAGTGACATTTTATTTCGGATGCGCTGTTAAAGTTCTTGGGCCAGCTTCTAGTACACTATTAATAAGTATTTGGACACCCAGGCAAATGCCGATATCTGTCTTCCTGGTGTTATTAAATATCATATAGGTAATAACATTGACATTAGTCGCATGCAAGGTGCCGTAAAGAGTTGTATCTGATTTTAAGAAAGGTGTAATCGTCTCATATCACAGGAATGAATGATCTTTATGAGCCATATCTAGCGAGTTGAACTACTCCAAATCGACAGCGGCATATATGATTCAGAAGTGGAAGGTCAGCAGTGATTGTCAGAATGTGCCTGAGTCGGCAAACTCATTAAACTCAGAGACTGAGACCGAGGCCTGCTGTCCGGAGAAATTCGGAAGAACCGCACCCATCCGATGACTCGCATACTCTAGAAGTTTCAATCCGGGAGTGTTGTTTCGATGAATACCATCTGTAAGGAAGCACATCTGCTTGGTTTTTATGGTCATGCTGCCTCGCATAAGCCTTTGATCACAAAGGCCAACCTTGCTGCTCGGTTAATGTGGTGCAAAGCAAGTCGACAGTGGACCGTGGAGCAGTGGAAACAGGTTCTCTGGAGCGATGAATCAAGGTTCACCTTCTACTGTTGGGATGGCAGGGTCTGGGTTTGGCGTCTATCTAAAGAACACCTGCCAGAATACATTATCCCCACAGCGAAGTTCGAAACAGAGGTGAAATTGTGGTCTCAGTGTTTTTCTTCTGGTATGGACTGGGATGCCTACTGCATTATTTTGGATGAAAGTATTCTTCGTATGTTGTGGCTGTTTTATGGGTTGGATTCATGTTACTTTCAGGACGACAATACCAGCTGTAATATTGCAATGTCCACCGTGGATTGATATGGTGGCAATGGGGTAACCGAATGAACTGGCCTGCTCAGACCTGAACCCTATCGAGAACCTCTGGGACGAGTTATATCGCCGAACTAAGGGGTACAACAAGTGTCCAACATCGGTGAAGGAACTTACATGTTCGCTCCAAGAAATACCAATAGCCATCACACCAGCACTTATGGAAAGCATAGCCCGTAGGGTTGAGGCTGTTATTGCTGCTAGTTGAGACTCTATACCAACTATATGTGAATAAATTTTGTTTTTCTTTTCTATCATAAGTCTCCAAATAAACTTATGTCCATAAATTAAGGATAATTCGGAGTCACGCGGAAATCGAACTCTAAAATAAATATATCACCTGTAAAGTCACTACACACATCTTCAAGAATCATATGCAAATTTCAGGAAGTAACCAGATGACACCGATGGTACGTCACAATGACGAGAGTGTAAGAGAGTGATATATAAGGAATACAGGCAAAGAAGTAAAATTATTCGCAGGCGCTTTATAAGCATTTCAGTGCAGTAACCGAATATTTATGACACAAAGGACGCATTTGGATGATTTTTTACGTGGTAGAATTATCGGCCGTCTGAAATGTGGGCGTACACAACTGGAAGTATCAGACGAACTTGGAATTGCCCAGAGTGTCATTTCCAGGCTTTGGCAACGATTCCAAGATGATGGTAATGTGAGTAGACGTTACAGCACAGGTCACCTCAGAGTTACAACGCGAATGAGGACCGGTAGTCGGCAGTTATTGCCAAAAGAAACAGGTGGAGCACAGCCTCAGACCTGTCTCGTCAGCTCTCTTCAGCCATTGGCTTAGGGCAGATTGGTCTATATGCTCGTAGACCCGTCAGATGTGTTCCACTTACTGCAACTCACTGTCGCCTGCTGTTAGCCTGGAGTAGAGAGCATGCTTTGTGGACACCGCCACAGTGGGCTTGTGTGATGTTTTCCGACGAGTCCAGGTTTAGCTTGTCCAGGTTTTTCTCGCCGGACTTTCATATGGAGAGCTCCAGGGACCTGTTACCACCAAGAAAACATCATTGAACGACACCGTTACGGTGGTGCAGGAGTGCTCAATTGGGGTGGAATTATTCTGGGTTCCAGAACTGACCTGCATGTTCAAATTGGAACCATGACAAGCCAAATCTATCGGGACGTCATTCTGGAACAACATGTACGTTTGTTTCGGGGCCTCATGAGCGCAAAATTTGTGTTTATCGATGACAACATCCGTCCTCACCGTGCAAACATCGTAAGCGAATGTCTTCAATCGGAGGATATCACCCGTATGGACTGGCCAGCATTCTCACCGGACTTGAATCCAGTAGAACACATGTGGGACATCCTTGGCCGACGAGTTGCAGCCCATCAACCTCCTCCTACATGTCTACCGGAACTTCGGAGAGCATTGCTTTTTGAGTGGTGTAATATTCCCCAAGATCAGATCGATAATTTGATACTCAGCATGCCTGGGCGTTGTACGGATTGTATTGCATCGTCTGGGAGACATACAATGTATTAACAATTATAACAACCATGTAATATTGGTTTTTTGTAAATAGGTTTTTTTTTGTAATTTGCTCTAGGGAGAAATAATAGCTATTTTTTTTAATAATATAAAACATATAGCATCTTTTTTTGCTCTTTACCTTTTGTTTAATAAATAAGCTTTACAAATAAATGAACTTTGTCTTGCTTCTAAATCTTCCTTTGCCTGATTTTGCATTATCCTTAATTTATGGACATGAGTGTACTTAATTGTAGATATTGTGTAGTATTAAATTGTATAGTTTTCAACTCCTGCTCAACGTTTAATTTAAATGTGACTTTTCTATTTATTTGGCTGTTCAGTTATAACTCTCAGGTGTAAATGTGTACTGCCACTTCATGTGGCAGTTAGTGAAATACCCAAACATGTTCTGTTTATTTGTACCACCATGAGCTGTGATTATCGTAGCTCAAAAATGCGCCCTTAATTGCAAGTTCAGTTTAAATAAAAAGGTCAACCTTCGTTGTCGTTGTTCCCAGACATAGCAATAAGTTCCTTTACATCTGTTAGGGTTATAGGATTTAAGCAGCATTACTAGAGTAAGTACCCTATAATGTTATTTATACCATGACAAAACGTTAGGCAATGTACTTAAATTAATTGTCCTTTCTATCAGTTAATTTGGTCCAATAATATACTGCGACATTTAAATTATAATCTAAAATAGCGTTTCTCAAGTGTTTTGGCTCGCGGAGCCCTTTTCAGAATCAGTTCATCTTGAGGAGATTCTTTATGTCTTATAAATTACTTGTGTTCAAGAATAGTATTACAGGGTAGAAAAAATTACAGATGGTATGCGAATATAAAATAATTATCTAAAGAACTGCAATGTGCATGAAATGACATTACATTTAAAATTTTTAAATTTGTCATAATGTCTGAATTTATTCAATAACATGATGCTGTCAAAAATAATAATACATAAGACTTCTAAAGTTCATTAAATCAAACCAATTTGTGTTACAGCAGATATTTTATATTACTGCTGACAGCATCTTCAAGGTTACTACAATTAATTCAGGTCCTGAAGATTAAACCTTATACAGGTTCAATTAAAACACACGTTCGCTCATTATTTGCTATTCGGAATTTTTATTACACGGACTCTGTATATTGTTTTGGTGCATATACGTTTAGGTGGAAAATCCTGCTAGGATAATAAGGATGTGTAGCTCAAAAAGAGAGCAGCACTAATTTTGCTCAGACAAGACTTTGAATACATCTTAAATGCAGCCCAAAATTCCGTAGACTTTGGTTTTGAAATGCGTTTTTAGTTCGTTGTGAGATATTAAATCTATGAGGACCTCGTACTCAGTTTAGCTGGGTAGGTTTTTGATCACGTTGATCACATTCAGTGCCCATTCAAAATCATTCAAGCGCCTGTTCTTGAGCTGTGGGAAAATAAATTTCTAACGATTCTTTGAGAGCTTTGAGATGCGTCCGAATAATTTTCCTGTATTTTTGATGTTTTATCTCTATGTTATTTTCTTTTACGAAGGTTGTTGTATGAGGGATGCATTCATTATCTCAATTTTCCCTGCATTACAACGAATGCATAACATTTCTTAAAGGAAGGCACTTTGTTGTTTTTATCAAAAAGAGTTGCATATTTCCATAACAATGATAAATTACACTGAAGTGACAAAAGTCGTGAGATACCTCCTAATATTTTGTCAGTCCTTTTGCCCGGCGAAGTGCACGAACTCGACGTGGCATGGACTCAACAAGTCGTTGGAAGTCCCTTGCAGGAATATTGAGCCATGCTGCCTCTATAGGCGTCCATAATTGTGAAAGTGTTGACGGTGCAGGGTTTTGGGCACGAACTGACCTCTCGATGATGTCCCATAAATGGTCGATGGGATTCATGTCGGGCGATCTAGGTGGCCAGATCATTCGCTGGAATTGTCCAGAATGTTCTAACCAATCGCGAACAATTGTGGCCCGGTGACATGGCACATTGTCATCCATAAAAATCCCATCGTTGTTTGAGTACGTGAAGTCCATGAATGGCTGTAAGTGATCTCCAAGTAGCTGAAGGTATCCATTTCCAGTCAATGATCGGTTCAGTTGCACCAGAGGACCGAGTCCATGCCGTGTAAAACAGCCCAGACCATTATGGAACCACCACCAGCTTGAACAGTGCCTTGTTGACAACTTGGGTCCATGGCTTCGTGGGGTCTGCGCCACATTCGAACCCTACAATCAGCTCTTACCAACTGAAATCGTGACTCATCTGACCAAGCCACGGTTTTCCATTCGTTTAGGGGCCAACCGATATGCTCACGAGCCCACGAGAGTCGCTGCAGGCGATGTCGTGCTGTCAGTAAAGGCACTCGAGTCGGTCTTTTGCTGGCATAGCCCAAGGAAGACAAATTTCGCTGCACTGTCCTATTGATCACGTCCCTCGTACGTCCCACATTGATTTCTGCGGTTATTTGACGCAGTGTTGCTTGTCTGTGAACATTGACAACTCTACGCAGACGTCGCTGGTCTCGGTCGTTAAACGCAGGTGGTCGGCCACTGCACTGTCCATGGTGGGATGTTATGCCTGAAATTAGATACTCTCGGCACACTCTTGACACTGCGGATTTCGGAATGTTGAATTCCCTAACGATATCCGAAATGGAATGACCCATGCGTCTAGCTCCATTCCGCGTTCAAAGTCTGTTAATTCTCGTCGTGCGGCCATAATCACGTCAAAGCCTCTTCACATGAATAACTTGAACACAAATGAAAGCCCTGCCAAAACACTTCGCATTTATACATTTTCTACGAAATACTACTGCCATCTGTATATTTGCATATTGCTATCCCATGACTTGTGTCACTTCAGTGTACATTCATGCGTTAATTTTGCTAAAACCCTCGAGTACCTCATTTTACACACCCAGTCTTCTTCATTTTAAGTAACATACAGACTTAATGGTTCATTAAAAAATGCTACTACTTGTGCATGTAATTTCATCAAATATGTCTATGCTTTTCTTCGAGACAACTACATTACTTCAATGTGCAGCAGGAGAGACTCATGGTGGCTATGCATATACGTCACATCCTGTATAGTTTATAGAGTCTGATTGTAAGGGGGCTACGATTT
This sequence comes from Stegodyphus dumicola, assembly GCF_044657685.1. Classification (NCBI taxonomy): domain Eukaryota; kingdom Metazoa; phylum Arthropoda; class Arachnida; order Araneae; family Eresidae; genus Stegodyphus; species Stegodyphus dumicola. Next base: position 88,897,854 of record NC_140774.1, on the reverse strand, counting down.
TATGCAGTTTATTATTTTTATTATTACCTTTATTATTGAACGCTTGCTATCTACACAACTAAATTTCAAAAAGAAAATAAACGCTCAGAAAACTCGTTTAAAACTCGCTAATATACAATAATATTATCGCTAGGAACATTCACAGTGAAGTGACTTTATATCGAATTAAGTATCCGCATTTATATGGGTCTAATTTTCGAGAACCTTCGAGCGTATTCTTCCAAAGAATGCTCGAAGGATTGAGAATGTGACAGTTTTCTCGAATGGGCAGTTCCAAGGAGCGGCCAAGCATCGTCTGCTAGAGAAGACCCGAAATTCAACTTGGCGGATTATCGCGTTTAAAATGTAATTTCTAAATTTTGTGATGCTATTCCCTTTGTTTTTCGTTGTTTTTTAAATTCATTCAGTTATTCTTTTTTATTTTCCTGGGACAGTTGAAGAGCCCTTGCAAAGTTCATGTGGAGCCCTTAGGGCTCCGTTGCAAATATTTCTAACCGTTAGTCTGCAGAATTACTAAACCTGCATATCTTTCCAAGAAGGATCAATCAGTGGCCAGATGCTTAGAAATGAAGTTTGCTTGTAAGAAATTTTCGCCAGCTTAACAACTTGCGTTCGTGGTGTAAGTGGTAGCACGTCCACTTAATATTCGGAAGATCCGAATTCCGTTTGGTCAAACTTGCATTCTTAGGTTTCTCTCTCTAAAACGTCTAAGTGACCCCGGACTAAAATTATGGTGAACAGTAATTAGTAACCATCAGGCTATGATGGCAGGACTCCCTCACTCGCTTGTTGATCTTTAGGTGGAGGAAAATTGAAGGAATTTGCCCTTTCTTAACTAAGTTATTTGCTCTGCCTGCTCCATAAAACTTATCAGACTATACACGGTAGCTTATCATTACCTTTTCAGGGGATAATTGGTCCAGAGTTCCACCTAACAGATGACAAAGCTAAATCTCGTTTAGTTTATTTGCTGGCATTAGTTGGATTAGCCGGCATACACATCAGACTTGAATTCTGTCTAACATGCTCTGAATTGCTTAGTACATCGAGTTGTAGAATGTTAATTCCCATGAAGGGGCCTTCAGGGAATCAGATTGGTTGATTTAGAAGAAAATAATTAATTACACTTCGATTGATTGATGGTCTCTTAACCTCGATGGAGAGCTACCAATGTTGGAGATCATATTTTTATTATTAGGATATTTTAATTTGCCCTTTCTGTTATCATGTGAAAAATTTCTGCTACAATTTCATTGTACAATACTTGCTCTTGTAAATTGAGTAATATATCTATATTTAACTAATTTCATATTTCATTATTATTTTTTTATGTTCCGTATAATGTTAGTTTTTGTAAATGATTCTTTTAATTTTGCACACTAGCGTAATAAGTCTTAAAATTATTTGTAGTGCCATGCGTTTTATCCATATATATTTTTTTAAATCTAGTGGCGGGTGGGCTAGTGGCCTCTTCAGCAACTAGACACTCCTACTGTCAGAAATGTTGGCCATTTTATTGTGGAGGAACATAATAGGCAGCCTCCGCTGCCACCTATGGAGGGGCGAACAGTTATAACCATGCCTTCTCCGGGATTCGAGTCTGTGACCGCAGTAGGTTCCCCTGACCACTATATCGTTTGGGCAGCTAACTACTATACCGCCTCGGCGGCTGTCTATAATCTTGATATCCTGGGCAGCGTGAGATTTGGTCATCGGGTAATATATGAAAAATTCTATCATGAGATTTATTTCAAACACAAGTACCTGTATCTGTGGCCAGCTGGGAGCGCCTGAACATTACATTACTAACTGTCCACTCACTAAAGATTTTCATATTAAAATGCCAACAACAAATATTCAAGATTTTACAAAAATTCTTATTGAAACAAAAATACGTAGTGCAAAAAATCACGAAAACAATGGACATTTTAACAAAATTGGGCACAGATTTATGTCAAGTAATATAATTTCATATAACAAGTTATAATAAAGATATAATAGTATAAAAGAGTAAAGTAGTAAATGCAATCTATAATAAAGTAAAGCAAATAACAGCAGCGCTTATCATATGAAAAAGTTATTAATTTCTAGTAAAAAGTATCGTATATATTATATTTAAAATGTACTACATGCATTTAATATGTATACTGCGCAAAAAATGGGGACAGTTCTATATCTCCCGTTCTACTGGGCCGATTGACGAAATTCAAATTGAGTCTTTCGTGTCTCGAAAGCGCGACTTAGGGCATATATATATAGCATTGTTCTAACACAGTAATTTTGACACAAAATCTGACTTTTTCTGAAATACCATGAACAATGTTTTACATATTTCGATTCTACGACTCTAATTGTGCCTAAATATGAAGTTTTGTAACATTTAGTGCGAAATTTACCAAGAAATTCACTAATTTATGTTGGCGCTTTTTTCAGTTTGCGCCAAAAAAAGTTCCCTTGGCGAACTTTTTAATACACTGCTGGCCACCCAGATTGCAACACCAAGAAAGGCAAAAGATATCATAACAAAATTTATTTAGTAGATAACATGTTGACCAAGTATCAAATTATTAAATTTATAGACTTCTGTGAAGTGTAGCTCCTTCCAGAATCCATAACCAGAGTAGCCGCCATTGTTGGAGATTACCGCTGCCACACGCCTCGGCATTGATTCAAAGAATCTTTGGATGTATTCTTGGAGTACAGCGGACCAAGCAGCTTCCACACGTTGCTAAAGTTGATCTGGTGTGGCAGCTTGGGATGTAATCTGGGTCAATCATTCAGCAACCATGGATCATATGTTTTCTATCGGCGAAAGAGCCAGAGAGCGAACTGGCCAAGGAAGCAATTAAATCTGGCGATTGACGAAGAACCCTTGGACAAGGCGTGCCACGTGTGGTCGCTCATTATCCTGTTGAAATATGGCTGTGGAGAAGCCCTGAAGGTAAGGAAGGACAACTGGCTCCAACACCTCGGAGATGTAGCACTGGCTGTTTAAAATATTGGCAATGCGTATTAGAGGAGTGCGAGTGTGATATCCAATACCGCCTCATACCATAATACCCGGTGCAGAACCAGTGTGGCGGTGCATAACTCAGCTGTTCAGCATCCTCTCTCCAAGCTGTCTCTAGACTCGAATCCGACCATCGTGGTGTTGCCGACAGAAGCGTGACTCGTCAGTAAACACAATTTTATTCCATTTTGCTGTTCACATCCTTCTTTCATAGACCATTGGCGGCGGAGACATCTGTGGTTCTGCGTCAAGGGTAGACGAAGAAATGGGCGTCTTGCGGACAGACCACTCTGCAGTAAACGGCGTCGAATGGTACGCGCAGGCACTGGATGATGCTTTACAGACTGAATGTGCTGTGCTATGGTTCGCGATGTGACTGAGCGATCCGTCACTGCCATGCGCACAATGTTTCTGTCATCACGTGAAGTGGTGCATTGAGGTGGATGCGATCGAACACGTCGGTCCGTCGTACCCTCCTGCATCCAACGGTCACATATCCGCATTACAGTTGTTTGGTTTCGTCCAACACGACTACCGATTCCCCTGAAAGGTAATTCACTCTCTCGGTAGGCCACTATCCTTCCTTTGTTGAACTCGGATACTTGATCAAGCGATGATGGCTGTTTACTACGAGGCATAATTGATCGTTTTTTTTTTGAAAAAAACACAAGAAAAACACAATTGCCGAACTTGAAATCGTCGAAAACTCCAAGCCTTAAATAGCGCTTTGAAGTGGCTCTACAGACGCGCGTGATGTGCGTCTGCGCTGAAATTCTAATCATTTGCATATCTCACTTTCGCTAATGCATGTTGTAAATTTCATGTTATTTGCATGCTTCCTTTAGGGTGTTGCATTTACGGTGGCCAGCAGTGTGTATGGCAACCTACTTTCCTTTCCCGTGAGCGGAAAAAAACGTCACAATCGTTCCTTTTTACTTCCTTGTACGAAGTAAAAAGGAAGTATTGTAATCGCGAAAAGTTTCAGGCAGCATATTTCAACGAAAATACCCATTTTGACCGCTTTCGAATGCAATTTATCGATGTATTTGCGTGATATCTGTACGTAAGGACAGAATAAAAGACTCTTTTCGTTTAAAAAAATTATAAAACTGCTTTAAAATGAATTCTGAAGATAATTTTTCGTTGCGTCTGTAAGTATGTACGTATCTCGCATAACTCAAAAACGAGTAGTCTCAGAACGTTGAAATTTTGTATATAGGACTACTATAACATGCAGATGTCCACCTCGTATTTTGGTTTCCTCCCGGCTGTATAATGCTTGTATCAATGATTTCCCGCACCCATTCAACACGAAAATACTCAACTACGCTGACGACACTGTAGTACTGACTGAAACCAGAAGTCCCCAACTCGCTCTAAGTAATTTACAAATGCATCTCAATATGATCAATCACTGGTGCAAGACTTTAAGGAAATTTCAAAATTAAAGGAAAATTAAGCTCAACGCCTCAAAATGTTGTATTGTGCTCTATCGGAGATACAAAACAAGATTAAGAGTCAATACTGATATCTGCTTAGATAGAACTCTAATCCCTGTAGCTAATTCCTATAAATATTTAGGTGTTTACATAGATAAGTCTCTTAACTTCAAAGATCATATTTCTTATATCTTAAACAAAGCAAATGCAGCCTACATGGCAATTTATCTTATTATCGGCAAAACATCAAAGCTCAGTCTAAAAATAAAGAAAATGCTTTACATATCTCTAATTCTACCGATCATGCTATATGCAGTGCCGGCCTGGGCAATTGCCAATAAAACTGAGCGCAAAAAACTGGATATACTTCAAAATAAAATTCTACGTAGTATTGTGAATGCACCTTGGTACGTGAGAAACTCTATAATTCATAACGACCTGGATATTCCATCTGTGCATAACTTTATACTCATGACAGCTCACAACTTCTTCGAGAAGATGAAGCATAGTCAGTATAACGCAATTAAACAAATGTTGGATTATGATCCAACCATTGAATATACTGTCAAACGCCCAAGGACAATTCATCACAATTCGTTATGGTGGTAACTTGTAAAATTTAATTTTAAAATTTACTTGAACTCTAATTGGATTCTATCCTATTATTTGTGTTGCATCTTATACTTATGTTAATCAAGAAAATTTTTTATTCAAGATTTTTATGTTACTATTTCATTTTTTAAAATTATTTTGTATGAATTTTTACTTTATCGTATGATTTTATACGAACTTTTGAACTTTTTACGCCCTATCTAACTACTGCATAGTTCTGAAGGACTTTGAACTCTTATGCCATTCACAGCTTCAAACTGTCTTCTCGCCATTTTCATGATGTCTCACTATTGCTTATCCTGCACTCTTACTAGCTATATTGAGCTCACCACCTGCATTTGCCATACAACTCACTGAACCTGCCTACATGCTTCAATTTAATGCCATTGCTTACCACTGCACAATTTTTATGATGAACGCCTACTTTCGTAAGTATTAAGATATGCCTGCTCACGCAGCTGAATTTTCTTCGCCCACTTCCCTAGTACCATTTATTTGAAAATATCTTTGCCTTGTGCACTTTAATGCGATCTACTGGCGAAAACTCTTTAGTAGTTAATGACCAGAAAAATGTAAGTCATAAGTTAAGTTATAAGATGAACGAAATATAATGCTGTTAAGTGAACCTAGCGTCAGAGTGTCACTATGGTAAACAAATAGAGGGAATTTTAAAGAATGCATTTATTCTATTGTGGTTTATGCGCTGTCGGCGAAGTAGGTTTAATTCAATCCAATAAGTTTAAACGAAGGGCAAGAAAAAAAGCGTATAATTTAATATTCCGTACAAGGAAGTCATGTGGTGTACACATCAGATTTTTTTCAAATAACGTTTTTATATTATATTTTTAATTATAATTGTTATTATTTTAAGTAATTTTTTCTTTTTTGAATTTCATTTTAATTGTTTAAGTTGCATGGTTTCTTTCGAATAACTGTTTTAAAAACTTCTATTTACCCATTCGAACTGCGTAGTTTAAATATAAAAGGTGCATAGTTTATTTTTTTTTTCAGAAAGTTTTCTTTATCATTTTTTTATCCATAGTTATTATTTTAGGTAATTTTTAAATTTTTATACTTTCATTTTAATTGTTTGTGTTGCATTGTCTCTTCAGATAATTGTTTTAAAATTTTCTGTTTATTCATTCGAACTGAGCATTTTAAATATATTTATTAATATAAACTTTATTTATTTGAATTGCGTTCCTTTCGGAAGAATACTTTGTGTCCTAGACTACGAGGCATATGAAAACTGAATATATTAAAAGAGAAAATACAGTTAACACGCCTTTCAATGTTCCGTTCAGAAAAGATATATAAACGAGAAAGATGTACAACCGACATTTTAACTTAGGATGACTTGCATATATTGCTTTAAATAGCTTTAACATTGTGCTCATTGCTTTACACAATTTTATCATCCGGCATTTTAGTTTCTTAAAATGTTATTCATATTTTAGTGAAATATTTTATTTTTGAAATCGCAAGAATCTATCATAAGATTAAAAAGTTTTAAATAAAAAAAATATTAAATTTATGCAAAAATTTATTTTTTTCTTCTTAATGGCTTGCTTTTTTTCTTCAGGCATTCTGCAAGTATATTGAAAAGAACCCAACTTTTCGAAACATCTTGGTATTTCTGAGGTTCATTTTAAATAAAGTTATCGCTTTGGGCTGGTTGCATGGGCGTTTCCGTGGTTTTTCTGGTTGTAACGTGTATGCCAGCTGGTTTCTTTAGAAAGTTCTTCACAAAGGCATCCCTCCTTTTAGACAGATAGCCCAGCTTTGCCGTAACTGAATAATCTAAATCAATTTATTTCATCAGTATTTGGTCAGAGCCTTTACCAGTCTTTAGAGACTAAGCATTTTGAAGGCATGAGATCAAAGGAAAGACTGGTTTCATCAAGAGATAAAACGATATTAGGTGACATCCACATACATAACTAAATAAATTCCGGTACTATTCGGTTTCGAGGGCCGTTAAAAAATTGCAGCGAAAATGTACGTGCAAAAGCGCCAAATCTAGCAACCGCGCCCATTTAACAGCGCGCCAAATCTAGCGTGCGATCTGATTTCAGATTGCTTAAGTTTGTATAGTTCTATATTTCTTAAGACGCTATTGAAATACTAGTTTAATTTTTAAATCCTTTTTTGATATCCTATGGACTTAACAATTTGGGAATTGCCCATGACGAAAACTCGGCAATAGAATTTTTGGTAAAGTGCAGAGTCACCCACTGCTTGATGAGTTTTTAAGAATTGTACATACTCGGTATCCATGTGCACATCGACCTATTTTTACTTTAAAAAAATCCTAGAATTGCACAAAAATGGCACTGCGCACACCCTTGACTTTATCTATGAGCACATTGACCTATTTTCACTTAAAAAGTAAAAGAAAATTGACAAAAACCCAATTGTTTTTACCCTTGGAAAAAGCGGCAAACAAATATGTGAGCGAATCTGCACTTTACCGAGAATATTTTCAAAGAAAAGGCATCATTCATTATAGAAAATTACGTTTTAACAACCAACGAGATGAAATTATACTTTAGCGATAAGTCGGTAGCGAAATAGCGATGCAGGCATCCATTCAGTTATGTTTAGCAATTTTTATATAAATTATAATAATGATCTGAAATAGTTATTTACTCTTATGCTTCCATTCAGTCATGTTTAGCCTTTTTCATATAAATTATAATAATAAAAAAGTATTATATGAAATTAACCTTTCATCTAAATTAAAACATCAATCTCAAATAGTTATTTACTATTATACTTCCTTTCTTGCCGCAATTATTAGGGTTGTCGGAATTATTTTTGGCAGCACTGGCATCAACAATAGTTTGGCGATTTTTTACGGCCCTCAAAACCGAATAGTACCTAAATTCCTAAATCTTCAAATAAGTCGACTAAGAAATCATGGGGTTCTCCGTTTATGATGATATGATGTTCTATAACATAATTTAAATTTATACAACCATACAGTCGGAAACCAGTCGCTCTTCAGTTTAATTTGCAATGATATCGTTTTTGTCTTTTCCGTTAGCCATAAGCTCAATTGATGGTATTTGCTGGTGTACACGTCCAAGTGTTTTCTCTTTGAACACCAAAATTCCTTGAAATATTCTGAAAGTATGTTCAAAAGCATCCAACTTTTCGAAACACCTTGGTATTTCTGACCCGAAATTCCTCTTCAAATTTTTTCTTACTTTTCTCCCTAATTTCTTTCTACATTTATTTTCAGTGCTCACACAATAAAATTAAGATTTTTCGATTGTTACACTTTCATAAATTTTGCATTATTGTCAAATATTCTAATTAAAAGATTTTTTGCTAAATGACAAAAAAAAAAAAAAAAAAAAAAAAAAAAAAAAAAAAAAAAAACCACTCCAGAGTGTTTATTTTGTACCACCGAGAAACACGATTATTATATCAGCTGCAAACAATCAAAATCATATTAAAGATCATGTTTTTTATACAATTATTAGAATTATCTACTTAAAATATTCTTTCTAAGAGGATTAATGTAAAAATTTATGTATATATAGTAGTATATATATATTTTTTAAAGCTGGGACATAACCCAAACTATCAACGTCCTATTTGCTTAAAAACATTGTGGTGGTGTGTGTGGTGTATTTAATTATGGCAAAGCACACTAGGGCTATCTGCCTAAGGGGAGGGATGCCTTCGTGGAGGACTTTCTAAGGGAAACTGGCTCGTATACACGTTACACATTAAAAACATTGTGAAAATAAACATTAAACGAACTTTCTCAGTCTTAGACAATTCAGTTTAAATGAAGTTAAAGTAAAGTAGCAGACGATAACACGCCGAATTTAAAAATTTACTCTTACAAATATTAAAAAAGAAAAGAGGAAAAAGAAAGAAATTAAAGAAAGTTAAAAATTTGAATAATATCATCTATAATTTAAAAAAAGTAGCTTTACATATAGTATTAATAAATATTTATTACGTATCTTTGAGGGAAAACATTTCATATAATTAATTCTCCGTAAAAATTTATTTGAAATTTAAGGTTAAAAACAGCTGTGGCAATTCACTGAAACAAAAATCCATAAACCATTTTTGGCATTATTATCGATAAAAAAAAAAAAAAAGGTGCCAAATTTCAAAACGCGAAAATATGTAAATTCATGTATATCTTAGAAAATTTTGAATAACAAACTCTTAATTTTTTGCAGGTATACTTAGAATTACACTACTTTAAGATGGTGGTAAAAATTTAATGGGTTATACGTAATTCAAATTTCTTTTCGAAAAATTTATAAAAATTATTTAAAAATACGAACTTTAAAAATAAATCATAAAAAATGGGTGGATTTTATTTGGAATGAACCTAAATTTCGAAATGGGAAATGAAAAATAAAAAAAAGTTTAATAAAAAAATGGATATTAATAAATATATATCAAATTCAATTAACATTAAGGAGCTAAAATTTTGAGAACTCATTTTTTAAAAACTACTCGTACGATTTTTACAAAACTTGACGGTCTGGCATAATTTGAGTTGTAGAATCAAAATATGGAAAAAAATTGGTATGTTATTTTAGAAAAAGTCCGATTTTGTGTCAAAATACCTATGTTAGAATAATGCTATATATAAATCTAATATATATCCTAAGTCGCGCTTTCGAGACATGGAAAACGCAATTTGAATTTTCTCAATCGGCCCAGTAGAACGGGCAGTTCTATAACTGCCCCCTTTTTTTTTCGCAGTGTACATGCATTCAAATTACGATAAATAAATACTGACTTTTCGCGATTATGAAGACATGACGCATTGGTAGTTAAATTGCCATAAAGATATTATAAACTTGAAAATCAAGTTACAAGAAAGCACACCCAAGTTGATTCGGTGTGATTAACGAGAGATAGGATTCAGCGACACACAAAAGGAAAAGACGAAAAACTTTGGAAAGAAAAGTACTATACTGGAAGACATTAGCACAATATATAAGGTATAATATGAGGAATACAGTAGAAACCTTGAAACTGAGAAAAATCATGAAAGAACTACAGCAAAATGAAAGGAATTTTGCAAGAGGACTTAGCCAACATTCTAGTTGAAATGGTGCGGATAACAAAAGAGAAACTTTACGATAAAGAATAATATATAGATTGCTTAAAAATAAAGAAAAATTACTAAAGAAATAAATTGATTAGAGAAAATTCTCCAACCAAAATTTATGTAATAAGTTATGATAATAATGTGAATACAATTATTGCATAGACTTTTATTTGTAAATCAGTCACAATGTATGGCAATGTAAAAATTTTAGAACTATTAGTAAATACTAGACAAGGGCGGACGTGGGCAGAATCGATTAACCGTAATGGTAGAGGGATGGTGCCCACGTCCTTCGTTACTTCTACTACTACTACTATCATGAGATTTGGCTATATTGTAAGAGTTCAGTCTCAGAAAATAGAATTTTTGTAATTATTATTAGAAATGTTTATAATGCGTACTGGCACTATGTATGCATAAATTATACGACTGTCCCAATGATTTTACACACACATACACATAAAAATATGCAATAAAAACTGTTAAATTGATTTTCACATTTCGTAATTATTGCATTTTCAGGAATCATATAGATCTTTCAAATGCAAAACTCAAATGCTATCTAATTTATAACTAGCCATTATGAAAATCTTAAAATATAAGCACACTAAAATTGATAATCAATAGTGAAAGGTGTCTGCAGTGAATGAAAATGATGTGAGAAATTCTTCAGTATTTGCAGCAAATTTCAAATTTTCATTCCAACACGTATTACGTACCTCTGGAGACTTCCACGCAAGTGTGTCTGAAATATTTGTATATATATATATATGAATAATAATAAATTTTCCGACTATATTTTGAAAGCTAACACTGACTTCAGTACTTTTAATGATCACCTTTTCCGAAATAATTTTTATTTAAAAAAGTACTACAGATGCATAGTCATAAAATTCTTAAACCAAAATCGATACTAACATAACTATACACTATGCCATAGAAATTATTTTATTATTAAAATATGAGCACGTTAGAATGTTTACATATAAAAAATTTTATAAATTCCAGTCTTGCTCAAATGTGTGGGTACATCAATTGAAAGAAAGTCATAACAAATGAAATATAGTTAAATATGATATGTCAGTCCCTTTGTTTTCTTTCTAATACGTTGTCTTTTGAAAAACGAATCCACACAAAAGTTTCGTTATAACTTTTTGATAAGATTCGTTGAAAGTGAATTTTTCATTGGAATCATCCAGAATCAATTTTCTGTTTTCTTCTTTCCTTTTTTTTTTTACCCGGTTTCCATTTGCATGGTTTTTCAGGAACGTAGCTATTAAGTTAAAAAAATGCTTTATACAATTTGATATTGGATATATGCTTTATACAATTTATAAAAAAAATATCGTTTCAATTTAGTCCTCGGATATAAAATTCCTTTCAAGGATGGGCAGAACGAAAATAATACATATATTTTTTCTCACTTCGTTTCAGGAAAACTAAATGCTTCATAATCAAACACGATTCCGTAATAAATAGACCCAAATATTTTTCTCTTCTTAAAATTTTCTGAAAAAAAAAAAAGAGCATAAACTCAATTTTTTTTTTTTTTTTTTTTTTTTTTTTTGCCGGAGTATATGAAAATGCATTGCGCAGAATTCCCTGCTACGTAAAATACTTTATTGACCACAAAATTTATTTCCTTGGCGTTCTTGCTTTGGAATTCTACTCAAGTAAACGAATCCGTTTTCCAGACTTAAGCCAACAAAATGTTACTTATAAATGTGGGTAATATTACCAGAAAACAGTTGACGGGTGATCGAGTAATAGAAGCCAAATTGGATTTTCCTTGTGACACAGATCATATTTTCTTTGTTGAGAAGTTTTCGAAAGGTGATATTAGTGGCATTTTTTGCTTGCTTTTTTCCCCCTTTACTCAGCTTAATTTTTCAATGTACACTGCGGAAAATAAATAAATTAAAAAAAAAAAAGGGGGGGGCAGTTTTATATTTCACGTTCTACTAGGCCGATTGACGAAATTCAAATTGCGTCTTTCATGTCTCGAAAGCGCGACTTAGGGCATATATTAGATATATATATATATATATATATAGCATTGTTCTAACACAGGTATTCTGACACAAAATCGGACGTTTTCTGAAATAACATGAAAATGTTTTTACATATTTCAATTCTACTACTCAAATTAGAACTAGATATTAAATTTCGTAAAATTTGGTGCCAAATTTACGGAGAAATTCAAAAGTTTATCTTGGCGAATTTTTTTCAGTTTTCGCCAAGAATAATTCACTTGGCGAACTTCTTAATTTATAGCAGCCTATTTTCCTTTCCTCTTTTTCCTTGTACACGAGCGGAAAAAAAGATACGATTCAAATAATTTTAACAAAGTACGTAAACCATATTTTCGTTATTATCGCTCATAAGTACGCCAAATTGTAAATTCACGTATATCTTAGGAAATTTTGAATAAAAAACTGTTAATTTTTTGCAGGTATGCTTAGAAATACATTTACTTTAAAATGACGGTAAAAATGTTATAGGTTTTTAATACAAAAGTTTTTTTCGAAAAATTTATAAAAATTATTCAAAAATAAAATTTTAAACATAAATCATAAAAAATAGGCGAATTTTATTTGGAATGAACCTAAATTTTGAATTCTCGAAGAGGAAATCAAGTAAAACATTGCGGAGCTAAAATTTTGAGAGCTAATTTTTTAAAAACTACCCGTGCGATTTTTACAAATCTTGGCAGTTTGGCATAATTTGAGTCGTAGAATTGAAACATGTACAAAATTGGTATATCATTTCAGAAAAAGTTTGATTTTTGCGTCAAAATATCTGTATTAGTACAATGTTGTATCTAATACATATCCTAAGTCGCGCCTTTGAGACATGAAAAACGCAAGTTGAATTTCGTCAATCGGCCCAGCAGGAATAGAAGGTCTCTCCTTTTTTTTGCGCAGTGTTCATATAGAATCCTTCCTTTTTTCCTGCAAATAAAAGGGAGGAGGTTTCCTCCCTTTTTTTTTGCGCAGTGTACATATAGAGTGTATGTTTGATTTGCCTTTTATTAGCTTTTGTATTTTCGTCTTAAATCTTATAAGGATTTACATTTAATTTTTTAGAGAGACAAATGCATTCTACGTCGGAAAAAATATTTATTATTCATTATTTATATTCTATACTTGAATCCATTATTGGCATGTCTGCCTGATATTTAATATCAGTAACTGCTTAAAATGCAATCATCGAGGACGAGCATTTCTAGTGGATTTCATTAAAAAAAAGATTTATCTAAGTTCGTGGAATTTCTTTTAATATTAGATAGCTTTTCAAATTATAAAGCTATATTTACAAATCCTCTCTTTAGCGTTGAACATTTACTGAAAAAGCTGTGTAAGTACAATAATATTCAAGAATTCGACTGCAGGCATTTTAGTCAATTGGTAGGTATTCATGAAGTCGACGAAGTTTTCTCTATGAAATCTAGAATAAAGTGAAAAAAATCATTAAGACGATTATCCATCCTTCCACTCCGAGTTTCTATTTTGAGCTTCTGTGAGTGAACATATTTGTGTGTCTTAGAGATCATATTTCTTGCTAGCTTTCAGTACTAATAATGTTCTGAGAATACTACACTAATGTATGTAAAAACCGCAAAACCATGAAGGAATTATGCAAATTGAACAAAACTTACAGGAAATGTAAAGTGAGGTAAGAGATATAAATGATTAGAATGACAAAGCTATTGCGCATGCTTTTGAATGAGAACCGGCTATTTGCTCCATGTATATAAAGGATTGTAAAGTTGCTTTAAAATCTGCTTATCGTCCTTTGTTTGCGGTGAGCGTTTAATTAGTGGTCAATATGCTTTGTCAACAGCGAAGGGTGCCATACCAATAAATAATGGAGTTCTAAAGAGGCCGCATCGTCGGTATGCGAGAGGGTGGATTTTCGTATGGAGCAATCGCAGTCCGCACGCAACAGTGGTGTTTGGAAGAAATGAACAGAGGAGAATCAAACAAGGCGAAATCCTGGCAGTCGGGTACGCAATAGCGCAACGGTACGGGACGACAGGCACCACATCCGCATGGCTGTTGCCGGATAGTACAGCTTCTTTTCGCGTGTTAACACAATGTTGGAGCACGGTTACAGGTGTTGTGTTGTCTACTTCCACGGTTTGTCGCCGTCTGCTACAGCATGAACTGTGTGCATAGTTCCTCTTAGTAGGATTTCCCTGTCGCTGAATAACAGACGCTTCCGAATTTCATGGGCACTGCCACTCAGTGCGTGGTGTGCCTTGTGGCAACAAGTTGTTTTCTTTGAATCTCACTACAATCTGGAGTGCAATGATGGAAAAGTACACGTCAGACTTTACAGAGGGGAACGTCTACTCCCACAATGTGTCCAGCGTCATACCGTACAAACGCTTGACATCATGGTGAGGGAAGCTATGAGTAAAATTGTCGATCTCATCTAGTGCAGGTTGCGGGATCGCTACGTAAGGGAAGTTGGGGAGCCAGAGGTCCTTTCCATTCTTCGACGCATTCCCGGCTCTGTATTTCAGCTGGATAATGCCCGTGCACATATGTTTCTCAGACTGCACAAGCCTTCTTTAGGGCACAACAAGGCCTGCTTGTTCCCCGAATATGTCGCCCAATGAGCATGTCTAAGATTTCATCGCTCGACGACTCTCTCAGCTGGTAGGACACGAACTAATGCTGATTTAACGTCAAGTCGAAGCTATGTGGAATGCCATTCCCCAGGATTACATTCAGAGCTTGTATGATTCAGTGCCACAAAGTGTATAGGTTCTCATCGTTCAGTGTGGCGGACACACAAAGTACTGATTTCCAAGGTTTGTTTTGTTTATTGTCTTCAAAATTTGATCGTTTATTTATACCACTATAAGTAATATGTGGAATAAATTTAATTTATTTCTGAAAATTTTTTAATGGTGTTGCAGTTTTCACAAACATTAGTGTATATTCTTCAGATTTTTTTGCTTTGAGATCACTTTCAGGGATTGTGTTTTCAGGGAGGTGATCACTATGAGAGGTTTCTTTTAATTTAAATTCATTAAACAACTGACTTTGAGATAACAGGCTCAATCAAACATTTCTTCCTTGCATTTATTTAACATTTAATAATTACTTATTTGCTAAAAACTTTTAAATTTTAGTTTCTATTTTTTCTAATTAAGCTATATTTTTAATTCTGATGTTATTATAAACTATTGTTTTATCTTATTGCTGATAGTTAAATTACATTATGCTTGTAAGTTTAACATTTGATTTTGCTTTCTATTTCAGAAAATTATGTGGAATTCGTGGTTCATATAAATTCTTTATTGTCTATAAATAAAACGTTCTCACTAAATTATACCTAAATTACTATTTTTCTATTAATTAGGAAAATGGACTTGCACAACTTTCATCATAAACTCTTCATCAGTAAATTGTAAAGTTTCCTGCTAAAACATTAATTTTCATTACAATGAGTAAATCTATAGTATGAAATAATCTAAAGATAATTTAATAATTCTGTGAAGCTTCTTGTTTCAGTTTTTATAAGGAACTTTTATTGCTTTCAATTGCAATGCTTTCAATTTTTTTAGAGTTTGCTTGACTCGCCTTACATTTCCTTAAAGCTAACAAGTATTTTTCCTTTATTGCAATTAATTTTCTTAATATATATATATATATATATATATATATATATATATTATATATATAATATATATATAGTAATTTAAGTGCGTAGACGAAACTAGTACTTTTAGCAGTTTGCAGTCGTCATGGCGGCGGGTGGGTATTTTGATGCGCTGCAGCTTGAAGTCAGCGTAGTTAGATAGATGATTACATAAACCTAAAATTCCAGATGTAGCCATTTCTAAACATAGTTTTATTCCATGATATTCCACATCACATCATTTTTGTAGACAGGGTATTTTTTCAGTCTTAGTTAAATACAACAAATTTTATGTACGCTGGCTTTAAAAGTACGACGTAATCATCTTAGGAAAGCACAAGCGGCACAGAGTTCTTTGTATGGCAGAAGTTAGCAAAAGGAATGACGTAGTTGCTTGCGAAGAGTATTTATATTAAGTAGGTGAATAAGTATAGCTAAACTGCTATTGGCTAATTGTAGGTTGTTATGTAACGTGGAAAGATCTCAAATTTGGAAGAACAGATGAATTTAGGGAGGAGAACACCAAATTTAAAATAGTTAATTTTAAAGTCGCTAATCGTTTCTTAGCTCAGGCATCGTATTTTGCTGTATCTTACACGCGCACGCACACATAAATATATATATCTTACATATATATATATATATATATATATATAATATATCAAGCAAGGTAGTTATTACAACACTGAATGACCGAGGCGAGAATACGGAGTTTAGGCGAGCTTACTACAATTTCTAATATATATATATATATATATATATATATATATATATATATTAAAGTTTTTATCTAGGTTATTTTATCAGTTAAATATTCAAAAAGTTTCGTGTACAGTCTCGATTTTCTCTTTTGCGAAAAGCGATATGGAATTAGCTGGATTCGAAAACCATTATGTATTTCCCCTGAAGAGTCAATAATGAGATTCGAATTGGGCTAATTTACCATTTACCGCTTTTTTGCATTTTTTGTATTTTTGTTTATGCCTTATATAACTATTGAATTTTTATTCAAATGTTTAAAGCTTGTCTTAACTTAATCAACATATTACTTCCAATTTGATTTAAGTTTTAAATATGCTTATTATTTGTAAGTATTCTAGTGATAATTTCGTTTATTTTGTATTTCCACTTTTCATTGCACTTTATTTTAACTTACGTTAAAAAAGTTTTCACCGGAACCACAGTATCACAACGACTTTTAAGCGGAATCATGAAGAATTTTCTTTTTACCTTGTTTTCTAATTTTTGCAGCTCAATGCGCAAAATTCTTAACCACAAAGTCTTTTTTAATTTGTTCTCCTTTCTTGAGTTTTATATATATATATATATATATATATATATATAAATTACATATATGCAAGATAAAAAATATGTAAATCAAAATTATAATTTAAACTAACGGGGTAAAACTTTAATTCACTTCCTCTGTTCTAAAATCGTAATAACTTCTCTGAACTGCGTCATTTCTTGATCCTTCCATTTTAAAGGGCCTGCGCATCGCTGATGACGTAATAATTCGAAACTGAAACTTTAAACCAAAATCTTTCTCTTCGTGTGCTTCCATCTTGCATAGCTACGCACTTCAGCTTCTGTCTCTGCTCTGCATGGATGTAATTTCGCTGTGCTGTTTCCTATTGCAATAATATCAAAAAATGTAAATTTTCTTGAATAGGCACAACTTGAGTGCCAAGTGAACTGTGGCCACAAATATCAATTGCAAATAAGAATGGAATTAAAACTGCCTCGACTGCCAAGTTTTTTAAATATTATCAAGTCAACATATTAGCACGAGACGCAATTAGATTTCTTCCTCTTCAATATGGATCTACGTACGCATCGACAGTGTTCTGGCTTTTCCTTGCTTTTATTATGTCATATGTATACATAAAATATATATATAAATTTTGACTTTTCTGCAAACATTGTTACAATACGAAAAAGCTTTGCTTACTTTACTAATGCCAGATTATTTTCATGTTTTCTTGTTCAAGAGGAATTTTGTTCTTGCTGGTTGCCCATTGTATACCATTTATCCTAAAATATTCTTCTGAAATCTCCAGTGTTTACGTTTTTTGCAAACTCCTTTTCTAAACTTGCTGAACATTTTATGGTATTAATTTTTGCATCTTGCGTGATTTTTTGCAGGTTAAATCTGCAAGTTCTTAACCTTTAGCCTGGAATATGGTCCAGACTTCGGAGCATTTGCAATATTTCCAAGCAAATTTCCATCGTTTTATTACAGCAAAAATAATTAAATACTTATATCAAATCCTATTTTGAGTATTTTGAACTCTTTCATCATTTTAAAAATCTTAAATAATTAAATTTCGAACAGAACATGTCATTAATTTGTAGTAGCTTACGATGTTCACTTCACATATAAATGCTAATATATTTTGCTAAACATTTAATAATATCCAAATGCCGAGTGTGATTCGTGAAAAAAAATTATAACAAAAAAACATTGTCTACCACAACATTTGAACAAAAATTTGGAGTGTCGAATTATTATATGAGCTACTGATTTAGCACATTTTGAACAAATAATTTTATTATAAGGAATATTTTGATGATATTTATTTTACATCAAGCAGGCATAAAATAGAGAAAAATGATATATTAAAACAAAATTCGAAGTCTGTGTTTCAGTATTTAGTGCGAGATCTGCACAAATCAATTTCAAAAATACAAGTGCCGGAAAACAAGCGTGAGTTACTGCATATGGAGTGAGTTGCAGAATTAGCTAAAGGATATTCAACAAAATATTGAATGATCCATTATTTTCTGCTTTTTTTAAACACGTACTTTTTATTCAGTGTCCGAATACATACGTGAGTTCATTTTCAGAACATTTTAAATCAATTATGTTTTGAACAAAAATGTTTTCAATATTTTTTTTTTCAAAGCAAATAAGTATTAAATAGATGATCAATAATAAAAGAAAAATAAAGTCATTTTGCTAATATTTAGTAACTGATATTTGCAAACAAAACTGAAAAACGCAAATGCTCAAAAACAAATGTGAGCCATTGCATTCCTATAAATGTAGTAGAATCATTGCTCAAGGAGATGTAAATTGTCATTTTTTATTTCCTTGTACGAAGTAAAAAGGAAGTATTGTAATCGCGAAAAGTTTCAGGCAGCATATTTCAACGAAAATATCCATTTTGACCGCTATCGAATGCAATTTAACGATTTTTTTGCGCGATATCTGTACGCAAGGACAGAATAAAATACTCTTTTCCTTCAAAAAAATTATAAAATTTCTTTAAAATTCATTCTGAAGAGAATTTTTCATGCCGTCTGAACGAACGTATGTACGTACGTATCTCGCATAACTCAAAAACGAGTAGCCTCAGAACGTTGAAATTTTGTATATAGGACTTCTATAACATGTAGATGTGCACCTCGTGTTTTGGTTGCAATCGGCCGCACGAAACGTATATAAATATATTTATATATATATCCACTCTGTTACCCGGCTCAGCGATCTCGGTTTCTTTACTCTTATATGTTGGTAAATTGTACATTTTTTGCTTTAAAAATGATTGAATTATGTTGTTTTTATCTTCCGGTTAAGGATTTTATGCCTTTAGTAAATCTGTGTGCAATATTTTTAGAATTATCAGCAATTCAGAAGTTGTTTAATTGCCACTAAGCCTTTTTTAATGGCGGCCATTGATGTTTACACTTGAAACAGGAGACTAGTGGATTTGTTGCCAATCTAGAGAAACTTAGCTTGGCAACAACAAGGATAACGCCTTCATTTATTATTTAAATCATGCTTAATCCTTTCTGGAATTTTTTTGAGGAAATAAGCGTTTAAGATTTACTTCGTAATTTTTAATATAGATATTTTGAGTTTTTATGTATTTTTGCCTTCTCACGAAGTGAGAACTGAATTAATTAAATGAGAAATACTCAATCGTCTGTGAAAAACTGTTTCTTTTTTGTTTTGTTTGCTTAATTTCTTTTATACATCATTCTAGCTTTATTGAATAGAACATGTGGCAAGGATTAGATAATTCTATTCTTTAAATGATATAAATTTTGTGCATTATGAGTTATAATATGAACGAAATATTATACTGTTAAGTGAATGTAGCGCCAGAGTGTCGCTATGGTAAACAAATACTAGAGTGAATTTTAAAGAATGCATTTATTCTATTGTGGTTTATGCGCTGTCGGCGAAGTAGATTTAATTGAATCCAATAAGTTTAAATGAAATGCAAGAAAAATGCGTATAATTTAATATTCCGCACAAGGAAGTCACGTGGTGTACACATCAGATTTTTTTTTTAAAATTACGCTCATAGGGAAAATAATTATAAAAATTATCAATTAAATTATGCAGAGCGTGTTTACGCATTTTTAGAACGATTTGGATAAAGAATTAAGAAAAGAATAGGGGGGGCAGATGTTTTGGAATAAAAATTTCTCGAAAGAGCTTATTATTTAAAACAAATGATGATGCTTTTAAATTTATTATTATTTTTTAAATGGCGCATGTAATGAACTGCGGTTTGAAAAATGTGCTTTTGCACTTTTTGGAGAAAAATATTCCTATTCCATAATTTAAAAGCATTGTGAAACATATTATATTAAAAATTCTAAATGTAAAATAAGCTGGATTTCAAACCGGGAAGCTAAAAACAGTCAATTATTACATGGAAAAAAGACTCCGAATGACTACCAGAAAAAGGTACACGCTGTTTCTAATGTTTCTAAAGCTACATCCTTGGGAAAAAAATTCGTCGAAGCAGAGCAGAAATCAGTTGCAAAGTCTTTAAATACATCTGTAGGAATAATAAATAAAGTAAAATAATAGACGAAGATTAATAAATTAAAAAATATGTTATTGAAAATAGTTATTAAAACATACTTATTAAGAAAAATGTAGATTATTTATTTAAATCCCGTTAGATTCCTAGTTTGTAAGCAGTTACAATAGTATATAAAATTCATTTATGATTCGATGAATAAATTCAAGATCTCCTGTTGTGAGACTGTCATCAGCTCATCGAACTGGTAGCTTGCCAAGCTATGAGAATGATTAACGTTGAGGTAACATAATGCAACTTGACATGAAATATACAAAAATAAGGTATTGATAATGAATTTTATAGATGTTCAGGGTGTCTGAATCAATTATTAAATTGCTGAAAACTGAAAACCGATTCATTTAAATTAATTATTTTTTTTTAACTAGAAATGCGACGTCACCTTATCTCTTTGATTTCTTAGGCTTCTTGATTGTATATTAAACTTCAGTAAGTAGGAAAAAATAAGATATCGCTGCTGTATAAACAACGACATCTCGTTTCTTGAAAGATTTGAAGAATAAAGGTCGATCTGCTAAAATTCAGAAGATCCTTTAGAAATGGAGCGAGCAATATGAAACACTAAAATGATCTTCTTGACTTTCCGAGCCGTTTATTTCATTTTTAAAAATTTCTTAATAAAAGTATTAAGTCGAGCTTGTAAGTTTTAAGTCAAGTCTCTTATACAACGAGAAAGAAACGTAAAATCGGTTTTAGAACGATAGTTCGCATCCTTTTCTTTTAAAGAATATAATAAAATATATCGAAGGTTTCTAAATATCCGAAAAAGTCTTCTTACACAGTAAGTTTTCTAAAGAATCTTTCTTCCGTTCTTTAAATCTTTTGCAGCTTTACTTTATTCTTCAACGAGCTTTCCAGAGCATATCAGAGAAGCTTTTCTGCAAATGTTTCGCAATGGCTGATTTTTTTCAGTATATTAGCTTTCTTCCTTCTAAATGGCATATTTTGTTTTTGCTTCGTATGCGGTTTCAGACATCTTATTTCCCTGAAAGGAATATTATGGAATACACAGGAGATACATTTACTGATGCCAAGAAAACTCCTATATTTCTAAAACAAGTTGTGGCATTATTATTTAACACTTTTTTTTTTTTTTTTTTTTTTTACATTTTGAGTAAGATGTGTTTTTTGTTCGTCTAGTTAAACACTTAGAATAATATTTAAAAATTTTTGACTAGGCTTTATATTTTTATTCTTTCTTTAAAAGTCCCAAAGGATATATTTTTTATATGCACTGGAATCTCTATCTTACGAACTTGTTCTCACTGTAAAATGCTTGTTAAACTGAAAGTAATGACATTAAAAAAATTATAAATTTTTCGCGGCCAAAGCGGGAGTTTGTTAACATTTGAAGTTCCTAAACTGGAGGTTTGTAAAAATGCATATCCACAGTATTCAAACTGAAAAACTTCAAATGTAAATAAAAGAAACAATGCCATGGGTATAAGAAAGTAAGAAATTATAATTTAACAAAAATGAAGGTATAATACAGAATGTAGTTTAATAGAATAAAAAGAAATTATTTTTTCCGCAGTCCATTTTAATGTTCCTAATTATAACAGGATACTGCGGATACTGAAGATATACTCGGAAGTCTTCTCTTTTTTTAGTGTATTTTTAAATTTATTATTTTAAGCTTTAATAAGAATCTTAGTAATTAAATTAAAAGCTTAGCAAGATTCTTATGCTGTAACATCTATTCAAACATTCCTATTAAATGCTTTATTTTCTCTTTAACATTCTTTTTAGAAATATTCCTTTCTGCTTCCAAGTAATCAATGTGCAAATAATGATGATAATAAAAAAAAAAAAAAAATAAGAAAAAAATTAACACCAATGCTAGAACTTCTATTCATATATTCTCTTTAACCTGCTTTTTTTCTTCCCCCCCTCTTTTTAGAAATATTTCTATTTCCAAGTGGAAAAACTAGGGGGAGAGGAAATTACGCGTATTAAATAACTGTATATTATATATTTATTGAGAAGTAGAAGAAACGTGGCTTAAAGATTTTGAAGACTTTCTTTCACGATATTCTTATCTTACTTTAAGTTACTTTCCGGTACCTTAGTCTATATCTGTCCAAGCAAGTTTTAATGATTTTAGATAATATATAGGGTATTATTATTTTAAGAAACCATATCAGCTTTATTATGACTTTTCCTTTCCGTTTACTAACCAGAAGGCAAATCAGTTTGAGTTATTTAAGTCGAGGGTTTTGGACTATAAAAAAAAAGTGTGTTCTTCCTCTCGAGGCCACATTAGTAGGTACTCCAGCTCTGATAAGGTTGCAAATCTTCGGCTTTGCGTTATTGCTGCCAACATCTAAATTTTCACACCGATGAGAAGTTTCGAGCCACCTGCGGCCCACCAGCGGCCGAGCGGTAAAGTCGCTGAACACTGGTAGTTCGGTCCGAGGTTCGAATCCCGCGAACGGGCTGGCTGCATGCGCGTTTTCGTGGTTTTCCACATGTGTAACGTGTATACGAGCCAGTTTCCCTTAGAAAGTCCTCTACGAAGGCATCCCTCCCCTTAGGCAGATAGCCCTCGAGGCTTTGCCATAATCACACGCACACACACGAGCCAACTGCGCATTAAATAAAATGTATAGGATTTGACTACTAGATATCATTTAGTTTTTGAAATTGATTTTTACTTTAAGTTACATCGCCACAAGTGGTGGCTGATTTGTAAACACGAGACGTGAATTTTATGTTCATATTCTGATTTAATAAAAAGGCTGTTTTAACCTAAACATTTTTAAGACTGTGGTTATTACTTCAGACCAAACAATAATCCGCTCCAAGGATGTTCGATGCTTATAGGAGTTCGATGCTAGTTTCTGCTACCAAAGTAAGTCAAACTGTATAAGTTGACTGCTTGGATAAACGAGGCTATACTTCCTATACTATATAAACTGATTTTTTCACACTGTTATTTAAAATCGCCCATAACTTGACAAAATGTGCAAATTTGTTACCAGTATAATGAATAAATATTTTTGTAGAATCCTTATAATTCTGTTACTTAAATTTTTCAATACTCTTTCAAGTTTTAAATCTCTCTCTCTCTCTATATATATATAACTGCATGTTTCAGTTTCGAAACTTTGATAAATAAAGAGTACATTGTGGCTTTAATTTGCATTTGAACTGTCTTTTATATTTTGCATTTCAGTGACAATATGTTTTCATTGGTTTTCCAATTGTCTTTATATAATTATGTTACAGACTAAGTAATCCCATGAGTCTCATGACTTAAAACGAAGAATTTCCAAAGGTAAAAATCAAGCGAAGCAGAGTAGTCGAAGAAATAATGGTTAGAATTTCGAGTTTGTAATGCATTTTTACATCGTATAAAATTTTCATGGTGAGAGACGCTACGAAAATCATAACATCTGAACAAATTTATTGCTATGATGTTTTCCTTACAGCTAAAATTTAATTAATGTCTTTCATCATGAATTACATTTTTAAAAATTTGAAGTACGAATCGATGTCAGTATAATAACGTTAAAGAAAGTTTTTACAGATATTACTTTTAAAAATGGTGTAATGTGAAAAAGTATTGTCTTACTGTGTTATTTCGCTATTTTTGCTGTTGAAAGTTTATGGAAGCTAATTAATGCTTTTTCTTGGGGGGGGGAAGGTGCTGAAAAAACAAAACGTTATTTTATTTTTTTGTAATTTAAGCTTAGGTGCAGACTCAATGACTCTAATTTTAAAACATTTAAAATGAAAAAGAAGAAAAAACGTACGTGATTTGTTTCCAAATATATGTGGTGGCTAATGCACAGGAAAAGCTTGCATTTCGTTTTGTATCGTCAGATAACAGTTTTTTTTTTTTTTTTCTTTTTTTTGTTCTTAGGCAAAGTTTCGTAATGTAATATTTGAACTTGTTAGTTTCATTAGATGTAAAACTGTTTGATTTTCTTCTTTATTTCCTCCCTTTTTTAATAAATGCGTTCTTTTTTAACTATCATTTTACAGATTTTCATCATCATTATATCAAATGATAATAATGCTATAACAAGAGCTATTTTAAATCAGATTTATCAGTCGCACTCAGTATTCTTCTTGGATTAGAGGTAATCGATTAAGTAAAAATTGCTCAAGAGTTTAAGTGAGGGTCAAGATAAATATGACTGGAGTTCAGGCAGATAGTAGTAAAAAGTTGGCTACAGGTTTCGGTAGGGACGGTGGAACGCAGCCTTTCCTGGCTAACGAGGTCATGGATTCAAGTTCCAGTTAAAGCGTAGTACCTACACAACGTTTTGGACTTATGATATTTACATATGATAGTATAGCAAAGAGCACAAAAAAGAGCTACATCCCGCAGGAGAAGAAAAGGAAGAATGACCTTGTTTGTTTACATTAGCTACGCTTAAGTCAAGGGACCTCTGAGGTCATCACATTTATTACATAAGTCACGTGATCTCTGAAGTCATCGGAATGTACATTACAATAAAGAGAGGATACACTCTCATTTACATATTGAAGGCAATAATAATTTACTTATCTGCTGCGTAATCTCATGCAGTCTCATCAAATGGAAAACAATCGAATGAACTGACTAAATTTTGTGTGTTTTAGAAAATAAGGAAACCATTAGTTAGTTAATTTCAGAAAAGTCGAAGTTAATTTCAGAAACTTAATATTAACATTGCACTGTCCAACTCATAAACGTTTGCCTTCAAACAATTGGACTTTGAATTTCTTCGTTATAACGGAGCATTTTACCATGTGTTCTCAGGTGTTCTTATAATTCCACTGAAAATATACTCAAATTTTTTGTAACTTTAAAGTTTTTTGTGTCACAGTTCGAAAACAGAAATGCGCCGAGAGACATTTCTAGTTTGCTTCATTATAAATGACATGAAAAATAACATTTAATTTTGAAAAATGTAGATATACTTTATCTGAATTGTCACCGGTAGTAAGTTTATTAAGACGACATTTTCTTACAGAAATTTGTCCCCATGCTTACAGTAATCCTTTTTGCAATGTATAATGCAAATAGCAGCAGCTCTTTCCCTTTAATAACGGATAAATATTATTGCGATTAATCACTTCTAATCCTTTCTGTTTATCAAAATTTCTTCATGAATTTACTTGTTGCAGATTAACTAAATCATAGCTGAATATGCAAAAAAAAGTATATTAATGCGATGTAGAAATAAGATCGTGTAGTTTAGAACTGGGTATTTTAGAAACATGGCTATCTTGTTACATGATCTCGTGGCACCCCTCTCTCGAAGAGATGTTGCCAGACATGTGACCCATAATCTTATTTTTTAAATTTTTTTAGATTATTCTTCTCTTATACTTTGATATACCAAATTCTGATCTTGAGAAGATTATTAATTTTGTTTCGCTATTTTGTATTTTGTATATAATATAGACAACCATTTGTTTACCAAAAGGGCAGTAGGTGTACTGCCATTTTGGTTTTAGAAAGTTTCAGCTAAATTTTACATTTTTATGTTAGGGAAATGATTACAAAACTGCTTCTCTAACCATGCTATTTCCGAGGGAGCACCAAAGGATATTTTATTATTCTTGTTTCTCGAGGGATGGGTTTACTTAGGAACTTCTAAAAAAGCGGGAGCTCAAATATTTGAACGACAATGCGTTGTTCTGTGTACTCAGTTTTCTGTTACAAAGAAGAAAGTAAAGGCACTAATGCGCCAGACGAATCGATTGTATTGGGAATTCAAAAGAAACTTTGTTTTAGGAAGCTTTCTCAAATTAGAGCTCTTGAGGTTTAAAGTCAATATAAAAACAAAAGAAAAAAGAGGGGGAAATTTTTCTTATTTGGCGCAACAATTTTTAATTACTTATAAAGACTGACCATCGAATGATTTACAAGGAACGAAAAATAATTTTAAAACATGGCTTCAAATTAACCTAAAATTATTATTAAATTATCACAGTAATACTCTTAGAAGTATTATTTTTCACAGAAGAAAGCGTTTATAAATGTAAGAAGATTACTTAATGGCTAGTACTACTGTTGATGATAATTAACTAATAACAGAAAAAATATAGGATCTCAGATATATGAGCTAAAGCTTTGATTTGTCTTCCATCAAGATATTACACTTCTACTTTGAGGTAAAAAATTCGTGAGTTCTTGAATGCCAAGTTTCTAAATAATTAGATTGTGCTTGACTGTTACATTCTGCAGCCGAGGAGATGACCTGTTTGTTTGTTCAACTGAGTACGGTTAAGAATACCAAGGCTTGAAGACTTAGTATGCTTTACTTACTAAAAGGCAAAGATACTTTCGTGGAGGACTTTCTGAAAGAAACTAATTGATATTCAATGAATTTTCAGTCGTAATCCTTTTAGATGTTTTCCTGCAGGATTTCGCGAAGGATAAAATGCGTTTCAAGCATTCTGGATGCTAATATGCTGTTCAGATATGTACATAACAATGTATGTTATTGGTTTGGTCTGTTTAAAGATTTGAATAAAAGATGGTGGGAAATAGATGTCATCCGAATCATAAAAAGTTTACTTATTCTGTAAAAATTAGCATTTTTGGAACAATATAGAGCAATGTATAATGGCTAGTGATACATAATAGATACCGAAGCCCTTCTGACACTATCCTCCCCGAAACAAATGCCTAAACTTCGCCCCATAAGGAATTTCTATTTAATAACCACTTTTATACTAATATTTGAAATTAATAAATTTTAAATGTGCACTTTTATCATCTCACTACCTAAAGAAAGTGCTTAATTCCTTTTATTCTACAGGAAGACCGTGATTAATAGCATTTCTGGGATGATTATTTGTTTTTCCAAATTAACTAGTTTTCTTTCCATTTTTATTAAAGGTTATTTCAGTTAATGTATGATATGATTATTATCATGACATTCATGCATATAAGTATTTAATATAAATTTAAATTTGCCTATTAAAGATTATTTTTTTTTCAGAGAAGAACCTATGAAATAATATTGCTGTTAACAGCAAAATGTTTTTGCCTTTTTTGCGAATAAAGCCTCCATTGATTTAGCTTAATGTTCTTTTAGCGTGACATATGATAGAAACCTTTTCGCCAACTTTTATGCTTTGCTTCCTAAGGAAAAGTTTCTGAGAAATAGTTATATTGAAAGATATTCTTTATGCTAGGAAGATGTAGGAGGAATAACGAAAACAGAAAAATTAATACAATCTTTGGAACTATTAGTTTGTATCCATTAATCTGTCTTTTATGTAATGATTACACCTCTATTTAAGGAAAGTTCTGATGACAAAAATATAACGTTATTCTGATTTCTCCAAGGAAAATTCATTCAAGGTCAATTAAATGTTTCATATTAAGAATAAACTAATTAATTGTACATTATGTACCTCAAAAGTGATGGTTTTAAAAGTGTGTTTCCTAAGTGACGTCTTATTTTGCCCTTTTTTACATTGATTCTTAGATGTTTAATAAGGGATAAATTAATAACTATACAATTTTCAATTAGTATACAATTTCTTACAATGTAAAATTTTGCTATGCCCATAAATAAGAAAATTAAGCCATAACCGTACAGTTATAAGTTTCTAAATTTTATTTGAAATTACAATTTTACCCTTTCTTGATTGGATTCTCACAGTTCTTGATATGATTTCACTCACATCAAGGTTTTCATTAATTTAATTAATTTTACAATAATTTTTTTCTGTTACTCGTAGAATTACTAATGCTATGGAGAAATTTACAATTCAGAGTCTATGTAGATTTTTAAGGCTATGTTTTCCCCAGATTGTAGTAAAATTTAAATTAATTCAAACAAGTAGAATTACTATTCTTAATTAGTTTAAATCCAAAGAATGATTCATTACTATTTCTCTTCCAGCTTAGGCGTTTCCAGTAGGCGTTATTTAAAAGATTTCTGTTTAAGTGTTACGTATTGACTCTGTCTGCATAATCAAATACTTTCGTTTTATTCTTACAGACATGAGTCAATAAAATATCATCACCAGTGAACTAATTCGAAAATGCATTTCTCGTTTTAGCTAGTCTCGATCAGATTTTTTCTTTTTAATTCGGCAGCTGATACTTCTCAAATAATTGCAACTTGTGGATGAAATTGAATTCTGAAAATGAAAGAGAAAGAAAACTAGTGAATTGGGTATTTTAACTAAATCTGAGCAAAATTACTAAAATGATATGTTTGATGATTCAATAAGGAAACGTTGTTTTCGCTTATTCTTTTTTTCTGATTCAGATCAAGTACATGACCAAGTTCTCATGCCTAAGAAGAACAATAGAGCTTCTCTCATTGGTCAAGGGCCTGGGCACCTTAAAAGTGCCAATGCCACATTTACACATCTTCATCCCAAATTTGATACGTAATGTAACAGGGTAGGGAATCCATGGGATTCATTATTCCTTTTCTCATTTACAATCTCTGAAGGAAATTTTCGGCTTACAGATTTTAAGTGCCTCAAAGAAACCGTATATTTACCGACCTCCATGCTTTCCGCGGGATTCGAATACGGGCTCAAATATATGGCAGCCATCGTCTCTAATAACCCTATAGACAACGGTGTTACAAAATGGTACATCGAATTAATTAAAGAAAATAACTATTTGTATTTGTAACTTAAAAGCGGAAAGGTCTTCCAGTCCCTCATTCACATTGGCTGCTTAGCCGACAGCTTCTTCTCAAAAGGTGAGACTCGGTGACAAGTCAAACTTGATCAATTTAGCTCTTGCAATTTCGGGAGAGGATCGCTCAAGCCATGCAATGTCTTGAGCTGCTTTGGGGAAATAAAAGGAAATGGGCCTCAGAGCATCTCAACAGGGTGCTGTAGTTGCTATTACTTAAGATTGGTAATGATTGTAATGCCCATTGGAAGCAACTCTTAAACTACTTCTCCGCTTGAATGTCAGGAAACCCCAACATTAATTTACACATGGGGATTCTTGTATGAGCGTTGTTTAAGCCATAATTTCTTCTTCACTTAAATTTACATAAGCTTCATATTTACACAGTGCTCCATTCTTCATATTCGGAGAAGCTGAATTTAGCCAAGCATACGTAGAAGAAGCAGAGACTTCCGCAACTTGACTTTCTTGGATTTGGAAGCATAAAGCTCTTTCAGCAGCCAAAGGCATGCAGTGATCGATTATAGCGATGTTATTTATCTTAAAGATTTCTGCAAGAACGATGTCCATCCTAAGGCCGAATTTTAAGCTTAATAATGCCAATACAAATACTCTTGAACCAATAGCTTTCATAGCATTCTTTCGTTAGACTTACTGCGAATACGTAAATATTCTACTTCGGCAATACTAGTTTAGTTTAGTGACGGAGGACGTGGGCACCACCCCTTTACCATTATGGTTAACTGGTTTAGCGCCACGTCCACCCTTATCTAAAGCTGACTCATGTTAGAGCCACACGAGATCCACTCATAGGGCACATTGATTAGTGTTACAAAACATAGATATTAAAAATGGTTACATCTGTGTGAACACAGTACTTATGAACAAAACTTTAGCAAGTGACACATAAGATTAGAATTCAATACCCTAGCAAATAATTTTAGCAAGTTACATATAAAGTTTACAATTCAATACATAAAGAAGATATATCATACATAATGATTATATTATACTGTTGTGATTGATAAGTGATGACATTGTCAACATGAATTTACTAATGCAAACTTCAACATTTAAACTCAGTATACAAAAACCCAAGAACATACAAATGCTTATATTTCATACATTGGCCAACTTAAATTTATAGTGGAGAAGTATAAAAATACTTAGATCTCACATAAGTCTCTAATATTCTGAATGTCATTGTTAACTTTTATATTACAGCTTACTACTAAAGACACAGTTATTATATTAAAATTGGATATTAATACAGTTAAATGAATAATTGCACTTAGACTATAAATACACTATAAAAACATTAATTCTTTACAATTTCTAAAATGCAATGATTCAAAACAATGATTATATGCGAATATTAGAACAATGATTCACTAATAAATATACAATGATTAAATACTATTACTTAAATTAATGATAATACTATTCATATTATTAATCATATATGCCATGTTGACATCAAAATAATATTTTTTTCATACAGGTGCTTATTACTGAAATGATGTTACATATTACTAGCAAGCAAACCAAAAATAAGATATGTACAGTACAATTTTACTTGCATATTGGAAATACTATACAAATAAATAATTCAATACAATGATTCCGTACGATTACTCATGAATAATTCAATATTATGATTCTATACGATTATTCAAATGCAATGATTCAATACAATTCTATGCGCTTATTAGAACAAAAATCTATATAATTATTCAAAATTTCAATATTATTACTCAAATTAATAAAAAATACCATTTATACTATAAACCTCACTACCCAAGTGACACAAACATTTAAATTACACCATTAATTAATCATTACAGCAATGATACTACATGTTATTTGAAAGCAATTAATTATAAATTATGTACTGTACAGTTTTACCTTGCACACTGAATATTATAAATAATGTAATGATGCAATACAGTGATATTATACTGCTTCTTTAGACCATGTACCAAAGCAATAATTATATGCAGTGACTGAAGTATAAAGATTACGATACAAGTATTCAGTGATTTAATATATATATTTAGATTTGTAGTAATACTATATATGTTATTAATAACATTTAAATATATGGTATAGTCATTTAAGTACCTATTATAGTACTGATGTTACATTTACTTGTAAAGAAATCAATTGTTAAATATGTACAGTACAGTATAACTTGCACTTTATTTGTTGATTACAATTCAGTGATTCAATAGAATGATTCTTTGTGATTACTAAAATATAATAATTTAGTACAGTGATTCTATGCATTTACTAAGTACAATGATTAATCATACCATACCAGTTAACACAATGATGCTATAAAACAATACAATTACTCTTATTCAATATGATTACTCTATTTAGTAACAGAACTATTCCGCTATCAATTATACTAGTTAGGTAAACATTAAAAGTAATAACCTTATCATTTATACGATCATCAATACGATTACTCTATTACAATGTTTCAAAACTATGATACAATAAATTAATACTATACACAATTTCTCTGATACAAAACGATTACTGTACTAAAATAATTATTTAGTATAAATGTAACCGAGGGAGTCCACATAAAGGGATAATTCTTAGTTTTTATTTGCATTAGTTTTAGCACAGTTCAAAATAGAAGAGTGGCTTGATGGGATATTGGTGGGCCGATGTTCCTGATGTTGAATTAAGTTCTGAGATGAGCTCTTCTGGTTTTGTGCTGTCTGGGACATTATGTATAGCTATCCTAGGGTGTCGTCGTTGTCGTTTTTTGACCTCTACGTCTGCTTTTTGCAGATGTTCTTGTAGTTGATTAATCTCGTCTGAAGTTTTGCAAAATACTTCCAATCCTCCTTGTGGAGTTGACTGAATTTTTTGGACAGTAATTGGTATTTCTGCCAAGGGAACTTTATTTTGTAGTTCTATTCTGAGTTCTTCAGTAGGTTTTTTAGACTTTGATTTGATCACTACGCTTGGTTTGCTGATATTTCGTAGAACCTCCGCAAAAGTCGGTTGTGAGACAGTTGGCAAGGATGGTGGTACCTGCAAATTGTGTGACTGTTGGGCAGGGGTAGACAAAGACTGAGGATGAACCAATTCACAGCAAAGCACAGTTGAAGTATTTACTCCTATATCGATCTTAGCAGGCTTGACTGTATAATCCGGACCCTCTAAGGCCAGCGTCTGAAGTGCGGCCAGGGAGTCTAAGAGTCTAGCACGAAGATCTGTTGGCAGTAGGTATTTAGTGCGTTTATTTGTTGTTGCGACCTGCCTTATATCATCGCACAAAGTAGAAATCTTTTCTGCGTAGGGCAGATCAGAAGCCAGTAGCTTTAAAGCGTCTAATATATTTTGTGAGTTTGTAGGATCACATTCAGTTGGAAGCACTGATTGACGGGACATATTTTGAAAGATTTATTCTTAATATGCAATTTACACTATTGCAGTGAGACAGTTAGAATGTTTGACAAAGGTTTCTTACTAAAGGTAAAGTATGTGAGCAGGAGGTATCCCTTTACACCCAGGACCAAAGAATTACAGTAAATAAAACATACATATGAAATTAAAACAGAAACATTACAAGAAAAACCGTAAATAAAACTTAAAGTAAACTGTAAAACATTATGACTTAAAAAGTGCTATAACTAATAAACAAGTTAGTTAAAAAGCAGTAAAAACAGATAATTAAAACATTACAGTATGCAAAATGAAAGTATACAGTGTACAAAATACAATTTCTCACAAAAAACACACTGAACACGCATATAAAGAGCTTTTAACAGTAATTAGTAGGACTGTCGAAATGTAGTAAGAAGTCGTCGAAATGTCCATCGACGTCGAAACGTATCTCGATTGAAATACAATAGAGTCGTTCAAAAATAAGACTCTTAATTACTGCTTTTGTATAGGTACAATGAGGTCCTAACCTGAAGGACCGACACTTGGCGCTTCAAAATAATTTAGAGAAATCGTAAAGACATGTACTCAACTGGGATGTTGAAAGAGACGATATTATAAGTTGGCACAAAATGTTATTAGGCTGACCAATCTATTTTTGAAAATATTGCAATTAGAGGGTTGAGATTCAAATAAAAAGGTAAACATACCTTTGATATGAAGATCCTATAATGCTAGGTGCAGTAGATCCTTAGATATTGAATTTTTAAAAACAATTCACCAATTTTGGACTTATAAAAACCTATCCCAATTTGCTAGGCCTACTATGGGAACCACGTGGCAGGCAGGCGGAACCCTACCATCGGAGCTGCGGCGTACACACACCGTACTTTGTGGCAGCCTAGATTTTTTTGTTATTCACACAAAAACACTTTTTTCTTGGGAAATACCAATCACACACACTTATTCAATACAGCAATAGATGCAGTAAATATTCACTCACAAATTGATATAAAATTGTCCCCTGGGACTTAAAGACTTCCGCTGAAAAATGAGAATAATCCAAGAGCGCGACGAAACGACGTCCTACCTTGGTGATGGTTCTCGCCATCAGTATTTCGGCAATACTGAACTCTGATGTCGAACCGTAATAGCATAAGGTATTTTTCCCGTCTTCTTAGCATGCCTTCATAGTGTAGTGGTCAGCACGCTCGGCGCATATTCGAGAGGTCCGTGGTTCGAGTCCTGGCGAAGGCGTTGCTCATTTTTGATGTCTACTGCTTCGAAATAACCTGATGACTCTACAGTGGCGCTCGAACTAAAAGTTTGGTGGATGATGATTCTCCCCATCAGGATTTGGCCATTGGGATCCCTAATGCCCAGTTGCTTTTTAAAAAGGAGTAGTATATAAGGTATTTCTCCCACCTTCTTAACATGACTTCGTAGTGTGTAGTGGTCAGCATGTTCGGCGTGTATTCGAGAGACCCGTGGTTCGAGTCCCGGCGTAGGCGTTGCTCATTTTTCATCTCTCCTGCTTCGAAATAACCTAATGTCTTTACAATAGCAGAAATTCGTTTACAGAAAGCAGATTTAAAGGCATTTCAGAGCTCAGGATTAGTTTTATCTGACTTTTATCTTGCCTCGTTGTTTCTCTTTATATACATCTAGATAGAAATTTTCAGAATGTTGTAGAAGAAGAACATTTCGACATTTAAATGTAATATGCATTACATTTGATCAGGAATATGTGCTTGAACTGAAATATATTCTTGTTCTTGTACAGGATATGGTACAAGAAGTAATTTAAACCCACACGAGAATTCATAGGTAGGACTACGTATACAATACCCCCTCAAAGTTTGTATGATTCTGTTTTTCTGTAAACCTAAAACTTAGTTCAGAGCTAGCTGTCTATAGTCTTTTCAAGGAGGGGGGGGAAGAAGAGTCGAGGTTAGCTGATGTTGTAGTTTTCTCTACTGAAAATATAAACTGAATTAATTTCAGTTTATATTTTCAGTAAATTAATTAGATTATAATTTATTTTTCAGTAAATTAATTAGATTATATATAATTAATTTACTGAAATAATTATATTATTTCAGTAAATTAATTAGATTATTTATAATTAGCTAATAATTAGATTATAATTTGCTTCTATTAAATTACTCACAGAGTTTATTTCTTCAGACTTACAAGTCTTTTACAAGTAGACTTCTCTTGACAAGCATCGATAAGGCCTGACTTTTACAAATCAGTGTCCATTGTAATTTCATGGGAAAAATTAAAGACTAGTACCACTTAAATTAGTTCATAAGGGCTTCACGAAACCAGTAGTAAGGTTAATTAGATTTAACACTTGCAGGAGTATACTCTATTTCTTCATCTAAGAAACTTCTTCCTTTCAGTAATGGACAGACCGAAATGGCATAAAGTGCTGCCACTAACAAAATTACCACAGAAAAGTGTGTTCGATGATTCTTTCACTTAGAGGTATGATGCTTTTCGATATGCGGAGATTGTTACTTTCAGAACGGAGTTGAATGAGGTTGATAATTAACATAGAACAAGAACAGAATTCATAATTAAAATATGGAAAACCCTTAAATGAAAACTGGTTAGCTGAACTAGTGTAAAATTTCGTATTTGTTCATTTATACAAAATTTCAATTTCTTTCCATTTATTTAAAAAAGTTTCATTTACTTCATTAATGTAATTAACTACTGTAATCATTTTCTTTCTTACGTTACTGAATACATATTATGTAAATACATGCCAAGTATAAATTTAAAGAATAATGTTTAAAACTTATGGAAATTAAAATTTAATCTTGATAATTATAAAAATTACAGCATCACAAGTGTTTTCTGCACTACTTTAAAAAAATTCAAAGGTGTAAACCCTTTACATCTCTTCTTTAACGGTGAAATTAAGTGAATCCCAGAATTACACATGAGTTTGTTGGAACACTTATATTTGTTTATAATTTACTGCCGAATAATGAAAAGTAGGATGATGCTATCAGCTATATCAGCGGTTTCCAATCGGTGGTCCTTGATAACTTTTTGCTGGTCCACAAAAAATTGGGACATTATTATTATTTTTTTTATGAAGATTCAGTTTAAAAAATGACGAGTATCAGAACCTATTATAGAATATGGATTGTACTTTTTTTTTAAAATTTTAGCTACTACTTTTAGCGAAATTCCTTCTGAATTTAGCGACGTTTTAGCTACTTTTGCAGGTGTATCTAGTGACATTTGAAAGGGAGAGTTGGCATCCATGGATATGCTGTTGTTATCAATATTAGCGCGAGCTGAAATTTTCTTTCCTTTTGAATTACAAACATATATGTTATTGTAGTCGTTAATAATACAGTTTTTTTCCGTATCAATAGGCAACTTTATGGATTTTTATGGATGGAATTTTATGGAATTACAAACAAAAATGCCGATGGTTCATCCGCATTCTTGTTTATAATTGCATCACTGGAAGTTTCCGTTTTTGTTTTGTCTAACTGTTGATCGATGGCGCCATTGCTGAGTAAGTGATGATTATTATGTTTACAATAATTAAAAATTGGCGGCATAACACTATCAGTTTATTGATATTGCTTTGCATTTGCCGATTTGTTCTTGGTTTTCGTGAAGTTCCTTTTCAGTGATATGGAAATGTGAAGCTTTTTGTACAAGAAGGTAAAATTTTTGCACTTTTCATGTCATTTTTCAATGTGAACGAAAATATGCATAGTTTGCTGATTATTATTGTATAAATGTATTTAGCCTTTTTATGTAATTCATATTAGTGGTCCGCCAAATGTAAAATTATACATCTAGTGGTCCGTGAAGTTCCTTGGATTGATGGCCGCTGATCTATATTATTTTTCTGTCGAATCTTGTCTTTTCAAGCTTTGTAAAATAAATAACTCGCAAACTTCATTTTTGTTATTAGTGAACTTAGCAATAAAATATTGCTTTTAAAAATTATATCATATACTTAAAAAGTATTATTTATAACGACTGGATACAGTGGATGAAGTAAGAAGAATTTATAAGATCAGTGCAAATTCTAAAGACAATAATTTCGAATTAAAACACTAAAATAAGCTAATTTATTTTAGATAATTATAATGAATACAGCATCACAACTATTTATTCCACTACTTTATAAAAAATCCAAGGATCAATTATGATATTTAAGGAAATTAAGAAAATAAGTCACTTGCTTAAAAACGTCCTACACTGGATGAAGTAAAACAGAATTAATAAGATCACTGCAAATATTAAAGACACTAAATTTTGAACTAGAAAGCAAAAATAAGAAGCAAATTTAATTTCTCTTTGTAATATAATTAAAAGAAGTTCTGAAAGAGGAGAGATCCATTACCATAGTAATTATTTTGAGATAACACATTCAAAGAATTTTATGCGAACATAAAATGTATCAGTTCAAACCAACTGTTGGATACTTTAGCATTTCTCTCACGCATATTCAGGCGACTCATAAAAATAGTATGTCTAGCTGTTTAACTTTTTTTTTCATAATTCACTTCTTTCTTCTGTTATATATATTTTTTTCTGACAAGGAAGATTTTTCACTACAATTCTAAATTTTTCATATTTACTTTTAAAGCTTCTCTTCGGTATTACTTAAATTACCAAAATGTTCACGGCTTGTAAATAAAATTTGCACCTGTTTGAACGATACTCTAACAGTTACTTATTCATAAATTAATTATTAGAAAGAACACGAATAACGTGCAAGCATTCCGCATTAAAATAAACCAGTCGAAGTATCTGGTGTTCCCGGGCTTTACGAGAGTGAAGAGGCTTCATTTAGGGAATCAGTGTTGCCAGATCGTGTGATGTTTCGAAAATTTGCGACTTTTGACAAACTTGTACTACAAAAAATTTAGTATTTGCAATTTTGCGAAATTAGACTATTTTTTAATCCGTTTTATATATTAAACAAGTAAAAGTATAGAAAATGTTATAAATACCAACGTTTGAAAAAACAAAAATATTCATAAAGGGGAAAAATTATATTCGTAAACTGAAATTAAATATCAAATAGATAAATAAAAGGCTGTCCGTATTCCCCCCTGAAACTGTGAAATCCTCTACGAAAAATTTTCCACTAGTTGAGAACCCCTGTTCTACACTGTTCTAAACAGTAAACGAACAAGGCACAGTGGTAACACAAAGCTTAACCGATGACACACTGTTCTTACAGCTTTATATCATACATTTCAACAACATCAAAGGATTAAATCGTTCTTAAGGTCAAAAGAAAACTTAAATAATTTAATTACATCTCACAAAGTAAAATAGGTGTACAAATAGGTGTAGTATTATTTGGAAATTTCTGTCAAAGCTCATCAGCGTAGATTAATCTCATTCACAAATGATATTTCCTTTTCAGAATTAAAATGAGCTAAATTTAGAATCATTAAAATAAATCCGCTGCCATCTATACCTTAGGTAAGCCAGCTCCAAATGCGAAGTCATATTGACTTTAGTTAATATTATAAGCTCTTGTTAAATGTGATATTGTACTGCATTGTTCGGGCTTTCTACGGAACACTGAAAGTTATCTCAGTTTGCGTTAACAATAGGAACAGAATTTATTTTACGTTATTCTCCATGCTAATATATTTGAGTCTGATATACTATAAATCAAAACAAGTTGAAAAAATTTAAAAATAAAAAAGAAACCTGTATCATATTTTCCAAAAATGTATATATGCAAGTTTTCTACAAAATAAACTCCAAAATAATATAAAATTTTGGTGATTCTGAACTATTAAGGAGAGTTGTAAATACAAAATGAAGAAAAGTTTCATTATCAATTTTACTTATCTATGATTTAAACAGGAATAAAACTTTCATTCTTCATAAAAGATGCAACCTATAAGAGTGATTAAATGCTTTTCTGTCTTATAATTGTAAAAAACTATTTAACAAAAGGAAACTGCTTTCTGTTCATTCATTACAACTTCATTCTGTTATTAGTCATGTAAATTCTTTTCACAATGTTATCTTGGTAAATGTAAATGCTCTTTTATTATTGAATTCTGTAATACTAGAACTAATTCTAGTTTAAATAATTTATTTTCGTTTAAAATTCTTTGAAATAAAGAAAAAGGAAAACAAACACATATTGAAGTCGCTGAAACGGTAGGGTGCGAACTGCGCGAAATTTGATCGAAGATTCCCGTCCCTCCCTTATCTAATCCACGAATTGCGCGACGTTTCCTGTCCCCTCTTTCTTTCCCAAGAAGATTGGGTGTTACAGAAAGTCATTTATCGCCATTGATGAGACATTTTAATGAGACTGCAAGCCTTTACTTTTTTATCAATATTGTAAAAAATTGTGCATACAAAACAAATACTAATTTAAAGTCTGGCGTGTGCTAAAGTAAAAATGAATTTCTTTTATATTCATTTTAAAGTTTAATGA
Organism: Stegodyphus dumicola; assembly: GCF_044657685.1. Classification (NCBI taxonomy): domain Eukaryota; kingdom Metazoa; phylum Arthropoda; class Arachnida; order Araneae; family Eresidae; genus Stegodyphus; species Stegodyphus dumicola. Next base: position 88,858,735 of record NC_140774.1, on the reverse strand, counting down.
TGCTTGAAAGAATGATAAGCCAGATCTTTTTTATTCTGTGTAAGAATTAAAAACTTTCCAAGTTGTAGATTTATATAAATATATATCAGTTTTGAATAATAAAATTGATAGATTAATGACATACACAAAACTGATTCATAAGCAAACTATCAAATATCGGATTTGTAGGGCACCTTAAATAAGTTTCTTGTATAGATAAATATTAACAAATCTTCTTAGATAGCAGAATGGTTTTAACTTTTAAATTTACCATTTTAGGTAAACAGTTCTAATTTAATTAAAACAATTCTCTTTATTAAATTTAAAAATTGAACTTCTTAAGTCGCTATAAATTCACACTAATATTATTGCAATATATTCCCGTATTAAGCTTTCAATTTTTAGTCATTGAAGTTATTTTAAGGTTATTTAACTTTCTTACAAATTCCATATTTTAATACTAGAAATGTTTAAATATTTATTCTGTTTACCAGTTACTCTACCTGATGTACTTTGGCATACATTTAATTTCTAATACACATTTAATTAATCAATTGATAATTATGAGCGTCTGCAAAATTTTCATAATTGACACACAAACACACACACACGCACCCAAAAAAAAAAAAAAAAAAAAAAAAAAAAAAAAATCAAACTTCCTTATATTTTGGGATTTTAGTTTCCTTTTAATCCATTCCTTTTTCACATATTGTTGCACTGTATTCAAGTTTTCAAGTTTTCATGCATGTAGAATTTATATATTTTGTATCGTATTTATGATGCCAATTTATACTTAAATGGTAATTTTTACAAATTCTTGCATCATAACTCTAGTTAACAGAAGATGTTTCTAACACCTTAGCAAAGCTTAATTTTCAGCATGCAGCTTATTTACCAACCTAGTTTCAGGCTGAGTTATTTGTAAAATTAATTATTTGCTAACAAAGACGGTCGCTAAATCACGTTAATAATATTTCTAACTGTTGTAATTTATAATGCAACGAGTTCATGTAATTTATAATATAATTCATTTATAATTTTTTCAGCAGTATTGAAATTAATAGCAGATACTGATGATGTTATACATTTAGATTACAATGATTTAGATTGTCATTGCCTTCTTCACTGATGCTTTTATGCTACATTCCTAATATTTCATAATGGCATACAGGTAAGTTTAACTCATTCACCAAACATGAAAATCTCCAATTCATCCCACTTTTGTTCTTACGTGTGCTATATCTTCTATTTTCTTTATTATATTGTTCAGCCTAATTTCAAAAGATCTTATGATCAAGCGGAAAAAGTCACTAAACATTGGTAGTTCGACGCGAAATTCTAGTCCCAGTGATATCCCCCGGCTCTTACTTTTTGTGTGTTTATTTACTGTGTAAAAATGTAGCGTAAAACTTTCAGTTCATGAAGTAAAAGTACTTTTAAAATTTATTCTTTAAACATATTGCAAAAATTTTCACCTTTACTTTAGCATAGCTTTTTACAAATCCCTCTAATAAGAAAAAATAAAGAAAGAAATTAACTCGTTTTCGGTGATTGATACCTCGGTGCAAATTATACGTAACATTTTCCAAAAGCATAGAGTTTATATTGGATATTAATAAATTAAGGATTATTTCTCCATCTAATTTTCTTAACATATTTATTCCAGAATTTTCTTTTCACACTGTAGCGCTTAACTTTATGAGTTTTCTATAATCATTCAATTTATTTAGGATATGGCAACTTTGCATACCTTCTGACAAGTAGTCATATTTTTAACCACTGTTATTTTAATTCCTGCTGACTAGCAGTACATTATTCACTTACTTTTCACAAATGCAAATATTCATCTTATACTCAAATCTACGTAAAATAGCAATAAAACTTCAGTTATGTGGAGCTCCTGATCGATTGCTTGTTTTAGATCGAATGAAATTAAGCTAATTTTGCTGTTAATTAGCTTGTTTTTAATTTAATTAAACGTCCTAATTAATTATATGTTCAGATATTTCCAAGTATATTACACAAACTTTTGCATCCCAATTTTTAATTTTTGGTTAAAAAATAAGTCTTTATTTATTGACAGGCCTGATTGATTATATTAAACTGCAATACTGTTTATCCAATTTTTTTTCCTTCTAGATAAATTTTAGAAAAACTTCTTATCATAATAATTTAAATTTATTTACAATTTATACGTCAGTGTGTAAGGTTTTAATTTAAACTAACCAAATTTCTTTTAAGTTACCCTTTCCTGTAAACTCTTATTTCAACTTCCCTTCAGAATGAGCGCGCGGTTCAGCTTTATGCTAATTTGTTTTGGAGCCAAGTTTTTGTATTTAAAGGTTAGTGAGAAACTTCTCAAGTGTGAGAGAGCTTTTAGTCTCAGACCACTTCGGCTCGGTGGACGTTCGCCAGACTAGTTAGTATTTAAATTCTTACGCCTTAGCGCTATTGCTCTACTACTTATTGAAGTGATTTAAATGCGCTAGTACTTAGCTAAGTACTTGCAACGCACCATAGATAGGCCAAATCTCGCGTTTAAGCTATGAGAACAGCGACTATTTAAATTTCTACTTAAGCTTTAGTTTAAATTGTTTGATTGTTCAGTTTGGACCCAAGCGCGATCATTATTTTTTTGTTATCACTCCTGAGCTGGGAGTTACTGTAAATAGTAATTTAAATAAAAGGGTATTTTATACCCTTTCTACGTTATAGTTTTTCTAGCACTCACAAGAACATACTGCAATCAGCTCACTGTTCGAGATCAGGACCTTGATACTGTCACCAATATGCTTGCCAAGAGTATGTATAGGACACATAGTCCTGACAAGTGTTCCAAATGCATAGTAATGCTGTTATAATAGATTTATAATTATAACAGTTGTTATAATAGATTTCATGCTAAGCTTTTTATAATTTAACTACTAATTTCTGCAAATATTTACATGATTACTTTAATTAACAAAAAATATTTCTAGCACACTTTAATACGGAATAATCTTTTGCACGCTAGTAAACTATATTAAATTTTCCAGTCTAGTTCAGACATCTTGACTATTATTGATGATTATTTAATTATAATTAGTATGCTTTACAATTATTTGGTTTATGATATTATTGTGATATTCTTTCCTATAATATTGTAATTAATGAAAGATGTTTGTAATGCTAATATGTATGTTTACCAATGCCTTTTAATTTTCTTTGTTAGCTCTCGCATTTATTACTGTTATTCAAGTAATTAGCCTGCTTCTTAGATATTCTTTACTTGTTCTTGTGATTGTGAATATGTAATTCTAGTTCTTTATTTTTATTTTCCTCTTAACTACAATTGGCTTCGAAAAGTAAAATTGTAGCCCTGTAGGCAAAGGGGGGAAGAAATTTTGATTCGCGCAGTTGGACTATACCAGGACGAGGGAGGTATTTTCATTCGCGCAGTTGGTGTACACCCGCTGAAACAAGTTATTTTGTCTGGTAGTCATTGATGTGCAAAGCAAGACAAGAAATCACAAGACAACAGTGATGATTTTATTCATAACACCACACAAACACAATTCATAGTACACACGGCAAGTAATACTGAAAAAATTCTTTCTCATCAATAATCTTTCTAATGATGTATACATGATATAAAATTTTTTATGGAAAAAATAAAGTATGCTCTTGTAATTTAATAGATACATTCAAATTAAATACTGATTTTTAGCAAATAATTCTCTTGAAGACACATATCAAAACAAATATGCACATTTACTTAATTGTTCATATATCAAACATACAAATCATATCTACTACGTATTTTCTTTAATGATATATATTAATCTAACGGCATATGGACACTTATAAAAAAAGGTAATAAATTAACCACTATATAATCGATTCAGTTTCTTAAAATAATAAAAGTATGGTTGGAAAAAATTACTTTTAGAAATAAGAATGCCCTTCCATTAATTTTACAGATTAGGAAGTATAGCAGAAACCAAGACTATCAAATACAGTTTTAGGGTTATCCAAAACTTCAAACCAAATACAATCAATCACAAGTTAATAATCATGAATATTTTTATGAGAGACCAGTCGTACTAATGCATGAATGAAGTTTAATTTCAAAAGTGAAATCAAACTTGGACTTCTACTATTATACTTATACTCGAGATAAAATTAACCTGAATATATAGGAAAAGATACCGATAATGTACAGCCGCAAAGTTATATTTATTTTCTAAATTTATTTAATCAGGAAAATTTTAGCTTTAAAAATCATTTCAGCTGTTAGTGATAAATGAAAGCAATAAACAAACTTGATTTGAAATTTAGTTACCTTTTTAATATAAGCTCATTATTAACTTATATTTTAATGTTAAGACAAAGATCAAGCGGAGCACATATACTATTTTAATTCACTTATCTGGCGGCTACTTCATTTAGCAAACCTACAAAACAAACTTCTTTTTTAAATTTTGGTACAAATTCGAATCAAAATCTTTGGAACCTTCTATTTATACCGACGCTACTAATAATCCCTTCTTAATTTTACTGTTTAATTGTTTCAGACCTGGAGCGTAAAAACTATGAACAAGCGTTGCCTTTTTAAAGAATATATCTAATGTGGACACCACATGACTCCCTCGTACGGTCTATTAAATTTTGCACATTTTTGCTGAACTTCATTTAAACTTATTTCCTTGAATTTAATTAGAGATATATTTCTAATTCAATCAATTCAGTTCTCACTTCAGGGCAAGACAGGGAGAAAAAATGAACACTTAATCTTCATTAAAAATTGTAGAATACAGAAAAGCCTAAAACACCAAATACAGTTAAAAATAATTTTTGCAATTGAAATTAGAGTTCCTACGCAAAAACAAGCGATTCAGCCAGGGGGCAAGAAGACGAAAGTTTCGGTGCTCATAACTGAAAGTTAACTAATGATCACACTGAACACAAAGACACTGACGCTTGTGCATCAACTGACTTAATTCACTGTGCTACTAAGAGTTTCAAATGTAAACGAATGGCGTCTTCGTTAGACTTAGTGGCATTTTTGAAATTGTTGATAATTCTACAACTATCCCATGCAGATTAATCAAAGACACAGAAATATTAACCGGATAATAAGAACAACACAATTCAATCATTTTTAAAGCAAAAAATGAACAATTTACCAACAAATAAGAATAAAAACACTGAGCTCACCGAGCCGAGTAACAGAGTGAGTATATATATATATATATATATTCTGGTGCCGCCTATTATAACCAAAAAGGGAAATGCACAATTATGTTATAGCAGTCTTATATGCAAAGTTTCAACATTTTGAGGCCAATCATTTTTGAGTTATGCGAGATACATACGGATGTCATGAAAAAAAAAAAAAAAAGCCTCCTCTAAATCCATTTTGAAATCCGTTTTGGCAAAAAGAGTCTTTTATTCCATTCGTACGTACAGCTGTCATGCAAAAACATAGTTCAAATGGATTCAAGAGCCGTCACAATGGATATTTCTTTGAGATATGATACCCGAAATGTTTCGAGATTACAATACATCCTTTACTTTGAAGAAGGAAGTAAAAGTGCTAAAAAAGAGAATTAAAGGAAAAGGAGAAACCTCTCAGAAGAAAGTTCATTTAGAGCAAAATTGATAGAAATAAACAAAAGAGCAAGGTTGCACATATTTGTTTAATCGAATTCTAAAAGAATTCTCAGCGTGAAAAACTGGAGTAAAACAGCAGCTTCAATGTTTTCAAGTTAGTTTTTTCTGGAATACAGAACTATAGACAACTTTTCTGAATCTATAGCATTGCATATTTTGAATGCTTATTAACTAAAGCGAAAGAATATGTTTTTCACGTATGATATTTACAAAGTAACTGAATTTTGCCACTCGTAGTGCATTTTAATCCGTTAATTTTTTAAAATTTTATTACACTTCTAATGATACCAGTTACGAGTATCATAATCATTTTCATAAGTACCATAGTGTTTTCCTCTGTTTATTTCCTATTAAAGCTTTATATAAGTTAAAACTATAACAAAGAAGTTTGGAACTTAATTTTCTTATCTGGCATTCGGTTCTGAAGGTTCAAAACTATGTTTCGAAACTAGCATTCAGATTCTGAAGCATTCTCTAAGCCTTCAGTTTCTGAAGTAATTTTATTTTGCTCTAAATTAGTGAATTATAGGAATTAGAAGAGAATAACAATGAGTATATGCTTTTGTGGTTTAACATCATTTTGACACAGGAATATTGATCAAAACAACAGTTATTTATAGTTAGATTCTTATATAAGTAAAATAATAATAACAATTAAATTTTATTAGTAACATAAGTTTTGAAGTACATGTGTATATGAAGTATAAAAAGAATAAACATGTATATATGCTTACACTTCGTATTTTACAGTTCGTATAAGATTCTATCTACCGATAGAAAACGATAGATTAATTTTTTAACTCTAAAATTTAAGTAGAGAGACAGAAAAGTAAATTTGAGACTTCACAAATAGCATAATATTACCAGATATTATTACACTTATGATTAATACCGTGTTAACACTGCCAAGTAATCCTTTTTAATTTGTCTGAAACTGTCTTATTTCTCCAATTCCCATCACTTACTACAAAAAAATTAATTAATGTGTTTATGAAAAACATTCGCTAGGCAAAGAAGTAATAGTATCAGAGTTCTGTGGAGAGACTTCGGCATTGCAATTCTGTATTGAGAAAATACCATTTTAAGCAGTTAGATTGGAATCCTGCCTGGCTGCGAGTCAAATATGACGATGGGGAAATATTGCTTTACAGCATTTTAGAGAAGAGAGATGTAGTTCAACTTAATTCATTTTGCACACTTACAAAGAAAAAGGTGTCATAAATAGTGGAAGCTATTTAAAATATTACCTTTTCCGAGCTATTTAGTTGAAACAACTGTTAATACATAGATATTGATTATTATAAAATTTTCTTAATGTGACGCTCCAAGAGAAGTTGTTGCCAAATGTAGAAGTTGTAATTATTTTTAATTTGGTCAATCTCATAGATAGGTATTCACCAAAAAATATTTTAGAAATTTTAATTTATATGCATGATTACTCAGCATTAAAAGTACAGTTTGCCTAAAACTAAGAACTCGTCTATCAAAGATTAAGGCTAGATAAATAGCAACATATTGAAAGAGCTATTTGATTAGATTTAAATTCTAAACTAGACAAAATGACATTGATGTTGATTTCTCATAGATTACTATCCACTTTCAAATAATTTACAAGTTGTTTGAAAAGAAATTTCGAGCAATTCTAACACTCAGACAATGGTAACATTATTTATACAGTCGCTTAATTGGCATATAACTCTAACAGAAGTAGATGCACATAAGCAAATACAACAAAAATAGCTTCACTTGCTCAAGTCAAGGTAGAAGAGTTGGAGTTAAAACTTGGGAATTCTGAATGACATTGTCCTACAATAAAGACTTATTAAATTTGAATGACAAAAAGTTTCACTAACAATGTACCAACATCAAATGATTTTCCAGCTCCACTTATTGAATAATTGCTTCCGACGTTGAATTTTAAAAATTAAAAAATAAAACATCATCCTTATGAATTTTATCTGTTTTGAAGAAAAGCGAAGAATATCTTTGTGACTGTTTATTAACGAAAACATGATTCTAGGTTTCAGTCAGGTACTACGAATGAAATCTAGTTTTGAACTTCAGATTGGCTAAAAGACTGTTTTGAACATTAAATTTATTTACAGCAAATATTGTACATTATTTGTGCTAATTTCCACTAAATTTTAGGTGTTAAATTTATTTTTAAGGAATGAATTATATTGCTTACAAGTCCATATTGAGTGCAATGGACGTTTTATGTACACTATCAATAATGCCCAGTTATAAGTTCGTTGCTTTCAGTTGAGTTAACAGATTTATGACGAATTGGTAGGGGACAACTGAATAGCATTTTAAAAGATTGTTGAAAGTTGATCTGAACATTTGGTTTTCAACTATATATTAGTTTTAATGTTAAATAAACTTTGTTAGATATATTATCTCAAAATATATCAAAATATATTATTTCACTTAATAAAGGTTAAATGTACGAAACTATAGATTTTCTCTTTCAAGTTCCCTTTTATCTTTTGATTGTTCAAGAATTTGAGAAAAAGGGTCTAGAAATAGGAGAGCAAATACGAGTTGCCGATTCAGTTAATTCAAAACGTTCTTAGAGGGTCTAGTAAAAAAAACCTTTAAAATTCGTTTTTTGAAAACTAAGCAAGACAGGGAACAATGTTTGATTACACAAAGTTTTAGAACTTTCTGTATTTGGTACAAATGTTTTTGCATTATTTATTATTTATTACTTTATTTTATGCAATATTTATTATTAACTGCAAATAGATTTATTCTGAACAAATTAAAGGTAACGTTTTGAAAGGATTATTAATTTTACACTTTTATTTCCTGAGATTTCCGCGTTAAATGAGACCAATTAGAAATTACAGCCTTTCCTAATTTGAATACTCAGTATGCACGTTGTGTATCCTTCTATGCTAAATATTGAATTCTTTACTAATTTTAAACTGAAAATATTTGCCTGTTTTGCTGCATGTTCCAGACACAAATTCCGACTTCTTAACTTCCTCTGTTATAAACATTTCAAGTATTTTGAACCGATAGTGCATATTGTCATTTCTGATAACAGATTTTGTTTCTGCACTCAAAAAGAATGTATTAGGTAGTAAAGAAAAGTAAGAATATGGTACATACACATATATTCATTTAAACACGATGTATATGATATACATGATTTACAACCAAAAGCAAAGCTCCTGTAAAGGTAAGGAAGGTTCGGTTCAAATTACTGCAATGACAACAGACGAAATGGTTTTCATATCTCTTAACTGGAAGTAGATAAATTTAACAAAACTTTAATCACAAGGTAATGTTCTTCCTGATCTTAAATTTAAAGATCAGCGATGGAGATTCACAGCATGTTTAGAAATCACTTTGACGCAAACAACGGCGGCAAAATAGGTTACCGGCAGAAATGCGATATTAGAATAAATCCGATATTTCTTCCACAGAGTACGAGTCTCTTTTCATCACGTTTCGTCGGTTATAATGGGAGGGGTGTGTCTTTTGCTTCGAACGTGATACTGCGACTGGGAGATTGGACAGAGTGACAGAGGACGGCTTCACATTCAAGGAATACTGGAGTCGCAAACGGTATACGGATCGTCTAACTAAATCTGTTATCTGTAAAGGAGAAAAAAAAATCATTAGATTAGAATTCTGTGTTAAACTGCGAATTAAGCATTTAGCTTCGCTTAGGAGAGTAAGTAACTGAGCACAAACTTGTAAGACTGGAAAGATGCATTATACATTTTTCTGGGATTTTATGCCATGTGTGATACACCAAAAATACTTAATTTCTTAATTAAAAATTTCGCTACCACATTCAAGTAAACAGAGTCTAAAAATGAGCAATTAGATAATGAACACTATGCTTCAGTCATATTTATAATTATTGATATACATATGTAAATATATACTCACACACATAAATATACAGTTGGAAAAGTACATAGGTTTGCTTATGAGTAGAGTTTTATTCTAAGAATATGCAGAGATTATTTTCGGAGATTGAGATAAAGTTTGAGGAAGAGGAGAGAAAGAAATAAAAGAAGTGAAGCAATCCAATCACGTGTTGTACAAATTGCAAACATAAGAAGACTTTAGAAGTTAGAATATTACTAATGAAAAAACGTGTATGTAGATCTAGTCTATTTTACCATTTATTTCGATGAAATAAATACAATTCTATTATAAAAACTTAAATTTAGCTACGTTATCGGCCCACGAACCTTTGGAGATTTAATATGAAGCCACGTACATAACAGAATAGTAAACAAACATATAGGTAATTTATTTCTGCAGAAATTTAACTACAGAATGTACCAGGTTACGGTCATAATTTCACAATCATTCCTTATGAATGTTTGTTAGCATTGCAACAAATTCAGCTATTTAAAAGTTTACTCAGAATGCCGTATGACTGTTACAGCCGAAAACATTGCGGAGAAAACAACGCAAGGCGAAAATGTCGTGCTCCAAAACATCGTGGGAGAAAAGAAAGCAAAGAGATAGCGTCGTTAATCCGTTTCATGCTTATTTACGTAATCCTGCTTGACGATAGCTCTGATTAAAGAGCCTCTCGACTATTTGGCTGAGCGCACCCATTTTCCCTTGGCTTTTTCTTTGCTCTTCTGCCTCTTCTGTCTATCATCGATACATACCTGTGGGGTGCATCTAAAAACCATATTGTCTAAAAATGTAATCCATACAAACATGTGGGGTGCATATCGCACCTATGATGATGTGTGAATGAGAATGTGCGTCGCTAATTAAGTATTCAGCAACAAATTATGTCTTGTTATCGGCTACATCTCTCTGTGAATGTTATCTTATGTATGGATGGCCACGACTATTTGTTAGTTTCTCCTTCCTTATGCATCATTCAAATTTACAGTTATCACCTTGTTCTCAAGATAACTAAAAAATTTGTCTCTCTCTCTCACACACGCACAAACACATATTTACTAATATATATGACATATATATATATGTCATAAGATGACTTGGTGAGAGAAAGTTGCAACGGATTGCCGATGGTATTTTTGCATTATAACTTGGAGTGATTTTACTGCATCGTTAGACTGATGACACTCGGAAGGCAGACTTGGCGGTAAATTCCACACATAATTTTATTCCTTGATATTGCACATAATCACTGTGGGTGCGCCATGCATCCCACAGTTTTATACAGATTATATCCTCTTAAACAATGAACGGAATTACAAAAGTAAACTCTGCGTGGCTAGCGGCAAAGTGACACAGCGAAAAGAAGCAGAAGAGAAAAGTGAAGAGAGGGGACTTGCGATGCAATTACCATTTATACCAAATTCCATTTCAGATCACATGAGAGATTAATGTCCAGATGTTGGGTTCAGATTTCATCGATAAGTGCGCATCAGAATTGCAGGAAGTTTAGTTAGAAAAATTATTACTTTGTTATTTTTAGAATGAAAACGGAAGTTTAAGGGATATTATTAATTTATTATTTGGAAGGTAGATATTTTATATGATAAAAATACGTAAATAAAAGTTATAATTTAAACTAACGGTAACCCTTTATTTCTCCCTCTTTGTTTAAAAAATCATAATAACTTTTCTAGAGTGCGTCATTTCTAGATCATTCTATATTGCATGGCCTGCGCAACGCTGATGACGCAACTCTTGGGAACTGAAACGTTTCTAACCTAAACCGAAACTTTTCTCTTAACAGCTTGCCATATTGGATAAATGCTCCACTTTCAGCTTGAGCTTCTGTGCTACTTGTTCGCTGTTTCTTTGCGCTCGCTTCCTATCGCAAAAATATCAAAAATGTAAATGTTCTTGAATAGGCACGACTAGAGTGCCAAGTGAAAAGTGGCCACAAATGTCAACTGGAAATAAAAACGGATTTAACTGCCAAGTTTCTTAGATATTATGAACTCAACATTATTAGCATACTACACAATCAGAATTCTTCCTCTTCAATATGGATCTACGATCTATCCTATCTAGGTATTACGCATCAACAATGCTCCGTCTTTTTCTTGTTTTCATTATATATATATATATATATATATATATATATATATTCACTAAAAGTCATTATGCAGTCTTATTAGTACAGTGGTAAGAGAACCGGATACCATAGTATTGAGCCGAGTTAAAATCCTGAAAAAAAAAGTATCATTGTAAATGTTTATTGTTTTTGCTTTATAAGAGCATTTGGATTACTGTCGAGGATAAAGTCCTTTCAAAATATTGATTGAAGGAGACAAGGGTTAGGAAATCCGTTCACCCAAGAGATTCTCCTTAAAAACTGGGACGGAGCTGGGCAAAGGTATACTTTCACATATAAGGTGCTTATGACAACGGCAGGCGTAAACCTTGTATCTTCGCTATGATAAAGTTTGTTGACTTGATGTGGTTGTAGGTTCAGATTAGGAGAATTAAAAACATTAACAACAAAAGTCATTATATTTTATGACGTAAAAGCGATTCATTAATCTAATTCACACATGTAAGTTAATATTTAAAAAAGCAAAACAATCATGACAAATAAGGCAAGGTGGGTGGTCTGTCTAGTTGATAATATAAATCTTTAATAAAAGAATATAAATTATATAATAAATATAATATACAATAAAAACATAATATATAAAAGAAGAAAAACTGAAACAGGATGATATATATTTCCGCGATTACTACTGAACGCTCATGGGAAAATCAGCAATGTAAATTTGAATGAGAGTCTTTGTTAATATTCTAAACTGGCGATGAGATAAAACGAATATTTCGGAAACTACAGAATTAAGATAACATCGTTTAATTACAGGAAAAAAAATTTATATTACAATAAGATTTAAAATATCCCTTTTTATTTAATAATTGGTTTTCCTAAAAGCGATTAAATTACTATACTAAAGAGTTCTTCAAATGTGTAGCAAGCAGGTAATTATAGAAGTAAATAAAGTTCCTTATCTCGTCACATAGGCAATCTGAATTATTGCCTATGTGAAGATCAGGAAAGCAGTCTTCGAACTTTTAATGTTTTTCGTGTAACAAATTGCATTGAATTGTAATTCTAACTAAAATAATATGAAATACCGTTATCTATTACTTTAAAACAGTTATCCAAGTTAAATAACAAGAAAACTTAAATTTTAATCTTTATTTGAAGAATTAAAAATATTTGTCACTGTAAAATAAACAACTCTAGATTTCTTATTGTATGCCGGAGCGAAACTTTCGTATTTATGTCTTGAATTTAGAGTAGAGAGGAGAGAAATATAAAGCTAAATAATGGATAAATTTAATTGGTTAATATGTTTTTGTCGAATTATTAATGGTAATTATCTTGCTCACACCTAAAGGTTAATTTTTATTAAAGCAAAACAATCATGTCAAATAAGGAAATGTAAGTGTTCTTCCTGCAATAACCTTTATCTCATATGAAGTTGAAATCCGGCGCACATTTTTTCTAATTAAAAAAAAGACTGAATTGAGATTTTGTATCGCACCGCCACGGTATCATCTATTCAAAGCTGTTAAAATGCTACATAAAAATATTTCACTACTTCTTGATGTTCAAACAAGTCTCTAATAAGAATCGACGCATTTCAACTTATACAGATATACTAAATATTGCATACTTAAAGCAGATGCAACAGCAAAGGAAAATCTCTTAGTTATAAAAAAGCAGTTAAAATATCATGAGCTAAAACTGTAAAACTGTAAGTTTTTCATTATTTATACAATTACAAATCTTATTTCACATCCATGTAATATCACATCCTGAGAAATAAAATGTACGAAAGCATCATTTTAAGATGTTAGTTTAAGTGGCTAATTTAAAATTCTACTGTGATTATCATATTTGGATCTAAAAGTAAGAACATAGTACTTAGAGCGAAAGCTGGCGAATTCTGTAACGGCATGCGCAATGAATTCTAGTAGCCTAAATCTAGTTATCTGAAATTTCTTCTGAAATGAAATATTTTGCCTTTTACGAAATTTACTTTAATAATCAAGATAAATTTCATCTCTCTTCATTCAGTTCTTTAGCAGCAGTATTTAAAATAAAAGTATACGATTTTGTTACCGTTAAACTGGATTTTGCAATACATACCTTTGACTGTAAGTGTAAAGCAGAATTTAAGATTTATATGTGACTTTACATTCAATAATATGAATAAAAGGATCTCTATTTCACCTACTCTAATTGCCTAAATTTATAGACAGCAGTACAAATATTAATAAAATAGAAAACATTGGATAATTTGTGCAAGAATCTATTTTTATGATATCGCTAATAATTAGCTCTGATAACGCTATGAAGTCAACCTATGATTACAAGGTTGATAATGTATAGTGTATGAGCCATCAATATTTCAGAAATGGAAAATATGTTATTGAAAATTTATGTAAATATTTACATTTGTGTGTTAATATTTGATTGCATATTTGTTTTTAAATATTTTGTATTGTTGTTCCTCATAAGAAAGTGCTATCCCTAATTACTAGTTATTAGCCATTTTTGTATTCTTGTGCATAACCCCTCACCCTTTCCCCGAGAGTTGAGGGTAGCACCCAGGTTGAGAAGGTTCATTTCTAAACGCTTGTCAATCTTTTAGTTTTTCCTTACCATTGTTTAAACATCCAAATTATTTTTATTATAAAATTGGTTAATTGTTTTCTACAATCGGCATAGTATCGAAATTTTTTAGGTTCACTTTTATGCACTTAAATACAGTTTGTATACAATTTTATTCTCAACACGATATTTAAAACAAATTGCTAGCACAGAAATATTAGTGCTTTCATCTACAATAAGAGAATAAAAACTAGTTTTTCTCTCCTGTTTTCCTTTTTGCTATAACGGGCACTTCGAGAAAATTCTTGCAGTTTCTATTATTTGCCTACTTGCGCCATTTTGGATTTTGTTTCTCTATTCCACGTGGTATGTTGGATTTTCTTCTTTTCGAACGTGGGTAAGTTTCTATTTTTTTTGTCTATATTCTCTTGGCCCAATTTGTCATATTTTTGTGCATATTTGTGCATATTTTACCGTTTGGGGCTTCCCAAATTGTATTTATTTGTGTGTATTTATTCTTATTTTATCTATTTTCCAGTTTTTTGTGTTTGTTCTCCTTTCGCATTATGTCAACAGACTGGAATTGATTTTGTAAGTTAGACCTTAAGTGTATGAAAAATTCTTGAACCATCTCCACATTTTGCTTCAATATAAACACTAGAATATCATTCCCGAATTCAAGCGTAGTCTTAAATCTTCTGTTCAAATTTCGAAAATTATGCATAAATTCAAATTGTCACTTCTTCGTCACATGGTAAAAAACACGCGCGTACGTTTGTCTAAAGCTGAATATGAATTATATTAATTTAAAAATTGCCAATTATACTTTAAATTTTCCCTATTTTGATTTTAAGTCTTGGTCTGGAACTGATACTATGCTTGTGAACGTCATAAAATGTCCTTGTTTCTAAATTCCAAAAGCTGACACCTCAATCGCCTAGTCTCACCCACTTTCATAATCTTCCCACTGTAAAAACTAATCCTATGAATCCTATCGTTAATATCTCTAATATTAATTTTTCGAAGGATTATATGAACGTATTAAAATATAACTTTTCAAAGACATCTAAATCTTCAGTTCCCCAAATCACCGCCCTTATTGAAACGCTTTTAAATTCTCTAAAATTTCAGAAACATAAAAGGACACAATCCGGCATTTAATTAGTCACAACGTTGTTCCTAACAACAGTAGATTTGTTTCGCATCTTAACAAAGGGAGGCCTTACAATTCATTCTAATGCTAACATTATAATTTGTAATTTTGATAAGGGCAGACAGATCTTTGTTATAAACAAACGCGCATATATTGAGGAAGTCTGAATGAAGGCACATACTACTCGATCCCTAAAGAGTTTCCACTTCTGATATTAAAGTTAAAACAGCTATTCAGTCATCCCAACTCAGTTTAAAAAATCACTTATTCTACCTATTGCTAACTGTGATAGACGGTATGCTCTCTCCAAACTACACAAAGTTGGAATTCCGTTTCGACAGATAGTTTCCATCTTAAGAACAGCATCATATCCTTTACCGAAATATTTAGTTTCCAGATTTTCTCCTTTACTTCCTAACAATATTCACACTGTAAAACGTTCTTTTGAAGTCGTCTATATACTTAAAGATTTTTCTGTCCTACGTTTCATCATGATTTCTTTTGACGTGAAATCGCTGTTTACTAATATTCCAGTCTAAGGAGTACTAAATTATCTTAAAATTAGTCTTTCACACATACTGAAATTAAATAATTAATTCCTCTTACTAAAACTCTCCTTGATTCAAATACACTTTGTTTCCAAAATGAATATAATCGCCAAATTGATGGCTTAGCTATGCACCTCAGTCCTGTACTTGCTGAAATTTATTTATGCTGCTGATGTTCTTGCTGACATTATGACTATTTGAAGTCAAATTTTTTGAGAAACATATATTCACTACGTAGACGACACTTTCGCGCTTTTTGATGTTAGCAAGAGGTTTTATCCCAAATTTTATCTATTATGGATTCGTCTGATCCAGCCATCCAGTTTACTTTTGAAATTGAATCTGATAATTCCTTTCCCTTCCTTGATATTCTTGTAATAATCAATGAATCTATTTCGGCACTACTGTACTGTTTACTGTAAACCATTTTCTGTTTGTTTACCGCTCCATGCTATGTCATGTCACCAGGCAAGCAAAAAATGGCTTCTTTGTACTATTATGTATTTTGCGCTCTCAAAATGTGTTCCTCAGAAACTCTGCTTGCTAATAAACTCAATTATTGGAGATCAGTTGCCAATGAACGAAGAGTTTCTCTCGCGGTCATTGGTAAAGCCTTTAGAAACTTTTGCGCTAACCATCAAAGAAGACATTCCGATATTAGAACATTAATAACCTTGCTGTGTTTCCATTCTATTTTTCCGACAGTTATAAAATTGCACGGATTCTTCAGGAGTTCAATTTTCAAGTCATTTTCTTGTCTATCAATAAAATCCAAGGTTCGACTCTTAAAGATTCCATTTCTAACTTGGGGAGTTTATAGCATATTTTGTCAGTGTGGCTTAAGATACATCGGGCAAACTAAAACAGCATTATAGTTTCGTATCAAGAAACACGAATCTTATGTAAGAAAAGGCGATATTAACAAATCTTCGGTAGGTAATCATTGACGAAAACTTTATTTGAATTTTGACTTTTGGATCTGCAGAAAATCATTCAAAAAGCTTCTTCGGTTGGTGAATTAAGTTTTTTTAAAGCTTTTCACATTCACAAAGATTTATCTTGTTTAATTAATGACTTTAATTAAAGTCCAATTCAGTCCTTTCTAACGCTTTTAAAATTCTATTTACTTAATTTTTCAATTTCGCTAGTATTTTTGCCGATAGCTGGCGCTACCTTCTCGTTCACTTTACTGTGAAGTTATAAGTATGATCGTTGTTATATATGTAACTGTAACTGTATCTATTATTATCTTTAATCATAACTGTAATATAGAATAGTAGATGAGTAATGTAGAATAAACGATGTTTGTGTACATCTTGTAATCATCACTGAGCACGTACCCAACACATATAAAATACAACACATGGCGCAGTCGAAGGTAGATTAAAAAGAAAATCTGGCTGATCTTTAGAATATGGTAACTGGTAGTTTGGCGACATTTTGGAGGCGATAAAGGTTACTACCTGGGACTTTATTATAATGTGAGCAGTACTCAGTTCCGATTACGCATTATTTTGTGTGAGGGAAATGAGAGATCATGGGATATGTCATGTGATATTAATGGATGAATTACGGTTCTTTAATTGGAAAAGGGGGGAATTTGGAAAAATATCTGTAGCTGTATATTATTTTGTATTAAGCTTCATTGTGTGTTGTGTTGAATAGGGTTGAATAATTTTGGGATTGTATGGCGCTGTCTAAAGTGAAAAATCGTATGAATGTTTGGAAGATGAAGGTTTTAAACATCTTGCTGTGAACCACAAATATTATTTTAAAGATCCGGAAACAGGTGCACATACCAATACAATAGAGGGCACGTGGAGTGCTATAAAAAGCGCCATTCCTTGGCATTGTGATAAAGAGAATTTTGCTTTTTATTTAGCGGAGGAAGTGTGGAGGAAAAATTCGCAGAAAAAATCGTTCAATAATTTTATTGAATCCATAATAAAAGTGTATCCACCATGTAAGCAAGATTCTGAAGAAGATTAGGTAAGTTAGTATTTTTAATTATTTGAGGATATTATTTTTATGCATTGTTCTAAATGTAAGGTGGAAGTAAAGTAATTTGGTATTATTGCGAAAATTGTTATTAGCAATGATTTAGTTTAAAGTAATTAGGATTGTAAGCTAATTTTTATTAATTTAATGTATGTGCTTATTTATATTTTAAGTAGTGTTTTTGAATTTAATTATATTTTAATTAAATGATAGTTATTTTGTGAATTTTATGTTTGTAGGAATTTGGTATACGTTTTAGTTGAAGTAAACGTGCATGGAAATAATATAAATATTTGACACTAAGTATTTGTAATGCTTGCGGTATGAATTCGTTGGTGACGTTTATAATATAATAGGCAGTTTTGGGATATTTTATTTATTTTATATGTGGAAATGTTCATATTTGGAAAGGGTATATACTTTTTCGCGATCAAGTAATTTCATATATGTTCTTTTTACCGGGTTTAAAGATTCAGAAAATTGTCATGTATTTTCGTGAAATTTTTCTAATTTATGAGAAAAAAGTAGTGTACATGGATATAGTGAAGAGTGTGCGCAATGCCATTTTTGTGCAATTCTGGGATGTTTTTTTAAGTAAAAGTAAGTCGACGTGTACATGGTTTATGTGTATGTGTTATTTTGAAAAATGCGTAAGGAGTATGAGAAGTGTTCAGTAGATAAAAAGAAAAGAAACATGTTTTTACTTCGTGAAGACAAAATGCCGGCGGGGAGAAAAAAATAGAGGGTTGCTGTAGGAGAGTTGGTAGCCAAAAAATCGCCAAGTTACCATAATCTAAAGATCAACCGAAAATCTTTTTTGAAGAACCATGCAGCGTCGGTAAAGGTATTCTAAACGAAAACATCATGGGAAGTTGTTTACTGTGAAATCGAAACTTATATCGCTGGTAACTGCGTTGTTTAATTTTATTGGAAGTGGCTAAAAATACGTATATATATAAACTATTTAAAGTCCTAAATTAAATATGGATGGATTAAAGCCACCAAGTAATCTAAGTTTCGAAGGAAATTTAAGCAAAAATTGGAAGAAATGGAAACAAAAATTCCAAATTTATATGTTAGCGTCAGGTGGTATTACTAAATCACCTGGAATTAAAGTAGCTATTTTATTGCATATTATTGGTGAAGAAGCACTTGAAAAGTTTAATACTTTTAATTTAAGTGAAGAAGATAAGAAGGATGTTGACAAAGTAATTGAAGCTTTCGAAAATTTTTGCATACCGAAAGCAAACGAAAGTGTTGATAGACATATATTTTTCTGTCGAACACAACATGTAGGTGAATCGTTTGATGATTTTTTAATCGATTTAAAGAAATTAAGTAGCAACTGTGGATTTGCAGAATTAAAAGATAGTTTAATAAGAGATAGAATAGTAAGTGGAATTCTAAATAAAAATCTCAAAGATAGATTATTAAGGGAAGATCAGTTAACATTGGAGAAATGTATTAAAATGTGTAAAGCTTCTGAATTAGCAGAACTTCAGCTGAAAACTTTAACTGAAGAAAATAAAATAGAAGCTATCAAACGTAATAAGTTTCGACCTTCAGATGAAAAAAGTCAGCCTTGTAAGAAAGACTATCATGTAAAACAAAAGCAACAAAGTACTAAATCTTCTTCAAACTATCAAGGAAATAAATACAATAATTCAAAACCATGTAGAAAATGTGGAACTTTTCATAAGTTATACAACTGTCCTGCTTATAATAAGATTTGCTTGTACTGTAAAAAGAAAAATCACTTTTCTAAAATATGCACTTATAAAAATGTTAATGTTGTACAGAATAATTTAGAGCATGAGTTGCATAATAATGGTAATGAATATATTTTAGGGTCAGTAGAAGATACAAATCCATTTTCTAAAAATATAACAGAATGGTTTGAAAAACTAAAAGTAAACATATCTAAATATTTATTTGTTAAGTTGGATACTGTAGCTCAGTATAATGTGCTACCATTGCCTAAATTTAAACAATTAAATTTAAGAGATAAATGTTTGACTAAATCAAAAGTCACTTTAAATAATTACAATGGTACTACAATTGATGTAGTCGGAAAATGTAAATTATTATGTGAAACGTCGAAAGGGGACAAGGATGAAGTAGAATTTCAAGTCGTAGCATGTGATAAAACTGTTCCAGCTATTTTAGGTTTACCTACATTGCAAAAATTAAACCTAATTCAAAGGATTTGTACAGTAAATCCTGATGCCAATGAAAAGTTACCAGAATCTTTAAAAGGATATCAAGAATTGTTTAAAGGAACTAGGAATTTAACTGGATATACATATCATATTAAATTAAAACCAGGAGCTGTTGGTAAAATAGAATCCTGTAGGAAAATTCCACTTAGCTTATTAAATCCATTAAAAAAGGAATTAGCAAGAATGGAAAAAGATGGTATTATAAAGAAAGTTAACCAACCAACAGAATTCGTGAATTCATTAGTGGTAGTAAGGAAAAAGGATGGAAATTTAAGAGTGTGTTTAGATCCTCAGCACCTTAACCAAAATATACTGAGAGAACATTATCACATACCAACCTTTGAAGAAATTTCATCTCAAATGACAAATGCAAAGGTCTTTGGTATTTTAGATGCAAGCAAAGCATTTTGGCAAATTAAACTGTCAGATTCAAGTTGTGAATTTACTACATTTAACACTCCGTTTGGTAGATATTGTTTTTTGAAGTTGCCATATGGACTGAGTTCATCACCAGAAGTTTTCCACAGAAGTTTTTTTGAAATTTTTAGTGATTTAGAAGGAGTTCAAATATATATAGATGACTTATTAGTTTGAGGTAAAGATAAAAAAGCACATGATTCAAGATTAAAGAAGTTATTGGACAGAGCCAGAGAAAAGAATGTTAAATTTAATTTAAATAAATGTAAATTTGGGCTGAATGAAGTGAAATATATGGGACATATATTTTCTAAAGATGGTTTAAAACCAGATGAAGACAAAATTAAAGCAATTCTAGATATAAAACCACCAAAAAAAAAAAAACGTAAAAGAATTAGAAACTTTCCTAGGAATGATTACATATGTTTCTAGATTTATACCTAATGTATCAGAATTGACATCATGTTTGAGAGATTTGTTGAAAAACAAATTATCTGGAACTGGAATGCAACACACGAAAAAGCATTTAGAAGACTAAAAGATGTCTTAGTAAATAAACCAGTTTTACAGTATTATGATATAAAGATGCCAGTAGTTTTATCTGTAGATGCATCTCAAGAAGGACTAGGAGCAGTCTTACTGCAGAATAATTTACCAGTGGCATATGCATCTAAGGCATTAACAGATACACAGAAGAATTATGCTCAAATTGAAAAGGAAACTTTAGCTATTGTATTTGCGTGTACGAAATTTCACCAGTATATATTTGGAAAATATATTACTGTGGAAAGTGATCATAAACCACTGGAATCAATTTTCAAAAAGCCATTAAACAAATGCCCTGTAAGACTACAAAGAATGCGTATAAGATTACAGCCATATCAGTTTGAGATAAAACATAAACCAGGAAAAGAACTTTTTATAGATGCATTATCAAGATCATTCACTGATAAAGGATCTGATTTCTTTGAAGGAGATATAGAAGCTCATGTTGGATTAGTTATAGAATGTATACCAATGTCTAATGGTAAAATGGAAGTTTTTCAACTGGAAACAGAAAAAGATGAAGAACTACAAGTTTTAAGAAAATTAATTAAAACTGGATGGCCAGATGAAAAATGTATGGTTCCAGAACTGGCAAAACCATATTTTAACTTCAGAGAAGAACTATCAGAAGCAAATGGATTAATATTTAAAAATTCCTGTGTTGTTGTATCAAGAAGTTTACGAAAAGATATGTTAAACAGAATTCATTATAGTTATTTAGGAGTAGTAAAATGCAAGATCAAAGCAAAAGAAATATAATATTGGCCAGGAATGTCGAAAGAAATTGAAGATTTGGTACTGAATTGTCAAACATGTTTAAGTTTACAAAAAGCTAATACTAAAGAACCGATGATATCTAACGAAATACCTAATGGTCCATGGGAAGTATTGGGAACAGATCTCTTTTACTTTCAAGGAAGGGATTATCTAATAGTAATAGATTATTTTAGGAAATATGTTGAAATTGGACATTTGGAAGATTTGTCAAGTGTAGCAGTGATAAAGCAATTGAAATCAATTTTTGAAAGACATGGTATTCCGAAAATAGTATATTCGGATAATGGTCCACAATATAATTGAAGAAAGTTTAAAGATTTTGCAAGAAGATGGAATTTTGAAACCAGAACTTCAAGTAAATTACCCACAATCTAATGGAATGGTTGAAATACATATTCACACTGTCAAGCGAATGTTAGAAAAAGCTGTAGTTGACAACAAGGATCCATATTTAGTATTACTGGAATATCGTAACTCTCCTATTTCAGATGAAATTAAGTCACCTTCAGAATTGATGTTTGGAAGAAAAGTAAATGGATTGATGCCTATAAAAGAGAATTTTGTCCAAGCTAAACGATATGAAGACCATAAACAACATTTACTGAAGAGACAAACCTTACAAAAAAGTTATTATGATAGGAATGCAAGATCGTTAAAACCACTGAAAACAGGAGATCATGTTTACCTAAAAGAGAAAGGGAAAAAACTAAATGAAAGAGGGAAAATTATAGAAGAAGCAGAAAGACCACGTTCATATATGATTATAAGAACAGATGGAAGAATTGCAGAAAGGAACAGAAAAGACCTTCTTAAAGGAACTAATCAGGAAGAGTTTGCAATACAAAACAACGATGAGAATGAAGTTATAGATGAACCCGAAATACATAAAAATAGTAGGAGCACTACAAATTTAGATGTGCCTGTAAGTCCTTCAAAATCTAACAGAAGTGTTGTGTCACTAAATAGTGAAAGAGGTATAGTATCATCAAATTTTTCAAATGGACATAACTACGTCACTCGATCTGGTAGGACTGTTAAGAAACCTTATTATTTAAAAGAATATATTTAATTTTACTATTATTTTTTATAAAAAAGGGAGGTGTTATATATGTAACTGTAACTGTATCTATTATTATCTTTAATCATAACTGTAATATAGAATAGTAGATGAGTAATGTAGAATAAACGATGTTTGTGTACATCTTGTAATCATCACTGAGCACGTACCCAACACATATAAAATACAACACAATCGTTACTCCCATTACTTTCCAGTTTTGCAGATTTCTTTTCTCCTGACAAAGAGGGACCTGTACCTCGAAATCGACTGAGAGTTTGACATAAACCTACGCGAAATTTAAAGTTGTTGTATTATTAACTTTAGATTTTCTTACTTCATTAAATACGTTTTTATATGTCTAGAGCTTATGCAGTCAACATACCCGAAAGCTTAACTTTTGCTATTAAACTAGTGCATTTATGGCAAGAAATTACAGTTTAGAGGTAGTTTTATAAATGCTTCCCTGTGCTGATGTACATCAAGAACTGAATAGACGCACTGACCATGCCTTTTACAACGTTTTTTTGAATTATGGAATAGGGAATTGTAAACTAGCTGAAGTACCCAGCATTGCCCGCTCTTTACGCAGCGTAAAGAGGTTTTATTTTGGAAAACGGGGTAGGTTTTTCGAAATCCCGTTTTCGAAGTGTTCGCGAAAAACTGATAGAGAACGCACTTGAACCCTGCTCTAAAAGTTCTGCACCTTTCTGAAAATTTCTGCTATGTTCTAAAGATATAACCAACGCAGTGCCATCTAACAGTCTTAGTAGGAAATGATGCTTGCAGTGTTATCGGCTATGGCTTTTTACGGAAAATCACCATCCACTTTGGCCAATTGTTTCACCACTTTCGAAATATTCGTTAAAAACTAAGAGACAGCACCTGCAAATCCTGCTTTAAACGTTCTATATGCTTCTGGAAATTTTCACATTATTCTCAAGAGTAAATGAACGCGGTGTCATCTAACGATTTTAATAAGAACCTGATAACAAGAACGGAATAATAGCGACGTGAATGAAACGTGGTGACGTGATTTAAAAACTGAAACAGTGTGGAAATAATAACATTTATTTTTTGTAAAAAAAACGAATCATGCATCTCTTGTTTAGCATGCATAATTTCCACTGATAGTGGAAACGCAGCATTGGCTAAGTGCACCCAAGGTTGGTGATGTGTACGTAAGACGGGTGTCTAATACAGAAGGTGTTCACATACTTTTAGAATGATCTCGGGGCCGTTTAATTAATGTTTAAAATAGAAACATTATTTTTTTAAAGTTCTATCTGATAACCTTTTTTTCTGAATTATAATTCTGAATCGTGATTTCCATGATAAAAGAGTTAGGTCTGTTGATTGTCATTCTTCTACTTCTTTCCGGAATCCATCATTCCCGAGCTCTTTTCAACAGACCAAGGCACAATAGTCTTTAGGTGAAACGTCAGAGAATTTAACAGGAATACTTTGAAAAGGTATATATGCGGTACCTGTATCACTCTTCCGTTTTTCAAGGAATACAATCATATTTTTTCGAAGTATGACTTGTTGCTTTCTTTTGATGAAGTTTCATTCTCTGAAAGCCACTGAGATAAAGAAATGGAATTTCTTCTATAAATATCGGACGTAAAACTTTCTCTTGATTGCATAGTGTGTTGACTTTAACTTCTAAAATCACAGCGCGGTCGTACAGCTGCGCGTATTAGAGGGAATTTTGCAAAGAATATTCGGTGCTACTGAAACTGACTTCCTAACGGGTGGTATGAAGTTGAAAAGGGAAAAGTGAAACATTAAATGAAGTATTGGAAAAATACCCCATCATTTAACATCTGTGTGAAGTACCCGCTGAAACAGTGAACCGTAATTATTGTATGTCAGCCGATTAATAGAGTCATGAAAATGTGCTTTCGGACGAATGTTGCAGTTTCATAAACATGCATTCAAATGTAAACGTTAAATAATTTGGGTACTTGGCATGCATATGCATACATTCCCTTTCCAATGTAGTCAAAATTAAAGAACATTTTAATAATAAATAATAAAAATAAATTATACATGCTGTACAAAAACATGCACATACTGTTTCACATATAGAAAAGGCCTCAAAGCTCCTCGTTGGCCACGACCATTGACCATCATCCTGCTTAAAGGCTCTGAACGAGTCGAGCGTCTCCACTCGGACGAGGAAGTAAGACTCCTCTGCAGCCGTAACTTTTGAATTGATCGCCGGAGCAGGCCTTGGATCTTATTTGGGAAAGGAAACACAACACTGAGACACATCACAACACAAGAAGGACACGAATACAAATGCTAGTTTCATAAAAATATTCCACTCAATTCAGCATACTCAGTCTTATTCTAAAGTGAGAATTCTTTAATTTGGAATTTTAAATGACAATTATAATATTTCCAGTTTAGCGCTTCATAGATTTCAGCTTTATATTACACACTTTACTCAGGACTTTTATGCGGGCATTTCCATATATATATAATGCTGACAAGTTTAAAGTTATTTCTCATTTGGGATTTAAATTTTGAGTTTTGATATTTTAGTATTTGCGTCTTTGTAAAATGAATTAGTGCTGACTTGAGATTTAAAGACCTCAAGTAAGTAAGTACCATTCTTAAGCTTAAAAGCAAATTATTAAATTTGGAGCTAATGCTTTACACATTTTTGTTTATTTAATTCTTTACACATCTTTGTTTACAAAACACGACATGTTTGAAGAAGAAATTTAATTTCATCAATTTTCGGACGATAAAATTACCGCACCACAAGAATAGGAAGAAATTTATGAAACAGTTTTCAAAAGAATTATTAGATAAAAGTACACTGCTGGCCATTAAAACTGCGATATCATGAGTTAAGCACACAGCAAACCTGAAATTTGCACGAAAGGTGGATTATGCTAATCTTATATATATGCGGCTTAAGTGTCTGTTTGTCGACGATGGTTTATTGGTTGCTTGCGTAACTGTACTAGCCAATGGGGAGAAGTTGCCCCGGCATTCAAATAGTCCATATACACACTGATACCATACATCCAGTTATCATTGTTTTAATTAAATTATCATTGTATTTAAGACCATTTAAATATTTTTAATTCATACAATTATTGCTTATTATGCATTTAACTATATTTACATATGAATTACCTAGAAACTTGCAAATGTTGAGAAATTAAAGGAGACGAAACTAACTAACGAGTTGTGCGTAGTACATCTCATCAGGTAGGTTTACCCAAACTCCTATGTTAAATATCCTTTCGCGTAAAGAGTTTAAAATTTTGCCCCGGTTTTATTCCGACATTGTATTTTAAACTGAACTTTCAGCTGAACGCAAATCAACGTGTCAGGGGGAATGTGAACATTTGTTTGCATTAGAAATCATCTGTTTTTGAAATCGTTTACAACTGAACGCAAGAGTTCGTGAGTTCATGTTCAAGAGTTTTCGTAAAATTAAAAATACGGACGTAAAATTAAAAATAATGGATGGTCCTCTGCAAGGCGAGCTTAAAAATGATGGAAAGATCTACACAAGAAATGTTGTGTACAAAGAGATCTTTGACATGTGAATTAACATTTTATTATTTAAATCACCTTTATTTATTGAGCTAGCGGTGGCTCTTAAGAAAAGAACCGCCAGTGGTTTCCTTCATTACACTCTCCTTTAAGCAATTAAGCAAGCAGAAGGGAGAAACCCCGTGGGGGTCAGTAAGCAAAGGGGCGTCCTAGCCGCCTGCCCTGGGTAATTCAGTTTGAATTAGCAGACACCTTTGCACAAATCATTTTAATTACAATTTATAATATTTAGAACAGCGGTCATTTCGTATGACCGCCGGGCTTTCTAGTACTATATACAAATGATAAGCATTTGACGGCTTGAGTACATTATAAACAACTACAATGCCATCTTAACGCAGCATAAAAAGCAGATTGGAATGTCAACGTTTTAACTGGAAATCGCATTGACTCATTGACTTTTGTACTGCAGGTCCTGTTAAAAAAATTCATAGAAACTCGTCTCACATTTTAGTCGCTGTAGAATCGTAGACTAATGGGATTGCAGATTATCATATCTGGCAACTGCTATTCGCGTTGGTTGCCATCTAATGACTGTTATAAGAATCTGCGATCGATGCGCCCAGGCGGGCCACATAAAATGGCATGAAGGATCTCAATAGTTCCACTCACTAATGTATGCACAATGGATAATTTGCATACATCGAATTAGGAATCTCAGAGTTACTGCCCTTCCCTGGTTCAGGAAACTAGAGAGGTAACACAACACTAAATATCCCCACATGCGGTGCAACGACATCTGTAATTGTCAGCAAATCACAAGAAAATCACAAGCTAAATCACAAGAATCAGCTTTAAAATAGTGCACTCAACAATGAATTTATAAGTGGGGCGACATCGCCTTTTCTGATGAATTATGTTTTTGCTTATAATGTCAGGATGGTTGTATCCATATGTTGTCGACAGGATGGAAATGAACAGAAAGGATCTTTTGTTCTTCGTCGCCTGGCGCCAAAATTGATGACACTGAGTGCCACTGGGTACACATCCCGTTCATCGCTACGCATATCCGGTACTTTGATCATCACTGAAGGTTTGTTGCTTGTTGCTTAATCTTCTCGTCTGGACTCCGTAACCCACGTTTCAACAAAATAATATGAGGCTGCAGGGTGCACAAGCAGTTCTATATTTCCTCAGTACACTTCGTACTATTGCCTTTGTCAGTGTGTTCTGCAGAACTCTTGTCAAGTGAAATGATCTATTTATGAGTTGCCGAGAACTTGGAAAGACAATACCTTTCAAGGCTGTACGATAATCTGACGCAGAATTCTAGCCGCATGATTTGCCATAATTTTAACTATCATTCAAAGTTTATTTGACTCCGTGTCTCGAGTATAGCAAGTTCTATTGTTGCCAGGGAAAGGATCGGAATACTGATTTATGCGTCTTCTGTACATTAAAATTACCTGACATGTCATTCATTTCCTTCTCCTATTGTAATATAGTTAAATATGTTACAATTCGAACAGTACAAATATGACAGAAGAACGAGCATAAATATGATTACTGTGTTTTCCTTCATGTTTAGCAATTTAAATGGCCTGTATTGCACTTATAAAAATCTTCGGATCATAAAACATATCCCAATTTAAAATATTTTTTTTAAATAAAACTTTATGTCTTAGAGTCCAAAAATAGGATAGTTACTTTTTAAGTTCATATGATATCTCATTTTTGAATTACTACTTAATAGACGGGCTTTTTAAATAATTTGTTTCATCGAAAAACAATACAGTATTGTTTGTTACTAATGGGTATCCTAGGTGTCTTCCGATTTCTTTAAATTTAAGTTCTGCGGAAGCAAATAAACAAACTAACAAAAAAAAAAAAAAAAAAAAAAAAACAATATCATTAAAAGTTCAGAATAATGCATTGCTACTTAATTAATGACATTCTACATATCATATTTTATATCTACAGTGCATATTAATTCATTAGTAAAACAGTATGAGTAAGCAAAATGTGAATGCTGTCAGATACGAATATGCAAAAGCAAAACTGTATGTATTCTCCTCTTAACTAGATGGTAATAGAACAGAAAGTATAGCTAAATTCCGCAAGTAGACTTCCAAACTTCAGTTTAAATATGAGACTGTTTTAGTGTCATTTGCGGTGAATGAAACATCGAGTTTTTACCTCTAGTTAGAAAGTGGCTGAAATTTAAGATCTGAGTAAAAAAGAGATCAATAAAAAACAAAATTTTAAACTGATGATAATCTTAAAATTAGCTATCTTATAAAAGATTAAGAATTTTTAATACAAGAAATCTTTGATTTGAAATGAAATTTCCTATTTTTTGTTCTGAAGTAAGATTATTTGTTAATAAATTAGCCTTTTTATATAACTTCATAATATAAAAATAAAGCACATCTAATAAATCATGAATGTTAATACATAGTTTGACGAAAGTGTGGTTTTTAATTTTATTTTTCATGCAAATTTTGTGTCTCAATTTCATGAATTACCTTTCTGCTAATTAAAGTTCTAAAAATCTTATAGGTAAACACAATATAGTATTCTGCAACATATGAAACAGTTCTTTAATTATAACTTCAAATTAAAAGGAATCAAACATTTACATTCAACAAAAATGTACGAAACTTGCATTCTAATTTAAAAATTGTATAAAATATTAACAAAAACCATTCCAGAAAGATATGATAGTTTTCAGTTTGAAAGTCTATGTGATGGTAATCAGTAAGAGAGGAAATAAAAGCAAGTATAACTATAAAATTTAATTTCCTCTTTCCATCAAAGAATAAAAAATTGACTTTCCATCACATTAAATGAAAACAAAGCTAGAAATTTAGCTTTAATAAACCCTGTAATGACTATTGACTATGACATTCAGCGTTTTTATTTGTTGACTTTACTACATTATTTATTGATCAGAGTTTTCCGTGATAAACACTGATATTTTTATTTTATTCTATTTTAAAGTGAATCTATCCGAGTCTATAAGCTCAGAACCAAAAATTCAGTTAAAAAGATTTTGGGCACCATGTTTTGAAATGCTGCTGCTATTGTTGATTATATGACATTCAGTACCATCATAGCAGGCATTTATTACGCTAATTTGATATAACTTAATCCGTAAAAGTAAAACGCATTGGTAATCTCATCACAAAAGTGTTTTTGCAGAACGATGTTCTAGCACACAAGGATCAGATTTCCCAGAGTGCTATTTAGCAATGTGGATTTCGGCTTATTCTCCATCAACCATATAGGCAGACAGCCATAGCGTACTTTGTCATAATAAAGCAAACTCAACCAAACTAAAACCAACCTCATCCATCACAGTTTGCCTGTCCTGGCTTTTAGTGACTTCTTTTTGTTTCAAAAACTGAAGGAACATTTGCATGGTTGGATGATAAAAGGAAGATGCAGATTAGAAAGGTACAGTTTAAGAATGGTTTAATATTTATGACAAATGTTTTTTCTACTGGATTCTGAATCTCAACAGTTAAATGCAATGAAATCAAATGGAACAATATTGAAAAGGGAGAAAATAATTTCGTACATTTATTTGGACAAACATGTATTTGACTTAAAACTTATTGAAAGCCTCCCATATTAATCTAAGCATGCATTTGAAAACTTCATTTTCAAAATAAAACAAAACATTTTATGAAAGAAGTTTCAGTGCTGAAAATGGAACAGTTATACAGTTATATTTATATATTTAAGGATATTTATATTAAGGATTTATATATTAAGGAATATTTAAGGAAATAAAGCATATAGTTACATTTTTCTGACACTTTATAATTATTTAAAACACCATTGATAGCACCCTGTTAATTATTTTAATTGTTTTTTCTTTGAAGTTCCCCACCAAATAAGCCTTTTCTGTAGCTAAACTATATGTAGAATCTGATCAGGTATTAAATTATAGACTTTTTCCGAAATCACAAGATAATTTACAATTTTGGAAGTGAATGACTTTCATAAATGGGGAGTGATGATTAATATACCAGAAACATTACAATTACCTGTAAATCTAAGCCTATTCGTTGTTGATTTGATTCATTGTTTATAATTAGAATACGACCGCATTAAATGTCAGATTAAGGACAGTTATCTTGTCTGGAAATACAATAGTTCTCGAACTGTACTTTAGATCTAATCCTAGTTAAGTTGCAGACTCTTTCTCTTTGGATATTAGGTTTCTGTATCTTTGGATATTAGGTTAGAAATAATCATACACAAGTGTGTCACTGCTTTTTTATACTTAATTACAATTTAACTTTCCGATAAAAGCACCTCCTAATAAAAGCGATGAACAGTGGTGAAGAATTTCATAACGCGAGAGTACAGAGTATGATGCTAATGATGATCTCTTTTGACATATTATGGGTGCAATTAATAAAGAATATTCCCTCATGAAAGGAATGTAGTATACTGAGAAATAAGTGCCTGGAAATTTTAAAGATAATTTTTTTTTGAAATTATTTTATTGAATGGCAAAGAGTGTTGCTTCTTGTTTATAAAATAAATTATGAAATAATCAAAAATATAGCTGTATAGCGATGAAAAAATAATGAACATAAAAACTTTGTTTTCAATTTCAGTTACGTTTGTTTTATACAGGCTAAAACTATGAACACTGTGAAATATTTCTTTCTCCCTACTTGCTTTTGCGGTAAAAAATTAAATGAAAATAATAAATTAACCATATGCGAGCATTCGTAAATTAGTTGAAAGAAAATTCAGTAATAAATTCAATATAGAAAATAATTTAAGTATGTATGATATAAAAAAAAGTTAAGCTTAGTGTAACTAACACGTCTGAGGTTGAACTGAAAGCCAAGTGGAATGAATAACGAATCTTACTAAGCATCAGAGCTCTTTTTCTGGAACTAATAAAATGGCAACATTTGCAATACATTATGCTTTAAACCGCGAAAAATCAGTTTCTCTGTTTGTTGCCTTCTTGAAATCCGCAATTAAAGAAGAAGTATCTATATTTAATCTTTTGATAAAAATTTACGAGTTTTATTATAGTATTTAAATTTATGAGTGTTAGGCTGATACTCGTTGCTCTAAAACCTCTAATAATGGAATTACAACACCATTCGAGAATATATCAAATTTTCATTGTAAATATGAGCAATGTGTGTGTGCGAGAGAGATTCATGCCCTGTGTCAAGGATAAATAACTGCCCACATGTGTTAAGAAATGTAATCATTTTAAATGCACATTTAGTTAACATTCTGATTCGCCTGATTCTCACACACACTGTATTTATTTTCAATGAAATTTTGATATATTCTTCAATGGTGAGTGAGTGAATGAGTGCACCGCTATGATGGCTTCCGACCATGGACATGGACAAACGGAATTATATACCATCACGACGGAGAAAACTTCAAAGTAACAAAGTTGTTATTACAATACGAGTAACAGTTTCTATAGCTTGATAATTGCAGGCACGAAGCATTATTCTGATTAAATGATTTAGATTCTGATAATTTGAAACATAATATTATTCACGGCTGTTTCTGATTACGCAGTGTCTTGAAATTTTCTCTATTTCACCAAGGGCTACACTGTTTTTGAGTGTGTTCGTCCACATTGCCTAGGCAGAGTCCGCTGGTTCCTTTGAGTGCCAGGTTCTTGTATGTACACAATGAAAGTAAATAATGGTCCGAGTCGCCTTCCTCTCCGCATTCGCAGGAAGGAGTATCCCTAAGTCTGAATCTGTTGAGGTATACTGGGAATGGTCCATGACCTGTCAAGAACTGTGTTAGGCTAGCACTGTGGGCCTTTATTTTAACCATGTTAACTTTTGGAAGTAAGCAATACGTCCTTCGTCCTACCTTTGTTCCTCTATTTTGCCAATTTTATAACAAACTTGTTCGCTTAATGTGAGACCAAGGAAGTTTAGTTGGTCGTTCTAATAAATCCGTGCAGTTGGCTGCCTGCTTGGCCAGTAGGTCAGCAGCGGCTTCATTGCCTTGAATCCCTGTATGAGCGAGAACTCATTTTAAAGTGGGTCTTTGTGAGATAGGCTTTGCCAGAAGCTATTTGTTTGGTGTTGTAATTCCATTATTGGAGGTGTTAGAGCAACAAGAATCAGCTTAACACTAATAAATTTGCAGGGCTAGTGTCAAAAGTTTTGGTAAGGCCTTAATTGAGAAGTAATTGCAGAAGTCCAAATGATGAAAGGGAAGTAAATAACTGGTGCCAGTAACTTTACTTTCTTCCTCTCATTGTTATTTCCTGAATACGGGCTTCTCTTTCGTCATTTGTAGAAATGTACCTGAAAACGAGGTTCTATATTTAAACTTTCGAAACTTGCATATTTATGAACATTAGGCTGATTGTTGCTGCTTTAGCGCCGTCATTAATCGTTATTCAATTGAGTTATTTCAACTTAGATTATTATAACACAAGCTTTCAAAATTTGTATTTACAATACATACATCTTTTCGAACTCAGAATGCTTGAATGTTGATAACATAAATTCCAGGTATTTTATTTATAAAAAGAATTATTAAAAAGCTTGTTTCAGGTGCTTAATATCAAGCTATAATAAAGAAAAAAGGGCTGCAATATATTTCTGATCATTCTTACAATAAAATACTCTTAAGTTTTATTATTTATAAAATTGTGCAAGATTCAGCTGCAGATTTAAATAAAAAATGGAAACAAATTTGTTATTTTAAGAAAAGCAATATAAAATAAACAAAAACTGTTCAGTTTAAAAGAAAGTAATTTTGTAGAGCAATTCAAATGGAATAGAAATTGTTTTCTTGCTAAAGAAATATTTCCTAAGGTGTCCGATGTCATTTGATTTTGAAATGAATTTAAAGCTAGAAGCCGCTGAGAGTTCCTAGTAATTTCGCCACTGCAATTTCAATCAAACAAGATCGGGATTAAGTAACTTTTAATGTATGAAACTTACATGGCCATACACTATATAATTCTTCCAAAAAGTACAATTCAGAAAATATTGAATTTCGACAGATTTAGTTTTAAAACAGTATGTGCTTTCAAGGTTTTGAAGAATGGTAAATAACATGATATTCAATTTCACTTTTTAAAGAAAAATATTCATCTTCTTCTTGAAATAACTGAATGTCATCTTGTATTAAAAGCACATGTGTAACAAAATCCTGTAAAGCTGAGAAGTAAATTATTTGAATTTCACATTTTATTTTTTTAATGCTTAGATTGTTTTAATTGATGTATGATTTTTAAATAGATCTGTTGTAAATTAAGGGAAACTGGTAGACCATTATTAGATGAGAATCAAAAAAAAATCTGCTATGTTAAATTATGTTATGTTTACTGACTCATCAATCATTTTTTCTCATATAATAAAGTCACGCACTTTTAAAAAGCTTTACAAGTAGCATCGCAAAAACGAGCACTGATCAGATTTAATAATATGTATAAAACTCTTACAGAGTTTGTCCGGCAAGTAAGACTGATTTTTTCCCGCCAAAACGTGGTGAAGGAGAGGAATGTTACTGCACTGGTTGGGTTGTGGAGGATCTTAGCTACCAGCGCACCAGTCGCCAGTCGTCTCCGAGCCTTCACGGAGAGTAGATCGAGTTTAAGGTCAACCCTTTCAAGATGTTTTGTCATCTCCGCAATGAATCGTTAATCGTTTGTTAGATCAGCGTTATGCGGTGAAGTTTTCCATCAAACGGGTAAAACCGCGAGTGCGACCCATGACATGATCAATCCTGCTTATGGGAATGGGCATAAATGAGTTTTGAGTGGCACAAATTGTTTCGAGAGGGAAGAGAGTAAGTTGAAGATCAGCAACGATCAGAACGCCCTTCAACGGCAAAAAAATGGCGAAAACTTGACGAAATTAGCGAAAGTGCGAAATCTTTTGAACTGTGACCTCAGACTTAGAAATTGAGTCACCTGCGTCCTTCCAGTAATCTCTAGATCATGGAGGCTCCATCACAACAATGCGCCGAGTCACACCGCCCATGCTGTCATGGACTTTCTGACCAAGCATGGCATCACACATTTCCCCCAGTTGCCGCTTCTCCAGACATCTTCCTCTTAGCCCGATTGAAAATAGTCATGAAAAGACGTCACCACGGCTCGGTCCAAACCATTCAAGAGGCCGTAATGAGGAAGCTGAATAGCATTCCAGTTTTTGTGTTTCAGAGGGCCTTCAGTGATTGGCAGGGTCGCTGGAAACGCTGTGTTGATGCAGAAGGAACATATTTTGAAAATTATTAAGTGCAAGATGTTATTATTATTAATATGTCTCACAATTGTGAATATGTTTTATTTAATTCACTTCTATTACTTTCTGGACAAACCCTATAAATAATAACATTTGTAATTCTAATAAAATAAAAATTTAAGCAACAGTCATATTTATACAATTAACGTTTAAGCAATAATTTTATTTATACAATTAAAGTTTAATCAATAATCTGATTTTTAAAATTAAGGTTTAAGCAATAATCGTAAGCATCAGTCTCATACATTTAATTAAGTCTTATTTATACAATTAAATTTAAACAACAGTCTTATTTTTACAATTAAATTTAAGCAATAATATTATTTATACAATTAAAGTTTGAATAATAGTTTTATTTATACAATCAACATTTACAAAATAGTGTTATTTATTCAATTAAAATTTGAAACAATAGTCTTATTTATACAATTAGAATGAAAAGAATATTCTAATTTATACAATTAGTGTTTAAAAAATAATCTTATTATGTTTAAATAACAGTCTTAAACACCAATGGCTAAATAGTGCACCTCGGGACATATACGAACTGTCAATGTATGTATTATGGTCTGCACATTACTATTACTTTATTCAGTTAATTTTATACCTCTAATCTTAATAGTGGAAAGAGAATATAAATTCCTATATGGTGTTAAAGGGTTTATTTCAGAATTTAATGGCAGTTTTCAAGGTTTTAAAACGTTTTATCTACAGAATCCTTCTTAGTTACTACGTGAAATGTCAACCAGAAGAAAGGAAGTTAGAGCTGCGTGAAACCTAGCGTGAGCCAACGTTTAATATAGCATTGAAATTATAAAATCGGTATAATTTGTAGAAGTTTTATATATTTGTTGGTATTTTCAGTTAGGACACAATATCTTTTACGATGAAGGTTATCAAGTCAAAATCGACTTTTTACTTTTTTTACAGTGATTTTCTAGATTCCTTTCATTCAATGTCTATGAGCTTCCGTGACACGATTTTCTGTGTGTCATGAAAGATATAACTCAAATAGCAAATATTCTATTAATAATCTTTCTGTCACTGACAAACACTGAATGATACAATAGGACCTCAAAAGCGGTTAAATATTTCCTCAAACTCCTCGCCATCATATGTTCGTGTAGGAATAAGTTTATATATAACGTATTTCCATCCTTTGTCAAAACAATGTGCAGATTATAGCACTTATAAAACACATAATACAGGGTAATTTATATATAAAGTCCATATAGCAGTTGCTATGATGAACCTTTAGAGTTACATTCTTTGGAGAAAAAAGGCTAAAAATAAAGTGCAAGATGTTATTCAAAATATAGCAATTTTAACCTGAAGAAGCTATTGGTAAAAAGGCTAAAAATAGAATGCAAAACGTTATTCAAAATTTAGCAATTTTAAACTAAAGAAGCTAATGGTACACTGAAGACTAAAGTTCGTTTTCTTCCAATCACCACTGAATGTTTTAATACCGAAATATGTAACATACAACGAAATTATATAAAATGCGAAATTTACGGTAAATATATTTATTTACTTAACCTCTATCAGGTGTGTACAGATTCTTGATGCAGTTAAAAAAAAAAGCAATATTCATTACGTAATGTTTTGACTTCGCGTATACGAAATGTAAACAGAGCATCGGGTGCAATTGGTATCCCTGGAGGAATCTTTAAAAATCTCAACAAAATATATTTATTGATATATATCAGTCTGACGAGTAGTTTGATGTTTTAAAGAAATCCCAATCTGACAAATAGTTTAATATTTTAAAGACGTCTCGACGAATCAAAAGCATATCCTGCAAATATATAACGCAGTGCGTTTATTGGGGTGGTAAATATTTTTCAACTGCGGTGGTCAAAACATCGTAAGATGCGAAACCTAATTTTTTTAAAATTAATTTTAAACAGCACATTTTATTTCAAACACAAGCCTTGTATTATTGTAATACGGAAGCAAACTGAAATAAAAAGGTTGTAACTTAACAACAGTATGTAGCATAGAATAACTGTACATACTTCCTTCACATAGTGCAACTTCGTATGTTTAAATATTTTATTTTTTGATCATTAAGGAATTTTAAATTTTGCAAAATGTATTGAATTCCATAAAATAAAACAAAAGATTTAAATATCTGAATGAGTTAACTAAATCTCTCTAAGAAAGAAACAAAGTTACATACCAGTAAAATATTTGAAAGCAAGAATGGCTTTATATTACATTACTTTTATTAGGCGCAGTATTGATATTCTTTTGCTCTTTTTCAATTTTTTCCCTCAGTAGCCTGTAAGTTCTCATTCATTGCTCTCACATTACAACATCCTTTTTATTCAGTGACTTCCTTCGCTTCTTCATCTCCAAGATAACCGAAGTCTTCATTGTAGTATTAATAGCTGCATCTTTCTCTTTTCAGCAGTTTCTTTGCTTCCGGCAGCAATCACATTCAGAGGTACAGGTTGGAGCAAGGCTGGCATCTGTGCATTCCCATATGTATATATTAGGTATGACTTGGCTTTACTAACTGTTAAACTTCCATCGCAGTTGTGAAGGAGAACACCCTTCAGGGCGGTCCAAGGTTCTCCCACCTCCTTCCCCTACAATCAAACTCTCAAGATTTTCGGCTCGCGATGTACTTTTTGAGTGCCCTTTATCAGGCAAACACTATACGCTAGCAAACATCTACGCTTTCTCCGGACTTCAAAACCGGAACCCCATCGGTACTGAAATCAGCTTTATACCAGCTGGACAGCAATCGTATTCGCAAAGGTTTGTAAGTGCATCTCCATTTTTATGCCCAGTAAAGGTTGTCAGGATCTGGCGTATGCGAACGTTGGCCAAAGTGGCGAGCCACAGCTACTTCCCATAAATACGCATACTTAAGGAGAGGAAACTTGGGAAAAGTCTGACATGCGTTAGCGGCTAGAAAAGCCGCAAGAATGATATTCTTTACTTACTCATGTTGTATAATGTAAATTAAGTGGTGTCCACATACGCATGCTACATACTGCTGTCTACATACGCATGTGTCTTACATGTCCACATACGCATGTCCATTAACACATACGCATGTGTCTTACTAGCCCACATTACATTTGTGTTAATTACGAATGAAATCAAGGAACGACAAAACATCAAATTAGATTTTAAGAAAGCAGTCCTCACTTTTGACTCATTTAAAGATTTGTCAATATTACCTTAAATAACGATACTAAAGTAAAACAAATATTACGAAAACTTTTTACTGATAATGATGATCCCCCACGTATAGTTTAAAGGGAAGAAAGAAATTACA
This sequence comes from Stegodyphus dumicola, assembly GCF_044657685.1. Classification (NCBI taxonomy): domain Eukaryota; kingdom Metazoa; phylum Arthropoda; class Arachnida; order Araneae; family Eresidae; genus Stegodyphus; species Stegodyphus dumicola. Next base: position 88,820,748 of record NC_140774.1, on the reverse strand, counting down.
TGTAATTCATTTTAATAGCTTAACGCAAGACAAATATAGAAAATTACAAAATAACTTACACAGCAAAACCTGAAATAACTATGTACTAAATAGCCCATCAGTCCAAGAACAAAATTTATTCTGAATAAATTCATGGTTATTCGCGACCTCTTATTAATACCATATGTAGACCTAAAGAGAAAGGCAATAATTGGGAACTCTCTAGAAAAATACATTTTCGAACAAAAAACGTGTCTTCTGGAAACTTCCAAAATGTTGTCTGTCATGTTGGCAAGAAATACCAAATGTCGTCAAATGGAGAACAAAATACTTTGCCAAAGTAGACTTGTGCAACCCGTAGTTCCGGGTATCCTTAAATTATTTTCATAGTTTTTATGTCAATTTACTTATTACTACAGGTACAAAAATGATAAAGAAATTTAATGCTTGCAAAACAGCAAGGGGCCACCTGTTAAAGGCTACATACAACAGACAGTAGAGAGAGGCAAAATTGTAATTCATTGTGTTAAATATGTGAATAAATGAATAAAACGAATACATAGGAATCAAAATGAATAAGACTGAAAATAATGAATAAAACAATCAAAATGAATAATTAAGACTGGGATATACATAAAATATAATTAAATAAATATAAATGTTTAAAAATTGCTGCTGATGTTTTTTAGAAATTTACTGTAAATTAATTAAACGAAAAGTTTACATGTTTTAAACTAGAATGTCTTTCAGGTAAGACTTCCTCATGGAGAGTGTCCATATTTAATGTTGCAACTATAAGAAACATAGTCAGAATCTCAAAGGCAATTTATCTTTCAAGTTGAGATTCAAACCCGAAATAAAATCACTTGTTCAGATGTCCATTCGGTTACTTTTTCAAGACGAATATAATAGAATTTAGTTACATTAAATTTATGTATTTTTAGGTATCAAAGGAAGACGCGATAAGAGTTACATTGAAAGAAATTTTTCTTGATACTTAAGATTAAAATACTTAATTTGAAGGAACAATTTATTTTTTCTGATCCAAACCCTAAGAGTTACTGATCCAAGAAAGATTCAGATTCAACATCCAAAATTGTTACTGACTAAAAGGATAAGAGGTAAAAGGAATTACAGGTTTGTAGGGATTTACTTGCATAGATGTTTAAATCAATATTCTTCAGATCTTTCTAGACTGACAAGCATAAATTATCGCTTCAGTCTGCATTAATATGATATAGCTCTACGAAGGTTAAAATAACCTTTTTATTAACTGTTTAAATTTAACATAAGTCATTATTTGTGCTTACAAAACAAAACCTGTCACCTGCGTGTATTTAAAATAATGTAAGCTGAAATTTCATTTCAAGTAATGTACGAGTAGTTGGAGACTACAAACAATATACTTAAATAAACTCAAGTAATTAACAATGCGCTCATTACGTCGGCTAAGAAAATGGCTAAAGTCAGAATAAACATTGACAGAGCTGGCGATAGGCTATAACTGCAAACGAGGCTGCCAAAAGCAACGGAGGCTTAGGCTAAAAGAGGCAAGAATATAAAAGTTGTATTTTATTTGTCACATATTCAGACAAGAAAACTGTATAGTATTAAAAACTTGCCAATGCAGAACACCTTTATATCTGCTTCGCTGTGACGGATTTAGCGAAACTTATTATATTCCTTTTCCATTTGATGTATATATCAAACAAGTACTTATTTACTAAATAATAAATTATACTTCTCTGGAAAAAGGATCAATAATTTTAAATAGCTCTGTACTAGACGTATACTTTTCAATATTTAGATGACGATAAGTTTAAAGTAAGGTTGAAACATAATATAAACATTTTCAATCGATTGTTATTAAAAGTTATGTCAAGTAAATTCTGTTTGCAATAACATTCGAAAATGTGTGAGTCTATTAAAGTAATTGTATTTATGACGATTTAACTCAACTTATTTTAGAAATAAGCAGTTTGTTAATAGAAATAAGAATTTAATCTAATCGTTCGATTTGAACTATGATTAGATATTCTGAAATCGCGCTTGATGAGAGCTAGTAAAACGTGGGCCATGTTTTCAAGGGTGACTGAGTTTCCGACAGAAAGGATAATGATGTAATCATATAACCTGATTCATAACTCAAGCCTCTGTACTCATATTTCTGCGTTTAATGACCAGAATTTATTTCTGGCGACAACGCCATTTCGTCCTTCAGTGCTTACGATGTATGATTCCATTCGAATAAAGAATACAGACAGGTCTCTGTCTAACAAGTCTTCGAGGAAATACGATAATAATGTTTCATGATGTATAAAAGAAATATATATAGATATACTCGTATAATGGGATAGCTGTTATCATTAGATAAATTGGGAGGTTAAGGTATAAAATATAGGTTACTTAACAAAATTGAAATAATGGAAAATACAGGGAACCTTTACTCTAAATGAATAATTGATAAAGTAGTGTGGAATGGAGAGTATTGTCATAAGTAATCCCTACTTTAAGTTTGTAAATGGTATTGCAATATGGTTTGAAGGAATTAGTATTGAAGACTAAAAAGGGACTAATCAATCTGAATTTGACATGTTGATTAATTAATGATTTAGGTAAAGATTTCAAAATTATTTTGATTTATTTAAAAATAAATAAATAGGGAAATATGGGGGCACTTAAGAATGAAGTAAATGTGAAAATACACAAATATATAATTTTGATTTAAAATAAACAGATTATTGAATGTCATTGTTAATAAAACATCTATTTTGGAAGATGTTTTATTGGAAGATCCGGACTTCGAATCCTGGCGAGGGCATAGCTGACTTCTCCTGTTTTCTGGTGTCGAAAGAATGTAATAGCTTTATAATTTGAAGACTGTTGTTGTTTTCAAGAATATGAGCTCTGTAAGATTCTGTAAATAAGATCTCTATTTAAAAAATATTATACTGATCAAAACCTTTCAGACAGTCTGCATATTAACGATCTTTGTTTAAATTATTAACTTCAGAAACCTTTTCCCAAACGGATAATTTAGTTTTACACAGATTTAAATACTTCGCTCTTAAATTTGAATGCTACCCTTGAATTTTCAGAAAACATGATCTGAAATTTTAAAACTGAACACTTTCGTCGAATGTGAGTCAAAACTTTTGTGTTTTATTCCTTAAAACGGGTATAAACTTTTATTAAACATAATTATAAGGATTAGGGAACCTTATAAAAATATAATTTTTACAAAACTGTCTTTTAAATTTTAAGAATGTCAAAACATGAATTTTTATAATTGGAAGTATAGTGAACCAACACTTGCAAAGCAAAAGACTTTTATTGACACGCTGTAAATTCCACTAAGTAATACGATTTTCGTGGTATTAGTATATTCATTATATAATTAATATCTTTCTTATATCGGTGACTGTATTTAAATAAGAAAGTACTGTTGAGTTATGCACATATAAATTGATTGTAAAAATGAATTATTATAAGTTCAATGATAATTACAATTTAAAATACCACATTATTTATAAGTGCAGGAGCGCATTATTCAGATTTAAACTTAAGAAACATTTTTATTAACATTTTACACAGCTGCCTTAGTGCCTTTATACAGTTTAATTAGATTCAATAAATAGTTAAATGGTTAATTCAGAAGTCAAAACAACAAAAATCAGCGTTAATTTACAAAATTTTCACAGGACTTGTTTCGATGGTTTTACCGAACCATCATCTTCAGCTGCAAAACCGCAAATGAACAAGATAGGAAATAATGTTTAGACAAGATAAGAAAGCCTGGACAAGAATAAGCAAGTGGCGCCATCTGTTGGCGAAACCAGAACTAAAACATAATTTCTCTAAAAGCCGAAGGCAAATTTGGATTGGAATTAGGATCGTTAACTAGAACAGAAAGATTTTTATGAATGTGAAATGCCTCTAGAAAATCCAGTTCTCCAATGGAAGATGTTTTTTGAATAATTTTGGCAGCAGAAAAATTGAAAGTGTGATTTTCGGACCAACAATGTTGAGCAACAGAAGACTTCTGTGTTTCCTTTTTTCTAACATATGCCTCATGTTTCTAACATATGCCTCATGTTTTAAGGCTCTCTTAGTTTAGCCAATGTAAATTAAACCGCACTGGCAAGGAATCCTATAAATACCCCAGGAATTCATATCCGGAATGGGGTCCTTGAATATAGAAGTTGGAATTTTATTGATGGGACAGTAAACAACCCGAAAGTTAAATTTCTGCAAAATATGTGCAACTTTATAGCTAATTGATGGAAAGAAGGGAATGACAACAGAATTTTTATAATCTCCTAAAATAAGAGTGTGGCTTTTAGTGTGTTGAGATGAGAATTTTTTAACTGCTTGATTAATAATGTTGGGTGAAAAGCCCCTGTCAATAGCTATTGCTTTTAAATAATTTAGTTCTTCATCAAGGGCTAGTTTGGAGTAGCAAACTTGAAGAGCACGGAAAACATAGGAATAAAATGAAGCTAACTTTTGTTTAGTCGGATGACATGATTTAAAGTGTGGTGGAAGGCAAACCGATGAAGGTTTACGGTAAACTGTAGTACTGAAGTTGGATGTGTTACGTGTGACCAGAATGTCGAGAAACGGAAGAGAATTGCAAGTCTCAAGTTCAAAAGTGAACTTAATAGCAGGATCAATAGAATTCATTGTTGAAAGAACTCTATTTAAATCATCTTTATTACCTTCAAACAGGGTAAAAGTATCGTCTACGTAGCGGAACCATGCCGGGAAGTTTAAAGTTTCAAACAATTTTGATTCATAATAATGCATGTAGATATCAGCCAGGATGGGACTGAGGGGGCTTCCCATGGCTAATCCCTCAGTTTGCTTGTAATATTTATTTTGGAAAACAAAATGTGTTTGTTTCAAACAGAGTTGAGTGAGAGAAATTAGCTCATCAATTTCGATGCAAGAGAAATGAAATTCGCGAAGTCTGGTTTCTAGACATCTTAATGCACCCTCCACTGGGACATTGGTGAATAATGATTTTACATCAAAAGAAACCATGAGTAAATTACGAGGAGAAATGTTTTTAACCTTTTTTACAAACTCTATTGAATTTTTTATGGTGTAAATGTTATTGTCTAATAGATTGGAAAATCTAGAAACTAAATATTTAGCTAATGGATACGAAGCAGTACCTAGATTTACTTAACAAAATTATTAATCAAGCAGCAACAACAACATTATTAATCAAGCAGTTAAAAAATTCTCATCTCAACACACTAAAAGCCACACTCTTATTTTAGGAGATTATAAAAATTCTGTTGTCATTCCCTTCTTTCCATCAATTAGCTATAAAGTTGCACATATTTTGCAGAAATTTAACTTTCGGGTTGTTTACTCTCCCATCAATAAAATTCCAACTTCTATATTCAAGGACCCATTCCGGATATGAATTCCTGGGGTATTTATAGGATTCCTTGCCAGTGCGGTTTAATTTACCAAACTAAGAGAGCCTTAAAATTTCGCGTCAAAGAACATGAGGCATATGTTAGAAAAAAGGAAACTCAGAAGTCTTCTGTTGCTCAACATTGTTGGTCCGAAAATCACACTTTCAATTTTTCTGCTGCCAAAATTATTCAAAAAACATCTTCCATTAGAGAACTGGATTTTCTAGAGGCATTTCACATTCATAAAAATCTTTCTGTTCTAGTTAACGATCCTAATTCCAATCCAAATTTGCCTTCGGCTTTTAGAGAAATTATGTTTTAGTTCTGGTTTCGCCTACAGATGTCGCCACTTGCTTATTCTTGTCCAGGCTTTCTTATCTTATCTAAACATTATTTCCTATCTTGTTCATTTGCGGTTTTGCAGCTGAAGATGATGGTTCGGTAAAACCATCGAAACTAGTCCTGTGAAAATTTTGTAAATTAACGCTGATTTTTGTTGTTTTGACTTCTGAATTAGTATTTGTTCGGCGTGTTATTGTGTCTTAATTAGTTAAATGGTTTTAAATAATATTTTCAGAGATTAATTCATATGCACCACGACAAAATTATGAACCTTCAAAATCATTGTTTCCAAAGAGATGCATTCAATTCATGGAAACATTTTCAGAAACAGGGAATTATCGTAAAATTTTACGTATTGATTTTTCTACATGCACTCCAGAGAATATATATATCCATCTCTTTTGAGTTGTACAAAACGCTGGGATACAGTGCAGGAAGTACATGTAAGTGTTAATAACAAAGACATTTTAATCTGGCGCTGGCAAATATTTGGAAGAAAAAGTGATACCTGTAAAGTATACAGACGAATAAAGCATAACTTACTTTAAAACGTCTAAATATTTTTTAAATAAGTGTAAATAAATAGGAAGAAATTACTTACTTCACCATTCAAGTAGCAGAAGATGAGGGAAACCAAAAATCCCTATGGAGAAAAATTATAAAACGTCAGAAAATATATCTCAGAATTTGAAGCATGTTACGAAATCTATCTGCTCGATTACATATATATTTATTCATATTTCTTCCACTTCAGATTCTTTCATAGGAACTTAGTTTTTTAGTTAGTGCAAAGATTGCGAATTCTTCTAGAGTATGCGTCGGCAACCACTTTGGCTGCGGGTCAAAATCAGCCAAAATTAGTCAAAATAAGCAATCAGCGGGTCGAAAATGTGTGTTAACACTTTATCTCCCAAATTACTTTATTTTTTGAAAAAGAATTTGTATCTTTTTTATTATTTTTTATTTCTTTATACATGAGAAACATACCACATAAAATTCACAAAAATGGTAAAGTCGCCACTTTTTTTAAAATTTAAAACTGGGGCTTAAAAGTGCTGTTGGAACATAATTGAGCGATTTTATTGATTACGTCCCATAGGGAAATAAAGGGTTAAGACGACAATTCGGACTTTTTATTTTAAAACATTTTTTTTCGGTGAATAATCAGATAAATTTCATTGAGAAAATAAATACAAATAATATTTTAAACTTATGTAGACTTTAAACATGAAAAATAAAATGATAATTCTAATTATCATAAAAGCAAACATAGCTGAATGAATTTTCTCCTCGATATCAATGGCTCCTTTGATGCTTAACTTATGACATCAATTTAGTCAAGCATGCTTTATAGTCAGTCGTCTTAAGACTAATACAAGACACCTGAATTTCGGTAGTTAAGATGCTCCTGCTCTTACTTAAATTAAATTTCATGTGTGAAAATATTCTCTCGCATTTATATGTTGAACCGAATGCGGAAAAAATGGAAAAGCCAGTTTTGTTTCAAAGATGAAAACTTAGTAGGAAGTGATGCTTAATACTTCGTTATCATGGAAAGATAATAATCTTCTGATTTTTCTAAATCTTTCGGTAATTTCTTGAATTTATTCATCCATAACGCTGAATTTTAAAAACAAGCATTTCTGAACTAAAATTGTCAACTTCAAGATATTGAAAATACTGCAAATCTGAAGCATCTTCTAGCTTCTCGCGCTCTATTGTAAAAGTTAGCATTTCACCGTGCCTCTTAGAAAATCGAAACTGACTTGTTTACTTTTAATGTACAAAATCTACCTTTGGAACATATTCATATTTCTCTCAGAGATATTTTCTTCTTCATGTTGCCTTTTTAACAAGAGAAAGAAACGAAATTCTTTCTTTTTTATGTCTGTTTAAAGTAATATTAATATCGAAGAAAAACTCTTTTATTCTTGGTGAATTTTTGGAATTTAATTGGTGTCGTAAGTCAATTATATTTGTTCGTTATGCCTGTTAAGAATAAAGGTCTTAAAAGCCGTTCTTTGTCATTGAGTCCCAGACCATATTCGCCGACTTCGTAAATAAATATTTATATCTTATTAAAACACTGACCAAATGTATTAAGAACTTTGCCTCGACTTAATCATCTTATGCCCGAATGTAACAGCAAATCTCCATATTTCGGTTCAGTTTCCTTTATAAAAGCTTTGAAGCGCCTTTGTACTACTTCTGCTGGTACTACTATCGTGTTCACGATCTTAACAAACGTCTCTATTACATTTTTCCACTCACTTTATCTCTGCAAATAAACTCTCTTCGTAAGTGCTTCATTTAAACTTTGGAACAATTTATTGATACATATCTAATAATAACTGCAAGCCTACGCATACTATTTACATCGGCACTTTCAACAAGTGCAATGTATTTTACATCTCTAGGTAACAAATTATTTTTGACCTGTTCATCAATATTTTGAGCCAAATCTTCAATGAGACGTTGAACTGTTCTGGCTGACAGTGGCATTTCTTTAGTTCTCTCAATGGTTTGTCTTTCAATTGCGAAGTCATTAAATAAGTGTGTTCGGAGCAATTTATGACTGCGTCTTCCAAAAATTCGCCGTCTGCAAACGGTTTTCCGTTGGAACCAATGCTAAGAGCTGAGATAAAGCTGGCGGATGTAGCGTGATTGTGGCTGGTAACAAAACTCTTTAACAATTTATTTTGTTATAGAAAATTTAATACACATTTAGCAATGTATTCAAATTTTTCTTCATTTGTCATTTCACTCCCATTTTTATTTTTCCAAGAAAAGTGTCTCTCAATATTATAAGTTCTGGCGGTAATACAATTGTGCATTGAATATATATCAGTTCGTCAGCATGTTTGATATATTCATATATTTCTTTCCATACGACTTAAAAAAAATCTCTTTTTTGCTTTTTGCTTGTCCATAATGAAAATTATTTCTCTGCGTCACTATTCTTGCGCTGCTGAACAAGAACTACAGCTGAGAGTGCCACCTACTACTGCCAGATATTCATCAAGGAATTATGGATGGGCGTTGCCAAACGTATCGATTTCTCCTTCAAACTATGTTATAGTTTTTATTAAAAATGCATGTTCATTACTGAAACTTAGTAATACAAGATACAATTGTTATTATTTATTTTCACTTTATTTTTTATGTATTGTGCAAGTATGTATTTCGCATTTATATTTTATAACTAATTTTTATGTAGTATACTTTATTTTGAGCGCAAGTGGATTATTTCCAATTACGAAATGGATCACTTGGTGATCTGAGAATCATAGGTTGCCGAGGACTGCTCTAGAGACCACAATGGAAAAGTTGGTTTGTAAACTAGTAAAAGATATTAAATGTCATAAAATATTTTTATCTTGTATTAAAATTTTTCTAAAGCCACTTATTGTGTTTCAGAAAACTATTTGATTTAAATGTTTAATAATACTTTACAAAAACCTTGTGAATAAACTCAATTCACAAACCTTTGTGATATGTTTTTACACATAGTCACTCATCAAAAATCTGAAGTCAGCTAAACTTATGATGAGACTGATAGAGAGAAATCAGCTAAACCTATGATCAGACAAAGAGATCAGACTGTGGCTCGACAGTCTGATCTCTTTGAATCCTAAACGTCAAATACAGTATTTACAATGGTTAAATGCCACCACGGCACGACCGTACAGAAATTGAATATGACTATTTTCACTGATCAATATCGTTTCAATCTTGTTAACGATTCTGGAAATCAATTATCTTTTGAGTAGTGCGATTACGGTTTTGTCAGGCAAATACACTGACTACCAATAAGTATTTGGACACATGTGATAGAAAAGAAAAACTAACTTTATTCAAATTCAATAGTTGGTAGAGCTTTCACGAGAGGTAATTACAGCGTGGACCCTCCGGGGCATACTTTTAACAAGTCTTTGTATGACAGCTAGTGGTATTTTCTTCCCCTCGGCTTGGAGAAGACATAGAAGCTCCTTCACCGATTTTGCACAGGTAGTGTACCCCTGAATTCGGCTATGCAACTCGTCCCAGAGGTTCTCGATAGGGTTCAGGTCTGGACTCTGGGCAGGCCAGTCCATTCGATGAACTTCATTGGCACCATACCAAGCCTTGGTTAACGTCGAAACATGACAACTGGCATTGTCGTCCTGAAAGTAACAGGGGTCCAACCCGTAAAACTGCCACAACGTAGGAAGCACATTGTCATCCAAAATAGTGCAGTAGGCATCGGAGTTGAGCTTACCATGAATGGGGATCAAGGGTCCCAGCACATACCAGGAGAAACACCCCCAGACCATAATTCCTCCTCCGCCGAACTTGACTGTTGGCACAATGCATTCTGGCAGGAGACGTTCTCCAGGTAGACGCCAGACCCAGACCCTGAAATCCGAATGGTAAAGGATGAATCTTGAATAGTCACTCTAAAGAACCCGTTTCCACTGATCTACGGTCCAATTTCGATGTGCTTTGCACCACATTAACCGAGCAACGCGGTTGGACTTTGTGATCAAAGGCTTATGGACAGCAGTACGACCGAGAAAACCAAGCAGATGTGCTTCCTTACGGATGGTATTCATTGAAACAATACTCTCGGATGCCTGTTAAATCTCCTCGCGGATGAGGGCCATCGGTTGGTTGCGGTTCTTCCGAATTTCTCTGGACACACTTCGTCTCTGTCTCCCAGTTTCGTTAGTCTGCCGACTCGGGGCACATTCTGTCAATCACCGCTTACCTTCCACTTCTTAATCACATAGGCCACTGTCGATTTTGGGTACTTCAGATCGCTAGATATGTCCCGTAAGGATCGGCCATATTTGTGATACCCGATAACTATACCTTTCTCGAAATCAGAGAACTCCGAACTGCGATGCATCTTGCATGCGACTAAAGCCGATGCTGTTTCCTACACGATATATACCGGCGGAGTCCGTGACATACCTTAGGACCGCAGATATCGTCATTTGCATAGGTGTCCAAATACTTATTGGTAGTCAGTGTATTACCGCACCACATCGATAAGGAAGTATAAATGCTGTGGTTCGACCAGATGCTTAGCTCCACGTTATGTTTAAGGGTTCAATAACGTTAAACCTCTAGTGCAGCGCGGTAATCCTTCCTCATATGCGTCGTTGTCGAGGTCCATTTGTTCTCACTCCGTTCTAGGGGATAATAATACCACACTACATTAAGCACATCCTGCAGATGAATTATAGGAAGTGAAGCTGTCTCTCGTATATTGGGCGTTCGTAAACATAACAATAAAAATACCTGTTATATTACCTAGAGACGGCATCTTAAAGCAGGCTTATATCCATTGCATAAAGTCCATCAACTGAAAAAAAAAAACTCTTAGAGGAAGTAGATAATTTTGCACCAACAGCGTATGTATCCTCAATGTTATGCCTGGGGAAATGCAGCAATGCAATTAATTCTATTAAGAGATATCATATTTTATACTAAACATGACCTGTTGCCTTTATTTATTTGTGGAATAGATGCATTTTTACAATGGAACATTACAGCCATGTTTTTATTAAACCGTCTCTTTTAATCCCTGCATTCGTTTCTGCACATATATATTTTCCTCCATCAGTGTGGGTCACACTGATGATCATTTCTATTTGCTGCCCCATTAGGAAGGATGTAAATATATAATACAGTTTTGCTTATCAAAACTGAGGCATGCAAAAATTAGTGAAACAACATTTTAGAAGTTAAATTAGGTTATTAGAATATGGCAAATCATCGAAGGATTTCTGCCTTGGCAGAAGCCTTCGCAAAGGATTTTCTGAGGGAAACTAGCTAATATTGGGGGAAACAAACCATGTAGACAGCCTGTTCTCCTGGACTCTTACCCAAACCAGATCCGACTACCAACTTTCTGTTGTTCCAACTTCTCATCGTTTCAACTTCTCAGTCACTACTGCAGCAAACGTTTTAAAGAGCTACATAAAAACACATAAGAAAATTAATAAGATATACATTCATCTCTGATCGAAAGCAAACTTTATAGCGATACCTAACGCGGAAAAGCGTTAGGTATTATGTAGATTGTGCATAAGTGTCTTTGGTAACAAAATGTATTTACGATAAACAACGCCTTGAAGAGTGCTAGATAGCGTTTGCAGTGATGCAATTCTGCGTCCCACACATACTATACTTCTTTTAAATCCTGAGCATATACTGTCTACTTAAGCCGCTGGATTTCTTTCTGGCCTTCAAGATAATCGATCACTATTGCAGCGTCATTGGGACGACTGATATCATTTAGTGAGCGGAACTTTCTGCGAATTGCACTTTTAAGCAGCTTTGTATAAGGGCCAAGAATTTTATTTCTGTGTGTTACAGCATTCATAGCTGCGATGGTAAAATTTTTAGTTGAGTGCGGAGATTTAAAATGATATCCATCTGTATCTTGATTCCAGTTTCATTTGTACTAGTTCTTAAACGGATATTTCTAGGCTAATTGCGTGTGTTGCTTATTCCAGCAACGTCTAGAATCACTCTTAATCAAAATAACAATACATGAGTAAACTCGTATTTAGTTCGGGGTATTCTAATTACGATGATCTCTGCACTTCTCCAATAGGAGGATTTTACATCCCGAATTAATGGGACGAAAATTATGGATTTTCTTCCATACAGCTGTTTTTTTATACCGTATATCTGGTTAGCTAAATTCCTGTACCTGCAAGGAATTCCCTTCCAATATCGATTAACATCAATTACTTATTTCGTTTAACAATTGTTGATAAATAATGGTATAATGGACCTGAGAAGTTGTTTGGCACGTTTTCAACATTGACGCAGTTGACTGCAATCAAGAACTTCCTTGGTATTCTCACCAGTCAATTTCATTAAATCGTCTCCGGTTTCTTGACACGACGTTTTTGTCTTTTTTTATATGCTTATAGACCTGTTAATGTCTGTTAATGTTCTTTTTCCATTCTCCCAATCGCATCCAGTGAGATATGTTCTTAATGAAATGTTCCATTATCAATCCCCAAAACGTTCTTGCAGCTAATCAAACAGTATTTGAAATTAGAATTTAAAGGATACCCTGATACTACTTTCGACACGTGATAAAAAAAGAGCAGGCATAAAAATTTAAGTATTTCCTTGCAGCCAATATGAATCGCTTTGAATTACACGATAGCGTCGACTTTGAGCTAACAACCAGCAACGTTTCATTGGACTTCACAAAATAGAAGTAACATAAAGCATCTTTATATATAGTTGTTTTCACCTGCCGCCCTGACGGTAGCAGAGCCGACTGTGGTACCGAAGGGCTTGGATTCGAATCCCAGAGAAGGTATGGATGTAAATTATCTGCCCCGTCAAAGGAGGTAACGGTGGCCGCCCGTTAGGTGCCTCCATAATAAAATGATCACCACGTTTGGCCTTAGTTGTGGCGAAAGCCTCAAAGTGGCTAGTGCCCGGCATAAAAATAAATAAATAAACGTTGTTTTCACCGATGTGAAAATCACCTCTTAAACCAATGATAAGATTAGCGATGAAAGAATGTTAAGTATATTTTTTGCATACTGTGTTCCAGTTCGAAAAGAAACCGCGGTTAGAAGATACTTTCTTCTCTAAAATGCCCTCTATTTTTAGGGACATTTACGTAGGAAAAAGTCATGTCTAATAACGAAAGAAATATGGCAATAATTAATTTAAAAATAATTAATTTAAGAAAAACTAGAACAAAAATTATACTAAGTAGCTTTTTAGAATATCCCATTTAAGATAACAACTCGAATCGGTGACATAGTGGACGTAACAAGAAGATTGCATAAATGAATACGTAGAGTCATTAGGTTATATCGTTGCAGGAACCAACGCTCTAGCCGAGATTCGAACTCTGGACCTCTCCAACACATGTCGAGCGTGCTTCCAGTTAAACCATAAAGGCATGTGGAAAACAGGGAGAAAATGCCTTATATTTCTTGGGAAATTAATCTTAATTCCGTAACTACAGACCAGAAAATGAATAAGGTAGAATTTCATCAACAATTCTCTCCTTACTCCTCAACCATTGATAAAAAAGTACGTTTGAATGTATTAAACATAAAACATTTGATAGGCAGTTTGATACTAAAATCCTTTGTTTAATATTTGCTCCAAAAACCCAAACACGCTGAGCAATTCTGCCCCGTAGATTTCAATTAAAAGTAAAGAATATTTCATACTTTTCCGTTGAATGTTTATAAAAGTTCATCATTATCTCCTCCATTGTTATTTGAAACTCCAACAAACTACAGCTGGGTTACCACAAAGTTGCAAAATTAGCGCCATTAATGATTTAAGTGGAGAAGTTTTCACCCGTAAGAAAACACTTCAGTACTTTCAGCTAATTAATTTCTTAATAACAACGACGTATTTGTTAACTTTCTATGTAATTTTATGGCATCACAAAATACTTTCTCATGTGAGGATGAATTTATGAGCTTCTTTGAAAATGAAAGAAAAATTAAATTTTCTTCTCGATTTTGTTTCGCGTCAACATCATCCATGAGGTTATTAAATTTCCTAGATTTTTACAACCAAGCTGAAGAGTTTTTGTTGGGTTACGCAAAACAAAATTGTAATTAAAATTTCGAATTTTTCAATTTCAGCTTTATTATTTTCTAACTGAATAGCCTTTTTTAATTTAAGATAAATTAAATTATATCTGTATTTGACGAATTAAAAATTTATTTTGAGAAATGAAAATTTTATTATTTTTTAAAGAACGAAAAATTTTTAAACATACACAATAAAGAATACACAAGACTTTTCTTTGACACTAACCTTTAGTTTTATTCAAAATAAAATCAATTCCTTAGAAAGAGATTTAACGAAAGCAAGTTATATTTGGCAAGACATATATTGTTAGCAATCTGAGCGGCTGGATCGATTTACCTTTCCGCATTTTCTTAATTAAAAAGAGTTTAAGATAGAAAGATAATATGTTTTGCAAAACAGGCTGTAGAAAGTAATATTCTTTCCTCTTTCTTTCTTCGACATGTATATAATACATTAAGTTTTGCGTGGCGATATCTACATAGCTTCACTTTTATTTTCTAAACTATTGCATTCTGATTTGAACTGCATATTCAGCACATACTTTTATTATTACATTTAGGAATGCTAATAGTTTAGGAGTTTACTTTATTTTTACACAATAAAATTGGTTTTAATTATGATAATTTTCATTAGTATTATTTGTTAAACTCATGTTTATTGTTCGAAAGTAATAGAAAAGAGATTTAAAAGAAATAAAATTTAAAACACTTTTATGCCAGGATATTTTCTTCGTTTAATAAACTACGTACATTAAGAATTAAAGTCATTTTGGATTAAACACAGTAATCTAAAGCCCTTGCGAGATAAAATGATTCCTGGAGAATATTTAAAACAATAAAACTTTCTCTGAGGCAAAATATTAGTTTAAACAATTAATAACAGTAGAATTTTCTGTTATTCATATGTTACAGTAAAAGCAGCAGACATACCTTGCAATTCCAAATGATTTCGGCTCTCCAGCGGCTGAGCGGTAAAGTCACTGAATACTGCCAGTTCACCCTGGGATTCGATTCCAGGCAAATGAACTGGCTCCATGAGTGTTTTCATGGGTTTTCCCATGTGTAACGTAGATACGAGCCAGTTTCCCTTAGAAAATCTTCTACGAAAGCATCCCATAATTGCTTTACCATAATAAGATAAGCCAAACAAGTGATTTCCACCTTCTGTGAAAGTAGCCATCTTAGAGAATAAGATTTTCATCTGCCTCTAATTCTCAAGTTCATTTGTGTTACCAGAAATATCTTTGACCTCTAGAGGTTATCGCCTTGAGATGTTTTACTATACTCGTCACTGAAATATGCGCTGCAATTGTTTCTAGTAAGTGAAATTCAGTTATCAGCGTTACTGATTTAAAAGAAACATGATTGTTCTGACTATCAAAAAAGAAAAAAAATTCCCTGTCCATTTTCAAGTACGAAATGCAGTTGGAATAGGAATTCAGAAATTCATTCATAAACCAGTCTTAATGTGGATGATTCCTTAATATCTGTTATGTACAGCAAAATTATTAATTACTGAATACACGGCTAATCAAAAGAAAATGTTTTCATGACCATACTAAGCAACATTAACAAAATTCATTACAAATATATTTACAAAGGTCTGAATACATATAGAGTAAAGAACATTTTTCGGAACATATTCTGAGATAGGAAGCAACACTGAAATGCAGGTCTTTCCGGAGAACCGCGATATGTGGTACCCTGATCCACTTTTACATAATCTTGATATCACTTTTAATAAATAAAAGGATATCTTCTTTAGTCTGTAAATAATATCTTCTTTAGTAATAATATAAGTACTTTTCTTTTCTTAAGACGAAATATTTGCAAGGAATAAATTTAAATCAGTGGTTGTTATTTGTTTTAACATTGATTCTTTTCATTAAAAATATTGATAGAATAATAAAATTTCTACAATTCAATGCCGTGAAAGAAAAACTTGTTCTATTAACACTATTAATGAAGTAATTTGAACTAACGTTTTCTTTTTAATTAAAATTTCTGTTCGAATGCATACTTCGAATTTGCATCGCTGTATGTAAATATTAATTTTCAAGTTCTGCAAATCAGTTAAAGAACTATGCATATTTCATTTTTCAAAGTCGGGTTCCTAAACATTGCCTGTCTGAACAGAGAGAATTATTTATGTGCTTTGGAAGCATTTTTTAGGTGTGTTTATGAAATATTCATACTATGAGTCTATACTCTACTAGCATTTTTTCGTTTGGATTTGTTTATTTTTTACCTCCAGCAAATATTTCAACACTGCCTCAACAAGTGAAAGCTTGAATACTCTATTTAAATCAGCAGTACTCCAAAAAGAGATTTAACAAGATTTTGGTAATTTTTTAACATTAACACACTCGGCGCGTATTCGAGTCCCGGCGAGGGTGTTGCACATTGTTCACGTATCCTGCTTTAAAATAACCTAATTACTCAAAATAACCTACAATATAAATCAGTTTAAAATTAATAATCTAATAAACTGATATTGGGATACGATGAGCTTCTTCCTGTTAGATTCCTACTTCCCAAACATTTGAAAATTAGCGATTTTCAAAAATATATGACGTTCAAAAGTATCCACTCTTTACTAGTGGTACTTTACTGTGTTATTTTTATTTTCTTACATGCTTTTGCAGTAACTTAAATTCTTAACGAATTCTTCTACGAATTTTGTTCCGACGTCATTTGAAACCATAATTAAGTTTCAGTGAAGATGAGTTTAATGTTAGGAGAAATTCTTTGTATATATTTTTAGCATTCGAGTGAAATAATAGACGGATAATGAGCATAATAAATGTGTTTTAATAGATATTTTATCCTAATTTTCTTTCTTGGCTTTATCCATAAATACCTACCTTTAACTGACAAATAATTATCTACTGGAGACGCCGTTGAGATGGACTTTGTAAATCGAAAGTTTCAATATTATTTTAGTAGAGAAGAAAAAAAAGTCTTAATTTGATTCTGAAAGCAGAATATTTTAAGATAAGTTTAATTTGAACGTCATGAGTTAATTTAATATAATGAATATTTAAAATTTTGTATGACCATAATAAAAACAGAGATATTATCATTAAACGCAAAGCTTTTGAAATGCAGAAGGTGATAAAACAGTTCGAGTCTCGTTAGAACTCGACCTCCGTAACTGCTGACTACCAGCCGGACATGCTTTCAACCATACAACGAAGAAGAAGGAATTAAGAGAATTCTTCACAGTTTCTTTAATTTGACTGAAAGTCTGAAAGCCACAGTAAAATTCTTTCAAACATACTTTTTTAATTTTTATTATACATGCAATATAAATAATGCTTATTCGGTAGCTGGTTTAATTCTGAACCGCGATATCTCAGAAAGGAATTATTTATAAAAGTTTTAAAAAATCATTTTATCATTTTTTTTCCTGATTAATATACAATCAGCACCTAATTAACCGAAGAAATACTAGGAATGATGCCTATGATTAAATTGGGGTTAACCTGAGGGCGATTAAAAATGACATAGCAACAAGAAATAACTCATCATGCGAGACTAATAAAAAGGAAAATGCAGTGTTAAACTGCAGAAAGATACATAAAAGTTACCTGTATTTTTAGAAGCTTAATCTGGATAATAAATTCACCTGGGTATGTTAATTAAATCAGTGTTCAAGATTCTCTAATTTTTTTTCTAGAGCAAAATTTGCTCTCCATGAATGTATTTCTTTCTTAGTGCAGAATCACATGTTACTTGCTTTTGTTTATATCATTCTTCTATTTGGATAGAAGTTAGTGTAAAATTAAAGACTAATGGCTATATCTCTGATGAATTTTTATGATCGAATTATTTACTTTTAAAAGATGATAATTTGGATTATGTATAATTACATCGCGCAGGATTATGGATAAAACGATTCTGAAATACTACAGCACTACCACCTGCTGTCACTGCTGCTATCTGGCGCATTTTTTACAGTTTGTTATTAATTGTCTATAATAGTAATTTTTGTTCCGCAATGAACGAACTTAACGTTTGTTTTTAGACAAAGCTGAGTTAATCCCGTTTCTCTACATACGGATGCTAGTGAATTGACTGCATCTTAAAAGTAATCATAGTTTCTTTCATTTAGCATTATTCTAGTAAGATTTCACGTGTTTTGATTATAATAAGTTTTAATACCGAAGTTTCATTCTCGTATCATCTATGGTATCAACATTCGCAAACTGTAGCATTTCTGCTAATTTAGCTTTATAGTTAAGCCTATATATTAAATTCGTGGCCATTTTAAATATTTATTGCAAAGAAATTAAGTTTTATTAGATGACATCATTATAGTCAAAATGAATTAAATTTTACCAAAAGTTACTATTGAACACAATGACTATCACCCAGAGTTTAAAGTTTTATACCCTCACAGATCTATGTAGGATTAAAAGAATCCATAAAATCGAAGCTTTTATTACAAATATTGAGAGCAATAAAAAGTCTGGAGACTTTTAAAAAGTAACTTAGATGTGGGAAATTAATTAGGAAATTTGCGAAAAGCCATAAATAGCACCATAAAAGTTTTAATGAGGAGAGAATGTCATCACCTGCAGGCCATCCATGGAATAGCTGAGGAAAGTATAGCCTTCCAAAGCTGTGCATTCCCCATACTGCGGACGATAGATAACAAGAAAAAAGTGTAATCCGAACAAGGGAACCAGAACCAAAGTTGCACGAACAGCCTTCCTGCAACATACATACAGATATATCACACTACTGTAAAAATATGGAAGTGCTGTAAATTATCATACGCAAAATCACCTTTTATAGTCTGAGACTCTTTTTTTTAATGTAGTACAAGTGAAATACATGACATTTTTCTCTCAAAAGTTTTAGCATTTATTTTACCATATTATTTATAAAGTATTCTCATTTCCAGTAATATAATAACATTCAATGTCGGTACTATTAATGAGCAGTAGGATAAAATCGATGAATTCTATTACAGATTTCAATTCTGTAATCTGTAATCAGATATATCTCCATCTAATCAAGGAAATGCATCCATTGCTTTTTGCTGCGTATACATCTTGCTTTGGATTAAGTTTTTCGGCTTATTTTGTTATGCGTTTTTAAATGTCCAAAATCCGTAGTTCTCGTGAGCCTTGCTGACTGAGTTATTCAAATTTCTGGAAAACACAAGTCCAATAACTTTGGATAGCAGTCGAAAATGTGCTTCATGTAAAACAATTAGTACGGAAAACGTATTAGAATCACAATTTCAGGACAAATATAAACACTTTATTCTCAATAACTTCAATTATTATTTTGCTATTGTGTTTAAGTTTACCAATAATTTAACTTATTGTAACTATTGGCTATTCAAAGTTTAGCTAGTCCATGTTTAATTAAATCTGCAAAATATTACGCTTTAAAATATTTTCTGTTTTTAACATCAGGTTTGTAAAAAAAAAAAAAAAAAAAAAAACAAAGAAATGACTATCACTAACAAAATTTTGACAAAAATACCAACATTTATAACTAATAAAATAATAAAATGTAGTAATAAAGGTTTTGATTAACTTTACTGACTACTAGAGCTTTACGTGTTTATGTGTGGCTACTAGTATTTTATGCGTATACCTAAGAATATCATTTTCCTTTTATAATATAAAAAAAAAAAAAAAAGAACTTGCGTAATTTTTATTAGAGAACACTGTCAAAATATGCATAAAGTAGTTACTCAAATGATCATAATGAAAGAAGTTTAAGTTACTTAATCATACATAAAGAACGTTTATGAGTTTTAGGCATAATAAATAAATTATGATTATTCAATTATTATTATTATTATTGTTATTTTGCATTTTAAGATCAGTTGAAAGTAATCAAAATCGATCTACATCAAGAAATGTTTTTAATGTTCTGTAAATACACTTATGTATAAACTTTTCATTATTTTCAATATAATTTATGAACGAAGAAAAGATTTACATATAATACTTTCTTCCAGATGCACCAAATCATTTACATTTTATATGAATACTTGCTCGAAGAACATAAGAAATATCTTCTTGTTACATTTTTAGTGTTCATTTCTGTCATTAAATATAACTGCATCTGGAAGAACCTTAAATAATTCTAGAACACATCATTTCATTTTGTACTTACCTAAACTGACTCGGTTCATTGCTATGTGTAGCTCGCAACTTTGTGACCAGTACTCGGATGATGTTGCAAAGAAATGCGAAGTTCAACTGAAAAGAAATAAGTTCAAATAAATGCTTAAGAAATCATTGTGAACTGATGACTCTTTCAAAATTGTGATGTATTAGAGAAAAACTCAAACAGACTGTGTTCGATTTTTCCGAAGCAGAAATGTTGTCGTGAAATTAAGAATTATTTTTCAGAATAATACATATTTTCATGCATAATATACAAAATATGCACACATACATTTCAGAATACACGAAATATGCACACACATATTTCAGAATAGTACACAAACTATTTTTCAGAAATTATTTTACAGAACAGTTTCAGAATGTACTTCAGATTTTTTTCAATGTTCCTAGTTGTAAATTTTCGGCTTGCATCAAGAACAACATGCAGTTTACCTAAAGATCCTATC
Organism: Stegodyphus dumicola; assembly: GCF_044657685.1. Lineage (NCBI taxonomy): Eukaryota > Metazoa > Arthropoda > Arachnida > Araneae > Eresidae > Stegodyphus > Stegodyphus dumicola. Next base: position 88,799,818 of record NC_140774.1, on the reverse strand, counting down.
AACAAACATTAAAGAAAAATTGAGTTTACTACTGGGAAAATTCGATAAATAATTTTTTTTCACAAAAATCACGCTAAAAATCAAGAACAGTATATATTACATCACACTTGTTTACATGGGAAAGTAAATAAACATTTAAAATATTATTTTTGGGAAACTCAGTTGAAATAAAATTTTCAGGTACTTAAGTAACGAAGAAACTGATTTCTGTTACGAATATAATTATGTGCAAAGCACGCTTAAAAGTCTAAATTTATTAGTTGCAAAGTCAATCAGTACAGTTAATCAACAGCAGCTAATCAGCAAAACTAAATTTTGACACTATGAACAGTAAAATTAGCATATTTCAGATGGTCATAGAATTAATAAATAGTATTCAAACCAATAAAACACTATATTGTTGGTTAAAACACGTACTAAACAGGACGACTATACACATTGAATTGGCTTCCTACGTACGTTGATCTGAACTGCGACTTAATAAATATATCATATATTTCAGAAATTTGTAGCAATTTTAAAAGATTAGCAGACATGTTACATGGCTAACAGTAATAAGAAACTTTAATAAGGTTACGTATGTTCATGATTGAATAAAACTTATGCATATATCATTCTTTTTAACATGCATTAATACAAAATAAACATAAATCGCTCATAAAACAGTTAAAATTTCTCCAGAATCCGCTTGCTATCCGCAGCGATAGAAATGCAGATATATATCAAGTCTGCGTAAAAGTAACTGCACGACATATTGTACTATTTTAATAATCTCTCATCTATCTCCTAGTGCAAGTATTACAGCGATTAAAGTGTTATAATTAACTGCTTAACAATCTTCATGATCCTGGCGATATTCATCTAAATAGTTCTCAGTTCAGTAAACTTAGGAATGTACTAAAATAGTTGTATTATCTGGCTCATATTTAACATAATTCTGAAAATATAAAATAATTAGATATGTCCCAAAGGAATGCTTTTAACGATATTAGAAAAATGCGCAAGAAATAATGAAAAGTCATGAGGAAAAAGAAAACTTTCTTGGTATGTACTCTAGATTTTTTAATGCAATTATGTTCTTCGCCCTCCATCTGTATATAATAAAAGCAAGTCAAATTAAAAGGCTTACAAGGATAAAAACAAAAGTTCATGTGGGGGGATTTTTCAATTCTTATAAAAATGTAAGTTTATTGGGGGGGGGGGAGTACAGCGGTAAAAATAATATTCTCTCCCTAAGCCTTAACATCTCTTCTCTGTACCATATTTTCTACTTCAGAGAAAATCTTGTTTGCAGTGATTACTTTCAAACTGAACCAAGGTGAATGTCAGAATTTCCGGATCTGACAGGAGAATTATTTTCTTTCATAACCTAAAATAACTGCTCTTACCGATAAGCACTTACAAACACGGAGATAATGCTATATTCAAGTTATTTATTGCTTTCAAACCTTGCTGACAAATATGAGTAAAATTCAGGTATCCCAGCTTCACTAAGTTTTGCCTCCAAATCCGAATAGCACTCGACGTTGATTATCTGCATTTGCATATGATTACATACTGACTTTATTATCGAGAAAACCGAAGAAAACATATCTTCCAAAGACTTAAAAATTTACAAACCTGTTTTAAATTCAGTTCTGAGGCTAAAAATGTTTTCCGCGTATTTTTGATAGCATGCAAAATCACCTAAGCTTAATTAGTTCATGTTCCATGTGAGAAAGTGCATTGCACCTCCATTTTTCAATTGCGTTTAATAAATAATTAGGTTATATTTGAATGCCTTAACTTGGGTATACATGTTTGGAAGCATCTAATCTTCGCTTTTTAGTTTGAATCGGATATGTATCGGAAATAATTAAGTTAAATTTGATAAGTATTTTGTTACATCGATCATGAAAGGTAAATCTTGTAATCATACGGGATCAGAAAGCAAAATTGTGTCTTGATTTTGTTTATTAAAAACTGGAAGATTTCTTCTTTAAAGGACCAGAATAGTTTTAGAACCTTGAAGCAGGATAGCCAGCATGCGTCAGTACAGTAGGACAAATCAGAATAGTAACTTTCTAATCCACTTAGAGAAAAGAGAGAACTATCGCTGATTTAAGCTTTGAGATCTTGTCAAATTGATAAACTTTTTGATACTTGTCAACATATTTTCCATCTTTATTACCTTCGTATGTAACAATTGTTGATGCACAATGCAATGTATATGATATGATAAATCGTGGATCCGTTAAAAGTTTCACCACTCATTTTTCCCAGAAATGCCACAAAACCTTGGTTTTTTCCGGTCACTGCAGGAGCTCCACCTGTTGCTACAGAATTCAATTTTGACAGAAATAGATTATATTTTTGCAGGTATTGATAAACACAGTTAAATATATTTTACCCTGTAGTAGTGCCATGTACGGTGCTAGGTACAGTAATTTCTTATAAATGGTGTTCCAGCATAACTGCGCAATAGAAAGTTGTGCGCGCGCACACCTCTTCTTAGAGTTTATATGAAAAGATAGAGCGTGCCATGAACAACAAGGGAGAGTCCATGCTAATTAAAATCAAGGGTCCTCAAGCGTAATCCCTCGTAGTTATATATAATATAAAATGTTAGTGTTTCTTTAATTTAAATAAAATGTGCATCAACGGAATAAGTGACTCTAAATAAAAAGAATGGATACAACCAACTTGAGGATTTATTAATGATTAAGGTTGACGCAACAATGTAAGGTAATGACGTGACAACTTTGGTTGTTGAGCCTCAGGACAAGGACAGAATTTCTGAAGTAAGTGAAACTTTTAGGAATTATAATTGTTTTGTTTGAGTAAAATATTCAAGAATTGCTAAAAAGAGGAACTTAAGCTTATAACTATAGAGTTAGGAGGAACTGTATCCGAAAAAAACACATTTTGAATTAAAAAGTAATAAATATTATCAAACAGATATTGAAATTGCGAAAGAATTAATAAATACAACGATCAAAGATCGTAAAAGTAAAGAGCAAAGTTTACTTAATTTAGAGCAGATTAATTTAAAAGAATAAAAGTGGAAATAAGGCTTGTAAAATTACGAGTAGAAACGAAAGTAGGAAACCAAAAGCGGAGAGATCTAGAAATTCGTAATTCTTCAGATTCGTTTGTGAAAAGTACAAGAACTTTAAATATGCCTCCTTGGCCAGAAGTTAGTATGGTTTCTTTACTTCGTTAGAAAGAATTTTTGTCTGAAAAACTGTTCCTGATGAATATAAATGGGAGATTCTATTAAATTTATTTGGTGCAAGAGTCTCTAACGTAATCACTTATGTTAAAAATGACGAGTTGAGTAATTATGAAAAAATGAATATTAAGATAGTTTCAACCCACCTCTCAAGCATGATTAGAACAATTTTGAAGGACACCCCGCATCAGCAAAACGAAACTTATACACAATTTGCTTCATGTTTAATCACGGGTTGGAATTATTATTTAAATCTAAGAAAAATGTCTGATTTTGAAACATTACATGATCTTATTTTATCGGATAAAATATTTCCTACTTTTCCTAAAAAAAATGTAGTGTCACACATTAGTATTCGACCATGGCCGATTCGAGTTTTCAAAACAAATACACCTTTATTACATCTCGTGTGGAAAAACTCTTAAAAATAGTTCCAGTTAAAGGCTATGAAGAGAAAACTGTACCCAAAGCATATTTTTAACCGATGTTAAAAGTTCAAAATGTGTTATTTGCAATCAAAATCCTGCTTTTTATCAGCGATCCAATTAGAAAAAGTTATCTGTAAATAATTTCACGTTTTGTGTGTGGAAAAAGATACCACGTGACGCTCCATTTCCTGTCAAAAAATAGATCATCGAAAGATTTAGAATCTGAGTATGAAAAGAATAAAAACGCAACAGTAACGAGTGGTTCAATCTTAGCGGGACTTTCTGCCTAACAGCTTTGAACCGACAAGTGTAAATAAATCAAGAAGTGATATTTTAAGTACCGCGATCTGCTTTATTAATGATTGTTATGGGAAATTACATCCAGTCAAAACACTAGACGTGGACAGCACTTCCCGTCTTATAACCAAGGAACGTGCGACTAGATTCCAATTGAAAACAGGTAAAATAAACATCATAGTTTCTGTGTCAAATGATTCCTTATATACAATTCGAACGAGAGTTTCGGATTGTGTTAGCAATTAAGATAAAAGTTAGTCTCTCCTAGTGAACTTAAGAGAATAATGTTGTCTCTTACTTCGGAACATTTAGTGTTATTAGTAATACATTGTTATATGAGTTTCTTGCTGTAAGTAATAGTTATTCTCAACTTGTTCGAATTCGAGTTTTATTTTCAAGTTTTTGAGAAATTGTCGAAAACCGGAAAGGCTAACAGGAATCTTATCAACAGAAAAAAATTGGTAGAACTGAGAAAATGTTAATCATATTAATATGGAAGAAACCATTTCTTAATGAAATGAATTATATTCATATAAAGGGGTTAGTTCAAAGAGTCAGGTATGAAATTTGCATACATTCATTGATAAAGATGGATTATAAAAGGTAGGTAGAAAACTTAAACAGAGTGATGTAAATTATGACAAAAATTTACCAATTTTTATACCGTCCAATTATAAGTTAAATGAAGTTACAGTATATTATCATGCAAAATATTTATATACTGGACCTAATTCTTTATTATATAATATAAGAGAAAATCTTTGGATAGTAAAAGGGAGATCGTTGCGCAGAAAAATTTTGCATAAGTTAAAAGTCAACACAACAATTAATGGATAACTTATCAAGGACATTCAATATTACTGGAGTAGATTTCTGTGATCCTTTCTATATTAAATATAAAAATCAGAGAAAGGGAATATGTATATGTTTCTTTTGTAACCAAGACCATACATTTGGAATTGGGCACGGATTTGACTTCGTAGCTGCACTAAAGCGGTTTGTGTCCAGAAAAGCGAAATGCAGTAGACTATACACAGGCAATGCAAAAACTTTATAGGAGCAAATGCAGATCTGAAAAGGATGTTCAAGCTGGTAAATCAGCCAGATAACCTTTTGTCTCGAACTCAGAGAATATTGGCAGGCATTACTTCCCTCCTCGAACTCCAAATTTCGGAGGCCTGTGGGAGGCAGGTGTTGAATCCTTTAAATATTATTGGAAAAAGTCCCAGTCAAAAATTAAAGTGTGAAGATATTTTTAACTTTATCTGTACAAATAGAAGGAATGTTAAATTCTAGACATCTGGTTCCAATGATTGCTGACATGGAAGATCCAAGTGCGCTAATCCGTCCCCACGTCCTTTTTGGGAAGTCAATTACTTCTATAACTGAGCCAGATTTAACGACCATTAACTAGAACATGCTTGGCCAATGGCAAAAAATAGCTACACTATATCAGACTATTTGGTAAAAATGGCTTTTGGATTACCTAAAGCACTTACAAGAAAAATCGTGTTGGAAATTCGAGAAAGAAAGCATAAAATTGGAGACATGGTTATTTTAACAGAGGGTAATTAAAAGAGTCACTGGATTTATCCTGGAAAAGACGAAAAAAAAAACACGAATTGTGGAAACAAAATCTTCTCCAGTAACTGAATTACAGATTTTACCTTTTAATGATTAATATAATTATTTTATTATGCGTGTACGTATAATTGAGTACGACATTCATTATCATTGTGAAGTTCAGTGTATCACCAGGTTTTTGTTATTATTTAAAAAACTTAGAATTTGTAAATATTTATCTTTTATATTAATCAAAAACTTTAAATGTTACGACTCTAATGTTTTGCAAAGATTGCCAAACCCATGTTGGAGCATAACTGCGTAACAAAAGGCTGCGTGCGCACATCTCTTCTCAAAGTTTTTATGAAAAGAGAGAGCGTGCGATGAACAAGGTGTGAGAGTGCGTGCTAAGTAAAATGAAGGGTCTTCGAGCGTGAACTTTCGTAGTTATAAATAGTGTCACAAACGTGAAGAAACATAAATAACTGGAGCTACGCTAACAATGTCCGTACTCTAGTCATAGGCAACGGATAAAGTTGGAAAAATCAATAATTTTGTTTTCATCTGATCCCGGCCAAATCAGTAAATATTCTCGCAACAATAGTTCGAGAAAAAGAAGTTTCTTGAAAAGCCATCACACTTCCAGGGCAAACTTTTCCTGCAGGTTTAATTAAACTTTGAGGACATCATTATTGGTCAAAGGTTTCAATTGATTTAGCTATCACTTCCGACACCACATAAATAGCCTGAACAATCGTTTACGTTCTTGTGATACTTTTGTAAATATGAACTGTTGTGTTTTCAGTCTCAACTTGAAGTCTTTCAAATTTAAAGTTTCATTATCCTTAGTAATAATCATATTTTGATTTTATGTTGTTCATTGTGATATTTAGAATTGTATTAAGTAATTTTGGTACAGTAATATCATTATTACCTATCAAGCAGATTATTTTATCTTTTACTCCAAAGCAAATATTATTCAAATTCTTACTTTTATTAGAAATTTCGATGCTCGTCAGCAAGATTTCGTTTAGTTTTACTACCTACCATCTGGTTTACACAAAAGCATACTGAATGCACAGGCCTAAAATAAGTGAATAATGATTAACACAAAATAGTAAGAAAATTCCAAGAACTTGACCTGCCGGCAAAAGTCGTGGCATGCAGGAATAAATGAGCAAGGCTGTCTTCACTATCTTGTGGTGGTGGTTCACGATATGGAGGGGGGGGGGAGCGAAAAGGAAAGTTAGAATGCTCCATAGAGAATTGAAATTCATTTGCAGTTTCGAAAAGAGAAATTATTTAAAATAAAATGTAAAGGACGCAGATAAAGTGATGGGATTTGAATTAACTTCAATTTTAGAAGCGGTAGCGATCAAAGCAGTTTGGTTTTACTAATAAAGTCAGCGTGGTTAAAAACCGCAAACTAATGATGAATACCATGGCCTTAGACACCGACCCAGTATACAATCAGTTCAGGATATATCCAAATTTTTCTTAATTTCTTCAACATTCCTGAGCTACCTATTCACTTTCAACTTTATCACACGGCAGAAAACGTCTAATAAATCTTCTAATATGCACTGACAGGAGTAAGGATTAGGGATGATTCCATTCGATTCCTAATAACAATTATAATACAGTTATTATTATAATTATTATTAGGAATCGAATGGAATCATTCCTAATAACAATTATAATAATAACTAATACACGCAATGTATATGAACAAGTATAAAAATGCTTACCATGCCAAAAAGGTATGTATAGAATCTGTTCAGATGAAAAATAAAGTGGTCGTCAGTGCACTGTAGCACTACCTGTGGCTCGGTTGTAAAGGGCAATTCAGTATGATAGAGAAACATATAATTTAAGTGCATGATTATGAGATGTCATAACTCAGTTTTGGATTAACTGCATAGTCAGTTTTTAGATGGAGATATCCAAAGACGAAATTTAATAATACCGAAATTCAAGGAGAAATCAGGAGATTCAAGGAGAAATCAGGAGATTCAAGGAGAAATTGGGTAGTAAGACGTTCAAATTACATTGCCTAATGCTTTAAATATTGTACCGGATGTAAGCGGTCACTGTATTACTCAAAACGAACTGGGGATAAAGTAAATGGTAGCAAAATCGTCAGTAGTATGTCATCAGTGCTTATGTGATTGTAAAATACGGAGGACTGGGTAACCATATATAACTACCGTAAAAAACGGTGATTTGTTCTCCTACTTAAGCATACGCATTAACGTGCTCAAATGCAAATTTATAATGTTCATGTTCTGCTGGTACCATTTTATTTCCTTTGATTGCTCAAAGTGGAGTGGGTACTTAAGTATCTGTTATTCATCGTATGCTATATCTATTGCTATGTTATAAATATGACATTAATATTTTTATCGACACCATGTTACCTTGGATGTCGATATATGCCAAGCGATCGGGGCTGTACCTCAGTTTCCAAAAGTGCTTTATGCAGACATTCTTTCATTTCCTTAGCTTAGCATATACACTGGTGTGCAAAAATTAAAGACGAGACGGTTTTTTCAATATAACTTTGTACAAAAGCTTTCCAAATCAACACATTTAATACCGTAAGATCCCCAATACGTAAGGACATGAGTAATCTAAGCAACACTTACTAAAAGAGAAATCAGAGGAATAAAAAGAAGCTTTATTGAAAAAGTAGCATGGAGCGCAATGCGACTGAAGGCCGAAACATCCCTGTGATGGGTGTCCAGCAAGAAACATCCGGTCTTTAATAGGGGATATGATCTTCCCTGACTGCTAGGCAGGTTTCACAGCGTCTGCCCATGCTGAGAATGAGGGTGTCAATGAGTTGTTGAGGCATTGCTGCCCATTTGTCTTGCAGCGCCAATCGAAGCTCCGGAATCGTTACTGGTGGTAAGGTACGAGCTGCCAAGCGTCTGCCTAGAAAATCCCATACATGCTCGATGGGATTGAGATCCGGAGATCGTGCCGGCCAATCCATACGTTCAATATCCTCACTCTCTAAGAGCTGTTCGGCAGCTACTGTGCGATGACATGGTGCATTGTCATCCATGAAAGGGAACTGTGGACCCATAGCGCCTCTAAAAAGACGCACATATGGAAGAAGAATCTCGTTATAATAACGGGACCCGCTGACTGAACCTGCGTCGAAGATGTGAAGGTCTGTACGACTACCAAGCATGATGCCTCCCCAAACGAGAACACCGCCACCTCCATACCTGTCCCTTTCAATGATGTTCGAGGGATGATTGCGGCTTCCCCGCTCTCTCCAGATGAGAATCGCTACTCAGACTGAATCTGCTCTCATCTGTAAAGAGTACTCGTCCCCATTCATTGTCTCTCCAATTCCGGTGTTCCCGGCACCACAGAGAACGCCTTCTCCGATGGGCAGGTGTTAGAGGTACACACCGTACAGGGCGTCGTGCAAACAGACCACCACCGTGCAGTCTTCTGGCCACGGTAAAACGCGATATCGGTCGTCCAGTCGCCTGTGTCATGTGTCTAGCGATTTCTCCCGCTGTCTGCCGCCTGTTTCTTCTGGGCTGTAAGGCAATATACCGATCATCTGCGGGTGTGGTTCCTCGTGGACGACCACTACTAAACCCCCGGATAGCTGTTCCTGTAGTTTGAAATTGTCTCCAAAGTCGTGAAACGATGCTGTGAGCAATTCCGAACTCTGAAGCCACACTTGTCACACTGCGGCCTTCCTCCAACTTCCCAATGATTCGACCTCGGGTAAAAGCATCCAGATGTCGTCTAACAGATTGATTATTCGCCATTTCTCGCTGAGGCAGCAACTCGGTGTGATTTTAACTGCTATACGGCGCCTGCATATCTGCGCATGTGCTACCTTACATCACCTTACTTAATCTTCTGATTGGTCTTTCTGTCCGCTCTGCCTCTTCGTTCAGTTGATATGCTAATTTTTCGACTTCGTCCTTAATATTTGCACACCAGTGTATATGTAGTTGCATGGGGCATTCCCCGACTCACCTGAGCCAAAATTTTCCTTATTAGTTAAATAGTTTTTGACTTCATTAACTAACTATTTCAGCCTAATGATTCAGTCTCTTTCGATTTCGTCCATCGATTTTTATTCCACATAAATCCATATGCATGACTTTTGGAGCAAATTGGAGCAATCCAAATTGGAGCAAATTGGATATTTCAAGTGTTTCAGATTTTCAACATGCAAGAAAGTTAATGTGAGTGTTCCTTCAATGACCGAAAGAAATGTGAGAAGAAGCCTTTCGATTTCATCGACATCTTTTTATAGTCATCATTTTCTTTCACTACGAGGAAAGTTTCCGGTCTTACCAGTTTGTTTGTAGTGATAGGTGAAGAACATGAGAGAGGTACTGGTAAAGCAGAGAGCGGTTTCTGTCGCCTCTCGTTGTTTCATGTGTCTCTTTGTAGAAATACTTTTTAACAATGAACGAACTTCTGTAAATAAAATTTAGTATTTACTTGATTAGAGCAGACAAAGTTCAAGAGAACAACGGTATTTCAGTAATGAGGAGTAAGTAGTGTAATAGCTATGAGAGGTACTCATTGCACTTGTCTTGAGACGACTTCCAGTTTTCTAATTTTTTACCAAAAAAAGAAAAAAATCTTCAGATGGTGCGAAGTGATGGCTTTATAATAATTCGACACTATTTTCTTGATTAATTGTTAACAAAAATAAATTTAAGCGATTAAGAATTTTTTAGAAGGAAATGGATACTTGTTACCGCTAGATGTTTACATGCGAACTGAGTTTTGGACTAGTTTGCCTTTCGGAATAGCCTTCGTCATTTCTACCATTTTATTTTAAAGCAGACTTCTGATGAACTGATTCGGAAAGATATGATTCAATTCTGGGTTTACTTTTTTACGAGAAGGCAGTCAAGTCTTAAACTTATGGCTGTTGTTTATGGATGCCATTTTTGATTGCACGTTAAATGTTAACAAAATCTGACTCGGTAATATTAACATTTATATTTAATTCTAGGATGATATATATTTTAACATATATTCACTTATACACAATCACATTGCATGTAGTTACAAGATGAGCATTTTTCAGTTCGCAAGTCCGCATGAGTAAAAATCAAGAAAGTCATATTACAGCTACGATAACATCACGGAGGGAAAGAGAGGTGAGTGCGTGCTTCACCGACGGCAGCCAGGAACCGAGTAACCAGTTCGAATTTTCCTCCAGAGAGGAAGAGGGAGAAAGCTGGTAGCGCCCTCTCTCGGGGCAGCGGACAAATAATAATAATAAAGAGTTCTCCACAAACTCATTATGGAAAACATAAATAATTTCCCCCATACATGAAAGTAGTGAATTCTATTTTCTTCATTGTGTCACACTTTATCACGCAATTTAAGCAAAATTTTTTGATTTATTTTCTCTTCGATGTATACTTTTTGTGAGATATGTCGAGCCATTTTTCACCAACATACCTTCATTTTATAGCCAACTGCAAATTCGAACTCAAAATATTAGCGTATGTATTAACAAAGCTCTCGGTATTCGTTTTTTTAAGCACCAGAGGAGCTATCACTCTAGATTCTCACTTTTTTTAATCCGAATCAATCGGTGTCTGTATTACTTTTTAAATAAACGTTATTGCCACCAAATATTATTGTCATGTATTATTTTTTGAAGAAGTAATATAGTGAATATAAATATATGTATGGCAACACTTAACACTACTGGGAATTCTAAAGATATGCTGTTTTTAAATATTTTGTGATTTTGCTGTTGAATTTTATGTGGCGTAAGTGTGAAGAAAGTGATGTTTAATAAATAAAGTTTAAAAGAAAAAGTGAATAATAAAATGAGAAAAGGAATTGTGTAAATCATCTCACTAAGAATACTGAACATTGATATTATGAACTGAGAAAAGATTGAACAATATTAATGATAACATTTAACACTGCATTCTGAAGAAAGCGATGCTTAATGATAATGTTGCATGCGTACGGGTTCAAATGAATTGAATGCACAAGCCCGATGAAAATGAATAAAATTTATTCTTATCCCAAGGATAAATACAAAATGCTTATATTTCTTTAGAGATAATTGTACAATATCTCACAGCAGTTATCCTTTAAACTACGTTCGACAGAACTTAATACAAAACACAAAAACGTAGAGAAAGTTAATCCGATTTTACCGCGAATTCGCTACAGTAAACAACAACAGTTTTCTAAACAAACTCCTAAAACAACTGAGCTAAGATGTTCTTTCTCTAGCTTTTATAAGCTTTTTAATCACCACGAGCATAGTCTGGTATTTTCTCGAATTTTCCCGAAAGGCAAAAGCGTACAGTTACGAGATATCTATTTATTAAATGCGCGTGCTCCTGTATTTTAAATTTTTCCGGCGTAGTTTTCCCTTCAAATAAGTCGCGTGCAACACTGCACGGTGAAATGAAACAATTTAATAAAAACTCTATTAAAAATAACAAACTAAATAAATCAATACAAAAACCGTAACAATAAAGTTAAAAACACAGAGAAAGTCACAGAATGCATACAGAAGTTTAACAAATCCTCCGGTCTGACGTTAATACAATGAATCTTTTCAGATTTTCTATTTTTTGTTTGTTTTTGAAAGCATGTACTGAGCGTGGGTTATGTGCGTGAAAAAATACGAGTATATTCATTGAAAAACATAGAAAATGCTCGCGTATAGAGAGGTGCGTTATTCTGTGGTGAACTGCAATAATAGCAATATTTAAATAATTGCACGATTAGCTATAAAATGGTTATGGAAGCGGAGAACTAGGGAATCAAAATTAGCATTTCCACCATAAAAAAGAATAAAAATTTGTTAAAAATGAATAAAAGCTATAACAAAACGACTTCCTTTTAAAAGTTAAAAGAAATACGATAAGCGAGGAAAGGCTATTTCAAATATGAAATCATTTTAAAATTATTCCTTAGGGAAAATTCTTACAATAAAGCAAAATAATAGATTCGTTAATTAGAAGTATAGCTTGCAATTTTAGTGCTTTGACGAAAAAATTCTGCCTGAATTTAATATTCTGAAACACGTATTTCTCCCAACAGTGAATAAAAGAAGAATTTAACAAAACACTAAACTGACATAAGAAGAGAATGTTAATTTCTTTAGAAAATGAAAGGATTTCTCATTTTACAGTGATTTACGTAATTAGCGAGAAAAAATTATGATAAAAGGCGAACAACATATGTTACCTCTTTTTTTGTCGTTATTTGAATTGATAGTTAAATTTATAAAACCAAAATAACTAACGAAGCATCTCACTTAAATTTATCGCAAATAATATAATTTGAAGAAGGTTAAAAAAATTATGCGATACACATTTTTAAAGTTTCTTCTTTCTTAGGAGATAAGAAAAATTGCATTTTCACATGCAAGCAAATTTAACATGCATGAAAACATAAAATTGTAAACTTATAAGAAGTGTAGAAAGATTATAGAAATATTTGGAAATACTTTGCTTCAGATGTTGATATGCCTCTCTATTTTCTACTGTCTGTCAGCACAGCATGGCACGGGACTAAGACTTGCATTTTTTATAAAGTTTGAAATTTTGCTGACTGAAATATGAAGAAGGATTTAATTGCTTACTTTCAATGTTATTTAAGTCAGCTAGCTGAATGAGAGACGGAGAGGAGATCCTAAAATTAATACTAAATGTTTTACATATGATGGATGACTTGATCGTGATTAAATTTTAGGCTTTGGTTGTTAATAAATTTCAATGTGGATGACGTGCTATATTTATCTAATATGGTTCTGAGACGTGGAATATAAGTTGAACATTCCTGGAGTTTCTCAAAAATTTCTCAGTGAAAGCTTCGAAAAATGAGACCATTCTCCTTAATATTTTAAATTAAGAGCTATGTTGCTAGAACAATTAATTATTTTTATATAGAGAGAGTAAAGATGGCTTTATTTAGTTTTTTTTAATAAGCCTGATTGTAGTCTAATATATTTCATGTTTTAATTCAGATCTTAGTTACAGTGCTCAGTATTTGAAACCCTCTGACCGGCGCGGTATTTCGCTAAAATGCTCAAATTTCCCAAAACTGTTATGAGAAAGCGATATTGGTTTGATTTTAACGTCCAAATGAACATAATACTTACCTGGATATATGCATTTTTAATATATTTCCTTATTTTCCTGTACATATTTCAACTGCTTGTCAGCGAGTTAAAATATTTTCCAACGTGACAAATCACCAAATGACTGAGTAACACGAGCTACTGTCTGAATAGTTATGCAAGTATTTATTAAACTAAAAAGCTTTCTTTTCAAGTCTTTTCTTCCCTTTGATTTTCATTTCTTTTCACATTTGTCTAGAAGATGCAGATTCCTCACGTATTAGAGATTTAACTGAAGCTGAAGAATGTGAATGTTTAGTAATAATTCATTATGCCAGAACAAGATTCGGGCCACTACTGCAAAGTATTTTGTTGTCCTTATACTTGTCAGTGTATGATGGAAGTGCGTCGTGTGTAGTATATTTCGGCATCACTCTGGTATTATATTTGTACCTCAACACGACGACTACAAGCTATTTGGTTTAGTCTTACAACCCAGTTATTGCTTCACAACACTACTAATAAGCAGTCAAACATATCTGTATTTTGCATCACACTACTCATACAACAATCGTTGCTTGAGGACGTAGCCGTAGGACTTGCATACTAGTTGTTATACGTGTGCCAGTCGGTGGTTGCGAATACTGTGGGCGGACGCCCCACCCATTTTATATGCCCTCTTCTAGCGGTTGCAGGATATGACGAAATATCAAACTTTGCATCTGTTGTTTTGTTCACAAGTTTGATGAGTCCTGAAAATTTCGCAGCTATTGTACGGGGAACTAGATAATTATTATTGTACGGGGAACTAGATTTATCTATCAGAGAAAATTATCAAAATTCTGCTGCTTTGGTCACTTAGTTATTAGTGGATCTAATTCGCTATACTGTATTCGTTTCAGACAGTATTGCTCCGCACAGAACCTCTCTCTGCAGAAAAATGTTGAAAAAAGGAAAAACTGGTGATAGAATGATGAATACAGTAAAACATAGTTCGAAATATTTTGAATTTAATAGCTGACTTTAATAAATGTATGCTTGAAAAATTTATATTCAATTCCTAAACTACTGCAGTATTTTCCCTTTCTGCTAAACGTTACATGTTAGCAATAAATTTGACACCTCCTGTTTTCACCTACAACCCTATTTTTGTGATATTATCTCCTCGCAGCAGATATAAGTAATTTATAATTATTATTATAATGACTTCATTTATATAACTTATAATTTATGTGCAAAAAGTTTCTTTCTATTAGTTTAAATAATCATGTTCGAATTTAAACAGTGAAAAACCTCAGTAAGATATATGAGAAGATAAATATAAAACTAATTTAGTTAAACTGGTGCTTTGCTGGAAAATGAATACGAAAGTGTCTGCTGCCCGAGATAAATATACAAGAGGATTTTATGTAAAATTATTGTTAATATTGTAAAGTTCGTATTTAAATTCGAAAACTCGCTACACATTGGTTTGAAAAGAGATTTTTAATTAATGTTTCAAATTATAACAGTGCATTGGTTATCAGTGCAACAAACATTTCAAATTAAAAACAATACATTTACTCCTTAGCCATTTTTATTTATTAATTTTTACCTTCAAAATATAGCACTACAATGATTATCAATGTACAAAATTAGTTTTTAAAATTGTATGCTTTACAATAATTTAAATAAATATCTCTGTCAAAAAAAATATTTATAAAATGTTATAAATATTGTATACTAGCAGCTTCGCTGCCAACCTTCGTCTGGCTTTTAAATGTACAGAAAAATGGCTGAAGGGAACACCAAGTGTTAAATTTAAAAACTGCTTAGAATTTTACTCTGAAGAACAACTTCATAAAAAAAAGTTATTACGTATAACAAAATTATAATGAAATATGCAATACTCCTTAATACAAATATCAATTATCCTAATAAATAAATTAACCAACTTCCCTTTGCAAAAGCTTAAGAACTCAAATGGTATAAAGGAGGTTAAGAACTTTGTTTCCTAAAAAAATCACTCAAAACTTTTCAATATCTTAAAGACAGTGAAATGAGCAATAAATAACATAAAAGAATACAAAAAACAAAAAATTCTGAAAAGCAAAGTATAATTAATGATATTTTATCTTATATTTTCAAGAGAAAATATTACAATGAAATAAGCTATATCCCTTAATACAAATGTTAATTATCTTAATAAAAAATTAACCAACTTTCCGTTGAAGAACAAAATCATGCGAAACGTTTCACTATCTTACAAGTAGTGAAATAAGCAAAAAATAACATGAAAGAAACTCAAAATCAAAAACTTCCGCGCAGAATTTTACTCTGCAGAACGACTTTATCAAAAAAAAAAAAAAAAAAAAAAAAAGTGAGAATAAAATATGCCAATCTCTTAAAAAACAGTGACATAAGAAACACGATGAAAAATTATTGCCAAACCTATATTTCTAAAAGAATGAAACTATTCAAAATCATGCGATTTCATCAAAAATCGATCAACAACAATAAGACAGGAAAATTGTTGCCAAAATCACATTTTTAAAGATGTGAGATGTGAGAAGTATACTCAGAAGTTAATGTTTTTTTAAAAAATTCAAAATATTATCATTTTTCCAAAATTCGTTTTGTAAAAGCTGTCGCAAAGATGAAAGTTTAACGTGTTCAAAAATCAAAGAAAAATAAACTGTACATTTTAAAAAAAAATTTCTTTAGAAAAAATCCCGTTGAAAAGGTGTTAAGCTCCCTTTGTTAAATAAATTCGTATTTAATCAATTTATTGAAACACTAAATTTATTTTAAGTTCGTAAAATAGCTAAGTGCCTACGTTTCATGACGATGCGAAAATGGAGTGTATAGAGTAAAATCTCGCTTTCGTATAGCCCATTATGTCTCAAAATGACGCGATTTCGTCACAAAACATAAAATAAAAAAAATTCTAATTCCAATTTCGAAAAAATCGCTTCGAGATGCACTGGCTCTTGTCTAGATGCACCTATGTACCAATTTCGTAGCCGTGGGTCTATTAGCTTACGCGCAAGCGCGAACGAAAGACACACACACAGACAAACTCTTTCTTTTATTATATGTAGAGATGATATAGTGTATTTAATTGATAACCTTTCGCGCAATTAACCAAAAACCGTTGTAACAATATATTTATGTAATAAACTACGAAATGTTTAAACGTTTATATAAATAGTGCAGGTATTTTATTATTAAAATACTTCGAAGAACATTTGAGAAGAAAGGTACAGATTCTAGAAAAAATCATGTCATTTTCGTTTCTGACAGCTATAATACTTCACATGCGAAAGCAATAATCTTATATTCAAAGTTAAAATTGTTAAAATCTTATTTAAAAGCAAGCGATAGATAGCAAGATATACATAGCATAAAGAACAGTCATTTTGAATGTAACTAGGAAGCTATCGGGAAACGATAATGAAATAATTTTGAGGAAATGAAGCTAAGCCAATTAAAATTAATCAAAGAGGAGAAGTCAATTAATACCTCTTTGAATTGTATACCATTCCACAATAATAATTAATTTTATTATTGATAAATAAATAAATGAATAAATAAAAATCACCGTATAAGTCTTCTTACTTAGATAATTATTGGCTACTTTTATTTTCAGTAAGGTAATTTATAAGCATATTTTATCTATTATGAAACACTTTCAAAAATTCTTTTAATAATCCTATTAAATTTTCTAAATTCTGGAACTTCGCTGGTATCAAATTATATGAAGAAACTTAATTATTTCTTTCAGAGAGTACGTTGTAATGCTCATGTAGCTAATTAAAAACAGTGTAAAATTGTAGATGATAACAAAATCAAATTTTTATACTCTTTGTGAATTCAGGAACACTTTGTGGAGAGATTATTTTACAGTTTTAATGAAGTTATCTTTAATTACTGAAATGACAAATATATTTAAATGAAATTGCATAACATCGAACTGAAGTAATTTTTAGTAAAATCCTCTTTGAAAAGTAATTTTAGTGAATTAGTTGAAGAGTAAATGGAAAAGCTACTTCCATATTTTAACATCAGGAATTAATCAATAAATTTCAGTTTTAACATCAAAATAAATTATTTCAAAGAAATGCTTTTGATGATTTTAGATAATCTCCTAATATTTCATTCGATTCAGAAATGTTACTCTTGCTATATTTTGTTATTATTTCCATTAATTAATGTATTATTTTTATTGTTGTTTTATTATATTTTATTGTAATAAATTTAAATGTCACATAACACAGATATTTGAGACACAAAAATACAACGAATAAAGTTTTTTTTACAAATTTCTGAATTTTAAAAATGTTTGTGATAAAAAGTCTTAATATTTTGTTTCTTCAGATTGCAGTTTTTGTTTGATATTTGATGAAAATAATAATAATATAATACTAATTATAATAATATGGATCCGAGTAACAAGATAACTTTATATAGAAAAACAAACGTTTATTTCATATAGGAAAATCTTTTAATTAAAATAATGGTGCAAATATTTATAAAAATTAATTTAATACATATTACAGTATTTAATTAGTTTAGCTTGAAATTATAGAAAATAAAACAAATAATTTCCATTTCTTGTAAGCTGGAGAGACAACAGTGATTCGAATTACTTACATTGTTGAATTTAAAATCTATTAACCTCCCTGTAGCACCTCACGATTTTTAATGTAATTTAAGTAACCTATGATAAGACAAATTCACTAACTTGTAACAGAGAGCTCGAGACTAGGCAGCAGCAGAAAAGTTTTAGCACGCCACAGAAAATCTACAGCTATCTCTCTTAATTATAGTTCTCGTTTTTCACTTAAACGCCCCTCATTTATATTTTCCGGTCGAAACCATGGAAGTGCAGGAAGAATAAAAAATAACATGTTAATTAAAATAACATAATTAAAATTAAAGATCATATAGATGATAATGATACTAAAGTGTAAATGGAGATATAAATTAATAAAAAATAATCTGAAAGTTTTCAGATTTTAAATTACGTCCAAAGGGGAGTTTTTATAACATTTTGTGTATTACCTTTATTTATTAAATATCACTTAAACCATAAAATTCAGGTCAAGAGCAATATCGCAAAGTGATTTTAAAATGAGCTTATCACTAAAATTTCCGATACACAGTCTCGCATTGTGAAGATAAAATGTTTTGTCCTTACGACATTGCCATTGCTCGCTTTGAAAGTCTTGAGTATGTTAATCAAAAATTTGTTAAAAGTTTACAAAATATGAAATCGGTAATAAAACAAATTCCAAATTTCGAATTTGGGCTTCCAGATGCCCACATTTGCAGGAGGATTACGTTATTTAAAATTTGGATGACTCTAGGTACCGTTGTTTTGTCACAATGCGAGAAATATACATACATTTATGCAGAATCTTTATTATTTAATTTCTGTAAATATAGTACAAGTATTTGGTGGCAAAAATTTGGAAAGTGAAACAACTCTTGAAGTGAATCGACGCAAAATGCTAAAACGAAATTAATAGGTCTTCTGTGCAAATTGCACCTTTGGACTAATAAAGTAAAGATATAAGTTACTAAAAACTGCGTTTATTGTGTTAAAATACTCAATTTGTTTAGTAATATACTGTTTGGATCCAGAATTTAAATTACGGGTGTTACGAAAATTTCCTATCCAACACTTTTCACAACTTGAGCCAGATCGTGTCATGAAATGAAAGATGTTAAGTTTCGTGAAATGCCAACATTTACAAACTACATTAAGTGCTGAACGCTGTAATAGGTTCAAATGATGTAATATAAATGGAAAGATTAAACTATAAACGTTTCTTAATAAGCCAAGTAATTTTATCTAAGCTCTGTGACAGGGATTCAAATATAGAAAGACTGAAACCTTTTATTTAGTGTTAGGCAGCGAAATTCTTCGGGGGTAACGGCAGGAATACCGGTATCGTGCTTTAGTTTTTGATTATTAAAGAAATATGAATAACACTGCCGTTTCAATGACTGGCACGTAGCTTTAAGTAACCTATGATTGCGTCATATGCGTCTGGAGAAATAGAAGTGCATAAGATATAAGGCTGCGATAGAAAAAAGTGGCAATACATAATACAGTAATTATGGATGTTAAAAAATTTTAAGAAAAGTAAATATGTGTGTAAACATAAAAGTACATAAAAAGTAAAACTTTTGACTTAAAGTACGAGGATTAGCATGAAAATAATGTGGAATATCTCATTAAACGCTGAGTTAGAACTTAAATAATTTTAAATTATTGAGTAAAATTTGATATACAAATAATATTTTCTCAACATGCAGCTCAGCATTACGGATTAAAATATTATAATAGCTCATAGTAGTAATTGTGAATTTTTTTTCGGATGAACGTACCCTAATTTAGCAATGGATTTTGAATTACCACTACAATTATTGTTATTATTATTACTTTTATGGTTGTTGTTATGTAAGTTAATACAAGTGCTCACCTAATTAATGAGTAAACTGCTCTGTGTGTTCCACGAAATTTCCCAAGAAATGATCTTATTCTGGATTAAATTGAAATCTTTGCAGGGTAACTTCCTTTATCGTCACTCGCGAATACTAAATCTAAACTGAAAATGAGTGTGAATTAAAATAAACTTATATAAATATCGTATTATTTAAGCATGGAATAATCTTATGAGTTATGCTACGTTTCCAGTTCATTAGTTCTGTCGCAAATGAAGCAAAGTACTTATTTTTAAGCGGACATTGCTTAATGTAATCGCAGTTAATGTTACCATTCGTATATTGTTATCGATTCGTCTTGCTCGTTTGTATACGAGAACATGAAAAATAAATTCCTTATTGTGATCAAAAATTCAGTTACTATGATCTAACTATTACAGAATTATTTTTAACTAAAGTAAAGTCGTCAAATAAAAGATAAATTCACCAAATAAAATAAAAAATTATTATAAAAATTTCCAAGTGACAAATAAATGTCACCAAGTGAGGGGTTAAGTTGCTAAACAACTTGGTTTCGATTTCAGTCAACTATTTAAAACTAATCAAAAAGGCAACCTCAGTTTGATGTAGATTTTCAATAATTCTCTTGGTTTTGAGGGCGATCAGACACAAGTTATTTTTTTCAGGTGAGCTGAAATATTTGCACAATTTTCTTTGAAGAAAAAGAAAATTCTCTGCAAACATTGACTACAAACTAAGGTTGCTTTTAAGCTTAATTTAAATTTTTACTTTGGCATATTCTATTCCAATCACACACGTTTTCTGAATGTTAAGATTAGGCGTACAGCATCGAAGAAATAATTTCGAGAAATTTTATCAATAGTTCATGAATCAGTTTTTGCGTCAAGATTTTATGAAAATTAGTTAAATTTTGTTGCTAGTTTGAAGGATAATTTTTCTCATCGTTCGATATTATCATTTGGTTAAAGCTATCAAGATAGCCACGGGCAAACGTAATTAAGAGGCGCCTACTGCACCAGTTCTCGTACAGTAAAGAACTAAGAAGTTTTCCAACTACTTCCAGCGACGTCAAATAGATAAAATATGAAATTTCTTTTGCAAGTACTGAAAATCTGATAAAGGTCTCAAAATGCAATGAATTAATGGCTTCATGGTAAATATACAGAACTTTTCCGAATAACGTGAAATGCGTATTTAAAAATTTCCTGGCACATCTTAAGAGACTTCATGCGTAATGGTGTCACGAAACATTCATTGGAATGCACGGCTTAAATATTAAGATGACTATTGCATGAAAGAAAGACAGGACTAACTGATGAATTTAAGTATTTGTTGGGCACTCATTTCAAATAAAGTGATTCATTGCATTTAAAAAGGGAAACATTCTGGTTTCTCGTTTTCAGCAACAATTTTCATTTCGGCTCTAATACTACCTGTATCAATCTCACTTCCGCCCTCCTTTATTTACCTACTTTGCTAAAGAAATAGTTCTGAATTTCTTAACTGCATAAATTGTTTAATTTTGTAAATATTAAAGGAATCAATGCAAGTGCTTAAATTAAATTAAGAAAAGGAATTAATTCGCATTCATAGGGTAAGGCATTTTTAAAGGAAACAGAATTCATCATCTCATAGTTCAGTTCACCTCTTCATCTAATACGAATTCAAAACAAAGATTCGGTATTACCAAATAAGATTTAAGTACTTTTTAAATGTACAGAAACAACCGATTATTAAAGGTAGTTGTTTAGCGCATAGCATTCTAAATCCCAGAAGCTCACAGAGAGCAAAAAATAAAGTATCTCATTGATTTGCTATTAGACTTGAGGCAAGATCATTATTTCCCATTTTTCAGATGCAGCAGAAAAATAAAACGTAGTCCATGCATAAATGAAAATTAATTGTACGAAAATCTCAGTAGTTTAGTAATTAGATTATCCTGAATATAATAAAGCAAGTTTAATTCTAAGCTCATGCAAAGCAACAGCACAAATGTAACTCCCACGTAAGAATGAAAATAAAATTTGCATCGTACGTTATAAAACTTATGTAAGTATTTCGTGTTCTTATATAACATAGAATACTATAAGAGCAGTAATATTAATAACAGTATTTTATCGTGCCATCGTTTTAAAGACCAATCAATTTTTCTTCTGATTTTCCGTAACAGAAAATTTTCGAAATTTGAAGTAATCGAAAATCCGAATTAACGACTTGTCGAAAAATTAGACCTCTAAATTATTTACGAATATTCTAATTAGGGAAGTACATATAAATATTAAAGGCAATCAGATAAGATATTATAGAACATTGATGATAAAAATAACGTAATTAATAAGAAATATTAAAATGCATCTAAAATCAAGAGACTTATTCCTATTTTTAACAAAGTATGCACAACAAGTATCATGGAAACAGAGGGCTGGAGAAGAGAGAGCGATACAAAAAATCGTATGGTTTCTAATGGGAGGATTAGAAGACATGTATATTTGAGAGTGATTATTAAAATCAACAGAACATTTCCTTTGAATCAGAGAAGTATTTCTTTTCCCTTTTATAGCAAAAATATTTTGTATATACTTGAACAGTATAACAAACAGAAATATTTAAAAAAATAATTTAAATTTTTTAAAGGAATTATATTAAATGACGTGAAACTCAGAATAAAAATATAAAATACCAAACAGTTAAATTTATCTTAGAAAGAAAGAAAACTGTATATTGAATTTTTAAAAGAATTAAAAAATTCTTTAAATCCCATTTTTAAATGCTCCAAAAAATAAAATTATCATTGCATGAGGGGATGTTTAAAAGAATGAGCAACTCTTAGAAGTACCCAAGATTTAAAATTTATCCACATGAAGTATGATAGATGATCTCCATGATAATGTCTAATTGTGGCATTTTAAGAAAAAAAAATAACTTCACTATGCCCGAAAATATTCAACTACAGGTTACAGTTGTCGGGCATATTTAACCTTAATTTTCAGTATATTTTACTTTTTAAACAAAACATACGACAGGTTTATTGAGAAAATTTTAAATGTTTAACATACTTTGCCTGGGGTAAACATACAACTCAACAGCAATTTCAGAAATTCCGATTAGACTACTGAAGAATTCTATTTATTGTGTTTCGAATGAGCTATGATTTTCTGCAATTCAAATAATCTTCGGTATTCAGTATGACTTAATGTATTGCTCTCGTCCTCGTTCCCGTCTTTCGCTTGGTACGCCATCTGCACTAGTAAATTTATCTTATAGCTATTTTCCTTTTTCGGCGAAATATAATATCGATAAATGATTATAAATGCTTATTTATTTTAAATATTTCTGTAGAAAATCCCAATATTTTATAAAAGAGCTCAAGTCTTATTAGGAGAAAAGGATTCTTCCAAATTTGAATTGGTGCACTATTGGTTCACGGTAGAGTGACTAAGAAAAATTCTTTAGAAAGTGAGAACAAGCAAAGAAATAATAATAATAATAAAAAAAAAAAAAAAAAAAAAAAAAAAAAAAAAAAAACACGAAAGAAGGACCATATAGTTTAAAAATTTGAGGAGACAAAAATTAATTTAAGTTTAAGTTTACATTCAAAATCTAATAAGTTCAAAAGACAACTAATTAAAAATAAAAATGACGCGTAAGCAGATAAAATATTTCTTTCTTTTCATAGGTTAAACTATTAATTTGATTAGAATGTCTGAACCACCTACTTAAAATATTTTTAACTCCGTTTCAGAAATCACTCCGCTTAATATTTCGATTTTTGTCCGATCCTCCAAATGACATACTGTCGAGATTTGAATATACTGTTCTTTTACTTTATTTTGCTTTAAAATTTTTACCTATAACTAAATTATTGTTTAATGTTTGCTTTGCATTAACTATTTTCATGCTTAATGCCTTTTTGCTTACTTTATAACCTTTAAAGTTCTAACTGAAAGAAGTTTATGATTTTTATTTTTATCTTTTCCGAGCTTTCAGCTTAATTTACAGCGTGTAAGGACGTTTTTTACTAAATCAGTTCAGAAATGAGGATGAACTCTGGCGCAAATACAAAGAAAATATTTAATAATTGCTGAAGATATTCAAAAGCATAAACATCGTATAGTAATTAAATTTCGGGTAAAACCTTTGACTTTTAGTAATTTTAAGCTCGATGCATTCCAATCGATTTGAGAAAACTGTTAAATTTTGATCGAAAAGTCTTAAGGCAAATGGTGGCAGTGTATGAACATTTTCACTGTCCCAAAGTCGCAAAAGTCAACACTTTCTGAAGCATTTAATGTTATCTTTACGATGGAAGAAGACTCCGGTAACATAAATTACAGTTGTTAGCCTACTAGAGTATCTAGAATAAATGTCAATGGGAGAAGAAAAGGCGGTTTTTATTCTCTCTCGATATATTTCATTTTTATTCCAGTCGCTGCACAGTAAAGTAAGGTACTGTTTGAAAAAGAAATAAATAGGCATGGGTGATTGGTTCTGAATGTTTAAGTCGGTTGGAAAAGTAGAGACAAAATATACAATGTGTCTTGTTTTCCAAATTTTATTCAGCCGCAAAAAGGAAGCAGTAAGCTAAGGAATAAGAAATGTTCTTTTCTTAAATATTCACGCAAATGTTTTTAATTTTACATCTTGCTTTAATACTCTTATGCTACAAAATTGAAAAGAAACCTAAAAATTATAGATTAGGCATTTAATTATCTTTATAAACACTTGTGAATTGGTACATACTCGAATAGTATAAGAAGATAAGATCGCATATAGGCCTAAACCTGTCTGTTTCTCGTATTTTAAATGTAAATATGGATCACATGTCTACTACTTCAGGTTTCACATTTTCAGTTACCCTCGGCTATGTGACTGAAACATTTTTTTAAAAGACCGAGCTAAACAATACATAAGTTATGAAATGCGCATTAAGTGAGAATGTTTAATGCTGAAATATAGCGACCCAATGCGGCCAGCGCAAGAATCCTAGTCTTAAAACACTGCCACACATTTCACTAATCTGTTAAAGTTGTTAGTTATATATCATAAATCACATGAATCAGCTATCATATAATTTGCAGCAATTAAGGTCGCTGTTAGAACACAATAATAAATCATTAGAAAGCAAATTCATTGATTTTTAAATCACTCAGTTAATTTATCCAATACATATGGTTTTAATTTAGAAGTCAAATAACAAAAATCAGCGTTATATTTGCAAATTTTCACAGGACTAGTTTCGATAGTTTTATCGAACCATCAGCCTCAGCTTCCAAAGTGCAAATGAATAAGATAAGAATGACTGTACAGGAGGAAAGCTACTGGCGCCATCTATTGATCAAATAAGAAAACTAAAATATAAATTTCTTAAGGGCTGAAAGTAAAGATGGATTGGAATTAGTGTCGTTAACTAGAAAAGAAAGATTGTTTGAATGTGAAACTCCTCTAGAAAACCTAATTCACCAATGTAAGGTGTTTTTTGAATAATTTTGGCTGCAGAAAATTGTAAACTGTTATTTTAGGACCAAAAATGCTGGGGAACAGAGGAGAGTGTTTCCTTTTTCCTAACATATGCCTCATATTCTTTAACGCGAAATTTTTAGGTTTTCTTAGTTTGACCAACGTAAATTAAACCACACTGGCAAAGAATTCTGTAAATACCCCAGGAATTCATATCCGGATGAGATCCTTAAGTATGCAACACGGAATTTTATTGATAGGAGAATAAATGACTCGAAAGTTAAAATTTCTGTAAAATACGTACAATTTTGTAGCTAATTGATGAACGGAAGGAATGACAACAGAATTTTTATAATCTCCTAAAACAAGAGTGTGCCTTTTAGTGTGTTGAGATGAGAATTTTTTAACTGCTTGGTTAATAATGTTGGGTGAAAAGACCCTGTCGATTGCTACTGCTTTTAAATATTTTAGTTCTTGATTAAGAGCCAATTTGGAGGAGCAAACTTGTAGTGCATGGAAAACAAAGGAATAAAATGAAGCCAACTTTTGTTTAGTGGGATGACATGATTTTAAATGTGGTGGAAGGCAAACCGATGAAGGTTTACGGTAAACAGTAGTACTTATGTTGGATGTGTTACGTGTGACCAAAATGTCGAGGAACGGAAAAGAATTGCATATCTCAATTTTAAAAGTGAACTGAATAGCAGGATCTGTGGAATTACTTACTGAAAGAACTTTTATTTAAATCATCTTTATTTCCATCAAACAGGGTAAAAGTATTGTCTACGTAGCGGAACCATACTGGGAAGTTTACAGTTTCAAATAATTTTGATTCATAATAATGCATATAGATATCAGCCAGGATGGGACTAAGGGGGCTTCCCATGGCTAATCCCTCAGTTTGATTGTAATACTTATTTTGGAAAACAAAATGCGTTTGTTTCAAACAGAGTTGAATAAGAGAAATTAGATCATCAATTTCGATGCAGAAGAAATGAAATTCATGAAGTCTAGCTTCTAGATATATTAATTCACCCTCCACTGGAACATTGGTGAATAATGATTTTACATTAATAGAAACCATGAGTAAATTTATAGGAGAAATGATTTTAACATTTTTTACAAACTCTATTGAATTTCTTTTGGTGTAAATGTTATTATCTAATAGAGTTGAAAATCTAGAAATTAAATATTTAGCTTACGAGTATGAGGCCGTGCCTAAATTTGATACAATAGGACGGAAAGGAGTACCACCTTTATGAATTTTAGGAAGAGTGTATAAATCTGGCACAATTCGCAACAGACGGGATGAGGAACTGTTTTAAGTTGGTCGAAAGGTAAAAGTATTGTCTACGTAGCGGAACCATACCGGGAAGTTTACAGTTTCAAATAATTTTGATTCATAATAATGCATATAGATATCAGCCAGGATAGGACTAAGGGGATTAATCCCTCAGTTTGCTTGTAATACTTATTTTGGAAAACAAAATGCGTTTGTTTCAAACAGAGTTGAGTAAGGGAAATTAGCTCATCAATTTCGATGCAAGAGAAATGAAATTCGCGAAGTCTGCTTTCTAGACATCTTAATGCACCCTCCACTGAGACATTGGTGAATAATGATTTTACATCAATAGAAACCATGAGTAAGTTTATAGGAGAAATGATTTTAACTTTTTTTTACAAACTCTATTGAATTTTTTTTGGTGTAAATGTTATTATCTAATAGAGGTGAAAATCTAGAAACTAAATATTTAGCTTACGGGTATGAGGCCGTGCCTAAATTTGATACAATAGGGCGGAAAGGAGTACCACCTTTATGAATTTTAGGAAGAGTGTATAAATCTGGCACAATTCGCAACAGACGGGATGAGGAACTGTTTTAAGTTGGTCGAAAGGATTTGTGAAGATTTAAATCGCAATTTTTATTTTCGAGAGGTCCGAAGTTGAAGGATCTTTAGGGATCGGATTATATGGTCCTTCGTTTAAGAATTTGGTGACACCATCCATGTAAGTGTTCTTGTCCATGGCCACTATCTGACCACCTTTGTCAGTCTTTGAAATGATAATGTCCAGGTTAGAATGAATTTCGCGCGTTGCAGCTCTTTCTCTCGCATTTGGATTTGGTTTCAAAGACTTTTTGTTGAATTTCACATTATGGGCGATAAGATGCCCATAATCTGTGTTTTTGTTGTTTGACTTCTAAATTAATATTTGTTCAGCGTATTATTTTAATCTAAGACATAGTTTCATTTTGAAAAGCATATTAATTAAATAACTTATGCCACTTTGAATGGTAACAATTCTGATATCTGTAATTAGTGATGCAGCGTTGATGCTAAATTAAATACTGTATGCGTCCTAGAATGACAATATTCAGTCCCTTTAATGCACAATATCAGAACCTAAGAGGAAGTGAAAAGACTAAGCTGTAGGCTTTTCCAAATTAGTTATTGAAAAAGGGAGATATTTTTCAAGAGATAGAAAGACTTTAAAATATGCGCCATTTTTCTTTAATTTGCATCAAATATTCATCTTGTAATCCATAAATTTAATATCATAATGCCTAGGATGGATGCATAGTTTCATAATGGATGCATAATTTTGCATAATGGATGCATAATTTTGCATAATGGTTGCATAATTTTGCATAATGGATGCATAATTTTTTATTGTAATGAATGTTTTCTTTACATGTTCCTTTTAACTCACATCATAATGAAAATCTTACGATATTTATGATTTAGGTAACTTAGTTGCTGAAAAATGCTGCATTAAAATACCAGTTATGTGATTTTCAGTTTTAATTATTTCATTTCTATGAAATCATTTTCAAACTCAAAGAAATAATGAAAAAATTCAACTCAAGTGTTAAAACGCAAAGCATCCTTCTTATTATTATTATCACACTTTTGATGAGTATCTTTTTAATATCACCTTCACCAATCTGCTGTTAGAAGTTGAGAGCCCTCGTCTGGAATTTCTTACGCACGTAATAGAGAGGAATATCTGATCAAAGTAGCAGATGATCTATTTAAAAAAAATATCAGGTTGAGACTTTTGAAGAAATTATGTTCAGTCAGCCGTAAGATTAGTGCAGGAAACTACTTATGGAGAATCTCGCAGTGAAATTTCATGATGCATATCTTGCTTCAGAAAATATCCTCATTCACCGTAAATGTGGCCTAAAGTAATGAAATTTTCTGTTGAATTTGAAACGTGCTCCCCGTCTTATTAAAGTACACAATTCTATCTTCTAAGTTAAAGCCGTAGTTATATAATTAAAGGAAAAAGATGAAATATAAAATTTTGCATATATGCAGTTCTAACAAAAATATATTTTATTTCGCAGTGAATAAACATTTTCCACTCTGAAAAGAACACTGAATGTTAACTCGCAAAGGCCACATGAATGACGAAAAATTAAAAGCATTTTATGAAAAAACTTGGGTGTGGGAAATGTGGACTATGGTCACCTAATTCATGAAAGCATGAGTATTTTTTTTTCCTACCCGTATGGTCATTAATTAGACATAAACAAAGTTTGCCAAGTTTTATTTTGAATCAAGGACAGGGAATGATACCCTTTGCTCCCCACTGCTCAACTGAGTCCTCAGTGTCTGCTGATCCATTTAAAAGCCGAACTCTCTTTACAATTTCAAATATGCATATTACTCCTTGAAACACTGGCTAGAAGATCCCTTGTCATTGCAACAAATAGCTAAGTTATTAGATTTTAAAAATCAGAAAAACGCATTTGAAAGCAATATGTATTATACAAAAAATTCTTTACCTTATTTACAGTTTCTATTTTTCAAGAAAAAATCAGACCTTGATTCTACAGTTAGATTAAATATTACATTCCCCATTTATAGGTCCATTTACCTATTTAGAGTAGTTAGTCTTCCTATCATAATATAATATTTTACTCAATCAAGCTTTGAAGTTCCATGACAATCCATGAATGTAAGTTCGACACCTCCTATCCATGTTGTTAATTAAGCAATCAAGCACTTCATTTCGGAACAAAATGCACGCATACATTATCTTTCTTTACAGTTCATTCAGTGATCTTCGGAATGAGGTAGCATAACTAGATAGTTTTATAATTATTCAATAGGACTGAGAACTGGTGCTCTAGCTGGACAATGTACTTGACAAAGCACAGGATGTAGCAGCTGCCGTGTATAGTGAGATCGCAGCATTCATTTAGTAAATGTGTAGGGTTTATATTTATTTTAACTAACATTTATTTTAAACTATCTTTCCTGTCAAGCCTTACTTTCCCCTGGAACTGCCAATGCCAGAGTATGCAAATTTTAGTAGAACGCGCAAGGATTCAAATTTATCAGCGGAAGTATTCTGAGTTAAATAGAAAGGAATCTTGAATTCGAAGGTGTGCTTTCTTGCTTCACGAGTGTGGAGGTGGCTAGTTAGAAATTGAAGAACCACGCGTTTCGGCCTGTGTGCTTGCCTCGGCAAATTGTTAATCTTGCATCGTAATATTCAGAGTTTGCTGAATTATCAGCGGTATTGTAAAACGCGGTGAGGTTAGTTACGTTTAGAGAGCCTCGTATTTAGTTACTTGTTAGTATCTCTTTTTAGTTTCTTATTTTTATTTTACCGTCGGGTCGGCGTAGTTTGTGAGCGTCAAGAGCACGCATTTGTAACTTCTAAAGTTGAATAAAAAGGGACTTAAACCCTTCTCAAGACTCTGTCTAATTTCCAGTTTTCAGCAGTCACCACTTTGTTGCGTGCAGGTTGGAAGCGCGCAACATTACATTGGCGCCCGAACACTTGTCGAACTGAAATGGCCGAAAATTGGATGGAAGCTGCGGAACAACAACAAGAAATGGCAAGCCAATTGGAAGGATTTGGATACCTGGTCCAGACTTTGAGGGCGTCAATCAAGCCAAACGTCAATTTCGACGGAAAAAATTCGGTGGCGATATTTCTAGAAAGCCTCGACAATCACTTTCAGCTCTACCCTGTGCCTGAAAGACAAAAAGTTGTCATCGCCACATCTGCACTAAGAGGACAGGCCGCGCTATGGTGGAAGAATATAGGCAAATTTTTATTAGGGGAATTCGGAAGCCAGACATATACATTTGAAAATTTCAAAAAATCGTTATTAAAGGCCTTCTCCATAGTGAAAGATCGAGCAAGGCTAGAAGCCGAACTATATAGTTTCTATCAACGGAATATAGAAGAGTTGACGGACTTTATTCTGCGAAAAATTAAGCTGACGGATATGCTGTATGGGAAGAAACCCGACACGGAGATTATTGAAATAATCTTACCAAGATTACTACCTGCTGTTCAAAATTACTTTGAAATTAGAAACCCAAGCACATTGCAGGAGCTCTTCGAATTGGCAGTCAAGTTTCAAAATCGCAGAATAGCGGAAAAAGCTAGAGGGGCATGGTATTCTCAAAGCATCCGATGGCAAACTTCAAATGAGCAGACCAGAAATGCAAACCGCTCTTATGGGGGAAAGAGATATCAAGCTAACTCATCGAACCTCGAAGGTCAAGGGCCAAAAAGGAAATTTGAGAACAAACGTCCGCGTACCCAGAAGGCAGAAGTTGAAAGGAAAGTTTTAAACGAGTAGAGGGGCCTGTGAAAGCGAGAGTGCAGACCCCGGAAGTTTTAAAAAAACCCTCAAAAAGACACTTAAATACGGTCATCGTAAAGAACTCACATCTACCAATTATACAAGTCCTGGTTGGCGATATACCAGTAGAAGCCCTCATCGATACAGGAGCAGAAGGTAATTTTATGAGTAGTACATTTTTCAAAAAGAATTTTTATAGGTTACGATTATTTAAAAACAAAAACACAGAAATTATAGCGGCGCACGGAAAAGCCTGTCACTGCATCGGGAAATTATCATTAAACATACAGGTAAAAGATGAAAGCCTCAAAGTATTAATTTTTGTAGTAAAAAATCTGCAAAATCCACTTACTTTAGGTATGGAGTTTTTAAGGGCCGGGAGGGCCAAATTGAATTTTCAGGACAGTTCTATTGTTCTGGAGATGGACCTGAGGGTGGTGGAACCAGTGGAACAACCGCAAGTTGACCTTAGCCATTTGAATGACCATGAAAGTCAAGCCATCCAGCAAGTGGTGAGTAATTTTTCAAACTTGTTTTCAGACCGTAGCTGTCAAATAGTTACGCAGCTGATACAGTTAAGTGCCGACAAACCTTGTAGGACTAAATCTTATCGCTATGATAAACAGAAAGATCTAATTATAGAAGAACATATTCAGGAAATGTTAAAGAACAAAATAATAACGCCCATAAATAGTGAGTAGGCGAGTCCAGTCGTACTATGTAGGAAAAAGAACGAGTTTCCTCCTTCGGATAAAAGGGCTTGGAGGTTTGCTATCGATTACAGAAAACTGAATAGTATTACTAAATTCCCAGTTTACCCTTTGCCGGTTATAGAGGAAATTATTAGAAAGATTAAATCTACTAGATACATGACTACTTTGGACTTAACGTCTGGCTACTATCAAATAGCTATGAGACCCGAAGACATATATAAAACCGCGTTTATAACAAAATCGGGCACTTATGCATTTTTACGCATGCCCTTTGGGTTGTGTGGGGCCCCATCAACATTCCAGAGAGCTATGGACATTGTTCTAAAGCCTGTCCTAGGAAAATCGACTTTAATCTATCTAGGATATAATTATAACGAGTAGTACGTTGGAACAACATATTAAAGATTTAGAAGAAGTTTTTAAATTATTAAAAGAGGCCGGTCTTACAATTAACGCCTCAAAATGCAAGTTCGCAACTAAAGAACTTAAATATCTGGGTTATAAAATTTAGCAAAAGGGTATAGAAACTCAAGATTCAAAAATAAAAGCAATCAAGAATTTCCCACCTCCCAACACCGCCAAGAAACTTTCTTCTTTCCTTGGGTTATGTTCTTATTATCGGTCATTCATAAAAGATTTCGCTAATATTGTTGAACCCCTGTTAGTAATTAAAAGAAAGAAAAGTAAATTCACGTGGACAGCGGAAGCAAATACAGCATTTGAAAGATGAAAAGAAGCGCTCATCAATGCCCCTGTTTTGAAATTCCCGGAGGGGGACGAAAACCTGGAAATTGCAGCAGATGCGTCGGACTATGCTGTGGGTGCGGTTCTTATGCAAAATAGCCATCCTTTCACATTTTTTAGTAAAACGTTGAATCATACACAAAGGAATTATACAGCTACAGAGAGAGAAACATTAGCCTTATTAATGGCTGTACACAAATTTCGAGTTTATTTCGGCAAAGCGCCAGTAACAGTCTTTTCGGATCATGTGGCTGTTGGTATACTTTACTCGGGAAAAAACCTAACGCCCAGGTTAATAAGATGGGCTTTAAAGCTCCAAGAATATAATCTAATAATAAAATATAAACCGAGTAAGGAAAACAATGTAGCTGACGCACTTTCTCGTATAAAACTGGACGATGAAGGTAATGAACTTAAATGCGCTGTGTTGACTTCAAAAAATTTAGATTCTAGAGATACAATTATCGCTGAGCTGAAAGCTGATCCTGAATTTGGAAGTATCTATGCATATTTGAAAGACCCCGAAAGCTTTGAACACATAGATATCGATGCGATAAGAAGTAGAGCAGAAAACTATGAAATAATAGATAATTTATTATTCTATACGAAAACAACAAACGAAAATCTTGAGTATAAGCCAGTCATCCCAGCCTCGCTTCGATTAAGCATTTTGAAGGAGTTGCACGAAAAAAAAAACAGCGGGCCACCTAGGGGTCAGAAAGACTTTAAAAAGGGTACGCGAGGCGGTATATTTCCCGCAATTATACAAAATAGTAACGGCGTATGTCAGGTCCTGCAATCAATGTCAGTTAATAAATGATATTAATTACAGTCCGGCCGGGTACTTAAATAGCATTCGCGCTACATTTCCGAATGAAATTTTAGGCATAGATCTCCTTGGTTCCTTCCCCCAGAGCGAGTTAAATAAAAATCGTTTTCTTTTAGTAATAGTAGATCATTTTTCAAAATGGATAGAAATTGTTCCACTTAAACGCGCGTCAGCCAAAACAGTCGCAGATGCATTCTTACACAGATACATTTTAAAATACGGTGCACCGATAAAAGTCATTAGCGATAACGGTAAACAATTCATTAGTCAAATATTTGAAAACATATGCACTGGACTTGGCATACGCCATATCAAAATGGTTCCGTATAGACCACAGGCAAACATAGCAGAAAGAGTTAATAAAAACATGCTCAAAATGCTCAAAAGCATAATAAATAATAAATGCTCAAAAGCAATGAATTCAAATTTAAGTATTAAACTGTAGATAAAATCATGCTCTAGAGCGAAAGCCTGCATGTCTAAAGATGAATGAGGGGGAAGTTTGTATGAATGTGTTTTGTAGCGTTCTCCACCTACACTTGAATTTTAAGAATGTTAAAGTAGCTCATCGAGTTGTAGAATGTCGAGTAAGGTGTGTCTATTTGGTCGTTGAATTCTAACAAATCATTGTGGTTAGGGGAAGTGTTGCAATACTAAAACACGAATATTCCCGTTTTACACCACACATGGTGGAGAACCAGGGTAAAGTTAAATTCATGTTTGTATACTTGAATGAATGTGAATTAAGCAGTAACTAAGGAAAATAAATCGTTTAAAAACAAAAATTTATTCAGTGTCAAGAAAGTGTAAATTATAATGTATTTAGAAAGATACTGATACTTATTCCTTCCAGATGCTGGAAGGAAAAGAACAAGATTGATTACTGAAGTCCAGGAAAAGTTGCTGTAAGAAGAGAGATTGAAATAAGTATACACAGAAATTTATGATACCTTTTGTGACATAAGATTTTTTTTTGTGTAAACGAGGCTCTTAAAATTTAGTTCAGAATTGTAGAAACTTTTCAACAGGTCGTTTGTAGGACCTGCTTCCAAGTTTTCCAAATTCTGCCAGCGGCAAATGTAGGGTTTATATTTATTTTAACTAACATTTATTTTAAGTTTAAACTATCTTTCCTGTCAAGCCTTACTTTCCCCTGGAACTGCCAATGCCAGAGTATGTAAATTTTAGTAGAACGCGCAAGGATTCAAATTTATCAGCGGAAGTATTCTGAGTTAAATAGGAAGGAATCGAGTTCGAAGGTATGCTTTCTTGCTTCACGAGTGTGGAAGTGGCTAGTTAGAAATTGAAGAACCACGCGTTTCGGCTTGTGTGCTTGCCTCGGCAAATTGTTAATCTTTCATCGTAATATTCAGAGTTTGCTGAATTATCAGCGGTATTGTAAAACGCGGTGAGGTTATTTACGTTTAGAGAGCCTCGTAGTTAGTTACTTGTTAGTATCTCTTTTTAGTTTCTTATTTTTATTTTACCGCCGGGTCGGCGTAGTTTGTGAGCGTCAAGAGCACGCATTTGTAACTTCTAAAGTTGAATAAAAAGGGACTTAAACCCTTGTCAAGACTCTGTCTAATTTCGAGTTTTCAGCAGTCACCACTTTGTTGCGTGCAGGTTGGAAGCGCGCAACTTTACAAATGAATCACTAATGATAGCAAAAGATCTCATATTCTGGTTAACAGTTTCATTACTCTATGTCAAAAAATTCAAAAATTCAATAACAAAGTGGAGAGAACAGTGTGTGTGCTAAAAGACATCTTTGCACTAACCAGAATTCTCTTGTAAGTGTGTCTTTCGAGAAAGTTTGATTGATTGCATCGTTTTACTTTCCCTGCCATATCATGATGCCATGCTAACCATAAATGTAGGCAGTGTCTAGTCTCATATAAGTTAACATTATTTAGCTCCATTAGACAAAATCTCTTGCCCAATATAAACGAGCTATGCCGTTTCAATGACACAATAACATGTATACGAAAGGTCCTCTGGGAAATCAAAGCGTTCATTTAACAGTTAAACCGAAGTCTTTTCTCAATACTTAAAAAGTTATGTTTTGCTGTTGTTATAATGTTTTTCAAAGCAAGTTAAGTCAAAATTGCGGTTCCTCGTTTCTGGCGAAAATGTCAGAAAGAAAGCGATAATCAGAATGACAGTAAGCTGATAAAGATCTGGTTTGGTTTGGTTTATGTGACTATCACAAAGTCGCGAGGACTATCTGGAATAAGAGGAGGGATGTTGTCATGCCTCGCGCTCGTTCAAACACGAGGTGGGTTCTTCTGTGTAAACTTACCATAGTGGAAAAATAACAGTTGTCCGCTTTGACATTTTCTTCACTAATTTATTACACAAACTCCACTATGGATACACCATACAACGAGTACACTGTAACATAAACTATATACAATATATATATACAAGGCGCGCAAAAGAAATTAAAACATATTTCTTTTCTCTACGTTCTCACACGGCATGCTCGCCGGTCCAACTCCCAGTGCCCTCTCCTTCCAGTCTTTCTTCCCCCCACCAGCCTGCCTCGACCGGTTTTTCCGGGGTAAGTCACTTCCGTTCTTCCTCTTTCATCAGGGGAAGGAACTTCACACCTCCCCTCTGGTTTGTAAATATTTACGACTGAGTCGAAAAATTTGAAACCCATATTATTTTGGCACTTACCAGGTAGTCCCTCTTTTCCGGGACACAGCACAAGGAATCACAGTAAAATCAGAGAGCAAAAAAAAAAAAGGGTCATGCTACAGTTATAAACACTAACACAAAAAAGAACACTTAAAACCCATAAACATAAAAACTGCACATGTCCAAATTTCTATAGCGATACAAACAAAACATTGCAATATCAACTCACTGACACTTCTGTAAGGAATAATTCGTTTACTAATATACCCTAATAACACAATCTTTTCTAGAGTAACCACAATAATACGAAAAAAATAATAAATGAACATCACAATATCCATATACTTTTTGCCATACCAGCATTGAACATTATCCTTTCTAGTGTTACAATAATAAACAAACACACACACACAAAAAAGAAAAATATATGATACCAACATTAGTTTCTTTGTTTTTTCCAATTTAGTTCAGATTATTGGTCACTTATACATTCGTGAGGGATCCTCGACAATGCGTCTGCATCGGAGTTTTTAGCTCCTGGTTTATGCATTACAGTGACTTGGAAGCGGGATAGAGCTAATGCCCATCTCTGTAATCTAGCATTCCGGGGTATCCCTTCGGTTAAGTACTTTAATGGGTTATGGTCTGTATGCAACAAAATTTTATTTCCGTATGTCCAAGTTTCGAACTTGTCGAGAGCCCAAATTATTGCATACGCCTCTCTTTCTATAGTGCTCCATTTAGACTGAGCGCTAGTTAATTTCTGGCTAGCAAATGTTATCGGTCTAGCTTTCCCATACTCATCTCGTTGAAGTAAACACGCTCCAATACCTATTAGTGAGGCGTCTGTGTTAATTTCAAAAGGTTTCCGTATATCCGGCGTATATAAAGACGATGCCGTGCACAAAGCATCCTTTAATTCTTTGAATGCCTTCTCGGCTTCAGACCCCCAAGGTATATCATTAGGTATAGATTTTCTCGTGAGATCAGTTAATGGCCTAGCTACTTTTGCATAATTCGGAACATACTCTCGATAGTAATTATATAACCCCAAAACTGATCTTAATGCCTTTTTGGTTCTAGGTGGCTTCAAATTTTTAATGACCTGCAATTTCTTTGGATCTGGGCCATGTCTGCCTGAGCCTACTATGTGACCTAAATACTTTACCTCCGACTTGCCAAAAGAGCATTTCTCTAAATTAGCCGTAAAGTTCAATGTCTGTAAAGTACTGAGTACGGCTCTTAAATGTTTAAGATGTTCTTCCCACGTTGACGAATAGACAATTATATCATCGATGAAACTTTCAGCATAATCACTATGTGGTCTAAGAGCTTGATTCATAACTCTTTGGAAAGTTGCGGCAGCACCTGACAAACCGAACGGCATCACTTTCCACTGATACTGACCCTTCGGAGAAACAAAACTCGTCAGATGTCTACTTTCCTTCTCCATAGGGATTTCCCAATACCCCTTAAGAATATCTAGCGTAGACAAATAACGTGCTGCCCCTGCCTTATATCGAAGCTCTTCTGCGTTTTGCACAATCTGACTTTCCGCATTAAGCCCTCGATAATCACAACATAAACGTACGCCTCCGTCCCGTTTCGCTACACACACAATAGGGTAAGCAATCTCTGCTGTGGAAGGTTCAATTAAACCTCTTTCTAACAAATCAGCAACTTGCTTTTCCACCTGTGGCTTCAACGCCTCAGGTACCTTATAAACATGAGGTTGCTTTCTTTCAACTCCCGTTTTTAACCTGATACTGTGGCATCCTACCTTCGCACATTTAATCTCCCCGTCAAACACTACATGAAAAGATTTGATTAATCTGCTCAACTGATCCCTTTGTGACCTATCTAAATGTTTCCATTCCTCTGAAACACAGATCCTATCTAAAAGTTTGTCTACTTTAGGGGTTCTTTGAATAGGCGCGTGCTGCACCTCCCCAAATTCTGTGTCAGCCTCATAGATTATCCCTACTGCATTTATAGGTTGTATATATTTCCGTAACTTATTTTGATGCAAATGTCTAACCGATTCATCTGGAAATTTTACCAAATATGAATGTGGAGACTTTTTCGCAACTATTTCTCCAGGTCCTGTCCATTTCGAGCAAAGTTTATTTGTTGACGTTGGTATCAGTACTACTACCTCATCTCCTATCTCGAATTCATTTTCCTTAGACCTCAAATTATGATGATGAACATATTTCTGCTGTTTGGCTTCCGAATTTTCTTTAGCGAATTTCTCTGCCTCTTGTAACCTATTTCGAAGAGAAATTAAATATTCAGTAACTGATTCCCCAACTCCTTGTGGTAATACCGTCTCATCTGCCCAACTTGATTTAAGTATCGCCAGTGGCCCCACTGGCACCCGACCATACATCAGCAAAAATGGTGAGATTCCGGTAGTTGAATTCGGTATCTCCCTATAAGCCCATAACAAATATGGTAACTGCTTATCCCAGTTTCTTCCTTGAGTATTTATCGCGTGATGCAACATTGACTTCATTGTTCCTATCCACCTTTCCACTAGCCCGTTTGACTGCGGATACCCTGGCGTAGAAAATTTTGGCGAGACCCCTAACCTAGTTAAAAATTCTTGTGTTAGCTTAGCCTTAAAGTTCGTTCCGTTATCCATGGCTATCATTCTCGGAACTCCTGTTCGCATGAAAATATCAATGAAAGCGTCACATGTAGCTTTCGCTGTTATCGCCTTTAGTGGAATTGCCAATCGGCTCA
Organism: Stegodyphus dumicola; assembly: GCF_044657685.1. Classification (NCBI taxonomy): domain Eukaryota; kingdom Metazoa; phylum Arthropoda; class Arachnida; order Araneae; family Eresidae; genus Stegodyphus; species Stegodyphus dumicola. The sequence goes on along the minus strand of NC_140774.1, from coordinate 88,761,032 downwards.
ATCGGCCCTAAAACGTCCGCATTAACCACTTGAAATGGAAGTTCTGGCCTCCCTACTGCTGTAATTGGAGCCCTATCCTTCACTTTAACTTTCCTTCGTAGCTGGCATTCCTTGCAAGCTTCGCACCACTTCCGCACCTCCTTTGACAATCCTTCCCACCAAAACGACATTTTAATCCTTTCCGCCGTCTTCTTTGCTGCGAAGTGCCCCCCTTGTAAGCTTTCGTTAGCCAACTTCACAATTTCTTTCCTGCGGCTTTGAGGAACAACTAACTGACTACATCGCTGCCCATTAACACTTCCCGTATGGTACAAAATTCCTGACTCCAGCCAATACCCATTCTTGTTATTACGTGCATCCATGAACGCGCTTTTCAGCGAAATACATTCCGCTTGCTCCTGTCTAAAACGTTGAGTTTGCGATAAGGGTGGGTTATCAGCTGACACTTGCTCACTGCCTCCCACTTCTACTTCCCCCTCATCTTTACTCCTTACCAACGGCGTAGTACAAGCTATTTCCGTTTCACCTTCGACCTCGTGACTGGCTTTTTCTGTCGATTCCTTTCCGTCCAAGTTACTCTATACCTGACCAACTCCCAATACTAGTTTTTCTTCCTTATTTTCTCCTCAATAAATATCTCCTTGTTCCCTGAGAAGTCTAAAATCTCGAGGTGTCACCAGCGCCTCCTCGTTCAAATTATGCACTACTGCTGCATGAACGTTTACATAAGGCTGTACCTTATGCGGTTATATATTACCTTCTCTTCTCCTGACCAGATACTGATAGGTACTGTAACTAATTGGGCTTCTACCTGGGGTCCCACGGCGGGTTGTAACCATATCTTCCCTCCAGACTCCAAATATTTCTGTGGAACTACCGATTTCCGGATTACAGTAACTTCTGCTCCGCTATCAACCACTCCTTTGAATATAGCGTTGCCTATCTGTAGTTCTATCCTAGGTAATTCCCCACTTGCCCTAGTTAACGGTATTTCTTCTGCATAGTTAGCTAACTTCAACCCTACGCATATTTTATTTAATCCCTTTGATTCCACCTCATCCGTATCCTCTTTTTCGCTTCCTCTCTTGGGTTTCACTATCAGGTTTATCGCTGGACAAAAACGCTTTATGTGTCCTTCACCCTGACACTGAAAACATTTTAGAACTTTCTTATTTGCCTGCATCATTCCTTGAGGTTCTAAAGTTTTTACCCCTTTGTACTTCTCCTTATCAACCCTGTAATCAGAACTGAAATGCCCCTTACTCTTATTTGGTCGTCCTAATTTTTCCCCTTGTCTTATCGCTTCCTGTTTTGGTCCCACTTTATTTACTTCCTGAGCACTCGTATTGTAATTTCTAGGCATTGCTGCAACGTAATTATCCAAATCATTTGCAAGCTCTGACGGAGATAACCAGTTTTCTACCTCTTTTAACAGTATATGCGCCTTAACATTTGCGGGTAATTCATCTTTTACTTGATCGACAATCAATAGTTCTCTTAATTTATCAAAAGTCTTAACTTTTCTGGATTCTAAGTAGAAATCAAGTGCTGCCTCAACCCTCGCTATGTGCTGAGTATACGTTTCCTCATATCTTTTTACACATTTTTCTAAATTCTTTTTATGTTGCAATGGGGTAATCTGGAATTCTTTTAATACTGTATCTTTAATCTTAATATAATTATCCAAATCCCTTTCACCCAGAGTTGAAATCAAACTTTTAACTTTAGTTTTTAAACTCTGCAAAATAATTTTCCCCTTATGTTCTTCAGGAATTTTATAGAGATTAAACATCATTTCCGTATGATGGAAAAAGAACGGCCATTCCTCAGCTTTAGATGGCGGGTCAATCATAACTCCTTTCATTATTTTTAAATGTTTCAAGAAATCATTTCCCTTGCTCTCAGCATCTGAAACCCCTTCATCCTCTGAGCCCGATTTATTTCCTCCTTTATCTATTTTCCTACTCTGAATTTCTAATTCTTTAATTTTTATCTCGTGTTCTCTCTCTAATTGTCTTTCCCGAAATTCCATCTCTTTTAATCGGTCTTTAGCCGCATCTGCCTCTAACTTACACCTTTCTAGCTGCAGGTCCATTTCCTTTAACTTAATTTGAGCCTGCATGTTCTTAATAATTTCATCAGATTCTTCTGACACCCTATTTCTCCTTTTAGGACCCATATTAACTTCTGGTATTTCTTTTTACAGCTTTACCCATACAACACATAAATAACACTTAATTTTACAGGCAAACATACATATTTCACTACTACTGAATACTACCATTATTCATTTAGCAAACATTATCATTAGTGAACACAATCATGAATACCTTTCTCATATTACTATTAACATATATTACTATTAACATATATTTTACCATATATTGTTAACACATAAATACCAAAAATTATATTAGCTTTTGAATTAGTACAAAAAAATAGTTCTGAATACTTTGGCCTTACGCCGTAATACCTTACATATTCTGGAAATGAAACAAACATTTACTTATTGTTCTCAAACCATTAAACTAATTAATTTTTAATCAACCTATTAACTTTAATGACTAAAACATTTTGCCAAAACACGGCAACAACAAAAATAGATAATTTCTACCTTAATTAGTAACATGAGCACACAATTAAATGTTTCGAAATTACTGCTGACATATTTTTGAACTATTTTAACATTCATTTAGCATACATTATCTCCTTAATAACAAAATTAATCATAATTCCTTATTTGCATATAAAATATACTTTCTAAGTGTCTACTGGCTTTAACGCCTGGCATTCTCATCATGTTATTAACCGACATTAACACAATTTTAATTTTCTCCGTTACTATAGTAATTATAGGGAGGGAGCTCTCTTCATTTATATATTGTGCTTCCCAAGAAATTAAGAGGGACTTACCTTTGATCCCGATAGTAGAAAATGACGAGTTGTGCTCAATTCTGTACAATTTCCTCATCGCGCTGCATAACGCTTCACTTAATAATATCACCACGGTAATACTGATGATCACTTTTACCATCCACTGTTTCAACACTGCACGAACATTTCAATTAATAATATCACCACGGTAATACGGATGATCACTTTTACCAGCCACTGTTTCAACACTGCACGAACATTTCAATTAATAATATCACCACGGTAATACTGATGATCATTTTTACCATCCACTGTTTCAACACTGCACGAACATTTCAATTAATAATATCACCACGGTAATACGGATGATCACTTTTACCAGCCACTGTTTCAACACTGCACGAACATTTCAATTAATAATATCACCACGGTAATACTGATGATCACTTTTCACACGACGAGGTTTTATACACCCTTTCGTTTATTTGCACGTGTAGGCTTACGCGTGCCACTTTCCCTCTTTCATGAGCATCTTTTGTCATCTTCCTTGCTTTCGTGACTTATTTCCTTCATTTAAACCACGTTCACTCAAATCACCTTTTACAATCTTACTTCCTTCGTATTTTTAGTGATTTCATTTTCTCCACTATCCTGTAGCGCTGCGCCATTTGTCATGCCTCGCGCTCGTTCAAACACGAAGTGGGTTCTTCTGTGTAAACTTACCATAGTGGGAAAATAACAGTTGTCCGCTTTGACATTTTCTTCACTAATTTATTACACAAACTGCACTATGGATACACCATACAACGAGTACACTGTAACATAAACTATATACAATATATATATACAAGGCGCGCAAAAGAAATTAAAACATATTTCTTTTCTCTACGTTCTCACACGGCATGCTCCCCGGTCCAACTCCCAGTGCCCTCTCCTTCCAGTCTTTCTTCCCCCCACCAGCCTGCCTCGACCGGTTTTTCCGGGGTAAGTCACTTCCGTTCTTCCTCTTTCATCAGGGGAAGGAACTTCACAGATGTCTTCATGGTTGACTTTCTGAGGGAAACTGGCTTGTATATACAGATGGAGGACAAAATAATGGGAACACCTGTGAAAAAGTATGATGTATTTCACACCTGCAATACAGCCGCGCTACCTGCAACAGAAGTCTGCCACCTAGGGAGCGTGAAGAGGAAGGTATCAGTCTCTCAACAGCAGTCACCTGCGTTGCATGCTTTGGTCGAACTGCCTGTGAGAAGTTTAAATATCAGACCTGTCAGAGTTCCAAAGAGGAATGATACTTGGAGCACGTTTAAGTGAAGCATCGGCTACGGGAACAGCAAACTTTTTGGGGTGTGCAAGGAATATGGTATCAGCCGTTAAGACAGCGTACACAAAAGAGGGTAAGACGACGTCTTCAAAGCACAACAGTGGCCGAAAGTCAAAGCTGGCTGATAGGGATAGATGGGTCTTGAAGCGCATAGTAGCCCGAAAGCGCAAGCAATGGTTGTCCGAGATAATATCCGAAATGAACAGTCATCTCCATTACCCCATTTCAACAAAAAACTGTCAAAAGGGAACTTCATGCTGCAAACATTTATGGCAGAGTGGCAATGCGTAAATCCTTGGTGACAGCAACCAATGCTTTCAAGCGACGCCAGTGGTGCAGAGATCACAAAGCCTAGCCCCCACAGCAGTGTCAACAGGCAATATGGTCAGAGGAATCGTCATTCTCCCCATTTCAGATGACCGGACGCGTTTATGTCTGGAGAAAGTCCAAAGAAGCGTTTCATCCTGACTGCATCTTGCCGACTCTGAAGCATGGGGCTGGCGCCATTATGGTATGGGTGCGATATCTTGGCGCGGTCTTGGGCCACTTGTTATTCTGCATAGGAGGATCATATCCAATCACTATCTAAGCATTCTAGGTGATCATGTCCATCCTTTTGTCCAGACTTTATTCCCTGTGGAGCGACCACTTTTTCAAGACAACGCGCCTACCCACACTGCTAGGTGTATTCAAGAATGGTTCAAAGAGCATGACGATGCCTATGAACATCTCGTTTGCCCCCCCTCAGTCTCCGGACTTGAATATTATTGAACATTTACGGGCATATTTGAAGTCCAAACTTCGTTCCCGATTTCCACCTCCATCCGGACTTTCGGAATGAGAGACCGCTCTGCAGGTGGAATGGCTTAATATTCCTTTAAATATTGTTCGTGACCTTTCTGCATCTATGCCAAGTCGCATTCAATCTGTACTTCAGTCAAAAGGTGGGAGAACCCCCTATTAATAAAGATTTTCCATTATTTCACAAGTGTTCCTATTATTTTGTCCTCCATTTGTACGTTACACATGGGCAAAAACATGAAACCACGGGCTGGCTGTCCGTTGGCGGCCGTAGGGATTCGAATCTCGGACCGAACTACCAGTGTTCAGCGACTTTACCACTGGGTCCTATAAAGATATGAAGGGTTGTTCTTAAGACTGCAAAAGGGATAAAGAAAGGACTACGCAGCCAGTTGATGGGACTCTGACTGACATTTAACAATCTTGTCGTTTCATCTTAGAATAGACCCATTACTGTCAGCCAACTATCTTTCAGTCAGTGATTTCTGTCAGGTCTGAGTGAACCAAATAAACGATTCCTCCGAAACATCGTCCTCAGAAACATCTGAAATCAAAGCCTTTATGCACGTGATTATTATCAGAAATTACGCATACCCATATTGTTACTGCGTGCTACGACATTTCTAGTTCCATGAACTGATGCCCAAGGAGCATGAAGACACTAAAATGTTTTAATAGGTAATATCCATCTATGAAAGAAAAAAAAATAAGCGATTATTTTTTCTGGAGCAATTACTAATTTTTTGACGATGTGATTGCTATATAAACGTAGGTAAACAAGCTAAATAAGAAGCTTCAGTTTTCGTTCATTTTTTAATTCTATGTCTTTGTGTTAAAAAGCTGCAATTTAAAAATGAAATGTAAATTTGTGGCACAGAACCTAGTTCCCCTAGTCAAAATTAATCACTCATTTAAAAGTTTAATGGTAACCTCTTCAGTTTTTCCCTCTTTTAGTTATTATCCTTAATGTTAACTACAGGGGTTGGACAAAAATATGGAAACACCTTTAAAAAAACATGTTTCTTTGCTTAATATGGTGTACGAAACCCGTTGGCATACAAAACAGCTTGCAGTCGAAATGGATAAGTACAGTTCCTGTATGTTTGCCAAGGGAATATTATACCATTCTTCCTGCAAAACGGTGGCAAGTTCAGATAACGATGTTGGCGGTGGATAACGAGAAAGCACTTTCCGTTCCAATGTAGACCACAAAGGTTCGATAATATTCAGGTCTGTTGACCGTGGTGGCCAGGGGAGATGGGACAACTCATCCTCGTGCTCAGAAAACCAGTCCTTGACAATGTGAGCTGTGTAAACAGGGGCTTTGTCGTCTTGGAAGACACCATCACCATCGGGGAACAAAGTTTGTACCATGGGATGAACTTGATCGGCCAAAATATTCACATAAGTCTTGGCAGTCATGTGCCCTGACACAGTTATCATGGGGCTAACAGAGAACCACGATATGGCTGCCCAAACCATAACAGAACCCCCGCCATGTTTCACTCTTGGCAACAAGTAGTCTGTTATAGGCTTGAGATGGCGTTCTCCAGACGTAAACTCGGCCAGAAGTGGGAAACAATGTGAAAGAAGACTCGTCAGACCATATTACTCGCTTCCACTGCTCTATAGTCCAGGCCTTTATGACTTAAACACCACCTTTTCCTGTTACGGGCATTAGCATCACTGATGAGTGGCTTCTCAATTGCAGCACGGCCAGCAATTCCCTGTTTATGAAGCTCCCTTCTAATTGTTTTGGTACTCACAGGGTTCGGTAACACAACATTCATTTCAGCAGTAACTTTTGCAGCTGTGGCCTTTTTATTTTTCGTCACAATTGCCGCCTTTAATGATCGTCTGTCACGATCACCCAGGACACACTTTCGTCCGCGCTGTGATTTAGCAGATGATGTTTTACCGCTTTTCAAATATGCGGAATAAATCTTCGATACAGTACCTCTTGAAACACTAAACACCTCGGCTACCTTGCTTACGGAAGCACCTACCATACGTGCTCCAACAATTTGCCCACGTTCGAAGTCTGTTAACTCTGACATAATGCAATGACAACCTCACATAACAGTACTCCGACAACAACTGAACTGTTTAGCACATTTACGAAGTTGTATAGGTGGCGTCAGTAGTCAAAAACGCCAGCGCCACCTACATATTTCATTAAAATCAATCTTTCTTTTCAAACATGCATTTCACAAGGTGTTTCCATATTTTTGTCCATCCACTGTATATTTAATCTTCCTTTAGTTATTTTCGTGTTAAGCAGGGAAAAAAATGCTTTCTTTTGCAACCTTTAAAAAGCAATGTATAATTAAATTTGTTAATATTATAATATCAGTCATAACACACAGAGATAAATAATTTAAAATTTCAATAAATTATTTTGCATTTAAATTGAATTTTTCTGTCTGTTGTAGATTTTTACTTTCAGTTAAAAAATGTATATAGACTATGAGAATAATAAAGTCATCCCGAATATTGTTAATTTATGTATGTGGGAGTCATCAACATCCAATGCTGAATTAGAATACCAGATGACGTCACCATCACAGCCCAGCGCAGTAAGAATCATCCCGGACAGCGCTGAGACCTGGTCGAGAGTGGAGGGCAGACGTGAGCAGACGGCTCACACGTCTTCAAGAGTTTATGAACTTAGATTGTGCTTTTGATGTTATGCCTTTAGGTGTAAAAGGACTACATCATTACGTTAATCCTGCATACCGAACTTCATCTTTATTTATGTTATCTTATTTCCTTTTACTTCTTTCTATCAAATAAACCATTTAAATATTACTTCGTGCTCTCATGCTGTGAATTAAGTCAAATTCTACAAAAAAATATGGCGACCAATCTTGCGGCCTCGAATTCCAAAATGTGCGAGTAGTAGAACTGTGCTTTGAACTGTGAACTGAGTGAACTGTTCTCACAAAGTATTCAATTTATTGGATTACTCGTATAAAGTGTGGATTACCCAATTGACGACGATCATCTGTCGGGTGAGTACAAAACTTTCTTTCCAATATGAAGTTAGTAGAAATTCCAGAATTGGAAGCAGCTTTAAAGAACCGTAAAAGTTCTGAAATCAAAAGTTTGCATAAGCTTATTTTTAATACTGATGGAGATCGAAATAACCGGAAACGATTACGTGAATTTTCTGGCTTTATATTTAAACCAGATTCTGAAGAATTTAATAAGAAAATAGATTCAGTGTAGAATAGTTTTACTTTGAATGAGTTAATTAAAGTTTGCAATGTGTTGTGCATAAATTCAGAAGGTTCAAAAACGGAAGTCGTAACCCGAATTGTCTCTTTACTATGTGATTTATCTGTACTATTTGAAAATATTTTGCATGAAGAGAATAGTGATATTGAAGATGAAACTATTAATAAAATTTCTGAAGTAATGCTTGATGATAATCAAAGAGACAATCCTGGTTTTAATGAGTCTCAAGTAAACAACAGTATGCAGCTTCCAATTCAAGATCATTTTAAACCTCATCTTAGTTTTTCTAATATTGAAAGTATTGTTAATCCTTTTTCTGGTAATGCATATGAAAATGTTGATAAATGGATTGATGAATTTGAAGATGTTATAAATTCTTTGAAATTGAGTGATTTGCATAAATTAGTTTTTGCTAAAAGATCATTAAAAGGTAAAGCGAAACTATTTATTCAGAGTGAACCTAAAGTTAATGACTGGTGTAAGTTAAAAAATCTTTTGAAATCTGAATATGGTAAAGCTTTTAATTCTGCTGAATTGCATGAAATGTTATGTAAACGTAAATTGATGCCTAATGAATCCTTAGATGAGTATTTTTTGAAAATGAAAGAAATGTGTTCGCGAGGTAACATTGAAGATGCTTCGTTAATTAAATATGTTATTGATGGTATTCCCGATTCTGTAGTGAGGAAAGCTATACTACGAGTCATTTAGTTGATAGTCTAGTTGACACTGGTTCAGATGTAACGATATGCAGCGTAGAGTTACACAAGCAGATTGGTTCTCCTAATTTAAATTGTAGCGATATCACATTAAACGGAATTGAATCAAAGCAAACGTACGCCATCGGCTTTTTTATTTCTGATATTTCAATTGATAGCTTTCACTGCGTACGAAAATTTATGTTGTTAAGTCATTATGTAATCAAATTGTATTAGGGTTGGATGTATTGAATCAGTTTAACTTCTCTTTTACCGAGAATGGCCTTCAAATAATTTCTCATCGGAATAAAAGTAATGTAAACTTGATAACTGCTGCTAATATCGAAATTCTAACGTTTGTTGCGTTATGGGAAATTTGAATATTGCTATCTCATTGAAGAATGTTTATGATCCTTCGCAATCGTCTGGCGTCTCTGTTAATGTAAACAAAAGTCCCGAAAGCGGAAGTAGCGCGACGTTTAATTACCTTTCACATCTGGTGAATGCTATTTCTGTCAACGAGATTGATTTATCGCATATTTCAAATGCAGAACATAAAGAAAGACTGTGTAATTTAATTAATTCGTACCAGCCTCGGAAAAATAGACAATCTGACTTCAAGATGCAAATAAATTTATGTGATGATATTCCTGTCTGTCAAAATAGAAGATACATGTCTTTTGCGGAACAAAAAGTTGTTGACGATCAAATTAAGGAATGGTTAAAAGAGGGCATAATAAAGCCTAGCAATTCTAATTATTCGGCGCCTATTGTTTTGTGTAACAAGCGTGATAATTCGAAACGTTTATGCATAAACTATCGGAAATTAAATAAGAAGATTATTAAAGACAAATTTCCACTGCCTTTAATTTCGGAAGTACTAGATCGTCTAGAACAGTCAAAGGTCTTTACGACACTAGATTTGAAAAATGGCTTTTTCCATGTAGACTATGGAGATTTCCTGTTATGTTTTTACCACCAATCCTCAAATTCCATATCACAGATTATGTTCTTACTGCATTAATATAAATATTAACAAGACATAGTGCACAATAAAAATTAAACTTTATTTAGGAACATCGCGCATACTCCCCGACAGCCTGCCTGTTTCGCTCTGCTCGCTACTCGTAAGAAACTTCTCCTCTAGGGTTGCCACACTTATCGGAGGGCGCAAGGCGCGCTCCTTATCGCCATCACCACAGAGTTTCCCCCCAGTTCCTTTAATGACTATTCAAAGGAACGACATAGGTTATGAAATTATCTTAGAGGATCCGTACTGTCGGGTATTTTTTACATGATTACAAAATTAGAATATAAAATTAGAAAAGATCAAAATGCAATTCAATATATAACAAGGTATTGACACATATAATAAACATGAAATAACAAGAAATATGTTAAGATATGAATTTTAAAAGAAATGTTTTAAATTGTTATGTAAGATGCAAGTTTCTTAGGGAAGTGAACATGTCTTCCCGATCTGGTGACAGTTTGTGTCTTAGAGAGTTCGTTTGCAGATTTATTCTGCTGAACTGTCTTTAAGTCTTTATTTGTTTTCAGTTCAGGCAAATTAGAGTCCGAAAGCAAATAGGCTGGTTTCACACGGTCTATAGACACAGTAGATTTCAGACCGTTAATATCAATTGTGAAAGTTTTGTTCGTTGTAGAAAGGACTTTATGCGGACCTGTGTATGGTTGGCACAGAGGTGGCTTTACTCGATCGACACGTAAGTATACATGCGTACACGACTTTAAGGTAGCACTTACGTAACATTTTTCTTGGCAATGTGCAGATGTTGCTATTGGATTCAATTGTTGCATTCTATGCCTAAGATTCGTGATAAATTGTGTGTCATACGGAGATATCTTAGATGACGTTATCATATCACTAGGCAGCTTGAGAGTTGTGCCGTACACCAGTTCAGCACAAGATGACTGTAGATCTTCCTTTACGGCTGTCCGAATACCAAGCATAACAACTGGTAGTGTTTCAGTCCAGTTATTGGTCTCGTGAGCCTTGAGAGAAGATTTTAAATGTCGATGAAATAGTTCAACAATGCCGTTGGACATTGGATGATAGGCTGTTGTTGTGATTCTGTTCGTACCCAAAATGCGCGTGAATTCTGCAAAAAGTGCGGATCTCATTTGAGAACCTTGGTCTGTTGTTATGATCGATGGGCAGCCAAAACGAGATATCCAACAGTTGAAGATGGCTCTGCAAATGGTTTCCGTTTTCATATCCGGGATGGGAATGGCTTCAGGCCATCTGGAGAATCTATCTATTAGAGTCAAAAGGTACACATTGCCTTCTGATGGAGGTAACGGTCCGACGATATCCATATGGATTTCTGAAAAACGTGCATCAGGAAGAGAGAATGTGCCCAGTGGTGCTTTAGTATGCCTAGTAATTTTCGATTTTTGGCAAGATTCACAGGATTTCACCCAATTTTTGATATGACGTTTCATATCGGGCCATACATAACGAGAACAAATAAGCTTCGTAGTAGCTGCAATTCCTGGATGTGACAGATTATGCAGATGATTAAAGATGAGTCTGCGAAAGGAATTCGGAACAAATGGACGAGGAATGTCTGTTGATATGTCACAAAGAATATTACCATCACAATATTGGCACGGTTTAAATTCCAGTTTCAAAGATGATGTGTTGTTTTTGAGAAGGTCTTGTACCTCCGGATCATGCCGTTGAGCTTCCGAAAATTTTTTAAAATCCAAAAATGGAGATTTTGTTATGGAATCAATTTCGATTCTTGAAAGAGCGTCAGCAACGACGTTTTTTGAACCTTGCACATGCCTAATATCAGTAGAGTACTGAGAAATAAAATCTAAATGTCGCAATTGTCGAGGTGAACATTTATGAGGGTTCTGTTTAAAAGCGTATATTAACGGTTTTTGATCCGTATAAATTATAAAATTTCTGCCCTCTAACATGTGTCGGAATTTCTTAATTGCAGAATAAATAGAAAATAATTCCCTATCGTATGCGGACCATTTCTGTTGACTTTTATTGAGTTTCATAGAGAAAAATGCTATAGGTTCCCATGTTTGTTGAGACAACTGCATAAGTGTGCCGCCGATTGCGACGTCTGAGGCATCTACCCAGATGCTTAGCTGGGCTCCGGGAATAGGGTGTCTCAAAAGGGTAGCCTGAGCAATGGCATTTTTGGCAGCAATAAAGGCTTGTTCAGCATTCTCGTTCCAATTTAATTGTGGGGATGAATCCTGAACACGAGAACGAGATTTCTTTTTATTAATATAGCCTTCTAACAATTTTATTAAAGGAGAAAGAATATGTGTTTCTTTAGGTATGAAACATCTATAAAAGTTAAACATGCCTAAAAATCGGCGAAGCTGAGTGAGAGTGGTAGGTTGAGGAAAATCTAAAATACATTTGACTTTGTCAGGAAGAAGTTCAATTCCGTTTTCACTAAAGTGAAAACCTAAGAAATCAATAGATGTTTGACCAAAGGTGCATTTTGAAACATTTATGCAAAGTCCATATTCCTGAAGTTTGGAAAATAAAGCTTTCAAATGCCTGCAATGTTCCTCAGAATCTTTAGAGGCTATGAGCAAGTCATCGACAAAAGCGTAAACACCTTCTAAATCCCGCGTGACTTCATCTATAAAACGTTGAAAAGTCGCGGATGCATTGCATAAGCCGAATTGCATACGGATACTTTCGAATAAACCGAATGGTGTGCATATGGCGGTTTTGTGGATGTCGGCTGGGTTAATTGGTATTTGATGGTATGCCTTAATCAGGTCGACATGACTAAAAATTTTAGTACCGTGCAATGCAGCAGTAAAATCGGCTAAACATGGAATAGGGTATTTGTCTTTTATTGTTTGAGCGTTCAATGCTCGATAATCTCCTACAGGTCTCCATTCCAGACTTCCCTTTTTTGGAACCATGTGAAGTGGGGATGCATAATTGCTGCTCGAAGGTCTCAAATGCCCCAATTGCATCATAGTTTGAAATTCTTGTTTTGCTATTTTTAAGCGATCTGGAGCTAACCGACGAGGTTTTGCAACCACAGGTGGACCTTTAGTTATGATATAATGAACGGTGTTGTGTTTAACAGGTTGGTTAGGATCTGGTAATCTAGTAACTGAAGGAAATTCTTTTAAAAATTTGTGATATGGTGTATCACTAAATACAGTTTTTACTGAATAAATGCTTGCATTTTTCACGCAACCGACGGTTTTAAAACGCGTTTTTAAATCTTTGAGTCATTTGTTTCTGAGATCAGGCACCAATTCAAAGAAATGGAGAAAATCTGCTCCAAGAATGGGTGTACTAATATTTGCTATAAGAAAAGTCCATGTAAACTGTCGTCTTAATTTGAAATCCAAAGAAAGTGTTTTTTGACCATAAACATGAATAGTAGAGGAATTAGCAGCGAAAAGTGTTTGTTGGGACGAATTCCGTTTTTGAGAATTATTTGCTGGAAGTAAGGACACGTCAGAGCCGGTATCGACCAAGAATGAAAGGTTTGTTCTACGGTCACGAACGAACAGGCGACGTGAAACTTGAGGCAAAGAATAAGTCGCCTCTATTCTTTGCTGGTTTCGTTTCCCTGCCATGAACAAGGTTTTGTACATTTGTCATCTCTACACTTTTTCCCAAAACGTCTATGATACCAGCAAATAGAATAATCTCTCCTTTTGGAATTGCTTCTTTCCTTATTGCAATCTCCGCGATTTGGCGAGCGCCCACGAGAAAGAGAAATGCGATCAATACGTTTGTTTAATTTTTCTATTTGTTTAAATAATTTATCCTCAAGAGACTGATCGACTGTGCGAGAAACGGCACAAGTCCCTGGGGTTGGATTTACTTCTAAAATTCTGTCGGCAATTTCTGCAGCTTTATCTACAGTTAAATTGGAAACCGCTGCCAAAATAGACTGAACAGTCGAAGGCAAACGTTGAAGGAATAATTCTAACATTAAGTTATCAGGAACATTTAAAGATTCTGCTCGACGTTTCATATTTATAAGCAAATCGGAAGGTTTTCGAGAACCTAATTCTTCTCCAGATAATAATTGGCGAATTTCTTGCTGAGAAGATTCTCCTGAACGATTTATTAACTCAGTTTTAAGCTTTGCATATGGATCAATAGGGTCTGGTTTCATAAGTAAATCCCGTACTATTGATGCAGTATCTGGAGGAAGATGAGCAACTATATAATTATATTTAGTAATGGATTCTGTGATAGGTTTGGGGGTGGCAAGAGCAAAGGTACTTTCACACATAATAAACCATAAAGATGGGTCTGATCGGTTATAAACCGGAATTTGGACGGCATGAACATCAGACATTGTGCAAGGTTTTTAAGCCAAAATAAAAGCAAAAATTTTACTAAAGAAAATTAAATTAAATGATAAGTAGAAAACAGAATTATAAAATGATCTATAATTACTACTCATCTGTGATCCGGAGGACGAAAACCGATGTAATCCATTACTTCTGGTTTGGAGATCTTGAGTGATGGCTTGTAGTCAAAACCGAAAGTGCTTGAGAACTGTTCATACGATTTAACACAGTCCAGGTTACCATTATGGTAATTTCCTTTTATGTTTTTACCACCAATCCTCAAATTCCATATCACAGATTATGTTCTTACTGCATTAATATAAATATTAACAAGACATAGTGCACAATAAAAATTAAACTTTATTTAGGAACATCTCGCATACTCCCCGACAGCCTGCCTGTTTCGCTCTGCTCGCTACTCGTAAGAAACTTCTCCTCTAGGGTTGCCACACTTATCGGAGGGCGCAAGGCGCGCTCCTTATCGCCATCACCACAAGACATAGACGAAAATTGCACCAAATATACCGCATTTGTAACATAATGGTATCTACGAATTTCTTAAAGCTCCTTTTGGTTTATGTATTAGTCCAAATGTTTTTCAAAGGTATATTTATTCAGTATTTCGTGACTTGCTAAATGAAGGTGTACTAATTATTTATATGGATGATATAGTCATACCGGCTAATAATGAAGTTGAATGTTTAGACAAATTAGAAAGAGTACTCAAAACTGCTTCGGAGTATGGATTACAAATAAATTTCAAAAAGTGCCAATTCTTAAAACGTAAAATTGAATTTTTGGGACATGTAATTGAAAACGGAACTATTCGACCATCGCCTTCCAAAACTGTTGCTGTTCGAAACTTTCCACAACCGCGTAACTGTAAACAACTACAAAGCTTTTTAGGACTAACGGGATATTTTCGTAAATTCATTCCTCAGTATGCTAAAATAGCTAAACCTCTTAGTGACTTACTTAGAAAAGGTATTGGTTTTAAGTTCGATTCCGAACAACAGGAAGCGTTTTGCAGATTAAAAGAAATTCTTTCTCAAGCACCTGTTCTACGCATATTTAGGCAAGGATATCCATTAGAACTTCATACTGATGCTAGTAGTCAAGGCTTTGGTGCGGTATTACTCCAATTGTCTGATGATAGTAATTATCACCCAATCCAGTATATGAGTAAGAAGACTTCACCGCAGCAAGAGAAACTCTGTAGTTACGAATTAGAAGCTCTTGCAGTAATAGAAGCTCTGAAGAAATTTCGAAACTATTTGTTAGGGACTAAATTCAAAATTGTAACTGATTGTAGCGCTTTTCAGAAAACTTTAGATAAGAAAGATTTAACTCCTAAAATTGCAAGATGGGCAATGTTTATTGAAGAATTCGATTACGAAATTGTACATCGTTCAGGAAGCCAAATGAAACATGCTGATGCTTTAAGTAGAAATGCTCTAATTTTAACATCATACACATCCGATGTAACTGAGAAGATTCGGTTAGCACAACAACAGAATGAAGATGAACATGTGAAATTGATAAAGAATTTAGTTGAGAAGGGAGAAGAAAATGGATTCTTCGTGAGAAATGATATTTTGTACAAATTTGAAAATGGTAAAGATCTTCTAGTAGTGCCAGAATCCGTACAGAATGAAATCATACAGAAGGTACATAAAAAAGGTCACTTTGCTGTAGATAAAACTGTGAATGCTGTAGAGCAAGAATTCTATATTCCCAGACTGAAATGCAAAGTTGAAAAGGTAATTGCTAACTGTATAGAATGTATACTGTACAACAAGAAGCAAGGAAAAGCAGAAGGATTTCTTCATCCTGTACCGAAAGAAAACGTTCCCTTGAGTACGTATCATATCGACTTTATTGGACCTCTTCCATCGACGAACAAGAGATACCAACACATTCTGACTGTGGTCGATGCTTTTACGAAATTTACTTGGTTCTATCCAGTGAAATCATCAACTACGCAAGAAGTTATTTCAAAATTGAAGCAACAACAGACTGTATTTGGAAATCCAGCCAGAATCATTTCAGATCGAGGTAGTGCCTTTACATCGAAAGAATTTGCAGCGTATTGTACTGAAGAAGGTATAGAACATGTCAAAATTACTACCGGTATTCCAAGAGGTAACGGACAAATTGAGCGAATTCATAGAATTTTGATTCCTGTTTTGTCAAAATTATCACATGAAGATTCAACGAAATGGTTTAAGTATGTTCCAGATGTTCAGAAAATAATCAACAGTACAACTACGAGAAGTACGAAATATTCACCGTTTGAGCTTCTCATAGGCACGAAAATGAAGAATAAAGAAGATCTGAGAATTAGTGAAATATTGAATGAAGAATATCTGAAACAATTGATGCAAGAACGTGATGAAATGAGAGATGCGAAAAACAACATTTTGAGGATTCAAGAAGAGAATCGAAAACAATTCAACAAGAAACGTAAGAAACCGAAACTATACAAGATTGGCGACTTGGTAGCCATTCAGAGAACTCAATATGGGACTGGTTTGAAACTACGACCTAAATTTCATGGACCGTATAAAATCATAGCTGTTCGACCAAATGACAGATATGAGGTCGAAAAAGTAGGATGCCATGAAGGACCAAATTTGACATCTACTGCGGCTGACCATATGAAGCCATGGTCAAATTGATTTGATGTTTGTATCAGCTCAAAGCCTAAGGACCTGATACTCTTTTTTTTCTTTTTTGTTTTTTTTTATTTATCTTTGCAGGTACATGATAGTGATGTCCATTCAACAGACATCGAGGACGATGCCTCTTCAGGCTGGCCGAAGCTGTGGGAGTCATCAACATCCAATGCTGAATTAGAATACCAGATGACGTCACCATCACAGCCCAGCGCAGTAAGAATCATCCCGGACAGCGCTGAGACCTGGTCGAAAGTGGAGGGCAGACGTGAGCAGACGGCTCACACGTCTTCAAGAGTTTATGAACTTAGATTGTGCTTTTGATGTTATGCCTTTAGGCTTAAAAGGACTACATCATTACGTTAATCCTGCATACCGAACTTCATCTTTATTTACGTTTTCTTATTTACTTTTACTTCTTTCTATTAAATAAACCATTTAAATATTACTTCGTGCTCTCATGCTCTGAATTAAGTCAAATTCTACATGTATATGACAATTAAAAGAGTCATTTACGAAATTCTGCTTAAACACTTAATATTCTAATCTGAACACTAATAATCAAACATGTAGAAGGGAATCATGACAATATATTGTTACGAAATGTGCAGCTGCGGTGGGATAGCTTCCCCGTAAAGCAGGTTTAGGGTTCATAGAAAATGACAAGGGAAGGCAGGGCTTCTAGATTTGGCGACAAAATTAACGATATGCCATAGACGGATGGAAGAAGATGTTTCTATTTAAATATCTTAGATATAATCCTACAAATTTATTTACATGACGTCGTTTTCTGTTGTCTATTATTAGCTGTTTAGAAAGACATAGTAGCCTATTATATCATTTATTTCCTTAACGTACACAAAAATCTAGAATAAAAACGTTTCATTACTGATTTGGAGTTAGTAGTATATATGATTTCAACAATAATTTGTGTCATATAGATGCAAGTACTGGAAAACAGGTACTTCCTCTAACCAGGGCAGAATATAAATAATCAGAAACTCATAAATCTACGGCAATACCGCAAACACATTTTCTCTTCTCTATGATTTACTTAATCGCATTTTCTTTCCTCAAGTTTTAATGTAAATCACAATATCTAATCAGTAGAACATGCAAAATCTGTGTCCATGAACTTTTGATGTTATCAGTAAATTTTCTTAAAATCAGTATGTTAAATACATCTTTGTGGATCAAAATTCTTAAGTCCGTCAACAAAGGAGGGTTAAGCAGTCGTCCGTTGTTTTGTTTCCGTTGTTACCCCGTTTAAAAGTATACTTTGTTTTAATAATTAAACAACTTTCTATTTTATCACCAAAACAGTCAGCTGAACAAATACTAGAAATATCTATTGGAATGCACATTTGCAGCTCAGAATATAATCTTTCTTTTTTACAATCTCTATGATAATCTGTCTTTATGCTAAAAGGATGACATTTTATGACATTTTTATGATCAAAGAAGGATAACAGTCAATTCATTTCGTCTATATCATTTATCTTTATTTTAAATATAAATGATATATCCAGAGGAAAATGTGTGTCATCTGTGTTTGTTTCAGTTACGCAATGGAAACAAAACAGTCATAAATCATTTTCCTTTTTTTCCACTCTCAGAATTCATGATTTAAAAGTGTCTCAGATTGCAACAAAAATTTGTATTATTTCTTTTGACAGACGTTTAAAATAAAATTTACCATTTTATGGCATTTCGCAAATATTGTAGAACTGGATTAAGCCTGTCGACTGGAGCTTTTTTGAAAACTACATTAATTCCTTCATCTTCCTGAGTTATATTCTAACAAATCCACAATATTTCAAATTACTTAGTTACTCTTATATTAAAATAAGTTCAAATGTATTAAGGAAATTCCTTTAAATATTTAGTGGCGTACAATTTTTATTATTCAAACATTCGAAAAATTCATATTTAATTTTGTCTCATTGATATTCTTAATTATGTCTACCTTATGAACTTCTGTTTTCAACATTTCGAAAATAATCTTAAAAAAGAAGAAAAGGCAGTTTTAACGACTCGAAGAAGAAAAACATCTTCGGTATATGTATTTTTCACAAATAATTGATAAAATATTGTTCGCTGTGGACAGAATACTCAACCTACGAAGCATAAGAATGTTCATTTATCATAAATATTACAAAGATTATTGCTCAATACACCAAGTGAATTGCAGAAATGCTCAAAGAAGTTAATAACTTATGAGACCTTTTATTTTAGATTTCTTAAAAAATATTTTGCAGCAAATGTTACTATTTTACAGAGCGTCACAAATAATAAAATAATTTCCCCCAATTTTATAAGTCGATTACAAAACTTTTAACTCTTAGGTACACTATCGTCTGCATCCAGAATAATAACCTGTGATTACAATGAAATTTTACAATATTATGTAGAATACAAAACGTTTAAAATATTTTGGGTCTTAATGTTTATCAAATTGGAATATATTTTCCCGGTATTTTGAATTCTTTTAGTTATACCATTTCATATTAAAAAAGTGGAGCATGTTATGTATGTAACTATAACTGTATCTATTATTAACTTTAATCATAACTGTAATATAGAATAGTAGATGAGAATAAACGATGTTTGTGTACATCTTGTAATCATCACTGAGCACACACACAATAGTCGAGTCGATCGTAGATTAAAAAAAGAAAATCTTTTTTGAAGAACCATGCAGCGTCCGTAAAGACATTCTAAACACAAACATAATATGAAGTTGTTTACAGTGAAATCGAAACTTCTATCGCTGGTAAGTGCGTTATTTATTTTTATTTGAAGTGGCTAAAAATACGTATATATAAACTATTTAAAGTTTTAAATTAAATATGGATGGATTAAAGCCACCAAGTAATCTAAATTTCGAAGGTAATTTAAGCGAAAATTGGAAGAAATGGAAACAAAAATTCCAAATTTATATGTTAGCGTCTGGTGGTATTTCTAAATCACCTGAAATTAAAGTAGCTATTTTATTGCATATTATTGGTGAAGAAGCACTTGAAAAGTTTAATACTTTTAATTTAAGTGAAGAAGATAAGAAGGATGTTGACAAAGTAATTGAAGCTTTCGAAAATTTTTGCATACCGAAAACAAACGTGTTCATAGACATATATTTTTCTGTCGAACACAACATGTAGGTGAATCGTTTGATGATTTCTTAACCGATTTAAAGAAATTAAGAAGCAACTGTGGATTTGCAGAATTAAAAGATAGTTTAATAAGGGATAGAATAGTAAGTGGAATTCTAAATAAATATCTCAAAGATAGATTATTAAGGGAAGATCAGTTAACATTGGAGAAATGTATTAAAATATGTAAAGCTTCTGAATTAGCAGAGCTTAAGCTAAAAACTTTAACTGAAGAAAATAAAATAGAAGCGATCAAACGTAATACATTTTCACCTTCAGAAGAAAAATGTCAGCCTTGTAAGAAAAACTATCATGTAAAGCAAAAGCAACAAAGTACTAACTCTTCTTCAAACTATCAAGGAAATAAGAACAATAATCCAAAACCATGTAGAAAATGTGGAACTTGTCATAAGTTATACAACTGTCCTGCTTATAATAAGATTTGCTTGTACTGTAAAGAGAAAAATCACTTTCCTAAAATATGCACTTATAAAAATGTTAATGTTGTACAGAATAATTTAGAGCATGAGTTGCATAATAATGGTAATGAATATATTTTAGGGTCAAAAGAAGATACAAATCCATTTTCTAAAAATAGAACAGAATGGTTTGAAAAACTAAAAGTAAACATATCTAAATATTTATTTGTTAAGTTGGATACTGTAGCTCAGTATAATGTGCTACCATTTCCTAAATTTAAACAATTAAATTTAAGAGATAAATGTTTGTCACTTTAAATAATTACTTTAAAAAAAGTCACTTTAAATAATTACAATGGTACTACAATTGATGTAGTAGTAAATAATTACAATGGTACTACAAATGATGTAGTGATAAATATAAACTTTTGTATCCAAATACTTATGTGAGTTCGTTTCCAAAGTGTTTTGAATAATGTTTTGAGTAACGTTTTTCAAAACAGGTAAATTTTAGAGAAAGAGGATCAATAATACAGTGAAAAAAATAATTTTGGTAATATTTAATAACAGTATTTGCAAATAAACACAAGTACTCGAAAACAAATGTGAGCTATTGTGCACAGTTCTTCATAATTTTAATTTTTTATATTTAAAAAGTATTTAATTATTTGCATATTAAATTCTTTTTAAATATTTGACTGCAATCTTTTTATAGTTTGGAAAGCCTTTTTCGGATGATATTATCGTATTTCCATAAATTTTCTATACTAATTATACATCTACTGATTCTATTATTTTCTCCGTATTAGTTCTTGATTGTATAATTTTTTTACATTACTCAAGCGTGTACAGATTTTCCTTAAGAGACTGTAATCTTTTGCATCTCCCAAAATTTAGAACTCTTGAACCACACAGTTAGTTGACATGTGAGCTCAAGCAGAATGGTTCCGAAAGGAAATTATTTGTTGCCTAAGAAGGCATAAATGAAAAAGAAAGAAAAAGAGACTTATTGTTTTACAAATGGCAGTATGTACAGTCTGAAAGTAAATTTTATATGCAGCTGGGAAATCGAAGAATTCATGAGATTCGTTTTACTGAGACATTCATTTTAATGCGATGACCTGAAATCAAACGGCACACATTTTAGTGTACGCTTGCATTAGATTCCATTTGATAAGTATTCCTTTGAAACTCTTTAACAAATTATTCAGTCGGAAGAAAAGAAAAACCTTGACTCACAAAACAAAACATATTACTTTTATCTTTCCTTTCCCTTTCGCTAGGCTTCTAGAATTTTGAATAATGCAAACGCATGATAAAAGATAGTTTATTTCCTTCGAAGCGCCAGCACAATAGGACCTTATATATACCACCAAACTACTTTTGTAAGGTGGTAAAAAAAAGATGTATGTGACTTAAAATCATAATACTGATTTGCATTCACATTGCAAAAAAAATTACGTTTGCAAGGAATATGTAAAAGGAACGTTCCGTGTTGAAATAATAGATAAACAAAATTAGCATGATCCTTGCAGCTAAGGGGAAAAGTTCAATTATTTATAAATATTTAAAATTATGCAAAACTAAAATGTAGCTTCAGTTTTAAATACGTCTCCCTGCCCCTCAAGAATCAATATGCTGGGATGCCTTTGAAAGCATTATTTTTTTGCTTAAAAATATTCATTTAAAAGTAATGTTTTCCTAATTATGGGGTTTAAGTTAAGTGTTCTTATACCAACTACCTAAAATATAATCGAAGACACGTAATTTGAAAACTCAAATTTAGATGTTTCGTTTAAATCTACATGTTTCGTTTTAAAACTCCTTGAGAGAAACTTTTACGAGGTGCTTGTTGTATTTTCATGCGGATTTTGTAGTCTGGATAAATAGTATGTTTGCCACGAGAAGGAAATATTTCTTTAAATCTTGGTTTCAAATGATACTGTGAAGTAAATGCGCAGTTTTGTTTTGAATAATTGGTTTTTCTTTGCGAAATTAGTATACACAAATCTTCACATTAAGTCAAATAAATAAGTTAAACAAATGAGTTAAATTAAATATCTTTATCAGTAAAAACTCAACTAAGTGCAATTTGAGGTCTGGGTTATACTGAAATTTTACCATTTAAGATGCCTTGGTAAACTTCGAAATAAATAATAATCTGATGATGTTAGGTCGTGACTATATGGCGGATGCGATGACAAACTTCCCACAGAATTGTTGCTAAAGATGTAAGGGGTACGGTTCCTTCCCGAATTCTGGCCTTTTCTCTTTGAGTGCTTTCTCTAGTTTTGTAAGTTGTTCGCAGTAAACATCTGAGTTGATCGTTTGATTGAATAGGAGCAGCTCAAAATATATATCACTTTCGTAATTCCAGCAACCTGACAGCATGATCTTTTTCTGATGCAAGTTAGCTTTTGATATGACTTGTGTTTATTCATCATGCCTGCATCATGAACCTTTTCCGTTAATGTTATTGTAGACGATCCATTTTTCATCACCAGTGATAATTCGTTTAAAAAAAGAGTCGACTGCATTACTTTTAAATGCGTATCGCAAATATTGATTAGTTAAATCAAGTGAATTTCATTCATTTCAAACGGAAACCAAATATCGAACTTCTTGACGAGTCCAAGACCAAGTACGTTATTTTCAATTCCTGTGTGTGATAATTTTAATCTTTTTCAATCTCTTGAACAGCTATACGAAGTTTTGATTCAATTATAGCTTTAATTTTGTCATCATCAACTTCAGAAGGCCGACCGGCATGTTGGTCATCAATTAAAAAATTTCCAAAACGAAATTTTTTAAACCATATCTGGTACAAGCGTTATTGGAAGCGATCAACACTATAAACTTCACACATCTATTTGTGAGACTCAGCAGCTTTCCCGTATGAAAGTAAAAAAGTTAAATATGTCAAAAATGCTTATTTTTGCACCCTATGTTAAAATTGACCGTAAGTTAATAGTTGTACAGAAAGCACAGGGAATTTGTTTCTATAGCAACGTAAAAGTGTCAGCTGCCAAATCGCAAAAGAAAAACAAATATGAGATTGACAGAAAAATAATAAAACGTACATAACGCTATCTATTTGTGTAAAGTGAAATTACTTTCTTGCTAACCCAAGATATGAAATGCTAAGGTCGATCGTGTGTAAGAGAAGTGAAAACAATACACACTTCAGCAATGAACGAGCAAAGTGCTGCAGCCTTTTTAATATATTAACGATATCGCTTAATGTATCTCAAATTTTTTCTTTCATTACTCATGTTTTCTCCCAAGGAAATTTATTTAAAACAAATTTCTGCTTGAACAAATAGAACAATATTTTATGATTTAATCTTCTACATTTGATATAACTTTATTACGTTTTATTAACATAATGATTTTGCATCTTACACAGGAAAATATCACTTTTCCTTTTTCCCATTAATGGTGTCTCAAAATGTTTGATTATTGTTTAAATGTTTAATTACCAGCGCCATAGAAACATTGCTGTGGATTACTTTTTCCTAATTCGTTCAGGTGTAATTACGTTTTCAAAGCTGTAACATTTTCTAAACTAGAAATCTTCAAAGAGCTCTGCATCGAAGCCTTTAAAAGATTATTGTCTTGGCTTTCTGTTATCAAACAAAAGGCCAACATTGAGAATAAGAACTCTCGCATAGTAAGCTGATAAAATAACTATTTCCCAACATCTCCATTAACATCACATTTTGGGCTCAAAGGGGCAATTTTGGCCAGAATGACTATTAATTTCATTTTGACATTTTGAGTTGAAAACTTAAATGCGTTGAATTGCTTTTCAACTTGTTGCCACCACATATTAAAGCCCTGTATTATATTGAAAGCAATTAAATAATGAAGAATCTGCACAAATGTATGATGTTGTGCATAAATGTTTCTGGCATTGTGATAGAACAACGGTACCTAGAGCCATCAAATTTTGAATAACGTAATCCTCCACCTTAATATGGGCATCTCGAAGCCCAAATTTGGAATTTGATTTAATACCTATTTAATATTTTATAAAGCATTTATGAGTTTGTGATAAAGAAACTCAACGATTTCAAAGCAAGCAATGGCAATACAGTATGGGAAAAAAAAAAATTAATCTCCAGCGCTCAAGACTGTGTATCGGAAATTCTAAAGATATGCTCTTTTCAAATTATTTTGTGATTCTGCTGTTGAATTGAATTTTATGTTTAAGTGCGAACATGATATTTAATAAATTAAGGTAACACACAAAATGTTAAAAAAAAAGCCCATTTGGGCGTAATATAAAATCTGAAAAACTCTCATAGTTTTTAAATGATAATTTCATTTTTTATATGATAATAGATGCAGATTTTTATGAAAGCAGTATGAAGTGCATTTCAAGTCCTGTAAAAAGATAAATATATCGTTTTATATTTCTCCAGCACAAAGATAAATACATCATTCCATAACTAAATAGTTGAAAAGTAATCCAATTAATATTTTAATTAATAATTTAGAGTAATGATCTAATCCCAAAGGTTTAATTAGCTAAAAACAAACATTTTTATACTTTAATGGACAGCATAATTAATGGTCATTTATAACAAAGTTATTGACACTGAAACTCTTTCTCATATTTATTACTGTAAGTAGCTTAATACTGAGGCATAACTCATTACTGTCTTAAAGTAAAGCCCTTATCAGAAAATTTAAGAAACAGCTTCAAAACAAAAGGTGCTTGCTTTTGACGATTAAAATTTTCGAATGTAGAAAACATCCTTAAGTTTTCCTCTAAGTTTGTAGGTGTTTGTAAGCGAACATTTTTATTAAATATACTATAGCGAATTTACAGCCTTATAGACTTAACATTTTAAATTAAATCTGTTACAAGGCAATAAATACTTCAATGATTAAAAGGCTTATTATATAAAAATTATACATAAGAGTTTCTTGAGGGAATCATCCAAAGAATTGAGAGTATTTTCATGAAAATCTGCATTTTTGCTTTACGAAGCTTTGGACGTCCTGGATCAATATTTAAAGATGTAAAAGTCGGTAATGAGCTTTTTAGATAACTAATAAAGCTAAAATTAGACTGCAAGGAGGATCTTCGAATGCAAGTAAGCTTCAGTAAGTAAATATTCATGAGTTTCCTTCAACATCCATGTTTCATTTGTAGACTGAATAATATAATAAGATCATTTATGAAACTAAAGCTTTCATGTAAAATTTACAGACTTTAATGTTAAGAATGAGCTTTTTTAGCTCCTTGAGTCGGTTGCTTATACTGAATTAACTTTCCAAAAAGAAAGCTGATTGAAATAACTCGACATTTACGAGTTAAATTTTCATTGTTGGCTAAAAGATATCTGTGATCTTTTAAATTAAAGAAGGAATGCGAAATAAATATTATAAATTACGTAAGATTTCGGTAATTTTTTGAAATTTCCATACTTGTTCTTTTCAGAATCCATTCGTAGAACTGCTTAGAGTATCAAAAAGCAATGAAAATGTTTCTCAAAATGGAGACTTAATACGTACATGAAATATGATATAAATTTAAATTTTGAAAGGGATTCAATGTCAAAGTCTCCTAATTTTTTAAAGAATATATTTACACTAAAAAGGACTTTCAACATAATAATCATGAGGCAAATATAGTTTTATAAACGATGACGAAATGATTTACATAGTTCCAGGAGATGGTTCTTTAAGAATGTATTCCGTCACTAGAAAACGGTTGATATAAAAGCTTGATGGTTTAAAAATTTGCGAATAGTAAAAGTAACCATGGACAGCCTTTGGAAAAGTCAAATATCTCTAGATTTCAGTACAAGTGATTATGCAGCATAAATATTGATTTCAAAGTTATCACTTAAAAACTTTTGAATACGTACTGCTCGAGGTGCAGGAACGTTATCTTGATGACTGAATACAAGTGAAAGTATTTTAGGCTTTTCTTCTTTCAATACTGAAAGAAAATTTGTTTTCAAAACGTCTTCGTGTGTTATCAGTGGTGATGTTCTTGGGCACGCAACTTTGTAAAGCTGCATAAACATTCGCTTCACTACTGTAATCATGTTGTCGGACTGGATAGTGCATGGCTGTCTCTTTTGCTTTATTTTTACTCAACTTTCGGCTTCCTTTGAATTGTTATAGACACGAACGTATTGTCTCCTCCATGACACCATCGTTACACTTTTCATTCAACAATGACGACGAATTTTGGTGGGTTTCGGACTAATAATTGGAGAAAACGCATAACAGCAAGCTGTTCTTTGAATAAAAATGTCGCTTATTTTTAATATCTAAAATACTTTTGACCCGAAACGAGTTACGATGTTTCTGTGAGGTAGACGTTTTCGCCATTCATTGTGGATTTTATAATGTTTGCCTAACATTATAAAATAGTCCGCACATTTTTATATGCTCTCATTTCCAAGAAAAAATAGGAGATATTAGAACTTGAATGCAACACGTAATACAAATAATAAATACTATGGTAGCAAACTATTTCACCGTGACTCATACAAAAAAAAGGTGCTATACATGTAAAAATTTCTGAATGCTTTATTATCTCTTATTTTTAGGGCATATTACGATATCACTATCACACAATAACACAGATAAAAAAAATATAACTTAAGAATGCCGAATTAAAATGTATTCAAAAACAATCAAGACTCATTTTACTGTTGTTATCTATTAAATTTACATTTTTAATTATTTAATATTTTTTTTACATCCAGACATTTAAGTTTCTAAGCAAACTACATGTAAGTATTTTAGTTACTTATTATATGCTACTGCACGTATTCTTACATACGAGAAAAGCACTGCAATAATTTTGCATTTTTTAAATGCTGTAAAATTAATGACTCAGAAATAATAAAATCTGTCACTAATTACAGATTGAAAATTTTCTTGCCCATAGCAGTCATTCTTCAAGGGACTATTTAGTTGATCTGTAGATTTACTTAATTATTGTCATTGCTGAAAATATTCCATGCGTTGCTTTTGACGAACGAGTGTAATGACAGCCTTAATTTATATTAGTAAATTACAAAAGTAGAACATTTAACACAGCCTTAATTTTTGTTGGTAAGTTACGAAAAATTTATTCTGATACAGCAGTTTTATTCCAAAAACGTTTTCCAATAAATTA
The DNA here is from genome assembly GCF_044657685.1 of Stegodyphus dumicola. NCBI lineage: Eukaryota > Metazoa > Arthropoda > Arachnida > Araneae > Eresidae > Stegodyphus > Stegodyphus dumicola. Next base: position 88,733,374 of record NC_140774.1, on the reverse strand, counting down.
TGAATTTTTCAGGTCTGTTCTTGCGTGGTTCCCATAGATGTCATATTCTGTTAGTAGTTTTAAAGCTATTTCTTCCGTTATGATTGAAAACATTCAAAGTAAAATCATTAAAATATAAAAACAGTCTTATTTGCCAATTTCAGAATTCAGTATCGCTAAACATTTAAATACAGGATTTTCCAAATTTAATCGTTTGGAAATGTAATTCCAAACTTAACATGGACGATAAAGCGTTTCACTTTACAGTGACTTAACGTTTTCTTAGACCTTTACTCTGTATTAAATTTATTTCAGAAGTTTCGCAGCTATTTTTTGCGTATAAAACGTGAACATTAACAAGTGGTTTTATATTTGCAATTCATTAAAATTTTAAAAGTAATTTCATAACTGTTTTCGTTTTATTTCTTGATAATGAAATTACAAAAGAAAGCGATATTCAACATAAAGTAATAATCTTAATTTAGTTTCACTAATTTTGTACGATGAATGTAAAGAACAGAAAATTTGCCTAATGAATTTTGCAGTGTTATTATAACTGATTTGCCTAGTTAAATACCGTCTTCTAATGTTATCAATCTGAAACAGAAATTTATATGTCTTAAGTTGTTTTTTTTATTATCACTCGGAGTGAAGAAAGTTCAGTATCTGATATTAAATATATCAAAACATAATACTAGATCTAGTGCAACATTACTAACAGTAATCACCCTGATACAACTATATAATGGCAGCATCCTTTTATTCAAATGTATTTTTGTATAAAATGTAATTTGAAACAATATATTACTTTTTATTACAGAATATTACATGTTATTGCTGAATCCTACGTCTTTTCATATTGATTTTCAAAGAATATATTGGAGTGCAATTTCTACGAATTCTAACCTTTATCTAATGCAAACATATTTACATAAACTTGCATCGTATTTTGTTAAATTACAATAAAAACTATTATCACGCAAAATACGAATTAAATTACGTAACATTTGTGTTATTAGTAAATTGTTGGTTAAAGCTAAAGCAAACAAAACTTACATTAATAAAGTATGTTACCATTCTGAAATTTACGCAAACTTTACAGCAATTGTTCCTGCTTTCAGTAAGGTGGTTAACCAACAAAGATGCTAATAATGGCTATTCCTCTATTAGGGAATTTTCCAGCTGTCTAATTCTGGTTAGAGGAGATAAACATGCAGAGACACCGGCATCCAAAAGCCCGTCCGAAGGCTCTCCCAAAGATTTTTCAGTGGAACTACAGTTCGAAGAATACGGTGGTCACTCCTTACGAGAAATGCCTTTACTCTCCAGATACTCGTTTAGGACTTGATGAGGACTGACATGATCATACATAAAGAGGAAATCAGGAACAACTGCTGTAGCATTGAGTTTCACCATGTGGTGTTGGAATTCAGCATAATACCGCGTACCGTAACAGCACAGGAATCGATATCCCATTGAAATTCTAGCTGACACCATGATGCTGTCACTTCTGAACACATTACATTAGATGACGTATTAGGCTTGATACCGTATGCCTCGATCTCGTCAGACCCTTACACGCTTATCATCTGATGCGAATGCAAATGCATCTGATGCGAGGCAAACGCGAACTCGTTCGTAAATGGGACGTTGCGCTAATTTGAGACAGTCAAGTTGAGATGTTGATAAATTTTAATCTTTCGCCTCTGGACTGGGCGGTTAGTGGAACACAAATACTTGGTATCGGGCGTACAGTCCTTTCCCGGTCCTGACAGATATTGTCTTGTAAGTGACGCTGTAACTATAATTGTAACAGCTGTAGAGATCGCTCTTCGATTCCGCTTGGCTACTATAGCAACAGACCAATCTTCAGAAGAGGTGGTAACCCTTGGTCGAAACAAACCTCCGAACAAGTCAAACTGCTGCCTGCACAGGTGTCCAGGCAGCAGTTTCACAGTCACAGGTTTCCAGGCCGAGAGCACGCCAGGGCACGTGAAACACGAATAGTATAAAAGAATATACTACGAAAGCACTTCATATCAGCATTTAAATAGACTTCCTTAAACCTTTTAGAAGGCTGACTTCTTCAACAACTGCTTAATAAATATAGGTTAAGACAATTAATCGCAATGGTTGATATTTAATTTTTTAATATGCGAACGATATTTGCATTCTACCATCTGCATCCGCAACGCAATGTTTTCAGTCTTTTCTCAGTTTGTCATATAAATGTTCAGTTTTCTTAGTAAGTTGGCTAACCTCCCCTTTTTGCCTTTTTGTTACTAACATTTTATGTGTTAACTTCAATTATAAAACCCCGCTCTTCGAACTTACGAGACATAAAATTCAACAGCAAATTACAAAATATTAAAAAGAACATAAGTTTAGAATTTCCGATAGCCTATCTCGCGCTGTGGAGATTAAAATGTTTTATACCGTATGGTTGCCACCGCTCGCTTTCAAATCGTTAAGGTTAATCAAAGATTCATTAAAATTTTACAAAAGATGAAATAAATAATAATAAAATATATAACGTGATTCTATGAAAATACTGAATATTTTTAACTAGATAGATCATCAATTAAATGCAGTGCGTTATTTAAGTCAATCCGATTGAAAAGTAAAAATTGAATATTCTTAAACGGCTATTCTGTTTTGGTTTCAAATAGCTTAGTCCGTTAGTCACAATTAAGAGATTCAATTTGAAAGATAAATCTTATACATTTAGCCGAATGTCAAAAAGACTCGAATGAAAAGTGAAACGATTAGAGTGATTCCACGCGAAATCCCATTTCGATACTAGTAGCTACATTTGAATAATAAATAAATAAAGTAATTAAGTACATAAACACAGCTGCTGTTCGCACATTTTTTAGACGATTTTGTTTCACTGTAAAGGAATCTTATGCTTGGAATTTTATGTTTTAACTGCAGTTATATTTTTGAAAGTCTATATTATCGTCTGCTACTTGACAATTATGTTCTCATGCAGAACGTCGCTTTTAAAGAAGCAATGGATGGAAGGCTTTGTTTGTATTCTTTTTCAAGAAAATTATTCGTATTTAGTTATTAAAAAACGTTGTGAAGGCCATGGGGTTTCGATATCTAAAACTGCGATATGTAATAGTGTCAACAACGAAGGAAAAAAACGTCAAAATTTAGCTTCAACAGAAAAAAGTTTTCAAGAAAAAACGGAATTTTTCGAATGCTGCTAAAGTAAAATCTTTAATGTTAAAAAAATACGGCATAAGCAGTGTCAACTGTAAACAAAGTGATTAATACTGATTTGAATCTTAAAAAGGCAAAATATTAATGTGCATCGTCTTTCTCCACTATATATCGCCGAACGCAGAACAGGCTGCAGAATTCTTTATGAGAAACATTTATCCGGACCAAAATAGAAACATTTTGTCACAATTCATGAACTTGGATGTACTTAAATGACTGCAATACAAAAGATCCATTTATTATCATTAAAGAGGAGAAAAAAAAATCTTAACACATAGTTCAAGGCATCTAAAGAAAGTTTTTCTAAGAGATTAATGATTGCTGCTGGGGTTTCATATAACGGTAAATTAAAAATAAAGAAAGTGAAGAAAACTGTTAAGATCTACTAATTTTGTTGTTTGACTTCTGAATTAGTATCTACTCCACGTATTATCAAAAATATATTTCATATCCAATTTTCAAATATGATATATTTTCTCTTTACACACAGTCTGATAAATCAGTAGAACTGCATCAAAAGAACAAGCAGTGATACGCCAAAATTTACTGTTAATTTCCTGCAAAAAATTGGAACAAGAAACAGGTATCAATACACACCTTTCTTCATATCCCTACTAAATCGCTTGATGTATCACCAGTGTATTTTTGAGCTTTTGGACTTCAAAAAGACGGGTTGTCCAGATGTCGACTTACAACCTCCTTAGACTTTGGAAAGCTGTTCGAGAGGAATGGGATAAAATACCTCTTCCGCTATTACAAAAGGCTTTATTATCTTGGAAATTACGGCGTATAAAGATAATGAAGATTAAGCATTACCAAAAAGAACATTTAAAACATAAAAATTTAGATAAAATATTTCTGTAATTACAATGAAAATCGTCTAAAACATGTGCGAACAACCTCTGTATCAACACAAAATAAGCAGCGATTAAATAAAAAAATTAAACCACAGAATAAACGATTGCTTACTGTACAGTTCGTAGAATTAGAAAAATTACTGAGCGGTTTTGGCAACGGTTTCTGGTAGACCTCAGTTGAAATTTTAATAAATAAAATAGATTTAATTTAAATTTTGATTTTTAAATTATAAAATTTAATTATAAATTAAAAGTAATTACTAGAATACATTTCTATATTTCATAAACCTAGCCGGATGGTAATAAAATTTTGAAAAGAAGGCACATTAAGGAAAAGATAATCCTAGTCTATTTAAATGCAAATTTTTCTGTTCATAACAAAAAGCAATCTATTTTCAAATTGAAAATTCTTTAATTTAATTATCGATAATTGATAATAATAATATTAAGTTGCCATATCTCAACAAAATCTTTCCAAAATCAAATAATATAGAGATATAAATTTCTACAGTATTTGTTAAAAGCTGAGATATCACTAATTACTAATGCGTACTCGTAAGATTCCTTGAAACAGGAAATGCATTTCCAATCTCCAATGCAAATGTATTTTACTGAAACATATCTAAAGGAATTCTACCATTTCATACCAAACAACTTTCTAATATGACTATGAGTACCTCCCATGAATTATTATTGGCTTGGCATATTCCAAATCTTTGCTAATTTCATCCTTAGCTAAAGAGACGAAAATAGGTCGTCCTCCCCCGGCATCGCACAATTTCCCTAGGCGCAGTATTCGTGTCTCTAAAGAATACGACACCAGCGAAATATTAGTCATTTGATATTTCTTTTGGCAATGTTCTATTTATGAATTCATAAAGAGATGAATTTTAATCTCGCACAATTTCTACCACGATTTTGTGGGGAAAATATGGAACTTATTTCAGTATCCATAAATACTTTATTCTAATTTGAATGACGTCATGCTACTTTGGAGTCAAGAAATTATTTTGTAGCCAGCCGAACAGTTATTAAAATGATATTTAGCAACAAATAAACTTGACAATAATGTCTCACTACTTCTTTTAACGGCATCTTTGAAGAGGATATAAAGTTGAAAGTTGTAAAAGTTGAAGTTAGTTGAAGTAACTAAGTTTCAAATACTGTTTTAAGACAGAAGTCAGTGGCGATATTCTGCAGTTTATTATATTAAAATTTCGATAACATTTTTTAAGAATGAAAGCTGCAAAATGACATAAATTTGAAGCTATAATTTGGCAGTTTTATTTGTGAAAGTCAATGCTGAATTTGTGCTAGTCAATACTAGTCTTAAATTTCGTTTTGTCTCTTATTGAACAAAGTTCATACTTTTGGGAGTACTATTAAACAAATTTTGGTTTTTCACAGGTATTTTATACTAGATTAATCCTGACAAAGATTTAATATACAGCCGAAATCGACAATAACAATAGCCAGCAGTTGAAATATTTCTGCTATAATGGTTATTATTCGCTGGATCAAATATGAGCTAACTATATATTTTCTTAAATTAAAACAAAGAAAGATTGATAGCGCATTATTAATTATTTTCTCCTAATCATGAATTTAAGTATTTACTTTATATCCAGTTTTAATTTACATATTTTTTGCTTTGAATTTTTATTTGAATAGACATTAATTTTTGCACATTTTGTACCATATCAAAGTTCTGATAATTTATGAAGTGTTTTAATAATTTATAAATAAATCCATTATCGTTTTAAGTGTATCTGGTTACTAAATAGACCAGGAATTCTGGAGTATTTTACCAGTTATCTTCAGAGTTGAAATAAATTATATAATTTAAGACAACGCAAAGTTAGAAATTAAGGAAATCGCAATTAAGATCGCAGTTAACGAAACTCCAAATGCAGACTGTCAAAGAATTTTAACACATGTTCTGATTATTATATCTATATGAAGTTTTCAGAATTCAAACTATATAATAGATATACGAAACTATAAATTAATATAATGGCTATATAACCATTAGATTATTATAATAGATATACGGAACTATTAATTAATCTAATCTTTTCTTATTTTAATTGTGTAAATGATTTTCTTTGTATTTTATTTTTTGTTTTATTTTACAAATCATATTTGTTTGATTTGTTCGTATTATTTAAAGCTGATTTATTTTCCTTACTTGCATTTTGTAAGCTTTGTGTGATACTTTGCAATGCAAAAGGGATTTGGTTTCCTTTCAATAAAAAAAATAATAACAGAGAAGATAAAATCTGAAAGCCTACTGGTGTTTTTTTCATTTACAGACACATATAGCATTTTCATTTACAAACACATATAGCATTAGGGCTAAAAATGCTTAAAAACAGAGTATCTATAGGATTTCTGATAGACAGTCTCGCGCACTGGAGATAAAAATCTTTTACTCCGTACAGTGTGTTGCCACTTCTCGCTTTGAAATCGATCAGATTCGTAATAAAAAATTCGTTAAAATTTCAGAAATATGAAATAGTTAATAAAAAAATTCGAAATTCAAAATTCGGGCTTCCAGGTGCCCATGTTCTGGTGGAGGAATATGTTATTCAAAACTTGATGACTCTAGGCACCGTTTCACAGTGCAAGAAACATACATACACTCATGTAGATTCTTCATTACTTAGATTCTTTAAATATAACACAGGGCGATAATATTAACAACTTGAAAAGTGATACATCGTATTTAAGTGATTCAACGCCAAATGCCGTTTCGAGAGTAATAGCCCTTCTGGAATATCTCCAAAGCATCCTTTAAAAATATACATTTAGAAATGTACACTAGTAAATGCAGTTGTTTACAAAGTCCTCCATCTGTGTACGTAAGTATTAGCCGCCATGGCCTTCCCGTTTTTCGAAACAAGCCTGGATTTCTTTTCTGGAAATATTATTGATAATCTGCCGCCCATTATGTTGGATGTCAGTTATATGAAGAAATCCTCGTCTTTTCAGCTTCTTAATTTTGAAATTACAGGCTTACTCCTCGAAAGCAGAGTTTCCAATGAAACTTTTCATAAGCCGAAATGACTTTCTCCCCACAAAAATCTTACCAAATACTTCTTAAAATATAAAATAATAGACTACAATAATAAATAAATAAATGAAAATAAAAATGATTATATGATAACTGCATAGATAATAGAAACAAAAATAATGTGTATATGATGTAGTTCCAACTTCTCGAAAATTAAAAAGAGAGCAAGTATATTAATATACTTTAAAACTAGAAGCTGTGGAGAGCATTTGTTGAGTTATTCTAGATTCAGAAGAAGGATATATATGGCCCACTTCCACTATGTGACAATGAAAGGATGAAGATCGTGTTTTGGTTCCATAGTTATCAGCCCAAAAGGGCTATTCGTATGGAAATGGAATTTTGCATCGAATCTCTGTAAATGTGTTGTTTCACTTTTCATTCTAGTCTGTTGCTATTCGACAGAATGTAAGATATTTATATTTCAAATTAAATCTGTCTGATGTGGATTAATAAACTAAGCTATTGTAAAGCAATAAATGCATTTCTTGAGAATATTCGTTTTTTATTTGTAAGTTGGAATAATTTAAATAACAAAAGTGCATTTAATTCTTATTAAAATACTCCATATTTTTATAGAATGAAGTTATACATTTTTTATTCTTTACTTTATATTTTGTAAAACTTTAATAAATTTTTAGTTAATAAACTCAACGATTTTAAAGCAAGCAATAGCATTATTATTTCTTTAAGAAATGACGTTGAATTTGATTTTGAAGTTTGTGTGCTGCCATATATTTTTAATCGAATGTTTAAACAGTTGGTAAAAAAGTACACTATTTCTTTGTTAGTTCCAGCCATACTGACTTTGTTACCCGCGGAAATTCTTCTCTTATCAGTAGTCCGTTTGTGGTAGCGAATTAAAAAAAAGTTAATTTATTGGCTTACATTTATTCAAAATTTAATCATTAAAGAAAATTTAGCAAGAAATAAAAACAAGAAAGCCGTTGATTCTAATAATATCTGGCTGCTACCTAATAATTATACCAAAATGTTTCATTTTCCATTTGTCCTTCTGCCACGCGTTTTTGTATAGGTTTTTCACTTTTAACTGCTGCCAATTAAAGTTTCTTTTACTAGTCCTCTATGATGCTTTTATTGAATACGATTTTGCAGTTTTTCTTGCACTAATAATCTTTACTTAGTTACGCTATTTTATTCAGCGATAAGAATACTTTTAATATTTTATTTTGCTGTACATCTAATCTCGTTGTATTTGAATTATAAATATATATTTAGAAAGGCAATTTATTAAGTAAGAAAAGAAATCTTACACAAACTTCGACTTGAAAAGTAAATAAAAAGATTTCATAGTGCAAAATAAATATTGATTAAATAACTGTTATTCTTCAAAATTAAAGTATACGCTAATGATACAAGGTGAAAAGAGCTGAAAGTAATACATTAAGGTATAGATGACGATGAACTAAAATAAAAAAATGTGAATTATTTTCCAAAAATAATAAAATGAAGAATATACATGAAATTTGAGTACGTAATATAAGTTTACTAAAATTGTAAATTGTAAGATCGAAATAAAAAGTTAAAACAAAAAATAAAACCTAAAATCAGGAATTCATCTGAAATGAAATTTCAGAGGCAAAGAGCTTTCATAATATTTCTTTTTCTCTCAAACTTTTCCAGAAAATGTTTTTCTCTTAACATATATAGAATAAAAGAATTCCCTTGACATTAGTCAGATGTTTGCTTTAACATTTGCAAGCAGTTTAATATACACGATTTTTCGAATGTTAGACTTATTGATTTTGAAAATTTTACGATTACCCTATAGGGTTGAATTTCATTAACTATCCGATTGCTGCTGCTTAATATTTCCAGCTATATGACAAATTTTTGTCTGCGCAGCTACTTAAAAATCTAACGAAACTTCAATAACCCAGAGAAGTCATACTTAAGTAAAATGTTTATTAGACTATTATTGGTAAATCTAATCAATAGTAACCATTATTACTTACGGACTTTTCATACCTCAAGTTTGTAAGTCGAGAAATTAACAGTCTATTTTTCGTAAACTAACTCGGTCTCTGAAAAGGGATTCTAACGTTAATGTATAATAGATATACGAAACTATTAATTAATCTAATCTTTTCTTTAGATTAATAGGATTCTGGATCGTTGCTACTGTACTGTATTAAGCTACAGCCTGGTTGCTTAAACTTAATTTATATTCTGGTAAAGGACAACTGAAAGCAGAGGAAAGAATTAATATAAAATTAAAGATGTGGTTGAAATGCAAACTATAACACAACTTGTCATATTACCAGAAACAAACAAAAAATTGCAAGACCCCATGAAAACGGAACATCTGCAAACATGAGATTAACTGAAACTTTGGACAACATTTCTGAAATTAGTGAAGTTAATTTAGGTATGCATTTATTCACTCAACATTCCAACTGAACTATGTATTAGAATAACGTAAAGTAAAATTAAAGAAATATAATAGATTAAAAGACTTCACAAATTTATTAGCGCAGACTAGGAAATGAAAAGCAAAAGATTTAAAGCGGAATTTAGTTATGAGAATTAGTGAATGATAAAGAATACCACTTACCATGAGACTCAGGAGATTTGGGCTGTTAGTCACCCACTCGTAAGGGTTTACGGGAACTGCCCAGCACCTTGAAGGAGAAGAGCATTAATATGTAAAAGACTTTAGCAAAGCTGCAGAATATTTAAATTAAAACTATATTGTCGATTAAAATCTGGAAAACAATATTGACATTAGTAGCTGTTAGCAATATGAAAATGTGTTAGAATGTCTTTTGAGGAACAAAAACATAAATTTTAAGATTTAGCATGAAAGAAACATACTTTTACATATTCAAACATTGCTCTTATCAGTGAAAGCAATATCTGAGTATGGAAGAAAACGCGCATTTTTAAAGCCATTGCTCAATTCATCATAAGAGGTATCCAGTTATTATTTAAATCTAAAGTGAGAATTATTTATAATGAGCATAAAACATATGTTTATTTGAGAAAAATCTCGTAAAAATACATGGCATTATTAGTAATACATGGCAAATGGAATTGAAGAAATAACTCGGAGAAAGATTCTGCATTTGCTTAAAAGCTTACTCCTTTACGGGGCATATAACAATTCTAAGACTTTGTCAGGGTTTAAAAAATATTACGAATTCATGTGAATATATATATTAAAAGAAAAAGGACTGGCAGATAGCTTATGCAAAATCCTTCATATCAAAACATAAAACTGAATTATTTGAAAGTTCGGGCTAATAAGAAAAGAAAATAAATAAAAAAATGTTGTACTCACTCTTCGTCAGCGAAGTACCACCTGAGAAGAGCAAATGTACCCACTGGGAAAAGAGGAAAAACTGAAAGAAACGTAAAAAAAAGGCAATAAACTTCAATGGCCGAATATATTTTTAGTTCACAGTTCTAAGAAATAAAAAATAACTTCGAGAAAAACAGTACCCAAAAAGAGAATTTTTATTCCAATAAATAATACAAAATTCTACCAGACTAGGAAGATGTAAGTAGAGACTTATCATCCTAAACTTGTAAAATATTCCTATTCCTTGCTGATAGAAGTCTATGTATTATGGGTTATGGTCTTGAAACTTTATTTATTTAAATATTTTATTTCAGTTTCATTTTGAATATTTTATTACAAGCACTTCAAACTATTTTATTACAGTTTATAACTGTAAAGAAAGAAAAACTGAAATCGAGTTAAATGATGTTTTTCTAGGAAAAATATTGAATATAAATATAATTTAAATTGGTATCAGGAGATTTTGCTGGAAGCATTATTTTAATTTTTTTAAAAACTGATGATGCAACAAAATTCTAATCCAATATATATTGGGAAACTGAACCTTTCTTTATTTTTCCGGTGATAAAAAATTCCTCTTGAATAGTTAAAAGCAATTGAAGATTAGGGGAAAAACTTAGGATTAAAAAGATTTCACTGATTCTTTATTGAGAAATGTAAGAAATGGCTTTATAAATATCTTTTATTAATTTTAATAGTTATACAAAAGTTCATAAAAGTAACAGCTGCGTATGTTTTAAACCTAATGCATATTATATTATTTTAACTAGATAACTTCATAAAAAATAAGATAAAAATTAGGTTGTTAAGAAGTATTGTATTATTACTTTTACTTCAGTAATAAGATTGATGAAATTTGAAAAATACACTGAATATTTAAGTTTTGTTAAATGACACCTCTCTGAAAATTATATACTTGCGAGGCCCTAAACAAAAAAATTGATTGATTTAAGATGTATGTTTGCCTTTTTTACTTTATATCGCTTCGAAATATTTTCTTACTAGTGAAAAAGCGAATATTTCTATTCTCCCGAAACAGGGTAGTCTAGAGAAGTAAAAAAAATCTTTTATTTTTTTCGTTGCTTTGAGGCATGTAATAGATGGCGTTAGAAATGTTAATAAAATTATAATTTATTTATATTATAAATTAGATGGATTTTAAATTATGCCAATTCAATAAAAAGCTATAAAGTTACTATAAATACAAAATAAAGCCTTAAATTAGTTAAGATATACCTTCAGGTTTTTAAAGAATTACAGGCTGATTAAATCTGAAACTTAAATGATCTTAAGTTTGCGGAATTTCAGTCCTTTCAAAAATGGTTGTTTGCGATGTTGCATGAAGAATAAATTAAACCCTTCATTTTATGAGATTTTGCGGAATGGCAACGCTTCCTAAACCACGTAGATAATAAGTATATATTATCATGAGGATAATGTAATGTAAAAACATCGTTTCTAATTTCAAAATTAAAAGAAAACACTAATAATTTTTATATTCTGACACTTGACAAAGATTTGCTTCGCGGAGTAAATGTAAAAAAATCATGATGCCATTCATTAAACGGATATTTCGCAATTGCGTACCTTTTAAACTGTCACAAGTACTACTGGGTAACCAAACAGAAGCCCCCATTGCCACCAGAAAGAATGACACCTTCCAAACCGTTTGCTACAACTGGTATAGAATTTGCTGGTCCCTGTCTTTGTACGCTGTACTCCACCCTTGCATACAGAGTACATTGTACTATTCACGTGCTCAGTTACTCGAGCTTTACATCTGGAGCTCGTTTCGGACCTGACAACTGATTAGTTCACGATGGCACTTCAAAAGTTTATCGTCAACAAGGACCCCCCTCATAGCATCTATACTGACAGCGCCATCTCCTTCCAAGCCGCAATCGATAAGCCGCAAAACGATACTAGATTAAAATGTATTGTGCCGTGGGCAGCTTGGTGGGGATGTTGGGGGGGGGAGCTTTTATAGGATTAACTAAACGATGTCTTCGAAAATCGCGCGGTCGCTCGTTGCTAGATGAAGAAGCCCTCTCTACTGCATTAGTAGGGGTAGAATCCATCCTGAACAGCAGACCAGTGTATGAGCAAAGAAATGACAATTCCGAAGAAGCCTTGACTCCATTTCCTAACTGCCAGAAACTCACAGCATTGCCATCGAAACCTGAATCCGAATATAAATCTCACACGAAATTATGGAATGCATAAAGATTTGTTGGATATATTCGGGAAGAGATGGTCTAAAGAATATCTTCGGGAGCTACGCAGCTATCATCAAGTGAGCAACATCCACAAATTATTTCCATTAGGAAAGGAGATCTAGTACTTCTTCAGGAGGATGTGATGCTTCGGCATATGTGGTAAAGGGCCCTTGTAGAAAGGATAATCGAAGGCCGCAATGGAAAAGGTAGATCATGCATACTGCGTGTTGATCGCAAAGAAATGACTCAACTGATGTAGCTGATCATATGTCTTAAGGTTGAGTAAGGTGAAGAGGATATTCTGGCCTCTCGATGGACAGTGTTTCTCGTGACATTAGTCACGATTTTCATACGCGCGGAGTTTGACTTAATTTTTTAACTTGGCAACACAAAACTGTAAGAATGAAATGTTTATGTTTAAAGCAGTTGCATGTGTAATAGAGAAAATAAAATGTGCATGTAAGCGCAATAAACTTTATAATGTTCCTCACTGCTTTGTCTATAACAAAATGTCGACGAACCTAGTAAACTGTGAAGTGACGTATCAAGCATTAACAACGTATACTCGAGAAAGGTTAAAATATCCTTTTATTCCTTCAAAGAAATGATAACAGTTGCCCCCTTCTCGAGCTTACAGTAAAGCCGCCACTCGGAATTTTGACACGTTGATGCTGGTCTGACCCACCGGTGAGTCATACTTGTCTGTTCCGTGGGGCTGCATGATCCATCGGTAGGTCATGCCTGATTGTTCTGCGGGCCGGAATGACTCACATATGGGTCACGCTTGTATATCAAAAAATACGTAGTACAATATTTTATTTTATTTTAATTATTCAACAGATTACATTAACATTTCAACACTATAATCAAACATTTAATGCAAAACAAATAACTTAAAATATAACTATATAATTATTAAAAATATAATTATATAATTATTAATTTTTTCCATGCAATTTTTTAAAGCAGGCTAAATATAGTGCCGGCTTGCCCTTACAATTATCGCAATATGTTGTTACTTTCTTTGCTCTATTCGTGGCATACTGCATACCTTTTAGGCTTGCTAAGCGTTTATAGCATTCTTTGTATCGCTTTCTCTTGTTTATCACAGATCCTTTGTACGAATTTAAAAAATGTCTTTTCTTTTTTGCTATTATTACTTCACTAGGGGTATTCACAAAACATAGGGACCACGAAATGGATTCAAGCGCCGCCGCGCGAAAAGAACAATACATATCCGCGCCGCCGTCAATGTGTTAAATCACGATAAGAAAATAAGAAGATGGTCTAATATTAACTAAAATAGACTTAGCCAAAGCTAGACACAAATATCTAACGTAGTTGGATTTGCATTCAGCGCGATTCTAAAAACTCATTCTGGTAGGGAGTTGTAAGTGGGAAACAAGAAATGAAAGGAAAGGGTTTCAAAATTAAAATAACTGTTATAAAATTTAGAATCCATCTTACAAATTTATCAGAGCACTATGCAATGCTTTTGACACTTAAATAATTTAAAAAAAATAATTTAAAAATTTAAGTGTAAAAAAAAGCTGCTTTCATTCCCTTTCCAATTTACTAAATACACTTACAATTTACTAAAGCATTTTATAGAAATGCATTTCTATAAAATACTTTAGTACTCTTCTACTGTAAAATAGTTAAGCACTGAGAAAAATCTGGAAAAACGAATTCTAGATAAGAAGATAAAAACTGCATTTAACTCGGAAGTGTTTATTAAAGCTTTATAATGTGAAATATAAATTAAAGACTGTATATTGCATTGATTGACAACACTCTGGAAACTCTTTAGCAGGTCGCATGGATGATATAGTATAAAAGTTCTTATTTTTCTTGCAGTGGACAATACTAGCCAAACTGGATCGTTGATAAATATATAATAGCGTAGCACAACAGTTAAAACATTTTGAAAAAACTTTGCTGTTTTGGGAAATTTCATGATATTTTGAAAATATTATGGAAAGTCTAAAGTCGCTCAGCAATTAAAATCAATATTTTGAAAGATGAATGTAAATTCTGTATCATGTCGATCGGCAACACTATAGAATCTGGCTACGTCTTCACAGCAAACAAATAACATATTTTACTTTGTGCAATGACAACATTTTCCTTCTGCGTGAATTAAAAATTCCATAATAGCATAATGTATGTCAGCATAATACAGCGGTGTAAAAATTCTCTACAGGATAGGATGTTATAGTACACGCTCTATAAGGATGTTATAGTACACGCTCGAAATCTGAACAAAGAACAAATAAAAACAAAATTACTTTATATATTTGTAACCAGTGCTGTAAAAAGCTAATGTTAAAGCATTCTAAAGAAGTAATTTCAATAAATTTTACATTATAGCACACATATGCGTTTGATAGCAATTAATATGCAAGTATTTTAAATAAATCCTAAATTTTCATTAACACTGTGCTTAAAGAAATTAAAAATTTTTATAGAAATGAAATGTTCAGCTAAAATACAGAGTTAAATTGTAACTACCATATTACATGTAAATCATATTACTTACTTATATTAATATAAGTAAGACAAAAATAATTGGATATCTCTTAGCTCGGAGAAACCCATTTGACATAGATATACATGAATAACGCTATAAAAACTAATACGCAAATGCACTAATACTGTAGAAATATTTTGCCATCATAATAAAAAAATCAAAAGAATAAATTTTTTTAAATGAAGCATGGCAGTGAGAGACCACAAGTTCTACCACTGAATCAGTTTTCTGCGTCAATGAGTGTATCAAGATTAAAATGTGAACGTCGCTATCGTAAAATGAAAACGGTATAGAAACATAAAATCCAAAGGGCATAGAAACACCAGATGCTTTAAACCCAAGGGGAAAAATGTCCAAGGGCGGCATATTTAAATGGAGGCTATGCCAAATGAAATTGTCATATCAGCCTTAACGGCTATTGCACATAAATGATCTCCATCCCATTTTAGAAAAATGGAGATGCAGTAATACGGCTAACCGCTCAAAGACGTTCTTGCTGCGTAAAGGCAAATACATCATCAGCCAGTCAGTACTTATCATCATTTGAAACAGTGAAAACAGCATCGTAACAGGATCAGTCTTTTACAGACTTGTGAAGCTGGTAGAAATGGTGCATGATCTGACATTTCGACGGACATATCTACATTTGAAAGATGGCTTTCGAACAATATTTTGTATGAATATATTTTGCTGATCAGAAAAAGGGATTGTACAATAAAAGTGCGAATGATTAAGAGATCTATAAAAGTGTGGTTCCATGACAAAGAATTTAAGCGTATGTACTTAAGATTTGTAGAGTCAATGCCTAAGCTTATTTCAGAGGTCATTTCAGTTAAGGAAGGCATACTGGAATTAATTTTAGTATTATCACTGTATATGATGGTATGTGCAAATATTTTCAAAAAAATTCGTTTTGTCCCAATTATTATGCACACTATAGTATCAAAATTAATCTCCATGAAATTTAAGACGTATGTCTAAAACGGAGATATCTGTAATATTATTCTGCTATAAATTAACACCAGAATTAGACGCATGCATTTATTTGATAAAAAATGGGCTTAGGTTTTCAATGTGTAATTGTATATTGCTTTCAACTACAGTTTAAAGAAATATTAATAGTAAATGCAGATGACATTTCTTAGCACAAAATTTGGGTACATATGTATATGTAAGATGCATTTATCCATATAACATAACGCGAAAGGAACAATAAAATTTAAACACGTATGAAAATAACCCCATAAAAGATATAGCAGATATGTAAAAATTTAGAATACACGAAAGACAAAACTTTCGTTAGATTAAATAAAAAAGATTTAAGTCTACCAATAGAAATATCAACAAGTTGCTTGTCTTTCTAAAATGCAAAATAATTTTCATCTGTCTTCATAACATGCTGTATTTTCTTCCTAAGTAATTTTAAGTTTTCTACGGGTTAAAAGTGGTTTAAATATTGAAATCTGCTTCATAACCGTCGATGAATCATGCCGTTGTAGCTTCAACTCATCTTAGAACTTAGCGATATATTTTAGGAAATGTTCGAAAAAGAATATCGATCTTGGAACATTCCTGGAAAATTTGACAGAGAATATTTATTGGAGACACGGATATGTTTATTTCTTGAACGATGTCATAGGAATTTCGATGGGCATTCCGAAAGAGGTTAAATATATATACCTTAAACAGCACATAAAATTTTAATATCTTCTGAATTAAACATCTTCATTTATATCTGTTTTATTCTTTATAAGTCTTCTTTGTGAATATTCCTCCTATTATGTTAGACAGTTTACTCATTCAATTAAAATTATTTAGTTCCTTTGTTGTTATTTTAACGTTTTCGACATTTTTATTGCGAAGCAAAATCTTTTATTTCAAATTTCTCTACGAAATGATTAATAATTAATCGCCTGAAAGATTTGGAATTAATTCGTTACACGACAGTAATGCATTTTAATTTTAGTTTACTTACATTTTTTCATACACATTAAAACTGGATTTATCCTAATAAAAAAGAAATTGAAAATAACAAAACTAATTTTATTCAAGAAATTTCTTTGGGGAAATTGTGCCCTCTCCTAAATAAAATGAAAGCAACAAAACTGAAAGATTTAACTAACTCTTCATTTTTTTTATTATATATGATATTTGACAGAGTCAATATTTAATTGAATCCATCAAATGCCACAAGTATTAAAAATTCATTTTTTAACAATGACATAAATACGAATACATTTTATCAGGTTATTCTCTTTGGACAAAATGCCCAATGTGATCCCAGACAGCAATTTGCTCTTATTGACAAAGCAAACATAATGTACTATTCTGTTTGCAATGAAATGAAACAAGAGTGTATAAATAGTACCAAAGTCGCAGTTTTATTAATACTGTTTCTAGTGATTTCTTATTCTTCATTAGTTTCGTTATTTTACATAAAAACTATCATTTAGTTATTACAAATGTTAGAAATAACATTAATGCAATGCAACATTTAACAGAAAATATTATTTAAAATTCGGTCGTATTAAACCATATTACCAAATTTTAATATTGCAGAATGTGTACATATAAGAATCAAAATCGATATCTTTACTTTTTAAGACATTTTATATCACCAGCAACATAATCTACTATTATTAAAGAGACTGACTTGCTTTCCAAAAATGCTGTGTTTTTCTTGAAGGAATTTTTCAGACTTTAAACAGACAACTCTACTTATCAGGCAGGAAATTCTTTTAAAAAAAGTAGTTTTTATCATACCTTTCAAAACTGATAATTTAATGTTATTGGAAGTTACCATGGGCTATGTCGTTATCGAAATAATTCCTTTTAAATATAATTTAATAATGTATATTTTCTTTTTAAAATGCTACAACTAAATTGCAGAAATTCTTACAGCCCCCCCCCCCCCCAAAAAAAAAAGCATGGGGCTTTAGAATTCTTTTCACATTGAATCTTTGCCTTGTTAGCAATAAAAAGGAGGATCATTAAAGAAAGGAATTTATAAGCTTTGATGAAATTCTTTACTGACAACAGTTATATGCAATTTAAATTTTGCTACAATTTCAACTCGGTGAGTTCTGAATTAATTGGGAAGGAACTTACTAAATTTAATGTATTAAATTCACATAGAAAAAGTTGTAGTGTTCTTCCCTTTTATCTATGACTTAGTGTGGAGGAACTTAGTGAACTGCTAAACGAATAATTACTTAAGTCTAGAAACAGAAACTTAACACTCAAGAAGGGTTAATTACCCTTTATTGCTCAAACTAAAGATTTATAGTCAGTCCCTTTCTCAGGGAACAACAAAGCTTCTATTTGGGCTTAAACTCAAAAATATAAGAAATAAGAACTTAACTAATAACTATAACTAAAGAGATTTAGCCATTGGCTAAATCTAACTAGATGGCCCCTAAATCTAACTAGTTGGCAAACGGCAAACGCAAATATAATTAGTTGGCCCCTAAATCTCGAATTAGCTAACGAAGCTATCAAGGGCCCGTAATACGGCGTAGTAACAGCTTAGAGAGACGTGGCCAAAAGGGCAACGCGCGCTAGTCAGAAACTCTGATTCTGTCTTTCGAAGTGAGTGGAACTTCGACTTAAATCCTACTCCTTCTCATTTGCATTAAACGCGATTCTAAAAACGCATTGAGCAAATGAATTTGTAAGCTGAAATTAGGAGAGATAGGAAAGGAGCTTTAACTTAAAATAACTGTTATAAACTTTGGAACAAACTAATCATTAACTAAATAATGATTCGTTGTTTCAAACTCGGATGCTTATTAGAATTTATATTTAATTTTATTTTTAAACTAACACGCTCATTACCGACACTTAAGGCTAATCACATTATTGGTAATTATACTAAAGATTAGTTATTGGAAAATGGAATCCTTTTTAATTAATTGTAAAAACAGTTTTTGTGTTTAATCTCTTTCAGAATATAGCGTATTTGGCTTAAATTTCTCCATATTATTTTGTTCTTATGAAATTTAAAATATAAAGCCACAGTACCGGGATTTAATGAATCATTGTCAAACAGTAACATATTGTTGCGTGCGTACGGGTTCGTAATAAACTGAATGCACAAGTCCGATAAAAAGTGAATAAAATTTATTATTATAACAACAAATAAAACAAAATGCTGAAATTTAGCTCAGAGATATTCATACAATATCGCAATATCTCACAGTAGTTATATTTTTAAATACTAAAATGTTCAACAAAATTTATTTCAAAACAGAGAAAGCTAATCCAATTTCACCACGAATTCGCTACAATCATTAACAGCAATAAGTAAACAACTACAGTTTTCTAAAACAACTGAATTGAGATGTTTTCCTCCAGATTTTATAAGCTTTTTAATCAGCATGAGAATATTCTGGTATTATTTTCGATTTTTCAGTGAAACAAAAGCGTACAACTACGAGATATAGATCTATTAAATGCGCGTGCTCCTGTATTTTTAATTTTTTCGGCGTAGCTTTCTCTTCAAATAAGCTTCATGCTGCACTGCGAGGTAATATAAAAAAATTTTAATTAACAATTCTGTTAAAAAATAGCAAACTAAATAAATACAAAAACCGTAACAATATATTTCTCAAACTGCAAATTAAGTAATATTTAAAGAAGTTAAATTCATGTACATCTTATTTTCCTGAAAAACATTCTGTTTTAAGCATGAAAAGAAAAATATCAAAGTCTTGTTATAAAGTTCTTTTGTTTTGCTTACGTTTATCACAATATGTTTCTGTCTGTCATAGATGCAGCTACCTTGACTATCAGTCATTTAAAGCTTTTAGAAAAATCTAGCTCTTCTGACAAGGAAGGACTCTGAACTCTAAATTTTTCTCAATAACTATATAGAGAGATGTATATGTATAAACCAACTCAGCTATAAATGCATAATAGCAAATATATTAACTGTTAATATTCTATATATATAACATCAAAAAATTTATTAAATATGGAGGTTTTTGTATTTTGAACATTTTCATGCTGTGCCGCTCATTCAACCTATTCATGACTTGACTTCCCTCTGAAGACCAATTTCTTGAATGCATTTAGAAGAAAACCGTAAGAAAGTCAAGGTTCCCACCTTTGGCATGATTCCCGACTATTCACCTTCTTTTGTAAATAAATTGGTCCTAATTTTGTGCACGAATTCATTACCACAGTGTTTTGTTATATTTATTCGATAAAAAGTATAAAGTTTATACCCGTAAAACATGTCATGCATTTTATTTTAATATATATAAGACATGAATAACTTTCAATTTACCCTAAAGCTCCAGAGAAAAGTTTCTTAACCTATTCTTAAAATAATATAAATCGAAATAAAATTTATTAACTATTCTACAAATATAGAAAACAAAGAATGTCATGACACGCTAAATGAAAATTATTGAACTTTCAAAAACTTAAAAGCACAAATAGAACTCCGTGGGAATACGAAAATTTGTGTAAGTGCATGTCTTCTTAGCAAATAAATTTTTTTCCGTAAATGAAAAATAAATATCAAATAAGGTGTCTTACAGTCTAAAACTGAAAACGCGTTAGAATGCCAACTGCGAAAATTTATTAATATATTACTTTCTTACAAATAAATTTACTTTTAAATCTACACCGAAAGATTTTCGATAGGAAGCAAAACAAATAAGGACAAGTTCCTCTCTTAATTTTTTTTCTCCTCCCAAAGACTTTTTGAAGTGAAATTTAACTCTGAATTCAATTTAAGAAGACGAAGAAAGTCTGTTTTCTTCATTTATTTATGTATAATCCTAAATCTAAAGTTCTCTTCTGAATAAAGCAATTCAAAGTAAGTTGTGCATCTACATGATATTGGCACGGATTTGGCGAAAGCGTAAATAAATTGGAATTTACCTGAAGCGTCTGAGAAACAGAAAGGATTATAGTATAGTTTGTATTATATGTTTTTATATATTTTGGCTACATATCAAAAAGTGAAAGATTCTGAAATTCTTTAAAATTTAAAAATGTCACGGACTTAACTATGTACATATATACACATCTTCCTTTATAACATGTCAGATTATCTTTTTATTGATAGGTAAGATATTTTCCACTTAAATAACATTATCAAATATACTAGCCGCAAAAAAAGCTCCGCTTGAAGTATTTTCTTCTTATAAAATATTGAAAGATAATGCAAAATATTTTGCTAGGAATAAGAATATCAAATGATTTAGAGATTTAGGTTCAGATTAAAAAACGAGAAAACACTTTTTCAAGTAAATAATAGTTATTCGTGTAGCGGAAACAGACGAAATGCATATTTTAGCCCATTTTAGTACATTAAAGGGAATTAAGTTATGATTATTTATTTATTTCATATGCAAAGAGTAAAATATTAGTCTATGATACTGAGAAATTGCTTTTAACAAAATGTGCATTTTAAACCAATTCAAAGTAACTTCCCCGTTATTTGTTTGTCAACGTTTAGTCCGTACTCAGGAAATTTGTTTGAAATATTTAATCAAAAACAGCACAGAGATTCTCAAAATGAAAGACATATATTCTGTTATTAGTTGCCAAATTTATTCCCGGTTTTTTTTTTCCAAATTGATGTTATTCAGTAAAAAATATTTACTTATACATATACTTCTATTTCACTATTTGTTTAGATTTTATTATTTTACTACATATTTGGGTTTATAGTTTTCTTAATATTTCTAAAATATTGAGTAAAAACGTTAAAAAGTTTTTTTTTTTTACTTCCTTCTAAGAAGTAAGTATATAAGGTATTTCTCCCACCTTCTTAGCATGCCTTCGTGGTGCAGGGGGTCAGCACGCTCGACGCGTATTCGAGAAGTCTGTGGTTCGAATCCCGGCGAGAGCATTGCTCATTTTCCATCTCTTCTGCTGCGAATTCGAAATAACCTAATGTCTCTACAGTGGCGCCCGAACTAAAAAAAGCGGTGAAGAACAATTCTCCACCACCAGGATTTGGCGATTGGGTCCCCTACTTCCCACTTGCCCTTTAAAAGGGGGAGTATATAAGGTATTTATCCCACCTTCTTAGCATACCTTCGTGGTGTAGTGGTCAGCACGCTCAACGTATATTCGAGAGGTCCGTGGTTCGAGTCCCGGTGAGGGCATTGCTCATTTTTCATCTCTTCTTCTTCGAAGTAAACTAATGTCTCTACGAATATTTTTATCTGCGGAAAATTTTGGATATCATATTTTAACAGAAATATCCATTCTTCATGTCTGTATGCAGGTATGTATGTATGCATGTATGTATATATGCATCTCGCATAACTATCACCCGAAGAATGTTGAAATTTTGTATATGGAACTGCTGTAACAACTAGTTGTGTACTGTAATAGCTTGTTATTTAATACATAAATATAATTATTGTTGAAGTGGCAACGCCATATTTGTATTAAACCGTTACTCAGCAATGTGAAATATTGTTTTAAAAGATTAGAATTCTGAAGATTTTACCAGCTAGGAGTAGTATGAAAATTTTGCCACTTAAGAATTGTATAAAATTTGTCTATCACCGTGAACTAGAAATAAAATTTTATGTTCTAAGAAGAATGCCTGTTTGTAAATTACTGCAAAATACATTTCTTTCTGAAATCGCGAAAAACTAAACATACATATATATATCAAAACCTAAAGTTTATTAAATAGAATAGATTATACTATCCTGGAAAAATACTAAAGAATAAAATAACCCCTTAATTTATAACAAAGATGGATGCAAAGAAGCACATTATAATATATAAAATATTTGCATTTACAACAAAGATGGATGCATTAACAACTGCAAAGATTTAAAAATATTAAACAAAATAAGAAATTATTAACCAATTTTTTAAAAAATATTTTATAAAATTCAGATGCTACTAATTATTACTAATTTAAGATTTTTAACACTCCAAATCGACTTATCAAGGGGTAATAATTTAAAACGTTAAAAGCTGAACAGTTAAGGAGTACTGAATTCATGTTTCTTTCATTTTGAGCAAAATCATGAGAGCAAATGAATAAAAGAATAAAACTGTTTCCATACATATTTACACTCAATCTCACAATGCCAAGCGATTCCCCCGACATGAAACTCAGCCTCAAAAACAAGATTTTATAGTACACAATAAAAATTGTAAAATGCAAAATCAAGTAAAATTAGTTGTAAACACATCACATATGTTATAAAAATACAACAGTGAATTTAATCGGAAAGTTTAAACTTACGTAAACCTTTTACGAAACTTTTAATCGTTTAACACACCTTAAACACTTAATTTTTTTAACGTAACACCCTCTTATCCAAAGCTTAAGGCTTGAAAGTTCTTACCCGGCCTTTATTTTCGCAATCGTTGGTCCTAGTCATAGACTTCCAATTGCAGAAGTGTTTCAAATGACGAAAATATTCATGTTTCGGTCATGTCAAATTTAAAAAAAAAATTAATTTTTGACAAACAACGCACCCTAACTTTTAACGTGGTCTCCTGGTTTCCATTTGGGAAAGTTTTATACTCGTTATGAAAAATTAAAATTAGTAGTTTGAAAAAAACGGTAAGAATATTTAATTTCAAAATTTGCAATTTTTGATGTTATTTTCAATTTGCCTTGAGCGATCGGTTAACTAAGATTAATTCGAGGAAATATGTTTAAATCAAGTGCAGCAAAAAGTTTGAATAATTTAATAGACCATATAAGGAAGTCGTGTGACATCCACATCACATTTGTTTCGAAAGTAATTAGCAAATTAATTAGCAGCTTGGAGACATATTCATGATCACTATTTGTTCTATTAAGTACGTGTCTATGGCTAGTAAGCGAATTTATATCACTGTTGTCATATTCGAGTGAAATAATATTATGATTTCTAAAAACAGCTTAAAATTAGTTAGAAGGTTCTAATTATTCGTTTAGAAAATTTCTGAAACCATGTGCTTAAAATCTCTGTAAAAATTAACTTCGCTGTACAACTGAAAGCCTTGGCATAAGAGACTGCTGTTTACCACCGCCTAATTAAGGCGATGGAATTTTTCATTTACTCTCCATTTGTGAAATATATGGTGCAAGCCTCTTATGCAGGAGTTCAAAATAAAATTTACCCGATTCATTTTAGGTAACCACCAAATGTAAGTTCGCGTTTAAGTCAATAGGTGAGTCGCGGTGCACCTCATAAGAAAATTCTTCCTGATTTAGCCTCAAGTGAGTATTGCAGTTAAATAGGATGCCAACGTGAATATCGCAATTAAATTTCCTGATTTAGCCGCAAGGCCAGAGTAGCAATTAATTGGATGTAATTTTTTACAGGGTGCGTCTCTGTTCTCTGTAAATTACCATTTATATTTATATTTTTTAATTTATATTTATATTTTCTGTATACCATTTATATTCTATGATTACGTAGGGCTAAGTATTCTGGAGTAGTTTGACAGCTATGCCTATTTTTTGTAATAATGTGATGTCTTTCGATGAGTATAACGTATATTTCATCGGAATGAGAATTTATTTCATCTTGATTTGTTTTTTTGGTTAGCAACAAAGGATTCTATTATAATGTAATTTGCTTGGTTCTGAGGAAAACTATTCTATTTAAGTGCATATTTACTAATAAGTTATGAACTGAAAATTCAAATTTTCATCACATTTTAAATAAAATTTTCTTTCACCTCTTAAACTGAATTTAAGTAGAGCATTAAATAGTAATATTTTAACCTTCCGCCAACCTATATACATGGGTAAGCGAAGTAATGTTTTCGGTCCAAAATATCGCTAGTGAGCTATTATTGAATAAGCTCGAATTAGGTTCCCCGGTACACTTTACTGTTTTTATAATAACGTTTATCTAGCATCGAGCTTATCTATCTGCCTGGATATGACAATTCGTCCACGATAACTCTATGTTTCACATTTAAGATTTCTGCCTTCACATAAAATTGCATTCATATAAGTGGATTAGATTTTAGGTAAAAATGGGCAGCCGAAAATGATACTTTACTTGAAATCTTGATTTTCTATTTTTTTAATGGACATTTTTTTAATGGACAATTGGAGGTCGTGCCTTTCGTAAATCTCGTAGTAGTTTTTAATGAAAACCTGCATTAAACTGTAATACAAAACATTTCAATTTTAATATTTATAACTTTTTATCAGCGGAAACAATATATTAGATTTAGGGTAAACTTTATAAATTGGATGTGAAATTTTACTTAAACCTTCGAGCAGAATTTCATAAAAAGTACATTGGTATATAAAACGCTTCTCAGATTTGGTATTTAAAACTCGTGTATGTGTTGTGTAATAATCTTACAGTATGATTCATAGTCACATACAAAATTTGATAAACCAAATTTTAACATTTAAGTACAATACAACTTCAGTTAATAAACTAACCTAAGGTTCAATTTATGAAATGACAAACTTAAGTTTTTATTTTTACTGTAGCGTACTGAAACATATTATTAAGATTAAACATATTATTAAATAATCCACATGTTACTCATGTAAGGATTTTAACTATTTTAAACGTCTCTGAAAACAAATTCGAAATGCAAATTTTCTTTCAGAGATAAGCCCCAAAGACGTTTACGAGTTCTAGTCGCGAGTTACAAAGTCGCAAGATTGATACTAATGCCATAAAATGTCTTTGTCAGACTACTTATTTTATCACTCTGTTATTAATTTTAGGAATTATCAAAACTATGCTTGGAATGGATGAAGCCGAAAATGTACCGCTTTAAAAAATATTATCAACTGGCTCAATGAAGACATGTTAATTATCATAGAAGAAACACTGATCCCGAAATTTTACGAAATTTTAGAAATTTTCAGTATAGTGTGATGAATCAGCACGTGTTAGAACTATTATCAGCTCGTTCCACTTGTTCGAATTCTTGATCAGAAAGTTTTAAATGAACATGATTTATTCTGCAAAGAATCCTAGAAACGAACAACTAGAAAGGAAACATTTAAAGTGATCAATTAAAATTTTCGCACATTCAAAATTTCATGGTAAAACTCTGTAAGTTCATGTACTTATGATGTCGCTGCAATGACTGGAAGAGACAGAGGTTTGGCGTTCAAAGGTTGGTCTGAAAATCCTGATATTCAAATAAAATATTGCTTTCCTCATTCAAGTTCATATATCAAATGTACCTTTAGAATTAAGTACCGCGCTTACACAAATGGTGAATGCAGCCCAAATCAGGCCTAAAGGTTTAAGTAGCGTCATTTTTCAATTTTACGAGATAAAATGGGATCAAATCATAAGTCCTCATTGTTTTGTACAAAAATGCATGGGCCATCGAGAAGAAAGCATCCATCCTTAATAATTTGAAAAAAAGAAATAAAATATGTTTAATATGTTAAAAACATGTTTTGAATGTAACTTTTAGTATTTAGCTAAGCTAAAAGACAACTACTTGTTGCAAGAAACAACCAGCTTAACTGACATACTTGAATATCTAAATAAACTTAATTGAAAAATGTAAGAAACGCCTGAGAATACATTAACTTGCCCAGACAAAATTAATGAATTCAAATACAAAATTCAACTTTGGGAAGATGTGAATAATAATTCGCTTGAAATATTTAGTCGGTGCTGTAGTTCGAATTCTAAAAACGAATACAGATGTAATTTGGAATTCGGCACAAAAGCAAAACTATGTAAGTTTCGAGTCCAAAATTTTTGAGATGTAACATAAAATCTTACTTTCATCTAAGTACTATTTCCAGCTTGTGAATGGAAGATAAAGATAGATATCTTATGGCTCCGTATCCTTTTAATAGTCACAGCACCTGTTCATTTTCGAACATGTGAACATATTCGAACATGTGTTCATTTCATGAACGTTTCATTTCTCAGATCATTCAGAATTATGATCTTATCAATTACGATTAACTAAGTGAATAAATTATGATTAGCTGCACTGAACTATGCACTGAACGAATAGTACACAATGGTTTTTTTCCTTTAAACTGTGTGCCTAGGAACCATATAACAAGTCTTATACTGCGAAGGTTCTAGATTCACATTTGTAATCGCATTCCGCATACTAGAATAAGGTAATTTGTCACTGTGTCAGTTATTAATCAAACAAAATTAATTATTTTAGTGTAGAACTTTATTGTTTTTCTTGGCCTTGAATTTGAGGAAAAAAATTCACTTAGTTTCATCCTTATAGGTACATAATTTTTTTTAAATTTTTTATATATGTAAATACTTCTAGTGAAATTATATGTAAATTGTAGTATCTCTTGTATTATGCAGCGTGAAAGTCTTTAGTATGCCAACTTTTGTAGGATTACAGTAATAGGATTTCTAACAGAAATGCAAAAAATAGGATCCCAGGAATAGGATTACTAACAGAAATAAAAAAAACCGGATTACAGGTGTTAGCCCAATTGCTATTGAGATTAATGGCCTTGATGCAAGCTGCCGATGGTTTCGCTAACTAATTATAACGCCAAATGTGGCGAAAAATCAACAAAAGTCGCCAAATTTGGAGATTATTTGGTGACAATTTGGTTCTATCCCTATGTAACTGCAAGTTTATCGGTAACTATATGTGCCTTCTCGAAATTTCGAGAAATCGAAGATACTGAAAATTTTCGCCGGAGGAAAACTATACTATAAGACTGGAAAGAGCATCAGTTTTCTTTATTGAGATTATAAAGAGATCACTGTGCGAAATTACACATTTGGAGCTTCATGTATTGTCTTATATTTAACGTTCTTAGTAGTCTGAAGTGATAACTATTGATTCTTCTATGCCATTTCAGTTCATTACTAGCCATACGCACACAACAGTATTTAAACAATTTAATTATCTTCCTTGTAGAAACATCTTCAACAAAATAAGCTCATTATGAGTGGCTATCTTAATGCTCCGTCTAAAACACTCTAAATATTCACTGTCATTTTGCATTGAGATTGTATAAGCTTCTTTTATCCGAATTCTTAACCTATATCAAACTCAGCTTTCTTGCTTTACTACTCCTAAATTATTATTTTCGAGAAATATGTTGACTTTGTGATACGAAAACTAGTGCATTAAAGAAGAAGGCAAATAATCCTGCTGCGCATATCACCATGTCATATTTTCTACCTGACCTAGGAATTTATGTTCGCTTTTGACAATTTGCAGTCATCTCTTTCTTAATAAACTGTTGAAAGTTCTTATACGAAAAGCAGCACATATTTGTTTTAAATAAACACAGCCGAGTGTTTAATTACTGAGTAGCTGAAATAATTATTTTTATTAATCTTTATGATTTGCCACTTTTATCTAATTTTCGATTCGATTGCGATGTATTTCCTTTCAGTTTATCTGCGCCATTAATTGTAATCTTCGAAAGTGCCATCTGTGAATTCTTATACTTATGTTATATTTACAACAGATAAATAAAAATTTGCATCAGCTTATAATATTGTTCCCGGATTCCAGTCTACATTTCACTGTTATGATTAAATGTCAATGTACGTAAATGTCTCTGATCATTAAAATAAAAGCTTATTAAAGCATGAATGCGGTTTTAGCAGCAGAAAATTATCCAGTTGAAATAAATAAAAAGTACTGCGACATGTATTCTGATAAAATTGAATAAAATCTTTAATGAGAAAATTTTAAATTATTAATGTAGATGTAATGGAATTAAGAAACGAGGCTATTTATTTGGTTTGGTATTTACGTATCATCCTGTCGACAGTCAAACTGTTGCCGAGCAACGCGATTTATCGCTATTTATGGACGAGTTATAGTATCTTTCTTTCGAGGTATGACTGAATCTCGATTATTTCTTGACTGATTCCCGACTGATTCTCGATAAGCTACATTTTTTATGAAGAAGGCTATAAATTAACTGATATTGCAGGACTTCGTTCTTGCATTCGGAAAGAAATTAATGCGAAGGTTCTAGATTCACATTTGTAACCGCATTCCGGTTCATTTCTAGTTAGCTAGCCAAGAGAATTAACTTCTGTTGAATGGAAAAAAAGAACAAGCAAACATCGTCTGACTAAACAATCACCTAAGAAAAGTTTGTACTCTAAACAATCTCAACAGATACATCGGTAAAAACAGAGGTCTTAAAAAAATGTACAAATCAATGAAAGCTTTTTCCGCAATGCAAAACCCAAGCTGGTCGAATACTTCCGAAGCAGTGAATATTTGATAGATTGTACAGAGAGACTGATGAAAGTTTTATTGTAAGAGCTGGAGATAGAAGTGAGGCTCGGAATTCCGCAGAAACGACTGGCACAAATTTGGCGGAATCTTCGTCAATTTTAATGGCTCAATGGTAACCAACATTCAAGGTCGACGGGATAATATATGAGTACTTTTTATTTTTAAAATATATCTGTAAATTCTTTGTTGAATAGATTTTTCAGTTCGACAAAGAATTTATACGTGTATTCAAGTTAAGTAATCTAAGTTGAATGACGTCAGTCATAGCTAGCAAAAATCATGTTGCAATAAATACATTTAAAAATGTTAATTTACATAAAAGTCCTGAAGCTGTATACATACTCCAACCGATGAAATAGAACATCCTCAAAGATTTCTGTTCTGCAAAAGATGCTGCTATGAGCTTGTGAAGATAAAAGCCTTCGCAAAACATCCACATGTAGGTAGTCATTCGCGTATATTTGGTGATGATGTACAACACTTTACATCCAATCTACAATAATGAGAAAGAAGTGAACTTATTATTTGAATTGCAATGCATTAAAATGTTAAGTAAAACATTAGAATTAAAATGCTAATGTCGTACTTTACCTATTTATTAAATAATTTACTTATTAAATAATATAA
Source organism: Stegodyphus dumicola (assembly GCF_044657685.1). NCBI lineage: Eukaryota > Metazoa > Arthropoda > Arachnida > Araneae > Eresidae > Stegodyphus > Stegodyphus dumicola. The sequence continues at coordinate 88,703,361 of NC_140774.1, read as the reverse complement.
ACTTTTGTGTATCTTAACTTGTACTGATTTAAATGAACTTCATTGAAACCATTGAAAGCAACAAATAAGTTCATAAGATTTTTAAAAATTTTATTTGGGCTAATTTACTATTCGAATTTCTTTATCTTTCGTTTTCATATTCCTGAAACATACGAGAAGATGCAAATATACTTAGTAAAAATACGAAACGACAGTATGAAATATGGAGCAGACTGTAACTAACTTAATTTTTTCTTTTATATACTTTTATTTTAATTAATTGATCAGTTAATTAACTTTCTTTTTGCATTTTTAGGCACTGTAGCTATTTCTAAATCTTTTCAAGTAAATCTCGTTGTAATATTTGAATTAGAACTTTAAAACTGTCAAATAAAGAAAATGCACTTACGTGCAAATTTACCTTTACATGTCCAAAAATAATGGTATTCCGGGAAATATTCAATCGATGTAATTCATTTCTATAGGGAATGTATAAGGGATAAGCATAATTAGTATTATTCAATTAGATGCCAATTCCAATCAATTCTACAATTTACATTATCCAATTCAAGTGGTCAAATAGCTTCTGAAACGCAAATTAAGGCCATCTGATGGTGAATCTAGCGCTTTGCTCAAAGTGAATTTCTGCAATACGTCGTCTGATTTCAGTTTGTATGCGTCTGATTTCAGATTTCAAAACGGTTTGTTAAGACTCCGAAGTATCTTTTGGAAGAATCTATGGAGTAGCCGTTTAGAAGCCGCTTAGAATTGTCTGCCGTTTAGAAACGGGCAGACAATCGTGCAAGCAGTGAGATGTGTGAATATTTCAAGACAGGCAGTCTCTAAATATGAAAATAATTTCAGGACTCTGAAACTCTTGTCAGTAGTCATGGAAAATGTCATAAACTAACAGCAACGGCTTCTCAAAATCGATATCTGTCAAAAATTGCGCAAGTAACACGAAGTCTACTGCTCGGTACTTAAGTGAACTTGCAGCGCCGCTGGAACTGTTATATCACGGCAAATTGTATACAAAAGGCTTAATGGAAATGGAATTTCGGCTAATTTTTAGAATATTATAACAGGTAGTTTGGCGACATTTTGGGAAGGTGATAAAGGTTACTAGCTAGGACTTTAGCAATAATCTGAGAAGTACATAGTTCGAATCACAGATTATTTTGTCTCAGAGAAATGAGAGATCATGAGACATGTAATGTGACATTTTACGGAAAATTCCGATCGTGATTTTAGCTAATAAGCACTTAGAAACAATTTCGCTGCTAAAGTGCAGAATCGTTCACTTATTTGTTTGGCGCTTTTTACAAGAGTAAGAAGAATTGGATTTTTTGTCAATTTTCTTTGACTTTTTAAGTGAAAATAGATCGATGTGTACATAGATAAAGTCAAGAGTCAAAATCGTAAAAAACAACCTTATATTTAGCGTAGGTATAATGAATACATAGGTCATCCTATGTATTTCTTTCTCCTGATGAGGAGGGACCTTTAGCTGCCCTCGAAATCGATTGAGTGTTTCATTATACCTACGCTAAATATAAGGTTGTTTTTTACGATTTTGATTGTCACATTAGCGCGTTTCTCTTCTAGTCTAAAGTCAAGAGTGTACGCAATGCCATTTTTGTGCAATTCTGGGATGTTTTATTAAGTGAAAATAGGTGGACGTGTACATGGATACCGTGTATGTGCAATTCTTAAAAACGCGGCAAGCAGTTTGCGATTCTGCACTTCTCCCAATTTCGCACCTAATCTTCCTCATGATTAAGCATTTTTGTTCCATAAAAGTTCTAGTATACGCGTAATTCGGCTAGCAGATTGTTGGAAAAAATGTTGAGTAAAAAAAAAAAAAAAAAAAAAAAAAAAAAAAAAAAAAAAAAAAGCACTTATTTCGTAAAAACAAAATGGCGTCCAAAACAAAATTAGCAGGTTACTGTAGCAGGGTTGGTCGCCAAATTTTCTCCAAAAAATCGCGAAGTTACCATAATGTAAAGATTCACCGGCATTTCTGCCAGGATGCCGAGGATATGCTTTCTGCAGTTTTTACCATAAAAGAAGGATCATTTTAATTGGTGTAAAGAAATTCAAAACTGCAGTGAAAATTAATGGTTCTATGCTGTCTTTACTGACGAAACAAGGTTTAATTTAACATTTGATTTTACATCTGAATGGGGTAAGGAGCAAGAAATATTTTCGAACTTTACGCAACGTGACCATTTCATTAATGAAGGTGTGATGATATGGGGAGAAATAATGATCGACTGACAAACGTCCCTACAAAAACATTTTCAACGGAGGATCTCTGATTGCCCTAAAATATCGGAATGAGGTCTTAGAACCTTATGTAAGACTTTTAGAAGTGCATACGGATCTGACCTTTTATTTATGGAGTAAAATGTTCGTTCACATAGCGCAAACGTCATTAATGAATTCCTTGACATTGGGTGAATATCTTGATTAGAAAAATATCATGATCTTATCCACTGGAGAACTTATACCTTGGAAAAACAGTTTCACGGAGACATCCTCTCCCTAAAATTGTTATAAATGTTGTAAAGACTGCATTGCTGGAAGATTGGAATATAACTAATTCCCCGAACTGTGATTAATAGCGTTGCTGCTAGCATGAATGCGCGTTATGATATGCATGTACATGTCAGAGTAGATCACATGTCATATTAAATTCATAAGCCTTAAGGGGAGTTGGAACCCCAAAATCTTCAAAAAATTTTTATTTCGGATTTTTCCATTTTCAAATTCTCTGCACTTTTATCTTTCTAAAAATACGATTCTTTAATCTCTATGAAAATTAGAACTGTAAAAAAATTTAATTTTAATTTGTCATCTACTTCTTTGATCAATGAGGATTTTTACATAAAAACGCGTTTTTCTCCGAACGTGATTTTTTTATACTCGATGTACTTTTTCTCAGGAACTACTGCTCATAGGTATCTAAACTTTTTATGGCTTATTTATTAGTTTCCCTAATATTTACTAAAATGAGCTTTTTGTAATAAACTTAGAAAAAAAAATTAAATTTTTTTATGTGAGAAAAGTGCTAAATTTTAATATGCCTAACAAAATATCCTGTAATTTACTCTAAAATTCAAAATGTTTCAAAAGCTCATTTCAGTATAATCAGATAGGTATACTTTAATTACAGAAAAAATTTCAAGCTTGTATCTACAGTAGAGTTTGAGAAAAGGTACATCGAAAATGGCCAACTTCACATTGTCGGTATAGGGGTTTCTGATACCCCTTAATTTGTTTCTATTTTTAAAAATTTTTCATGTAACATATTCTTACAAGTTTTATTGGTTCAAGCTATTATTTTATAGAATGTGTTGTATTCTTATTTTGTTTCTTTACATTCTGTAATTCTGTAAAGCAACAAAACACAAATTCATAAAATTTCAGTTCACAGTTTCAGAGAAATTCATGATTTTATTGCATGTACAAATAATTTTGAATATGAGTATAGCTCTGAGATAAACATTGCGAGATCGGTCATTTAAATCATCACGTGATGTTTGTTAGTGCACATGATGTTCATTATTGCCGCAGCGCTTATAAATGTTCAAATGCAAATTATTTTAATTTTTACTATTAGCTCAATATTTATTATTTTTACTAGACATTTACTGAAATTTGAAAATGTTTCAACAGCGCATCAGAGGTGATTACTTTGAAGACGCGCGCGCAAACACAAACTTCCAAATATTAATCGAAAAGGCATATGCGGAGAAAGAAAGGCATTAATAAACCACACTACAAACAATATTCTCGCCAAACAGAAGTTTTACACTGAAACGAAAATACTAAGCATGAAAGACCTTAATGCGATGCAACAGTTTTTTAACCAGAGATTATGAGCATAGTGTCGCAGATGATGAAATCGGACTCTCAGGTATTCTCGCTTTCTCAGATTAGTTTTTTAGCCAATATTTATGTTGGATTTAATATAATTTTATAAGTTTTCCTCTTTTAGAATTGAGCTTATTTATCGGTATATAAATAACTTGGTTTCACCAATCCTTTGACTAAAATATATAGAATTACGAAAACGAAACTTGGAGGCAAAAGTAAGCAAATACAGACAGAAAAAAATATAAACTGAAGATAAGATCGTGATGAAAATAACGGCCGTTGAAATGGATTCATAGGTTTATACAATTTCTTTGTAGTGCCAGGTTCAAACGCATAAAGAAGCAAAATAAAAGCATGAACGGAAATAGAATTCAATTCTATAGGTATGTCGATAACTGCTTGACAGGCAATAATACATTGCAAAAGAAATAATCGAGTTTTACATTTTCGGGAGAGACATTTGAGACACTTTCGAACAATTTAGATTGGATGTATAGAGACATACATAATGAAAATACTTTTCTATATCTATGTCGGTAAAATGTAACATATCCAAAATGTTTGTTTATTAGATTTTCCTCGAAATCGGATTTCTGTATATTTAAAAAAATGCTGATGTAAAATAGATTTCGTTTTCGATTCAAATTCCTTTTTTCCTTTGTAGATGTCCATTTTTATCACGTGATTTTTCTTTGTTAATTTGTTCTACCAAGACAACAAAAAAAGGGAAAACATGAAAAATTTTAAAGAATGGATTGGATTATTCAATTACAGCAAAGCACACGAGGGCTATCTGCCTAAGGGGAGGGATGCCTTCGTGGAGGACGTTCTAAGGGAAACTGGCTCGTATATACGTTACACATGGGAAAAACCACGAAAACGTCCATGCAGCCAGCCCGTTCGCGGGATTCGAACCTCGGACCGAACTAACAGTGTTCAGCGTCTTTACCGCTCGGCCGCTGGTGGGATTTTAAAAAACGGAATTCTGTATTATAAGATTCGAGAGCATATATCAAAAACAATACAGAGACAAATTTTCATTTCGCGCTGAGAAATAGTAATATTTCGTGTATGATTTTATCTCATACACGAAGGTAAAATAAGGAAAAGAAAATCTCTCGTCGTAACTGTGTACCATGTTTAAACAGTTCAAAACGTACGAAAGTATTGCGTTTTCTTACTAATTACTAGTACGTTGTAGCATTATGTACTTTAGTGGGCATATGCAAAAAAGAGAGTCTCTTTTTATGAGTTTTCGAAATTCTAATTTTATCAGTATGACAAACGTTTTTGTTATTAACTGTTTAAGTTACTACTGCTAATATTTATAACTAATGTTTAACTTGAAAAATAATCCGAATAAAAATGTATTATATCATGAGTTGTGTAGATAAATTTGTTTAGAAATATAGTTTTCAAATAATTAAGTTTCATTACCAGATGAAAATGAAATATTAGGTCGTTACACGTAAAATATCAGACTTCGAACTGATACCATTTTCAAATTTTGACAGTAGGAATCATCATAAATATCCAATGTCATATTAACTTCAAACGATTTCAGTTTAAACATTAAATAACCTGGTATATATTCTCGAAATAATTTACGTTCTTCATTGGTATATGACTGGTTGGACAAATCATGGATATGACGCAGAAACTAACACTTTTCTTTATGACCCTCAATTTCATCACACAAATGGAGGCAAAGAGAAGGATACAAAAACATTTGGAAAATGGCAACAGTAAGCGAGTGAAACAGATAGATAGAAAAATTTCGATCTGGCAAAATGATCCCCGGAAATGAATGCCATGGACACTCAAAGAAGCCACCGACAAACATGAAACTGCAAACTTTAGTGGAGTCTGGCCCCCCTTAAACAGTTAAGAACATAAAAAAGAGCATTATTCTGTAGATTTTCGTATTTACAAGCACTCAGAAAATTCACAAAATTGATAAATAGCTTCTTTATGAACCTCATTCAAGACTAGACATATCGCTTGAATGTTTACAACTTCCTTCTTTCCCGGAATATAAATGTTTCATTTTTTATCAGAATTATGAATATGTGTCAAAAAATAAATTTTATACAATAGTTACAGTTGATCTGCTCAAAGACTTCAGACACGAGAAACCAAAGTTAAACTTTCAAGCCAGGGGAAATAAATATGATTATTTAGTAATGTACAACTATTATTCTTTCTTTAAATGCAGTGAAACAATTTACACTTATAAATACTTCCCCAGGCTGGATGAAGTGCATCCAAAATTGCAGATTGAAGGGACTAGATGGATTAACAGAGATTAAACAACAAAATATTTATCTAAAAACAAAATATTTATCAAAATATTAATCATTATAATACAACAAAATATTTATCTAAAGCAAGCAGTCCTAAGTACAATATTAGCTTTTTTGAATTCTTTCTTATTAACCTCTTGCCAGCAAGAAACTTCTTTATTAAAAATTTCGATTGTTTCATGATGGGAAAGATCGTTTCATAATTGGAAAGATCGTTTCATGATGAACACCGACAAGGAATTTCTTAGGTTCAGAACATTGGACTTCTAAGAAAAAAGTATAAAAACACTTGTTTATCATGTTGAGAGGTCTATATTAAATTTAATATTGCATGTTATGATTAATGAAGCTGAGCTATAACAAGAGTTTCCGTGTCGGCAATTTTACTACCGAATTCGACATTTCAAGTGCAAGAAATCAAGCTCTAAGTTTGCCCAGATGGCATTTTATGCCACAAATTTGTATAGTTACGCAAGGCATTTACATTTGTGAATAATACTCAGTTCGGTAATTTATTTTTGACGTTTGATTTATGTTTTGCTAACAGTTAATTATATTGATTATTTCCTATATGCCTTGCTTTGTTGTACTCGCCCAGTCCAGAACTTAATGATTATTTTTGTGGCAAGCGGCGAAGGTTAAAATGAATAGGAAAGCTTGATATCACCTTACATACAATGATTTTTCCATTTACAGGCCATTTAGTTTAAAATTATAAGAGAATACTTAATTCTTATTGAAGTTTTGCGCGTGAGTGTTACATACAGGGTGATTCACTACCGTGTGTGCAAACTTCTCGGAGGGACAGGATCTTCAATATCAAATCAAGATCAGGTCACTGGGCAAAAGCACAGGCGTCATGTGCAACAAACGCAAGAAATGTAAAAGCAACATATAAGTTATTTATCAAAAAATGTAACAATTGCAGCATTAATAGAAGTCACAGAAGGTGTTCAAAGTGTTGGTCACCAACTGTAACATAGACTTGAGATGGCATGCGACACATGAATTCACGGATGTTTTGAAGTATTCTGAGAGTCTTTCGGACGACCCCGGCAGCTACACAGATGCATATAAGATTCATCTCACCGTACATATTATTATCATATACGAGACCATACACTGCATATTATTACACCAGACCTTACCCTACATATTATTATCATACACCAGACTTTTCATGTGATCTAGGCAGAGAAAAAGAGTAGGGAGGATAGATTTGGAAATATTAGACATCAACGAACTGAATTATCAAGCGATCCATTGTTGCCCAAATGTCGCATTTAAATGTTGGTCCCGAACGTCACGCTTTTTGAATTTGAAATGGGCTGAGCTGCCGTCATGCTAGAATTACATACGATGGTGCAAAGACCGCTGGAGTTTGTTGGTCATGAAAAAGTTCGGGCAGGATTTAAACCATAATAATCTTTAAATATCGTGTGTCCAAGTAAGCAGGCAAGAGATATGGGGTCTATTAAATGGTCTTTCCGCAATGCAGACCAAACACTGACAGCAAAATGGTGTTGTGCTACACATATTCGTGTAATTTAGGAGTTCTCCTGTGTTCATATATGTTAGTTATATATATATATATTACAGCCATCTTCCCTAGAGAAGTATGCTTCATCTGTGAACAAGGCAGAAGATAGAAAAGGTGGGTGCTGATCTTCCGCAGGTGCTGTTGAAGAAAATGACCCTCTGTTGTTAATCAAGCTATAATAGACGTACGCGCTGTTCATGTCAATAGTTGCCTCTGCTTATCCTGTAAGGTTTGCCCACCTAAAGTAATACATCGATTTATTGTTAATTTTTAAAACCGCACCATTCATTTATAAACACTCTGTAAGCATTGCGTATTGATGAAGATACGCAAAGTGAGGGTAAGTGAAGTAGTCTGGAAGTGTCTATTTTGAAGTAATAAACTGTTAATATCTGTTAATTCTGCCATTTGGGACACTTTCCATACTGTTACTTCTACGGGTGGCTGTTGAATGTCCATGAAATGAATATTCCTGCGTGGACGTTTTCCTAACTCCCCAATAGCTTCCTTTATCAGATTATTATGATTACATTTCTGATCTTGGAATACTATCTGATATTGATTCGTATTTGTGCATTTTAGTTCTTCAAGAACTTTGTACACGAGGCAGCGAAAGGACTTTACTTTGTGATACTTTTGTTACGTGACTCCTTTTCGTAAACATTTCTGACATTTAAATTTTTAAATGTAGACTTCTATAAAATACGTCAAAGACCTTTTAAAATGGTTAATAATAATTCAAGTCCACATTGATGCTTCAATAAGATCGTAAGTATTCAGTTAAAAGTGTTGCCAAATAAAAAATATTTGCTTTTCACTGTGTTATAAGACAGACATTTGCCATGTTATATAAAGAGTTGACATATCAGAAATTTGTAATGTTTATATGAAGTTTTGGGACATTTATCTTCGCTTTTTTTTTACTATGTTGTCCTTTTCGTTATATTGTAATGATACACTAAATACTCCAGACTGTCATGGCACACTATGAATATATACAAGACTAAAATACAGCATACAAATTACAAAAAAGGATGACTACAGGAATAACAAATTACCTGATATACTAAAGGGAGCATAAGGAGAAAATGTATTACCTCACCCAAAATTTATTAGTAATTATATGTTTGCAATCATTTTCAATGCATGAGGTTAGATCTACACCATTTATTCTATTTGAAGTATTTTTGACTGTAAGTCGTTAATTCTTAAATAGATATTTACAAATGTGTGGAATATTAGAAAGTGATTTTAATAGCAAATTCCGTGAAATAGTTTCTCTTTTGTTATAAAGTGATATTTGTTAAAGTGACAGATAGTTGCCGGGAAGCCGAAATGTTTGTTGAACAATCTACTTCAAATGCAAGACTTGAAATTAATTTGTGCAATTCAATAAAGGGAAGTTTTCAGAATTAGGAGTTGGCACTGATGGAATTAAGAGATATTTGTAAGGCGTGTAATTAAGTAACTGGTCAGTTATATTTAATGTATCTTATCTACAAAATTCCCCTCGCGTGTTTTCGCATTTGATGCTTTGAATTTTAAAATAAGAATCTTAACAGCTAGCATTTAGCTACAAATTTTTGCGTTTTTTTATTCCTAGTATGACATTTTGCTTTTATTTTCGTTATACCCATCAGAAAATTTATTTCTTATTTCAGCATTCAAAACAGATTTATTTCCTCGAAAGAAGATAAGAATTGAAATCATATATTAAGAAAGAAAAAATAATATTAATATAAATGGATACTTACAAAAAAAACTGGTTTCAATTTTTATGAAATTATCAATCAAATTTAATAAAAGTGTATTATATCATTCTAGAAAAGTAATTCTCTATGTAACATTAGATGTGAATAACCACCAAATAAGAAAAACTTAAAAAATGAAACATGATTTTTTTTATTGTGTAAAATTATAAAGCCCATGCCGTTTACAGAAAAATCATAAGGACGATGGCATAATTTCTTTATACTACAAATTTCGTTATAAAAAGAAAAGAATCTCGCAAAGAAATATTTCGAACAGAAGTGAAACATCAATAAATATATAGAAATATGCTTTTCATTTTAAAACTCTTTTTATTTCTCAATTATCCAGTTATCACATCAACCTTACGCTTTTGAATCTGAAGGCTGTAAATCATCAGTTATTGTTTTGGTTACACTTTGAGAATATGAACTTGTAGAATCATTAGATATTTTTTTGATGCAGGAGCCATGAAAAATGTGCAATGCCCTCTCCGGATCTGGAGCCTTGGACCCCTCGAATACGCGTTGAGTATGCTTTCAAATACACCAAAAAAGCATGCGAAAAAGAGGAAGGAAATGACTTTAAATCTTTAAGACATTTAAAAGCTTTATTTAGATATGAAAACATTGTACAATTTACTGACGGAGGATCCTCTCTAACTAGAGAATCGTAAAATCCAATCTTTTAAAGTGAGATTGTCTAGCCTCTGTGCTGCAAGAGTTTTCGGACATGCTCATAAAGAACTAAACATAAGCAGCAATTATTAGCTTTTTTCCTATAATTACTCACACTATTGCTTAGAGTATATATCTAATCACTTACTTTAATTTTAACTTTTATACATAACAAGTGATAACAAATTTCGTGGCAGGATAACAGTATTTGGGAAACTCGGGATAAGGATTCCGACTACTTAGATGATGACAATGCGTTCGCAGCCTATTTGTCTGAAGGGAGGACACTTAACAGAAAGTGGCTTAATCACGTCATACACGAGGTAAACCACTGGCACTTACTTGTAACCAGACGTTCGCTGAGATTTAAAACCGATTCGAACTACTAGTATTCGAGGGTTTTACTCTGACGGCCTATTATGCTTTTCGGAGGATTAGGAAAAGATATACTTGTATTTTGCCGACATAGCGCCGATTTGCGGCCAAGCAAATTTTGTGTTCTCTGCAAATATCCATACAAGCGCTTCTCTTTGACGTGGAAACGCAAAGCGAAAACAATCTTCTTACTATTTATCATAAAGACCACATGGACAACCAGAATGAGGTGGAAAATGCTATTGTTTGAGATCTATAAAAAATGGGTAGAATGTATCTTGCTAAGTGAAATTTTAAAGAAAAGGCTTCTAGATGGAAAACTGCATTAAGAAATAAACAAAAAAATGGAAAACAGCTTATAATGAAAAAAAAAAATAAAAATAAATTTAACAATGTTTAAAGGGTAAACAGCTTATAATGAAAAAAATAAATAAATTTAACAATGCTTTAAAGGTAAGGACTATTAATGCGTGATATTTAATTTAAATTTAACCAGCAGTTAAGATGACTTGAATCTTTATGTCTTGTCTCATCGTATACTTGCACAATACAGAGGTTTATGCTGATTTTATAGTAAGCGACATCTTAAGATTTAGAGAAAGAATCGTAACTGGTATGGCTTGCACTACAGACTTTGCTGTTGCTACCATCTGATTATCCATTAGAGAAGAAACCACCGATTATATTAAACGTTGTTACGGATTTTGTATACATAAAAAGAACTTAAGTAAAATTACACGTGAATTTGTATTTGTGGTATTTTTTGTATAATGTAATATGAAATGCTTGAAAGATACTCAGTGAGAAAATAAAGATTACAGGGGCAAGCCTATTTAATATTGAGTAAAAGGATATCTCGCTAAATGGGTGAGATATCCATTTACTCAATATTAAATGTCGCTAAACTGGCGAAGGTTTTAGTGATTACTTTTAGTCGCCAAATTTGGTGAGAAATCGCGTAAAGTTGCCATCCTTGGCAACCTTTTGGCAACATTATGGTCCGAACCTTGTATAACCGTAACTAGTATTGTGATTGAATAAATGTAATTAATCTAGATATGTAACTGTAACCGTATCTGCCTCTCATATGCCTTCCGGTAATTTTGAGACGTACTAGAGACTTCTCGACGGTCGGAGAAAAACTACATAAGACCGGAGAGAGCGTCAGGTTCTGAGTTTCTAGTTCAGAGCGACTTCGGTGTATTGCGATGTCATCGTGTGAGCTTCGCTGTTTAGATGCCCTTTGTATTGCGCTGTGTTTAAAGTTCTTAGTAGTTTGCAGTGTAACTACTGAATGTATTCTGTGATACTGAGAAGAGATGTACGAGTGCTTTTGTGGAATGTTCCAAAACTATAAAGCCTTTCTTTTGGGGAAATAAATTTTATCAAGCTATCGTAGAGCCTATGTGAATTAAATTCATTACGAGTCCGTACACGCGCAACAACGTGAAAGCTTGACACTCGGCACAGGTTTGTAAGTGGGAACTTTACCTTAGCTAGTAACAGAGACAAAGCTTAGTTTGTCCGAGCCAGTTCATATTCTAGCTTCAAGTGGAATTGCTAGCGTTGTAGCCAGTTATATTTTTGTACTTTCAAGTCAGTAGCTATAAGTCAAGGAGACCTTTAATTCCGTGTTGTGTTCATTTTCAAGTTCAACTCACCAGTCGTGTAGGAATAAAGTTTTAAGTTAGCTTTTACCTTTTGTTTCATCTCTTGTTTTCCCAACCAATCAAGCAAGAACGATAATTCGCCATTACAGTAAAGTTAACATTTGAGAGAAAATGGTTGATAAAGGTACTAATTAAACCTTGGCTAACAAATCATCCCTCAATTGTTATAAATGAAATTCGTTTTTTTATGATCGACTTGATTATAAACATATTTTACTTAGTAATAATCAAGGTCATTGATCAAATAACAGAGATAAAACAGAAAACATTTTTGACGGAAATAAAAAGTACACTGGCGCGGAAAATTAAAGAGACATCTGTAAAAAAAGTGCTTTGTGATAATTTTAATAAGTCTTTGGCTAAGTAGATAAAAATTAGCTAAGTAATTGGCTAAGTAGATAAAAATTAACGGTGACACTTATTCCCCTGAGATTCACCTTCATTAGACAGAATGCAACGTTTTGCCCCGTCTTTCTGGCACATCTGGAATGGAGGGCAAAGAAGTGCTTCAAATTCTAATTTTTAAAGTTCAAGGATTGCACGCATAGTTGGACAAAGGTTTTGCACTCAGCAGGACAAACACTAATAGGTCACCAAAAACAAAGAAGTAGACAAAAGCGTCATACCAAATGTGTTTGGAAACGGATAAAGGACATTGGTGATGTATGTAGACAACAGGTTAAGGTCGAAAATGTGCCACAACATACTGTCTGGTCCGTTATTTGGAAACGATCGTTAAAAGAAATAGACGACGTAAACCCAAACTGGAAGGTAGTTCGTTACCACTACAGCAAACCGACTATCCAGATATATCGTAAGTGAAAAATTCTAAAATTTTGTTGGCTGTACGCAGAAATACCTATGTTTTGCGTTGCTCTAACTCGGGCTACGAAATGTTTCCAGTTGCGGTGCTGCAGAGATCATCATGATTGGAGAACCACAGATTGCAGCCGAGTTCTCTCTACTAATGAGTTTCACTTTGTTTTGTATATGTGCTAAAATTTAAAGAGATGTGCTACAATCATGGTATGACCAAGAATCATTTTTAATGAATGTACAAATATACACATTTTCACCAGTCCATGTACGAATGTTCAGATATGCAAAGATGATGTTCTTGACTCATAAGTCAAGTTGCTGAAGAGTGCAGTCGGTAATAACTTCTTTCTAATCGAAGTTAATGCTCGTTGTCATCGTATTGCATTAGTGACCATTTATCTTGACAGGTTACATGAGTTTTTACAATTTCTCTTCGTGCAAATTCCATGCTTATAGCTGCAAAGCCATTCAAATTACACGATTTTTTGCAGTTGTTTCTTAAATTTTTATCGCCAGTGTAATTATGGCTGAGTTATTTTTTGTGTACTTTAATTCATATTTGCAGCCGCCCAGACGGTATACTAGTTAGTGATTGCGATATTGAATGCGCCGGGTTCGAATCCCGGTGAAGGAATGGATATAAAATTGTATGTCCCTTCAGAGGATGTAACGCTGGCTTCCTATTAGGTGCCTCCACAATAAAATGGCCACCCCTTCTGGCCTTAGGAGTTGCCAGTGCTGTTATAGTGCCCGCCATTGGAAAAAAATCATATTTACTGAAAATTTTCTTCTTTCGTTTGATTAAATTAGGATTCAGGTGAAAAGAATAAACTTTTTTTTTTTTTTTTTTTTTGTTTTGTTTTGTTTAAGAATGTACTTGTGATGAATCTGACCTACATTAATGGGTTTAAAATAGTCATCTTTTAGTAAAGAGAAACATTTAAGCTCTCATTTATCTACATATGGATTGAATCATTAGCAAGGCACTAGCAGTAAATTGAATAAATTAATATGTAAAATCTGAATGGGAGTACCAATGCGGTTTTGTGACAGAAATCCTTATGAGCCTTCCCTCATTTCCTCCGAAATAAATCGAAGACAACAAATTTAACATAACCGAATAAAATGCTCAAGATTTCTTGCTCTCTGTAAACAAGAACATTAACCAGAACAGTTCATAGAAATATATCCTCTTTAATATTTACATAGAAAAGAAAATCCAAAAGAATAAAATACTTTAATCCTTGGTTTATGTTTCATGATACTATTTTGATTAATAATTTGATCATGATTAATACTTTGAGCTTGTAAATATATAATTATCCTATTTATTAAATCTTGAATTAATTAAAAAAGTAAAATACTTTATTATAAGTACTGAACTGCATTTTGTAAACGGGAATGTTTTCGTGACGTCTATACGTATGCATGTGTGTATCTCGCATAAGTCAAAAACGAGTAGCCGTGGACCGTTGAAATTTTGTGTATGGGACTGCTATAACATCTAGCTGTGTAACTCCCTTTTTAATTGCAATCGGCAATACCAAATGTCTCTCTTTCTCTCTATATATATCTGCAACCAACCTCCTACCCAGCTTAGTCCGTATCCAGCCTATAGTTTCGTAATCTTTGGTCTTGGTTATATTCTTCCCATCACAAAACTGTTTTAAATGACGAAAATTTGGCATTATCAAATAAAAAAAAAATCGTCATCTAAAAATAATAACAAAATTTAACTTTTAATGTAGTTTCCGGTTCCTATACTTATATTTGGGAAAATTTTATACTCGTTATGAAAAAATAAGTATATAAAAAGTTTGATTCCCGCACGGCAAAAATTGATCGTGATATTTAATTTCCAAATTTGCAACTTTTGAAGTCATTTTCAACTTGCCTCGAGAAGACCATTAATTAAGCTATAATAATTCAAGGGAATAAGTTTAAATGAAATGCAACAAAAAACTGTGTTTATTTTAAAAGAGCGCTGAAGGAATTTATGCGGTGTCCACATGAGATTTTTGTATATCATTTCCAAAAAACGTTTATTGTATGCCTATATATTCTCAGTTTTATTTAATCGATTATGGCAAAGTGTGAGAACACAGAATTCTCACAGTGAACACGGTGGCTGTATCGATTCTTAAATCGTTATCGCGCCTTGCCACGTGCATCGCAGTGGATAAAAACTGGAAGGACTGGTTTTGTCTTTCTCTTTTTTTCTGCCTGTCGTCGTGTTAACGTGTGTGTGGGCCTTCGGGACACACACACACATACAGCTCTCGCCATCGTCCACGATACTCGATCTGATGTCCATTTTCAAGGATGGAGGAGAAAATATGTTCTTGTACGAAGAATATAAGAACTCAGGTAAACTTTACTGATTAGGCTGCGAGGTAAAAATTGTTCCTGTGCTATGACTCAAAGTGTATAATCCTGAGAATTGGATGTTTCGAAGTGACGACCATGTGCGCCAATTTCAAGCCTATCTGCCAGAAATTTGATCTCTTCTATCACGAGTAATTGCACTGCATATTAATTAAGCTTCTTGCAAGATGCTGATAAGTAATGTGCCTTTGATGCAGCAAGATTAGGAATTGCAATATACCGTAAAAATGAACGCTGTGACAGTCCCGTAGGACTAACGAGTAGGACACGCCGAGGGGCATTCATGAATGTGTTTTTTTTTTTTTTCTTATAACATATCGAATATAGGCTAATCAAGAAAAAAAAATGTATTTTTGTGATTTATATAGACTAATCAAGAAAAGTGTGTTTTTGTGATTTATCTAGGCTAATCAAGAAATGTGTGTTTTTGTGATTTAATAAATGTATATTTAAAAGAGAGATACTGAATCATGCATGCCTTATTGGGTAAGTCATTTAATTCTTATTATTAATAATCATGCAATGTGCTAACCACTAAAATTTTAGTTTAACTGTTACGCGGAAGTAATTCGCATTTGATACTCTTAGTATAATGACTTTTATACGATCACGGCCAGCAACACCACACAAAGCACACTGGGACTATCTGCCTAAAGGTAAGGATGCCTTTGTGGAAGGCTTTCTAAGGAAAAGTGGCTCTTATACACGTTACACATGGGAAAAACAACGAAAACACCCATGCAACCAGCCCGTTCGCCTGGATTCCAACCCAGGTCAGAACTACCAGTGTTAGCGATTTTACCCGACGGCAGATGACGGCATAAACCCCTTCTTACAGCTGATTATTTTCTTGACTAGTAGTATAAGGTATTTCTCCCGCCTTCTTAGCGTGCCTTCGGGGTGTGGTGGTCTGCACGCTGGGCGCGTATCTCAGAGGTCCGTGGTTCGATTTTCGGCGAAGGTGTTGCTCCTTTTTCACTTCTCCTGCTTCCAAAAATATCTAATGTCTCTACAGTGGCGCCCGAACTATAAGGACGGTGGATGATGACGTGTTTCGTAGTGTAATGGTCTGCACGCTGGCGGGTATTCCAGAGGTCAGTGGTTCGATTCTCAGCGAAGGCGTTGCTCACTTTCAAGTCTCCTGCTTTCAAAAAAAAAATCCTAATGTCTCTACAGTAGTTATTAATAAACGTTTAGTTATTCTCGTGAATAACATATTTGGCTACATCATTACTGAATCATTTAATCAAGTCAAATTGAAGGCCGGCCAAATGATATCATTCGATGTTTGAGGTTAAGTAGGAATTATCTTTGAGTTAGTAAGGAATAATCGTTGAGTTGTAAGTATCTTAAGTAGGAATTATCTTGAGGTTAAGTAGGAAGTTACTCCCGTTAAGACATGATGAGTTCCCGTGGTCGAGCTAATTTGCATTCAAAACTCATAATCGGATCCCAGGATTAAAATTTAATTTAAAGAAACCGGCCTTAAGGTGCTTTTCAGCGACTTAGGAAAATAAACTGCTATTGTGACAGAAATTTCTTAGAATATTCGAAGGAATAAGTTAAATAAACAGTTCATTATTACTGTATATATTTATAGATACAGAAATTTAAGTTTAACCAAGCAGAAAATCCCATTTCATTGGGATTACAGGAATTTTTTTCTGGGTTAATCCGCGATAAAATTGTTGATCGGCGCGTCTTTCTGGTTATCAAAAATAAATTAATCTAAACTTTCACAGGATGTATACTTTTGTCATTATTACAATTGAAAGCACAAATATCAGAAATAGACACAAATCTAGATATAATGATAGACGCAAATCTAGTAGCCATTATCACATATATGTGTGTTGCCAATACTTTTGAACAAAGATAAAACAATAACTTTTTCTCTGTCTTTAAAAGTGAAAATAAACAGAAAGACTTAATAGATAATACATTAATTTGTATATTTAATGAAACCAGGATACGGAATGTCTTATGTTAATTTACAAATATAGCAACATTACGATGAGTTAAGAGAAATTTTTCGAATTTCAAATCTATGTATCATTTAAAAATACTGCTTTTCTATTTCAAAATCCTTAAACAAATACACAGAATCTAATAACACAAATCATAATCTTACTATTAATTATTAGATAATCCAAAAATTTTATTTTGGTAATATTTATGAACGTTTTATATACCTAATACATAATACATAACTAATTTCAGAGAAAGGGCAATTTTAAATACAGGTGCAACTCTTGTACGCTTTCCATTCTGCTAAATATTAAAACTTAAAATCGAAAACATATTGTATTTAAAATTAAGAACCCTGCCTCTCAACTATATCTTTAATTATTTACCTCTGAATAACGAAATATCTCTAAGAGTATATAACAATAATGGCATTTCCCCTCAACCCCCTATCTGTTAGAAAGATTTATTCTCCAGTCCATTGAATCGAATAGAAGCTCGAGCTTTATCGACGCTTTTTGGATTCTCTTCACTGTTGCCACGATAGCGGCTGATATGCGGTCAGCATAATAAATTGAAGTGACCGACTTATTAATGCCTCTAAAGATTAGAGACTAGTAAGTAGTAATTTATCGTTTTATTTTGCGAGGGTTATATCATTTCATTTCTACTTTAATTGCAATTGACTTTTAAAATGATGAATAGGAAGCCAAATGAAGATATAATGCAGATTTAATCTTAATATTATCTTATTATTAAGAAATAAAGTATAGCTGAGTATCGGCTAGGAGATATCATATAAACCTACAAAATTCGTGCAATTTAATAAGTTGTTAGCCCACGAGAAATTTCTCGATATTGTCTAAGATTATATTTCACCTTAAAATTTTATCAGATTTTTGAATAATTGATCGACAATTAATATTTGTTAACTGAAATAAAATGATATGGATACCATTTAACTTCTTCACACTGCCTATTAAATTATACAAATTTTTTACTGCACTTCGTTTAAGCTTATTTCCTCAAATTATTCTAACCTAATTAAGTAACTCTCTCAAGGCAAGTTAAAAATGGCATCAAACATTGAAAATAATTTTGAAATTAAATATGCTGTTCAGGTTTTGTCAAGCATCTTATATTTTTATCTTTTAATAACGAGCATAAAACTTTCCAAAATATAATTATAGAAAAGGGAGACCGCATTAAAATTTAAATTTTGCTATTTGTCGAAATTTAATTTTTTGAAACTTAAAATTGCTAAAACCTGAATATTTAAAACACTTTTGCTATTGGAAGTACGTATATGGCTGCATCAAACGATTACGAAAATGAAGGCCGGGTAAGATCATTTAAGCCGGGTAAAAGGTGGGCATATATACTATACACATATATATCGGGTAAAAGGTAGGTATGTTGGTACTGTCGAGTGTAGTGAAAATGGGAGGCGCAGAACTAGATGCTACAGCAGATGTTATGCAAAATTTCAACGTTCTTAGGTAAAATCATATTTTAGTTATAAGTGATACATACATAGATGCATATATAAGTACGTACAGATGGTCACGAAAAAGAATTCCTTTTGAATTTAATTCTTTTGAATCATATTTACTATCTTTTTGGGGAAACAAAGCGAGTCCTTTACTTTATATGTAAGTACCGACGTCACGCAAAGAAACCGTCCGAATGGATTCGGGAACGGCCAAAATGGATTTTCCCTTGGACGGAGCAAACATCCCAATTTCCCTTTAAATATTGTCCATAATGATATCGCACAGTTTTAGACAAGAAACAGGTATGCTTATTTCTGAAATTTTACAGACAGCTGAACACAGAATAGCAGATAATTTTTATGTAAAGATTCAACACGCGCACCTTTCTCGGTGAAATATGTTTAAAATAAAGCAAAATTTTAAGAACTAAGGAATGAATGTTGTTCTTCCGCCTTCTTAGCGTGCCTTCGTGGTGTAGTAGTCTGCATGCTGGGAGCTTATTCCAGAGGCCCATGGTTTGATTCGCGGCGAAGGCGTTGTTCATTTTTCATCTCTCCTGCTTCAAAATTACCTAATGTCTCTACGAGCTTACTCTAAGAGCTTAACTCTTCAAGCAGAAAATAATGAAACGAAAGAGTTCAAATTGGTTATAAAAACTATTTATTGAGTCGCATATTAAAATAAATTAAAAGCGTATTTGTTTGAGAAAGGAGAAATCTTTTGAGATTTGTAAGAGTGTAATGAGCCTTGCTCGGTAAATTTTCTCTTCAGAAAACAGAGATGCTCTAGTGTTACTAAGACTAACCAAAACAGATACCAATCCTTTTATTTAATTATAGCTTCTTCACCGAAAGAGAAACTTCACTGATTTTAAACACACTGCAATTGAATTACATTCTTTGTTCAAAGTTTCCAGCAGAATACAGCTAATTAACTTAGTGCATCAGAACATCCTAATTATATTATATTGTGAAGTTAATCTCTTCTAGTTTCTTCTTTTTCTTTACTATGGAAGAAATGAATATGCTACATATTTTAATGTACATACATAATAAATTTGACACCAAAATTCCGAACGCGAAATGTTTAACAAGAAATTATTCAAATTAATCGAATGAGTTTCAGATTTTACATGATTATTCATGTATTCAGTTATAGCTTGTACGCAAAACAATTTATCATAGAAAGAAAATAACATATTTTTATAGCTCTGTGATAAATTTTAATAGCTTATGCAAACCTTAAAATTTCTACTCTCAAACCATTTATACTAATATGCAATGTATTATATTTTAATTTTGTATTTTTTTAAAGTTTTTTTCCCGACGCAAGTGCTTTAGTTTTCCTATGTGTGCCTGACTGTGCGTATGTCCTTGATTTTAGATAAACATTTTAGGTAAATGGTAAATGATGTTAGATAAACATTTTAGCTATGGTAAAGCTATAGTAGCCGTTTGTGCATTAAAATTTGAACTAAATATTTCCTCTCTTGTATAGTAGAAAGCTGTCTGCTTGCAATTCATTTCTGTAGAAGATATCCTCCATTTTACTCATCTTCTCAGTTCTGTGTTAAAAACATTTTTAGCGGTATTTCTTCAAGGAAATTTTAGCGGAGTTACGTTGCATTACTCCATCCGTTTGTATAAAAGGTGTTACCATTACATAAAACATAAGATTTTTTTTTTTTTTTACTTCCATGTATCCTTGCAAGAGATTCTCGAATTTTGCTATATATATATATATATATAAAAGCTTTTAGATTTTTACAGTCACCCAAAAGGCTTTCTTAAGTTTCTTTCCGCTCTCGTTGAGTTCTACCTCCAGTCTGCTGCTGCTTTAACCCACTTTCCTTTTTTGCCTTTTTAACATTTCTATTAAGCATCGTTTTCTTCGCACTTACGTCATATACAATTCAGCAGTAAAATCACAAAAATTAAAAGCAGTATAGCAGGATACGTTTAGAATTATCGATGCAGTGTTAAGTGTTGGCTAAGTATATGGGAAAAAACTATCGAATATAAACGCAAAATCGCATTTGGAGAATGATACTCCCTTTTGGGGCTAAAAATAACTCTCTATAACTATCTTTTACATAGCTTTCTAATTTATTCAGCCAAGGCTTGCTTAGTAAGTCGCGTAACCTTTAAAGGCAATAAAGATATTTCTTAATAATTTAAGTTTTTAACTTTTAATAGTATAGTTAATATAATTCAAAATATATTTAGTTTTTAACATATGGGTTTAATAACTTCTATAAAATATTTTCAGCAATATTTTAATTAATGAAACATGCTGCTCCTGCCGTAATATATTCTTACTGATTCTTACTGCCGTAATATATACTTTTTTTAAAAATACCTTTTTGATGTCTTTGCAGATATTTGAAGCATCTTCATACATTTTTTTTGTAAGGTAAGTTTTTAGGATAGTGATAAGTTTGCACTTCATTTCCAATTTTAACTAAATTTCATGCTAAATGTATGACCTATTTAAGATGACATAATTGCAAGAGTCTTTCAAATAAATTTCAGCTTGATGCTGAATACCTGATATGTAAAAAGATACGAAACGATGAATAACTTACAATAAAAAGTTACTAACTTTTTACATTAAAATATAAAACTAAATTCAAATAAAAATACATCAAATTTTTATACAAGCGCAGTGAAGATTAAGAAATTTATCAGGAAATTTTACATCTATTATCACATTGTTAATTAATTAAAAAATTCAGTTTATTTATTTATAGAAATTTGCTATGCATTCATTTTAAAATTATAAAACTAAATTAATGATGCAAGAATGCAAAGAAAACAAAAGTTTAATAGATATTGGTCGAATATTTTGCCTTCCATTGTTAAATGACTGGCGAATTTTGTGACTAGCTTGTATATAATGAACTTGCTTGCATTATAGCTATTAAATCATATTATAATTTTCATTCAAAGAAAATACGTGAAATTTATATAAGAAATGTCTCTCCCTTGGAATGAATTGATAAGTGATCTAATAGTTACATTTACGCCATTGCAGATGCTTTGAAGGAATTACATTTCTGATTATTAGATAAAAAGTAATGATTTGGTATATAACTGTAAAAACGGTCAATCGTTTGTTATCGTTTTCTTTTGATATTTTCAGTCTGAAGCGTTACTGAGAATTAAATGATTATGTCATGCTGTAACATTAGGAAAATAAATACGAAGTAAAATTTCCTTACCCCACTCATAAAAGATTTTAGGTTATTTTCTTTTCTTGACAATTTGAATTCTGAAGGAAGGTTACGTTCTTATTATTGGTTAATGATGGATGATGAATATATTTAATCTACTTTTCAGCAACTCATATCTTTAACCAGTTAACTGTGATTGACGAGTATACTCGTTAGGGAGGAGCGACACGATTTTGTGTATTGTCGAGTATACTCGTCATGCGTATATTATGTTAATAAAATGAAAAGATAAGAGGGAGGTTTACTTAGTAAATACTGTACATAATGACAACGTAATATAAACAGAGAAAAGAAAAATAATAACAAAGAAAACGGAGCTAGTGATTGATTATAATAAAAAAATGGGTGGAGTCGATATGAGCGCTGGAATTATCATAGCGTACTCCACAGCAAGAAAAGACTCAAAAAGTACTATGAAAAGATATTTCTCCATTTCTTAGACATTATGTATCTGAATGCATTCATATTATATATAATAGAAATAATGGAACATTATCGCGTATCAACTTTTTGCTCAAATTTATTGAAGACACTTTTGCGACGTATCCAACTGAAAGAAATTAATCGACACAAACTCGGCCATTTAGACCTAATATAAGCCAATTAGGCGGGAATCGTGTTCCGGATTATATACTCGGAACATCCGGAAAAAAAAAAAAAAAAAAAAAAACTACGCGAAAGTCTTTGCATTGCAACAAACGTAAGATCAGGAAGGAATCGCGTTACTGGTGTTCGATTTGCAAAGTCTCATTGTGTATAGTAGTACCCTGTTTTGCTGAATATCACTCCACAGCAGGAATTTAAATTCTTACTTTTATATGCATAATATTTAATTTAATTTATTGCGTTTTTAGTTTAATATGTATGTAATATATTCTTATGTTAACCAAATAAGTAAATATTAGTAATAAAATTTTCAATTTTATAAAATAAACCCGCGCACTCTTAAACGAGAGCGCCACAGTTACTTGGTTAAGATCACGTCAAAAAAGCAGAGAAATTCTTCGTGATGAGCATCTGGTTTTGATGTTGAAATGGTGTTTCCTCATAGAATGCGTAATGTTTTCTCAAGCAAGATTCACGTAAATTTCTCATGCTTCAGATACATTTATCAAACGGTTCAGAAACACCAAATTTTATGAATAAGATCTATAAAATAAGCGAAAACTTTTTATGTCTTTTCCCTGATAGATTAATAATTCCTATATTAATCTATCGAGAAATTTGTTACCTTAACTATCTCATGAAAACAAGCCCTTTGAGGCCACGCCCGTGAAAAACCATTACAGATTTGCCTTGCTGTATTCATAATGTATAATGATTGTAGAAGGCATTTCTCCCACCTTCATAGCATGCCTTCGGGATATAGTGGTCAGCACACTCGGCACTTATTCGAGAGGTCCGTGATTCGAGTCTCGGCGAGGGCACTGCAAATTTTTCATATCTCCTGCTTCGAAATAACGCCCCCCGAACTAAAAAGGATGGTGAATGATATTCTCTACCACCAGGATTTCGCGATTAGGTTCCCAAATCCCCAGTCGCTCTTTAAAAAGGAGAGTGTATTAGGTATATTATTAGCATGCCTTTCGTGGTGTAGTAGTCAGCACATTCGGCGCGAATTCGAGAGGTCCATGGTTCGTGTTCCGGCGAGGGCATTGCACATTTTCCTCTCTCTTGCTTCGAAATAACCTAATGTCTCTACAGTTTTGCCCGATACCTGGTAGTCATCCAGTTCTGAAAGAAAAGTCAAGTAGGGTGAAATATGTCAAAATGCCTGTCTAAGGGCCTGTATTGCAACCTTCAAAAATGGGCATTACTTTGTCACATTTTAAAAATGATTAAATTAGCAGTGTCTTCAGCACAATTTGGTTTTTAGCATAATACTAATTACAAATATTTAAGGAAATTGAATAGCATGTTTAATATTATGAAAGTAATTTGTCCTATGCTAATTTGCTTTCTCGTTTTGATTTCCTGCATGCGAGGTGACTTAATGATTAATAAAGCATAAACGTATATTCACTTTAAACAAATATGTTTTTGTACAGTAAGCGCTCAAAAGCTATGAAAAGAATTCCATCTTTTTTTTAAATATTTTTTTTGTTAACAATCGACAAACAGATAAAGTTTTTGAATATAACCACATACATTTGCAGGCCATATTTTTGGCAGTGTGTTTAGTTTAATTCTATAAAAACGCTAAATGTTCATATTTAGTTTTGACACCCAAAAAACATGCATATTCACATCGAAAATACTGAAGAGAAATTAAGTTTTCATAGAAAATATCAGTTATGCGTCACAGTTTGACACCTTTGGCTGATATCAAAATACAGAATTATTCATAAGTATGTAAGAGTTTTTAAAAATTCATAAAAGATATAATCGATACTACATTTTATTTTTCAGAAACTGAAATAAACGCATTATGATTTTTCTTCACAAACGGTCAGTATATCCGAATTAGCTGTTCCTATGCATCTCCATAAAGATTTTCTAGAGTCATTTGTTACCTCCTTCAACAAGAAAGTTGATCTGCTCATTACCCCAGAGATCGCTATCGATACTATTTGCAAGATTATCTAAATCAAAATTCTCCATAAAAAATAGAGACCATTTTTGACAATACCGCAACAAAAATTTACCATATGGTTTAAAGGACGCAGAAGGCGAAGATATTACTTTTCAGTACGATGGACATTCAGCCTTCGGATTTAAGCCCATGTGACGTTTTCTTGTTGGGTTTTATCAAGAATATTTACCTTTGTGTTTCCAGTCCCTCCTAATCTCAGACATCTTTGCAATCTGTCAACAGTGATGGATAAAAAAGCATTTATGAAAAGCGGAAAAATGTTAGTTTTTCTATTTTAGTTTATAAAATTTGGTTTTTGTTGAGTAATTTATTTGTGAATCTTTAAAATGTTTAGACGGATTATGAATAAATCCGTGCACTAAACTTTACAGAAAGAGGGATTGCGCAGGTATTTCCTTCCCCGTATGTTTGCTTATTAATTATATATAGATTGACATAAAAATGCATCTCATATCTAGTTTAGTTTTCTATAATTTATAAAGCTAATGTGTGAAGGGAATACGACCTTGATTTATCCCGAATGCAACATTTCACGCCATTTACGTGTCGATAACAACGCAGTTTTTTGCTACGGCCATTAGATGCGTTATCTGTACTGCTATCAACGGATTTGTGTCTTTTAAAAGCGACTCTTGAACACACGAGCAATATTCATTCAAAC
Source organism: Stegodyphus dumicola (assembly GCF_044657685.1). Classification (NCBI taxonomy): domain Eukaryota; kingdom Metazoa; phylum Arthropoda; class Arachnida; order Araneae; family Eresidae; genus Stegodyphus; species Stegodyphus dumicola. The sequence continues at coordinate 88,678,041 of NC_140774.1, read as the reverse complement.
ATTTTATATAATTTCGTACTATAATAGGCACAAAAACGTCAAAGGTTCTTTTTACAATTCCAGAATAAATCTGTATACCGCGATGCAACCTCCGACCTGCTAAGACTCCATCAAAACTCTACCATAATAAATTACCTAGAAGCTTCTGCTGTCATGTACATCTCCGGAAAATATCTAAGCATCGGGATTTTTTCCAAATAAATCGTACATACACTTAACAATAAGTAACGGCTTCAATGCTTCACTTGATAACTGCAAGGAATTGGGATCAATATTTAATAATATATTGACAGAAGCGATTAATATGCAGTTAGTCAAAATTTAACAATTCTTTTCTTAAAAAAAACCTCATAGCTATTTGTCGATTTAACTAAAAATTTTAATTAAAACAGCGAAATCTGAATTAAATAATTTAATAATTCAAATTTATTTTTAAACTTACACATTATATTTATGTGTATAGCATACCAAAATTATATGCATGCAAACAATGCTCTGTTTAGGGCTGATGTTTTTTTTTTATTTTTCGTAGCAAAATGAAAACATTAAATACTAGACGTAGCCCGAGCTGATTCCGCTCTGCGAGGTAACAGATTTCCTATGCAACTCGTCTCAAGTTTCTACATCCTGTTATACAACAAAGCTGCTTCTAGTTCTGAACTTTTGAATCTGTGAATATTTTATTAGCTAGAATCTTAGTACATTACTCGTGTTGCGGTAACTTGCGCATGCCCGAAAATGTGCTGCATTAATTGGAAGTGAGTAAACTCTTTGATGTTCAATGTTCTTGCAGCGGTTCGTGAAGTAGTGCATTATATCCTTAGCATTGTTTGGTTATAAGATGCGAGAGTACACTCTTCACAGTATTGCAGCATATATAATATGTCAAACGTTTCGTGATAATAACATGATATAATGATACAAAATAAAATCACATGTACTAATTTGGATGACAGAACGAAATAAAATCAAAACAAACGGGATAAGAACATAATGACAATGTTATTCATACGGATAGTTCCCATAATTATATACAAAAATTACCATAAGAATAAAAACAATGGGAAGAAATGGGAATCGGACAAATGATATTTGAAGCAATGAGAAATATAAACAAATATACTAGAGGACAGAAATGAGAGAAACACAATGTAAATGTATGCATCCTAAAATTAGGTAATATATTATGTGTGCACTTAGCACAGCGCCTCCTATGGCACAGAGCACACTATTAAGTTTCCGTATACATTCTCGATAGCATGTTTGCCAGGTGCGACTAATATGCGAAATTTTACAAAGCTTTAGCAGTATGCAGAGATGAGAAGGTGCATGGACCTAGTCGGAGAAGTAATGACATTGTATCATTATAATGCGGCATTATGAATAATTAATTTACATTTATAACTTCAGAGTTTTCCTATTTTAATGTATAATTTAATACCTGTAATCTCATTATCTTCAAGTGTGCACTAATTTTAGAAGAGACTTCCCGAAGTATTTTGAATAACAGAATGTTAACAAAACGAACTTACTTAATTTTTTTCTTTTTCTGCTTCGCCTGCCTATTAGAGGCCAAAGCCGTCTCAACAAACAACTTCCTCCAACAGATCCCATCAGTCGCCACGGTCCGCCAATTGTTAATTTTGAAAGTTTTGAGATCTGCCTCCATACAGTCTATCTATCTTCCTCTTTTACAGCTACCTTCTAAACTTGCAAAGGTTACCTTATTAACAGGGTTCAAAGTTGTCACATCTAAAAATGTTTCCAAGCCACCTGATACGATAAGATTTGATGACTCGGATAATATTAGATTGTTTCTATTTTCTATACATTTCATGGTTAAACAAAATTCACCATCTATTAGTTTCTCTAATCGGGCCATATATTTTTCGGAGTATTTTTCTTTCCAAGATTAGAAGTCTTCCTTCGTTTGTTTTTGTTAATGGTCAGCATTCACTACTATACAATATGATAGGTCTAAAAAGAGTTATATACAGATTTATTTTTGGTTTGATGTTTAATAATTTAGACATTAATGAATTCTTTGACTTGTGATAATATCTATTAGCTCTAAATAATCTTTTGTAAATTTCAAGTTTAATATTATCATCATTAGAGATGATAGTACCGAGGTACGTGAACTAAGCAACGCCTTCTAAAGTACAAAAATTTGTTTGCAATGGCAAGGGATTACGTGCTATACTTATTACTGCCGTAAATTATGTTTTACTTTCATTAATGGTTAGTCCAATGTCTCTGGATGAGGAAAATAAAAGTAGGCTGTAGAAAAATAAGTCTCCACAACCACCTGTTTATTTTTGCCAATAATGTCGATGTCATCAGCGTACACTAGTCATTTCATAGTTCTCTGGAAAATGGTGCCTCTAGTTATTATTCTGGAATCTCTAATTGCCTTTTCAAGGGCGGTATTAAAAAACATGTCTGTAAGGGCATCACCTAAATTTAACCACCTTTCAGTGTAGAGTATCTGTGATTGATCAGACATGATTTTAAATCTGCAATTTACTCTCTTTAAAGTTATTCTAGATAGATCATCCAATTTTCTAGGTAATCCGAATTCCAGCATAGCTTCAAACACCCTTAAAACAGCCAAACAGCTTCAAACAGCCTTAAAAACAATAAAAAGATATAAGGTTATTATGCTCAATAGGTTTTTCCAAAATTTGTCTAACAAAGTGAACATGATAAATAGTAGATCTTTCAGCTTGAAATCGATATTGTTTGTTGCCAAGAACTGTAGATGTATATAGTAGTAAACTATTATATAAAATATGGGAGAAGGTTTTAAGTGCCACATTTAAGTGGATGATATCTCGAAAATTATAATATTGTAGCCTGTCTCCTTTTTTGAAAATGGGACATATGGAGCCCACGTTTTTTCAATGAACATCTACTCCGTAATACAAACATTAAGTACAACCTTATGAATGGCATCAATCGGTTCAGGTAGGTCAATATTAATATGTTCTGCCTTAATACCATCTGGTCCAGCTGTCCTATGTTTATTTAAAATCTCAATAGCTTTCCTCACTTCACACAAAGTTGGTGTATGAAATTCTAGAGTTCGATCATTCTCAAACTTTCAGGTCAGTAGTTTGCTCAGCCTTCTCCATTCGAAGATCACTTCCGCAAAGAAGATCTCTAAAGAACTCTCTTTCATTCTTTTCATCACTTCAACTTGATCACTTGTAAGCTCGCCATCGCCTTTTCTACAAGTCATAGTCTCGGGATAGACTAAGCGAGATCAGTGATTTTTCTGATAAAATTTTCTGGACTCTTTTTGTGTTTTTAATTTTTTGATCTTACTAAACTTTTCGTCTACATATGCTTTCTTTTTCATATGAAACAGTCTTTTTTCTTATTTTCTCAATTCCTTATAACTTTCCACTTCTCCTCTAGTATACTGTTTGTGTTTCACAAGTTTATAGGCTTTGTTTTTTTCACAAGTTTATAGGCTTTGTTTTGTAGTAATTTTTGCACAATCATAATTATACCATCCATATTCGTTTATACGTTTTCAGTTCTGGTATAACTTCCTTTGGACTATTTTTAATTATTTTTTCAATCTGTTTTAGTTTATTTCTATAATCTTTCATCGTCGCAGTTTGCTGAATGCGTCAACATACAAAATTCCATCCCTTTGGTGCCTATTCCGAAAGGTTTTACTTATCCTTTCCCTCAGTTTAGAAATCACCAAAAAGTGATCTTAGTCAACATTGGATCCACGATAACTGCGGACATCTGAAAGATACTTCTGGTGTTTTGGATCCACCATGAAATGTTGTTACATATGGCTTTATTGGAAAGATCAATCCAAACATATAAAATAGCTCTATCACACAACAGCAATGAAAAATAATAAAAAAGAACAAACATTTATAATGTAAGAATAGGAATAAATGAACTTGGGAACAAAAGTATAAAGTTAAAAATTTAAACAACAACCAAAAAAACATAAGAGATATACTCTTTACAAAGAGTTTATGAAAGCTCTGGCATTCCAATATAGTTTACTTATCTCACCACGTTTCTGATACTCTTTATCTTATTCTGGGCATATAAGAAAATTCTCTGCATTCATGATTCCCGAATTGAAAATTTAGCATATACTAGCTGGAAGGATGCCAATTTTATTAAGATGATGTCCCATGCAATCGTGACCTGTTTGCAGTCTGAAGTTTGCCGCAGCCTCTTTACGGGGTTTTTGACAAAACTTTTCCCATGTGTCTTGAATGTTAGCCCAGGATTTGCCTATTGATTTTGCTGCATGGTCAAATTTAAGAGTATCCATCAATTTCTCAAAAATATTCTTTTTAAGTGACTTTGGAGGAAGTCATTTGCTCTCTTGTGGCGCAAGTGTTCCTCTCTTGGCTAGTGAGTCTGCCTTTTCGTTACCTTCGATACCCAGATGGGAAGGGATCCATTAAAACAATTGTTTTGTAGTGATTATAAAAGAAGTTCAAGGTTTGCCATATTTCTGAGATAATCTTGGTATCTGTGTCATTATTCATAACTTCAGCCTGGATGACTGCTTTGGAATTGACTAGAATAACTGCTTTAGAGAAACAATCGATCTTTATCTTGAGGTTTTAAAGAGCCAGTGAGATTGCAAGGATCTGTGTTTCTAAATTCGATATGAAATGTCCCACAGGAGTACACTGGGAAAACAGTTTAGTGTATACACTAACCCCAGTGTTGTCTTGTGTTTTAGAGCCATCAGTGTATACTCTACTCTATTCAGGTTTATGGTATTGCTATTATGTGTTTGATTTATATTGCATCGGAAATGTTTTTCTTTCCCAAGTCATATATATCTAGCTAATACATGATATCAGTATATTCAAGGGGATTAACCACGACCTTGTCACAATGCATTGGTTTGTTTTCATCTATTTCTTGTAATAATTTCTCACAAGCCTCTAGGGGAGACATTTGGGTCTTCATAGTACTTGGTTCGCATAGAGCATCCAATGCGCTCTATGGAATGCTTTCATTTTAAAGAATGTACCAACTGCTTGTTTCTTGATTTCAGTAGAAACTGGTGATTTGAAAGTATAACTTTGCATAGCTGTAATCCGGGTAGTTTTCACCACTCCTGTGATAATTCGAAGAACTTTGCTTTGGACTTTTTCCAAAGAGTCAATCTTGGTTTGCGTTGTTGAGATTAACATCTCACTACCATATTTGAAAACAGGTTTATGTATGTGTTGTAAGTTTAATTTAGGAAGTCTGTGACCTTCCCCATTTGGTACCGGTTAGTCCTTTCAAAATTAAGGATGCTTTCTGTACTTTTTCTATAACAGTATTCACATGATTAGTAAAGTTTAATTTGTTGTCTAGCACTGCACCTAGATATGTGGTACTAGTGATTTTTTGAAGTAGCATTGTCTGTTTTTAATTCAAAGTCGGTATTCACGTGTCTCAGAGAGAAGAACTAGTAAATTGTTTTGTTTTTATTTATAACCATATTGTTTTCTTCGAACCAGGTCTGCAGGACTTCAAGAGAATAATTTATTATAATTTCAAATTTTTTCCTTTGGTCTTCGTATTTTCTGGAATTTTTTGCTTCTGTACAAATAACAACACCGTCTGCCAACATACAGACATTAATACCTTAATGCTTTTTAACTTGGTTAATCATTTATATAAATGATTTGGTATGTTAAAAAGCATGAGGGTGCAGCTGCTAACTGCTCCTTGAGGTAGACCTCATTTACTTTGTTTATAATTTGATTCCTGCTTGTTCCATCTAGTCTTCGCCCATCTTTGTGATAAAATCATTTTGTACCAGTTATACATTTTCCCGCCAGTTCCATAAACGTGAAGTTTGTTTAGAAGTCTCCTTCTCCATATTGTAGGCATCCACCCATAGGCATCCACCATGAAATAATCGATCTAATTTAGTGATTTTCCATACGGGGAGCGCCATGTATGCGTTGGAAAAATCATTAACTCTTAAGCCATTATCAGTGCTTTTCTCGTGTAAACAGTGATTACCAACAGAGTTAATCACTAATCTCATGTAAGTCTTTGCATTAAAATCACCAATAAAAAGGCTTAGATCATTTGAGGGACATCTATCATAGGAGTCTTCAAGATCATCATAAAACTCATTAATAGTATCTTATGGTATTAATCTTACATATAGTTCTATATATAGTTTAGTGATCTTATAGTATCTTAATTCTTATAGTAATCTTACAGTATAGTAATCTTATAGTACCTTAATCTTATAGCAATCTTATAGTATAGTAGTTAATAGTATTAATTCTTAATTGTATCGCATTTGTCTTCAGTAGGTGCGCGTACGCTAATAATACTAATATACGTACAGTAATAATACTAATTTTGAGGACAAGCTTTCGAATCCGTACTTTACAGAACTTTTCATTTATAGGTTTTAAGGCTATGATACTGTCTCTTATTTTCATAGTTATTACAAATCCTATCCCAAAGCAGTGCTGATTATCTTCACAGCCATGTAAAACACTGCATCTTCTTTTATCCACGATAATTTGATTAAGCCATCTGATCCCAAGAATGGCCAAAATATCCAAATAATAATTTTCAAACACATCAATCACATTTTAAAGTGCTCCATCCTTACAGAGTCTGCGCACATTCCAGGTAGCAACACGCAAGTCCGTTGTCTTTCCATGTCGTCTGGGTAGTATCCATCCATGATTTAACTTTTGAGATTTCTGAGCCGAATTTTATTTTACAAAGTGGGGTTGTTAGCCCCTCGCCCAACCACCAGCCTGGAGGACCAGTCCCCTGATATAACTCCCAGTGACAGGGTGCCCGGCTGTAACCTTGGACGCTGGGTACCCATTTTAGTCATTTCATAGCAGAACATGCATGTGCTATATTGAGACTATTCTTTCACACCCGGTCACCACACGAGTGACATTTTTCTCTATGTCCATTATTTTTAGAGATCTGTTCCATTTCTACACTTTTTACATACATTTGCGAGTTTCAAACTTACTATACAGTGTTTGAAAATTATTGCAAAAAAATATCTTTCGAATGTTTTATATTGTTGTATAGTAAAATTTGGGATTTTACGAATTAAATAATTTATTATCCTGTTGAATTAATTAGATATTAAGTTTAATTTTTGTGTCTCTAGAAAGAAGCATTTACACGTGTATATTTATTTTAAGGAGATTATTCTTTTTATTTTTTTCGCTTAATTCTTAATATGTTGGGATACAGTCTGTGAACCAGTGTCTCAAGTAAAATTTATTTAAAAATATAAAAGAGAAGTATTTTAACGAACTGTAATGGATTAATTGTGAAATGTTAAGTTTGATTTAAGGTGTTAATGTAAAAGAACAGGGTCGCCTGATATTCGTTTCCTTTCCGCCATTTCGTTCTCCTGTCTTCTTTCGTTCAGGGAATGTTCCACAAGATTCTAGCTTCTAGAATCTTGTGGATCCTATGTTCATGGTTTAGCAGAAGGTGTGTACGTTATTAGTTAGACTGGTAAACATGAAGGTTAATGGAAAGGGTCGAGAGGAGGTCAGACTCTTGCGAGTCGGTTTCTGGGAGAATTGGCGAATTTTTGTAGGCAGCGGACTTGCTCTATAGTGACTTGACGGGTTTTGGAAGAAAAGGATTGGAACTTTGGAAAATTTTGAGGGGTGAATTTTGCCAATTCTGAAATACAGTGCTTGTCAGTAATTTTAGTGTGAAATTTTGGAGTTCGCGCTCTCATCTTCTCTCTCGCCTGTGCTTTTTTTCGCGCTTGGCTTTTGGTACCTGTTGCTTGCAATTTTGACTTTTTCGTGGAGAAAGGCTATCTGGAACGAGCTGCTGAGATGCTGCTGACTCCCTAGGTGTTTTTCCCGTGCTACCGCATTGGTGTTCCTTTGATTGTGCTCATGACGACTTGCTGTAGGCGTCTTCGTTGTTAGTTACATGCTTGGCTGTAAAGGATTATTACTTAGCCTCATTCACTCACCCACCACGATAGTGCATTTCAAGTGATCCTTAAGAATTTTTCTGACAATTGACGCCAAAAGAGATGACAGAAGAAGCGGTGTCCACTAGAGCGCCTTTTCGCGTGACTACTCACCGATGAACTTTAAAAAGGAGAGAAATTTCTGAAGCTGACAGCATCTTGCCATTTGTCACCGGAAGCTTATACAAGGTGGAAGCCATTAATGATAACATCGAGATATATACGCCGGACCGTTCCTGGATCTTTCAGAGAAGCTTGGGGAAAAAGGCGAAAGTGTGTTCCCATTAGTGATGCCATGATGAGTGATGCAAGAGAGTGTGGACCATTCATGGAGCTTACAGCTAAGATTTTTTTTGTACTTTTTTCTTTCTCCTTAAGAATTTGTGTTCATTCCTTTTTGTCCGATTACTCTAAGATTTACAGGAACCTGTTTCTCTTATCATTTTTGAGAATTTTATGTTTCATGAACACGGACTCAGTAAAAATGATGTTAGTAAGAATTTCTAAAATACAAGTATTCAGGATATGAATATTGGAATTTAAATAAAAACTAGGTCTAAATTAATAAAGAAGAAAATATGTAAGCTTAACTACCTTCCTTAAATTTATGTGTTGATCTTTCTTTTTTTAACCTCCGGAGGATTAAACCTAAAAAAAATGTGTAATGTCATTTGATTGGTATGTATTTAATAAATAAACATGCAGTTTAAATGCTTATTCTGTGATTTGTGTTAATTGAATGGTAGTATATGTTGGTTATAAAATTTTTGTTTCTACTATGAATTAGAATTATTATGAAAATTAAATGGAACCTAATTATTAACAAAGCAATTTCCAGCGGCAGTTCCCGGGTGCGAATACACAACGCTTAAGGTACAATGAAAACTATACGATCACTGTACGATAATCCTTATGATATATTAATTTGATTCCTTTTGATTTTTAGTGAGTGGTTGTCCGGCACCATCAGTAAGTTAGGTTAAGTAATTAAAGGTTAACATATAACAACACCTAAATTTCCAGATATTTAACAATATACAAAAATAACTCTAGAGGAACTTACCATGGTGACAATCTCTTGACTAATTATTGTGTTATAACTACTGAACGATTAATCGTAGTCCCATGGGTCCAGTATAAAGTAAAAATAAAATAAGGTAAGCATTCAGAGAATGACAAAGCTGGTCACAAAAGGACAATGTTATTAGTTAAGATAGTACATATATTTATGTAGATGAATTAGCATAACAATCCAAAGAATGCTAAATCTTAATAACCGTGACAAAAACATGATGATAATGATGTTTAAGCATTCAAATGAGGCTGAAAATAACGTGATTACAGAAAGGCAAATGTCAGAGATTAACGATTAGAGCCAATAAGCACTTAGGAAGGATTTGGAAAATTGTTTTGGGCCTCGACTTGGGAGACATCTAATCTTCTATCCAGGGCATATGTTTCACTGCATTACTCAATTTTTCTATATTCGCTGCCGATAAATTTATTTTGCTTCTGTAGTTAGAATTACTGAACCAGCTTAAAGTAAGATTTAATTTGTATAGGCTGTGACTACTACTCTACCTTTTAAACTGAATATGATTGCTCCTTTAGTCGCATCCCCACGAGCTGTAGTAGATACTGTTAGCACAAGAATATGCATTTATAATCTACGTTCTTCCTAAAAGGTTTTTTAACCTTTCCAAGATTTTGCAGTTAATTTCAGTCATAGTGATAATTCGCTTACCGTCTGTTAAGAGATTTGGGCTACTTAACTGTTACTAGATAAAGTAAAACCTCGTAAGTATTAAAAATTAACAATTGATTGAGTTTATATTTTAAATTAAAAATTAATGGAGAATCTAAATTTCTTATTGGAGTATGATAATAGCTGCTATATGCTTGATAGTGGAATTTTGTATCACTATGAAATTTGGTAAGATTAAGAAAAAATATCGGAATATGCAAAGCTATGAATACTTATTTTATTTAATCAATATCTTAAATTACAACCATATTCCTATGACAATTACATTGTTAATTTAAAATTTAATCATGCTAAGGATCTTACCTTTCCAAATCTCTCTTTGGAGTAGGCTCTGCCAACCATTGCCATCGTTTGATGTAAAATTGGACAAAAAAAGAACAACAACAACAACAACCATGCCAGATTCATTTTAGATAACATGCTAGATATTCAGTTCTTTCCTATAACATTTTTTCTTCCTTCAACCATTACCATAATATAGATTACATTGAGTTAAAACAGCGAATTTGAATTTTGGAAAGATAGCTCTGGTAACGCGTCGGAAAGCTCATTATTTCATGAGTCGTAAAACATATGCCGATTTAGGTTTGGTGATTGCATGCGGATAAAAACCGTGGTAGCCGGAGCAGAGATTATTTACCTTTGAAGTTTCTCGCCCCCCAATGGCGAGCACATGCCTATAACGGCATAAGGTCAGAAGTGGTGGCCATTGTACTGTGGAGGACCTAATAGGTTGCCACTGTTACCTCCTATGAAAGGTCAGACAATTTTATATCCATGCCTTTTCTCGAGATTTGAACCCGGGCCGTTCCGTGTCGCAGTCATTTTCCCTAACAATTATACTGTCTGGACGGAGGTTTTGAAGTTACATATTTAAGTGTTTAAATTATAAGAAAGACTCCTGAAAATAGCGATGGGTATGTTCTCTTAAATTTTAGTTGTGCCTATGAGATATAGTTTTACTAAACCTTTTAACTAATTTCACCATATTTTGGAGTTCCTGGAGTTGTTCGATGACGAAAGAATTTCTGAAGCCCTGGGAAATTAAACACAAAGAGCTTAACGACAGTTAAGTTAAGTTTAAATTTATAAATTATTATGCTCTAGAAAAACAAGTTATATGCTTTTCGTACCTATTTATAAGCTATGAAACGTTCTCGTTGCTTTATTGTGACATGATTACATTCAGCTGAATTTATTGTGTTATGTTATTCACGTGAATAGCCATGGTAATAAGCTCCATCAGAAAAGGGATCGCTGCTTTTTAGAAAGATATCATAAATCTGCCATGATATATATTCGTATAAATTTCTGGTCTTAAATGTGTGTAGCAACGTAATGATTGCATAGTGTCTCTTATAGATTTCAGGAGAATTATGATTCATGAGAAATAAAAGCTGGGAGTTTTATAAGGAATGTTAGCTTAAGGAATACGCAAGAACTAACGCGTTGTTAATAATAAATGAAACAAGTGAGATATTTTCTGATTTAAGTTTTAAAGTTGTGATGAATAGTTTTAGTAATATTTATGCTAAACAATTATAAATGTGTGAGAACACATTACGGTCACCAAAGAGAAAAACTAAAAATTGACATGCATCTTCAGATTTACATGTTTAATTTCAATCGGAGTTATAATTTGCTTTTAAAATTGTGTCGATTTGAAATTAATTTTGAACGTAGTTAAACTTTATTCACTTCAGGTCTGAGACAGAAAATCATTTACGGAGTATTTAGATTGAACTACTTTCAGTTAGAAAAAGCTGAATCAGTTGGTTTGCAACAATTGTTTTAAAATCTAATATTTGGGACTTTACAAGAACATTTTGGAACTTTTCTTGAATTTTTAGGCAAATTACTCTTTGAAATTAATGTAGCAGAGAAGGCATTAATTTTACAGGTTCCTATAGATGCAATAAATTTATACTAATTATTATGCTATAACAGAACTATTTAACCGTAATCGAACTTTCTTCAGAAAGAAGGCTAAAATAGTTTTAGATCTTGCTGAAAATAAGTGGAACTTTCCGATGAAATTAGAAGAAAATATAGCTTCGTGGAACCTCATCAATTCCAAGCACTGGAAGAAACTCCAGTTGTTGTAAACAATTGCTAACTACAGGAAATTGAAGTACAACAGTTTACTACATCCCAACGGCTTGCAAGTGATGCATTGCTTAACAAATATCACACTGTCTTCAAAGCCACTGCATTCATTGAACATCGTATTAACACACGAAATAGCCCCTCTATATTGGATGAGCCCAAGTAAGAAAGAACTGTTGAAAAAGGAACTTGACTTCCTACTATGACAAGGTATCATAAAAGAATGTAAAAGCCTCTCCCGTGGTTCTGATTCCCAGGCCGGATGGAAAAGTACGGTTATACATTAATTATCGTAACCGAAATGCTCAGACGGTTCCAGACACTTATCCTATGCCCCGTATAGACGATTTTTTGAGTGAAGCAAAACCGACACCTTACAGGTCGGTCAACTATTGACTTAGGTCAGGTTATCATCAGGTGAGAGTAGCTGAAGAAGATCAAAGTAAAACTGCTTTTGTTTGCCCTTTTGGTACATATAGATTTACCCAAATGTCGTTCGGTATTGCCGGTATATTCCAAATTTTTCTCACATAGCCAAACAGTTAACGGATTTAACGATGAAGAAAGCACTGTGGAAGTGGGAAATACAGCAATAAAATGCTTTTCAAGAGCTGAAATCCAAATTATTTCTCAAGCAAGCTGATGGAGCGAAGCCTTTTATCATTTGGACAGATGCTAGCAATGTAGCCATTGGAGCAGTGTCAATGCTTGCCAAGTTCAATGAATGAACAAGGGAAGAAAAATGAAGAACACCCTATAGACTATTCTAGCCGCTTGCTCACCTCATCAGAACGAAACTATTTAACCATAGAGAAAGAAGCCCCAGCAGTAGTATGGGCACTCAACAAATTTAGAGGATATGTCGAAAGACAGTCTATCAAAATTAACTCTGACTACCAAACATTGAAGTGACTGATGTCTTTAAAATTACTAACTGGTAGGCTCGCAAAATGGGCCTTACAAATCCAATCATACAATCTCACTATCAGTTACATTCCTGGATGATTGAACTTTATTGCTGATTTATTATCGCGTTCTACTTGTGAACACTCAAGTACAAATGCTTGTAAAGTCTGTGCTGTCTCTGTCAAAATCCCTACTATTAGCCCTGCAGAATTACGCCAATGACATCTAGAAGATGATGATCTTCCGAAGATCATTGAAACTTTTGAGACTCCAGAGAAAGAAGTAGACCGTTCAAGTTAGACTGGAAGAGGCTACATTATGGACAGAGGTGTGTTGTACCGATATTCCTCTGATTTGGAACATGAAGAAGCTCAACTAGTTATACCTTAAAAAAGAAAAGCAGAAATCTTGAAAGACTATCATGATTCGCCAGCGGCCGGTCACTATGGATCTGAAGCAATCGAATTAGCAAAATCGAAAATTTTTATCGAATAGCAAAAATATATTACTGGGTTGGAATGAGAAGGGATATAGCAGACTATGTCAAAATCTGTCTTGAATGCTGTCGTTATAAAGTCTCTAATCAAAACCCATCTGACTTACTTCAAACTCCTGTCTATGCTTAACGTTTTGAGACCTTGTCAATTGATCTTTTCGGTTCCCTTCCTGAAACACCATCTGGTGAAAAATGGTTTTTTATGGTGCAGGACTATGCCACGAAGTGAACAGAACTATTTGCTTTAAAGGAAGCAACGGCCAGAGAATATGCCACTATTCTTTCGGAAGAAGTCGCCCATTGATAATGGTGATAAATGACAATGGTGTCCAGTTTACTGTTATGCAATAACTATGCTATATCTTGAACACTGATTAAAGTCTTACTCCTGTCTATCACCCACAATCTAACCCAGTTGAAAGAAAGAACAGAGATCTGAAACCGCGTTTAGCAATACTTGTTGGTAATGAACATCAGGCATGGAAGGGTAAACTGCTATTAATAAGGTTTGCTTTGGATAGAGCCAAATGTAATTCAATTGGACATTCTGCTGCATTTCTTCAATTTGCACGAGAGTTATGAACCTTAGAGGATGTAAAATAGGATAAAGAAGCCGTAACTGAGAACGATAATTTTGTTCTCGAAATTACTCCATATTTGAAACGCTTTGCAAGAAATGTACAACAGCTACGAGAAAGAGTCGAATTGCATCAAGATAAGCAGAAACGATATCCTGATAAAAAAAAACGAAGAGAAACTCCGAAATTCGTTCCTGGAGATAAAGTTTGGGTTACTCTCCACCCAATCAGCAAAGGTCCATTAAAGAAAACTGCTAAATTCATGCCTAAGCGAGATGGTTCCTATGCGATACTGACTACAGGATCTCCAACCACTATGATATTGCCGATCTTCACGAACCAGACCAAATTCTCGACAAATATCATGTTTCAGCCTTGAAACCATATCAGGATCGAAATAAGTTTCAGATCTCAGCTCGTGCAACTCTAGTGGTTTCCTTAAAGGCAAGAGGTTCGCCCAAAACGTGTAATACTAACCGATTCGGTATCTGTTGCACAAGATGCTGGTGACTCTAAAGCTACTGCTCGTCAAACTCGAGCCCGTTCATCTTGTTCTCCACCCACTGTACAAAATAGACAAATGTCAGTTCCCGACTTCTTGCCGAGACGTCTACGAAGTCAGAGGAGGAGGATGTAACAGAACTATTTAACAGTAATCGAACTATTTTATTTGAACGCCATCTAGTGGCGAAGAGGAACAATATTCAGTCGACCTCCAGTCGTGATGATAATAAGTTACCATGTATTAGATGCCTCTGTAACTCTAATGTTTGATGTTTCATTTGGTATATGTTGTACTTTTTATGTATATTTTGTTTGTACCCGTTCCTGCGTGCTTTATCAACAAATAACTTTAGAGCTAACCGGCGTTAGTGTTTATTGAGGAACGACTACAGCACAATACAATTTTATTTCATCGATAAGAAGCCAACGGAGAAATATGAGCAAAACATTTAAGCAAAATGAAATTCAAATTATTGCACAGTAGTTACATATACTTTGATGTATCCCATAGATTCAACTCGCTTCCCCAACAAAATTAAGCGATTATCTCTAAATTATTAATTAATTCTATTTATACGGTCTAACTAGGTTATATTAACTCAAGGTCCTGTGGGCCTAAGACTTCTAAGCATCTGGAAATGTATGAGAAAGTCTGGAAAGTCAACTCCTGAAACTGTTTATTAAACAAAGTTTTATTAAAGTCTAAAGGAAATTTTAGCGCAAAGGGGCAATTTGCCCTGAAGGACTATTAATTTCTTTTTGGCATTTTGCGTTGAAAACTATAGACGGCAAATCACTTTTCAAATTGTTGCCATTAATTATTGTCGTCCTGTAGTATATTTGAAGAAATTAAATAATGAAGAATTTGCATGGATGTTTATGTTTCTGCATAGATGTTTATGTTATATAAAACAACGGTACCTAGAGCAATGAAAATTTGAACAACGTAATTTTCCATAGAATATGGGTATGTGGAAGCCCTAATTTGAATTTGAAGTTTGTTTTATTATCGATTTCATATTTTGTAACACTTCAACGAATTTTTGATTAAAAAAACTAAACGATTTCAAAGCAAGCAATGACAACACTGTACGAAAAATACATTTTTATCTCCAGCGTGGGAGACTCCGTATCAGAAATTCTAAAGATATGCTCATTTTAAAATTATTTTGCAATATTTCTGTTAAACTGAATTTTATGGCTTGAGTGATATTTAATATGAGGAAATTTAATGAGTGAGGAAATGATATTTAAAAAACAAAGGTAACACACAAAACGTTAAAAAATGCCCCTTTGGACGCAATTTAAAATCTGAAACCCTTCAGATTTTTTTTTTTTTTAAATTTAAGCTTGAATTTAATAGAAGACACAACTTGTGCATACATTCAAACTCCACTTCTTGCGGGTATTAAAACATCGTAAGTTTAAATTTTCAAATTAAAATGTATAGTAGCCAATGTATAGTAGCCGAAGATTGCATAATTTAGACTAACTAAGCTGGCTCAAATGTTAATGGCGCTGTAAATTTCGGCAAGCAAATTATTGATGCCGGAAAATTGAATGGCAGAGATCAGCCATATAAAGCAAAGCCGAATGCTTGCTACCAAAAGCTCTAAAACATTCAAAATCCTTGCCTTAAGTAGACGTAAATCATTTGCATACCGGTAAATCATTTGCATTGCGGAAGGACAGAGCACATAAACAATTTTGCATAAAGCCCTTTTACATGCAGTATGGATGGAAAACTCAATATGTTTGAAAAATCATTTCACCGTGTTAGATACTGGATTACTGTATCTTTAATGAGACAACTGCTTTTCGGTTCTCGTTAACCGCGTTGTTCTTTTCCAGATTTTTCACGTATAACTTGAACATTGACTTTGGGAGTATGGTAACAAAAGCGGAACTAAAATTAACAAGAGCTAGAAATAAGAATAATTTCTTCTATTTAACTTCGATAAATGGATGCATAGATTTTAACTTCAGTATGTCCACACATTCTAAGGAAAAATTTTTATACTGTTTAGTGATTTCAACACTGGATATTTCTCAAAAAAATTAAAATGTATAAGTATTAGCAAATACGAGAGAGCATATATGAAATTATTTTAGATAGACAAGTAGTAAAGAAGGTATACTTTTCCCTGTAGCAAAAACTTTATTGATCACTGCGATTTCTGAAACAATCCAAAACATTTTAGAAAAGATGACTGAATATGAAAATATATTGTGGAAGGAAAGAATTCATAATTTAAACATTTTTATTTCTCAAAATATCGTACTTTTTATTTTTTATTCTGCCTCCATATTTAATATTTCTGAAGAGATTTAAAAGCTTCATTTGAAATAAGGAAAGTGTAATGGAAAATAAACTTCCATTTGTTGAAACTCATCTGTTTATGTTCAGGAAAGTGTAATGGAAAATAAACTTCTATTTGTTGAAACTCATCTGTTTATGTTCATAGTGAAACATATACCCTGAACAAAAAATTAGATGTCTCACGAGTCGATGCCAAAAACAATTTTCCCAATCCCTCCTACGTGCTTATTGCTCTAGTCGTTAATCTCTGACATTTACCGTTTCAGTATTCACGTTATTTTCAGCCTCATGTGAGTGAGCCTTTGCATTACAGGTACGTAAAATGTAACCAAGAATTTTTATTAGTGAGAATGCACCTAAAGTTCTTGAAAATATTTATACTCTACACGCATATTTATTACTGTTGGAAAAACCTTGATGTTGCTTTTATAAAAGTAAGTAAAACCAATGTAAATTAAGTAAAGTAAGCTTAATAAAATTATAAGGTATTTCTCCCGCCTTCTTAGCATGCCTTCGTACTGTAGTGGTCTGCACGCTGGGTGCGTATTCCAGAGGTCCGTGGTTCGATTCCCGGCGCGGGGGTTGCTCATTTTTCACATCGCCTACTTCCAAACTACCTAATGTGTCCACAGAATATTTAGAAAATTGCGATATATTACAAATATTACCGCTGAATTTGTATAAGTTCGTAGGATTAAAAAAAATAGATAAAACAGCAGGAATCTCGAGGTACCAGCAATTTTTGCCAAGTGTTTCTGAAAAGAAAAGCAGCTTTTCTATACTGTTTTTTCCATTCTTGTGTAAGTATTCTTAATTCTTCAGCGTGTTCTAGTTTCAGAAACTTTGTTGACGAAAGGCTACCTCTCTTTTTTTACATAATCACTTCATATAATATTTTATCTATTTTTTAATTTTTTGGTGCTATGATGCACATGATAATCAGTTTTTTTACTGTATTATATTAAATGCCACTATTCACTAATTGACATACATTTGCATTAAAATTTGAGATATACTTTGGCAGTAATTCCAAAAGAAATGAAAACACATTTCAAATATTTTTGAAACATAATGTTTTCAAACGTTTATTAACGGAAAATAGTAATAACAACAACAACAAAAGTAATAATAATAATATATTATTATATAATATATTATTATTATTATTACTTTTGTTAATATAATGTTTTGTAATAATAATAATATATTATTATTATTGTTACTTTTGTTATAATAACAATAATAAAACAATAATAAAACGATTAGATAATAACAATAATAAAACGATTTTTTAATTGGAACAAATGAGTACATATTGGATTTTTTCCAATTAGTAATATCATTCTAAGCTGATTCACTGAGAGTACGGAGTGATGGAGGCGAAAGAGGGAAATTATGTAATATGGTAATTTGACTGCCGCACGGCAATGCATATATATTACTGCGAGCACGTTTCCTAGTGCTGCAACGAAATTCCTTTTGATTTTAAATACTTAGGAGATTAAAGAGTCTTAAAAATCAGATTTTCCATATACATATTTGTATTTAATAAATTAATTTTTATTGCTGGTTAACCAACTTAAACAGTTTAGTGTCAGGAGTGCATTTTCTGTATATTACATTTACTAAACGCTTTTTCAACTTTCCCAATCTTCTTCCTCTCTTAGTAAGCGGATTTGTTGTTGTTGTTGCTTACGTTCACTTGTAGTCAGTAGTCAGCCCAAGCACAGGAAATTTCTCGTGGCAAGGAGCGATAGTTTATGCCTGCCGTTGGCAGCAGCCTTAAGCACCATTCAGGTGACAGTGTGATTTAGCTAAATAGTTTATGAGTTGAAAGAAAAATTAAAAATATGTTTTGAATGTAACTTTCACTATTTAGCTACAATTTCAAGACAATTACTTGCAGCAAAAATAGCCAATCAGGTGGCATACCTGCATGAACGTAATTGAAAAATGTAAGAACCGCTTGAGAATAATACTTACTTACCCAGATAATCTTAATGGGAACAAAATTCAACATTGGAAAGATGTGAATAATAATTACCCTGAAATATTTAGTCTGTGCTCTAGTTCAAATTCCAAAAACGAATCACTAGAACAAAGCAATACCTGTGTAGGGTTGAGAGAAATATTCATCGTTATTTTGGATTAGGTAGTTTCATTCTATTTGTTTCGTTTACATCGTGCCTTCTTAGACATATCTAACACGAAAAGTTGGCTGGAATGCTTTCGTGTTATAATGCAAAAATATTTCAAAGTATGAATCCGTAGTATGAAACAGAAGAAATTAATCATGTTAAAAGAAAAGTATTCCTTTCCATTCTGTCGTGAAATAATTTACGCTTGTGAGATGCGCCGTATGATATTTAAGCTTATCATGTGCTCCGTGACCTGGAAAATATTGAAAGAATTACTTAGAACATGATCTTTCTTTATTATGATCAACTAAACGAGTATTTTTAACTATGGATTAACACAAAGCAGGGACAGTTTTCTTGCACCAGTCGAAGGTTTTCCTTCAGCATTGGAAGTTATTTGAGGTAACTCTTTAGTGATGTTTGCATAATGGTGCCCGAAGCAGCTATTCTGTGCAGGTTACTGACCATTTGTTTTGTTCAGTTCGTATATTAATTTTAGTTCTTTTCTGCAAAGCAAACTTAGTATGCGAAAATGATACTCGATTTAAACGCAGTAAAAGGAAATTGTTCGGGAATTTAAGTTGAAACTTTAATTGATAATATATAATCAAAAGACTTCTCTGCTCAAACATTGAAAGATTTATATGATTACATATTTTGCTGTGTGTTTTCAATATAAATGGAAATTAAATCAAAGTTTAAAGAAAGGAATGGTTTATATGAAAGTTTTACTGAAAGCATCCACTTTACCATCGGTGAAACTAAATGGCAAGATGCTGAATTAGGTAGTTTGCAATAGTGCCATAAATGAATAAAGGATTGTGCTTTATAAATGGATTGAAAATTGAAAGAAAAAATGTCAAAATGCGTCCACATAGAACTGAAACAAAGTTAAATATGTAGGTGAAAATAATCATCAAAAATATAAAAAAACATAGAAAAATGAACTTACGAGAATAAATTTAAAAAAGGAAGTTAGCCTAAATTTAATTAATTCATAAAGAGTTACACAGTTTATGACATAAATAAAAGATATTCACTTTATTTCGAATAGAGTGGATTATTTGTTTATGGCAAAGCATACAAATTCTACCTGCCTACAGGGAATTAATAGCTTCGTGGAAGATTTCTTAAAGAAAATTGGGCTAGCCCACATTAATGTTACATATGGTATAATCACAGAAAACCCATGCAACCGGTCTGTTCACTGGATTAGAACCGGTTCAATTACTAGTGTCCAATAGTCTTATCAGCTCGATCCATGAAGAGCAAATTGAACTCGGTTTGGAAGATTACTGTAGGATCATAAGAAAGGAAATTGCATTTTACTTAATTTAAACAATGTAAAAAATGTGCTTGTTACACGTTCCGAGAGGATATTGCAAACGAACAAGAAATTGTAAAAACAAAACTGAATAATGACACTAAAATATGGTTCCAAAGAAGCGTAAAGAAATACAAATGGTTGTTTAAAGCAGAATTATAAAGAAGACTAATAGCAAATTAAAATAAAAAATAAGAAAATATTAGACTCTAGTAGATAAACAAAAGTTGCATCAAATCTGACATCTTATCTAAGCAACTTATGGCTACGTCCCGTAAGAAAATAGAGAGCGTATGAAGAGTGTAAAAGAACCTTTTATTAAAAACTCAGAGATTTAACTGAATACACATCTTGTGCTTACAAAATGAGGCAGCATTTATGGCGTAACTCCAAATTAAAAGTAATGAATGAATTCAAATTAAAATTAAGTTAGAGCTTAAGTTACCCAAAGGGTACACAGAAATGAATAGCTCGCAAGTTGGCTCAAATCTATACCAGTATGGTAAGCATTATTAGCAAGAACAAAACAACACTACAGATACAGACAGGCTATTATCTTGAGATTTCAACTAACAACGTGGCCTTCAGCAGGAGGCCTAAACAATCTAAAATATTCCTTTAAATGCTATCTCTTTCTACCTCATTTAAATACGCATGAATTAAAAATTAGGAAAGAAATTCTTCTGGCAGGAAAACGAAAAAGGAGAATAGCAGTAAAGACACTGAACATAAAATAATGGTTCGATAAAATAAATAAATACTTTACAATCGTGACGGTAAATAATACCTTCACTCAATGGTAGTTACGTAAAATAGGGAGCAGAGTACGGATGGTAAAATACGGATGGCAGAGTTAAAAAAGTTTCAGAGAGTTTTATTTTTTCTTTTATTTAATATGCATATTCAGTATGCTTTTCCTCCACACTTTTTTTCTTACTTACATGCTGAAGATTGACTACTCTCTTATTACTGAAATATTGGTCACGTAATGACGAAAGATTCTCACTGTTCTATCATTCACTACACATAACGCCAAAAGGGTCTAAATTATTAAAACATCATAGTATGTATATAAAATTACCATATGCTGTATTAACCAACTGTCCTTCCACTACATATACCTAATATCTCACATCCTCCATCTTTATATGTATGTGTATGTATATGTGAATGTAATTTTAAAATTAAGTACAAAGGTAGCATTTGCTTGGCGTAGATTTTGAACAAAACTTTATTGCTTTCGAGGGCAATTAAATACTGGTGTCTTTTCTACTGCAACAAAAATATTTTGCACTAAACGTAGTACGATGAAGCACTTTTGATCTCTCTCTCTCTCTCTATATATATATAAATAATTATTTTTAACTTTTTTATTTATAATTATTCCAGGAAAGGGAGTACAAAAAACATTCTAAATTGACTCTATAAAAAATAAATTCAGAAGACTGAGATTAAACTATTGAAATAACTGGAGAAAGTCCTAGTAGTAGTTTCTAACCGGAGAAAACAAAATAAAATACGTACGTACAAAACTACGAATCTACAAGCACGTACAAAACTACGAATGTACAAATTAAAATAAAATAAAACATATTAAAACAGAATGTAATTTAATTATTGTTAATGTTGTGAAAATAGCTGAATTATGAAGGAGAATTAGCTTTCTCCAACAAAATCCACAATAATTAGCCCCTTCGCGCCGACTGTCACGTATACGTGCCAGCAACGAACGCACTTACCTACCGGCCGACACGCAGGCGTGCCAGAGGATTGTTCCTTTCTCTACCGACTGTCACGTATTTGTGCCAGTACTTTGGAACGTTTTTCAAACTATAATTTCTGCAGCAAGATGGCACTGTATGTCCATATGGTTTAAGATACATGTAAATTACACCTTCTACTCGAAATGAGAGAAGCATGACTCACATACACGTGTTTTTGATTATATAAACAAACGGGGAAATAAATGTTTCCGAATGGCGTGATTTATGACGTCTCTTTAAATCGCACTTTATTCGCACGTGGTAGTTGTTTACTGTAAGTAGAGAAGTTTTATTTACTCTAAAGCGTTGGGTATTTCGGTTTGCAGTTCAGTTTTTAGAAAATAATTAGATCTTGTTAGACGTGAATTCTTTGTTTTTACCGTTGCAATGTCGAAGCGTCGAAAATGTTTAACAGAGCATGAAATAGCAGAAATGATGCAAAATATTTCAGATATTGATTCTGAAATTCTGATATTCTGATATTGATTCTGAAAGATTAACTGAAAGACATTTTCTAAAACTTTGTTCAGAAGAGATTGATAAGAAAATGAAACGACGATGCTTCGTTTGTTCACATTCCCGGAAAAATCCTCCAAAACGGCAAATGAGTTATTACGAGTGCAAGGAATGTAACGTAGGACTGTGTGTAGATCCCTGTTTTCAAATTTTTCATACGAAAAGAGAATTTTAAGTAATATATTTAGTTTTCAGATGTATAATGTTAAAATTCATAAAATGGTGAGTAATTAAAATAAAATGTGTAAAATATGCATTTAAACAAGAAATAAGGTAATTAAAGTATATATATATATAAATATTTATAAATCATAAGCCGTTTAAATACTCTATAGAGCATTATTAAACAATGCGTTGATACTTCGGAAATTTCATGGATTTAGGCTTAGTAGCAAAAAAGCCCCCGGCCCTGGAGAGACGCTCGCGTAAGACACTGCCGGCCTCAGCGATAAGCGCGCGTTTTCGCTACCCGGCTCGAAGGGGTTAGGGAATGATCGCGTTTCGTCCCCTTCGCAACTCTGAATGAATTCTCTGAAATTTGCAAAACTCTGAGATGTAAAAAATGGATTTAAATTACTAATTTATTAATTTTCAATCTAACGAAGTAAATTTCCTGACACGAAATTATTTACAAAAAATTTTTTAAAGTAATATGCTATACAAAGAGGCTATTCAATTAAAAATATGACTTTAAGGCACATAAACAAATGTGATATTATTGTATAACTTAATGTATTGAAAGATGCAAAATTTCACAAGCTTATATACATAAAATAGGCCAAATTATTTAATATATATCTATCTATTTATATATCTATATCTATATCTATATATCTCTCTCTCTCTCTCTATATATATATATATAGAATATATATACGCATATTTATGTACATCAAAGAGGGATTCATTAGGCTTTTAAAGCTTTATACCTTTTCTTACTATAACTTATATGTGGAGGTGTTGTTTAAAAACATTAAAGGGCACATTTTACTTCATTTGAATGAAATCCTTAAATACTACTTGAAAGGAAGAAATAGCACTTGCCATTTACAAATTAACATCAGACATAGTATTAAACCTCGAAAGTGGTGTATTGTTTCCTTTAACAAAGAAAATCATGTCCAGGCAAAATAAATCCGTAGATATGATTATATCTTGGAAAGCGATGGCGAAAGGAATGGAAAAAATTTAGAAGCAACCACTGGAAAGTGTTGCCGTTGGCGAAACATAAAATATTTATTTCCTGCATGCTGTCGTCAATAGCGGATTACTATAATGTTGTCATTGAACAAATAATTTATCTTCCGAATTTAATTAATCTATTATTGATTCCAAGCTGAGAAATCTGAAAGCAATAAACGTGCTGGTTAATGAATTAAATCTATATAATTATTTTTTTTAAAAATATAAATTTTAATTTATATGAATTAAATATTTATTAATCAGATACAACAGGAATTAGACTTAAGTACATTTAATCTACAATATATCAAACTAATGGTTTTTTTTAATATTTTCAGCTCTGTGGTAATTAATATAGCATATTTCTAACATTATGTGTCATGAACTAGTACAGAAGTTTTTGTAACATTATGCTTTACATTTTTTAAGTTTTAATTTTTTTTCTCTTAAACGTTTTAGTATTAAACTCTTTATTGAATCATTAAACTGTAATAACATTTTTTGTGGGCCGAAAACTTCAAAATGGATCTTTTAAATTTGCGTTAAATAGAAACTGAAGCATTTATGCATTCTGTATACTTAATAAAAAACAGAACTTTTTTATACTTACTCCGTTGTTTTCCAGAACGGTGCGTCTGTCACTCGAATGATTCAGCTCATCCAAAATGACAAAACTTTTGAAGATGATACATGCAAGAGCATTCATCAATAAAGCTGTGAACAAATTCTTGTGCATTGTAATCCGATATACTTGAAGTTGCCTGCAAGAAAAGAGTAGAATACTATCAAATGTTTCCGAAACATTTAAAAATTCGTTTGTTTTGCTATAATCAAATCCAGTTCACTTCAGTTCTTCATTTGAAGAATAGGTTTTGGCCTATTGAACGATGAAGAGATAAACATTTTACAATGATCAGTAAACTGTTGAGCAATCTTTTACCAAAATCCCCAATTCTATCTTTTTTTTTTTTTTCTGAATGATACTTATTCGAAATTAACAGTGCCAAGAGTTAAACTCTTTATGCGTTGGTGCAACGTAAAGCATTTGTGTTTAATTTTAGAGAATATTCATTATACAAAAGTGTTTATTTATTGTATTTGTTGAAGCAGATGGCGAACACATGTATTTATGACACGTTTCGCCTCTCTGCATAAAAATAGTAAGGGTTTATGGAGGGAGGTAAAAGGATTTCTGGTACATTAAAATTAGGAAAATGTATCATTATGATGATAACCTTAATGAACCGTTTTTTTTTCGATTTAAGGTAATGTAATGTTAGCAAAAAAAAAAAAAAAAAAAAAAAAAAAAAAAAAAAAAAAAAAAAACAGCATACAGTCAATATATATTTTATGTTCAAATGTTTAAATTATTTTTTATCTGGTTTAAACATCTATGTATGTAAATTTCCATTGAGAGCATTTATGTATAAATAGAAATAAAAAATGTGGTATTAGATTTATGAACCCAGTAATTGATACCTTTTAAATGCAGATTAGCGTTCTTGGATGATTTTGCAGTCTTACTATCGTACCGATAAGGAAGCATATGGAATTTCTACCCTAACATTATCATTCACCGAAAACAAATCGACGGAAATACATGTGTAACCGTTATTTGTATTATTCAATAAAACAAATTAATAGTAATCTTGCCCAAACGTCACTCCCGTTGTAAGCAATCAAGTGGACCGAATTTCCATTGTTTGCTCTGCGGTGCAATGTGCCTGAACGCTACACATGACGAAGTGTCAGTATTCAGTATACTTATTGCGTAGCTAGCGAACCAGTTTGACGGCGAAAAAAGTTGCTTACTCTGTGATGTGAAAAAAGATTGGGATGAGAAACTGCCAAAGAAAAAATGCAACTCAGCAGTACTTGACGCTTTTGCAAATATTCGTTTTAGACGTATTTGAACTGCAATATCGGGAAAACCAGACTTCCTGATTGTCATGGATTATTTAAGCTTAGTTGACGTATATCACTTCCTGAATAGAAAGCTTTGATTTTCGCAAGAATTTCCTTACAAAATAGGATTTCCGATTTCTAAGTTGTCTTTGTGATTTATGCGGATCCACGATTAGTTCTGGCAGTTTGGCTTGGATTTTTTTCTGCCATTGCTTCTAGCAGTGGTTTCAAACTGGAGGCTTGTGGGTCGCATGCGACCCCTAGAGCCATTTGATACTATCCGTGAATACACATTTTTGATTCTTACTTCACTTTCTATATATGGACTTTAATTTTATCTTCAAAAGTTAATTATATGGCAAATTCAAATTTGTGGTATTCAAATTTATTTATGGTAAATTCAAATTTGTTGTATTCAAATTTATTTATGGTAAATTCAAATTTAAAAATCTTTATGGTATTTATATATTCATTGTAGCCTTGATGAAACATATATTCATTGCAGCCATTTATATATTTATTCTAATAAATTCCTGGATGGTGGTAGATATTATCCACTTAAATTATACATACATTTAAATTATATATTTGTTGGAAATACAGTGTCTCAAAGATTTCAAGATTTTATTTTTTTAATTAAAATTTACATTATTTTCGTTATTATTGAAAATGTACATGACGGTCCTGAAAAATAACACTCCTGAAATAGTCCTGAAAATAACATTCCTGAATCCTCAATAACACTCCTGAAAATCTAGAAAATGGAGCTAATTAATTTACAGTGTGATATAAATCTTATACAAAGATTTGAAGATGTAGATTTGATTAAAGTACTTGTGAAAAAAAAGTATGTTCAGATACAAATTTTTTCCTTAAGAAAAACTGCTTTTTTGGAGGAATACATTTGCAGGCGAACAGATTTCAGTGTAAAATTAATAAAATAACACGAATGAACAAGGAGCATTTACATTATGTGAAGATAATTTCTATGAATTTCTATCCATAGCTACAGACTTTATCATGATCGAAACAGCATCAAGTGCCAAGGTTTAACGAGAAATAAACAAATTTAAAACTATTTACATAAAACATACGTATTTTTGCTTATCTGTCGGAAAAAATTAATAAGAAAGTGATTCGATTGTCATTATTTATTATTTTGCCCCATTTGAAAAGTTTCCTTCGAAACTTCGAAAGTTTTTATGATTTGTTTATTTTTAATTTAGTTTAAGCTATGTTATATAATGATTCAGTAAACATATTAGAATTACTTAAAACAAGCGACAGTCTGAAAACTGAATATTTAGCTGTAATATGTTTGAATTACAAAGTGTAACCAATAGAAAAAAAAAAACCTTGCAGGTGTTAAACTTTAGATCTCAGATAGAAAATATATTTTGAATTTGTTTCTTTGCATTATTGTTTATGTACGTTTTGACAAATGTTATGTAAGATAAATTTAAAACTTGGTTAAAATATTTTGAATTTTGCTGAATAAAAATTTTCATTTAAAATATTATTCTGGCCTGGCCTTTTGCAGTTTTGAGACCACTGTCTTGCAGGTTCCTCTGAAAAGAATAAAATTAACAAAAGACCTTTGCTGTCATTTACAAGCACATTTATTGAATGCATTAGCTTGCATAAGCAATATAAGCAAATTAATAAGACCTTCAAATCTATTTTTTTATTTAATAATTTAATAGACAGAAAACATTCCTTTATTATTGAATATTATAAGCTGTTGTGGTAAAACTAGGCAAATATCTCATCCTCCGACCGATCTGCTCACACAAACTTTCCCATACTAAAAAGTATTTAAAAGAATTACGATGATTCTTAATTAAAGCATAACAGACTATTAAAGAAAAATATTACAAACAAAGATATCTTTTATAACCAGGGAATTTTAATTAAACAATTGCTGCACGTAAAGCATAGAAATTTAATAAGTAAATTGTAAGTTCAGAAACTGAAAGAATGCCTTTTCACTCTAATGTTGTTTAAATAAGTGCATTACATACACCTACACAAATTCTCGACATATACATAGTCACGAAGTAAAATTGTGAATTACTTTTAACAAGCAAATATTTTACTTTATAAAAAGGTTCGTCTCCATAGCATCCAGGTGTTTACCTTCTTTTAATTAATTTAAACCAACTTTTAATGTATTGCTTATACTTAAGCCGAGAAATTAATTATAATTTTATCCTCAGCGGGTTTCCATTTTTTGTCCCTAAATATGTAAAATAAAAAATTGCATGAAAGGTCAGACCACCTATAAATAACAGACGTGCCACAGTTAATCAGAAGATTACTTCTGAAGTGCTGCTGCTGCCGGCAAATGTCTTTCTTATGTTTCTTTGCTAACTAATACTTTTATGTCTCTTCCCTAACTATTCATTGAACTGAAGAACTAATTAAAACTTAATTTTGTTCATAACTAATAGCAACCAAAAACGGTAATAGAAAGTTGACTGATATTAAAAGTAGCTAAAAACAATAATGGAAACCTGCCATAGGAATTTTACATTTTTATATAGATAGTCTTGCAACAGATTCTTTCGAAATACATGCATTCCTTTAAGATTGATGCTAATGCAAGACTGAGTTCTGTTATATTTTAAGCTGAAGATAAAATAAAATATTTAAATGATTCACTACTAAATCAGTGTTTTACTTGCATGTTTACTCAATTTTGTGTGTATCTTCCGAGCAAATGAATGATGAACAACTATGAGACTATTGTACCTGAAACTCAATACTCAGTAAGTTCAAGCTTTATTTCTTTGAAATTTCAAATACTTAAAGAATTTAAGACAACAGATAGTGTTATTTTGGCATTCAAAACTATATTATTCGGAGCAAGTACAGTAGATCCTTAACTTGTAGAGTTCCTCACTGGGTAATTCTATGTTACTGTTGAAAGTGAAGAATCTGAAGAACTAGTAAGGGAATAATCGCTTGAGTTCATGTGACAGGAAACAACAAGATGGAAGGGTAAAATAACACTTTATAATTCAAAGTAAGATTTGACAGAACTCCGTCTTGGAGTTGTACAATAAAGCCGACACTTGGGCTTGAACTTAAGAGACTAAGAATTTAATCTAAACTAAAGATGTATAGCCGAAGCTATCAAAATTCTAACAGAGTTGGCCCCTTAACGTTAATAGTCTGCGAAACTATCAAGGGCCTAAAGTACGGCCGAGTGAAATAATAGCTTACGAGAGAGTAGCCTCAAAAAGCGGACGCATGCAGCCAGAATATCTCTCACTAAGACCGAAGTATCTTCCCACCAATAATAGAGGAGGTAGACTTAATCATAAATGGTTTGGCAAGGAAAAAGGCACCGGGGCCGGATGGCCTAGACAATATAATACTCAAGGCATTGCATAATGAGTTTCCAGAGCTGATCCACTCAGTTTGCAAAGCATGCTGGAAAGTAGGACACTTTCCGAAAGATATGAAGCTGGCAGAGATCGCTCTGTTTCACAAAAAGGGGAAAAAATCCCTCGGATCCGACCTCCAACCGCCCGGTAAGTCTCCTTCCCACATTTAGTTCTAGAAAAGATCATTCTAATGAGGCTAAATTATTTCCTGAATAAAAGTTCAGTAATTAATTAAAAACAGTATGGCTTCCGTGAAAGAATATCTACAGAACAGGCAGTAGCAGATCTCCTGAAAGTGCTGAAAAAGAACAGAGAGGAAGACAATCACTCAAGAGTAATATCTATTGACATAAAGGAAGCCTTCGATAATGTCTGGTGGCCTGATGTAACAAAAGAATTAGATTCAATCAACTGCCCAATTCAGATCTTAAAGTTGATAAGGAGCTACCTTGAAGACAGACAAGTTCAAGTAACTACAAACGATGGAACAATCCAGCATAAACTGGAGAGAGGCTGTCCAAAGGTGTCCTGTCTAGGGCCAACCCTGTGGAACCTAGTAGCTAATTCAGCGTTCCAAATTTTTGAGATGGAGAGCGGAGTGCATCTGCAAGCTTTTGCGGATGATTTCCTTCTAGTAAAGGGAACTCCTGATCACTACGTTTTCTCATGCCCCTTAACTGAGGATATTCACATAAAATTTCCAAGAACTGACCTCCTGGCATTCCAAAGATTTTTAATTAAAGATAAACATCAATATCGAAAGTTTCAGAAAATTATGCAACGACTCTCTTCCTACGGCCTAGATCTCTGTCAAGTGTAAGTCCACATACAGTTTAAACTTAGTGAACTTATATATGCTGTAATTATGGACAAAATGGATCCGCTCGTGAAATGAACTTTATAAACTGCAATAAACCAATATATCTGAAATAACCTATGGACACCTACCTCTTTAGCATTATTATAACAATTCATTTAACATTGTGTTGCCAGTACTAATTACAATTATCTCATTATGTTTATTTGTTTATTAATTATGTTTATCTCCTATTTTTGTTGCACCAAATCAGATGTTCAATTTATCTTGTGAATCTCAAACTGTATTCCTACTATTTTGTAATATACTTATGCCCTACACCATTATTTTTAATAAATACTGGATGCGGGGCGTACTGTGGAATTGCACGATGTACCATAATAGGCAAACTTTAGACCTTTTGAAAAGCTTCAGTCTATGCAAATTCTTATAAAACTTGCAATTACCCCCCGTTTTTTTTCTTTTTTTTCCCTCAAAGAGTTAGTATGGGTAGGCATTACCAGTTGACCTATGGTACATCGCTGGTGTCCCCCCTACTTTTACCTTTACCTTTCCTTCTAGTAACTTCTGTAACAAAGAATATAGAGAAAATTACACAAAATGCACTAAATAGGTTCTTAGAGTGGGCACAAACACATAAACTTACGATCTCAGCAGAAAAAACTACCATGCTATTTATAGGGCGAAAAAGAGTAATGAAAAGAAATCCTACCATTAGACTCAACGGTAGCTCAGTAAAATGCTCTCCAAACATAAAATACCTAGGATTTATACTCAACAATAATCTCTCTTGGATTCCCCACTTAAAAGAACTCAGGAAAAGGTGCATCGCACTCACAAACACAATGCTATGCGCAACAGGACTGCAGTGGGGAGCAGCACCGTGAGTGCTTAAGAGGTGGTACCAAGCAATTACAGAAAGAATTGTTCTCTATGGCGCAGCGATCTGGGGAAATACACTCAACGTAAGCATGCGTAGATTACTCCTGTCCATGCAAAGGCTGCAACTCTTGCTCATCTGCAAGGGATACAGAACTACTTCAACGACAGCTCTGCAGGTTCTGGCAGGAATTCCTCTGCTAGACCTGCAAGCGGAAAGGGAGTCGTTAATTGCAAGAATGTTAAGGCTAGGTGAGGACGGAGTTCTATGGGAACAACACCACTTTGCTGAAGACTGAAAAACACAAGCCAGTGACGCAATGACATCCGACTGAAACACATCTAAAAAAGTGTATTCTAGGCCACTATGTGACACCAAAAGATAATCACACAGCTATATTTACAGATGGCTCTAAAGCCGAGACGGGTACTGGCAGTGCCTTCTGCGTTTTAAAAGGTGATACAGTTGTGTATAAATGGAAAAGAAGACTTGGCAGTAGGAGCTCAGTATTCCAAGCTGAGCTGGCAGCACTTAAAGCAGATTAATTATGTGAAGAGGAACAGACTTACCCAAATTATTATTTACAGTGATTCTAGCCTTGAAGCAATCAAAGGTTACAAAAGCAGAAGCCAGTATGTCTAAGAACTTAGAAAAATCCTCCTCAGTCTTCTACCATCAGAAAGGCCATGCCTCACGTGGGTTCCGGCTTACGTGGGCAATAAAGGCAATGAGGAAACAGACACCCTGGCAAAAGAAGCGGCAAAGGAGGTCTCAAGAACAGAACTGCCAGATAAATTACCTAGGTCTCATCTCAAAAAGATCACTCTAAAACAACTGATAGACAGATGGCAAGCCAGATGGGACACAGCAGATACAGGAAGGAGAATATATTGTTCTTCCCAAAAACAACGCTAGAGTTAAATTGCAATAGTGGTAGTCAGACACAGTTTTATACAGGTCATGGTTTTATACTTTCCTTTCTGTTAAGCTGCTAAATTGAATTTTTTTTTGGACACGGCCGGCTCGTGTTGTTGGAAGGGTTGCGCCCGCTTTTCTTCATAAGGTTCAACAAACCAGGCGGAAGGGCTGCGACCGTATAAAACAAAACAAAACAAACAGATCATGGCCCATTCCTGACCTATCTGCATAGATTCAGCCTGAGTGACACAGAAAGATGTCAATGTGGAGAGGTGGGGGATCCAGACCACTACGTCTTCCACTGCACAAACACGGCACAGTACCATATAAGAAAGCCAAGTCAAGCTTACTGGCCACAATGAGCGGCAAAAATGAGAACAAACAAAACAGCAAATAAAAAGCTACAAGCGGTAATCAGACATAGTCAGAGAAAGTATTCTCTAATACGACGATAAGTGTCCCCAAATAGAAATTATCAAGTGCTTAGCGCTCTGAATCATAAAATGTCTAAATCACACTAAATCAATCTGATAAGTATGCGGGGCACACACCTCGGACTTCTCAACCCAAGACTAACTTAGATAATTAGGACTATGGTAACAACCTGCCTATGTTCTTTAAAATGTTTAGTTTTGCACTTAATGTACAGGTCTAGGACTGGCAAGACCAGATTGAGCCAGTAAAATCTTCAACAGCAATGAGTTTTTCCTACACTTACTAATCGTGTATTTAAATTACAAGTTTGTGATAAATAGGTTCAAGAAGGGCAAGGTCAACTTATGTTATCACCTCAACTTAAGTTTGTGAATGATATTATTATTGGTATGGCATTTTTGCCTTCTTGATTTTAATAAATATTCAACTTTTTATGTAAATTTTAGGGAAGAGATATCTGTATTTATGAGATCAATTGCATGTTTGAATCTTTTCCCTAGTGATCAGCATTACGTGCTTAATTATATTTTTTTATAAATTATGCGCATGTTCTAAGGTGATAAAAGTAACTATGGAATTAATGTAGGTAAAGTTCTCTTTGTAATTATGTATCAGCATTATGTATTCAAGTGTTTGGAATCAGATATCAGTTTTACTGAGTATGGTGCTGTACTTTTCTGTTTATGTTCACTTTAAAGTACTCAAGTCTGTATTTATTCCTTCTCTGCATGTACTATGAAGGTAAGTTCGTACTTGGCTAGGATTTAGACTACATAGCAGTACTTAATGATCAGTGTCATGACCACGCATGCGCAGTTTAGCCGAACGGCCTGCAATGTCTCTCTCTCATGAGACTTACTAGAGAAGAGTAGTTAGTAGGAGTAGCGAAGTAACGAAGGAAACGTGTTGTATGTCAGCTGAGATGCAAAATACGAAGTTATACTTGTGTGTTAATCGTTTGTACTTATTATTTTTATTTGTGTGTTAATAAAATTTTGTGCCGTTAAAATGGCTGTTTTGTGCAACGCACACAATACGATACGTCTACGGTAGGAATAAAATACATATCCAGAATCTACACGCCCAAGAAAAAGAAGGATATGACAGTGGTGTCCGAAGTGGGATATGTCATTCTGCAAAGTTCACGGATAAATGCGTAAGTGAGTCTTCAGAAAGGTAAGAAATTTGTTCAATTTATTTTGTGGTAAAGTGGAATTCAAGGTTACAAAAATGGCTGAAGAGCTAACGAAATCTAAGAAAGAACGGAAAGTTATTCGTTCAGCCATTACTAAAGTAACAAATGCTATTGAATCATTAATTGCAGCCGGTAACCTTGAAGACCTTGAAGAATCACTGGAAAGTTTAAAAGTAAAAGCTCTTTCTTTGAAAGCGTTAGACGAAAAAATTAAAACTTTGATTGATGTTAATGACATTGAAACCGAAATCGAAAGTGCCTTGGAATACGAAGGAAAAATTGCGAAATGGAGCTTTAGAGGCACAAAATTATTGAAAGAAAAAAGAGATAGCAATAATTCGCTAGTTTCTAATGGTTATTCTAATGATAGTAACAATTTATCTATTTCTGGTGTCGATAAAAGTTCTGATTATAATGTTAAATTGCCGAAGATTATGATTGATAAATTTTATGGGAATGCTGAAATGTGGCAGACATTTTAAATTCTTTTGACACGGCAATAAATCAAAACGGAAAATTATCTAAAGTAGATAAGTTTAATTACTTGCTTAGCCTGTTAGGCGGTGCAGCTTTAAAAACAATAGAAGGCTTTTCTTTATCTCCAGAAAACTACGACGAAGCTTTTAAAATTCTCAAAGAGAGGTATGGTCGAAAAGGTCTCCTTATTAATTCTTACATGCATAAACTTTTAAATTTACGGCCTGTCGGAAGTTCTAATGACATTAATTCTTTGAGGGAATTATATGGTATCTGCAACGTACAAGTAAGGTCACTAAATTCGATAGGGGTCAAGACCGA
Organism: Stegodyphus dumicola; assembly: GCF_044657685.1. Taxonomy (NCBI): domain Eukaryota; kingdom Metazoa; phylum Arthropoda; class Arachnida; order Araneae; family Eresidae; genus Stegodyphus; species Stegodyphus dumicola. The sequence continues at coordinate 88,644,119 of NC_140774.1, read as the reverse complement.
ATTGTACGGACATTTACTATAACCTTTGTTAATGGAATGCATATCTCAGGATATAACGCTTGATTTTGCTCGTCAAAACGCAGATGAGGAAACTTTTAATGTCGACAACCTCATGAAATTTCTAAAACGGGAAATTGAAAGTCGCGAACGAACTTCATTAAATCTATTTTATTCTAAGAGTCACTAACGGAAGTACCCGATACTAGTCAAGTTAGATTGAGAATAATGTACACTGAATGATTAAATTTATAGACTTCTGTGAAGTGTGGTTCCTTCCAGAATCAGTAGCCAGAGTAGTCGCCATTGTTGGAGATCACCGCTGCCACACGCATCGGTATTGATTCAAAGAGACTTTGGATGTGTTCTTGGGGTATAGCAGACCAAGCAGCTTCCATACGTTGCCAAGTTGATCTGGTGTGGCAGCTTGGGATGTAATCTGGGTCGATCGTTCAGCAACCATGGACTACATGTTTTCTATCGGCGAAAGATCTGGAGATCCGGAATATGGCCAGGGAAGCAACTCAATCTGGCGATTGACGAAGAACCCTTGGACAATGCGTGCCACGTGTGGTCGCGTCTTATCCTGTTGAAATATGGCTATGGGCAAGCCCTGAAGGTAAGAAAGGACAACTGGCTCCAACACTTCAGAGGTGTAGCGCTGGTTGTTTAAAGTACCGGCAATGCGTATTAGAGGAGTGCGAAAGCGATATCCAATACCGCCCCATACCATAATACCCGGTGCAGGACCAGTGTGGCGGTGCATAACGCAGCTGTTCAGCATCTTCTCTCCACGGCGTCTCCAGATTCGAATCCGACCATCGTGGTGTTGCAGACAGAAGCGTGACTCGTCAGTAAAGACAATTTCATTCCATTCTGCCGTCCATATCCTTCTTTAATTGCACCTTTGGCGGCGGAGACGTCTGTGGTTCTGATTCAAGGGTAGATGAAGCAATGGACGCCTTGCGGACAGACCACTCTGCTGTAAACGGCGTCGAATGGTACGCGCAGACGCTGGATCATGTGTTAGAGACTGAATGTGCTGTGCTATGGCTCGTGATGAGACTGAGCGATCCGTCACTGCCATGCGCACATTGTCTGGTCCATTGCACATTTCTTGTCATCATGTAAAGTGATGCAATGAGGTGGATGCGATCGAACACGTCGGTCCGTCGTACTCTCCTGCATCCAACGGTCACATATCCGCATTACAGTTATTTGGTTTCGTCCAACACGACTACCGATTTCCCTGAAAGATAATCCACACTCTCGGTAGGCCACTATCCTTCGTCTGTCGAACTCGGATACTTGATCAAACGATGATCGCTGTTTACTACGAGGCATAATTGATCGTTTTTTTTTTTGAAACAACCACAAGAAAGACACAATTGCCGAACTTGAAATCGTCAAAAACTGCAAGCCTTAAATAACGCTTTGAAGTGGCTCCACAGGCGCGTGTGATGTGCGTCTGCGCTGAAGTTCTAATCATTTGCATATCTAACCTCCGCTAATGCATGTTCTAAATTTCATGTTATTTGCATGCTTCCTTCAGAGTGTTGCATTTATGGTGGCCAGCAGTGTATCTAACAACAGAGTGAACAATACCACTGTAATCCTCTAATAACGACGCAAAAACCATAGTCATACATTTTTCAGTCTAATGCGATATAGGGCCCGCATAAAAAATTTCGATAAGAAATCAATTAATTATCTCTCATTATATCAGCAACAATGGCACGCAACTTTTAATTATCTTCGTCTTTCTAATCAAATGGTCGTAAAAAGCTCAAGTTCCATCCAATATTTCACCTATATTCAATTTTAGTCGATTAAATGTGGCAAAGCATTGATCATAATTGATCAGAAATCAATAACACGAACAAACAAACACACAAACAGACATTCTTCTAGATTTTGTAAAACTTAGAAATTTTTGATTGACAAACTCTACGATTTGAAAGCGAGCAGTAGCAACACTTTTCGAAATAAAGAATTTTGATCTCCAAAGTGCGTGACTGTTGCCACTCGGAAAAAAGAGTGTAAAAATTAGTGGGTTTAGAGTTTTTAATCAATACTTCGGCTGATTAAAGTCATACGAAAGTGGGAATGTCGAAATGGCTTTCCACGAGTTTTTGGAATCAGGAATAATGTGTTTAATGTTTGGCAACGCTTTTTTATTTCATTGTAAAACTTAGAAATTTTTATTAACAAGCAGTGGCAACGCTTCTCGAAATAAAGCAGATTTTTAGCTCCAGCATACAAGATTGAGTAAGATACTTGGGGGAAAAAAAGAGGGCGAAAATTAACGTTTTCAGAGTTTTTTATTAATATCTCTGATTTTAGATATTTTTTGGGGGAAAAAGGTGAACGTCGACCTTTTCCAGGACCCAGGAACGAATTATAGAAGGTTTCGTGACGATAGTAGTGACTGAGTTAATCGCAAAAAAAAACACTCAAACACACAAAGAGGCATTTTTCTTTATATATATAGATCATGTCTTTGAAAATCATTTGATATCTAAATCTAACCGTAATAGAAAAATTTAAGTTATTAGACAGCATGTAAATAAAAAAGTATTTTTAAAGAGCAAATGTTAAAAAAACAGGTATTCACTAACTTCCACAGAATATACTTGTAGATGATGCTAAAATGCAAAGTTTAATCAGACGTTTAGATACTGCTAGAATCACCTGAGGCACAAAATTATTATATTTACAATAGCATCGAAAGATATATTTGTGAGTTGCTCATAGGACGCTATTATCTTAGTATCATGTCGCATCCATGTGAAACCCTCTGATTTTATTTTCGTTTTCCGCGTAACGTCATGTTCCGGGAGATTTTAATTAGAATGCAAGAGAACAAATGCGCGAAAATTGAAACAGCTGTTTATGCAACAATTTGCTTCTGGCAGCAAACCTATTCGTATAATCGTTGCTCTCCATTGCAATAGAAGCCTCTAATCGTGGATTATTTTTACATTCGTTTGCTCTTATTCAAAGTAGCATTCGCTTGAGATACATGTTATTAAAAGATGTGTAGTAAGAGTACATGAGAAAAAATATAATTCTTTATAAATAAATAAGTAATTTTTACGGGTATTTTCAAAGCGGTTCGATAAATAAATTTCAGAATTAAAAAAAATATCTATTACACTAAAAATTGAAACAATTTAACCTTAGAGAAACTGGCTTCATTTCGGTTGCGAATGAATGTTATCCCTCGTCTTCAAGGTGCAAAAATAATTTCCACAAATCCGTTACACTATCTAAAATCTGATTCTATTATGTTTTACAAGCTTTAACGTTTATGATTTTTTTTTTTTTGCTGCACCAGTAATAATATTGGTCTGTATGCAAATCTGTAAGAAAAAATATCATTTAAATTTTAAATATCAATTATAAGTTGTTCAAGTGATTTGTTTTAAATAAAGTAATTTAATAAATTATTAAATATTTGCTATTAAACTAAAATTAAGAAACTTACAAAACCACGCAAAAGCTGTTATGTCTGTAAGAAATATCTTTTTTTCCTTATTTATGTTACGTTGATAGTAGGATTACTGGAAGAGCGAGGAATTTCGCTCTTATAATCTTTACTCATGATTGACGTTGCTGAGAGCGTATAATTAATTAGTTTTATATTAAGAATAGCGCAGTGATTACAAGTAATCGACTTATGAGTTTACATATGCATATGCAGAATACATTTTTTAGGTAAGCATGTTTTAAAATTCTAGCCATAACTTTTAAAGGAAATTATTTCTTTTTCTAAATTCGTCTCTTCGTAGAGATATTGCATAAATTGATTTAACCATGCAATATATTTTAAATAAATCGCTAAAGAAACAAGGCTAAAAATGAAAATGTTGGGAACATTAATCTGCGGTCAATATTTTGAAAGTTCTTTCAATTAAATATAGGACACTTTTTCTTTTGTTATACAAAGTTTAATTAATTTACCTTTTTTTACTTTTATTTTTCAGGAAGATAGATATTAAAGACTTAAAATATTATAATTATGAAAATTTACCATTTCTGATCAACTAAAGAAATGAATTTCTTTTCCTTTAAAATGTTTATATATTATTTTTAGAAAGAACTGGAATTTTCAAATGGAAAGTAAAGACTACACCGGCTTAGATTGAACTGTCCGTTCAAAACATACCCTTCTTTGACTGACATCGGTATGTACCAACTTTTTTTTAAAATTATTAACAGATACATTATTTTTTTTCCATATGAATCTGCATTTTGTTATAAATGTAAGTAATAATCTTTCAGAGCTTTAGCTCTAGATAAACAAAATTTATTAATACTGTAGAAATAACCACCGGCTTAAGATTTTGAGCAGCTCAGATTTAAAACATTTAATAGCATGTAGATATATATAGTATTGAATTGATTTTTGTATTGTTACGAACTTTTGCAGTTTGTTGTCAAGCCACGCATTTTTAGTTACATGAAGTGTTACGTATTTAACTATTTAGAAAAGGTAAATAGCTCTAGTCTAATTGAAAATATCCCTTCAGAATATAGAGAGCTTGATATCAGTGATAGGAAACATTTATGGGCATGCAGCTAAATATTGCTAAAATGGAGCTGTTTTAGAGGTTCCTATATCTTAAAACCTTTAAGGTCTTCGAATATGTTACTGTTGCAAGAATTGGGATAATTTATTTATTTTAAAAGCAATTACTTCCAACTTTTAGCTGACTACATAATATAGCTGCTTTGGGGACTAGTAACCAGAACGTTTATGTTACTGCAAATATTTTTATAATTTAACCTGATTTTATGCGTTCACTTCATGTTTCCACCTTGCGTGCACAGTTTAAAACATTTTGTTGCATAATTTAATCCCATATTTAAGAGCCCAGTGCAGTGCAGCCCGGATCGAATATTAAAGGAAAGCTAAGCCGGAAAGTTAAAAATACAAGAGCACGTGCATTTAACATTTAATTAATAAATATCTCTTTTTAATTTCTAGAAAGTTCCAGAAAATTCTCGCGCATTTAGAAAGCTTATATAAGCGGCATGAAAACCTCTCAGTTCGTTGTTGTTAGTTAGTTTGTTTAGAAAACTGCTGTTGTTGACGGTAACGAATTCGCGGATTAGCTTACTCTAGCTGTTTTGAATTAAGTTATGTTGAACGTTTGTGTACTTAAAAGATAACTACTGTGAGATATTGTAATACTGAATGAATATCTGAGAAAATTTAAGCATTTTGTTTTACTTGTGATAATAATAAATTTTTTTCATTTTTCATCGGACTTGTGCATTCAATTCAAACGAACCCGTACGCATGCAACAATTTTTAGTGTCAGAAGTGGGATTTTGAAGGTTAAAATTCCATAAACGGGGTGAGCGCAAGCTTGGCTAGAGTTTTTTATTTGGCGCGATTTTAATTTTGTTGTGGTTTCCGGCTGTATGTTTTCTTGTGGCTTTATTTCGGTAACTGTAAGAGCGCGAATTTAGTGTAGCCAAATTTTTTTTAAATTTAATTTTGAAATACTGTGTTTCTTTTTAAAAGATTTATTGTTTAATAGTATTGTTATATATATATGTTTAATATTATATTTATATAAATATTTGCAGAAGGTTAAGCTGTTGTTGGTGGGAGAATGTTGGGTTTCATATGACATGAAGTTTATAATTTATGAATGTTTTCATTTAATTTTATTCAGTTGATTTTCTTTAGTTTTGCTTCTTGCATATGGCAACCGAAAGATGTGGAATATTTAAAGCTTTGAACGAAAGTTGTTTAGTGTGTTGAATTCCACGACGATAGTAACTTGAATATTTTAGTTAGTTTAATGATGCTGAATACGCATAATTTGCTATTCTGTTTACGTGTAAAACTGACTTCGCAGTGCTCTGATCTGATAAGTGTATACATTTTACTCAATAATTATTTACAAGAATTGTTCATTCTACTATTTTATGATGAATTACATATATATAGTACTATTCTTTTACTTGCAAAGCTGTTGGACTTTGTTTTACTCATCTAGTATTTTATCATCTCATTTTACTATTCTGTTTACATAAAATAACGGCGTTTCACTACTGCAAAACTTAAAAGTTACTATTCTGTTTACGTTTAAAAATCACATTTTAGTACTTTCATTTAGCGCGCCTAAAAAATTCGCCAAATTTTGAAGGCCAAAATAGTTTGGCGCCAACTTACCCCACTTATGGAATTTTAGCCATTTTGAATGTCAATTACAAGAGCGATGGAAGAACAAATTCAGGCAAATGATGACTGCATTTGCTGCGGTGCTACTTTGGTAGACGGTTGCACGGATGTTTGGCGATTTACGTTGGCGCGGTTTTTACAAACGTCAGCCATCTTGAAAAACGCTCTTTTTAAGCATAGTAAAGTATTCGAAATTTAAAAAAAAATAAATATCGTTAAATAAATTAATAAACGCTGTATTCGCTGTATAGTAAAGTATTCGAATCTTAAAAAATAAATAAATATCGTTAAAACTAATGGATTAATTTTTTGCTGAAAATGTCGTTCTTTAAGATGGCAGGCAAGTGTAAATAAATACATTTACTATGAGTATAAAATACTAAAGTAAGGTTATTATTGCTTTCATGTATCAAAGAAGAGAATAAAAACACCGCTATAAAAACATTGGGCCAACGTTTAATTAGATTAAAATATTACTGAAATTGAATATCGAATTAAGAACCATCATACCAACATTTGAAAGACTTAGAACATTGTTAAATTCAAATACTTTAAAATACGTTAGATAGAATATAATTAACATTAAAACATATGGACAATAATTATCTCAGCAATTTTTGAAAATAGTGTATTAATTTTTTTTAACAAAAATTGAAGTATACAATTATAAAATAAAAGAAAGATATGTACTTACATTTTTTTGAGTCATTTAATCTGTTGTTTATTGATAAGTACCACAAAAAAAATCAGAATCATAATTTAGATAACATCTTTGAAGACATCTTTGAAGGAATTCGAAGATATGAATTAATTTTAAAACGGCGCGGAAATGCCCAAATTGTCAGTAACCAATCAGGGAGCTGATTACAGCTCGTCAATGCACATATATTCTATAACCAATCAGAGAGCTTGTTCTATCACGGCTAGAATTAAAATTATTTAAAAATTCATACATAATAAAATCATTTTTTTTAAAATGTAAAATTAAATTGTGTTTTAATATTTAACAGCCATAAATAATGTTTAAAACATTAGATTAAATTTATACATATTAAAACGAATTACTTTTGAAGTAAGGTGACGTCATTGATTACATCATCCACAGCATAAAATTCATAAAATATGATAAACAATAAAATTTTTATTTCAAATAAAAATTCAAAATTAAATTGATTTTTAATATTTAGAAGCCATAAATAATATTTTAAACACGGAATTTATGCACAATAAAACACATTATTTTTTTTAATAAAATGACAACAAAGTATCGGTTACCATAAATAACTTATCCAGCAATGGGTTTACCATAAGTTGTATTACTCGCCAAAGGAAAATCGCCAAAATCCGTGCAACCGTCTACCAAAGTAGTACCTTTGCTGCTTTCCAAGAAAAGATGGAAGGGGCCGTAAACTCCGTTAAGGAAGAAATGAAATTGGGACAGGAATCCGTTAAGGAAGAAATGAAATTGGGCCAGGAATCCGTTAAGGAAGAAATGAAATTGGGCCAGGAATCCGTTAAGGAAGAAATGAAATTGAGCCAGGAATCCGTTAAGGAAGAGATGAAATCCGTTAAAGACGAAATGAAAAGAGAAATTACCTGCGTAATAGAAAATAAATTTGAGGCTATGAAAGGCAGAATAGACGCGGTCGAAATTAAAGTTGGACAAATTGAAGAAAACGTTTATTCTGTGAAAGAGCAAATAGAAGACAGAGTTTCGGCCGTGGAACAACAAATAGGTTACAGAGTTGATACAGTCAAAGAAGAAATAGAAGGAAGAGTATCTACAGATATATATCTTAAGAGGCGAAAAAATTTCATTCATACTTCAACAGTTTTCTTAACAGTTCTGTGTGACTCTGAATCGCCCCTTTTAAAAATATTCTTGTTTTCTGGAAGTGTGTATTCTTGCTTGTTGAAGTGTGTATTTTTGAGAAAGTTTCATGTCATTTCATTCCATAAATATCATTCAAACCTCTCAGCTTTAAAACATTAAGCCTAATCGTCACAGATGAAATTTTATTTTCAAAGCGTTTTGCATCGCTGTGGTATTTTATTTCAAATAATTGAATAACTTCAATAGGAAAAGGTTGTAGTTCCTTAATGCAGTTTTGGGGGATAAGAATTATTTCAAATTCAAGAAGTCACTATTTGTCAGAGAGTGGGAAAATTTATTTCTCGCGTCATTTGAGAATTTTCATTCTTTTTTTCGAGTTTCGGGAATTCCGAAGTATGAAGAACTACAGTTCTCAAGGGTCAAATACCCAAATTTCCAGTACAATAATTGTAATTTCACGAAGAAATGAGTGTAAATATGGAACATTTTTTTACTTTTTAAGCTAGAAAACATAAAAGGGATTTTCTCAGATTTTCCTCACACAGGATTGCTTTATAATGTGTTTGTGTTCTTTTTAATTGGATGAACATGTAAGTTTTCAAAACCTCTAGTCATTTCAACATAGTATATTCTAATACTTAGAGGAGTCATTAAAAATATGGATAAAATTTCTAAAAATAAATAACAAGTATGTTATAAAAATAATTAGAGAAATTGAAAAATTTTGAAATATTTCAAATGCATGACCACCATAAGAAGGACTCACTATTATTTACTCAATAGATAAAAATTAAAACTAATTGCTTAATTATTGGAAATAAAATTCCAAACTGCTTTTGTGTTTTCCCAATAAACTTCACTGAATCACTTGTAAGTCTCGACGCCTACTCTCATAACCCCTGGCACAAAGTAATCCATCGAGTTTTGTCCTTGAATGTAACAGATATTTAGTATAGCAGTTATTGAAATACGTTTCATACGGAAATGAGTATTGCTACTATCTAGAAATACACTCACGTGTATGAAATATGTTATTGGACTTCTTCTTTCTAAATAATTTCCCATAAAGATTATTGTTTATGTGACTTGAATACCTTGATGTCAGATATTCAACTGTAATGATGACAGATCAGACACATTTCTTTCTTATGGTAATGAACAGATCTCGAGTAAAGATATTAGAGGGCTATTTATTCCACCACTTACTTGTAAATGACAAAAATGAATAGAGCTGGTATCAGGAACAATATAGACACTGCATATGTGACGATGTGGAAATACTGTAGCCTGCGAATACCCTAGAAAAGTAAAGAGTTGATTAGTAAACCAAGAAGACGATAATAATAAAAAAAATCTGAAAGGTTTCAGATTTTAAAGGTCGCCAAAAAGAGTTTGTTAAGGTTTTTTTATCCTCTCGCTGAGCTCGCAGTCTATCTATCTGTTCTGGTACTCACTCCTTGTAACTCAATTTTTAGTTTCTTGTCTCTATGTAGCTTTATTATTAAATATCATTAACTTCTCATTTACAGCATATACAATTTAACAAAAAAATCACAAAAAATTAGAAGTACACAACAGTACGTTTAGAATCCCCAATGCAGCGTTGAGTGTTGGCATACATTTTTATAATTTTTTTCAGCCTTTCCTTAGTTTGTCATATCAAAGTTCAATTTCCTTAATAAATTGGCATATAAATTGCTTTGCCTTTTTATTATTCATGTTTTGTGTATTAATTTTATTTATTAGATGTCACTTTCCTCTCACTTATGCCACATAAATTTCCATTCAACGGCAAAATCACAAAATATTAAAAAAAATGTATATCATTAGAATTTCGGACAGACAATCTCGCGCTTTGAATGTTTTATTCCGTACAGTGTTGTCAATGCACGCTTTCAAATGGTTGCATTTGTTAATCAAAAATTCATAAAATTTAACAAAATATGAAATATAATTAAAAACGCACGTGACGTCTTTCTATGAAAATATTGAATATTTTTAATTAAATAGATCACTAATTAAAAGCATTTTTTATCCCTTAAATCCATCCGATTCAAAATTAAGAAAGGAATATTCTTAGGAACTGCCTCTATTGTTTTCAAATATTCTAGTTTATTAATCCACAGAAGAAAGATTCAATTTGAAAGATAACTATCCAAAAGGCAGCGCACTCGAATGAAAAGTGTTGTACGCATTTGTAGTGATTAGACGCAAAATCCCATTTCGAGACTAGTAGCCGTTTTGGGTTAATATTTAATGATTTCAAATGAACAGATATACCTTAACGTATAGTGGATTCGCTTCTAATACAATACAATTGAGTGATAAAACCAGCCACTATTGTTTGATTTATTTGTAGAGACATTAGGACTTTTTTTGAAGCAGGAGAGATGAAAAATGAGCATTGCCCTCGCCGAGACTCGAACCTGAACCTCTCGAATACGCGCCGAGTGTGCTTACCGTTACACTACGAAGGTATGCTGGAAGGAGGGAGAAAAATACCTTATATACTCTCCCCTTTTAAATGGCTATTAGAGATTAGGGAACGCATTCGCCAAATCCTGGTAATGAAGAATCATCTTCCACCACATTTTTAGTTCGGACGCTACTGTAGAGACATTAATTTATTCTGAAGCAGGAAATGTGAAAAATGAACAATGCTCTCACCGAGACTCTTACCTGGACCTTTCAAATAAGTGCCAAGTGGGCTACCGTTACACCAGGAAGACATGCAGAAAGGAGGGAGAAAATATCTTATATACTAATGGTGCAATAAACGCTGTGTTTGCGGTATAAATACTTCGGTTTATGATGCAGTAACACATTCATTTTTCAGGCATTGTATGTTTACAGGAATTTAGCTTTTAATTTTTTTTTGAAAAAAATCATATCTTGACATGCAATCTGATTCAATCGGCTTATTCTTGAGCTGCCTTCATTGTCTGAATATCTTTCTCTCTAAGATTTAATGTTTTATAACCTTTTGTTATAACTAATGCACAGCACTTGATTTATTTAAATAGATTGCTGTTGCCTGAAAAAAAACGGGACTCAAGTCTATCTCCTTTAAAACGCACAGAATATTTTTTTTTGTAAAATCATCTCAGTTTAAGATTGAATTTTATTGAATTTTGCAGAAACTTTAATCACGTGATTTTCAATATTCCAAATTTTTATATAATACTAATGGCGAAGTTTTAAATACTAGAACAACGAATTTAATTCAATGAAGGAAATTTATAGAAATATATAATATTCCGTACGATTAAATTTACAAATGAGAGAGCTTTAACAATGGACAAAATTATAAATATTATTATAATTATATTTAATATTATGGTATTTTATAATCTTAAATAATAAATGCAATAATACGTACAGTTATGTCAGTGGCTGTTTAAGGCTCGGAGATCATAGTAAGGCTATCATTTGCATAATTTCAACGTAAGAGTAACTAAATATTTTATGCATTTTTATACAGCAACATAATACATAACATTTTATTCAGCAAAATTCCAATTGTTTGGAGCTCTAATCATCCAAATGTTTTGTTCTTTTCTCTTCACCAAGTAAAAGTAAAATTTGTGGGGATGAATATGTATAATATGTAGATTAACTTAATATTTTCATGAAATATATATCACGTGAACATTAATGAAAAACTAATTACCGATTGAACATAGATTTATTAATTTTTGTTTACTTTCTTAGCCATCGTTTGGGTAAAACAAGTACTCTTGTACTGTAAGCAAGCATGGTTACACATGTAAAACGTCATGTTGACGCACCCTATTCCACTCTGTGAACTTTAATTCCAATCAGCAAATTAACATTTGGTTTACTCACATTTACCAAAATTGTGTAATGAAAGTGCAGTAGTATGTTCTTAATGAATGTAGAAGTACATTAATAGAGATGAGTCGAAATTTAAAAATGTTTAAATTAATTACAATGTCATAGACGAAACATGGATAGTTAATCTTTCTCCCACTTCTGATTTTTGATCGTTCTTATTTGAGAGAGATAATTCAATTAATCTGCAACACAGGTATTAATAGTGATGTGATGAATATTTCTTTTTTTATATTTTATAAAAATTTAACGATGTTTTTTAATCATACATTTTTTGATACAGTTATTAGGTTTGAACCATTAGATTAACATTAAGAGTCTACTATATCCCATTAAAGAAAGAGCAATCAGGGTATAGAATGTAAAATTGCGAACAAAGTTCGGCTTTGTATTTGAATCTAAAACCTGAAACAAAGCCAGCTTAGCAAACATACTAAAAGAGAAAATCGTTTCTCTCTCAGCTGTAATATCACTAAAGTTTTGTTAAATCATTGCAGCATGTATTTAAACAATATTCGGTATTATTATTAGAATATTAATCGGTTATGATATAGAAGATGATTCTGTTATAATCTGCCTTCTTCATATTGATGGTTATAACGAATTAACATTTTTATCTGTATTTTTATCTTAATGAGCACGGAAAGTCTTAAATTTATCTGAAGTCTGGTTAAAAATGGATTAAACTGTCTTCTTATTTAACTAAATGATTGGCCTTCTAATGCAGCGGCCTATTACATAACCCTAGTATCTAGAGTAGACCAATCGATTATAACAAATCGACTAGTTTTCGACTAACTACTTGGAAATTTTTATGATCACCACATATGCATATGAATATGAGCCATTTTCTTTAGAACATGCGCCATGATATCTTTTATTTACCCAGGCAGGCTTGCAAGCACTCGAATAAATAAGGAAGAAAACTAATAGACAATTCATTAAATGCACAAAAATTATTAAAGCATTATTAATGCACAAAAATGGCATGCAATCATTCTTCAATGCTGTGATAGTATAACAAAATACTCGTATATTATTATTCTTTTTAGTTCAACAGTATATGTTCTCTTTGAAAAACATCTAATAATTTGTGTGTTCATAAAAATGGCAATTATAGCGTCTTTAATTAATTTCTAAATTAAATAGGGCTGTGTTTGACTATTTACTGAGAGCATCGTTTGGATCGGTCTTGCATTATCTTGGAGAAATACTCTAAATAAATGGATTCCATTCTCTCTGAAATCCTAAAAATGAAAATAACTTATGTGGTACAAGATGTTAAATACTAGTCAGGGTTACGGTAACGGATAAAACATGAAAAGAACACATTTATAATTTCATGCATTAGCATTTGAATCCAAGAATTCTTTTATACTTTCCTCTTATAATTCTGAACTTTGTTGTAAAAAGAGGTCCCTATGGAATTTTCAGTAAGGATTTCGTTTTCTAAAACACAGAAGAAATTATGCATGGTTATTTTCAGCAACAACTGTATGCATCTGGAAGGATCTAGAATCGAAGCCATTCTCCTTTTAAAGTATACAGAATAATTTTGCGATGCTGTGACTGCTGATAATGACCCAGTTGAAGAAACTGATAGTAATCAATCAATGAAAGAAGACATGAAGCCGAAACTTTACTTGAGAGTTTAAAGCAAACTTTCTATTGACCTATTAGTTAAATGGCATTATATTTTAAGCAAAATAAATGTTGCCAATTACACACGAAAACGAAATTAATATTGCCAATGATAAACGGAAACGAAATTCATGTTGTAAAACATAAAAATGGAAAAACCTATTGCCATATTATAATTTAGAAATTCTCTGTAAAGCTATCGGATATCAGAAATTGTGAATCATTTCAAAATGTTTTATTTATGTTACAGTATTGACAGAATAGGTTGTAGGTGATCCTAATTTAAAACCCATACTTATATGTACGAATGTGTATCACAAGAACAAACCCGATAATGAAGCAAATTGTTAGCTATTTTTGATACCAAAATTAAATTTAAAATTAAGATACCTTTATTGATGGGGAAATATTTTCTAACCATTGAAGTTTTGCAGGTAGAATATCACAGTTTTGTTAATATGTTGCGAATTTCAATTATTAATATGTGTTTTAAGTTATTATTATTCTAATAATTTTATTTATATTCATGTGTATTTTAATTTGAAAAAAAAAGTATTCTTAAGCTGTTAAGGCTTTATTTAACTCGTTATTCTTGAGTAGGAATTGTAACAAAGGCGAGAGACGGTTGCGTGAAAACACATCTGGTTTATTGGTTTATGGCCTTTTTACTAACAGTGGAGGCAGTAGGGTGTTGTGTTGTCGCCTTTTACAAATGGCGTTTGAAACGAAAATCGTCTTGCTTTCGCTTTGTTGTAGATGCAATCTTGTTACTTCAAGACAGTGGGGGGTGTACTAAGTTTAGGTAATTGGATTCTGGTAAAGCTCAGTTTCGCTTGTTAGTTGGGGTTCCACTTTGATTCCCACGTTTTTCCTGAGTACATATGTTGGCTCATTGTGAGATTTTTCTTGTTTTGGATTAGTCATGAGGGTGTCATTTTCCCAGTCTAGATAAAGTAAAATTCTGGCATTGGTGTGATTTTAATTTTAGGATTTTTGAAAGCCTATGAACTCACAGACGCGGAGAAACCGAGATTTCCTGGGAGGTTTACACCTTGCTAGAATTCATTCTGATTCTGATTTTCAAGCTAAGAGAAAGAGTGGGGGCTTGACCCCTTGCGGGTCTTGCTCTCGCGAGCGGCGTGTACCAGCGGGCTGCGACTATGGGTTCCCGGCTTTGATCAGATAAGAAATTAAATTTAAAAAAAAGGCGCTAGAGCTCATAGCAAAAATTTATAGCATCGTTTCTCCATTATAATTTTCCGAGAATTTAAATAGGTATTCTCAGGGTGATGCAGATACCAGTGGGTTTCTTGTTTATCCTGCCTAGTGCATTTCCAGTTTGGGTCCTTTCAAGGCGTTTCTCCTGATTTATTGCAGCGTTCCTTATAAAGACAGTTCCGGATTTAAAAGAAGCATCCCCATACCTGTGTCTTCCTTGGATCTTGATTTTGTTGAAGCGTTAGCGTTCCTGATCAAGAGTGTTCCTGATTTAAAAAAAACTGCCTGATACCAGTATTTTCCTGGGGTTTCGACGTGATTGAAGTATTCCTGAATGCAGTGTGTATCATTGACCTGCATCCGGCAAGCAGCACGATTTGGGTTTTGTGGATTTCTTCGAATGGTTGTAGGGTTTATATTTATTTTAACTAACATTTATTTTAAGTTTAAACTATCTTTCCTGTCAAGCCTTACTTTCCCCTGGAATTGCCAATGCCAGAGTATGTAAATTTTAGTAGAACGCGCAATGATTCAAATTATCAGCGGAAGTTATCTGAGTTAAATAGAAGGGAAACGAGTTCGAAGGTGTGCTTTCTTGCTTCACGAGCGTGGAGGTGGCTAGTTAGAAATCGAAGAACCACGCGTTTCGACCTGTGTGTTTGCCTCGGCAGATTATTAATCTTTCAACGTTATATTCAGAGTTTGCTGAATTATCAGCGGTATTTTAGAACACGGTGAGGTTAGTTACGTTTAGAGAGCCTCGTAGTTAATCACTTGTTACTATTCTTTTCTTAATTTCTTATTTTTATTTTACCGCCGGGGCGGCGTAGTTTGTGAGCGTCAAGAACATTGTTAATCTTTCAACGTTATATTCAGAGTTTGCTGAATTATCAGCGGTATTTTAGAACGCAGTGAGGTTAGTTACGTTTAGAGAGCCTCGTAGTTAGTCACTTGTTACTATTCTTTTCTTAGTTTCTTATTTTTATTTTACCGCCGGGGCGGCGTAGTTTGTGAGCGTCAAGAACATTGTTAATCTTTCAACGTTATATTCAGAGTTTGCTGAATTATCAGCGGTATTTTAGAACGCGGTGAGGTTAGTTACGTTTAGAGAGCCTCGTAGTTAGTCACTTGTTACTATTCTTTTCTTATTTTTATTTTACCGCCGGGGCGGCGTAGTTTGTGAGCGTCAAGAACACGCATTTGTAATTTCTAAAGTTGAATAAAAAAGGATTTAAACCCTTCTCAAGACTTTGGTCTACTTTCCAGTTCTTAGCAATCACCACTATTGTTGCGTGCAGGTTGGAAGCGCGCAATGTTATATTGGCGCCCGAACACTTGTCGAACTGAAATGGCAGAAAATTGGATGGAAGTTGCTGGACAACAACAAGAAATGGCAAGCCAATTGGAAGGATTTGGATACCTGGTCCAGACGATGAGAGCGTCAATTAAGCCAAACGCCAATTTCGACGGAAAAAATTCGGTGGCGATATTTCTAGATAGCCTCGACAATCACTTCCAGCTCTACCCTCTGCCTGAAAGACAAAAAGTTGCCATCGCCACATCTGCACTAAGAGGACAGGCCGCGCTATGGTGGAAGAATATAGGCAAATTTTTATTAGGGGAATTTGGAGGCCAGCCATATACATTTGAAAATTTCAAAAAATCGTTATTAAAGGCCTTCCCCATAGTGAAAGATCAGCCGAACTGTATAGTCTTTATCAACGGAATATAGAAGAGTTGTCGGACTTATTCTGCGAAAAATTAAGCTGACGGATATGCTGTATGGGAAGAAACCCGACAGAAACCTAGCAGAGAACCACGATATGGCTACCCAAACCATAACAGAACCCCCGCCATGTTTCACTCTTGGCAACAAGCAGTCTGTATTATAGGCTTGAGATGGCGTTCTCCAGACGTAAACTCGGCCAGAAGTGGGAAACAATGTGGAAGAAGACTCATCAGACCATATTACTCGCTTCCACTGCTCTATAGTCCAGGCTTTATGACTTAAACACCACCTTTTCCTGTTACGGGCATTAGCATCACTGATGAGTGGCTTCTCAATTGCAGCACGGCCAGCCATTCCCTGTTTATGAAGCTCCCTTCTAATTGTTTTGGTACTCACAGGGTTCGGTAACACAACATTACTTTCAGCAGTAACTTTTGCAGCTGTGGCCTTTTTATTTTTCGTCACAATTGCCGCCTTTAATGATCGTCTGTCACGATCACCCAGGACACACTTTCGTCCGCGCTGTGATTTAGCAGATGATGTTTTTCCGCTTTTCAAATATGCGGAATAAATCTTCGATGCAGTATCTCTTGAAACACTAAACACCTCGGCTACCTTGCTTACGGAAGCACCTACCATACGTGCTCCAACAATTTGCCCACGTTCGAAGTCTGTTAACTCTGACATAATGCAATGACAACCTCTCATAACAGTACTCCGACAACAACTGAACTGTTTAGCACATTTACGAAGTTGTATAGGTGGCGTCAGTAGTCAAAAACGCCAGCGCCACCTACATATTTCATTAAAATCAATCTTTCTTTTCAAACATGCATTTCACAAGGTGTTTCCACATTTTTGTCCATCCACTGTATATTTTTGAGTTAGTGTATCCGGCATCATGAGTTAAAGTTTAAAGTATTAAAAAAGGTATTAAAACCCCTAAATTTTCAGATATTCAACAATACCAACTTTTCAGATATTTAACATTTTTCATGTTTCGTTTTTATAAAGTATTCCAACTTTCAAGCCATAAACTACCTTTTAAACACGTGCAGAACTCTAAGAATTATATTAACACATTAACAACATATAATGAACGCCATATAATGAACTGAGAGTAATTTCTCACTAAATACCAAAAAGTAGCCGGAAGCGAAATGCTAACTCATGCAGTTAAAAATAACTGTTCCTAATCTTGTAGTTGTCAAAAGATTATTACTACCACTAGCTGTAAAAAGTGAAAGCGAACAGTGTGAAATTTCAAAATTAAAGCCTATTAATTCTTATTTACGTTACATAATGTTTGAAAGCGGACTCGAATGTCTTCTCGTGATTTCAATTGAATATGAAGTCTCTTCAAAATTTTCGCTGTCTTTATTATTGTTTTTGTAAATGTAAAACCAAGAAAAGATTAGTTTTAATCCATTCACCTATTTTTTATAGTATGATGACTAAGATTCAGCAATTTTTCATTCTGCATCACGTGATAAACATTACTTTCATATAACAGTTGTGACACTTAACTTTTACCAACAATTAGCTTTAGGTTGATTTGTTTCCTTCATGCCTAGTTTCGTTATGTGTTCGCTCAGTCCAGATGTTTAAGCACATTTTACATTAAGCTGTGTAGTTAAAGAAATCATAAGCGATGATTCTGAGGAGAATTCTGGTCTATTGTTGCTTGAAAGAGCCACTCATTCGCACAGAAGATGAACACCTGACGTTGGTTACGTTTAGTAAGTACTGAAACTTAATTGTGCCTGTACGTTTTCTGTTCAACGCAGAGAAGTACAGCTTCGCGTAGAGTTGAAATTGTGAAGCAGCCAATAGATGGTAGATTAAATAACGAGTCGCTGTCAACAAGAATTTGAATTAATTTCAAAAGTTCACATCGGTCACTTTGACCTATGGGCATTTTCACGTTGTGATATTGACAACACTGGTTGATTAGAACTGAGTGAGTTTGTGAACTTTATATTACATCAGTATATAATATGTCAATATTTGGTAACAATAAGTTTTCCGTTTGTGTAAAAGTCTTAAAATTGTAATAAATTTATTATCAGTCATCCTTGTTTGGTAATTTAACTGTTCTTTAAGATTTTATCGTCTTACGATGTTTTCAAAATCGTAAAATGGGTAAGGAAACATTAAAAATGCACAGACGGTCAAAATGACCGCCATGTGTACCTTTCCGTTATAAGGAACATGTGTTTTTATTAGGTCCTAATCGTTCTGTATTATTCCAGCCGTTTTTTCACTGATGGTGAGAAATAAAGTTTTATACCAGTCTTTACCTGAATTGTAACTTGTTTCCCCATTACGCATCAAGCGATCGCCTATTAACTCCTGAAAGTAGTTGCTATGAGTAATTAGATAGCCTCACACGTTACAGAGGTACTAATGATACATTATTCTTCTTTTATTAACTGCATTTTCTTTCCGTAAGAAGTAAGCATTTCTAATTATTTTATGATGCTTCATTGTCTATTTAGAATTTACATTAGACATGTTCTTCTATGAGCCTTCCTCATATCACCTAGAATAATGTCCTTTTGATCTCTCTCAACAACAACAATAAAGTTTGTTGAAAAAATAATGAGATTTGTTAGAAAAAATAAAATTACGATATTGGAAATATGAGTTGTCGATATTCACTGAAACACCTTGAAGGTACTTACTTTACTTACAATAAATGAGAAAATACAGTCATCCAGATGCTTTTGACTGTAGATATTAGAGATAATTGGAACTAAACTTAATCGAATTAATTATTAGAATATTGCGCAAATATGTTGCTTAATACCTTGGTTGCATAGAATTAGGAAATCATATGTAATTTCTCTTTTTGACTCATTTTTGCCTTGATTTCATATTGTCATTTTTCTATATAAATACACTTATTTGTTTGAAACTTATACGCATGCGTATGAAAACAGAATTTCTACCAGTCCTTTTCGAAAAACTGGAATTTTGGAAAAGTTAACTGTGAATATCGAAACATAAAATTCGAAATTAATTCTAACTCTTCTCTAGGAATTAAATTTTTGACTAATAAATTATTTTAGTTCTTTTATATTTATTGTGTCGAAATCCAATCGTATAATAGAAATAAAATCGTTAATCTATTATATAATTTGCTGGTATGTTTAATCATATAACTAATTGCATAAAAATAAATTTTATGCAAGTTCACTCCATAAGACATGAAAACGATTGCATTAAAACGTGATTCTGACCACACTTCATTTATTTCAAAAATCTACATGGGTATCATAGAGTTCTAAAATATTCGGAGAGAAAGTACGACATTTTGGATCGAAATATCGTCTTTCGTTTTATCGATTCCACCAACATTTCGTAAAGATCTATAAATAGATCAGGAGATCATTCGTGAAATTCCGTAAGGAAGTAGTGTTATTGCTTGCAGGTGTGTTTGTGAGGACAACAAAACATTATAAAGTGAAAAAAAAAGAAAATTTTGTTCAGGTTTATTTCATATTTATTAGTTTATTTATAGAATTTGCGTATATAGGCAGATACGCATGAAATTCTTATGCAGATATGTATGAAATATCAACAGTGCGATTTAGTAGTTTTTTATTGCTATGCGAATAATGTGCTAATTATATATATTTAATTACTGAGTTAAAAAATATGTATTAATTACTTAATTACATATATGTTTCACCGGTTTATACTATTCTTAGCGGAGGTAAGTTTCCATGTTCAAATTCCTTGAGAGAATTTTGTATGAATATAATATCTTTGAATGTGACGCCTCGCTTTAAATAGAGATCCTTCATTCTACAATCTAAAGTAGGTGTTCTCAACCGGTGGGAAGAATTACCCCTAGGAAGGGAATTTCACAAATTTAGGGAGGGAATATTGTTAGCCTTTTATTTACCTATTTAGTAAAAAAAGTTTATTCTTTATCAGGTATTTTCTCCTTCCTTTCCGCATGCCTTCATAGGAAACTTTGGAAGCATACACGACATGTATTCGAGACGTCCAGAGTTCGAGTCGCGGCGAAGGCACTGCATATTTTGAACATCTCCTGTTCCTAAAATACCCAACGTCGCTAGAACCTTTATTCAAGTTTTGGTATCTATCAACATTTTTTATACTTTTCTTGTCTAATTTATAAAACAGATTAAAAATAATCTAAATTTAAATAAATGTATATGTATTTTTCGAATTTTGTAGAGAAAGGAAGTATGATCGTTTAGCAATGTGAAAGGAGTGCATAGCGCGAAAAAGGTTAAGAACCACTGATCTAGACTATCAGTACATATTTAAATTTCCAATCGATTAAATTCATCAGAGTTAGTACTGTTCTTTCCTTTTGCACTCTCCCATAATCCAGGCAATATATATGCTAGATTTGTGCTTAGAAAGTGCTCTATTTAGACGTTCAGATCTGCAGTGGTCTGTTGATTAAACATCAAAAACTTTTGAAAATATACGAGCAAATATGACTTGTAGCTTCATCAAGACAGAGCTGTATTCGTTAAATGAATAGTAAATAAAATGAAGAAATAAATTCTTTAAATAATAGAGCATAAAATATTATTTTGAGAACTCAGGTAACTTCTGAATTTTTTTATAGTTTTCTTGTCTCCCGTTATATATTTCTATTGCAGCTAAGGTATGTGACCAACATACATATTGTTACTAATTTTTACATAGATATTTTTAGTGAAATTGCATGTAAAATTTTTGTATTTTTCTGTATAATGTAACATGAGAATCTAGGAAGACGATGCTCTGCTTGAAAAACAAGAATACAGTACTGAGTTTATTTAACATTGAGTAAATGACTATCTCGTTAATTTGACGAGAAATGGCCAAACTTCGCCAACTTGGGGTCCATTTGGCCACATCTCTGCGATGTTTGGAAATACTGTAATTATTTCCGGAATGTTTCTATTTTCTTCTGACATTAAGAGACCTTCAGTTTTACTGAAAAAGTACGTAACTTTTTTTTCTTATTTGGTACACATCGTATATTGCTCAACTTCTTTGCTTAAATCAGAAGTATATCAACGAGATGATGAATCAGAGTTTAGAACTCCCGCCACTCTACCCAGTGACCGTCCTCTTATCAGAAGTATAGTAATGGAAGAACATCAAGTTAAAAGACATGTCGGAGTTTATCAAGTCTTAAATTTTCTTAGAGAACAATCCTGGTTACTATCTGGATTAAGAACTGTTTCATCCATCTTGAGATCTTGCATTATTTGTAAACGATATTCCAGCAAAAGGGTCAATGCCCAGTGATCGAGTTCAAGATCCCTCTGTGTTCCAGATTACCGGCATTGATTTTGCAGAACCTTTGATACTTAGGGATGAAAAAAAGCATGGGTTTGCTTGCTATGTGCAGTAGATCGTTGTGGTCACTTAGAACTCGTAACATCTATGTCTACAGAAACTTTTCTTCAAGCCCTTCATAGCTTTATTTCTCGGCGAGTTAGACCCACTATAATTTATTCGGATAACGGTACCAATTTTGTAGGTGCATCTAATGCTTTTGCCTCAATAGATTTTAAAGAAGTATCTAGAAGAGGAACTGAAGATCCCATTAATTGGAATTTTATACCTCCCGTTGCTGTCTGGCGGGGAGGTTGGTGGGAGCGGCTAATACAATTAATGCAACTTTTAAGAAAAATCCTCGGAAAAGTTTGTTTAGATTACGAGCAAATGTGCACTGTTTTCTGTAACTGAGAAGCCATACTCAATGATAGACCATTAACAGATGTATCAGCTGATTCAGATCTCACTGCTATAACTCCAGTTACATTCTTAAGAGAATCGCAGAGCGATTTAGTGATTTTTGTAAAGCAAGAAATCAATTCAAACTTCTTTAAATGTAGATTGCGGTACATTCAGAATATCAGAGAGACTTTTAGGAAGAAATTCTGCCAAGCGTATTTAGAGATTCTGAAACTTTCAAGAGAAAAATAGGTCAAACATTGTAATCTTAAAGTAGGTGACATTGTACTAGTTGGAAATGATGATAAGAAGAGAATGATTTGGCCTTTCGGAAAAATCCTTGAATTATATCCAGGAGTCGATGGCATAGTCTCTCGTATTACGAGGCATGGAAGGACTGTCAAGAAAACCAAGAGATTAGAATATTATTACGTATGTTGCAATGTTCAATTCCTTATTTCACATTGCTAGTTAGGAGGATAAAAAGAAAAATTATTACAAGTTGCATGAAATATGACGTCACTTTTGAACAAGAAGTAATTCTAGAGACTGTAGAGACATTAGGTACTTTTTTTTGGAAGCAGAAGAGATGAAAAATTAGCAAACGCCTTCGCGGGAAATCGAACCACGGACTTCTAGAATACCGGCCCAATGTGCAGAACTGCTACACCTCGAAGGCACGCTAGGAAGGCGGAAGAAATACCTTATAAGACTTTTAATTATTAAAATTTTTTTGTGTGGGGGGCAATGATATCTGTTTTCGATGAATTTGTTTTTGAGTTCTTAGATTGGTTTCAGATGTAAATTATTAATAAATTTGAATTTAAATGAAAGATTTGGAATGTTCTTTTAGAGTCTGACACATGCCTCAGTTCCGGGCACCGAAATATTTGTGATAAGAGCCTACTATATTATTTCCTTTTTTATGGAACACACTACATTAAAAGAAAGAAAGAAAAGAAGGAACTATTCAGAAACAAATTAAGGTAAATATTATTAAATAAAACTCATTATCGGAACATAACAGCAGAAGTGAAAGTTGTTGTCCAAAAAATAAGAATAATGCTTAGCCAAGAATAAAATATATAAATATTTTAACGCAGAAATAAAATATAATACCACTGCTTACACCAAATGCCATTAAGCTGGCAATTCCATTCAAAGGAATAAAAAAAAATTCAGATTCAAGCATTTCTACAAATCCAAATTCAAATTAAGGCTGCAAAGCATGGAAATTAAGTTACAGAAATCATTTCGTGAGAAATACGAAAAAAACGAATTGGTTTCTTCATGCATGAGATAAATAGTCTGCCAAGTTAAGAAAAGTTCAAAACGCGTGCAGAGAAGTAAAAGTTCGTAACATACTTCGTAAACAATTTATTGTTTCCACAGTGAAACGAAATTGCAAACAAAATTATTTATATCAATAAGGAATTCAAAATAAAATCAGAGAATATGAAAAGCAATTTAAAATACCAAATAAAGGATACATTTCGCCCAACAAAATGAAAGAAAATTTCGTTCAATAGAATAGTAACAAGAAAAAGTATAAAGAATTTAATAAATGAAAAAGTAATCACATTACAGTCCCAAAACTTATTCTATTGTGAAGTATTCCAAACAGAAAAAGAGAGAGCACCGTCAACCGATTCAAAAATTGAAAATAAAGTTAAAATGAATCTTCCAAATCAGAAAGCAAAATTTAGAAGAATTACAGATGAAACTTAAAGTGAGAAGTATTATTAAGCATTTAATACAGAACATTATTTAGCACAAACCGTTATACACTCGTGCGCAAAATTAAGAGAATTTGCACATTATGTGGAGTTTATGAAACATTAATGGACAGATTTTAATGAAATTTGGTATGAATATAAGACAGTTATAAGACATTATATGTTTGGTATAAATCTACAGAGGAAGAGATGTATAAAAGTCATTTTATGCACGCGTTATTATCAGTATAGCTTACAGCGAGGCATGTCCGAAATTTACTTTGCGATATCGAACTGAAAATATGTCTAATGGGGTTATGGTCCCCAAATTTCCCAAGTCGTCTACTTCTTCTTCCCCAGTCATTTGCTCCTCTTGAGAAATGTCCAGTCTAGCGTTACGGAAGCAACTGGTAATTGCAAGTTAATTTAACATTTTCCCATGCATCCTTTATTAAACGTATCGTTTAATAAAGGAAAAGTTGCAACGTTCACCACAAATTTTTCAAAGGTTATCCCATTTCTATTCTTGAATCAAAAACGCCATCCATTCGAAAATACAAATTCTAAACAAAATGTTTCATCAAATATTTCTGTTTGAACTTTTAAAATTGGACCACTTATAGGTAAATCTGCACTACTCTGGATCTTCATCCACTTTAAAAGCGCTTTGTCTAAATCCATTTCTTTAAACGTTTATAGTCATTCCTATTTTGATCAAAGGGAGACATTAATTTTACCTTATTTTAACAGTGCTGAAACAGTAAAAGAAGATAAATCATACTTTTTGCAGATTTCGGAATTTTTTACGTCATCCTTCAAATTCCGTAAAATCCTTACTTTTCTTCAACTGATAAAATTTACGTTTCGACATCGGAAGATAAAATTTGACGAGCATATATTATGAATGAAGATTTTGAAGAATTAATTCCATGCCAGTCCCCCTACGCCGCCACTTTTACACAAACTAAACTTCCGTCCAACCAGAAACCTCCGTCGTCTCCTCGAAGTCGTCGTGGGATGATTTCGCAAATGCCATCCACAAGACGACGAAAAAGGCCATCACGTATTCGCAGGATTTATGACTCATCAATAAC
Organism: Stegodyphus dumicola; assembly: GCF_044657685.1. Lineage (NCBI taxonomy): Eukaryota > Metazoa > Arthropoda > Arachnida > Araneae > Eresidae > Stegodyphus > Stegodyphus dumicola. The sequence goes on along the minus strand of NC_140774.1, from coordinate 88,619,125 downwards.
TTTCGGATGACTTCGGAATGTTAAAGGAATTTTTCCAAGAAACGAATAGCTGAGCTGGAGAGGTGGAAGTTAATAGAAATTTTATGAACTACAAAAATATTACTCGCTATACCGGGGTTTATCGTTAAAGAGTTATGCTTCCATAGACTTAACATTGTATTGACCAAGTATTTCCGATTTCCTCTTGATATTCAGGTTCTCGTTAAATCAGGCCTCGTTATAAGCGAGTTGCACTGTACATACATATATGTATATATTAAAATAAGTTTAAATACAGTTAAGTCCATCACATATTCAATTTGAAACATGCCATATGGAATAAAAAACAAAAGTGCAGAGGCAGACTGCATATTAAGGTTAAAAAAAAAAAATGCTAAAACAAAAAAAAAAAGGGGGGGAATTAGTTCTACATGAGACATGTAACCCTCTATGTAAAAGTTTACCCATATAAAATTAATACTATAATTTAAAACAATTTCTGCTTCTTTTGATATCTCGTTACATTTGCTGTATTTGAACTACAGAAAATTCTCGGATTAAATTTTCTTAAATTACTGTGTTATTCTTTTTACCATTCAAATCAGTAGGGAATGAAGGAAAAAAGATTCTTTGCAGTTCAGGAAAGTTTAAAGGAACATATTTTCATGAATACAAAACAAGATTTAAAAAGAAATCTTTGCTGTTTAACTAAAACATTTCTTTATATTTGATAATTGCGTTACCTGATAATGAGGTAAAACATCTACTTGCTGCTCTGAAATAAATTTTAATTTAGGAAGTCTACTGATATGAAATGTTTTCATTTCTGAAATATAGAACAATCAACGTACGGAATAACGAACTTCTGCATACCAAAGAAAAAATAACAGTATTTGTGAAATGTCATTATAATGAAAATGGATTTAATACATTCTGATCCTTTGAAAACGTATTCAACTAAAAGTCGTTTGGGACTGTTCTTAAAGTAAATGGTGGTTCAAGCGATTCTTGCCTACATCACTAAACCATTAAATAGTAGGTACACTGCGAAGAAAAAAAATTGGACAGATCTATGTCTCCCGTTCTACTGCTATTAAAATTCAAATTGCGTTTTTCATGTCTCGAAAGCGCGATTTAGAATATGTATTAGATATATATAGCATTGTTCTAATATAGGTATTTTGACACAAAATCAGACTTTTTTGAAATAACATACCATTTTTTTTCCATATTTCAATTCTACGATTATTCCTATAATTAAAATTTTGTAAAATATGGCGCGAAATTTACGGAGAAATTCAAAAATTTATCTAGGCATATTTTTTTTTTCAGTTTGCGCCAAGAATAATTTATTTAGAAAACTTCTTAATATATGGCAACCTATTTTCCTTTCCCTTCTATTATGCTATAAGGTATTTCTCCCGCTTTCCTAGCGTGCCTTCGTGGTGTAGTGGTTCTGCACGCTGGGCCGGTATTCTAGAGGTTCGTGGTTCGATTCCCGGCGAAGGCGATTGCTCATTTTTCAATCTCTGGCTTCCAAAAATACCTAATGTCTCTACAGTGGAGCCCGAACTAAAAAGGGTTGTGGATGATGACTCTCCAGACCCAGGATTAGGCGATTGGTTTCCCTAAAAACCCCAGTCGTCCTTTAAAAATGGGAGTATATAAGGTATTTCTCCCGCCTTCCTAGCGTGCCTTCGTGGTGTAGTGGTCAGCACACTGAGCCGGTATTTCAGAGGTCCGTGGTTCGATTCCCGGCGAAGGCGATTGCATATTTTTCATCTTGCCTGCTTCCAAAAAATATCTAATGTCTCTGCAGTGGCAACCGAACTAAAAGAGTACTGGATAAGGATTCTCCACACTTAGGATTTGGTGATTGGGCCGGTATTCCAAATGTCCGTGGTCGCTAATTTTTCATCTCTTTGGTTTTTCCACTTAACCTAATGTCCCTACAATGAAACAGCGTAAAAAAGCCAAATTGTTCCTACGTTTTTACATTGTGCATGAGCGGAAAAAAGTGACATAGTTCTTACTTTCAAATGATTTTAACAAAGAGCTGAAACCACATTTGATCTTGTTATCGCTTTCAACAAATGTGCCAAATTTCAAAACGCGAAGATATGTAAATTGACTTATATCTTTGGGCATTTTGAATAGAAAGCTTTAATATTTTGCAAGTATGCTTAGAAATACATCTACTTTAAATGAAGGTAAAAATGTTATAGTTTATTATTCAATTTTTTCGAAAAATTTATAAAAATTATTTAAAAATACAAATTTTAAAGATAAATCATAAGAAATGGGTAAATTTTATTTGGAATGAACCTAAATTTAGAACTCTGCAAGAAGAAATCAAGTAAGTGTAATATAAAAAGATATATTAATAAATACATAAAAAATTCAATTAACATTGAGGAGCTAAAACTTTGAAAGCTAATTTTTTAAAAACTTACTCGTGCGAGTTTTACAAAACTTGGCAGTTTGGCATACGTTGAGCCGTAGAATTGAAATATGGGAAAAAAATTGGCATGTCATTTCAGAAAAAAGTCCTATTTCGTGCCAAAATACCTATATTAGACATATATTAGATCAATGTTATACATAAATCTAATACATACCCTAAGTCTTCACAATTATTATTTCCATCGATAGGCATGTTTTTCCCATAACATTGATTGAGACTTTCGAAACTAGAGAATTTTATATTGGGAAAGATGCGTTTTTTCAAAGTAAAATATTCTTGAGTTAGTAGTTTGGCTAATTTTCTCACTCACATAAACTATTTTTAAGTTTTAAAATAAATATTTTGTGTATTTTGTTGGGAGACAAGCCACGAAAATACTATGCATAAACTATGCTGTTGTGAAACAATTTATTACGCCTGATTTATAACCAGAAGGAAAATCATAATTTAATTGCAGAAAATGTTTTTAAATCGTGTAATATAATACATGAGTTAAATATTTCTTTTTAATGGTCGGATATTTACAGATTTAAGCACTATTCGGAATTTACAAGCAATTTATTTTAAAATAATGAATGCTGCTATATGAAACTATAGAAATATTCTTTTATTAAAACTGTCTTATTTTACAGGTACTTCTCAATCATTAATAAATCTAAATATGCTTGGCGTAACAATCGAAATTCGTACTCAAATATATTACATATTCTGTAAAGCGAATCTTAAAATTGAGAAATTTTATGCTATAAATAAAAATTTTGTTCTTTAAATTTCTTGTTTTCCTTAGAACAATTTGAGCATTGGTATAATTACTAGGAAAGACAAAGCATCAGAATATATAATATAGGAATATACAAACCTGAATTCTTCCACATCCACTGTAATTACTCCATTCACTATTCAGTTCGTTGACATACCAAGAGCCACTAGGTAAACATTGCTTCGAGACATATCCTACAAATAGCATAAGAAAGAAACGTTTATTTACTAATGACATACAAATAACTCCCCATGCAGAACATGAGAATATATATACATAATAAAAAGTCACGTATGATTACATAAAAACAAAGCAAAGTTAATAGCTTGCTTCGACGTTAAATCATATACACTGGAATAAAATTTGCCTAATTTAATAGAGGAAATTGAAGTTTCTAAGATGAGCAGTAAAAACAACAGAGCTAAATAAATTGATAAATAATAAGAACTCATAGAAAAGTACAAAGGGCTGATTACGAAAATGAATGAAATGTGAATAAATTTTGACGAAATACTTATATTTATGCTAATGCCAGTCTTTTTTAATTTATTGTTTACTTAATTATTATCGAATGAAATACTGGTGTTTGTGCTCAAGCAAAGATTTTAGGAAATGCTTATCCATTATATTCTTCCGTTTCCATCAATGATTAGCATACAAAATACAAAGGTTTTTACGAGGTATTAGTGATGACATGGCTAGCTACGTCTTGTAGACTCATGCTTAAAAAGTAAGCAACAAACGCTAAACGAAAAGGAACGAATGTAAAGAGACAACTTAAACCACACAGTTACATATGAGGTAGAGATTGCATCGCCGAATGCAAATAAGCAACGAAAATTAGCAAATAAGCAACCAAAAAAACTCAATCCCGCAGTCATACCAAGGTTTCTTAAAAAGGGGCATAAAGAACCTATGCGTGAGTTCGCAAGCAGCAATAGTTCCGTGTAATCCGAGGTAGTCAAAGCGGAAATAATTAACCGAAGCCACAGTTGCACAATGAAGTACGTTGGAGGGCTGTTGAGATGATGCAAGCTAGCGCAAAACAATGCGCTGTTGTGAGAGAGCTGAATGTGCATCGTAGTGCCCTCAACAGGCTGTGTAATCGTTACCAAAAGTATTAAAACCTCTGTAGAAGATATCGTGCTCGACGACGGACGATAACCACAACGGCAGACAATTGCTTCCTGTTGCTATGTGCAACTCGCCGTAGATAACAAATAGCACGATAGCTGGCGTCGCATCTCTCTACTACTGCAGGACGGCCGTAACTCGTCAAAGTGAGCTTCACCGACTGCATGAAGGTAAAATGTATGCCCGAGGATCTGGGGTTTGTATTTCTTTGTTTCCATCGTACGTCACATCAGGGTTGAATTAGGCCCGTGAACATCGCAGCTCGATACCACAGAAGTGGGGCCATGTGCTCGTTACAGACGAGTCTCGATGTAACATCCAGAACGATTCTCGAAAGCAAATGCTGTGGCGAAACCCAAGGGACAAGCCAGTTGGGTGCCAAACACTGTCGAAAGAGAGGAGACTTACTTATATGGCCTTGGAGTGCAATTAACGGCCGCACTAACCTCTAAGTGGTTCCTGCTGGTTCTGTCGCAGACGTGCGATATGGCAACAAAATTTTACGTCCTGTTTTACACTGTCTTATCGCTGTAATGGTACCGATGCGTAATTATCAGCGATAACGCCAGCACGCATAGAGCTCGAATGGTGCGGAGTTATGTGGAGAGTGAAATCATTCCACATCTGCTGTGACCTGCTAGATCACTGGACCTCAATCCCATATAGAGTGGGAAATGTTGGGGCAATGGCTAGCAGGTCGCAGTGTGTCTGCAGGAACCCTCCACCGGCTCCGACATACATTACTATAGGAATGTGCACTATTGCCACAATAAGCTATCAGAGTCATTACTGCCAGCTTGCCTCGATGTTGTCAAGCATGCTTTTCACCTATAGAATATCACACCCGTTACTAGCGTAATGTTTCCATTGCTCATTCGTCTGACCTATTTGGTCTTTCGCGATGTGATTGTCATAATATACGTGGTGTTTTCGTATGTCTTTGCTTTATTATTTACTTTGTGGTCTAGTAATAACCACACCAACCTCTTAAATCACTTTCACGCATATCTGTTGAATAATTTTCGTTTTACTCCATGTTTTGCCTTTATTGCTAATATGTTATTTAATATAAATCTTTACAAATAGTGTTTAAAGAAAATACAGTAAAATAATTATTAACCGAAAGTTTTATCACAAGCGATAGACCATTTCCAATAATGCAGTTTTTGGAAAGTGCCACACATTAGAATTATAATTACTGGAAAGGAAAAAAAAGAACAATAGAACACAAAAAAATGTTAACTTCTATTTTTATAGAAAATTTTGCAAAATTTACATCACAGCCTTTAATAAAATTTTTGTTAGCTATACTTTACAATACATGGCCTTGAATATGTCATCTAATAATGATACATCTCTATACAAATGAAGTAAAGATTGCAAAATATCATTGAGAAATGCGTACATTATTCTTAATTGGCTGATTTTATGACTAAATGAAATCATTTTTTGAATAACTTAACCAAAAATGTGAATACGAGACAGTTTTCTTCAAAACTGTGAAGAAACTATCTTTCCATGAAGTTATTCCTTCTCTCATGCGAACAGCAATCGCATTTTACCATAATGCGATACAATACGATCCTGCTTAACAACTAAACTCAATTTTGTACTTACACAAAACTAAATAATAAAGTATTGCATTACAGGATACGTATATAGAGAACACGGAGGTAAATGAAGTATATCTAACGTTTAATTTGACTTTTAAAACACTTTAGATACAACGAAAATGAATAATGAACACATACGCATGTATGACTTTGGGAAGAAATTCAGATTAACAGTACTTGTGCTACAGAGGAACAGATAGTTACAAATTGATGAATGATGGAAAACAAGACCACATATAATGGTAGGTGAATATACCAGTAGCTTCCACTGGCAGGTACTTGAGGTCCATAAAGCTAGGATTCAGCAATTTATTACATAGTGTACAATTTTGTACTGTCTGCATACGCATCCCTGTCCTTTCCACTGTTGCTTGAATAAAACTTTATTGATTTCGAGGGCAATCAGACACAGGTTTTTCTCTTTCAGGGCACAAAAAAAAAAAAAAAAAAAAAAAAAAAAAAAAAAAAAAAAACCTGCCAAAAATGGGCAGAAGTGGTTTTTTTTTTTTTTTTTTTTTTTTTTTTTTTTTTTTTTTTTTTTTGATGTTGTTTTCTTGGAGATATTTTGTCCCTGTTTTTGCTCTTCCTATTGATCATGTTCCTGAGTTCTGAAAAAAAAATATTTAAATATCTGCACTATGCCATTATTAATAATCATGGTTTCTAAGCTGATCAGTTCCACCTACCAAAAAAAGAAAATCATTTGAAAACCTTTGAAGGGGGGGGGATCGTCTAAGAGATGTTTCATTAGTACTACGATATTAAAATATGTTAAGACGTAGCCAGTTGTTAAATTGAACATATATTTCTCATAACCTTTTCTCAGTACGTTATAAACCGAAAGTTCTAAACAAAAATCTCATTTGCTCTTCTTCTGAATATCGCGTCTTTCAGAAACTAATCTAGTTCCTGAGAAGGATGCTCTAAAGAGAGTAATTCTTCCTTCTTTCTATTACAAAAGCAAGATATATGAAATTCTTATAAAGTAAAATTTCTTTTCTGAAAGTTTCATTTTCTTTATTAATAAAAACAAAATCAACGAATAGACAGCAAAAGAAAAAATTATTTCTTACTCTTGTCTTGAAATTACGTTCTTAGAATAAATTTCACAGCTATGATTCTACTACTGAGTGCAATTTCTAACAGTTTCCATAGAAGCATGAGTATGACTGATAATCACCAGAAATATAACAAATTTTACGGAAAAGTATTACTTGTATATAAAGAAATTTGTAATTATTTTAAAGAGAAATTTCTTTTTTTTATGCAAATAATTTAGTTGTCAAAACAGTTTAAGCTTGCAACGAAGAAAACATATAATTATCCACTTCAGTCATGCGTAGTAGCTTTAGTATTTTAATTTAAAAATTTTAACTCTCAATTCGTATGTCACGAAAATTCTTTATGCGTCTTAATGATTATTAGAAATGAATAACATTTGTGAGAAACTATCTTGTTACATGCTATAGTAAATGCGAGCAGGCAATTTGGATAACGTACTTTAAGTTTAAATTTATGACAAAGTTCAACAAAAGGTGAAATTTTTCTCAAAACTGGGACTGAATAAGCAAAATAATTTTTAAAATTTCATTGTTTCTGGGATTAAAAAACGGATATCCAAATGTACGAGGGCCATCCAGGAAGTAGATTACGTTTCCGTCTGTGTCCGCTAGGGGCGGGGCTAGCGCGGCCATCTTGGGGTCAGAGCGTTGCGCAGCTCAGTCTGCATCTAGCCGTGCTAGTGAGAGGTTCGTGCTGTGCTCCGTTCAGATACTGTGACGGTTTGAAATGTCTGCGTTAATTGAAAATCCCGCGAGCTGCGAGGTGCGCTCAGTAATAAGGTTTCTGACTGCAAAAAACTGTAAACCGATAGAAATCTATCGGCAGCTTCGTGAAGTGTATGGGGACAACATTATCACTGAAGGTGGAGTGCGTCAGTGGGTCATAAGATTTCAAAATGGCCGAACCAATGTTCACGACGAAGATCGAAGTGGGAGACCCAGCATAGTGACCGCCGAACTTCTCGAAAAAGTCGATGCTAAAGTCCGTGAAAATCGAAATTTCACAATAACGGAACTTTCTTTGAGTTTTCCACAAATTTCGCGAAGTTTGTTGCACGAAATCATCAGCGAAAAGCAAGAAGAGGTAACGAAGTGATTGAAGGCGCAGGCGGCCGAATTTTTCGACGAAGGAATTTCCAAGCTCGTACATCGCTACGATAAATGCCTTAATTTGTATGGTGACTATGTAGAAAAGTAGTATTTGAGTGTGGCTTTCATCTGTATATAATAAAATTTGTTTCCTATACTTTGTTTATTTTTTTATTCCAAAACGTAATCTACTTTCTGGATAGCCCTCGTATTTGTCAAAGTGTTTTAAAAAATTAATGCAAACGTTAGAATAAAATATTGAAAATTAGAGCGCAAGGAGCATTTAAAACGTTTATTTTTAAAAATTCCATTTTTTATTTTAAGGAAATTGAATTTAAAAAATTTCGAGTTTGTATCATATATTTAATAAATTGATTTTATAAAACGCATATATACAAAAACTTTTGTTTAAAAAGAAAATATATTTCAATGTCCACTGTCCTCTTAAATATTCGTTAAAATTTATTAAAGATCTTAAACTACTATACGAATATTTAAATAATAATAAATACGAAATTTACTAAATACGAATAAATACGAATATTTAAATCTAAATATGTGCAATTTATAATCAAAAGTTGATAATAATTAAATAAATAATTTTGCAATAACATTATGTCATTGTGAAAAATAAAAAAAAGACTCCAGTTTTGAAATTCAATAAACAACAAGCAGAAAAATATAAAAATTTAAGTGCAATAAAAGAATTTTCTTCACAAGGTATTTTTCATTAGGGACTTGAAGTATCGAAAGAAGTAAATGCATCAATCGGTTTGGGAATTAATAATCACAAAATTTTACTGAATTCAAAACTTTAATTAAATGCAAAACAGTTTGTATCTTCATTAGTCTAATCCCTACAGGTTGTGTGAAAGGCATGTTGGCACGTTATCTAAATACATTCAATGTACAATCGGTTACGGTCTAAAACTGTAAAATCAGCAAAAATCCATTACGTTGTTATGCTAAGTTCTTCGAAGGGGGATGTATGTATCTTGTTCGTAGGTTCTTGGATTGGATTTAGGTTAGTTAATTTATACGAATAATTAATTATTGACCCAATTTTTAATTTTAGTATATAACTTTGGTTTCTGGTTTATAAACACTAGTTTTAGAACGAACACTTGTTACCTATAGAATGCATTATTATGAATTATTTTGCATAACATGATTTTGCTTAAATAAGCTAACTCTGACATGTGCACTGTTGCACGAGAATTTAAGTGGAGCTGCTAAGAAAATAAATATTTAACAAAAACAAGCTTTAATGTGGTACAGTACGCATAACTTAAGGAAAGAGTTTTACCTCCAATTTGTAGCGTTCCTTTGGAGTCTAGATACCTAGGGTGTGCATTCCATGCTTAATCTGTCCGCCAAATGATTCAACTAAATTCTTAAGCAGCTGAAATTGAATTATTTTTCAACTGCTATATGTAATGGTAGTATTTAATTTTAGAAAGAAATAATGTTTTGTAACCAATTACAGAAATTGTCTTTAGAGGGATGTCTTGATATTAAGGAACTAGTGTCGTTCTTTTTGTTATTAAAAAGAAGAGATAATTACAACCTTTTCAAAATTTTTACAAAATGTAAGAATTTTGAAAAGGACGCCTAATTAAAATGTGTTAATAAATCCACTCTCAAATACCACAATGGTTCGTCATGGTAGCTATCGTCATGGCCATAATGGTAGCCTATCGTCATGAACAGCAGCTTAAGCATGCAAATTAGATTGAAAATTGTAATTTATCAAGCTGCTTTTTAATAAATTTATGTGGAATTTTGTTATTTTTTAGTATTTGATTAATAGTCTATAAGGTATTTCTCCCACTTCCCTAGCGTGCCTTTGTGGTGTAACGGTAGCACGCTGGGCCGGTATTCCAGAGGTCCGTGGTTCGATTCCCAGCGAAGGCGGTTGCATATTTTTCATCTTTTCTGCTTCCAATTAACCTAATGACTCTACAAGTCTAAGTTCTTTCGAAAAATCTTGACTATTACTACAGATATTTCAAATTATTTTGGTTCGATTAATATTAGCGTTTGTTATGATTTTTGTAAAGACTGACGATTAGTGATTAGTTCAATTAATTAGTTTTGTGCTATTGAAATTTAAGAGCATTGTGTTGTTAAACGTTTTATATTTTGTTGAGGTTATGTATTTATATCAAACATCTTCAACAGAATATTAGCAAACACTATTATTAATCAAGCCAAAAGAATTGGACATATCTGTATGGGCGTCAATGTTTTTTAAACGAATCTTAAATTATGAATTAAAATATTAAAAAAATAAACATTCATATATTTTAAAAAAGCACCTTTCTAAATTACAATTGTCAGCCTAATTTTCACTTTTAAACTGTTGTTGATTATGATAGGCTACACATAAACCATGGTGATGATCTAGACTGCATGTATTAACGCAGTTAAACGTTCTTTTTAAAAGGTCTCATATTTTTGTAATCATTTTGAAAAAAAAATTATTAACAAATAGGGCCTTGTTCAGTTTTTTTAGCCTCAAGACAGCTCTCTTGAGTCAGTATCTGCAATCGATTTACAATATGATTTTCTTTTTAAAATTAAATACTACCTCTAACATTTGAATAATAAGTCAGTTCATTTTACGAATTCACTGGCAGCAGATTAAGCATGCAATGCATACCCTCGGACTCTAGAGTCCAAAAGAAGTTGACAAACAGGAGCTTGTTTCTGCTAAAACTTAATTTTCTTAAGAGCTCCACTTAAAGTCTCGTGCATTCGTGCACATCTTAGGGTTAGCTTAAATAAGTTCTTCGAAGGCAGATGCAGGTATTTTGTTCATATGTTCTTGTATAGTTGCATAATTTATAATTTGACTTCGTTAGTTCATTTAAATGAATAATTATTGACATTATTTTAAATTTCAGAATATAACTTTGGTTTCTGGTCTATAAACACTTGTTTTAAAATGAATGGCTTGCAAGATACAGATTGCAGAGTTTTTTCATTATTATTTTTAATATTTTTAGTATTTTTATTTACTGCATCATTTTGCTTTCGTTGATTTGAACTCAATTTTCTTTTAACATCAAATGAATGGATTTCGTAGTGATCTTACAATTTTGGATTGTAACGCATTGTACTTTGTACGTATCTAAGCAAGGTCTTCTTCACATTCCAGCCTGTACCAATGAAGCCACAAACCAATGAACTTGAACCAATGAAGCCACAAACTGTATTGTATTTAACTGAAGTTTCAAACTTAGTAAATTTTTGCCATTATTAATTAAGATACTGCTGATCCGTTTACTTCTCTCGATATGCCAACTCCTTGAAAACAATGTATCAGGAGATATAAACTACATTTTTATTGAATTAAATTTTTATATTTTTTCTTTGGATCTTCCTGGATTTCAAAACTGGACTCGTTTTCTTATCCTTCGCAATGATATTTTGCCATTTCAAAGTGGTTAATTTAATTATTACCAAATCTTTATTCCAAGAAGAATGTATTTTGAATTTAAATTTAACATTAACGCACAGCATTAATAAAGATATCTTTGCACTTGAAAACTAAAAGACAGTAACTGAGGTAATATATTTTAGTTTATAAGCAAAATGCACGAACGCAAAGCGAATGAAAACTGAATTGAGAATACAAGAGGCCCTGCTTTATGCCCCACTGATTGATCGAGGTCGGACCAAAACAAACACCTGGAGCAGCGTTTATTATTTTGGAGAATACAATTTATTATTTTGGAGAATACAATTTATTATTTCGTTACTATTGCGGGGAAAGCATTACGTGAACTTATCAGACGCGACATTTAATACAAATCTAGTAACTAAACGGTACGCAGCAATGCCCTAGATGTCAAGCCTCCTGTCCTATTAGTTTCTTGAATTTTCTGGTACCTTCTGTTCGTTTATAAATAAATGTTATAGTCACGTCACCGGCAAGGTAGAGGATTTCGTTTGTAGCTTACGTTGTACCTTTCTGTTCAATTTAAGCTTCAATGAAAATATTATGACTTACTACTATTTCTTTCTCAACAGGTTACAAAAACAAAGACACTTTTTGTTGAACTAGAGCACCATTCTTAGATGTAGCAAGACTGAAGCCATATCTTCTTCAATGATGAGTCGAGATTCAGATCAAAGAGTGACTTTTAAGAAGTAATCATGTAGAAAAAGAGTCAGGCCTGCTATCCTCCGATAAAAAAAAAAAAAAAAAAAAAAAAAAAAAATTGATTTTTTAGTGGAAGTGGAATCCGTGTGTGGCATCATGCTGCAGGCATCATGCTTGAAGGCCGCGCATGGTTGGCGGAGTCTCTGAGTCTAATTCCTAAGCACCACGCTTGAGATGTTCTACAAACAGTCATTACTTAACGTCAATACCTTACCAGGATTCTCCAGGCAAAAAAGTCCTCACTTTCATAAGAATCTTATTTAGTGCCAGAAGCTATAATCAGCAGTCTCATTTACATGTAACCAGACTGTTTGACGGACTAGTGTTCAATGATTTTATCCATTCAAACCCTTTCAAGGTTAATTATAAAAGATAAAAATGCAGATCAGATTGCAGAAGCAACAAAAAGAAATAGTAGTAGCAGTTTCAAGATTTTAACTTGAGAGGACATACAGATTTTCCACCGTTATTAATCATTTAATTCCTTTGCAGCAGGTCCACCAACGGCCGAGCGGTAAAGTAGCTGAACACTGGTAGTTTGGTCCGAGGCTCGAATCCAGCGAACGGGCTGGCTGCATGGGGCGTTTTCGTGGTTTTCCTCATGTGTAACGTATATACGAGCCAGTTTCCCTTAGAAAGTCCTCCACGAAGGCATCTCTCTCTTAAGGCAGATAGCCCTCGAGTGCTTTGCCGTAATCTAATAAAACCAAAACCAAAACCTTTGCAGCAGCTAACCTAATTTAGTATAGGGCAAGGATTACACATACATTTTCCCGCCAAACTAAATCAACTGAGAATTAATTTTAGAATAAAGACTACTATCGCTTTCAAGAAAAGGATAGTACATAATGTATATGTATTGCATATATGGACTGAATATGTATGTAATCCATGATGCATATATGGATACTGAACACTTTGAAATTGTAGCAAAAATTATGCTTTTAAATAATAAAACGAGAGAGCGATATTTACTTCTATTTAGATCTGTAATTATTTACTCTGTTTTTGAGAAGCTATGAGAGACTTCTAAAATACTTTTATGTATTTTCTAGTATTTAGAAGCTATTTTAGTATGATACATTATTTAGTCGTATGTATAATTAATTAACATGTAATTTGATTTACTAAGCCAAGCTTTAAAGCAGATCAAAAGCTTTACTAGATGGAAAATGAACTATCAAATGCTGAAATTTCTCGTGGCAAATTTTACACAAGACGAAAAACTGTTTTCACTAATATTGTAAGTAGTACTAATTAAAACACTTTAAATAATTATAAAGCATTTAAAACTATTTTCTCTGCTAGGAAGATTACCCTACTGCAACGTAATAATAAACAGTTACATTTATAAGAGTATGTCATAAATACGTTTAAGAGTTTTATTTATAAAGCTGAACCGGCATATGCTTTAAGCAGTGAGAATTGAAACAAATACAACTATAACTTAGTTTTCTGTAAGAACTCTGGAAACGATCATAATTAAGTGATGTGCCTACAGTAAAAATTATAGCGGAAATGAATGGAGGGAAAGAGTTGAATGAGCTTAGGAAATATTTTTGTGATTACACTGGCATAAATTATTCTCCTGATCTAAGGAGTAATACGTTTCGTGATGCATGGGGAGAAGTTAAGGATATGATGACCGAAAATGTCCATAGGGGGCTGCAACGCAAAAGCATTTATTTTCTTATATTGCACTCGGACAATTTAGTTGCAATCTCCGTTGGAAATATTATTTGCAGGCAGTTTCGTCAGAGTTGCCAAAAGGGTTTTTTTCCTGCCGAATACTACAGATCTTTTGCTTTTACATATATTTGGGTTGGCATTAAATATAATTTATTGGGTTTCTTTTGCATTTTTCATATAATAATTATTTACGAAAATCACATTCAGTTATTTTTTAATCTTAACTAAAAGTAATTCATTATTAAGCAGCCCGGAACGCAACACTAACATATGTAATATTCGGAGTTATAAACATATGTTAAGTACAATACTAGTTGCAAATAGATATGAATATTAACAATTTAATATGTTATAATTTACACGAATCACATGTATCTAATATGTAACATCAATAAGAACATTATCAAAAAATAATATATATATATATATATATAAAATATTGAGAAACACCTATATTCAAATTGGAACATAAATATTACGATGTACTCGTAATATTTAAATTAAAGACCAGATCAGATCTCTCTTCTTCAGGATCAAAAATATCCTGTAAAATACTTTGATACTCGTATATTAACTGACAAAAGCTAATTATCAGTCAACGCTTTCCATTTGTTATAGTTTAGACCGTGTGAGACCGTGACGAGTAGAAATCATGAGGCAGACTCCTTGGGAGAATCTGAAAGTTGAGAGATGAATAGAGGAACTTTATCCTCTATGTTCAGTACATCACTTCAGTAGAAAAGAAGAGCAGCTTAGAAGTTGAGTTGGTTTTGTAGTCATAGTAGTAAGGAGAATTTGTCAAACTTCAGCTGATTTCTGGTCTTAGCAAGGGAAAATTCGTCAGTAGCTGCAGGCTGGGCAATGCACATCACTTGCTCCAGGGAAATGAATCATCTTGCAGTTGGAGAGAAAATTTAATTTGCTATCTCAACGACTTGCACTAATCCTAGCTCAAGTTTCAGTTTTCAAATCTTACACTCGTCACCTTCCAATTTATTTCCAGTGTCCATGTGTTTCATAATGAATTTGCAGATTCTTCTATTTTGCAGCAAGTCTTTGATATCTGATGGGAATTTCTCTGGCACTAGTGCTGAAAAGTGATGTAAAGTGGGTACGTTCGTATACGTAAGATTTCTTGGAAATTTTCTAGTATTTTTCCTTCCTTCGTAGCATTTCCACAACTGGGGCAAACTTCTGCATTGCAAGGATTTTGCACCTTCAGATCGGAGGCACCTGGCCTTTTTCTTCTCTCGGCAAAGCACCGTTTTAAAGTGGTCTTGAGCACACTTGAGGTGACGCGGAGCATCCAAATTGCTTTTGCCCAAATTGTTAGCATCAGAAACAGATTATCTGCTTTTTCTAGGATTTTACGCGTACATGCAGATATTTTTCTTGTATTCCTGATACTAAATATTTTATTATTTTCGTCAGTCTTCGTTACTTCTGCAAAGAAGTTTGGAAGTTTTTCAGCATTTGCAGCATGCTTTCGGAAAAATTATTTTTCCTCGGTCACTAGAAATCTAAGCAACAATGGCTCCTTTTTTATGTCATCTTCGATTGTGGTTCAGGAGAGACTTACGATGATGCCTTGATAACAGACTGACTGCTTGATAACTTTGATAACACTGAATTTAATTTCTGGCTTGTTGAGGAAGGCGATACCCTTATCTCGCATACTGGAAGAATTAAAAAAGATTTTGACATAGTCCTTAGTCAGGAAATCCTCATCATTAATTTTGCAGCGTACGAAAATGTCTTTGATCTTATAAGGTATTTTCTCCCTTTTTCCGGCATGTTCCCGGGAGAGCATTGCTCATTTTACACGTCTGCAGCATCAAAAAAGATAATGAATCTACACTCTCTTCCCACAAAAATTCATGTATGAGGTTGAGAATAAGAACGAGTTTGTCTGCTTTCTGCTGAATCTCTTCATCAACTGGCATAGCAAAATTTATAATAGTTTCGCGCTGAGCAAAGGAATTATTATTCAGGAGTATAGTTGGAAACTGAATTTCGCTTACCTCTATCTTCGCAATTAATTTTGGCGGCAGAATGTGGTTGATTCTGTCCTCACCTGTACACTATCGAGATAACTGGTTGGGCATTTTCACTGTTCATAACAGCCAAAACATTAAATTTTTGAAATCGGAAAAAGTAATTCCACACTTGAATGCAATGCCTCTCATTAAGAAGATACCTTTCAGATAGCGGGCCGTTGTCAAATAATGATGAATGACTTGAAGGGAAAGCTAACTTCATTGTGGTCAGCTTGATGAAATCCAGATTGGAAGTAGCTAATTTTAGCTATCCGCATTTTATTTCTAAATCGTGAAGAAGGAGGAAACAAAGGCGAAACCTTGCTTGAGGTTATCAATAGGGCTTCTCATAAACAGGGGAAATAAGTGCCTTTTTTTAACTGGAAAACACGATCACGAAGACAAAGAAAGAAGCGTCAGACACTCTCTGGCAGCGATTCCCTGCCGATATAATAATAAATTTCGATCAGAGTATGTGAGAGGAAAACAATATCCTCCATTGTGATGGGTTATCTATAACCTAAGAACAAACGCTAGGCTTCATATAAGTGACAACACTCATTCCCGTTATTTAATTACCTCTGTCCTAAAAGTTCTGCAAGGGATTTTTTTCACAAGTGAGAGAAGTCACTGATGCTGGATATGTTTGAGCCGGTTATCTTAATATTTGAATATGTTCGACCCATTGTCTCTTCGAGCGCTTTAGTTTTATAAAAGTGTAGTTTCTCTTTCCCATGCTATTATAAATCACAGATAACTGAAACCGCCGATATCGAACCAATACATATATTGAACGAGCAGAAATTTACCAGTTCTCAAACAAATCCTCGTAAATTTATTGAACTTCGTCGAGGGTAGGGTCTATTCTTTTCTTAAATGGCTGAAGATAAATCCGTGAATTAGTTCTTAGGAAAAGAGACGTATGCATTCAGAAGTTAGTATCGATTCCCAAATCTTACTTAAATGCTATGTTAGAAGATCGAAAGAATTTTCCGCTGATACTGTAGTTCAGTTTCCTAAAAGGGAATGCCTAATGTAGTCTTATTTAGGGCTCCTGTGCGTACTGGCTAGAATTTTGGTTTATCACAAAAATTGAGGGGTGCAGAGACTGAGTTCCAGTGGGTGAATTATATAATGAATCGTGCTGATGTTTTATATTCTAGTGAACAATTGCTTACGACGGATCACTTCAGTAGAAAAGAAGAGCAGCTTAGAAGTTGAGTTGGTTTTGTAGTCATAGTAGTAAGGAGAATTTGTCATTGGCTATATGTGATCACAAACGGCTATAATGTGGTTGGATGCCAAGTGAAATAAAAGGATGTCAGAATACTAGGATTTAACAATAAAGATATTGTATTGTGCTCTGAAATCTAGAAGTCTTTGAAAAGTGTTCAAAGGGCAAAATGGTCATTTTGTACTGAATATATAAAAGTGAAAAAAAGCACAGTTATCATCCGCAGGCATTCTGGCGTACTATGTCACTACGGGATATGGCCACCATGGAGGACAAGGTTCCACACATCATGTCATGCTTTGCAAAACATTATATAGCAGATGTTGAGGTAGTTTAGTCCTTTCTTCTGTCCTTGCACGGATGAGGGTGTCCTCGTGTTTGGAGGGTGTTGTCGAACATTATGACTCCTCCCCAAAGCATCTTAAACATCTTTAATAGGATTCAGATCTGGAGAACGCGCTGGCCTTACGTAGCGTTGAATAGCCTAGCACGATAGACACTCCAGGACAGTGAGTGTTCTATGACATGTTGCGTTGTCGTCTATGAAAACAAATTTATCCCCAATACTGATATGGAACATGCGAAAATGAGGCAGCAGAACAACATTAATGTATCGTTGGCCAGACATAGTTCCATATGAAAGCATATAGAGCGACGTACAAGCGTTTATAATTATCCCAGCCCATACCACGGCATTACATGTAGGATATCCATCTCTTTTCTGTATGTTTACCGAACTATATGCAGTACCACTCTCATGCCGCATCAGTTGTCGTCCACAATCAGACGCGAGACTGAACCTACTTTCATCTGAGAACAGTAGGCAATCCTAGTCGTCATCCTTCCAATTGCGATGCTGGTGACATCATTGAAAATGGGGGAACGGTGACGTTTAGACAGTGAATGCACGGTGTCCGCCGATAACATCGCAACAAAATCATCGCAGACGAAAACGTCGCAGAGAAAACAACGCAAGGCGAAAACGTCGTGCTACAAAACATCGTAGGAGAAAACATCGCAAAGAAAAAACATCTGAGTCCTAAAACATCGTGGTACAAAACATCGTCGTCGAAAATAAAGCGGTTCAAAAACTTTGCAGTTTAAAAACATCGTCGTCGAAAATATCGTGGTAAAAAATAAAGTATCTACAAATCATCTCATGACGATAACATCGCAGATATGCTTTTTTCAGGCTTTAATAGCTGTAAATGGAAATTCCCGAAATGATCTGTGAGCGCAAGATGGAAAGAAGGATAATTTTTACTTTCATATTTTTTATTAACTAATAAATTTTTGCTGAGAAAATAAGAAGGAGGCTTAAGCGTAGAAAATTAATTCAATTTATAACACTCAATAGAATTTTAAACCGACATAGTTAACTAACAGAGGCCAGTAATAAATCATTTTTATAAAGTTTTTACTGGTAATTTTTCATGAAAAGTGTAATCTATAAGTTGCATTTAATTTTCTATGCTTAAGTTTCCTTCTTACTTTTTCAGCAAAAATTTATTAGTCAATAAAAGACTGTGAAAGTAAAAATTATCCTTCGTTACATCTTACGCTCACAAATCATTATTGGAATATCCATTTACATTTATTAAAGCCTGAAAAAAGCCTGTCTGCGATGTTATCGTCATGAGATGATTTGTAGATACTTTAATTTTTACCACGATATTTTCGACGACGATGTTTTTAAACTGCGAAGTTTTTGAACCACTTTATTTTCGATGACGATGTTTTGTACCACGATGTTTTAGGACTCAGATGTTTTCTCTTTCTCCCACGATGTTTTGTAGCACGACGTTTGCGCCTTGCGTTGTTTTCTCCGCGACGTTTCGTCCGCGATGTTTTTGCCGCGATGTTTTCGGCTGTAACCGAATGCACATAATAAGGCTGGCGTATAGTCCTCTTTGATACAAACGTCTGGCTACACTTTTTCGGAAGACTGGCTTGCCAGTAGCAGCAAGTAACTGATTTGTTACCTCACTAGCTATGCTGCGCCTGTTCCTTTTGGTCGACAGCACTATGTACCTGTCTTCTGCAGGTGTCGCACAGCGAACGCAAATCCCCTTGTTGTTTGCTAAACATTCGATTTGCTTGAAATGATTTCTACAGCCTTGAAACAGCCATGTGGCTGATGTTAAACTCCTCGCAACATCTGTAATTTTCTTCCCTCTTTAATCTGGCTAATAGGTCGACCACACGTAAAATCATCCAAATGGTGTCGCGAAGCCACTAAAATTGCAATTACTTTCCCGTTAAATTTTAGTTTGAATAACAACGGTCAATACGCGTCAAATCCTATAATTAGCGCTACCACGCGAATGCTAATTAACGCTACCACGTGCTGAGCTCTACCACTTCGGCAATCCAAAATTTACATATGCACAATATGTCTTATTGTGTCCCGCATTTTATGCAAATTTACGTATTTTTCTGCCTTCTACTGAGAGCTGCTATCGCAGCCACTGTCATTCGTCCTTAGCAACTGCCCACCAGTGTAAGACAAAAACCTGAGATTTAGCATTAATGAAGAGGTTTTGTAAAATATGCATTTGTAATGCATACTGGTATCAACTTGTATATTAGCGAAATATGACTAGTTCGCATAATGGATCTTGTGTGTTAAATGTTATGGACTTTAGCTACCTAACAAGCCGACACCAATGCAGTTTCTAGGATTACGTTGTAACAATCAAACAATTTTAAATATCTATTGAATCTTCATTATAATATTCTACAGACATATAGATCAAGCAGATCCATAATGCGAACTCGTTGTGAATATTATGTTTTTGAAACCCAAACCTTTCTAAGAGACACGATGATGTAACGTCTACATATTTATAAACGCACACAGGTTTACAAATTGAAATAGAAATTTTGCAAGTCTGCAGATTATGTTACTCAGACAAGAGCAAACTGCATTTACAAGCAAGTATTTACAAACAAACTGAATTTTCAAAGGTTTCTACATAGAACCAATTTTATCACGAATGGTTTAAGTCATAATAAAATATTTTAAATATTTGTGTCAATAAGCTTTAAAGACTTTATGCTTTTGTGAATAATTGTTTTGAACCTTTCTGTTAACCTCTTTTATGCATGGGGAGCTTATGAAGAAATTTTTGTAGACCACAGGAATCTGTGAAACAAACAGTCTGCTGCTAATATAAGATATATAGGTAAAGTAAATAGCCTTTAAAAATTATCTTAAACCATCTTACCTTAAATAAGCTAAGTATTCTAGTGTTTATTAACTAATTAAGGTAAAATCTGATAAACTTATCAATACTTTTTAAGATTTCTAGTTCTGCAACAATTATCAATTATATTATTTATTGTAATGCATAAATTCTCTTTATAAAACCAGAATCAGTTTGGGATAAATGTTGTTGAATTTTATTATTTAATGTATAAATGGCATGGATTTCGGTGAAAATGGATGAAGTAGTTAGCACATAGCACATTTTCTTAAATAAAATAAAAGGAAAAAAAAATAAATCAGAATGTAGAGAAAGACAAATAAAACGCACTCGAAGTAGAATCTGTAATTTCAAGAAATAAAGTTACAGTTGACTAAAGACTTCAAATACATTTTATTGATCAATAAAATTAATATGTTTCTTGAATTTATAGAAGAAAAATCAATTATTATGAGAACAACAATAAAAATTTTAAAATTTTTTAGATATTGATCAACGAAATAAGTATTTTTATTTATTGTAAGTATACGAATAAATTAAATACTTAATCAGAAGATCAACAATGAAATATTTTAATACTTTAAAGTAAAATTATTTTTCTAGCCTAATCTTAGTTTGTTTGCCCTTTAAATCCATTCCTAAGACGTTTTGTTTTCTGAAAATATTAGCAAAATTAATTTCAGTTTTGCTCATATTCCGTACACAGTTTATTTTATTATGTAATTTAAAACACTTTATGAACTTACAATATAACAGCGTGATTTAAAAGATATTCAGAAAACATAACTTCAAACCTTAATTCTTTAAATATTGATTCTAAACAGGCACTTCTAGTAAAAAATTTATTTCATTGTAGCATCTGGAACATTTTGTTAACTAGACTTTTTTGCCTTATGGATTTCATAAAAGATAAATATAATTTTTCAATATCCTAAATTCTCAGAACTGAAATTGTTTTCATGAAAGTTTTTATTTTATTCTGAAACATTTTGTTCCTGCATGGGTACGATAAATGTTTCAGAATATTCAATTTATAATATTCTTTCTTGAATGTTAAGTATATGAAAAATACTAGTGGAAGTTCAAGAGTACTATTACTGTAAAATAGACGGCAAATTACTTACTGGGACAAGGTGGAGGATCACTCATGAAATAAATGTGACTTTCGCAGAGACTTTCTGCCGTCTGCCCTGCTGGTGTATCTGACCAGCATTGCCATCCATCCCATGTGCGAGGACATTGAAGCGTATCTGCAGGAAAAGAAAATCACGAATGATGTGAAAAATTTTGCATTCTATAAACTGAAAACTAGTAACATTTTAAAACTGTTATTTATTTTAACTACGTGCTAAAAAAACAGAAACGGCGATAAAAGGCGACTTGAGAGCTGAGAATTCCACCTGTAACAGCGAAGGAAGAAAGTGCTGATAAAAATTATTGTGAATTAAAAATTAATGGCAGTTAATAATTAAAAATTATGAAGGCAAGCAAGATTGGAAACAGAAATTTATGCGAAATTATAGCTTAGGCTTAATTTGTTATGTATTTCAGAAACAGTGAATGTGTCACCTTTGCTGGTTCAATAGCTACCTATATGCTATTGGGTTCAATAGCTACCTATATGCTATTAGATTTATTTGGACCGATTAGAAAGCTTGCTGATGCCACAGCTAAATATAAACAGCGGCGAGGACCTATTTTAGAAATGCAGTTGTCTGGCTCATTACCCAGAAACTCTTATTGAGGTCATTTGGAAGAGTATTTCAATCAGAGAGTCTTCGAAATTTATCTTACATAACGTTTGCCGTAATACTTGTTTTCATCGCTAATCTCTAGGATTTTCGTAACCGTATTACCATTGTCACGGACCTGATCGATCGTGATATGTTTGGTACGCGTACGGAAAAACCACTTAATTACGAAGGTGTCCATTAGATCAGCAACGGTGGACATAATGAGCAATTTATGAAATATGCAAAATACTGGGTTTGCATTTGTTTAATTATGATAAAATTTGAGATCATTTAAGTGAATTTCTTTCGCATTTAAAATCCTTTTGTAAACTGTGTTATGCTTTTGGGATTTGTGTTTGTAAACTGTGTTTTTTACACTGCTTATAATTTAAGAACATTTCTAAAATTACTTAACTTCAGAGTTACTAAACAAAAAAGCCTACTTATTAGAAAAACGCTTCTCGTATTTGATCCCGCTGTAAAATAACTTGATATTATGGGTGATTTTTCACCTATTTGTAACTGATATTCACTGATATTAAGTCTCAGTCCAATCCAAAGCTCTAACGTTCTTTCAGTTCTTAAATAATTTGTATTCGTTTTTGCTAATGCTGTATACGTTTCTTTATTGTATTTTCAAAAGTCGGCTAAGATTTCTGGAACAATTACATTGAAAAAACGTATTACTGTGCTTCCAATGTTTTGCATTAGTGCTTTTACTTTTACTACTAGCGCAAAATTTCTTCATTGACTATTATGGTTAGACTTTAAAGATGATGGCATCACAAAAACAGGTAATTTTGCAATTTTTACGCAATAAGTTTAAAATAAAGAAGATGAACGAGAAGATATTTCGTATACGAGGAACATACAATATATTAGTAATAAAAAAGGTAAACATGGCGAAAATGAGAACGGAAAACACAGACACACCTTTACGAGAGTTGTTTAGATGAAACTATTCTCAGTGGAAAAAAATTCATATGCAAAAAACCTTTTGTAAATTCTTCAGGAATGTTGCTTCAAATGCTGATTTAGAATACTCTATACCATATTCTGCGAAAACAAAAAGGCTCACTTACCAAATTTTGAACACAAATTATTGAAATTTTCATTACTTCAGGAACTACTATTAGTCAGTAGTCTAATATTCTAACTGAACAAAGATTTATTAAAACCTGACTCAGTGCAATTATAATAAGTGACTGCATGCTAACGAACACAAAACCCTAATGCTGCACAGGTACACTACGCGGCATTGAAAATGCAACATCAAGAAAGAGTGGCCAGAAACAGATGAACCTCGGCAAACAGAGAGAAACAGCAACAACCAATAAGTGATCGTTATTTCGAAATGATATGCGTGATACAGAGCGAGAACAGCATCGACTGAGAGGTTGGACAACCTTGAACGGCGATACACGAAGGGTACAGAGTCAATGAGACAACGAATGGTGCCCTGAGGAATGTCTCTTCATTCGCTGTCAACCATTTGCCACAGTTCATTTTCTGAACGCGGCAATGGCAGGGTGTGTAAATGTCATCCAATCACATCCCAAATGTTTTCGATTGGTGAGAGATCAGGAGAGAATGAAGGCCAGGGAAGCATCTGTACACCTTGCCGAACACTTCGGCTGATTTGCGAAGTGTGTAATTGGGCGATATCCTGCTGAAAAGGGCACTCCCTGAAGGTAAGGAAGTGTCACCAGCCGCAGCATATCATTCACGTATCGCTGGGCCGTCATAGTGCCCTGAACACGAACTAAAGATGACTTGGAATCGTATGCAATTGCGCCCTAATCCATGATGCCGCGTTGTCGCGCCGTGGGGCGTTCCAGAATTGCTCCCGGATTGGACCTGTACGGCGACTATCATTAGAGAAACAGAAGCGTGACTCATCTGAGAACACGACCCTGTGCCATTCCGTCCCCCGCATCGCTCCAGCCCAGCACCATTGCAAACGTTGGCGTCTATGATGTGGGGTCAATGGCAGTCTTCTTAACGGACGCCACGAGTGCAGGCCACTATCGAAGGCAAATGGTTCTGGTCGATATGGGAACATCCAAGGGTGTCTTGAACACGCTTCAGAATGGAAGTAGAAGTTGTTTCGGATGCACCAACGCTTGTGAGAGGATGCGTTGATTCACGTGTGCTGACATCACTCTGCCTGCACCTGTACCCCTCGAATTTGCCACTTTCCTTGATCATCATCATTTTTAGATCACCATCGTTGCCATAGGCGGTGCACTGTGGATGCGTCCAGGTGTGTGTCAGCTGAGATTTGCCGTATGGACCAACCCGCCCTTCGTATTCCGAACACCATGCTCCTCGTAAAATTCTCTCTCTTCTAGAACTGCATCCGTTGACGACGGCCTACAGTCTCTGTATTACACGCTCTTTTGAGACAAGAATAAATTTTCTACAATGATTTCCCTAGCAGAAATAACGACACGAAAATTGAACGTTCTTCAGGTTCCTTCCCTTATATCTTTTTCCACGTGCGCTGGAGAGCTGCTTATTTCACATCATTCGCATAACTCGGTGACGTGCGTCTACCCTGATATTTTCATAATTTTTGAGCCCCTCTTTCTTCGTGCTGCATTTTCAATGTCGGGTAGTGTATTTGCACAAAGTCTAGCAAATAAAGAAACCACGAGTAAATTTTCTTAGATACAAAGTTATAAGTCTGAAAGTGATCAAATGTTGCCAGTAATGTCTGAAAGTCGTCTAATGAAGGCTAGATGTGACGAGTAGTCGGTAAGCTTGAGGCCAAGAACACAGTTGGACGCCTTCGGAGAGTTGAGCGTTCCACAAATATGATCTTGGGAATCAGGAACCACTTTGCAGTTATGAGAAGAATTAATCACTTTACTGCTCAAGCTGTTTTGAGAGAAATGGTACTAGAAGACAATTGGTTTTTATAGCCGGCATGAAGAAACAATTACGCAAGTGTTAGACAGTTATTTTGTGACTTTTAACAACTACTGGTACTCCAGAAGCATATCTACGGTTTACCTTAGGCTTCATAAGCATAATCTTTATGCCAGAAGACCACTTTTTTAATTACCCATTTATGCATTATCCAGAGGAAAAAAACCTTTTAGTGTAAAAGTAATTGTTAGCGTAAAGGTTTCTTTACGCTAACAATTACAAATGATGATTTTTATTTTTTAAATTACCGTTTGACAGGTTTGCTCAGCAAGATAATTAACTATTCTGTTGCCTGAAATGAGGTCTACATTCTTCAGATCATGCTTTCGATAAAAATTCAGCTTTCTGAAAATCCAACAGTGTCAGAACTACTCTTAGCCTAACAAATATTCATCACGTATAGCCTTTCTCTAAAAGGCATGTTTTTGATATTATTAAGAATATCTGATGGTGTTCAGATTATAGCTGTATATTTAACCAAATTACTTGCATGGCGCTAAACATGTTTCTTTTATGATTTGTTATTGTTTGCTTTATTTGCATAATTTCTGCGTGAACATATGTTTGTAAACGAGTTTTCTGTTCATTACTGTATTATTATCAGAAAAGTTACACTCACTGAAATTATAACTAATTTCAGTTAAGTTCGCACGATTTTTAATTATCTTTTAGCTTTGAGCATTAATTAGAGTATATTTTGCAACAATGCTTTATATTTAATTAAAATAATTTTTATTAACTCGCCTTTATATAAAAGTTGTAGCTATTAAATCACATGATTTATGCATTTACCGAAACGAATGTTGGTAAATATTTATCAACAATATCATTAACGTTTTCAAGATATGAGGGTTAAAATTCTGGTCCTGAAACATATATTTCTAAATTTTTCTCAGGATGCAATGAGATTACACTTTTAGAAAGAATATCAATAATGTTCTATTTACTTAATCTAGCATAGAATACTTTTGCTATGTGAAGAAGAGAGACATCGGTATATGACTTTTTTCCCTTCTTTAATAAAGTGTTTTTTAGAACCATCCTGACTTAAGTTTGATTTCTTTAATTTTGTACATGATTTTGTTCTTAAAAATGTATTTTGAATATTGCCCAGCAATAGGTTCTACTTAATTGAAATTTTTATCTCCATTTTAAATTCCCAGTCTACTTACAGCATATTCGAGATAACTCGTATCCATTACTATAAACAGATTCAAAAGTACTTCATTGAAAATGCATTTCTTACCCTGCTGGGTAGATGCGTTTCTTTAACAAAAGACGACGTAGGGAATAATTAGAAGTTTAAATATTCATGGAAAACTTGCTTCAAATTAATTAAATCTTTTGAACTCGTAGGCAGAGTAATTTTCTTTTATGCAAACTGCGACGCGAAGAAGTAAGTAACTAAATTTTCTGTAAGTTAGTTACTGTTATTTAGTTTTAAAAGAAGGCATCTCAAGCAAAATATCCTAAATATATTACTTTCAAATTTCGGTATCTTGTTGCCTGCAAATGTCTGCTTAATGTAAATGCTAAATTAATCGCAAAAATTAAATCGCACTTTTGGCCTCGCATTTTTTATTACTGTCTTGGAAAGCGAGTTGTTAGTATAGAAGTTAATGAATTTAGGAATTTAATAAACTATTACAGAGATTTTTAAAATTATAGAGAATTTTACTTTCAATGAAAATTTCCATTTGATTATTTCGACGTTTCGATTGCTTGAAAAAGTAGCAATAGCACCCGCAGCACAGACTCGATCGCAAATGATACACAGGAACATATCAACATAAAAACTGGGACAGATTAAAAGGCTTTAATACTACCTGTGTTTATTGATATTAATCTTTGGGTTTTGTTTATTCATTATGCCTGAATTTGCAGTTGAACCACATGATATTTATGTGTTTTTCATGATAGACTTTTCTATGATTATATGACAAAGATATGATTAAACTTAATAAAGAATGCTTAATAAACACGTAACTTATTAAGCATTCTTTATTAAGTCAAATAATTATAAGTAATTTAAAAATAAATTCATATGCGTATATCCACAAGGAAATCAAATTATTTTTACAACTCTTGCGGTTGCCATACATCGATAATAACTGTGCCATACATCGATACTATTTTTAATTTTTTTGCTTAAATTCTTCATTATCGTCAATTAATTCCTAAGGCTCTTTAGAAGGAAATTTAGAAAAACCAGCCTCCATGTATTTTTAAAATACCGCAAAAATAATTTTGCCTTCGAAAGCTTGCGTTTTTTATGAGCATGGAGCTACAAAATTACCGAAGTTGTGAAAATTAAGCAAAGAGTAAAATACATTTGTCTGTATGGTTTCAGACATACATATGACGTTTAATTTATTTAAATTTCCCTGATAAATGCAACTGTGAATTACATATTTTATAATCTCTGTCACAACATAAATGCAGTTCATCTTTTCGTGTAAATAGGACAAATATGTAGTAGGTAAATAGGATCTTTTTGTGTAAATAGAACAAAATAAATGGTAGAAATTAGAGGGGATTATTAAGACGCATGCTTTTCTACATATCAGAACTAGATAAACAATAGTAAAATGCTTAAAGAAGTGGTAAACTATTTCACTAGAGTTTCATTCTTGTCAATTTTCTAAAATGCTAATTTCTTAAATGTTGATTTTTTTTGGCTTTGGAATTTATACCCTTCAATAGTTTTTATTCCACATTTAAATAGAATTTTGATGCAGAGTTACTTATTTTTATTAGGTTAGTGGTAGGTTCTTTCTTATTGATTGGATTTATGTAAAATACCTTATATATAACAACACCTGAAAGGAAAATTTCATCGGGATAAAATTTGTAAACTATTTTTGTCATGCAAATGAGTCCCATTCGCTTTTTGGTCAATTAAATTCCCACAGCATCCACAAAGTCCGCACGTTACCAACGGTACATTAATTACTTACGACCTATATACTTGCTTTCCGTCTTATTATAACTAAGTGTACACTTGCGTGCTTATATCTGCCGCTACTGTATTTATTTTACAATCATACGTGTTATGAAGATAGACGAGATGGTGAGCTGGCGAGAGCGAAAGATACTGTTTCTGCATTGCAGAATTTTATTCTACCAAATCTTTTGTTATCTTGTAGCATAAATTAAAAATACAGAAATTCGTAGAAGTTCGTTCAATTTCAGGCGCAAATGTTACAAATTTTAAGAGACCAGCTGCAGCTTCAAAGCAAAAGTTCCGGTCGATTGCATGTAAGTAATAAAAGAATTGATCGGTTTTCGACAATCGTTTCTTTGCAGTCCGGGAGGTCGAACTGACTGCGGTAAAAATTTAATTGCAAAAAACAGTGCGTAAACATTCTTAAATATAGAGTGTTTAAATTCAGTGATTAGAAAAATTCTCAGTTCTACAGAATGGCAAATTGACTACTGTCGCTTACTTAGCTGCTCTTTCTATATGTGAAATATCTCAGAATTCAACTGAATATACGTTTGAGTTTAACTGATTGGACGATAAATTGAGCTTCTCAGCATATTCTGTAAAATGGTTTACAGAAAGGATCAGCTAATAATCCACTGCTCCACTGTTGACACATCTATATGTCTCTCAATTTATGAGATGCTTTTATAAACCGTAAACAATCAATCCATTTTTTTCGGTCCCTTTTAAATGTAATTTCGATTTACGCTGGCAAAAATAAAAGATCTATGATACTTATTAAGTTTATTACATACTAATACGCCACAAACTCTGATCTTTCTGATTTACCTGTATTTTGCGAAAGTGATTGTGAGAACACAGAATTCTCACAGTGAACACGGTGGCATTATCGATTCTTGAATCGTTTTTGTGCCCTACCACGTGCGTCGCAGTGGATAAAAACTGGAAGGAATGGTTTTGTCTCTCTCTTTCTGCCTGTCATCGTGTTAATGAGTGTGTGGGCCTTCGGGCCACACACACAGCTCTCGCCATCGTCCACTGTAAAACATCATGTAATCGAGCTGAATTTCCTTTACATAAGATGGAGGTAAAAACATGTTCTTGTACGAAGAAAGCTGCATAAATGAATATAAAAACTCAGGTAAACTTTACTGGTTATGCTGCGAGGTAAAATTGTTCCTGTGCTGTGATTCAACGTGTATAATCTTGATAACTGGAATTTTCGAAGTGACGACCATGTGCGCCAAATTCAAGCACATCTACGAGAAATCTTCTCTCTTCTATCGCGAATAATTGCACCGCATATTAATTAAGCTTCTTGCTAGATGCTGATAAGTAGTGTGTCATCGATGCTTTAGGATTAGGAATTACAGTATACAGTAAGAAAATGAACGCTGTGAGAGTCCCGTAGGACTAACGAGTAGGACATGCCGAAAGGTATTCATGAATGTTATTTTTTTGTAACTTATATAATCCAGGCTAATCAAGAAAAGTTTGTTTTGTGATTTAATAAATGTATATTTAAAAGAGAGCTAATGACTCATGCATGCCTTATTGGGTAAGTCATTTGATTCTTATTATTAAAGATCATGCAATGTACTAACCACTAAATTTTAGTTTAACTATTTATGCGAAATTAATTCGCATTTGATACTCTTAGTATCGTTACTTTGATACGATCACGGCCAACAACACCACAGTGATAAAGCCACTTCTCGGTCTTTTGTACCGATACAGCAAACAAAACGAAAACGTATAACTGCAGCACAGACTGCACGCAGAGCAAATATACTGAAATTAATCATTTATTAGCATGGAATATTTAATATTCACTTAGATGGCAGCAGTGTAGAGACATTACGTTATTTTGAAGCAGGGGCCATCAACAATGAGCAATGTCCTCGCCAGGACTCGAACCTGAACCTCTCGAATACGCGCCGAATATCCTAATCGTTACACCAAGAAGGCATGCAGAAAGGAGGTAGAAAATACCTTATATACCCCTGATTTTATTAAATATCCAGTTTTTGAAGGAATGAATTCAAGTATTTTTCAAGGTATAAACTTTGATTTTAATAAACTGGAAATGAATGAAATAGATATTTTTACAGATGGCTCTGGTTTTGAGGGGGGGCGTCGGGGCTGCATTTGTAGTTTACTTTCATAATTTAGAGATATACAATAAAAAATTTAAAATGAATGATATCAATTCAGTGTACCAAGCCGAAATTATTGCCCTAAAAGAAGCTATCAGATGGACTACTGAAGGACTTAATAATAAACATTGTATTCATATTTATTTCGATGCTCTTTCGGTATTGATGGCGCTCTCACAACCAGAGCCAAAAAATGTTCTTTTAAAAGAAGTTAAGAGACTGTATTTTGCTGCTAGAAAGAGCATTTATTGCAGCTTCACTGGATTAAAGCACACGCTGTACATACAGGTAACGAGAGGGCGGATGCACTGGCTAAAGAAGCTGCCCTGGGGGATGGATCTGATTATTTATTTATAAAACCCGCAAGGCGGAAGATGATTACGTTTATGAAAGACTACTACAATAAAAAACTACAATAAAAAATGGAAAGAAAATTGGGATTCAACGGGAAAAAAGGTAAAATACCTGAAAGAAATACAGGTTATTAATAAAATGAAGTTTTATAATGATATAGATGTTAATCAATTATTATCAGGTCATGGTAGGTTTCCCTACTATCTGAGAAGATTTCACGTCCAGGGCAATGAAAACTGCCTTTTATGTAATCAAATTGGCGACGCTGAACACTTCGTTGAGTGTTCAGCGTCGCCAATTTGTCCTCTTACCAAGGGAGTGAGGGACAGATATGGATCATTTGATATGAAGAACCTTAACTATGAGACATTACAAAATTATTCAAAAGATATAATGAAGATTATCAATAATAACAGACAATTAATTGGTATACAGATATGAAATGGAATTTTCTTGGACTGAATTATATATTATGTAAAAGATGGACTTCAACTAATAGTATATACAGATGAAATCATCAGGATAGGTCTTTTGTTTGTGTGTTTTCTTTGTGGTATGTATGGTTATGTGTAGTTTTGTTTTGTTTTCCCCTTATACTAACCTTGTTTAATTTATAATTTTATTTTGTTAGTTTTTGTATGAATGGATGTTAAAAAAGATTTTTATTGGCTTGCAACCATTTGTAATTGTATTTTTTTGGTTTGTTATGTTTCCTTTTTTAACTTTTTGTGTGACTCGGAGCTCGGGCCTGGTTTCTCGGTTGATTTTTAAGAAAGCTAGTTAAAACTTATTTAGTTAATCATAGTATTATATTTTATTTTGTGAGGACACGGCCTGCTCGCTCGCTCTTCGTTTTTGTGTTAGACGGGCTTGCCCCTTTGATAGTCATATGGCCGACTTGCGTCGGCTAGGGGGACCGGGGCTGCGCACATTATTGACCTTATATACCCCCTTTTAAAGGGCGACAGGGGATTAACGCACCCAGTCGCCAAATCCTGGTGATAAAGAATCATTATTCACCACCCTTTTAGTTCGGACGACACTGTAAAATCATTAGGATTTTTAAAAGCAGGAAACATGAAAAATGAGCTGTGCCTTCGTCGGGACTCGAACCTGGACCTCTGAAATACTCGCCGAGTGTACTAACAGGTTACACCAGGAAGGCATGCGGAAAAGAGGGAGAAAGTGCCTTATAGCAGAGACAGAAAGGTGGATTTAAAGCATTTTTCAAATATTCATTTAATGTTCAGTTTCAAGAACAGTTGCAAGCCTCCTGTCGAAATTCAGTGAATGTCAAAACTTCCTACTACATGTAAAATATTTCACTGTTTTGACGTCTTTCAATAAAATGTTATCTATCTCCATATACCAAACGATGTTTAGAAACTGTCGATAATATTCAAGAGCCAATATATATACGCATATAAAATGCCGAATCAATCAAACGTATAGTCATATCTTTATAGCAACCAAACGTGACTTTATTAAATTATTCCGAAAGTATTAGTACTGCTGCTTACCTGCAATGCCGGAACCTTAGATCTTCTGATGCAGATTGAAGCTTGGTCTACAAAAGGGGTGGTGGTATTAGAATTAACATTTTAAACTTTTGGTTTCAGTGTATTCCTTTCAGATAATGATAAGTAGCAGTGGCTAATTTCTAATGTTACAACTAATTGTAAATTGAAAAAAAGAAAATTTTGTTTCGCCTGTTCATATTAAACATCAATTTAACTCGAAATATCGCTGATGGTCATAGAAGGAGAGAAAATACGTTAAGAATTTCAGCTTGCTTTATTTTTCAGTATTGGAAATTATGTTTAAAATTTTAGAAGATTTTTATGTTAACATCTATTTGTCTGATGAAATTCCTCTATGTATGCATAGTAGAGCACTTTCTTTGTACTAGTAAAGGAAATGCTTAAGAGGTTTGCGATAACTAACAAAAGATGCTTTTGAAAACGAGTCTTTCAAAAATCAGACCCACTCATGCTGAAACTGAAACAAAACTGCGAATTATTTCAAGTGATGAAGTTAGTGAATATCAGCCAATTAAAAATAAAGAGTTGCTTATCTGGAAATTTACAGACAGCGTTTTCCAGATATCATTATTTTCTATTTGAAGAATGGAAAATAATGGTAAGGTATACGCAATATTTTTGCGTATGTAAGAATTATAATGGTAAATGATTTTCTATTTTAAGAATAGAAATTCTGCAAAATAACATATCTCTTGTAACTTAAGCAGGTTTTACATTTAAACCGTGCTTTTACGAATTGGAAGTTTGCACTCATTTAGATGACAAATCAAAGTATCAAAATTTATAGTTAGTTGTGCAAAATATAATATGATGTTATAACTATATGCATTTATTTTAGTCTTATTATAGAAATAAAGTAAATATCTGCTTTGGATTTCGCTAAATTAGGCATAGTCATTATGTTTTGGATTTCTCACTGCTAAATATTTCTACATAATTATTTTTCTTTTACGCTGTAAATTTGAGTACAATTTTGGTATATTAAATTGTTATATATTTGTCTGCATTAGCTTTCTATTTCTGTGAATCATTATGCATTATGTGCGTTATTATGCAGATATTTAAGAAAATTTTATAAAAATATATACTTTATAAATAGCTCTTGAATTGAAAATGCCAAAACTTGTCAATAATTTAAGCCATTTATGGGCAAAAAAATAACATGCTAAATTTCATGATTTTCTGAAAAAATTTAAATTTTTGATTTGAGACCAGAGCAAATACAAACGAAAAGAAGTGAAACTTGAGGAAGTCCTCTGTTTCTCTTTCAAAATTCCTATAAACAGGATGCTCTATGTAGAAAAAATATAGTTTGTTAACGTAATAGATAATATCTTTAATCTTAATGTAATGAAATATGTTAATATAATGAAATGTGTTACAATTTTAATGTGTTTTCTGTTGTCCGAAGCTGAGCAGTTTCATTGTGCATTTTTGAGTGATCTTGCTTTATATAATCTTCACCTCTAGTATATTTTGTAATTGAAGTTGTTGCCTTCGCTTCTATCAGGGAGAGTTCGCCATCTTTAATAATCTTTTTAATTTACTAATGAATTAGTTATTTGTTAAATAAAGTATGATCACAATATCATTATTGCGTTTTTAGTTCCAGTATTACTACAATATTTTTGCGTATGGAATTCATACATCAGCTGAATAAACAACTCATATAGCAGAAGTGCTGGATGTTTGTTAGACATATTATACATAAAAATGAAAGCAGCAAACCACATGGTTCTACTATTCTCAAATGCAATGAAGATAATCATTGAGAAATCTGTAAAATAAGATCAACAATCTTATCATCTAAAAGAAAAATATTATGCAAAATCTAAAGTTTCAAATATTTTTAGTGAAGATTAGTTGAGGTGCTTCAAATTTAGACTTTAGAAATTAAGGTGCGACAAATTAGAAAGGAATTCAGAAAACTCTAGAGTCTCAAGCAATTATTAAGATGGTAATCAAATCACAATGTTCCAAATAAAAAATGATAAAATGAACAAAAACAGAAATTGAAAAATGACGAAATTTTTTCATCAGGTTCCTAAATTTCTAAGCAGAATATATTTGCCTTGCATGGACAAAGTACCTATGAAGGTTACACTACGTTCTCATTTTAAAGGTTTCTGATTTTAAATGCCATCAAGAATAGCGATAAATCGTAAAATAAAGTGGATGTGTATTTTGTTTAGCCAGCGTGGGGCTAAAATTTCGACCTCTTACAAATCCCCCACTGGGGCTTGACTGAGGGGCAACCTCAGGCGTTCTGGTTAAGACCTGTATTTAGACAGACTTGTCTCCTGTACATAATCAGACTTCACAGTGACTAAAACCGTGGATTCTTCGGTGGTATATGTTTAGGCGCGCTAAGGACCGAGCTGGTCTTTGTCTGCCTTTTGGTTGTGGGGACATGGTTAAATATCGAATGTTGTCCTTGGGGTTTGGCTCCACCTGGTCAACACTGGTGACTAGTCTTTGACCTGACTTCGTTCCACTTGTGGGTGACCGCCATTGCCGGTCTCCATTGATATGTGTGCTTAAAACTTTGACTGTGCCTGTGGGTTGGCCGGGGGGTGATGCCTCCTTGTCTCGCTTCTGGAGAAGGTGGCTCAATTAAGCGTCTAAGGGCTTGAAAAAGGTACAGGTCTAGTAGCCTCTCTGTCTGATGTTCTAACCCCATGGAAAAAAGATAGGAATAGACGGGCTCTGAATTTATTTTAAGATGTGTCTTGCAATATTGTAAGAGGATTGCTGATCTTTGTGATGTTTATTTTGCGATGTAATTTCAAGTAAATTGTGTATTCATTATTATTTACGATTCTTACTTAGATTTGGAAGTTGGACAGACTTTTACACGAACAACGATCACTTAATTACTTTATTCATCATGGGAAAAGCTGTGAATATGTAGCTTTGTAACATGTTCTCTTTTTTTTTTTTTTTCGAAATATGTTCATAAATTTTGATTTTCGAAGGATCGAGGTAGATACGAGCTGTAAGCAGACCATATTTTAATGTTTCTTTAAAACAAATTTGAACAATGTTTTATTTATGAACTACTGAGGCAGGTCCTACAGCATTCTACCGCAGAAAGAGAAACGTATTACCTCATTTCAGATGAACTTTGTGGTAATCTTGCCTTTATTATTTTCGAAATCATGAAAATGGGGAAAGTTTCCTATTTATATAATTGAGTCATTTGATTTTGTTTTGGAGCATCCGTGAAAAAGGAATAATGCCCTCCCCGGGACTCGAACGTGGACCTCTCGATTACGCATGAGTGTGCTATCGTTACATCCCGAAAGCATTTTGGAAGGAGGGAGAAAATACCTTATATACTTCCCTTTTTTAAAGGGCGACTGGGAATTAGGAGACCCAGTCGCCAAATCCTGGTGGTGACGAATTATTGTCCACTACCTTTTAGTTCTGCGCCACTATATTCATCAGAGATTTTTTTTTTTTAATTGCAGGTATGAAAAATGAGCAATGCCCTCGCCGGCAGCTCTGTGCTACTGTTACACCGCGAAGACATGCTGGAAGGAGGGAGAAAATACCTTATAAAATTAGAGCCAGCCCAGTGGTTGTGTGAAAAGGAATGCTGAACGCTGGTGCTTAACCGGGATTAGATTTACAGCAAATGGGTTGGCTTCATTGGATTTCCCTGACTTTTCCCTTATGTAAAGATGTTCCCCATGAATTCAAGCCACTTCACCTCTTGAAGTCGTTCAAGAAGACTTTCCTTCTAAAGCGACAGCCTTTAGGAGTAAAGTCCGTTTTCAATGCTTCGTTACAATCAATCAACCTAACAGATGCTTAAAAAAGGCCGCAATATATAGGATATTCCAGTAAAAACAAGGTATTAAATATGCTTCCAAAGTTATTTTATTTTCAGAAAACAGAAAATACTTTTACGTGCTTAAAACAGACAAATGCTCCGTTTTAGGAATATCGAGTTTGATCTTAATTGACAACATTGATAACACTGGTATTTCATCACTGTCAGTTCATTTCGCAACTTCGTTGCAGCTTAGTAGACATGGAGCCTTACGCAAATGTAAGTTTTGATTTTGGAAATGAGTGACAAGAATGAAGCTTGTTGTGCACAGATTATTAAGAAGTTTCATGCAATCCTTAGACTTGAAAACACACCTAATGAAACAACAGTTCGCAGGATTGATAAAGAAATTTGAGAACCAGGTTCAACAGCAGACACAAAATCACCATGATCTCGATCCAGTTGGTCTGCTGAAAATCTCGTTATTGTGAATGATAGATTCATGTATCCAAGCTTATTATTTAAAAAAAATCCAAGCTTAGAATCCTAAAAAGACTAGCAACGAAAGAACTCTACGAGAAAATTCAATGTGTCATTAGACACTTCGATACGCAGATACTGGAAGAGTGATTACGAATTTCATTGAAAGATTGCGATACTGCAAAGCAAAACGTAGAAGACATAGATCAGACATTATTTTTCGTTTCTAATTTGGAACATTTACCTCTCGTAAATATGTGAAAATATTTTCCATTTTCTGTAAGTAAAGTATTGTATTGTTCATATTAATTTTGACTCTTTTGTTGGGACACTCTTTACATGAAATTTTATCAAGTGTGATCTGATGCAGCTATCATACCTGCAAGAGAGCTATTTAGATAATATTAGAGCACTGTTTCGTTACGTAGTTCATAATCGTTTAAACATAATAATTTATTGTATATTTAACATGTAAAGAAAAGAAAGAAATTTTCAAGAAAGGAATTAAATTTAATACCCTTCTTTACATAAAAGAAAAATCGTGTTCGATGCATCATAACAGCAAAAGTGACTATCCTTTTTATGATATATACGCCACGTAATTTCATTTAATCAATCATGAAAAAAATTTAGCAAAGTGTGAAGATTAAAGAAGCACTGAAGAAGGTTGCTAAAAATCAGAATATTCTGTTTTTCCTCATACGAGCCCAACTACTTTTCCTTCTGTATTTATTAATTAGCAGTATAAGATACTTAAAAAACTTTTTTAACGCTCTTAAAGAAAAATATAATTATTTTCTTCTTATCTAGTATCAGATACTATAACAATAATTTTGTGACAGAAACCGCACTAGTTAAATTAATCAAAATATTTAAATTAATCATTCCGCTAACAACACTGACAATAAATAATTGGATGCAAGCACCGCTTTTATTCAAAATTTGATTTTTTAGCTCTTCAATGAAAGTTTTTATTTATCTTTTTATTTTTTTTTCTTTGACCTTTAACTAAATCATGTTTGTTACTCCTCTCTAACAACAGCATGTCTTTCTTAATAAGGCAAATCAAAATGTCATTCTTAACATATAGATATTTCTATTACCATTCTTCAGTCCTATCATCGACTGAATGTGCTCAATAGCGGGAATCTGATCTGAGTTAGATCCCACATGAAATGGCTAGCTGCGTGGTTGTTTTTCGTGGTTTTCGCCATGTGAACGTTAATACGAAGCAGTTTCTCTTGGAAGGTCCTTCATAAAGGCATTCCTTTTAGGCAGATAGACCACGTATGTTTCGCCATTTTAAAATAACGTTACTTTTTCTTTTTTCCGTTGACTACGCTACTGCAGCTTTCTTAATGTGTCATCACAAAGATATAATATGTATAGTCTTTCTTCCTTTGTTTTGTTTTCCAAATTTCTGTTTTTTTTTTTTTTATTTTATGTTTCCTAAATATTAACTAAGTTGCATCACTCGTTTTCTTTTTACTTTACAAAGCATGTAATGTTTACTGTACATCTCTATTTACTTTACAAAGATCATGGACTTTCAACAACGTAGTAAGAAAATAAAAGCAATAAATTATCTTATAGAGATACAACATTCATAATAAGTAATGAGAATTTAAATTGTGTTCGATAGTTCAAATAGTTCGAAAGTGCACAATTACATACCGAGACGCATTTGATGCTAACACATACTCCTCAGCATACACCGAAAAGTGTATCGCATTCTTCAGCATTACACACCAAGAAGAAAAACTTTTCGCAGCTTTGATAGGGACAATAAATGTCTAATCAAAAGCTAGCAGGAAAAATTATTCATTTGTTTCGCTCATAATACTATAGGTTTGAATGGCAGATAACGAAATGGCTGTTTTGAGTAAAGTATTGATTTTAAGTGAGTTTATCGGGATTAAACTGCAAGCGCTTAAATAAGGCCAGATATTCTATTTCAACAACTACCGTTTAGGCATTTTATGTTATCTCATTTTAAAAAAGTGTCATAAGAATGCAGAACTCAGCAAAATCTGTGTTAATCGTGTCAGAAAATCATTAGAAGATGTTCAAGGCGAGCAAAGACCCGATCACTTAACATTTCAAAATAATATCCCATCTTTACGAAGCATGATTGCCTTTTTTATTTCAAATGCTAATGAATGAAGATTGCTTTTCCAAGCATGGCGAAAACAGAGTTTTAAAGCTAAAAATTGTGTTATTTCATGCTGCTGACTGCAAGAGACAAAGTTTTGAAACTGCGCTTTGCAAAATCTCTCTGCCACAGGTCCATGGAGGATTGGAAAAATGTCATCGGGCCAGATGAATCAAAATTAAGCTACATCAAGCTAGTGGCAGAATGAGTATATGGA
Organism: Stegodyphus dumicola; assembly: GCF_044657685.1. Lineage (NCBI taxonomy): Eukaryota > Metazoa > Arthropoda > Arachnida > Araneae > Eresidae > Stegodyphus > Stegodyphus dumicola. The sequence goes on along the minus strand of NC_140774.1, from coordinate 88,580,406 downwards.
GAGAACCTCACGAAGCAACGAATCCTTTAAAAACCAGTCAGATGTTTTACAGGAAGGCAGAAATAGTGTAAAATACTGTTGTGCAGTGTTCACAGTTTGGACCGTATAGTTCGTCAAAATACTAGCTGGTGATCCACTCATTTTGTCTTCTTTCTGAACAATAACGTCTTCATAGAATATGATAACTTGGCCCATCATTCACATTTGGCACAAAATTAATTATAAGCGCTTGGAAATGAATTTGTATAATTCATGTGTTTTCACAAATCACGAAATCTCAATCAAATTGAGAACTTGCACGATTAGCTGCGAAATTTATCTGAAGGTTCTGACTCACCGCTATTCTATGTTATGAAGATTATCTGCATTAATGATTAATTATTTTATTTAATTATTCATGAAATTTTGTGTCATTCATCTAATTTTAAAGATAAGGACTCAGCCAATCCAATATCACGACCTGTTCATGTGACCATGATCACTTCCTCTTCTACACTTTCGAAAGTTCGTCTTAGGTATCAGTCTACATCCAGGCTTAGAGTGGAACACCACTTCAAGACAACAGGAACACGTCGTGCATCTTGTACGACAATGGCGGCATATCAACTTTAGTTGGAGTTATGCTATGTGAAGACTTTGAACAGTCATATATTGAATGCTTAAGGGGTCAGGTACCCTTTTAGGGTAAAAAAAAAATCATTTTTTATTGTTTTATATTAAAGAGCTAACTAATAGCAACAAACCGCATAAAAATTAAAAACAAACCGCATAAAAAAATTTATTTAAATTAACAAACCATAAAAATTTAAAACAAACCGCATAAAAAAATTCCCACTAGAACGAAAGATATCGAGGAAGAACCGAAGCCCAATTTTCAAAAGTCAGGATCGAGGCGTCTGTTTACCTGTTTTGACAGCTGGATATTTACAGCTGCGCTGGTGAAGAGTGGCGATAAATTCCGTTTATAAAAGCAATCTAACATTTTCTTTCTTGTGATAGCTTGGAAATAGATATATTTAATAATTATTTAATTCTCATTGCTTTTTCTAGAAGAAGAAAGCATTATATTAACTTTAACTTTTACTCATTCATTCAGTTTGTTTTGCTTGCGAATTTTACAACGTGTTCTGTATTCTGTGATAGATTTCTTCTTATACTTCCCTTCATTTAATAATATAATTAAATATTGATATTGAAAAGTCATTCCTAAGATCAATATGAATACGATAGAATGTAGACTGACACCTAAACGATCATCTGGCAGTAGAAATAAAAAGAGAAAGTTTACTGGTAATATCCACACGCGAAAGCATTGCCAGTCCTCTACTGCAGAACTGAAGGTGAGTGCTTCTGCAAAGAAAATAAAACTTTCTAATAAGCAGTTGGAAAATGAAACTAATGATGATTTTAAAGGTTTTAGTATCTTGGACTTGAATGTAATGATTTCTTTTTTCGAAAAAGAACTGTGCTGCAAAACATGTGGCAGTGATGTCACTATAAAAGAAGAAGTTGTGTGTGGACTAAGTTCGAAATTTTCTTTAAATTGTGGAAATTGTATAGAACTGCGTACATTTAAAAGTTCAAAAATGATTGGTAAGAAGAACAACTGTGCTGAAATTAACATACGTTATGCTTATGTCATGCGAACAATTGGAATGGGCTACTCAGCAATGAAACTATTTTGTGGCATTATGGATCTTCCACACCCAGTATAAAAAAAACATACAATGCTACAGTAAAGAAGTTTATGACGTGCTCAAGTAATGTGGCACAACAATCCATGAAAAATGCTGCTTGCGAAGAAGTTCAGCTAACGGGTTCTTCAAATGTTGTGGTTAGCGGCGATGGTTCATGGAAAACCAGGGGACACACATCACGAATAAGTGTGTGTACCGTTATTGGAGACAAAAGTGGTAAGGTTCTCGACACAGAGGTTCTTTCATCTTTTTGTAAGGCATGTGATACATGGAATTCCATGAAAGGTACACCAGAGTACGATAACTGGAAAATATCGGGTTGGAGGGAAAGTTCTGTCGTATTTTAAATAGGCAGGTGATTTTTCTTGTAAATAAAAAAAACATCTGGCTAGTGAGTCAATCGGATTTTTTTTTGTTTTTTTAGCTGCTGTATAATATAAAAGGTGCTCTTTTTTACCGTTCATCATTTACTTGTAATATTTAAAGGGAAAAACATGTCGGTAGATAAAGTGCATTTACGACACTGCATTTTATATGAATTCCAAAAAGGAAGCAACGCATCTGTTGCATGTAAAAATTTATGTGCGGTATTTGGAAAAGATATTGTAAATGTTCGTACTCGTCAAAGATGGTTTAGCAAATTTCGTTCCGGGGACCTAGGCCTCAAAGAAAGTGTTCGATCTGGACGACCATCCAAGATCGATAATGATGTTTTGCGATCCATGTTGGAAAATAATCCACATTTAACAAGTCGAGAAATTGCAGAAGAGTTTGGCATTCATCATACAACTGTTGGAGATCACATTAAATCTCTTGGGTTTGTGTTAAAGCAGAGTGTTTGGGTTCCACATGAATTAACGGGAAAGAATTTGTCTGATCGTGTAAGAATATGTTCATCACATCTGATTAGACACAATGTGGAGCCGTTTATGGACAGGCTGGTTACTGGAGATGAAAAGTGGATTCTTTACGAGAATATTAAAAGAAAAACATCTTACTGCAAACCAGGAACATCATCAGCAACAGTTCCAAAACCAAGTATCCATCAACGAAAAGTACTGCTTTGTTTGTGGTGGTTTGAAAGGTCCAGTGTATTACGAGTTGCTGAAACAGGGAAAAAACATCAACGCGGATCTGTACTGCAATCAGATGGATAAATTGAATGCAGCTATCAAAGAAAAAAGGCCAGCATTAGCGTCCAGAAAAGGAATAGTGTTCCATCACGATAATGCTCGCCCGCATACTGCAGTGGTGACACTACAAAAACTGAATGCGTTAGGATGGGAAATCCTTAGTCACCCCCCGTATTCACCTGACATTGCACCCTCTGATTATTACCTGTTCAGATCTCTGCAAAATTATCTAACGGGAAAAAAATTCAAGTCTTTTGAAAGTGTTTCAAAGGCAGTTGCTGACTATTTTAACTCCATGGATGAGAACTTCTACAAAACAGGAATTTACAGGTTACCTTTATAAATGAATTCAAATATTTTCTTTAAAATACGACAGAACTTTCCCTCCAACCCAATAAAACATGAAGCGGAGTGTCTTATGAATTACAATGGTTCTGCGGGTAAAATGGAGGTCGTCGGTATGGTTCGGATTTTCCAGCGGTCAGAAACGAAGCATGATGTAAAATATATTGGATACATAGGCGATGGAGATTCCAAGACGTTTCAATCTATAACGGAGGCCCAGCCCTATGGTTCTGATGTGTCCGTTTCTGAATGTGTTGGTCATATTCAGAAGATAATGGGAACGCGGCTCAGAAAATTGAAACAGAAAAACAGAAAGGTATAAAATGTGCAGATGGAAAATCTATAGGAGGAAAAGGTCGTTTGACTGATACACAAATTGACAAATTGACTGCGTACTATGGTAATGAAATTCGAGAACACAAAACTTCTTTGGTGGAAATGCGTAATGCTATATGGGCAATCTATTTTCACACACGGTCAACTGATGTCGAACCGCTGCATACTTTTTGTCTAATAGGTCCCAATTCTTGGTGTAAATACCAAAAAGCTGTAGCTAATGGAACTGTGAGTGAATTCAGACATAAACCAACACTTCATTTTTGTGTTATGGATGTTATTAAACCAATATTTAATGATTTATCACAACCGACACTATTGCGAAGATGTCTTGGCGGAAAGACACGAAACTGCAATGAATCTTTAAATAATTTGATTTGGAAATTGTGTCCCAAGACCCTTGGTTCAGGAAGAAGAATTGCTGAAATAGCAACGAGTGAGGCCACAATACTTTACAATGAAGGTAATCAGGGAAGATTAAAAGTTATGGCGGAACTTGGGCTGTCAGTTGGTTCGTGTTGTCGAGCATGTCTATGTAAATTAGACGAGCAACGTGTGAAAACTAGTAAATTGCGCCATTTGCAAAGCACAAAATAAATGCGTAAGAAAAAGAGAAATAAACAAAAGGCTATTGCAGAGAATGTGTTGTTACATGAAGGCAAAACATATTCACCTGGTGCATTTTAAATATATACGATTTACATTTTTTTGTTTTTGGACAATAACTTATATTGTCCATTTTTACAACCTGTATTATATAATTTTAGAGAATTTTAAGTAATTTTATTCAAATACCACTCAGTATGAAAAAATTAATCTCCAAATGACTAGCCTGAATAAAAAGTGAATTTGTGTAAAAATTGTAAATTTTCTCGTCATCGCGTTAAAGTTTTCGTTTCATATTTTCATGAGTTGTGTGAACTTATTTTGTTTTTAGATGTTTTTATACTTGAGTATCCAGATATAAATAATTATATCATGTATTTGATTTAATATGAACACTTAGTTTTCTTAAATAATGCATATTTGTTTGACAAAAACATACTTTTATCTTTGAAGTCAATTTTCTCAAAACTATGATTTTACTCACTGCGCGCAGCATTTCTCTGAAACGGCTACTCCAAAGTGCACCAAATTTTACATGGATGTTTATATGCTAGATATGCTTAATATGACGAACCAAAATGGTTCTTATGTTAAAACTTTTAAAATTGTAGCTAATTTATGCCTAAAAAATTTGATAAAAATTTGAATTTTGTTTTTAAAAAATTATTTTTGCAGGAAAGGAACATTTGAATAAAATAAATCTTCGTCATTTTAAAGATACATTATTTTTCTACCATATGAAAAAAAATTGGGTTCCTCTTATGCTTTATATAGTTGCAATGCTGCGCGCAGTGAATGTCCAAATATTAGCTATAAAAAAAGGGGCTCTACATTAAAATATTTATTTAAAAGTTTTACTAATGCACATGACTTATTTAGTATTCTTAAGCAAATAAGTAAGGGTTCTACTATATGTGTTAGAAATTTCATTTTTATGGGACTATTAGTTTTCGAGATACATCACTTGTAATTTGAGTAATTTTTTGACATATTTTACCCTTCAAAAGGTACCTGACCCCTTAAAGAAAACCCTAACATCGTAACTAAACATCGCACTGAAGCATTATCAAAGTGTACAACCTACCACTCAGAGTACATTTATCTAGATAATTCCAATGCCTTTCACTGTATTTTTGGTAACAAATCAGTAGAGAAGAAACTGTAATAGATGCTGCGAAAAAGAAATTGTAATGGCTGCATGTTATTTGTTAACATACATGATTTTTACCCATATGTGTCAAAATCGTATATGCATTCCCAGACTACATATTGAAAAATGAAAACCACATAAGATGAAGCAATGTGCATGTGACCCATTTAAAAAATTTACCCATTTAGTTCTCCGTTTAATCAAAGATCTTGCAGTCATACAATAAATTAAGCATTTTCACTCTCCAGGACAAATGTTAAAAACATTTTGAAGAAAACAAAATACAGCATCAATTTTTAAGAACACATACATACATGTGGGAACACGCCTATAAGATGATACGATCTCCAGAGTGTATAAAAGTAAACTGAACGAAAGGTAGTTATCTGGTGTTATTTATCAGGTAAATAAATAATGGATATCCTATTTCATATAAAGTGATAAGTGACGATGGACGTGGGCACTGTCCCTTTGCCGTAAAGATTTATCAGTACAGCATCACGTCCACCCTTATCTAAAATTGGCTAGAGGAGCCTCACGAGAGCTATACATTTACATGTATACTATACTTTGTTTATATAAAAGGAGCATATCCATTTAAAGTTTGAGATTGGACAATTTTCATTCTGAGAATGGTATTGGATTATAAAAAAGGTATTATAACACCGGCTCATTCTCCCAATGAGCCAAATTATTTTAATTAACAAAGAAAATAATAGCTAGCCTTATTATATAAAAGCAGATAGTTCCTATGAAAGATTTCGGATGTCGAAATAATGAAGAAACAGCAACCATTAATTTATGCAGGAAATAATTAAAATTTTTCAGGGCCATTGATAGAAAACTATCAAAATATGCCTATTAACCCATTCGACTTAAAATAATGTATAAATAGGGTAATTTTATAAAAACTCAGTAAAACTAAACAGAGGTAATAGATAAACTTTTCACAATTGGAAAGACAGCGAATACAGAGGAAAGCGTATTTATTAAAGCTATTGAGCCTAAAGCGCATATTGATAAATTTTTTCTTTTGTCGTTTGATATGATAAGAATGTTTTTGAAGGAAAGGTTCTTATGAACTACAAAACTGCAAGTATAGGGAGTATAGACAAATGAAATGAAATCAAACTGATGTTTTTAAAACTTTGTTTCGTCTATATTAATATTTTTATTAAGTTAAAAGATTAAAAATAAAGAAAATTAATTTACAAATTTTTAATTATTTCTGTACATAAAGGTTTCTTTTTTCGTTCTGCTTATCATTCTTGTTAATTGCAATACTACCTCAAGAAAGAAATATATACAAATTACCAGAAATCTGATACTGCTGATTCAGTCATTCTTTTGAAAGAGACTTCCGTGTTTCCATGACAACGGTAATCGAAGAAAATGCAGTTCTAAGCATTTATATTCACATCAGCAGAATTACTCACCAGTTACATTCAGCATGGGGTCCGATATCATTCTGCTGCAGCAATCCAAAGCTGCTCTGCAGCAAGCAATCCATTTCCTGGCAAATAAATCCGACTGGAAGGTCTCATAGGCTGGATGACTGATGTTCTCCGGATCTGCATCATAAGAGGTATTTTTGATTGGATCCATCAAGAAGCCTGTTCCTTCATTATATCTGAAATCAAAAAGCAGCTTTAGAAATTGGCTATCATAGAGAAGGAATAGAAATCATTAATTTCTATACTAGGAATGCATATTAAAGGGTCAACATTATTGCGATTCTGATTGCACACTTAATAGTCTAAGTAGTGAATATTGTATTTAAAACAGCATTATTCATTAGGATATTAATAAACATAATCTGCTGATATTAATGCATCTGTATGGCAGTTGTGTTTGCAGAGAAATCATGAAAGATAGGCGCTTCAAAATATTAAGTAGATGGATTTGAGTTGTTTAAATTAAAGATTAGAATTCTAAGTATGAATTGGAAAAGTAGTCTTCGTAGAACAAATGAAATGGAAATAAATTAAGTTCATAAAATGGCGTGCATGCCGAACGTATTTTCTGAGATGTTTGTGTGACTGTTGCCAAATCTAATTTTCTAACACTGTAATTTTACGAAAACAGAGCAATTTTGATTGCTGACAGAAAACACAAGATGAAGAATAAGAAGCTTGTTCTCTTTTCTCCCTTTTTCAGAACTCAAATGATATTTCTCTTCCAATTTTAAATGATTGAAGTTCTAAAATAAATAAATATATAAATATTATAAAGTGAAAATTAGATCCTCTATGGTAATGCCTCTGACCCTCTTAAATTATTATTTGGGTATTTATTTTTCGATTTTAAAATATAGCAATATAAAAATAAAAACCACAATTAATTTTTCCATTGTTTCTGCTTAATCTGATGACAATAATATTTTAATTTCGATATTATAACTAAACTGTACATCTCCGGGCTTTCATTTACATGCAGAATAATACAGTTCATTTATAATAATGAGCAAATTGATCAAAATGGTATGAAACTAACTTTATTTAAATCAAAATGAAGTCGGAAAATGGATTAGCTTTTGATCAAGTCAAAATATGGAAATGAGCTTTTCTATCCTATGTTTTATACGGCTAAAGGTTGTTCACTGCATATCGAACTTCTTCAAACACTGTATTTTAATGCAAGTATTCTTCTAAAAATATTATTTGCATAGTATTTAAATATCTTTATCCGTTTTTAGTATTTTGATAAATTTTATTCTTTTTAAACGGTTTTAAATTAGAAATTAACATAAAAATATAATAACCTAGGATGAACAAATAAATTAATCGATTAAAGCTCTATGACCAGCGGCTAGAAAAGAGTCAATATTATGTTACTCTTTAGTTAAAAAATTCTCAAATTCTTTTATGCAATATTTTAAAGATTTATAACGCCTTTCTTCATTTAAAAAGTAGCAAAACGGGGGAACAAAATAACTGCATAGCGAAATAGATAGCAATGAAAGAGGAAAAAAAGAAATGAAAGTTTAGTTAACGAAGCTGGTGAATAAAATATGTCAGTACACATTTCATTAATGTTGCAAAAATCTGAGGAATTACCTCTAAAGAAACACATCGACTAGACACTTTTTCAGAGATATAATTAAAGCACATAAAACTTTTCCAGAGAGAAAATAAATTAACAAGGAATTCTCTCCTAATACCGAGATTATGGTGAACTCTTTGGATAATTATATTAACGGTTCAATATCGATCAGGTATTTTCTGCAAACATTAAGGAAATGAAAAATATGTAAACAGGATTTTGAGTTATAACTGCAGACAGTCTTCTACGAATTAACTCTTATCCCTTGTTTTAAAATAAATGCAAAACTTTGTGTTTCTATATTTCTACTATGTTTCGTATATTGAAATATACTGCCATTTTTCAGAGATGTTTTTGGGTCGTTTAAATTTATAATATAATATAATTTTGGTTATCCAAAATAATCTCCGTAAACTTAATCACATTAAAATGTTTCCGTGTACTTATTTTAAATCTTTATCATAGGTGTTAAGTAGTTAGTGGTCGATGATTTTAGCGAAAAATCGATCAAAAATTGGGAAACAAAAATTTCATATGATAATATTCTACGGTTTTAACTCTATCGTCTACAAAAAACCGCTTGTGTGTAAAATTATTCTTAAAGATGTTATAAGCATTTGAATACGCTTGTTTACCTTTTTTGTGACAAATGTCGGTAAAAAGGTAAACAAACATCTGAAAGTCGCTATTTTAATTTCCGTGACTAATATTTTTTACTATTAGTAAGATATAAATGAGTAAGATAGGAAGGCCGCAATTTATGCAAGTTTGTTTCACTGTTCTTCCCCGGATGACTCATCCCAGACATTATAGACATTATAAATGCCTAATAGGCGTCATATCATGATGTTTTTTTTTTTTTTATTTCCAAGTAGCATTGTCAAAAACAAGAAACCTAAATCTCATTCAATGATAAAAACCAAATTAACAATAGATGTTTTGTCCAAAATACTGCCAGTGTATCAAAGACTAGCCAGTAATGAACTTTTAGGAAGATGCATATTTGTAGAAACACAAAACACTAAAGAGAGTTTACATAGTGTCATTTGAAAGAACTGCCCAGAGAAATATTTGTATTAAAAACAAACTCGAAATAGATGCTATCACAGCAATTAGTAACTTCAGTTTTGAGTGTTTAAATACTTTAGGTATGGAACAGAACTATATAAATTCATGTTCAATATCTATTGGGCAAAGGCAAAATACACATCGTATAGACCTATGTAAAAAGAGGTGTTCGTCTCGATACAAGAAAAGAAGAATTGCCAAAAAACTGTGTAAAGTAGCTAAACATAATGAAAATGTAAATAAGAAAGAGAAAACATACGGTGCAGGAAGTTCTTAAAGTAATTCTTAGTTTAAAAGATGCATTTAGTTGAATTTACTGAAAGTGTTCGAGAAAATTTCTAAAATGATATTAAGTATTTCTTACCATTCTACGATTTTATTAGTAGAAAAATTATTTATGCATACGTAAAATAATGTTAAAATAATTTATATTAAATAAAATCATATATTAGGACATGCTGAGAAGTAAATATTAAAGGTAAGCGTAAAAATATTCTTAAAATGTATTTTTCTCATAATGAAATTTTCGTGATTATTACATTTTCAAAATGCTCCATTCGCTTTACTTTATGCTCAAAATAAATGTAATTTGTAACTTAGATTCCCGTTTATACATGTAACAAAACTAGTATGCATTTTTGAATGCAAATATATTAAGGGGATAAAAGTCCAATTAAAGTATATTAAAGTGGGAAATTTTGTCTAAAATTTAGTTATAGAAATATTAATTAAAAACTAACATTTTATGCAATTCACTAATTGATTCTAAGTTGTGTTTGTAATGCCTTTTCAATAAACCATAGCAGAAGAATTTTGTATATTTTAATAGTTCGGACAAGGAAGTCATGTGGTGTACACATCAGATTTTTTTATCTTGCATAATCCGCCCTTCATAAAGAAAAAAGCTCAGCCACAGAAAAACCTTTTTAGAGAAAAAGCGTTAATGCGTCATTCTCATTCGGAAAAAATAAATTATGAAACTTTAAGCTAAATGATAAGTTTAAAATTATATAGAACATGTATTTTGAGTATATCTATTTTTTAAAATAAGCACACATTTTAGAGTTCTCTTAACATTTGAATACTTCAGTTAAATTTCAAAATGTTCTCGTTTCTGCAAAGTCCAATTATTCTTCTAGGAAAATCTATTGAAGGCTTTTACAGAATAAGAAAAATGTATAGCAATTAACAAAATATTATAACAGTCTGCCTTTCATATTTATAGCTTGCATTTTAGCATTATAAATCCTCTATTAAAATTTGCATTGTTATCGTATTTCATTTACAATTTCCTATTTTACACAGCCTGGAAACTTGAAAAAAAGAAACATAACAGGTTTGAGAAATGTTTCCTATTTAAGCAGTTAATTCGTTTTTATATATGCGTAAATATTATGTTTTTTAAGAAGCAGTACGTAAATTCAGAAATTGAATTAGGCAAAGCATATTTTATGGAAGAACCTATAATTGGAAAAGCGTTTGAGGTTTCTTTAATTCGAATAACCAGTTATTTTATGTTTTGAGTCTGACCTGTCACTTCCCTCTTTCCGTTTTCCCACTAGAATGCAAATTAGTTCTCGTGTATTTCAGTGAGGTTTTGACATTGTTAAGACATAGCGTGTTCTGCGACTCTTGGCCACTTCACTAGGCTTACTGCTTTAGATAAGATACCTTATCCTTGTCTTTGTCCTTGCATTCTAACTGTCGACAGCTGAATCAGCGTCTGTGAAATTCTAGGCCAACTTCGCGAAAATTGCTCTGTGTAGCATTTGGTTATTAGTTTATTTAAATTTAAGGTTTACACTCGCCATATAAAAAGGGGAGGGTATTTTTTTCCCCGCCTTCTTAGCACGCCTTCAAGGTTTAGTAGTCAGTACACTTGACGCGTGTTCTAGAGGTCTGTGAATCGAGTTCAGGCGAGGGCATTGCTCATTTTTCTTCTCTCCTGCTTTTAAAAAAATACCTAATGTTGCTACAGTGGCGCCCGAACTAAAAAATGTGGTGGATGATAATTCTTCACCACCAGAATTTGGCGATTGGGTTCCCTAATCCCCTGTCGCCCTTTAAAAGGGGGAGTATATAAGATATTTCTTCCGCCTTCTTAGCATGCCTTTGTGGTGTAATGGTAAGTACAGTCTTCGCGTATTCGAGAGGTCTGTGGTTCGAGTCCCGCGAGGGCACTGCTCATTTTTCATGTCTCCTGCTTCGAAATAACCTAGTGTAACCTCTACACGCTTACATAGATTTTAACATTGGATGTCACCCAAGAGAGTTAAACTTTACAAGATGATATGTAAATTAAAATAAAAATGAAGAAAAATCAGGCTTCATACAATTATGCTGAATTTTCCACAAAACTGCAGAAACCATTTGACCAAAGAAAATAGTTCCATAATATGCATGTTGCCTGATTAAACGACAAAGATTACATAATACAGAACGAAACTGAAACACATGTTCCTCTTATATATAAAAGTAGAAAGTATGAAAAATTAAAATCCAACTTTATAAAGTCTAGAAGATGAAATTGGATTGCATTTACCATTCGTGACTGGAACCATTTAAAAATGTGAAAAAATCTGTTGATAGTACCGATCGCGGATTTCTCTTGCTCATATTATCTTATTTGAGACTGATATTTAGGACCGATCAAGCAGAGAGAAAAACTTTTATTAGTTAAGTAATTAGAAAATGTCGGCAATTAATTTTAGAATATTTTAGTACTTCTAAGATTTAGCAATGTATTTCCTCAAACTGATTGATTGAATTCAAGAAAATGATATGGCCGCATGGAAAGTTTTCATGATTTTTTTCTTAAGTGTAGCGTGATTATGGGCCAGATTTCCTTAAAAATGGATCAAAAAAGAAGCACCCATTCTTTAGGAAAATAGCCTACATGTACTCGTAGTCTCTAATTTAATAGTTTTGTAAATATTTGAAATACTGTTGTATTCTCGGGACACAAGAAGCAGACGCTAGGTTTCGGATAAAGTGTTACTTTTATATCTGTAAGAAGAATTAACAAATAAATGTTCAGTACATATTATTGTAGAAATCAATTTGCCTCTTGGATTCTGAGTTAACTACGGCAAATTACTCGTTTGACAGTCAAGGGAAATTAACCTGGTTTGATTAAGTATAATTATGTTGTAATATTAGAAGCTGATCAATGGATTCCAATTTTTGCGCAGTGAATTGAATTAGGACGTTGATTAACAAATATCCCAAACTCGTTTGCAAGAAATAACAAAAACCTAGATAGAAATATTTCAAACATCGATTAATTGTTTAATGACAAGAATATAAGTCGTAGCAATGACTTAATCACGGATTGAATTTCACAGTTTCCCATTCATTGATTTGTTTTGCATTTATAGCTTTGAACAAGCAGAACAAGGACATAATATGATGCCATTTCTTGTTAAATAGAGAAATATTATTGCTATTCTCGTCCTAAAGAGTGCTCAAGAGAAATTTGTTAAGAGTATGCAGTTGTCGAAATTATGAGTATTGGTAAATGTAAATTCCCTTTACAAGATTTTTTCTTTTTACTTCTTTGTACGAAGTACTGTAATCGCGAAAAATTTCGGGTATCCTATTGCAACTCCCGAATCCATTTGGACAATCGTTTTTCGTGACCTCTGTACGTACGCAGATCCCCTCGGGGGTTGACTCAGGAGAATTCCTGGGAAGTACTGGCTAGGATCTGTATTTAGAGAGTCTCAACCACGAGGGTACAAAATCAGTTTTCACAGGCTGTGCCTGAGTTTACTCGGAAAGGTGTAGCCTTGGCAGGGACCGTACTGGTACTGTCTCGTCTGCCCCTGGGCCGTGGAGCCGCAACATGTTAGACGAATAAGTGCAGGACCGCACTTAATTCCGATTGGCAATAGCCTTAGGACGGAAGTTGTCCTCTCACGAGAGTTGTACGTACGCAGAGAATAAAGGGCTATTAAAAAAAAATTCAAAATGGATTTAAAATGGATTCAAAATGCATTTTTTCGTGATGTCTGTACGTACATATGCAGCATATATATATGTATATTCTGCATAACTCAAAAGCGATTAGCTGTAGAAAGTTAAAATTTTGTATATCGGACTGCTATAACATCTAGCTGTTCACCTCCTTTTTCTACTGCATCGTTAGTATGTAACGTGACTATAATACAGGCTGTTTCCGAATTCAACCGACAAATTCAGACGGATGATAATAGGCATCAAAAGGATGAAAACTTAAACCCCAGCTTTAAATTAAACATTTTAAATTAAAATCCTTTTCAACTGAGAATTATATCTGAATTAATTTAAGGAGATGGAATCTGTCATAAATTGCAGCAACCTGCTTTTATGTATTTCTTCCCCCCCCATTTGTTTCCGTAAATTTACTTAGTTTCTTTTTATAAATATAGATTAACAGTTAGAAGAAAAACTATACAGTTTTTCAGACTCCAATGATGTGTATGTTTTTTTAGGATCAAAACGAAAGTTAAATTTGGAGAAAGGGATTTTTTAAGGTAAAAACTGGAGTTTCTCTTAAAATAGAATTTCGTTTTTTTTTAAAAAAATGCATTTAATTTTTTTGAGATTTTACGTATTTAAACCATTACCTCTGAAGCGGATACTTCTAAATTAAGCTGCATATTTAATTCATTTAATTGGTCAGAATGTTTTTGCTTTAGATTTAAACGATTTTTTACGAAAAATATTATGGCAATTATTTCAGAGCTTGTTTTTTAAGCAGTTATTTTTTGCAATCATATTGTTGGTGAGTTTTTATTTTATAGAGGGTATTGAATAGCATTTACTGTAAAAAGGAATATTGCTATCATTCTAAAAATGTGCAAACCAGGTATTAGGTGATGCATTTAATTAATTCATTATGAAAGCATTATGACAGCACACTAGGGCTGCTTTTCCAGATAACATTCTATGGAAAATTTAATTTGCGTTACACATGGAAAAAACAAAAAATATATCTTAGTCGAAAACAGAAACCGGTTCAAACTACGAGTATTCTGCCTTTTTAACTTTCGGACAATAGCGGCTATTTCTTAAGCAAAAGCTCATAAAATCTGTATTTTTATTTCCAAAAGAAACTATTGTTTCGCTTTAAAATATAGATGAGCTTTTATATATTCTGGTACTCAAAATTTGAGGCTTAAATATTGATCTCAGTCTTAGATATTGTTTTAATTTTGGCAATACACTAATGGAAAATGAAATCTCAACATTAAGAACAAATCAATTTATGGAAATGAAAAGCAAGCAAAGCATTTGTCTGTGTAGAATGTTTACTTGATTAATGCTTCAAGTTAAACTGTATACAAGAAGAGTTACTTCAAATGTAAAATGGTGGTACATTAATAACCGCTGCAGTGGTCACATTGTTGAATGCAAACATGTAAATGTACATACATTGTGTCTTGCAGAATTTTGTACGTAATTTTGTGGGAGGAGTTCTATGTTTGTTGCACTTAGCCAATAAGATCAACAACAGTCCGTGGTGATTGTAAATGACCCTGGATTTGTCGGATTTGTCGTGCTGTCATCTCCCATACGTGCAGAATGGAAGAAAGATCGGGTGACCTCGCAGGCGAGCAAGTCGAGCACGTTCGGTGATATCAGCCGCATAAGGACAAGCGTTATTCTTTTGCAAAACGCCCCCTTGGATTATTATTGCTCAAGAATGACAGCACAACCAGTGCAGTCGTCAGTCTGACGTACAAATGTGCTGTCAAGTTTTGTGGGATAACGAAGAGCGTGTTTCTGCTGTCATAGTAAATTGCTCCCCAAACCATAACTCCTGGCCTAGGTCCAGTGCATCTACGCAGCAGAAGCTTGGTTCCAAACTTCTACTTAGTCTCCTTCTAACTAACCTAAGACCATCACTGGCGCAAAGACCAAATTAGTTCTCATCTGAGAACAAAAAAAGCTGCTATCCATTCAGGAAAATGCTCTAGCTGGACACTGCTAGTAGCAGATTACAGTGATTTGAAGTTACAGATTGTCTAATTTGGAGCTGCCCCTCAAGCAATCAAATTACAGTTTGCTACACTTATTATAGTCTCTGTTTGCCGTAAGAAAGCTCGAATGTCTGCTGCAAATGCAGTGCGATGTGCCACAGTCAATAAGCTGTTGATGCTGCCTTATTCATCTCTTTAAAGGCATTCTTAATTTAAATTTCAATCACAACGCCCAATCTGGAAGATAAATAAAGCATATGAAGTCTACATTGCGTATTTTAAGTAAATGTAATTTTCATGCTCAAAGCGGCGCTACTAGAGCCACAGTTAGTAGTCTAGCAAGAAATCTGAATAAACGTCGTCTTTTAGATGTGCAAATAAGTTTTCCAAATTTCATTCACCTAGCACAATTCTTTTTTGGTGTTGGAATTTCATTTTTCATCAATGTAGTACAGCGAATAATTGCATTCATTTCATGCTTGATCTTGTGATTTTTCGAGTAATAATTTGGGAGCACAGGAAAAAGGAAATTGTATTTTTATCTCTTTGCATCATAATTTTGTATTACCTAATGAATTTGAACTGAAAGAGCAAGAAGAAAGCTACGTATAGCAGCTAATATTTTTTAAATATATTACTAATTATTAAAAGTTATTATTTAATTAATCTCTTTTATAAAAATACAGACATTTTTTATTAAGATGTATTAGAAGATTTTTAATGAAAAAATGTAGTATAAAAAAGATTAGAAAGAGTACATAAGTTTAAAGTTACTACATTAAGTTTGAAATTCTCTTAACTTTTATTAATTTCCAGGATTTTAATAGTTAAGTTTCCTACTTGCTCTTTTCAATAAAAATAGTTTTTTATTAATATAAAAGTATGAAACAAAGAGGTATAAATAATACTTATTTCTTCTTGTGCTTACAAAACATTACACGAAATTTCACTTAAAATATTTTAGGACAGAGAATGAATTGTGAAATATTATCATTATGCGATGCTTTACAAGTGCTTTAATTTTCAGCCCCCATATTTTGTATGAAGATGTTTAACTATAAAGTTTCTGCATCGCTTTATTTTGTATGGTGATCTTTTATGCTGCAATGTTTTCATATACGAGATTTTTTTCCTTGCTTTCTTTTCCCCGATAAAGTCTTCCCCATTTGTTATTTTTTCCGCGGAATTTACGTTCGCGATGTTTTTGCCGCAATAATTTCACAGGTAACCGATTTTGTACGATACCATTCTAAAAAGCTAATTTGTTTTACGTTTGTGTCTGACGTAAATTAGGGTAAATGATCATTCGAAACCATGTAGATTTGACTGAAAGGATATCATAAACCTTCTGAATTCCCGTTTAAGTAAGCGTAAGGAAGGAACTATGGCAGCGTAAGCATAAGCAACTATGGCGTGGCTTTATTATATACAATAGTATTTAGCTCAGCTAATTAGAAAGTAAATGTTCCGTTACTCAATTTCCGATGAAAGCATAGTTGATTTGTTCTGTCCTCTCCTTCCGAAGACAAATAATCTCTGCAGCAGAATAGTGGTGTCCTGATTAACCGACACACTACAAAAAATAATTCATTCTAAAATTTATTGTTATCATCCTCATTATTATTATTACTACTAACTGAACTATACGTTCTGTTCAAGATATACATTCCCGTATTGCTATTAAGTGAATCACTACCTTGAAATCATCAGCTCTGATATCTCCTAGCCAAGATCTTAGTAGCTCAGGTCATTCACGTCGACTACATGCGTTTGTTGTTCCCACTGTTAGTATTTCGCTGCTGCTGCATTGCGTTAGTTGAACCTCTATTTATGCAAGTGCTTTTTCTGCTTGTTGCGCCAACGGAAAAGAGAAAAGTGTTCGTACAGCTGAACAACAAAATTGGAGCTATTAAAAAAACTTGCACTTGCGTAAGTTGATGCAAAATGTTGCCTTTAATTTTGGCGTTAGGAGAATAACTATTAGTGACAAGAGAAAACGCATTACACTAAAGAAAGTTGTGCTGTGCTTGAGCTGAAAAGAAAATACTTAGTGATGAGGGAAAAATGATCACACTATTTAGTTTTATTGAATTTTAAAGGGCCCATATTACTATTTCCTTAAATGTCTGGTCTTACATATAATTTTATTTTACAATTTTTCTGTAGTGCTGCATGTATCATAATATTTCTTTTTTACTTTCCAAACAAATTATTTTGCTACATAAAAGATGAAAGGGAGTATTGACTTTTAATGTGCAATAACAACTTCAGACTTTTATTGGGCAAAGTTTATAGTAAATTGTTATTTTCTTGGCTTCTCTGTCCTATTTTAACCATAATTCCAGGTAGTCCGACACTCATTATTTAACCACCATTCAGCTCCTTTTAAGTTAGATAACCCGAACACTGCAGTATTAACCTTCCAGCACGCGCGTGTGCTCAAAATTTACGGCAAATTCAATTTTTCATGCATATTTTTCGCATGTCGAAGCTGAGGCGTCTGAAGGTCATATCTATTCCTCCTTTCTACCCTTCCCCACATCATGGAATGTGCTAACAGGAAGTCATTTGACTTTTTTTTAAACTGGGCTTTTGTGCTACGTGGCAGCTTTTTCATAAAAGTTACGACCCGCGCGTGGTCGTGTTTTAAAATTCGGAAAATATTTTTTTCTCAAATATTTTGTAGTTTTTGTGTTATTAATTGCCGTGTATTATTTTAATTTGAATATATTTGGCTCTGTAAATTTTATATCGGTTTTCATGGAAAAAAAAAAAAATATGCCCAACCAGCTGATTTTGCTCGGATTCTTCAAGAATTATCTGATGAAGAAAAGGAAGACAAACAAACCTTTGGATGGGATAAGAATATCAATTTCCATTCCTTATTTTCTTTTATTTCTGTTTTTTAGAAATAAATAAAAACATTAAAATTAGTTTAAAGTGCGTTTTTGTAACCAGTAAGAAGTAAATTTCCTTGCAGAAATAAGTAATGCTAAACTTACTTTTTTCCAAGGTGTTTTCTTTTTTATTGTCTATATTTAATTTTATTGTCTTTGATGAATATTAAAATTAGCTTCGATTTTAAAATATATTTATTAAATAATAAATTTAAAATTTTCTATAATGAAATACATCATTGCATTTCCATCTAACTAACATAAGAACTTAAAAATCATTTACTTATATTTGAATGTGATATCATTCGTATTTTGCAATAAGATTAATATTTTATTTCTTAACAAAATTATTATCAATATTCACTCATTTCTCTCGTTTTTCGTGCCAAAAAAACGATAAAATAACGGTAGTCGTAAAAAATACGACACGCGCGTGCTCATGTAAAATTGCCAAGCGCGCGTGCTGGAAGGTTACGTTTGTAGATTCATTAGAATTGTTGATGCTGGAAACGTGAAAAATGTGCAGCGCCTTCGTCGTGATTCGTACTCCGGAACTTCCGAATACTCGTCGAGTGTGCTTCCAATTACACCACGAAGGCATGCGGAAAGGAGAAAATATACGAAATACTTTATAAGCTAACTCGAAAATTAAAATTAGTAAAAGCTGAATTTTGGACTGTTGTTAGTTTTATAGGAATATCAGTGAATTTCGATAAAAGACTTCGTACCTCTGAAGAGAACTGAATTTTTCTACAAAACCAATGTCAATCTAGAGCTGAATTTTATTTAATTTTCATTCTCGAATTAGTGCGTTTTATTTCCGCATATCAACTGTAGATTACTCAGTATGTTTGCTTATAGAAGCTGCTATGAATTGTCAGCAGGTGTACATTTTTATACTATCATCATCAATGATTTTATACTATCATCGTTTAATCATCTTAATCATTATTAGCTCCTTTCTAAGTACAGATAATTTAAAAAAAAACCTATATTTTTTCAAGAAAAATAGACGGTATAAAGAATGAAAAAAAAAAAAATATGTAAGTTGTATTATTTTTCTGACCGTAAGATTTCTTTTTTAGATTGCAAAATATAATTCTGATGAAAGATAAGTAACATTAGTATTTAATATAACATTAGTAAAATAGTAGATAAGTAACATTAGTGAAAAAAATTAGTTATTTAAATGTTTAATGTTAATCACCCGATATCTAAACACAATATAAAATTAGGCAAAGTAGCAACCTTCTGTTTGGCGTCGATTTCAGTCAAGATTCTACTTGATTTCGTTCTCAAATAGGCACTTATCAGAGCAAAGAAATCTAAATTGAAGGGAAGCCACGGTTATATTTACACCCAAAAGGGGTTGAACGAACGAGAAGGTAGCCCCATCTGTCAGCAGAACTAATAACAAAAACTGAAATAATTACTTTAATCGATTTTAAAAGCGTTAGGAAGCACTGGGTTTGAAATACAGTCATTAACCTAGCAAGATAAATCTTTGTAAATGTAAAACGTTTCAAAAAGTCCAGTTAACCAATGGAAGAAGCTTTTAGGGTAATTTTTGCGGACCCAAAGTCCAAATCTTGTTAAATTTTTAACTATGAAGCGTTAATTTCGCCATTTCAGACATAAGATTTGTGTTCCCTCATGGAAACTTGCTCTTTTAGTTTGGCTGATATGTCTCAAACCACACTGAGAAGATATGCTATAAATTTCTCAATAATTAAAGTCAGAAATGGAATCTTTAAGAATCAGACCATAGATTTTGTTGATAGGCGAGAAAATAACTTGAAAATTGTACTTCTGGAGAATCCGCGTACTTTTATAACTGATAGAAGGATGAAATGGAAGTACGACAAGGTTATTAATGTTATTTCTAAGAGCGGAATGTCTTCTTTGATGGCAAGATTAAAAACATTTTTAAGACCTTTATCTCTGACCATAAGATTCTGTGTTCCATAAGGTACTTATGTTCGAAAATGAAAAATTAACAAACCTTCTATAGCTAACCGTTGATGGAGCTTTAATCACAATTTTGACTTTGCGTCTGCAAAAATGATCGGGAATCCTTCTTCCATTGGTGAAGCTTTTCATACTCACAGAGATTTATCCTGTTTAGTTAATTACTTTAATTCCAATCCAGTTGTTCTCAACATTTTAAAAATTCTATTATCTTAATTTTCAATTTTCGTTACCATTTCTGCCGACAGATGGCACTAATTTTCAACCTCGGTTTACTCTTTTTGTGTATAAATACGACTGTGGTTACCCTTCGTTGCTATTTGTTTTTGCTCCTGATGAACAAAGACTTACATTTGTTTGCTCTCGATATCGATAGAGTCTTGACTAAAATCTATGCCAAACACAAAATTGTTGCTTTACCTAATTTTATGTTTTACTTTGGTGTATTTCTCTTCTGTCTTGATGTAAACACAATTTTAATCATAAGCTTAGTTATGGCAGAATATTTTTGAGAGCATAAAATACAGTAGCTGAAGTTTACTGGAAGAAGCTCCAGTAAATCGCAATAACAGATGCAGCTCCTTTGCTTGACATTTTTAGTAATATAATTTAAATAATACAAGCGATGGATAACGCAAAGGACTTTGGAATAACCGATGAATGTCATGGCAGATTTTATAAAGCATAACTGAAGTATAATTTTTTGGGCGATAAGAAGAATGCTAAAAATTGTCAAGGCTAATAAAGATATTTAAAGATTTAATTGATTGTGAAAGTTTTTCACTCTTAATTTTTTTCTTTCCCTTAATTGCTGCCAGTAGTCTTCATTTCTAATGACTCTACTTTTCTCTAATGGATCGTTTTCAGTTTCCTTCATTTTAAATTCCTCTGACGGCTGCTGTCAGTTTTCATAATCGTAAATTATTCAGTGCATTGGAAGTTTATAAGCAGTTGAGATTTAAATATCACGAAGTCCATACTTTTATGCTGTTTAACTAAGAGCTTAAGCTAAAATTCATGTGATAAGTCCTTTATACCGAGCATTTTGCATTAAGTAATTATTTTTCGTGCTTTAATCAGTTCAATACTTTTTAATTCGAAAGGAATATGAGCCTTTAAGCAACGATTAATTTGGTAAGAAGCATTATATTGTCAAATAAAGAGTTCTAGATTATTATGACTTTATTAAAGTTATTAATTAAATATGCTATAAAATTAAAAGATAGCAACTGAGTAAATATTGTATTCCGTTGATGTTCTATTTTGAAAAAAATCCGTATGTAGCAAGCCAATGTGAAAATTAGTAAAACTCACTAATAATGGCAAAATTCAATTTGTATCTGACATAAGTTCCAAACTCAAACTGACGCTGGGAAAAATCACATCAGTTATATAAAGTCATTACACATAAAGTCATAATAATCGCATGAGCCCTCAATCATATCGATTAATGACGAAATGTTTCTCTGTGAGAGTTTATTTTCTGTCTAATTTATAGTACGAAAAATGTCTAATTTTCTACAGAAACATAATCTGATGATTTCGCGCAGAATTTCAAAAATTTAGATTGATTGATCGGACTAAAACAATGTAAAATGAATTAATACGTAAGTAATTATATGTTTTCCTAGAGTTGAACAGGTTAATAAATTTAAGCGTTTATCATCGTGAAAGTAATCAGTTAATTCATCAGGAACTTAATAAAATCATCTCGTCTGAGCCAGTTATAATTGACTTAGGATATTTATATCGTATCATACACTTTTAAGACAAATTTTTATTGTTTCTTATTTACACTGACTACAGTGGTTACGACAGACAGTTTATACGTACCTCAATCTTACACTGTCGTCACGGAATGCAAAGTCTGGAAGGTAATGATAACACCTTGCGCAAGTATCTCTGCGATATTCATCCAAAGTGAGTTGGATACCACGTTCTGTTCGACAAGACATGATATAGAATAGATCTGTTTCGTTATCTGATAACAAAATGTCAGCATGGATAAAATGAAGCACCTGAAATAGAAGAATTAAAAATTTTAAATTACATGTTTAAATGAAATTCATATTTGAATTTTTATAAAATCGATAGAACTGGTTATAATATTATTCTCATTATTATGAAATCGTTTTGTTGTTGGATTTGATTAGCATAGTAATTTTCTTTTACGGGAAAGATGCATAACACCTCAAATTTATTTTCAAAGGCATATGATTTCTGTTGACTTGAAGTTTTAGAAACCTGTACATTGTTTAGGCATTTCAGTGGTTTTTCAGAATTAAAATTATACTGCAAAGCAATTTTCTGACGGAACTCTAAAATTATCAGTGAGAGCTTTTTGAATGCTCTCTATATTTAGGTAACTAGTTATTTTTTTATCTAAAAAATGTCTGGAAATTTTGGTTTTCATCCTTGTTTAATGGTTCACAATGTAGAAACGTTCACACCGTGCTAGATTCGGGGAGTAAAATATTGATTGTTATAAGTTGCATTAATTTTCCATACATTTTAAGTTATTGAATTCTTAAGTTTTTCAGCAGAAATTTATTAGTTAATGCAAAATTATGAAATATACAAGTAAAATATTCTTCTTTCTTTCTTGCGCTTCCAAATCAATACGCGAATATGCATTTACTACTTTTCCAGCCTAAAATACGCATGTCTGAGATGTTAGCATCATGAGATGATTGGTACATGTTTTATTTTTTATTACGATAGTTTCGAGGACGATGTTATTAAATTGCGACGTTTTTGAAGTGCCTTTTTTTCGTTTGCAATACTTTATACCAGGGATGTCAAACTCATAGGTACACTTGGGCCAAACAAACAAGGTTTAACTTTAGGCGGGCCAAGAAAAAAAAATCAATATTCATAGAAACGTAGATTTATTTCGAATAATACAATAATAAACATATATATATATTTATATAGAAAAGAACAAGAAAAGTTTAATGTTTACGTCCTGATACTTGAGATCTCTTCTCTGCTATTATCTTTCCTATTTCGGGAGAAATTTTGTTTGCAGTGATAACTTTCAACGCTGACCCAAGGTGAGCATCATTAATACGGTTTCTAATAGGAGACTTATTATCTTTCATGACTGAAAATAACTGCTCGCACCGATAAGTGCTACCAAACATGGAAATAATTTCATATGCAAATTTTCGAGTATTTTCAAACCTGGCTGGTAAATATTTGTAAAACTCAGGCACGTCCACTTCAGTGAATTTTGCTTTCAAATTTGGGTTGCATTGAGTCTCGATCACCTCCATTTGCATATGGCTGGGTACTGAGTCAATACTTATTGAGAAAAACGAAGAAAACAAAAAAAAATTGCCTTCGAGGGAACTAAAATCATTAAACCTCGTTTCAAATTCAGTTGTTAAATTTGCAATTTTTTCTGCGTATTTTTGATACGAACAAGTATCATCTAAACTTGATTTATTCATGCTGCACGTCGGGAAGCGCGTCAAATCTTCATTTTTAAGTTGTTTTTCCCAAAGAACTAGTTGACATTTGAATGCTTTAATTATGTCAAACATGTTCGTAATGATATGATCTTTTCCTTGTAACGATAAATTTAAATCGGTTAAGTGTTTGGTTATATCAACCAAGAAAGATAAATCGTGTATCCATATTGGATCGTAAAACAAACTTACGTCTTGATTTTTCGTTTTTAAAACTGACATATTTCTTCTTTCAAATCCCAGAATTGTTTGAGAATCTTGGAGCAAGATAACCAACGTACCTCGGTATAGTAGGACAAACCCGAATATTCACTATCTAACTCACTTAAGAAAGCAGTGAATTGACGCTTATTTAAACCTCGAGATCTTATAAAATTTATAACTTTTTTATATATGATAAAACATTCTCCATATTTATTACTTTCGTGCATAGAATTTCTTGATGTGTAATACAATGCATATGATGAATGTTTGAACCGTGAATTTCACTAAGTTTTTTTCTTAGTAATGCTACGAAGCCCTTGTTTTTCCCGGTCATTGATGGAGCGCCATCTGTAGCTACAGAATTTAATTTTGCCAAAGGTAGATTGTATTTCTGCAGAAGTCCAAAAACACAAGTAAATATATCTTCTCCTGTGGTAGTACCAGGCATCGGTATTAGTTCCAGTAATTCCTCAAAAATGTTAAAATTCTTGTCACATGAACGAAGAAACACTGCTAATTGAGCTTTACCACTAATGTCCATGCTCTCGTCACAGGCAATGAAGAAACTTTCGAAACTAGATGATTTTGCTTTGATCTGATCACTTAAATTCGCGGCTAAATCAGTAACTCTTTCCGCAACTGTATTTCGAGACAATGAAATTGATTGAAAAGCATTCACATTTCCAAGACAAACAATTTCTCCAGCTTTCATTAGGCATTCCTTGATGAAATCACCGTCAGTAAAAGGCTTCGAATGTTTAGCTATCGACTCGGACAAGACGTAGCTTGCATGTACCGCCGCTTCACTTTCTTGCAATACTTTACTAAACATGGACTGTTGCTTTTTCACTCCTAACTTTCAACTTTTCTTCTCTCATTAATCCTTCGCAATTGCTATATTTCGATTTGTGTTGTTCGTAATGACGTTTAATATTATATAACTTTGGTACATTAATAGTATTATTACATATCAAGCAGATTATTTTATCTTTTATTTCACAGCAAAAATATTCTAATTCCCATTTTACTTGGAATATTCTATGTTCGTCAGCGATTTTTCGTTTAATTTTACTACCACTTGGTTTTGATATAGACATACTGAATACAAAGGGCTGGAATAAACACGGTTAACGTTAAAAAGTTAACAAAAATTTATTCTTTCCACAAGAGATAAATCAAAATGCTGAAATATTTCTTCAAAAATATTCTAACAATATCACAAAATGTCAAACGTTTAGCAAAAATCAATTCAAAACAGAGAAACGAATTCTATCTCACAGCGAAATCGCTACAAATCAATCACAGCATTAAGTAAACAAACAGTTCGCTAAAACTACAGCTACTATTGAGATGAGTTGTTTGTTCTAGGCTTTTATAAGTTTTATAATTAATTTCTCGAATATACTGGAAACATCTATAAATATCTGGATTTTTGTGGATGGCAACAGCAATTACGAGATATTTATTTATTAGGTATTAAATGCACGCGCTGTTCTATTTTTAACCTTCCAACGCAGCTGTCTTTTCAAAAATCGTCTGTGTTGCTAAGGCAACATGAAGCAAATCTAATTACAATTCTAAATAAAAAAAACTAAATAAATAAATAACTATGAAATCCGTAACAATATGAATTGAGTAATAATTAATAATAAAGCAAAGTGCATGCACATGCATGCACCAATATATCGTACAAAACTATGATTTTAAAACTGAGACCATGAGTTCGGCCACATTCGGCTATCGGGGGATGCGTACAAGTTCTGAGTGCACGTGTCCCCCAAGAGCCGAACGTAGCTGAACGCAAGCTACTCACACGCATTTGTAATTTAAGTAGTGTGTATGTCAGCTCGCTGTGAGTAATCTAACAACACTGAATAAATTATCGTTAATTACTTAGCAGAAAACATTTCATTTTTTTCTTCGTCGATATGTTATTTTATTATTATATATTATTATTTGCCGATATATTTGGCCGGGCTTCAAAAATATTTGTTGTGGGCCGCGAGTTTGACATCCTTGCTTTATACCGTGGAGTGTTCGGCTTGCGTTGTTTTCTCCGCATCGTTTTCATCCGAAATGTTTTCGGTTGCAACCTTTCTGCCGGCTACAACATTAGGTGTCCATTAAGCCTAACGAAGATTCCTTGAACAGGCGAATTCTGCTTCAGAAGAGCCACAGGCTACATCAAGCACAGAGGTATAAGGATAAATTTAAGGCCATTTCAAAAAGCATCACTGATAATTTATTGAGGAAAGACGTCATCTTAGATGAACTTTATAATATAGTAATAAAAAGATACTATAAAATGTCAAGATTATAAAGTAAACGAGAACACACTGATAATATAAAATGCTATTAATTTAGAAGCAAACAACAAAAATCAGGTTTATATTTGCAAATTTTTACAGGACTAGTTACGATGGTTTTCTCAGCTGATAAGCTGAGAAAGAATAAATGAACGAGATAAGATAAGAAAGGCCAGACAGGAGTTAGGCTACTGGCACGTTTTGTTGTTTGACTTCTAAATTGATATTTCTTCGGCATGTCATTTTTGCCTAAATAATAGAATACTATGTCAGGTACAATTGCCCAAGAGCGATCAATCTTTAGTCAAGTCATCAGTTAATCTAGATCGAAATTAGACAAACAAATAAAACAGGAGCATACAGTTCTCGTTGATCCGCGGAAAGATCTTGTCGCTTCAGAAGAGTTAAAGTAATTTTAGTTCAAACTATTTAATCTGTCATTCCTGTTTACTTAAAATTAGGAATGAAAAAAGTTCGAAAAATAACGAGGGGTGGTATTTTATGAGAGATATTATCTTTCAAAGAATGATGATATTCAGATAGTTAGGATATAAGGTATTTCTACCGCCTTCCTAGCTTGCCTTCGTGGTGTAGCGGTTCTGTACGCTGGGCCGGTGTTCCAGAGGTCCGTGGTTCGATTCCCGGCGAAGGCGTTGTTAATTTTTTCTCTTGCCTACTTCTAAAAAATACCTAATATCTCTACAAGGGTGGCAACATACAATAATGTAAAACACAAAGAAGTCTTGATGTTAATGAGACGAAAATAATTAAACCTTCGAATCATAATATTCAAGATAACATCACTTAGGATAATATCCTGGAAATAGTGAAAATATAGATATACGAACTGGAAACTGTTAACGTGGAGATCGCTTTCGTGATGAAGACGCCAAGGTAATACGCACTGGAATGTGTCTTTAGAAACCAAAAGAGTTTCGCGAAATTTGGAAATAAATAAGATTAACTTACGTTGGTCTAGACAGAGTATTAGACAGTTTCTCAAGGTAAACTTTCGCCGGTATGATTAGTTCCAGTATCCCACCCTGCAAGCCCTTTTATTAGGCGGAGCAGATTAAATATAACAAATTATCGTTCACCCAGATATAGGTGACGAGTAAATTATGGCAGCTGCAGTGCCATGCATATTTCATCTAATTAAGTAAAAATATACAAATAAATCTCAACAAGAACAATAATATTTAACATCACGAACACACGAAACCGTATACATACAGTGTGGTCTAAGAAACTCTCCCGATATATGAAACCCTAACGGATTATCGATCAACCGATAGAAATTAAATTCTAGGTATTGTAATTTTATATGTATATCTTAGATTTCATGTGACAACAAAACCAAAAATCCATCAGAGGGATGTCCGGGGGATCGCGGGGACGACGAAACTACAAAGTTACGTGAGATGACTTTATGATACAGTGAAATCTATGATATAGTGATATAGTGAACTTTATGATATCTTGAAACTTTACACACGCTGGGAGTTGTTGAAAGTAATATTGTCCGCAGTTTAGATGTTCCCAAAACCACAGCCTCAAAACTTCTGTGTGTTATTTGAATGTTTCCTTATCGAGCTTGTCCAGATGTTACAACCTGGAAGTGAGCAAGCAATAACGTGTCGACTTTGTGAATTTTGTCCTAATCAGATACAGTGAAGACGGCAGGTTGCCACTGCAGATATTATGGACGGATGAGGCATATTTGGCTTTAACTGCGAAAGTAAATTACATTCACATGGCTGACGAAAATCCTCACGATACGGCACTAGCGCCTTTACACGAACCTAAAGTGACTGTGTAGTACGACTTCGCAAGCACATTCGTACTTCTTGGAAGAGGTCAGTTTCAAAAGCATGAGAACGCGGCATATAACAATGTTCGTATATAACAAGTATAGTGTTTGGTATATAACAATATTGCAAACTTACGCAGTTCCAAAATTTTAGTAGTGAAATGTCGTCAGTAATATTTTGCCTGTATGATAGATGGTGCTCTTTCGCACGTCACCACAAGTATTCGGCAAGTGCTGCAACAGCAGTTTGGAGATAGATTCATCTTCCGTAACTTTGCAGGTTTGAGACTATCGCGATCCCCAACCTCACTGTGATATATTATTGGTTCTTGGGTTATCTGAAATATAAGGTGAACACGTGAAACCACGAGATTTGTCAGAATTGAAAGATACCATAAAACTGAAGTTATGGAGATTCCTTCTGCAATGTTACGTTCTTCGTTGTTGTTAGCAATCTTTTGCCTGCAATGCAGTATCGTCTGTGAAGATGGGGACTTTGAAAACTTGTAGTTCTAATAATTTTCCTCTCTTCTCTTTTGGGCTGTCATTGGTCTTTAATAATGTTTTTTCTTAAGAATGTTTCACGCGGGCAATTTTTGTCATCGTGTACCGTTCCAATACCGCTTATGATTTTTTAATGCATTGGTCAATTTGCGGAGGAAAAAGGCTGATGTTGCCGCTAGAAAAGTTCGAAATTTTTTCAATGTAAGCGCAACCTTGAGAGCTCTATTATTTTAAACTATCATAATATTGAGCGTATATTTTCGAATAGCAGTACCTGAAATTTATTTCGATTGGTTTAGAGGATAGGCGGATGAGAATTCATATATCGAAGAAGTTTTTTTATAACCACCTTGTACTTTTAATACACTTGAGTAACTGCAATCAATACGGTAATACCGTCAATTACGCTGATAAGACGCGAAGTTAATTAGCACCTGCGTCGAGTCTTTTTTTCGTGCAAGCTCTTTTATGTACTTGATTAATATATCCATCTAAGCGGTCTTTATGCAACAAATATGAATTTATTTTAGGTAGTATTTGTGTAATAATGAATTATCGAACAAAATTTTTAATAGTTTAAAATCTTCATAATTAATCAATTAATTCCATTTTCCTACCTGTACTACACAGTTATTTTTCTTCTAATTTGCAAAAATATTTTTCTTAAAGAAAGATATTTAATAAAGAAAGAATTTAATAAAGAAAGAATAATAAAATAAAAAATCAATTTTTAGAATAATAATCGTTTCTTGAAATACATTTCCGCTTAGTTTGTACAGAAACCTTATTAAAATCCAATCAAGTATTATTATATATCATATTAATTTATTAATAAACAAAATAATGCCTAGACTTTCAACTGGCAATATTTTGCGCAGTAGAAGAAATTACTATAATCAGAGGAGAAAAATTGATTCCGGCTAGCTAATAAACCTTCAAAGAAAAAAAGAAAGAGAAATGTTTCTCGAATCAAAGTAGAAAAGTTTCTTTCCTAGAAGAGAAAACGAGAGAAAATAATAAAATGAAATAAAAACTACATCTGATTCACGTCTCGGCCAATTGGAAGCGAAGCAATCGTGAATTGTACCTTAAAACCGTAAATACTCTAGATTCAGAAATGCCGAATAACAAAGAGAACAAAAGAATAACAAAGAAATCCGAATAGAGGTAAACAATTGTTATCTTAATTGAAGTGATAAAATAAAAATATGCAAGAAAAAGCTCATTTATAAGAATTAATACTGAATTTAATTTCATAATAAATATTATAAAAAAATTTGAAAGGTTTCAGATTTTAAATTACGCCCAAAGGGACGTTTTTGAAACTTTTAATGAGTTACCTTTAATTATTAAATATCATGCTCTTTGCACTTAAACCATACAATTCAGTTCAATAGCAATGTCGCAAAATAATTTTAAAATGAGCATATCTTTAGAATTTCCGATACACAATTGGAGATAAAAAGGTTTTTCACCCCCGTAGAGTGTTGCCATTGCTCATTTTAAATCGTTGAGTTTGCTAATCAAAAATTCATTAAAATTTTACAAAATATGAAATCGATAATAAAACGAATTCCAAATTTCAAATTTGGGCTTTGAGATGCCCATATTCGCAGTAGGATTACGTAATTCAAAATTGGATGGCTCTGGTACCGTTGTTTAAACACAAAGCGAGAAACATACATACATTTATGCGGATTTATTATTTAATTTCTTCAAATATAATGCAGGACGATAGTATTTGGTGGCAATGACTTGAAAAGTGATACATCCTTTTAAAGGTTTCTACGCAAAATCGTAAAACGAATAGTCCTTCAGAGGCAAAGCCCCTTTCGACTAATGATGTTCTTAGTTTTCCATTTATCATGTTCCAGTCATGGACCTTTTATACAAATTTTGAAAAAAAAATATTTGTTTTCGTTAGCGCAACTGTGTTAAATTGTTAACGCTAAAGAAGAAAAATACGTATAATTTTTCAGTTCCAATAAAAAAAAGGAAAATCATGATTTTAGTTCCTGCCTGCTTGAAAAATAAAGAAATAATTAAAAGACTACAAATGCAGTATAAATATGAGTCATATTCTCATTGAAATTCCTTCACGAAACCATTTCTTTCTTTAAGCAGTAAATTTCGTCTGCTTTCCTGTATTCCTTTAAAAACAATAATTAAAATAATTTGTAAATTACGTGGCATTTTTAACATACAGTTTTCCGAAACTGCATTTTTATTTATCATTGCAACAAGGTGAACTAGGGTGCTATGAATAACATTTGATGCTTCACAGTCGCAACAATGTAGTTAGTATTTTCTCGGTGTGCTTAAAGTTACCAAATGAAAACGGCAGATTAGCAATGTATATAGAATTCCTGAAATTGTCTGGCTGTTTAATAGTTACAGCAATTAATCTGAATCTAGTACGACTTTAATAAGGAACCAGTCGGTTTTTTCTTTTTAAAATGGAGAAAAAAATACAATGGGAACATCTTCAAACACAAAACAATACCCAGCCCGAAAAAAAAAATAATAATAAAAACAGCAATTAACAATCACGTTATAATTTTAGTTTTACATGTCTTAGTATTACTAGGAAGGATTTTGAAAAGATAGAAAGTCTATGAAAGATGTTGTTCTAAACTTTCATATGCCCAAAATGTTTCATTTTCGACAACTTATGTATGATAAAAATCGAGTAATGAAGAGCAATTTAGCAGTCAATCTGTGTTCATGCTTGCTTATTTACATAAACGTTAGCCACGTTGTTCTTTAAAAATGATGACGTAATTATTATTAGCTACATGTGCATTTAATTCTGTATTCAACAAATTGCCAATAAGAAAGAGAAAAGAAATATCAGTCAAAAATATCTCCGAAGACGCATTAGGGAAAAGAAAATACCAGAAAGGAGGAAATAAATGCAGAAAGAACCTTCTGATGAAATCGTGTGCCTGAGATTAATTTAATAATTTAATTCCTTGTTCTAATTTTTGTTATTTTATTTATTCACTTCGATTACCTCGTATGCAATTTTTAATCAGTTTAGGCAAAAAGGGTATTTAGGAATACATAGTCAACATTAGGACTTTTATCCAGTTTTGTAATTTAGTATAGCAGATTTTTAATTATTGCAGAAAATTCACTTTAGATCACTTGCTTGTTTTTGCACAGACGAAATTATGTGGGCTCACAGAATGGAAACATTGAGTATGAAATTAACGGGAAGACTTTCAAAATTTTAACTGAAGTAGGTTTTGAAGGTTAACAAATAATCTCCAGTAAAAACTCTTTTGAATGCTGACTAATTGCTACTGATGAAGAGAGAAGGATGAACTAAAATGAAAGAATATTGCAAGTACTGCTGCATTAAATGTTTATCTTTTCTTGCAATAAATGTTACAAAGATAGATGCATAATACGATAAATATGAAAAATAAACTTCTTTTCCATACTTTTCTACAAATCTATAATTTTTTCCAACATTTCTTTTATTTACCAAAACCGTTATTAAACAAAAAGTTTCTATTAAATGAAATTTATGTCTGAAAACAAGGTATTTAAATACTAGGATGGGTTAAAATTTTACGTAATTTATCAATTAGCATATAATGTTTATATTAATATAAATAACTGTGTACATTTTTGTGCTTTTGTATATTTCTTTAGTGTTCTCATAAATTTCAGATATTTGTCCTATACCTTTTACTTTTGTAAATCTGAGCATTTTTCTTTGTATATTTATATCGTGTTATTTTAATTTAAATATATTATCTGCGTAAGTATATCTGTAGTTATTCTATTAGATTTGTGTGCGGAAATTTCTGCGAAAATAAAAATAAAACTAGAAAAATAAATGTTTCAGATTTTAAATGTCGCACAAAGGGGCTTGTTATGCTTTTTTACGCTCTCGCTGAACTCTCAGTCTACCAGTCTGCGGTTACGTTCACTTCTACTAACCCATTTCTTTTGTTTTTTTAGCTTAATTATTAAGCATCATTTTGTTCGCTCTTACGCCATAAAAAATTCAACAACAAACTTACAAAAATTTTAAAAGCAGTATAGAAGTATCCGTTTAGAATTCCCGATGCAGCGTTGTGTTGGCATAATTTTTTCTGTTTTTTCAGACTTTTTTCAGTTTATCATATCAATATTCAGATTTCTTATTAATACTTTGAATCCTTTACAAAACGTTTGCCTTTTTATTATTAACGTTTGTGGGTTTACTATTTATTAAACATCACGTTTTACCCTTTTATGCTACATAAAACTCGATTCAACAGCAAATACCCAAAATATTTTAAAACAATATATCTTTCGAATTTCCGACAGACAGTCTTGAGCGCTGGAGTTTAAAATGTTTTATTCCGTACAGTGTTGCCATTGCTCGCTTTGAGTTTGTTAAGTTTATTGATAAAAGATTCGTTAAAGGTTTACAAAATATAAAGTAGACAATAAAACAAATTCCAAATTCGGGTGTCCAGGTGCACATCTTCGGGTGGAGGACTATGTTTTTCCAAATTGGATGGCTCTAGCTACCGTTGTTTTTTCACAATCCGATAAATATACATACATCCATTCAGATTTTGGATTATTTAATTTCTTTAAATATAATACGGAGAGATAATATTTTGTGATCTGAAACGTGAGACGGACATTTACAGTGAACCGAGTGAGAGCAGCCCTTCTGTGATAACTCCCCTTCGTGCTAACAAGCGTTTGATATCTGTAAATTTTTTTAATGCAGCTTGGAGATATTGCCCATTGAAATATTTGGAATTTAACGATCCTCTAAAATGAGATTGTTATAACATTTTATAAAAGCTGCTCAGTTTCAGCGCAGATGAAAATCTTCATCAAATCACTATGAAATAACCCGGAATTACAAATTAGAATTAACAAACAGAATTAGAATATTACAAATCGCAATATTCTAATTCCATGTTATGAAGTATAAATTAAATTATTTTCAAGCACGGTTACAGATGAAAGCCTTTGTATTTTAATGTTTCTGTCATGTACGTTTCATACTATGATTATTTGAAATGTGCACATATGATGAGTTGTTAATCATCATCGAATTCTTCCATAAGCTAACAATGTCAAAAGAATATTCTGACATTTTTATTCAAAATGTCAGAAGCTTAAAATATTGTTATTATTATTTATGTTTCGCTTGAATACCTAAACTTCTAGACCTTATATAAACTTCTAGATCTGTTAAACTTAGCGTGTTATTAACCACCCGAGGGTTTAATAGTAGCACTTGTAAAACATGCAATTCATTTGGAAGCTTCTTTCTGTGGTATGCTGTTCCTTTTATTCATACTGTGAGACGATTATGATAACTTTATTCGTAACGACAGAGATGCTCTAGGCAATATCCAGTGCTTTTGGTTCAACCCACATTCAAGTGATGAAATCATTTGAGGTGTTGCATTTGAATAACCATAAAGGCTTTGTCTTGAATATATCTTTATTATTCTAAGCCTGAGTAACAAACTGTCTAATCAGTGATAGCAAAAATAGCTACCTCTGAATAAATATAAAGGTTGCAATTTCGAGTATTTTAGACAAACTCAGTTTGTTCCAAATAACCTTGTTAGCTAAATTAAAAAAAATATTTTACCGTGCTAAAGGTCCATTGATCACATTCCAACAAGATGCTTAAGTTGTCACAATTAAATGACTCAATCAAATTAAGATCGAAAATAATCTTTACTCAAACATTGATCTAGATAAATAATTGTCAAATGTTTAAACACACTTTATACATAATTTATAATTGTTCGTTTTAGTGATTTGAATGTAATATCTATCCAATCTGTACTGAAATTAAATTGAAATATTATATTTATTAGCATTAAATGTTTGACAAACTAGGAACTGTTGCTTTAGGAACTGTTGCTGCAGCATGCAAATGCATGGAATATTGCATTACGAATATTACAGTAATACAACTACAAAACTAGTTGTCGTTCCAATCTCGTATATTGAGTTTTAAATTTGAAGGATTATGAACAATGATTCAAATTAGCAGTAACATCTTTAATTTATTCTACTTATTCACTGAATTTTATGTAGCTTGGGTGTTTTCGAAAAAAAGAAACTCAGCACAAACACATGATATAAACAGATGAGGCCTCGAGCATACAATATGTAGTAAAATACTCGCTAATAGAAATTCACGAACATTGTTAAGTTTATTGCGTCACTATAAAAACAGTAAGCTTTGTTCAGCAATAAATCATTCCCACAATCATGATTCATTTTGTATAACCACCAAATTAAGTGAGCCATAAGCAGAAAATTTAAGTCTTACTTTAAAAAAATGTGCAAAAAAATTCATAAAATTTTGGTACTGCTATACTATAAAGTAGTATTAGGAATGAGTGATCCTTAACGCAAACTTGACATTGCATAAAATAGAACTCCAAATTCTTGAAAAAGTAAAATTATCTGTATTGTAAAGTGCACAGTAAAAAGTTTGCATAAAATTTTACAATTAATATTATGTTATTCACATAATTTTTCTCACAGTATTAACACAATCACTATAAACAAGTAAAATGGAAGAATTCTTCCTAAACAATGTGCAGCTGATTGCATACATGCTTTCCGTGTTCTTGAAATGTGAAACATGTTCTTTAAGACATGGAGATTAAACATATTGATGTTAGAAAGATCCCAAGGGGACTCATTTCAAAAGGTCTTTTGACTGTCATGTTCATTCAGATACATCAGCCACCATCCATATAATATTTATTTATCTGTATTAGCCTCCTAGAAAAATTTTGTCTTTAATTTACCTTACATATGGAATCGCTCATATTCAGTTGTCAGAATGTTGCCATTTGAAAAAAAAATATCTTTTCTTTATGACTTTCAGATACAGTTAATCCATTACTGCTTTACAAAATGAGGGATACAAAAAGCAAAATACGCATTCCTCAAAAATTTAAATTCTTGTTTCCTCTTTTAAAATTATTTACGACTATTGAATTTTAACAGCATTCAATTTTTTATATAACCAAGCGGTAATTTTTATAAATATTTGCAGAGTTATTGTAAAACATGATTCTAATGCCGCATACTTTGTACCTGGAATAGAATCCTTTGCTTTCTAATATTTAATGCTGTTAATTGCAGTTACTGTCTATAAGTCGATTTACAGACAATCTGATTTTGATTTTTATCTGACTTTCTCAGTAATATGAGACTAGTTTGTAAAAATATTTACAATTTTAAAAACGCATATTTACTTCGGTCTAAAAATTTATTTTAACAAAACTAATATCTTCTTATAGATTTATTACAATGTGAAAGATGTTTAAGAACTATCCTTTATTATATGCAAAATATTTCTTTTTAAACAATTTCTTACCTATAGTAATATACTTTTAAATGCTTTTCTGTGTCTTTAAGCATTCGTGCTCACTGCTGATATGCGTATTCTTAATATATTACAGATTTCGTTTACATTAATGCAATTTGAAAACGCAATAAATGGTTTTCCAGAATAATTTTTGAAAGATATGTGATTATAATTTAAATTCATATTTTCTGTGGCATTCTGTTCACCCGGTTAAAAAGAGAAGTAAGAATTTTCTTCCTCAGGATTATACTTAATATATTTTATTTCTCCTTCATATGAGGTTAGAAATCGAAGTTATGACAATATTTTTCACTTAGCAAAAACCTTTAGAATAATTTCAACGTAGTTTAACAAAAAAATAATCGAAAGAAAATTTACTTGAATTTCTTTTATATAAGCTTTAATTTGAATAGTATAACACAAACATGTCTTCAAATTCGTGTGTTTTCAAATGAAAAGATGGGCTGTTTTGCACATAAAATTAAAAATTTTTATGCTCTGTTTTCAAGTTTCAGAAAATGACTTTTTTTAGCTCATAAGAGAGAAAATATTATTGAAACGTATGCTTTGTTCATGTGGTTTCATGCGTCCTCCTTTCCAGTTAACTATTTATATAGTTGATTCAACAATCTGTAAATGAAGAGAAACGTTTCGAACATGTTTAAAGTTGTACGGGATGAACGATTGTTTTATTAACGCTTTCAAAATTCTAATATCTTAGTTATTCACATTCCATCACGGCTTTGCTGGACCAGAAGTGACTACATTCATTTGCTCTTTGATCCACTCATTTTGTTCATATTGTTACGAATTTGGTATTTAAAAAGCTAATATTAGTTCAATTATAAATTAATTGGTTTTATTTCTCGCGCAGTGCAGCGCGTGACGAATATTAAAAGAAAGCTAAGCCGGAAAATTGAAAATACAAGAGCGCGTGCATTAAATAAATAAATATCTCTTTTTGATTTCGAGAAAGTACTGGAAAATTCTAGCGCGTGATTTTAAAATCTTATAAAAGGAGGAAAACATCTCAGTTTGTAGTAGTTGCTTAGTTTTTGTTGTTGCTTAGAAAACTGCTCTTGTTGATTGTAGCGAATTCGCG
Source organism: Stegodyphus dumicola (assembly GCF_044657685.1). Classification (NCBI taxonomy): domain Eukaryota; kingdom Metazoa; phylum Arthropoda; class Arachnida; order Araneae; family Eresidae; genus Stegodyphus; species Stegodyphus dumicola. The sequence continues at coordinate 88,543,439 of NC_140774.1, read as the reverse complement.
GATTAGCGTTCTTTAGCTGTTTTGAATTACGTTCTGTTGGACATTTAAGTAGTTAAAAGATAACTACTGTGAGATATTGTAATACTGCATGATAATTTGAGAAAATTTAAGCATTTTTGTTGTGATAATAATAAATTTTTGTTCATTTTTCATCGGACTTGTGCATTCATTTCATAACGAACTCGTAGGCACGCAATTTTTGGTGTCAGAAGTGGGATTTGAATGCCAATAACAAGAGCGATGGAAGAGCAATTAAGGCAGTTGATCTCAGCCTTTGCCTCGTTGAAAGAAGATATGAAATCTAATCAGGAAAAGATTGAAGCAGGACAGGAAAAGATTGAAGCAAGACAAGAAGAGATGAAAAGAGAAATTACCTGCACAATAGAAAATAAATTTGAGGTTATGGGAGGCAGAATAGACGCGGTTGAAATTAAAGTTGGACAAATTGAAGAAAAAGTCTTTTCTGTGAAAGAGCAAATAGAAGACACAGTTTCGGCAGTGGAACAACAAATAGGTTACAGAGTTGATTCTGTAAAAGAAGAAATAGAAGGAAGAGTTTGTTCTGTTCAACAACAAATCGAATCCCAAATTGATGATAGGGTTTCTGCTGCCGTCGCCAAAGAAGTTGACAGCCTAAAGAAGTGCATAGCGATGGCAGGAAGCAATTCTGAAGGTTTTAAATTTCTATCTATGCCTGCTCGCTCCTCTCTGAAGCTATGCACATATGATGGGAAGACATCCTGGCAAGTGTATAAAACACAATTTTCTATCGTTTCGGATGCGAATGGATGGGATTCCCAAACTAAGGCCTGTCATCTCGCCGCTTCTCTGAGAGCAGACGCAGCGGATATCCTGCAGACGCTTCCAGAAAACCAAAGACTTGACTTCGAAGCTTTATCCGGCGCATTGGAGCTGCGCTTTGGCGAGAAATGTTTAAAAGACTACAGCAGGCTTCAATTAAAATCCCGTCAACAGAAGCCCACCGAAACACTCCAGGAACTCGCCACAGATGTTGAAAGGCTGTCCCACCTCGCCTTTACGGAGTGCCCGAGAGAAACGAGGGAAATCCTGTCCCTGCAGTACTTTATCGATGGCATCCGGGATCCCGAAATACAGAAGGCTCTACGAATGGCGGATGTTAAAGATTTGAAAAGCGCTTTAGTGTACGCCATGAAATTCGAGGCAGCCCAGCAAGCCACTCGTCGAGACCGCCACCCCGTGAGAGCTGCTCAAGTCCAGCAGCCAGAGAATCAAGTCACTGCTCGTCTAGACGATTTAACTAGACAACCCAAGGCCTTGAGACGGAATATTGGTGATAAGAAACCGACCATTAAGTGCTGGAACTGCGGTGCTGAAGGACACATACGACGAAACTGCAGAACACCCCAGGGCACGGATGTTAAGACCGCTCCTAGCAAGCAGCAGGGAAACTAATTAGTGGCCATCTCGTGGGGCGGAGGTTGCCAGATAATGAAAAGCCCCAGTTTAAAGCGCTTCAGATTTCTGCAGTGAGAGGCGGCAGTAATGGACTTTTTATAATAGGACATATTAATGGAGTTCCCTGCAATATGACAATAGATACAGGAGCCAACGTTACCATTATCCGAAAAGATTTGGCTCAACAATTGGGAAGCAAACTTATCTGGACGCCGCCCTGCGTTACCCTCCAGACTGTGTCCGGTGAGAAGATCGATATCGCGGGGAAAGTGAACGTTAATATCAGGTTTGGAAGTGCCGCTTACCATCACATGGCATATGTAGCAGACGTTACAGATCCTTGCATACTCGGATTAGACTTTTTAAGGAAATATAATTTTTCCTTGGACTTTAAAAATAATGAATTGCATTCTGCGTCTGAGGACATAACGTTATTTGGAATTAATAATGAAGAAGTTAAATCTGTCCACAGAATCATAGCACAAGACAATATCACAATACCAGCAAGAACAGAAATTTTACTCCCTGGATCTATAGCCGAAAACAGAGATTTTCGCTACGGCATCATAGAATATCCCAATAACTGTAATACCCCGAAAGGAGTACTATTAGCCTCAACACTCGTCGACCTATCGAGAATGGTTATTCCTGTGAGAGTTGCCAATGTAACTGAGAAGGCGAGAGTTATTAAGAAAGGCGACGTGGTTGCAGCATGTACTCCAGTAACCAGCGTTGAAAGAAAGAGCAACATCCCAGAACCCGTGTCCTCAGAGAGCATTACATCGGAGTTATTGCAGAATGCGCAATTAAACGATGAAGAGAAGAATGCTGCCGAACGCGTCATTAAAGATCTTCAAGTTGTTTTCTCCCGCTCGTCTTCTGACGTGGGTCGAACTAGTTTGACACAACATAGAATCGATACCGGCGATCATCACCCGATCAAGCAACATCCAAGACGCCTACCGTTTGCTAACCAGGAAGAGGTACGAACACTTTTAAAGGATATGGAAGAAAGCGATGTTACCGAGCCTTCAGCAAGTCCATGGGCATATCCCATCGTTCTTGTCAGAAAGAAAGACGGCTCAACAAGATTTTGCGTTGACTATCGTCTGTTGAATGAGGTTACGAAGAAAGACAGTTACCCTCTTCCTAGAATTGACGACATTTTGGACACTCTTTCTGGAAGCAAGTGGTTCTCAACACTTGATTTAAAGAGTGGGTATTGGCAGGTAGAAATACACCCTGATGACCGAGAAAAGACGGCATTTACTATGGGACAAGGGCTTTGGCAATTCAAGGTGATGCCGTTTGGACTGTGTAATGCGCCGGCAACATTCGAACGTCTTATGGAGACTGTTTTGAAAGGCCTTTCCTACGAAGCCTGCCTGATATACCTGGACGACATCATCATCGTCGGAAAGAGTTTTGAAGAACATTTAGAAAATTTTAGGAAGGTGCTTCAGAAACTGAAAGAAGCCAATCTGAAGCTGAGTCCCGCTAAATGCAAATTGTTCCGAAAGGAAGTGACTTATCTGGGACATGTCATCTCTGCAGAAGGTGTACGCACGGATCCTGAAAAGGTATCAGCGGTTAAATCCTGGACACGTCCCGAAAATGTCCATCAGCTGAAAAGCTTCCTAGGGCTTTGCACCTACTATAGGAGATTCGTGAAGGACTTTTCTTCCATCGCAAGACCGCTTCACAAGCTGACAGAGAGCAAGCAAACGTTCTTGTGGACAAAAGAATGCGAGGATGCATTTAACAACTTAAAGGAAGCTTTAACATCTGCTCCAATCCTGACGTATCCTCAGCTCGACAGACCATTTATTCTCGACACGGACGCGAGCAATGAAAGTGTCGGTGCGGTTTTGTCCCAAGAAATAGACGGCCAAGAACGTGTAGTAGTGTACTGGAGCAAGTGCCTGTCTAAACCGGAGAGGAATTACTGTGTCACCAGGAAAGAGTTGCTCGCCATAGTCAAAGCTGTAGAACATTTCCATCATTATCTATACGGCAGAAAATTCCTCCTCCGCTCGGACCATGCCTCATTAGCCTGGCTTTTAAATTTCAAGAATCTTGAGGGTCAAATAGCCAGGTGGATACAGAGACTCCAAGAATATGACATCACTATCCGTCATCGAAAGGGATCATCACACGGGAACGCCGACGCCCTGTCTAGAAGACCTTGCCCAGAAAGCTGCCGATATTGTTCCAGGGTGGAAGCGAAATACGAGCTGCTGACTCCGGTCGCAAGACAAATTACAACATCAACATCGGCTGATCGAGACCCGTGGAGTGACGATGAAGTCAGGAAAGACCAGCTGGAAGACCGCGACATTAAACCCATACTTGATTTAATAAAGTCATCAAACAGAAAACCTACATGGCAGGACATTTCTGTCTGTAATCCTACAACAAAACAACACTGGGCACTCTGGGATTCACTTCACATTCGAAACGGCGTCTTATACCGGAAATTCGAGTCGGATGATGGGAAGACGTTCCGATGGCAACTGATACTTCCAAGATCCCGGATTCCTGATGTCCTCAAAGAACTACAAAACAGCCGTACAGGAGGTCACTTTGGAATTATGAAGACCTTACAGAGAGTTCGTGAGCGATTTTACTGTAATAATGCAAAGGATGACGTGCAAAAGTGGTGCCGATCTTGCGATGCCTGTGCAGGTCGGAAAGGACCAAGGAAACGCAGCCGAGGCAAGCTGCAACGTTACAACGTAGGTGCGCCGTTTGAACGTATCGCCTTTGACATCTTGGGACCTCTGCCACGAACTCATGAATTAAAAGGCTTTTTTACTGAATTCTAAATTTGCAAATCATATTGGTTTTACATTATAATGTCGTTTGTCCTGAATCTTCAAAATCTTTTTGAACGAAACAACTATGAAGATCTTGGAAGACAATTAACATATACTGAATGATAACATATACTGATTTGATTTGTATTTAGTATTTGTTTTGTATTTAGTATTTGATAGCATTTGATTTAAGTTAGTTATTGCATTTATTGTTCATGTTGTTTGATAATGTGATGGTAACACATACATACTCGTTGTCATTGATTACTTCACCAAGTGGCCTGAAGCGTATCCTATTCCTGATCAAGAGGCTGTTACAGTAGCTGAGGTGATGATACAGCACTGGATTTCCAGGTTCGGGGTGCCTCTTCAGTTCCATTTCGATCAGGGAAGGAATTTTACCTCGGTAGTAATCAAAGAACTGTGCAAACTACTCGGCATTGACAAAACCCAAACGACGCCATTACATCCCCAGTCGGACGGCATGGTAGAGAGGTTCAATCGAACCATCCTTAATAACCTCTCATTAGTGGTTTCCAGAAACCAGCAGGACTGGGACAAGAAATTACCACTCTTTTTACTGGCTTACCGCAGTGCTGTTCACGAGACTACCGGCTATTCCCCATCACAGATGCTCTTCGGTCGTGACCTTCGTCTGCCTTGTGATCTATTGTTTGGTCGCCCTCCGGATTCTCCTTCATCGTCTGAGGAATATATTCAAGATCTCCAGGCCCGGTTTGAAGTGATGCACAACTTTGCACGAGAGAGAGTCAACTTGGCGACAGAGAAGATGAAGACCCGCTACGACACAAGAGCTACTGAACATCAATTCCACGAAGGAGACAAGGTGTGGTTGTGGAATCCGACTCGACGGAAAGGACTTTGTCCGAAATTACAGTCACCTTGGGATGGCCCGTACACAGTCCTAAACAGGCTGAATGACGTCGTGGTTCGGATTCGTAAGTCTTCGAACTTTAAACCTAAAGTCGTTCATTACGACAGGTTAGCTAATTACTATGGCCATAGTACATAATGTAAATAATTTTAAATAGTATAAGACCATGGTCCTTTTTGTTTTTAAATGTATATTTGATTTGATTTGTATTTAGTATTTGTTTTGTATTTAGTATTTGATAGCATTTGATTTAAGTTAGTTATTGCATTTATTGTTCATGTTGTTTGATATTGTGATGTAATGTTTATGCCTCAGTTGCATTTATGCCACAGTTGTAAGTTTAGCTTCCTGTCCAGGGATTGTACTGCCCGGGACGTGCAGTCCTTGGGAAGGGGGCAGTGTTACGAATTTGGTATTTAAAAAGCTAATGTTAGTTCAATTACAAATTAAATGGTTTTATTTCTCGCGCAGTGCAGCGCGTGACGAATATTAAAAGAAAGCTAAGCCGGAAAATTGAAAATACAAGAGCGCGTGCATTAAATAAATAAATATCTCTTTTTGATTTCGAGAAAGTACTGGAAAATTCTAGCGCGTGATTTTAAAATCTTATAAAAGGAGGAAAACATCTCAGTTTGTAGTAGTTGCTTAGTTTTTGTTGTTGCTTAGAAAACTGCTCTTGTTGATTGTAGCGAATTCGCGGATTAGCGTTCTTTAGCTGTTTTGAATTACGTTCTGTTGGACATTTGAGTAGTTAAAAGATAACTACTGTGAGATATTGTAATACCGCATGATAATTTGAGAAAATTTAAGCATTTTTGTTGTGATAATAATAAATTTTTGTTCATTTTTCATCGGACTTGTGCATTCATTTCATAACGAACTCGTACGCACGCAATAATATAAAACATTTGTGTTTCTTTCAATTTTCCGATAACTTTTCCTGAAGAAGAGGAATTTGCATCTGAATGCCCTCAAAATTGATAGTTTTATTCAAATTCTACCCCCCCTCAAAATAAGTTTTTTTTTTTTTTTTTTCTTTTTCTTTTTTTTCTTTCTTTTTTTTTTTTTTTTTCAGAATTTAAAAAGATACCTGAAAATTCTTAATTCTGTGAAACATTTGGAAAATTCATAACAAAGAACCTACGAAATAGATACGAAATTTTATTATACTTTCAAAGATCCAAACTCACAAATTTTCTTCTTTTAAACAACTTTACGAACGCATAAAACATCTACCTTTGCTGATTGATGGAGATCTATGTTATAAGCAGTTAGATCACAGTATCACACTCGATGAAAGCCACGACGTACGATTTGTGAAGTTCCTGAGGATTAACTGATTCCTGAAGAAAAATTCACATTGTATTAAATCTGAAGACTAAGTTTCAGGTGTCATAAGTTATTCGCTATTGCAGCATGCTGCTTAAAATATTTATAAGCTTGAAATAAAATAGATTAATTTTCCATCCCTGAACACAAGAATTTGGATGTCAGCTTTTAAACATAAGATATTTAATAAAATTTTCCTTTACACTTTTAACGCTGACTTGGGATTCTTCAGAGTGTTTACTGCGGTGGTTTAAAATATTTTAAATTTCAATAATGCATTTAAAAAATTGTATTTATTTTTTATCAATTCTTTTATTTACTTAAATTTTTCTCGATGTATATGCCCATCTGACAGTTTCGTGATTTTCTATTGAGAAATTCATTGTCCGTCTTAGGATTATCCATAATTTTCTTAAGTCTTTTGACAAAGAAAAATTATTCAAGATGTTATTAGTTCGTTGATGTTGTAAAGACATTAGGCATTTTTTTGGAAGCCGGACAGATGAAAAATGAGCAACCGCCTTCGCCGGGAATCGAACCACGGACCTCTGGAATACCTGCCCAGCATGCAGAACCAGTACAACACGAAAGTACGCCAAGGAGGTGGGATAAATACCTTATATACTCCCCCTTTTAAAGGGCGACTGTGGTTTCTTAGGGGACCCAATAGCCAAATCCTGGATGGGGAGAAATCTTCATCCACCACCCTTTTAGTTCGGGCGTCATAACGAGGGCACGCTAAGAAGGCGGGAGAAATACCTTATATACTCCCTTTTTTAAAGGGCGACTGGGGTTTTCAAGGGACCCAGTCGAAAAATCCTGGGTGCGGAGAATCATCCTCCAACACCCTTTTTTAGTTCGGACGCCACTGTAGAGGCATTAGGTAAATTTGGAAGCCGAAGAGAGGAAAAAGGAGCAGTCGACTTCGCCGGGAATCGAACCATGACCTCTGGAATACCGGCTCAGTGTTGTGACCACTACACCACGAAGGCACGCTATAAAAGCGAGAGAAATATCTTATATACTCCCCTTTTTAAAGGGCGATTAGGGTTTTAGGGGCCTAGTCGCCAAATCCTGGATGCGGTGAATCATCATCATCCACAACCCTTTTAGTTCGGGCGCCACTGTAGAGACATTAGGATTTTTTTGAAGCAGGAGAGATGAAAAATGAAAAAACGCCTTCGCGGGGAATCGAACCACGGACCTCTGGAATACCGTCCCAGCGTGCGGAACCACTACACCACGAAGGCACGCCAAGAAGGTAGGAGAAATACCTTATAATGTAAATGAATGTACGCTTTTTTTCATTTCACTTGACAATCACTAATTACTTCTCATTAAATGAGATGCAGTTATAATTTCATCCATACAGCACTCTATCAATAATTGCACATTTGACTGCCGGTCTTTGAATTGTTTTCTCTAATTTTGACCTGTACAGATAAATTTACTTAATTAGCTATTTTTATATGATGCTGAGATCTAATCTTCCATGGCAAAATGTTATATTCTGCGTTGCCCATCGAGTGCTGAAAGAAGTAATCAAAGTTTTCTAACAGCTTTTTCCTTTACAAATACCCAAATATCACATTTCGTTTTACAAATACTCAAGCATCTTTTACTGTAAGGTAAAAAGCGAAAAATATTTTACACATTTGTTCTATTTCTCATTATTGATTTACTAGTCCAATGTTTTGAAATCTCCTTCACAATCACTTGTTGAAGTAAACATTTCACTCAGAAATTGCCGCGTTCAAAATTTCTTTTTATTTGCATTTATTGGTATATATTTAAAAATACAGTTTTATATATTACTTTTAGGACCACTAATTGAAAAACACATAAGACTGCTGAATTGTGGTAGTTCAACATTAACATACTGGATACATGAGAATTTTTGAAATCGCCTCCATGTTTAACATAAATCTGAACTAATTTAATATACACGAAGTTCTTCACGAAGATATATCTCTCTTTAGGAAAGTAGTTTTTATATGATTTGCAATAACCATCTAAAAAAACATTTCACGATTACTCGCCAGAAAGTCTTCAGGTATAAGCAGATTACAGTAGGTCGTTTACTTATATCAGAAAACATAATAGATACTGCTAAATAAACATTTATTTCAAAAGTGTCGCTCTTCCAATTCACATGTATTATACAGAACTGCATAATTTGTTTAATATCGCTTTTGGAGACGTAGCCAAAAACTTTTTCCATTATTCATAGATTATGAATTTCCTACACGCAGATTCAAATATTCCTTTACCTTCACTTTATAAAATGACTAAATGGAAAATAATTTTACCATAAGGAAGGCAAAACCTGTTTTTATTAAATTGAATGTCGATGCTAATTTGAAAATTTTCGACTGCTTCTCATATTTTTTCCCTATTTTAAATACAAAGGTGTTTATGCGTTGTTAAATACGTCCCCTCCGTTATGAACTCATATTCTTTCTTACACACGGTAGCTGTTTCTGTATAGAAAATTTTGCGTACGAGCACAGGTCTCTTTTTCTGCACTATACATTCGGCAATGTTCTCAGTGATGAGATGACTAAATAGCCAATGGATCCCCAAACGACTGCTTTCTAACAAGTGTCCAGCTATTTTGGGGTGGAACAGTAAAGTAATAAAAAATGCAGAATTATGGAACTGAATAATGAATAAATGCATACGAATCAAAGTTCTGCGTGTATCTATTCATTTATCAGAACACCATTCATTTCGTATTTTCATTTTAAAAATCGATCGTCTAAGAACTCAGTAAATAGATTTATGAAATTCTATAAAATCGCCAAATGGTGCTTCATTTTCAAATGTATTTAAAATTTGCATATTTTTATTATCTGCATTTGTTGCATTTTAGTAGCTGATGTTTTTTAACAATGCGTATTTTTTGAGCAGATCATATATATTTCTTATGAATATTTTGAGAGTTCAAGGCTCATAGACCTTTGTTTGCAAAATACGCTATTCGCTGTCCTTCTAAGCTTTTGTATTTCTTTCATAATTAACGTGTTGGATGATTTTTCGTTTTTAGAATGTAGAATTTAGAATGTATTCGTTTTCGATTTATTTTCATTCATATAACTTTCTTTTCATTTTGAGAAGAACTTCTTAGAGGAGTATATAGCAATGGTGTATGAGGCAGAAGTGGCTTGTTTTTTTATAAGAACGTGGGAAGTAGATTATAAGTCACTTTAAAAGTCTATGTGCGATTATAAGAACTAGCCCAATACTTTTATCAGTTTCTGCAATTCATCCCTGTTTCAAACAAATGCTTTTAAAAGTTTGACTTTAACAGGACACAAGAGATTGAAACTTGGCTGTTATCTATCGACCGCTCAGTTCCCAGTTGAGTACTCTGTTCTATTCTTAACCTACTTTTCCTAAAAGCGCTCTGCTTTTACGAGGAAAAATTCAGCTTCTGTTCTATTAAATGATCAGTCGAACAAGCACATGTAGTAGAAACATTAAAAATAATGTAATACACTCCCAGAAGGAGAAACATGTTTTTTAGTTAGATTCCTATAGACGCTTCACAGCATTTTACAAAATTAAGCCTTCTCTTTAACTTTTAATGATCTCAATGAAGATCGAATTTCAAGAACTGTATTAAGTTAAAATAATAACCAACGAGGGGAAAACACTATTATTTCGTTGTTCCTTTAAATCCGATTATAATTTTTGCTCATTTTCAAACTCATGATTTCTTATCTAATTAATCATATAAGATGTGGTTTCAGATGAGTAAAATCACACAAAATCGGAATTTTTACGGAACTTTCATATACAGAAAATTTTAATTAGTAAATATTTCCAGGTGTTACTAAAAATCTTTAAGTAAAATATTTTTCGTAAGAAGTTTTATTTCCATCTCATAATATGAATTAATTAGCTCCCTAAAAATCGCCAAAATTATGTCTTAAACTACTTCACCATATGTAAAGGCAGCGATATCTACACAAGGCTACAAAATTGCTCGGCGACGCAAAACTTTTCCCTCGTAAACATGTTTCCTGACAGCAGCTCGTCTATACAGAGTGATTTTGCTCACAGTTGTCTCCTAAATTGTTCTACGACTAAGCCAATAAGAAAGGTAAAAGCCGATGGCAAGATTTATATCCAAAAGCAGACCATCGTTATTTTCATAACAAATTATATATAACAAAAATAATAATAACGCCGCAATAATTTTCAATAATTCTCATAAAAAATATAATAATTTTCAACATTTCCATATATTCAGGGCTCATTTGTAAAAACTTAATTTTATTTATTTAATTTTTTTTAAATAATTGAAACGGGAAAGAAAAAATCGTAATAATGAAACGTAATACTGAGGTTGGAAAAATAAGGGTATTAAGATACTTTATTTTATTTCTGTTTTTATAACTTAAAACTATATTTCTTTACTAGAATTACTTACATTTTTGTGACAAACTTTCATAAAATTATTTTCAGCAGTTTTACTGCAGAATAAATTTATGCTTAACTAAACAATTGAAGTTAACGTCAGTTTTAGAGCAGAACTGCTAAATATAATTCCAGAATCTCTAAAGAAAAATAATAGAATTAATTGGAAAAATTATCAGTACTTATATATGATTACCAAATTTCGCATAACTCATAAATGATTAGTCGTAGAACGTTGAAATTTTATATATGGGACTGTTGTAATATCTTGTTCTGCAATTTTCTTTTTTATTGAAATCGGCCCTGTACCAAACTTATACATATCAGCATAGTTATATATGTATATGCAGATGAAAATATGAATATGAACTATATATATTATTTTCTAATATATTATCTCCTTTGAAAAAAAGAGTTAGAATTCTATTGAAATGAAGTAACGCATTAGCATATTTAAGATTGCATCTTGAACATATTTATATGAAAACATTAAAATGGTATAATTGAAAGTGAAAATGCAACCAACAAACTAAGCAATTACAGCCCTTGTCATCCACGTCTTTACTCGGCTCATTGAGCTCTATTTTATTCTTATATGTTGGTAAATTGTGCATTTTATATACATATATATATATATACTTAGATATCCACGCTCTTACCTGGCTCAGTGAACTCTTTTTTTATTCATATGTGTTGGTAAATTGTGCATTCCTTTCTTTAAAAGTGATTGAATTATGTTGTTTTTATATTTTGGTTAAGGGTCTTACGCCATTTGTTAATCTGCATGCACTAGTTGTAGAATTATTAATAATTTAAATAGTCCAAATGGCGTTAATCCTAACACTGCGCGAACTGTTCCCATATGAGATTCTTGACAGTATAGTGAATTATATCTTGGTGCAGCTAATATAGTGCCGCTCTGCCCAGTGGCATCCGAAATTAACTTTGAACTTTGTCTTTCTTTGAATCCCATACCCTAATCGTTTTTATTGCATGGAAACTCTAATTTGAATTTCAAAAATTGTTTTTTTTTTTTAATTGGTTTAACCGTATTCGAGGTTTTAGGTTTTGGGGTATTTTACAGTTTCAATGAAGATGTTTTGAGTTTTTATCTACTTTTGCTTTTCCGCAGAGTGAGAAATGGATTGATTCAATGAAAATTATATCGCTAAACAAATAATTTTAAATAGAATGCTGCAAAAAATTGGTGTAATTTAATAGGCTGTACAAAGAAGTTTTGTGGCGTCCACATCAGATTTTTTTAAACTTTTGTGCTATACTCTTCTTTCACATGTGGGCAATAGAATGTGTTTCAGATTCTAAGTTCATTTTGACAAAATTCTGTCAAAAAATCACATTTTTCTCATTAATCGTCTCTAGAATGTTTTGATATAGCAATCTGCGCTAAACAGTTTTGTTTGGAATACTGCATGTGCCAACGTAATACTGCCAGGCAGAAAAAAAAAGTGTGCATTTGTAATCAGATCATTTCGAGCAGACAAGGTATTTCTAGACATGCAAGAAAACTGTCGCTTTAATAAATTATTTTCAATAAAAAATGCACGAAATATAACGCCACATAATAAAAAATTTCACTAAAAATATTTATTTTAGAAACAAGACTATTATTATAAAAGATAAATACATCAATTTGATTTCATGGTGGCCAGTACGTAATGTTGACCCACACATCCGTTTGCAGAAAATCGTTCTCTAAGGCTTGAATAAAAATTTGATCTTCTTATATTTTTTCCAAAATTTGGCTGTCGATCAAAATTGTCTCCCTCTGAAAATTTACTTTCGTGATCCATTTCTTAAACTGGGCCAATGAGCTTAAAACCCTAATTTCCAGGAAATATTCAGGCATGTAATCAGTTTTAAGCACCCACCTTTATTTAGTATTGTAAACTTAAGATGTAAATTTATGCTAGAAATATGATGGCACTTCTGTGGGAGAACTTCATAACATTCCTTTAATTCTTAAAACAACTATCTAAACTTTGTTTAAAATTATAATTTAAAACTTAATCTTCAAAAAGTCATTATCGTTAGAAACGATGACACATGCATATAATTTCTTGCTATACTGATATACAACAGGTATACATGTATAATTAATTATTACATTAATTATATATGTAATTATAGTTTTTAACTATTTGCACAATTTTACATGGCCAGATTAACTCTCACTTACAGCCTATAGCAACGCATTAATGTGCAAAGATTTACTGTCAAATATTAGAAAATTTATAATAAGAGACTGGCTTTATTTGAAATTTAATTAAATATGAAGATTTTAATTGAAAAAAGAAAAACATATTTTCACAAGCATTCAGACAAGCGGAAATAGCATTATCTTATCGCTAAAGCCTTTGGGAATAGGAATATTAGAGCCTTTGGGAAATTTTGAATTACTTATAAATTATTAAACCTCCATCATTTCGTAAATTTCCCAACTGAGAGAACTCTTTTAAATTTGAGAAAATCTTCTGTTATCGCTGTTTTGAAAATTAAGTTCTTTCTTAAATGGTAACTTTAATGGAAAGTTAATTAAGTTTTTTCCGTACATGACAATAAAGTTTTGGACGTACCCAAACAGAACAGGAAAGTTCGGAATAGTTAAGTTTGGAATGCATTTCTTCTTTGTTGATTTGAAAGAAAAACCTTTGGATTTAAAATATTTCGAATCTTATTGATAATCTTATTGTAGAATCTAAATTTTATACTCTTATAATTAAAGTAGGAATATAAATGAGTTTCGTTACCGAGATATTAGTTGCCATTAAAAGCCGCGTACGCATTCTTTCAGAGATACAATTTTGAATTTGTGCCGCAGACTGGAAATCTAATTAACTAACTTTGGTCGCTGTTCCAACGCAATTACGAAGCTATTGAGTCCTTTTATAGGTGTTCAGAACCTGACGAAGATTAAAGATGCAAATTTACTGGTGGTGAAATGGGAAAAACTTGTTGGATTGCTCAATATTAGAGATACTATTAGCTCGGTCAATGAAATAAACTTTACTGAATTCCTCGATATTTGTTTAGGGAAGCAATGTTTTTTAAATTGAAACTTTATAAGGCGCATTGACCAGATTCACTGTAGGAATAATGGGTTCGGTATTGTTACGAATTTTTGTATATATGTAAATAATTTTCAAGTAACGTTTATAATGTAGTATCTTTTGTATAATGTAACATGAAGTGCCTGAAAAAGACAATGCTCCGCCGGAAAAAGAAGATAACACGGTCAAGTCTATTGAATATTGAGTAAATGACAATCCCTTTAAATAGGCTACATATCGCCAAGCTAGCATGATTTTAGCTACTAATTTTTGTCACCAGACTTCGCGAGAAATCGGCAAAAGTAACCAAACTTGGCGACCATTTGGTCCAATCCCTGTATATTAACAATTAGTATTGAGATTAAATAAATGTAATTTATCTATGTATGTAACTATAACCGTATCCGAGCCTCATATGCCTTCTAGTAATTTCGAGAAAGGGAAGGTACTAGAGATTTCTTGGCAGCGGGAGAAATCTATTTAAGATCGGAGAGAGCATCATTTCCCCAGTTGTTAGTTCAGAGTCGACTTCGGAGTATTAAGATCATCTCCACGTGAGGTTCGTTCTTTATATGCACTTTACATCGCATTGTCTTTAACGTTCTCGTTAGTTTAAAGTGTAACTACTGATTGTGTTCTGTGATACTGAGAAGATCTGTACGATTACTTTTACGGAAAGTTTAGGACTCTAATGCGTTTCTTTTGGTAAAATAAACTATGCATTCATTCCATTACGGACCTCTACGCAAGTAACAGTATTATGTAAAGGACGCATCCACCAGATTATGTAATTAGAAGCCTTAACAACATTCCGCTCACATTTTTAAAGTTGGAAATAGTTAGAATGATCAAAGGGTTTCTAAGCCAGTCTGAAACGAGATATATTAGGTAAAACGCAGTCATACTGTTCAAAGATATAAAATAATATATTCTACCAATATTTCAATACATGATAAAGTTTTTTACCCTCCTTTCCGCATACCTTCATGTTGTAGTTGGAAGTATACGCCAAGCGTGTTCGAGGGTTCGAGTCCCGGCGAGAGCACTGCACACTTTTCAAGTCTCCCGCATTAAAAAAAAAAATTAAAATTTTTAGATTTTATATTACATCCAAAGGAACCTTTTTTTAACGCTTTGTGTGTAACTTTTATTTATTAAATATCATGTTCTTCGCACTTAAACCATAAAATTCAGTTCAACAGCAATATCTCAAAATAATTTAAAAAGAGCATATCCTTAGGATTTCGAATACACAGTGTTGCAGGCTGAAGATAAATAAAATAAAGACACATTTTTTTTTTTTTTCGTGCAGTTTTGCCATTCTTCCCTTTGAAATTGTTGAGTTTCTTAATCAAAACTCTCATAAATGCTTTACAAAATCTGAAATAAATAATAAAATAAATTCCAAATTTGGTCTTCCAGGCGCCCATATTCGGGTGGAGACATACGTTATTCAAAATTTGATGGCTCTGGATACCGTTGTTTTATCACAATGTGAGAAACATACATACATTTATACAAATTCTTAATTATTTAATTTCTTTAAATATAATACAGGACGATGATATTTGATGGCAACAATTTAAAAAGTGAAACGTGGTTTATGGTGAAACGCCACAAAATGGCAAAACAAATTTAATAGGCCTTCCGGGCTAACTCCCTTTGGGCAAAAAACTAACGACTGTACAACGCAACATAGCAAAATGATCCATTATATTCTAAAAGATTTTAATTTACATGTAACACCGTTCCAAGCATTTTCGTTAAAATAAATAAAACTGTGAATAAGTAAAAGTAATAATTAATTAACAAATAAATAAAATTTTAAAAAGATCTGAAAACTTACAAAATATGCAATAGATAATGAAACAAATTCCAGATTTGGGCTTCCAGATGCCCATTTCGAGTGGAGGACTACATTATTCAAAATATGTCTAAGTACTGTTGTTTTTTCACAGTGCGAGAAACATACATACATTCATGCAGATTTTTCATTATTTAATTTCTTTAAATATAATGCAGGGCTTTAATATTTGGTGGCGAAAATTTGTGAGACGCCATTTTATAGCAGACGACGTAAAATGCCAAAACGAAATTAATAGACCTTCGAGCAAATTGCTCATTTGGGATAGTAACAGTAAGTAAATAAAAACAGGACTTAAATTCTTCACGCTGTTCAGCAATAACTGTATCTCGTGGTTAGCAAAATCGAGGCCTACTTCGCTTCAGATTTAATTATATAATTAGGTCAACTTACATTTTTAGTTGTTACACATTTTTCTATGCACAATAAATCTTTCATTCAATAATTTGTTACCGGATAATTCTCCTTTGAGAAAATATTTTCTTGCTAACGTTAAGCAGCCTCTCTGATCTTTCTTTATCTACGGAGTTTATTAAAAAAAATTGTTTAAAATTTAATAGAGGATTTAACTTTACTGTCTAGTTCCCCAAGCATGAAACGCTAGGACTAAACGTAAAATTTCCTTCGGATTGGATTGGAATATTCAGTTATGGCAAAGCACACGAGGGCTATATCCCTAAAGGGAGGGATGCCTTTCGTGGAGGACTGTCTAAGGGAAACTGGCTCATATAACACGTTACACATGGGGAAAACCACAAAAACGCCCATGCAGCCAGCCCGTTCGCGGGATTCGAACCTCGGACCGAACTACCAGTGTTCAGCGATTTTACCGCTCGCCGCTGGTGGACAAATTTCCTTCGGAGTCAATTTTTCTGAGCGTCACGCAAGTTTCCCCTAATGCATATCTAAAGCGCACAATTATCTGACAGTTCAACGTATTTATGGTTTGATTCCACAAAAATATCTCCATGAATATCTGGCCGTATTCACGTTCACTATTTTCAAAATTTTTAGAATTATTTACAAAGTACAGGCAATATTTCGGAACAAATCCTGAATCCTGAACTTTATTTCGAAGTCTTTATTTTAAGTCTTTCTAAATTTTGTTACGTTTATTATTAACGTATCGTAAATTTATTTCAAATGAAAGGGTTTCTGGCACGCGTAATTGAACATAGAAGAAGTGCTTCAATATGCAAATTACATGCAAATGAAATCACATTCTTAAATTAAATCATATTGTATCTTTTAAAAAGTTAATTTCTTAAATATTTGTCCCTAAAAATGCTTTCAAGAAATTTTTTTCTTAATAGCTTATTTAAATTTAATTAAAAAAGGATAGCATTTATGGCGTAAATGTAAATGAAATTACGTTTAACAAATCTAACCTAGAAGCAATTAAAGGAGATAGAAAGAATCCACGAAATTTAACCATTAAAATATGAATATTAATTCTGTTGTAGACATATCAAATTTAAAAAGAAGCAGTTGCTATAGAGTGAAAAAGAAAGCAAAACACTTGATGAAAAAAAAAGGAGAGAGCCTTTTAATATCACAATAAGTGCATTTTAATTAAAATTAACTCACGAACCTTTTTTAATTAGTTTAATGAACTCATAGCCATTAAAACGGTAAAGGAAATATTAATTACTTCTCTTAAGATTTTATTATAGCTTACTCTCTTAATTAAAGCTGGAGAGCACTTCTCCAGTTTGTAGAATGAGGCATGTGCCGGAATATCTTCATGCAATTCCAGAAAGCAATTATAAGGAGCGTGTGATTTGTAAAAGAAAATTTATTATTAAATTCTTTAATTTATGCAGATTTATATATTATACATAAAGCTAAAGTATGTCTTCCTTATATATTATGCATAATGCCAATACTTCTGTATAAATAAATAAATATTTCTATTATTTGTTAAAAAAAACTTTCCATTTGCAGATATGATTCTTATCGGTACTTACAAAGTGATTTCAAATTTATTTCTGTAAAAATATTTCATTGTCTTCAGATAAGGAAGCGATTTTATATGTATTCAGGAAGTAAAATTCAATGTTTAAATTTTAAAATTGTCATTTACATATTTTGTTTGTTTTAATACAAAAGAACAATGAAAATGCGAAAAATTTGTTCAAGTACAAAATTCAACGTCAGTGAAAGTAATAATTTTGCCTCTCGTTTAAAGAAACGCGTAACGGTGTATCTAGAGATAATTCTATTCTTTAATCACAAACCGCATTTATCTGAAAGAAACCTGGAATTTTAAAGCTAACAGAGATGTCTTACGCAATGGGGATAATTAATTTCACGATGAAGTTTTTGAATTGTTACAAATTTTTGAAAACAACTGAGAAATTGCATTAGATTATGATCAGAACATCTTACTTTTGGCGGCAGAGTTATTCGCTAACCTGGGTTTCTTGCAACATGAGTAAGCGATTTCATCAGACTAGAACTCATTTCACTTCAATTTGATAATCAGGAGAAATTATGTGACTGGCTGCTCTTCTCACTGGTATTGATTCCTTCCTTGATCTTTAATCCTTCTGCCATTGGCTGAGACTCTTAACTGTTGATCTAACTGTACTAGCTGCCAGCGCTCTTATAAAAATTTACACTTTAAAATATCCGATAATTCAGGTGTAATTTGAAAAATATACTTATTTGTTACAAAATATTTGTGCATAATATTCATTAGTTACTATTTCATTTATGCAAGAATTATTAAGGAAAACATTCTTTTATGCAAAATTTCTTTACGCAGAATTTTTATTAAATGTTACATGTCTTTTTTAGAGATTTTATCCAAAGTTTATCTGTGCAAAAGTTTTTACGTATAAATTCCATTTATACTGAGTTCATTAATCCAATGTAAAGTTCTTATATGCATTTTGTTATGCAAAATTTCTTTATATACAGCTCTTTCGCGCAAAATATAAACTTTTTTAAAGACTGATGTTAGGACCACCATTACTTTTCGGGTGTATGATTTCCATTCGCTATAGCTCCATTCCAGCAATAGGTTCAGCAGGACAGATCCCGCCTCACATACGAACTGAACAAAAACTGTGCATTCAAGAATCATTTAACAAAGACGAGACGCTATCTTCCACAATATCACGTACAGTTCACTGCAGTATGAACTACCTATAAAGATCCCACAGACACATTCTGTATTCAAAGGATTTACGAACATTCTAAATCAGCAATATTCAAAGTCATCGTATTATCCAAGAGACTCCTATGATTATATTCACAGATGGCTCTCAAACTACTGAAGGAGTTAGAAGTGCTTTTATACGATTAGAACACGAATAGAAAAAACCTAGAGAAAGATCTCAAATCACAAAATAGTGTTATTCAAGCTAAAACATCAGCCATCCAAAACGTATTTATAAGAGCATCAGGCAATGCAGTTATCTACCCCGACAGTATGTTTACTCGCAATATTGAATCACAAGCATACCTCTGCCCTTATCAGTAAATATTCAACATCTTTTACAATATAATACTCAAGTCAACAACTTGTATGGTTTTAAAGTCCCATGTAGGTGTTATAGATATAAAAAACATCGGATGCACTACCGAAAGAAACAAGCAGTAATTATGAAGCAGAGGGGCTAAATATACCGGCACTTTCGATCCACTTAAAATAATTCTAGATGAAAAATCAAAGACAAATGGAATTAACTAATAACTAATTTTATAACCGAGCATGGCCTCTTTCACCCCTATTTTCATCGCTTTTACATCTCAGGTGCAAGTACTTGTGTCTTCGGATTAAAAACTTCGCCTGACCATTGTGCCTTTTACTGTCGACTTACAAGTACTATTCATTTAAAACAACCGAACTGCAATATAGAGTCATATAGGAAACTGATTATCAAAACCCACGCATCAGTTAAGAACATCTGCAATACTATTCCATCTATACTTATCAAACAGAATGAAGACGCCAATAAAGTTCAGAAATGATAATTGCAACAGAACAGGTGCTAAATATTTATGCAAAGAGTTTTAAATGAAATTCTAAGAACTGAACATTTAACTATTGAAAATAGAAATGAAAATTTTACCTTAGGTTACAGTAACGTTCACATATTGTATTTATAACAATAATTTAAAACATTTAGATATAATATCACTTATAAGTGTATAAGTGAAAGACCCTTATGCACTGAAACTTTTAAACTGGTTTGTATTTAGTTTAACCCCTTAAGTTGTAGAATTAGTAGGTTATATCGACGCAGGAGCCTGAAAAATGTGCGATGCCCTTCCCGGAATACAAACTCTGGACTTCCCGAATATGCACCGAGCGTAGTTCAGGTTACATCGCGAAGGCATGTCGAAAGGGGAAAAAAACCTAATATACTCCCCCCCTTTAGAGGGCGACTGTCGAGGAGGGAAATGACCAGTATTACATTTCCTACAGATCTTATTTCCTAATTTAAGGTATTTCAGGTTTCCACTTAGAAGCCCACGTCAAAGTATTCTGCTAAACATTGATTACCTCCAAAAGCAATAGCACGTTCCAGGTACCTGCTAAAGTAGCAATCATGTGCCTGAGGAGAATATCACGAAGACGCAACAATAGATTTCACTCTCGAGTAGATCTCCAAAAAAGGTCAACGTTCTAGTTGTCCGAGTCATTGTAGTACCTTCCTTAGCCAGGGCATCAGCCATTTCATTACCACTGAGGCTAGTATGTGAAGGGAGTCATTGCAGATGTGTATCATGACAGGATGAGAGATTTTATAGTAAAGCCAAAATAGATAATGAAGTCTTATCACCAATACGAGGCCAATTTTGAAGATACTGGAGAGAACTGCAACTGTTAGTCAAAATCCAGATAGCTTTATAGACAGTGCAAGTGTATGCAGCCTTAAAGCCCTCTTACATTGCTATAAACTTAGAATGAAAAGCATAAGCGTAATCGGGATATTTCTAGTCTTTAAATTAAAGCTATTAACAAGTGTTCTAATGAAGACTCCACTACCGCAATTCCTATGTTCATTTTTACTGCTGTCAGTGAAAATCTGAAGGGCATTGCCATTTAAAGTTTCTAACGCAATCTTCCGAAGATAATCTGGTAAATCCATTTTTTTTATTGGTATAAAGGTTCGGTCAGTGTGAAAAGAGACGCTAGGAATTCCTTCAGATGAGCTGATAGTAAGGTTGTAAGGATCTTAAGTTTTACTAACGTTTATTTTATTTTAAATCTTTACTATCACTTCTTATTTTCTACTTCCGGCCAGAATTATAAGCGTGAAGGTTTTTATGCAAAGTTTGTCTGGCGAACGCCAAGTATTTAAGTGTGGCCTTTTTGCCAAGCGAAGGAGAGGAAGCAGTGAGTTAGAAGCAGGCCGCTTACCTTAGAAGTTACGCAGTTGCTGTTTGCCTTCCAGGCCAGAGGTTTTAATCCTCTTGATAAATTAAACGTATTGTAGTGTTCACAGTCTCTGTGCTACATACGCTTCCTGTTATTACAAGGCCAATCTTCCACGTGTATTATTCTAAAGTTAAATTAGAGTTTAGTTTTATTTTTATACTTTTACGGTAGACCCCGAGTGGCGGGTCATTGTATTCCGAAGTACGGAAGTTATTGTATATAGAGAAAAATAAAGGATTTTGTATACCCTTCGTCTGTATCCTGTCTACTTACCACAATTAGTGAACATAGCTTTAGTAAGCTCTCTGTTCCGAGTCAGGTCCTTGTATGTTCCCGAAAAAGGTTAGAAGGAACATTGATCCTGATAAGGTGTCAGCAAGTATCTCTCAACAGTTGTATCTATAAAACTTATGAGCTAAGCTAACGAAATAATCTACTGGTTAGATGGCTTATTAATAACGGACTAATAATAATTAGTAAAACTTATATTAAAAAGACGAAAATATATTGAAATTAATACATTTTCGTGATATTTTGACATGTACGGATATCACAGTATTATTATTCATTTGCAAATGAAGGAATCAAACCTTTTGCCTCGATCATTAATGCGACAATGAAATTTAATTTTATTTATTCTTATTTATTTTTGACGTAGATGACAAAATCTGGTAGAAAAATTTAGTTAAAATCTAAAACTGATTTTTTAATTTTTATTCAGCTCAATTTTGTGCTTACTTAGACATGATATTTTATTAATAGTTAGTTTTCATTTCCAAATCTTAAGTTTTTCTTTTTAATAATTAATTAGATAATAATAATAATAAATCAGTTTAATAATAATAAATTATTTAATAATAATAATTAATTAGTTAATAATAATAATAATAATAAATTAGTTTAACAATAAATCAAATTTTGAGCATGCATTTAGCTTTAAAGTGTATTTGCAGTATGACGCACTAACACGAAGTAAGAGAGCGCTTTTTTCTTAAGTATCCTGTTGAACGTTACACTCGTTAACTTAAAAATTGCTGTAATATATTAAGATAATTTATTTCTTATTCCTTAATGTTCATAATATGAATTTACTTGGTTTAATCTAAGCATTTAAGATATTTACAACTATCTAATTGACATGACAGACTTTGAAATTAAATTTAAATTAGTTAATTAATTAATAATGAATTTAATAAAACACTAAAAGAGTAATCAAATTATTTTTTTAAACTCATTTTAGCAGTTCAATGAAATTCGTCGAATTTTAAAAACAATGTAACGTCATATCTTTTATCGCCATCCAATGCAACAGTTCTTGTTGAAACAACGTCTGAAACATTGTTCGCATTTGTAATAACATTAGAGATATTGTTAAAGCAAATAAAAGCACATAAATAAAAGTAAATGATGTGTAAAAAATAATACTGCCAAACGACCTCTTACACACTAGATTTGATACTCATGGGAAATTCTGATAGCATGATGTAAAAGGATTCTTCTTGGAATTTTTAAAGCACCTGTAAAAAGTCTTTATAGCATTGCAAACCAGAATCAAGAAATGAACAAAGCATTGATGTTCCTGGTGTCAAAATTATGAAAGGAAGCCATTATTATTAGAAAAAAAAATTCCTCTAGAAAGTATGTTTGATTTAAATGTCATACTTATTGTTCTGTCTAAAAATGACCGGAGGATCCTTCTTTTGTTTATTTTCCTGGCATTATACCGAAGGATAGATCATATAAAAGAGGCTAAAGTTTATTCACTCTGGATTTCTGCATTTTATATTTCGCGTAAACCTGAATATTTAAAAATAATACGATGCAGTTATTATGTTATTTTGACGTACTTCCTATCAGTGTCAGTGACAACTAATTGACAAATTTAATAATTTACAAAAAAATTAATTATGAAACAAAAAGATGAGGACACTTCCTAGGGTAACTTTTCCACAAAATAAAGATATTGCTAAGAATTACATTGATGGAAAATTGCTAAGGATGGATCATAAACGGCCATATAGAGCGTAAACGAGTGAGTGTGGCTGGATGCTAAGTGGAATAAAATAATGCCAGAATACTAGGACATAGCAATAAAAGTAATTAATTGTGCTCTGAAATCCACAAGGTTTTGAAACGTGTTAAGGGATAAAAGGTCATTTTGCTCTGAATACGTAAAAGTAAGGAAAGGATAAATGCAGTTACCATCCGCAGGCATTCACGCATAAGACGTCAGTTCGATATTTGGCCACTACGTAAGGCGAAGTAAGATTCCACGCACCGTGTCATGCTTTGAACAACATTATGCAGCAGCTGTTGGGATAATTTATCCAATTTCTCTGTCAGTGCATGGACAAGGGCATTCTTGTTTATTGGAGGTTATTCTCAACGAGCACGACTGCTCCCCAAAGCATCCCAAACCTTTTCAATTAGGTTCAGATCTGAAGAATATGCTGGCCGTACGAGGCGTTGAATATTGTTGCTCTCTAGACACTCCTGGACAGCGACTGTTTGATGAAATGCTGCGTTATCGTCCACAAAAACAAATTTATTACCGACAGCACCACGGAAGATGTGAACAGGAGGCACCAGTATTAATATATTGTTCATTAATGTATTGTTGGTCAGTCATAGTCCCAGCTGAAAGAATACAGATCGATGTATGGAGGTTGATATTGATCCTAGCTTATATCATGAGAACGCATATGGGATGTTGATCCCTTTCATGCACGTTTGCAGGACTATACGGACTATACGACTCTCACACTATATCAACTGGTGTCCGCAGGCCTATGACCAACTGAGCATAATCTCATCTGAGAATGAACCAGCCCAGTCGTTTTCCCTCCAATTACGATGCCGACGACATCATTGCAAAAGGGCGGAACGGTGATGTCTACACAATGGATTGCATACAATAGGAGGCTGAGCGTATGGTCCTCCTTGATGCAAACGTCTGACTGCACTTTTTCGAGAGATTCGCTTGCCAGTAGCAACAAGTAACTGATTTGCTTCTCAGTAACTGTGCTGCGCCTGTTTTCTTGTTGATAGCACTAGCTTCTGCAGGTGTCGTATTGCAAACACGATCCCTCCGTGATGTTTGCTACGCACTCCATTTGTTCAAAATGACTTTCAAAGCTTTGAAACAACATTGCGGCTGACGTGAAACCTCATAACAATATCTATTATTTTTCGTCCTTCTTCAATCTTTCCAATAATCCAGCCACGCGTTAAAGGCAAATTTGCAAGTCGTCAATCGATACTTTCCCTTTAAATTTTGCTTTTGAACAATAACGGTCAATACGTATCAAATTGTTTATATCTCTTATCAGCGTTATCACGTTACGAACAGCTTCGGCAATCCAAAATTTGCATACTTACAACACGTCCTGCTGTATCCCGCACTTATGTTAATTTCAACATTTTCCTGCCTTCGGTTCCTATCGCCGCTACTGCATCCATCCTTAACAATTGTTCACCAGTGTATTAACTGTCCCTTTGAGAAGCATATAAGTTATTCGAAGAGTATTAAAAATCTCCAAGTTACTTTAACTTAGAGATGACTTATGGAAAAATGGCTTTTTTTTTCTCCACAAGACAAACTATAAAGTCTTAAATTTTGCTGTTTAGTTATTTTTAGTAATAATAAATTATTTACTAGAAATGGAATAATATTTTAGGCGAAGGAATTTCTGTTATTAGCAGCACTACATCTTGTTTTATCCCTGGATTATAGTTGACATGTTTTTGTAAGAGAAATGCAGCGGTATTTAAAATTAATTCTTCCACTATCCGTTTTATTCCTAATATACACTGGTGTGCAAAAATTAAGGACGAAGTCGAAAAATTAGCATATCAGCTGAACGAAGAGGCAGAGCGGACAGAAAGACCAATCAGGAGATTAAGTAAGGTGATGTACGGTAGCACATGCGCAGATATGCAGGTAGACGTAATGGGGGAGTGTCTGAGTAGTATAAAGCATGTTGTCGGTGTAAGATCAGTATTTCTGGCAAAGAGATTGCACGCCGTACAGCAGTTAAAATCACACCGAGTTGCTGCCTCAGCGAGAAATGGCCAATAATCAATCTGTTAGACGACATCTGGATGCTTTTACCCGAGGTCGAATCATTGGGAAGTTGGAGGAAGGCCGCAGTGTGACAAGCGTGGCTGCAGAGTTCGGAAATTCTCACAGCATCGTTTCGCGACTTTGGAGACAATTTCAAACTACAGGAACAGCTATCCGGGGGTTTAGTAGTGGTCGTCCACGAGGAACCACACCCGCAGATGACCGGTATATTGCCTTACAGGCCAGAAGAAACAGGCGGCAGACAGCGGGAGAAATCGCTAGACACACGACACAGGTGACTAGACGACCGATATCGCGTTTTACCGTGGATACACACTTCTACTGATTTCTGTTTTGTTTCACATGCCTAGAAGATAATTCTTAAATAGTCGTTTTTTAAAGCCTATAGTTTATGTTCTCAAAGAGATATAGACTTTATAGTACAATGAAATAATTGTTCAAATCTATCTTTGAAGAATATAGTGTTATGTAAAATTCTTATGTATTTTTTGTGTGTATAATTATTGCGTATTATTTTACTGTGTTTAATGAATTTGTATTGAGCTTATTTTAAATCAATGTGTAGTATTTAATATTTAATGTTGTTAAACTTTACGGCAAAGCTCCTTTAAGTTTGGCAGAATATGTGTTACAGTTAAAAGGGCGTGCGTGTATTTCCGTTTCTCACGAGTCGGCTTCTTTGGAGGTTAGAGGTCACTGCCCAGCTGCATTTTCCTCTTTTCGCGGGTGTTGAAAACACGTGTTTTACTCGTTCAGAGGCGAATAGTTCTAAGGGGCGGTGATTTTTTGACAGAGTTATAGGTTGGAAACATTCTTCTGTTGTGTGGGAAGAAAGGGTCTGTGTTCTTGTAGAAAGTTCTGAATTTCTGAGAATTTTAGAGGTTATTTATTACCTTTTTTTTTCTAGTTGGCTAGAAGGAGTCCAAGTTTCTTTAAGACTGGTTAAATTTTTAATTATAGTGTTGTTTGAGCCAATAGTGATTTTGAGGCGTTTCTTGGTGAGTGTCAACCGAGTTTTCTTAAGCCGTTGCACGAGAAGCAGGGGAATTTTAGATTGAAAGAGATCTTTTAACAGATTTTTTTTTTGAGCTTTAGCGGGCTTGCTTCTT
The DNA here is from genome assembly GCF_044657685.1 of Stegodyphus dumicola. Lineage (NCBI taxonomy): Eukaryota > Metazoa > Arthropoda > Arachnida > Araneae > Eresidae > Stegodyphus > Stegodyphus dumicola. The sequence continues at coordinate 88,517,023 of NC_140774.1, read as the reverse complement.
TGACGGCGGCTCCTTCGGGGCCGGCCGCGGTCACTAAGTGCTGGGATGGACAGACAGACAGACAGACAGACAAAGTAGACAGATGTCTTTTGTTGCACCCGCTAAGTCTTTGTGCACCGATGGGCGAAAAATCAAGCATAGGTGCGAAGGAAAGGTATATAGAAAGGGGGGCAATTTCGTATTTCAGAGGAGAGTAAAATGGAATTTCGTATATTTTATACGAGTTCGAAAGGCCAGGAAGAAAATATGGGACAAGGTGCTGGGATGGAGCGCGGCGGTTTTTCGGGGGTCGACCGCGGTTTACAGTTAAGCTGTTTATCTCCGAGATTCTGGTTACGGAGTGTCCGAGACAGTGCGGATGCTCGTCATGTTGTCGGCGGCAATTCCTGTCTTGCGGCCTATTATTTTCGATTTCGTCGCTGATGATTTTTTTCCCATTTGGGGAAGAGCCTGAATTGCTCGCTCGTGCTGGAGTTCCTGTTTTGCTTTGGAAAATATGGAAAGAGGGAAGTCGTCATCTCCTGAGGTCTGTTGTCTCCAGTTTCGACCTCCTTCTCTTATCGTCAGTGAAACTTCGAAATTTTAGTTGATTTTATTGAGTTAAAATGCTGCTTGATGGAGGTTAGTGCTGGAACTATGAAAAAGTCCGGTTCCTGAAAACAACGATGAAGATTTGGCAGTTATGTTTTCGACGTTTCGTGACTGGATCCGGGAAGCTCCCTGAGTCTCTCAAATGTGGTAATCGGATTTCGCGAGTGACTTTATATTTTCATTGGTGTTTTATTTTGATAATTAATCTTTTTAAATTTGGAAATGTTTAATACTAAAGCAAGAGCTGTCTTGTTAAGTAGATAAAAATTGAATATTTGCTGTTACTAAATTTCTAGCTGAGAAGGTAATTTTTTTATTAATGTTTAATAGTCAGAATTTAATTGAACTAATTGGAGGAAGTGAATCTTTGTTTTAATGTTTAAGTGCTATGTTCAATGTGATTTATTCTAAATTAGCTTTTATAAATGAGTTTAATCTTCTTGAGTTCCTGTTTAAAATGATTAAGAACTGTGACGTGTTTCACTATGATCTTTGTATTAATGGAATAATGTTTAATATGAGATTGATATGAAAAAAAAACTATGAGTAACTTTTAAAAGATTTTGTAGGGGTAGTCTGGCCAGCTATCTTAAATTATAGTGTGTGGGGAATTTCAATAAATGTGTTTATTACTTTTATTATTGTATGTTTCTTTGAGGTTCATTGTGGTCTACTGTAGGTCACCCATGTGATCCTTTCGGAAACATGGTTATTTTAGAACCTGGGTAATTATATTGCGGTAGTAAAAAAAAATCAGTTTTAGTGTTGGTGACTGTAGGATCGGTTTACTGAATTTAATTTGATGAGTAGACTTCTTAATTGTGAGATTGTATCTTTCCTTGGTGTTTTGAAGAAATCTGTGTGGTATTTGAAATGTTAAGGGTTTAAGGCTATCTCTAGATTTTGTATTGAAATTTATGTGTTTTCAGGTTGGAGATCTAAATTAGTTTTAATTTAGTGAGAGATAGCGTGTTAAAGATTTTGTTGTGGAAGGTGCATTTAACATTTTGGTTTAATAAATAATCTTAGTTTTTACTAAAACACCAGGAAGGATATCTTTCTTTGATGTCTCTTAGATTATAAAAGTGTTAAGATTTTGATACTGAGAGTAACTTGTTTTTAGTTTAGTTTATGTATTATTATTATTTTTTTTTGTCGCGGCACCAGTTTAGTCAGTTTAAGGAGTTAAAATTAAAATGTATAAAAGTAAATTTAATTTTTTTTCTACGTAACAATAGGAAGGAGCAGTGTCTTTATCATCACTGAAATATTTTAGTCGTGATTGAGTTTCTTCGACTGAAATAAGTTGAAACATGCTGCTAAAAAACTACTTTTCAATTTCTACATTTGATATCAATGAATTAAACAACATCGTTAAAGCTGTAATCAGTTTTTTTCTCTTTTTAAATCTAATTACTTGGAATGCTTTAATTAAACCTAATATTGAATTTATAAAGTTTACTGTAATATGAGTGCATGTTACCCTGTTGAATCATATTGTTAATTTTACTGACATAAACAAGAATATTGCACTATAAATTCAGCAATTTATATTAATAAATTATATATTTCACCAAAATTGACAGTCTTTTACAATTTTAATCAAGTTTTGTAAAGCGTGAATTGTATTCTTAAATTCATACTTAACAATTTTAATACGTTCAATTTTTACCTTCCATCTAGTTTCACAGTTTCAGAGTCGCATGTTTCTGAAATGAGTCAGTGTTTAATAGATAAAGAAATAAAATGCAGAGAATAAAGTAAATAATCTTGTCCCCCCCAAAACAAAACGCCTTTTTGTACTATTTGAGAAGATTTAAATAATTACTAACAATTAGTTTCATTTTATGAGTGGAACTAGTAGGTATGTAAAATGCTGTTGGAATTTCTTGAAAAATGCTTGCTAATATGCAACAGTTTAATCCTTTTATGTTGTGTCCATTAAAGTATAGTTATCCCCTGTAATTATCAAAAAAAAAGTCCCAAAATCAGGTAATAAATATGAGACAATAATTCTCTGAGAATGTTTTCAGTATACATGCTGTCTACAATTTTATAAAATCGAATAATTATTTTTTTCTAAGTGGTAACTAATCTACTACACGTCTACTTTCTTAAATATATATTCAGCTCCTCTTTGTGACTTATATCTAATATGAAATTGAGCTATTAAATAATACTTTTTCTGACAACATTTTCATAGCATTACACTATTTTTATAATAGCAATTCTTTCATTGTGAATGTCTTTCCTAAAGGCTCCGTTTAACATGCTCACTCAAGAAGCGTGATATTTCAATTTAGAATTTAAAAGTGTCCAGTTCAATACTACGAGAAATTTCCCATTAATTGAGTTTACTAGTTTATTTTGATTTTTAAAGAAAATGTCTTTTCATTGGAAACAGAATGAAAGATAATATCTCTCTAAAACTTGTTTCCATCATTGCTCTTTCTTCTCAATTTGATATTGCACTTCGTGATCTTAATTTTCAGTTTTTGACTTCGAGAAAAAATTCTTTTCATTTTCATCCTTTGTAATAACAAAGATATACACAGCATATTTTTTATAAGAAAGCAAGCCAAAGCTCTAAATCTACATACCGTTTCTTTGCGTGTGGGGAATTTCGAGTTCTCGTCAATAAAATAGCTATGATATATTTCTAACTTAAATCGATCTTAAATTATTGCATACAGCGTGCGGGTAAATTATCAGATCTCTTGAGTCCATTAAATATTTAGAAAGTTTTTTTTTTTTTAATTTTTCTTTTGCTTCAAGGAAATGGAAACGCGGAGCAATACTATTTTGTCTTATGTGAAAAAATCTGAAATGGGTTCTCTTATTATATTCTCTTATTTTACTCTCCTATTCTCCTATTTTAACTGTCATCTTCTTGTATATTTTTCCACCCAAAACTCATGATATATTTAAGCTCTATGACAATATCTTCTGTCCCGTCTTTCTTTTTAAAGTTGAAAGTTTTTACCAAATCTGTTTTTGTCAAAACTTTATTACTATATTTATTTGCTTTATTTCCTGTTTCATTAATGCTGGTTCAGAGTCACACTGTTAGTATGCATTTTCTTTCTTTTTTCTTTAAATTTAACTTGAGTTCTTGTGTGATGTTTTTCAAAAATTTCATTCTTACATTTTCCTTTAACTCTTTCACTTATACACAGACACAATTTGCATTCAACAAAGATACTATGCCGACGAAAACTATGAGATATTAACGGTGGGTAAATATATTTATATACTCATTTAAGTACTAATATGTGGTTAGTAATGTCTCATATCTAATTCATATATTTCCAAAGTGTTCTAAATACAAAACTATATGCTCCTAGATACAGAATACACAATAATAAGTTTATAAAATATGTCTATGGAAGACATCTGAATCCTATCTTGCTATTCGTCTAATCTTAGAACACTATATACACTTATAATCATGTTACTTAATCAACGAATATAATACCATCCTTTATGGTAGTGGTATTTTAGATCTTATGTAAGGAAATATAGACATTGTGGATTACAAACACGTGAGCATCAGAAAATGAAACTTACGGATAGAATCTGATTTTAAAATATCTGCTTAAAAAGGAAAGTGTGCACATTAATTATTTGGCGAAGTTCTCAAGCGATTTTCTTTTCGACATATTTGGAAACCCTGAAGTTTGCATTAATCCCAAAATCTCTCTCGCTTTTCAAAAAAAAAAAAAAAAAAAGCAATTAAATTTTAACGTTTTCCAGACCAGAAGAAAGGATAGCTATTGCCACTGGACGCCTGCTCAACATGGTATCCTCAAGAAGATTATAACTGTCAATAGCCTAATTGTAATTTTGATTTCAAGCAGAGAAATATAGTTTCATCCACAAAACTGCAATTTAATTAATAATAGGAGTTATGCATATTTGCAGTAGCTACACGAATACTTATGTTATACGAAAACATACACAGCACTCATCACCAGTTCGGGGTACGTTTCAACTGCATATGTTGTGGGATCACTAAACCTACCTTGCATCATAGTCAGATTCCACAGTATTTAATTTTATAAGCAGCCAAGCAAGATTTAATATCTGTTGTTAGCATAAGCGCCAACTGTCTGATAATTTGCATTACAAATTAATCCAATAACCACTGTTAACATATGTATCGTACTACAGAACGTTATTTAGTCAGCGTAATATTTATGGAATCTAAAGAAGAAATTAAAATTTTTTGTTAATATATTAAAAAAGTACATTTCGTGATCCATTACATCCGTGCATTCTAGAAAAAGAAATCATTGAGATGAAATGCTATGATACAGTTGGAGAATTAATTGAAGATAACTTTCTTTCTTCAGGGTATAAAGTGAACTTCATAAAAATGCCGATCACCCTTGTGTCTTGGCGGACAAAGGCCAGCTTGCAAAGTTCCTGCCCCTGTATGCAAGTTGACCACCTCGTTCAGACCAGCCCCATCCACCCTTGGTGATTAGTACATTCAAGCTAGCTGTCAAAAGATCTATGATTTAAATATTGTAGAAGGCACAGCTAATTTTTTACATTCCTGCTCAGGAAATCCTAATACACTCTGCAGGCTTTTGCTTTTACCAGCAGAATCTTCCTAGTTTACGAGGAAGCTGAAGGTCAAGAAATGTCAGGAAACTGAAGAAATGAGCAGTGCCTCGCCGAAACTCGAACCTCGGACTTCTCAAATACGCGCCAAGTGTGCTAACCATTACACCACGAAGGCATGCGGAAAGGATGGAGAAAATACCTTATGTAGCAGTTAATAGAATTTTAAATTTACATAGTTAACTAATAAACGTCAATAAATAATTAATCTCTCTCAAAGTTCAATTGGTAAATTTTCATGAAAGGTATAGTGTAAAAATGATTAGGAGAAGAAAGATGAGTAACTACACGTGGTCACCCCTATTAAAATTGTTTAATTAAATAACAGAATTTAAAATTCTCTTACCTGCTATAAGTATCATTAATTTTCTACTAATTTTCAGTTTTCGATTGCTTAAGTTTCCTACTTCCTTTTCTAGTAAATATTATTAATTAATCCAAAGATATAAAATACAGAGATAAAAATATTCTTCATTCCTACTTGCGTTCACCAATATAATTAAACGCATGCTCATTTTTAACTTTTAAAGCCTGAAAAATGTATGTCAGTATTGTTTCTCTCTTGCGATGATTTGCAGGTGGTTTGCTTTTTCCCTCACGATATTTTTAAATTGCGATGTTTTTGAACTATTTTATTTTCGAGCACAAGATGTTCTGTACTACGATGTTTTTCTTCTCCTTCCTTCCTTTCTCCCACGATGATTTATACGACTACGTTTTCGCCTTGTGTTGCTTACACCGCCTGTAACCCGTTAAATTAAGTATCACTCATGCAAAATCTTTGACTTTCTTTCGATAACATGATGCTTTTGCAATAATGCCATACTAATTCCAGCTATGCCAGGCGTGGATGCTAACTAGTGTATAAGATTCTTTCTGGTATTGCTGTTTATAGAACAGTATATAGCACATTAACAAAAAGTACATCATGTAGTTTAAGTTTCACAGCTGATCTCCTGCAAATTGGTTTTATTGTTCTAGAGGTGCAATAGAGATTTGATATTTATAGGTGGTTGTCTGACAGGGCATATAATTATAACTAATTATGACTTGCTTCAGAATTCAGAGATTCTGGAAGCTTCGGTACCTTTGTGTATGAATAGAAATCCAAAAATAATGCTTGATATTTTGGTAGTACAAAATACCAGTAGTATGATAGAATAAAACCACGGAATTCTTGCCGAACAAAATTTCAGTTTTATAAAAAAATATAAAAGTCGAACGGCACCTTAATGTTACAGAAAGGTTTTGAGAAAAATTAGTTTTATAAAACATACAGGCATAAAAATGTATGTGTACATATATATATATATATATATATATAAGACATTGCTTAATTTACATGGTTATGCATATAATATACATTTACTTTTGAGAGATATGAGCTGCAATTTCATTTATTTTGTTTATTTATTTTTGTTGCTTTAAAATGACATTACGTTGTTTGAAGCAGCACATGAAAATGTTTAAGTTGGACATTAAATACGTGTGTAAATAATTTTCCTCGTGTTATGTGAATATTTGATTTTAACATTAAAGGACCGTTCATTTTCAACATAAGACGGAACCATCTTTCCAGGCGAATTTAATTTAAATCCTTCTCTTCCTCCTGCGTTAACAACAAATATGGGGCGAAAACACATATGCTAGAATTAAACTACCTTATTCTGAAAAGATTTCAAATAATCAAGTAAATAGGTTACATAGTACCTTTTGCGTATTAAATATGTATCCTTCAAGGCCATTTATAAAATGATGTCAATGAAAAGTATTTCACAGTCGCTTTCTTATCTGCTTTTCACGGAGGGAGCGTATATATTGCGATTTTAACACGCAGACAGTGACTCAGATAAAGTATGAAACAGCTAACACCAAAAGATTTTTAAAGCATTCTCCATATTCTGTACATAATGAAAATATTATTATTCATATATTCATATATAAATGTTATCATTTATATATGTGTAATTCCGGATTATTAAGGTTATAAGGTATTTCTCCCGCCTTCTTAGCATGCCTTCGTAGCATGCCTTCGTATTCGCTGGGCGCGTATTCCAGAAGTCCGTGGTTCGATTTCCGGCGAGGGCGTTGTTCATTTTTCATCACTCCTGCTATAAAAATATCCTAATGACTTTACTGTGGCCCCCGAACTGAAAGGGTGGTGGATGATGATTCTCCCCACCCAGGACTTGGCGATTGAGTCCCCTAAATACCCAAGTCGCTCTTTAAAAGAGGAAGTAGATAAGGTATTTCTCCCACCTTCTTAGCATGCCTTCGTAGTGCAGTGGTCAGCACGCTGTATGCGTATTCCGGAGGTCCGTGGTTCGATTTCCGGAGAAGGGATAGCTCATTTTTTCATCTCTCCTGCTTCGAAATAACCTAATGTCTCTACAAGGTGTTCTGAGAAATTCCATGCAAAAAGCACAGATAAAAATAAATCGCGTCCAGTTATATTCGATTTAAATACTGAAAAAAAATTCTTTAACACCTAAAATTTTTAATAGATATTTAACTCGAAACAATTTTTTTCGTGTGTGCCCTTACTTCATTAATACATATTTAACTTCTCGCACAAAGTAAAGTACAATTTATCTGTGCTTTTAAATCCACCATATGAACTCTATAGTAAAATAGCTTCAAGCGTCATGCCCTGCAAACAGGATTAGTAATCCAACAAAAAATGCAGTATTTTTATGCATTTCCGCTTGAGGCAACGAAAGCATGCTTTTGTTATTGAGAAAAAGAACTTTATGTAGTAAAGTTCCAAGTATTATTATATTCCAAGTTTTCAAATATTTGCACTTAATTAAATATGACTTTCGGTCTAAAACTGAAAAATTAATTTATATATTTTTATATTTTATAGCAGTTTCATGTGAAAATAACATTAGCTTATGTTTGCGCCTGTAAAACATTCGTGAAAAATCAATAGAAAGAAGAGGTAGAACGTGGTTGATAAATGAATTTGAAATAGACGTACTTGGGCAGTTCCTTATTTTGACTTTTATTACTTTGTAGAGACATTTGGTATTTTGCAGGAAAGATGGAAAATATGCAACGCTTTCGCCGGGAATCGAACCGCGGACCTCTCAATTACGCGCTGAGCATGCAGACCACTACACCACGAAGGCTAGCTAAGAAGGCGGGAGAAATACCTTATAACTTATTGGAAAATATTACAAAATCTAAATAAAAGAAGTAATTAATTTATTCAAAAATTTTTTTACTCGAAATAATTTTGATTTGTTTCTGTTTTCACGTCTTCGGGTTAGTTGTTATAAGTCATCTACTTTTATTGCATCTGACCATTAAAAAACTTACCTTGCTTTTACATAATGAAACAGGTATTGGCCTTTTCGTAAATATGATGAACAGAGATTCTATAAGTAAAAATTTCAAAAATTTCGTAGTATCGCATTATATTATTATTATAAATGCTTTAAATCAGCGGTTCTCAATCTTTTCACTACTGCATACCAATCTAAAAAAATTGAAAACCTTTAGTACCACCACTACATTTCACAATGATTATTTTTCAATTTGTGAATAGAAATATTAAAAAAATAATAATAACAAAAAAAAAAACTGAAAGTTTTCAGATTTTACATTACGACCAAAGGGACTTTTTCAAATTCCAAATTAGGGCTTCCAGATGCCTTTATTCGGTGGAAGATTAGGTTATTCATAATTTGATGGCCCAAGGTACCGTTGTTTTATCACAACGCAAGAAACATTCGCACATTTATGCAGCTTCTTCTTTATTTGATTTCTTCAAATATAACACATGGCGATAATATTTGGCGGCAACAATTTGAAAATTGAAACGAACATCAAGGTTTTCGACGCATAATGCCAAAACGAAGTTAATAGCCCTTGACTAACGCCCCTTGGGCTAAAAAGAAAGAAATAAAATTTGAATGCGATCAAATTTTAGTATATTACTCTCAAAAGGGCAGTTTTTAATCTTTATTTATTAAATATCATGTTCTTCGCACTTAAAACACATAAAATTCAATTCAACAGCAATATCACAAAACGTTTAAAAACAGCAAAACATCATACCTTTAAAATTTCCGATACACAGTTTCGCGCGCTGGAGATAATTTTTTATTTTATTATTTATTTATTATTATTATTATTTTTTTTGGTGCAGTGTTGCCATTTCTCTCTTTGAAATCGTTGAGTTTGTTAGTCAAAAATTCGTTAAAGTTTTTCAAAATTTGAAATACATTATAAGAGAAATTCGAAATTCAAAATTCGGATTTCCAAGTGGCCATGTTCGGTTGGAAGACAACGTTACTCAAAATTTGATGTACTCTAGGTACTGTTGTTTCTTCACAATGCGAGAAACATTCATATATTCATTCAGATTCTTCATTATTCAATTTCTCTTTGTATAATGCATGGCGATAATATTTGGTGGCAACAGTTTGAAAAGTGAATAGACGCAAAATGCCGTTTTGAAATTAATAGCCCTTCTGGGCTAACGACCTTTGGGCTAAAATTTTTTTTTGCCATTTGCCCAACGTAATGGCTAATTAAATTAAATATGCTCAAATAAAAATATTGGATTCAAAATTGGTTACCATTTTAATTGTCAAAATTTAACCTATAATACTTTAATTCTAAAATTTAGTGCAAAATTTGGGCCTGTTTAAGAGAAATCACTTTCTTTATATCTGGTCTTATTTCAATTAGTTTTAAGTGTAAATTAGAATCCACATTTAATTTTGTTCTGTACTTATTTTTTAATTATAACATGAAAAAAAAATCCTTGCTCACACATATAGGTTGTGAAAAAAGACAATTTATTGTCTTTTTTAATAGCTTTATTTGAAATGCTTCTAAATTATTTTATTCGGTTAAGCCACAATATAACAAGTGTGTTATTATTCGGTTAAGCCACAATATAACAAGTGTGTTATTTTTGAAATCTTCAGTTCGATCACTCAAAATTTCTATCAATTGTTCTTTTCCTTCTTGAGATAAAATTTCAAGTCTATTTGAACAAAGTGAATTTCTAATCCAATTTTCTTTTTCATAATCCTCGGGAAAATACATGTTGAAATTATTTACCAATGAGAAACCAATCATTTTTAATTTCGGATGCTAATTCTTCTTCTATCTTTAAATCATTTTCGGTTAGAAAACTTTCTAAAAGTGGCAAAAAGTTAAAAATATTATTATCGAATTCTTTGATTATTATCTCGAGTTTTTTTTTTTTTTCATCATAGCCTTTATTTTATCTCTAACGGTAAACAAATTAACGCTTTGTCCTTGTAATCCTAAATTTAATTTATTTAATTTCCAAAAATATCAGCTAAATATGCTAAACGCGCTAACCATAATTCACTAAATAAAAATTTTTGCTATTCATATTTTGAATCACAGAGAAAAATTTGAATTTCTGAAGTTCAAAAAGACGATTTAAAACTTTGCCTCTGGATAACCACCTTACTTCGGAATGTAACAAAAGCGTTTCATGTGTCACTGCCCATTTCTTGGCATAAAGTCGTAAATATTCTTGAATTTAAAACTTGCCTTTTAACAGTTTCCACAGCTTAATTTAAAAAGATTTTCAGTCTTTCGGGGATTGTTTTGGCTACTAAAGCTTCACGATGTGTGGAGCAGTGAGTAAATTTAGTTTCAGGATCGACTTCTTCCGAAAGATCGCTATATCAGTACTTCCATCCAATTGCAATGCGAAATGCTCACTGTGTTTTATTTTTTTGAAGAAGTGTCTCTTTTATGGAATTTGCCATTTCATGAACACGTCGACTTACTGTATCAGTTGATAACGGAATATTATTAATTTCATTAGCCGCTTTTTCGTTGAATAATCTTAAAACGATATCTTTAGCTGCTGATAATGTAAGATTTTATTTAATAGTGTGAGCCTACCCAGTCTTAACAATTCTTAGACTTACCAGATAATTAGCTTCCAAAGCTTTTTTTCTTGAAGTAGCAAAATCTTTCTATACTTGTCTACTATTTTTGAAACCCGATAATTTCCTCTTAAAATATTCTTCAGATTTATCCTTTAAATTGGCAAGCTTAGATTCAAGATGAAACGATGGTTTCATACTTTGATTGGATAATAGTTCACTGCAAATTGAGATTGAGGGTCCATTTCATCTCCGTTCCAAGAAAATCCAACTGATAAATTACTAAACTAGAAGAGAAACACGCTAATGTGACAATCAAAATCGTAAAAACAAACTTGTATTTAGCGTAGGTATAATGAAACACTCAATCGATTTCGAGGGCAGCTAAAGGTCCCTCCTCATCAGAAGAAAGAAATACCTAGAAAGAAGAAAATAAAGGAGAAGGAGTCACAGAAACACGTCGTACTTATCAGCAGTGCACGTGGTTATAACTAGATTTTTAATCAGAGTTGCACTGGCCTCCTACTTTTACTGAGCCAGGCTATCTAATCAAGCATAAAGGACAAGAAAAATTAGCGAAGTTAAAATAGGGAGGGAGGGGTAAATGCACCTTAGCTCAAAATCTGAACTTCAAATAATGGAAAGCTTAGACTTAGACTCTATAGCTGACCGAGCTATTGCGAAGAGCAATGTTGCCGGTTCCAGAATAAAAGCCTAAGGGCACTTGACATAAAGAAATCTGGACGTGGAGAAAAACTCAGATGAGAAAACGGATATAAGGGGAAGAAGAGAAGTACCAAAAGGAGCAAGACAATCCAATCGGACAAGTTCGCAAAACGTGACGAGCGATCGTAACTTTCAAAGAGGACCCAAGACAATGTAAATCAATGACAACAATATGAGAAGATACACTACAGCAATAGTTCCAATGACAAATTCAAATACAATTAAACAACCTCAATCAGTAGTGCTAAATACAACACGATACAAAACAACTATACAGCAAACCACTGAACGGATTTTTATACCATCTGGTAGTACCAAACGCGAGGAGGTAACGCCATCTATCGGCAAAAATAACTGAATTAAGATAGTAGAATTTTAAAGGCATTAGGAAGGACTGGATTGGACTTCAAATCATTAACTAAACCTGCTAAATCTGTGTGAATGTAAAAAGCCTCAAGAAAATCCAATTCACCTATGGAAGAAGCCTTTTGGATAATTTTTGCAGACTCAAAATCAAAATTATGGTTAAAAGTCCAACTATGATACGCTATTGAAGACTTGTTAATTTCGCCTTTTGTGACATAAGATTCATGTTCCTTGATACGAAACTTCAACGCTCTTATTGTTTGGCCAATATATCTTAAACCACACTGACACGATATACTATAAATTCCCCAAGAATTCAAGACAGAAACGCAATCTTTTTGAATCGAAGGGTGAATTTTATTAATTTTGTTAATTAACTGATTAAAAATCTAGTTATAACCACGTGCAGTGCTGATAAGTACCACGTGTTTCTGTGACTCCTTCTCCTTTATTTTCTTCTTTCTAGGTATTTCTTTCTCCTGATGAGGAGGGACCTTTAGCTGCCCTCGAAATCGATTGAGTGTTTCATTATACCTACGCTAAATACAAGGTTGCTTTTACGATTTTGATTGATAAATAACTTTCATTATATTTTCTAGAAACAATTTTTCTTTTCAATATTCTTAGCGTAGTAGGTTGTCCTGGATCCATCACCTACGAATTGTCACTTTTCCTCTTAGCCTATCCTAGCCATTTTTCCATTTTGGAAATCTAGGTTAAACCTAGATTTTTCACGAATATTTTAATACACATTATATTACAAGTTCTTCAAAAACAGACTACGATATTCTCAAATCACGTAGAAAAGTAAGGAATACAAAGCAACAGGAAGACAAAATACCTACTGTTAGAGTCAGCAAACTGACGAAGAAAAAAAAAATTCTCATTGAAATTAGCAAAATGACTAGAAGAATATTTATGAAACGTACAACATGAAAGAACCACGAAAACTGCCATGTAGACAGATCGTTCGCTTCTTGTTGAAGTCTATAAGTGGCTATTGACCTTGAACAAAGGTGAGATGGCAAAAATTTACGACTGTTGGAGAAAAAACTCGATCAGGATGTTGGATTTTTAATTTTTGAATTTAATAGTTAAAAATACTTTGCTTCTTTGCGTACCACCTGCTGAGAATACCTGCTTTAAATTGTTCTCCAATCTAATAAGACTAAATAAGATTAAAACAGAGAACACTTCATAAGTGAAATATTTTATTGTTAGAGCATTAAATTTATGTTCACGTCGCGTGACTTTGTTGTACACAGAAGAAATAAGGACTCATTTTTGCTTATAAAAAAGCTATAAACCAAAGCAACTAACCAATGATGTACCCCTGAATTCACTGCAAACATTGTAACAATTATCTTAATATATACCTAAAAGTACTATTTCGTCAAACCGTTGAGGCAAAGAAGGTTCTGAGAACATTCACCTCGCATTCGAGAGTACAGTAACCACACTGTAAATCCAATTTTGCATCAGCAACATGCCTCAGCAACATTTGTATGATATGACCGCGACGAAATTCTTGTGATATATTGGCTTAAGGTTCAAACTCTTCAGCTTACATTCTTCTCGTATTTGTTATTTTGCACTTATTCTTCAAGGCAAGATAAAAGTCTTAATTCAGTTCAGACCGGACGACAGCCGATAGTTCAAACTTTAACTCTGTTTTGATAGGACATTGAAATAGCCTTGGTAAAAGTTTAGATCAGTTTAGTGAGATCTTGAATGAAAATCAACAGGCGAGGTCTTGCAGAAATATCGTCTTGTAGGCAAACAGATCTTCCTGGGAAAAAAGCAAATCACAGAAGACAGGAATTACTTTTGAATTCTTATTGGTAGCGGTATGCATCAGTACCATGTTAAGGAGATAAAATATCAGTGACTACGTAGAACAAAAAGCTTGGAATACTTCCACGGTACCTGGAATGGAATTTTATGTTTCTATGAGACATGTTCCTCATTCAGCGGAGGCTTTCTCTTTGTTTTATAAATGGGAGACATGGAAAAATAAGAAGAATGGAAACGGAAACCCATCAGAGCAAATTTTTGCCTCTAAACTTCCGCCCAAAATAAATGATAATTGGATCACGCAAGCAATTTTTCCAATATAAATATTTTTTTTATTATTTTTAAAAAGAGCATCTATGCTATATAACTTGCTGCTTAGAGATCCTAGAGACACAAGCTCTCTTCATCTCATCTTCGTGCTCTCTTGCCATTTTTCTCCTAGCGTTCAGTTCCTAGAGACACAGGCTCATCTTCGTGCTTTCTCGCCATTTTTCCAAACTTTCCAAGAGATGATAAATATTTTAGTTAGTACTCCATACAAAAAAATTCAGGCTTCTTTAAATGCATTCGTTGGACTACTGGTTCACCATGCAAGTTAGAAACAGTTTTCTTGTATTGTCTATAGTTTGTCTGAAAGTATGTTCCTTCAAATAAAATTTCAGAGCAACCTATTGCAGAGATTATACATTTCGTTGTTTCTCGAAAACCTCTTTACTTATCTTTAATCCAAATGCTTTCACAGTGGTTTTCGAGTTTCAAACAATGCATATAATACACATGGTTTTGTATTCTTTGTTCAGGATGTAAGCAATGCTATATTTTATGTTGACTTGAGTGAAGTTTATGAAATACTGGTTACGCATGAACTGTTTTTACCTCCAGCCCTGACAGGAATTTGAATCTTAGGCACATATTACTACGCTTGCTATTGTAATTATTTGTTACGTACTATAGATCAAGTGTCTTTGTTTATTAAATGTATTTCTTAACAAATGCAACAGAGCCCTCTTCCTTTACTGTTTCTGAATACCACGCTAGACGTGCATGTACATTTATTGCCACAAATAAAGCAAAAATGAATTGTGAAAAATATAATTTATAGTGCATTTATTTAACCATCTGTTAGAGAACACCGTATAAAGAATGTAAGCGGTTTAAAGTAACGATTCCAAAAGCCATTAAGATCACAGTTAAATACAGAGAGTGTTTACACATTTTTAGAACGACTTCTTGTCCTTTAATAAATGTTAAAAGTGAAAAGACTACACATTAAAAACATTTTTAAATATTAGCCTTTTCTCTGGACTTTATGCCTGAATCTTGAATTCCATGAGAGAAGGGCTTTTCGTAATATTTCCAGGGGTACTGATTTCCATCCCTCTTTTACTACTTTCTCCTAACCATAGTGTTTTTGAGCTTAGAAAGACCTCTTTTCAAGAATAAAGGCACAATAGACTACAAGTGAAACGTCAAGAAACTTTGCAGGAATATGATGAAAAGGTATCTATGCATTACCTATATAAGTCTTAACTTTTTCAAGGAATGCAGTAGTACTTTTCAAAGTATGACTTTTTGTTTTGAGTTGAAGACGTTTCACTCTTTGAAAGTCGCTGGGATAAAAGAATAGTTTCTTCGGTAAATATGGATGTAATTCTCTTGATAGTACGTTGAGTTGATTTTAACATTTTTCCCCACTTTTCTTATTTCTATTTTCCTGTTATAAGACAATCATTTACCCCTTACTGAAACTTTTCTTGCATTGACGGCAGCAGGTTTTCTTGTACACTTTTTTTTGTCGTTTTCCACAATAAATAGACTCTTTTGTTGCAGCCATTTAGGTGAACCCATGCTTCATCAAGGGACACAATATATTTCCATTTATTGCCTGACAAAAGTTTTTTTATACAGGGTTTCACAAACTGTTCTGCGTTGAGCCACATCCCTCGGAAAATGCATGTGAACATTATGTGTTTTAGACTAGAAGTCTTGGTTTATTATTTTAGTTGTTGCTACAGATGAACATAAAGAGTTTGCCACTGATCTCTGCGTTGGCTTAAATTTTCTTTTGTTACCAACGATTTAACCTTAGAAACAGTACGTACCTTTATCGGGTATTCGTTTAGAGTCTTATTTCCAAGTAAAAGTAATATCTATTAGTGTTTCCCTTTCTGATTAAAAATTTTACACTTAAACTTTGATACCATGCATTTCATAACATTTTCGAATTATGGAATAGAAATATTGCTCTCCAGGAAGAGCAAAAACGTATCCTTCAATTCCCAGCTAGTTCACATGCAACATTTTCAAATACGAATAAATTTAAAAGTACTAAACGATATTTTTCTTTTCAAATAATAAGCTTTTGACAGAAAGTTGTATTAAAACATATCTGCTTTTTTAAATAGTTATAAAAATCGTTTTAACGATGTGTAAACATGCTTTACAAATCAGTCATTCAATATTATCATATTTTATTTGCGAATTTCAAGTTCATTTTCATTAAAACTTCCAGAGGATATAAGATCATTGAGATTTTCTTATACTATGGATATAAGACATTTAAGATTACTCGCAAGAGATAGAAAGAGGGATTTACAGGAATCTACATAACGGTTTACAGCGCAGTGATTTTTTTTCGTTTTTATTACTGTGATTTAGTCATTTATTATTTATTCCTATAAGAAGGCATTTAGGAACATAATCGTTTTCTGTATTAATATTTTTAAATAATAAGAGATTGCAGCACAGAAAGTGTTTAAACACTACATAATTTTTTGCAAACCGTATTTCCATTAAAATCTAAGAATATTGTTAATTTTGCTATAACAGCAAGTAATAAGCAGTTACACTTCGAAAGATGTTGCAGAAATTGACAAAGATTCAACGAAATCCAACATTTTACGGAGAATAAAATTCGTTGTGATGGTTTTATGTGTTTCATCGAATAAGAGCAGCGAATAGATTAAACACAGTTATTCAGTACATGAGTAGTTAGGCGCTATCGTAACACATTGACCTAAGACATTTACCGGTTATGAATGAGATTTAAATAGAAAAATCACTCTAAGTCTTTGTGATCATCAGAGCAGTGAATACGTAATGGTGTAACAAAGTTATAACATTATATGTAACCCTATATGTTATATAGTTAGAACATTTAAATAGATTTTGACCTGGATTTGGAATTTTACTAGACAACCGTTTAAGTGAACAAACAGAAAAAAAAAAAAAAAAAAAAAGATTTATTCAAATCGCTGTAAAAAAATTGCCTTCCATTATATCAATTCTTATACATGAAAAGATAGTTAGAGGATAAATATATATATATAACATTAGATTACATTTATCCTCTTCGACTGAAATTGCTTTTTATTCTTAGAATAGTTCTCGAGACAAACGTAATTAGCGCTCCTTCTCAGAATGCCTTATCATTTCGCAGAACCTCTATTGGCACTGAGACACTAATTTATCGAAACCACCAGACAGCCCTTGCTGCCATTATTTTTCCATTTAGCGTTATGTCTGTCATAAAGGAAAAAAAAGGCTTCATATTTTGTCAAAGGTACAGTTATTAAGGTTCTTAAAAAAATGGATCTGTGTCTAGTGTTTTGGATGTGTCCTTAAGTGTGAAACTTAGTTTTAAATCATCTGTATTTTATCGCAGAGTGGGGAATAGTGCCCGAATATATATGACTACGTAACGATATTTCTTAGATATTACCCTATTCCAAAGCGGTCTTTTTGTAGCTATCCCTCTAAATGTTATTACACTGTAACATGTCGGTGATATTTTATGTGGCTTAAAATGCTTTCTTGGAAAAACTGTTTATGACACTTGACTGCAGATCGTCCAAACAACTCAGCATTAAAACAGTTATGTAGTTATTCTGTTTTCAGTGATGTACAGAGCATGAAACATTATTAATACTCTTTCCGATTATCATAATTCTAGACTTTATAAAATAGTATTTTAAGTGGTGTGCGCGAGTTGAAAAAAGAAACATCTCAACATGTGAGATCTGTCTTTGTTATTCCACATAAACTGAATTCATCCTACAATGAACCTGGCAAATTCTCGTACAGGCATGAATTAAATAATCAAATACCAGCATAGAAGAAGGTTGAAAATAACCTTTTATTAATTCAAACTAATTAACAGAAAGGCACGGACTTCGTGCGTTACAAAGACACCTACCAATTGCGGTAGAAACTAAAACGTAGAATATAATACAAGTCAACCTGAAAAAAATAGTGCAAGAGCGCACTTAGTTTACGCCTATGAGGTGGACTCATAGGCATTTAATACTGATCTGATAAGATCTAATCTGATCTGATAAGATCTAATCTGATCTGATAAGATCTAATCTGATCTGATAAGACCGTGATACTAATCTGATAAGACCAAGAGGTTTACTAGCGTGACCGCGAAGTAACAAGAAACGTGTGCTTGGCTATTCAAACATGCTCTAAATAAACTGAGATAGTCACACGTTTAAATAGCACTTCACTTAACTTTAAATTTACATCCTGGGGGGGGGAGAATGTGAGGAGAAGTTGAGAGGTTTTGAACAGGTATCAAACTTAAAATAAATTTGTTATGAAAAATAAGGAAAACCCTACGAACATTAGAGTGAGTGCACCGCTATGATGGCTTCCGACCACGGACATGAAAAAAACGGAATTATATACCATCACGGCGGGGAAGACTCCAAAGTAACAAGGTTGAATATTACATACTAATAACAGTTTTTACATACTGATAACTGCAAGTCACTAAGCGTTATTCTGGTTATCTTCTTTAAGTTCTGAACATTTGAAACATAATATTATCCACATTTGTTTCTGCTTAGGCACAGCGTCTTGAGATTTTCTCTATTTTATCAAGGGCTATTCTGTTTTTGAGTGTGTTAGACGTCCACATTGCCCAGGCACAGTCCGCTGGTTAAGTGCCAGGTTCTTGTATGTACACAATGGAAGTAGAATACTGCTAAAATGTCTATATTGAAATGCTGTGTTTTCTTAAAAAGGGGCATCTTCAGATTTGTCTCTGTAAACACTTTACTTGGCTTGCCGTATTTGGCCCTGTAGGCTACCGGATCTTCACCACTAGCAACATTTTGAGAGCCAAGTTAAAAATGAATTCGTGTAACCTGTATTGCCAAACCTGCAGAGGCATATGCTCATTTTGCCGTGTTTCCCGTTTAAAAAAAGTTAATAACTCTACACTTCGTTTATTTATTTATTTATTTTTTTGTTGGCATTTTTATTGAGTGCATCGCTATTATTATCTCATAAGAAAGGAGATTCCATGAAAAGATTACAATTGCTGGGAAGTACAGCTCGATTCTTGCAGTCGAAATAACATAAAAATATTGAAGTAAAATTTATTGTAAGTTATTTACATCACAATAAAATAATGAAACGAAAAGAGCTGAAAATGAGACTAACTTGCGTCGTGAAATTAAAATATATCATAGTAGGTGAGGTACTTGTAAAGTTTCTTTCTTGCAATCAAAATGGACAAGATTTCTTGCTATAGAAGACTGAAATAGGAAAAATGAGTTTTACCCATCGAAAAAATGTATTGGTGAAAATTTCTGTTAAAGCTCGTACTTTAAAAAAATTAAAAATTAAAAAAGTCTAAAATGATAGTTTACTTCAATTTAACCTTTGAATTAACCTGCTTCCCTTTCATATATTAGCTTTTTTATCTTAATTTCATATATTACAACTTCTTTATAATATTAAAACCATTTTTACTTTAACTTATTTCATATATTTTGGTTTAAAGAATGTAGGGTACCTCAAAAGTCTGTTAACATTTGAAAATTCACTAATTCACTGAATAATGTAGAGAGGTAAACATTGACACACATGCTTGAAATGTCATTGGGTTTTATTGAAAGGAAAAAAAAAGTGCTTAAAGCTGCAAAAAGATGGCGTTTCATGTGATAATAATTGCCATAACGATTGATTTTTATGTTCTTTATAACAAATTTTAAATATGGCGGCCGTCATTCATCAGCAGTACAAGTAGTGGTGGGACAATGTTGTGAACAGCACTGTGCAGCATATCTATAAGAATGGTAAGAAGTTTCTGTCGGATGTTGTTTTTGACCATACCTAATAAGTTCGGACGATCGCTGTAGACTTGTGCGATTTCAGGTAAGCGTACAACTAAAAACCACACAGATTAAGATTTAGGTACCTGAGAGGCCAAACATGACAGACGTGGAGGCTCAGTACGCAATCTTCACCAAATGATGCGTGTAAGAGATCTTTCACATGTGTAGTAATATGGGATGGAGCGCCATCCTGCATAAAAGTCACACTTTCCAACAGCTGATTATCAGCCAGACTAGAGATGATGCGATTCTGTAGCATAGTAGCGTACCTCCCACCCATCCCACTTACAGTTTGAATAACAGAACCACGCATTTTTTCGAAGAAAAAGGATCTGATCACGACTGATTTAATAAATCCATACCACAAAACCCGAAGAAGAGGCTAGAAAAGTGAAAAAGTCGTGAAGGGACTGATTCCCTCGCTCGCTATAACTCATTTCATACACGATTCTCATGCGGCGTCACTGACATTTTGTTGCCATGTTGGCCCATTTCTTGCCTTTTATTTTTTTTCAATACCCTCCCCCCCCATGTCATTTCAAGCAAGTGTGTCAATTTTTACCTCTCTACCTACATTATTTCGTAAATTATTGAATTTTTAAATGTTAACAGACTTTTGGGTCACCCGGTATTTATCCGCTTTTTTTAAGATAGGTAATATTAGATTTATTGTTCTGTATTTTAAAAATAGGAATGGGCTATTAATCCTAAAATATATTTTAAAATAAAAGATAAAACACGTATACTGTCACTGATTCCTGTGGCAGCAGCATTTCCAGGAAGTTAAACATATATTTTTTGCAACGGTTTCAATTAATTCAATATTTATTGAATTACTCATTCCTGTGTATAAAATATCACATTCTTATTGTGCGCCATTGTTTCGAAGATTGTCAAAGCAAAAGATTAATATTGTACTCTAAAGACAAATTGTTAATATTTTCATTTGCCAGACGTCTTAAAAATCTCTTTTGATTTCATTTTAAAAATAAATACAGATTATTGATAACTGTGAAATAAAATTCACACATCAGATCAAGCAATTTTCGTCAAGTTCTCATGTGGAAGATGTAAAAAGGGGCTATAAGACAAAAGTCAAATGTTTCAAGAGAAAAAAGAAAGAAACTATCCTATTACTCACAAAGAATGTCAGAAGATATGTCATATGATTTTTTGGCTGTTGATTTTTCACATTCTTGTGAGAATAGTTTAAATGTTGTTATTGTAGAATATGAGTTGTGTCCCTTTTTACGTCTTCCGGTCCAAATGTGAACCTGTTTTCAAAAAACAACGTTTTCATAAATATTTGCCCTCCGTGAACTGCATGAAGCAGAAAAGCTATGGATCAAAACCTAAGAGTTTAAAAAAATAGTGAAGTTGAGTCATTATTATAAGATTATCGGTGTCAGGAAGCGGAAAAATGCACATTGCTTGAACCTGAACCTCTGGAATACGTGCCGAGTGTGCTACCGTTACACAACTAATGCATACTGGAAGGATGGAGAAAATGCCTTATATGCTCCTCGCTTTTAAAGGACAATTGGGCTAAATCCCAAATCGCCAAACTCTGATAGTGACGAATTATCGTCCACCACCTTTTAGCTCAGGCGCCACTGTAGAGTCATTAGGATTATCGATGTCAGGAAGCTGAAAAATATGCAAAGCCCTGGCCGCGTCTCGACCTTGGACCTCTCGATTACGCGCCGAGTGTGCTACCGTTACACTACGATGGATGCCGGAAGGAGAGAGAAAATACCTTATAAAGTTAAAACAGCACATTGACTTTACACTTTTAGACTCTCATATTGGGTATTACCAATGGTTTTCTCTAAAAACATTTAGCGCTTTAAAAAATGTTTTTGTCATCAATTTGTCTCAAGGACATCACCATTTTAAAAATTTGGAGATGTAAATATACATGCGCATTAAATAGATAATTTTATGCTCTCTAGACATACTATCTTCTCATATTCCACAGTTTACTATAACTTCCATATGACACAGGGGTTGTGTGCTCTGTGTTTTTCAGATTTCTTCGATTCTTTTGGCATACAAAATCAGATGTTATCTTTACCATAACCAAAAATTACAGATTTAAACAAACTTCAAAGGAGGACTTGCCAATTTTACAAACATTACAGTGTTCAAATGAAATGCAACTGCTGTTGGAGATGCAATTAAAGTCTTTTGTGAGAAATCTCGTTCGTACTCACTTGCAGAAACTGGGACATATTTGATCGTGTATAAATATAAGGTATAATTGACGATGAAATTTTCTTTCATGAACGATTCATTCGAAACCTTGTTTAAAATTTGTTTGGCAGCAAGTTCAAAGTATTCACAGAAGTTCGTAATTTTTGTTTCACCAAAGATTCAAGGAAGATTATGCGGCCAAGTGTCGCAATCTGAGATTTCAGCATTTTTCCGTTGCTAAAATTCTCTCTCTGGACTTTCAGAATGCTACAGAATTGAACTGAATCGGTGCGATTTTCCTGTCGATGTCTTGCCCCATTTTGCAGTGAAACGCCTTTTAAATCCGAATCTTTTTCTGCTTTTAAGGCTTACAGATAATAAGGTCTCGTATTTGTCTTCTTTTGATCTAATATAAATTGATTCGTTATTTTCTCTGAATAAAGTAAACTCTGATATCATGTGATTAATCTTGTATAAGTTCTGCTGATTTTTCAAGAATATCACACACCAAGAAAAGATCTAAATGAAAGCGATATTGGTTATTTTTTTAAGTCATTCACGCAAGTTGTTATTGTTTTGTTACTGAAGTTGTTACTGTTTGTTTTGTTACTTCCTGAATCTCAACATTCAGGAAGATCATCAGGTGCTGGAGATGTAGGGTGACTCTCATTATGAGGTCATCTCATGTAAGAAATTGTTTCTCATATTCTGTTTGAATCTTATTCCTCACTCTCTATGCTATCTATAGCAGACTATGTATCACATACTACTATGTTGAATAGTTTCTTTTATAGAGTCATTATCCAATTTATATTACTTTTGGTGGTTGTGGTAATGTAAAATTGTAAGTAATATTCTTACTCGTATTGCAATATTATTATTTAATGAAGTTTCAAAACAAACTTTCATCAGTAAAACACCTAACTACTTCACAAAGTAAACACTCACTATTTGGAGAACAAGAAATACCATGGAGAAGGAGGAATTTATAAGACTATTGGGTATGAGAATTGTGAAAAATATATAAATCAAGTCCCTTTGTAACGTCACAAGCGATAAGCAAGCGTTTCGATACATACAAACACTCTGTACAAATACACAAATTAGTTGCAGCAATCAGAGGATAGTAACATGAGTGATGAATCACACTGCTGATCATCCGAGCTGCTTAGAGAAGACGTCTAATTATTACTATTTATTTGCTTCCCAAACGATCACAGATTATTCCAGCCTTATCAGTGGCTTCGCTACCAATATAAGCTACATGAAACTACATGAAACTGTTGTCTACTTTGGTGGGAAAAGCAGCTAAAACATATATTGAGTTTACAATGAATTTTAAGGACACTGCGAAATAATAAATGTCCAGAAGTTTTTCATTTATTTTGCAGTACGGAGTATAAAAATAAACCAAACTTAAAGATGCCGAATTGTACAATTGTTGTTGCTACAATTATTGACATGTTGCATTTTTACCATTTCGTAAAGTCAAGATATTCTGCATTCTCTTTCATCAATCTATCCAGAAAAATCAAATGGAAATCATCGAGGAACTGCGTGAAAGCATAAAGAACTTATGGTTTTGTTTCATGGTAATAAATCTCTTTTCTTGCTCACTCAGTTCAGTGAAGAGTACATGCAGGTATATAAAACAACATCGAAAACTATGCCAGGGAATGCAACGGAATCCATTTACAATCTGATTGCAAGACAGCATATTGCTAAATGATTTGTCATTAAATTTTATTTCCAAAATGTTGTAACATTTACTTTATACAAGCCATTGTGAAGTTCCCGAATCCGCTGAATCGCGAATATTAAGCACACAAATAACTAGTTACCGTTTTCTGTTGCACAATCATTTTAGCATAAAGTTTCGGGTGCAAATATCGGTATCATTTTGTAGAATATTTGTTTTTTCAATAAAACTTATCAGTTATATTTTTAATTTTTAACTAAAATTTCAGTTTTGTTTTTAACTCGTTTTCCCCATCAGTTGTAGTTCTATTTTAATTTATTAAAAAAGTCATGATTTAATAATCCTTATAGCAAATTTAAAAACGAACAAAAGTCATTAATCTGGTCAAACGCTTTGAAATCTTTCTTGTTCAAAGAGAATAAATACTAATTAGTAATATTATAATCTATATGTTTAATTATCTTTAAATACCAAAATTACTTATATAAGAAATGTAATTTTTTACGAATTTATTTGATTAATATTTCAGTATTTCCGTGAAAGGTGTAAGGTCGTTCGGATTCTTTTCGTTAATTCGTCCATTTTGATGACATTGCTTAGAGCATTTTAAAGGCAATGGCCTGTAATGAAAGCTTAATTGATTTTTGGTCATTAAATAATTACCAGTTAATATCATGAGTTCAAATCCCGGTTTCGAATGTCATCATAGAATATATTCCTTATTAAGTTTCCTTGGAATGGTAAATTTGATACACTGTAGTCTAAATGCTACAGGAAAAGTATGCCTTTTGGAAAAGAGTGAAGAAAATCATTTGTGGTTGTTATCTTGTCCATATTACACGGAACAATCGTGGCCAGAGCCTACTCCAAAAAGAGGTTGGACTTTTATTTTTCACCCCCAATTGTGAGGGAGAGCACCCGGGAGAATCCGGGGTTCTCCCACCCCTCTTTCCTTCCACCAACCCACACAAGAAGATTTTCGGTTCGACGTATATTTAGAGTGCCGCCATGCCTCACTGACACTATACATCTACAAACATCCATGTCTTCTCCGGGATTCGAACCCGGCCCTTTGGTACCATAATAGGCTTCCCTAACCACTATACCATCTGAGCGACTAGAACACTTATGTGACCGAAACACTTCGGACCATTATATGGCGGACTTCTTTACAACACAACATTCTTATTATGTAATCGCTAAGTTCGCGAAAAATGCATGTAAGGCGGTTTTGCTTGAAACTTAAGTAAAAAATATTACCCACTTCACTTGGAATTAACATCGATCGGAACAAATGCATTTTCTCCAGTACTTTGGAAATTTATAAAAGTATTAATAGACATTTCTAGTATTAACACCTATTTTATCAAGTATGCGTTATATACGGGTCATTTCTTTACTTTCGATAGCTATAATTGCCTGAAAGCTTTTAACTCGTAGAATTATCTTGATAAAAAAGATCAACGGCATCAAAAGATAAGAAATCTGAACATTAAGGTGGATATAGCATGTAAAAGATCTGGTACTGATCAAAGAAATCCAAGGTTTTGGTTAAAATGCAACATTGCAATGACTGAACATACGATGCTTTAATTCAGTCTGCATAACAAGATAAATTATATTGTCCCAGACGGTGTCAACTCATACCTATTTTTTACAAAAAATATTCCAAGACGTTTAATGAACGTTTTTAACGCATGACTATTTTCCTTCAATCCTGTCTTAAAAGTTGTCTTCTACGTTGTATTTTGCCCAAAATAATTGTACATTTTTAACTTTATATCATGTTTTATTCCATTATTGTTCATACTCAAGTTTAGAGCATTAACTATTTGTCACTTTTGATAGCTTAGCATCATCACTTCAGTTTGCTTGTTATTTACGACACTTTTAATTACTCTGTTCATGATACTAAGAATTACACTGAAAAGTTAATAATCTATTAAATAAAACACTATAAAATATATATCCCTGAAAAAGCATCTGTTTACTTTTAAGACTTTGCATTTTCGACTAACTGACATATGGAATTGTAATTTTCGAAATTCTATTTAATAGGCAAAATTAAATCTTTCGCATTGTTTAACTAATTAATATTCGGGAACTGAGCATATTAATTTCGAATCGAAATGAATTTAGATGAATAGAGCTTTTCATTTAGATGAAAGTGTATGAATCCCTACTTTCCGTTAAGTAGATTATTAGGTAGCTTCGTTAATCCAAAATTCCCTTTCATAGCTTTTATAGGTCAAATACTAAAGTTTTCTGTCGCAATGGGAGAATAGCTGTCTAGACATAGTAAACACAATTACAGAAATTTCCTGGTATAAAGTTTGGCATTCGAATCTGAAACTGAGGAGTTTCAAAACGTAAACGTGACCTCTGTATTTGTTTCATTCAGAGGTTCAAAACGTGACCTCTGTATCTGTTTCATTTTATGTTCATTAATGCAGTACTTCACAGATATGATAAAATAATTGCATATTTTGTGCTCTTTGTGTAAATAGATAAAGCTGGATTTTTTTTAATTTCTAAGTATTTATAAAAACAAGCTCTTAAATCTTGTATACACAGACCCATTTTATGAATTCTATGCAATTTCTAAATCATTAAATGAAATATAAAATTTCTTCCTGTGAAAAGCCTATTTTTAGCTTTTAGTATTTATTTAAAAAACGTATCAGAAGTAAATCACGACAAAAATCAGAAATTCTTTTGTGAGCCAGCTAAAAGTAAACAAATATATTTTTTAATTTTTGTTTAACATGTTTTGAATAAAAGAAGTAAATTTCGTCGAAGAATCTTTAAAATTTCCCCTTTGGATTCATTTTAGCTTTCTAAAGGCTAATAAAATATTCCAAGTAAACATTAGAAAAATTTTACTGCTCTTATCTCATGAATTTTTTTTCCTAGAGTTTTCTGTTAATTACGGATAGCTTTTGAGGAATTATAAGCTCATTAGTTTTCTGCAATGAAAGAATTTTTATTACAGCAGACATTACATTATAAAAAGACTATAGCTTCTTTGTGAGTTTACTCCAGAACTGGAGATACTGGTCAGTTGCTGGTCAGATCATGTACTTAAAGATGTAAAGAAATAACTTGCTCTGCATTTTTTATATTTGGAAAGTATTTTAACTTTGAA
This sequence comes from Stegodyphus dumicola, assembly GCF_044657685.1. Classification (NCBI taxonomy): domain Eukaryota; kingdom Metazoa; phylum Arthropoda; class Arachnida; order Araneae; family Eresidae; genus Stegodyphus; species Stegodyphus dumicola. Next base: position 88,489,873 of record NC_140774.1, on the reverse strand, counting down.
GATCGTATATTTATTTGACTTTTCTTAAAACTATATTTAGCATGTAAAATTTCTAAATAAATAATATTTATATGTGCCTAGTTTACAGGAATCAAGTTTATAGCTGCATATAACTAGAACCGCGAGTGATGCGTTTGACCGGTGTCACGATTCCAGGTGACTTTCTGTTTTGAATTTATAATTTCTTAAAAGCAAAAACTATATTTTCTGACTTTAAAATGTAAACGTTCTAAGATAAGAATAAATGTTTTCGTATAGATACAAAAAAAAAAGATATTTAGAAGATTAATAAATACACATATTACAAAAAAAGATTCTTATAGATACACATATTATCCTTTTCATCTAAACCATTTTATGTCGCCAGCGAAGCTGAACAGTGTTCCCGTAAGCTTTTACCTATGCATTTTTTAAACCATACACTGACAAAGTGAATTATAAAAAGTAAATCTTTTACCACTACAAAATTTATACTGCAAAACAATGCAATAAAGTTTGATATCTGCATTTAAAAACAAATTTTTCTCTTACAGGACTTCACTAGCATAGAAAATTACGATGCGTAATAAAAGATGTAGGCTTTTTCTAAACAATAATATTGTGCGTTTCCAATGCGAGTTCGGATATTACATAAAGAGCTTCAATAAAAAATTTAAAACAAATTTTCAACATTTTATGTTCATTTTTAAGAAGGCATTTATTTCGATCTTAACTGGGCTTACCCCTGCAATTGTATGTTTTCGGTGGTACATCGCATTATGATGCATTTCGCGTTATACAATTTACTTATATAATTTCGCGTTATACAATTTACGTAAAATTCACTAAAATTATTTACATATCTACAAAATTCGTAGAATTTCTTTCTTCCCAAGAACTGTGCATCCAGGGCAGTACAATACCGAAACAAAAAGTTTTACTTACAGCTAGGGAAAATCAATAACGGAATATTTAATGCAATACTAAAACAATAATTTCAATAAATAACTTCTACTAGTAAAACACAAAATCTACTACTAAAATACTACTAAAACATAAAATCAATGAGTCTCAGAAAGTATAGTGCTTTAGGGGAGCGTAACCGAAGGCCCCTATCCGATATTTGAATCCCGGAGAAAGCATGGTTGTTTGTAAATGTATAGTGTTTTGGGGGTATGGGAGCACTCTAAATACATGGCGAGCAGAAAGTCCTCTCGTGTTGTTCAGTGCTTATGGTTAGAATTTTCGAAGAGAAAGTGACCTCTGTATCTGTTATGGATGGTGAAGAAAGTTCCTAATATGATTAGGAAAAATGATAGATATTAAAACTAGAGATTTTCAGTTTTTCAATTAAAACCTAAATCGTGTATATGAATAATTGTTGGTATCTAAAATTTTCTTAGGATGCAAAAAAAAAAAAAAAAAAAAAAAAAAAAAAAAAAACTGAAAATATTTGGAAAGTCTACTTCCCAACTTCTGGAAAGCAAAGACTATCTAAAGCTCAATGGAATACAAGTAGCCGAATAGTTCCCCCCCCCACACACAAACTATTAAAATAATAAGTTACATTTTGAACACATTTAATAAAAATATGCAATTTAATTCTTTTTAAAAAATGTTAACAACTTCGTTTCAGTATAGATAAAAGATTATATAAGCACATATAGTAATAAATGTATTTGATAAAATGAGTGGAAGTTTGAGTTAGCGGTTTAGGAAAATAAATTCACGAAATAAAAATTAAGAAAAATATTCAATAAACACACGACACACAAGAATATTTGAATAACACATAACACTGTTAGGCTTGAAGATACCGAACGTGCACGAAATTCTAACTTCCATTACTCGAGATTACGACGACGGGGCTTGAAAGTGATTGAGAATCAACTAAATTAGAACAGAGTACAGGTCGGGCGCATTAGGAAAATGCATGTTTAAATGAATCTTGACATTGCGACTGTCTACGGACAAATGTATTGAAACGTACAGATTTCTCACGTCTCTTGCTCATTATGAGATGGCACTAATTTCTTAACTTAACGATCTCTGTTTTACCAATATGTGTAGAGCAAATATAAGGTATACGAGCGATGGCTCAAGAGATATTTAATCATATGTCTTTCATTCACCAAACATTTGTATGTAATACAGAATTTGTCACTCCAAGAGTTATATGTGGTTGAATTCAAGTGGTTAAAGCTTTCCGAAATACCAGATTATTTTATCCGAAAACGAAAAAAATTAGGAAACGAAATTTGCGCAGTTTAATATATTATAGTTTTGAAAACCGAATACAATGCTTCTTCTCTGACTGCGAAAGAAAAAATGATACAGAAGAGACATGTGCTTATGTGGGAATAAAAAATGTTATAGATGTTTTTGGCCAAATGATAGGAAAAAACGAAAGCGCTTGCTCAATTTGTTGCCAGAAAAATTAACGAGAAGTAAATCAGAATAAAACAACTTAAAGGTTAAATATAAATAAAAGATAAAATATATATCATTAACTGATATAGGAATGTTCTAGAATGTAGCTTTGCGACAAATAAATGTGCGCAGATTTCAAGGGTTGTCTTGTTTAATGCCACTACAGTAAGGAGAAGTATATACACTGTATCCACAAAGTCCACGCGGCCTTTATTTTTTCAGCCATTTGTCGTAAAATTATAATTTCAATACAAAAATGCTATAAACGATGTAAATATTTATCTTTGGCATTTTTAAATTTAAAAACATTCAGTTTTGTAAAATTTATGAAGCTTTCATACGGTCCCTGCCCCTTGTTAGTTAAACACAGAAACATTTTAAATTGAATATAAACGATAAAGTACGAAACATCTTCACTCGCTTTGGTAGCATTCACTCATGAGCTGTAGAAAGACTGTAGAAGAATTATCCTTTTGTCTTTAACTGTTGGCAGACAAAGTCAGAAGAAGGGTGTAAATTACCCTTTTATATGTTCACAAAGGAGTAACAGTGATATAACTTGGGTTTATACAAGCCAACACTCTTAAATTTGTAGGGTTTATATTTATTTTAACTAACATTTATTTTAAGTTTAAGCTATCTTTCCTGTCCAGCCTTTACTTTCCCCTAGAATTGCCAATGCCAGAGTATGTAAATCGTAGTAGAATGCGCAGAGAATTCAAATTTTAGCAGAAGTAATTTGAGTTAAATAGAAGGGAAACGAGATTGTAAGTGTGCTTCTTGAATCACGAGGTGTGAAGGTTGCTAGGTAGAAATTTGAGAACCGCGCGTTTCGGCCAGTGTGCCTGTTTCGGCAGTTCGTTGAATCTTTCAAATTCTTAATCATAAAGTTTGCTGAATCTCAGCTGTATCTTAGAACGCGGTTAAGTTAGTTACGATTATAGAGCCTCGTAGGTAGTGACTTCGTTATTTATTCATCCTGTCATTTATTTTTAGTTGCATTTTTGTTTATTTTGTTCAACCGCCGGGTCGGCGTAGTTTGTGAGCGTCAAGTGAACCTAACTGTGATTTCTAAAGTGAAATAAAAAGGGATTTAAACCCTTCTTAGGAGTTTGTGTAATGTCCAGTTCATAGCAGTCACTACTACTGTTGCTGACAAGTTGGGGCCTACAAACATCATAACTTAATAATGTTGAACTAAAATCAGATACAGTTAGATTAGCCTTAACGACCACAGGATAAAGTAACGTGCAGGAAAGCTCTGGTTTGTAGAAGCCGGTGAGACAAGCCTAATGTCTAGAAACAACGAACGCCACAGAATCAGATCTCTATTTAGTCACTATAACAACGTGGTCTCAAGTAGGCAGAACACTCTCAAAAATCAACTTGCGAAACCTTCGTCTAAATAGCATTTCTTTCTCCTTTAATCTGAATAAACGCTGGCTATATCATTAACATTCTGGCATGAAAAGCGTGGGTGAAAAGGAGAGTGACAGGAAATTTACTTTAAATCAAAATTAATTATTAGTCAAAATAAATAAATAAATCCTACAATCTGATTTTTGAATAACAAAATTTGACTAACATATTTAATTTTAAAATTTTAGGTTGTATTCAGGTTGTCATACACAAACTGAATAGCGAAATGTTTGTTTTTTGCGTAACTAAATATAAAATATCGTACCTACTCAAATATTTCCTCCCTTTTATGGGAATTTTATGGAATATTTCCTTCTTTTTGTTTCTTTTTACTCATTTTACCACAGAAACCAACCAGAAAAAACTATGAGAATAATCAAATTTTAGAAGGAAGCGGTTACAGTGAAAAATTAAACGTATGTATAGTGTATAAACAATATATAGTTACATATCACAATATTATCTGTTTAACAGAAATTTCAATTCCATTTGAAATACGCAGAAATATTAACATAACGCTATCATGATAAGATATTTTCATCGTATCTTGAATCTCACCCGCTCTTGATGTTGTCCACAGCTAATTCAATGCTGTTGAAGTGCTATCTGTACTGTATGCTAAATCTTGAAAGTTGGCGCCATCGTCACCGTTCAGTTTGTCTTCTCACGTACAATGATCTTCAGAATCATCAAGAGCATGAGATTTCTCATATTATTTAAAGTTTTTCAGCATTACTGCTTCATGGATGAGATTTCATGGACCAAATTTCAAGATCAAATCAGTTAGTAAGACGTAAACAATCCTTGCGGGGATGAATCCATTCTCAAATTAAAATGAACTCGATTTGAGGGTCATGAGGAATAGGGAAGTTACGTTAATATGTAAAAAAAATTCAGAACATTTTGCCAAAGACGAAAAAATACAGTAAAGTTTAGAAACATTTTTTGATATTAATGGATTAAATGATGAATATTTCTATACAGACTGTCGAGAGAAGTATTGATTAATATAAAGTTTTTTAAAAGAGAATTTTATAACATTGGTAATCTGTAAAAATCTTGGCAGGTTTCAGTATTGGCAATCTTGGCAGGTTTTAGTATTCAAGTTAATATTTTTTTCATAAATTAAAGCTGAAAATCGTATCTAGTTTAAATTCTAAAGTAATAAATTTCAGAATAAGTAATAAATAAGATATTTTTAACTATTATTATTTTTATCTAAAGTAACATTACTATTTATATCTAAAGTAATAAATAACATTTTTAACATTTGAAAACTTAAAAAACTTACAAACTGCTTGTGTGAAAATTTGTTTGACTTTCCAAAGGCAACAAAATTTTAAATTAAGAAATATTACACACTAGTAAATCACACAAGTTCATGACTGAATGACATTTAAGGGAAAATCAATATCAAATTATACTAATTCATTTATTAATCGATTTCGCAAGATAAGTCGAAAATGACGTCAACCATTCCAAATTGTGATATCTAATATCTCGTTGAATGTTTGTCGTAAAAGTGTCAATTTTTCATGTTTTAGTTTTTTTACAATGAGTATAACATTTTTATTTTATTTGTTTTTAATTTAAAAAAGAATGAATATAAAGTTGAGAGTTGAGAATAAAATATAAAGTTGAGAGTTGAGTCTGCGTAAGGTCTTTTGTGAACATGTCATATACTCTTAAGATTCTTCTTGGAATAGGGTCTGTAAAATCGAACTACGAATTTTATTCGTAGACGACAAAGCGACATGAAAATTAGACTTATATGTAATACGTTTTGTTGCTAAATAATCGATAAAAAGAATGGAATAACGGCTATATTCCTGTTATTGCGCCGAAAGAAAGAATGCTTCTTCGTGGATGAGATTAAACTTTTTTAATCGCTTAGTCAATAATACGAGATGAACACCCTTCGTGAGTTTCAATCATCTCTGAGAGTTTATGTCACCGATCAATGGCTGACTTGAAAGAAGACACTTTTTGATCAGAAAATTATATTATTCAGTTTCCAACTGTTTAAGTTCGAAGTTAGTTTTGGGGTAAAAATTGAACTAGACAAGAAGGGCTATAATTGAATTTCGTCTAGGTTTCCAAATGTCTAGGACTAGCTCTATTCTACTTTTTTAACCAACAGGTTAAAAATTTCCTCTCATTGAATTTTTTTTCCTTTGAAGAGAGTACTTATATTCAGTGACTAATTCATTGTTTCCCTCGATAAGTTAGAAGGAATATTTTAAGTAGTCTTAACTTCCATATCTTTTATTTTCTTACTATAAAAGTCATAGTGTCAAAGTATTTAAGGCTCCCATTCCAGGTATGAACTTAGTTATCTAAACGCTTTCTCGTCAGTATGACTAAATATACATCAGACAAATTTAGCATTTAATTTTGCTTCTAAAATCATGAATACATGTTTGGGTAAAAGGAATTTATATATCCTTCATGCCCAGTTTGATGGTCGTGAAACTATATTTTCGAAGCTTCTATCTCCACAATTTTTCATAGGCATCTTAAGTTCGAAAATTTATATTTGATTGAAGATTTTCATATCGACTATATGTGCTTTGTTTTAAATAATGATCTAACATTACCTAATCTTATTTAATGATATAATTCTTAAGTAATTTGATTCTTCTTTGCTTGCTTGATGAATTTCTTACAGCTAACTTAAAATGATTTTGCAGAAATCACAGAATTTATGTCTTAAGTTACTTATAGTCCTGCGGCTCTCTCACCGGATACAAAAGGTATCTTTTGCGGCATTTCTTCTAATTCTCTGTACGTGATCCATTATGAATTTTCTATATCTTCTGTGGAATCGCTGTCGGTTTCGCCTTCATTATTTATTACACATGTTACTGCATCGCTATCTTCATCACTTGCTTTCCTCCTCACTGTTTTCAAGTAGTCTATGTGTAAACGCATTTTTGTTTTTCATTGTCAAAACAGCAAACCAATCTTCACTTGAACTGATTCTTTCATCGTATCTCATGCTTACTGGGCACCTTAACTTTGAAAATAATACTCCTATTGCCACGAATGTAGAGTTCAAACTAATGTCGAAGACACATATATAACAATAAATCTGTAAAATTATTAAACATTAGAGACTGGCAGTTATTTTATACGCATGTATTGTCGAATACATTCATGAAGCGATATTACCCAAACTAAACCTAAATAAACATCGTTACTACTCTAATTATTGCGTCAACTCAAGTGGTGATCGAGAGTGAGAGTCACCGCTTTAGTTCCAGCATCCAATACAATGGTGTCCGAAAGTCACCTCTACAATGCAAAGGATTAATTTTCTCAAAATGTACAACAGAAGGATTAATGTTCTTCCATCCCGCCTGACATGAGAGACGATGATATGCGCTATTATCCGCTGCTCATAATTAAGCTAACCAGTGACCGGAGCGGCTAAAAATAATTGAAGGCTGTTTATTTATTTCGAATTCCCTCAAATGAGCTGGCTGCATGGGGTTTTGCCATTTCCCCTATGTACGCTGAATACTAAGTTGTTTTCCTTAACGTTTTCTACAAAGACATACTTCTTTCGCTAGATAGCTTTCGTCTTTAATTAAAATCTGGTAACCATTCATCTACATTGGAACATCTACAGCTCAGTCTTTGTATTTCTCCTGTCATGTTTCGTTACGCTTTTAAGTCATTTGCCTTTATGTGGCCTAGCAAAATTTGCTTTTATAGAAAGTATAGTATCGTCTTTTATAGAGTCTTTTATTTACTTTTATAGAGTCTAAAGCAGAATAGGTGAAAAATATCAAATGCCCTTGCCTGAGTTTATACTTCTCGAATACGCGACGAGTGTGCCACGAAGGCTTTCTGAAAGGAGGGGGAAATACCTTCCTCTTTTAAAGGGTGACTGGGGATTAGGGAACCCAATCGCTAAATCCTGGTGGTGACGAAGAGGAATTATCATCCACCATCTTTTAGTTTGGGCGCCACTGTAGAGTCATTAGATTATTTTGAAGCAGAAGATATGAAAAATGAGCAATGCTATCGCCGGAACTCGAACCTGGACCTCTCGAATACGCGCCGAGTGCGCTACCGTTTCACCACAAAAGCATGCTGAAAGCACGGGGAAAATACCTTCCAGTATATAAAATTTATCATCTCTGCAGTCTTTGTAATACTTAACTGAGGGATTTTATTTCAATGTATGTTTTTTAATACTTTATATCTTTATTCTTTAGTAATAGCTCTAATAGTTGTAATTTATAAAACATTACATATCGATGGGAATAGGTAACAAAATAGAAGTGGACGTCAATTAAAATTATAAAAAAATTAACTTCATTCATTTGCGCGAAAGTTTTAATGACCAATTTGAATAATATCCGACATCTCATGCTCCATCATTAAGCAAAATGATTTCACTAGCTGACTGTGCCTCGAACTGAAGAGTTCATTAAGATATTCAAACTTTTGCTGCTAAGTCAAAGAATCTCGTTAACCCCACTAATTATGAATGCATTAAGATAAGATACAAGTACAAAAAAAGAGTGTGCTCTTTTAGGATTTACAGTATGATGTAATTAACCTTCGAAAAATAAGGTGAGCATGCTCTACTCCAAAAATGTATAACAATTTTTGTTTTGAAGTATCAAGCGGTAGTAAATTAGGGTAAAACTTTAAAATTAACAAAGCCACGTCCTTGTTTTAAAGAAAACTATTTTTAAAAGGTTTCTCTTAAATAACTTTTAAATAAGACTTATCATCATTTTTCGTATAATTATGCTCGATTTATGGCAACAATATTACGCCAGCGTCATTTCCTTTCATAATTACGTCTGTAAGCAATAAAAGTCTTTTCAGAGATCTGAATTCGAAGACACATTTACTTGAACAAAACTTCAATAAGTGCGTTTGGTGTAAATCTATTGAAAATCGGAAGGTTTAGTAGTTATATTCTTCAATAAAAATACGTTTTTTCGAACTGAAGTGCTGGAAACTTCAGGGATTAATCCAGACATGTAAAGGAATTTGCAACATCTCCAAAATATATTTTAGAGGATTAAAGTCGTAACTTAAAATGTCTCACAGAAAGCCAATATCCTTAAAACACGAAACAAAATAAAATATTAAACTGGAGAGTGATCTTCACGTCGTGATTATGTAGCAAGAAAATTAAAAAAGAATAAAGTGTCGTTAACAGAAAAATCCATTTTCGAGTTTTTTTCAAAATGTGTTTTGCGATATTTAGGTGCACATTTACGTAATTCTATGCATTTAAGAATCCCCAAATTTTATATTATATACTTACTAAAATATGTTACATAAATTTATTTATCTCCAAGAAGAAATGCTTCCAATTATTTATGCTGTACATGTTAGAATAAAAATAGTCGAACTTGAACTTCAGAATTTACATGTAAATACTAACTCAAATTCAAACAGTTTCTGTGCTGAAAAAACGCACTTGCACTTACTTATATGTGATTATGTATGTGAGGTCTATCGTTTCAAGACCTTTTTAAGATTTTTCTCTCAAAAATATACTACCGAGGATTAAAATTAATTTTTTTACTTTAAATAACTAAAATTAAATTTAAAATAATTGAATTTTCTATAAATAAAATATTTTAATTATGCGGTAAGTTTTACTAGGAAAATAGACAAGTTATTTATATTGAAAATTTCCATATTTTTGGCTGTCGAAATCATCTTATTCCTCTTAAGCTGACTAGCAGACAAAAAGTATTCAGCAAATGTAATTTGTTCTTCTGAAAAACGTCGAAGTGGAGATACAGTATCGTGACTTAACAACTTTATTCTCGTAACAAATGGAAATTGAAAAAATAAAATGAACGAAACGAAGTAGAGTTACTTCTTTTTCATTCAAAATAAAAACAAAAAGAGAAATCTAGTTATCAGTACTGATTTTACTATTTTTTAACGAACCTCATAATCAAAAATGAAATTTTCTTTCCCAAGGCATTTGCCGTTAGTTAGGATAACATTTTATCAACCTCCACTGTTTAGAAGATAAGCTTAAAATTGCTGTCTTATCAATTTCGTCCACATTCTGCATAACTATAAAGCAGTTTCAAGCAAATGTATATGTGACGATTTATCGCACACCTTTCAAAAGTAAGGAAATGAATCGATAATAAATTTGTAAATGATATTCATGCTATTTAAATTCCTCTTTCGTGATGAGCATCGATAATTTTCTGTTTCTAATTCTCAGAAAGCTGCTAATTCTAGCTGCAGCCATCAAAGTGTATCTTTCTCCTCTAGCGATTGTGATACATTTAATGTTATTTTATCGAAAATGTTTTCTCACCAAAGTCTATCGAAAATAACATGCTGCAACCTTTTCAGGCAAAAAACAGTATTTCATTTTTTTCATTCTAACTTGTTCTACTTTTTAATACATTTATTTGTTATTTATGTATTAAAAATTTGCATAAATGTAGAATTTTAGCTTCGGATTTATTGTATAAACGACAGTTTATTACTGTTTAAATTTTTATTCATAATAAATGCTTTTAAGGCCCAGTGGCGCAGTGGCTAGCTCATCGGGCTGGAGCAAGGTCGGCACAACCTTTCATCCCTTGATTTTCATCCTTTGGGTCGATAAAATGAGTACCAAGTTCTCTTGGGGATTAAATACTGGGGATCCTGCGACCCAGGCTGACCACTTGTTCAGGGCATATACTTACGCACCCTGGGCCCACGGTCAAGAAAGCAGATTTCGTGGCATTGCAGGCATTGGCCCATTAGGGTTGTTACGCCACTGAGTTTAGTGGGTTTTTTTTTTTTTTTTTTTTTTTTAATTTAAATGCTTTTATTCGATGTTACTAATTCTTTTCATGTTATTTTGAAAAAAAAAAATCATGAAAGTACTTTCAATGGATTAACACAAACAATAGTATATATATATATATGTAGTAGAAACATACAATATAAACAATTTAAATTTTATGAATCATCTTTTATTAAATGTACCCGCTTTTTGTTAATATGAGTTATGAAAAATTGCTTTTTGAACAAAGTTCTTACAACAAATAATGTTTTGGGTTATTTATTTAAAAGCATGTTTCGGAATAACGAAGTAATTTTGAGCTCAAGGATTTTGGACTTTTAGTTGAATTTTATCACTTACAGAAAACAATAACACTTTTAATAGGTACAAACATAATCTGTTATAAAATTCAGATTAATAAATTACTAAAAACAACGAAGCAAAAGAAAAAATCTTTTTTAAATATTAATCTTTTCTCATCTGAAAAGAAAACTATTTGGAATTTACGCATTACATTACGCATTCGGCAGAAATAATCTTGAGATTAATTTTATATAAACATGATTACGGTATGTACAGACATGAGGTTTTTAAAAAATGGTTTGAAAATATTAATATCGGTTGCCCTGTTTTGTATTTAAACGCTACAAATGAAAAGAAGTGTATAAGTAACAAAAAAGAGAATCATGTAGACGCGATAAGTTATGAAGACAAGCTAAATTTGCAGCATTAAAACAGTTAAGACTTTCGACGTGTTTCAGAAATTTATGTCATGAAATTCGTATACATGGAAGGTCATTTTACGAGTTTCATTTCACGTATTCATTTCGAAAACATTGTTTCTGGTATTTCGAGAATTTGCAAAACGCAGTCTAGACAAATAATAAAAGGCATTATTTTGGGATTCTCCATGTGATTACAAAGGTCATTTGATTGTATAGTTAGGTATCACTTTCATGGAAGCTAATATATGCATAATTTCACTTGCTGAATGAAATCATACCAGCCTTATTGCTGTTTTCTATGATAACAATATCAAATTCAAGAACTTAAAAGCAATGACGGGTATTAAGAAATTATAAGCATTTTATTTTCCTAAAATGGTAATATTTAACTACGCAAAGCTGCAATTTGCCATTTTGAAGGTTATTTTAATGAGGAAAATTATTTTTTATGAATTAACCAAGAAAATATTTTTGCTACAAATAGCAATATCATAGAAGTGTTTGCTAAAATCTTCTCTTTCCAGCAATTTTATTGATTATGAAAATAAAAAAAACAAATACTAAGAACCCAAATACATAATAATAATATTGTTATGCTTTTAGAATTTATTAATAATGCATTAAATGGTGGCCCGGTGGCGCAGTGGCTAGCGAATCGAGCAGCAGCACCACAGGTCCGGGATTCGATTCCCGGGATGGGCAAGGCGACGGTTTATCACTGTTTAAATTTTTACTCATAATAAATGCTTTTAAGGCCCGGTGGCGTAGTGGCCTGCGCATCGGGCTGGGCAAGGTCGACTCAGCCTTTCATCCCTTGATTTCCATCACTTGGACCGATAAAATGAGTACCAAGTTCGCTTAAGGACTAACCGCTAGGGGTCCTGCGACCAGGCTGACCACTTGTTCAGGGCATATGCTTACGCACCTCGGGGCCCACGGTCAAGAAAGCAGATTTCGTGCGCACTGCAGGCCTTGGCTCATTAGGACTGTTACGCCACTGAGTTTAGTTTTATTACATTAAATACAAAAGTATTCATATGGAGCACAATAAATATGGAACTAATAAAACTCCACCACTGCTATAAAAAAGGACTAAGAGAGATAACTGTAACCTGTAAAAAACTACAAAATAAAACGATTTAGATTTACATAGGGCTTCTGTCACGCGAAAAAAGAGCGACGGTAAGGGTGTTTTGCAAAATTTTACGAGAAGGTTTAACTGAACAGTGATAAGCCGGGGCCTCGTTTTTCCGTTGCAAACTAATCGTAGTCAGCTGGAAAAAAAATAATAAAATAAAAACATGAATATATTACCCAGTTAAAACAAATGTCAAAGAGCAATAAATTTGGTAATTAGGTGCGCAATTTTAGAGCTAATCATTTGAATAAAATCATAAAAGATTAACCACATAACCGTTTTTAAGAGACATGAATGGATGAGATTAATAAAGGCTTATCTCAGTTTCATAGAACTTTATTGGTGAATCATAAGCTTTCAATTTCAAAAGCTTATTGCTAAAAGTTTATTTTTTTCTCATTGAATACAGATCATCCTGCGACATAACCATTTAATACTAAATATTTATTCTGAATCTAAGAACAAAATTCTCAGTACTAAAATATTTAAAAAATTTAGTTTTCATTAAAATTCATAAGCATTTTATAACTAAGTAATATAAAATTTTAAATTGATTTAAATTGATTTTACACAAGAATTTTTTGCCAATATTCTACCTCTCGAAAGAAACTCCAGTTTAGTGAACGCAGTATATTTTTAGTCTTTAAAGAATATTTCCATGCCAGTCACAGTATATGAAAATGACACTGAGTTCTTCATTAAGAAGTAAAAACATTCTCTCAAACGGACTGTTCTTCAAAATTCCGAAATACTTCATCTAAAGCTAACATAAATCTAATGCTCAATTGTGACTGGTTTTGAATTTAATATAGTGTGCTTTTTCTAAGTAGAGCATCAAAATTAATCATATCTATGGTGATACACATTTGATAAAAATTGCCAAAGGAGCTTAATCGAGAAAACTGCATGCTGCTTCTTATTGCGAAGTGCCTTTTGCTGAACTATTTCACAAAAATCTACTTAAAGGTGCTTATTGCTTTAGTTCGCAAATTTTGTGTGCTGGCATAATACAAATTTATCACTTGAGGTAAATATTTCTTACAAACCTGGTAAGAAAGCTACTCAAATATGAAACTCTTCTTACGGGGTTAAAAAATAAACTATTAGCAGAGGCAAATTTTCAACATATGTTAATTACAATCTTCACAGTCCCCATTTAATGATTATCAGTACATTAATTACCTACTATGGGCAGTCTATATTATTATTAATTAATATACTGGTTATATAGTACGGTATACTATCACATCGTTTAAAATCCCGTCTGTATATATTTCTTTTCTGCTACTTTAATAGTTCAACAATCAATCCATTTCATTTTCTAGTGAAATAATATTCCTTAACACAAAAGGATAAATTTGTGTTCTTATTTCCATATGTAAATATTATATTTATCCCTTACACCCGGAAAGGTATTTTTTTTTCTAGTTATCGTGAAGAGTTTACGTTCTGGTAAATTAAAAGTCATAGGCATGATCATGCCTCAGACAAATGGACGAAAAATGAAAAATGTGCAGAAGCAGCGTTTATGATCACGCTTTTTTGTAAATGTGATCACTGCGCGAAATATAAAACCTTTAATTTACCACTCAGAAAAGCTAAGATCTTTAATTTGTCCTTTAATTTAATCTTACCTAATCTACATAACTTTTTTAAATTAATTAAATGTTATTGATAACAAACTCAGGAACTTAAAAGCATTAAATATATTTTAGTAATCTTTGTTTTACTTTTTAATAACGTATCTATTAGGAGAAATTAGTTACATTTTTGGGGGAAAGGGCCAAAGAGATGGAAAAATGGACAATACCCTTACTGAAATTCAAAATCCAGACCTTTCGATTACCAACCGGACGTACTTTTCAATTGCAACGCGAAGGCACACAGCAAAGAGTGAGAAAATCCTTGCACTATCTCTCGTTTAAAAGGCGTCATGCTTAATTAAGATTCATTAAGTTTATCGAACCTCGGAGTATGAAAAATATGAACTGCCCTTTCCAAGAATGGAATTCTAGACCTTCCTCTTTCCAACCAGACATTCTTTCTAATTACAGCACGAAAGCATGCGTTAAGGAGGCCGAAACAACTTTCATTCTCTTTCACTAAAGAGCATTGGGGGAGACCGATCCTGCTCGGGAAGAATCCACCACTCTTAGTTTAGACTCCATTGTAAAAACTTACATTCTTTCTGACTTAAGAGCGTCTGAGGAGACCAAGAAGATGTCTGAGGAGATGTCAATCACCAAATCCTCATGGGGACAACTCCACCACCTTTCAGTTCAGACTCCATTGTAAAACCTTGCATTCTCTCTGACTAAAGATCGTCTGAGGAGACCGAGGCCCAATTATTAAATCCTGCTCGGGAAAAATCCATCACCTTTTAGTGCAGATCCAGCGTATAAGTTATTTAGAAATTTTTGAAGCCAGGAAACGAAGAAATCTGCTGTGCACTCGCCTGGATTCGAATTGCAGACCTGAATGCCTGCTGGATGTGCTTTCAATTTACACCGCAAATGCACGCGATAAAGAGGGAGAAAATTTTTATGGGTATAAATTAAAAGACTCAATTTTAAAAATACCCAACTGATAGTTTGTACGAATATTTGTTCATAACAAATTTTCCCATAATAATTTGTAATTAAAGAACATGTTTTTAACATCACAACACAGATTAATTTTCTTTAAAATTTTCTGAGAGTTTTATAATTTTTATTTTTTAATATTTTTAAGGGGGTGGGGAAATTTTGGTGGCAAACGCTTCTTAGAAATGATAAACTGTACTGGGATTTTAATTGCGTCTAAGTAATTATATTCTAATCCCTCAAAATTTCTAAAAAAATAATTTTGTGTTAGCAAATTTACAATAGTAACCGATGTTCGGTAGCTCCAGGTTACCTGATATTCTCAATATCCGACTAACATTAATTTAAGTGTCGCAAGTGTGGATTCTATTTCATATTTTAAACCAGTTCTAGAAAATTTCATTGTTCCTACCTTAGACTTACAAAATTGAAGTTGCAGGATAATGCTCAAATTTACACATGTAAAAAAAATCTTCAAATTTACATATCTGTCTTTGCCAATGTTCAGTACTCTTAAATTTGTTAATAAACTGAACAATACATGATTATTTTTACAAAACAAGACACTCAAAGGAGAAGAATAAAAAGTAAGTACATCAATAAAAACCCTGGAATTTCAAACTTCAGAGGTCAATTCACGTGTAAAGTTCTTTCACGTGCTGCGTTCGAATGATGAATAATTCAGAGGATCAAGAACTTTGTCGAGGGCACATAGAACTAAATAAATCCATTCTCACAGTTCCAAAAGGTTTCCCTTTCATTCCTTCCAATTCTCAACGGGTGTTATTTTATACCCCAGCAACGGGTTGGAAGGAATGCCACAAACTGAAGGTTTGAGTTTCCGTAAGCAAAAGTGAATTCTTCTGTTACTCTCTGTTACTTATGTGGCTGAAGAAAAAATATTCTGGAATTTAGAATTATTTTTGTAATGTCTGCGTTCGTATACTTGGCTATTTTATGCGAACTTTAAACATACTTATTGTGTAAATCTACCCATTTCTTTCTTCAGTTGCGACTAGTATTTTGAACATTAATACTGATCCATGAACAGAAAAGTATTGGAAAGTACTTGCAGAGCTCTTCTATTGAAGTACGTTTCCCTCAGTTTTGTGAACACTGTAACAAAATTTTATTAGCATTTATGAAATGTATTTAGAAATGGTAACTGCCATTTATATGATATTTGGCAAGTAATTTCTTATTTTGAAAGCATATCCCTTGTTTAATTCCTCAATTAGTTTTAACCCTCCGAAGGTTTTGAAAGAGATAAGGTATTGGTTTGTAAAGCATCAGCAGCTTTGTCAACAAAGCTTTTCAAAAGCGTGGAAGGTTTCTGTCACTGTATTCACCGAAAGAATTAAGCAGTTTTTCTTTACCCCACCTGCGGAGAATCTTCCAGATGAACTGATTATTGTCAGTGGTAAAAGTATCAATAACTGTCAGAACTTGACCCTTCGGGAGTTTTCAAGAAGTAGAATGCTTCGAAAGCGATCTGGCCTTGTTACAGTAATTGTTCACTTTATGTTATGTATTTTGTTATCAAATGAAAATTTTGAGGGAAATTGAAAATCAAGACTTTAAAAGAAAAAAAGAATTATAAATGTTTAATTTTTTTCCGTTCCTCCCTTTTTATGTATGTATACATGTGTGTGTGCGTGTTTATATGTATGTAATAATTTCAGGAGCAGGAATTTTGATTGCCGTTGATGTGTTGATCCATAATGACTAGGAAATTGGAGGCGAATGCAGATTAAATCTTCAGTTTTATTGTCAGAAAATTGTTACGGCTACACATAAGTCGGCACATTAAATGTGCCTGTTCCAAAAGGCTTACATTTTTGATAATTTTGCAGCAAGAAAGCAGAGCAGACAGCAGTGTAGCTAGGCCAAAGCGTGGAATGCAAGTGCGTTATGTTCAAGATGAAATCTGAAGTCACACTGAGTTAGTTTTGGTTCTCAAAGCATTCTGATTGGATGGTTGATATTGCTGTAAAATTATTATTCCGTTTACATCATCAGAATTATATCAGAATTATACGTAAGAATTATATGACATAGAATAGTCTCGAAATGATGCAGTGCAGAGAGAGGTTACTATTTTTAGAATAAAGAAGGAAAATTAATTTACGCTGCTAATTTAATCTTTTGCATATTCTTTTTCTTACATATTCCCCCCTTCAAGAAGAAAAAGGCGTAGCGGCAGAGAAGTCTTATTAAAGAAAAAGTGTTAAAGCACTAGCAAATAAAAA
Source organism: Stegodyphus dumicola (assembly GCF_044657685.1). Lineage (NCBI taxonomy): Eukaryota > Metazoa > Arthropoda > Arachnida > Araneae > Eresidae > Stegodyphus > Stegodyphus dumicola. Next base: position 88,472,573 of record NC_140774.1, on the reverse strand, counting down.
AGAAACATAAATAATAAAATTTCGGTCCTATAAAGTATAGTTTATAAATATCAAATTTTTAAAATAAATTTTTAATTTTTAGAGTCTTATTGAATTTTTCAGCATTTCAGTCCAAAAATCTTTTTGTTTGAGAGTTCACATAATCATAGTTTTTCAGGGAAGGTTCTTGTTGTTATCACAGAATATTAATGTAATGCACATAAATATTTATTTTTTAATAAATGTAATGCACATAAATATTTATTTTACAAATTTCCATGCTGATAAATTAAATTTTAACACCTTAAATATAATAGGAGTAACAGTTTCAGAAATTATGGTTTCACCGCTATTATCTTTCATTTACAATTCCTGATTTTACCAAACTGGAAGGCCTCGCAATACTGCTAAACAAACATAGCCTTCAATAGGGCTGTCCTCTTGAGCTAACCAGTGTTCTCTGCATTGGTGACCCAGGGTTCCTAGGCAGTTACTTGAAAAGGCTTCCGTTCCTTGAATAAGGTAACTGGCCTTTGAGAACTGCACTAATACATTCCACAATAAAAAAGTACAATAATATGAAAAAAATTACACACACTCATAAAGTAAGAGCCTCCAAATTTATCTTACATAAAGAGGGTAAAAGGAACAACTGTACAGATGTAATTATAAGCCTTTGTTTTAGGAACCAGTACTCCCTCAACCATACTCTATACTTAACACACAATCACCGATAAATTTTAACATACAATTACTGATAATTATAACATTCATTTACCATGAAGCCTTTTTCTTTTTGAAAGGGGGAATGTGTAAGATAAAAAATATGAAAGCAAACTTCTAAATTGAATTCACTATAACTTCTTGTTTTCTATTTCATTTAGGAACTTCATCTATTTGTTCTAAAAATAGCATTTAAGTCTAAACTGCGTCATTAAAATTAATCATGCTATCTTACGTAACCCTTAATGCAGATTTCTCTCGACTAATCACCTAATTGTAAACGAAAACTCAAAACTGAAACTTTTGCCTCCCCCTTCTTCCTCTGTATTACTACTGCGACACTCACTCTCTCCTAGCTTATGCTTCCATCCTGTTAACCCTTTCCGGCACGCTACCTTTTAAAGTCGGAGTTTTGATAAAAAAATGTAGGAAGTCTAATTAGGCCTAGAGGAGTACACAAGTAAAATTTGTGAGGATAGCACTTATCGTTTTAATTCTGTGGGTGTTCCCAAAGTGGCACACTGATTGAATAGAGCTTCGAAAAGAATGCTGAAACGAACATTGTTGTCAATGACTTGAACGATGAGATGAGGAGAAAGGAAGAATACAGACTCTCTGTTGTCCTAGATTATCGGTGAGCCCGGTCTGGGGACACCTAGGGTTCGCCGTTTGATTTTAGGCAAGATTTCAAGGTAAAAATTTAAAATTAATATAGAATAAGGAGATTAGCATACAGCCAAAAACATGACATAGAAATTTCTTTTCAAATAATTCCTTTTATATCCTAAAAATATCTGGAAGATTTCTTTGAAAAATTATGATCTTTAAAAACTAAACATGGTTAAAATAAATGGACAAGTTTGTGTTGAGCTGCCACCTACTATAAATAAAGAAGGTTCAGAGTAACCTATAGCAACCTATTAATCTTTGTTTCGGCCACCAGAGCTCTCTGCCTGTCTGTGAGATATTATTTCGCAATGGGCAGATCGTATTCGCAACTCGCATTTTGTTCTTGCATTCTTGCAAACGCTAATTGTAACTTTCTCGCTTTGCTTTGTGCTGTGTTGTGTTCTACAGTTGAAACTGCTGAATAAAGGTTAAACTACAGTCCATTCGCATTGATGTATTCTTATGTTTATTAATTTAAATTTAAGATACTGCTACGCTACATCATTTTGGTCCGTCGAGCCGGAGCTTCGAAAAAGCCGCGCTTGTGAAACAGAATTCTATGTCTTCATGAAGTTGTTAAAGAATGCACTTTCGGTTTAGAATTCTCAAGAGTTACGCAATGAATACAGTGTACGAGGTGAGTGAAATAGTTAACGCATTTTAATTGCACTTGACATTTCGTTATTGCTACTTTATTGTGATTAAAATATTAGTAAAATCGAGAATTTAGAATATTTTCAAAATGTTAGATATAGAAAAAAAAAAAAAAAAAAAAAAAAAAAAAAGAAAGAAAGAGAGATTTGAAAACACAGCTAACGAAATTCATCGAGAGAATAGATTATGATAACTTAGATAATGCTGAAGCTGAGTTAATCTTAGAAAAATGTAAAAACCTTAAGGAAGATTTCAAATCTCTATTTAGCGAAATTTATGCAAATTGTGATGATGATAAAATAGACACTTTCGTTGAGGAAGAACAGTCGATTTTAGAGAAAATTGAGGAGGTTCACTTAAAAATTGTTCGTAAATTAAAGATTTACAAGGTCGTAAAAGCAAATGGCGACAAACCTGTCGTACCTGAATCAATCTCTGAAAGTTTAAAGTTACGCAAATTGTCCTTACCCACATTTAGTGGAAATTTAACAGAATGAAAACATTTAAAGATTTATTTAACGCTAGTGTTCACAACAATCCAAATCTTTCTGGAGCTCAAAAATTACAATATTTAAAGAGTTCTTTGAAAAATGATGCTTATCGCATTATTCAGTCAATTCCTATAGCTGATCAAAATTTCAGTATTGCTTGGAATTTACTAGAAGAGAGATTTTATAATAAAGGAGAACAGATATCTGCTTTTATTAAAATAATTCCTAACGTTTCACAAATACAAAAGGAATCTACATCCTCGATATTAAGTTTAGTAGATCACGTAAACGAAATAATTCGCTCATTGGAAATATTAGATCAAAGGATAGATAATTTTAGTTATACTTTGTTGATGTATATTATTTTGCAAAAACTTGATGTTTCGACAAAGTTGTGGTGGGAGCGTCAATTAAAAAAAGACGAAATACCAAAGTTAAATGACTTGATAGAATTTTTGAAGAATTACGCTAGAACATTACAGAACAGTAAACCTTTAATTAGTAAAACGCATAAATCAGATAAACCAGTGTATAATTGGGTTACTTCTCTGATTACTAATTCTATTTGCTTATTTTGTAAAGAATATCATTTTTTTACACAGGTGTTCTAATTTTTTTAATTTGCCACTGCAAAAACAAATAGAGTTTGTTAAGACTAATAAACTTTGTTTTAATGGTTTGTCTAATGTCCATAAAGTTAAAATTTGTAAGAATGCAAATACTTGTAGGCATTGTTTTAAGCTTCATCATAGCATTTTGCATTTAGAAAATAATTTCAAACCAAAAAATGCATCTAGATTCCCTTCACAGGAAGTGCAAGTGTTCGTTCCGAAATCGCAAATTAAAACAGAAAACAAATTGCGTGAGGTTTCTCGAACTGTTTGTGCAAACAACTATGAAAATAACCATTTTGGAGCTCATGCTAATGGTAAACGTAGTCATGTACTTTAGTGTACTGTTTTAATTAAGGTTCAAAACTCAAAAAATGAATTCATAAATTGTATATGTTTACTAGATTCAGGTAGTGAAAAATCATTCATTCGTAGAGAAACAGCTATCAATTTAGGATTGAGCATAAAGGATTCGAAGATATTAGTGTCATGCTTAGGTACTTTCAACACAACTACTACTGGAGAAGTTGACTTGTTGTTTACACCTCATTTTAATACTAGTTACAGAATTTCAATGTCCGCTTACATAATAGACAAAATTACAGGAAACATTAAAAGTGTAACATTACCTTTGAATTTATATGAAAGATTCCAAGATTTAACTTTAACACATCCTTCATTTCATGAATCGGGAGAAATTGATATTTTGCTTGGAGTTAACGTATTTCTTACTAATCAATGGCAAGGTAATTAAAAGGGGCAAAAATCTTCCATTTGCATTTTGTTCTAAGTTAGGATGGGTAAGTGCTGGAACTACACATTTTGAATTCCCAAACCGTAAGCAAGTTTCAGTGAATACGCTAAACGTAAACACGGAGGAATTACTAATTCAGAAGTCAAACAACAAAAATCAGCGTTATATTTACAAAATTTTCACAGGACTAGTTTCGATGGTTTAACCGAACCATCATCTTCAGCTGCAAAACCGCAAATGAACAAGATAGGAAATAATGTTTAGATAAGACAAGAAAGCCTGGACAAGAATAAGCAAGTGGCGCCATCTGTTGGCGAAACCAGAACTAAAACATAATTTCCCTAAAAGCCGAAGGCAAATTTGGATTGGAATTAGGATCGTTAACTAGAACAGAAAGATTTTTATGAATGTGAAATGCCTCTAGAAAATCCAGTTCTCCAATGGAAGATGTTTTTTGAATAATTTTGGCAGCAGAAAAATTGAAAGTGTGATTTTCAGACCAACAATATTGAGCAACAGAAGACTTCTGTGTTTCCTTTTTGCTAACATATGCCTCATGTTCTTTGACGCGCAATTTTAAGGCTCTCTTAGTTTGGCCAATGTAAATTAAACCACACTGGCAAGGAATCCTATAAATACCCCAGGAATTCATATCCGGAATGAGGTCCTTGAGTATAGAAGTTGGAATTTTATTGATGGGAGAGTAAACAACCCGAAAGTTAAATTTCTGCAAAATATGTGCAACTTTATAGCTAATTGATGGAAAGAAGGGAATGACAACAGAATTTTTATAATCTCCTAAAATAAGAGTGTGGCTTTTAGTGTGTTGAGATGAGAATTTTTTAACTGCTTGATTAATAATGTTGGGTGAAAAGCCCCTGTCAATAGCTATTGCTTTTAAATAATTTAGTTCTTCATCAAGGGCTAGTTTGGAGGAGCAAACCTGAAAAGCACGGAAAACATAGGAATAAAATGAAGCTAACTTTTGTTTAGTCGGATGACATGATTTAAAGTGTGGTGGAAGGCAAACCGATGAAGGTTTACGGTAAACTGTAGTACTGAAGTTGGATGTGTTACGTGTGACCAGAATGTCGAGAAACGGAAGAGAATTGCAAGTCTCAAGTTCAAAAGTGAAATGAATAGCAGGATCAATAGAATTCATTGTTGAAAGAACTTTATTTAAATCATCTTTATTACCTTCAAACAGGGTAAAAGTATCGTCTACGTAGCGGAACCATGCCGGGAAGTTTAAAGTTTCAAACAATTTTGATTCATAATAATGCATGTAGATATCAGCCAGGATGGGACTGAGGGGGCTTCCCATGGCTAATCCCTCAGTTTGCTTGTAATATTTATTTTGGAAAACAAAATGTGTTTGTTTCAAACAGAGTTGAGTGAGAGAAATTAGCTCATCAATTTCGATGCAAGAGAAATGAAATTCGCGAAGTCTGGTTTCTAGACATCTTAATGCACCCTCCACTGGGACATTGGTGAATAATGATTTTACATCAAAAGAAACCATAAGTAAATTACTAGGAGAAATGTTTTTAACCTTTTTTACAAACTCTATTGAATTTTTTATGGTGTAAATGTTATTGTCTAATAGAGTGGAAAATCTAGAAACTAAATATTTAGCTAATGGATACGAGGCAGTACCTAAATTTGATACAATAGGGCGAAAAGGAATACCAATTTTATGAATTTTGGAAAGAGCATATAATCTGGCACAATTCGCAACAGATGGGATAAGCGAATGTTTTAAGTTGCTTGAAATGATTTGCGAAGATTTGATCGCAGTTTTTATTTTGGATAAGTCCGAAGGTGAAGGATCTTTAGGGATCGGATTATATGGTCCTTCGTTTAAGAGTTTAGTGACACCATCGATGTAAGTGTTCTTATCCATGACGACTATCTGGCCACCTTTGTCGGCCTTTGAAATGACAATATCCGGGTTAGAATGAATCTCGCGCATTGTAGCTCTTTCTCTCGCAGTTAGATTTGGTTTCAAAGGTTTATTATTGAATTTCACATTATGAGCGATAAGATGCCTAATCATTTCTTTCTGTGAATGTGAAACTTTACTGAACTTGAAAGCTTTTTCGATAGGAGCCAAAATCTTTGGAATCGAGGGTTTACAGGTTTGTGAGAAGTTAAAATTATATTTTAGAATTCTCTCTTGTTCTTCTGAAAGACTAACATTAGAAATATTAATTATTGGCTTGATGTTTACAATGGGAAGATTTTTTGAACTACTTGAACTGGAAGACTGTAAAAGAAGTTTTTCGAATTTAACTGCAAGGGAGTTTTTATGACGGTTAACTGTATTCTCCGTTCTAGACCAAGACTTTTGTTCAAGGGCAGTGAATTTTGGATATGATTTAGCGAGTTCCAGATGAAGCTTATAGAGTTCATGTTCAATTTTGGACAATTGTTGACGTGTATCCCTTATCACGGACCGAAGTAAGGCAAGCTTGCAATTTAACAGAATTCTTGAAACGCGACTCGAAGATTTTTGATTAGATTTGATTTGAATAAAATTGGGGATCAATTTTTTACATTTACATTTAAGTAAAAAGTCAAGATGATTCAGGAATTTTTGCCGTTTCAGGCGTAATTTAGTGAAACAATTAAAGGATGAAGGCATGATAAACAATACAGAAAATCAAACTAAATTAACTGAGCAATTATAAAGTACACACAAAACAGCAGAAAAATCCCTCACTGAAATGAATAGAAAACAAACCGTTTGTACGCAAAATGCATGAAATCAGACAAGCAAAGCACAATATCCAAATGTACAAAACATAAACATAACTTGAAAATTTCAAAAATGTACTCACCGAAACTCCTACAATCACAAAATGGCGGCCACTCCACGTGCAAAAAAGAAAGCAAAATGTAAGCCTGTTTGGGGCTTCTATAATTAAGACACAATAACACGCCGAATAAATACTAATTCAGAAGTCAAACAACAAAAATCAGCGTTATATTTACAAAATTTTCACAGGACTAGTTTCGATGGTTTAACCGAACCATCATCTTCAGCTGCAAAACCGCAAATGAACAAGATAGGAAATAATGTTTAGATAAGATAAGAAAGCCTGGACAAGAATAAGCAAGTGGCGCCATCTGTTGGCGAAACCAGAACTAAAACATAATTTCCCTAAAAGCCGAAGGCAAATTTGGATTGGAATTAGGATCGTTAACTAGAACAGAAAGATTTTTATGAATGTGAAATGCCTCTAGAAAATCCAGTTCTCCAATGGAAGATGTTTTTTGAATAATTTTGGCAGCAGAAAAATTGAAAGTGTGATTTTCAGACCAACAATATTGAGCAACAGAAGACTTCTGTGTTTCCTTTTTGCTAACATATGCCTCATGTTCTTTGACGCAAAATTTTAAGGCTCTCTTAGTTTGGCCAATGTAAATTAAACCACACTGGCAAGAAATCCTATAAATACCCCAGGAATTCATATCCGGAATGAGGTCCTTGAGTATAGAAGTTGGAATTTTATTGATGGGAGAGTAAACAACCCGAAAGTTAAATTTCTGCAAAATATGTGCAACTTTATAGCTAATTGATGGAAAGAAGGGAATGACAACAGAATTTTTATAATCTCCTAAAATAAGAGTGTGGCTTTTAGTGTGTTGAGATGAGAATTTTTTAACTGCTTGATTAATAATGTTGGGTGAAAAGCCCCTGTCAATAGCTATTGCTTTTAAATAATTTAGTTCTTCATCAAGGGCTAGTTTGGAGGAGCAAACCTGAAAAGCACGGAAAACATAGGAATAAAATGAAGCTAACTTTTGTTTAGTCGGATGACATGATTTAAAGTGTGGTGGAAGGCAAACCGATGAAGGTTTACGGTAAACTGTAGTACTGAAGTTGGATGTGTTACGTGTGACCAGAATGTCGAGAAACGGAAGAGAATTGCAAGTCTCAAGTTCAAAAGTGAACTGAATAGCAGGATCAATAGAATTCATTGTTGAAAGAACTTTATTTAAATCATCTTTATTACCTTCAAACAGGGTAAAAGTATCGTCTACGTAGCGGAACCATGCCGGGAAGTTTAAAGTTTCAAACAATTTTGATTCATAATAATGCATGTAGATATCAGCCAGGATGGGACTGAGGGGGCTTCCCATGGCTAATCCCTCAGTTTGCTTGTAATATTTATTTTGGAAAACAAAATGTGTTTGTTTCAAACAGAGTTGAGTGAGAGAAATTAGCTCATCAATTTCGATGCAAGAGAAATGAAATTCGCGAAGTCTGGTTTCTAGACATCTTAATGCACCCTCCACTGGGACATTGGTGAATAATGATTTTACATCAAAAGAAACCATAAGTAAATTACTAGGAGAAATGTTTTTAACCTTTTTTACAAACTCTATTGAATTTTTTATGGTGTAAATGTTATTGTCTAATAGAGTGGAAAATCTAGAAACTAAATATTTAGCTAATGGATACGAGGCAGTACCTAAATTTGATACAATAGGGCGAAAAGGAATACCAATTTTATGAATTTTGGAAAGAGCATATAATCTGGCACAATTCGCAACAGATGGGATAAGCGAATGTTTTAAGTTGCTTGAAATGATTTGCGAAGATTTGATCGCAGTTTTTATTTTGGATAAGTCCGAAGGTGAAGGATCTTTAGGGATCGGATTATATGGTCCTTCGTTTAAGAGTTTAGTGACACCATCGATGTAAGTGTTCTTATCCATGACGACTATCTGGCCACCTTTGTCGGCCTTTGAAATGACAATATCCGGGTTAGAATGAATCTCGCGCATTGTAGCTCTTTCTCTCGCAGTTAGATTTGGTTTCAAAGGTTTATTATTGAATTTCACATTATGAGCGATAAGATGCCTAATCATTTCTTTCTGTGAATGTGAAACTTTACTGAACTTGAAAGCTTTTTCGATAGGAGCCAAAATCTTTGGAATCGAGGGTTTACAGGTTTGTGAGAAGTTAAAATTATATTTTAGAATTCTCTCTTGTTCTTCTGAAAGACTAACATTAGAAATATTAATTATTGGCTTGATGTTTACAATGGGAAGATTTTTTGAACTACTTGAACTGGAAGACTGTAAAAGAAGTTTTTCGAATTTAACTGCAAGGGAGTTTTTATGACGGTTAACTGTATTCTCCGTTCTAGACCAAGACTTTTGTTCAAGGGCAGTGAATTTTGGATATGATTTAGCGAGTTCCAGATGAAGCTTATAGAGTTCATGTTCAATTTTGGACAATTGTTGACGTGTATCCCTTATCACGGACCGAAGTAAGGCAAGCTTGCAATTTAACAGAATTCTTGAAACGCGACTCGAAGATTTTTGATTAGATTTGATTTGAATAAAATTGGGGATCAATTTTTTACATTTACATTTAAGTAAAAAGTCAAGATGATTCAGGAATTTTTGCCGTTTCAGGCGTAATTTAGTGAAACAATTAAAGGATGAAGGCATGATAAACAATACAGAAAATCAAACTAAATTAACTGAGCAATTATAAAGTACACACAAAACAGCAGAAAAATCCCTCACTGAAATGAATAGAAAACAAACCGTTTGTACGCAAAATGCATGAAATCAGACAAGCAAAGCACAATATCCAAATGTACAAAACATAAACATAACTTGAAAATTTCAAAAATGTACTCACCGAAACTCCTACAATCACAAAATGGCGGCCACTCCACGTGCAAAAAAGAAAGCAAAATGTAAGCCTGTTTGGGGCTTCTATAATTAAGACACAATAACACGCCGAATAAATACTAATTCAGAAGTCAAACAACAAAAATCAGCGTTATATTTACAAAATTTTCACAGGACTAGTTTCGATGGTTTAACCGAACCATCATCTTCAGCTGCAAAACCGCAAATGAACAAGATAGGAAATAATGTTTAGATAAGATAAGAAAGCCTGGACAAGAATAAGCAAGTGGCGCCATCTGTTGGCGAAACCAGAACTAAAACATAATTTCCCTAAAAGCCGAAGGCAAATTTGGATTGGAATTAGGATCGTTAACTAGAACAGAAAGATTTTTATGAATGTGAAATGCCTCTAGAAAATCCAGTTCTCCAATGGAAGATGTTTTTTGAATAATTTTGGCAGCAGAAAAATTGAAAGTGTGATTTTCAGACCAACAATATTGAGCAACAGAAGACTTCTGTGTTTCCTTTTTGCTAACATATGCCTCATGTTCTTTGACGCAAAATTTTAAGGCTCTCTTAGTTTGGCCAATGTAAATTAAACCACACTGGCAAGAAATCCTATAAATACCCCAGGAATTCATATCCGGAATGAGGTCCTTGAGTATAGAAGTTGGAATTTTATTGATGGGAGAGTAAACAACCCGAAAGTTAAATTTCTGCAAAATATGTGCAACTTTATAGCTAATTGATGGAAAGAAGGGAATGACAACAGAATTTTTATAATCTCCTAAAATAAGAGTGTGGCTTTTAGTGTGTTGAGATGAGAATTTTTTAACTGCTTGATTAATAATGTTGGGTGAAAAGCCCCTGTCAATAGCTATTGCTTTTAAATAATTTAGTTCTTCATCAAGGGCTAGTTTGGAGGAGCAAACCTGAAAAGCACGGAAAACATAGGAATAAAATGAAGCTAACTTTTGTTTAGTCGGATGACATGATTTAAAGTGTGGTGGAAGGCAAACCGATGAAGGTTTACGGTAAACTGTAGTACTGAAGTTGGATGTGTTACGTGTGACCAGAATGTCGAGAAACGGAAGAGAATTGCAAGTCTCAAGTTCAAAAGTGAACTGAATAGCAGGATCAATAGAATTCATTGTTGAAAGAACTTTATTTAAATCATCTTTATTACCTTCAAACAGGGTAAAAGTATCGTCTACGTAGCGGAACCATGCCGGGAAGTTTAAAGTTTCAAACAATTTTGATTCATAATAATGCATGTAGATATCAGCCAGGATGGGACTGAGGGGGCTTCCCATGGCTAATCCCTCAGTTTGCTTGTAATATTTATTTTGGAAAACAAAATGTGTTTGTTTCAAACAGAGTTGAGTGAGAGAAATTAGCTCATCAATTTCGATGCAAGAGAAATGAAATTCGCGAAGTCTGGTTTCTAGACATCTTAATGCACCCTCCACTGGGACATTGGTGAATAATGATTTTACATCAAAAGAAACCATAAGTAAATTACTAGGAGAAATGTTTTTAACCTTTTTTACAAACTCTATTGAATTTTTTATGGTGTAAATGTTATTGTCTAATAGAGTGGAAAATCTAGAAACTAAATATTTAGCTAATGGATACGAGGCAGTACCTAAATTTGATACAATAGGGCGAAAAGGAATACCAATTTTATGAATTTTGGAAAGAGCATATAATCTGGCACAATTCGCAACAGATGGGATAAGCGAATGTTTTAAGTTGCTTGAAATGATTTGCGAAGATTTGATCGCAGTTTTTATTTTGGATAAGTCCGAAGGTGAAGGATCTTTAGGGATCGGATTATATGGTCCTTCGTTTAAGAGTTTAGTGACACCATCGATGTAAGTGTTCTTATCCATGACGACTATCTGGCCACCTTTGTCGGCCTTTGAAATGACAATATCCGGGTTAGAATGAATCTCGCGCATTGTAGCTCTTTCTCTCGCAGTTAGATTTGGTTTCAAAGGTTTATTATTGAATTTCACATTATGAGCGATAAGATGCCTAATCATTTCTTTCTGTGAATGTGAAACTTTACTGAACTTGAAAGCTTTTTCGATAGGAGCCAAAATCTTTGGAATCGAGGGTTTACAGGTTTGTGAGAAGTTAAAATTATATTTTAGAATTCTCTCTTGTTCTTCTGAAAGACTAACATTAGAAATATTAATTATTGGCTTGATGTTTACAATGGGAAGATTTTTTGAACTACTTGAACTGGAAGACTGTAAAAGAAGTTTTTCGAATTTAACTGCAAGGGAGTTTTTATGACGGTTAACTGTATTCTCCGTGCTAGACCAAGACTTTTGTTCAAGGGCAGTGAATTTTGGATATGATTTAGCGAGTTCCAGATGAAGCTTATAGAGTTCATGTTCAATTTTGGACAATTGTTGACGTGTATCCCTTATCACGGACCGAAGTAAGGCAAGCTTGCAATTTAACAGAATTCTTGAAACGCGACTCGAAGATTTTTGATTAGATTTGATTTGAATAAAATTGGGGATCAATTTTTTACATTTACATTTAAGTAAAAAGTCAAGATGATTCAGGAATTTTTGCCGTTTCAGGCGTAATTTAGTGAAACAATTAAAGGATGAAGGCATGATAAACAATACAGAAAATCAAACTAAATTAACTGAGCAATAATAAAGTACACACAAAACAGCAGAAAAATCCCTCACTGAAATGAATAGAAAACAAACCGTTTGTACGCAAAATGCATGAAATCAGACAAGCAAAGCACAATATCCAAATGTACAAAACATAAACATAACTTGAAAATTTCAAAAATGTACTCACCGAAACTCCTACAATCACAAAATGGCGGCCACTCCACGTGCAAAAAAGAAAGCAAAATGTAAGCCTGTTTGGGGCTTCTATAATTAAGACACAATAACACGCCGAATAAATACTAATTCAGAAGTCAAACAACAAAAATCAGCGTTATATTTACAAAATTTTCACAGGACTAGTTTCGATGGTTTAACCGAACCATCATCTTCAGCTGCAAAACCGCAAATGAACAAGATAGGAAATAATGTTTAGATAAGATAAGAAAGCCTGGACAAGAATAAGCAAGTGGCGCCATCTGTTGGCGAAACCAGAACTAAAACATAATTTCCCTAAAAGCCGAAGGCAAATTTGGATTGGAATTAGGATCGTTAACTAGAACAGAAAGATTTTTATGAATGTGAAATGCCTCTAGAAAATCCAGTTCTCCAATGGAAGATGTTTTTTGAATAATTTTGGCAGCAGAAAAATTGAAAGTGTGATTTTCAGACCAACAATATTGAGCAACAGAAGACTTCTGTGTTTCCTTTTTGCTAACATATGCCTCATGTTCTTTGACGCAAAATTTTAAGGCTCTCTTAGTTTGGCCAATGTAAATTAAACCACACTGGCAAGAAATCCTATAAATACCCCAGGAATTCATATCCGGAATGAGGTCCTTGAGTATAGAAGTTGGAATTTTATTGATGGGAGAGTAAACAACCCGAAAGTTAAATTTCTGCAAAATATGTGCAACTTTATAGCTAATTGATGGAAAGAAGGGAATGACAACAGAATTTTTATAATCTCCTAAAATAAGAGTGTGGCTTTTAGTGTGTTGAGATGAGAATTTTTTAACTGCTTGATTAATAATGTTGGGTGAAAAGCCCCTGTCAATAGCTATTGCTTTTAAATAATTTAGTTCTTCATCAAGGGCTAGTTTGGAGGAGCAAACCTGAAAAGCACGGAAAACATAGGAATAAAATGAAGCTAACTTTTGTTTAGTCGGATGACATGATTTAAAGTGTGGTGGAAGGCAAACCGATGAAGGTTTACGGTAAACTGTAGTACTGAAGTTGGATGTGTTACGTGTGACCAGAATGTCGAGAAACGGAAGAGAATTGCAAGTCTCAAGTTCAAAAGTGAAATGAATAGCAGGATCAATAGAATTCATTGTTGAAAGAACTTTATTTAAATCATCTTTATTACCTTCAAACAGGGTAAAAGTATCGTCTACGTAGCGGAACCATGCCGGGAAGTTTAAAGTTTCAAACAATTTTGATTCATAATAATGCATGTAGATATCAGCCAGGATGGGACTGAGGGGGCTTCCCATGGCTAATCCCTCAGTTTGCTTGTAATATTTATTTTGGAAAACAAAATGTGTTTGTTTCAAACAGAGTTGAGTGAGAGAAATTAGCTCATCAACTTCGATGCAAGAGAAATGAAATTCGCGAAGTCTGGTTTCTAGACATCTTAATGCACCCTCCACTGGGACATTGGTGAATAATGATTTTACATCAAAAGAAACCATAAGTAAATTACTAGGAGAAATGTTTTTAACCTTTTTTACAAACTCTATTGAATTTTTTATGGTGTAAATGTTATTGTCTAATAGAGTGGAAAATCTAGAAACTAAATATTTAGCTAATGGATACGAGGCAGTACCTAAATTTGATACAATAGGGCGGAAAGGAATACCAATTTTATGAATTTTGGAAAGAGCATATAATCTGGCACAATTCGCAACAGATGGGATAAGCGAATGTTTTAAGTTGCTTGAAATGATTTGCGAAGATTTGATCGCAGTTTTTATTTTGGATAAGTCCGAAGGTGAAGGATCTTTAGGGATCGGATTATATGGTCCTTCGTTTAAGAGTTTAGTGACACCATCGATGTAAGTGTTCTTATCCATGACGACTATCTGGCCACCTTTGTCGGCCTTTGAAATGACAATATCCGGGTTAGAATGAATCTCGCGCATTGTAGCTCTTTCTCTCGCAGTTAGATTTGGTTTCAAAGGTTTATTATTGAATTTCACATTATGAGCGATAAGATGCCTAATCATTTCTTTCTGTGAATGTGAAACTTTACTGAACTTGAAAGCTTTTTCGATAGGAGCCAAAATCTTTGGAATCGAGGGTTTACAGGTTTGTGAGAAATTAAAATTATATTTTAGAATTCTCTCTTGTTCTTCTGAAAGACTAACATTAGAAATATTAATTATTGGCTTGATGTTTACAATGGGAAGATTTTTTGAACTACTTGAACTGGAAGACTGTAAAAGAAGTTTTTCGAATTTAACTGCAAGGGTGTTTTTATGACGGTTAACTGCATTCTCCGTTCTAGACCAAGACTTTTGTTCAAGGGCAGTGAATTTTGGATATGATTTAGCGAGTTCCAGATGAAGCTTATAGAGTTCATGTTCAATTTTGGACAGTTGTTGACGTGTATCCCTTATCACGGACCGAAGTAAGGCAAGCTTGCAATTTAACAGAATTCTTGAAACGCGACTCGAAGATTTCTGATTAGATTTGATTTGAATAAAATTGGGGATCAATTTTTTAAATTTACATTTAAGTAAAAAGTCAAGATGATTCAGGAATTTTTGCCGTTTCAGGCGTAATTTAGTGAAACGATTAACGGATGAAGGCATGATAAACAATGCAGAAAATCAAACTAAATTAACTGAGCAATAATAAAGTACACACAAAACAGCAGAAAAATCCCTCACTGAAATGAATAGAAAACAAACCGTTTGTACGCAAAATGCATGAAATCAGACAAGCAAAGCACAATATCCAAATGTACAAAACATAAACATAACTTGAAAATTTCAAAAATGTACTCACCGAAACTCCTACAATCACAAAATGGCGGCCACTCCACGTGCAAAAAAGAAAGCAAAATGTAAGCCTGTTTGGGGCTTCTATAATTAAGACACAATAACACGCCGAATAAATACTAATTCAGAAGTCAAACAACAAAAATCAGCGTTATATTTACAAAATTTTCACAGGACTAATTTCGATGGTTTAACCGAACCATCATCTTCAGCTGCAAAACCGCAAATGAACAAGATAGGAAATAATGTTTAGATAAGATAAGAAAGCCTGGACAAGAATAAGCAAGTGGCGCCATCTGTTGGCGAAACCAGAACTAAAACATAATTTCCCTAAAAGCCGAAGGCAAATTTGGATTGGAATTAGGATCGTTAACTAGAACAGAAAGATTTTTATGAATGTGAAATGCCTCTAGAAAATCCAGTTCTCCAATGGAAGATGTTTTTTGAATAATTTTGGCAGCAGAAAAATTGAAAGTGTGATTTTCAGACCAACAATATTGAGCAACAGAAGACTTCTGTGTTTCCTTTTTGCTAACATATGCCTCATGTTCTTTGACGCGCAATTTTAAGGCTCTCTTAGTTTGGCCAATGTAAATTAAACCACACTGGCAAGAAATCCTATAAATACCCCAGGAATTCATATCCGGAATGAGGTCCTTGAGTATAGAAGTTGGAATTTTATTGATGGGAGAGTAAACAACCCGAAAGTTAAATTTCTGCAAAATATGTGCAACTTTATAGCTAATTGATGGAAAGAAGGGAATGACAACAGAATTTTTATAATCTCCTAAAATAAGAGTGTGGCTTTTAGTGTGTTGAGATGAGAATTTTTTAACTGCTTGATTAATAATGTTGGGTGAAAAGCCCCTGTCAATAGCTATTGCTTTTAAATAATTTAGTTCTTCATCAAGGGCTAGTTTGGAGGAGCAAACCTGAAAAGCACGGAAAACATAGGAATAAAATGAAGCTAACTTTTGTTTAGTCGGATGACATGATTTAAAGTGTGGTGGAAGGCAAACCGATGAAGGTTTACGGTAAACTGTAGTACTGAAGTTGGATGTGTTACGTGTGACCAGAATGTCGAGAAACGGAATAGAATTGCAAGTCTCAAGTTCAAAAGTGAAATGAATAGCAGGATCAATAGAATTCATTGTTGAAAGAACTTTATTTAAATCATCTTTATTACCTTCAAACAGGGTAAAAGTATCGTCTACGTAGCGGAACCATGCCGGGAAGTTTAAAGTTTCAAACAATTTTGATTCATAATAATGCATGTAGATATCAGCCAGGATGGGACTGAGGGGGCTTCCCATGGCTAATCCCTCAGTTTGCTTGTAATATTTATTTTGGAAAACAAAATGTGTTTGTTTCAAACAGAGTTGAGTGAGAGAAATTAGCTCATCAATTTCGATGCAAGAGAAATGAAATTCGCGAAGTCTGGTTTCTAGACATCTTAATGCACCCTCCACTGGGACATTGGTGAATAATGATTTTACATCAAAAGAAACCATAAGTAAATTACTAGGAGAAATGTTTTTAACCTTTTTTACAAACTCTATTGAATTTTTTATGGTGTAAATGTTATTGTCTAATAGAGTGGAAAATCTAGAAACTAAATATTTAGCTAATGGATACGAGGCAGTACCTAAATTTGATACAATAGGGCGGAAAGGAATACCAATTTTATGAATTTTGGAAAGAGCATATAATCTGGCACAATTCGCAACAGATGGGATAAGCGAATGTTTTAAGTTGCTTGAAATGATTTGCGAAGATTTGATCGCAGTTTTTATTTTGGATAAGTCCGAAGGTGAAGGATCTTTAGGGATCGGATTATATGGTCCTTCGTTTAAGAGTTTAGTGACACCATCGATGTAAGTGTTCTTATCCATGACGACTATCTGGCCACCTTTGTCGGCCTTTGAAATGACAATATCCGGGTTAGAATGAATCTCGCGCATTGTAGCTCTTTCTCTCGCAGTTAGATTTGGTTTCAAAGGTTTATTATTGAATTTCACATTATGAGCGATAAGATGCCTAATCATTTCTTTCTGTGAATGTGAAACTTTACTGAACTTGAAAGCTTTTTCGATAGGAGCCAAAATCTTTGGAATCGAGGGTTTACAGGTTTGTGAGAAATTAAAATTATATTTTAGAATTCTCTCTTGTTCTTCTGAAAGACTAACATTAGAAATATTAATTATTGGCTTGATGTTTACAATGGGAAGATTTTTTGAACTACTTGAACTGGAAGACTGTAAAAGAAGTTTTTCGAATTTAACTGCAAGGGAGTTTTTATGACGGTTAACTGTATTCTCCGTTCTAGACCAAGACTTTTGTTCAAGGGCAGTGAATTTTGGATATGATTTAGCGAGTTCCAGATGAAGCTTATAGAGTTCATGTTCAATTTTGGACAATTGTTGACGTGTATCCCTTATCACGGACCGAAGTAAGGCAAGCTTGCAATTTAACAGAATTCTTGAAACGCGACTCGAAGATTTTTGATTAGATTTGATTTGAATAAAATTGGGGATCAATTTTTTACATTTACATTTAAGTAAAAAGTCAAGATGATTCAGGAATTTTTGCTGTTTCAGGCGTAATTTAGTGAAACAATTAAAGGATGAAGGCATGATAAACAATACAGAAAATCAAACTAAATTAACTGAGCAATAATAAAGTACACACAAAACAGCAGAAAAATCCCTCACTGAAATGAATAGAAAACAAACCGTTTGTACGCAAAATGCATGAAATCAGACAAGCAAAGCACAATATCCAAATGTACAAAACATAAACATAACTTGAAAATTTCAAAAATGTACTCACCGAAACTCCTACAATCACAAAATGGCGGCCACTCCACGTGCAAAAAAGAAAGCAAAATGTAAGCCTGTTTGGGGCTTCTATAATTAAGACACAATAACACGCCGAATAAATACTAATTCAGAAGTCAAACAACAAAAATCAGCGTTATATTTACAAAATTTTCACAGGACTAGTTTCGATGGTTTAACCGAACCATCATCTTCAGCTGCAAAACCGCAAATGAACAAGATAGGAAATAATGTTTAGATAAGATAAGAAAGCCTGGACAAGAATAA
The DNA here is from genome assembly GCF_044657685.1 of Stegodyphus dumicola. NCBI lineage: Eukaryota > Metazoa > Arthropoda > Arachnida > Araneae > Eresidae > Stegodyphus > Stegodyphus dumicola. The sequence goes on along the minus strand of NC_140774.1, from coordinate 88,454,289 downwards.
GCAAGTGGCGCCATCTGTTGGCGAAACCAGAACTAAAACATAATTTCCCTAAAAGCCGAAGGCAAATTTGGATTGGAATTAGGATCGTTAACTAGAACAAAAAGATTTTTATGAATGTGAAATGCCTCTAGAAAATCCAGTTCTCCAATAGAAGATGTTTTTTGAATAATTTTGGCAGCAGAAAAATTGAAAGTGTGATTTTCAGACCAACAATGTTGAGCAACAGAAGACTTCTGTGTTTCCTTTTTTCTAACATATGCCTCATGTTCTTTGACGCGAAATTTTAAGGCTCTCTTAGTTTGGCCAATGTAAATTAAACCACACTGGCAAGGAATCCTATAAATACCCCAGGAATTCATATCCGGAATGGGGTCCTTGAGTATAGAAGTTGGAATTTTATTGATGGGAGAGTAAACAACCCGAAAGTTAAATTTCTGCAAAATATGTGCAACTTCATAGCTAATTGATGGAAAGAAGGGAATGACAACAGAATTTTTATAATCTCCTAAAATAAGAGTGTGGCTTTTAGTGTGTTGAGATGAGAATTTTTTAACCCTCCAGGCGGCAAGGCCGTATATATGCGTTCGAAAATAATGGCTCTCATAGCGGCAAGGCAGCATATATGCGTCCAAATATTTTGGTCCTCATGGCGGCAAGGCAGCATATATACGTAAACCTAAATTTGGCACGAAACGGCAAAGCAGCATATATACGGCCTGTCTCAGAATGCCCTCCCCTCACTGCTCTTAATGTAAACTGACAGGTGATAATTTTTCTCTGCGGGAGGTAATTGAGGAGAGGAAACTATCTATTCGATAGGGGCAAATGGGTTTTATCGTTAGGTTTTGAATAGCAGTTCGAAATAAATAGCTCGTTCAAAACTTCCAGCTGTTCTGTGCTTATACCAGCTATAGTAAACTTAAATGTTTATATATAAATGTAAAGAGAATTTTCATTTTCCAGCCTAATTATTCTCCAAATTTTAGATGCAGTTTGGCAAAATGTAATTGGAATTAAAATTAAAATTGCAAGAAACTGCAACAATATTTTGAAATATGTGATTTCAATTATATTGCAATTGTAATTAGCTTCGCAATCACAATTAGAAAGTAAGTACTTTTTAAATGCAACAATAATGCATGTAATTGCATTTTAATTCTTAAGTCTTACAATTACAATGCAATGATAATCACAAACATTGTAATTATATAATCTAATTACAATTAAAAATTTTATTGCATCTAATCACAACTACGGTAATATTAGCTAATTATAACGTAATTTTAACTGCAATTGCAGTTGGTAATTATAACTACGTAATTAGGAAAGTAATTGTCTCTGATAATTAGAATTACTTAACATAGTGAAATTATGATGATAATTGTAATTCTAAGTGTAGTATGCAATTGTAATAAAATTATGCAATTACTAAGTAGTTATAGTTAAAAAGTAGCTGTTTTTTTAATTACAGTTACAATTTACGTAATTTCATTTAAATTACAATTACTCTATATTTGTGAAATCCAATTTCATATTCAATGCAACTGCAATCATATAATCTAATTACACTTAGACTGTCATTGTAACTCCAGTAAGTAATTATAATAATGTAATTAGGATAGCAATTGTTTCTGATAAAAGCAGTTACGTAGCCCAGGAAAATCATGATCTTAATTGCAAATGTAATTGCAGAATGCAATTGAAAACACATAGTAATTGGAATAATATTATGCAATTATCTTGCAATTACAATGTAACAATTTTTAATTACATATACAATTTACTCATATGCATTTTAATTATAATTGCATTTTAATTGTGAAATCTAATTGAATAAACAGTATAACTGTAATTATATAATCTAATAAAAATTACAATGCAATTGTAATGACCTCTTAATTAAAATTGCGCAGCAGATGATTGTAACTATTTAATTAGAAAAACAACTGCCCCTTATAATTTCAGTGACATAGGCTAAGGAAATCGTGATAATTTTTGAAAATTACAGTCAATAATATTATATTCGAAATGTTTCTGCATTTTGGATAATGAGTTTTTAAATAATACAACGGGATAATCACCTATAAGAAAAATATTAATATTTTCTGTCATGTCTTCTGAATCTTCTTACATATATTGTAGTTTGTGGTACCAGCATAAATAGGAGTTTATTTAAAGGAAATATTTTATATAGACCGAAATGCACATAACGTTAGTAAGCAAATATGTATGTTTATGATCTTCGATATACATGTGAACTTAAATTACAAGATTAAGGGAAAGCAAGCAAAGAGTTTATGCCAGTGCAAAGGAATGTTTTCGCAAAGGATTTGTTACGGGACGCTTGTCTTGTTTACATTACACAAGAAATAAATCATAAAAATTACATTTATCCTTTTCTTTTCAGAAAGGTTTGGTTTGGTTTATTTAATTATGGCAAAGCACACTAGGGCTATCTGCCTATGAAGAGGGATGCCTTCGTGGAGGACTTTCTAAGGGAAACTGACTCGTATACACGTTACACATGGGGAAAACCACGAAAACAGCCAGCCCGTTCGCGAGATTCGAACCTCGGACCGAACTACCAGTGTTCAGCGACTTTACCGCTCGGCCGCTGGTGGGTCTCTTTTCAGAAAGGAGATCATCAAGGACTAAACTAAGCCTCATAATTTTATCCAACCTATTGCTTTAGCTGGTAAAAAAGGATTCTGATCAGCAATCAGTATGCTTAATTGCTGTGTGTATTAGACATTTTACTAAATCCATTTATTATGAATTACCGCCCAGACAGTAAAGCGGTTCGTGACTCTGGTTGCCGTACCGAAGAGCCTGGGTTCGAATCCCGGATAGGGCATGAATGTAATTTCTTCGTCCTCTTCATAGGTGGCAACGCTGGTCCACGTATTAGTTCCCTCCTTAATAACATGACCGGCCTTAGTAGTGATCAATGTCTATAAACGGCTACTACCTGCCATTGGAAAAAAAAATTTACGAATTGGTCTTTTATTCAACATAACACACATTTTCCATAAATAGTTAAAATGCATTATTCAGTTACAAGTGAAAGTACTTGCATGAACTATTTTCCATCATTGTTTCACGTAAGAACAAATAAAAGTACAATTTTCTTATGCACCTGTGATTGTCATATTATTTGGATTACGGTAAAGACTGCAAAGATGCTTCTGTGGAGGACTTTCTAAGGGAAACTGGCTCATGTTCACATCACCCGTTAATAAAAGCAGAAAAAGATCTTTACTGAATTGAATGCAACGAAACGTTTAAGAAGAATGATGTACTCATAGAGAACTTTCTAAAATAAAATGATTTGTATTCATGTTACACATAAGGAAACCCACGGAGCTATCTAAACATCTAGATTGTTTGCCAAAATGGGCATCCGATTTGAACTAGTAGTATTCAAAAGACGACTTATTACTCTGCTGAGCGAAAAATCTAATTGCTTTTGAAGTTATATTGTAATTCGAACAATCATTGTATTACAATTATTATTATTATTTTTTCCCCAAAGGCAGATTGTGAACAGTTACAGTGCAACACATTCCATTAGTCTATACAAGGCCAGAAGTTGCAGTCACTTTATTATGGAGGCATCTAATATGTGGGATCATCGCCTCCTATGAAAGGACGAACAGTTAAAGCCATGCCTTCTCCGGGATTCGAACCCAGGCCCTTCGATATCGCAGTCAGGCTTCCTTAACCACTATACCATCTGGGCGGCACAATTACAATTATAACTGCATTAGTTGTAGTTTTAACTACAATGAATAACCAGCTTTTCTCAGTCAATAACAGATAGCTTAAACTTTAAAGATAAATGGAAGGTCTTATAATTTGTCGAATGGCAATATTCTAAGAAAGTGTAGTCTCCAGGATTTTCGAAGTTTAATTACAGTCTTACATTTCGCATACTCGCAGCACTTGTCCAAAGGCTGTTCCAAGATTATTTCTGTTCACCTCATCCATTAATTTTGGAGCAGAATCATGTCTAGAGCCATTTTTTTCTGAGGACAGTATTTTATATAATAGAAAAAAAAAAAAAATAATAATAATGCGTCTCCCTCAAGGTGCAGGAAACAACAAGTACTGATAAATTTAATTGAAATTACAATTATAATTTTAGTTAATACAAATACAATGTTATACTTTAACGGTTAAAATTACATTATAGTTCTAATGGCAAAAATATCAAATGAGTGTTATAGATTAGTATACTTTTACTTATCACAATATTAAACTTTTAATGCCGTTTTATTTTATTTAGCTTATCACAATATTGAGCTTTTTAATACCGTCGGTACTGAAAAAATGTTTTACTACTGTCATGAAATGTATATTCGATAATAGTTTCTAATTGATGTTTTTCTTATATATTTTTCTGCATAATTCATAAATGTTTGCAATGGAAATAATTCTGAGGCTTTTATAATGCTTTTCATGAAATAAAGTTCCATTAAAGTTTACTTGAAGGAGACTCTCAGTGCAAGCACTCGAAAAGAAGTTATGCTACATTTGCATATTATGAAACGGTTGAATGTAGAGTATTTACTTGTAACAGCGGTGCTCAATATATCGCGTTTTCTGAAAGAATGCATATGTTGCCTAAAATCGAATTTAAATCACTATAATCAGAATAACTGGCTAAAGTATTAAATTGTAATTTTTACAGCATCAATCGAATTAGTGGATTTTATTGAAGATAAAAATGTGTTGATATTGACAAGCTATATTAGTTTTTGTACTATAATGAATGCTAGCTAGTAGCTATATGAATATAATGAATGTACTATAATGAATGCTACCTAGTAGATACTCTATTAATAGGTAGAGTAAAACTCAGGATAAGGTAACATTAAATAAATAAATAAATAAAATTTAAAAAAAAAAAAGAAGAAGCAGAAAACGAAAGCGAAAAGGAACTGAATACATTCGGAAAGAGAACGCTTACTATGGTGAAACATTAGAAACGTGTAGACAAAGTGTTAATACTATATGTGAGAAAATACTAAGGACAAATTGAAATACATCATAGCTACGTTTGGTGCTTTCTATATTATTTGTATCAATATTAATATAAGTACCGAAAAATACTTAAAAAATAGGTATTTTCGAAACTTTAAAGGAACAAAATTGCAGTCTGAAATTTATAGCAGCGGAACTTTTGAAGTAATTTCATGCCTTCTGAAGGTCGCCATGAACATAACAATTTATAACTCTCAGCTTTTACAACTAGGAATCAGATAAACTCTATTGTCTGGTAAACCGAACAGTCTAGTAATGTTTTCGGTACTGTCTAGTTTCCGGGAATGGCGATGTATGCAAGCTTTTTCCTCTTTCTGCCCTAAGAATAAACAGCTCATAGGGGAATTCTGAAAAATATATAACCCTTTCATATATGTACTCATACCCTGATATTTACAATAGCGTTTCTTTATTTAGATAGCTTTGAGCATGCAAATTCAGTAAAAATCAGAAAACAAGTACCATACTTATAACAAAGCAGGTTACCTCAGTAAATGAAGGGAATTAAGTACCGGCGATGGCAAGATTTTCCCATGGTTTGAAGACTAAGTAATTTCTTCCTTTCAGAAAATTTTCTCGGAAAGCAAATCATCACTTACGGATAGAAGAATGTTCTAAGAACTACGGGACAAATTTATAATGGGAATAAAAGAATGAAAGAAATCGGAAACTCTTTTCTAGTAATCATTTTACTCCTCGAAAGTTGGTTTCAGTATCACCTTTTTAAGAAAATGACACATGAAATGGATTTCAGAAACTGAATATCGAAATCATCAATAACTATCCAATATTCTGCATTTGTAAATATTTATTTAATTTGCATTTCAACCAAATGTTGAAAACAAAGCGGAAAAAAATCTCCTTACAAAAGGAAAAAAAAAAAAAAAAGATTCCCATTTTTTTACAGTGATATTCCATTAAATTATATCAGAAAATCATATCACTAATGGATGCAATAAATACTAATTTCAGACATGTTGCCTGTTTATGTTATTAACTCTCTTTTGCAACTGAACACTGGTAGTTTTGCCTAAGTTTGAATTCCGGCGGATGCGTTCGTTGCTTGGTATTTTGGTGAATTTTAGGTTGAATATATCAAACCAGTTTCTCTGAAAAAGTCATCTACAAACGCATCCTTTTCCTCAAGCAGGTGCCCATCGTATGCTGCCTGACGAATGTGCAAAAATTTTTCTTCTTTTACACAGCTTTCATAATCATATATTACCCACCAGCGGCCGAGCGGTAAAGACGCTGAACACTGGTAGTTCGGTCCGATGTTCGAATCCCGCGAACGGGCTGGCTGCATGGTCATTTTCGTGGTTTTCCCCATGTGTAACGTGTATACGAGCCAGTTTCCCTTAGAAAGTCCTCCACAAAAGCATCTCTCCATTTAGGCAGATAACCCTCGTGTGCTTTGCCTTGAATAGCACCATACCAATAATACCATAATCAGCGTCATCGACATCATTTTGTTAGTAATATCATTATATAATCTATTGTACTTTTTTTTTTTTTTTTTTTTTTTTTTTTTTTTTTTTTTAGTGTACTGGGGAATTAAAGAAAATTTCTCAAAAGTATCATCATGTTTTCGTAAACTGATATATAGTGTTAAATTATTATATTAAATTTCAGTTTATTATAGCAGAAATCGTAAACAGCTGCATTATGTATAGCTCTTGCTTCGCTGAGCTTTCAGAAGTTAATCTGCGTCCATCCGCATAATCGAGGAGCAGGTCGATTTGTTTCTCAGTGCAATCGCTGTGGGATCTTAATTCTACTGACCGATGTTCTATAAATTTAAAATATTTTGCCCTGCCGAAATTCTGTAGCTCTCTACATTCTAAAACTTTTGCCGTTGTCAAGTGCCAAATTCTTAGAATTTCGCCATCCCTAAATTTTCTTGTTCGATGCCTCTTTAAATTCTAAGAATTTTTCAGCCATTAATCTGCCTCCTGGCCAGACGTGTTTTTCGATGCCACATATGTCACTGAAAAAGTTGAAAAATCGGAATTTTAAAAGCAAACTTCCTACTTTTCATCAAATAAATTTTATCGATTAGCAGTGCTATGGAAGCATTAAAACATTTATGTAATAAATACACAAATACTTCAGAAACATTTTTTTCTCTCTACTGAAGAAAGGCCTGTCTCTGACTACCTGCGAATTTGATTAAGTTTTATCCAAAATCTACGTCAAAGCGTTTCTTTTTGGCCTAATATTAAATTTTACATTGGCATGTTCCTGTCCCTGCTTGATGTTGACAAGATTTATTCAAAACTTACTGTTCTTATTTTTTATTTTAAAACAAACAATTTAAATGGAAATCCTCAGCTTGCTTTTATTTATTTAAATAATAACATTTGATAATGTGAATTGAGATCAAGAAGTAATTTGCGTATTTGAACCCAAAAAAAAGTTAAACACCAATTTTGAAGCTTTTGTTTTGGTTTGCTTTATTTTTCCTTCAAAGCACGCGAGAGCTATCTGCCTAAAGGGAGGAATGCCTCCGTGGAGGACATTCTAAGAAAAACTTACTCGCGCACACATTATGCACAGACAAAACCACAAAAATTCCACTTTGAAAGGTAAAAGTGTCTAATTTTTTAGAGCGAGATTTTCCTAACAATGAATTTTAGCAATTTAATATAAGTGCTATATTTAATTAAGAATTAAAACAATGTTCTTTTGTGATTAACGTAAGGTACCTCTTTCTGTCAAAAATAATCATATGAAAATGCACCGAATTTCAGTACCATGTAATTTAGTTCGGAAACTGAGAGGTATCTGTGACTTCTTGTCTATATGTAGAAAATTTTTAATAAGGTTATTATAACTGAAATTTGTTTCAAAATATTCAATATTTCATACCTTCTATCAACCAATAAATGCGATAAAGGTAAACTCATCTTTTATAAATATGAAACAAGATAAACGAAATAAATTTGTGGTAAAATGAATTACAAACATTATGTCGAAATGACTGACACTGAGCATGTGTTTGTTATTTTAATTGTAATTTAATTATCAATTACATGTAGCTTTCAATAGGAATTAGGTATTTTAAGCCTCTTATAAATTTTTTCTTAGCGTTAAAGCTCGATAACATGAATCAAAAGCAGAAAATTAGTTAAACTACACTGTCTCACTAGTCGTAAGATTATATTACTGAAATATACATATAAAAACAAATAAACATTTTATAAACGTACATTAAAATACCGAAACGCAATAAAAATCAATAACATTTATACTTAAAAAGCAACAAAGCCGGGCTCATGTGAATCACTAGAAGAGGCGCCAAATTGGCTATACGAATTCGAAAACTACCTTAATTATTAGAGGAAATAGGCTTCGTCAAACTTAAATCAATAAAACAAACCAAAAAAATTGCAAGAAAACCTGGAAATTAATGTAATATGCATTTCAGTGTTATTTCTTATTTATCAAAAACGAATTTTTTAACGTTTTCATTTGAAAATTATAAATAATTGGCTACATTATTTCTCTGAATTTATAAAACTACGATTAAAAAATACTTTAAGAATTATGGTATAATTATGCTATAAGAGTTATGACATTTTGATTTAATACAATTACTTTTGCTTAATACAAGTGTAGCTATTTTTATATTTATATGGACGCGCATTGACCCTTCTGCCTCAGGTGAAAAATTATCTTGGCACGGCTCTGATAAGCAATTAAGATTAGAAATATGCACAAAATTAGCAACAAGGCAATACAAAACTTCCTTTTCTGTTTTGGATTTCCAGAAAAAAATATCTTTTTTCGTCTAACCAAAGCATGGACACAAAACGTGTTCCTTCCTCCGTAAGGGCAAAAGCAGCCCATCTGCTTACTCACCTCTAGGCGGTAATCAAAGGACAGTAGGAAACCATCACTTAAGTGAAACCACTTGTTGATCGCCCTACGAGAAGGGGGGGAAGAAAATCTAACAAAGGCCGTTTTCAGGACAATTTTGGTTCACACTAAATGAAAAAAAAAAATTGTAAACATGGTTAATTTTTACTGCAGTTTTCGAGACGTAAATAGATTTGAATGCGAGCCGCCCGGTGGGTTAACTGCTTGATTAATAATGTTGGGTGAAAAGCCCCTGTCAATAGCTATTGCTTTTAAATAATTTAGTTCTTCATCAAGGGCTAGTTTGGAGGAGCAAACTTGAAGAGCACGGAAAACATAGGAATAAAATGAAGCTAACTTTTGTTTAGTCGGATGACATGATTTAAAGTGTGGTGGAAAGCAAACCGATGAAGGTTTACGGTAAACTGTAGTACTGAAGTTGGATGTGTTACGTGTGACCAGAATGTCGAGAAACGGAAGAGAATTGCAAGTCTCAAGTTCAAAAGTGAACTGAATAGCAGGATCAATAGAATTCATTGTTGAAAGAACTTTATTTAAATCATCTTTATTACCTTCAAACAGGGTAAAAGTATCGTCTACGTAGCGGAACCATGCCGGGAAGTTTAAAGTTTCAAACAATTTTGATTCATAATAATGCATGTAGATATCAGCCAGGATGGGACTGAGGGGGCTTCCCATGGCTAATCCCTCAGTTTGCTTGTAATATTTATTTTGGAAAACAAAATGTGTTTGTTTCAAACAGAGTTGAGTGAGAGAAATTAGCTCATCAATTTCGATGCAAGAGAAATGAAATTCGCGAAGTCTGGTTTCTTGACATCTTAATGCACCCTCCACTGGGACATTGGTGAATAATGATTTTACATCAAAAGAAACCATAAGTAAATTACTAGGAGAAATGTTTTTAACCTTTTTTACAAACTCTATTGAATTTTTTATGGTGTAAATGTTATTGTCTAATAGAGTGGAAAATCTAGAAACTAAATATTTAGCTAATGGATACGAGGCAGTACCTAAATTTGATACAATAGGGCGGAAAGGAATACCAATTTTATGAATTTTGCGAAGAGCATATAATCTGGCACAATTCGCAACAGATGGGATAAGCGAATGTTTTAAGTTGCTTAAGTTGCTTGAAATGATTTGCGAAGTTTTGATCGCAGTTTTTATTTTGGATAAGTCCGAAGATGAAGGATCTTTAGGGATCGGATTATATGGTCCTTCGTTTAAGAGTTTAGTGACACCATCGATGTAAGTGTTCTTATCCATGACGACTATCTGGCCACCTTTGTCGGCCTTTGAAATGACAATATCCGGGTTAGAATGAATCTCGCGCATTGTAGCTCTTTCTCTCGCAGTTAGATTTGGTTTCAAAGGTTTATTATTGAATTTCACATTATGAGCGATAAGATGCATAATCATTTCTTTCTGTGAATCTGAAACTTTACTGAACTTGAAAGCTTTTTCGATAGGAGCCAAAATCTTTGGAATCGAGGGTTTACAGGTTTGTGAGAAGTTAAAATTATATTTTAGAATTCTCTCTTGTTCTTCTGAAAGACTAACATTAGAAATATTAATTATTGGCTTGATGTTTACAATGGGAAGATTTTTTGAACTACTTGAACTGGAAGACTGTAAAAGAAGTTTTTCGAATTTAACTGCAAGGGTGTTTTTATGACGGTTAACTGCATTCTCCGTTCTAGACCAAGACTTTTGTTCAAGGGCAGTGAATTTTGGATATGATTTAGCGAGTTCCAGATGAAGCTTATAGAGTTCATGTTCAATTTTGGACAATTGTTGACGTGTATCCCTTATCACGGAACGAAGTAAGGCAAGCTTGCAATTTAACAGAATTCTTGAAACGCGACTCGAAGATTTTTGATTAGATTTGATTTGAATAAAATTGGGGATCAATTTTTTACATTTACATTTAAGTAAAAAGTCAAGATGATTCAGGAATTTTTGCTGTTTCAGGCGTAATTTAGTGAAACGATTAACGGATGAAGGCATGATAAACAATGCAGAAAATCAAACTAAATTAATTGAGCAATAATAAAGTACACACAAAACAGCAGAAAAATCCTTCACTGAAATGAATAGAAAACAAACCGTTTGTAAGCAAAATGCATGAAATCAGACAAGCAAAGCACAATATCCAAATGTACAAAACATAAACATAACTTGAAAATTTCAAAAATGTACTCACCGAAACTCCTACAATCACAAAATGGCGGCCACACCACGTGCAAAAAAGAAAGCAAAATGTAAGCCTGTTTGGGGCTTCTATAATTAAGACACAATAACACGCCGAATAAATACTAATTCAGAAGTCAAACAACAAAAATCAGCGTTATATTTACAAAATTTTCACAGGACTAGTTTCGATGGTTTAACCGAACCATCATCTTGAGCTGCAAAACCGCAAATGAACAAGATAGGAAATAATGTTTAGATAAGATAAGAAAGCCTGGACAAGAATAAGCAAGTGGCGCCATCTGTTGGCGAAACCAGAACTAAAACATAATTTCCCTAAAAGCCGAAGGCAAATTTGGATTGGAATTAGGATCGTTAACTAGAACAGAAAGATTTATATGAATGTGAAATGCCTCTAGAAAATCCAGTTCTCCAATGGAAGATGTTTTTTGAATAATTTTGGCAGCAGAAAAATTGAAAGTGTGATTTTCAGACCAACAATGTTGAGCAACAGAAGACTTCTGTGTTTCCTTTTTTCTAACATATGCCTCATGTTCTTTGACGCAAAATTTTAAGGCTCTCTTAGTTTGGCCAATGTAATTTAAACCACACTGGCAAGGAATCCTATAAATACCCCAGGAATTCATATCCGGAATGGGGTCCTTGAGTATAGAAGTTGGAATTTTATTGATGGGAGAGTAAACAACCCGAAAGTTAAATTTCTGCAAAATATGTGCAACTTTATAGCTAATTGATGGAAAGAAGGGAATGACAACAGAATTTTTATAATCTCCTAAAATAAGAGTGTGGCTTTTAGTGTGTTGAGATGAGAATTTTTTTAATGCTTGATTAATAATGTTGGGTGAAAAGCCCCTGTCAATAGGAGATTATAAAAATTCTGTTGTCATTCCCTTCTTTCCATCAATTAGCTATAAAGTTGCACATATTTTGCAGAAATTTAACTTTCGGGTTGTTTACTCTCCCATCAATAAAATTCCAACTTCTATACTCAAGGACCCCATTTCGGATATGAATTCCTGGGGTATTTATAGGATTCCTTGCCAGTGTGGTTTAATTTACATTGGCCAAACTAAGAGAGCCTTAAAATTTTGCGTCAAAGAACATGAGGCATATGTTAGAAAAAAGGAAACACAGAAGTCTTCTGTTGCTCAACATTGTTGGTCTGAAAATCACACTTTCAATTTTTCTGCTGCCAAAATTATTCAAAAAACATCTTCCATTGGAGAACTGGATTTTCTAGAGGCATTTCACATTCATAAAAATCTTTCTGTTCTAGTTAACGATCCTAATTCCAATCCAAATTTGCCTTCGGCTTTTAGGGAAGTTATGTTTTAGTTCTGGTTTCGCCAACAGATGGCGCCACTTGCTTATTCTTGTCCAGGCTTTCTTATCTTATCTAAACATTATTTCCTATCTTGTTCATTTGCGGTTTTGCAGCTGAAGATGATGGTTCGGTTAAACCATCGAAACTAGTCCTGTGAAAATTTTGTAAATATAACGCTGATTTTTGTTGTTTGACTTCTGAATTAGTAATTATTCGGCGTGTTATTGTGTCTTAATTATAGAAGCCCCAAACAGGCTTACATTTTGCTTTCTTTTTCGCACGTGGTGTGGCCGCCATTTTGTGATTGTAGGAGTTTCGGTGAGTACACTTTTGAAATTTTCAAGTTATGTTTATGTTTTGTACATTTGGATATTGTGCTTTGCTTGTCTGATTTCATGCATTTTGCTTACAAACGGTTTGTTTTCTATTCATTTCAGTGAGGGATTTTTCTGCTGTTTGGTGTGTACTTTATTATTGCTGAGTTAATTTAGTTTGATTTTCTGCATTGTTTATCATGCCTTCATCCGTTAATCGTTTCACTAAATTACGCCTGAAACGGCAAAAATTCCTGAATCATCTTGACTTTTTACTTAAATGTAAATTTAAAAAATTGATCCCCAATTTTATTCAAATCAAATCTAATCAGAAATCTTCGAGTCGCGTTTCAAGAATTCTGTTAAATTGCAAGCTTGCCTTACTTCGGTCCGTGATAAGGGATACACGTCAACAACTGTCCAAAATTGAACATGAACTCTATAAGCTTCATCTGGAACTCGCTAAATCATATCCAAAATTCACTGCCCTTGAACAAAAGTCTTGGTCTAGAACGGAGAATGCAGTTAACCGTCATAAAAACACCCTTGCAGTTAAATTCGAAAAACTTCTTTTACAGTCTTCCAGTTCAAGTAGTTCAAAAAATCTTCCCATTGTAAACATCAAGCCAATAATTAATATTTCTAATGTTAGTCTTTCAGAAGAACAAGAGAGAATTCTAAAATATAATTTTAACTTCTCACAAACCTGTAAACCCTCGATTCCAAAGATTTTGGCTCCTATCGAAAAAGCTTTCAAGTTCAGTAAAGTTTCAGATTCACAGAAAGAAATGATTAGGCAACTTATCGCTCATAATGTGAAATTCAATAATAAACCTTTGAAACCAAATCTAACTGCGAGAGAAAGAGCTACAATGCGCGAGATTCATTCTAACCCGGATATTGTCATTTCAAAGGCCGACAAAGGTGGCCAGATAGTCGTCATGGATAAGAACACTTACATCGATGGTGTCACTAAACTCTTAAACGAAGGACCATATAATCCGATCCCTAAAGATCCTTCACCTTCGGACTTATCCAAAATAAAAACTGCGATCAAATCTTCGCAAATCATTTCGAGCAACTTAAATCATTCGCTTATCCCATCTGTTGCGAATTGTGCCAGATTATATGCTCTTCCCAAAATTCATAAAATTGGTATTCCTTTCCGCCCTATTGTATCAAATTTAGGTACTGCCTCGTATCCATTAGCTAAATATTTAGTTTCTAGATTTTCCACTCTATTAGACAATAACATTTACACCATAAAAAATTCAATAGAGTTTGTAAAAAAGGTTAAAAACATTTCTCCTAGTAATTTACTTATGGTTTCTTTTGATGTAAAATCATTATTCACCAATGTCCCAGTGGAGGGTGCATTAAGATGTCTAGAAACCAGACTTCGCGAATTTCATTTCTCTTGCATCGAAATTGATGAGCTAATTTCTCTCACTCAACTCTGTTTGAAACAAACACATTTTGTTTTCCAAAATAAATATTACAAGCAAACTGAGGGATTAGCCATGGGAAGCCCCCTCAGTCCCATCCTGGCTGATATCTACATGCATTATTATGAATCAAAATTGTTTGAAACTTTAAACTTCCCGGCATGGTTCCGCTACGTAGACGATACTTTTACCCTGTTTGAAGGTAATAAAGATGATTTAAATAAAGTTCTTTCAACAATGAATTCTATTGATCCTGCTATTCAGTTCACTTTTGAACTTGAGACTTGCAATTCTCTTCCGTTTCTCGACATTCTGGTCACACGTAACACATCCAACTTCAGTACTACAGTTTACCGTAAACCTTCATCGGTTTGCCTTCCACCACACTTTAAATCATGTCATCCGACTAAACAAAAGTTAGCTTCATTTTATTCCTATGTTTTCCGTGCTCTTCAAGTTTGCTCCTCCAAACTAGCCCTTGATGAAGAACTAAATTATTTAAAAGCAATAGCTATTGACAGGGGCTTTTCACCCAACATTATTAATCAAGCAGTTAAAAAATTCTCATCTCAACCCACTAAAAGCCACACTCTTATTTTAGGAGATTATAAAAATTCTGTTGTCATTCCCTTCTTTCCATCAATTAGCTATAAAGTTGCACATATTTTGCAGAAATTTAACTTTCGGGTTGTTTACTCTCCCATCAATAAAATTCCAACTTCTATACTCAAGGACCCCATTCCGGATATGAATTCCTGGGGTATTTATAGGATTCCTTGCCAGTGTGGTTTAATTTACATTGGCCAAACTAAGAGAGCCTTAAAATTTCGCGTCAGAGAACATGAGGCATATGTTAGAAAAAAGGAAACACAGAAGTCTTCTGTTGCTCAACATTGTTGGTCTGAAAATCACACTTTCAATTTTTCTGCTGCCAAAATTATTCAAAAAACATCTTCCATTGGAGAACTGGATTTTCTAGAGGCATTTCACATTCATAAAAATCTTTCAGTTCTAGTTAACGATTCTAATTCCAATCCAAATTTGCCTTCGGCTTTTAGGGAAATTATGTTTTAGTTCTGGTTTCGCCAACAGATGGCGCCACTTGCTTATTCTTGTCCAGGCTTTCTTATCTTATCTAAACATTATTTCCTATCTTGTTCATTTGCGGGTTTGCAGCTGAAGATGATGGTTCGGTTAAACCATCGAAACTAGTCCTGTGAAAATTTTGTAAATATAACGCTGATTTTTGTTGTTTGACTTCTGAATTAGTATTTATTCGGCGTGTTATTGTGTCTTAATTATAGAAGCCCCAAACAGGCTTACATTTTGCTTTCTTTTTTGCACGTGGTGTGGCCGCCATTTTGTGATTGTAGGAGTTTCGGTGAGTACACTTTTGAAATTTTCAAGTTATGTTTATGTTTTGTACATTTGGATATTGTGCTTTGCTTGTCTGATTTCATGCATTTTGCTTACAAACGGTTTGTTTTCTATTCATTTCAGTGAGGGATTTTTCTGCTGTTTTGTGTGTACTTTATTATTGCTGAGTTAATTTAGTTTGATTTTCTGCATTGTTTATCATGCCTTCATCCGTTAATCGTTTCACTAAATTACGCCTGAAACGGCAAAAATTCCTGAATCATCTTGACTTTTTACTTAAATGTAAATTTAAAAAATTGATCCCCAATTTTATTCAAATCAAATCTAATCAGAAATCTTCGAGTCGCGTTTCAAGAATTCTGTTAAATTGCAAGCTTGCCTTACTTCGGTCCGTGATAAGGGATACACGTCAACAATTGTCCAAAATTGAACATGAACTCTATAAGCTTCATCTGGAACTCGCTAAATCATATCCAAAATTCACTGCCCTTGAACAAAAGTCTTGGTCTAGAACGGAGAATGCAGTTAACCGTCATAAAAACACCCTTGCAGTTAAATTCGAAAAACTTCTTTTACAGTCTTCCAGTTCAAGTAGTTCAAAAAATCTTCCCATTGTAAACATCAAGCCAATAATTAATATTTCTAATGTTAGTCTTTCAGAAGAACAAGAGAGAATTCTAAAATATAATTTTAACTTCTCACAAACCTGTAAACCCTCGCTTCCAAAGATTTTGGCTCCTATCGAAAAAGCTTTCAAGTTCAGTAAAGTTTCAGATTCACAGAAAGAAATGATTAGGCAACTTATCGCTCATAATGTGAAATTCAATAATAAACCTTTGAAACCAAATCTAACTGCGAGAGAAAGAGCTACAATGCGCGAGATTCATTCTAACCCGGATATTGTCATTTCAATGGCCGACAAAGGTGGCCAGATAGTCGTCATGGATAAGAACACTTACATCGATGGTGTCACTAAACTTTTAAACGAAGGACCATATAATCCGATCCCTAAAGATCCTTCACCTTCGGACTTATCCAAAATAAAAACTGCGATCAGATCTTCGCAAATCATTTCGAGCAACTTAAATCATTCGCTTATCCCATCTGTTGCGAATTGTGCCAGATTATATGCTCTTCCCAAAATTCATAAAATTGGTATTCCTTTCCGCCCTATTGTATCAAATTTAGGTACTGCCTCGTATCCATTAGCTAAATATTTAGTTTCTAGATTTTCCACTCTATTAGACAATAACATTTACACCATAAAAAATTCAATAGAGTTTGTAAAAAAGGTTAAAATCATTTCTCCTAGTAATTTACTTATGGTTTCTTTTGATGTAAAATCATTATTCACCAATGTCCCAGTGGAGGGTGCATTAAGATGTCTAGAAACCAGACTTCGCGAATTTCATTTCTCTTGCATCGAAATTGATGAGCTAATTTCTCTCACTCAACTCTGTTTGAAACAAACACATTTTGTTTTCCAAAATAAATATTACAAGCAAACTGAGGGATTAGCCATGGGAAGCCCCCTCAGTCCCATCCTGGCTGATATCTACATGCATTATTATGAATCAAAATTGTTTGAAACTTTAAACTTCCCGGCATGGTTCCGCTACGTAGACGATACTTTTACCCTGTTTGAAGGTAATAAAGATGATTTAAATAAAGTTCTTTCAACAATGAATTCTATTGATCCTGCTATTCAGTTCACTTTTGAACTTGAGACTTGCAATTCTCTTCCGTTTCTCGACATTCTGGTCACACGTAACACATCCAACTTCAGTACTACAGTTTACTGTAAACCTTCATCGGTTTGCCTTCCACCACACTTTAAATCATGTCATCCGACTAAACAAAAGTTAGCTTCATTTTATTTCTATGTTTTCCGTGCTCTTCAAGTTTGCTCCTCCAAACTAGCCCTTGATGAAGAACTAAATTATTTAAAAGCAATAGCTATTGACAGGGGCTTTTCACCCAACATTATTAATCAAGCAGTTAAAAAATTCTCATCTCAACACACTAAAAGCCACACTCTTATTTTAGGAGATTATAAAAATTCTGTTGTCATTCCCTTCTTTCCATCAATTAGCTATAAAGTTGCACATATTTTGCAGAAATTTAACTTTCGGGTTGTTTACTCTCCCATCAATAAAATTCCAACTTCTATACTCAAGGACCCCATTCCGGATATGAATTCCTGGGGTATTTATAGGATTCCTTGCCAGTGTGGTTTAATTTACATTGGCCAAACTAAGAGAGCCTTAAAATTTTGCGTCAAAGAACATGAGGCATATGTTAGAAAAAAGGAAACACAGAAGTCTTCTGTTGCTCAACATTGTTGGTCTGAAAATCACACTTTCAATTTTTCTGCTGCCAAAATTATTCAAAAAACATCTTCCATTGGAGAACTGGATTTTCTAGAGGCATTTCAAATTCATAAAAATCTTTCTGTTCTAGTTAACGATCCTAATTCCAATCCAAATTTGCCTTCGGCTTTTAGGGAAGTTATGTTTTAGTTCTGGTTTCGCCAACAGATGGCGCCACTTGCTTATTCTTGTCCAGGCTTTCTTATCTTATCTAAACATTATTTCCTATCTTGTTCATTTGCGGTTTTGCAGCTGAAGATGATGGTTCGGTTAAACCATCGAAACTAGTCCTGTGAAAATTTTGTAAATATAACGCTGATTTTTGTTGTTTGACTTCTGAATTAGTATTTATTCGGCGTGTTATTGTGTCTTAATTATAGAAGCCCCAAACAGGCTTACATTTTGCTTTCTTTTTTGCACGTGGTGTGGCCGCCATTTTGTGATTGTAGGAGTTTCGGTGAGTACACTTTTGAAATTTTCAAGTTATGTTTATGTTTTGTACATTTGGATATTGTGCTTTGCTTGCCTGATTTCATGCATTTTGCTTACAAACGGTTTGTTTTCTATTCATTTCAGTGAGGGATTTTTCTGCTGTTTTGTGTGTACTTTATTATTGCTCAGTTAATTTAGTTTGATTTTCTGCATTGTTTATCATGCCTTCATCCGTTAATCGTTTCACTAAATTACGCCTGAAACGGCAAAAATTCCTGAATCATCTTGACTTTTTACTTAAATGTAAATTTAAAAAATTGATCCCCAATTTTATTCAAATCAAATCTAATCAGAAATCTTCGAGTCGCGTTTCAAGAATTCTGTTAAATTGCAAGCTTGCCTTACTTCGGTCCGTGATAAGGGATACACGTCAACAACTGTCCAAAATTGAACATGAACTCTATAAGCTTCATCTGGAACTCGCTAAATCATATCCAAAATTCACTGCCCTTGAACAAAAGTCTTGGTCTAGAACGGAGAATGCAGTTAACCGTCATAAAAACACCCTTGCAGTTAAATTCGAAAAACTTCTTTTACAGTCTTCCAGTTCAAGTAGTTCAAAAAATCTTACCATTGTAAACATCAAGCCAATAATTAATATTTCTAATGTTAGTCTTTCAGAAGAACAAGAGAGAATTCTAAAATATAATTTTAACTTCTCACAAACCTGTAAACCCTCGATTCCAAAGATTTTGGCTCCTATCGAAAAAGCTTTCAAGTTCAGTAAAGTTTCAGATTCACAGAAAGAAATGATTAGGCAACTTATCGCTCATAATGTGAAATTCAATAATAAACCTTTGAAACCAAATCTAACTGCGAGAGAAAGAGCTACAATGCGCGAGATTCATTCTAACCCGGATATTGTCATTTCAAAGGCCGACAAAGGTGGCCAGATAGTCGTCATGGATAAGAACACTTACATCGATGGTGTCACTAAACTCTTAAACGAAGGACCATATAATCCGATCCCTAAAGATCCTTCACCTTCGGACTTATCCAAAATAAAAACTGCGATCAAATCTTCGCAAATCATTTCGAGCAACTTAAATCATTCGCTTATCCCATCTGTTGCGAATTGTGCCAGATTATATGCTCTTCCCAAAATTCATAAAATTGGTATTCCTTTCCGCCCTATTGTATCAAATTTAGGTACTGCCTCGTATCCATTAGCTAAATATTTAGTTTCTAGATTTTCCACTCTATTAGACAATAACATTTACACCATAAAAAATTCAATAGAGTTTGTAAAAAAGGTTAAAATCATTTCTCCTAGTAATTTACTTATGGTTTCTTTTGATGTAAAATCATTATTCACCAATGTCCCAGTGGAGGGTGCATTAAGATGTCTAGAAACCAGACTTCGCGAATTTCATTTCTCTTGCATCGAAATTGATGAGCTAATTTCTCTCACTCAACTCTGTTTGAAACAAACACATTTTGTTTTCCAAAATAAATATTACAAGCAAACTGAGGGATTAGCCATGGGAAGCCCCCTCAGTCCCATCCTGGCTGATATCTACATGCATTATTATGAATCAAAATTGTTTGAAACTTTAAACTTCCCGGCATGGTTCCGCTACGTAGACGATACTTTTACCCTGTTTGAAGGTAATAAAGATGATTTAAATAAAGTTCTTTCAACAATGAATTCTATTGATCCTGCTATTCAGTTCACTTTTGAACTTGAGACTTGCAATTCTCTTCCGTTTCGCGACATTCTGGTCACACGTAACACATCCAACTTCAGTACTACAGTTTACCGTAAACCTTCATCGGTTTGCCTTCCACCACACTTTAAATCATGTCATCCGACTAAACAAAAGTTAGCTTCATTTTATTTCTATGTTTTCCGTGCTCTTCAAGTTTGCTCCTCCAAACTAGCCCTTGATGAAGAACTAAATTATTTAAAAGCAATAGCTATTGACAGGGGCTTTTCACCCAACATTATTAATCAAGCAGTTAAAAAATTCTCATCTCAACACACTAAAAGCCACACTCTTATTTTAGGAGATTATAAAAATTCTGTTGTCATTCCCTTCTTTCCATCAATTAGCTATAAAGTTGCACATATTTTGCAGAAATTTAACTTTCGGGTTGTTTACTCTCCCATCAATAAAATTCCAACTTCTATACTCAAGGACCCCATTCCGGATATGAATTCCTGGGGTATTTATAGGATTCCTTGCCAGTGTGGTTTAATTTACATTGGCCAAACTAAGAGAGCCTTAAAATTTTGCGTCAAAGAACATGAGGCATATGTTAGAAAAAAGGAAACACAGAAGTCTTCTGTTGCTCAACATTGTTGGTCTGAAAATCACACTTTCAATTTTTCTGCTGCCAAAATTATTCAAAAAACATCTTCCATTGGAGAACTGGATTTTCTAGAGGCATTTCAAATTCATAAAAATCTTTCTGTTCTAGTTAACGATCCTAATTCCAATCCAAATTTGCCTTCGGCTTTTAGGGAAGTTATGTTTTAGTTCTGGTTTCGCCAACAGATGGCGCCACTTGCTTATTCTTGTCCAGGCTTTCTTATCTTATCTAAACATTATTTCCTATCTTGTTCATTTGCGGTTTTGCAGCTGAAGATGATGGTTCGGTTAAACCATCGAAACTAGTCCTGTGAAAATTTTGTAAATATAACGCTGATTTTTGTTGTTTGACTTCTGAATTAGTATTTATTCGGCGTGTTATTGTGTCTTAATTATAGAAGCCCCAAACAGGCTTACATTTTGCTTTCTTTTTTGCACGTGGTGTGGCCGCCATTTTGTGATTGTAGGAGTTTCGGTGAGTACACTTTTGAAATTTTCAAGTTATGTTTATGTTTTGTACATTTGGATATTGTGCTTTGCTTGCCTGATTTCATGCATTTTGCTTACAAACGGTTTGTTTTCTATTCATTTCAGTGAGGGATTTTTCTGCTGTTTTGTGTGTACTTTATTATTGCTCAGTTAATTTAGTTTGATTTTCTGCATTGTTTATCATGCCTTCATCCGTTAATCGTTTCACTAAATTACGCCTGAAACGGCAAAAATTCCTGAATCATCTTGACTTTTTACTTAAATGTAAATTTAAAAAATTGATCCCCAATTTTATTCAAATCAAATCTAATCAGAAATCTTCGAGTCGCGTTTCAAGAATTCTGTTAAATTGCAAGCTTGCCTTACTTCGGTCCGTGATAAGGGATACACGTCAACAATTGTCCAAAATTGAACATGAACTCTATAAGCTTCATCTGGAACTCGCTAAATCATATCCAAAATTCACTGCCGTTGAACAAAAGTCTTGGTCTAGAACGGAGAATGCAGTTAACCGTCATAAAAACACCCTTGCAGTTAAATTCGAAAAACTTCTTTTACAGTATTCCAGTTCAAGTAGTTCAAAAAATCTTCCCATTGTAAACATCAAGCCAATAATTAATATTTCTAATGTTAGTCTTTCAGAAGAACAAGAGAGAATTCTAAAATATAATTTTAACTTCTCACAAACCTGTAAATCCTCGATTCCAAAGATTTTGGCTCCTATCGAAAAAGCTTTCAAGTTCAGTAAAGTTTCAGATTCACAGAAAGAAATGATTAGGCATCTTATCGCTCATAATGTGAAATTCAATAATAAACCTTTGAAACCAAATCTAACTGCGAGAGAAAGAGCTACAATGCGCGAGATTCATTCTAACCCGGATATTGTCATTTCAAAGGCCGACAAAGGTGGCCAGATAGTCGTCATGGATAAGAACACTTACATCGATGGTGTCACTAAACTCTTAAACGAAGGACCATATAATCCGATCCCTAAAGATCCTTCACCTTCGGACTTATCCAAAATAAAAACTGCGATCAAATCTTCGCAAATCATTTCGAGCAACTTAAATCATTCGCTTATCCCATCTGTTGCGAATTGTGCCAGATTATATGCTCTTCCCAAAATTCATAAAATTGGTATTCCTTTCCGCCCTACTGTATCAAATTTAGGTACTGCCTCGTATCCGTTAGCTAAATATTTAGTTTCTAGATTTTCCACTCTATTAGACAATAACATTTACACCATAAAAAATTCAATAGAGTTTGTAAAAAAGGTTAAAAACATTTCTCCTAGTAATTTACTTATGGTTTCTTTTGATGTAAAATCATTATTCACCAATGTCCCAGTGGAGGGTGCATTAAGATGTCTAGAAACCAGACTTCGCGAATTTCATTTCTCTTGCATCGAAATTGATGAGCTAATTTCTCTCACTCAACTCTGTTTGAAACAAACACATTTTGTTTTCCAAAATAAATATTACAAGCAAACTGAGGGATTAGCCATGGGAAGCCCCCTCAGTCCCATCCTGGCTGATATCTACATGCATTATTATGAATCAAAATTGTTTGAAACTTTAAACTTCCCGGCATGGTTCCGCTACGTAGACGATACTTTTACCCTGTTTGAAGGTAATAAAGATGATTTAAATAAAGTTCTTTCAACAATGAATTCTATTGATCCTGCTATTCAGTTCACTTTTGAACTTGAGACTTGCAATTCTCTTCCGTTTCTCGACATTCTGGTCACACGTAACACATCCAACTTCAGTACTACAGTTTACCGTAAACCTTCATCGGTTTGCCTTCCACCACACTTTAAATCATGTCATCCGACTAAACAAAAGTTAGCTTCATTTTATTCCTATGTTTTCCGTGCTCTTCAAGTTTGCTCCTCCAAACTAGCCCTTGATGAAGAACTAAATTATTTAAAAGCAATAGCTATTGACAGGGGCTTTTCACCCAACATTATTAATCAAGCAGTTAAAAAATTCTCATCTCAACACACTAAAAGCCACACTCTTATTTTAGGAGATTATAAAAATTCTGTTGTCATTCCCTTCTTTCCATCAATTAGCTATAAAGTTGCACATATTTTGCAGAAATTTAACTTTCGGGTTGTTTACTCTCCCATCAATAAAATTCCAACTTCTATACTCAAGGACCCCATTCCGGATATGAATTCCTGGGGTATTTATAGGATTCCTTGCCAGTGTGGTTTAATTTACATTGGCCAAACTAATAGAGCCTTAAAATTTCGCGTCAGAGAACATGAGGCATATGTTAGAAAAAAGGAAACACAGAAGTCTTCTGTTGCTCAACATTGTTGGTCTGAAAATCACACTTTCAATTTTTCTGCTGCCAAAATTATTCAAAAAACATCTTCCATTGGAGAACTGGATTTTCTAGAGGCATTTCACATTCATAAAAATCTTTCTGTTCTAGTTAAAGATTCTAATTCCAATCCAAATTTGCCTTCGGCTTTTAGGGAAATTATGTTTTAGTTCTGGTTTCGCCAACAGATGGCGCCACTTGCTTATTCTTGTCCAGGCTTTCTTATCTTATCTAAACATTATTTCCTATCTTGTTCATTTGCGGTTTTGCAGCTGAAGATGATGGTTCGGTTAAACCATCGAAACTAGTCCTGTGAAAATTTTGTAAATATAACGCTGATTTTTGTTGTTTGACTTCTGAATTAGTATTTATTCGGCGTGTTATTGTGTCTTAATTATAGAAGCCCCAAACAGGCTTACATTTTGCTTTCTTTTTTGCACGTGGTGTGGCCGCCATTTTGTGATTGTAGGAGTTTCGGTGAGTACACTTTTGAAATTTTCAAGTTATGTTTATGTTTTGTACATTTGGATATTGTGCTTTGCTTGCCTGATTTCATGCATTTTGCTTACAAACGGTTTGTTTTCTATTCATTTCAGTGAGGGATTTTTCTGCTGTTTTGTGTGTACTTTATTATTGCTCAGTTAATTTAATTTGATTTTCTGCATTGTTTATCATGCCTTCATCCGTTAATCGTTTCACTAAATTACGCCTGAAACGGCAAAAATTCCTCAATCATCTTGACTTTTTACTTAAATGTAAATTTAAAAAATTGATCCCCAATTTTATTCAAATCAAATCTAATCAGAAATCTTCGAGTCGCGTTTCAAGATTTCTGTTAAATTGCAAGCTTGCCTTACTTCGGTCCGTGATAAGGGATACACGTCAACAATTGTCCAAAATTGAACATGAACTCTATAAGCTTCATCTGGAACTCGCTAAATCACATCCAAAATTCACTGCCCTTGAACAAAAGTCTTGGTCTAGAACGGAGAATGCAGTTAACCGTCATAAAAACACCCTTGCAGTTAAATTCGAAAAACTTCTTTTACAGTCTTCCGGTTCAAGTAGTTCAAAAAATCTTCCCATTGTAAACATCAAGCCAATAATTAATATTTCTAATGTTAGTCTTTCAGAAGAACCAGAGAGAATTCTAAAATATAATTTTAACTTCTCACAAACCTGTAAACCCTCGATTCCAAAGATTTTGGCTCCTATCGAAAAAGCTTTCAAGTTCAGTAAAGTTTCAGATTCACAGAAAGAAATGATTAAGCATCTTATCGCTCATAATGTGAAATTCAATAATAAACCTTTGAAACCAAATCTAACTGCGAGAGAAAGAGCTACAATGCGCGAGATTCATTCTAACCCGGATATTGTCATTTCAAAGGCCGACAAAGGTGGCCAGATAGTCGTCATGGATAAGAACACTTACATCGATGGTGTCACTAAACTCTTAAACGAAGGACCATATAATCCGATCCCTAAAGATCCTTCACCTTCAGACTTATCCAAAATAAAAACTGCGATCAAATCTTCGCAAATCATTTCGAGCAACTTAAAACATTCGCTTATCCCATCTGTTGCCAATTGTGCCAGATTATATGCTCTTCCCAAAATTCATAAAATTGGTATTCTTTTCCGCCCTATTGTATCAAATTTAGGTACTGCCTCGTATCCATTAGCTAAATATTTAGTTTCTAGTTTTCCACTCTATTAGACAATAACATTTACACCATAAAAAATTCAATAGAGTTTGTAAAAAAGGTTAAAAACATTTCTCCTATTAATTTACTTATGGTTTCTTTTGATGTAAAATCATTATTCACCAATGTCCCAGTGGAGGGTGCATTAAGATGTCTAGAAACCAGACTTCGCGAATTTCATTTCTCTTGCATCGAAATTGATGAGCTAATTTCTCTCACTCAACTCTGTTTGAAACAAACACATTTTGTTTTCCAAAATAAATATTACAAGCAAACTGAGGGATTAGCCATGGGAAGCCCCCTCAGTCCCATTATGGCTGATATCTACATGCATTATTATGAATCAAAATTGTTTGAAACTTTAAACTTCCCGGCATGGTTCCGCTACGTAGACGATACTTTTACCCTGTTTGAAGGTAATAAAGATGATTTAAATAAAGTTCTTTCAACAATGAATTCTATTGATCCTGCTATTCAGTTCACTTTTGAACTTGAGACTTGCAATTCTCTTCCGTTTCTCGACATTCTGGTCACACGTAACACATCCAACTTCAGTACTACAGTTTACCGTAAACCTTCATCGGTTTGCCTTCCACCACACTTTAAATCATGTCATCCGACTAAACAAAATTTAGCTTCATTTTATTTCTATGTTTTCCGTGCTCTTCAAGTTTGCTCCTCCAAACTAGCCCTTGATGAAGAACTAAATTATTTAAAAGCAATAGCTATTGACAGGGGCTTTTCACCCAACATTATTAATCAAGCAGTTAAAAAATTCTCATCTCAACACACTAAAAGCCACACTCTTATTTTAGGAGATTATAAAAATTCTGTTGTCATTCCCTTCTTTCCATCAATTAGCTATAAAGTTGCACATATTTTGCAGAAATTTAACTTTCGGGTTGTTTACTCTCCCATCAATAAAATTCCAACTTCTATACTCAAGGACCCCATTCCGGATATGAATTCCTGGGGTATTTATAGGATTCCTTGCCAGTGTGGTTTAATTTACATTGGCCAAACTAATAGAGCCTTAAAATTTCGCGTCAGAGAACATGAGGCATATGTTAGAAAAAAGGAAACACAGAAGTCTTCTGTTGCTCAACATTGTTGGTCTGAAAATCACACTTTCAATTTTTCTGCTGCCAAAATTATTCAAAAAACATCTTCCATTGGAGAACTGGATTTTCTAGAGGCATTTCACATTCATAAAAATCTTTCTGTTCTAGTTAAAGATTCTAATTCCAATCCAAATTTGCCTTCGGCTTTTAGGGAAATTATGTTTTAGTTCTGGTTTCGCCAACAGATGGCGCCACTTGCTTATTCTTGTCCAGGCTTTCTTATCTTATCTAAACATTATTTCCTATCTTGTTCATTTGCGGTTTTGCAGCTGAAGATGATGGTTCGGTTAAACCATCGAAACTAGTCCTGTGAAAATTTTGTAAATATAACGCTGATTTTTGTTGTTTGACTTCTGAATTAGTATTTATTCGGCGTGTTATTGTGTCTTAATTATAGAAGCCCCAAACAGGCTTACATTTTGCTTTCTTTTTTGCACGTGGTGTGGCCGCCATTTTGTGATTGTAGGAGTTTCGGTGAGTACACTTTTGAAATTTTCAAGTTATGTTTATGTTTTGTACATTTGGATATTGTGCTTTGCTTGCCTGATTTCATGCATTTTGCTTACAAACGGTTTGTTTTCTATTCATTTCAGTGAGGGATTTTTCTGCTGTTTTGTGTGTACTTTATTATTGCTCAGTTAATTTAGTTTGATTTTCTGCATTGTTTATCATGCCTTCATCCGTTAATCGTTTCACTAAATTACGCCTGAAACGGCAAAAATTCCTCAATCATCTTGACTTTTTACTTAAATGTAAATTTAAAAAATTGATCCCCAATTTTATTCAAATCAAATCTAATCAGAAATCTTCGAGTCGCGTTTCAAGATTTCTGTTAAATTGCAAGCTTGCCTTACTTCGGTCCGTGATAAGGGATACACGTCAACAATTGTCCAAAATTGAACATGAACTCTATAAGCTTCATCTGGAACTCGCTAAATCATATCCAAAATTCACTGCCCTTGAACAAAAGTCTTGGTCTAGAACGGAGAATGCAGTTAACCGTCATAAAAACACCCTTGCAGTTAAATTCGAAAAACTTCTTTTACAGTCTTCCGGTTCAAGTAGTTCAAAAAATCTTCCCATTGTAAACATCAAGCCAATAATTAATATTTCTAATGTTAGTCTTTCAGAAGAACCAGAGAGAATTCTAAAATATAATTTTAACTTCTCACAAACCTGTAAACCCTCGATTCCAAAGATTTTGGCTCCTATCGAAAAAGTTTTCAAGTTCAGTAAAGTTTCAGATTCACAGAAAGAAATGATTAAGCATCTTATCGCTCATAATGTGAAATTCAATAATAAACCTTTGAAACCAAATCTAACTGCGAGAGAAAGAGCTACAATGCGCGAGATTCATTCTAACCCGGATATTGTCATTTCAAAGGCCGACAAAGGTGGCCAGATAGTCGTCATGGATAAGAACACTTACATCGATGGTGTCACTAAACTCTTAAACGAAGGACCATATAATCCGATCCCTAAAGATCCTTCACCTTCGGACTTATCCAAAATAAAAACTGCGATCAAATCTTCGCAAATCATTTCGAGCAACTTAAAACATTCGCTTATCCCATCTGTTGCGAATTGTGCCAGATTATATGCTCTTCCCAAAATTCATAAAATTGGTATTCTTTTCCGCCCTATTGTATCAAATTTAGGTACTGCCTCGTATCCATTAGCTAAATATTTAGTTTCTAGTTTTCCACTCTATTAGACAATAACATTTACACCATAAAAAATTCAATAGAGTTTGTAAAAAAGGTTAAAAACATTTCTCCTATTAATTTACTTATGGTTTCTTTTGATGTAAAATCATTATTCACCAATGTCCCAGTGGAGGGTGCATTAAGATGTCTAGAAACCAGACTTCGCGAATTTCATTTCTCTTGCATCGAAATTGATGAGCTAATTTCTCTCACTCAACTCTGTTTGAAACAAACACATTTTGTTTTCCAAAATAAATATTACAAGCAAACTGAGGGATTAGCCATGGGAAGCCCCCTCAGTCCCATCCTGGCTGATATCTACATGCATTATTATGAATCAAAATTGTTTGAAACTTTAAACTTCCCGGCATGGTTCCGCTACGTAGACGATACTTTTACCCTGTTTGAAGGTAATAAAGATGATTTAAATAAAGTTCTTTCAACAATGAATTCTATTGATCCTGCTATTCAGTTCACTTTTGAACTTGAGACTTGCAATTCTCTTCCGTTTCTCGACATTCTGGTCACACGTAACACATCCAACTTCAGTACTACAGTTTACCGTAAACCTTCATCGGTTTGCCTTCCACCACACTTTAAATCATGTCATCCGACTAAACAAAAGTTAGCTTCATTTTATTCCTATGTTTTCCGTGCTCTTCAAGTTTGCTCCTCCAAACTAGCCCTTGATGAAGAACTAAATTATTTAAAAGCAATAGCTATTGACAGGGGCTTTTCACCCAACATTATTAATCAAGCAGTTAAAAAATTCTCATCTCAACACACTAAAAGCCACACTCTTATTTTAGGAGATTATAAAAATTCTGTTGTCATTCCCTTCTTTCCATCAATTAGCTATAAAGTTGCACATATTTTGCAGAAATTTAACTTTCGGGTTGTTTACTCTCCCATCAATAAAATTCCAACTTCTATACTCAAGGACCCCATTCCGGATATGAATTCCTGGGGTATTTATAGGATTCCTTGCCAGTGTGGTTTAATTTACATTGGCCAAACTAATAGAGCCTTAAAATTTCGCGTCAGAGAACATGAGGCATATGTTAGAAAAAAGGAAACACAGAAGTCTTCTGTTGCTCAACATTGTTGGTCTGAAAATCACACTTTCAATTTTTCTGCTGCCAAAATTATTCAAAAAACATCTTCCATTGGAGAACTGGATTTTCTAGAGGCATTTCACATTCATAAAAATCTTTCTGTTCTAGTTAAAGATTCTAATTCCAATCCAAATTTGCCTTCGGCTTTAAGGGAAATTATGTTTTAGTTCTGGTTTCGCCAACAGATGGCGCCACTTGCTTATTCTTGTCCAGGCTTTCT
This sequence comes from Stegodyphus dumicola, assembly GCF_044657685.1. Taxonomy (NCBI): domain Eukaryota; kingdom Metazoa; phylum Arthropoda; class Arachnida; order Araneae; family Eresidae; genus Stegodyphus; species Stegodyphus dumicola. Next base: position 88,424,838 of record NC_140774.1, on the reverse strand, counting down.
TATCTTATCTAAACATTATTTCCTATCTTGTTCATTTGCGGTTTTGCAGCTGAAGATGATGGTTCGGTTAAACCATCGAAACTAGTCCTGTGAAAATTTTGTAAATATAACGCTGATTTTTGTTGTTTGACTTCTGAATTAGTATTTATTCGGCGTGTTATTGTGTCTTAATTATAGAAGCCCCAAACAGGCTTACATTTTGCTTTCTTTTTTGCACGTGGTGTGGCCGCCATTTTGTGATTGTAGGAGTTTCGGTGAGTACACTTTTGAAATTTTCAAGTTATGTTTATGTTTTGTACATTTGGATATTGTGCTTTGCTTGCCTGATTTCATGCATTTTGCTTACAAACGGTTTGTTTTCTATTCATTTCAGTGAGGGATTTTTCTGCTGTTTTGTGTGTACTTTATTATTGCTCAGTTAATTTAGTTTGATTTTCTGCATTGTTTATCATGCCTTCATCCGTTAATCGTTTCACTAAATTACGCCTGAAACGGCAAAAATTCCTCAATCATCTTGACTTTTTACTTAAATGTAAATTTAAAAAATTGATCCCCAATTTTATTCAAATCAAATCTAATCAGAAATCTTCGAGTCGCGTTTCAAGATTTCTGTTAAATTGCAAGCTTGCCTTACTTCGGTCCGTGATAAGGGATACACGTCAACAATTGTCCAAAATTGAACATGAACTCTATAAGCTTCATCTGGAACTCGCTAAATCATATCCAAAATTCACTGCCCTTGAACAAAAGTCTTGGTCTAGAACGGAGAATGCAGTTAACCGTCATAAAAACACCCTTGCAGTTAAATTCGAAAAACTTCTTTTACAGTCTTCCGGTTCAAGTAGTTCAAAAAATCTTCCCATTGTAAACATCAAGCCAATAATTAATATTTCTAATGTTAGTCTTTCAGAAGAACCAGAGAGAATTCTAAAATATAATTTTAACTTCTCACAAACCTGTAAACCCTCGATTCCAAAGATTTTGGCTCCTATCGAAAAAGTTTTCAAGTTCAGTAAAGTTTCAGATTCACAGAAAGAAATGATTAAGCATCTTATCGCTCATAATGTGAAATTCAATAATAAACCTTTGAAACCAAATCTAACTGCGAGAGAAAGAGCTACAATGCGCGAGATTCATTCTAACCCGGATATTGTCATTTCAAAGGCCGACAAAGGTGGCCAGATAGTCGTCATGGATAAGAACACTTACATCGATGGTGTCACTAAACTCTTAAACGAAGGACCATATAATCCGATCCCTAAAGATCCTTCACCTTCGGACTTATCCAAAATAAAAACTGCGATCAAATCTTCGCAAATCATTTCGAGCAACTTAAAACATTCGCTTATCCCATCTGTTGCGAATTGTGCCAGATTATATGCTCTTCCCAAAATTCATAAAATTGGTATTCTTTTCCGCCCTATTGTATCAAATTTAGGTACTGCCTCGTATCCATTAGCTAAATATTTAGTTTCTAGTTTTCCACTCTATTAGACAATAACATTTACACCATAAAAAATTCAATAGAGTTTGTAAAAAAGGTTAAAAACATTTCTCCTATTAATTTACTTATGGTTTCTTTTGATGTAAAATCATTATTCACCAATGTCCCAGTGGAGGGTGCATTAAGATGTCTAGAAACCAGACTTCGCGAATTTCATTTCTCTTGCATCGAAATTGATGAGCTAATTTCTCTCACTCAACTCTGTTTGAAACAAACACATTTTGTTTTCCAAAATAAATATTACAAGCAAACTGAGGGATTAGCCATGGGAAGCCCCCTCAGTCCCATCCTGGCTGATATCTACATGCATTATTATGAATCAAAATTGTTTGAAACTTTAAACTTCCCGGCATGGTTCCGCTACGTAGACGATACTTTTACCCTGTTTGAAGGTAATAAAGATGATTTAAATAAAGTTCTTTCAACAATGAATTCTATTGATCCTGCTATTCAGTTCACTTTTGAACTTGAGACTTGCAATTCTCTTCCGTTTCTCGACATTCTGGTCACACGTAACACATCCAACTTCAGTACTACAGTTTACCGTAAACCTTCATCGGTTTGCCTTCCACCACACTTTAAATCATGTCATCCGACTAAACAAAAGTTAGCTTCATTTTATTCCTATGTTTTCCGTGCTCTTCAAGTTTGCTCCTCCAAACTAGCCCTTGATGAAGAACTAAATTATTTAAAAGCAATAGCTATTGACAGGGGCTTTTCACCCAACATTATTAATCAAGCAGTTAAAAAATTCTCATCTCAACACACTAAAAGCCACACTCTTATTTTAGGAGATTATAAAAATTCTGTTGTCATTCCCTTCTTTCCATCAATTAGCTATAAAGTTGCACATATTTTGCAGAAATTTAACTTTCGGGTTGTTTACTCTCCCATCAATAAAATTCCAACTTCTATACTCAAGGACCCCATTCCGGATATGAATTCCTGGGGTATTTATAGGATTCCTTGCCAGTGTGGTTTAATTTACATTGGCCAAACTAATAGAGCCTTAAAATTTCGCGTCAGAGAACATGAGGCATATGTTAGAAAAAAGGAAACACAGAAGTCTTCTGTTGCTCAACATTGTTGGTCTGAAAATCACACTTTCAATTTTTCTGCTGCCAAAATTATTCAAAAAACATCTTCCATTGGAGAACTGGATTTTCTAGAGGCATTTCACATTCATAAAAATCTTTCTGTTCTAGTTAAAGATTCTAATTCCAATCCAAATTTGCCTTCGGCTTTTAGGGAAATTATGTTTTAGTTCTGGTTTCGCCAACAGATGGCGCCACTTGCTTATTCTTGTCCAGGCTTTCTTATCTTATCTAAACATTATTTCCTATCTTGTTCATTTGCGGTTTTGCAGCTGAAGATGATGGTTCGGTTAAACCATCGAAACTAGTCCTGTGAAAATTTTGTAAATATAACGCTGATTTTTGTTGTTTGACTTCTGAATTAGTATTTATTCGGCGTGTTATTGTGTCTTAATTATAGAAGCCCCAAACAGGCTTACATTTTGCTTTCTTTTTTGCACGTGGTGTGGCCGCCATTTTGTGATTGTAGGAGTTTCGGTGAGTACACTTTTGAAATTTTCAAGTTATGTTTATGTTTTGTACATTTGGATATTGTGCTTTGCTTGCCTGATTTCATGCATTTTGCTTACAAACGGTTTGTTTTCTATTCATTTCAGTGAGGGATTTTTCTGCTGTTTTGTGTGTACTTTATTATTGCTCAGTTAATTTAGTTTGATTTTCTGCATTGTTTATCATGCCTTCATCCGTTAATCGTTTCACTAAATTACGCCTGAAACGGCAAAAATTCCTGAATCATCTTGACTTTTTACTTAAATGTAAATTTAAAAAATTGATCCCCAATTTTATTCAAATCAAATCTAATCAGAAATCTTCGAGTCGCGTTTCAAGAATTCTGTTAAATTGCAAGCTTGCCTTACTTCGGTCCGTGATAAGGGATACACGTCAACAATTGTCCAAAATTGAACATTGGCCAAACTAAGAGAGCCTTAAAATTTTGCATCAAAGAACATGAGGCATATGTTAGAAAAAAGGAAACACAGAAGTCTTCTGTTGCTCAACATTGTTGGTCTGAAAATCACACTTTCAATTTTTCTGCTGCCAAAATTATTCAAAAAACATCTTCCATTGGAGAACTGGATTTTCTAGAGGCATTTCAAACTCTAAAAGCTTCATCTGGATCTCGCTAAATCATATCCAAAATTCACTGCCCTTGAACAAAAGTCTTGGTCTAGAACGGAGAATGCAGTTAACCGTCATAAAAACACCCTTGCAGTTAAATTCGAAAAACTTCTTTTACAGTCTTCCAGTTCAAGTAGTTCAAAAAATCTTCCCATTGTAAACATCAAGCCAATAATTAATATTTCTAATGTTAGTCTTTCAGAAGAACAAGAGAGAATTCTAAAATATAATTTAACTTCTCACAAACCTGTAAACCCTCGATTCCAAAGATTTTGGCTCCTATCGAAAAAGCTTTCAAGTTCAGTAAAGTTTCAGATTCACAGAAAGAAATGATTAGGCATCTTATCGCTCATAATGTGAAATTCAATAATAAACCTTTGAAACCAAATCTAACTGCGAGAGAAAGAGCTACAATGCGCGAGATTCATTCTAACCCGGATATTGTCATTTCAAAGGCCGACAAAGGTGGCCAGATAGTCGTCATGGATAAGAACACTTACATCGATGGTGTCACTAAACTCTTAAACGAAGGACCATATAATCCGATCCCTAAAGATCCTTCACCTTCGGACTTATCCAAAATAAAAACTGCGATCAAATCTTCGCAAATCATTTCGAGCAACTTAAATCATTCGCTTATCCCATCTGTTGCGAATTGTGCCAGATTATATGCTCTTCCCAAAATTCATAAAATTGGTATTCCTTTCCGCCCTATTGTATCAAATTTAGGTACTGCCTCGTATCCATTAGCTAAATATTTAGTTTCTAGATTTTCCACTCTATTAGACAATAACATTTACACCATAAAAAATTCAATAGAGTTTGTAAAAAAGGTTAAAAACATTTCTCCTAGTAATTTACTTATGGTTTCTTTTGATGTAAAATCATTATTCACCAATGTCCCAGTGGAGGGTGCATTAAGATGTCTAGAAACCAGACTTCGCGAATTTCATTTCTCTTGCATCGAAATTGATGAGCTAATTTCTCTCACTCAACTCTGTTTGAAACAAACACATTTTGTTTTCCAAAATAAATATTACAAGCAAACTGAGGGATTAGCCATGGGAAGCGCCCTCAGTCCCATCCTGGCTGATATCTACATGCATTATTATGAATCAAAATTGTTTGAAACTTTAAACTTCCCGGCATGGTTCCGCTACGTAGACGATACTTTTACCCTGTTTGAAGGTAATAAAGATGATTTAAATAAAGTTCTTTCAACAATGAATTCTATTGATCCTGCTATTCAGTTCACTTTTGAACTTGAGACTTGCAATTCTCTTCCGTTTCTCGACATTCTGGTCACACGTAACACATCCAACTTCAGTACTACAGTTTACCGTAAACCTTCATCGGTTTGCCTTCCACCACACTTTAAATCATGTCATCCGACTAAACAAAAGTTAGCTTCATTTTATTCCTATGTTTTCCGTGCTCTTCAAGTTTGCTCCTCCAAACTAGCCCTTGATGAAGAACTAAATTATTTAAAAGCAATAGCTATTGACAGGGGCTTTTCACCCAACATTATTAATCAAGCAGTTAAAAAATTCTCATCTCAACACACTAAAAGCCACACTCTTATTTTAGGAGATTATAAAAATTCTGTTGTCATTCCCTTCTTTCCATCAATTAGCTATAAAGTTGCACATATTTTGCAGAAATTTAACTTTCGGGTTGTTTACTCTCCCATCAATAAAATTCCAACTTCTATACTCAAGGACCCCATTCCGGATATGAATTCCTGGGGTATTTATAGGATTCCTTGCCAGTGTGGTTTAATTTACATTGGCCAAACTAAGAGAGCCTTAAAATTTCGCGTCAGAGAACATGAGGCATATGTTAGAAAAAAGGAAACACAGAAGTCTTCTGTTGCTCAACATTGTTGGTCTGAAAATCACACTTTCAATTTTTCTGCTGCCAAAATTATTCAAAAAACATCTTCCATTGGAGAACTGGATTTTCTAGAGGCATTTCACATTCATAAAAATCTTTCTGTTCTAGTTAACGATTCTAATTCCAATCCAAATTTGCCTTCGGCTTTTAGGGAAATTATGTTTTAGTTCTGGTTTCGCCAACAGATGGCGCCACTTGCTTATTCTTGTCCAGGCTTTCTTATCTTATCTAAACACTATTTCCTATCTTGTTCATTTGCGGTTTTGCAGCTGAAGATGATGGTTCGGTTAAACCATCGAAACTAGTCCTGTGAAAATTTTGTAAATATAACGCTGATTTTTGTTGTTTGACTTCTGAATTAGTATTTATTCGGCGTGTTATTGTGTCTTAATTATAGAAGCCCCAAACAGGCTTACATTTTGCTTTCTTTTTTGCACGTGGTGTGGCCGCAATTTTGTGATTGTAGGAGTTTCGGTGAGTACACTTTTGAAATTTTCAAGTTATGTTTATGTTTTGTACATTTGGATATTGTGCTTTGCTTGTCTGATTTCATGCATTTTGCTTACAAACGGTTTGTTTTCTATTCATTTCAGTGAGGGATTTTTCTGCTGTTTGGTGTGTACTTTATTATTGCTCAGTTAATTTAGTTTGATTTTCTGCATTGTTTATCATGCCTTCATCCGTTAATCGTTTCACTAAATTACGCCTGAAACGGCAAAAATTCCTGAATCATCTTGACTTTTTACTTAAATGTAAATGTAAAAAATTGATCCCCAATTTTATTCAAATCAAATCTAATCAAAAATCTTCGAGTCGCGTTTCAAGAATTCGGTTAAATTGCAAGCTTGCCTTACTTCGGTCCGTGATAAGGCATACACGTCAACAATTGTCCAAAATTGAACATGAACTCTATAAGCTTCATCTGGAACTCGCTAAATCATATCCAAAATTCACTGCCCTTGAACAAAAGTGTTGGTCTAGAACGGAGAATGCAGTTAACCGTCATAAAAACACCTTTGCAGTTAAATTCGAAAAACTTCTTTTACAGTCTTCCAGTTCAAGTAGTTCAAAAAATCTTCCCATTGTAAACATCAAGCCGATAATTAATATTTCTAATGTTAGTCTTTCAGAAGAACAAGAGAGAATTCTAAAATATAATTTTAACTTCTCACAAACCTGTAAACCCTCGATTCCAAAGATTTTGGCTCCTATCGAAAAAGCTTTCAAGTTCAGTAAAGTTTCAGATTCACAGAAAGAAATGATTAGGCATCTTATCGCTCATAATGTGAAATTCAATAATAAACCTTTGAAACCAAATCTAACTGCGAGAGAAAGAGCTACAATGCGCGAGATTCATTCTAACCCGGATATTGTCATTTCAAAGGCCGACAAAGGTGGCCAGATAGTCGTCATGGATAAGAACACTTACATCGATGGTGTCACTAAACTCTTAAACGAAGGACCATATAATCCGATCCCTAAAGATCCTTCACCTTCGGACTTATCCAAAATAAAAACTGCGATCAAATCTTCGCAAATCATTTCGAGCAACTTAAAACATTCGCTTATCCCATCTGTTGCGAATTGTGCCAGATTATATGCTCTTCCCAAAATTCATAAAATTGGTATTCCTTTCCGCCCTATTGTATCAAATTTAGGTACTGCCTCGTATCCATTAGCTAAATATTTAGTTTCTAGTTTTCCACTCTATTAGACAATAACATTTACACCATAAAAATTCAATAGAGTTTGTAAAAAAGGTTAAAAGCATTTCTCCTAGTAATTTACTTATGGTTTCTTTTGATGTAAAATCATTATTCACCAATGTCCCAGTGGAGGGTGCATTAAGATGTCTAGAAACCAGACTTCGCGAATTTCATTTCTCTTGCATCGAAATTGATGAGCTAATTTCTCTCACTCAACTCTGTTTGAAACAAACACATTTTGTTTTCCAAAATAAATATTACAAGCAAACTGAGGGATTAGCCATGGGAAGCCCCCTCAGTCCCATCCTGGATGATATCTACATGCATTATTATGAATCAAAATTGTTTGAAACTTTAAACTTCCCGGCATGGTTCCGCTACGTAGACGATACTTTTACCCTGTTTGAAGGTAATAAAGATGATTTAAATAAAGTTCTTTCAACAATGAATTCTATTGATCCTGCTATTCAGTTCACTTTTGAACTTGAGACTTGCAATTCTCTTCCGTTTCTCGACATTCTGGTCACACGTAACACATCCAACTTCAGTACTACAGTTTACCGTAAACCTTCATCGGTTTGCCTTCCACCACACTTTAAATCATGTCATCCGACTAAACAAAAGTTAGCTTCATTTTATTCCTATGTTTTCCGTGCTCTTCAAGTTTGCTCCTCCAAACTAGCCCTTGAAGAACTAAATTATTTAAAAGCAATAGCTATTGACAGGGGCTTTTCACCCAACATTATTAATCAAGCAGTTAAAAAATTCTCATCTCAACACACTAAAAGCCACACTCTTATTTTAGGAGATTATAAAAATTCTGTTGTCATTCCCTTCTTTCCATCAATTAGCTATAAAGTTGCACATATTTTGCAGAAATTTAACTTTCGGGTTGTTTACTCTCCCATCAATAAAATTCCAACTTCTATACTCAAGGACCCCATTCCGGATATGAATTCCAGGGGTATTTATAGGATTCCTTGCCAGTGTGGTTTAATTTACATTGGCCAAACTAAGAGAGCCTTAAAATTTCGCGTCAGAGAACATGAGGCATATGTTAGAAAAAAGGAAACACAGAAGTCTTCTGTTGCTCAACATTGTTGGTCTGAAAATCACACTTTCAATTTTTCTGCTGCCAAAATTATTCAAAAAACATCTTCCATTGGAGAACTGGATTTTCTAGAGGCATTTCACATTCATAAAAATCTTTCTGTTCTAGTTAACGATCCTAATTCCAATCCAAATTTGCCTTCGGCTTTTAGGGAAATTATGTTTTAGTTCTGGTTTCGCCAACAGATGGCGCCACTTGCTTATTCTTGTCCAGGCTTTCTTATCTTATCTAAACATTATTTCCTATCTTGTTCATTTGCGGTTTTGCAGCTGAAGATGATGGTTCGGTTAAACCATCGAAACTAGTCCTGTGAAAATTTTGTAAATATAACGCTGATTTTTGTTGTTTGACTTCTGAATTAGTATTTATTCGGCGTGTTATTGTGTCTTAATTATAGAAGCCCCAAACAGGCTTACATTTTGCTTTCTTTTTTGCACGTGGTGTGGCCGCCATTTTGTGATTGTAGGAGTTTCGCTGAGTACACTTTTGAAATTTTCAAGTTATGTTTATGTTTTGTACATTTGGATATTGTGCTTTGCTTGTCTGATTTCATGCATTTTGCTTACAAACGGTTTGTTTTCTATTCATTTCAGTGAGGGATTTTTCTGCTGTTTTGTGTGTACTTTATTATTGCTCAGTTAATTTAGTTTGATTTTCTGCATTGTTTATCATGCCTTCATCCGTTAATCGTTTCACTAAATTACGCCTGAAACGGCAAAAATTCCTGAATCATCTTGACTTTTTACTTAAATGTAAATGTAAAAAATTGATCCCCAATTTTATTCAAATCAAATCTAATCAAAAATCTTCGAGTCGCGTTTCAAGAATTCGGTTAAATTGCAAGCTTGCCTTACTTCGGTCCGTGATAAGGGATACACGTCAACAATTGTCCAAAATTGAACATGAACTCTATAAGCTTCATCTGGAACTCGCTAAATCATATCCAAAATTCACTGCCCTTGAACAAAAGTCTTGGTCTAGAACGGAGAATGCAGTTAACCGTCATAAAAACACCTTTGCAGTTAAATTCGAAAAACTTCTTTTACAGTCTTCCAGTTCAAGTAGTTCAAAAAATCTTCCCATTGTAAACATCAAGCCAATAATTAATATTTCTAATGTTAGTCTTTCAGAAGAACAAGAGAGAATTCTAAAATATAATTTTAACTTCTCACAAACCTGTAAACCCTCGATTCCAAAGATTTTGGCTCCTATCGAAAAAGCTTTCAAGTTCAGTAAAGTTTCAGATTCACAGAAAGAAATGATTAGGCATCTTATCGCTCATAATGTGAAATTCAATAATAAACCTTTGAAACCAAATCTAACTGCGAGAGAAAGAGCTACAATGCGCGAGATTCATTCTAACCCGGATATTGTCATTTCAAAGGCCGACAAAGGTGGCCAGATAGTCGTCATGGATAAGAACACTTACATCGATGGTGTCACTAAACTCTTAAACGAAGGACCATATAATCCGATCCCTAAAGATCCTTCACCTTCGGACTTATCCAAAATAAAAACTGCGATCAAATCTTCGCAAATCATTTCGAGCAACTTAAAACATTCGCTTATCCCATCTGTTGCGAATTGTGCCAGATTATATGCTCTTCCCAAAATTCATAAAATTGGTATTCCTTTCCGCCCTATTGTATCAAATTTAGGTACTGCCTCGTATCCATTAGCTAAATATTTAATTTCTAGTTTTCCACTCTATTAGACAATAACATTTACACCATAAAAATTCAATAGAGTTTGTAAAAAAGGTTAAAAGCATTTCTCCTAGTAATTTACTTATGGTTTCTTTTGATGTAAAATCATTATTCACCAATGTCCCAGTGGAGGGTGCATTAAGATGTCTAGAAACCAGACTTCGCGAATTTCATTTCTCTTGCATCGAAATTGATGAGCTAATTTCTCTCACTCAACTCTGTTTGAAACAAACACATTTTGTTTTCCAAAATAAATATTACAAGCAAACTGAGGGATTAGCCATGGGAAGCCCCCTCAGTCCCATCCTGGATGATATCTACATGCATTATTATGAATCAAAATTGTTTGAAACTTTAAACTTCCCGGCATGGTTCCGCTACGTAGACGATACTTTTACCCTGTTTGAAGGTAATAAAGATGATTTAAATAAAGTTCTTTCAACAATGAATTCTATTGATCCTGCTATTCAGTTCACTTTTGAACTTGAGACTTGCAATTCTCTTCCGTTTCTCGACATTCTGGTCACACGTAACACATCCAACTTCAGTACTACAGTTTACCGTAAACCTTCATCGGTTTGCCTTCCACCACACTTTAAATCATGTCATCCGACTAAACAAAAGTTAGCTTCATTTTATTCCTATGTTTTCCGTGCTCTTCAAGTTTGCTCCTCCAAACTAGCCCTTGAAGAACTAAATTATTTAAAAGCAATAGCTATTGACAGGGGCTTTTCACCCAACATTATTAATCAAGCAGTTAAAAAATTCTCATCTCAACACACTAAAAGCCACACTCTTATTTTAGGAGATTATAAAAATTCTGTTGTCATTCCCTTCTTTCCATCAATTAGCTATAAAGTTGCACATATTTTGCAGAAATTTAACTTTCGGGTTGTTTACTCTCCCATCAATAAAATTCCAACTTCTATACTCAAGGACCCCATTCCGGATATGAATTCCAGGGGTATTTATAGGATTCCTTGCCAGTGTGGTTTAATTTACATTGGCCAAACTAAGAGAGCCTTAAAATTTCGCGTCAGAGAACATGAGGCATATGTTAGAAAAAAGGAAACACAGAAGTCTTCTGTTGCTCAACATTGTTGGTCTGAAAATCACACTTTCAATTTTTCTGCTGCCAAAATTATTCAAAAAACATCTTCCATTGGAGAACTGGATTTTCTAGAGGCATTTCACATTCATAAAAATCTTTCTGTTCTAGTTAACGATCCTAATTCCAATCCAAATTTGCCTTCGGCTTTTAGGGAAATTATGTTTTAGTTCTGGTTTCGCCAACAGATGGCGCCACTTGCTTATTCTTGTCCAGGCTTTCTTATCTTATCTAAACATTATTTCCTATCTTGTTCATTTGCGGTTTTGCAGCTGAAGATGATGGTTCGGTTAAACCATCGAAACTAGTCCTGTGAAAATTTTGTAAATATAACGCTGATTTTTGTTGTTTGACTTCTGAATTAGTATTTATTCGGCGTGTTATTGTGTCTTAATTATAGAAGCCCCAAACAGGCTTACATTTTGCTTTCTTTTTTGCACGTGGTGTGGCCGCCATTTTGTGATTGTAGGAGTTTCGCTGAGTACACTTTTGAAATTTTCAAGTTATGTTTATGTTTTGTACATTTGGATATTGTGCTTTGCTTGTCTGATTTCATGCATTTTGCTTACAAACGGTTTGTTTTCTATTCATTTCAGTGAGGGATTTTTCTGCTGTTTTGTGTGTACTTTATTATTGCTCAGTTAATTTAGTTTGATTTTCTGCATTGTTTATCATGCCTTCATCCGTTAATCGTTTCACTAAATTACGCCTGAAACGGCAAAAATTCCTGAATCATCTTGACTTTTTACTTAAATGTAAATGTAAAAAATTGATCCCCAATTTTATTCAAATCAAATCTAATCAAAAATCTTCGAGTCGCGTTTCAAGAATTCGGTTAAATTGCAAGCTTGCCTTACTTCGGTCCGTGATAAGGGATACACGTCAACAATTGTCCAAAATTGAACATGAACTCTATAAGCTTCATCTGGAACTCGCTAAATCATATCCAAAATTCACTGCCCTTGAACAAAAGTCTTGGTCTAGAACGGAGAATGCAGTTAACCGTCATAAAAACACCTTTGCAGTTAAATTCGAAAAACTTCTTTTACAGTCTTCCAGTTCAAGTAGTTCAAAAAATCTTCCCATTGTAAACATCAAGCCAATAATTAATATTTCTAATGTTAGTCTTTCAGAAGAACAAGAGAGAATTCTAAAATATAATTTTAACTTCTCACAAACCTGTAAACCCTCGATTCCAAAGATTTTGGCTCCTATCGAAAAAGCTTTCAAGTTCAGTAAAGTTTCAGATTCACAGAAAGAAATGATTAGGCATCTTATCGCTCATAATGTGAAATTCAATAATAAACCTTTGAAACCAAATCTAACTGCGAGAGAAAGAGCTACAATGCGCGAGATTCATTCTAACCCGGATATTGTCATTTCAAAGGCCGACAAAGGTGGCCAGATAGTCGTCATGGATAAGAACACTTACATCGATGGTGTCACTAAACTCTTAAACGAAGGACCATATAATCCGATCCCTAAAGATCCTTCACCTTCGGACTTATCCAAAATAAAAACTGCGATCAAATCTTCGCAAATCATTTCGAGCAACTTAAAACATTCGCTTATCCCATCTGTTGCGAATTGTGCCAGATTATATGCTCTTCCCAAAATTCATAAAATTGGTATTCCTTTCCGCCCTATTGTATCAAATTTAGGTACTGCCTCGTATCCATTAGCTAAATATTTAATTTCTAGTTTTCCACTCTATTAGACAATAACATTTACACCATAAAAATTCAATAGAGTTTGTAAAAAAGGTTAAAAGCATTTCTCCTAGTAATTTACTTATGGTTTCTTTTGATGTAAAATCATTATTCACCAATGTCCCAGTGGAGGGTGCATTAAGATGTCTAGAAACCAGACTTCGCGAATTTCATTTCTCTTGCATCGAAATTGATGAGCTAATTTCTCTCACTCAACTCTGTTTGAAACAAACACATTTTGTTTTCCAAAATAAATATTACAAGCAAACTGAGGGATTAGCCATGGGAAGCCCCCTCAGTCCCATCCTGGATGATATCTACATGCATTATTATGAATCAAAATTGTTTGAAACTTTAAACTTCCCGGCATGGTTCCGCTACGTAGACGATACTTTTACCCTGTTTGAAGGTAATAAAGATGATTTAAATAAAGTTCTTTCAACAATGAATTCTATTGATCCTGCTATTCAGTTCACTTTTGAACTTGAGACTTGCAATTCTCTTCCGTTTCTCGACATTCTGGTCACACGTAACACATCCAACTTCAGTACTACAGTTTACCGTAAACCTTCATCGGTTTGCCTTCCACCACACTTTAAATCATGTCATCCGACTAAACAAAAGTTAGCTTCATTTTATTCCTATGTTTTCCGTGCTCTTCAAGTTTGCTCCTCCAAACTAGCCCTTGATGAAGAACTAAATTATTTAAAAGCAATAGCTATTGACAGGGGCTTTTCACCCAACATTATTAATCAAGCAGTTAAAAAATTCTCATCTCAACACACTAAAAGCCACACTCTTATTTTAGGAGATTATAAAAATTCTGTTGTCATTCCCTTCTTTCCATCAATTAGCTATAAAGTTGCACATATTTTGCAGAAATTTAACTTTCGGGTTGTTTACTCTCCCATCAATAAAATTCCAACTTCTATACTCAAGGACCCCATTCCGGATATGAATTCCTGGGGTATTTATAGGATTCCTTGCCAGTGTGGTTTAATTTACATTGGCCAAACTAAGAGAGCCTTAAAATTTCGCGTCAGAGAACATGAGGCATATGTTAGAAAAAAGGAAACACAGAAGTCTTCTGTTGCTCAACATTGTTGGTCTGAAAATCACACTTTCAATTTTTCTGCTGCCAAAATTATTCAAAAAACATCTTCCATTGGAGAACTGGATTTTCTAGAAGCATTTCACATTCATAAAAATCATTCTGTTCTAGTTAACGATCCTAATTCCAATCCAAATTTGCCTTCGGCTTTTAGGGAAATTATGTTTTAGTTCTGGTTTCGCCAACAGATGGCGCCACTTGCTTATTCTTGTCCAGGCTTTCTTATCTTATCTAAACATTATTTCCTATCTTGTTCATTTGCGGTTTTGCAGCTGAAGATGATGGTTCGGTTAAACCATCGAAACTAGTCCTGTGAAAATTTTGTAAATATAACGCTGATTTTTGTTGTTTGACTTCTGAATTAGTATTTATTCGGCGTGTTATTGTGTCTTAATTATAGAAGCCCCAAACAGGCTTACATTTTGCTTTCTTTTTTGCACGTGGTGTGGCCGCCATTTTGTGATTGTAGGAGTTTCGGTGAGTACATTTTTGAAATTTTCAAGTTATGTTTATGTTTTGTACATTTGGATATTGTGCTTTGCTTGTCTGATTTCATGCATTTTGCTTACAAACGGTTTGTTTTCTATTCATTTCAGTGAGGGATTTTTCTGCTGTTTTGTGTGTACTTTATTATTGCTCAGTTAATTTAGTTTGATTTTCTGCATTGTTTATCATGCCTTCATCCGTTAATCGTTTCACTAAATTACGCCTGAAACGGCAAAAATTCCTGAATCATCTTGACTTTTTACTTAAATGTAAATGTAAAAAATTGATCCCCAATTTTATTCAAATCAAATCTAATCAAAAATCTTCGAGTCGCGTTTCAAGAATTCGGTTAAATTGCAAGCTTGCCTTACTTCGGTCCGTGATAAGGGATACACGTCAACAATTGTCCAAAATTGAACATGAACTCTATAAGCTTCATCTGGAACTCGCTAAATCATATCCAAAATTCACTGCCCTTGAACAAAAGTCTTGGTCTAGAACGGAGAATGCAGTTAACCGTCATAAAAACACCTTTGCAGTTAAATTCGAAAAACTTCTTTTACAGTCCTCCAGTTCAAGTAGTTCAAAAAATCTTCCCATTGTAAACATCAAGCCAATAATTAATATTTCTAATGTTAGTCTTTCAGAAGAACAAGAGAGAATTCTAAAATATAATTTTAACTTCTCACAAACCTGTAAACCCTCTATTCCAAAGATTTTGGCTCCTATCGAAAAAGCTTTCAAGTTCAGTAAAGTTTCAGATTCACAGAAAGAAATGATTAGGCATCTTATCGCTCATAATGTGAAATTCAATAATAAACCTTTGAAACCAAATCTAACTGCGAGAGAAAGAGCTACAATGCGCGAGATTCATTATAACCCGGATATTGTCATTTCAAAGGCCGACAAAGGTGGCCAGATAGTCGTCATGGATAAGAACACTTACATCGATGGTGTCACTAAACTCTTAAACGAAGGACCATATAATCCGATCCCTAAAGATCCTTCACCTTCGGACTTATCCAAAATAAAAACTGCGATCAAATCTTCGCAAATCATTTCGAGCAACTTAAAACATTCGCTTATCCCATCTGTTGCGAATTGTGCCAGATTATATGCTCTTCCCAAAATTCATAAAATTGGTATTCCTTTCCGCCCTATTGTATCAAATTTAGGTACTGCCTCGTATCCATTAGCTAAATATTTAGTTTCTAGTTTTCCACTCTATTAGACAATAACATTTACACCATAAAAATTCAATAGAGTTTGTAAAAAAGGTTAAAAGCATTTCTCCTAGTAATTTACTTATGGTTTCTTTTGATGTAAAATCATTATTCACCAATGTCCCAGTGGAGGGTGCATTAAGATGTCTAGAAACCAGACTTCGCGAATTTCATTTCTCTTGCATCGAAATTGATGAGCTTGTGGTGATGGCGATAAGGAGCGCACCTTGCGCCCTCCGATAAGTGTGGCAACCCTAGAGGAGAAGTTTCTTACGAGTAGCGAGCAGAGCGAATCAGGCAGGGTGTCGGGCAGTGTGCGCGAAGTTCCTAAATAAAGCTTAATTTTTATTGTGCACTATGTCTTGTTAATATTATATTAATGCAGTAAGAACATAATCTGTGATATGGAATTTGAGGATTGGTGGTAAAAACATAACCGGAAATTTCCATAATGGTAACCTGGACTGTGTTAAATCGTATGAACAGTTCTCAAGCACTTTCGGTTTTGACTACAAGCCATTACTCAAGATCTCCAAACCAGAAGTAATGGATTACATCGGTTTTCGTCCTCCGGATCACAGATGAGTAGTAATTATAGATCATTTTATAATTACGTTTTCTATTTATCATTTAATTTAATTTTCTTTAGTAAAATTTTTGCTTTTATTTTGGCTTAAAAACCTTGCACAATGTCTGATGTTTATGCCGTCCAAATTCCGGTTTATAACCGATCAGACCCATCTTTGTGGTTTATTATGTGTGAAAGTACTTTTGCTCTTGCCACCCCCAAACCTATCACAGAATCCATTACTAAATATAATTATGTAGTTTCTCATCTTCCTCCAGATATCGCATCACTAGTACGGGATTTACTTATGAAACCAGACCCTATTGATCCATATGCAAAGCTTAAAACTGAGTTAATAAATCGTTCAGGAGAATCTTCTCAGCAAGAAATTCGCCAATTATTATCTGGAGAAGGATTAGGTTCTCGAAAACCTTCCGATTTGCTTAGAAATATGAAACGTCGAGCAGAATCTTTAAATGTTCCTGATAACTTAATGTTAGAATTATTCCTTCAACGTTTGCCTTCGACTGTTCAGTCTATTTTGGCAGCGGTTTCCAATTTAACTGTAGATAAAGCTGCAGAAATTGCCGACAGAATTTTAGAAGTAAATCCAATCCCAGGGACTTGTGCCGTTTCTCGCACAGTCAATCAGTCTCTTGAGGATAAATTATTTAAACAAATAGAAAAATTAAACAAACGTATTGATCGCATTTCTCTTTCTCGTGGTCGCTCGCCAAATCGCGGAGATCGCAATAAGGAAAGAAGCAATTCCAAAAGGAGAGATTATTCTGTTTGCTGGTATCATAGACGTTTTGGGAAAAAGTGTAGAGATGACAAATGTACAAAACCTTGTTCATGGCAGGGAAATGAAACCAGCAAAGAATAGAGGCGACTTATTCTTTGCCTCAAGTTTCACGTCGCCTGTTCGTTCGTGACCGTAGAACAAACCTTTCATTCTTGGTCGATACCGGCTCTGACGTGTCCTTACTTCCAGCAAATAATTCTCAAAAACGGAATTCGTCCCAACAAACACTTTTCGCTGCTAATTCTTCTACTATTCATGTTTATGGTCAAAAAACACTTTCTTTGGATTTCAAATTAAGACGACAGTTTACATGGACTTTTCTTATAGCAAATGTTAGTACACCCATTCTTGGAGCAGATTTTCTCCATTTCTTTGAATTGGTGCCTGATCTCAGAAACAAATGTCTCAAAGATTTAAAAACGCATTTTAAAACCGTCGGTTGTGTGAAAAATGCAAGCATTTATTCAGTAAAAACTGTATTTAGTGATACACCATATCACAAAATTTTAAAAGAATTTCCTTCAGTTACTAGATTACCAGATCCTAACCAACCTGTTAAACATAACACCGTTCATTATATCATAACTAAAGGTCCACCTGTGGTTGCAAAACCTCGTCGGTTAGCTCCAGATCGCTTAAAAATAGCAAAACAAGAATTTCAAACTATGATGCAATTGGGGCATTTGAGACCTTCGAGCAGCAATTATGCATCCCCACTTCACATGGTTCCGAAAAAGGGAAATCTGGAATGGAGACCTGTAGGAGATTATCGAGCATTGAACGCTCAAACAATAAAAGACAAATACCCTATTCCATGTTTAGCCGATTTTACTGCTGCATTGCACGGTACTAAAATTTTTAGTCATGTCGACCTGATTAAGGCATACCATCAAATACCAATTAACCCAGCCGACATCCACAAAACCGCCATATGCACACCATCCGGTTTATTCGAAAGTACCCGTATGCAATTCGGCTTATGCAATGCATCCGCGACTTTTCAACGTTTTATAGATGAAGTCACGCGGGATTTAGAAGGCGTTTACGCTTTTGTCGATGACTTGCTCATAGCCTCTAAAGATTCTGAGGAACATTGCAGGCATTTGAAAGCTTTATTTTCCAAACTTCAGGAATATGGACTTTGCATAAATGTTTCAAAATGCACCTTTGGTCAAACATCTATTGATTTCTTAGGTTTTCACCTTAGTGAAAACGGAATTGAACCTCTTCCTGACAAAGTCAAATGTATTTTAGATTTTCCTCAACCTACCACTCTCACTCAGCTTCGCCGATTTTTAGGCATGTTTAACTTTTATAGATGTTTCATACCTAAAGCAGCACATATTCTTTCTCCTTTAATAAAATTGTTAGAAGGCTATATTAATAAAAAGAAATCTCGTTCTCGTGTTCAGGATTCATCCCCACAATTAAATTGGAACGAGAATGCTGAACAAGCCTTTATTGCTGCCAAAAATGCCATTGCTCAGGCTACCCTTTTGAGACACCCTATTCCCGGAGCCCAGCTAAGCATCTGGGTAGATGCCTCAGACGTCGCAATAGGCGGCACACTTATGCAGTTGTCTCAACAAACATGGGAACCTATAGCATTTTTCTCTATGAAACTCAGTAAAAGTCAACAGAAATGGTCCGCGTACGATAGGGAATTATTTTCTATTTATTCTGCAATTAAGAAATTCCGCCACATGTTAGAGGGCAGAAATTTTATAATTTATACGGATCAAAAACCGTTAATATACGCTTTTAAACAGAACCCTCATAAATGTTCACCTCGACAATTGCGCCATTTAGATTTTATTTCTCAGTACTCTACTGATATTAGGCATGTTCAAGGTTCAAAAAACGTCGTTGCTGACGCTCTTTCAAGAATCGAAATTGATTCCATAACAAAATCTCCATTTTTGGATTTTAAAAAATTTTCGGAAGCTCAACGGCATGATCCGGAGGTACAAGAGCTTCTCAAAAACAACACATCATCTTTGAAACTGGAATTTAAACCGTGCCAATATTCTGATGGTAATATTCTTTGTGACATATCAACGGACATTCCTCGTCCATTTGTTCCGAATTCCTTTCGCAGACTCATCTTTAATCATCTGCATAATCTGTCACATCCAGGAATTGCAGCTACTACGAAGCTTATTTGTTCTCGTTATGTATGGCCCGATATGAAACGTCATATCAAAAATTGGGTGAAATCCTGTGAATCTTGCCAAAAATCGAAAATTACTAGGCATACTAAAGCACCACTGGGCACATTCTCTCTTCCTGATGCACGTTTTTCAGAAATCCATATGGATATCGTCGGACCGTTACCTCCATCAGAAGGCAACGTGTACCTTTTGACTCTAATAGATAGATTCTCCAGATGGCCTGAAGCCATTCCCATCAGGGATATGAAAACGGAAACCATTTGCAGAGCCATCTTCAACTGTTGGATATCTCGTTTTGGCTGCCCATCGATCATAACAACAGACCAAGGTTCTCAAATGAGATCCGCACTTTTTGCAGAATGCACGCGCATTTTGGGTACGAACAGTATCACAACAACAGCCTATCATCCAATGTCCAACGGCATTGTTGAACGATTTCATCGACATTTAAAATCTTCTCTCAAGGCTCACGAGACCAATAACTGGACTGAAACACTACCAGTTGTTATGCTTGGTATTCGGACAGCCGTAAAGGAAGATCTACAGTCATCTTGTGCTGAACTGGTGTACGGCACAACTCTCAAGCTGCCTAGTGATATGATAACGTCATCTAAGATATCTCCGTATGACACACAATTTATCACGAATCTCCGGCATAGAATGCAACAATTGAATCCAATAGCAACATCTGCACATCGCCAAGAAAAATGTTACGTAAGTGCTACCTTAAAGTCGTGTACGCATGTACACTTACGTGTCGATCGACTAAAGCCACCTCTGTGCCAACCATATACAGGTCCGCATAAAGTCCTTTCTAGAACGGACAAAACTTTCACAATTGATGTTAACGGTCTGAAATCTACTGTGTCTATAGACCGTGTGAAACCAGCCTATTTGCTTTCGGACTCTAATTTGCCTGAACTGAAAACAAATAAAGACTTAAAGACAGTTCAGCAGAAAAAATCTGCAAACGAACTCTCTAAGACACAAACTGTCACCAGATCGGGAAGACATGTTCACTTCCCTAAGAAACTTGCTTCTTACATAACAATTTAAAACATTTTTTTTAAATTCATATCTTAACATATTTCTTGTTATTTCATGTTTATTATATGTGTCAATACCTTGTTATATATTGAATTGCATTTTGATCTTTTCTAATTTTATATTCTAATTTTGTAATTATAAAAAAAATACCCGACAGCACGGATACTCTGAGATAATTTCATAACCTATGTCGTTCCTTTGAATAGCCATTAAAGGAACTGGGGGGAAACTCTGTGGTGATGGCGATAAAAAGCGCGCCTTGCGCCCTCCGATAAGTGTGGCAACCCTAGAGGAGAAGTTTCTTACGAGTAGCGAGCAGAGCGAAACAGGCAGGCTGTCGGGCAGTGTGCGCGAAGTTCCTAAATAAAGCTTAGTTTTTATTGTGCACTATGTCTTGTTAATATTATATTAATGCAGTAAGAACATAATCTGTGATATGGAATTTGAGGATTGGTGGTAAAAACATAACCGGAAATCTCCATAAGCTAATTTCTCTCACTCAACTCTGTTTGAAACAAACACATTTTGTTTTCCAAAATAAATATTACAAGCAAACTGAGGGATTAGCCATGGGAAGCCCCCTCAGTCCCATCCTGGCTGATATCTACATGCATTATTATGAATCAAAATTGTTTGAAACTTTAAACTTCCCGGCATGGTTCCGCTACGTAGACGATACTTTTACCCTGTTTGAAGGTAATAAAGATGATTTAAATAAAGTTCTTTCAACAATGAATTCTATTGATCCTGCTATTCAGTTCACTTTTGAACTTGAGACTTGCAATTCTCTTCCGTTTCTCGACATTCTGGTCACACGTAACACATCCAACTTCAGTACTACAGTTTACCGTAAACCTTCATCGGTTTGCCTTCCACCACACTTTAAATCATGTCATCCGACTAAACAAAAGTTAGCTTCATTTTATTCCTATGTTTTCCGTGCTCTTCAAGTTTGCTCCTCCAAACTAGCCCTTGATGAAGAACTAAATTATTTAAAAGCAATAGCTATTGACAGGGGCTTTTCACCCAACATTATTAATCAAGCAGTTAAAAAATTCTCATCTCAACACACTAAAAGCCACACTCTTATTTTAGGAGATTATAAAAATTCTGTTGTCATTCCCTTCTTTCCATCAATTAGCTATAAAGTTGCACATATTTTGAGGAAATTTAACTTTCGGGTTGTTTACTCTCCCATCAATAAAATTCCAACTTCTATACTCAAGGACCCCATTCCGGATATGAATTCCTGGGGTATTTATAGGATTCCTTGCCAGTGTGGTTTAATTTACATTGGCCAAACTAAGAGAGCCTTAAAATTTCGCGTCAGAGAACATGAGGCATATGTTAGAAAAAAGGAAACACAGAAGTCTTCTGTTGCTCAACATTGTTGGTCTGAAAATCACACTTTCAATTTTTCTGCTGCCAAAATTATTCAAAAAACATCTTCCATTGGAGAACTGGATTTTCTAGAGGCATTTCACATTCATAAAAATCTTTCTGTTCTAGTTAACGATCCTAATTCCAATCCAAATTTGCCTTCGGCTTTTAGGGAAATTATGTTTTAGTTCTGGTTTCGCCAACAGATAGCGCCACTTGCTTATTCTTGTCCAGGCTTTCTTATCTTATCTAAACATTATTTCCTATCTTGTTCATTTGCGGTTTTGCAGCTGAAGATGATGGTTCGGTTAAACCATCGAAACTAGTCCTGTGAAAATTTTGTAAATATAACGCTGATTTTTGTTGTTTGACTTCTGAATTAGTATTTATTCGGCGTGTTATTGTGTCTTAATTATAGAAGCCCCAAACAGGCTTACATTTTGCTTTCTTTTTTGCACGTGGTGTGGCCGCCATTTTGTGATTGTAGGAGTTTCGGTGAGTACATTTTTGAAATTTTCATGTTATGTTTATGTTTTGTACATTTGGATATTGTGCTTTGCTTGTCTGATTTCATGCATTTTGCTTACAAACGGTTTGTTTTCTATTCATTTCAGTGAGGGATTTTTCTGCTGTTTTGTGTGTACTTTATTATTGTTCAGTTAATTTAGTTTGATTTTCTGCATTGTTTATCATGCCTTCATCCGTTAATCGTTTCACTAAATTACGCCTGAAACGGCAAAAATTCCTGAATCATCTTGACTTTTTACTTAAATGTAAATGTAAAAAATTGATCCCCAATTTTATTCAAATCAAATCTAATCAAAAATCTTCGAGTCGCGTTTCAAGGATTCTGTTAAATTGCAAGCTTGCCTTACTTCGGTCCGTGATAAGGGATACACGTCAACAATTGTCCAAAATTGAACATGAACACTATAAGCTTCATCTGGAACGCGCTAAATCATATCCAAAATTCACTGCCCTTGAACAAAAGTCTTGGTCTAGAACGGAGAATGCAGTTAACCGTCATAAAAACACCCTTGCAGTTAAATTCGAAAAACTTCTTTTACAGTCTTCCAGTTCAAGTAGTTCAAAAAATCTTCCCATTGTAAACATCAAGCCAATAATTAATATTTCTAATGTTAGTCTTTCAGAAGAACAAGAGAGAATTCTAAAATATAATTTTAACTTCTCACAAACCTGTAAACCCTCGATTCCAAAGATTTTGGCTCCTATCGAAAAAGCTTTCAAGTTCAGTAAAGATTCAGATTCACAGAAAGAAATGATTAGGCATCTTATCGCTCATAATGTGAAATTCAATAATAAACCTTTGAAACCAAATCTAACTGCGAGAGAAAGAGCTACAATGCGCGAGATTCATTCTAACCCGGATATTGTCATTTCAAAGGCCGACAAAGGTGGCCAGATAGTCGTCATGGATAAGAACACTTACATCGATGGTGTCACTAAACTCTTAAACGAAGGACCATATAATCCGATCCCTAAAGATCCTTCACCTTCGGACTTATCCAAAATAAAAACTGCGATCAAATCTTCGCAAATCATTTCAAGCAACTTAAAACATTCGCTTATCCCATCTGTTGCGAATTGTGCCAGATTATATGCTCTTCCCAAAATTCATAAAATTGGTATTCCTTTCCGCCCTATTGTATCAAATTTAGGTACTGCCTCGTATCCATTAGCTAAATATTTAGTTTCTAGATTTTCCACTCTATTAGACAATAACATTTACACCATAAAAAATTCAATAGAGTTTGTAAAAAAGGTTAAAAACATTTCTCCAATAATTTACTTATGGTTTCTTTTGATGTAAAATCATTATTCACCAATGTCCCAGTGGAGGGTGCATTAAGATGTTTAGAAACCAGACTTCGCGAATTTCATTTCTCTTGCATCGAAATTGATGAGCTTGTGGTGATGGCGATAAGGAGCGCGCCTTGCGCCCTCCGATAAGTGTGGCAACCCTAGAGGAGAAGTTTCTTACGAGTAGCGAGCAGAGCGAAACAGGCAGGCTGTCGGGCAGTGTGCGCGAAGTTCCTAAATAAAGCTTAATTTTTATTGTGCACTATATCTTGTTAATATTATATTAATGCAGTAAGAACATAATCTGTGATATGGAATTTGAGGATTGGTGGTAAAAATATAACCGGAAATTTCCATAATGGTAACCTGGACTGTGTTAAATCGTATGAACAGTTCTCAAGCACTTTCGGTTTTGACTACAAGCCATCACTCAAGATCTCCAAACCAGAAGTAATGGATTACATCGGTTTTCGTCCTCCGGATCACAGATGAGTAGTAATTATAGATCATTTTATAATTACGTTTTCTACTTATCATTTAATTTAATTTTCTTTAGTAAAATTTTTGCTTTTATTTTGGCTTAAAAACCTTGCACAATGTCTGATGTTTATGCCGTCCAAATTCCGGTTTATAACCGATCAGACCCATCTTTGTGGTTTATTATGTGTGAAAGTACTTTTGCTCTTGCTACCCCCAAACCTATCACAGAATCCATTACTAAATATAATTATGTAGTTTCTCATCTTCCTCCAGATATCGCATCACTAGTACGGGATTTACTTATGAAACCAGACCCTATTGATCCATATGCAAAGCTTAAAACTGAGTTAATAAATCGTTCAGGAGAATCTTCTCAGCAAGAAATTCGCCAATTATTATCTGGAGAAGGATTAGGTTCTCGAAAACCTTCCGATTTGCTTAGAAATATGAAACGTCGAGCAGAATCTTTAAATGTTCCTGATAACTTAATGTTAGATATATTCCTTCAACGTTTGCCTTCGACTTTTCAGTCTATTTTGGCAGCGGTTTCCAATTTAACTGTAGATAAAGCTGCAGAAATTGCCGACAGAATTTTAGAAGTAAATCCAACCCCAGGGACTTGTGCCGTTTCTCGCACAGTCAATCAGTCTCTTGAGGATAAATTATTTAAACAAATAGAAAAATTAAACAAACGTATTGATCGCATTTCTCTTTCTCGTGGTCGCTCGCCAAATCGCGGAGATCGCAATAAGGAAAGAAGCAATTCCAAAAGGAGAGATTATTCTGTTTGCTGGTATCATAGACGTTTTGGGAAAAAGTGTAGAGATGACAAATGTACAAAACCTTGTTCATGGCAGGGAAATGAAACCAGCAAAGAATAGAGGCGACTTATTCTTTGCCTCAAGTTTCACGTCGCCTGTTCGTTCGTGACCGTAGAA
Organism: Stegodyphus dumicola; assembly: GCF_044657685.1. Classification (NCBI taxonomy): domain Eukaryota; kingdom Metazoa; phylum Arthropoda; class Arachnida; order Araneae; family Eresidae; genus Stegodyphus; species Stegodyphus dumicola. Next base: position 88,399,858 of record NC_140774.1, on the reverse strand, counting down.
CAAACCTTTCATTCTTGGTCGATACCGGCTCTGACGTGTCCTTACTTCCAGCAAATAATTCTCAAAAACGGAATTCGTCCCAACAAACACTTTTCGCTGCTAATTCTTCTACTATTCATGTTTATGGTCAAAAAACACTTTCTTTGGATTTCAAATTAAGACGACAGTTTACATGGACTTTTCTTATAGCAAATGTTAGTACACCCATTCTTGGAGCAGATTTTCTCCATTTCTTTGAATTGGTGCCTGATCTCAGAAACAAATGTCTCAAAGATTTAAAAACGCATTTTAAAACCGTCGGTTGTGTGAAAAATGCAAGCATTTATTCAGTAAAAACTGTATTTAGTGATACACCATATCACAAAATTTTAAAAGAATTTCCTTCAGTTACTAGATTACCAGATCCTAACCAACCTGTTAAACATAACACCGTTCATTATATCATAACTAAAGGTCCACCTGTGGTTGCAAAACCTCGTCGGTTAGCTCCAGATCGCTTAAAAATAGCAAAACAAGAATTTCAAACTATGATGCAATTGGGGCATTTGAGACCTTCGAGCAGCAATTATGCATCCCCACTTCACATGGTTCCAAAAAAGGGAAATCTGGAATGGAGACCTGTAGGAGATTATCGAGCATTGAACGCTCAAACAATAAAAGACAAATACCCTATTCCATGTTTAGCCGATTTTACTGCTGCATTGCACGGTACTAAAATTTTTAGTCATGTCGACCTGATTAAGGCATACCATCAAATACCAATTAACCCAGCCGACATCCACAAAACCGCCATATGCACACCATCCGGTTTATTCGAAAGTACCCGTATGCAATTCGGCTTATGCAATGCATCCGCGACTTTTCAACGTTTTATAGATGAAGTCACGCGGGATTTAGAAGGCGTTTACGCTTTTGTCGATGACTTGCTCATAGCCTCTAAAGATTCTGAGGAACATTGCAGGCATTTGAAAGCTTTATTTTCCAAACTTCAGGAATATGGACTTTGCATAAATGTTTCAAAATGCACCTTTGGTCAAACATCTATTGATTTCTTAGGTTTTCACCTTAGTGAAAACGGAATTGAACCTCTTCCTGACAAAGTCAAATGTATTTTAGATTTTCCTCAACCTACCACTCTCACTCAGCTTCGCCGATTTTTAGGCATGTTTAACTTTTATAGATGTTTCATACCTAAAGCAGCACATATTCTTTCTCCTTTAATAAAATTGTTAGAAGGCTATATTAATAAAAAGAAATCTCGTTCTCGTGTTCAGGATTCATCCCCACAATTAAATTGGAACGAGAATGCTGAACAAGCCTTTATTGCTGCCAAAAATGCCATTGCTCAGGCTACCCTTTTGAGACACCCTATTCCCGGAGCCCAGCTAAGCATCTGGGTAGATGCCTCAGACGTCGCAATAGGCGGCACACTTATGCAGTTGTCTCAACAAACATGGGAACCTATAGCATTTTTCTCTATGAAACTCAGTAAAAGTCAACAGAAATGGTCCGCGTACGATAGGGAATTATTTTCTATTTATTCTGCAATTAAGAAATTCCGCCACATGTTAGAGGGCAGAAATTTTATAATTTATACGGATCAAAAACCGTTAATATACGCTTTTAAACAGAACCCTCATAAATGTTCACCTCGACAATTGCGCCATTTAGATTTTATTTCTCAGTACTCTACTGATATTAGGCATGTTCAAGGTTCAAAAAACGTCGTTGCTGACGCTCTTTCAAGAATCGAAATTGATTCCATAACAAAATCTCCATTTTTGGATTTTAAAAAATTTTCGGAAGCTCAACGGCATGATCCGGAGGTACAAGAGCTTCTCAAAAACAACACATCATCTTTGAAACTGGAATTTAAACCGTGCCAATATTCTGATGGTAATATTCTTTGTGACATATCAACGGACATTCCTCGTCCATTTGTTCCGAATTCCTTTCGCAGACTCATCTTTAATCATCTGCATAATCTGTCACATCCAGGAATTGCAGCTACTACGAAGCTTATTTGTTCTCGTTATGTATGGCCCGATATGAAACGTCATATCAAAAATTGGGTGAAATCCTGTGAATCTTGCCAAAAATCGAAAATTACTAGGCATACTAAAGCACCACTGGGCACATTCTCTCTTCCTGATGCACGTTTTTCAGAAATCCATATGGATATCGTCGGACCGTTACCTCCATCAGAAGGCAACGTGTACCTTTTGACTCTAATAGACAGATTCTTCAGATGGCCTGAAGCCATTCCCATCCCGGATATGAAAACGGAAACCATTTGCAGAGCCATCTTCAACTGTTGGATATCTCGTTTTGGCTGCCGATCGATCATAACAACAGACCAAGGTTCTCAAATGAGATCCGCACTTTTTGCAGAATTCACGCCCATTTTGGGTACGAACAGAATCACAACAACAGCCTATCATCCAATGTCCAACGGCATTGTTGAACGATTTCATCGACATTTAAAATCTTCTCTCAAGGCTCACGAGACCAATAACTGGACTGAAACACTACCAGTTGTTATGCTTGGTATTCGGACAGCCGTAAAGGAAGATCTACAGTCATCTTGTGCTGAACTGGTGTACGGCACAACTCTCAAGCTGCCTAGTGATATGATAACGTCATCTAAGATATCTCCGTATGACACACAATTTATCACGAATCTCCGGCATAGAATGCAACAATTGAATCCAATAGCAACATCTGCACATCGCCAAGAAAAATGTTACGTAAGTGCTACCTTAAAGTCGTGTACGCATGTATACTTACGTGTCGATCGAGTAAAGCCACCTCTGTGCCAACCTTATACAGGTCCGCATAAAGTCCTTTCTAGAACGGACAAAACTTTCACAATTGATGTTAACGGTCTGAAATCTACTGTGTCTATAGACCGTGTGAAACCAGCCTATTTGCTTTCGGACTCTAATTTGCCTGAACTGAAAACAAATAAAGACTTAAAGACAGTTCAGCAGAATAAATCTGCAAACGAACTCTCTAAGACACAAACTGTCACCAGATCGGGAAGACATGTTCACTTCCCTAAGAAACTTGCTTCTTACATAACAATTTAAAACATTTTTTTTAAATTCATATCTTAACATATTTCTTGTTATTTCATGTTTATTATATGTGTCAATACCATGTTATATATTGAATTGCATTTTGATCTTTTCTAATTTTATATTCTAATTTTGTAATTATAAAAAAAATACCCGACAGCACGGATACTCTGAGATAATTTCATAACCTATGTCGTTCCTTTGAATAGCCATTAAAGGAACTGGGGGGAAACTCTGTGGTGATGGCGATAAAAAGCGCGCCTTGCGCCCTCCGATAAGTGTGGCAACCCTAGAGGAGAAGTTTCTTACGAGTAGCGAGCAGAGCGAAACAGACAGGCTGTCGGGCAGTGTGCGCGAAGTTCCTAAATAAAGCTTAATTTTTATTGTGCACTATGTCTTGTTAATATTATATTAATGCAGTAAGAACATAATCTGTGATATGGAAATTGAGGATTGGTGGTAAAAACATAACCGGAAATCTCCATAAGCTAATTTCTCTCACTCAACTCTGTTTGAAACAAACACATTTTGTTTTCCAAAATAAATATTACAAGCAAACTGAGGGATTAGCCATGGGAAGCCCCCTCAGTCCCATCCTGGCTGATATCTACATGCATTATTATGAATCAAAATTGTTTGAAACTTTAAACTTCCCGGCATGGTTCCGCTACGTAGACGATACTTTTACCCTGTTTGAAGGTAATAAAGATGATTTAAATAAAGTTCTTTCAACAATGAATTCTATTGATCCTGCTATTCAGTTCACTTTTGAACTTGAGACTTGCAATTCTCTTCCGTTTCTCGACATTCTGGTCACACGTAACACATCCAACTTCAGTACTACAGTTTACCGTAAACCTTCATCGGTTTGCCTTCCACCACACTTTAAATCATGTCATCCGACTAAACAAAAGTTAGCTTCATTTTATTCCTATGTTTTCCGTGCTCTTCAAGTTTGCTCCTCCAAACTAGCCCTTGATGAAGAACTAAATTATTTAAAAGCAATAGCTATTGACAGGGGCTTTTCACCCAACATTATTAATCAAGCAGTTAAAAAATTCTCATCTCAACACACTAAAAGCCACACTCTTATTTTAGGAGATTATAAAAATTCTGTTGTCATTCCCTTCTTTCCATCAATTAGCTATAAAGTTGCACATATTTTGCAGAAATTTAACTTTCGGGTTGTTTACTCTCCCATCAATAAAATTCCAACTTCTATACTCAAGGACCCCATTCCGGATATGAATTCCTGGGGTATTTATAGGATTCCTTGCCAGTGTGGTTTAATTTACATTGGCCAAACTAAGAGAGCCTTAAAATTTCGCGTCAAAGAACATGAGGCATATGTTAGAAAAAAGGAAACACAGAAGTCTTCTGTTGCTCAACATTGTTGGTCTGAAAATCACACTTTCAATTTTTCTGCTGCCAAAATTATTCAAAAAACATCTTCCATTGGGGAAGTGGATTTTCTAGAGGCATTTCACATTCATAAAAATCTTTCTGTTCTAGTTAACGATACTAATTCCAATCCAAATTTGCCTTCGGCTTTTAGGGAAATTATGTTTTAGTTCTGGTTTCGCCAACAGATGGCGCCGCTTGCTTATTCTTGTCCAGGCTTTCTTATCTTATCTAAAAATTATTTCCTATCTTGTTCATTTGCGGTTTTGCAGCTGAAGATGATGGTTCGGTTAAACCATCGAAACTAGTCCTGTGAAAATTTTGTAAATATAACGCTGATTTTTGTTGTTTGACTTCTGAATTAGTATTTATTCGGCGTGTTATTGTGTCTTAATTATAGAAGCCCCAAACAGGCTTACATTTTGCTTTCTTTTTTGCACGTGGTGTGGCCGCCATTTTGTGATTGTAGGAGTTTCGGTGTGTACATTTTTGAAATTTTCAAGTTATGTTTATGTTTTGTACATTTGGATATTGTGCTTTGCTTGCCTGATTTCATGCATTTTGCTTACAAACGGTTTGTTTTCTATTCATTTCAGTGAGGGATTTTTCTGCTGTTTTGTGTGTACTTTATTATTGCTCAGTTAATTTAGTTTGATTTTCTGCATTGTTTATCATGCCTTCATCCGTTAATCGTTTCACTAAATTACGCCTGAAACGGCAAAAATTCCTGAATCATCTTGACTTTTTACTTAAATGTAAATTTAAAAAATTGATCCCCAATTTTATTCAAATCAAATCTAATCAGAAATCTTCGAGTCGCGTTTCAAGAATTCTGTTAAATTGCAAGCTTGCCTTACTTCGGTCCGTGATAAGGGATACACGTCAACAATTGTCCAAAATTGAACATGAACTCTATAAGCTTCATCTGGAACTCGCTAAATCATATCCAAAATTCACTGCCCTTGAACAAAAGTCTTGGTCTAGAACGGAGAATGCAGTTAACCTTCATAAAAACACCCTTGCAGTTAAATTCGAAAAACTTCTTTTACAGTCTTCCAGTTCAAGTAGTTCAAAAAATCTTCCCATTGTAAACATCAAGCCAATAATTAATATTTCTAATGTTAGTCTTTCAGAAGAACAAGAGAGAATTCTAAAATATAATTTTGACTTCTCACAAACCTGTAAACCCTGGATTCCAAAGATTTTGGCTCCTATCGAAAAAGCTTTCAAGTTCAGTAAAGTTTCAGATTCACAGAAAGAAATGATTAGGCATCTTATCGCTCATAATGTGAAATTCAATAATAAACCTTTGAAACCAAATCTAACTGCGAGAGAAAGAGCTACAATGCGTGAGATTCATTCTAACCCGGATATTGTCATTTCAAAGGCCGACAAAGGTGGCCAGATAGTCGTCATGGATAAGAACACTTACATCGATGGTGTCACTAAACTCTTAAACGAAGGACCATATAATCCGATCCCTAAAGTTCCTTCACCTTCGGACTTATCCAAAATAAAAACTGCGATCAAATCTTCGCAAATCATTTCAAGCAACTTAAAACATTCGCTTATCCCATCTGTTGCGAATTGTGCCAGATTATATGCTCTTCCCAAAATTCATAAAATTGGTATTCCTTTCCGCCCTATTGTATCAAATTTAGGTACTGCCTCGTATCCATTAGCTAAATATTTAGTTTCTAGATTTTCCACTCTATTAGACAATAACATTTACACCATAAAAAATTCAATAGAGTTTGTAAAAAAGGTTAAAAACATTTCTCCTAGTAATTTACTTATGGTTTCTTTTGATGTAAAACCATTATTCACGAATGTCCCATTGGAGGGTGCATTAAGATGTCTAGAAACCAGACTTCGCGAATTTCATTTCTCTTGCATCGAAATTGATGAGCTAATTTCTCTCACTCAACTCTGTTTGAAACAAACACATTTTGTTTTCCAAAATAAATATTACAAGCAAACTGAGGGATTAGCCATGAGAAGCCCCCTCAGTCCCATCCTGGCTGATATCTACATGCATTATTATGAATCAAAATTGTTTGAAACTTTAAACTTCCCGGCATGGTTCCGCTACGTAGACGATACTTTTACCCTGTTTGAAGGTAATAAAGATGATTTAAATAAAGTTCTTTCAACAATGAATTCTATTGATCCTGCTATTCAGTTCACTTTTGAACTTGAGACTTGCAATTCTCTTCCGTTTCTCGACATTCTGGTCACACGTAACACATCCAACTTCAGTACTACAGTTTACCGTAAACCTTCATCGGTTTGCCTTCCACCACACTTTAAATCATGTCATCCGACTAAACAAAAGTTAGCTTCATTTTATTCCTATGTTTTCCGTGCTCTTCAAGTTTGCTCCTCCAAACTAGCCCTTGATGAAGAACTAAATTATTTAAAAGCAATAGCTATTGACAGGGGCTTTTCACCCAACATTATTAATCAAGCAGTTAAAAAATTCTCATCTCAACACACTAAAAGCCACACTCTTATTTTAGGAGATTATAAAAATTCTGTTGTCATTCCCTTCTTTCCATCAATTAGCTATAAAGTTGCACATATTTTGCAGAAATTTAACTTTCGGGTTGTTTACTCTCCCATCAATAAAATTCCAACTTCTATACTCAAGGACTCCATTCCGGATATGAATTCCTGGGGTATTTATAGGATTCCTTGCCAGTGTGGTTTAATTTACATTGGCCAAACTAAGAGAGCCTTAAAATTTCGCGTCAAAGAACATGAGGCATATGTTAGAAAAAAGGAAACACAGAAGTCTTCTGTTGCTCAACATTGTTGGTCTGAAAATCACACTTTCAATTTTTCTGCTGCCAAAATTATTCAAAAAACATCTTCCATTGGAGAACTGGATTTTCTAGAGGCATTTCACATTCATAAAAATCTTTCTGTTCTAGTTAACGATCCTAATTCCAATCCAAATTTGCCTTCGGCTTTTAGGGAAATTATGTTTTAGTTCTGGTTTCGCCAACAGATAGCGCCACTTGCTTATTCTTGTCCAGGCTTTCTTATCTTATCTAAACATTATTTCCTATCTTGTTCATTTGCGGTTTTGCAGCTGAAGATGATGGTTCGGTTAAACCATCGAAACTAGTCCTGTGAAAATTTTGTAAATATAACGCTGATTTTTGTTGTTTGACTTCTGAATTAGTATTTATTCGGCGTGTTATTGTGTCTTAACGGAGGAATTAGTTAAATCATTTTGGGAGTTGTAACAAATTCCCACATCGAAACCTTTAACTAAAGAAGAAAGATTGTGTGATAACCATTTCGTGGAAAATCACGTCCGTAGTGAAAATGGTCATTACTCTAAAATTGCCATTCAAGCGTAAAAGAAATGAGTTAGGTAATTCCAGATCCTTTCGCAACTTTCTTAGTCTAGAACAAAAACTAATAAAATCTCCTGAAGTATATCAACAATATAAAGACGTCATGTCCGAATATTTATCACTTGGACATATGGAAGAATTACCCGATGATAATCTAGATAAAGTAAATTTTTATTATTATATACCTCATCATCACGTGCTAAAGGAATCAAGTCTTACCACAAAACTACGCGTCGTTTTCAATTCTAGTGCAAAAAATGCATCAGGGATATCGCTTAATGACACGCTAATGAATGGTTCCAAGGTACAAGACGACTTATTTACTATTCTTTTGAGGCATCTATACTACTAGCGACTTATTGAAAATGTATCGACAAATTCAAATTCATGATGAAGATCGCGATTACCAAGAAATATTGTGGAGAGATGATCCATCGAAGCCGATTAAAACTTACAGGTTGTGCACAGTTACGTACGGCATTATTTCAGCTTCATACCTGGCTACTCGCGTACTCAAACAACTAACAATTGACGAAGGAGCTAAATTTCCAAAGGCAGCTGAGATAATATTACACAATTGTTATATTGATGATGTCCTACTTGGTTCAGACACAGTAGAGGACGCAGTAGAGTTAATTTCACAACTGAGTGAACTTTTACAAAAATGAGGCTTTCAATTGCACATATGGTGTACAAATGATTGCTCGATTTTAAAAACTGCACTGAATGCTCAGAAAGCTAATTCTTCATGTACAGTAGTTGATACTAAATCAATGAAATTATTGGGTTTGGAGTGGCATCCAACTCAAGACCAGTTTACTTGTCACTTTGAAAATCTTGAAAACAGAGAACGTTCTACTAAAAGAACGATTTTGTCTTCTCATGTCCATAAATTAAGGATAATGCAAAATCAGGCAAAGGAAGAGTGAGAAGCAAAACAAATTTGACTTATTTGTAAAGTTTATTTATTAAACAAAAGGTAAAGAGCAAAAAAAGATGCTATATGTTTGATATTATTAAAAAAATTAGCGATTTTTTCTACCTGGAGCAAATTACAAAAAAACCCTATTTACAAATGTCCAATATTACATGGTTGGTATGATTGTTAATACATTGTATGTCTGCCAGACGATGCAATACACTCCGTACAACGCCTAAGCATGCTGAGTATCAAATTATCGATCTGATCTGGGGGAATATTACACCACTCAAAATGCAATGCTCTCTGAAGTTCCGGTAGACATGTAGGAGGAGGTTGACGGGCTGCAACTCGTCGGCCAAGCATATCCCACACCTTCTCTACTGGATTCAAGTCCGGTGAGAATGCTGGCCAGTCCATACGGGTGATATCCTCCGATTGAAGGCATTTGCTTACGATGTTTGCATGGTGAGGAAGGGCGTTGTCATCCATAAACACAAATTGTGCGTCCATGGCGCCCCGAAACAAACGTACATGTTGTTCCAGAATGACGTCCCGATAGATTTGGCTTGTCATGGTTCCAATTTGAACATGCAGGTCAGTTCTGGAACCCAGAATAATTCCACCCCAAACGAGTACTCCTGCACCACCGTGACGGTAACGTTAAACGATATTTTCTTGGTGGTAATGGGTACCTGGAGCTCTCCATATGAACATCCGGCGAGAATCAGACTGCAAGCTAAACCTGGATTCGTCGGAAAACATCACATAAGCCCACTGTTGCGGTGTCCACAATGCATGCTCTCTACTCCAGGCTAACCGCAGGTGACAGTGAGTTGCAGTAAGTGGAACGCATGTGACAGGTCTACGAGCATATAGACCAATCTGCCCTAAGCGTCTGTACACGGTCTGCCTTGAAATTGTCATACCAGTGGCTGAAGAGAGCTGACGAGACAGGTCTGAGGCTGTGTTCCGCCTGTTTCTTTTGGCAGTAATTGCCAAATACCAGCCCTCATTCGGCGTTGTGACTCTGGGGCGACCTGTGCTGTAACGTCTACTCACATTACCATCATCTTGGAATCGTTTCCAAAGCCTGGAGATGACACTCTGGGCAATTCCAAGTTCGTGTGATACTTCCAGTTGGGTACGCCCACATTCCAGACGGCCGATAATTCTACCACGTAAAAAATCATCCAAATGCATCCTTTGTGTCATAACTATTCGGTTATTGCACTGAAATGCTTATAAAGCGCCTGCGAACAATTTTACTTCTTTGCCTGTATTCCTTATATATCACTCTCTTACATTCTCGTCATTGTGACGGACCATCGGTGTTATCTGGTTACTTTCTGAAATTTTCATATGATTCTTGAAGATGTGTGTAGTGATTTTACAGGTGATATACTTATTTTAAAGTTCGATTTCCGCGTGACTCCGAATTGTCCTTAATTTATGGACATGAGTGTATTTCGAAAATCTTTGAGCCACTTGGTTGGTTAGCACCTTTCATAATTGCAGCAAAAATCTTGCTTCAAGATATGTTGATATTACAAATCTCGTGGGATGATCCCTTACCAGATGAAATCAATCTAAGATGGAAAATCTATTGTGAAGACATCGCAAATCTTGAATGCATTCGTATTCCTAGGAGAGTATTATTGCCCAAAGTTACAAATGTAGAACTTCATTGTTTCTGTGACGCATCAGAGAAAGCTTACGCCGCAGTGATTTATTTAAAGTCTTCAAATAATTCTTCAGTTTCGGTGCAGCTACTAACATCAAAACCTCGCGTAGCTCTCCTGAAAGTAATTTCTATTCCTCGTTTAGAACTCTGCTCTACAGTTCTATTAGTGCATTTGGTTCAAGCTGTGCAGAATTCATTGCAAATTTATGTTGACGATATTTACGCGTGGAGTGATTCAGTGATAGTTTTGTCATGGATACAATCAGAACACACAGGCTGGCAAACCTTCGTAGCCAACCGCGTTTCAGATATTCAATCAGTCTTACCATCATCGCATTGGAATCACATAAAAGGGAAGGAGAATCCAGCTGATTGCGCATCAAGAGGTCTTTTGCCTTCAGAACTTTCTACTCATGACTTGTGGTGGATACGTCCTCAGTGGCTTAATTCAAATAACATTCCGTTCTCTATCAACTTACCATTTTCAGAATAGTCTTTAAAGGAACAACGGACAAATGTTTCTTGTTCAATTGGAACAGTCGCTTCGCAAATTCCAGTTCTTAATTAAGTTTCATCATTCTTGAAACTTAAAAGAATCATCGCATGGTGTTTTCGATTTGCGAATAATTCAGCTAAATTTACCACAACAAGGATTAAGGGTTACCTTAAAACCGAAGAATTGCAATACGCTAGAAATGCAATTGTTAGAGTAGTTAAAGGGATGAAACCGTTAAACTCAAATAGTACGATCCTTTCTCTGAACCCTTTTATCGATAAGAATGGACTTATACGCGTCGGAGGAAGAGTAAGACAACCCAACATCGCGCAGGACAGAAAATATCCTATTTTGTTGCCCAAGAAACATCACATAACATAGATTATAGTGAATCATTTTCATGAATCTCATCTTCATGCTGGCCCCCTGCTATTACTATCAGTAATTAGAAGAGAATACTGGATAATCCACGCTAGGTCAGTTGTAAGACAACAGATTTTCAAATGTGTGAAATGCCATCGTGTACGAGCTAAAACCCAGATAATGTCTGATTTACCATCGTCTAGAGTCGTTCCGTCAAAGGTTTTCTCCAAGGTTGGAATTGACTACGCCGGGCCATTTCAAGTGAACTCCAGGCAAGGTCGAAGAGTAAAACCAATGAAATGCTACATTTGTATATTCGTGTGTTTTACTACAAGAGCTATACATACTGAATTAGTAGGTAATCTAACATCAGAATCATTTATTGCCGCTTTGTATCTCGAAGAGGAAAACCACTGGAAGTTTTTCCTAACTCAGATAATATTGTGCGTATCGTGAAGTTCAAAACTGCTGATGGAGTTTTCAAAAAGCCAATTCACAAACTTAGTGTTTTGCCTATCAGTGATTAAGTTTTTTCTTTTCCCTAAAGCATTATAACGCTGTACTTTGCTTTAACTATAATTAAGTTCCTGAAGTGTAATAAGGCTTCTGTGCATCTGTTTTGAGAACAATTTAGTTTCATTTCATAATTTCATATTATGTTTTCTTGTGAATATTTTAATGACACATTTTTGCATAATTTAATATTGTTATGATAATTTCATTTTGTAAAAGCTATTTAGATTTGAAACAATGTTTCAACGCCGGGCGGAATGTTTCGGCCTCTAGAGTCGTCTGCCTGTCTGTGAGATATTATTTCGCAATGCGGCAGATCGTATGCGCAGCTCGTATTTTGTTCTTGCATTCTTGTAAACGCTAATTGTAACTTTCTCGCTTTGCTTTGTGCTGTGTTGTGTTCTAAAGTTGAAACTGCTGAATAAAGGTTAAACTACAGTCCATTCGCATTGATGTATTCTTATGTTTATTAATTTAAATTTAAGATACCGCTGCGCTACAATCCTTTTTCATTCAATTTTTCTGTGCGTACAGAAGGAAAGTTTTAGGTGTGTCCAGACCGGGCACACTGTGCCGCAAAGGGTTAAGACGCTTTCTTTTCAACTTTCCTCCTGGCCAGACGCTTTGCGGCTACCTTCTTTGTTCAAGGAATGTGTGCTGATGTAACAAAAATGGAGAGCGCATAAGACGCTCGTCCGTATGTGAACCAAATATTGCGAATCCCGACGTGCTTTCTTCAATAATAAAGTTATCTTGAATCCGGACATGTTTGCAACGTTTCTTCGCTGCTCATCTATTACGCCACCGCCAAGCTCCAAATTATTCCTTTTATATCATGACATATATTTAAATTGTATGGAAATCAATGTGCATACGGCAATAATATCAAAATATTTTTGTGCTTCTAATACCTTTCACTTTAGTAATTGAATTTTCCTCTTATATACGATTGCTTGCTAGGATAAAAGGAATATATTCTCACTAAAACAATATGATTTTCGATAGTTCCCAAGATAGTTTACTTTTCTAATAAAGTAAAAAGTAAAATATCTTGCTAGCTTAGAAAATTTCTTATTCTATTTGCAGCTTCGGGTATTTTTGATCCAGAGTTTATTTGAAGCTACGGATATAAATAATATTTCACAATTTACTTCATATAATGACAGAACTAATTAACTAAACATGAAGTAAAAAAACTTGTTTAGTTGCTAATCATAATTACAGACGTCTAAGTTTTTGTCATGCAATTTTCCGCTTTTGCGTATAGCCATGATTAAGGAAAGCAGCGAGTTTATTAATTGTGCCATAATGATATTGTTTTCTTTAAAATCTAAGAAAATATCAGTATATTCTGCTATGTCACTACTTATATTTGGGGCGGGGCTAAGCGGAAATAAGCAGATGATCTTAGAAATTCCTCCGTTGAAAAATTATAAGAGCATTAATGAAAAAAGACATCGGATTTTGACGGATTGATTCTTATGGTTTTATAAATCTCTATAGCTTTAATTCTTTCCCCTTCTCTCTCTATAGAAAGAATTAAACAGAGACACTAGTCTAATGCTCATGATGCTTACTTATTTTTTAATTTAATTTAATTTGACTATGGCAAAGCACTCGAAGGTTATCTGCCTAAGGGTAGGGATGCCTTCATGGAGGAATGTTTGAGGGAAACTGTCTCATATACTCGTTGTACGTGGGGAAAACAAAGAAAACGCCTACGCAGTAAGCTCATTCGCCGAAACGCGAATCCTCAGCCGAATTATCAGTGTTCAGAGACTTTATTGCTCGTTCGCTGGTGGGCCAACGCTCTTTATGCGTTTTATTGAATATAAGTTTTGTACGTGCAGTTGGAAAATTTAAAATATTTTTTCAAAATATTATAGTTAAATAGAAGCAATGCAGAGTTTTACTAAACATTTTCTATCAGTATTACTTTCAGTGTAGTTACCTAATACAGAAACATATAGTTTTATAAATATTTATATTTATAATTTGGTTTTCAATATAATGAATTAAGATTTCTCAGAATTCTATATATTCTTAAATTTCATTTTTCAGTACAATAATATGCAGTTATTTTTAAAGGGTGTAAATGCTGAAAGTTTTGAAATATGAAAAGAAAAAAATTATGTTTGTGCTCAAAAAAATGCAAATGATAACGAATTTTAAAATAAAATTGTGTAGAACTGATCATGATTAGATTCGTCTTTCTTCAGTTACGTTTTTCTCAAGGATATTTATGTTTTAATATATACATGCTCAAAGTGCGAATATTAGAAATTATATAAAACATGTACTGAAGTAGAAGTAAGCTTTGCAACAGAAATTCAAAAAATTTCAACGAATATCCTGGATAATATGATCTGAATATTTAAGAAAGTCTTGGCAACAGATTTGCTTCCTATAGTCTCATATTTATTTATTACGTACATGTGTGACTGCTATTTTTTATACAGAGAATGTTTTCCCCATCTAGGGTTTGCAACAAAAATTTAAAGATTTTAATTTCGATAAAACAAAATACAAAACAGACATTCTAAGGCAAATCTGAAGTGTAAAACCTTTTTATTACCCAAAATGAACATTTAAAAGGAACAAAATTAAGTTTCGTTTACATGGCTGGCTGGCTCAGTTAGAAATAAATATATAATCTTTTTTACCTTCTTTCCTCTAAGAAACTAAAAACAAAACGCGTAATTTATTCCTTTTCACTAAAAAATAGTTTGGATATTGCAGAACATAGCTACTTATTGCAAACATATCAGGGCTGCCATCGTGAAGGGCTTTCTAAGGGAAACTGATTTTGCACAAAACACCTATGATGCAGTCATCCCATTCACCTATGTTCGAACCTAAATCAAACTATAGGCAAATGTTTTATCATTCGGCTATTAGCAAGGTTCAACTAGACGAAACCAATTCAAAAATTTTCTTCGCATGCAATACTAAACTCGACACCCGCAATAAGAGAATTCTAATCTTACTATATTTTTTGTGCTCTGTAGTTAGCTAATTTTAATGCAATTAGCAGGTAATATCGATATTGAAAACACTTAAACGTAAATTGTGCTTTCAAATTTTCTTTCGCATAGTTCTGAATTTTACAGTGTGAGCCCAGTTATACGAACAGAAATAGATAATAATTATACATGTCCAGGGCGTACTGACTCCCGGTGTCGTGGAGCAAAAACAATTTTACTTTACACCTGACTGCCACTGGCTCCGACATAGCAATGTGAATACTCTAAATCTAAAATTTTAAACACCATTCCAGAATTTTAAATGTTTATTTAATAGAATTCTATTCATATATTTGTAAGTTATACACTATAAATACGACAAGCAAAATTTAAACTTATCTGCACCAGCGTGAATAAGCCTGGCATAATATTCTGAACTCGACGCAACTTTAGGAGGTAAAATACCGCAAATTCAAACACAAGGGTTTCATCCTTTTCAACGCAGCTAATTTTCTAAATATATTTTACTAATATCAGCAGCAGGGCAGCGGATTCCATTTCATTCACCCAAAACTCAAATTTCGTAACGCAATAGTATCGAAAAAAAAAAAAAAAAAAAAAAAAAAAAAAAAATCCACCCAAAATCAAAATTAAAAATCTATAGAATATCATCCGTTGTTGCCATTCCAGCACTGCCAAGTTTTTCTTCCTGCAGCTGTTGCCAGACTTATCCTCGCTGTATGATGAGAGGTACAACACCCGGATAGCGGAAAAGAAGTCTTTTTCATCAAAGGTACCATATATAATACGTGGAAGGACAATGCACATAGCCTCTCATTCTTATCGTCCCTCCTCCAATTTCAACGCATATCCTATTCTTTCTTCTAGTCGTTTTACATTACCGCTTCTTTTCAACATAAACCATATTTGAAAATACTTGATCTCTTTTTAGCAATAGAGGCTAAACGTTTCTTAGTATCGTAGGAGAAAGACATTTAGCAGAATGCAAGAATGCATTTCTGTGAGTGAAACTCTGTAGGAGTGATGTGGTGTATTTAATTATGGCAAAGCACACTAGGGCTATCTGCCTAAGGGAAGGGATGCCTTCGTGGAGGACTTTCTAAGGGAAACTGGCTCGTATACACGTTACACATGGGGAAAACTACGAAAACACCGATGCAGCCAGCCCGTTCGCGGGATTCGAACCTCGGACCGAACTACCAGTGTTCAGCGACTTTACCGCTCGCCCGCTGGTGCGCCCAAAACTCTGTAGGAAAATCTGCAAAATACTTCAATTTTACGATAAATATGTGCATAATATATACGAAATTTAAGAACGGACTTTAAATTATATATATATAGTATATATTTACAAATTCGTTTTATAAAATCGTAGTTTTTTTTACCCCAAAGGGGCGCTAGGACAGATGGGCTACTAGTCCCAAAACGGCATTTTATAGCGTTTCACTATAAACGGCGAATCAACTTTTAAATTGTTGCCGCCAAATATTATCGTCCTGTATTACATTTAAAGAAATTAAATAATTAAGAATTTTCATGAATACATGTCTTGCATTATTAAAAATACAATATCTAGAGCCATCGAATGATAAATAACGTAATCCTCCCCTCGAAGATGCACACTGGAGCCTCGAATTTTTAAGTTCGGATTTGTTTTATTCTCTTTTTCATATTTTGTAAAACTTTGACGACTTTTTGATTAGAAAACTCAACTGTTTCAAAACGAACAGTGGTAACACTGTAATTAATAAAATATTTTTATCTCGAGCGTACGAAACTGTTTATCGGAAATTCTAAAGATATGCTGTTTTTAAATATTTTATGACATTGCTGTTGAATTGGAATTTATGTGCTTTAATTGCGAATAACATGGTATTTAATAAATAAAGGTAACACACAAAGCATAAAAAAAGTCCGTTTGGGCGTAATATAAAATCTGAAAGCTTCTGGATTTTATTTTAATGTTTTTAGTTTTATAATTTCTTTTTAAAGTCCAAATGAGCGTTAGTACAGAAGCGCTATAAGTTTCAAAACAGAATTTTGCATCGAATCACATTAAATTGCCCGAATCACTTTTCAAACTGTTGCCACCAAATATTATCGCCTGTATTTATTTAAAGAAACTAAATAATGAGAATGTACATGAACGTATGTATGTTTTTCGCACTGCGAAAAAACAACGTTACCTAGAGTCATCACATTCTGGATCACATAGTCCTCCACCTGAACAAGGACACTGGGAATCCCGAATTTAGAGTCTGGAATTTGTTTTTATTCTCTTTTTCATATTCTGTAAAACTTTAACGGATTTTTGATTAAAAAAAACTCAACAGTTCCAAAGCGAGCAATGACAACACTGTAAGGAATAAAACATTTTTGTCTACAGCTTGCGAGCCTGTGTATCGGAAATTTTAATGATATGCTGTTTCTAAATATGTTTAGCCCAAATTGGCGCTAACCCAAATGCTCTGGAAACATGTATGTGTCTGTAAGTGAAAAAAATTGCCCGTTTGGACCTTTTCATTTTTTATTTATTTTTTTGGGTACTGAACCCAGTTTTACATAACTTTTCAAACAAATATTTTGCGCAGGCATTATTTTCTTATTTTTTATAAAACGTTTTAGAAAAGTATTTAAAATAAATGGATCTTATATAAAGTTAAAGGAATTGCGTAGCTATCATACAAAAACTGAAGCAAGGAGGATAAAAAGTTTCGCAGGTCGTATCTTTGAACTAATCTATTTAGCTTATTATAAGATAAAGACTATTATTAGTTTTTTGCAATGATAATAATAGAAAAATAATGGGAATAAAGATGTCTGCAGATTTCTTTATGTAGAGTAATATATTTATATTAAAATTAATTTCATAATCCTTAATTTTAATAAAATAGAATTGTATTTGCATGAAGTTTGCATATTTAATATAAAGCATGTTTATATTTGTAGCCTATAAAATACTTTGTTAAAATTCAACAAGGTATTTCAATGGACTCCAGACACTCTATTTAATAAAATAACAAGCAAATATTTCTATTATATACAACAATGCCTTTAATACGTTAATTCACCGAATGCACATGATATATATATATATATACATATATACATATATATTCTCTTTTTCGAGTTTTTATAAAAGGAGAGTTATATAAACCATTTAGTAGGAATGAAACGTTTTTACAACTCTCAGCTGATACTATGATAATGTATTATATAATGATAATGCTGCCGTTATTTATACCACTGAATGAATTTTAAATATTGATTTCTCTTCTTAAATATATTTCATAGCTCTAAAATTATTTTCGATTATAATTTGGCGAAATAAATAGTTTATTTTGAGAAGGAAAAATTATATCTCAAATAATTTTTATCATTTCTATTTTAGAAGAATGCCTATTTATCTGGGAACATCTTAAAAAGAGTATAAGCGGTTATGATTTTAATGTAAGAAATTAACTCAATAAAACTAGGCTTTCAGTTATGGATTATTTCGTCTACAAATGCATGAGAGACATGTGTGAAATTTAAGCGTCTGCAAAGCGATTGTGCGAATAAAATGCCATTCAATGTGCTATTCCTTACCTTGCTAAAGAAAATTTAGAGAAATAAGACGGTTCGTAGCAATAAGACGGTTCGTATGCTGAAATGAATTTTGCATCCCCAGATAACCATCATATTTTTCCACCTTCGTATAATCCTTGCCAAGATTTTATAAAAAGCTAGTTACATTTCTCTTCTACTAACAACTATTTTTCATAAATATTTACTCTTACCTGCTGAGAATTTTATTTTCCAACCGTTTCGAAATTTGAAAATAAACACATCTTCATAACAGTAAAATATTCGTAATCAAATATCGTTCGGACTTTTTATTCGCTAACACTTTCAGTAAAACGAGTATTTTGCTTAGGGTAAAAAATGCATCATACGATTTCATGTACTTTCAGTACTTATCAACTTTCAGTACTTCAGTTTATCAACGCCAAAAAGCAATTTAATCAAATACGATATTATTTGCGAATGATTTTCATATAATGCCAAGGAAATTTCTCCGTAGTTTGTTTTAGACGAGAAATCAGAAGAGTAAAACGAATTTTTTCTTTAAGGAAACGCACCTCGTCCTCATATTTCAATAATGAAATATCTATACTTCACATTCACACATTAAATGAATTTCAATACTAACATATAAATGACACATTAGTTTAAAATGGAATTACTCGATTTTCAAAAATCTCTTTTTTATTTCAGATCAATTATTCGACATATATATTGAAGTAACTCTTTTTGTGAACTGTTATAGTAATTAAAAAATACAGTATTTTTAATCAATGTGCACAGCTAAAATAAAAATTATTTAAAATTTCTCTGTTTCTACAGTCATTGTAAGATACCTGTTTAAGTATTTATTCAATGCTAAAAGAAATTATTTGTAAATTAGGATATGCTAAATTCTTTAAAAGTTATTCATGGGTTCCGTGCAAATTACATTTACTTTTGCAGAAGAAATTTTGTTTCGCAAATTTTTCGCATCCACAAAGTTTTGCGTTGAAGACTTTCCAGTATATTCCAGTTTCAGCACGAAAGTCGCTCTCAGGTCAGCAGATGATACGGCTGGATTTGATGTTTTTATTTATGACCCTAACATTGTAACATCTTTCTCTAACGATCGCTGTTTTCCCACTACCAATTAAGCTCAATAGGAGGTCGGGGGGGGACGACGGTACAGAATATTCCATCCTCAACGTTTTCGAGGAGGAAAATGTAAGGCAGAAACAATTGTTTGAAACGCTTTCGGATCAATCAAGGGCTGGCAAAATATTCCGTGTGTGACGATTTGGAAAGTCTTCTTTCAATACGGAAAAATCCGTCGGTAACGCTGATAGGGTTAAAGAAACTAAAATTTTACAGATTCAATATTTCGAAGTTACATTTTACATGTCATTTTTACTCTTTTTTCTTTGCAGGTGAAATTAAGAGGAAAGAGGCAAACTGCACTAAGGACCAGATAGCTTAGTTATAAGAACTATTAAAGTAGAATGTCTTGTCTGCGCAGAGTTTACTTTTACAGGTTATTCAATGACTTACTTGATTTTTCCAGCCTAGTAAGCCATAGACCAGCTTCATTACTCATTTCTTTTTTAAGTGAGATTTTATTGAGAGAACGAGATTGTGTTGCGCTTTGATCCTCATAACAAACGGAACATTTCATGCAAAAATTCCAGAATATCAGGAAAAGAAATCGGACTTTATTTGTAGACTTCTAGAGGATTCTTTTGATATTTTGATTAATATTACAACTAGTAACTTTAAAAATTTTAATAAAATGCTAAAAATTGTTTTCTCAGTTTTTGTTTTGTTTTGTTAGTCTGTTGAGGACATTCTAAGCAGACATTTAAGTTTTAGATGAAAAGATCTAATGCATATTTTCAACGAGAAGATATAATTTTCAATAATTAAACTTTAAAAAGCGAAATTGATATATGGAAAATAGCAAAAGCTTTGCTTGAACATATGTTATTTTAAAACTAAGATATATTCTAAAGAACGTAAAAGCTTGTTTTAGTATTTCATAATACCGAAATCTTTTAATACTGTTATTACATTAAAAATTTGTTTTCGTTAGTAACAAGTGGTTAGTTTTTAAGAATATTTTACTATTAAATGACAATGTTTAGTAACAATAAAAGAATGTCACATTAAAAGTAGATGCTATTGTTAATCAAACTATTTACTTTCGACAACTTCTTATTAGCCCAAAGAATATTCGTTAAAAAGTTCCTCATCTAATATATCTCAATTTGAAGGTTATGAGGTTATCTATGAAGCTACGGAGAGCTTTGAATATTATTGAGAAATGTAATCTTTAAATTCATAGTAAACTACAGAATCGTTACCATACTGTAATGAAAAAAACTGTGTGCTTCCGAAAATAATAATATTGTGGCTATAAAACATGTAGAAAATAAGTCAGCTGGCTCAGATTCTCTTATTTTGATTCGTTACTTTCTGCACTATTTCCTGAATAAAATATGACCAAAACTATCTCGAATTAACATAATAATGGTTTCGTTGTCTAGATCCGATTATTTTATGCTCCGTTTCTAGTACACGTATCGATTTCTTCGTAGTAACATTCCTCTCTGATTAGGTATATGATGAACCAAATTAGGAGATAGTGATCACTACCTCCTTCGCACGCAGGATTTGTTGCAACGATCATCATTGTAATTGAACTATATAAACCAGTTGAATAGAATGTTTAGATTATCACATAAGATCCAAGTTTACTACTTTCTACATTCTTTTTTAATTTTCCTAGTTCCTGACAGAAGCGTTACCTTTGAGACAGTATAACTTGTATTCTTCAGTCATTAATACAGCAGAAGAGAGAAAGTTTATAATTTGTTTTCTGTTCATAAATTTTTTATATTGTCTAGCTTGGATTCAATTCAGTGGATATTCTTCAGTTCAACAACATTAACATATAAAGTCCGATGACTAATTTAAGACACGAATCTCTTCAACAATATATTGAGAATCTAAAAAATATGGTGCACTCATTACTGGCCATACCTCTAAGTTTTAAAAATTACTATTAAGTATTTCAAACGAAAATATCTAAAATTAATTTTAGGAAGATAATTCGGAGTTATTAGATACTTCGGCTTAATTATGTAAAAATGTAAGTGGTTATTTTTGATACAACCGGATCAAATATACTTTCGCATCTTGAACAGATGGTCATTTCTTCCAAAAGTACTGCAGTAAAATAGCAATATCCTGCACTCTGACATTTCAATCGCAACCGCAAAATGTTACTGGAATTAGTGTTATGCCCATCAGATCATGATGTGCAAGTTAATGTGTGAGGTAAAATCAACAATTTCAATAAGAAATGTTACTTAGGCCGATATATTTTTTATGCCAATTTTGTTGCAGTAGTTCTGTGAAATGAAGCATGAAGACCAAAGATATGCCATGGCTGAGGCACAGAAAGCACTCGCTAGGCGTAAAAATGAGATTGGAGGGAATATAACACGAATGGGACATAAATTTGTATTTACGTTTGCAGTTCTGTCCCTACAATTCTGATAAGAACAATATATTCTGATAAGAATAATATTACAACTCGCATATTCTTAATTTTAATTTTAGTTGTGAAATATCCAAGGAGTAACTTGATAATCAGTCAGCCCATGTAGCAAGAAACAGAGTCAAATAACGACTGTGAAGGTAAAAGCGCACTTTTATGTTGGCGATATGATGTGTGGCTTCTATACCGACCTCAATTCAACTTCTAAAAACTTCTTCTTAGTAACGTTTACGCATTGGGAACAGCAGTCAACCAGCATAACAATCAATAGAACACATCATCGAAGCACAGGGCTCGAAATGTTGTCCATTACATGTACGCAATTATGATGACCAGTAATATTCTTTAGTATCACTTTAAAAGTGGTGCTAGAGAACGGTGAAATGGCCCATTGACCAATCAGCGCTTTCACCAGGAATCCTAAAAATTGGCAGCAAAGGCAAAAGTATACTTTTGTTGTTGGTAACACGATATTTGTTTTCTAACCTCATTTCAATCGCTTTGGTCATTTATCATCTTCAGAAGTAGATGAAGTAGTACAGCACATTCCAACTTTACTAATAGATGGCGCCAAAAGTTAGTTGAGGATAAGTGAGCTCTCCCATATTCTCAACTGAAAAGGTTCTCAATTGCTTTAAGTGTTGAAAAGTGCTATAAGTCTTCTCAGTTGCTATAAGTATATTAGTATCTGATGATAATCTGATTAGCAGTAAGACCAATACAATAAGTAATTCCTTAAAACTATGAATGTTTCTGTGGAAGGTGAGTGACATCACTAGAAAGTTTTAAATTTGTTTTGTAGATAGTGAAAAGTATAATTTCCACTTGCTTTTAAACAAACTTTAAGGAACATTCTTTTTTTAGCTTCTAATTCCAATATTTTCTTATTATTCCTTCTTGACACTCGCAGAAGCAATTAAGTATTATTATTTTCAAAATAGTTAACAATAAGATTATAATAAATTGCAAAGAGAAATATGAAAACAATGTGAGTAATTTTCAAATCATGACAGTCAAATTCGTAAGAAATTAATAAACCTTAGCTTAGGATTTTTTGCTAGCATTTATAAACTAAGTTACTGTACTGAAAATTCTTTGTTAGATCTAAAAATGTCCCAGAATTTTGCTTCTTGGAGTAATACGTGTCTAGATAAAATATTTTCCCACCAAATATCCTTTCCCGTGCTGTCCATTATTAAGTTCATATACGCATTAAATTGTCTTTCGGAATAATATGACCTGATGGAAAAAAAAGGTATATTTTATTTACCAACCTTTCAACGAGCCATAGCTATTAGTTTCTTATTTTTTTAGAAAAATATCTTTATCTTCATAAAAGAAATTCAATTTTAGAAATTCTAGCTGGCCATAAAACCAAGAGTCTATACTGGAACTGAAGTCTGAAAAATATTCGTGCTTAGCGGATGGAATTTTTTTTTCTTTGACTCCGTATAGAAACCTATTGTAAATTTTTATATCTAACCAATGTTTGAAACCGAAGAAATCAGATACATTAGAAACTTTGTTGCACTTTTCTTTTTTCTTCCTATTTTCTTACCTGCCTTTAGCGATTGGACAAATACTTCGTAAGAAACTTCCAGTATTATTTTACAATGCTTTTAGGAGTACATGTAAAGAAATACATAAATACTGCGAAATATTTTGTAATATGATCTCTCAAACAAGTTTAAAAAACTATATTTAATTAAATGTAGAGTTTTTATTGGTTTCATAAATCATATCTTTATTTTCTTTCTTGTCTTCACTTCATTAGCAATTTTTTTTTATACGATGAAATGACTGCTGTGATACTGTGACTGACATATTGTGACTGATACACTGTTACAAATTACTTATTTTGCTGGCATTCAAGATTAATTGGAATTCTAAATTGAGAGATTCAACCAATTCTGTGCTAGAATATGTAAGGTATGGCAACAAGTCTTTATTATTTACTGTAATGTCGCAAATTTTCATATATATAAACCGTGTATAATGTAAGTTAATTGTTTTTAATTTATGAAAATTATTTCTTAAAAAATAAGGAACGTTTAAATTATTAAAAAATGTCTTTATTACTTTTATATAGCATAGTTAGTTAATCAGTTACAACTTGAAAGATAAATAAAAGATTTTAAGTCCTGTCGCGCGGTAACATTGAAAGGACTGATTACTTGATAGCCTGCTTAAACATGTGAGAACACAGAATTCTCACAGTGAACACGTGGCTGCATCGATTCTTAAATCGTTATCGCGCCCTGCCACGTGCATCGCAGTGGATAAAAACTGGAAGGACTGGTTTTGTCTTTCTCTTTCTGCCTGTCGTCGTGTTAACGAGTGTGGGCCTTCGGGCCACACACACACACACAGACACAGCTCTCGCCATCGTCCACGGTACTCGATCTGATGTCCATTTTCATAAAATGGAGGAGAAAATATGTTCTTGTACGAAGAATATAAGAACTCAGGTAAACTTTACTGATTAGGCTGCGAGGTAAAAAATTGTTCCTGTGCTGTGACTCAACGTATATAATCCTGACAATTGGATGTTTCGAAGTGACGACCATGTGCGCCAATTTCAAGCCTATCTAACAGAAATTTGATCTCTTCTATCACGAGTAATTGCACTGCATACTAATTAAGCTTCTTGCAAGATGCTGATAAGTAATGTGCCTTTGATGCAGCAAGATTAGGAATTGCAATATACCGTAAAAATGAACGCTGTGACAGTCCCGTAGGACTAACGAGTAGCACATGCCGCAGGGCATTCATGAATGTGTTTTTTTCTTATAACATATCGAATATAGGCTAATCAAGAAAAGTGTGCTTTTGTGATTTATATAGGCTAATCAAGAGATGTTTGTTCTTGTGTTTTAATAAATGTATATTTAAAAGAGAGATACTGACTCATGCATGCCTTATTGGGTAAGTCATTTTATTCTTATTATTAACATTCATGCAATGTACTAACCACTAAATTTTTAGTTTAACTTTTAAGCGGAATTAATTCGCATTTGATACTCTTAGTATATTTACTTTTATACGATCACGGCCAGCAACACCACATTTATGGTGCCGTGACCAGGATAATAATAATAAAGGCACCACTTTATGGTGCCGTGACAAAAAAAAAAAAAAAAAAAAATTAAGTTTTAACTGTTTGATTTCAGGTAGAGAACCATTTTATGCTTGTGCCTAAAAATATAACTACACATGTGATTCCAGTATGAATACTATTGATAATTGCTTAAATATTTTGAATTTTGTGATTATGTCTGGTATCAAATAGGTGAATATTAGTAGTGATTGGATAAAATTTTAAATTTAGTGATTATCTGATATGAATCATTAAGAAAGATTAAGTTGAAAATTGCATATGTAAAATAGAATTCCATATGACTATGTTTTCTGCTAATGTGAAATAATTTAATGATAAAAAATAGATATGTGAAAATGGTAATGTCAATTCAAAATTGGTCAGTATTTAAGAAATCATTCCTGAATGTATATCATATTGTGTGGTAATGAGTATGTAATAACTTGTATCCATGTGATAAATTTCGATAAGTTACAAAAGTGTATTTATGAATGTACTATATATTAGAAGTAATAATAATAGTAATTTATATTGGTACTAAAGGATAGTAAACTGATTTAGAATGGCTAAGAAAAATAATGTAATGAACATGAGTCTGGCTACTGCTCTGCCTACTTTTTCAGGGGAGCATGACGAAAATATAACATTTTTTCTAGATCAGTTATGCCAAATGGCAAATTTAGAGAACTGGAATGAGAACAGAAGAAGTTTGGTGTTAAAAATTAAATTG
This sequence comes from Stegodyphus dumicola, assembly GCF_044657685.1. Taxonomy (NCBI): domain Eukaryota; kingdom Metazoa; phylum Arthropoda; class Arachnida; order Araneae; family Eresidae; genus Stegodyphus; species Stegodyphus dumicola. The sequence continues at coordinate 88,374,127 of NC_140774.1, read as the reverse complement.
AAGGGTAAAGCATTAAAATTTGTAATTGATAATGAATCGTGTAAAGATATGTCATTTGATGATTTAAAAGCATTACGAAGTAAAAAATTTGCAAAATCTCAGTCATTTGACACAATTCAAAATAACTTTATATATACTATAGATATTATACTCAATTAGACAGACCCCAGATCAGTCAGTCGAGGACTTAGCAGAAAAAGTGAATACTTATGCCACAAAATATTTTGGATGCTATCCTTGTTCGAGTGAAGAGGTACATAACCTCACTCAAAAAGCAATGCTTTCAAAATTCTTAGAAGTTTTCAGACCAGATTTAAGACTGGAGGTTAAAAAATTAGGACCTGTTGATTTTGCTACTGCTGTTAAACAGGCAAAGAACATAGAAAAAGCAATTGTAGGATTCTGGTAATAGCTCACAGACACATGATTTTTCACCTGAATTCAATACATTAATTATGCAACAAATGCAAAATAATAGAGCCATTGAGGATTTGTCAAAAAAATTTAATGAAATTTTACCTAGTGGTAGTGTAAACAATGTAACTACACTAGAAAATAATGCTACACAAAGTAGTAATAATAGAGAATCTTGTCATATTTGCCAACAGAATCATTGGACTACAGAGTGTCCTTATTTTTCTACAAACAATAATTTTCAATATTATAGACAGGCTAGAAACAACCACAGAAGAAATTTTTATAGGGGTAACTTTATCAATAGAAGGAATAGATATAATAGTCAGTATGCTTTCACGCGAGGTAATAGACTACAGAACAGTAATAGAAATAGGCCACAATACAGAAGATACAATACTCGTACAAATAATTTAAACTAAAGAAGGGTACTTGCAGATCTCCAGATACACAAAGTATTACTCAAGTGCCCATAAAAAAATTTGGGGGAAACAAGACAAAATTAAGAAAATAAGGAACTCAAATAGGCCAAATACACATGAAAGATTCCGACACAAAATTAAAGAAAGTAATGAACAAAAATTGGTAGCTTCTTGCCAGACTAATAGTATCACAGAATTACCAGTAATAGAAATCAAATTTGGCGACTTTGTGGTAGAAGCATTACTCGATACAGGTGCAAATTTAAGCTTAATACAGCCAGACACCTTGCAAGTAATAAAAAATTATACAAAGATTCATTACTTAAGCAGATCTGTAAGAATACATACTCTAAATAATGCCACTATCCCATATTTATCTGCTGTAAACTTAAAATTTCGTTTAGGAAATAAATGGCTTGCCAACCAATTTTTTGTTACACAACATAATTGGAACACAAATTATCAAATGATTTTAGGGTATGATTTCATTCAAAAAAATAAGATACTGATAGATGCAGATAAAAGTCAGTTAATCATTGATAACACATATTTTGATCTTCTGGACAAAAGAAAAAATTGTACTAACATTAATGCAAAAAAGGTAGACAAGAATAGTAGACCAGAGGAGTCGGGTATTGTAAGAGTAGTATTGAATACCATAATTGCGCCAAATACAGCAGAGATAGTAAAGTTAAGCATTCCAATTAATATGCAGAAAGAAAAGCAAATAATGTTCTCACCAGATAGGCGAAAAGTGGGCAAGATAGGTATGACTGATTCAATTCATGAGATAAGTGACAGGCAATATATATTCACCATAAGTGAAAACAATTCCAATTCCACAATTATTCTAAGAAAGGGTGAAAAGATTGGTAAGGTATATAAAGTCGAAGAAAAACAATTTGAAAAACCTAGAGAGCAACAAAATTTGCAGATTAACCATATAACTTTAAAAGAAATTAAAAAATTAAGAAAGGAGGAATTAAGCCCAGATGATTTTGATTTAAGTCATTTAGAAGCAGAACAAAAAAATAAGATGATTGAAATGCTCATGAAAAATTCAGCTGTGTTTTCAAAATCTTACACCACTCTGGGTGAGACTGATGCTTTCGTGCCACAATTTAATTTGTTACATAACTTTCCGATTCAAACTAGACCATACACTATTCCTCGCATTGCTAAAAAATATGCTCAAGAGGAGATAGCCAAATTGTTAGAAGCAGGTATTATAGAGCCATCGACATCGAGTTACAGTTTTCCAGTAATTTTTGTCAAAAAGAAAGCACCACCTAATACTGATCCTAGCAAATTAAAATTTAGAATGGCAGTAGATTATAGATTGCTAAATTGCATAACCGAGTCATATCAAATATGTCTACCTAAGATTTCAGATATTTCGCATAATATAGCAGGTAAAATTTATTATTGTGTGCTAGATCTTAAGTCAGCATTTTTTCAAATAAAGTTAGATCAGAGAGATAAAGAAAAATTAGCCTTTTGCACGGAACTTGGTAATTTTCAACCAACTCGGTTACCTTTTGGTGCAAAAAATTCATCTGCTTATTTCCATACTCTAATATCAAAATGTTTAGGTGAATTGCAGGGTCCAAATTTACAATATTTTCTAGATGACATAATTGTTGCAGCTAACAGTATAAATGAACTAGTAATTATTTTACAAAAGGTGTTTGACAAGTTAAAAAAATTTAATTTAACGTTAGACCCAGCCAAATTGCAGTTATGTAAACAAGAGATTACGTATTTAGGTTTTTCGGTTAATAAGAATGGTTTTGCTCCTTCAAAGGAGAATATTCAGAAAGTAGCCAAATTTCCTAGGCCAAGAAATGTGAAAGAGGTTCAAACATTCATAGGCATGGTAAATTATTTTCGACACTTAATTTTTAATTATGCAGAAATTGTCAAGCCAATAGTAAATTTAACAAGAAAGAATATACCATTCGTGTGGAACGAGAGATGCCAAAATGCATTAGATAAAATACAAGAATTAATTTTAGAAAAACCAACAATAAAAAACATAGAAAATGATAAACCTTTATATTTAGTAACCGATGCTTCTAGATCAGCCATTTGTGGCATATTAATGCAAAAAAAATGATGATAATTTTTTCCCAGTACAATTTTACTCAAAAATTTTAACATCTGCTGAGGCTAGATATCCTTCAATTAGGAGAGAACTTTATGCAATCTTCAGATCAGTAAAGCAATTTCACGAACATCTGTATGGGAAAAAATTTATAATATTAACTGATGCTAAACCTCTGACTTTCCATATTAGTCTTGACAAACAGCCAGATATTGTAGCACGCTGCTTGTTATATTTACAGGAATTTCAATACACGATGGAGCATATTCCTGGTTTAAAAAACCCAGCAGACTACTTGTCAAGAGTTTCAGAGGATGTAGTGGTAAACAATGTAAATATATTTAAGGATGGAGAACCTTCTGGAACGAATTCTTACCGGTTTAGCTCAGAATGTTCTCGAACACAAGCCAAAAGCTATATAAACCCTTCTGGTTCGCAGTCAGTTAGTGTGTGTGCCTCGAGAGTGTGAGATAGTTAGTGTCTCGAGTCGATCAAGTTGACAGCCGGGCAGCGAGTGCCGAGTGGGTCGCCGAGTTCGCCGAAGGAGTCTCTTAGTGTATCGCGGTTAGTGCATCGTCGAGAGAGCGTGTTGAGCTCCGGAAACGACTGAACCGAAGAGTCGGGAGCCGTGCTCTGTGTGTCGTCGAGTGCATCGCGAGTTGTAGCGTGGAGAGTCTCAAGAGTACGTGGAGTTCCGAGAACGACCGAGCAGAGTCGGGAGCTGTCCTCTGAAGCTTAGCAGTGAAGCTGTTTCCACCGTTATTGCCTGACAGTGTGAATGAATTGTCGCTGATTGCTACAGCGTGTTTATAGTAAATCTTCGACGACTGTAAAAGTGTTTTGGAGCTGTCCTGATAAATATTGGTAAATAAAGTGTGTTTCGATACTTCATCAAGTGTCGTCGTTATTCACTCCAAGTCCACACGAGCCCCGTATGAACGTGAAGGAAGAAAATAACGTAACGACTGGTGTCACAGAAGAAAATAAAAATGTAACAACTGGTATCAGAAAAAAAAACGCAACAATAGGAAGATAATTTTTGTAAGACAACTGTCGTTAAGTTCCAATGTTATGCATTGTTGTTTGATTCTTTATAACGAGGTCAATTGTTACAAAATATCTTGGGTTACACTTTTCAAAAATGAATGGATCGTTTACCGCTAAATTTACTTCTTTGGCTGAAAGTTTTCGGTAATCTGCATAGTCTTCACAGACACCGACGATTGGATCAGAAAATCGGGAAAGTTCGCCAACAGGAAATATAAATTTGTTGTAGAAGTGGCTTTCAGGATAGCTACTATCTGGTAAAAGACAAATGTGTTGTTATCATCGATTTTACAATTTTCGCAACTGTCTTCCTTTCAGAAGAGATAAACTCCATTTATAATTATTATCAATTTCAGTTTATCATCTGACATGACGTGATGCTGCTGATTTGTAAATTAGTATCACGTTTTATCTAATTATAATCTTTAAAGCTTAAAACGCATTTAATGGTTGAGCTGTAGACATGTTGACAGATTCATGAGAAACTTTGCGTTACGAGATCGTAAAAGTTATAATTCTAACTTACGTACAGCAATACAAATATGCATAGTTTGTTGATACGTTTAGCAGTATTGTATACAAATATAATTCACTCAGTTCATAATTTATTTATTCTAAAGATTATAAATTTAAATACAAAATTTGTTCATTTATTGTAGCTAAATAATTCTTATTATTACTATAAGATCTGAATGTCTTAATAGCAAAATCGACTTCTCAAACTAGCTGTAAATCAGTTGCTAAAGTGGATTTGAACCGCATGACCTTATTTAAATGGACATTTTTAAAATAAATAAAGAACTAATACATTGCAATTTTTGGCTTAGATTTGCAGATGTTTTTTGTATAATCTAGTACACAAAGCATGTGTCCCTTAATATCAGAAAACTCAATAAGCTACATACTTCATAATTGCATGAAATGTATATATGATGTTAAAATATTATATTAATTTCTACCATGAAACAAATATAAATCTTAATAATAGAGAATCTTAATTGAGTAAAGGTTAAAATTTGCTACACATGTTGGCCCACAGACCTTTGAAGACTTGACATGAAGAAAACTGAAGTGGGGTAAACACAGGTACTTGTAAATCTTATATGAATAAAATTAAATCACATATTGTTAAAGTGAACTGTGCAACTGGAATTATTTTGCAGCCACCTCCTGCCGCTAATATTTTAAAATGCTCTGAGTATCTACTGAAGACTCTATTTGCTTTTGATCCCCTTCTCCTGATGCAGATCGTCCATCTATTAAATTGGTTATTGCAGTAAAATCTTTCTACCGTGAAGTAAAATCTCCCATCTCTTTTCTATCATGCGTAATACAGTACTGTAAATAACAAACCGGTCACATATGAAGTGCTACTAATTATTCTAGAATCGTTTCCTAGACGTAAAGGAAATCATGATATTTAAACAGAAAGTTGAATTTCTTGACTGCAACAGTAGGTAATTTTGATACAATTATGTTTCGTTATTTTCTTAAATATAAGTGCGAAACAGTAACATACTATATTACCTTCCAGTAATGTATATTACGTAAAACAGTAATATATATTTTAAATTTCTCTGAAACACTAAAACATAAAGCTACTCTAAAGCATAAAATTTTCATATAGTACTGCTCTTCATGAAATGTTTATTCATTAACATATTGACTCAAAGATTTATATCGCTGCTCTTTGGTGACAAGTGAAACCTTGCAGAATGTATTTACCTTGGTTTAATCCAATAGCAACGATAACTTACGGTTGTTTTTGCTAGAGGTGCATAAATCTTTTTTTATCTGTGTACAAAAGATATTGTTCTAAGAATAAATATATGATGAACAAAGTTCTCTTTCCTTCTCCCTTCAAAACAATTCTTATGCCTTACGTTTATTTCAAGCTCAAGAAAGCATTAACTCTTTCGCAAAGGCCCAAATCCGTTCCTTTCAAACATATGGAACGCCCGTAAATACGAATTTTTGTTGGAATGGATAACAACACATTTCTCCCATGCAAGGTAAAATGCTACAACTTTAACAATAACATACTCGAGAAAAGAGATTACTTCTCTCTTCGTGATCTATGTGCGGTCTCACGCACTGTGCGCAGTTTCCCCATAGGGCAGGATTGCAACTTCGAGCATCAATAGCTAGCCATTCACGCAAAACAAAGAAGAGGGAACGAGAGTTCAAATCACAGAACAACTTTTATTCGCTTCAAAAGAACGATTGGCATGTTGTTTAACAACTCCCGAAACCAATGAGCCATACACTAACGTAATGGGGGGAAAACACCAGGTAGAAAATGGGCACAGGCGTTCGGGAAACCTGCCGATGTCTGAATGCACGGGCGTTTCGGGCAGTTTCTCTGTGAAATAGTTTTAAGACAGAGTCTTTCATAGCATATTATAATTAACTGGAATTACTTCAAGATTTAGTTTCACAATGTAATTTTAGTATTATTTGAAAGTGTCTTGATTTAGACATTAGATAATTAGTTTTAGTTTATATTGCAAAGATTTCCTCCTTGTTAGGAAACATTAGAGACCTTTAGGATTTTCGGAAAAAGAAACATGAATGTTGTGCGATGTTCGAACCACGGATCTCCTAATTTTAATGGAACGTGTTAACCACTACGTAAATGCAGTAATTATTTATAAAATGACACAAGTTTTGCAATTGAAATCAAATCGCGTACAGACAGAAGTGTAGTTTCATTTAGATCTAAATAGTTAATTAATTAGATGCAATGACTTCTTCTCCCTTCTTCAACAAATGTATCGTTCTCATAAGCATAAGTTGAATTTGTTCGAGACGTTTCTATTTAAATATTATTTAACTCAGCATTCATTTAAATACTCTTGTATAAACTTGATTTTCTTTCCCGAGGTCGCAAACTATTTTTAGATTTATTAAAATACATAGTATAATGTCTTTATGTCTAATAGATCTTCTGTATTTGAGATTAAATCTGATCGAAATAATCCTGATACTCCTGAAAGAAACGTTTTGAAGGGCAAGTTTATTTAGAATGTAATACTCTGAATGTAGATTTCACTAAGCTTTGTATCAGTAAGTCTATGTATTTTACGAATGCAACAAAGAAAGAATTATTTTTCACTTGTCATTAGTTTCGGAACATAATGAAATGCAAAACAAATCTAATGTTAAAATGCAAACGTTTTCCGAGCTTTTAATAGAAAATATCAGATTTGAATTTTGAAGCACGCATTATTAGTAAAATACGTTTCCTTAGTAAGGGCTTGGAAATAATATCAAAACACCGTTATAATTCGATTACTTCTAGCAAATTAAAGATGGATTAAATTATTCTGAAGAGCATTTTAATTATTTCCATTTTATACTTAGTACACATATATTAGTTATTATACTTGTATTTAGATACGCGCAACTTTCTGCAAACCAGCAGTTAACAGAAGGTGCTCTCCTATTTTTGAACCATACTGATGCTGCAAACTTGATACATCTTGGATGTTATATTTTTTAAGTAGTAAGAATGGCAGTTGATTCCTTGATTATTGAGCTGCATTTTGATTTTTGCGACAAAATGTTTCGCAATTTTATCATGGGAATTTTTTTACATTCTTTTTGTGATGCTTTCCATAGTCTGCCAAATACCTTTGGTTAAGATGTAAAATGTAACCTATTTAACAACTCAAAAGCACAATGGTCCATCGGTGCGGAAATAAGACACTTTTGGAAACACATAAAAAGCGTTATCGCTTAATACTAATATCCTTTGCTGTTTTCCTAGAAATTTATGTGTAGATGCTAACATGTGATTAGTGGTGTGACTTATTGGAGCTGAACTTTATTTAAATTGTAGGAACCAAAAACAATTGTTTTTAATATTAGAGTGAAACTAGTTTTAACAACATGTAAAGTTCATTTTTATATTTCTTTCGCTGCTCTAAATATTTGTATTTCATTGCGTAGCAAACCATATGTTATTAAAAAATTAAATATTTTTAAGATTCTCGGAACAAAATTTTGAAGTCTTTCTCTTCTTTTTTTACAACAGAACATTAAATGCTTTTTGTTAGCAATCATTCAGACACAGCTATGCTTTATAGTAGTACTTGTTTCTAAAGGATACTAGTATTAAGCATAACGCATTTTAGATGTTTCCAAAAGTGTTCTATTTCGGCACCAACGCACTATTGTGTCCAACCGAATTCCGATTTTTTTCGCAAAAAATTTTCATTTTTAATTTTTTGCGGTTTACCGCAAAAGAATTCTACATTTAGTTTTACGTTTCACTACATGTCTCAGATGAAGACGACCACTGTACTTTTTAACTTGCTATTTTTAAATTAAAATCTAAAAGGAATTATTAAATCTATTTAATAATCCTTATTAAATCTGAAAGGAATTTTTAAATTAAAATCTAAAGGATACTAGTATTAAGCATAATGCATTTTAGATGTTTCCAAAAGTGTCCTAGTTTCTGCTAGTGGTCGTCATACAATCGACCAAGACGTTGACCATACTTTGGACTTGATTAATGAATGGTCCAAAAAAGTTAAATTGGAATTTGGTCATAGAAAATTTGCAATAATGGATATTGCAAAGAAAGGTAAAATGATTACATAACCTAGAGGAAGACTTAATGGGCATTCGCTAAAGTATGTTAGGCAAATTAAATATCTTGGAGTATTGATCGATGATCAACTTTCTTTCTTGCCTCATTTAAAGATGATTAAACTACAATGTGCTGCAATTTTGAATAAACTTTATGCTATTAAAGGACTTAGTAGTGATATTAAGAAGATTTTCTACAAAAGAGGAATTGAGAGAAAGATTTTGTATGCCTGTCCTGCTTGGCACAGAAATAATGTGAGAATTAACAATTTGATGATACAGATTCAAAGACTTGATATGCTTAGCATTACAAAATGTTTTAGAACTGTTTCCAGTGCTAGTTTATTTACGAGACATTAAGTGCTAGTTTATTACGTACATTAAGTGGCTGTGAGCCCATTTATTTGATAGCACAAAGGGAATGTGTTATATTTAATTTAAAGAATGGTAAAAGTATTGAAATTGATACTGATTTTGATTTTCCTGAAGACATAAATAGTGTTGAAATTTTAAGTTTAAAGAATGTTAAGCATCCTGCATTATATTCAAATTTGGAATGGGATAAGAAAGTTCCTTCAGGTTAAGGCCTTGAAATCTTCACTGATGGTTCAAAGATTGCAGGAAAATTTGGATGCTCCTTTGTTGCATTCTCAAGTGGAGAAATAAGTACTATTCAAAAATTTCGTTTAAGTAAAAATTCTTATGTTTTTCAAGCGGAAGTTTACGCTATTTTAAAGTCCTTGGGATGGATCTTGGGAAAGAATTCTCAAGTAATTCTCAAGAAATTAATATTTATTCAGAAAGCCAAAGTGCAATTCAAGCTATTGTTGCCTCTAAAATTTATACTGCTTTGATTTTTAAAACATATAACTTATTGTTGGAAGTTTCTAAGAAAAGAAATATTTATTTTTATTGGATTCGTGGACATATTGGTCATTCGGGGAATGAATTAGCAGATTTTCTCCCAAAGCAGGCTTCTAAAAAAGAGATTATAGATGATATTCTTCCAACTTCGTTTGTTTCGTTTAAGAATTCTTTAAAGATTAAAGTCTTAAAAGCTTGGCAATTATTATGGGATAAAGAATTGAAAGGTAGATTTACTTATAAGTTTATAAAAGAAATTAATACAAAAAGATGTTTTGGAAATAGTTATCTAAATCAATTTCTTGCAAATCATGCTCATGTTCCGTTTTATTACAATAGATTTAATATTAAATCTATTATGTGCCAATGTGGATCTAAAGAAGCAGATGTTGAACATGTACTTAATTGTGCTTTATTAAAGGAAAGATGGTTTAGTTTTGTACCAAAATTGAGATCCGAATCGGATGTAGTAAAAATTTACATGGATGAAAAATCAAGAAAAGAAATAAAAGATATTATGAAAGTTATTACAGAAACAGAAGAAGATTTGTTAAGCTCTCAGTAAAGTTAATGAATTGAAAAGACTTTATTTGTAAAATAGATTAAAAATTGTAATGCAATCTTTTTAAAATATTATGTAAAAGAAAATTGTAAATAATATATAATTATAACAAAGATTTGTAACTAAGTTTTTTGTATTATTATCCTAATTGGATTGATTTTTGTATTATTAAAGATAATTGAGATAATTGTAAAATTTTATTTATGTAACCAAATTTGTATTTAAGTTTTTGTATTATTATCCTAGTTGGATTGTTTTTGTATTGTTAAAGATAATCGAGAAGATTGTAATATTTTGTTTATGTAATATTGTTTTTCAATAAAGATATTTACTGGCGAGGCCGGCAAATCTTTTATTCAGGGACGGGTACAGTATGGTGGTTGAATTAATAAATGAGTAGTTCCAGTAATCCCTGCATATACCACAAGGTTCGCAGGAGTTATTAGCCAGTCTTACGTTTCACCACATGTCTCAGGTGAAGACGACCACTGTACTTTTTAACTTGCTATTTTTAAATTAAAATCTAAAAGGAATTATTAAATCTATTTAATAATCCTAATTAAGTCTAAAGGGAATTTTTAAATTAAAATCTAAAGGATACTAGTATTAAGCATAACGCATTTTAGATGTTTCCAAAAGTGTAATATTTCGGCACCAATGCACTATTGTGTTCAAACGAATTCCGATTGTTTTCGCAAAAAATTTTAATTTTTAATTTTTTGCGGTTTACGGAAAAAGAATTCTACATTTAGTTTTACGTTTCACCACATGTCTCAGGTGAAGACGACCACTGTATTTTTTAACTTGCTATTTTTAAATTAAAATCTTCTTTATTACTTTAAGGTAGATGTAATATATAATATTCGTTAAATTTCATTTACTTGCTTAATCAAAACCATTAAAAAAGAATTGTTCAGAAATTTTTAGTGCAAAATTAATGAAAGCTATACATAACCAATATTCGAAGCAAACTTGAACACAAAAATAACATAAAATAGTTTTCTCATATAAGAAGAGTTAGATTAAATAGAATTTATGTAATTTATGTACACGAATATTCCAATAGAATATTCCAGTTTGATGTGGATGAATATTTAATACAATTTCGAGTAAATAACCTGCATATGAACAAATACATGTGAATATATTCGTATATGCAGTTAACCAGAAAAACATTAAAGGAGTAGGAGATTGGAAAATTGCTAATTCATCTTATTCATATGGAATTAAAAAAAAGTAAAAGATGCATTAAATAATTTTTAATTAAAGAAAGATCGATATTGAAAATCATTTATGATAATTAACAGCGCAATACAATAGATGTGTAAAATCTAAAAAAAAAATATTTACTTCAAAAACTCTAAAATAAATGTCCGTTTTTAATACCACTTCCATAGAGCACAATGTGAAACATTCATCAAGAGAATGGAACGTACTTGTTAAAAATTTTATTGAAATGCTAATCTAAAGATGTCATTTTAAACAGACATTAAGGGAATTAATAAGAAAATGCCAATGTATATATATATATATATATATATATATATAAGATGTCCACCGTAGATAGTGATTAGCAATGCTGACTGCCATTCCGTAAGTCTCGGGTTCGAATCACGGAGAAGGCATAGAAATTTTTGCAAATGTATGTGTCTGTATGTGTTTATGCGGCATGGGGGTCACTCTAAACATGCGGCAAGCCGAAAGTCTTCTCGAGGGGTTGGTCGGGAGAAGTGGGGTAGGAGATCCTCAGACACATCTCCACGTCTTCATCAAAACTGGACGCGAAACAGTAAAGTCGTACGTTCACCTGTATGGTACTCAAGGCTCTTGTCAACGACAGACACAATCTTGCACTCCTTACCCCGATGTATTTCGTGAGCTTATTCTGATGTCACTGTTCGACAAGTGAGATAAGTCACAACAACAACAGCAGCAGCAAATTTATATATATTATTTATGAATATATATTTTATATATTTATTTATTCATTAAAAGTATTATAAATTAACTTCAATAATAATATGTGAAAAAAATAGTTGCATTTAAAACAAGAGACCGTGTTTTCCACTAGATTATACTGAAATCTTTGAAATGAAAGACACGAATTAATGGTACATGATGCAAAAGAAGCCAGTATTTTATTATTTTTCAGCTCGATCTAAGAAAAATGTATTTTAAAAAAGCCTCAGGTTTTTAGTGATACATTTGATACATGATCGGAATACAGCTTATGCTATATTGGGAATTGCTTGTAGTAGTTTATAAGGGAAAGTATCGCCGCTACTTCATGTTTAAGACGGGGCTGTCTGCTGAAAACATCGTGGACAAAAACGTCGCAACAGAAACAACGTGAGGAGAATCCACTATCACAAAGAACATCAAAGTACAAGGAAAAGAAAAAACGTAGGCATTGCTAAACGTTACTGAGCAAAATATCGCGTGAAGAGCAGCTGCAGAACTACATTTCGGTGAATATTTTCAGCTGCATTTTGATTAATAATTTTATTCAATAACACTTTTGCAAAATACGTTTACTATTCGATGAGCGATTTTTCTCCTTTAGAATTTTATGCAAAATCAATGCCGATTTAAAACCGAATTTCACTTAAATTTATTGCCCAAGCACTTGGCTGATTATATTCGAAGAAACGGTCGAACCTGTTTAACATTTATAAACAGTTCCAAACATTATTTTTTTTTCACATTTTTCAGTTCGTGTTTGCTCTTTTCTTTAAAATACTGCACTTTGAATTCTCTTATATTTAGTTTTATAAGTCATTTCTCCCGCCTTCTTAGCGAGCCTTCGGGGTGTAGTTGTCTGCACGCTCAGGGCGTAATTGAGAGGTCCGCGGTTCGATACCCGGCGAAAGCGTTGCTAATTTTTCATCTTGCCAGCTTCCAAAAATACCTAATGTCTCTACAGTTTCATCTATAAATTTTGCTACAGCTCAAGCAGAAGATTTTCTTAATGACGTTACATACTCCTGTATTACATTTAAACAGTCATATTGCAACTATATAACTACTATAATTGCCAACATTTTTCAAACCAATTATTTGTTGTTTTCTAAATTTAACTGTTTAACATATAACTATGTAGGATTTATTTTAGTTTTCTAATAGTTGTTTTTATTTTAGAAAAAATCTTTCCTTTACTTTCTCATGTCCCACCTACATTTCCCTACCAGAATGAGTTTTCAGGATTACGATTTATGTAAATGAAATAGAAATGAGTGTTTGAGCTGAAGTGTAGGTCACTTCAGTGGGAGAGCGTGTTCTGCCTTTCGGCCACGTTATTGGTGCTAGTCTAAGCTTACTGTTATATGGCCATACTGTTACATGCCTGCAATATATGCCGGTGATCTTGATAATCCGGTGAATAAGGGAAAACTCTGCTAAGTTAATTCTGTGCAGCTTTGGCTGGTTTATTTTTGTTAGCATTAAATTAGTTTTATATTCCTTATCTTGAATTAAAGCCCAAGTGGAGGCTTATCTTAAGCTTGAGAGGGGAGGCCATCTGTTCATTTCTTTTAAGTTGGAATGAAGGGTAATTTAACCCTTCTTTGGAATTTATACTTACAAGGACTCAGCGAATAGTCGCTACACTGTCATTTTAAAGAACAATACTTCTGAGGTTCCGAGTACTTCTTCTTATAATATTTTGCAAAGTGTTCTTCTATATCTACCAATGACTTAAAGATTACTCGACCCAGAAATTTAGTTGAGCTTTACAGATAAGCGATTTCTGGCGCCTGCTAACTTCAATGAATCTTTCAATGATTTTGTCTTTGAATACCTTACGTCAGATTTTGTTTCACTTAAAATTAACCTCATGAATACAAACCTGTCGAACAAAAACTTTGAGAGAATCCTATGCTACTGCTAATTAAATGCAACCCACAACATATTGCTCTTTATTTAGAATCTGTATCTACGTCAGGAGGAATGTCATGTAATATTCAAGTGATATTCATGTGATTCTTACCACTAACTTCTAATGTCATGTGATATTCATGTGATTCTTACCACTAACTTCTCCATTGTTAACTCTCAGATTTAATTCAAGTTAGATTTAGTTCAAGTATTTCATCGATCAATAAGATAAATATCTAAACAGGATAGAGTTCTCATTCAATATGGATTGAAATGTGTATTCAGATAAATCTGAATCACAATCTTTAGCTTTTCAATCATATCACAAGAGCTGCTATTTTTAGCTACAATAGCTTTTCAAGGAATCATGGATAGCTTACCATGAACATTCTTGTGGTACAGTGATTAGCAAAGCAGCTAATAATTAGAAGGTCAATTCAATTTACTTCTATCATACTAAGACGATATAACACGTTTTCCCCATTTCCGCTGCATAAAACCTAAATAATCCCTGCACATAATATAACTATATATTCAACAAAGCATGAAGAAACTATTGAGACTTGGTGAGTTAATACAGAATTGTGAGTTTTTAGTGTTTTTCTGTCACTGGCTGATTTCAAGACTCTCCATCATTAACGTCAGCTGAAAATTAAACGAGCCCTCTGTAAATCTGGATTGTGACTGAAAAAATAGCAGTTGTAGTTTCTTCAACAATTAAGATAGCTTATTATTATGCACAGGTATTCCACGGGCATTTTGGTTTTCCTTTAAACTCCTATTCTTGTAATGGATTATACTTTTCCCTTATTTCTGTAAGTTTTTTATTTCGTATTTTTTTACATTTTCAGTTTCTTTTAATTGTAATTTAATTAATTTGATTTATTGTTCTCTTATATACACTGATAAATTCAAATGCATTTACTTCTTTCGATTTATTTTCCAGTTTAGTTTACGTGATTGATTAGCTTGTCAATTATAATCAATTTCTTAAAATATGTTATATATTTTTCTAATATCATGAATACGTATGATGAATTTAATCTATCTCCAATTTTATTTGAAAGTAAAAGGAAAAAATTATTTTAATTTTACTAATGCTAAGAACCATCTCAAACATTTTATTTAAGTATCCAAAATAACCACGAAATTTAAACTGTTGTTTCGTTCCTTCATTATAGCACCAGCAAATAGTTATCCTGAGTTAAAGAACGAATTATATCATGAGCATATAAAGGCTGCTAAATTTGCATTTAATCTTTAATCGTTGAGCTTTATTCTTATTCCACAGCGCAAAATGCTTGTCCGCATTAGAAAATTGTTTAAATTTTACAAATAGTAATAGCAATTAACAAATAATCCAAATCAGATAAAATAAAAACATTCAGGAATAAATGGTACAACCTTCTAAACTAATCCACGGGGGGAGATATGTAAATTTAGCAAAGCGCTTGAAATATCGAAAACAAAAATGCGTCTTACAGTTGTTCTACGTGTTAATTTTAGTAATAAATCCTTTTAATCAACATTTGATTGTTTTCATTACAAATTAATTTGAATTCAGGTATTAGTTTTTTCAAAACTGATAAAAGTAATGAAATTGTTGTCAGAGAAAGTAAAAATGTGCATAAATATGTACAGACATTAGGTTATTTTGAAGCAGGAAACCTAAAAAATGAGAAATACCCTGGCCAATACCCTGGATCTCTCAAATACGCGTTGAGTGTGCTTCGAATTACACCACGATGGCATTTGGAAAGAACGCAGAAAATACACACCATCTTTTAAAAGGCGACTGAGGATTAGAGGATCCAGTCGCCAAATCCTGGTGATAAGAAATTATCGTCCTCCACCTTTTAGTTCGGGCGCCACTTGTAGAGTCATTAGGTTATTTTGAAGCAGTACACGTGAAAAATAAGCAATCCCTTACCTGGAATCAGACCCTGGAACTTTCGAATACGCGTCAAATGTGCTTCCAATTATACCAGGAAAGCATGCGGAAAGGAAGAAAAAAATAACTTATAAATATACTATAATAAAATTTTCTTAAATTAACACTTAAACTCACTTTTCCTAAATATCTATCAGTAGTTAATGTCTTCAAAATTAAAATCTTTATCAGCTCCTATTTTCCCAATCTATGTAAAAATTTCTAATTTTGTCTGGTGCTGAGAGTATAAGCTGATTGCTATAAGTTTTTCTTTCCTTACTAATAATTTTAAAACTTACTGGGTATTAGGAGTAAATTATTAATACTCTACTTCGTCTCTTTTTAATTTAGAAATATATTGTCAATTAGATAATTCAAAAATAATTTGCCAATTAGACATTGAAAAAGATAGTTTTAAATCTCTGTATTTTTCTTTGTCATAAATCAAACTTCTCAGCTTTTTATGATTGCTAATTTCACTTTCTTTGCAATATCTTGATTCATATTTTTAACTCATCATTTTTACTTGAAGAACCATTAAACATTCTTTCTTATACTTTACTTCTTATACTTCTTATACTTCTTATACCAATATACTTATAGTATATTGGTTGAAATGTGGGCAAATCAAAATCATACTCTAAAGAACAGATATTTAAATTAAAATTTATGTTGATATTTTCCAGCTGCTTGAGAAATAATTTGTTTGTTCACGTTCTGTGTTTTACTTCCATTTGTGCTGAAACTTTCCTACGTTTAAACATTACTTTCGAAATTCCTTTGCAAAATTTCCTTACTCTTTGACAGTTTCACTGTTTTAGGTCGTTAAATATACACGTTCCTGGAATGTTTATGCGACACATTTTTCTGAATTTCTTGGAAAGGCATAAAATGTTCTTTCTGTGACCTTCGTCTTGTGTAACTGAAATATTTTTCCGAGTAATTTTCTACATCAAACTTGTTTTTCGGTTTTTCGTATGTCTCAAGTTAGACTTGGTTAATTTGAATTTCAACACAATTTACATATTTACTTCATGAAATCTACTTTGTGTAAATACTTTTTTAGTTTTTATGCAATTACGTTTTTTCACGGTAAATCTGTATTTGTAAATATAATATATTTACAAATACAGATTTCTTTTCAAAAAAACATTACTATAAAACCTTTTTCAATAATACGTTTTAGCTCAAATTTAATGCAACTTTAAATATTTCTCTATATTCACAATATGATAAAACATTTTCCACTGTGTCTGACACTGGTTACTTTGGTACACAAATTTCTGATAAAACTTTGTTAACATTCTTTACATAATAGATCGCCAGAATAGAGAAAAACGTAGTAATAATATTATAATGATATCGTTTACGTTGAAGGCTCACCAGCAGCCGAGCGGTAAAGTCGCTGAATATTGGTAGTTCGGTCGGAGGTTCGACGGGCTGGCTGCATGGGCGTTTTCGTTGTTTTCCCCATGTGTAACGTGTATACAAGTCAGTTTCCCTTAGAAAGTCCTCCACGAAAGCATCCATCCCCTTAGTCAGATAGCCCTCGAGGCTTTGCCATAATCACACGTTTAAGTTGAAACCGAAGTATCTAAATTCAGTTTATATCCAAATGAACATTTCCCAGGTATTTTGTTCTTGAAGAAATTTTTAACTAATATTTATGACTCAGGAATTTCTTTCTTAAAAATTATTTCATGTACAGAATTACTGATATTTCTTCCTTCTTATAAATTTTATAAAGAATATAAAAAAGTTTTTCTAATAACTAGATTAGGCAAAAATTAATTACGCTTCACTCGAATAGGCTGAAAATATAAGATTTAAAAAAGAAGAAATAGGTGATAAAGAAACTACACAATTATATACTGATGTATATAATATTATGCGTCACAAATCTTTTTATCTATTACTATACTACTGCAGATTTTCGTAACTATCAGTTAGATTTTAAAAATTAAATGCCACCATATTATCTATTATTATACTACTGCAGATTTCGTAATTATCAGTTAGATTTTAAAAATTAAATGCAACCATATATGTAAAATATACAGCTATATACCATACATATATATATGAAGTATATATTAAATTATATCAAATAAATATATTTGATTTGTTGAAATGATCATGCAATGAGGGCACTAAAAATTACTTTCATGAAGATGTAGAATAACCATTCAGTTTCAAACATACTAATGATCTCGCTGAATGTTTCGGGAGAGGAACAGACTCGTGGCTTCACACAGTGAGGGAAAACTATGCGCAATATCTTGACCTATAGCGTTGAGTCTATGTTAAGTACTTTGATATAAAACAGTAAGGTCTATAAATGTTGAAACAATAAGAGCTTCGTTATAAATTAATCGTTTTTAATTTGCGGTCTTGATTTTAAGAGTTACTGCACTATTGTTGCACTATTCTTAAGCTTTAAAGTTCATAATGCGCCTAGTGAACATCACATATGACAATAGATCAATAAGAAATCAAGATAACGCAGACGTTAAGTCTATAAAACTTCAGTACACTGCATTAAAAAAAGAGATTTCTTCCAGGAATCCAATCTTAATTTTTCTTTATGTTTTCTTAGAAGAGTTTATGTGGATACTTAATGAACAAGTAAATAGCTAATTTACACAAGAAATATAAACGCGCACACACACAAAGGAAAAACGAAAAGATTTGTGTAATGGCAGGTGTCTAATCTTCAAGCAACATCTTACAAGCTTATTTTGACAGACACTGTTTCACGCGTTTATCACAAAAATACAATGCCAAAGTTATTTTGCCTCAAATAGACATTGCACCGATACACATGAGCCTAGTTTTCGAAAAAGACAGTTTCCCTCCATCTTAGCATTTGTCATCCCAATAAATGAGTCCCAACCCAGGCAGCACATCTAAAAAAATATATGTAAAATTTTGGTGAAATAAGGGTATGTATTTTTTGCACGTTACTTTTACGAGATATACGAATAAAAAAGCTGAAAATATTGTTAACTCTTTATCATTACTTTCCACAGTTATATTTACGAAAATTATTCGAAGCCGAATATACTGAAAACTCTACCGCCTTGATGGTATATTTCATTCGTCACTTTTACGGATATTATACGAAGTCTAAAACGATTGAAAATGAAGTTTATTAATTCAAAATATTTAGTGTATTTCTGGCATTTTACTTTGTTTTCCTTTTTCCACGAACATGAAAAAAGAGTATGTGTTCACTTCCACGCCTATCGAATTAATTTCCACTTTTCGTTGCCCTGCGTTGGCAATACTCTTTTGAGATTTGTCGTTCATAGAATTCGGTTGCTAAAAGCGTAGCTGACCTGTAAAGGCCCGTTTACACTAGCGGAACTTTGGTCCCAAGAAACGTAACCTAAGTCTAGCGGTTAATCTTCAAAGGAAATTGACGTAAACACAAGAGATGGAAAATTTTAACTCCGAACCTATGACATAAAAGCTTTGGCCAATCACAGACTTATAAACTATCACGAGGGTTTTGTTGATGCTAAACATGGCGGAAGATTTGACTACGTCTGACTGCAAATTAATTGCAGAAGTGCAACAGCATTCGATTTTAAGGGATAATAGAAAAAAAGAATATCGAATGAAAAGCGAACAAGACGTTGCTTGGTTACTAGTTGCCGAAAGGCTAAACTGAGATGGTATATATCCACCACCACCCCTTTCTTTTTTTTTCCTATCGGATTGCAATGTGCTCTCTTTTATTCTAGTTTTGTTTCGCCTAACGCAATTGTTTAAGTACAAAATAGGTTTAATAACAATTACACGATAAAAATTTGTTGACATATATTACATTATAGGGACGGATAACATAGCAACCTTCAAAGAATGTGGTTATCTGTGATTGTCACTACCAATGTTTGTTTATATTCTCAGAAGTACTTTTGACTATTGAAGGTGCTCAACATGAGAAGTATCACTATATACTATATTGCGAAATATATACTGTGTTGCTGCAACTATGATCAGTGAAAAATATTCAGTTATTTATCTTACAAATTTGAAAAAATGAAATATGATAATTCTGATTAAAAGGAAAATTATTCTCCATTTCAATTTCACTCTCATAGTCTAATAATTGCTTAATTTTTCATGTAGTAGAATTTCATTAAATAATCTTATATGATACAGTTATTCTTACATTCTTTTGGAGGTTAAGCGTTTTTCACCATATTTATATTCTACAATATTCTCCAACAATGATTATTTAAAACAATGACATGATTTAATTTCATTGCTCATTTGTCAAATATAAAGCGCAGATGGAACAGGAAGGCAGAAAATCTTTTAAAAGCAAGTCTTTTTATGGATATCCCAAGTTCTCTAGAACATCTATTTAAAAGTTTAATTATTTATATTTTTGATCCTACAAAAGTATCTTCATGACAAAGTGAAGCAATACTAATAAAATTCATGACAGTAATAATTACAAAAATCTACGAATGTTTACAGAATGCTGGGCATTTTCTAACAGAGGAACATATCCTAATACACAATAGTGCATTAAAATGTTTACTGTTCGACGTCTGGCCCATCTAGTAATTTTACATTATTCTCAATCTGATATTATGTTTCATTAAGGTAATCGAATTATAAACAAACTTCATTAATCATGTGCTTAATAAACCAATTAAAATAATTAGTTGTAACTAATGCTAGTTCATAATTACATAAAAAATAAACACTGAAACTTGTTAATTTTGTTGGTAATTAAATCGCAACGTAATCATTAATCCTATTTCTTTAGTATAAATTACTAAGGAGAAAAATTACTAATTTACGCCTTCTAATAATTACTAATACATAAAAAGAAATATTTGACAGTCTCTCAATTTTTACTTTCAGGTTTTGCTAAAAAATGAAAATAACTTACCGTGATTTGAGTATAGTATAATTGAAAAATAATAATTCTGGGTACTTCTGCCTCAGTGACGGAAATAATGTTGCATGAGCGGAATATGTATCTCACTCTTGAAATATTGACCGAACCCATTCCCGCCACACAAACCTGAGAACACAAACGCTTTTGTACAGCAAATACATACATATTAGACTGCTTCTCAAATGCATAACGCGCTTTCTTCAACTTTTTTAACTTTCAATATTGTACCCCAAAATAGGAAATATTGTCCATGCGCAAATCAAAGCGACTTGATTGATTGGGGGTTGTAAATCTTAGGCTTTCAGACTTACAAGTGTAAACGGGTGGGATCCTTGGGTGTAACAACTTAACGTTAGCGTACGTTTCTTAGGACCAAAGTAAATGGGCCTTAACTGTTGTAATTCTTATTTTAAAGCTTATCTGTATTCCTGAATTATTACTACCGTATATACCCGCGTATAAGTCGACCCCCCCCCACTTCGACTAAAAAAATTCGTAGAAAATAAGAAACCAGCGTATAAGTCGACCCCCCACTTCCGAAATCGATCGAGAAACTTCGAAAAAAATTTTTTAAGTACTACATTTATTCAAAATCATCTGAGAAAAAAAAAGTAAATATACGATAAAAAATACCTTGGTAAATAAACAAAATCAAAATCCTTCAACGTCCGATTCATGGTCAGATTCGCCAAACATTTCATAGAACTCTTCTGTCGTCATTTACTCGTTCTCATACATATTTTCAGTCTCAAACTCTGTATTGTTACAATCACTACTAGAGCCTTCGTTGTGAATTTCACTTTCAAAAACAGCATCATCTTCCGTGCCGTCTAATTCGTTGCTAATACAACATTTTTTAAATGATTTTATAATCATTTCAGAGGGTATTTCGTTCCAAGCATCTTTAACCCACTGAGCAATTAATATAATATCCGGCTTTTTAATGTTGCCTCCCCTTGTAGACTTATACGTATGTAAAAACTATCTGCATTTCTCTTTTCTTGGCGTGTTGGCGAAACTTTTTTATTGCTTGATATTGATCGGTTGTTCGGGGGCCGAAAATTCTTTGGTTTAATCGAAACCTACTCTAGTTAAAGTATGAAACTCTGTGATTAGTTCGTCACATAATTTAAGTCATGAAATTACTTCAAGTAAGTGACTTATTTGATAAGTCGTCCAATTTGAGTGCGGGAAGAAAACAAATGCATTATATAAAGAAATTTTTGAACTTCCGATTCTTTTAATTTTTTATGGCCCCGCGTATAAGTCGACCCCCCACTTTGAAGTCTTTTTTTTGTCCAAAATATCTCGACTTATACGCGGGTATATACGGTAAATGTTTACGTGTGGATGTTTTATTATTAAATGTATTCAGTTTGGTTTAAACAGACCGAGAGTGGTTGAATTTATTAAGGATATTTAAAATCGAAACTACATTATCCATTTTGGCGCCGTTCTAACGCAAGAACGTAAACAATTTTTGGAGGCATGGCAGCGAGATTGGTAATTCGTTAGCAGTTCAAGTACAGATAAGTGCTTTTTATTTAGATTTACGTCTGAATTTGATTCTTGAAGTTATATATATTTTGTATTGATTTTCATTTTGAACTTTGATACTTCGATTACTTATTATGGATCAAGCTACTGTAATTATATTGCGTGGTAGGGCAAAAGCCACCTTCACAAGGCTTCAGAATAGTATTACTTCCGATTTATCTAAAAATGAAGTAATTTTGCATCTGGAGCACTTGGAAAGGATTTATTCAGATTTTGATAAATTTGATGCCCAATTACCAGAAGAGCAGTCAGAAATTGAAGATTTTGAATCGAAGTATTTTAGTTTGAAACTTCAGTATCAAATTTGCTAGATTTATTGAATCTGGCTAATGTGCCAAATGTCCCAGAAAATTCTAATATTAATAACTTTAAGTTACCGAAGTTGAATATTCCTATTTTTTCGGGTAACTTTAATGACTAGATTAATTTTAAAGATTTATTTGTTGCAACAGTGCATAATACTTCTTTATCGAATATAAAGAAATTTCAGTATTTGATCGGATCACTTGCTGATGAACCAGCTTCTATAATTAAACATATTCCGTTATCAAATAATTCTTATAAGGAAGCATGGGCAAAATTGCTCGCTAGGTACGATAAAAAGAAGCTAATCGTACAATCGTTAATTAAAGCATTTTTGGATCAAAAATGTATATCACAGGTTGATAATGGTAATTTTAGGCAATTATATGATGCTTCAGATGAAGTTATCAGAGGTTTAAAAGCTCTTGGTGACAAAGCAACTTCTAGAGATCCATGGTTAATATTTATGTTGCTTCAAGAGGTAGATTCAGAAACTCGAAAGTCATGGGCACAGAAAACAGCGGAAGAGGATTTTCCTACACTGGAATCATTTTTTGAATTTTTAAATTTAAAGTGTTCTTCTCTCGAAATTATTATAAATGAAGAAGCAGAAGCTAAAGTCGTTCATAAAAATAGTAATGTTAGTTCTAAAACGTTACAGAATTCTAAATTTAGTAATACTATATGTTCGAAATGTAACGGACTTCATGCTTTATATAAATGTGTTAAATTTAAGAATTTTGATATTACTGCTAGAAAGAACTTTGTAAGAAAACAAGGATTGTGTTTTTTATGTTTAAATTCACATCTAATCAAAAACTGTAATTCACAGTTAAAATGTAATTTGTGTAATTCAAAAACGCATAATAGTTTGTTGCATGAAGATATTAAAGCTAACAACGTGCAAGTTTTCAAAGCGCCAAATGAAGACGAAAGCACTTTAGAATAGAGAGAATTTCGAATTAATCATTCGAGGGTCAAGGTCAGGTAGTTGTAAGCAATACGATTCAAAATTGCAACTGGGCGATTTTGCCTACGGTCCTCGCACTCGCATTTTCGTCCAGTGGCGAAACTATCGAAATTAAATTATTATTGGATTCCGGAAGTGAAAGTTCGTTTATTTCTGAACGAGCTGTTCGAAGATTAGGGTTAAAAAGAATGAATAAAAGGTGTGGAATTGGAATTTGGAATCACTTTTGGGTGGAATTGGAAGAGTGCCAGCTTCCAAGACTCGCGACTGTATTAGTTTAAAAATTGGATCAAGGTTAAATAGCAAAATAATTAGTTCTAACGCATACATTTTGGATAGGTTAACTTTGCCATTTCCGGAACAAGTCATTAATGTAAGGCATATAGAATAAATTAAATCTATTTCGTTAGCGGATCCGAATTTCGCTCAACCCAAAGAAATTAATTTGATTTTAGGAGCTGATTATTTTTTCTCCCTCCTAAGATGTGGCCAAATATGTGGCTCGAAAAATGAGCCTGTAGCTCAAAATACAATTTTCGGTTGGGTGATTGCTGGGAAGGTCGGAAATAATATGGAAGGTCCCAAAACAGCAAATTCACACTTCACAAAGCTAGAAGATTATATAAATATTGTTTAAGAACTTGAGCGTTTCTGGGAAACGAAGGATATTTTCGATACTGGGAAGAAGGAATTTCTGACACCTGAGGAACAATTTTGTGAATCACATTTTCAAAACGGTCATTCCGTTAATTCAGACAGGCGATTTGTTGTAAAACTTCCATTTTATAAATCGCATTTGAAGTTGGGTGATTCAAAACCGGCAGCAGTTTCTAGGTTGCATTCCATGAAACGAAAATTCAAAGATAATCCGAAATTTGAAAAACAGTATAAAGATTTTATACATGAATATGAACAGTTAGGACATATGACTGTGATTAATGATGATTTATCTAACAGATCGAATGCAGAAAAGTGTTATCTTCCTCATCATGCGGTCATTAAACCATCTAGCACAACGACAAAATTAAGAGTAGTTTTTGATGCGTCCTGTAAATCTGAAAACGGTATATCATTGAATTCTCTTTTAGGGGTAGGTCCGAAATTACAAAGAGATATTTTTGAGATTTTGATTAATTTTCGATTTCCTAAAATTACTTTCACAGCCGATGTTAAGAAGATGTATCGTCAGGTGATGGTAGCCCCTGAATATCAGAATTATCAATTGATACTTTGGACATACAATTCCAGCCATGAAATACTCACGTACAAGTTGAAAACTGTTACGTATGGTCTTTCTTCTGTTTCATTTTTAGCAACCCGATGTCTGAAGCAAATAGCTTTAGATTCTAAAGAGGAATCAGATGTATCTCGTATAATGCAAGAGGATATGTATATGGACGACTTATTGTCGAGTGCAAAATACAGTTGATGATGCAGTATCCGTCTGCAAGAAAGTATCTTCAATTTTACATGCACATGGTTTTGATTTGAGGAAGTGGAATTCAAGAATTTAAGGAACATCTAAATTACCTAACAAATCGGATTATTTAACTTAACAGGGTTGAACAAAACTCAGAGAGAAGTGTATTATGACTTATCTGTATGAATGAGGAACAACGTTGCAGTCACACGGGATTAATATAAACTGGTTACCAGGCTCTCCTTCATGTAGAACCAACGGCTCAGGCAGGCGAGGAAAAGAAACTTGGCATCAGACGCGAACTCAGATATTAAGTGGGTGTCGAAATGTCCGATAACTCCGGCACTCAAAGATGGAGAATGAGGCGCTAACACCAAGACATAACCCAGAAGAACTCATGCCGAGAAACGACGAACGGAGACAAAAGTTCTATGGAACACAACTCAATTCTGATTCAACTCAACTCAATCTCACTCAATTCTGATTTCGAGATATCTCCTAATTCGAGTTCGAAAGTCTTAGGACTTTTTTGGAATTCATCTACTGATACCTTCAGTTTTAAAGCTGCACTGCAACTCGACGCATCTATAACAAAGAGACACATATTGGCAGAATCAGCTCGCATTTTCGATCCTTTAGGTCTTCTATCTTTTTGCACTATATTGATTAAAATATTCTATCAAAAGCTATGGTTAGTTAAAGGCGTTTGGGATTCAGTTGTTCCCCAGCATATCTCAAATGATTGGTTTAAATTTCAAGAGACATTCAGTCAAATCAATAATTGTGAAATTCCGAGCTTTGTCATACTTACAACGGACAGTGTTATTCAACTACATGGATTTTGTAGTGCATCTTCGCAGGCCTATGCAGCAGCCATTTACTGTCGCCAAAAATGCAATGGTACGGTTAAGGTTAATCTTTTGGTATCAAAGACTAAATTTGCGCCTATAAAGCAAGTATCCGCTCCTCGATTAGAACTTTGTACTGCATATTTGTTGACCAGATTAATGAGATCTCTTTTGAATATTTTAAGGAAGTTTAATTTCGAAATCTATGCGTGGACGGATTCCAAGGTAGTTCTGTCTTAGCTATCCGCTCAACCACATTAAGTGGAAAACTTTTGTTGCAAACAGAACATTTTAAATCATAGAACTGATAACTATTAAACATTAGAATCATGTTCCCTCTAAACAAAATCCTGCAGACGTTGCTTCTCGTAGTATTGAATCTCAACTCCTACCAAATTGTACTTTGTGGTGGAATGGTCCACCATGGTTGCGTCAGGAAGAGGAAAAATGGCCTAAATATGAACTAAGATCTAAAGATGATACTGAAGTAAAAGCCGAACAAAGATCTGATCCTATTTTTATTTCTCATATATATGAATCGAATGATTTATTAACTAATTTGTTCGAGCATTATTCTTCTCGTTGTAAAATTGTTCGTATTCTGGCTCACTGCCAAAGATTTATTACTAATTGTAAGAAGCATCTTGTTACTCAGAACATTTCGCGTAGTGGTATTAACTCCAGTTGTAATTCTTATTTTAAAGCTTATCTGTATTGTTGAATTATTACTAAATGTTACGTGTGAATATTTTATTATTAACGGTTTGCTTTAAATAGACCGAGAGTTATTGAATTTACTGAGGATATTTAAAATCGAAATTACATCATCCATTTTGGCGCCATTCTAACACAGGAACGTAAACAGTATGCAAATAATTTTTTCCAACAGCATTTTACTGTGTTATCAAAATTACTGTTTTTAAATCGTCTTTACGTTTAAAATTAATTTTCCTGTGGTTAAAAGCCTCTACGAATTCGAAAACAATCATGACATTTTATATAAATTAAATTGCTTTAATCATTATTCTAGCATTCATATCTGAGACTAAACTTTTTCTATGAATTTTAACATGTGAGCTAAACATTTATGTACATTTTTGCAAAAAATATATTTTCTTGATTAAGATCTTTGTTTTGTGCCTTTTTTAAAGAAAGACACAAAATCACGATATTTAAATTTTCGTAACCTAAACAAAAAATTGCGTTGTGTATTAGCCATAAATACCCTAATCTGTAGACTGATGAAGTATGGAGAAAGATAAAATAAAATCATACCATAAGATCTTCCAGAAAAAATGTCATTTTTATTTAGAAAGACATTAGTTAACATCAAAATTTCCAAAGGGATAAAAAAATATTAATAAAAAAATTATATTTACTTTACCTGGGAAAAATAAAAAAAAAAAAAAAAAAATAAAATAAAAAAAAAAAAAAAAAAAAAAAAAAAAACCAACATATGCTATAATATAAAATTGGATATTGCACTAATATTCAGTTTACGTTTTCATATCTTTTATACTCTATTCGTAAATTACACAGATTTTGTTTTAACAAAGGTTACTTGATAACGTTATGGCATAAAAAATGTAATTTCAACAATAGTGCATATATAAAATTAATTAACCAAAAGACAGCACAAGTTTAACAAATTTCTAGGAGTAAACCAGAATTAAAATTTGAGTAACAAATTCTTCCCAGCGGAGTTAAGGAAGGGCTTTCTCAAGCCATCTGATACACTAAAAATCAATTAACCTTAACAAAATGAACTAACTTTAACAAATTTAATTAACTTTTACAAAATTAATTACCCTTA
The DNA here is from genome assembly GCF_044657685.1 of Stegodyphus dumicola. Lineage (NCBI taxonomy): Eukaryota > Metazoa > Arthropoda > Arachnida > Araneae > Eresidae > Stegodyphus > Stegodyphus dumicola. Next base: position 88,346,486 of record NC_140774.1, on the reverse strand, counting down.
GCCAAAGTCCATTAACTTAATTAGCCATTAAAAATTTTTACTTTTATTTCTAACAAGGTATTTCTGGTAAGCTTAGCATGGATAACTATTATTCCCTCACAAATTTACCTAACAAATCGGATTATTTAACTTAACAGGGTTGAACAAAACTCAGAGAGAAGTGTATTATGACTTATCTGTATGACTGAGGAACAACGTTGCAGTCACACGGGATTAATATAAACTGGTTACCATGCTCTCCTTCATGTAGAACCAACGGCTCAGGCAGGCGACGAAAAGGAACTTGGCATCAGAGACGAACTCAGATATTAAGTGGGTGTCGAAATGTCCGATAACTCCGGCACTCAAAGATGGAAAATGAGACGCTAACACCAAGACATCACCCAGAAGAACTCACGCCGAGAAACGACGAACGGAGACAAAAGTTCTATGGAACACAGGATCTTTCGGGAAGGCAGGTCATGCAACTAGCAGGAGAAAAACTAAATTTTTTCATAAATCATTTAGCAGCTGGCAAAGTCGATGAGGTGACAGAATTTTTGACGATAAACTTCGCTGGATACGAAAACTGAATCCGGTGATACATTTTAACAAATCAAACAGATGCTGGCTGTGAAGGACAACGTTGAATTTTCTGTTAGAATATAATTTTGAAGAAATTACTGCAGTTTAGCAACGTAGCAAGATCTCGGCCAAGGCCACGAGAATCTGCGTCTTCGTCATTCATACTATGAGCCTCAGGGAACAGAGGCCAAGCAAAAAAGCTCTTCCAAACGTGCAAGTGGCTTACAGGAGCGAGGATCAAGAAGAACGCATACCCGCGAAAACAACCCCTTTTAGATATGACGGGACAACAACCTTGGCTAAACCCCCGCCCGAAAAGGTGAAAAAACCAGTTGCCGAAAACTCCCGCCTTAAGCCATGCAAAATTTCTACTTTTACCGCAACGTTGAACTAAAAGCGAAACTCAGTTCTCGCCATATACGCGCCAAGCAAGGCCGCGCCTAAAACCATCTGCATGTCAAAACTGGCAACCATAAACTTCCCTCAAGAAAAAACTTGTCCCAAGTTCTAAAGGACGCACAATTTTTTCGTTAAAAGTGAATTCCTCCCCCTTTTAAGTCAAACAATGGGTTTTGCAAGTTTTACTTTAATTAAATGGCTATAACTAAAATTCTGTTGAAGGTAGAATTATGAAAGTAGTCTCAAATTAAAGTGCTACTTTTTCTGCATCTATTGATATTAAATTTTAAGGGTTTAACTTAATTTAAGTCATGAAAATCCTAGTTTATTACGTGAAAATTTGCCAAGATCCATTGTGTGTGAGTAATCGCGAATACAAGCAAGAATGAATGACGCTAGCTAAAAATTTAAGTGCAAGTTCAGATAAATAATTGACCAAACAATAAAAATAATTAATTGAACATATACATATTTTGTAGCATAAAATTTAGAATAATTAATACATCAAATTTTGATAGCTGTAATTAAAGTAATTACGCTAATTTGCTACACAACGTCTTCAAAATAAATTATTTATTTTCTTATATCAAATTTGTAATTTGTATTCATATCAACACTTACATAAACTTAAATAATATAATTTCTTTTATGAAAATCCCATTACCAATTTAACCAGTAAAAATCCGTTTTAACTGGAATATACTGTATATTAAGTTTGTGTACTTACTGAATTTGGTACAATATTAGCTTTATTTTATTTAGCAAATGTTGGCAATTAAATTGGAACAAGACTATCAAATCTTTCATGTCGAGGAATAAAATAACAAATAGAACAGAAGATACGCAAAAATGTTTAACTTTTTGAACAATACTTTAATGTAGACAAAAGAATCATTAATTATAACCAAAGTTTATGCCCATTAGCATTAGGTACGCATGAAAGTAATCTTTTAGCTTATTTTCCGGTGTTTCTTTTCGAAGCGCTCTGAGAGCATTTTTTTTTTTTTTTTTCTGTCCGCAAAATTTTACTTTTCAGAAGGCAAATCACTTATTCGGGAATTCTACGTTTTACTCTATAGCTTTTATGCGAATCCAAATGCTGGAAGTTTCCGCGCCCTGTTACCTTGCTCAAAATAGCTTTTAGCAAAGAATCCGGATCTTTAGCTTTCAGCGACATTATGGCAACAAATGCTCGCTTGCGGTCACTTTGTTTACGACAAAAGGAATTTTTCTCTACTATCATTTCTCTTTCACTGGGTTACCGTAACCATGAGCGTTTTTACACTGCTAGCAATCAGGTCGTCCATAGAACATTAATTTTTCATTTTAACAACGGATTTTATCCGTGCAAGATTTATGCTGCATGTCAGTTGATCTGAAGTAAGTGCACTTTACACAGCTGAATGAAATCTATGTTGAAATTTATTATTGAACAAAATTATGCTATTCAGATTTAATATTAGTTTTTATTGTTTAACAGTAATTGTAAAATAAACTTAATTCTTAAATTAATTTCATGTGTATTTCTTTTGAAAGTATTACAGTTCATTAAAAACAACTTGAAATTTGATATTTGTTAATTTATGTGTGATATGTTCACATTAATTTTATAATTTAAATAACTCATTGTCATCATATGAGCGTAATTCAAAATGCACACCATTTGACAACAAATTAATAAAAAACTTCTAATTCCTTTCTTTTGTCCAATTGCGTATTTTTAAATCATTTAATACCATAAAGATATGCGATGTAAAAAATAATTGGTATGTTCAAGTAAAAATGTATATTTATAATAATGTTAGAGAAAACGTCACATGACATAAATATTTAAAAATTTCAAATTATTCTTAAACAAATTAACTTTTTTAAAATTCCATGTTTTATATATGATAAAATAAAGAACATATTTAGATAATTTTGAAATTGCATAATTTTATGAAACTATTAATTTTTTTATGAAATTATGAGTTACATTGTAAAAAGGAACTTAAAAATGCCTCGATAAAGCAGTGAACTTTTAGCCCTGATCTAATATATTTATAAGGTTTAAAGCTGAGAAAGCTAACCATAATAGATTACAGTGCATTGCAAGATTGACTGATAAATGTAAAATTTTTATATATTATAATTATGTCTGTAACTATATACCGAAAATTTTTAAAACATAAGTTACTCAACTTACAAATGCTAATTAATAATATTTTCTTTAACACGTTTCTGATATAGACTTAATTTTAACAAATGAATATATATATTTGTGTATTATCTGCAGATATGAATGCAATATTTGAGACATTAATCATACATTTTCAAGGAAAGTAAGCAAAAAAAATCAACTTATAATAATTAATTATAGAAAAAAGGTAAATTTTCTACAATATCCCTCCTGGTTTATATTTAACAATTTTAAAATTAAGCATACTCAATAAAATATTCTAAATGTACTCGTATGATGCTTTGTTTTGCGCTACAGTCGTTTACTGAATTCGGTAATTAAGTGTACTGCAGTTTAGTAAACAACTTTCGCTAAATAACATTTATAAATTATTTCCTTTTCCGAAGGAAATTTTCTTATGCCATGTAAATGAATGCCATTAATTGATTTAAAATATAGAATTCATGTTTACGAAGTTTATTGCATATTTCCTAGTCACTTTGAAATGAAATATGAAATATTAAAGTGGTTTTCAACCTTTCAGTGTAGCATAATTTTTAAATACAAATTTATTTTTTTCCTTTACTAGTGCATTAAATTTTCCAGTTACATATATATTCCATTTTGCTGTACATACCTAAAAGGCGATTATGTAAAACTATATATAAAAATGACATTTTCTCTTTAAATCATAACATGCAGAACATTTCTGCATAGATTTATGTTAAAAATATGAGATTAAAATAAGTACACTTTACGAAAAATGCAGTAAAAGTAATTGAAGATTTATGCAAATTTTTTACCAAAAATGTATACAGAGTAAAGAGAAGAGGACATCGGACTAAATTTTTACCAAAGTCATTCGCATATGCAATAAAAATACAGGGAAGATTTAGGTAAATTACTATCAAATATCTACGTTTTTGTATCGTAAAATACGGGGAATATCTATGGAAATTTCTGTCAAATATATACGTTTATATACAGTAAAAAATCCAAAAGATTTACGTAATTTTTTTAAGTATATACGCATATGTGAAGCAAAAAAATTGGAAAAATTTACGTATATACGATAAATGTACGTAAATGCTTACAAAAAATACACGTAAATTCCTGAAATTTACGTATATTATACGTAAAAGTTACAAATGAATCGCAATCTTTCGCATAAATATACCTAAATTTTACGTAAAACTTACGTATATTAAAACGTAAAAATATACGTAAATATCTACTATTATTTACTGGACACTTTTTATAATATTTTTACGTTGTACTTTTTTTTATACGAAGGGCCTTTCGTAAATTGCACGTATTTTTCTCGTGCAATTTGCAAATGCATGCTGCCTGGGAAGGTAAACCTTTCTAAAATTATGGGTACTTTTTTCAAAGAACTCATGCTTTCTCGTGAACAACTGTACGCTGTCTTTAGAGGAACCAAAAGGAAATTTGGAAAAATCTGGAGATACTTAAAAGGCCCACTTATTCCGAAAAGAAAGTTTAAGAAAAACAAAAAGTACGTGTTTATGTATTTCTCTGTGCATAATGATATATTTAATTTAAAATGAAAAAATATCACTGGTGTGAATTTAAAGGTGTGAATTTCCTTTTTAAAACCATGCTCCTGATTTTGCAGATCACTTTGCAGTTGCTCCGATTTTTAGTTTCTGCAGTTCAAATACATAAGTAGCGAATAACATAAAGGTTATTTGCAACATAAAGGCTTTTCGTTGGCCTTTACAACATAACAACATAGAGGCAAAACAACATAAAAGCTTTTCATTGAAATTACTATCCATTGATTGACCGAACAAGCTCTTTCGATCACGGCTTGAAAAGGATGTGATTTCCAAAGTTTGAAATCTGCAGACATCGAGTTGCAAAAACTACAAAAACAACACCACAAAAAAAGAAAAAAAAAAAAAAAAAAAAAAAAAAAGGGAAAGAAAAGGTAGGCTTTGGTCCAAAAGAATTTTAAAGCATCTCATCGTTTGCTTTATATAGAAACGCTGTAAAAGAAGCTAAGGATGAGATGTTAAAGAAAAACGAACTGTGCTTGAGTCTCAAAAAACTTTCGCAGATTTGGAACAGAATATTATTGGTGTCTTTACTGGAACTGATGCATTCAAATAATTTTTTTAAATGTTTTCTTTGTCACTAAAATTTCCTTGAAGGAAATTTGTATTCAAAATGTTTTTCATGACTCATGTATGAACATTTGCAGTCATGATCAAAATCGATATCAGTGTTCTTAATAAGTTCTACGTTCTGCATTAAAAACTATCTATGGAATCCGTTTTCCGTATGTCACTGAAAGTATTACTATTTATGCTTTACAAGCATATAATAATTTCCTAGTAAATTAGTAAAATATTTGCACAATTATTGCGCAGATGCAGTTCCGATCAGAATAGATATACTTTTAATGGCAATACAAAAATTTTCTAAGATACAATAACAATTGCTGTGGAAAATCACTTATCATAAATGTAATATGGAATAAAAGTCAGATTTCCAAAATTTAATGTAGAATGTGCTTTATTTTTATATTTTATATATAAAAAGAAGCTTTAATGTGTTTTTGCTTCTAGACATCGATATATCATCAAAACACGTTTATATAGGCACCGATAAGTCATCAAAACACTTTTATATTTTAATGAAGTTTCTAACTGTTGAGATTTAGAGTAGCAAAAAATTTAAATAAAATTTTATAATTACTTCATTTCTGTTCTTCACAATTATATTCCTATTCAGATTAAAGGCACGTATTTCTGCAATCGTTATAGCGATGTTGATCTCGGAAATCTCATGCACGTATTTGTTATTCAATATTCTGAAGATTTCAATTTCAGGGCCTTTCCATGTTACTTTCAGATTGCTCCCGTGTCCTTTCCTCTTTCACTTTCCTCAAACTTTATATGTGATATCTCGAACTATCTATAACTTATCTGTAATTTATTCTAAAACTTATTCTATAACCTTTTATATACTTTATCTATAATTTATTCTACTCGGCTACCATAGTTAATGTCCACAAACTCGTTCTTCTCGCTCGAAACCCATATCGTTTGCTTATTTATTCTTCAGTATTTACAAAATCGCTGCCTACTTCTGTAACATGATTTCATCGAAATAACACTTCTCTAGAAGAGATCTATTAACTCATTCATTGAGGTAATTAGCTCATTCAGAGTATCTCTATAACTGTTGAATGTCAGTTTTACAGCGAAGTTTATCTAGAGGTTTCGCAAAAATGCTTATCAGTTATTGATCATAGTTTCTTTATTTAATCCCAAAATACTGTAGTTGCAAAGACGCCATCTTATTTGATGAGATGTGTACAAAACTGATGTTACTGACAAGTTCGTTAAAGCCGAGTTACTGATTATATCGATCAAAAGATAAATATCATCAAAATACTTTTCTGTGTAATATTTTTTCAATAAAAAGAACTAAACTTAGCTTTCAGGGTTTTTCAAGTCACTTTCAGGGTCAGTAGGAAACATCAAACAATTAGGTATGTTATCGCCGTACTGAATTTGCTAGCCGAATGGGATACAAATTGTATCTCAAGAGCATGTACAAGAAAGGAAAACTGGATATTCTTTTTTGATCCTTTTGCGATTTTGCAGCTGAGGATGGTGGTTCGGTAAAACCATCGAAACTAGTCCTGTGAAAATTTTGTAAATTAACGCTGATTTTTGTTGTTTGACTTCTGAATTAGCTTTAAATAGTATTAAAATCTTGTAGTTTAAATAATTTAAATAGATGAACATTAAGGTATTTGTGAATGGCAATATTTGAAACCAGACTCGAGTGCCACATGCGACTCTCGCACGAAGAATGTAATTTATTTTTAAATGTCAGAATTCATTTTTCTCTTGTTTTGTATGTCGCCATTTTGAGTGCTAAATGAAGTTTTTTCTGTGTTCCATCATTGGAGTTGCTTCATATTTCCAAAGAAGCATGACACCTTGATTCAAAGATAATATGATAACTAATGTTAATAATAGGCCTTCTTACGATGCTATTTTTCTGATAGCTTGCTTTTGTCAAATCAAACACTTTGCTTTCCTACACTATTATTTAAATGAATAACTATATTCTGCAATTAATTTTGTCAACTATTTTGAACTTAATGACTTCTTTAGTATAATTTTATAGCATTAGTATTGATTCGTATGAAAACAAATCAAGTTAGCCATGATTACTAAATTCTACTTTCAAAGTAATTTCTTGACCATTGATTAAAGCTTTCTTTTTAGCTCATTAAGAAAAAAGCAACTGCTTGCACAATTTAACGGACCACTACGATTTCGCACTTATAAATCCTTTTAAGATATAAATTTTCCAATACTAGACGAAGACTTCTGTTTAAATGAAGAAGGTAATAATAAGAATAAATGAATAATATAAAAAAGATATCCATGAGTCTATAAGAATGATCCATAACAATATCCATGATTCATTGAAGGATGAAAACTATTATAAAAATTTATCATCGTAAATCTCTGTGAGTCGACATACTGTGATTTGTATTCTTAAAATATGATCAAGAGAAAGTCGGGGAATATGAAAATTTTTAATTTCTTGCATTTATGTATTACGTGCAACGTGAAAGCAGAAGAAAACGAAATTAAAACTATTGACTGACCTCATTGGTTTGGATAAAAATTCTGAAATCTGAAAAAATTGAAATTGAATCTGGAAAATGAATAAATTTGATACTTTAGTTCAGAGCTCAAAAACACCGCCTTGACGATATCTCATGCTAAGGGCTTATAGAAGATTTAGAGAAAGGTCTTCCCATCACCAAAGTTTCAATGGCGTTCAGGTTAAACCTGAGTTTTGGGCAGTTTTCAAACGATTCGAATGTATTTCAGACGTACTGCAGAAAATCGCCCTCCCTGTACGAAAAGACCTTTTAGTTAGGCAATAGCTAAATGCAATTCAAGTTACATGGTCAGCCCTTTTGGTTGACCGCAGCTCTATACTTATATTATATTTATAATACTATACCTTTAATGATTTAATCTTCCCTGAGTCAAACTCGTCGCGATATCCGGGCCTAAATCTTCAGGTTCAAGGTTCATGCATAATCATTAGCGACTCCTAATCTGTAATCTGTCCATTATCCATTAATTTATATCAAAACGTTCTATGCCATTACATGTGAAATTGACAAATTATGATAGTCTTCAAACACAAGAACATTTGTTTAAGAATTCATCCCTAAATTCAAATGGAAAGGCAGATTTAATTAAACAGTAGAAAATAATAATAATCAATAAATTCGTTCTCGAATGTCTATAAATTTTGCAAGAGAATAATAAATATTTTATTAGCTGTTTTTTTCTGTAGGGAGAACACAAAAAAATTCCATTTTTCTGTTTACAGAACGCGATCAGCTGTAATGTTGAGATTGGTTTAGTTAAATTCGCTATATTATTTTTATTTAAAAATTGTAATTGGAACTAAATGTCAAGGGATCAGAGATTGTAATCATATTTTCTGGGTACCAAGTAAAGACTTCCCGAAAATTATTTGTCAAAGGTCATGCAGCACTACAATTAACTGAATACGCGTATATCTATGTACGTTCTAAAACCAGAAAAAGAGAATGCTATTTATATAGTTCAACTAGACAATTACACAGCTGAACGCTTTTCTTCGAACTTATTCGTAAAAAGCATCAAAAGTAGTAATTAAAATACGTAATAAATTCAATACGTTTATATACATTATACGTTTTTATACGTTTATATATACACACCGGTTCACAAATGTTCTTACACCACCTTTATATTATATTTGCAAACATTGACGTAGACGAGTCTTGGTCGCAATCGCGTCAGCCGAAATTCCGACAAGCCAGAATCCCGACAGATGGAAATTCGACTGTCCGAAATCCCGACAGGCCCGAAATCCCGATAGTGTCGAAATCCCTACTAGTCAGAATCCCGACAGGGTCAAAATCCAGAGTGTCCAGTATAACGACAAAATCGAAATCCCGACTGTCTAAAATCCCGATAGCGCCGAAATCTCGACAAGTTAATAACTAAATACAAACACTCAATTTAGCTTAATAAAATACAATTTTAATAAAAATTACATATTGCTAATTGATGGTTTTACTCACAAAATTAAATGCAGCAAAAATGCGTATAATTTAATATTCCGCACAAGGAAGTCATGTGGTGTCCACGTCAGCTTTTTGAAATTAAAGACCTCAATATTGTAAAAATTACAAAAATCTAATTTTTTATTTAACAGAACAGAAATATTTAACAGAACAGAATAGAAAACATTTTACGTGTTAAAAAAAAATAAAACACAAAATGTCTCAAAAGAGATTGAGATATTTAAATTCAAAATTTGCAGTTTTCGATATCATATTTAATTTACACTGAGAAGTAGATTAATAAAATTAATATATTAACATAAATAAAGTAATAAGATACAAAAAAATCTGAAAGGTTTCAGATTTTAAATTACGTTCAAATGGGCATTTTTTTACATTTTGTGTGTTACCTTTATTTATTAAATATCCCGTTCTTCGCACCTAAACCCTAAAATTTAGTTGAAAAGCAATATCGCAAAATAATTTTAAAATGAATCTTGAGAATTTCCGATACAGAATCTCGCACGCTAGAGATAAAAATGTTTTTTTTTTCGTACAGTGTTGGCATCGCTCGCTTTGAAATCTTTGATTTTGTTAATCAAAAATTTGTTAAAGTTTTACAAAATATGAAATAGATAATAAAACAAATTCCAAATTTGGGCTTCTAGATGCCCACATTCGGGGGGAAACAAATGTTTTTTCAAAATTTGATGGCTCTAGGTACCGTTCTTTTATCACAATGCAAGAAACGTACATACATTTGTGCAGATTCTTCATTGTTTACTTTCTTTAAATGTAATACAGGGTGATAATATTTGGTGGCAACAATTTGAAAAGTAAACCAACGCTCGTAGTGAATCAACGCAAATTGCAAAAACGAAATTAATAGTCCTTCTGGACAAATTGCCCCTTTGGACTAAAAATTCGTTGAACTACAAATATTTTTCATTTTTAATTAATACAAATAATATTAGGAGTTGGTTGCTTGGCTATACGGAAGCATCGGAAGCCTGCTTCTATGCTTAGAATACGAGTTCTATAAGATCCTGTTTTAAGTTCTCTATTTTGAAAACATCTGCATTATCCAATACTTTCATAAAAATTTGCATACAATTGCTCGTCACTTAATCTATATTAAAAACATTTTATTAAACTAATATTTTATTTTTCAATTTATATTTTATATCTTAAACTTGTGTATAGTTCCTAAATATCATCCCCGTATTTCATCCAAATACCCGGTCAACTTTCGTCGAACGGTGTCACACTTTTTGTTTTTTATTTTTTGTTATGTGCAGAAACGTTTTCCAGATATAAATATAGATCCTGAAGGAACGTATAAGAAATTAGATTTCATATTTTTTACAAAACTTATACCTTTAAATTTAAAAATGCCAGAACATGAATACTTTCCTCATTTGAAACTTTTTTGTGACTTTTTTTTGAAAGTATATGTCTACTATCAACGGTTCTGGAAATAAAAGTTGGGTAAGGGTTTCTGTGGACGCGTTTTACAGCGAGGGAAATAAAATCAAATACACTTAAGCAAGAGGTCTATATTGGGTGTTTAATAAATATGGAGACGAGATATTTTCTTAATTTCCATTCAACATATATATTTCTTCCTAAAAGTTTACTTAAAATCATCTTAAAGTTAAGAAGTCATCAAAAATAAGCATTAGGTTAAAAATAATATAAACAGTAATATAATAATATTTGTCATTATAAGTTAGTCAATAATAATAGTAATGAAAAAAGATAAAATCTGAAAGCTTTCGGATTTTACATTACACCCAAAGGGCCGTTTTTTTTTTAATGTTCTGTTTGTTACCTTTATTTATTAAGTACCATATTTATTTTTAAAGTTCATTATTGAATTTCTTTAAATATAATACAGTGCTCTAATTTTTGGTGCCAACAATTTGAAAAGTGAACCTGTATTTATAGTGAATCAAAGCAAAATGCCAAAACGAAATTAAAACTCTTTCGGCTAATAATTCGTATTGTTTAATAATATTAATTATTATAAAGTAAAAATTTAAAATGTTTCATTTTTAATAACCCTGTAGAATAAAATTTCGGACAATAAAATGTTCATTAAACTATAACTGGTTAAGACGTACCATATTTTTGCATGTAAATTTTGTAGAGAAAATTGAAAATAATTTGCAAAATTAAATTATTTTTCTGCGCTTAATATCGACTTCCTTTCCTGAATTTGAAAACAAATTTGGGAAGCACACACATAAAAAAGAGATGGTTATTTGTTCATTTAAAGGTGTCGTTCTGGGCCCTGAGTTCAATTATTTTATTGTAAACGTTTGTATTTAAGAAATCTTTAATCTGCAGTGAAATGAAACAAACTAATCTGAATGAAATAAACTACTCGGATTCCTAGTAAAGATCCTGACGGAGGGGCAGCGCTAAGACAAACAAAATGCACTCACTTTCTCTTCATATCCTTGCGATTTGAGGAGTCCCGCTTACTAGGGATTGACTGTCAGCTGTCAAAGCTATGCTCTGCACCACATATACAGTACTGCAACATATACAGTGTATATGCGCGCACTGTGCATCACACAGTACTGCATATATTACATGCTGCACTGTGCACCACATAATATAACATACAATGATTGAATGTAAAACATGAATTGTAATTATGTAACAGTTTATCAGTTTTTTACTGATTATAAACATGGCTATTTTAAAAACAATAATTAGTCTTTATAATGATTTAAGTTCTTTACTTTATATTTTAGCATGTGCATCTAATTAATATAAAACAAAACATTTTAAACTTATATCAAACTAATAACTTTTATGAACATCTGCATCTTTTTTTATTTAAAGAGTTTTTCTAATACCATATATTAATAATTGTTACAGAATCGTTTTTTTTTCTTAAAATCTGATGAAGCTTTTTATCTTTAAAAACATTTTAATAACTTAAAATTTTTGTTTTAAATTTTTTATTGTGATCTTTTCTCAGAGGTATTAGACTGCAATCCAAAGATTTCAGATTGTTTTTATTTCAACCGTACTGACATTCAATTATAAATCTTTATCTAAAAGTTAGAAAATTATACTTTTGAACATACGAAAGCAATTTTTTGCTTGTTTTAATTTCCGACTGTAGAATACCAAGGTTATATCGATGTAGGAAACAAAAGTAATGTACTATACCCTTGCCAGGATTCGAACACAGAACCTCCCGGTTATCACAGAACCTTCCGGGTGAACTATCCATTTACACCATGAAGTCGCGAAGACAGAAAATACTTTATAAGGTTTTATTTATTCTTTATAAACTTATAAGTATTCAGATACCTTTTAATATAAATGAAAACAAAAAGAAAAAGTTTCAATCGATATCAGTTATTGAAGCATATCTACTCTGTAATTATTTAGTAACAACGTCTTTGAGTTCACGTTGAAAATCAAATTAAATATCGATAATAATGCAAAATAAAGTAATTGTGTATCGAAGAAATGCAAATATTTTTCTTAAAATCAATACTCATAAAGTGACTAACGGAATCAACTTGCACAGTGTAATATGTTTATAAAGAGAAAGACTGCGTCGCCTATCTGGTGCAGTCTCAAATACAGAGCTTATTGCATAATTTTCTACTAAAATAATTCTCTTAAATGATTTAATGAAAAGCTATATTATCGGAACATGCCTAAAAGTATTTTGAGAAATAAAATGTTTCATTCGACGTGACAAGAGAAAGAGTATTGGCTTACAACTAATGCATTATGCTGGTTGTAAATGCAGATTACTTTTTCAACCATTACAGTCAACTTGATAGTAGTATTTCCTCCTTTAATATCTCTCTTTATATCTGCATAGGAAACTTACTGAATGCAAAATGATATGCGCAGTAAAAATAACTTGATGAAGATAACCACTTATCTTCCATTGCTGTTTGTTTGGAACAACAGTGAAATATGATTAATTTAATCATTCTTCAGATATTAGCATAATATTTTTATTATTATTTGAGTAGAAACGAATTTAAAAATATTTTCTGCAAAGATAATTATTGAGCATTTGCAAACAGTCTCAGGCATCTCTAATCCCGTTTAAACATATTGACGTTGAAATGACACAAACTAAACCTGAATACCATTTAAAGACAATTATTTAATTTTTACTTATATTAATGACGCTCAAAAGATTAAATTTATGACTATGCAACACATATTTATTCTGGAGGTAAAGAAATATAGCAGAATAATATCAGAATATTTCAATACATACACCAGCAATTAACACTGAGAGAACAATTTTATTCAAAACTATTTAAATACTTCAAACATGTTTTATAAATGTTGAATAAATTAGTGTAATGAAACGCGTTTTATACAAAAATTAATCGTAAGATGGATAATATGCGTGTATATGTAATGATAGCACAAAATTTGGAAGCACTATGCGCAGAGATGCTGATTGCGTAGATACTTGATGCTTAGAGCGTTCAGCCATTTTTCAAGAAGAAGCAGTCGAGCCGGATTAAATTCCTTTTTTTTTATCTAAATTTACATTTTGTGGCCACAAGCACTTGGCACTCTATTCGTGCTTATTAAAGAACACTTAAAATTTGATATTATTGCCACAGAAGCGAATGTAGCAGCACACACATGATTGGAGAAATGCGTCTGGCCAAGAGGAAATAAGCAAAAGTGAGGCATCAGCTCATAGAAAAAAGAGGGGGAATCAAAACTTTCAGTTCAGAGTTTTGGTTTATAATTAATTTGATTGGAAAAGGGCTATCTACATGAAAACGTTACGTAAGATAGAAAAATCTGGAACCTGTGAGAAGACATGAATTTAGAGGCAGATCACCAAATTTAGAATGTTAATTTTGAGGTCGACAATTTTTTTTGAAACAGCTATCATATTTTGTTATATATTACATATATATATATATATAAAATAGAAATAAATGAATACTCTATCTTCTAGGAACAAAAAATTTATTACATGAATTTAATAATTAAATTTTTCTTGAAAACACTCGCAAACCCATCCCCTACCTTTTTGGATTTCAGCATACATTCGAATGTAGTTATAATCAATAAGATAAATCCACGAGTTATATACAGTTATGCGCTTGGGGAGCTTGCATAGAATCGAAATATCGAAAAACATGGCATTACATTTCAGAAAAAGTCCGATTTTATGTCAAAATACCTACTTTAGAATGATGCTATATATAAATCTAATATATATCCTAAGTCACGCTTTCAAGACATGAAAAACAATTTGAATTTTGTCAATCGGCCCAGTAGAACGGGAGATATAAGAACTGTCCCATTTTTTTCGCAGTATACATTGATGCTCTTAATCACTGTGAATTGAAGTTTATTACTGTGGACTGCATAGATCCAGTCCTGATGCTTCAAGTTTATACATGATCCTTTGAGCTTCCTGAGCGTTTATACGCAATGTCATTACCAGGAAGCTTCGTGAGCCATTCCTCCGTGAAAGGTACAAGACGTACTATAATGGTCAGGAGTACCTATTTATTACAGATACAACGGTCAGTTGTTGTTATTTCCCTTTTATAGAAATTTTGAGGAAATGGTCGTGGCCTGTGATGAAGCGGGAAAGAAAAGGGGATGAAATAAATCGATCTTGCGATGGTCAAAGTCATGGGTTCTATAGCCTTGCGATATAGACTCTCATTCCTCTTGCCATTGTTGCTGAGCTTTAATCCGGCTTTAACACTCGCTTCAGATACGATTTGGGAAGTGGGGTCTGGATATCCTGCCCACCGATAAATTTTTTGCAGCTTCTTTTGCGAAAGTGTTTGCATCCTCATTGCCTCAGTGGCACGCGTGCGCTTTAATCCATAAAATCTGGGTATTGCGGTTAAGCGCATTTTCTTTAAGAAGGCGTTGTATATCTACAATTATCGGCGATGGATGGAGAAGATAACGAAGAGCGAAGATTGTCGACTGACTATCTGAGAAAATGCAAACCTCTTGGTCAACAAAATTCGTAGCTGTTGTTGTAGCCTGGCTCAAGGCTACTGCTTCTGCCTGGAATACATATCTGTTAATTCCAGGGTATCTTTCCATGTTTCTAACACTTTATCATGATATTGAGTAATAAAAGCGCAACCTGTCTCTTTGAGCCATCAGTGAATATACTGATTGTCTTTGCACCCCTTGCGTCTCTGTCGTGTATTTCCTGAGACAGGTATGGTCACGAATGCCCACATAACTAGCAGGATGCACTTTGAGCTGATAGTTTTGTTCTCAAATTCTGATGGGACAAATGTAGTTCCTTTAAATGAGGCTGACTTCTTAAGAAGCCTGACAGTTGAGACAGTTGTATCTTGTAACGCCGCTATTGGCAGGAAAGTAAGTCCAGCTAGAACCGCTGCCGCTGCTGTGGCCATTTTCCTGTATGTTTTCGTAATAGCAAGGACGAATGGTTTTTGGATGCTATTAAGTAACCTTAATTTCCTCGCAATCATGGGTAGGGCCCAAATAGCTGCCCCATACAAAACTAGCCTTCAGGACATGAGGTCAAAATTCCCAGTCTTTGCCCTGCAAATTTTTAATTAGTCGCTATTCTTGTGGCTTTGTCCCTCTGGGCTTCACCCTCTGAACTCTTAGCTTGGCAATCATTGTTATACATACTAAACTAAAAGTTAAATATTTTGCGAAATTGAAGCATAATCGTAGAAAATAAAAGTATTTTATTTCTAGCAGTAGTAATGCACTGCTTTTATATAATCGTGTTGGTTGATTAAATTTGAAAGATTTGCCGAACGGCAATACACTGGTACTCGGATGGTATATATTTTTTTCGAGCAAGGGAAACACAATGTTTTTGAATCGTTGAGTTTTCTAATCAAGATAGCATTAAATTTTAAATTTTAAAAAACTTTGAAATGAAAAAAAATTCAAATTCAAAATTTGGGCTTCGGGCTGTAAACGCTTATGGGGAGAAGTATTTGGGTTCAAATTTTAATGGCTCCAGAAGCCGTTAAGCCGTTGCTTTCCTACAATACAAGGAACGTATACAAATAAATACATACATTTTTATCATTATTTAATAATAGATATGCACCATGTCCACAGAAAGACCTTAACCAGCCTTTATTTTCGCAAACGTTGGTGGTAGACATATATCTCAAAATAACTTAGTACATGTAACCCACATAACTTCAGAGATATTATTGAGGGAAAAATACTCGTTATATGAATTTTACCATTAGCAGGAAAATTAATATCACCCAAAAAGGAAGTGATAACTTTTAACTGCAGATAATAATATAAATTACTCTGCCTACAGTTAGAGCGTAACGGTTGACATTTATTTGCAGTATATGCTATAATGAACAACTTAATGTATTTTGCTATAGTAATGTAATCTTTTTTATTTTCTAAAACTCTTGGTAATGTAAACTTGCGTTAAGCAAACCTAACATGAAATCAATATGAAAATAATTTAATTCATCCATCAGTAAAAGTAAATTTGGAACAAAAACTTAAATTATAATAAAGGATAAAATAATCAAAACTGATTAAAATCAGCTTAATAAACCTTTATTTACCGAAACATATGACTGGATTACAAATTTTAAATAATAACATAATTTGGAATATAAGTGCGGTAATGGAGTTGCAGTCACGAAATTATGACTATTGTCGTTTTATCGAGATTTCGGTTGACTTCGAAGTTTATTGGCATCTCTCTCAAAATAACTTCTTAAGCCCTCTGAGCGTTACGCTCAGGGTGACTTTAAGCTGCTGAAGCTTTTTCTGCAATAATTTCTGTAGTAAATCCCACACTTCCAGTACGAATAAACAATTTATATCCAATGTGTGTGTGTGATTATGGCAAAGTCTCGAGGGCTATCTGCCTACGGGGAGGGATGATTTCGTGGAGAACTTTCTAAGGAAACTGGCTCGTATACACGTTACACAGGAGGGAAAACCACGAAAACGTCCATGCAGCCAGCCTGCTCGCGGGATTCAACAATTTATATCCAATGAGAAGAAACACTATTTATTTTACAATTTGCGTACATTTCTATTAAAGTTATTTTAAGGAAAAAAGGTCCTACCAGCCAATAAAATCGCATGTGTCGTTTAACATGTCTTGCTTATAAAATTCCTTAAAGCTCAACTGTCATTAAAAATACGAAGTTTTTTAGCGTTTCGAACCTCAATGCCTGTGCTTTTAATTGCTTCTTTTTTAATATTTTAACAGTTATTAACAGTAATAAAAGGGAAAACACTGTTAATGTACACTGAGAATAAAATACCCTTCGTTCAATGTTAAAAGAAAGAAATGTGCGTTAACCAATTAATCGTTCGAGGGAAGCTGGAAAAGGTTTCATTTCTCAGGTCATTTGCTCTAACTAATTTATCATAACGAATTCATTTTAAGAACGTTTTTTCTATGCATGTACACAGTAAAGTATATTATTTGTTACACAGTCCTTCTTTTATCACTTTTTAATCTTTTACATTATCAAGCATTTGAATATTAACTAAATCTAAAAAGATAAACTAAAGATCTTTTAATGATAATACTTTCAGATCCAGCTATTTGTCATTCGGCTTGAAAGATGAAAATCAGAAATATAATGTTTTGCGCAATTATTACGCCTACCGGTCTGTGGATGATAAATGCATGATATTCTAATATAATTTCAAAGTTCAAAAATTTTGTAGAGCTTCCTTTCAAGATATTCCTAGCGTCAATAAATATACTGTACCTACTAAAGGGTAAAGAATTAATTCCGTCATAACAATCCTCTCCTAAGAAAAAAGCTGTTTCAATACTGTACACTTAGTTAGTTAGATATACGTAGTTCGTTAAACACAGAGAGTCTCATCAAGACTGCACAAACTCTGCACAACCAGACTCCCCGCTTGGAATACATAAAACAATCCCCAAAGAACTGTACCTGTATGACTTATAGTTTTCGAGGTAAGTGCAAAAGAAAAGTATGAAGTCATATCCGGAGCAAGGGAAAAATCTTTTGGGAATATGATCATCCGTATTTGCATACCTTTACAGACGCAGATGTTCAAATGCCCATCACGTCTATCAAGGTTCGGGGTATGGATACGTGCACCGTGGAATGGCTGATGTACACGTCCCACAGTCTGGTGTCCCCCAAAGTACACGCAGCACGAAGACGAGAAAATAAGTCATTTTTTGTAGTAATTAGGTCTCGATAGAGAAATTTCTTCAGATGACGCCATAGTAAAAATTCTAAAGGTTTCAGAACTAGCGATCGTGGCTGCCATAAAATCAGAATCCCACGTCCAGTCTAGCAGCTTGAGAATTCTGTATCCAATAAATCACGCGCACAAGCAGTGAAATGAGCCAGAGTTCCATCATGTTGGAACCATAAGCGATTGACGGATATGACATATTTTTGTTTCGCATCTATCTAGAAAACTATGGGTCATTCAGCTACAGTTCTTTGGACACTTTTTCTGTATTTCAGGAAGAAATCTGACTATGCAGAGTTTGGGCGGTCTTGATGGGACATTCTGTAAATGCGACAAAATTTATCAGAGAACATTTGTAAAGAAAAGAAATGGAATTAATGAAACAAATATATTTTTTGCAATCAACTATTTACAAATGATATACTATAACAGCCTGAATCTGCATTTGTGTAATCTGTACGACTAGTAAAAGCTAGTTGCGAAGCAGTACGAAAGTGAAACGCTTAATAGCAGTTGCCAGTGCTAGACAATGAAACGTATACTAAAGTATGAAACGTATGTCGTGGTTACGAAGACCTCTTGTGGTCAGAGTGAACAAAGAGCAAATCGAAATGCCGGTTCCTAAGACAGTGGACTCTTATGCAGATATACGTAATTTTGTAGAGACATTAGGTAATTTTTGGAAGCAGGAGAAGAGAAAAATGAGCAACGCCTTCGCCGAGAATCGAACCACGGACCTCTGGAATATGCGACCAGCATGTAGACCACTGCACCCCGAAGGCACACTAAGAAGGCGGGAGAGATACTTTTAATTTCAGCATTAAAATTTTTTTAATTTAACAAGGATAAAATATAGAAATTAAAATTTCGCTTTCATTTCTTCAAAAAAAAAAAGGTATAATGATTGCTTTTGAAATCAAATAAACTGCTTTAAGAATATGGAAGAAATATTAATAGTACGAATCAATAGTCACTACAGCTAATGATTTATTTTTCAGTTGTTTTTTATGGCTTCTTTCTCGTCTTATTTTGGAAGGTTATGTCTCTAAGTATCTTCAGAAGAAAGATTACCTGAACAAGGCACATTTTTTACTAAATAAATATTACCCAAAGTTAGTGATCTATTCTATGCAGCGGAATATTAGCTTTTAAATACATTTTCCACGTATCCTCTACAAATTCTTTTTACATTTTAGCAGGTTTTGGTATTTGAAAACTACTGACAACTGCAAGTTGCAGTTTAAACGCCTCAGGGCCTAAGTAGGTACATCTTTCGTCTTCAAATGACTAGCATTAATTGTATGCTTCATTAAACTAGGCTATTTTTACCTTTAACACGAACATACAATATTTCTACACATAACAGTTTTATATCAATTAATTTAAAACCTCTTTTTCAAATTCCTTTATACTGCCAATAATTTCCTTTTCATGGCTACCTACAGATATACAATTTAAGTTGTTCAACTCAAAGTTGAATTAAGTAGTTAGAAAATAAGCCAATAAACAAAACAAAACGAGCAGTTTGAGCAGTTTGTGGTAAGACAGAACTGGTTGAATGAGACAAGTGGCGCGGAGCAAGTGAAAGGGGTAGAGAGATCCCGAAACAGCATGCGGATGTCCAACAACAGACGGCTAGCGTTAAACGAATTAAACGATCCTTACTGATATTTTATTGTTGCTGAGGTTATAAGTGACGTTTATTAAAAAAACGGAATACAGGAAATCAACATATTCTAAGATTTAATATGCACTACACTCAATGAACAAATCATTTAGGGAAAGTTCTTAAACCCTCAATAAAACTGTCTCAATTCAAGAGAACTATGGAGAGAAATAAAACACGTTACTTTTTTCCCCCAAAAAATACTCTCCATGTAAAATACTAATATTCAAGAAATGAATTTCGAGGAAAACAAAATTATTGAGCGTATCAATAATCCAAAATTAAGTGCTCTTATGTAAGCTGTAAGGGTAGAGTAGACTCTAAGGTACCCCTTGTATTATGGCGAAGTTGTTGTTTGATTTATCGCCAAGTTGTTGTTCATTTATGGTAGCCTGAGTAGTTGAACGTTATGGAAACACTATTGTGACGTAATCGGGTGCATGATTCTGGAAAATTTTGAATCATGGAATGTTTTGTAAGCGTTTTTGCGGTGTATATTGGTTTGATTCTTTAGACGGTAGAATGGCCGAATTTAGTAAGATTAATTTGAAGTTTCTGTACGATTTGGAGCGAAAGGGGAAAAGAGCTTTAATTCACTGGTGTGTAAATAAAGGTTTACTTAGTAGCCATTATAAGTGTCATGTATGTAGGAAGGATATGCTTCTAGTCGAACGTAAAAACCGTTTAGATGGATTTGAATGGGTTTGTAGGAAGATAGGTTCAGATGGTCACTACGTGAAGCGTTCGATCAGAAAGAGTACCTGGTTTGAAAAAAGTCATTTGAGTATGTATGATATTTTGACTTTTACGTGGCTCTGGGTGTACGAAGCGAACTCGAAAATCATGGTAAGTGAATATTTGCTTTTGGTAGTGCTTAAATGTATAACATGTTTTTCCTTTCCTATGTTATTTTATTGTTTGGTTTAAAATGTATTTTATTGAGATTATGTATTTTTTGTTTGCCTATATTGTAGAA
Source organism: Stegodyphus dumicola (assembly GCF_044657685.1). Lineage (NCBI taxonomy): Eukaryota > Metazoa > Arthropoda > Arachnida > Araneae > Eresidae > Stegodyphus > Stegodyphus dumicola. The sequence continues at coordinate 88,325,386 of NC_140774.1, read as the reverse complement.
TTTAGTGCTCCTTTGACTTTTTAAGTGAAAATATATCGATGTGTGCATGGACAAAGTAAAGGGAGTGCGTAATGCAAGTTTGTGCAGTTCTGGGATTTTTTTTAAGTGAAAATAGGTCGACGTGTACATGGATAAAGTTAAAAGAGTGCGCAATGCCATTTTTGTGCAATTCGAGGATTTGTTTTTTAAGTGAAAATAAGTCGATGTGTACATGGATACCGAGTTTGTGCAATTGTTTGTCTTGTTATTTTGGCTTTGTGTAGCGCCGATTTTTGGCTCAAAAATCGCCGCTTCGCAAGCCAAAGTAACGAGTCATTGAATTGCACAAAATCGGTATCCATGTACCGCCAAAAATCGCCAAGATTCTCCAAGGGGTACCCTAAACTATACTTTTACCAAGCTGTAAGTATGAATAAAGACAGATCTTGTTAGAAATGAAAGAAAAAATTGCACTGCAAATATTATTACGAAAGTTATTGTAACTGGTCAATATTTTCATTAAACATAAATAAAATAATTTTTGAGCTCATATGCTACGTTTTAGGCAAATTAAATCATGAAAAAAGCTTTGAAAACTTAAAAAATAACTAGATTTCCCTCGCTAAACTTACTAAATAATAGTATAATAATTATTGTATATTAATTATAAAAATTCTTGCACTTAATTATAAAGTAATTATTAAAGCGAAAAGAAAACAGATTTTCCGGAATTAAACTAATTATAGAATAAATAACTTCCTCGTATAATACTCATTATCCTAATTTTCTTCTAAGCGATGAAACTATTAATCGTAAAATTAGAGAAAATTGAAACTTAAATTGATGTGTGTCATTTTTATAGAAATCCACAAGAGTTAATTCTAAAGTGGTATTTTTTTAAAGCAAGCATTTTTATAAAAAATAATTTCGCAAAAAAAGAGTTTTAGAGTTATAGTTAAGATTTGCAGAATTAATTTTATACAGAAGTCATTCACTCTTCATATAAAATTATAGTTTCAAAAGTTTAAATTTACAGACAAACCAAGGCAATCCATAAGACTTAAGTGAGCCTTAATTTTATGTTTACTGTTTAATTTCTTGCTAACGATAATGATATAATTTGATGCATTAATCAATGCAAATTGATAGATAGAAACAAGAAAACATTGTTGTATTTTGAACGACTTGCGTAACTCAACGTCTTCCAAGCTCTTTGTCACGGCAACTTAAAGTTCAGAAAATGATAAATGGCAACAGTAAGAAATAGTTTAACAGAAAGCGACTTTTAGAATAACAGTAACTGAAGATATTTATGAGGATAAACAACGTTAGAACAATGTTTAAGTGGACAGACATTGAAGGATAAATGCTAATAATTTGACAAGAGTTCTGCGGATATTTTGTCTTCTGATTTTTGGCTTATACATGACTGGTAATTCTTTGTGAATAATAAAATGTGAATGCATTTAACAATAATGCATTCTGATACAATACCAACTCACATATCTTCAATGTAATCTCAGGTTTAAAGGAGAAGAATAAAATATTTAGGAAGCTAACAACGCTTAGGCTGATGACATTATGCATACTATGCGTGTATATAATTATATATCGCTCAACAAACACAACAAAAAAGGCTAATGTCATTAAGAAAATATTTTACACATTACTAATACTTAAATAAAAAATTATTTACTAACTAAATTCCGCACAAAATTACTAATATATTTCTAGCATTATGCCAACTACCAGTCTGCAAGTTTGCAGCATTTCCTGGAAAACTTTTTGATGCTTACGCCATGTTGAGAAACTAATGTATATTCTATAAGATGATTGCGTAAAAGCTGCTGTATACAAATTATAACTCGACTTTTCTAATCTCGTCCCAACTTTTAAAATACGTTTTCCAAAACAACGATTTTTAGCAAGCTAATGACATTTTTAAACGTTTTGAAAGAAACAACAAACATAATAGTTGACATCAAATCTAATCTTCGTCGTTCAAAACTAGACCTTTAGCTTTTTCTAGCTTTAAAAAAATCTTTTTCCGTTTTTTTTTTTCAGTTATATTTCATTTTTTAAAATTGTAATAAAAGATTTTATGAAATTAAAAACAAAAATATAACTTGCTTATACGAAGAGAATATTATGTAACAGAGACTACTACGTTATAGGTTGCTCCACCAGAGTGGAAAAGACTGCTGAATGCTGTGAGTTAGATTCTATTTCATGAATTCCCCGTGCGTAATGTGAATGCGAGCCACTTTCCTTTAGAAACTCCTTCACGAAAACAACTTTCCCTTTAGACAGATGACTCCTAATGTGCTTTCTTATGTTCAACCAATCTAACCTATTTTAGCCTACGGTAAAAAAGTATACTGTTAGCAGTAAAATTTTCCGTTATGCATCATTCATAAATTACATAATAAAAACTTCTACCTATTTGTTTTCCTCAAATCTCATAGCAGTGATTCATTTTGTAAGCTAACCACCACCAAAACTTACTTGATGCGTGTTCGATCCAGTTAGATCAATTATTATAAAGAACTTTAATTTAAGTTAAAAGTCACAACTAAGTCAATTAGCTTTTCACATCTTTTAATTTTTTGTATAGTTTGTTTAATGCCAAACATAGTTCTGCAGTTACTTCGTCTCCTTAAAACACTTGAATCAATATGAGCAAACAGTTTAATCAATATGAGCAAAGAGTTTAGTCAAAAGATATATTATAGTATATAGAAAGGCATAATCAGTTTGAAATTCGGAATTAAATTATTATTCATACTATCATTATAGAACACATTTTAAAACTGAAAATTTGAAAACGACACTGTTTTAACAAATTATAAATATTTTTAAATTCATACGCATTTCATATGCAAAACGTGATTCCAAGTTTTAGAAAAACTATATTATTACAGTATATTTTCGAAGAACAAAAGCTTACCTGAAATAAACTAAGCAGTATTAGGATGCAAAACGTCTTTACATTCATTTTGGAACTGATAACGAGGAAACATGAAGGTTTCTCCATGGACAGCAATTCAGAAAGTTTCAGCAAAATATTTAATCACAATACTTTACTTCTTGCCCAATAAACTTAAAAAATTAGTTTCTACTATTGAGAACAGTTAATTTTTCTTTAGTTTCTTGGCACAGCAAATGTTGTTTACTTTTATTTACTCAGTACCTCTATGCATTTAGAACTCAAAAAACCTTTCTTTCCTTAAAAAATTAGTTTTTCTTTTTACAGCTGAAGGCTCTCATATTTAAACAGATTTTCCTTTTCACAGAATGCAGAACCCATAATTAGAGTAATTATGTGCTGCATATTCTAATTATATAACACTGATGATAGAATGAAACCAAACTGGGATTGCAAACTTGCACTAACTTATTGTCTTCCTTGAATATTTCCTTTAAACATTTCAGAATCGATATCACTGTTCTTTATTTCTGAAAGTTGTTGATTAATGCATTTTGATAAACATTTCAACATTGAAATTTTTTCCTCCTGTCAGTCATCTAATTTTTTTGGATATGACATCATTTAAAATAAGATCGAAATTCGTTCAAAAAAGCTTTTTATTCAGTGCTTCTTCTCCAGTTTTAAACTTCTATAAGGTCGCAACACGCTTGTGTGAAATAGTGCGAAAATGACGAGTATAGGAGATAAAAACTCTTCTTCGTCCGGTAGAATAAATTTCTCACCTTACAGCTAACGCTTACGTCTGCCGAATACCGCTTCGCAAAATGATTTCATTCCTTTGAAAAGTTCGGATGAAGAAGACTAGTATACTGCGCCCCCTGTGTAAGGTTCAATGCGCATGGCACTTCGCACTTCGAACGAATCAGGGCTTGGAATTTTAACACGCATCTCTGCTAGTGTATTAAGTTCGCTACGTAATCTCGTTTAATAATAATTAATTGCTTTGTTCTACTCTGTGCGGTACGGTACTAGGATAATTTCCTGTCGAAATAGGGGAAAATCAGATAATTTTACGTTTTAAGGGACTGTAAAACCCTAACTGATAATCGCTATTTCATTGACATGTTTAGCCATTAACTCATAAAATAACTAGGATTCAGTTACTAACATATACAAATGTTTGCCAATACTGCAAGTAAAAGGAAAAGTTGAAGAAAATTATTTTTTTCTAATTAATATGTTAATTAGATATTGGTAATAGAGAAGTAAGAGTGCAGTCCTTACTATTTGCATTCAGTAAACCGTTACTTAATCTGTTTTCATTAGCATTAGTGATTTAATTCTTTCTTAGACCATGAAATTAACATTTGATACCTTTCATGCATTTGCTTAAAATTTTGTACTTTTTGCTTCTGCATGCGTTACTTAAGTGCAGTTTACCTGTAATATTTGCAATAGTCGATTTCTTTTTTTTCATTGTCAATATATACAATTATACAGTATGCAAGATAAAAATGTGCAAAACATAAATTAGCATTTAAATTAGCAATGGTCTCTTAATGCTAAAATTAAATTTATTTCCTCTCTATATTCTAAAAATAGTTATGACTTTTCCTGCATCGCGTCATTTCGAGACTAATCCATGTCATATGACTTTCATAAATGCATAATACTGATTATGTAAATGGAACGTAATCAGCGAATAATAATTTAACATCAGTATTAATTATTTAATAAAATGCATTGGGAACAAAAATTAACTTTGTCTGAATTAAGATTTCATACCTAAATACAGCGCACTTGATTTCTACACTTCGGCCTAGCAGGGCCTGCTGTTCTTTTCGTACTGCAAACTCTAAAAGAAATGTAAACATTTTGAAATAGGCACAAGTAGGGTGCCAAGTTGTTTGTGGCCGCAACATGTCACTGAAATAAAAATAAATATATAATCTGCCTCGGATGCCAGCTGTTGTTCATTACATATTACATTCTGTGCAATCAAAATTTCTACAATATCATTACAGCTAAGTCTGCTCCATTAAATATATATATAGCAAAGTTATATCCTGAAATACATTTACTTTTAAATCTCTGACTTTTCTAAAATTTAGTCCAAACATTTATTGAAAAATACTTTTTGAATAAATCTGATTAGAAAAATTTATGTAAACATTCAATTCGAATAGATGTAACATATTTACCTTCCATAAAGAGTTATTATGATAACATATTTAACTTTCATAAAAAGTTAAAATAACTTTTTATGACTGCTGATTATTGATATTTTTGGCTGATTAAAAGACTATTAGGAGGCAAAATTTATCTATAGTTACTTTAATTGGTAATATAGAAAGCCCTTTTAACATCAAAAAGCAACAGAAAAAAGTTCCGGTTTGAGGTTGCAATGAAAGCCCATAATTATTAATTCTAAAAATATCGAAAGATAATCACTTCTTAAATCCGAAAAATTTTATTTTTTCTTGAGCAATTATTTTTATTTCTTTTTCTAATAATGTTTTTCAGATAATAAAATGAGTGGTGTTTGATAATAAATGCTGTACTCAACTCTACTGATGATAAAGATAAATTTGTTCTCACTATCAGTTTAATAGAAAAATATTATTTTGAACTGAGGTGCTTAAAACTATTCTGAACTTCGCAGAAGCATGAAAATTATTTTAACATTTTCCTTGTATAGAACATGTACACTGCTAAAAAAAAATCTGATGTGTACACCACATGACTTCCTTGTACGGAATATTAAATTATACGCATTTTTTCTTGCATTTCATTTAACTTATTAGATTGAATTAAACCTACTTCGCCGACAGCACATAAACCACAATAGAATAAATGCATTCTTTAAAATTCACTTTGTTTACCATAGCGACACTATGGCGCTAGGTTTACTTAACAGTATTATATTTCGTTCATATTATAACTCAGAATGCACAAAATTTATATCATTTAAAGAATTATCTAATCGTTGCCACATGTTCTATTCAAATACTATAACAAAGCTAGAACGATGTATAAAAGAAATTAAGCAAACAAAACGAAAAAGAAACAGTTTTTCACAGAAGATTGAGTATTTTTCATTCAATTAATTCAGTTTTCACTTCGCGACAAGGCAAAAATACATAAAAACTCAAAATATCTGTATTAAAAATTAGGAAGTAAATCTTAAATACTTATTTCATCGAAAAAATTACAGAAAGGATTAAGCATGATTTAATTTGCAATAATAAATGAAGGCGTTATTTTTGTGTTGCAAAGCTTAGTCTCTCTAGATTGGCAACAAATCTACAATTTTGCTGTTTCAAATGTAAACAAATATGTCCGCCATGTTATTTAAAACTTAACCGCATTTAAACAGCTTTTAAATTGTTGATAATTGTACAATTATTGCTTCCAGAATTACGAAAAGCATAAAAACTTTAAGCGGAAGATAAAAGCAACATAATTCAATCATTTTTAAAGAAAAAAATGTACAATTTACAAACATATAAGAGTAAAGAAACTGAGATCACTGAGCCGGGTAATAGAGTAGGTATATTTATAAATATATTTATATACGTTTGGCGCGGCCGATTGAAACCAAAATACGAGGTGCACATCTACATATTATAGTAGTCTTATATACAAAATTTCAACGTTCTGAGGCTACTCGTTTTTGAGTTATGCAAGATACGTACGTACACACGCACGTACATACGTTCGTACAGACGCCATGAAAAATTCTCTTCAGAATTTATTTTAAAGCAGTTTTTTAGTTTTTTTAAAGGAAAAGAGTCTTTTATTCTGTCCTTACGTATATGTATAACGCAAAAACATCGTTAAATTGCATTCGAAAGCGGTCAAAGTGGATATTTTCGTTGAAATATGCTGCCTGAAGCTTTTCGCGATTACAATACTTCTTTTTTACTTCGTACAAGGAAGTAAAAATGGGACAATTCTATAGCTTCCGTTCTACTGGGCCGATAGGCAAAATTCAAATTGCGTTTTCCATGTCTTGAAAGCGCGACTTAGGATATATATATCAGATTTATAGAGAGCACTATTCCAGCATAGGTATTTTTACACAAAATCTGACTTCTTCTGAAATAACATACCAATTTTTTACATATTTCCATTCTACGAATCAAATTATGCCAGATTGCCAAGTTTTGTAAAAATCGTACGAGTAGTTTTTAAACAATTAGCTCTAAAATCTTTAGCTCCTCAATGTTAATTGAATTTGACATATATTTATTAATATCTCTTTTTTTATTAAAATTTTTTGATTTTTTTCACATTTTGAAATTTAGGTTCATTCCAAATAAAATTCACCCATTTTTTTAATTTGTATTTTTAAATAATTTTTATAAATTTTTCGAAAAAAAATTTTGAATTATAACTTATAAAATTTTTACTATCATCTTAAAGAAGGTGTATTTCTAAGCATACCTGCAAAAAATTAGAGTTTTTTATTCAAACTTTTCTAAGATATAAACGAATTTACAAATTTTAGCGTTTTGAAATTTGGCATCTTTTTTCTGAGCGATAATAACGCCAAATGTGATTTATGGATTTTTGTTACAGTTAATTGCCACACTTATTTTTAACCTTAAATTTTAAATAAATTTTAGGAAGAATTAATTTTATGAAATGTTTTCCCTCAATGATGCGTAATAAATATTTATTATTACTATATGAAAAGCTATTTTTTAAATTACAGATGATATTACACAAATTTCTAACTTTTTAATTTCTTTTTTCTTCCTTTTTTTTTTAAATATTTGTAAGAGTTAATTTTGACTTTCGCCGTGTTAGCGCCTGCTACTTTACTTTGACTGTATTTAAATTGAATTGCCTAAAACTGAGAAAGTTCGTTTGATGTTTATTTTCACAATGTTTTTAAGCAAACAGGACGTTGATATTTTGGGTTTCAGCTTTAAAAATTATATATATAAGTATAAATTTTTACATTAATCCTCTTTGAAAGAATGTTTTAAGTATCCAATTTTCTCTGATGCTTAGAGATTGTATAAAAAACATAATCTTTAATATGATTTAGATTGTTTGTAGCCGATATAATAATCGGGTTACTCAGTGGTACAGAATAAACATTGCTGGACTGTTTTATTTCTTTGTCATTTAAAAAAAAATCTGTTAATTAAAATATTTATCCTTTGGACTTTGCTTTAAACTTTATTTATAGTTAAATTGCCTAGAAAATGAAATGCTGTCTTCAACGGAAACGCAGTTTATGTAATTGATATTTAAAAAAAACACAAGAATGCAAAATTTATGGAAGTGTAACAATCGAAAAATCTTAATTTTCTTGTGGTGAGCACTGAAAAAAAAATGTAAAAGGAAAGAAGAAAATTAGGGAGAAAAGTAAGCAAAAATTTGAAGGGGAATTTGGCTGTCAGAAATACCAAGGTGTTTCGAAAAGTTGGATGCTTTTGAATATACTTTCAGAATACGTCAAGGAATTTGGGTGTTCAAAGAGAAAACACTTGGACGTGTACACCTGCAAATACCATCAACTGAGCTTATGCTAACGGAAAACACAAAAACGATATCATTGCAGATTAAAGTGAAGAGCGACTGGTTTTCGACTATATTTTTGTATAAATTTAAATTACGTTATAGATCATCATATCATCATAAACGGAGAATCCGATGATTTCTTAGTCAAATTATTTGAATATTCAGGAATTTATCCAGTGATGTATGTGGATGTCACTTAAAGACGTTTTCCCTCTTCATGAAATCAGTCTCTCTTTCATCTCATGACTTAAAATGCAGAGCCTCTGATGACTGATAAAGGCTCAGACTAAATACTGATGAAATGGATTGAATTGAATTATTAAGTTACGGCAAAGCAGGGTTACCTGCCTAAAAGGAGAGATGCCTTCGTGAAGAACTTTCTAAGGGAAACCAGCTGATATACACGCTACAATGAGAAAACTACGAAAACGCCCATGCAACCAGCCCGTTCGCCGGGATTCGAACTCCGGAGCGAACTACGAGTGTTCAGCGACTTTATCGCTCGGCCGTTTGTGGGCCTTTATGAAATGGAAAGCGATAACTTTATTTAAAATGAATGTCAGAAATACGAAAATGCGATTTATATTCGAAATTTATAAATTTCATTATTTAAAGAGATATTTAGTTTTTTATGAAAAGTTTTAATTCTGTTTATTATAGATGTTTCTGTAAGGTTTGCTAATTGATAAGTAGTTGCGTTGAAAAGTTCTTTATTAATAATTGCTGCATAGAAATGTTTTCATATAATTACTTATCAATTAGCAAACCTTACAGAAACATCTATAATAAACAGAATTAAAACTTTTCATAAAAAACTAAACATCTCTTTAAATCCAAGCTACAACAGATTTACTAACCTCCATGCACTTCCTAAATTCCATAAAAACCATTAAAATTCAGATTTATAGCAAATGGAACTAATAACTACAAGAAAAATGTAGACTATTATTTTGCAATTCAGCTTAAAATGTTTGTAAATTTATTTTCAACGATTGTAACACTAATCATAACTATTGCTGGATCATCTATAATAACACTCCTGTCATTAATACCATTCAAACAATTGACATACAAAACGTTAACAGCTATAACTTTGAAAACTTATATACCTCACTTTCTTTAGAAGAAATCTATACTAGTCTACTAGATCTGCATAAACTCTTCCCTACTATGCTCACAATTATGAATGTATGTAATGTATGTAAATGGAAAACCTACCTAAAATGCACCCTTTTTCATAACTACATTAAATTTGAAAATAAATTTTTTAAACAAGTCAGAGTACTTCCAATGGGTTCAAATTCCAGTACTTCGATCTGTAATCTCTTTTTATTTATCAAAGAATTTACCTTCCAAAAAATTTACAACAGCAAGAATTAAATTACTACAAGCACACTTACAGATATATAGATGATCTTATTACATTTAATAATTTTAATAAGATTGAATACTCTGAGATTTATTCAGAATGCCTTACACTTAATAAAACTAATCATTCGCAAAATAACATCGACTATCTCGATCTTCAAATCATTAACTACAAAAAAAAAAAAAAAAAAAAAAAAAAATTACTGTTTGACAAAACAAGAAACTTTAATTTCAAATAATAATAAACAAATTAATAAACTGGACTTCCAACATCTCCAAAAATTATTAGTAATACAATATTCAATCAAATACAACGTATTAAAAATATTTGCACAGATACAATAGATCTACAAAGCGAAATTTTGCTCCTTATTAAAATTCTTAAAAATAACCTAATACCTAATCGATTTATTAACCTTTGCCTTAAAAGGGCAGGCGTTAAATACTCGCTCTAAATCATTTAACTGATAGAGGTATGATAATTTGTTCCTAAACCTGAGAAGGCGATATAAGTTGGATGACTATCAGTTGTAGGATTTGTACATAGTGTAATTACAAAATTCTATGTAATGTAAAAAGCTAATTGTTTTCAAACTTTTCTTATGCTGTTAGTAAAAAAATGAGCCTATTTCATAATCTTTAGTCTGTCAAATAGCTCGTTGACAGTGAAAATTACTTTTTTCCTTTTCTAATTTTCTTCCTCGTTCCGACACGACAAGCCACAAATTAATTTATTTCCACTCACTAGTTAGTATATTCAAAATTTTAACAGACGTTTTCACTCACATAAGAACTCCACAACAAACGTCCCTCAAACATTTCTAGTCCTTCCCGCGTCCCATAAATTATTTCTCACAACTTTCACCTGAAATATTTCAAAGTATCCCCGCTGCCGATAACGGAATTTCGGACACACACCCCTTCTGAGTAAGACACAGAAGACAACACTTTACCGACATCCCACTAGAAAGAACGTTAAGTTAATTAATACATTTTATGGCCTTTTACATCTTCATGAAATTACTTATAGTATATATATTTCAATTTTTTAATTTGTTTTTGCAAAGATAGCATTGTTATGTTTCTTAATTTTCTCATGTTTCTTTCAATTACTTTGAGTTATATTTCCTAATTCCAGTTAAGATTACTACTGTTTATTTTTATACAAATAATCTTGAATTAACATGCATTAAAGCGAAAACGTCGGGGGACATTTACTCAAATATTGTTTTTCACTCAAAATTTATAAAGAATCTTGTATTAGCGAAAATGCTTTATTTAGAATGAGTTCTTTGGTACTCTACTTTGGTTATGAATCCCATCACTTCACGGAACTACAATTTTAGCCTAACTTAATTTGCCAGTTTGGCATCATCATTCTTACTTGAGTAAAAGAAGAAACACCTTGGCATTTATTAATTATTGTTCATTGAACGGAAGTTGGTTTACTCCCCTTGAAAAGTCAACTAATTTCCGATAAATAACGATAATTACTTGTTTTTAATTTTTAATATCTTTTTCAAAGTTTGAAATTTGTTATTCATGATTTAAATTCAAGTCCCGTAAAACGTTTTTTTATCATAATTTACATTCAAGTTACTTTAAAACACAATTTTCGGAATTAAACTTCCAACATATGGGTTCACACTTTTTTGATACTTCTACTAAATTTAAATTAGGAGATAATACAATCAATATTTCTTTAGTAAATAAATTACTATTATCTTACTTTGCAGCTATTGCGCAAGTATTAGAAAAACTTGTTTTCGAAATAAGTAAATTTTAGTCATTCAACATTATATATATATAATCAGAATTTAAATGATATTGTAGATTAGTTCGCAGCAATAATTAATCATTTATTTGTAATTCAATTTCATTTAAAATTTAATTAACTTTAAATTTGCTTTCTACGAATAGAAAATGTTTGTTAAATTCAAATTTCATTCCTTGCAGCAATGGCGCAAGAGAATTATTTAAATTTAATTTAACTTTACTATGTTCTTTTGAAACAATATATAAACGTATATATATATTATAATTTTGTAGGACGATGAGAGAACTTAGTAGAGAAGACACCAACTCTTTAAAACATGGCCTGTGGCCATGATGTCGTAGAGAGATGTAACTCGTACAAATAAGATGCGTTATAGAAGATAGTTCGAATATGTTGCAAAGATGACTAGAGTTCGGGAAAAGCACAACTTACTTAAAACATCATTTTTGTTTAACACAAACATCATTTTAATTGTTTTGGACTACAGATTTCATAGCATATATCTTCTTAATTGGTATAATACTAAGGGTGCTTCTAAATTTTATAATAAGTTATAACGTATGTAACTCGATTTTATATAAGTGCTCCTCAATTTTATATATGCAGATTACATTCTTACTGTAGATAAACATGATAGGCGTAATTATATGCATGCGAAGCGACAGCAGGGGAAACGTGATGAGTATTAAGCATTCTTGGAGTTATTTATAGATTGGGCTCCTTTCTTTTAATCCGAACAGCGATGAGGTAAACGTTTACAGCAGTGCAGAATACTGCAAGAAAATTAATGTAGCAAAATGATTTATCACAGATACTTTGAAGTTTTTTTTTTTTTTTTAATTTTCACTACACGTAGAGGAATGACCTGTGGAGGTCTTTTTTTACACATAAGAAAAACACGAAAACGTCCCTGCATCCAGCCCGTTCCCGAGGACTCGAACCTCAAACCAAAATACTAGTATTCAACTACTTTCACTGTTCAGCCGCAAATGGGCCGATTGAAGGGGGTTGTATTTAAATTAAAGTTAGAAATTAAAATGTCTAGTGTCAATTAAAATGGTAATTTTGTTACATGTCTTTCATAATTTATATCTTACTCACATATAAATAATAAAATAAAATTTTAATAAATTGCTAGAATCTAAAATATAAAATATTTATAAATTTTAATAAATTACTAGAATCTAGGAATAATTTAAATAAATTATTAGAATCTAAAGAAGAAATTTAAATTATTTAAGTTTCTTCTTTAGATTTTTATATATCCTTCTCCCAGCATCTGCAATGCATCAAAAGTTTTCTCACTTGCGTCATTCTTATATCAGTCCATACATATGACTTAATAACGCTAATTACCTATCCAACGCGGAAACTAAACCGAAACTTTGACGTAACTAATTCGAAACTGAAACTCAAAATTTCAAGAGCTGCAATCATTCTCTTGATAAGCTGCCATACTAGATAAATGCGCTGCGCCCTATTGCTTCTCACTCTGATCTTGTTAATATAATACAATATATATTATATATACCGTATATATATATAAACTATATATTATATATATTGTATATATATATATACTATATATAATATATTATATATATAAACATATATATGTAATGTATGTTCTGTGCCTACTTGATGACGATTTACGGAGTGTATAAAATGGGAGTTTTCGATATTCATACGATGAAATTCACAACAGACATGTCCAAAATAACACATTAATTTATTCGTGGGCATTTGTGATACATAACATCAATTACACATCATTTTGGATGCGAAACATAGTTCCCCCCACACCAGAGATTTCCGTTGCAATTCGCATATTTTAGACAGTGGATGTCATAGGGAACAGAGTGAAGCAACAGCACATCTCAGCATGGAAAAAGAGTCTTTTATTCTGTCTTTATATTCAGATATCTTTCAAAAACAGCGTTAAATTGCATTCGATAGTGGTCAAAATGGATATTTTCGTTGAAATATGACACCAGGAATTTTTCATGATTATAATACTTCCGTTACTGCGTACTAGGAAGTAAAGATGAAAATATTCCTTTTAATAGCTCCCTAAACACTTTGAATGAATTTTTGAGAACACACCTGTTAGTATTAACAAAATAAGGGGGTTTTCTCTTACAATAAGTAAGGGAGACAAGAAAAGTCACTGCGCATTTTAGTAAAGAGGTAGTTATAGAGCTAATTCTTTTGTTTAAATTTTGAACGGTGATTGAAGAAGTATCCGCAGTGCTATTCTTAAATAATGGCTCACTGCATATTAATTTTCAAATGCCATAGATAAGATGGGGACGTGGTCAGATTAATATGAAGAACTAAAATGGCTATTGTTAAGCTGAAGTTAATACTTTTCTTTCATATTTTATTTCTCACATATTATGTGAGAATTGAGATGAAGAATCCATAAATTCAAATGAAGTGTTATATCTCTTATAATTCATAATATTTTATTCCTCCATTTAAAAAAAGCCATTTGAAACATTAAAAAGAGAATCCGATGTTTAGAGATGAACGGCAGAAAAATAGAAAGAGTAGACATTTTAAGCTTTAATGCAGCAAGTGCGCTCAAATGCAGAAAAATATTAGAAACAAATCTGATGTGTACACTACAAGACGTCCTTGAACGAAATATTAAATTATACGTACTTTTTCCTACATTTTATTTAAACCGATTTCTTTGAATTTCATTAGAAATATATTTTTCATTCAATTAATTCAGTTCTCACTTCGCGGCAAGGCAAAAATACATAAAAACTCAAAATATCTTCATTAAAAATGGAAAGATATAGAAAACCATAACATAATATATACAGTAAAAACAATTAAAAACAATTTTACACTTAAAATTACAGTTTCTAAGCAAAAACAAGCAATTCGGCCAACAGGCAATGCAGATTTTTCTGTGCAAAAAATTAAAAGTTTCCTTTTGGTCCCACTCGGCAAAAAGACATTGAATGTGCAGAACGAACTAATTCACTGTTCTGCTAAGTTCCAATTGTAAACAAATATGGCTGCTATGGTAAACAAAATTAGGCTTAGCCGTACTTAAACAACTTTTAATTTGTTGATAATTCTACAAATATTGCATTCAGATTAACTAAAGACATCAAAACCTTAACCGGAAGATAACACTATAATTCAATCATTTTTAAAGTGCAAAATGCCCAATTTACTAACATATAACAATAAAAAAATTGAGTTCACTAGCACGAGTAACAGATTGGGTATATATATATATATATATATATATACCAGGGGGAAATCGGGAACGAAGTTTGTACTCCAAATATATGCCCATAAATGTTCAATAATATATAAGTCCGGAGACTGAGGAGGCCAAGCGAGATGTTCAATTGCATCGTCACGCTTTTCGAACCCTTCTTGAATACACCTAGCAGTGTGGATAGGGGCGTTGTCGTCTTGAAAAAGGCGTTCGCTCCCCAGGGAATACAGTCTGGACAAAAGGATGGACATGATCCCCTACAATGCTTAGATAGTGATTGGATGTGATCCTCCCATGCAGAATAACAAGTGGCCCAAGATCGCGCCAAGGTATCGCAGCCCGTACCATAATGGCACCACCCCCATACTCCACAGTCGGTAAGAGACAGTCAGGATGAAACGCTTCTTTGGGCGTTCTCCAGACGTAAACACGTCCGGTCGTCTGAAATAGGGTGAATGACGATTCATCTGACCATATTATCTGTTGTCACTGCTGTGGGGATCAGCCTTTGTGATCTCTGTATCATTGGCGTCGCTTGAAAGCATTAGTTGCTTTCACCAAGGGTTTACGAATTACCACTCTGTCATAAATGTTCGCAGCATGAAGTTCCCTTTTGATAGTTTTTGTTCAAAACGGGGTCCTGGACATAACTGTTCATTTCGGATGTTATCTTGGATAACGATTGCTTGTGCTTTCGGACTACAATGCGCTTCAAGACCTGTCTATCCCTATCAGCCAGCGTTGACTTTCGGCCACTGTTGTGCTTTGAAGACGCCGTCTTACCCTCTTTCGTGTACGATGTCATAACGGCTGATACCGTACTCCTTGCACACCCCACATGGTTTGCTGTTTCCGTAATCGATGCTCCACTTAAACGCGCTCAAACTATCATTCCTCTTTGGAACTCTGACAGGTCTGACATTTCATCTTCTCGATCTGCATGTTCGATCGAAGCATGCAACACAGGTGACTGCTGTTGAGAGAATTCACGCTAACTAAGTGGCAGACTTCCGTTGCAGGTGGCGCGGCTGTACTGCAAGTGTGAAATACGTCATACTTTTTCATAGGTGTTCACATTATTTTGTCCTCCATCTCTATATATATTGTTAGGAATTTTGTATTTAGTAAGCTATTTTAAGTAGAAGTGTAAATAAAATTGTTTTATTTCCACGAGCACGTGCAGATGATAAATTTTAATAAATTTAAAATAATGCAGCACGTGATAAATTTTAAGAGAAAGCTACGC
This sequence comes from Stegodyphus dumicola, assembly GCF_044657685.1. Classification (NCBI taxonomy): domain Eukaryota; kingdom Metazoa; phylum Arthropoda; class Arachnida; order Araneae; family Eresidae; genus Stegodyphus; species Stegodyphus dumicola. The sequence goes on along the minus strand of NC_140774.1, from coordinate 88,309,311 downwards.
TGAAAAAATAAAATGTAAGAGCACGTGCATTTAACATTTAATAAATAGATATTTCGTTTTTTATATTTAAACTGAATAAATGTGATTAACTACTGTGTTAGCTGTAACTAATTCTACTAATTTGCTTTTCAGAAATCTCGGAAAGCAGAAATTACTAAAACCTCTCGAGACCGATTTTAAAGCTATAAAAAGATATACAGAGAACATCTCATCTCAGTTGTTGTTTTGTTAGCAGCTGTTGTTGCTGATCGGGTTAACTTTCTTTGTGCTTTGCGTTCTATTTAACGTTCTTAGTAGTTTAAAGTATAGCTACTGATTCGTGATACTGTAACGATATCTCGGAGATGGAAATATTCCTTTTAACAACTCCTGAAACAGTTTGAACAATTTTTTGAGAACACACCTGTAAGTCCTGACAAAATAAGGGGTTTTCTCTTCCAATACGAATTGTGAAATGAATTTAAAAGGGATTCAAAATGGATTTTTTTTCGTGAGGTCTGTTTGTACATATGTATATATGTATACAGCATACTAAAAACGATTAGCCGTTGAGTGTTGAAATTTTTCATGTGGGACTGTTATAAAATCTTATTGTGCTCCTCCCTTTTTCATGGCAAGCGGCAAGCCCAGAGGTATATATATGCTCCTCCTAACCCGGCTTAAAAATCCTTACCCAGTCTTTATTTTCGCCAAAGTTAGTCGTAGTCATAAAATACTTCCAATTACTAAAGAGAATTAAATTACGACAATATTCATGCTTTGGCAATATCAAATTAAAGCAAATCTGATGTATGCACCACATGACTTCCTTGTACGGAATATTTAATGTTTTTTTCCTGCATTTCATTTAAACTTATTTCCTCGGATTTCGTTTCCTCAAAACTTCAATTATTCCTTATTCAATTAATTCAGTTCTCATTTTGCGGCAAGGCGAAAATACATAAAAACTCAAAATATCTTCATTAAAAATTGAAAGATATATAGAAAAACATAAATCACCAAATACAGTTAAAACAATAAAAAAGTACAGTTAAAATTAGCGTTTCTACACTAAAACAAGCAATTTGGCCAGCAGGTGAGAAGGAAGATTTTTCGGTGCACAAAACTAAAGGTTTCCTTTTTGTTCCACTCGGCAAAAAGACACTGAAGGTGCAGAAAGACTTCTATTCTGCTCAAATGCAAACAAATAGGGCTGCTATGGTAAGAAAAATTAGGCTTAGCCGCACTTAACAACTTTTAAATTGTTCATAATTCTACAACTATTGCATGCAGATTAATTTTTTGTCATTACAATACTTCCTTTACTTTATGAAGAAAAATAAATAATTTTCGATAACTAACGAAATCTGGCTTTTAATGCTGTCTCTCGGTTTCTATACTTGCATTTTAGAAAGTTATGAAAAAATAAATTAGAAAGTTAACTCTCATGCTTCAAAAATTAACGGGGATATTTAATTTCAAATTTTGCAGTTTTTAATATCATTTTCAACGTGTCTCGAGGAATCGGTTAATTAAGTTAGGACAATTCGAAAAAATAAATTTGAATGAAGTGCAGCAAATTGTGTATATAATTTATTAGGTCGTGTAAGGAGGTCAGGTAATGTCCACATCAAATTCTTGAATGATGTCTTATCATATCATAGCGATCTCATGAATATCTCTGAAATGCAAAATTGACGTACATCATTTAACATAATATAAAAATCTCTTTTATTGGCATTAAGCGCAATAATTATGTAGTTCAACTTAACCTTTGCAAAGCACCAAATATTAGCTATAACAGAGCGATAAATACAATTCACAATCTCTTTGGCGTCAACTTACTTTGCTTTCTGGCCTTAAGAATACTGGCATTAAATTACTTTTTAGTAAGCCGGAGTAAATAAACTCTTAAAGGCACCCTCTTCCCCCTACTAGCAGAAGGAAGTCAAAAAGGAAGGAAAATCGTTTCGAAAGCTTAGTTGGAAGAGCACTTTTTTACAGCTTTAGAATTGGGATTCAATTCGTTTTGTTAGAGCTGAAAAAAAAAAATATATATATATATATAATCGTTCGCTTTGAAAGACGAGATGAGTCACGTACATCAGTGATAGATCGATCTAATGCTCTGGTGTTGAAATGACATAGTGTTCGAGTCACACTGATTGATATGTATTTTAAATTCTATAATTAAAAAAAAAACATGATCCGGCGAATGATTTATGTATAAAACAAGCAAGTTTAAATTCAGAAAATGTAACTGATTTATCGATATTTCATTTTCGGTGCTTCTATTATTTACTTGAAATTTTTTAGTCCGCATCTACCGATGCATCGCGCAACTTTTGCATAATTCAATCATTAATTAATCTAAACACAAAAAACTATCCCTTTAACAAATTCTCAAGTCTGTAATTCTTTATGAATTAATTTTTTTAGTATTTCACAGTGAGAATTTCTTCTCATCATCGTACCTAATTTATCTATGTGTAAACGCGGACGTTAATTTAACAATTTTCATTCCATTCTAAGGACATAAAATTATACCACATTTTACAATAATTCAAATGTAAATAATGTCCTTTCCTGTTATAAGACACCCAGTAAATCAATAAATCCTAAGGACCGCAAGGATCAATAAACCAGGAAATCAATAATTCTTAAATATTCAAACTTTTTGAAATGTCAAAGATCAAAATCACATTGGACATAATGAAGTGCAAGACATCTCATGTTAAAAACTATGAGTCATCATATTGCGCATGGAATATCCAGAATTACACTTATTACGTTTCCTCTATAATTGGAGTAAAGCTAATCGAAAACACAGCGGAAGGGATTCAATCATTTTCCTTTTCGTGTATTTCCTCTTACTGAGTATTGTTTTCGTAACTGATGTACCACATTTGAAAATCTATTGCTATTTTATTCACTTCAACATATAACATCAGTTACATTTTATTTATTACTTTCAGATCTTCTTTTCTAGGTAAGTTTGGTTGGCAGGCATAATACGTAATCCAGTAATTCGTATGCCATATTATTTTCTAGTTTTACCAATCAGCTTCGATTTCTGAAGGAATAAAACAGTAAAATTAAGTAAATGAATACTTACACTAGTTTTTCAGTAAAAGTTCCAAAGTTTAGAATTTTGATTCAAGCAGTAATAAATAAATAAATAAAATAAAAACTCTTCAATTGTGGGATAAAACACACTAAGGAGAGAAGGGGTTTTCCTCTGTATAAGGGAAAGGATGCCTTCTTGGGTTTGGCATCACAGAATAGACTCATTAGGTTATGGCAAAGCACTCTGCATCTTTCTGCCTAGGAATGAGGAGATCTTCGCCGGAGGACTTTTCACTCTGGCAATCATGTCACAGAAAAGCCAATGCAGTAAGCCACACCGCGAAGATCTGAGCCCATGTTGTACTACCAGTATTCAGAGGTATTTCCCACTGAATAATGGTCGTTTATTTAGTAGTTTTACTTATTTAGTAGCTTACTTATTTTGTTGGCCATTAGTAAGGTAACAAAAAGAAGAATAAGAATTACAAAGAAATTTTTTAGAAGGGTGCTGTAGTAGATTTAAGTGAAATAAGTTCATTAATGGACAAAAGTTTAAAGTGAAAGAAATTATAAGTGACCTTTTTATGCCTAATGCGTATTCGGAAAGGGAAAGCTACTTAATGTTAAATTAATTCCAATCTATTATTATTTATAAGCTCGATAAAGACGGCCACAGAGTTATCGTGAGTAAACGCACGTAAATCAAAGGCGTTCATTAAACCTTTACATGAAGATCGGTGTAATCCGATCCTTAAAGGTTTCATATCTAAGACTAAAAATATAATTTGCTGGCAAAATTTTACATTTTCTCTCAATTTAATTCAATTCACGATTTACTGTACTCACATACTGTGAATTAGTGACGATCTTTTCTAAATTCATAAAACTTCCTAAGTTAAATTTAGGAGCTCCTACATTTTTTCCATGCATGGCGCAATACCAAAATACGATATCGATACAAATTATAGCATGTTTATTCACGTCTTAGATGTAGCTGAGAAAGAATTCTTAAATTGTAAATAATTAATTGCGAATAAAACTCTGACTCAACCAAAACAGAGGGAGGAATTAGTCTTGTAAGAAAAAACGTCCGAATGTGCCACTGACAGAGAATTATTAAAAAAGGAAAAGAAAAACCTACATCCTCTTGCATTTTCTAGAGGAATCATTATATAGAAGGATAAAAAATACAGTTTGCACGACAGAGTATTATGAAGGGCATATGTAGCCATCCAAGATTTCAGATATATTCTCGAAGCTCAAAACGTATGTTTATTTAAGACCGCAAGCCATTTACACTTGCCTTTAAACAACAGTCAAATAAACACTTCCTACGTCAGACTACACTTTTGAATTTTGTTTCTCAATTTGCACAGTCAGGCATTATATAAAAGGATTGGGCAATGTCGTAGCAGACCTATACTCCATTATAGCTACTGCAACGATGCTAAATCACTAAATTACGAAGACATTTGCAAGAGAAAAACCACAATCAAAATCTCGATGGCTATATTCAGCACTTGTGACGTACTATGCGAATTCGAGTCAAGTTTCCTTAGAAAATTTTTCCTCAAAGCGTTCCTCCCATAGATATCCTTAACGTGAATTGTCACAGTCAGTTAACCAGGTTCTAAACTTTGCTGATTGGTCATTATGCGTCGCTAGCCATTTTTTTCCTGCAGAAATTAAGCTTCTATAACGATATTTGTAAAAAGAAATTATTAAGCATCAGTATTTCATACCACATCACTTCTGAGATAAACTTCTAACCGAAATATCTTTGGATGGTATTATTAGTAAATGTTAAGCATAAATTTTGCTTAGATAAAATTGATTTTAGAGAATTAGTTCACAAATTAATAAGTTTTTAATCTAGTGGCATTAATTAGAATTTTTTATTATTTTTGTCTCATTCACTTCTCTCTGAGTTTCAGTTATTAATACACTCGTGGAGAAATATCTGTTACCTGCTAATACATCATACATCATAAGTCTAGACAAATCTTTGTAGTCTGAGTTAGGTCAGTTAAATCAATAGACTTGTATTTTCAGACAGTCCGCATAGCACATCTCATTGAGACTAAGCTATCATTAAACGGTTCTAAATTAATAATACAATTTAATTCTCAGCTAATTTAAGGATATGTATTGCAATGCAGCTTTACTCATTTTGTGATATTAAAATATTCAATATTCGTATTAGAATTTTAGAGACAATAAATTAGTAGAATGTTTATGAAAAAGTAGAAAGAAAACCTGTATTTGAATGCATAAAATTCATTAACTTGATTAATTATTCTATAATAAATAGATTACTGAAACGTACCTGCTTTTCTTTATTTCAATTCTAATTTAAACCTGAAAAGAAAAAAAATAGCAAGAAACAGATATATAACATTCTCTCTTCATTTGGAGGAACGCTGCACTTTTCCTATTTTGAAACTGGATTTTGCTGCCTGTGATGCTAAACAGAAAAGGACAAGTAGCTACGCAATTACTTTGGAGCAGCCATGAAATAAGGATATGTAATAAAACCCGAGGTGTACACTTGTTCGAGTTATTATTATAGGAAGAAAATTCTTACCATGATACAAAATTTAAATTAAATGTGTTGCCCGAAAACTAGGTCTACTAACTGCCACGACTGCCCATATTTTGGGGGCTTTAACGTAATCGTTAAGTGGTTGCAATTTGAAAAGTTGCAATTTAACTAAAGATGTTTTTCGACGATGGATCCTGATAAATACAACGGAAGCTGAAAATATCGTAAATTGAAAATTCATCTAATGTACATAATGTATTACGTCCTATTAGCATGATGGTAGGAAAGCTAGTTACAATAGCCTCGGGCCTGGGCTCAAATACCGAAGAAGGCATGGATGTTTGTGAGTACAGTTCAAAAAATTTTGAGCTCATGTCTTTTAATGATTTTGATGATAGCAGAAGAGGAATGGTATACGCTCTGATCTGTTCCTCGGGATTATCTGTATTAAAACTGTCTCAGATACTCAGTTTCTTCATCCTCTGTTCTGAAACCACCCACAGTTTTTTGTGACAAAATGGTTAAATCATCATTGATGGTTTTGGCTATTCAAGGGAAATGCTTAGCTAATAAAGTTGAGTATTTATCCCAATATTGCAGCCAGCAAAGAGGAACGTTTTGGTTTTACAAAGGTTTCAGTTCTCAGAGTTTAGATTCCGAAATAATTACGTCATTAGCATTACGCACGTTTTATGGCATAGATTCGCAGTCTAAAAATATTATTATTATTTTTAGGATAAAGAGGAAATAACGAAATAAAAAAAGGGGTTAAAAGGCTATTACTGAATTATAGCCTTTATATATACAGCCTTTATATAAGCTGATTTATATATTTTTTATTCTTCATGTATTCATATGTATTTAGGTAGAAACAATGTATTCTCTTTCGAATGATGTACAACTTCGTGCCAAAAGTATTTAATGTCATACGGATTTTTCCAATTTAAAAAAACGGCGAGAACTTAGTTGCCAAACCAATATATATATATATATACTTAGGATATTAAACTTAGGAGAAAATATAATCAGTTAATCAATATTATATATATATATATTATAAGCTAGGTGGTAAGTACAATACTAAAAGACCAATTTTGGTCAAAATCTTTTGCGCAATATGCTGCAAAATTAAGGAAATGAGAAGAGAAATTGTAGTTAGCTCGCCAAAAAGTTACCAGGAGCTGTGGCTCCATATATATATATATATATATATATATATATATATATACTCAAGTAGCACGGTAACGTCGTAACGACGTTGCAAATTGGTCCGAGAGCTTGCAAAATGGTCGTGGTACCTTTTACGACGTCTTTACAACGTCGCGAAGACGCAAAATATTTGCCGTTGTATCTTGGCAATTTGCCGACGTCGCTGAAACGTCATGGTATGACCGCTTTTAGATGTCGTCGTTTTAGCACATTTTTCATAGTTTATCAGCCTTACTGTTAGAATATAAAGAGACTAAATCTGCCCTTTCAAGAATCTGAAGTCCCCATAACATTTACTTTGCAATGTTTCATTACTTTATTTCATCTAAATATATTAATGTAAGGTAGATTCATCGAATGAAATATAAATTTAATATAAATACTTTTGATTTATTAAATTTATTTAGTACTAAAAATACGTGCTAAATAAATGTTTAGAATTTTGTTAAAATAATTAATACTTAAAATATTTTTATAAATATTATAGTAAAATATTTAAAAAGAAAACTAATCTATGAAGTAAGTTATTAAGTTATGCATTTTATATATTTTTAAAAATCATATTTCCGAAATCAATGCAAATCACATGTTAGCAATTATTTTACTGCTGAAATATGACTTTATTTATTATTTTTGAAGTAAGGACGAATCTATTTGAATTAATATGCTGGCATAATATGAAACATTTTTACCGCATAAAGAGCAAAAAGTACAATTTTCGCGAAGATATGATTGTGAGTGAAGATGTATTCACGATTATAAATGGGACGATTTTAAGAATTCCGAGAAAACGTCCAATGTTAAAAGACGTTGCATATCCATGCATATTTAACGGCTGTCCGAAATATCTGACGGAAAATTAATGGAAAAGAAGAAAGAAATATTACCACTTTTAATGGAAAACGACAAAATTAATGGCTTTGATAAATTACTAATAAGTGTTGACATCAAAATTAGAGAAACTGTGAACAAAAATATGAAATTCATTACCTATAAAAGTTCTGATGAACTGTTTGTTACGTTTTTGTCCATCTCCATGCATTTAAAAATGCTTGGTTTGATCCTAGTATACAGTACACTCGGGATTTGGCGATATTGATATTACAAATGTTTTAGCGAGCCCGATAAATATTTTTTGTAAATATAACCTTGTGAACATTGTTCGTAATTCTCTTCAATTGAAATGATGCTTCTAAGCTATTTAAAAAAGATTCTATTAAATTATCAGAAGAACCGTCGAAAGGTTTAAGGTAATCGTATAACTCGCTGAAAGGTTACACTAAAACGCTGTTCAACCGATTGACATTCCATACATATAATTTACTGGATGATTATATAAACGAACATTTGAGCTCGAGGCTTGCGCGCTTTGGCTAGCTGCCAAATTCGAACACGTTAGTTAACTGCGCAATAAATTTTAGACTCCATCTTATTTTCAGGAATGTTTTCCTGAAGGTTTTGCAATGCACCGTCGGAATTAAATACTGCAGAGCTTCAATACAGAAAGAGAACGATACACAAGAATGTAGTGATGACAGTTTATTTTGAATTGAGGAGAAATCTTCGTGGTAATGCCAAATTTCTGCTTATTTATTTTGTTTGTGAATATCTGCTCTACAAAACCTCACCAAAAGTTTGAATTTTGTATGCATCGTTTAAAGAAAATATCGGATGCAGCTTGCTAATATAGAATGTGCGTCCATATATAGTGAAATAGTGCTCTGTTTCGGTGTTTCATGCGTTACCAGTGATTAAAATAATATAGTGGTTTTTTCCAATCTTCAGTGTCTCCAGCGGTGCAATATTTGGATACACGGATTAGCGATTCGGTTATAACGTCGTAAGTGCTATATCGTATATCATTCATATTAATCGATTACTGTGTTGGTGCTCAGAATGAATTTATATAAAACAAAAAACAACATACAACGTTAAGACATTTTCTGATTTTGCTGAAAATGCAATCCATGCAGAAGAAACAATTCAAGCTGTTATGGTATGTTCATGAGTTTCAAAGTAGAAATTATTGGACTGGTACTTAATATGACTGCTGAAGATGAATCAGATATAAGTAATAACATATTAGAAAAATACAAGGAATACATTAAAATTAATAATAATGCACATTCTATATTATGTTGTCTTTTGTATAGTATGCAGAAAAGTTTAATGATTTTAAAGTGTATGAAATGTATGATCGAAAAAATAGTGTTAAGGAAACATTAGCATTACTATGAAATATTGTAATTTATATTTATGTGATATTTAATTGTGTAATATTAAAAAACACTAAATATTTTTATTGATTGCAAATTGCAGTTTTATTACTTTTTGCTTGGTATTTATTCTTCCAAACACTGTGTAATTCGCGTTTTTTTTAAATGTATGTTTATTAGATTATCTCAATAAATGAATGTTGGAAATTAGGTTTTATTTTTTATTAAATTTAAGTATATTCTATTTTCTTCGCTTTCTGTTATGTATTTTACTTGTGATAACGAAGAAATTCATAATAAATAGAAACAAAAAGTTTCATCGTGTACTATTTAACGAAAAGCTTCCTTTAACGTACTTAATATAGTATACGATAGCTTACTATCGTATACTTTATTATTTAAATTATTTCTGTACAATAACAAAAGGAAAAGTTATTGATTATATAAAGTGCATGAAATAATCATTGTAATCTACCAGTATTCTAAAATGTAGAAACTAAAAGTAAGTAAACACATTAACATATGATCGAAAGAAATGGTGCTAAAAACATCAGCATTATTAGTAAATACTGCAATCCATAATTATTGCACTTTTAATTGCTTATTATTTAAAAAACACAAATAATTTTTTATTAATTGGAAATTTTAGATCTATTACCTTCCTTCTGCTTATTTATACTTTCAAACACTGCTAGTTCATGTTTTTTCTTAAATAGTGCTGTCATGTGTGTTGTTCGTTAGGTTATTATTTAACTTGAGATATGAATATGGGACTTTTTTTTATTATTAGATTTAGATATATTTTTGTATGAAATACTTTTGATCAGATTTATTAACTACTTTATAGTGTTTCATTTGGATATCTTGGAGATATAGAAGTTAATGTTTATATTTTTTACTATAAAACGCGAATAAATTTATACTTGAATTCAGGTAAAATACTGATTATGCTACCTTAAGAACCGCTTCCTCATTTATCATGACGGGGGCAATTTTCAATGTCTCTGAGATTTAGCAGAAAAAAATGTGATAATGCTGTTATAATCAGAAACGCTCTTTTTTTTTACCCACATATATACCTTTACTTTTATTTATCTCTGATTGAGTTTTATTTACTTAAAACCTACTATTAATGTTTTATATTTATAATAACCACTTTCATAATTATTTTCATTTACATACTAAAGGATTAAGGAAAAAAAATGATGAAATCTTAAATAATAGTGACTTAGAATTTAAGTTACCTAAAAAATATAGTTTAAAGTACTGAAAATAATTAAAGCTATTATTAATTATGCATATTTATTCTAAAGAGAGAAAGTTGTATTATCTTCTGCTTTTCAGGAAATGATAAAATATTTAAACTTTAGATAAATACAGGGAATACAAAATTTAAAAAATGAAGAAAATATATTAATTATTAAGCTTATTTTTCTGCATAAATCAATATATAACACAAGGACATAATAATGATATTTTCACAACTGTTGCAAAAAGGTGGAATTTGGCGAACATTTAGGCGTCTTTAAGACTTCGTGATACGATGCTTTCACAACCAAAATATCACATGCGAAAGACGCAATAACGACGCCTATGCGACAGAAACCTCATCTGCAAAGACGTAATAAAGATGTCTTGGGAACTGTTGCAAAACAGTGGATGTTCGCGGACATCTTTGCGTCTTAAAGACCACATATTGCAACGCTTTTGCAACGACATCCGCGACGAGTGTATATATATATGTGTGTGTAATAGATTCTGTAGTAGAACGTAGACGGTTGAATCCATAACGAGCAGCGAGGATTTTTTATGTCGTAGAATGCTAAAACGCCGATTCACAATGAATAAGAAATTTGGCAGTCGAGGTATATTTTAAATTAATTTTTATTTCAGTAGACGTGTTGTGGTAAGAAAAAAGGAGCAGGCAGACTGCAGTCAAGCTAGGCGAATGCGTAGAAAGCAAGTGTGTTATGTTCAGGGTGAAATCTTAATTCAGATTTAGTTAGTTTTGGTACTCAATGCATTTTGATTGGATAGTTAATATTGCTGTAAAGTTATTATTGGCTGTTCGAGTTTTAATTCCATTTACATCACCAGAATTATGTAAGAGTCATATGACAGGGATTAGTCTCGAAATGACGCAGTGCAAATAGAAGTTACTATTTTAAGAATACAGAAGGGACATTAATTTACGTTGCTAATTTAATCTTTCACATATTCTTTATTTTTCTTACATACATATACATACACTTGTACCAATGAGCCAATGTACCGGTTCTGTAGAGGATTTTTATAACAGTTTTTATTTAGTGTAGCATTTCTTGTATAAGTATGTAACTAACCGTGTTTGTATTCATATGTATTGATTATTTGCTATGCACCTCAGTTATTCTTATATGGTTCACATCAGTATATTTTCAAATTTATTGGAACCATGTACATGCATTAGAATGCCTATCATTTGCGAAATCATTGGGAGTTTTATGGAAAACAGTAGAATATTAAATAAAAGAAAGCCCATTTTCCTCTCCTTGCGTATTTCAGCTTAAAAGCTAAATACTCACGACAAAATAATTTAACTGCATGCCTGACCTCACAGTCTGTGCCCCCCTCCAACAAAGGCAGTTCTTAGAGAGCATATTCTTGGACCTGCTGAAAATCCCTGGCAGCCCTTAAATAGGCTGATAAACTCTATCGCCCCAAATGAATCAAATGCCTTCTGGTTAAGTAGCGTACAATGAAAAGGGTTTAAATGCGATGAAAACACTTAAAGAATTTAGAGAATGTTATTTAACTCAAAACACATTTCATAATAAAAACTTAATTATCTCATTTAAGTTACTATAAATTGCATTGAAAATGAGAAACAATGTGATTTTATGACTAATCATCATATCTGAAAATATCATCATAAATAGCTGAAAATACTGTGTTAAAATTTCTTGAATCATTTAGTAGAAACGCTACGATAAGATTAGCACATCCCTTCTCTTTCGATGAGGATCGAGAATATCTTTTGGATGGCACTAGATCATAGGTATAACAGATATCCTGTTCTATAGTAACATATCAAATCTTGATTATACATTTTGTTTACTCTCCATTCTGCTTTTATGTAAAACAGTAATGGACACTGATTCCACCAAAGACCTAGATTTACAGTTTTCTGTCATAACTTCAACAGTTTGTAGTAATACAATTTATTTTTAATGATATTTAAACATACCATGAACAATGATTCTTCACAAATTGCATTGCAATGTAGCATGAATTCCGCTTCATTTTCTGAAGATATATTCCTCATTATATATTCCTTGTGATTCCTTCTGCAGATATATTTCTCACGTTTCTAGCTCAAAACAAAATCAAAAGTCTGTAATCCCTTTCCTATTTCTATTGAAAGCATTTGACTCCCACACTATTTTGAAGTCAGGAAATTGTAAGTCGAAACTTTTTATATGTCGTAAATTAATTGCGCATAAAACATGCTATAAACTGACGTGGATTCAAACTAATGTTAATTAAACAGATTCTAATAAAAATGAAATTTCAGTTGTACCGAGAAAATTAGATACCCTTTTCTGAGGGAGAACATCTCAGTAGATATACAGATAAATTGATTTGTCAGTTGTGATAGAATATGGACTGACACCTTTTTTATCCTTCACAGTCAAAGGCTTTCTTTTTTAAATTTTATGCTACATGTATTTCTGCACTTCCTTTATCAGAATCTTCAGTAATACGTTTTTATATCACCAAGATTCAAAACATTTCAATGAAAGTATAAAAAATACCAAACAAGAGCCAGATGAAAAACTAGACATATATCGTTTGGGTTTAGGTTATTTTATATTTTTATAAGTATATACGGAATCTTCGCTTTTTTTCACAACGTGCCTTCGTGGTGCAAGGGCTAGTATGTTTAGAAACCAGAAGTTCAATTCCGGGCGAATGCGGAGTTCAGTTTTAAGGAGGCTTGTTCCATAAAATAAACCTAGTAATTCTATAAGTGATTTTCCAATTGATAGCTGGATGTGCTGCCAGTTACACCGCGAGAGCACGCATTAGGGAAGGTTAAAACTATTTATCAGTATAAAATTCTGGATTCTCAGTCTTTACTGATTTAAAAGATCAACGTAAAAATGTCAGTCTTCTTCGGAAATGTAATTTAAAATTGTATCATGTACGAGTATAAACTGGAGAGACACTATTCTCTTTTAGAAATAAGTGCTTTAATTTTACATACTCTTAAGATACAACAAATACCTCTTAAGGTCTGCCTACGTTCGGAGCACTTTTTTTTAAAAACATAGAATTCTGATGAAATATATATTTATTTAGTCAAAATATGATATCAAATCAATAGGTAAATTTTTAAGAATATTTTCATAAATTTTTGAAATATATGCAATTTTATGCACATTTTTAGGAGAATTTAACACTTACGTTAAATGTCGTATATTTTTTCCCACAGTATATATTTCAATTTTATTTATACTGTATACTGCTACAACGCTCATCTGTTTTATGAACTAAAATGTTTATGATATGTCTAAAATTTACTAAAATATGTGTAATTACATGAAAAAACACAGTTTTTTGTAAAATATTTCTTATCGTTTTACATAGAAATACTTATAAAACAATCAAATTAATAAATATAACTTAGATTATAGCTTAAACCCTAGTAAATAATATAGAAAACACTTTAGTGAAATTTAATAGAGATGCCTTTAGAACATTTTGAGTAATTACATTTCTTGTATTTAAAAACAGTAGAAAAATTAGTTTTCCAGAAAACGCCTTTAAAGATTTCACATTAACAGAAAAACTGTTCTGTTGTAGTTACACACTTAAAATTCTTCACATTTGTACATCACACCGTCCATATCTCTATACTTGAGTAATTTTGATTTCCTATTTGATTTTAATTTTTTTCTGGCTATTTTCGAAATGAGCGACGAATGACGTTTCGAGTTCTTTATTCTTTCGTTATATATTCCAAAGTAATTTTTAATCATTTCTTGTTCAATTGATATGCCTAAATGTTCAAACACAGGAAGTAATCCAAGATACCCTGAATTAAAAATTAAAACTGCTATGTATGCACCCAGCAACATAGTCTTTATACCTAATCGCAATGTTGCCAGACCCAGTTCAAAAGACCGCAATGTTGCCAGTCCTAGTTCAAAACATTAAGGCAAATAATTATTACCAGAAACAAAAAAAAGTACCCAAAATTAAAATGAAATGTTTTAGCACAATTTTACACACAAACAGGTGGGGAAAAAAAAAAAAAAAAAAAAAAAAACACGGATAACAACATTATTTACCTTTAAGTTGAGCCTTTTAAATGGCACTTCTGGTCTTTCTGCTTCCACTTCCAGTGCAGTTAATTGGCTATATCTTCTCTTCTAATTATCACAAATGTAAAAATGAACAATTTTCGGAATCCTACAAAACTGACCTTTCAAATTGGGCAATTAAAAAAATCGAATTTTTTTGCTGAAATCGTTTTTTTAACGTAAGCAGATACCTTAACCTGATGAACCAATAAATCAAAGTTTACTAAACAACATTGCATTAAATGAATTATTTAAGTCAAACACAATAATTATGATTCCGTCAAATTATGCAAATTTGAAAAATATATTATGTTAGAGAATAATGTTATCGAAGTTAATTTATTAACTGATATTTCAAAGCTCAAAGCCGATTTCAAAGCTGATATTTATATCAGCTTTGAAATTTTCACTTAAACTCTTAGTTTAGTATCGAAAACCTATCCTATTTAACCCAAAATAGGGCACCTTCGGATAAAGAACTTCCTTACATTTTAGAATAAATTTTAAGAAATAAAAATATAAGTGACTCTCTGATGGTATTATGGATCTGATTAGAATTAATTATATTGATTAGAATGGAAGTATAAGCTACTTATTAAATATAATATTTTACCCTGGTAAAGAACGAAAAATAAGGAAAAGTCAGTGATACATTCTTACCTATTGTATATTGGTTTTCGGTGATAGTAGTATGCGGGCCTAAATTAAATTCGTTGAACTACACGCGTTCAACGAATGAAATAATTTGCGAACTTTATGCAGCTTATATACATGATAATTTTTTGTCTGAATATTTCAATAAAACATTATACTACACAATGCAAAATTTTAACTCTTTTGTCACATTCTGCAGTTTCTTTTATTAAAATATATGAGTATACTCCATCAAAATATTCGGTAGATGTTTAAACCAAACCAAATGTTTAAACCAAAACTATAACAAGGGCTTATATTCGAGTAAATACGGTATTAAGTAAAGAAACTTAGATAGTGTTGCACATTTATTCTCATGCAATTTGCGAAGACTGAGGATCTCTTTTGTAATGTTTTGGCGGACTTAGAAGCTTCGTTAATAATACGACTTACTCTCAGACAACTAAAATGTAATATTTTGTTAAAATATTTGAAACAACTTTAACTGAATAAAATTTTAAATCTTAGCAATAAATGAAAGCGAGATTTATATTCCACAGCTGCAGAAGTTTTACGTCATTCTTGTTGCCTATATTAATACTGACACTATCAGCAGCATTTTATAATAACTTCATATTTCTTATGATAGTTATTCATGACAATTTTAAGCATATTCCCAGAATACGAGTTTTAAGCATTAGCGTTCGGCTTGTATATAAGTGAAAATTATTAAGCTAGAAATGTCAGTGATAAATCTTTGCTCTGTTTCTAAGTACGATTTCCAAAACATTTTATATTTTGTTCTGCTGACAGTCGAGTATTTAAATGCGAGTAAATCATGCTATGCTAAAGTATAAGGCGATTTATTTTGAGCAATGATAAAATTTTATTTCAGCTCTTACAGCTGTTAGTAATACTAATTTAAAAAATAAATCAAGTCCCTTTGTGAAAATGCGTCATAAAATATGCCTTACAATGCATATTCAGAATTTTAACACAAAAATGTTCTTATGGATTCTGAGTACAAGGATCAAAAGTTGAACTAAAACTTTCAACAGAAAATTAAACAATATTACTGAAACAGAGATTTCTTAGAAAGCTATTTTCGCCACATTATTCTGTTAACTACTTAATTTTATGAATTAATATTTGTTAAATTACCTTGGGAATTATTTTTGGTTGCTGTGACCACATCAGTATATAGTATGACTTGAAATCGAGTAACATACATTCCTAAACTTTCGTATGCTAACCTAACATTACAATAAAAGATTATCTGAGTTTTACATTACTTAAGTTTCTGATTTACATAGTAATTCTTTTGGAATTCGTTACTTAAGATGTATATCATCAGGGTAAACAAATGTGTACAAAACCGCGGATACATAATTAAAGTGCTCAGCATGAACTTTACTAAGCTCACTCAACTGTACATAGGAAATAACTTTACATAGCATGTTGAATTACGAAATTTTACATAAAAGAATGTTTGCATAGTAGAAGCAGTAAATAATGGATATTGTAGACAAATATTTATTAACATATAAGTATTTTATTTGGTGCTTACGTATTATCGCAACCACTTTAGTAGAAGTCGCCAAATTTTCCCAATATGCAACCATGCACATAATGATTCTTCAGACAACCAATGCTCGTAACAGTCTTTCAGCCAAGCACTGTCTCCGTTTTCGTATACGTTGTTTTTGTTGAATTTAAAGGCTTTTATAAACAAATCATGTTATTTTATGCCTTAAACGTTATTTTAAAATATGCGTTTGTGGAATTTGACGAAAATAGTAGAAACTGTGGTAAAATTTCTGCAGGAATATAGATTTTTTTCTCAGAATCTCTAAAAAGAACGAAGAGATGATGCATTCGGCAGATAGCCGATGCTGCTAATGTTTGAGCGATATCAAGTCTTCGCAATTCTCTAATGTTTTTAAGCGGAAACAGACCGCTGCTTACACGAGGAGAAGAATAGCGAAAAAAAAAAAATACAAAAAAATATTTGGAGAAGTATTTAATTTTAAGTATTATTATTTAAGTGTTTTATTTGTTGAGCATATCTCGTCGTTCTCATTTAAAAATAAAAATTTGTATTTTAAATTACTAAAAAATATTGATTTTTAGTATGTTGATAATGTGTGCCGATTTACAATAATTATCGATACTTCGGGAATCTTTTTAAGCAAGTTGCGAAAACAATGAACTTGCACTTAATAAGTAATTTTTACCTTTTATTTGTAAAATATCTCCAAGTTGCACTAAGGTGGTTGTGTTAATGTATTTTATTCAAATTACCCACAACTTATCGGAGATTCGTAAATTTTTATACCCTAGTAGGGCACTACGGTGTGCTGCAGTCTAAAGTATTAATGTACTTGGATTATATCCACATTACCTATGATTAAACATTGGATGTTTACTGTACTTTAACCTGACCTGATCTGATCTGTGTTCATCAGCCTGAAATTTATGCAGTTTCACTTTATAAGAGAGGATTTTATAACTTAGCTCAATGTTAAAATATTTTGTGAGACAGACATAGTTTATTTGACAGCCAAAATACGATCTGCATACCTTTTCAGTGAATTCAAAGTAAAGGTACATGCAAAACTGAGAGCAACATTTGAAGTTACACTCTTTTGCAAACAAATCGAAGCACCATGAAGGAAGTGGTTGTTTTTGATGAAATTGAATATGTGTATAGCTCATACACAACTAATAGAATGATTAAAAAATCAATGTCATAGTACCTGTTCACGGCTCACATTCACCCATTGAGTGTTCAAATTAGTAGTTGGTCTACCGCCCCTGGCGACAATGCATGCTTGAATTCGTCGAGGCAAGCAGTGGTAGAAGTTCCTAATGTAATCCTGCGACGCATTCTGCCAGGCATTCATCAGTTGTCGTTCCAGATCTGCGATAATTTGTGGTGCCCTAATCTGGCGGCCTACCATGCCCCAGACATGCTCGGTTGGTGAAAGGTCTGGTGACCTTGCTGGCCAAGGAAGAGTATCAACCGCACGGAGACAGTCCAGAGATATCAGAGTGGTATGTGGCCTGGCATTATCTTGTTGAAAAATGGCTCCAGAATGACGTGCCATGAAGGGTAATGCAACCGGTCGCAGGATGGTATCAACATATCGTTAAGCTGTTAAAGATATACGGAGGATGACTAAAGATGACCTGCTGTCATAAGAAATAGCGCCGCACACCATCACACTAGGGGTTATAGCTGTATGCCTTTGTAAAACAAAGGCTGTTTGGGACCGTTGGCCCCGTCCTCCCCACGTACGAACACGGTGGTCATCTGCTTCAAGAGTGAAGCGGGATTCATCGGTGAACACTATACGATGACAGTCTGATGGCAGCCATGATGATCGGCTGCGACACCACTGCAGACGACTCCGCCGATGATATTTGGGGTCAAAGGCAAATGTCTTAAAGGCCTCTGTGAGCGTAACCCCGCCTCATACAAGCGCCGTGAGATGGCAAACGGTACCACAGGAGTTATAGACGTGGATTTAGTGCTTTGAATAGTCGACAATGATACTGTTGGGGCGGTTCGGGCCTGGCGAGCAATTTTTCTAGCTTGTCTCGCATTTGTGCTCTTTTCCGCCTCTGTTACTGGTTTCATACTATGCGAATTACGCATTAGAAATGCGCCCTATGATCGCTATTCCGGTTCATTTGCCTTGAAACTTTGATCATTTGCATGTTCAATCAATTTTTTTGAATACCAAATTTCGTCACGATTTTAAAAGTCCTTCTTGGTGCTTGGATTTTTTTTGCAAAAGTGTGTATTTTAACCCTTCAGCGCAATATTGAACTCTTTCCTCTGGATTAAGAACCAGTGTTTCAAAAGCCATACTGCTAAAGTACGAAATAATTCTAATTACGTAAATTGCCATTTTGGTTAAAGTGCATTTATTATCTTCCTATTAAGAGAACGTCTTACCTTAGTTCCTATCATTATCAGAAAATAGGCTAATGTTCGAACATTTTTCAAAAGTTCCACTGAGAAAACTCATTTATCGTAGATAATGCATATAAATGAAGATGAAAAGAATTAAATAAAATTCCCTGTTTCGAGGTTATGAGACCAAACAGAACTAGTCCATCACTTATGGTTATGTCTTTCACTTCGCCCCAGAATTATCAACCTGACAAAATGAGATATTTTAAACATAAATTATACTAGATGATCGTTTATTGCTAGTACTTTAGTTATTTAGCCTATATATTATTTTACACATACATCTATCAGTTCAAAATTTAACATATTGATAGATGCTTTTGAAATTTTTGATTAAAACCTAACAAACATAAGGTTGGGTTTTCACTTTATTTAATTACGGCGTCTTTTACATAAAAAAAACCTTCTTCAATAACATTCAACATATTCTTCACACTCACATTTATCATTTTTCACATTATGATCTATAAAAATAGAAATTCAAGTGCAATCGTATAATTGCGTAAATTCTTCCAAACCATTTCAAGTAGAAGGAAGCTTAATTAGTATAATCCGCGAGTACATTTATGCTAGTAAGCTCGGGATTCTCTAACAAATCGAATAATGAACACGGGAAACTCGCTAAGTGGAGACTTCATGGGAATGAGAATGGAAGAATTAAAAAGTACAGAATAAATCCAGTTTTTAAGTAGTGTATACAGTTTGAGACTATGGAAGATTTTGTCTGATTACCGCAAAGCACACGAGGGCTAACTGCCTAAGGGGAGTGATGCCTTCCGGGAGAATATGAAAGGGAAATTGTCTTGTATACACGTAACACATTGGAAAAATCTCGAAAAAGCCCATACATCCAGCCCGTTTGCGAGGATTTGAACCCCGAACCGAACTACCAGTGTTCAGCGACGTTATCGCTAGGCCTTGCAAACCTTTGGATAAGTAAAATAAAATTCTGGCTCAAAATTATTTTCGATACTCCCCTTACTAACCTTTGGATAAGTGAAACTGAGGTTTGTAAGATTTTTGTCTGAACTCAAATCCCATACCTTTAGGGTATGTGAAAGCAGAGTATAGCATAAGCTTATCCACATATTGCTCACAATTAAAATGATAAACCAACGTACCTGTGTCTTTCCAATCTTCAATCCTTGTTTTCAGTGGGTCTGGGTCGTAATCCCGACAGTCGAAATACAGACAAGCCAGATTCCCGACAGACGGAATCCGGACTGTCCAAAATCCCGACAGGGCCGAAATCTCGACAAGTTAATATCTAAATACAAACACTCAGCTTAATAAAATACAATCGTTACCTAAATATTACATATTGCTAACTAATAGTTTTAATGACAAAATCATAAAAATTATGTCATTATTTAAAATAAATTTTAACAAATTGAAAATGATAGTTAAAATTTGAAATGAAGATTTACGAAGTTCTTTTTATTTAAAAAAAAAAAAGAAAGAAATACTTACACATTCTATATACATGCAAACAACATATTTACAGTTACACATTGTGATCACTTTGATTGGATGTTTTTCCAACCACACTGACACAGATGAAAAAACAAGCTTTATTAATAAAGTTGAACTCTAATTTTGAAGCATTTATAGCTGCGTTTTCTAGATACTAATGATTTTAAATGGCCTCAGTTCAATATTATTCTTTTCAGCAAAATCAATTAAATCTTAGAATAATCTTTTGTAATTTTCTTCAGATTTGCTGTCATCAAAGCATTTACTAGTAGAAGAATTCTGAAATTTTGATATCCAACAGGTGCGTGAATTGTATATAGCTGGTAAAATGTTGTGGGCAATGTTTTAAATGTGCCGTCCATAATCCAATAAGGTGCCTATGTTTAACATTTAACATTAATATGTTTTACAACAGTTGCAAATTTTTAACATTTGCAACTGTTGTAAACACTAAAATTCTCTTATCTCCAACTGCAGAATCTCTTACTAAAAATAATTCACCAGCTTAAGTATTTTTAAAGCAGGTGGAGTATCAATTTCAATCAATATTTTTGGCTCTGATGGCCTTTCGCTTTGCCTGACCCGTTTAAGTTTTTTCCGAAGAGCGTCTTTTGATGGAATTTTGTCGGGAGTTTGACCCTGTCGGGATATTATACAGTCGGGATTTTGACACTATCGGGATTCCGTGTATCGGGATTCTGGCTTGTCAGGAATTCGGCTGTCTGGATTATGTCCGGATACCGTTTTCAGTCGCCAGTGATCTGTGTAGAATATTGTTTCGATGTGTTAATACAGATGTCAATTCTTCAACCGCACAGACAGATTTAAAATTATTCTAACGCTCACTGGTGTACTGCTTCTGATTATATTCATCTTTGAAAACATTACTTCTACACGTAAGCGCTAGTTGAGTGCGTCTACGCCACACACATCTTATTCTCTTGGCCCTTGTTTTTAAATCGCTATTTTTCTCTTTGCCTTTTTGAATCATATTAACCAAGATGGTGTGACCAGAATGTCGAGAAACGGAAGAGAATTGCAAATCTCAAGTTCAAAAGTGAACTGAATAGCAGGATCAATAGAATTCATTGTTGAAAGAACTTTATTTAAATCATCTTTATTACCTTCAAACAGGGTAAAAGTATCGTCTACGTATCGGAACCATACAGGGAAGTTTAAAGTTTCAAACAATTTTGATTCATAATAATGCATGTAGATATCAGCCAAAATGGGACTGACGGGGCTTCCCATGGCTTATTCCTCAGTTTGCTTGTAATATTTATTTTAGAAAACAAAATGTGTTTGTTTCAAACTGAGTTGAGTGAGAAAAGTTAGCTCATCAGTTTCGATGCAAGAGAAATGACTCTTTATTTAATTTTTTTCTAAACATGGAAACATGGGTCTCATGGCCAATTATTTCAAAAGTATAAAATTGCATAATATTTTGAAAACACGTCACATGTGTCCATTTAATTCTTCATTAAGAGTACGCAGTACTTACATAACATCTGAGAAGCCTGCATTCGCCCTAGATATTCTCTGATTAATTCTTGTAACTCAAAATTTTCAGGTACGCGATTAAAATTAACATAGTATATTATAATCTTCCAGGGTTTCAGAACATATAATATTCCTAAATTGAGTACAAAATTTAATTTCATTATTAAATGAAGTTGAATTATGAATAATGAAAATTATACTCTGTTAATTAGAGTATAATCTGAAATTTCGACATTATCAGATATTCGTATTTTAATGTTCCACGAGCAAACATCTGAGTATCCCTACACAAATAAAGCTGACCCTTTGATATTTTATGCAGAGCTAGTAAGGCATTAGAACTAGTCATACGACTTTACATTATACAGATATTCATAATAATTCATAACAATGAAATCCTAGAAGCACGTTTACTGATAACTTGTTAACTTGGATCTTGGAATATCTACGACATGAAACTTTTAAGATGTCCATTTCCCGCAAACAGCTTCACATGTAAGCAAATTATTCCGTTCATACAGATACAGATATTAATGAAAAATTATGTTTATAATACGTATTGCCCTTAACAATTTAAAAATCTCTTTTATCCCATTTATTTGTATATAACAGGTAGTTAGCCGTTTTTTATTGAAGGAATCAAATCGGAATGTTTCATTTATCCAAACACGGGCAGAAACAAATAATGGATCAACTACAGGTTTTATTTTTGAAACTGAATCGAAGTTTGTGCTTCAAATATAAGTACGTATGTGCATGCTAAAAACAATTAATTTTCCCTTCTAAAAAGAGTAAAATTGCCCACGAAAAGGTTTAAATATAAGATTTAATTGATGTTTTAACTCTTCTGCTAGCACTTATCGCTTAAAGGTATATTCTTCCCTGTGCATACTCTTTTAACGAGGTAATTAAATCAGATTTAAGTATGCTTTATTGAGGCTTAATTATCTTTTGGAAAAACTTAACGGAATTTATTTATATGATATCCATTAAGTGAACACCAAAAGAAAATTATGGTTAATCAATAAGGAATTTTCAGTAAAAGATATGTTTAAATAAATGAAGCGTTAAATTGCACCATTAATTTTTGAAGCTAAACAAAGTGAAAATTACATTTTCCTAAATAGCTTCCTACGTTCTGTAAATATTAATTTGTTTATGAGCAAATAATTTGAATACAGTTATTTTGCATTTCGAAATAAGTGGATTTAGTAATTTTAAAACGCATTTCCCAAGTTTTTATGCAATGCGTATCACGACCGTATTTTAATGCACTCAATCTCGCTGCTAAGATTTAGGTTAAGAGAACCATTCCATGTAAACTGACTGCATCTAGCCTCCCTGAGAAGTATATTACTCTGCAGAAGAATTGCAGAGAGGATTTAGGCGTATTTCAAGTATATCTCTCATATGATACAAATGTAGCACACTAACGAAATACTAACCAATTAAATTCTTTAAATAGTGCTAATTAATTACTATTAAATAGTGCCTTTGCAACCAGGGTATATTTATTTCGCTTTCTGATAAAAAATAAATGTTCTTTCCGAAAAAAAAATAATTTCTCCCAATGGAGTCATATAGTATTTATATTTCTTTAGCATCACAAACTTTCTTCACGTCTCATTTAGGGCATAACTTCAAGTTACATACATTCACTTACCTACTGTTACTTAATTTTTCTAGGGATAACGTAAATTGTTATGTATTGAATGCTGCGTGTAATCGTAAATTATTATGTACTCCTCTATTCTAATTTATTTAAATTTATATGATTCTTACTTTCGTTATTGAAAACTTCCAGGGAATTCAACTTTCCTGTTAACTCATTAGAAAGACCACATAATTCTTCAACTCTTCTTTCAGCAATTAAACAGTGCAGTCACGTAAATTTCAGAAAAAATATTCTTTTAATTACAACTAATTTCAATCGAATGCCTTACTAATAGTAAAGCAAATAAAGACTTGGCTACTCACCCACTTTCCAATCTTCATTGCTAGTCGAATTTGTCCATCTGGTCACCAACGTTTCTGTAGTGAATTAATTTCATGTTATCTGATTCTAAATAAACAATTTGTGAATAAGCAGTTATTTCTTTATTCGAAGATGAACTGATTTCTTCTTCTTTAAAAGCATACAAGCATCGCTCACTTGGCTATGGAAATAAGAGTAAACATGGAATAACAGAGTAAAGAATGGAAATAATAGAGTAAAGAATATTTCAGTCACTTAGTACGTAGACATCACGGTAGCTCCCTCCAAAGACAGTACTCCTGATCCAAAATCATTGCCCAATTTTAAAGTCTGTAAGATGCGGGCTGTGCGGCAATGAATATTTTAATAATTTCTATTCCATAGTCTAGTGATTACTAGCATGTATTCAAAAACTGTAGTCTAAAAGCAGTGACATACTTCTAAAGAAAATGCACGATACTAGATACCAGAGAAATCAGTTAAAATGATGGTGTTAAATCTAACAGTGAATTTAATATTGAAAGTTTTGGTGTATATGAACTTTCTCGTATATTAGTACTCAGTGCCAGAAAAATAAAAAAATATTAGAAAAACTAGCACTGAATGCAGATAATATTTATTTATACAATATCTGTCATTTGTTATGTTTTCGCTGTTCTCATGTTAAATTTATGATGTAAATTATTTTCTTAAAAAAATGTTTTTTTCTGAGAAACTTAAAACTAAATAATGGATTTTCACTAAATTCGAGCTTTCCTTGCTGGAATGCTCGAATTTATGCAAGAATTTATCGAAATATTTTATGCATTTTAAGGAAGAATACACTGTATAGTAATATCTTCAAGAATACATATCGTAGTATTGTCCTTTCTAAATAGTTTTTTACCCTGTTATTTTTTAAATGACCGATGTTTAAAATAATGAAAATAATGGAATGTCAAAATAATATCTGAAATAAATGATGAAACTTTTGCAGTTTCATAATACATCTCCGAGTACCTCGATGAGGAAACTAGTAGTCTGAAAATTTTTTGTTTGGGTCTGAATGATTGGCAGCATGAAATTGGGTAGTTCAAAGAGATCGTTTCTTGTACAGATATTGACGTTGGAGGAATTAAATATACAGATTAAATATTTGCAATATCGATTCCCAAAACTTAATTCTGTGAAGGAAAACTGTCTAAAGTTCAAATAAATGCTCTTTTGAAGAAAGATGAACTAAACTGCAGAAGCAAACAATTATTGAGGCATGTAAAGCAAATGCGACAACTAACATCCTATGGACTTAATAGCATTCCTTCTTCAAGCATTATTCAAATCGGCTAAATTTTTGTAAAAGTTAAAATTTTTATTACATATCCGCATCAATTTTTACTTGAAATGGTAGTTAAAATTTTCGATTTGTTAATTATGAAACTATATTTAAATAATAACTATCTAAAATTATAAAAAATTCATTTGTATTTACAGATTACTTGATTTATATCCTGGTTTATCTTCAAAAAGTTTTAAAAAATCATAACAAAACCTTTTGACTTAGAATAATTTTAAATAATTAAAAATTGCTTTGCTTTCATTAACTTCTGAGTTTTAAGCATATTATTTCTTTAGTTCGTAAATATCAAATCTGCATTGTAAGACATAGTTATTACGTAACAAAATTTTGCTTTCATGTTTTATAATTAAAATTGTATTTGCAATGGAAATTCTGAACATTACTGTTGTAAAAGCAAGCTTTTACTCTCCGACTTCGATGAAATAAATTTTATCGCTTAGCGCGAGTGCAGTCTGACCAAATCGGTTTTCGGACGTATTATTCCACCGAGGGACGAAGCTCCTAGCCTCGCATCCACCGCGACCTTTTTTTTCACACGTTGTAAGCATTGAATGTGTCGTAGAGATCTTGAAATTCCAATTTTTCTGCGAAATTATCATGTATGTATAAGCCAAAGAACAAAAAGAGCTTCCAGCGAGTAACTGCACAGCTTTATTTTAGTGGAAGTATAATGTCAGAACATCTTCAAACAGCAGCATCTATCGTTCCCCATGTGCAGTGGGTGAAATACTGCAGTTCTAATGCCAAAAACATTCTTTATGCTTTCCAAGCTCATTGCAAGTATTTTATAGAACATATCATTTGACGGAATGTGGCAATATAATGTGTCATCGTAACTAATTATCGAGGGCGAAGTATGATTATTTAGTGAGCACGTGCTGTACTTTATGAACCGACGCGATAAAAAAGGTTCAAGATGTGTGTTTTTACCTTCTCTTATGAACGGTAATTTTGGTGTAGTGATGGAAATGATATTATTGCATTCTACGGGTTCCTGGATTGAGTGAGCGATGAAAGCGTTTGATGAAGAATCAAAACACAATTTATTCGTCAGTATTACCCTAGTCAGTTCCAAAGACGCATTACAGTTGTCGAAAAACTCTGACAAACACGCTGAAACAATCAGAAACACAGCCTTCAGGCTAACAGGATATAATGGTGAAGACAGCTCCTGCTCGGTTCGGTCGTTCTCGAGCTAATCCCTGAACTCAAACCACTACTACTGAATACAGCATACTCTAGATACTCTTCACGAAAAACTGCTACTCCGCGTAAATGCCGGGTATTTATAGTTTTTGACCTGCTTTCAAGAACTTTCTCTGGAAAACCAGTAAGAATTCGTTCTAGAATGTTCTCGCTCCTCTATGGAGCATTGCTAATTGTGTCGCCAAATGTCACCAACTGGGCGGTTTCGGGCCAAATCTGGCAATCTTAAATAGATTAAACTTTTGCCATAATCTTTGGCCCATCTCCACAACAACTGTATAAGCATGCGCATAAAAAATAAAATTTGATTGTAAAACTAAATACTTTCTCCTGAATTTTATATATTACAGTATCAATGCTTTTATACTGAAGTAGCAAGGAAACTATAACTTCTGTGATACTTTATGTTTTTTATATTATACATTCAAAGTAAATTTTTGAAAATACTTAGATATCCTTTAATTCAGTAGAGTTGAATATGTGTACTGATGATCTGAAAATAGCACATGAATATCTATTGTATCAACGTCTTACCTCATATTCGGAATTGTAACATAAATTAATAATTTTCTGTACATTTTCTGGTATCAAACTCAGCATCAAATATGCATTTAGCATCCAAATACTTAAGTTATAGAGTCTGACATTCTATTGAAACATCAACTAGTATCAAACTCCTGACAGATCTTACGTTACACTGTGTCTGAAATGAATTACAGAACCTTAAAAGGTTAAAATAACCTTTTTATTAAAACCAGAAATTGAACATAAACGCAAGTCTCATAGTCATAATATCAGCAACCACTTGTGGAGATGAAAGAAAAGAGAAGTTTCATAATTTAACCTAAGCCTAGCACTCGAAGACTACACAATTAACTTTAATTCTAAGTTGGCTCAGAGCTTCTCACCGGTTAAATAATTTAGAATTTAGAACATCAATAATTTATAATTTTATGCTACATCAAAATACTAAAGATAAGAATGGATATAAATACTAATTAGTTGCATAATTTAATTTCTATGATCACTTTAACTACTTATTAAATTGTGATCAGACATCAGAATAGATTAATACAAAATAGGTTTGGAAATTATAAAGTACAGCACTTTTTTTAACCATTGAGTTGCATCAAATTCTCTACGTTATACCGCGACTAAACTATTTTGTTAAGTACTTTTTTTTACTTCATGGGTTTTCAATGCATTTATAGTTTACATTATCATAATTTTCTTTAATAATTCTAAATGAATGGTCATGTAAAACAAAATAACTAAAAGGTTCTTTTAAACAGCTTTTTAAATTTATAAACTTTATTTTTTTTTTAAATCAAAGGCGTGATTTTTATTTTATGTTATTTTTGCCCCCAGCCCTCTGGTAATCTTCTTTTGCTGTGAACAGCATATCCCACTCCAAAAGTAATAAAAATGTATTACTATTACCTTATTCTCGGGTCTGACTTAAAATGGCATGAAAGTTCTTGACGTCAAAAATATGTATAACTTTTTTATCACTTTTCATGGAGGTATTAATTTGAGAGGAATAAAATCTTAAAAGTCTTTTTTTCTTTTTTGGCTTTTTATGGCTTTGCCTGACTAAATGCATTATGTACTAAAATTCGAAGTGCGACGAAATATGTTTTAATTTTAAAATTGCTCCAAGCGGAAAGCATATCTTTTAATATTATAACTTCACATTAACTTACATAGCCTAACGAAAGGAAACGTATGCTGTTTAAATGCTTTTATTAAAACTATTTTATAAGAAGTTCTCAAAATTGCATTATGTGCTTAAAATTTTATTCCTTATTTTAGTTTAAATATTTTAATATCCTTATTTTTGAAAATTTTTAATATTGTTTCTATCCTGCAATTGCAATGTCTCTCCATTACTTTAAATATTATGCGATGCATTTCACATGTCTGGTTTAACAGTAAGTCCATCTAACGCTAATGGATAGTTTGAAATACATGGACTACGCAATAAGTATTTATACAAATCTATGACATAGTTCTACTTGTTCTATTATGCATACAATATCAGCTGTCCATAACCGACCCTGAGGTAATCAATTATATCACATACAATATGTTTCTTAAATGAAAAAGGTCAAACTTACGCAATACAAAATTAGTATTCGCATTCTTTAGCAAAAAAATAGAAAAATATTGCGAATTCTGAATTAAAATTCTGAATTAAAAAAGTAAGCAAAGCAATTAAATATATCAGTTCGGAAATGAATGAAAATATACAAACTACTTTTCTAGTACTTAAAAGCAAATCCCTCATTTTAAGAAACATTACCTTTAGTCAGCAATATTCTGCTTAGATTTCTAAATAAAAATAAATAATAACAATATTTTTAATAATACCTCTCGAGGAAAAATACACGTATGAATATTTTGCCAAGTTTTACCGTGTTGCAAGTGAAAAACTTTTTCAGGTGAAATAATCGTAATTATTATTTTTTTCTAAAGACAAAGCATTTAGTTTTTAATGTCTAGTATAGCGTGACATATCTGTTTTCCGTTCGTAAACATAAACTTTCTTTGAAAGACATCCAGTGCTTATTTTGAAAATTATGCTATTCGATTTCTGCAAAGATTTTGAATCTCTCCAAGATATGAACATTCGTTATTGTTATGTTGTTAATATTTTTGCTTCTTGTAAAAAATTTAGAAGTGGGCTAATAAATTTTAGTGTTTCCCTTTTCAAGTTACTGCTTTATAAGGGTGAACCTCAGTAGTAGTTCCAAGTGACCTCTTTCTTGATACTGCAACTTCATCAGGGGTATAATTTTAAGTCAATCTTCACTGAAATTCTAGCCCCTACATTAAGTTATTTAGAGCGGTTGAAAATCGCACATAACAGTTTTCAGGTCTAAGCGTGCATATAATACAGAAAACAAGTATTAGAAATTAAATTTTGACAAGATGAAAATATTACTTTGCCAAATATTTGATTCTTCTGTTTTATTTAATCAGATGCCTACTGTGCTGACTGTCTGGATTTTCTCTAATATTATTAATCATACAGAAGATTTCTCAAAAATTTTCTAGGCCTGTGTGTATACTTGATGCAAATGGGGGAGTTACATGTTATTTACACATATATCATTATACAATTTTAGTTCCTTTTTTTGTATGCTCTGAAAGAAGTCTTTTCTAATGATTACTGTCTTTACTATTTGCAATGTATATTCTCATGGATTTCATCAGGTGCTTTAGTCCTTTGTTATAACTTAAATTTCGATTGAAATTCTATTGCTGAATTTTTTTTCCATTCTAACAAACTTGATTAACAATTTACGAAATTTAATGTTTTAAATTAAAGTTCTGCAAAGCATTTTAGACAGGATATATTATACCGCTGCTGCATCAGTAATCACAATGTATACAATAACACATCTAACAAATATTAATTTAGAAGTCAATTAGCAGCTGAGGATGATGGTTCGGTAAAACCATCGCAGCTAGTCCTGTGAAAATTTGTAAATATAACGCTGATTTTTGTTGTTTGATTTCTAAAATAATGCAATAAAACATGTAAGGTATTTTCTCCTTCCTTTCCACATGCTTCGTGGTGTAACTGAAAGCACGCTCGACCCGTATCCCGGCGGTCTAGAATTCTTCTCCCAGCTAGAACACTGCACATTTTCCATGTTCCTGCATTGATAAACCTAATGACTCTACAAACTGTATGAAAAAGGTGAACTGTTTCTCTATAAACATATATTTAATTTAAGGTATGCTCACAAAGAGTATGTATAGTACATCTCGATCGATGGAAGGAAATACCCTTTACTTATTTAGACTGCAATCAGTCTGAGGAAAAGACATAGAAAGGCCTTTTCAGTTTACTTAGAAATATTTAGTTATTATTCAATTCAGATGTTATTCAGAAGATATAGTTTTCTATCTAAAAATAAAATCAAAATAACCATTTATGCAGCTGTTTGTAGTATAGATGAACTTTCAGATAAAAATGAATGATTTCATTTTAAATTGCTGCATTAAAAATGGGGAAGAAGGAGTATTATGATATTAATATATTATTGAGCTATTAGTGCGTTTTTATCAATTTTATCAGTATTTCTATAGTTTGCGAGGAGTAGCTTTCATTTAGTAAATAAAAATTACCAAAGCCGTCGTTTGTCTTCTTCAGCTTCTTCCTAGTTTAGATGGCCAAACATTAAGTTTTTTACTATAACAATTTGACCTTTTTGGGAACTGCAAATGGGCTGAAGACAGAAGCATGTAAATTCAATTAGAAAGTTTTGGAAACAGTACACTTAGTCAAATTTTACAGACTGTAAGCAAAGTCAAATATTTGTTAGCATTTCCTTTTTGCTTTCCTTCACATCTCTGAAGTCAACATCATGCTTTTCGAGTAAATAACTTTAATTACTCTCTAAACCCAGCGGTTCTCAGTCTGCGTTCCAGACTGCTCCTGGAAAATTAGATAAATAAAACTGAACGAAATTTAAAAATAAGAAACAAAACCAAAAATATGAGGAATAACATTTTAAATTTAGGAATAACGTTTTGAACGCGGTAACACGCCAAGCTGAATTTCATGTCTACTCTAACGGACGATGTTTGCCCACTCCTTAAAACTGCACATTCGTGAAGCTCCTGGTTCATTTTCGATTGCTTAGGAATTCTTGGAATCCGTTCGAAACTTATTTTACCATGAATGATCATAGCAATAATACTATGATATCTAAGCGAATCTTCCACGAGTTTTTTGTGCGTTAAATTTCTTTGTAAAATTTAGATGTGTAGCAAGTGTTCATTAATAAAGGTGATAATAAAAAACTGCATAAAAGTGCTATGTTCTGAAAACAGCCTCCGTATACTCGTGTGTGAAGAAATGGGAAGCCCCCATGAGTCTTTGCATCATAATAATGCTGGTAGTTTCCTTTAGGAAACTCATTGACATATTTGACGTAATTAGATGCATATGTAGTAGCATTTTTACTGAACCATTAAGGTTGTATCGGAAAAGGTTTACAATGAAGACGAATGTGTGTGTAAAATGGCATACTGGCCGAAACTTTTGGCAAAATTAACGAAATGAATGGAATTTTTCTTTGTTAAGGAAATGTGCTTCAGTTTCTGAAGAAAACGCCAAAGTGTCTTTCTTTTAAAGAGAAAATTTATGTTTTGATTCGACTGCATGGAAAATTAAGATAATGATTGCATCCCTCTTACAGAAATCATCTTAGAAGAAAATACATTAAGATTATTCATACAAATAAGATTATTCATACAAATAAGATTAAGAAATATGAATAAGATTTCAAACACAAATAAAGCCTCATCTTTTCAGAATATGATACAAGCGAAAATTATGGACTAAAATAAGAAACATTTATGTTGTAAGAATATTTTGTAAACACGAACAAAAACACGACATCTTAACACAGAGTAGTAAGACAAAAAGAAATATTACATTGATCAGTATATCATAAATCGTCTCTTTCCTATTTCTTCGTTTAAATTACTAAAGTTGGGTCAAAATGCTGGTAATTTAGTTAAACTTTAAAACAATAAACAATAGTTAAAAAAATTTTTAACTATTGTTTAAGAAACTAAAAGTAATATTACAATGTTAATTGAGGATTTCTGCGAAGTAAAATTTCGGTTTTTTGTTACTTGCTCAGCAGTGATTGGAAAAATATTAGGAAAAAACAAAAGTAATTTTCAGAAAGGGATATTAAATTTTCGCATATGTTGTTGATTTCTACTGAAGAGACATCCAGGATTAAATTTAAGATTCTGACTCATATGCTAAGTACTGTTTCATTAGAATAGAAAATTTAAAAAAAAAGCATAATTAGAAAATAGTTTGTTCTTCATCGGTCTCCAGCATTTCAGTACAGTAGTCGATTTCGCTATTGCAGTTTATTTATTAATTATCGTATCACACTCAAAACTTCAATCAAACTTCCAGCAAAAGTTGAAACCTAAACTATTCTATACAAACTCTGCTTAGATTACTGCAGGAAAAGCAAGGAAAGTCATTCATCCATAAGAAAAATGCAGCACAGAAAGTTTTTAGTACTTAGCTTCGCAATAAAATTGATTGGATTTTGTTCAGAGAAAAAGTGATTTCAAGTTCTTGTATTTTCTTGCATTCTTTTATTCATGAGTACTGAATAATAAAAGGTTGGTTTGTATATATCAAGCTTAAATTATGCTTCTCATCTATTATTTTTCTAAGACCTAGAAGTTTGAGTGAGGATTCCTTTGGACTTAAAGAGGATGCCTAATCCCAGACTTTAGTTTTCTATTTCAATTCTAATTTTTATTTTTAATGAATTAAATAAAAAAATCAAAAGGAAAATCGAGTTATCTTATACTTGCTAAATTAATATTTCATCTCTAGATAAATGAAAAAAATATAAATTTTTTCAGCAGTTTATGCAAAAACTTCTCATAAACTGATCAAACTTAAAATTATAAATATTAAAAAGTTTAGCTGTATTTTATTTTGTTGGCACTTTTTGGTCTATTTTAGATATTCTATAAATCAACTAACTAAAAGTTTCAAATACTGATTATTGTGACTAAATTTTCAAGTTACATTAAACAAATATAAATGCTTACCATTCGTCATTTAAAATTTAAAGATATGAAAAAGGTAATTAAAACCTGTAACAGACCTATTTAAGTGTAATTGAACTATTTTATTCAACGCCATGAACTCATGAACTGTAACCGAACTATTTTATTTAAATGCCATCTCGTGGCGATATGAAAAAACGTCAGTCGACCTCCAGCCGCCATGATGATAGTTTGTTATGTTATTCAAATGTTTGATGTTCCATTTGGTATAAGTTTCATTTTTATGTATATTTCTTTTGTTTGTAACTGTTATGTGACAAACCCAATGGCACCAATATGTTATGTAGAAAACCAAATAACGCCAAAATTGTTTCCTAAAGGTCTGGTACCTAAAGGTTTCCTACTCTGTTGACATAACACTTAAATTTTTTTTTAACAGTAATATACTAATATCAATAAGCACAGTACATTTGCGTTGTGTTTTCGGATTAACCCTGAAATCAATTTGAGACTGAGACGGGTGAAAATCATTGAGCACACACACAAAAGAAATAAATAAACATTGACTGATCTAGAAAAGTGAGCCTATTTATTAAAATTTTTAAGAGTTACTTAGTCCAGTAATTTGTAAGCAATTAATATTCAATCAGTACTGTTAACATATTGATTATTACACAGTGCAGAATTAACTTAGTAAGCAAATCTGATTCAAGCTGAACTGTAAAATATTGCTTTCAACAAAATGCATACCTCTACAGAGTAATATTACTTCTATCTTAGACTCAATAATATCAAACTATTATTGCTATTACATTCAGATAAATATGATTAGATAAAATTTTGGATAAATTAACAATACCCTCCCCAGGGAGAAAAAAAAGAATAATTAACAAGTTATACATTCCAAAAAAAACATTTCACACGGAGTAATCCATACCAATGTAATTCTGGTTATTGCACATAGTAACTTTCTATTTTCAAAAGAATGATTTAACCGGGTAATATGTTAATTAAAATCAGCTATTACATCCTACAAGCAATTTAATCCCTAAGAGGAGCAAAGAAGCTCAACTAATGACACCTTTACCAATCAGTCTTCACCAAGAAAGAAATTCACAAGTTCAATTAAATAATTTAATGAAGAATAAATTTCCTTAACCAATCTGACTAATTTACATTCACAGTTTCAATTAACTAATTTAAATAATGATATATTTCCTTGGCCAATCTAATAATTTACTTTATGGACAACAAAATGATTTCATTAGAATTAGGTTAGTTTACTCAACTACAAAATTTTTAATTCAACTAATTAAGTTATTTCAATCACTATTAACTATTTTAGTTGTTAGAATTACTTATTAGGAATGTCTAGTAAACTTTACTATAAGAATTGCCTATTATAAAATTTTTTCTTTTTTTTTTTTAAATATCCGACCAACAAATAAAAGAAAACAAATAAAAGGAACTTATCTTATGAAATACAAGCTGCAGATGAACAGGAGGTGGAGAAATGCCCTCATATTTAAAAATTATCAAGATGCCAAGGAGTACGGCTGCTGAGCGTAGTAGAAAATGAGAAGAGTTCGAGGGCGGATAGTTTCAAAAAGTCAAATCCAATCCAATATTGAAGTTAGCATTTTTGTCGTGGGACACCGGAGCTAGCGATGCAGAAGTCTCTTGATGGCGGCAATTAATTCTTAAAGATTAGGTAGGTCGAAACAGATGGAAACTATTCATGGAGGAAAGACTGAAATTTCTTCTTAACGGCACTAGAACTAGGCATCACTAGCGATGCAGAAGACTCTTGATGGCGGCCATTAATTCTTAAAGATTTGGATTATCGATGTAGATGATACTCTATTCATGGAGGAGAGACTGAAATTTCTTCTTAACGGCACTAGAACTAGGCATCACTAGCGATGCAGAAGACTCTTGATGGCGGCAATTAATTCTTAAAGATTTGGATTATCGATGTAGATGATACTCTATTCATGGAGGAGAGACTGAAATTTCTTCTTAACGGCACTAGAACTAGGCATCACTAGCGATGCAGAAGACTCTTGATGGCGGCAATTAATTCTTAAAGATTTGGATTATCGATGTAGATGATACTCTATTCATGGAGGAGAGACTGAAATTTCTTCTTAACGGCACTAGAACTAGGCATCACTCTTCTTCGCTTTTTTCCTATTTTAATTATCTTTGAGTAACTTACATATTAAGGCACGGCAATGAGGAGCCTATAATTTAGTCGAGGTCATAATTCGTGCAACTAAGTCCCTCGTTCAAAACTCCAGGGCAAGAGGCCCGTAGATCCAAAGGCGGAAAAATGCATTTTCCGAGATGAAATTCTGCTGCCAACGAGACAGCGTCAGATGGTAAGTAGAAAGTGCAAAAAAGTGTAAAAAGTCAGCTCGTCCCCTAAAACAACCCGTTAAAAAGGAGAGCGCCGGACTACCAAGTTGGCGGAACCCATTTTTCGCCGTAAGTTGAAATAGTTGCAACCACAGCATACCCTCATGTTATCAAACTCGCCAAAACCACTATTTTGAAACCTCAACGGAAAATCTATGTCGCCAAACCCTCGCCAAATAACTGCCACCTGCGACCGGGGGAGATTAGGAATTTCAACAACCCTGCAAGGGTCCCAACGAAAGAACGCTGAAAACTCGCAAAAAGTGACTTTTCAACCGGAAGGAAGGCATTTCATCCCCCTTTAACTAAATCACAAGCGAAACGAAGAAAAATCTACTAATTAAAGCTCATAACTGAAATGCAATTAAAGTTAGAAAAATGAAAGTTATGCCAAATTAAAGAGCTAATTTTTCTGCAACTAATGATATTAAATACTAAGAAATCAAATTAATTTTTGACATGAAAAACTGAGTTTATTACGCAGAAACAAAAATACTTATCCATTGTTTGCGTGTACAAGATTGAAGACGCAGTTCGCATAAACTCGGAAAGCCAAAATATATTACACTAGAATTAATAGGCCCAAAAAGAATATAACCAACTTGTGTAGCTCAAATTTTGAATAATTACAAATTAAAATTTTGATTTTTATGAATCACTTAATTAAATTAAATTCGCTACTCAACATAACCGTTCCTGTGTGCTCTGTTAGTAAATCCTTTTAAAGCTAGCCGGCATTAGTGTCTATTGAGGAACGGCTACATTACAAACCATAATATTAAATTTTTAACTTTGCAATTGGTGTATCGTTCTAATGACATCCAAACTGCATATGAAATCTTGAAAATCTCTGAAATCTGTTTATGCATGAAATATGAAATCTCTTTTGAAAAATTTTCAAAAAGAATCTCAGTTTGCAGAACCTGAAAAATTTACTTGTGTGCATGGAGGTTGATTGGTAATAACCGAGAAGACATGGTTTCTAATAATTAAAGCTAGGTTTTACCAACTACAAAACTAACATTTACTTATATGTACTATATTTATTTAAGTTTTCCTCACAATGTATTATTTGCCTCAGTGAGATAAAGGGGGCCCACAAGCGGCAGAGTGGTGGTTGAACACTGGTGCTTCAGTCCGGGGCTCGAATCCCGACGAACGGGCTGATTGCATGAGCATTTTCGTAGTTTTCCCCATGTGTAACGTGTATACGAGCCAGTTTTCCTTATAAAGTCCTACACAAATAATTTTTATAATTAAATAAACAAAACCATGAGCAAGTATTTTATTTATACATCCGGGATTATCAGTAACCAAGCGGATAAGATCGTGGAAAGGTGGTAATCTGACTCGAATCCCAAGCTCAGTGAAGCTACATGCCCGTTTCTGTGGTTTTATCACATATAATGAAAATATGAGCCAATTTATATTCGAAAGTTTTTCGAGAAGGCATCACTCCACTTAGGTGTATTGCTTACTTTATGAAATCTAATTAAGTAAGTAAAATCAAAGAACTACGGTATAAGCTATTGATAAATTAAACTTCAGCCAAATAACCAGTAACTAATAGTTAACGGATGATCATCAAACGTAAATGAACTCCTACATTAAAAAATATGACTTCTGCTCAAGACTTTCAGAAAGTCATCAGATTATGGTTATAAAACGCTTTTAATTTTCTTGAAGTTATAATACTGAATTTAATAATATAATACTGAATAATACTGAAATAAAGTAAGCAATACACCTAAGTGGAGTGATGCCTTCTCGAAAAACTTTCGAATATAACTTGGCTCATATTTTCATTATATGTGATAAAACCACAGAAACGGGCATGTAGCTTCACTGAGCTTGGGATTCGAGTCAGATTACCACCTTTCCACGATCTTATCCGCTTGGTTACTGATAATCCCGGATGTATAAATAAAATACTTGCTCATAGTTTTGTTTATTTAATTATAGAAATTATTTGTGTAGGACTTTATAAGGAAAACTGGCTCGTATACACGTTACACATGGGGAAAACTACGAAAATGCTCATGCAATCAGCCCGTTCGTCGGGATTCGAGACCCGGACTGAAGCACCAGTGTTCAACCACCACTCTGCCGCTTGTGGGCCCCCTTTATCTCACTGAGGCAAATAATACATTGTGAGGAAAACTTAAATAAATATAGTACATATAAGTAAATGTTAGTTTTGTAGTTGGTAAAACCTAGCTTTAATTATTAGAAACCATGTCTTCTCGGTTATTACCAATCAACCTCCATGCACACAAGTAAATTTTTCAGGTTCTGCAAACTGAGATTCTTTTTGAAAATTTTTCAAAAGAGATTTCATATTTCATGCATAAACAGATTTCAGAGATTTTCAAGATTTCATATGCAGTTTGGATGTCATTAGAACGATACACCAATTGCAAAGTTAAAAATTTAATATTATGGTTTGTAATGTAGCCGTTCCTCAATAGACACTAATGCCGGCTAGCTTTAAAAGGATTTACTAACAGAGCACACAGTAACGGTTATGTTGAGTAGCGAATTTAATTTAATTAAGTGATTCATAAAAATCAAAATTTTAATTTGTAATTATTCAAAATTTGAGCTACAGAAGTTGGTTATATTCTTTTTGGGCCTATTAATTCTAGTGTAATATATTTTGGCTTTCCGAGTTTATGCGAACTGCGTCTTCAATCTTGTACACGCAAACAATGGATAAGTATTTTTGTTTCTGCGTAATAAACTCAGTTTTTCATGTCAAAAATTAATTTGATTTCTTAGTATTTAATATCATTAGTTGCAGAAAAATTAGCTCTTTAATTTGGCATAACTTTCATTTTTCTAACTTTAATTGCATTTCAGTTATGAGCTTTAATTAGTAGATTTTTCTTCGTTTCGCTTGTGATTTAGTTAAAGGGGGATGAAATGCCTTCCTTCCGGTTGAAAAGTCACTTTTTGCGAGTTTTCAGCGTTCTTTCGTTGGGAACCTTGCAGGGTTGTTGAAATTCCTAATCTCCCCCGGTCGCAGGTGGCAGTTATTTGGCGAGGGTTTGGCGACATAGATTTTCCGTTGAGGTTTCAAAATAGTGGTTTTGGCGAGTTTGATAACATGAGGGTATGCTGTGGTTGCAACTATTTCAACTTACGGCGAAAAATGGGTTGCGCCAACTTGGTAGTCCGGCGCTCTCCCTTTTAACGGGTTGTTTTAGGGGACGAGCTGACTTTTTACACTTTTTTGCACTTTCTACTTACCATCTGACGCTGTCTCGTTGGCAGCAGAATTTCATCTCGGAAAATGCATTTTTCCGCTTTTGGATCTACGGGCCTCTTGCCCTGGAGTTTTGAACGAGGGACTTAGTTGCACGAATTATGACCTCGACTAAATTATAGGCTCCTCATTGCCGTGCCTTAATATGTAAGTTACTCAAAGATAAATAAAATAGGAAAAAGCGAAGAAGAGTGATGCCTAGTTCTAGTGCCGTTAAGAAGAAATTTCAGTCTCTCCTCCATGAATAGAGTATCATCTACATCGATAATCCAAATCTTTAAGAATTAATTGCCGCCATCAAGAGTGTTCTGCATCGCTAGTGATGCCTAGTGCTAGTGCCGTTAAGAAGAAATTTCAGTCTTTCCTCCATGAATAGTTTCCATCTGTTTCGATCTACCTAATCTTTAAGAATTAATTGCCGCCATCAAGAGACTTCTGCATCGCTAGCTCCGGTGTCCGACGACAAAAATGCTAACTTCAATATTGGATTGGATTTGACTTTTTGAAACTATCCACCCTCGAACTCTTCTCATTTTCTACTACGCTCAGCAGCCGTCCTCCTTGGCATCTTGATAATTTTTAAATATGAGGGCATTTCTCCACCTCCTGTTCATCTGCAGCTTGTATTTCATAAGTTCCTTTTATTTGTTTTCTTTTATTTGTTGGTCGGATATTTAAAAAAAAAAAAGAAAAAATTTTATAATAGGCAATTCTTATAGTAAAGTTTACTAGACATTCCTAATAAGTAATTCTAACAACTAAAATAGTTAATAGTGATTGAAATAACTTAATTAGTTGAATTAAAAATTTTGTAGTTGAGTAAACTAACCTAATTCTAATGAAATCATTTTGTTGTCCATAAAGTAAATTATTAGATTGGCCAAGGAAATATATCATTATTTAAATTAGTTAATTGAAACTGTGAATGTAAATTAATCAGATTGGTTAAGGAAATTTATTCTTCATTAAATTATTTAATTGAACTTGTGAATTTCTTTCTTGGTGAAGATTGATTGGTAAAGGTGTCATTAGTTGAGCTTCTTTGCTCCTCTTAAGGATTAAATTGCTTGTAGGATGTAATAGCTGATTTTAATTAACATATTACCCGGTTAAATCATTCTTTTGAAAATAGAAAGTTACTATGTGCAATAACCAGAATTACATTGGTATGGATTACTCTGTGTGAAATGTTTTTTTTTGGAATGTATAACTTGTTAATTATTCTTTTTTTTCTCCCCGGGGAGGGTATTGTTAATTTATCCAAAATTTTATCTAATCATATTTATCTGAATGTAATAGCAATAATAGTTTGATATTATTGAGTCTAAGATAGAAGTAATATTACTCTGTAGAGGTATGCATTTTGTTGAAAGCAATATTTTACAGTTCAGCTTGAATCAGATTTGCTTACTAAGTTAATTCTGCACTGTGTAATAATCAATATGTTAACAGTTCTGATTGAATATTAATTGCTTACAAATTACTGGACTAAGTAACTCTTAAAAATTTTAATAAATAGGCTCACTTTTCTAGATCAGTCAATGTTTATTTATTTCTTTTGTGTGTGTGCTCAATGATTTTCACCCGTCTCAGTCTCAAATTGATTTCAGGGTTAATCCGAAAACACAACGCAAATGTACTGGGCTTATTGATATTAGTATATTACTGTTAAAAAAAAATTAAGTGTTATGTCA
This sequence comes from Stegodyphus dumicola, assembly GCF_044657685.1. Lineage (NCBI taxonomy): Eukaryota > Metazoa > Arthropoda > Arachnida > Araneae > Eresidae > Stegodyphus > Stegodyphus dumicola. The sequence goes on along the minus strand of NC_140774.1, from coordinate 88,268,908 downwards.
ACAGAGTAGGAAACCTTTAGGTACCAGACCTTTAGGAAACAATTTTGGCGTCATTTGTTTTTCTACATAACATATTGGTGCCATTGGGTTTGTCACATAACATTATTGGTGCCGTGAACTTTCGAACCAAATTTTTAGCACTCAACAATTTTTGTTGTGCTGTTTATTTTTGCATCATTTTTGGCTTGCGCTTATAGTGGAACTTAATTTTGACTTGAGACTGGTGATTGTCATGTGCACTATTGCATATTTATGTGAAAGTTTTCTTCCACATGTCTAGGCTTTTTACTGAAACCCTACTCGTTAGTTAGTTACAGTGACAGGCCTATACAGTAGTCGTATTACTGTGCTTATTTTATACTTATTGTTTGAGGTTGCATACCAGATATGTACTACTGGTACACAGTTGGACTTTAAAACTATTGTATCCAACACAAACATTTTCACGCAGTACTTGTTTAGTTAAGTATTTTGTTTTGTGCAAAATTTTGTATTGCATGTTTACATATTGATTTTGAGGATTACTGTTTCGCACTTTTGCAACTGTATGTTTGCAACATAAGGTTAAAAGGCACGCGTGTTAATCACACATTGGGATACATCCCTATTTATGTGCTTGCAATTACTGATATCCATTTATCATCACTTTTAAGTTTTGGTGAGAATTGCATTTGTGTTAATGAATTGATTTGTTTTTTTGCGTATTGCATTTTGAGTGATTATTTTGAAGAATTTTAATTTTAATTAATTGAATTAGTGTCAGAGCAGTATTTTGGTGTTCAGGAATTAGTAATTTTCTTTTAAAAGCTCTTGAGATGTGTTATTGGATTTGTTTTCCATGGAATCAGTACCTAATTGAATTGAGTTAAAAATTTGGATATTTGAAATGTTGAAAAATCTGAAATGTTGGTTTCTTAAGGTTAATTTTGGTTAGATTTGTAAAGTTGCGCGGGACCAGTGATTATTTATTTAGGGATTGATTGAATTTTTTTTTTTTTTTTTTTGGAAGTTAATTTTCAGCCGGAGTGAAGTTTCTTGTTTAGCTTTTCCAAGTTTGAGTAATTGAATTTCTACTTAGTTTGTGAATTTTGTGAACATTTATTGCTGTCTGAGAAAGGTGTAAAAAACAGTAGAATAGAGAGTTTTGCATTTTACAGCAAAATTTTTTTTGAATTGTGAATTTTGGAAAAAACAAAGATTTTTTTTGGAAAGGTAGAGTTGGTTTTGTTTGAAGTTTTGGAAATGTAGTTAAAAGATATTATTCTTACTCATAGCTTGGGCTTTTCAAGTAGTTTAAAGGTTGATTCATAGTGAGGTTATTTGTGAGTGGTCTAACATTGGTTTTAACAGTGATTTTTTTTTTTGGTTTGTCAATTTTTGAGCTTAATAGCTTATTGTTTTGATTTTGAATTTAAATTTTTTTCTTTGGTTGAACTGGTTGCAGTGTTGCAGTAACTTTAAAAGTGGATGTGAAATGTGTTTTGGGAATTTAAACTTTGATACTAGTGGAAATGAAATTTGTTTTGAGAAGTTAAACTTGATTTTGTGGAAAGAGAAATTACTTATGTGAGTTTAGTGTTGTGAAGATTTGAGAAGTATTTTGATTTGATTTTAAGATTTTAAGAGTGATTAACTCCACTGAGTTTGTACTGAGTTTCTGTTTTCAAGTTGGTTGTCTTTCAAAAAAATTTTCTTTTCCGGTTTCTGGTTATACTGTATGGTTACTGAAAAATTTGTGATTGCTCTTGAGGCTTAGTGTATTTCAAGGAGTTTTGTTTTGAAGTGGTTTAAGGAGAAATATAGAATTGGGTTTTGTGAGATTTATGAATTTTGAGATTTTGAGTTGAGATTTTTCTGTGTAAACACTTCCCTCTTGTCTGCTTTTGCATTTTTGTGCCTACAGTTTTGTAGTTTTTGTTGTGAAGTTGTCATGCTTACGATTGCTACCTAGAGTGCAATGCATACTCTTCATCTTCTTTAATTACTCTCCAGGATCTAGGCTTTGAGAACATTGGGGCAGCATTGTTTTCTTTAAAAATTGTGGCAAACCTTTTGTTGGGCACCTTCTTGTTTACGTGTAAATTCTGTGTGTAACCTGCTTCAGTTCTGTTTTGTTGGATTCATTTTGGCTATTTTCGGAATTTGATTTTTTTTTGGGTTTGAGCTTGAACTGTTTATGAATTTGATTTTTTTTAAGAGTGTTAGTTTTGTTTTCTTGAAGGATTAGTAAAGGTTTTTCTCAGTATTTACAACTGGTTTGCTCTAGGAGTTGTCTGCATTTGGTGAATTTCTTTTAGTTACGGTTTCGAGTCTTGACACAATAGTGTTTTGTTTTTAAGGATTTTTTCGGCTGGTCTGAATTTTTAATTTCCTTGTTTCCAAGTAAGTTTGTCTAATTTTTTTTTTCTTCCCCTTTTGCTTCTAGATGCGTTCTAGTTTTTTTCGGCTTAATTTTTTTTGGTCAAGTTCTCTTTTCCGTTCCTAGGGGTGTTCTCCGTTTGTTTCAACTTCTGGTTCAGTTCAGTGTGTAATTTTTAGGATTTCCTTTTTTGTGTCACTGTTGGTTGACTGATTTGTTAAGATGTAATTTTCACTCACTTGTGATTTGTTTTTTTTTTGAGGTTTCTGTACTTTTGTTAACTTGTTTTGCAAATGGATTTTTTTTGTGACACTTCACTCCTGCTGCTGTTTAATTGGTTATTCGAGTTGGAATTAGATTTTGAATTTAATTGATTTAAACTTTGTGCTTTGTAATTGAATTTTAATTTTTTTATCACTGCTCTCCGTGACAAATAGCCTTGAGTTGATTATTAGTTTGGCAATTAACATGCGGTACCATTATCTATTTTTTTTCCTCTTCGTATTTAGTAACTTATGTAAAACTTTTCCATTGTCTGTGGGTCCTAAAATTTTTTTGGCTTCGCCAAAAAAATTTTTTTCACGATCATCGGAGGGATGTTGTGTAGCGAATTTAATTTAATTAAGTGATTCATAAAAATCAAAATTTTAATTTGTAATTATTCAAAATTTGAGCTACACAAGTTGGTTATATTCTTTTTGGGCCTATTAATTCTAGTGTAATATATTTTGGCTTTCCGAGTTTATGCGAACTGCGTCTTCAATCTTGTACACGCAAACAATGGATAAGTATTTTTGTTTCTGCGTAATAAACTCAGTTTTTCATGTCAAAAATTAATTTGATTTCTTAGTATTTAATATCATTAGTGTCAGAAAAATTAGCTCTTTAATTTGGCATAACTTTCATTTTTCTAACTTTAATTGCATTTCAGTTATGAGCTTTAATTAGTAGATTTTTCTTCGTTTCGCTTGTGATTTAGTTAAAGGGGGATGAAATGCCTTCCTTCCGGTTGAAAAGTCACTTTTTGCGAGTTTTCAGCGTTCTTTCGTTGGGACCCTTGCAGGGTTGTTGAAATTCCTAATCTCCCCCGGAACCTGAAAAATTTACTTGTGTGCATGGAGGTTGATTGGTAATAACCGAGAAGATATGGTTTCTAATAATTAAAGCTAGGTTTTACCAACTACAAAACTAACATTTACTTATATGTACTATATTTATTTAAGTTTTCCTCACAATGTATTATTTGCCTCAGTGAGATAAAGGGGGCCCACAAGCGGCAGAGTGGTGGTTGAACACTGGTGCTTCAGTCCGGGGCTCGAATCCCGACGAACGGGCTGATTGCATGAGCATTTTCGTAGTTTTCCCCATGTGTAACGTGTATACGAGCCAGTTTTCCTTATAAAGTCCTACACAAATAATTTCTATAATTAAATAAACAAAACCATGAGCAAGTATTTTATTTATACATCCGGGATTATCAGTAACCAAGCGGATAAGATCGTGGAAAGGTGGTAATCTGACTCGAATCCCAAGCTCAGTGAAGCTACATGCCCGTTTCTGTGGTTTTATCACATATAATGAAAATATGAGCCAATTTATATTCGAAAGTTTTTCGAGAAGGCATCACTCCACTTAGGTGTATTGCTTACTTTATGAAATCTAATTAATTAAGTAAAATCAAAGAACTACGGTATAGTCTATTGATAAATTAAACTTCAGCCAAATAACCAGTAACTAATAGTTAACGGATGATCATCAAACGTAAATGAACTCCTACATTAAAAAATATGACTTCTGCTCAAGACTTTCATAAAGTCATCAGATTATGGTTATAAAACGCTTTTAATTTTCTTGAAGTTATAATACTGAATTTTGTTTTGTTCAGGTCAAACTTTATAGCCATGTAGCTAAGATTTATAATGTTTAGGTTGAATAGGGACATATATCTATGTACCTTATATTTTTCATTTGTACATTAAATTTCAATTTACTTCTAAAATTATTGTTGTTAGATTGTTTGATCTTCAACAGGTACACCATTGGCGGAGTGAATAAAACCATTGAAAACTAGTTGTTTGATCAAGTTTCTGATCCCGGAGAGTTGTTTTTAATGGGTGCTTCAATTGTTTCTTTAAGGTGTAACATGAGTACGAATCATCCTTCCTAAGCATAGCCAATCGCCATTAAGGCAAGCGTATGTTTAAGGAAACAGTTGTTGCGTGCTTTACCATGACAAAAGTAATTAATCAAATACATTTCTTCACCTAGGTTACGCCATACGGTTTTCACAGTTGGAAGCAAAAAAGATCAATTTCGCATTCGCATAAACCCGAAATAGGAACCGAATAAAAGTTTTTATTAAGACATAAAATCCGAAGGACTATCTATAGTTTCTAATAGAAAGTCTTAGAAATCTCTATTGCATTTCAAGTTCATATATTTACCAAATAATTGTTAAAATACTAGTAAAAGCGCAGTTTTGATTAGTGAAAAACTTCGAAAAAACGTTAACAATAGATGCTATGAATTTTAGATAACTTATTTTTCTTCCAAGCTATAAAAAGAAGCAAGAATTGAAGTCAATGCTACCTTTTCAAAGCACGATGTGAAAACTGAAAATTCTAGGTTTAAAACACTTAAAAATAACCTATTAACTCAGTTACTACCTCCTTGTTGCTCTAATTTTGTCACTTGAAAACCGAGAGGAAAAATCTAGGCAATGCACAACAATTTTGTGGAAAGCCGTAAAGAAGGAGCTCATACCATGGAAACGCGTATTTGAAACAAACAGTCGACTATTGCTTTTTTTGCTTCAACATCTTTTTTTTTTTTTTTTTTTTTTTTTTTTTTTTTTTTTTTTTTTACTTTCCAAAAAAATTTTTTTTTTAAGTTTATTCATTATTTTTATACATTTATTTATTTTTATTTTCATGATGTACGTTGTTACCTGTTCATTGAATTTTATGTAAAAGCAAGTTTTCTGTTAAGCTGCATAATTTAAATGAGAAAATTTGTTTGTACATAGTCGAGTTAGAAAAACGTTTGTGCATACTCGAGTTTGATAGCATGGAGGAAAATAAGTTGAAGAAGAGATTTGCTTATTGCAGTGGAAAGTATCTAACAAAGAGTTTTAGAGTTGAGTATTTAGGGCAAATGTGAGAAGTGCATGAGGTAAAAAGGCGATTATTTTAAATGAAGGGGATAGAGTTTTGTTGGGAAATGATCATACGAAAAGACTGGCCTGAAATTTCGGACAAATAGTGAAACTCTATCCTGGAAAGGACCATCGTGTTAGAGTAGCTTTTGTAAAAACAGCGTATGGTTCCTTTTTACGTCCTGTGAGAGATTTGTTCTCATTGGACGAGCAGGGAAAAGAAAAAACATCTTTTGTCCTACTAACTTAATTCTGTTTCAGATTCTTATGGAATACATTTTTACTAGTTAATTTAGAGTGATGCACAGATGAACTTCGAAAAGCGAGAACTACTTTACACGAATCCTGTTCCAGTGACACTGACAGTGGAGCTATGCTGGAGAGAAAATTGAGACTTTCAGACTGTCAACTGATGATCCAACTCCTGCTCGAACATCCATCGAAATCTTAGCATCCACGTTATAGCAGACTTATAAAACCAACGAAAGTGACTATCCATAGAATAACATCCGTAGAACAAAGTTGATGATACATTTTCCATGTGCAAATCTTTCTTTATTGACAATCGTGAAGGCTGATATTTCTAACCTTGGAATTGATATTCCGCTTAAGGGTGCAACTTTCGATCTCGCTTGAATCATTTGGCACGTTACTTCCCCATCCATTCCTCTTCGGAGAAACACATAACTAACATTAGGACGGTTCGGAAGTATTACAAAAAATTTGTAACGAAAGATAGGCAAAGCTGGAGGGCCTTCGAGGAACTTTGTCGTTTTCTATATCTAAAAGCTGTTTTTTACAACTTTTAAATTTATTTTCTATATCTAAAGGTAATCTAGAATTCCATGAAGCTTCTATTTTCAAACATTCCTGTAGCAGTAAGTAATTTAGGAATTAGAGTGACAGGACAAATGACTCAGATTGGATCGAAAATTCGATGCGTCAGAAACAGTATTTTTCTTTTTGTAATAACTTCTCCTTTCATCTCTGTTTTTCTGTATGTGGCAGACAGGTAATCTTCTTCTAAATTCCAGGAAAGCTCCAAAACCTGTTCTTCAGATAAATCTGGTTCTTGACGGTCAATGTTTTCTTTCGAAACATTATCCACACACTTCACTGTGACGCAATCCCCGTAGATCAGACTTTACCATAGATAATAAATAGTTCTTTAGAATCTCGCTAAAAACTCGTTCTTCAACTGAGTCCACACTCATAACACAATTGTCCACATATCTAGTTTCTTTCAGTTTTTCAGCAGCCATTTTCAAATATTCAGGTGCCTACTTTAGGAGATAACTTAACACTGCCCTTAATAAATATGGGGCTGGATGAAATGCCGAAAACAAAGCGGCAATACCGGTATATAACAAACCTTTCGGGATGTTCTCCTACCCACCATAAAAAACGCAGAAAATTCTTATCATTTTCATGTAGAACAGTTATGAGGTATTTCTCCTTCCTTCTTAGCGAGGAATCGTGGTGTAGTGGTCTGCACGCTCAGCGCGTAATTGAGAGGTCCGCGGTTCGATTCCCAACGAAAGCGTTTGCTGTTTTTCATTTTGCCTGCTTCCAAAAGTATCCTAATGTCTCTACACAGTTTGCAAAAAGGCTTTTTGAATATCCGATATGTCCCCTATTTTTCCTAATCGGATACGCTTTAGAACTGCAAGTATAATTTCAATGAGATTGGGGCCCTTTTTTAAACAATCAGTGAGAGAATTAAAACTTCTTTGTCGAATAGACCCATCAAAAACTGGCGGATTTTAGTTGTAGAGTTTTCTTTAAACACTGGTCGGTGAGGCAAGTAGTAAAATTTCCAAGTTTTACTAGATTCATTCAAGTCGACCTCTTCGATAATGCCCTCACTGCTCGTTCATCAAACACCTGACCATAATCAGTTAGCCGTTCTATAGTTTTCAAAGATCTTTCAGTAATCTTCAGTCTTCAATCAAAAACTATCTCCAAGTTTTGCATGGCCTTCTGTCCATGGTATGCAAGCGATGTATCTGCCTTCTTCATTTCTAATTATCGTGCTTTCAAAATGCTTCTAAGCAAGATACTGTAATTTTAAGCTTGTTCGCTTTGCACTTTGATCTTTTATGCCTAATGAATCCAGTTCCCATAAATCTGATATTTTTTCCAAGCTTCGTAAGCAAAAACTGCACCAACATCGAATTTTTGGGTTCAAAGTTAGCTTCATCTTAAGATTTTTCTAAAATAGTCCATCGTAAATGTGTTTATACGACGGTAAGTCCATCAGAAAGTTTTTTTTTTACATTAGCAGTCAATAATTTCCCACAATGTCAGAGCCTAATAAAAGATGAATTTCATTAGCATCTGTTTCGAAAAAACAAAATTTCTTATTGATATAAGAATCGGTTACAAATATATCCATTCCTTTCAGTTCTTGTAAAATGTTATAATCATTAATTCTGGGTATGCCTAAGGAAATATTTTTTTATCATTGACTTCCATAACAAATTTAAATTTTTTATCATGACTGCATAACTTAATCCCATATCTATCACCAGCAGAGGTCATTTTTTGACCTCCGAAAAGTCCATATGCTATTTCTTTTCCGATACTCTTCAAACCAAAGGTTTTTGTAAGGTATTTTAAAATGTAAATTTTCTGGCTTCCAGCGCCTAAAATCTCCCTCACCAGTAGCCTTGAATTTTCATTTCCAATGTAAACAGTTGAAGTCTGCAATAAAACCTCTCCCTTACTTTGTTAGTTAGATCGGTAGACTCTGATTCGATATTATTTATTTTTTTCCTCTTTTTTGCTGCCCAGATGGTATAGTGGTTAGGGTTTATTGCGATAACGAAGGGCACAAGTTCGAATCCCGGAGAAGGCATGGATGTAAATTGTCTGTCCTCTCATAGGAGGTAACGGTAGCCGCCTGTCATTAGAGTTTTTAATGGCTGCATAGTGATGGCATTCTTGTTCAATATTTCGGGACTGGCAATTAGGTCCAATAATAACTGTATAGCTTTATTGTAGGCTTCTTCCGAAATAGAAAATAAACCTCTGCAGTGTTCAAAGGAGATCCCCCACCCACAAATGAGCTTTTAAATATTTAAATTCATCTATTTTAGGGACTCGTTATGGTGAACAGCTGTTTCGAAACTGTTCCAAAATGTAATCCCATTTTGAGTAGTCATCTCCATAGAATCGGGCAATATAATATTTTGGAACTTTTATACAAATGCTATCAGTGTTTGAAATTTGTTCGAATGGGGAAGCTGTTGGAGGTCCATAGGTTGCCACGATTTGAGCTTTCGAAAATTGTGCGATTTTCCTTTTCGCTCGAAATTGCCAAAGCAATACTTTTTCTCCATATTCTTCGATAGTTTCAATTTTGATATTCCTCAGGCTTCGAAAGTGGTTCTTGTTGTTGATCAGCTAAAGCTAGAGGTTCAAATTTAATGAAAAGAAGCTCATCTATCTTTCCAGCATTTGAATCTGTGTTCTCTTATTATTCGTCTAAATCATTAACTATATTCGTAACAGCCGTTCTTAGCGATTTATGTCTCCTTTTTAATAGTCAAAAAATTTGTGCTTCGGCCATATTTTAACACATGTATAAGTTTCCGAGAATACTGTTAATTCAAATTAAACTCAGAATTCAAAATATAAAAATCATTTAATTAAGCTCAACGTGCCGGCGGGGATGCCATATTGAAAAACTTTAATAAAATCTTTCCGATTCAAAAATTCTAAATTTAAAAAAGGTTTCACTTACCCTTTTTCTTTTCAAAGGTTCAAATTCTGAGATGAGCTTAATAGGTAGAAAATCATCAAGCAGTATTTGAAAACTAATTTATATAGAAAACACGTTTTTTCATAATTCTTACAATGAACATGAAAACAAATGTAGCTTCAAAATAACTGCATATCAGCATAAATTCACAGACGGTACTAAAAGAATTACAGCCGACGTCAAATGTTAAACTGAACTACTGTTGCCAATGTTAAATAGAAATGTCTATTATTTTTAAACTGAACTCCTGTTGCCAATGTAAATAAAAAGAAATGTCTATTCTTTTTGTTTGAGGCCATTTTAGACACAAATTACGTATAACTCTATAAAACTGGTCGTAAACACAAGACGTAATAAAGATGAAATTTTCTCTACATTATCAGTTAACATGGCTTCAAAGAAGAATGTAAGAGATTGTTTCATAAAAATAAATAAATAAAATTTAAAAAACTCTATAGAAGATTTATTATCATTTAAGTGAAATATTATTTTAATAGAATACCGCTAGCCGGTTTATTATTAAAACATTAAAAATGTTCAGGTTTACAAAAGCTTACCTAGATTTTTCAGTATTTCGCGATATGTGTTCTCACAACGAATTTTCCCCTTAAATATTTATTGATACTTTTGTCTATAAAATTTCGTAATACATTTAAAAAAACCTACGACTTCCAATTTCTAAATAAAAGGGAAATTGAACAGTTCTGGTGAGTTTCAAAAGTAAATTTCCTAAGTGACATTAAATCCTTCTGAATTATTCATTTGAATAAATAGTACAACTTTAATAACGCACTACTCTTAATTCATATTTATGGGGAAAGACGTCAAGTACTTAAGGCTTTCTATAATATGAAAGCCAAGTGACTTAGAAGGAATCTCTAGTAGGAAATTTTCAGACAGCTCTTTTGTTAAGTTAAATCATTAAGATTTCAGAACTTTAACTGAAAAACTTCTACTAAATCAATTGTTCCTCACCAACTATGAACCACAAAAGCAGTATTTGCGAGAACTTTTATAGATACGTTTTTGTACACAAGGATTTAGGTTTCATTTGGAATGAATTTCATGCAAATTGAAATTTATTATAGATGAATATGGTACATTTAATTTAAAGATTTATCTTTCATTTCAATTACATAGAAGATAAGTAAAATTTCATACATGCGTTGTCTAGTAGAAATTATATGGGTAATAGATTTGGTAGACTAGATGTAATGGACTGGGGATGTTTATTACGTAGATAGAATGATAACCCTTGCAGACAAACGTAGCTGTAGATTCACTGCATAATTTATATTTCTTGATAAAGCAATTCTTTAGCGAAGCAAAGCGAGAAGTGCGTAGTTATCCAGTATGAAGGCTTAGTTTAAGAGAAAGGTTTCAGTTTGGAATTTAAATTATATTCAGAAACTGGATGAAAGCTATCTGCATTGTTGTGTTAAGCAAGAACTTGATGACCATTAATTTTGAAATTATGCAGTTTAGATTGATATATTATAGATAGCTACTATTTTTAGGATAAAAACGGGAAACACCTAAATTAAAATGAAGAATTATGGGATTATTGTCAATTAAAATCTAAAGTTTGCTTTCATATTTTTTGTCTTGCATATATGTATGTATTTCAAATAAAACTAAAAGTGAGCAAAATGTGACTTTCAGAGCTAACCTCCAGCACAAATGGAGGTAAAGATTAACTAAATAAATGGTAAGATTATCATTCGGAAAAAGTAGAGTGAAAGTCTATTGTTATGAAAACACTATTGTAATACAATGAAGATTTGGGTCAGTTAAAAGTATAATATGAAATAGTATATAAGTTATTTCTGTTAGTATTTTAAAATAGTATTGTTAGGAAATCACGAACTGACAACATAAAGGGCACTGACTAACAGCTCTTGAGCAACGTAGACGTTAAAAATAAAAACGTTAAGAACTGAGTAATACAAACGAATGGACCTATGTAACAAATGAAGAACTTTAACAGTGTTTTTGCAATGTACTTGATTTGTAAATAAGCTGTAATAAAGTTTGTTTTAACAGCTTCTGATTATTGGATTCGTGAAGATCTACTCGTCAACCTGATCGAAAGTACCTACAAAGTAAATTCATAATAGTCATACTGATACTTCTACTCATAATAATTCTTCAATGCACGAAATATGATCCATCAATAAAATACATTAATACATTGGATACATGATCAAGTTACACGAATACATAAGTTATGTACTTGACAGTTTGATTACGGTAAAACATGCATTAGACCTCTTTACATTCATTATTTGAGGCTTACGTTATTTGAGTACATACATGCGTTGTTATAATAGATACATAATTATGTTATAAATACCGTTTATATATTTAAATACTTGATTGCAATAAAAACATTTGATTAGTTGATTACATTATCCTATATACATTAGTTATGAGTACTTGAGTGTGGTTGTTGACACTTATATATACACTGGTGTGCAAAAATTAAGGACGGGACGGTTTTTTCAATATACTTTTGTACAAAAGCTTTCCAAATCGACACATTTAATACAGTAAGATCCCCAATACGTAAAGACAAGAGTAATGTAAGCAACACTTACTAAAAAAGAAATCAGAAGGATAAAAAGAAGCTTTATTGAAAAAGTGGCATGGAGCGCAATGCGACTGAAGGCCGAAACATCCCTGTGATGGATGTCCAGCAAGAAACATCCGGTCTTTAATAGGGGATATGATCTCCCCTGACTGCTGGCAGGTTTCACAGCGTCTGCCCATGCGGAGAATGAGGTTGTCAATGAGTTGTTGAGGCATTGCTGCCCATTCGTCTTGCAGCGCCAATCGAAGCTCCGGAATCGTTACTGGTGGTAAGGTACGAGCTGCCAAGCGTCTGCCTAGAAACTCCCATACATGCTCGATGGGATGGAGATCCGAAGATCGTGCCGGCCAAAAAAAAATCCATACGTTCAATATCCTCACTCTCTAAGAGCTGTTCGGCAGCTACTGTGCGATGACATGGTGCATTGTCGTCCATGAAAAGGAACTGCGGACCCATAGCGCCTCTAAAAAGACGCACATTTGGAAGAAGAATCTCGTTACAATAACGGGTCCCATTGACTGAACCTGCGTGGAAGATGTGAAGGTCTGTACGACTACCAAGCATGATGCCTCCCCAAACGAGAACACCGCCACCTCCATACCTGTCCTTTTCAATGATGTTCGAGGGATGATTGCGGCTTCCCCGCTCTCTCCAGATGAGTATGCGATGAGAATCGCTACTCAGACTGAATCTGCTCTCATCTGTAAAGAGTACTCGTGCCCATTAATTGTCTCTCCAATTCCGGTGTTCCCGGCACCACAGAGAACGCCTTCTCCGATGGGCAGGCGTTAGAGGTACACACCGTACAGGGCGTGTACCTCTAACGCCGGCGTCGTGCAAACAGACCACCACCGTGAAGTCTTCTGGCCACGGTAAAACGCGATATCGGTCGTCCAGTCGCCTGTGTCGTGTGTCTAGCGATTTCTCTCGCTGTCTGCCGCCTGTTTCTTCTGGCCTGTAAGGCAATATACCGGTCATCTGCGGGTGTGGTTCCTCGTGGACGACCACTACTAAACCCCCGGATAGCTGTTCCTGTAGTTTGAAATTGTCTCCAAAGTCGTGAAACGATGCTGTGAGCAATTCCGAACTCTGCAGCCACACTTGTCACACTGCGGCCTTCCTCCAACCTCCCAATAATTCAACCTCGGGTAAAAGCATCCAGATGTCGTCTAATAGATTGATTATTCGCCATTTCTCGCTGAGGCAGCAACTTGGTGTGATTTTAACTGCTATACGGCGTGCAATCTCTTTGCCAGAAATACTGATCTTACACCGACAACATGCTTTATACTACTCAGACACTCCCCCATAACGTCTACCTGCATATCTGCGCATGTTCTACCGTACATCACCTTACTTAATCTCCTGATTGGTCTTTCTGTCCGCTCTGCCTCTTCATTCAACTGATATGCTAATTTTTCGACTTCGTCCTTAATTTTTGCACACCAGTGTATATATGTATATATATATATATATACAATAATTCTTGGATAGGTAAAGTACGTATGTATCGTAGTTTACATTGAATACTTAAGTTCATGTAGGCTTGAATATTTCTATACCTCACTGCTTGATTACTTAATTAATTAATTATTTTTACTGCTGCAATTCTGGCACCAGTGGCACTAGTTGGCACTGTCGCTGGTGGAGTAAAGCATATATTTGCTTGTATAAGCGCTACGGAAACGTTTCAGGAAGAAAATTGACATAGATCATATTTATTAGTTCGTGGCCACAATTTCCAGTTCTGGTGACATTAGCAGGTTAATGATGTTGTAGATTCTCTGTCGTATGGCTGGAGTTCTCAATATAAACCGTCTGAATAGATTTATCTTGGTGGAAGGCATTATGATATAGAACCTATCGGTTAGTAGACATTCCGTGACATAGTAGTCAGGGCTTCCTTGCGCTCCGTAAATGCAAAGGCCCGAGTTCGTGATGGCTCGGATGAAGAAATACTCAGGGAATGGGCCATGTCCACTGATATATCGAGTAAGCTGTGCGACAGAGTAGAGTCTATTTATGCAGACTTTTAGGAGAAAATCCTACTTAGGACGCCCTTAGTCGCTGTTGTCCCACTCCTTTTGCCATTTTCGTAGGGAAATGTTCAGCATACGGAGCTTAAGATAGAATCTTGGTACCGGAAAGTAGCATTGGGTTTCTCCTATATTATAAGCCGCTTCTTTGGCTAGAGAATCAGCGAGCTCATTCCTCGCATATCCTGCATGTGCTTTGTTCCAATGGAGCGTGATGTTCAGATGCGTGCTGCTGCGAAATAATTGTTGTTTGGACTTTACTGGTTGTGAAGAATCTGAAAAATTACGGATCGCTTGTAGCACAGATTGGCTGTCTGAGATTATTTGTATATTTCGGAGATTCTGTGTAATGGCATAGCGGACTTCGGCAATAGGACGATAGATACAGGAGCCAACGTTACCATCATCCGAAAAGATTTGGCTCAACAGCTGGGAAGCAACCTCATCTGGGCGCCACCGTGCGTTACCCTCCGTGCGTTACTTCTGGAAGTGGTTCTCAACACTTGATTTAAAGAGTGGGTATTGGCAAGTAAGACCGATCACCTAACCTGCAACCTTAGAGCAAATGCAGGGATTATTGGAACTATTATATCATTTAAAGCCACCATACCTTACTCGTCACTGCATAGAAGATTCTTTGGCCTCACCAACAAATATCTTTGTTAAACTAAAAAATTACAATAATCATCATTACAGTAAAATCAAAAATACAAACATTTTTAATAATACACCATGTCTTGGATTACAACAAAACAAAATTCATCAAAATAACATATTATTACAAACAATTAATAAATCAAAGATTAATTTTGATCATAACATCTTTTCTTAAAATCTTGACATTGATTACAATATAACATACAATAGATGATTACAATAACAATACAGATTATTTTAACACATATCATATATAACAATTCTTACTAATTTTAACACAGATTATATGAACATCTCTTCTTCTGTATTACTTATAATTTTCATAATTTCTATAATTCCCTTTTCGGACTTTTCGTCTTTATAAATTCTGACTCAAAAAGCGCAATTTTGGTAAAAACTTAATACAATTATTTTTATACATATCACATAATAAAACATGTTCATTGTCTGCATAATAATCTCCACATTTACATTTTATTAATTTAATGAGAAATCTATTATAGTCAGCTGGCACATGAGCATGATTTGTTAGGAATAGATTCAAAAAACCATTTCCCATACATCTTTTAATTTCAACTTTCTCTATAAATTTAGAAGTAAATCTTACTTTCAAATCATTATCCCAGTAACGTTCCCACACCTACAATATAGACTTTCTTAATAAGTATTTAAAGGTTTCAAACAAAGTAGGAAGAACTATAAATTCTTATAATTCTGACTCAGACGAAAAACGCAATTTTGGTAAAACCTTAGGTAGATATACATCCTGATGACCGAGAAAAGACGGCATTTACTACGATACAAGGATTTTGGCAGTTCAAGGTAATGTATGTTGGACTCTGCAATGCACCGGCTACCTTCGAACGCCTAATAGAGACTGTCCTCAAAGATCTTTCCTACGAGGCCTGCCTGATATATGAAAGATATCAGCATCGTCGGAAAGACTTTTGAAGAACATCTAGAGAATCTTACAGAGCTGCTTCAGAAACAGGAAGAATCCAACTTTAAAGTGTAGTCCGGCTAAATTAAATTATTCAGACAGGAAGTGACTGACTCGGACATGTCATCTCTGCAGAAAGTGTGTGCACGGATCCTGAAATCCAAGCCGGACGTATCCTCAGCTCGACAGATCATTTATTCTAGACACAGACGCGAGCAATGAAAGTGCCGGTGCTGTTTTGTCACAAGAAATAGACAGCCAAGAAAGAATAGTGGTTTACTGGAGCTAGTACCCGTCTAAACCGGAGATGAATTACTGTGTCAGGGACTCCAGGAATATGACATTACTATCCGTCATCGGAAGGGATCACCACACGAAAACGTCAACGCCCTGTCTAGAAGACCTTGCCCAGAAAGCTGCTGATATTGTTCCAGGGTCGAAGCGAAATACGAGCTGCCGAAACAATATTGAGCACTCTGGGATTCACTCCATATTCGAAATGGCGTCTTGTACCGGAAATTCGATTTGGATGATGGAAAGACATTCTGATGGCAGCTGCTACTCCCAAGATCCCGGATTGCGGATTTACCAATACCTTAAAGAACCTTAAGGATTACCTTAAAGAATTACATAGCAGCCCTACATTATTCAATTAGGTCAATTCGGTATAATGGAGACCTTGCAGAGAGTTTGTGAGCTCTTCTATTGGAATAATGCAAAGGATGACGTGCAAAAGTAGTGCTGATTTTAGTTCGGAAAGGATCAAAGGAACGCAGCCGAGGCAAGCTGCAACGTTACAATATAGAAGCACCTTTTGAGCGTATCGCCTTTGACATCCCTAGACCTCTGCCACGAACTGCTGATGGCAACAAATACATTTTCGTTGTCCTTGATTACTTCATCAAGTGGCCTGAAGCGTATTCTGTTCCTGATTAAGAAGCTGTCAGAGTAACAGTGGTAATGATACAGCACTGGATTTCCAGGATCGGTGTGCCTTTTCAGTTACATTCCGATCAGAGAAGGAATTTTACCTCGGCTGTAGTCAAAGAGCTCTGGAAGCTGCTCGTTATTGAAAATCCCCAAGCCCTTACATCCTCAGTCGAAGGGCATGGTAGAGAAGTTTAATCGAACCATCCTTAATAACATCTCAATAGTGTTTCCAGAAACCAACAGTATTGGGAAAAGAGGTTATCACTCTATTTTACTGCCTTACCGCAGTACTGCCCACGAGGCTACCCACGAGGCTACCCACGAGGCTGCCCACGAGGCTACCCACGAGGCAGTACTGCACCATCACATATGCTCTTTGGTCGTGACTTTTGTCTTCCCTGTGACCTCTTGTTTGGTCGCCCTCCGGATGCCCCTTCATCGCTTGAGGAATATATCCAAGATCTCCAGGCCCAGTTTGAAGTGATGCACATTTTTGCACAGGAGTGAGACAACTTAGCGACGGAGAAGTTGAAGAGGCGATATAACACAAGAGCTACTGGACATCAATTCCACGGAGGAGACAAGGTGTGGTTGTTTGGAGCAGCAGCTCCTGAGAGAATTGGTGGCCCCTTTATTAACATGCTCTTCAATTTCTCTATCCCGTTTCGATCGTATTAACATGCCCTTCAATTTCTCTATCCCGTTTCGATCGTATTAACATGCCCTTCAATTTCTCTATCCCGTTTCGATCGTATTAACATGCCCTTCAATTTCTCTATCCCGTTTCGATCGTATTAACATGGCCTTCAATTTCTCTATCCCGTTTCGATCGTATTAATATGCCCTTCAATTTCTCTATCCCGTTTCGATCGTATTAACATTCCCTTCAATTTCTCTATCCCGTTTCGATCGCTATGACAAAGTTGTCCAGGCTTATCTTTAAATAATGCGCAAAATAATAATCACTAAATAATGCACTTTGTCTCCGAGAATTTCTTTCCTTTTTTCCTCCACAAAATTCTAATAATCTGTACTTCCAGGAGTATTTAAGAAGAAAATTCTGTCAGACATGAAGCTTCTTTTAGTGCCACGATTAAGCACAGCTCTTGTTGGTACGCTATTGGGTGCTGCTTGTAAATAAGGAACAGGTTCAGGTAGAAGTATAGGGGACACCAGTTATTTACCAAACGATGATACAGATATTTTCGCCTTATAATACAAACTTAGAAACACCAACACTTCACAAAGAGCCAGACGATCTCAAAAGCCCGCAAAAGAAATGAACGCTTGATCCATTCCTCACTCCCGGCCCTACCACCGCCTACTGCTCTTTTGGTCCGGGAACTTTATTCGTATCTTGAAATACCAGTGTATGCATAATATTGTGACATTATTTATGTCTCAGTCTGGTACTTTACATTGCGATAATTTTGCTATACCTTTACATAAAAAAATATGTAACATACATTTCACATAGTTACCATACTTTTACATTTAACTTTGTATTTACACTAATTTATAAGTATATTCTTATGAAAAATTTGCATTATGTAATTTATTTTTCACTAATTATTATATTATGACTTGGCAGCAAAGTCTTCCCTTAAGTGTTGATTTTATAGTGCCTATTTTGGAACTGTTCCATGTTTGGATTTTCTTTTAAAGCGGTGTAAATCTGTTGTTGGGCTGTCAAATTATGATGTATAGCATCGCCTGCTTTCCCACATACACAGATGACTGATCGACGGATATTTCTTTTATAAAAGTATGTAAGGAAATGCAATGTTCCATTGTATAGCGGTTTATATTAGGATTTATGATAATTTCATTTTTTCCGTGCATTTGTATAAATTTGAATGTTCTTCTTTGCGGGATGTTTTGCCACCATTCTTCCTATTTTAATAATAATTCTTGCTTTAAGAAGAATTTTAAGTATGATTTCGTGAATAGGCTGCTTATTTCTAGCGCATTTATGTTGCTTGCTGCTTCTTTAGCATTTACATCAGCTTTATCTTTCCCAATAATAGCATAATGTGCTTTAATCCAGTCTTATTATTTTTGTTTCAGAGTTTTTGATTGAAAATTTAAGGATTTGCCTTATGACTGGAGATATATGAGCTTTATTGACTGTTGCATGCATTGTGGAAAGCGAGTCTGTTCTAATTTTTACCGTTTATCTGAATTTGATAGCTTCTTCTGTTGCAAACGCATCTGTTTGAAACACTGAATTTTAGGTTTTCAGATGAAATTTAAGTGTATTAGAATGCTGTTTCTTTTGGTACATAATTATTGTATATCCTGCTCAATTGTCATGCTTTGATCCACCTATATAAATTTCTGTTTTAGATTGTTTTTATATTTTTGTTTTCAAATTAAACTTTAGATAGATGTTTGGATATTTTGACGTAGGGGGTGTTCTGGAATCTCATAATATGATACCTGAATTCGTATATTTTCAAACGTTTCATGGGAATACTTGATAAAGTGAAATATCTGATATTTTATTGAAAAAAATGCATATTGCATTTTATTACAGCTGTGAAGAACAGAGGTGGAATTCCTGCCAATGCGTTCAAAGCTGCGTCTGATGTAGTTCTGTATCATCTAGTAATGTTTTATACAAGCAGTCTTTAGATCTCTTTGAATTTTTTAATTTCGCTAGTATATAATGGCACTGTCCAATTAGAACAGCCGTAAACTGCATTTTCTCTATTACTGTCTAGAGACATTAGGTTATTTTGCAGCAGGCGACATGAAAAATGTGCAGTGTCCTCGCCGGGACTCGAACGACGGACCTCTCGAAATACGCGTCGAGTGTGCTGACCACTACTCCACGAAGGCATGCTAAGAAGGTGGGAGAAATACCTTATATACTCCCCATTTTAAAGAGCGACTGGGTATTAGGGCACCCATTCGCCAAATCCTGGTGGTGGAGAATCATCATCAACCAACGTTTTTAGTTCGGGCGCCACTGTAGAGGCATTATTTTATTTCGAAGCAGGAGACATGAAAAATGAGCAACGTCCTCGTCAACACTTGAGCTTCGGACCTCTCGAATACTCCATTATTCGAGAGGTCCGAAGCTTAAGTGTTCTGACCACTACGAGTTCTGACCACTAAACCAGGAAGGCATACTAAGAAGGCGGGAGAAATACCTTATAAACGTATAGAATATAATAATCCGAAGTTATGAGTTTAGACCACCAGTGAAAGTTTTGTATTTTCATATGTTCTATGAAATTTTGAAGTTTTCTATTGCTTACATTGTTGATGCTGCAACCAGTTTTAATTTTTGGACAATGATAATCTCAAAAATTTGATATGTTTTACCATTTTAATTCTTTTTTCAGTTACTAAATATTTGGGATCTTTGGCTGTTTTGGGGCCAGGTCTATTGAATATTATCGCATATGAGTTTTTAGTAAATATTGCAAGTAGATTGTTAAAGATTTAGAGGCTTTTGTTTGCCCTTCTCGTCATTCTTCATTGTTCTTCCATTAATAACGAATGCTGCATCATCTACAAATATTTTTTTTTCTTTAGTATGATGAGGCCAATTGTATGATGTTATTTTATTAAATGTTAGGTTCCCTAGATCAGCAGAGACAAGATCCCTCAGAGAAGCTGCGTTTCTAGTCTTGTTCAACGCTTCTATTGTTGTATAGCACCGGACTTTTTCTATCGTTTAGAAAGACCTCTTAAATTATAAATATATTTCTTGGATATTAAATTTCCCTGACTGCTTGTTTCAAAGAGGGAAACCGTAGGAATTCAAACGCTTTCCTCAAATAGAGACACAAAAGTGATATTATATTTGATTTGATCAAAGGCCTCATTTATTGTAGATTTGTTTGGTGATAAATCATACTGATATTTTACTGAAAAAACGATGCCTTAAGCGGCTTGCCAGAGCACTTTCGGGGATCTTGCCTTGCGCTGGAGGAAGACTGATTGGTCAATTGCTTCCAGGATCTTGATCTGTTTTGCTAATTAAAACTGCCTCCTTAAGCAGTCTGAAAATGTAGTAGATTTTAGATACTTATTCAGAGAGTCAGTAAGGAAGATGGGAAAATTTTTATTAAATAATTGGCAGATGTATCATATAATCTGTCTGGTTCAGAAGCTTATTTTTTTTTTTTTTTTTTTTTTTTTTTTTTTTTTTTTTTTTGTGAAAGGTGACTCAAGTTGGTTTTGGGGAATGCTAGAATTTGTTTTTACAGCTTTGTGTTCCAAGGTGTCCTCCTTATAAATATCTTTTAGTAGAACTGTATCTAGCAAGTCATTTGTTGCACCTCCGTTATTTGGAAAAGTGTGAAAGTGTTCTGTTTCTGGATCGTGCCGTGAGGAAAAGAATATTCTGTTTCTATACCGGCAATCTACAAGTGTAAACACCGATACAGAAACAGATACTGGTGAAACCGTAACTAACTAAATATCAACTGAGAACTAAACTCTTAAGAGTTAGCTAATTGCCACACTTTTAGTGATCGTACTAGTGAAAATATAGGCATTGCGTTGTGTTTTAAGCATTCGGGACCGTGCCGTGAGAGGATCGTATAAATAAGATGTAAAATCAATATACATATAAGAAAACACATAAATGATATAAAGAAAACATAAGAAATAGGTTTCCAGATTAAAATACAAGTTTATTCAAATTCCTCAACAATTAAAATTAAATTTAACATCTTAGGTAATAGATACTCAATTTTCTTGTTTTAGTTATACATATGGATTCTTCAATTTATCATTTATTACACATTTAAATCAAGGATTTGCAAATTACTTTATGACTCATCTAATTTAACTTGAACTACTGCTGTAATTTCTAGGATGTTAAAAGAAACACATTCTCTGAAATTCAACATCTATTCTAAGGATGATTTCACAAAACAAACTATATTTTTATACCCTAATTACTATTTGTCATTTATGTCTCAGAAAAAGAAAGAAGGGGAAGTGGAGACAATTTCCAGCCAATTAGAATTAATTTAAAAATTCAATCTTAGTTTTAAAATTCCAAGGAAGTTTCTGCAACTTTACTTAAAATTCATAGGAATACATCAAACACATAAAAAAAAGACTTATCTTAGGTAGACATCTTGAAGTGGAGAACTCGTATCCTAATTCTAGGCTTTCGACGAACGGCACTGCCCCTCGGTTACAAGTCGAAGTTCAGAGGACATCGTCCTGTCCTGGCACTTTTTGGCGAAACACGCGGCCGGGTAACTGGTTTCCACAGACGAAACATTTTCACTCTGGAAGGCAAGAGAACCGCTGGCCCCGCACGGCTGCCCGCATAGACTCTCAGCTCCACCAGGAAAATCGTACGTACCAGATTATATCTATTATGAATTCAATTGATCCAGCCATCCAATTCACTCTTGAAATTGAATCCAACAATTCCCTCCCCTTCCTCGATATTCTTATAATCCGCAATGAAACCGATTTTAGCACCACTGTGTACCGTAAACCCTTTGCAGTTTGTTTACCACCCCATGCCAAGTCATGCCACCCTGTTAAGCAAAAAATGGCTTCTTTTTACTATTATGTTTTCCGCGCGCTAAAAGTTTGTTCCTCTGAATCTTTGCTTACCAATGAACTTAATTATTTGAGAGCAGTTGCGATTGACCGTGGATTTTCTCCCGTGATTATTGATAAAGCCGTCAAAAAATTTTCAGATTCCCATCAAAGAAGACATTCCACTGTTAGAAATAATATCAATGACCTTGTCGTGCTTCCATTTTATCCTTCTGTTAGCTATAAAATTGCACGGATTCTCCAGAAATTCAATTTTCAAGTCGGTTTCTCCCCTATTAATAAAATTCACCCTTCGATTCTAAAAGATTGCGTTTCTGTCTTGAATTCTTGGGGAATTTATAGTATATCATGTCAGTGTGGTTTAAGATATATTGGCCAAACAAAAAGAGCGTTGAAGTTTCGTATCAAGGAACATGAATCTTATGTCAAAAAAGGGGAAATTAACAAGTCTTCAATAGCGTATCATAGCTGGACTTTTAACCATAATTTTGATTTTGGGTCTGCAAAAATCATCCAAAAGGCTTCTTCCATAGGCGAATTGGATTTTCTTGAGGCTTTTCACATTCACAAAGATTTAGAAAGTTTAGTTAATGATTTGAAGTCCAATCCAGTCCTTCCTAATGCCTTTAAAATTCTACTGTCTTAATTCAATTATTTTTGCCGATAGATGGCGTTACCTCCTCGCACTTGGTACTACCAGAGGGTATAAAAATCCGTTCAGTGGTTGCTTTCCATTATTTGAAGTTCAGATTTTGAGCGTAATGTGCATTTGCCCCTCGCTCCCTATTTTAACTTCGCTAATATTTCTTTATGCTTGATCAGACAGCCTGGCTCAGTAAAAGTAGGCGGCCAGTGCAAATCTGATTAAAAATCTAGTTATAACGACGTGCAGTGCTGATAAGCACCACGTGTTTCTGTGATTCCTATTTTCTTCTTTCTATGTATTTCTTTCTCCTGATGAGGAGGGACCTTTAGCTGCCCTCGAAATCGATTGAGTGTTTTATTATAGACTACGCTAAATATAAGGTTGTTTTTCACGGTTTTGATTGTCACATTAGCGTGTTTCTCTTCTAATCATAAAATAATTTACCTAGTTTTTTATATTTCTTTCTGTACGTAGTTCATATGTCCACCGTTTCATATTTTTTTCGAGATACACCAAGAGAATTGAGGGAGTAGTATGTCCCCATGACCCTCCGCATTTTATTTCATTAACAGCAGAAGTTTTGAGATTTGTGCTTCAAAACCAGTTGCTATAGACAGCTGACATCCCAAGGAATACGGGGTTACCGAATTCATATCTCCAAGTGCCATAGGTAATCAATTATGAATTAATTACTTTTTCAACGCAGGAAAATCAAGTAAGCCTTTCCGTGCGACTTCAAGTGCCCATTCAGCAGCCGCTGTTCCCCGACGTTGCTTGTGTGTTAAATCACTGGATTCGCAATTTCTTCACGAGTTTTTTATGCTTATTGTAAGTTCGTATGTCAATTAAAAGCCGAGCAATTAGTTTTTTAAGTTTTTCACGTGCAATTTTATGAACTTTGAACTTTTTACATTAACAACGGTCAACCGGATCCAAGCTAGCCCCCGTAGCTTTCGATTCAAAGCTTCTTAACAAAGGGAGAAAATGAGCAAGTGGAGTATTGTTTCTGAAGTAATTACGCGGCTAATTAACAAGCGACGACTCCAGTTCCAGTGCCATTGTTTCAGTCACCTAGAGAGCGCTACAAGTTTCCAAATTTGGTGAAATTTGGACAATTAGTTCAGAAGTTATGAATTTAACGTCAAATTTATTGGACTTCGTATCTTCGTATTTACTGTGCAAGCTATGGTGTGTGTGTGTGTGTTTGTGTAATTAATGCAACTAAATTGGATACCTCGGATTATTTACTACTCTTCTATAATAGATGAAAAACAGAAGAAGTTAAGATGCCAAGGTAGACCTTTCGTTTCAGTACCCCTAAAAGCTTTTATTAAGGGGGCTCATACACTTTAAACCCCTTATTAATCTTCGAATATGTGACTGTTGCAAGAATTGGGATATTTTATTTCTTTTTCAACTTTTTACAGCTGACTACATAATATAGCTGCTTAGGAAATTAGTAACCAGAGAGTTTGTGTTGCCACAAATATTTTTATAATTTAATCCTCTCTGTGACAAAATTTTCCCCCATGTTTCCACATTGCGCGCGTGATATTTTAGAGAAGTCTAATGGTACATGCTTGAAGTTTGATGGGATTCTTTATATGGGCACTATTTTTTAACTAAATCAAAAATCTGATGAATATTTTAGTATCAAAAAATTTTATGCACGAAAACATTGCAGAATTTTTAAATAAAATACATTTTATAAACTCAACTGCAAATAAAATAAAAATTTAACATGAAATTCTTAGAATTCTTGTTCAAGATGGTTTCCAAATGTTATAAAAGCTATATATTAAATATGGAATTAAGTTACGCAATAGCATGTTTTAAACTGTGTGCGCAAGGTGGAAACATGAAGAAAATTTTTTGTCACAAAGCGGATTAAATTATAAAAATATTTATGGCAACACAAACTTTCTGATTACTATTTCAGAAAGCAGCTATATTATGTAGTCAGCTGTAAAAAGTTGGAAGTAATTGCTTTTAAAACAAATAAGTTATCCCAATTCTTGCAACAGTCCCATATTCGAAGATCTTATGGATTTTATGGTGTATGAGTCCCCTTAATTACGTTGTTGCCAAATAATTTCAAGCGTAGCCTGCTTAACTCTAACATTAAGCTATGCATAGCTTCCTGACTCTCAATTATGCACATTTCAGCATAAGTATTAATAGGACATATGCGTTAATTAATTAATTATATGTATGTACTGATTACATCTAAGTAATTTCTATTTATAATTTGTGTATATTGGTTCTTATACCCTTTGCGCTCAGGTTATAACAATTCTTCGAATACTATTTCTTGTTCGTTTTTATCTCATAATTAATTAATACTTTAATTATTGTTGTAAAGTACTACCCAAAATACCAGCACTGGTTGTGCAATTTTCAGTTTCAATTTAGTATTATCTTCAGTATCATCAGTGATTCCTCAGTATTTTTCCAGTGTGTTAGTGTTCTGCCAACGCTTCAATGCTTTCACAGTGTAAATTAGTGTTTATAGTTTCAGTGAGTATAGCATCAGTGTGTAGAGATCAGTGATTTGCATCAGTGTTTAGTGAAGCATCAGTGTATAGTGGAATCCCAGAGTTTAAGTGAAATTTTTGTGTTTTTAAGAATATATATAGAAACACCCAACGCTCATTTTCTCAATGTTTCAATGCTCTCCCAGTGATTTTTAATGTTTATAGCTTCAATGTGTAGTGACCAGTGCTTAGCATCTATGTTTAGCTTCAGTGCTCAGCGAAGCATCAGTGCTTAGTGAAATCTCGGAGCCAAAGTGAATTATTGTGTTTTTTAGAGTTTACAGAGAAATACCCAACGTCCGATTTCCCAACGTTTTAGCGTTTTTCCAGTGAATTTTAGTGTTTATAGCACCAGGGTACACAGCTTCAGTTTGTAGTGCTCAGTGTTTAGCTTCAGAGTTTTAGTGAGGCTTCAATGTGTAGTGGAATTTCAGAGTTCAAGTGAATTTTTGTGTTTTTAAAAAGCATTCAGGGAATTACCAGCGCCTGTAATGTTCTATTTGTGCAGCAGTCCAGTGTCCACGGAACTACCACCATGAAAGATGGAGGCACTTCAATTAGTGCAGCAGGATTAAACCCGCAGAACCTCTATGACAGTGATTCTTTCAGCTATGCTAGTAAGCACTATAGAACGGGGAAATAAGGACTTACTGCCCAAAGATTTGCGAGGACGCATGCTTGCGATCCTAGAAGTTCTCAGGAACTTGGCCCACAAAGGCCCGAATGGATCCCCAATTAGCAACCATGGAAATTCGTACCAGCACAGAGTTTGACCCCCATAGAGTCTTTACCCTCGCCTCAGTACAGGGAGCACTTCTTTGGGATGAAGCACACGGACACGCTCACAGACGCCCACAAGCGACTTAATTATGCATTTCAGTTCTGTGAAGGCTTACATGCTAAAGCGTTGGGCTCGACAGTGCTTCATGAAAGTGTCATTCAAGGAAGGATTCAATCTGAGGACACATATCCAGGTGGCACGGCAAAGAGACGCTCCTACGCAGAGACATTGCAGCGGAACCTAAGACCGAAAATTAAGAATCTTCCCATGCTCCTTATTTTCTCACGAAAGAACATGCACCAGACTTGCAAACGGAGCTGGAAATGCATGCGCCCTTAATGGATATGAGAGTATCATTCAAAGGAATACAGAAGCTCAGCAAAGGGGAATTGCAGTGCGCTGTCACTCGAAGGAGGATGTGGCAAAGTTACGCCATGTCCTCCTTCGAGTGACGTTACGCCTGACACAGAATGTTCACATCAAAGATAAGAACAGCACGAGGATTCCACATAAAAGGTCCCCAAAGTGCACGATAGATAATATTCCATATGGTACCTCCGCGGAAGAGGCAGCAGACCTGTCTCCAGGACCTTTACTATCAGTAAAGATGATTTCAAGGTCTCCTTCAGGATCAAGCGATCGGAGGAACGAAAGGCGGCCAAATGGATTTTATACTGTTCACCGACGGCCTTTGAAACGCTGATGAACAGAGAGTTTCGTTCCAGGGATGGAGGGAACATCGTGTGACAGAGTTTACAGGAGTACGCAGATGCTTCATCTGCCAGGACTTCGAACATTCGGCAAGAGACTGTAAATTTAGGTATCATGTGCATATTGTGGTGGAAACCACGATATCAAAAAATGCATGGCTGATAGCCCAAGCTGTGTAAACTGTCTTACTGCCAATCAGCACTCTGGGAGAGACCTCGACGCTGCGCATGCAGCATATGCCACTGACACGCCCCTCCCTTCACTTGCAAGTGCTCAAGATCAAGGCCCGAACAGACAACCGGTACCTCAGTCACCAATTGACCACCAAGTGTACCTACACTGCATAACGGTGACACAAAGAGAAAACTCTCTAATCTGTCTCATTTTCCCTCCATTGTCACCCAACATTGTATTCTTACAGAATGTCACGACAAAGCAACAGTACCGAAAGACAGGACATGAACTCTCTGCTAGACGCGCAAGAAGCGGTAAAGATTATGCAGGTGAACCTCCAGAGAGCTCGGGCAGCCACAGCCCAACTATTCCACTATGCAATGGAAACAGATACTGACCTTCTGCTCATACAAGAGCCATACACATAAACAGGAAGGGTGTCAGAATTCCTCTTATCCTGGACCGTTTTAGAAAACCCGTAAAGAGAAAGGTCAAGAGCTGCCATAGTCTGCTGCCGTAACAAATGGCCACTTACGAGTAACTCACTGTCTAGAGACCAAGTTAGCATAGCAATTGAAGCATTGGGACTAAGTCTCCTGATTACGAATACCTATATCCCACCCACAGCGGAGGCCGCAGAATATCTTGACCAGCTGTAGACAACACTCCGGAACTATCCCTCCAACAACCACCTTTTCGTCGGAGACTTCAACTCCCACTCTGAAATGTGGGGCTATTCATTTACCGATACACGTGGTAGACTAGTTGAGGATTTTATAGCGAGTCATGACCTAATTCTACACAACACCCAAGAGTGTCTCCCCACTTTCGAGACAACCACTGGACAGGGATGGCCAGATCTCACGCTGTCCACAGTAGAGTTGGCTACAAAAATCCAGAACTGGGAGGTGCAGGATACGGCCCACAAACTCAGACCATCGATACATCACTTTCAGCCTCATGCACCCCTATTCCCGATTATCACTTAAACGATATAGAATCTGTGCACATAACTTGAGGAAATTCATCCGTGAAATCAGACCGGTTCTGGAACAGCAAGCAGATGAACTGAACAACTGTTCCACAGCACAAGACGCAGATCGCATCACATGTAACGTGGTGCAGTTAATACAGCAAACATGCGACGGTACGAAATCTCCCAAAATTCTCAAAGCCGCCAACTGGTGGACGAAGGAGCTACGGACTAAGCGAAGCCGCACGAGGGCGATGCGCAGAAGGTTGAAAAAGAGCAGGATCCGAATCGTAGACAACAACTCAGCGTAGAATACAACAGAGCGCAGGCTCAATTCAAGAAGGAGATCCTGAAGGTAAAGCTCGATAGCTGGAGGAACTTCTGCACACAGCACACTGAAGTCTTCGGCGTACTGGACAAGATGCCTCCAGCAAAGTATTTATACCACCATTACACCGCTATGCTGCTTCACAGATACGGTCTCAAGACTTCAGGGCCACCACACTTCAACGCATCCTTGACGCAGTATTCCCACAGGGTTGGAATAAAGTTTCTTCTGAACATGAGGCATACAGACTGTCCACTACAGTCCCAGATGATTCCCCATTTACAGTTAAGGAAGTCACAATTGTTATACGTACTCTCTCGGTCAAAAAGGCACCAAGGGCGGACTCTATAGAGTACCGGATCTTGAAAGGCATCCTAAAAAGCCTGCCCGAGATTGCTAGTGGCTTACTTCAACAAACTTCTAAGTCTTAAGCACTTTCCAACACATTTTAAAACAGGTCAAGTGGTCCTCTTTACGAAAGAAGGCAAGGACCTTAATGATCCTTCGTCCTTTAGACCAATTTGCCTTCTACCAGTCCTGGGAAAGCTCTTCGAGAAGCTTCTTGTTCTCAGGCTGAAGCATCATATAGGTAAAAACGGTGGATGCACAATATGGCTTTCGAAAGCATCGTTCTACGCTTAATGTCCTGGAGCACGTATGAGAGGAAGTCAAGCGACTGCGCAAAGAACAACAGCATGTGGCAGTCCTCAGTCTGGATCTGCAAAGTGCATTTGCCTGTGGTGGCCGGCAATCTTAGAAGCCTTACATGCAGCAAACATCCCAAATAACATCTACAGATTTTTGAAAGTTATCTCAGTAACCACAGCTTCATCGCGGTTCACAACGGAGGGATAATTACTAGGCCACAGCAAAGAGGCTGCCCACAGGAATCATGTGCAGGTCCAGACCTGTGAAACTTAACATTTAACTCGATTCTAAAAGCAGAATGGCCGGCTCACACAACAGTCGCAGCCTTCGCAAATTATGCCACCTTCCCGGTCAGTGGGAAAAGCCGCGTCATCCTTGAACAAAACCGAAAGAAAGTCATTGACATCTTCTGTGACCTCTGCAAGCCTAAGAGGCTTAACATCTCGCATTCAAAATCTAAATATATTATCTACCATAAACCGGGCCAGACCTTATAAAGAAACCCGACAATCACGATGGCAGAGCACAGGATTAAAAGAGTTAAAGAGATGAAGCTCCTAGGTATCATATCTTCCTATGTTTCCTAGGAAGCTCCTAGGAATGTTTAATACTAGATGAGGGCTTTACTTGAATCCCACATTTAAGATCGCAAAAACAAAAGCATTCAAAATAGCCATGAACCTAAGGAAAACGCAAGGCTCCAAATGGGGACTGCGTCCCCATATCCTGAAAATCCTATACTCTGCAGTAACAGAAAAGATCATGATATACGCGGCGGCAATCTGGCAAAACCTCATGACCTGCAGGAAACAAAAAAAATCTTCAAAGTTCCCAAAGACCATTCGTACTGGCGATCACAAAGGCATATCGAACAACGTCGACAGTAGCCGCAGCAGTTCTGACGGGACTAATCCCGTTACCAATAAGAGCACAGCAAGAAGCTGCAAATACAATGGTTTCCCAACTGCATAGAAAAGCACGATTTGGGGTGCTCAGCTCTGACCCTGCAGACTTCGAGTTTAAAAGTTCAGAGCTTAAAACGCACCCTTCGGATTACGGGAAAGATGTTGTGACTCACTGCGCCCCTGAATTACCACCATCCACAATGGGCCCGAGCTTCAAGATTTACATGGATGGGTCGAAGATGGACAATGCAGTCGGCAGCGCATATACAGTTTTCCATAATGCCACTGAAGTGCAAAACTGGAAGTGCCATATGTCTCCGCACAAGTCTGCCTTCCAGGCGGAAGCCTTTGCTTTGCTTAAAGCAATAAAATGGGCTCAAAAACTACAACAGCAGAAGATTTTACAATCTATTCTGATAGCCTATCGGTACTGTACGCCATCAACGACCCACGCCACACCTACCCACTCGTGTCCCAAATTCAGGAGACACTAAGAAATACGAGTCTGGTCCAAAAAATTGGAATCTCTTGGTTAATAGCGCACGTTGGTGCCCAGGCCAACGAACGCGCAGCTACCCTGGCAAGAGAGGTAGCACAGGACCAGAATGTGGTGGAAATAGACCCAGCGTCTACCAAAGACACTTCTCAAACGGCACACTTGGCAATCAACTCTGTCGCAGTGGCAGCAGGAATGGAACACGTCGCAACAGAGTCGGCGAACTTTCGAATTCATACGAAAAGTGGACACGGAACGAATCATATCTGCGCCCTTCTTAACCCATTAGCCGTTGGTGTTGCGTTGACGCAACGGTCAAAATAAATGCGTATATAAATATAACTACCTATGATATTTTATACCAGCAGATGATTTTGTGTAGGGAATATTATGAAGATTATTTCTGAACAAAATATTTGTCTTCAACAATCATTTTGTTTATA
The DNA here is from genome assembly GCF_044657685.1 of Stegodyphus dumicola. Lineage (NCBI taxonomy): Eukaryota > Metazoa > Arthropoda > Arachnida > Araneae > Eresidae > Stegodyphus > Stegodyphus dumicola. The sequence continues at coordinate 88,238,299 of NC_140774.1, read as the reverse complement.
ATAATTAATCTCATACTTTAAGCAAAATTTTCGACCGGGTATTTTTGCTGAAAATATTTAACGAAAGAATCGCCGTCTTTATGAGTGATCTATTTTTAGTCAAGGTCATCGTTTATCAGAACATTACATCAGTCAGATGTTTATATTTGTGTTGGGAAGGGAGGGAAAACAGGTGTTGCTTTGACGCAACGTTGGTGGTTAATGAAATCTATATTGTTATTAGGTGAGTTTTAGCGCATTGTTTTTGCATTGTGTCTATCTTTTAGTGTACAGTATCTTAGTGTATAGCATTATGTACATTAACGTATCGTGTTATTGGTGTATTGTGTCTATAAATGTACTTTAGCATCATGTTGTCATGTTTCAAGATCTAAGTACATATAGAGTTTAATGTACCTGTAGTACCTGTAGTAGTATAGTGTATTATTAATATTCACATAAAAGTGCATTTTAAAATATACCACATTTACGCAGTATCTATGTGTACCAATACTTAATTATATATATATCATAATATAGGCTGTCTACGTATCTTAGTGTCTACATATATCAGTGTATCGTATCCATGTGTAAGTTATTGTAAAATAATAGAATAATTTTATTAATGTGTTTTATGTGCATATCGTACCCACGTATTAGTGTCAACGTATATTAGTCAATAGTATATTAGTGTGTCGCATTTTGTAGTATATTGTAGCATTAGTGTGTCGCTTTTTGTAGTATATTGTAGCATTAGTGTGTCGCATTTTGTAGTATATTGTAGTATTAGTGTGCCGCATTATAGACAGTTGCAGGGTCCGAACAGCACCCGAGTAGTCATTGTAAACCGTCCGGGTGTCCGGCCCTCTGTCACCTATCAACTGTCCACCGGTTTATTTTGTTGGATTTGGTATATTCTTTGGATTTTAAAAATCTTGTTACAACATTGTGTTTCTGTTATTAAAATCTTCACCAATTCATTAACTTCTGTTCTTCTTGAATTAAAAGCCTTTATCTTCTGATGAATTGAAAATCGTTCTTTAATATCGTTGAGTTTCTCTCATGGGCGTTATATAATCTTGGAGAGTTTAGTAGTAATATTTGAGTATATAATTATACAGGGTGTTTCAAAACTATATGTCAAAAATGTAAAGGCAGGTTGAAAGGACCTGAATAAGCCGATTTCGTACAGGAATGTATATGTGTGGTAATGTCGCATTAAAAGCGCTAGAACGTAAAGCAGTAAAGACAAAAGAAAAAAATATTAGCAAATTACAATAGGTGCTTGAAAGAGCGGCAACCAACAGAGATACAAGATTCACAGTGGCGGCGCATGGATTCGCGTACTTTAGAAAAAAAGGCACGCATGTCGAGCACATGTCCAGCAGCAACAGACAAGCGGGAAACAAGATCTTCTGCAGATGTGATGGGACTCCCATACATGAGGCCTGTAATATGACCCAAAAAAGAAGAAATCAAAGTAGGTTAAATCAGGAGAACGTGGTGGCCAGGCAATTGGCCCTCCCTGTTCTATCTAATGCTGGCCGTAGACAGGGTCCAGGTGATTCCTGACGTTCCCGCTGAAGTGAGGTGGAGCTGCATCGTGCTGGAACCACATTCGTCTGTGAGCAGCTGTTTTAGGGAAGACCTTTCTGTAAAAACGCTCCTTGTATATTCTTTGGAAAATCAATTCATTTCCTTGTGCAGCCCCATACACGAAATGCATGTCGGCAAGCTCCGCATTGGTATAACAATGCATGCTGCTGAGACCCGCGCGGAAAATAAAGAATCCAGCTAGCGCAGCGCTTTTATACGCCGTACTCATCAGCGCTCTCTACCAGCTCAACGCGGCATTACCTCACACACTTTCCTATACAAAATCTGCTTATTTAGATCCCCTCTACCTACCTTTACAGATAGAGGTGGACGTGTTGCATATGCCAATTAACCATTACGGTAAAGGGATGGTGCACACGTCCCCCGTCAACTATCAACTACCTACCTTTACATTTTGACATATAGTTTTGAAACACCCTGTATAGTTGCTTACGTGATACGAAGATAAAGTTAAATTGCATTATCCTTCTGCTCGTGTTGTTTCAAATGTTAGAGCAGTTAATCCGCTACTATGCAGGATAAGTTTTTTATCAGAGATAAAATCTTCTAGGATGACTTACCTGATGACGTTTCTTGACTATTTACAAGTTGCATTGTGAGAGTTGAAATCCTCTCATATGATATGTGGGGATCTCAAAAAGTATAAATTATTTCTTCAAGCATACTCAAACTGATATTTCAGACTTGTTCTGGAAAAGGATACACAGAGGTAATTAAAAGTTTCTGCTCTTTTTTATTTAGTGATAGTGACAATTATCACTAAATAAAAAATTTTATCTCGATTTCCATAAATTCAAAGAAGGCTTGCAATTTTATTCTGGCATGCTGTGACTGCTCTAGCCGAGCGATTTTCTTCTGTGATATCATAATAAATATTCCAATAATTTGGAAATATATAGGTTTTGTTTCAAATGGAACACTCTTACTTACTCTTGTGTAGAGAACATTAAGCTATTTCGAAGTAAGAGAGATGAAAAATGAGCAATACTCTCGCCGGGAGTCGAACCTCTCGAATACGCGCCGAGTGTGCTGACCATTACATCACGAAAGCATGCTAAGAAGGCGGGATCAATATCTTATATACTCCCCGTTTTAGAGGGCACACGTGGTTTCGGGAACCCAATTGCCAAATCCTGGTGGTGGTGAATCATCATCCACCAATTGTTTCGCTTTATTAAGATTTATACTTTGATGTTCACTATTCATCATATCCATATTTAAATCTATTTTTATTGTTTTCAATTTCGGGCATTTTAATGAGTGTTCAGGATGGTTGGTTTTATATTTAGTACTATTTATATTGTTTAATAACATGCAATTTATGCATTTGGCTATTATACATTTAACTTACAGCACATTTAAAGCACAATTTTTACAAACGTGTACAGTATCAATACAATTAATAAAAGAAGTTTTGTTTATAACTTAATGAATTTTGTATCTCGGTACAAAATAATAATTTTTCCACTTTCTAACAGAGTTTAATTTTCTGAAAATACTAATAAAACGTTTAAAATACTAATAACCAGTTGCTATGGATTTAACTGTTATGCTGAGAGAGGTGAGTTATGTACACTGTGTGGGGGGGGGGGAAGAAAAGAAAAGAAAAAAAATTCTGAAAGGTTTCAGATTTTTAATTACGTCCAAAGGGGCTTTTTTTAAGATTTTGTGTGTTACCTTTATTTATTAAATATCATGTTCTTTGCACTTAAACCATAGCATTCAGTTCAACAGCAATGTCGCAAAATAATTTTAAAATGAGTATATCTTTAGAATTTCTGATACACAGTTCCGCACGCTGGAGATAAAAAGGTCTCCCCACCGTAGAGTGCTGCCATTGCTCGCTTTTGAATCGTTGAGTTTGTTATTCAAAAAGTGTTATTCAAAAGTTGTTATTAAAAAAGTCGTCAAAAATGTATGTAAGTTTTACAAAATATGAAATCGATAATAGAACAAATTCCAAATTTGGACTTTCAGATGTCCATATTCTCATTCATTACCCCATTCAAAACTGGATGGCTTTAGGTACCGTTGTCTTATTACAATGCGAGAAACATACATACATTTATGTAGATTCTTCATTATTTAATTTCTTCAAATACAATACAGGGCGATAATGTTTGGAGGCGACAGTTTGAAAAGTGAAACAGAATTCAAAGTGGTTCGACGCAATATCTCAAATCGAAAATAATAGTCCCTCAGGAGCAAAGCCCCTTTGGACTAAAAAGTGGAATTTCCATCTTTGGAACAAAAGAATACTTTTTCTCTCATGGAAGAGAGCCCATGTTTTCACATTCTTTCTTGGAAACTAAACATTTTTAATCAAACTTCAAAAGCAAAAAGATTGAATTTTGAATTTTATTTATTACTTAGTCCACAGGGGCAATTTGCCCTGAAGGACTATTAATTTCATTTTGGCATTTTGCATTGAAAATTAAAAACGGCGATTCACTTTTCAAATTGCTGCCACCAAATACTGTCCTGCAATATATTTAAAGGATAATGAAGAATCTGCATAAATGTATGTATGTTTTTCGCATTGTGATAAAAAAACGGTACCTAGAGCTGTCGAAATTTGAATAACGTAATCTGCTATAGAATATGGACATGTGAAAGTCCTAATTTGAATTTGAAATTTCTTTTATTATCGATTTCATATTTTGTAATACTCAATGAATTTTTGATTGAAAAATTAAACGATTTCCAAAGCGATCAATAGCAACATTGCACTGAAAAACATTTTTATCTCCAGCGCGCGAGACTGTATATCGAAAATTCTAAAGATATGCTCATTTTAAAATTATTTTGAGATATTGCTGCTGAACTGAATTTTATGGTTTTAGTACGTAGAACCTGATATTTAATAAATGAAGGTAACAAACAAAACGTTGAAAAAACGTCCATTTGGACGTAATTTGTCTTTTTTATCAATTAAATCTGAAATTTCTTGAGTAATTTTTCAATTGCTATTATTAAAATTATAAAAATAACTAACAAACTTTTATTGGAACTATTTAACATTAAAGATCTTAATGTTAACATTAACATTAAGGATCTTAATGTTACCTGGAAATTCTAAAGTCAGCTGGTGAAAATATCAAGCTAGCATTTGGATATAGTCAATAAAATGTAGCCTGAATGTTTTGAGACAAATAAAGAGACACATAACCCATACATAATAGTAGTTTCAAAACATCAATCACATTGAACACAAACCTTTCTTCAGCTTGCATCAAACAGCTTAAATGTGATACAAAGAAATTTTAATATTGTAAATTTGAAACAAAATCCGCATTGGATGTGAAAACATCTACATCCATACATGGACGTGCGATTTAAAGGTTATGTAATAATTGACTTGCTGCTTTACTGTATAAATTACTCGAATTATCTTACTTGTATAAACGATTTACCAATAATCGATGAAGTTTCTCTCGCTTGCTCTCAAAAGCACTTCTGTTGTAGCTGAAACAAACTAGTAGAAAATTAATCGATTTTATTTTTCTTTCTACTTTCTGAAAAGCGTGATAACCATTGTCATTAATAAATAAAAGCGACGGAAGGATAATGTGACTTTGTCTGAACCCTCTGTTATCAACGCTTAAGTACACAACTGTTTCATGTCTGTAACATTATTGCTTTTTACTTTTCATGAACAAAGAAGGCATCTAGACAGCGAAATATTTCGCGGTTAAGTATACCTGCTGTCGCACCAGTTAAGCTCTTCTATGAGTAATAGCAGTTGTTGCTTAAAGCGAATAGAAGGAAAATGAATAGATATCGATACTTTGATTACAGATAATAGAAGAAAGCTATTACTAAATATAAGTATGGATATAGGGTTATTTAATATGTAGGGTTTATATTTATTTTAACTAACATTTATTTTAAGTTTAAACTATCTTTCCTGTCAAGCCTTACTTTCCCCTGGAACTGCCAATGCCAGAATATGTAAATTTGAGTAGAACGCGCAAGCATTCAAATTATCAGCGGAAGTAGTATGATTTAAATAGAAGGAAACGAGTTCGGAGAGAGTTATTCTTACTTCGCGAGCGCGGAGGTAGAAATCGAGAATTAAAGAACCCCGCGTTGCGGCCTATGTGCTTGGCGGGAAGTAGTTGCAATTGTTCCAGTCAGCTTCAAGTCTGCTGAATTAGCGGCGGTATTTGTAAAACGCGGTGAGTTAGTTATTTTAGAGAGCCTCGTAGTTAGAATCTTGTCTTTATTTTCTTTTCAGGTTATTATTTTTATTTTGACTGCCTAGTTGGCACAGTTTGTAAGCGTCAAGAGGACGCAATTGTAATTTAGTACGTTGAATAAAAAGGGACTTAAACCCTTTATAAGACTCTGTGGTTTATACAAGCTTTCACAGTCACCTCTTGGTTGCGTGCTAGTTAGAGGCGCGCAACGTTATAAATATTTAAAAAGTACAGGTATTTAAATACATTCATATTCAAACTATGATAAATTTTAGTTAGTATTAGATGTTAATCTAAGAGTATATTGTAATAAAATGCTTGTTAAACTTAGACGATTATATGCATATAAAACTGGTACTGCGAATGTGTGGTTATATTAAGAAAATTTACTAAATGCAATACATGCGCTATATATTTTTGCTTACTTTCATGTTTAGAAATACATGGGGACATTCCTGACAATAAACCAAACCCGTGAATAAAAATATTTAAGGTCGAAAGCTGCTATGAATAATCATGGCGGGTAACGATCATTGGCTAAGGCTTTTGTCATATATGCTCACCAAAGCGCTTTGATCAGCTTCATTTCAATTTTAATTCAGAAATACTTCGATTTTAATTCAGAAATACTTTAAACACAGAGTCGAAGAATCTCATATATAATTTTCGTATAGTGTCTCGAGAAGTTTTTGCGTTCAAGAGAGTTTTATATCTTTAATACAAAGTTATTCTACAGAGCAAAAGTCCAGAACCTTATTTGGGTTTCAAACAATATACTACAATTACAATATACTACAATATACTACAATATATACAATTACTGCATGACATCCGGCCTTCGTTAAATACCAAATTTTTGTGAAGCGGCACAGACTTCCTAGAAATTTATCTAAAATTTCTTATCTTAGATATTATTATTTTCTCATATTTGATAAGCTAAATATTCATTAATGAAAGCTATAAAATTCATTTAACAACTGCAAAATTCGTTAACTTCAAGTTTCATTCGTTCTGATGTTAATTTCAAGTTTAATATTCAACATATTTCGAGGGAATACTTATTCTAGCCTTCTTTCTTCAGGAACAACACATGAAACATTTAGTCCTCAGATTAAGATATCATCTTCCTATATCTGCCTCATCCCATCTTCTTTGCTATTTTATTAAAACCTGTTTAGGAATGTTATTCTTGATTTAAGTACTGAAATAAGAAGAGGGATATAATCATATCTCTTAATATGGCTTCCTTAAAGCCTATATCAGCGGCTTCATTCATTATTATACTTGCTAAATGAAATCTCCGAAATCTTTAGTTCTTACGTGTTAAATAGTATCACTTTTTAAAAGCAAGTGACAAATGTATTTTATAAAAAGCATGCGTTAGGAAAAGCAATGAAAGAATATATATAAAAAAGGGGTATGAAAGGATAAAATAAACTTAAAAAAATTTTCTATTACACATTTTATAATCCGCGGAAGAATTACACCAAAAATAAAAACTTTTCAATTATTTTTGGTGAAAACATGTTTACTTCGAGACAGAAGGACAAACAGACACCTTAGTTTCTTCTTCTATTTGCCCAAATAGTTTCTTGCCAAATCCCAAAACTATAAAATTACAGATGGTCGATTTTATGCTCTAAAAGGACTTAAATATTTATACATTGTTTCAGAGGAACAATCCGTGAAAGATAGCCCCAGTGGTGGCGAGAGGTTACAGACTGATGTTTACTGGGAGTTCGTCCCGGGTCCGAACCCAGGCGAACGGGATGCTGCATGTTTGGTTTTGTGACTTTCCGCTATCCATAAACCGAATACGAGCCAATTTCTTTTAAACAATTTTTCCTCCACAGCAGCATCCCTTGATTAAGGTAGACAGCCCTCTATGCTTTGTCGTTTTCAAATAACCTAACCGAATTCGTGAGAAGTAATTCCGATTTAGCTGCTAGAGGAGAACTAGGTATCAATTAATTCGCATTATAATGGCCAGTTATATTGTAAGGAAAAGGGCGTTATAATGAATAGAGACGATTCATTATAAAGAAAGTGGATGTAATGCATTCGTACAAACTAAGAAGTTTTTGCATACTCACTGTAATCAAACTGTGGTTATGATAAGATATCGTATACAAGCTTCAGAAATATTTTTTATTCCTGAAAGAAGGGAACTTGTGTTTGATTAACTTGAAATCCATGAAATTTTATTCAAAATCTGCACTAAACTAAGGTTGATTTTTTGCCAAGAAAAGCCAACCAAAAACTTTACATGGATGATTTATCCTGGCACCGAGTATACATAACGCTTGTATTACATTTAAAAAGCCTCTGTTACTCCTCCATCTATATTTTTTTTATTTATTTATCTATGATTTACTTTGTAATGCAAGTTTTTGTACATTAACGGCAAAAATACTTATCTTTAGAAAATAAGTTCAAGTGCATCCTGTTACTAAAATAGCTTTTAAAAGTTTCCTTTTGGGTTTACGACAGCGATTTCTAAATTGCAACTAAAATGCTAATGCTGTGTCAAAAAGAAACAATAGCAGGTGGAACAATTCAAAGGAAGACTGCATTAGACAGAAGAAACTTTACTACTTCATAGATATTTTTTTATATTTCCTTAAAGACTTCCTTTTCTCTTTTCTTCGTTCTATATTATTTATCAGTGTCACACATTTAATGTTCTGTTTCTAGAAAATGGAAAAATATCGATTTATTTTCAGAATAAATTCACAATTAAATATTTTTCAGAAACTTAAGTTTGTTATTCGATGAAGCCTAAATGATTTGAGTTCAAGTAATATACTTAATCTACAATTACTCAAAGGCGAGTTCTCCATTTTGCATATTATCTGAGCATTGTCCAGGAAAAAAGTTTAAATACCTTAGAATAGCTGTTTAAAGAAATGGAAAGCTTATGGAATTTTTAAAAGGAAATTCTTGAATTTTGTATAGTGAGCAAATTTGCTGCGGAAAAGGAAACAACCTAATCAAAGGAGTTTATAATCTGTAAAATGAAGTTTTTCATAAAAGAGTTTATAATCTGTAAAATGAAGTTTTTAATAAAGGAGTATATAATCTGTAAAATGAAATTTTCCATGAAGGATTTTATAATATATTAGAAATGATTTTAATAGTCGAACAACTATTAAAATAATTTCCGACCTTCAAAAGTTTTAAAACATGAAGTAAGTAGTAGTAGAGTGACGGCAAAAAGGCAAGAACCTTGACGTATTTTTATTAGAGCTGGGTATTCTGACTGCGATGATTAGAGAATATCCAATGAAACTCTGGAAAGCCAAATCAAGATCAAACTTGAAAAGGAAGAAAGAAATCCCACACGGCGCTGGAATGTATGAACTAGCTGCTTAAAATAAGACTACATGGATGAACATTTGATAATGCCTTATATACTTTCAGGCAGTTTTAAATATGTTGCCTCAAAGAACATGAAGATTGTTGTAAAGAAAAGGAATAAAATGCACTTTTTCCGAGTAAAATTCTTAAAATCTGTGTAATATTTATTTAATCGGACACATCTGTGAGAAGGTTTGACAAATTTTAGGCCGTTTAGTTACGTTGTGCTATCATGTTATTTATTATCCGCGCAATCAGGCAGGTGTTTCTATTGTCCTCATATGAGATTTTTGATTTATCTACTTTTGTGGACAAAGCAGCTACTGATATTTCAACATAACGTTAAATCTCTAATTTCATTTCAAACTAGCTGAAGAACTAGCAGTGTCTGGGCTTTACGGAGAGTAAAGAGGCTTCATTTGAGGGAATGGAGAGATTTTGTCAAAATCTCAAGCAGACATTGGTTTTCATCTAAGTTCAATTTAAGGTAAATTGTGCGACATCTTTTATTGCGCTTTTTATCGCAAAGCTTGAGGGAACAGTAGTAAGTAACATATAGCTAGCCCTATAAAAAACGTATCATTCCCAAGTTAATAGGTGCCACACAAAGTGATTGTCCATGCGCCTTGTTGATAATCATAGCGAATGCGAACCGACTGGGAAAATGCAATCTCTTAAAAGGCATATTAGTTTGGGTTTATTTGATTATGGTAAAGTATGCCTTTTTGAAGAACTTTCAAAAGAAACTGGGCGTATTTCAATCATTGGGTATCAATAGAATACGAGGAATTGATTCTTTTTCACCTGTGGCATTCGAGTGATGACGAGACTTCTATTACATTCGACAACAGATCATTGACGAAGAACCTTGTTTTGTTGCATAGTTTCGGAGAGTCGGTGTTACGTAATAAAGTGAGATGGAATGCTTTTTTCTAAAGTTAGTAAAAATTATGTCAATTAATGCACAGATTGCTCAGTAATCCTTGCTGAAGCAATCGACTAAAACCTAAGAGAGTTGCCGAAGGCATTTCTTGGATAAGCTTGTTAATATCGTATTAATGACGTCGTTTGTTGGTGCTAAAATGGCCCTTTCACAAAGCCTCCGTACGTACGGAAACACTTTAGCTAACGAATAGCTATATATATATATATTTTAAACCAATTTCGATAAAAAAATTTTAAAAATGTTTCAGAATAAAAATTCCCGGCAACAGTTTATTATTTTTAATTAGAAATACTATCTGCTACTTTTCAATTTATTCTTTTAAAATGTCGCATGTAAATAAGCACTTTCCGAAAACAAATCTATTCCATAATTCAAAAATGTTGCTAAATGCATGGTATTCAAATTTCACTGTGAAATATAAACAACTTTATTAATAAAAAAGTCATTTCAATTAGTCATTTCTCCTACATCGAAAGAAGATGCCAAATGAATACCTGGAAAAGGTACTGGCTGTTTCTAATGTTTCCGAAGTTAATTGTTAGTAAAAAGATAAAATCCTTCGACACAGCAATCAATTACAAAGAATTTAACTACATATGGAGAAGCAATAAATAAAATAATGCACCAAGATTTACAACTTGAAAAAGCTAAAAAACATAATATCCACCAGCTTTTGTCGAGATACGTGTCTCAACCCAGAATAATTTGTAGCACCTGTATGAAAACGTTTTAGCAGGAGATTAATCGAAATAAATTGTGGTCACTGATGAAATACAGATCTAAACGACTGCAACAACAACAACAAAACAACAACAACAAAAAAACAAAAAAAAAAAAAAAAAGGGGGGGGGGTCTATTAATTATCGAAAACGAAGAACAAAAAATGTCAATGCAAAGAAATTTCAGTGGGAAGTTTATGATTATCGCAGGATTCTTATACAGTATGGAATAAAAGGGGAGAAAAGCAAAAGTAAAAAAAAAAAAAAAAAAAACATGTTAAAACCAACTCACTATCAAGAAAAAGTTTTACTTCCAGTATTTACAAATGAAATTCCATTTCTTTATCTCAATGAGTTTCAAACAGAGAAACTTCATCAAGAGAAGTCATATTTCTAAAATTACACTGAATTCCTTGAAAAAAAGAAGACAGATACAGGTATTGCATATACACTTTTATAACATATTTCTGCAAAAACCCTTGACGTTTTGCATATTAACTATTATACCTTTGGCTATTTTAAAAGAGCTTTTTCTAAGCGCAGACACATCACGATTGATGGACTTCGGAAAGTAGTACATTTGAAATGGAAATCAATACCTCTGGAAATTTTACGAAAAGGCTCTCTGTCTTGAAAATCATGATGCAGAATTATACTCCAGAAAAACAATTATCAGATCAGACATTTAAAAAACACTTCAGATTTTAAATATCAATTGAAGTCCGCGAAATTGCTTTAAAAATGTTTAAACAACCTTTTTATTAGGTTACCGAGTGACTTGAACTTATTGCAAATTTTTTTTTAATTTTATAAAACTTTTTCTTTTCTTCGGTGGCATTTCAATGAGTATTAACTGATATTTAGCTTAACTAATCTAGCCTTTATAAATTTAACTACCCTTCTCAAACTCCTTTCAAAAACAATAGGAACATCCAACACAATTAATCAAAGAACAAAATTAAAAAGAAATCAAAATAAAAGAAACACAAAAAAGCAATATGACTACAAAAAAACACTTAAAAGTATTAAAAATTCGCATGAAAAAAGATAAGTTAGCTCATATACAGTAATTTAAGTTGATTATCAAATGAGAAATGGAATTTAAAAGTTCGTCAGGTATTCTTCTGAATTTCCGTTTTTGGAGAGATTTTCAGACTTCCCTGAAAATGCTTGGAATATGCTAAAGGGAAAATGGACGGCGAAGACTAAATCAACTTAAACAAAAGTGGAAACTAATGACTAATCAAAAAAGAAATAATGTATTATTTTAGCCTGATTATCAAGTTTTCCGTAAAAATTCCAAAACGAGTAGTTAGTAAGGATGTCACGTAAACTAGAAAAGTCGGCAACTGTATCTTTTCCGACATCTAAATAAATATGCTTTAGTATCTGTCTGAATTGTTGAGTTTTTTTTCTTCGTTATGGGTTGTGTCTAGTTTCAGAAATGAGCTTTCGGAAGATCACCATTCACTTCGGCCAATTTCTTCAACGTTTTCGAAATATTGGGAAAAACTGATACACAGTGCCCTTAAATTCTGCTTTAAATGTTTTACGTTGTTCTAAAAACTAAACCAACATGGCGCCATCAAATGGCTTTAGTAAGTGGCAATAACGATGGTGCAAAGACGGAGACCTGAACCAAAGAAGGTTTGATTTCAAAACTTAATGCTGGAGAAAAGGGATGAAAAATTACGTTTCAAACAAGTAAAATGTTAAAAACATTTTGATGAAGTTGTAAAAGGCGAGCTGAAACGTTAAATATTTCCTTGTTTAACTATTTTTCCTTCCATATGCCTGGAAGAAGATGAGGTATGAGTTAAATAATAACGACATGTTTAAATTTAGTTTTAGATATTTAACGTACTGATTGCAAAAGTTGTCTCATGTTGTATATTTGGAATTTAAAATCTTAGCAAGTTCTATAGATCTCCATTGCGAGTACTAAAATTCTGGTGGGGTAAATGTAGGGTTAAATGTGGGGAAAACCAGTTATGATTTGTCTTTATTATAACTTCTCCTTATCGCATTCCTCACCCGAACGTAAATTAATTGTGAGTATTTAAGCTGAGTTTGGGAGATTTGAGGTACAGAATGTTTCTGGCATCACGTGAACTCCGCATGGTTGGTTCCTGCCAGCTCTAACAGGGTTAATTATTCGGCTTTGCGGTCTCTCTCTCTGCAGACACTTTAAATCTGACGCGACGGTGAAGTTATTCAGCCAGGTTCTAACATAGCATTTAATTGTATAATCTTTGACTGCTGTTAAATGAATAGTCAAAGACTAACTTTAATTTGTTTGATTTTAATTGTTTGTTCTATCTTTTTGCATCATCATGAGTTGCAGGTATTGCAGCACCCTGTCCTTATGTTACAAGTTCTGTTTAAATAAAAAGGTAAGTACAACCTTTTTAGGACTTACGTTATCTCACATCAATAATAATTTTTCATAGTTAATACTTATTAAAAATGCTAAAAAATAAAAGAAAATTTAAAATATTTTAATGATGAAAAATGCTGCAAAAGAATTCTGTGCGTAGTTGAAAAGCTCACCTCTTTTGCTCTGTCTTCTGTGTGTAAATATAAGTCTGTTCTTAAGTAAATGGTCATTCAGTCCTCTTGCCTTGTATAAAATTAAAATCACCTGAGAGCTATTTTTGATATTTTTATTAATTATTTATATTTTTTGTCGTTTAGTATTCCATGGAAAATGAAAGGGTCCACTGTTTAGTACATTTCTTTGCATTTCTCATGAAACCTTCTTTAATATCAGTCTTACGTTTTAAGTCTTTACAAAAAATACATAAAGTATTAATAAAAGTGAGATACATAGTTTTTGCTAAAAATTTTCATCAATAACAGAATTTCATCCAAGAATACTGGGAATAATATCCAAAATGCGATTTCTATTTCTCTAGCTTAATTGTCAGAAAATAGTGAAGTTTCAAAATTAATGCAAATGTTTTCTGTGCTATTCATAAAGATACTAGTTTAATAAAACAATAAACAGTTTTGTAGTACAACAACATCATTAATATAATATGTAAAGAAAAATAATTAACATCGATTTTAAAAATATACAGTAAGAAATGTGTTTACATTTCTACTTTAAGAAAGAATAAGTATACAAATTTATAAGCCTAAAACTAAAAAGTCTGATCTAAAAACTATTGTAATTTGCCTCAAAAATGATTATATAGAAATTTATACACATGTGTAGGATTTACAATATCAAGAAACTTTAAGTGAATTAAAAAAAATTTTGAAAATTCTTTCAATTACAATCGTAAGGATTTTAGAACAATATTAATTTTCTATTGAAAATTCTAAACTGTAGATCTGGCAACAATATTTTAAGAAATGCGCCATAGTCAAATAAGCCTTTCATTTTATATGTAAGTGTGGCTTCTGAGTCGTAATTGAGAAACGAAACATTTCATAGGAATCCTTGACAAGCAAGCGACAAAGTAAAAACCCTAATTTGTATTCCTTGTCATAAAACAGCGCAACTCTTAAAAGGAATGCCATGCAGTCAGCATATGTCAGGAAAGAACAAAAAATCCATGTTCTGCAGCATTCTATTTTTAGCACCAATCATTCTTTCTATGTTCATTCCGCACACTTCACTTCACCGTATCTCTGAATTCACGATCCAGGAGAAGAGAGATTGGCATCAAGATGAATAATTCCGAGAGGCTAATTTAAAACTTTTCACCAAACGACTTCTAGCTGTAGGGTTAAGGAAAGCTCGAAGAAGGAATGGCAACTGAAGGGCACGAAAGGGGATCACTTGCAGCTGGGGCGGAAAGCGATCGATTTTGTTTTAGGAGAATCGTGCTGGAGATAATAGACTTTGTTTTTCCGCATCGTCCACAGTTAAGAAACACATTACAAAGGATTTCATGTTTGAACTGTGATACATTAAAGGACCTGTAAATGCTGAGCTTTTCTTTTCAGGAACAAATATGATCATATGTAATCTTTTGGCATATTTGTACTTTCTGTATATAAACTCAAGCGAATTAAGATAACAATATTTGGTTACACATCCCATCATATCTATGTGAAATAAACAGAATGACGAATCTTGAGAGGTTGAAGTAAACATACCGGATAAGATGAAAACATTTCTGAAAGCTATTCAAACTTCCAGTAAGCAACAAAACATTTGTCTTAAATAATGCAGTAAATGCCGTTGTCGATGTTTATTTCATTCCGCATTTCACTAGTTACCTTTCAGTTAAAAAGTATTCAGCAAAACTCGAAAGTAATTAATTATATAGGCTGAAAAACATTTCTTTCTTAAAATTTATTTCAACTGAATCTTGGACGGCTCGTGAACAAACATATTCTACTAAGTTTTGATTTCTACATTTTTCACCAAATTGCTCTTAAATTTCAAAACCGCTTTTCTGCGTCTAAGTGGTGAAGAAACTGCACATGAATCCCACCTAACAAAATACTGTGTCCGCATCTCGAGCATTCGTTTTCTTCACTGGCTTTCGTTTTTTGAAGAATTCAGTATCAATCTCAGAAACATCATATGAAATAAAATCGCTTTTAAACAAGTACTTGGATCTCACTTTAAGATTAGTACTGGAAGTCTTTCTATACCTTTCCAGTATCCAAATTAGGCATCCTTATGACAAATTCTTAAGGACTCAGAACAAGCATCGTTTATTAGTGTTTCCCTTTCAGATCACAATTTCCTAAATGGCGTTTTCGTCTTTTATCATCTCATTTGTGAAGCAAATAGAAGTACTTTAAGCATCCGAAGTATAGTCCAAATAAAAACGTTATTTCTTTCCGTCACCCACAATATTTAAAGTTAATACTGATCAACAACCGGCTGTGAGTTAGTCGGTGACTCCATAACGATACTATACTGCTGAATGTTTTCTTTTATGCGAGCTATCAGTGACCGAGTGGTTAGCTCAGCTGAATTCTGCTAGTTCAAAAACAAGCGAACTGGGTGGCTGTTTCGTTATTTTTCATGGATCTTCCCATGCACAACGTGACTAGAGCCCATTTTGAAGTTTACAAATAAAATGTCAGTTCCTCCATGAAAGCGTCTTTTCCATTAAGTAGATCAATCTCCTGAAATTTGCTGTCTCTAACTTTTCTTTTATGTAACATAAGCATAAGGTATAAAAATTAATTTATTTTAATTATTACATGAATGATGGTATACTTACATGGACGAAGAAGCCGCAGATTTTGAACCTCAGATTTCATGTTCATCTTCGAATGCTTTCAATATCAAATGTCTTTGTTTTGTCAAAAAACATGACACCCTTTGACTGCTTTTTGATTTTGTGCAAGGGAAACTTACAATGATAATAATATCGAATTCTTTTATAAATATATTGAATATGTCGCATTTTTTTGCAGAATTCTAATGTACATATCTATTTATAGGAACAGTATCATTGTTGCATACATTAATTTGCAAAACTTTAACCTAGGTTTCATAGACATGTCATTCTTTGTTTTATATACAAGTATGCCCTTCCCATTTTCAGCAGAGGAATATTTTATTCAGATTCATGCATTTCCAATTTTATACATATGATATACGGATTTAAACTGAAGATTTCTTCAATTTAAAGCGTTAGACAAGATGCAGAGATTAATGAAATTCAAATTCCTCTCTAAAATTAAGCAACTGCACCAAATTTGCAATTGAATTATAATTTTTGCTTATTTTTCTTAAAATTTCTTGATAAAAATTTATTTTGAAAATATATTTTTAACAACTCTAGATTATTCTTCGAACATATCTGATTGTGACAATCATTCTTAAGTTTAACTAACAGTAAGACTTTGAATCAATCCTACTATATCCTTCTTGTCTCGTGTCATAATTTCTTCTCTAACCAGAAAGTCATGCAAATTTATAAGCATGAGGCTTATGAGTACATTATGAGCTTAACCTAGTGGTGACTCTAAGAGAGTTAAACTTATCATCTCTGCTTTATAAGATTAGATTAAATTTTCGAAGCGCATTTCTGTGTTATTTTACAGTTAAAATTCTTATAGAAACATTTCATCGTAGAATGCACCTGACACTTTTTAGTTGATGGTAATTGAGCTAGCTAATTTTATTTGAAGCCAGACGTATCTCACAATTATTGTCAAATTTCTATGACTTTAAGCAATTTTATTCGTTAAATACAAACTTCGATTTTAGAAGACGTATAATAACTGAGATTTTGTTAAAAACAAAAGTTCCAAATTTCTGTGAACAGGAATTTCGTATCCTAATTTAAGCACGATAATCCTAATTTAAGACTTAATTACACAGAAATAAGAGACATAGAACACAAAACAAAATTTAAGATTAAAATAAGTTTTTAACCATGGCAAAAACAAGTTTGAAAAAAAAATGAATTGTTAAATGCAAACTGAGTTATTATAATATTATTTTGTAACGAACGAATATTACGTAGAGTCTTGCACATGTATTTAATAAAGAAAGAACTCAATCATTCAAGGCTTAGTTATGTATTTATTCATTAAGTTCCATTGCTCAAGATTTTGCAATAAATATTTCTCTCAAATGGCAATACCTCGACGCGAATTCCTCAAACTGATATCAAAAACGTCCTGAAGCTATTTCCGTTGAGATGTTTGAAAAAGTTCTTAATCTAAACCGAGCCAAAAATTATACATATAATTAGAAGAAGGTATTCACAGCTCTAACGTTTGAAGAAAATATTTTAATCTAAACAGAGCAACAAATTGTACATATAATAAGAAAAAGGCATTCATAGCGCTCAGCTTTCAAAATCAAATTCTTTTTAAAGAGAAGAAATGAAAACGAGATAGCTCTGCTTCAAAGCAGCAGAAAGAAGCAGATACCATTGATAGAAAATTCAGTTTACATGAAGAATTGAGGTGAGATGTCACATGTCTTCTTCTCAAAGATGATTTCTCTGCTGAAAATGTTAGCTGACACTCAAGTCGCTTGAGTCTGTAAGCAACTTAAATATTTTTCAAGAAATATGCTTCCTGTCTATGATTTTTATTCTGTTATTTATATTAAATGTTGTTATGCGTAAACATTACAATAGCTAGAAAACTGAATTTCTTTTCCGTGACAAATCTCCTTTTGAAAATGCAAGGCAGTTTCAATACAAAGATTTAATAAACATACTATGATTGCAATAAAATAGTCTTCCCTTTAGATGTTATTGAGATGAAGTATCATAAAAAATTTTAGATACTGTTCTGTTATCGGGCCCGGATTTAGAAATGTGTGTATGTATCCATGCATGATGAATGTATGTGTTCATGTGTGCATGTAGGTATGTACTACATATGTATATATCTGTGTGTCTACGTATACATATATATGCAAATGCATCTATACATCCATGCATACATTACATACATTTCTGAATCCGGTCCCGATAACAGATGAAAACCAAATTTTAATGCGATATTTTCATTACAAGAAATATAGTTTAGTGCATTACTTAAAATATCTTTTATAAAGAAAGTTATGTTTTTTAATTTTATTTCAGGCATGTTGAGTGCAAATTTTAACTGTGCTAATGTATTTTAATTAACTGCTATTGAGGTTTGTATTTAACTGAAATTTTAACAGTAAGAGATATGTATGCTAATTCATACGCATTTACAGGATATTCTTGATATGCATAATGGAAGTAGTACAAATTTAAAAGTCCCTTTTTTCTCACTGGTATAATTAAATGTTCATCAAGTGTCATTATTAAATTCCGTGTCAGGGTTTGTATTCACATTCACGAATATTATTTCGGCTGAGTACATTAATGTAAGTATAAGCATATCGTCTGACATCGTAAAGTATATTTTGAATTTGAAAATGCGTAAAATATGTCATATTGTCTAAGATTATTGAAGTCAGTTTTATTTTAAATGCTCATCTTCAAGCTGTAAAATAAGTATAGTTGTTTTAATAGTAAGAAAATAGTTGTTTCTTTTATGTTGAAAAATGTTATTTTTTGGGAAATAATAAATATTTAATTTCAAATTCTTATCTTAAAGCATTTCTAATGGTATTTTAAACAACATTCTTCATCATATCAACAGTGTTCATTGTTTTATTTAATTTATCCATTTACATGCACAATTTACAAGATTTGCTAATAGAATCGAGTTAACATCGATATTCAAATCAAAGAGTTGATATTTAGAATCCTATATAACAAATACGAAGTTCCTTCATTTATAAAATGATAAAAAGTTTTTGAAAGCCTTTCACAATATAAAAAGGGATCTTACGTATATATAATAACAGATATAATAATAAGAATAATTAAATATCCTAAGTAAAGTTCGTTAATATAAAACTAATTAATATACTTATTTTTCTTCCATAATCCACGGAAAGTTGCAATTTCTATCCATAAATTTGTTAAATATTAGCTGCTTATAAAAAATGTGGCTTTTTTAGAGAATACGCGTTAGAGTACATGGGTCTAAAATCAAGGAACAAACTGTCAAGTATTACACAACTAAAACATCTTGTTCTATCTTAATTTTCCTAAAGTCGTAAAAGTACTTAGTACAGCATGTATTCTAAAGTTCTAGGCCTTCCTTATATACATTCTTTATATCGATTACTGTCTAGTTGAGTATCGATTGTTTTATTCACAATCTGTTTGTCGGAAACCTCTCTCGGATGTTTCCAAAAACATTCTCTTTCATCTCAAACGCGGGGAAGGTTGAAAAAAAGGAGACCCCATTTCTTTCATGTCACCTATTCACCAAGTTTTGATATAAAAAATTCAATTTCCTAGTTTAAATGATCTCTTCATTCTTCTGCTAGCGTATGTAACTTCTTTCAATAAAAACACGGATCTTATTAGTTTTGTATTGTTACGAATTTCGTATTTAAAAAGCTAATGTTAGTTTAATTATAAATTAATTGGTTTTATTTCCCGCGCAGTGCAGCGCGTGACGTATATTAAAAGAAGAAAGCTAAGCCGGAAAATAAAAAATACAAGAGCGCGTGCATTAAATAAATAAATATCTCTTTTTGATTTCTGGAGAAAATACTGGAAAATTCTAGCACGTGATTTTAAAATCTTATAAAAGGAGGAAAACACCTCAGTTTGTAGTAGTTGCTGAGTTTGTTGTTTAGAAAACTGCTCTTGTTGATTGTAGCGAATTCGCGGATTAGCTTTCTTTAGCTGTTTTGAATTACGTTCTATTGGACATTTGAGTAGTTAAAAGATTACTACTGTGAGATATTGTAATGCTGCATGATAATTTGAGAAGATTTAAGCATTTTTGTTGTGATAATAATAAATTTTTGTTCATTTTTCATCGGACTTGTGCGTTCATTTCGTAACGAACCCGTACGCACGCAACAGTTTTTGGTGTCAGAAGTGGGATTTGAATGCCAATAACAAGAGCGATGGAAGAGAAAGTAAGGCAGTTAATATCAGCCTTTGCCTCATTTAAAGAAGAAATTAAAGAGGAAATGAAATTGGGCCAGGAATCCGTTAAGGAAGAAATGAAATTGGGCCAGGAATCCGTTAAGGAAGAAATGAAATTGGGCCAAGATTCCGTTAAAGGAAAGATGAGATCCGTTAAAAAGGAAATGGAAGCCGTTCACGAAAAGTTGGAAGCTGGTCAAGTAACTTTTAAAGAAGACATAAAAGCTGTACAAGAAAAGATTGAAGCAGGTCAAGACGAAATGAAAAGAGAAATAACCTGCGTAATAGAAAGTAAATTTGAGGCTATGGAAGACAGAATAGGAGCTGTCGAAAATAAAGTCGGGCAAATTGAAGAAAAGGTTTCTTCTGTCAAAGATGAAGTAGAAGATAGAGTGTCGGCTGTGGAGCGACGAGTCGAAGGAAAAGTTTCGGCCTTCCAACAAGGACATATTGAACAACAAATCGAAGACAGAATTTCTGCTGTCGTCGCCAAAGAAGTTGACACTTTAAAGAAATTCGTAGCGACGGCAGGGAGCACTTCGGATGGTTTAAAATTTCTACCCATGCCTGCTCGTCCCTCTCTGAAGCTATCGACATATGATGGGAAGACCTCCTGGCAGGTGTATAAGACACAATTTTCTATCGTGGCGGATGCGAATGGATGGGATTCCCAAGCTAAGGCCTGTCATCTCGCCGCTTCTTTAAGAGCCGACGCAGCGGATATCCTTCAGACTCTTCCCGAAAACAAAAGGTTAGATTTCGAAGCTCTGTCCGGCGCCTTGGAGCTGCGCTTCGGGGAGAAATGTTTAAAAGACTACAGCAGGCTCCAATTAAAATCCCGTCAATAGAAGCTCACCGAAACACTTCAGGAGCTCGCCACGGATGTTGAAAGGCTGTCACATCAAACCTTTTCGGAGTGCCCGACAGAAACAAGGGAAATCCTGTCCCTGCAATATTTCATCGATGGCGTCCGGGACCCTGAAATACAGAAAGCACTGCGAATGGCGGATGTTAAAGATCTGAAAAGCGCTTTAGTGTACGCCATGAAATTCGAGGCAGCCCAGCAAGCCACCCGTCGAGACCGCCATTCAGTCAGAGCTGCTTAAGTCCAGCAGCCAGGGGATCAAGTCACTGCTCGTCTAGACGATTTAACTAGACAGCTGAATGCCTTGAGACGGAATATTGGTGACAAGAAACCCACCGTAAAGTGCTAGAACTGCGGTGCTGAAGGACACATACGACGGAACTGCAGAACACCCCAGGGTACGGATGTTAAAACCGCTCCTAACAAACAGCAGGGAAACTAATTAATGGCCATCTCGCGGGGCGGTGGTTGCCAGATAATGAAAAGCCCCAGTTTAAAGCGCTTCAGATTTCTGCAGTGAGAGGCGGCAGTAATGAACTTTTCATAATAGGACATATTAATAGAGTTCCCTGCAATATGACGATAGATACAGGAGCCAACGTTACCATCATCCGAAGAGATTTGGCTGAACAACTGGGAAGCAAACTTATCTGGACGCCGCCCTGCGTTACCCTACAGACTGTGTCCGGTGAGAAGATCGACATCGATGGAAAAGTAAATGTTAACATCACGTTTGGAAGTGCCGCTTACCATCACACGGCATATGTAGCAGAGATCACTGATTCTTGCATACTCGGATTGGACTTTCTAAGGAAATACAATTTTTCCTTGGACTTTAAAAATAACGAATTGCATTCTACATCTGAGGACATAGCGTTATTTGGAGTTAATGATGAAGAAGTTAAATCTGTTCATAAAATCATAGCACAAGACAAAATCACAATACCGGCAAGAACAGAAATTTTACTTCCTGGATCCACTGCCGAAAACAGAAATTTTCGCTACGGCATCATAGAATATCCCAATAACTGTAATAGCCCAAAAGGAGTACTAGTAGCCTCAACACTCGTCGACCTATCCAGAACAGTTATCCCGGTGAGAGTCGCCAATGTAACTGAGAAGGGGAGAATTATTAAGAAAGGTGAAGTGGTTGCAGCATATACTCCAGTAACAAGCGTTGAAAGAAAGAGTAACATCCAAGAGTCCGTGTCCTCAGAGAGCATTACATCGGAGTTATTGCAGAATGTGCAATTAAACGATAAAGAGAGGAATGCTGCCGATCGCGTCATTAAAGATCTTCAAGTTGTTTTCTCCCGCTCGTCTTATGACGTGGGTCGAACTAGTTTGACACAACATAGAATAGATACCGGCGATCATCCCCCGATCAAGCAACATCCAAGACGTCTACCGTTTGCTAAACAGGAAGAGGTACGAACACTGTTAAAAGATATGGAAGAAGCCGATGTCATCGAGCCTTCAGTAAGTCCATGGGCATCTCCCATCGTCCTAGTCAGAAAGAAAGACGGCTCAACAAGATTTTGCGTCGACTATCGCCGGTTGAATGAGGTTACGAAGAAAGACAGTTACCCTGTTCCTAGAATTGACGACATTCTAGACACTCTTTCTGAAAGCAAGTGGTTCTCAACACTTGATTTAAAGAGTGGGTATTGGCAGGTAGAAATACAGCCTGAAGACCGAGAAAAGACGGCATTTACTACGGGACAAGGGCTTTGGCAATTCAAGGTGATGCCGTTTGTACTGTATAATGCGCCGGCAACATTCGAACGTCTTATGGAGACTGTTTTGAAAGACCTTTCCTACGAAGCCTGCCTGATATACCTGGACGACATCATCATTGTCGGAAAGAGTTTTGAAGAACATTTAGAAAATCTTAATAAGGTGCTTCAGAAACTGAAAGAAGCCAATCTGAAGCTGAGTCCCGCTAAATGCAAATTCTTCCGAAAGGAAGTGACTTACCTGGGACATGTCATCTCTGCAGAAGGTGTGCGCAGGGATCCTGAAAAGGTATCCTGGAAACGTCCCGAAATCCTGGAAACGTCCCGAAAATGTCCATCAGCTGAGAAGCTTCCTAGGGCTTTGCACCTACTATAGGAGATTCGTGAAGGACTTTTCTTCCATCGCAAGACCTATTCACAAGCTGACAGAGAGCAAGCAAAGATTCTTGTGGACAAAAGAATGCGAGGATGCATTTAACAACTTAAAGGAGGCTTTAACATCTGCTCCAATCCTGACGTATCCTCAGCTCGACCGACCATTTATTCTCGACACCGACGCGAGCAATGAAAGTGTCGGTGCTGTTTTGTCCCAAGAAATAGACGGCCAAGAACGTGTATTGGCGTACTGGATCAAGTGCCTGATCCAGTACGCCACCATAAACCGGAGAGGATATATTGTGTCACCAGGAAAGAGTTGCTTGCCATAGTCAAAGCTGTAGAACAGTTCCATCACTATCTATACGGCAGAAAATTCCTGCTCCGCACCAATCATGCATCATTGACCTGGCTTTTAAATTTCAAGAATCCTGAGGGTCAAATAGTCAGTTGGATACAGAGACTCCAAGAATATGACATCACTATCCGTCATCGTAAGGGATCATCACACGGAAACGCCGACGCCCTGTTTAGAAGACCTTGCCAAGAAAGCTGCCGATATTGTTCCAGGGTGGAAGCGAAATACGAGCTGCTGACTCCGGTCGCAAGACAAATTACAACATCAACATCGGCTGATCGAGAACTGTGGAGTGATGATGAAGTCAGGAAAGACCAGCTGGAAGACCGCGACATTAAACCCATAATTGATTTAATGGAGTCATCAACCAGAAAACGTACCTGGCAGGACATTTCTATCTCTAGTCCTACAACCAAACAGTATTGGGCACTCTGGGATTCACTTCACATTCGAAACGGCGTCTTATACCGGAAATTCGAATCGGATGATGGGGAGACGTTCCGATGGCAGATGATACTTTCAAGATCCCGCATTCCTGATCTCCTTAAAGAACTACATAACAGCCCTACGGGAGGTCACTTTGGAATAATGAAGACCTTACAGAAAGTTGAGCGCTTTTACTGGAATAATGCAAAGGATGACGTGCAAAAGTGGTGCCGATCCTGCGATGCCTGTGCAGGTCGGAAAGGACCGAAGAGACGCAGCCGAGGCAAGCTGCGACGTTACAACGTAGGGGCGCCTTTTGAACGTATCGCCTTTGACATCTTAGGACCTCTGCCACGAACTGCTGATGGCAAAAAATACATACTTGTTGTCATTGATTACTTCACCAAGTGGCCTGAAGCGTACCCTGTTCCTGATCAAGAGGCTGTCACAGTAGCTGAGGTAATGATACAGCACTGGATTTCCAGGTTCGGAGTGCCTCTTCAGTTACATTCCGATCAGGGAAGGAATTTTGCCTCGGCGGTAATCAAAGAAATATGCAAACTACTCGGCATTGACAAAACTCAAACGACGCCATTGCATCCCCAGTCGGACGGCATGGTAGAGAGGTTCAATCGAACCATCTTTAATAACCTCTCATTAGTGGTTTCCAGAAACCAACAGGACTGGGACAAGAAATTACCACTCTTTTTACTGGCTTACCGCAGTGCTGTCCACGAGACTACCGGCTATTCTCCATCACAGATGCTCTTCGGTCGTGACCTTCGTCTGCCTTGTGATCTCTTGGGTGTTCGCCGATAACATCGCGACAAAAACATCGCGGACGAAAACATCGCGGAAAAACAACGCAAGGCGAAAACGTCGTGCTACAAAACATCGTGGGAGAATACATCGCAAAGAGAAAACATGGCAGTTGTAAAATATCGTGGTACAAAACATCGTCGTCGAAAATAAAGCGTTTCAAAAACTTCGCAGTTTGAAAACATCGTCGTCGAAAATATCGTGGTAAAAAATAAAGTATCTACAAATCATCGCATGACGATAACATGGCAGACATGCTTTTTTTTTCAGGTTTTAATAATTGTAAATAGATATTCCCATAATGATTTGTGAGCGCAAGGTATAAAGAAGGATAATTTTTACTTTCACATTTTTTATTAACTAATAAATTTTTTGCTGAAAAAGTAAGAAGGAAACTTAAGCATAGAAAATTAAATGAGTTTTATAGATTATACTTTTCATGAAAAATTACCAGTAAAAACTTCATAAAAATGATTTATTAATGGCCTTTGTTAGTTAACTATGCCGGTTTAAAATTCTATTACGTGCTATAAGTTGCATTAATTTTCTATGCTTAAGTTTCCTTTTTATTTTCTCAGCAAAAATTTATTAATTAATAAAAAATATGAAAGTAAAAGTTATCCTTCTTTCCATCTTGCGCTCACAAATCATTATGGGAATATCCATTTACAGTTATTAAAGCATGTCTGAAAAAAGCAGGTCTGCGATGTTATCGTCATGCGATGATTTGTAGATACTTTATTTTTTACCACAATATTTTTAACGACGATGTTTTCAAACTGCGAAGTTTTTGAACCGCTTTAATTTTGACGACGATGTTTTGTACCACGATGTTTTAGAACTGCGATGTTTACTCTTTGCGATGTTTTCTCCCACGATGTTTTGAAGCACAACGTTTTCGCCTTGCGTTGTTTTCTCCGCGACGTTTTCGTCTGCGATGTTTTTGCCACGATGTTTTCGGCTGTAACCGATCTCTTGTTTGGTCGCCCTCCGGATGCTCCTTCATCGCTTCAGGAATATATTCAAGATCTCCAGGCCCGGTTTGAAGTGATGCACAACTTTGCACGAGAGCGAGTCAACTTGGCGACGGAGAAGATGAAGACCCGATACGACACAAGAGCTACTGAACATCAATTCCACGAAGGAGACAAGGTGTGGTTGTGGAATCCGACTCGACGGAAGGGACTCTGTCAGAAATTACAGTCACCTTAGGATGGTCCGTACACAGTCCTAAACAGGCTGAATGACGTCGTGGTTCGGATTCGTAAGTCTTCGAACTCTAAACCTAAAGTCGTTCATTACGACAGGTTAGCACATTACTATGGCCATAGTACGTAATGTAAATAATTGTAAATAGTGTAAGACCATGGTCCTTTTTGCTTCTAAATGTGTATTTAGTATTTGATTTGTATTTTGTATTTGATTTGTTTTATTTATTGCATTTATTGTTCATGTTGTTTATTATTGTAATGTAATGCTTATTATTGTATTCATGCTTTAGTTGTAAGTTTGGCTTCCTGTCCAGGGATTGTACTGCCCGGGACGTGCAGTCCTTGGGATGGGGGCAGTGTTACGAATTTGGTATTTAAAAAGCTAATGTTAGTTCAATTATAAATTAATTGGTTTTATTTCCCGCGCAGTGCAGCGCGTGACGTATATTAAAAGAAGAAAGCTAAGCCGGAAAATTAAAAATACAAGAGCGCGTGCATTAAATAAATAAATATCTCTTTTTGATTTCGAGAAAGTATTGGAAAATTCTAGCGCGTGATTTTAAAATCTTATAAAAGGAGGAAAACACCTCAGTTTGTAGTAGTTGCTGAGTTTGTTGTTGTTTAGAAAACTGCTCTTGTTGATTGTAGCGAATTCGCGGATTAGCTTTCTTTAGCTGTTTTGAATTACGTTCTATTGGACATTTGAGTTGTTAAAAGATTACTACTGTGAGATATTGTAATGCTGCATGATAATTTGAGAAGATTTAAGCATTTTTGTTGCGATAATAATAAATTTTTGTTCATTTTTCATCGGACTTGTGCATTCATTTCGTAACGAACCCGTACGCATGCAACAGTATGTTTTTCTTGAATCAACTGCATTAGCAGAATAAAATATAGTCATAATTTAAAAGATTTTAATCCAACTTCTTTGGCGCAGATTTGCGGAGCACCAGATCTTCTTTTATCTAAGATATTTTTTCGAGTATTTCTTAGTTAATTTATAATGCTTAGTTTAATTAATAATTTATAATTTATATCCTATAATTTATATTGTCGCTCATGTCAATATTCCTCTGAATAATACCACAATAAAACGTGTAAATGGAAAACGCTGTCTATATATTTATTCCTCAGAATGGAAACGATAGCTATGGATCGACTCGATATTTTCATATAGCTAAGGACGGGGCTGATTAGAGTATGAGCCATCAGGCTCTTTGCATGACTGAGCCTTATTCCTAAAAAATTTTCGGGAAACTTTACGCGTAGAATTACTTGATGCATCAGGAATTTTTAGATGAGAGCAAATGCTTTATTTAGTATTTCCTGTAAATCCTATCTACATTGGATTTGTGGTAGCACGAGGCTCAGTAAGATATGCTTATTTGAATATGGCAAGCCACGAGGGCTACCTGCCTAAGAGGAGGAATGCCTTCGTTGAGGGCATTCTAAAGGAAACGGGCTCATATATATGTTACATATGGGAAAAACCACGAAACCCAATTATGCAGCCACTCCATCTACCTGGTTTCGAAACCCAAACCTCGTTGAACTTCCAGTATTCAGTGGTCATGACCACTCAATCTCTGGTAAGTAGCGCGAGGCTTGTTTAAAATGTAAGTTACAGTTACAGCAAGATTTATTCACATGTCGCAATATTTTTGAGGCTGGGAGAAGAGAAGGTTCAAGGGTTACATTACTGACGCGTGAAAAATCATAAGAATTAGAACGAAATCTAAGTACACTGCCCTCTAAAAGTTAAGGAATATTATGTTTTTCAAAGCTCATCATTATAAAAATGTCAGTAACGTTTAAATTGATAGTTCATATGCATGACAGTAACGAAGTTTAAGAAAATATATGCAAAACCAATAGCTCTCTCTTTTATTTTATAGAAATGGATACTTACATAGAAGTTGGAGAAGAAATTAAAAAATTGTAATTTATGTTCACGAGTGATCTTCAGTTGTTCAGTTTGGGCACAATATCCAGGAGAGTCTATCAATGTCCAGGAGGAGTTGTTTGCCCGAATCGTTGAGGTGGCGAGCGATCGGATGGATGAAAATGAGGATGTCATAAGCTGATGCTGCTAGACGCCTCAATGTCTCTCGTAGTGTGACCACCGAATATTGAATCAGTTTCAAACCGTTTCAAACAGAAATTGAATCAGTTTCTGTGTCTAGAAGGCATGTACAGGCATACCTACAGTTATAAGACCAGCGGGAGACCGCTATTTAGCTCTTTCGACCCGAAAGAGGAGTAATATTACTGTGCCTCAGCTCATGGCAGATCATTTAGTGGCAACAAAAACAAAAGATCTCAGCTACTACAATGCGAAGACGCCTGCACAATACAGGTCTGTATGCAAGACGACCTGTTTTTTTTTTTTTTTTTTTTTTTTTTTTTTTTTTTATGTCTCCTTGACCCGAGGGCATAGAGGTGCCTGTTTATGTTGCGCAAGAGAACACGTCTCCTAGACCATCAGCAATGGGCGTCTCTTCTGTTCACAGAGGAGTCCAGGTTTATATTTGAGAGTGATTCAGGTCGTCAGCTTATCTAGAGGCACCAACGCACCAGATACAATCAATCCCACATTTTAGAAAGACACAGTTACAGAGGTGGTGGAATAATGGTTTGGGCTGGGATCTCTTTCGGTGGCCACACTGACCTTTATGTGTTCCATGGAGGAACTTTGACCAGTGGGAGATATCAAGACGAGATCCTTGATCAATATGTCTG
Source organism: Stegodyphus dumicola (assembly GCF_044657685.1). NCBI lineage: Eukaryota > Metazoa > Arthropoda > Arachnida > Araneae > Eresidae > Stegodyphus > Stegodyphus dumicola. The sequence continues at coordinate 88,209,525 of NC_140774.1, read as the reverse complement.
CTCATATGCCGCTGCTATTGGTCCTGGATTTCTTCTGATAGACGACAATACGCGACCGCACCGAGCTCGGGTTACTGAAGAATGTTTTGAGGGTCATAGTATGAAGCGAATGAAATGGCCAGCACAATTCCCAGATCTGAATCCGATAGAGCATTTTTGGAACTGTCTTGGGAGACAAGTCCTCTTCCAAGGTCGTTAGCTGAGCTTGAACAAAGATTACTCTGTGTCTGGTCGTTGCTTCTTATTTCACTGACCGACAACTTAATTGACAGCGTATAACGTGGCTGCCGTCAATGTAATGCAGCTAGGGTTGGACATATTATTTATTAGAACCCATTTTTGTTATGTTACCGCCCCATATTTAATCAGAAAACTATAATATACTGTTTTCCAAGACTGGATTTCTCTGTTACGGGTGCTCTTTTTTGTTGTAATTCATATGAACTTTAGAAACACTCTATTTCGCATTCATAAAAGAACTGTTTAATAAACATGTCCTGTACCTTTCTTGTTTCTATGTTGCTTCATTCTCAAATTAGACACAAAAAAACATGCTTTTCCTTAACTTTAGGAGGGCAGAGTATATATTGATTGATACTGCTACATTTACTCTCGCACACAGTTGTGCAGCTAACAAAGATATATGCACGTGCGAATGTATCAGTTCTGAAATCGAGTATGTATATATCAAATTTTGAGGTTATTATTAGAGCCATTGCTTTCATAGTAAAATTTTCCTTTTTCTCAGAATCTATTCAATTGATAAAAGTAGTGTTAGAAAAGTTACTTTGTTATAAAAGTAGTGTTAGAAAAGTTACTTTGTTAAATCCTAAGGGATATTGATAATATAGCACAAAAAATCTTTTATGATTAATAGTTGCAGATTGAAAATTAAATGTCGGCCTAGCAATAAACAATCAACATTTTCGAGACCTATTTCCCAAAACAACGGCTTGAGATTTTGTAAGATATGTTATTCACGTGATATAAAACTTTGAATTGGAGATCTATGCATAATGGTGTATTGGCCAATATTAATAACATAAGAACATAGTATAACATCTTATCTCTTAAGCGGAATTTATATAAATTCCTTAACAAACGAAGAACATATATACAATATATGTACTTATTTCTATTTTAGTGCCTTTATTTTATTTTTTAATATCTGTAATTATGAATTCATAACATATTTATATTTGTCCTAAAATTAGTAATGAAACTAATTCAAGGTTTTGAAAAATCTTGCCTATTATTATAAATAATGTAAGATACTTGTTGTACATAACCTAATATTGAATTTTTACCATGGATTTGTGAAACAGATGGCATGGAAATCATATCCTCAAACTGAAGCGGAAAAACGACTCAGTTTTCAGCCTACACGCCTTTTTCCTATTGGCCCATTCCCCACGCCCATTAACTCGTTATAATGGGATGCGAAAGGCGTCTTTGCTATTCTTAACAATAATTCTGATATTTTTTAAATTCAAAGTGATACAATGATCTGTTGTTCTCACACTGTATTTTCAAAAAGAACTGACGCATAAGTAAATAAGGGTTTAAGTTTTCTTAGGTGCGTCATTTTTATATTGGATATAATTTATATTTTCTCTTTTCCGTTTGCGGTGTTTCTGCTGTCATTTGCGGGAACTGTCTTTTATTAGAAAGTATCCGTCTATTATTTATATTGAAGATAAGATAAGGCTGGCTATAAAGAATGTTACGTTATTCAATAGTTATCTATTAACTTTTAAATTGATAATGCAAGTAAAATAATATTTTACAACATGGCTGAATTACGTAATTTAGAAAATTATTTGTAAAGAAAAATTTGAATGATTTTAATTACGTAATTTTAAATTAGTTAAAACTAGATTTGTGTTAAATTAATAAAAGTTAATATTTTTATGTATTTAGTCTATTAACAAAATATAACTTTATAAGGAAAGGGTGATTTGTACGTTATAAAACGTAATCTTTTAATATTTGAATTCATTAACTGTCAATCAAGTTGTCTTATTAAGCACGTAAAATTCCGAACGCAAAATCTGTTAATTCTTATGTTATATGCTAATTGCTAGCTGTTGATATCATAATATATAAATTAAACGTATAGCTACACTACGAAGACATGCTAAGAAGGCGGAAGAAATACCTTATAATACAACTGAAAAATCTCAAAATAATGCTAGAGCGCCGACTACAATAAGCAAAAAGTGCTGCAACTTGACGACTCAGTACACCGTACAGCGGCTAATCAATATGCAATGTCCTCATTAAAATGTTTCCAAGCTATATATGGTCAGTCAACAGAGCTCATCTCACCGACACTGCCCTAGCGTCTTCCCAAGAGTTGTCAGCTAAGCACCGTTTGGCTAACAAACAGGGCGGATGCCAACTTGAGCGGTAACTTATACTATGCTTATTATGAAATGAGAGTTCTAAAATTTAATTGTGATAAGTTGAAAAGCATTGTAATAATTTCGCAGTAATAGTTATTATAATGATTTTTAGTTTATTTACAAAAAGGTTGTTTTTATAGCATGTTTAAAACAATGAAACGAGCAAAACGTGTTTGGGCCAATAAAAGCAAGTGCAGCAAACACTTAAGCAGCGAAAATTCCTCCTAGCCACATACATCAGTAACACTAGTTCTGTATATATCAGTAACGGGAATTTCAATTAAGAATCTACATTATGATTTACTTCTGTTAATTTCTGCCATTGGCTCTTAAATCCCCAGTGCCATTTGAATCTTGTAATTTTAAAAGCAAAAAAACTAGGAAGTATTTTTCATCGACCTTATGTTAGCTACATAAAATGTTCGATGATGTTACTGCAATTTACGGTATTGTATTAAAGAAACCATAGAAGTGTCAAACTGTTTTATTTATTTATTACATTAAAAATAAATGTAACACTCGTTAAATTGACATGATTTGAAAATTTCTGATGTAGACACTACATTCCTTAAGGCCTATTAAATTATACACATTTTTGTTGCATTACATTTGAACTTATTTCGTCAAATTATTCTAACTTAATTAACCAGTCCGTCAAGGCAAGTTAAAAATGATATAAAAAATTTCGCATTTTTTAATTAAATATTCGGCAGTTTTTTTCGTACGGGGTCAAACTTCTTGTAATTTAATTTTTCATAATGAAAAAAAAAAACAAAAATCCGAACTATAAGTACAGAAACCGGATTAAAATCTCATTAAAAGTTATATTTCGTTATTTGTCAAAAAAAATTTTTTTTTTAATTTGGCATTGCCAAAACATAAATATTTTCGTCAATTAAAGCAATTCTGTAATTAGAAGGGTATGACTACGACCAATAATTACGAAAATAAAGCCCGAGCAAGGACGTTTAAGTCGTGTAAGGAAATACAGGGTGTCTCACTTCACTTGAAACAAGATGTTTAAAAGAACTGTTCAAAATTCCTTCACCAACGACGATACATGCTTAAGAGCATTTAGTGGAGCGACTGGTCGTACACTAGTGAAGATTCCAGGTATTTCACTTGAACATGCAAGCAGCTACTGATATTCGAGCAACGAGATTCTCATCTGAGTCAGCTGGAGTCGCATAAACAAGACTGCTCAGACGTCCCCAGAAAAAATAATCGAGAATCAATAAATCGCGAGTTCGGGGTGGCCAAGGGATTGGTCCACCACGGCCAATGCATCGCGCCCCAAAAGTGGCATTCAGGTAATTGCGAACATCAGTGCTAAAGTTGGCTGGTGCCCCATCATTCTGAAACCACACTCGGTTACAATATTCTGTTAATTAATATTAATATTCTGTGATCTGACATCCGTTTATCAAAAAATTGCGCGTGATACATTCGTAGAACAGCTCTGACGTTACTGTTTGCAGGGCCGTACATGAAATGCATGTCTGCTTTTTCGGGTATGCGTAAAGTCTTGCATCACTGACGACAGTACAATCGCGAATGATTTTTTTCGCTACTGGGATACATACCTACTACGATCTACTGGTAGCGGTGTTTTTCATGCAAATTACTAATATCCAAAGGTATTCCGTGACGTAGTTTGAAGCAATATCTTTTTCAAAGAGTGGTAAAATTTTTTATGGGTGCTATTCTTTGTATGAAGCAATTCCTACGACTTGTTGTGTGATCCCAAACTAATTTTAAAGTTTTCTTATTATAAATGAATTTTAAGTTGTATTTATGACAAAATTAATGGATTGTTACCTGGGTTTCCTATGTCAATATTATTCGCACCTTTCTTCTGTACCTCTAAGCTTATAGCATGACTCTGGAATCATCACACGTTTAGTATTGGCGATTGCAATGAAAAAGGTAGGTGCACAACTAGATGTTATAGCAATTTCAAATTGTTTTTGAATTATGTTAGATACATACATATATACATACGCACGCACATGCAGACGTCATGAGAAAGTCCTTCTGAATCCGTTTCAAGTCCCTTTTATAATCTGTTTTGAAAAAAAAAAAAGAGTTCTTTGAATTTCCTTCAGAGGAATGATTCTTGTCCGTAAATACGGACATTAAGCAAAAAATCGTCCAGATGGATTCGGGAACCATGATAAATGAATATTTTCGTTGAAATATGATACTCGAATTTTGCGATTACAATGCTTTCTTTACTTCGTACTAGGAAGTAAAAAGGGACAAAAAAAGGACAGAAAAACTTTAAATAAGTAGTTAAACTATACAAATTCTTGCTTGCAATTTATTGTGTTTTAAAAAACTATTTGTACTTTTAATTATTTACTAATTTTATTTTTCACATAAATCTAAACGGACTTCCATCTTATAAAATCCTAGCTTAAAGAAATTAGTTTTCAAATTGACATGTTCTTTATCCGTTGGTCTTGAAATCGTGCACATGCGAAGCAAATGCATATGATATCATCTATATATTAACATGATAGTGTCTTGAATTATCGTAATATGCCAGTTTTACTCCCTCTCCTAAAATACTGTCACGCTTACAAAACAGAAGCAGACTTATTATGACTATAATTTCAAATGCATCGACATGGGTAAAATAGCTTTTCGAATGCCTATATTCCCTCTTCCAAGTACAGCAAAATAGAGAAAAACGTTTTATCTTGAAAGTATCTACAGCATTGCCATAGTTATAACTGCGAAGAAATCAACATTTAAGCGTTTCGCAAAAGAGTTGTAAACTATGTTTATATGTCTCGAATGGAAAACTATGTTCTTCAGAAGTACCTAATGCATTTCGATATATTATCTTATTTTATTCCCAGGCCGTTTTTCCAGCTATAGAACGCAGCGCTTTTGACACACATACAAATTTAATACGTTATCATTGCAGACCAAATGATTCCTTTAATGCATTTATTTCAATGCAGTACTTTAACTGCGGCTTCAGTTACCATGGGAATGGAATTTACCTATTGTGTTGATTGCATTCCTTCCCCTCTTGAGTCTATTTTGAAAGCAAATTCATCTGCTGATGGAAAATTAGCTGGAAAGTTAGCTCAAGTTTAAAATTGAATCGCATACTAGACAATCACAGAGTTGTTCCTCAAGCATTGGATTGTGTGTTGGGAATTAATGTTTTCATTTTTCAATATGCTTATGAGTCCCTCATTTTTAGGATGCTGCGCTCGAAAGAGCATTCCATATTTCAGACTGGTATCTAATTTGTTTGTGGCTTTCAGAATGCATTTGTTTCTCTGATTTTTCGAATTATTAATTGTTTTATAGGGATAAAATTACGGAAAAGAATAAACATTTATTTCATCATTACATAATTGTTCCTTGAATAATCTCATGTTAAATGCATTGTTCTCATTGATGGTGCTTTCTTTTCAATTAGCAAGCAAACACATGACAAGAATACTTTCAAGTAATTATTCTTCGTCTGAAAATTTGTTTAGACCAGATAAAACGGAATATGTATTAAATACAGTGCCAAATAAAATTACAATATTTATGATGGAAAAGTTCTTGAGATTTATCAGTCTTACTAGGGATACATTCATGAAGGACTTTCTAAAATAAACTGACACACGTTCACATTGCGCTTGGGAAAATTTGAGCGGTCAACCCGTTCAATTAGCGGAAATCAATGCAGTAAAATTTATTGGTGTTCAATTATCTTCTATGTTTAGCTTATGGTGATTCTAAAGATAGATAAAATATTTTATGTAGCTCTACGTAGATGTGTAATATTTTACGCCTAACTATTTGAATGGAAATTTATGCATTAACGCTCAAAGAATTTCAGCCGGTAAATCTAACAGAACATCTATTTAAATATGCTTAAGACCCCATCTGGAGCAGTAACAACAAAAGAAAGTATTATAATAATGTTTACAATAAATCTATAACAGATAGCTTTGATACTGAAAATCGAAACTCACTTTAACTTAACTCACTTTTAAAATCACTTTTGCTTAACCAACTGACAAAGCTTCAACTATGACAAAGTTTCAACTGTAGTGGTAGAATGCTCAATGAACACAACAATAGAATAAGAAATGAATAAAACCTAAAATTTACTGCATATTTTAAATTGACTTACAGAGCACACTCAACATAGATTTGTGTCTGCCTCTCACAAATTAAAAAAAATCAACTCTAGTTATTTATAATTCACAAGTTATTTCTAGTACCTGACTTGAGAGATTGCACGACTTATTCTTAGCATACAAAAGCAAAAGAAAAACTCAGTTACAGAATAGAATCAGATACTCGCAAGGTATCAGATGCTTGCCTCAGATACTGGGAAAGGATTTCCTCTAAGATCACTCATGATGTCAGTTTCATTCTCATGACTTAGATTCTTATTACATTTAAAAAGCTCCACTTCTATATGTTATAAGGTATTTTTTCCTTTCTTTTCGGATGCCTTTGTGGTGTAGCTGGAAGCATACTCGAGCGTATGCGGGAAGTCTGGAGTTCGAATCCAGGTGAGGGCTTTGCGGATTTCTTCAATTTCCAGACTTCAGAAAAATTAGACAAAATAGTAGGCATATGGGACAGAGTTTTAACCTAAGCAAAACGTATTAATTAAACCAACCTTATACAAGGGGTGATCAAATGAAAAGGTACGAAACGACGTAAAAACGTAACAGTTAAATATTTGCATATTCCACCATGAGAGAACGTAGCGAGACATCTCGGGATGCGATTGGAGTCTCTGACTGAGATCGAAGCATGCGCGGGCGCCAGCATGCACAGGAGAGAGCAGAAGCTCTTATCAAAAGCGGCGTCCAAATGATGCGGCAGTCCGTATGAGGACAGGATGGTGTTCGCGTCGTAAAATTCTACGACTGAGGAGCAACGAGGTGTTATCCGATTTCTGACAGCGGAAGGTGAGAAACCGGCAGTTATTCATCGCCGGATGGTGACAGTTTACGGGGAGAAATGTGTCTCTGACAAGTCTGTCAGAAAATGGAGTGCCCGTTTTCGTGCAGGCCGTGAGAGTGTGGGTGAAGACCCGAGACCAGTCCAGGCAAACACTGTCATCACGAGCAATCTCATCGACAAGGTGGACGACCAGGTGAGAAGTGATCGGCGTGTCACATTGCGAATGTTGGCGGTGAAGGTGGATGTCAGCTATGGAACCGTGTGGACAATTGTTCACGACAGGTTGCGATATAGGAAGGTGTGCTCCGCTTGGGTTCCGAAGCAGCTTACCGACCAGCAAAAGGAACTGCGTATGGGGCTAACACTGCAACATCTGTTTCAGTATCAGGAAGACCCCCGGTTTCAAGGAGCGGATCGTCACAGGTGATGAGACCTGGTGCCATCACTACGAGCCAGAGACAAAGCGGAGCAGCATGCAGTGGAAGCATGCGTCGTCACCTCCCCCTAAAACGTTCAAAGCCGTGCCGTGGCAAGGTGGTGCTCACTGTCATTTTCGACATTCAAGGTACGCTACTTGTGGAATTCCTCGAGCATAGAAAAAGCATTAATTCCGATGTGTACTGTGAGACACTCCGACCCCTACGCAGGTCCATTAAAAACCGGGGTTGCTCACGGAGGGTGTGGTCTTGCTCCATGATAACGCTCGTCCACACGTCTCCAGAGTCACACACATGGAACTGGCCAAGTTCAAGTGGGAGACGTTGGACCATCCGCCCTACAGTCCGGACATGTCTCCCTGCGATTTCTATGTGTTTGGTCCACTGAAGAAACACCTGAAAGGGAAGCGCTTCAATTCGGACGACGTAGCGCTAGCGCACAGCTGTAACACAGCATCCGAATTCAAGCCTGCAATTTATTGAATGAGTCCAAATTGCAGGTTACTATGTTTCCAAATGGAATTATTCATATCCTAAAAATTATAAGGTCTCTAATATTATCCTAAATATTATCCCACTGCAATAATCAAAGAAAAGGGTGACCATACCATTGAGGAACTCACGACCTTAACTCAAGATCTGACGATCGCCTACACAGACAGCTCTTCCGACTCCAATCTGAACAGAGGAGGAGCGGGAGTTTTTTCATCGGACCAGACGGAGTGCAGAAATGCCACAGTATTCCTGTTGGGAAAATCGCTTCCAACTATACATGCGAGCTCGTCGCCATCAAAAGTGCTCTAGAGATTTATCTCTCTAAAGAAGACCAGAGTTCCAAGGGCATCGTCATCTTCTCTGACTGCAGATCAGCATTTCAAGCGATCCAGAAGGGCAAATGTCAACTTAGTCATCAGATCATTGAGCTCACAAACAAAATCATTGCTGCCCAAAGATCCTGCATCTTACAATGGATACCGGATCATGTAAATATTTTTTGTTAATGAGAAGGCCGATGAGCTTGCAAAGACACCCCGTGATTCTCCTCAGCCATCCAACTGCCTAACCCTCGTTGATGCCAATGCAGTTGCCAGCCAAAGACTAATCGGTCAAGTTAAAGGAAACTCCATCCCGGAATTGTACTGTGACAGAGCCATATTGACTATCATAACCAGACTTAGGACAAATCACTGAAAAGGGATGAGGATTTCTGCAGACAGACAGCGTAATTACACCAACATTTGTCCTCATTGCCCAGAAGACATCCGACTGTCTCGCCATCACATCTTCAGCTGCCTAGCAATCCAGGCCAGACGGTTTAACATCGTCATTGAAGACCCAATGGACCTACTTTATACTGATAGAACTGCCGAGGTTGCAAAAACTGTCTTTGACAGCTTCGAAGCTATATAATTGCACTTTGTCATAGACACGACTTCATCATCATCAAATTATAAGGTATTTTCTCTCGCTTTTTCGCATACCTACCTGGTATAACTGGACACATTCTCGACGCGTATGCGAGAGGTCCGGAGTTCGAATTCCGACAAGAGTATTGGGGATTTCTTCAGTTTCCTGACATAGAACATTTCGTATAAGACTCTGCAATTGGTACCCGCACTAAAAAGATGGCGGACGATGATTCGTCACCACCAAGATTTTTCCAGTGGGTTCCCTAATCCTCATTTACGCTTTAAAAGGGGAGAGTATATAAGGTATTTTTTTCTTTTCTGCATGCTTTCGCCGTGTAAATGAAAGCACGCTCGACGCGTACTCGGAAGGTACGGAATTCGAATCTGGACAATGGCATTATAGATTTCTTCCCATTTCTGCTTTGATATAACCTAATGACTACAAAATGAAAGTAAATATTGCTTGCAAGATACTACAAAAGATATTAACATGCACACCACTTTTTCCAGTAGGTATCGCGATGTAATTTAAACATCCATTTCCTATCATGCATAAACGATCTACTCAAAAATTATATGTATTTACCATGAAGCTCTTAACATATCTTATTCTGATATGGCTTTTATCAAATTACCAACATCATAATCGTGTTAATTTATTCTTTATGGTTGCATTAATTTCGAGTGTCAAAAACCTGTTCTAAGGCCTGTATTTCGTTAATCTTTTCTGCTTGACGTTAAATAGACTTTTAGTCATAAAAGCAAATTACTAGACACTTTATTAGCATTCCTTTTGATTTAAAGGTAATATGGATTCTATAATTATAAATTCGGCAACAAATGTTTTACTTACATTTATATTTTCATGTTTATTTCAATAAACCGCAAAGAAAATAAACTGCGATGAAATGGAATGCTACAAAAGTGGTGAAACCCAAGCAAAGAGATTGATGCATCTTGAATGTAAGTTGCATGCTTATTTGTCAACGTAAAGATCACATTATAACAAATACTTTAAAATAGAGCAAAAGCATATTTAGTATAATTATAAGACTATTAATAAGTTTTAATACAAATCGTCACATCACAAGATGAAAAGTATCCGGTTAATATGAAGGTGAAGTTATCTACTACAGTTATCTAGCCAAAGGCAGTACTCGCAAAAGTCAGTCAAAGATACGTTATATGCGGTTATTTAAGGTTTGAGTTTCTACAGATGGCTTATTAATTATACCAAATCTTATTGGTCGGAAATTATAACTTATCAGCTTTTAATTTATCATCACATTGAAAAAGTTTCTGATATCCGAATTCTAGTGATTTCGGCTCACTTTCTGATATCCGAATTTCGTAACAGCTAACACAGGATATTTACACAACTCTCTAAAGTTCCAACGAATCTCATCGAATGTCAGAATGAAATGAAGTTAATACATTTATCTTCAAATATTTCTCTAAGTGTTCAGAATGTTCAGAAAATTCTCTTCGCCCAGTTTAACCGCAAAAATAAGAGTTAAATTATTATTTTTCCAAATGCCCATTTACTAATTTGATAAATTAACTATTATTCCCATCGATTGTTTGGTTTGCAACTCAAACAGAAATCTTCGTGAGATTAATTCGAAGATGTCTTTCTTTTTCTCTTCTTGTTTGTGTCTTGCAGCTAGTTAACGTGATGTCAAATATGGATCGGAAAAAATATTTTAAATGGACTCTGGAAATCCAACCTGTTATATCATAAATTATAATACGACGTTTAGCTTAGGAGAGCTTCTCCTGACGCAAGCGCCGTTTGCGTTTATCTGCGCGGTGAATTATGACGTAACTGTTTATATGTATACCATTCTTACTTTTTCGCCCTTTTTTTTTCCTCTGCTGTACGAAACTATGTTTAAGTTAATCTCTGTCATTAAAAATGTTCATTGATATTGCAATCTATTTAGGCTCATTTATTTCTTCAATGGTTATGGGCCCAGGAACGTTTCAACTGTGCCTAATTAGCAAAATACTTATTTTAAAATGAACATTTTGAAGTTTTCGAGTATTGAACTCTTAACCCTAATTCAGTGCAAGAACTGTTACGTCTAATCAACGGTAAGAACTGATAGTTAGTTAAGCCTATTTTTATAGCGCTCAATCTTGGTTTTTGGCTGTGAGAGACTGTATTACATTATATCGCATTTGACTACTATAGAAAAGCTCGGAAAAGATAATTTTGACAGTTGGAAATTACAAATAGAAGCAGTATTGATTAAAAATGACCATTGGGATTATGTGACCGGTAAAACGCTAAAACCTGCTGAAGGAACCGAAGACGAAAAGAAATGGCTCCAAGCTGATCAAAAAGCTCGCGCAGATATAATTCTTGCAATTAATCCTAGTGAACTGTGTCATATAAAGCATTGTGTGACATCAAATGCTGTGTGGAATAAACTCAAAGCCGTATATGAATCGAAAGGACCTGCGAAGAAGGCTACATTATCAAAACAGCTTTTATTTAGAAAAATGGTGGAAAGCGAAACGATGTCTCAACATTTGAATAATTTCTTCGAAATAGTTGATAAGCTTAAACAAATGTAAATTGACATAGCTGATGATTTATTATCGATTCTTCTGCACTATAGTATTCCAGAAAATTTTGAAAATTTTAGATGCGCCATCGAATCAAGAGATCAGTTACCTAGTCCCGAATCTTTGAAAATCAAAATGTTAGAAGAATGGGAAGCAAGAAAAGGGAAATCGTCTCAAGATTCACAGAATGCATATTATACTGATTATAAAAGAAGAAATCAAGAACAGAAGAAAAATGAAAAATGGAAGGTAAATTCAAACAAAAAATTTTCAGCTGAAAGAAATTTTCGAAACTTTAAGTGTAATTACTGTTCGAAAATTGGGCACGAGGCATCTGAATGCAGAAAGAAAATATCTGATAGAAAATATGCGCAATCAAATAAGGGAAATCAAGGTTCTATGATGTCTTCTAATTATGAAGAGCAGATTAGTTTAGCAGTAAACAATGCTTATCAGAAGACCTCCTCATGGTGCTTAGATAGTGGCTGTACATCTCACATGTGCAATGACAGAAGGTTATTTTCAGAATTTCACCCTCGAACGAATTCAACCATAAAGTTAGCAGTTGACAAAATAGCAAAAATTACAGGAATTGGAACTGTCCTTATAACAGTACCTAACGGAAATAAGACAATTAAACTTACGCTCAAAAATGTGTTATGTGTTCCGGAATTAAAATGTAATTTGCTGTCAACATCTAAAGCTACTGCAAATAATCGTTCAGTGATTTTTACAGAACGACATGCTAGAATAATAGAACCAAATGGATCTATACTAGTGCAGGCTATTCGTCATGGTGATCTTTATTATATACATCCAAGCACTGAAACAGCTGCAATAGCACAGGTAAGTGATTTTGTAAAGTGGCATCTTAAATTAGGTCATTTAAATGAGTCTGATTTGAAAAGACTTAAGTCTGATAACATGGTTAGAAATTTAAATTTTAATAACACTGAATCTCTAAAAGACTGCAAAGTCTGTATCCGAGGTAAACAAACTGTGCAACCTTTTCGAAAAGAATCAAAATTTCAAAGTAATGAATTACTGAACTTGATTCACTCAGATTTGTGTGGACCTATGAGAGTCCCATCCCATGCTGGTTCGCGTTATTTTGTTACTTTCATAGACGACAAATCGCGTTATGTCGAAGTCAGTTTTCTTAAAACTAAAGATGAAGTGAAAAATGCATTCATTAAATACAAAGCTGCGGTCGAAAATCGTCTAGGAAAGAAAATAAAAATCCTTCGGACTGATAACGATCTCGAATATCGCGGAGGAGAATTTAATAAATATATTCAAGAATGCGGGATTAAACGAGAATTCTCTGCACCAATGACTCCTCAACAGAATTCAAGAGCTGAACGCATGAAATGCACTTTAACTGAAATGGCCAGATGTTTGTTACTACAATGTAATCTTCCCCAATCCTTTTGGGCTGAAGCCTTGAACTGTGCTGTTTATATTCGTAATCGTTGCCCGAATCGAAGCCTGGGAGTAAACAAAACACCTTATGAGTTATTTTTTGGCATCAAGCCAACTGTATCTAACTTCAAAGTATTCGGACAGAAATGTTTTGTACTTAATAAAAGGTCTAAAGGGAAATTCGATCCTCGATCAGAAGAACATATATTTGTAGGATACTCAAATGAATCAAAAGCATACAGGCTGTGGAATAAAAATTCCAGAAAAATCGTTATAAGCCGAGATGTTAGATTCATTGATGAATTTGAAAACTGTACTACTTATGATAAAGATTTAGAAGTTTTATTTCTCGAAAATATTCCTGATAAAAAGAAGGAAGAACCTCTGAATGTAAAGCAAATATCGGCTGATGAAATAACAGAAGACCCCTCAAATATGGCAGAAGCATCTGCTGAATCATCTGATAATGAAGATTCTGATTCCGAAGCACTACCTGAAATGCAGATTAAAAGGGGGGCAGGTCGTCCAAAGAAAGTCAAGACTGGGAAGCCAGGAAGACCAAAAAAGGAATACCACAATATAAACATAGAAAAGGAGAAAGCACAAATTGCTGAAGAAGACACAAATCCGACATTAGAAGAAGCATTAAATGGAAGTTATGCTGAAGAATGGCATAAGGCTATGCAAAGTGAGTATGAAGCACTTGTTAAAAATGGTGCATGGAAATTGGTAAAGCGACCACAGAACAAAAAGGTAATAGGATGTCGCTGGGTTCTTAGAACGAAATATAATGCAGATGGAACAGTTGAAAAGAGAAAATCTCGATAGGTTGCTAGAGGATTTGCACAGGAACCTGGAATTGATTTCAATGAAACCTTTGCTCCAGTAGCCAGAGCAAGCTCTATAAGAACTGTGATTGCATACAGTGCTGAACAAGACCTTATGTTATATCAACTAGATTTTGTTATGGCTTATGTTAACGGAGATTTAAAAGAAGAAATTTTCATGGAACAAGCTAAAGGTTTTGAAGACCAAAATAATCCTGATTATGTTTATGCTTTGCAAAAGTCTCTTTATGGTTTGAAACAAAGTGGACGACAGTGGTATGAAAAATTAGACAAAAAACTCAAAAACTTTGGATTACAACCATTACAATCAGATAAGTGTGTATACAGGATGAAAACATCTCAAGGTGAGTTAATTCTAATTTTATATGTTGATGACTTAATAATGGCAACAAATAGCTGTGATTTATATGCTGAACTTAAAGGTTATCTTTCTAAAGAATTTCATGTTAAAGATTTAGGCAAACTTCATTATTGTCTTGGAATAGAATTTAATCAAGATGTAAATAATAATTCTATTAGTTTATCTCATCAGAAATATGTTGATAATATTCTACGAAGGTTTAATATGCAAGATGCAAAACCAGTAGCAACTCCTTTAGATCCTAGTGTAAAATTAAGTAAAGAAATGTGTCCTTCTGAAACTGAAGAGGAAGAAATGAACAATGTACCTTATCGCCGTCTAATTGGTTCGCTTATGTATCTTTCTGTGTTTACTAGGCCGGATATTACATATGCCGTCAGTCACCTGAGCCAATTTAATAACAATCCTGGAAAATTACACTGGTTGGCTGCAAAGCGCATTCTTCGATACTTAAAAGGAACTAAAAATTATTGTTTAAAATTTCGAAAGACTGGAAAAGCACTTATTGGATATACCAATGCCGACTGGGCGTCTGATGTTAATACTAGAAAATCGTATACAGGTTACCTATTCAAGTTTGCTGGAAATCCAATAACATGGGAATCACGAAAGCAACAAACTGTTGCATTATCAAGTACTGAAGCAGAGTACATCAGTCTTTCAGAAAGTGCCAAAGAAGGAGTTTATTTACGTCGTTTTCTTAAAGAATTAAATTTTACTGCTGATTATCCAACCATTATATATTGTGATAATCAAGGTGCACAGAAGCTTATGAAAAATGCTGTTTATCACTCACGCACTAAACACATAGATATTAGACATCATTTCATTCGTGAAATTTGGAAATGAAAAGAAATGAAATAGACGTTAAATATATGCCAACAGAGAAAATGCCTGCTGATGTACTGACAAAAACATTGACTGCTTCGAAACATTCTAAGTGCTGTAAATTAATTGGAATAACTGTAAATGATTATTGTTTATTTTTTTTTTCAGCCGCCAAACGTCGAAAGGGGGATTGGTATATCATAAATTATAATACGACGTTTAGCTTAAGAGAGCTTCTCCTGACGCATGCGCCGTTTGCGTTTATCCGCGCGGTGAATGATGACGTAACTGTTTATATGTATACCATTCTTACTTTTTCGCCCTTTTTCTTCTCTGCTGTACGAAACTATGTTTAAGTTAATCTCTGTCATTAAAAATGTTCATTGATATTGCAATCTATTTAGGCTCATTTATTTCTTCACAACCTTTCAAATATTCCGAAATAAACATTTCGAAGCAGCTTCGTGTTCTTTCCACATAATCTTAAACTGACGATAAGAATAGATCTACCATGTATGTTCTTGCTATTTGGTGAGTGATATGTTTCCAGAGTGAGATATTTGGCCAAAGTCTAACAAAAGAGAAATATAAAACTTAGAGGCATATTTTCAGTCAGCCACAGAAGAGGTTTAACTGCAACTCTAGGTAATATATCAGTACTTTAGCTCCAAGGCATTCATTTTCCAGTTGCAACATAAAACAAGCATTTCGAAATAGCAAAGATTTTCATCCCATTTGCTTTTTTAATATAATGATACGTCGTTCCGAGATCATATTCTTCTCTATAAATAGCTTTTGAAAGGCCTGATCATTGATACTTTCAATGTCTCTTCGTTGCAGATTTATTTTCCTCTACACACTGTAAAGAAAATTTAGCTAAAACTCATTTTTTATAATTTCTATTAATATTTTTGTTCTAAATATACATTGTGAACTAATTTATGAGCAATTAAAGTTTAATCTAATGCTAATAAGAAACAATAGGAACCGGAATTCGGATTCAGCTGCTAACCGATATTTAGAAAAATTCGAAAAGTATAAACTATAAAACTTTCTTCAGTTCAAAAATCCGTAACATAAATGGTTACGGTATGCAATGTAAACTTCTCTTGGCTCATTCCACGAGGTACAATAATCACAACGATTATTAATGCCAATGAAACTCACACTACTCATGTATTACTTGCAAGTTTTTTTATTTTACCTACCTTAAACTAATGAATTAAAATGTCTCTTTTAAGAGAATAATCCCAGTACTCTACGAAATTATTCCAAAAACCAGCAGCTGCAAATAAAAATTACTGTTCTTTTTCACAGTAAGCGGCAGGGTAACCTCTTCGTAACTTGTAATCGAACTTTTTCCCCATGTCTTCTCATGATATCGCAAGATAAATTTTATTTGTGTAAGTAAATTTCCTTTATAATTTTCGTTTCGATTCTCAAAGGTGACCAGTATTTCTCGAAACCGAATTATAAAGAAAGAGAGGAACGGAACAGCTTTAGCAGATTTACGAGCGCATAAATTACATTGGATATAATTTGCTTTCCTTGAGAGGGAGAAATGTTTTATTAGATGTGTTAATAATGATGATAATATGACTTATTGTGAAAGAAGTACACAGGAAGTAGAGAGAAAAAAAAACTGGCTCTATTTTTTGAAATTTTTATCTCAAGCATGCATTTGCGACTGAAAGAATTTCATAAAAGTAATTCCGTTGCTGAAACTGGTAGGATTCTATAATAATAACGTTTTACATGATTCCCTTTGAAAAATATTTAATTTGGAGAAAGTTAAATGTTAAGTGTGCATTTATGAGTGCAATATAGATTATGCTTTATCAATTTATCGTTAATCATCAGATGTTGATATTCTTATTCTTTTTATTTGAATGATCCATAGTTAACTAAATAAAAAACTACCATTCTTGATTTAGCATGCTTCCTTATACCGCAAAAGTCCTTACTTGGCCTTTATTAGCCGTGTATCTTATTCATATACTTCCAGTTACAAAAATGTTTCAAATTACGCAAACATTCATATTTTCATATTTTTAAGTTAAAGAAAATGATTTTGTATAAAATATAAAATTTAGTTTTTTATATGTTCTTTTGGTCTCTATGCGTATAGTTAATAACTTTAATACTTAATGTAAAAAATAAACACAAAATATTAGAATATCATGCGATAAATATTATTGGCCGAGATATTTATTATTACATTTATCAAACAAGTTTATAGCTAAAAATAAAATAGCGAAGGCTTTTTGATTGAAAATGGAATTGTTTATATATTAAATAAATGGCATTACTAAATGGGGAAATTTCGCTTTTTACAGCTACATATACATTTGCCCTTTTGTGTCTTTCCTCCTCATTTATCATCAAACTAAATTTGATGATAAAACTAAACACATATTTTTAATTGATTTTTTTTTGAATGACTTAAAGTTATTAAATAAAAAACTATTAAATTTTCCAGGATTTAGCGTGCTTTTGTATACCACAAAAGTCCTTACTCGGCCTTTATTTTCACAACCACTGATTTTTACATATATTTACAAAAATGTTTTAAATCAAATTAAACCTTTACAAAATCAAATTAAACCTTTACAAAAATGTTTTAAATTACCTTGCATTTTTAAACTTAAAAAAATATTCTGTATAAAATTAAAAATCTAGTTATATATTCTCTTGGTCTCTATACATATATTTAAGAAAATAAAAAAAAACTGACTCTTGTACGATAAATATTGACTGTGCTATTTTGTATTAAAATATGGCATTATAGTTAGGTGCCATACACAATTTTAAGAACGAAATGTTTGCAACTGTACGAAACTAAAACAAAATATCGTTTAGGAAAAGATATCTAATGTTGAGAAATTAAGTGGCAAGTATTTCTATGCAGATTATTGTGAAAAATACTTGCAAGTATAATGTTTTTCAAACTTCTAATGTTATTCACAGATTCTTATAGAATTTGTGTTCTAGAAAACACTAGCGGTCTTCTGATTAACACACAGCCAATCAGAAGCTCGCTAGTGTTTATTGTTTTTCTCCAAAGGCAGGCACTCGCCTATAATCGTACATCCATGCCTTCTCAGGGATTCGAACCCGGACCATTCGATGTCGCAGTCACGCTCCTCTAACCACTATATCGTCTGCGCAGCTCACTAGTGTTTATAAAGAACACTGTTTTATAAAGAACACTGTCAGATGAACACTGTTTTAATCGTAATATTATTTGCATTAAATAAAAATGAGAAGTATTTGTAATTTAAAGAATTTTTATCAGATTATGAGTCTAAAGTAATAATATTTCATGAGGATATTATTAATGTATTTTTACGTTTTTAAAATTTATAAACTATTTGTGCGAATATTCTTTCGGGATCCCAGTAACAAACATGTAACGAAATTATAAATTAAATATAGCAATAAATCACAAAACAATATCATTAAATGACATTTAAGGAGAAAAAGAAACAATTTTTAATTTATTTATGAATCACCCTCTCTGCAAATTGACTATGATATCAAAAATCTTAAATTTTGGAGTTAAACTTTTGTCAACTTTGTCGTACAGTCAATTTTTTTTGTGTCATATTTTTATAACGATTACGAAATTATCCTGCATATAAGTATGGGGACAAAAGGAACATATAAACTGTTAGATTTCGTGCTTTTTGAAAACTGATTTCTTTAAATTTAAAAAAGACAAGACATGGATATCTGTAACTCTAAGTATATGTCTAGGACAAACAATTTCGCAACTGTTGGTCCTAGACCCGGCAAAATCATCACTTTACCCAGGTAAAGTGATAATTTTGCCAAGCCGATTTTACGAATAAAATTCAATAAATTTAATTCAAAATTTTACTGTTGTGAACATATATAGAAACAAGAATTTACTTATACAGATACATTCCATCCAGCGCTAAAACAGTTTTCATAAAATTTTCTTCTTTATTTAAAGAAATTTTGTAGCTGGAAGTGCATATACCGGTATAATACATAAAGAATTAAATCCCATAATAATATCTTCCAAACGATACTGAGCTCCTAACTTTTCCCTAAAATTTATTTAAATGTTAGCTGTTCAATTTTCCAACCATAGTTAAAAAATTAAAATTATCCATAAATGCTTTTCCTATATGCAGTCATGGAAATATTATTTTCTCCTGTACAGATAGATCCTTAAATTTCAAATTCTCTAGTAGCTACTTTTATTAAATTATTTTGCGAAGGCATTATTATTCAGTTACATTTTCCTGTGCTTCTAGAATCTAGTGAAACTATAAAGGTTACTATTTAAATTAATCATTCATTTATGATTTAAACTATATATGACTTACTATAGCTTTCTTTTTTCACCAGAATGTAAATGAGATTGAGATTATCTAGCATTTTATCTTAGGTTGCTGGAATGTAAGACAGAGCTTGCAGCTTTCTTGTGCGGACAAACTACATCTACTTCCTACTAGCTTTGATAAGTTCTAATTACTTGCCGACATTTGAATTTGATACGCCGGTTAGAATTACTGAACCAGAGTAAAATTTGATTAAGAAATCTTTTGATACTATATTCCGTTTTAAAATTAAATTTATTGTTCCTTTAGTTGCATCACTACAACTTGTTCTTGATATTGTTAGCACAAGAACGTGCATTTGTGTTCTAAGTTTTTGTTTAAATAAAAATTGTTTATTTAAACGCTTATCTGATTTGCTGGTTATTTTCAGAGATACTGATAATTGACTTCACATCTGTTATGGGTTTTGGATTGATTAACTTTTACCACATCAAAGAAAAACTCGTAAGTGTTATACAGCTAATCTTTCAAAGAAATTTCAGATAATCAGTGTATCTAACTTCGATTCCACAGTCTTCACACTTTCTACAATACTTTCGATTTTTTCTTGAGATCTAAAACCATTCGCAGTTTTTCATTATTAGCTTACACTGCATTACATGCATATTATAAGTAATTTTGAAAAACAACTTTTGTACTTAGACGTAATAATCAGGAAAACTGAGAAAAGTTTCAGAAATTAAAATTCCAGAAAAGTATTTAGTTTATTCTGTTAAATAAACGAAAGATAAACTTTATTAATTCGAAACATCTTCGAAGAATTACAAATATTTCCTGCAGTTTCTTCTTAAATTTAAAACACTTTTCTACGCGAAAATACTTAGCAGCAATTCGCTGTACTATCAATGCGGTAGACAAATTCCCGCAACGACACACTGAATGTATCATTTTCAACAATTTTGTTCACTTATCTAGGTTCACTTATCTTCAATCAATTATCACAAGAAGAATTCCTTTACTGCTGGATTGCTCAGAAGAAGATTTTCTGTTTCTAACTACATTAATTCAGATCATCTAAGCTAATTGCGAATAGCAGTATTTTGTACCTCTGAATAAAATGTTACACGTTGGAGTTTATCTTTTGAAAGACGTCTAGGAGACGGCATATCTAAGAAAAATTGCCTGGTGCGTTTCACAGGGATGTTAGAAGTCTAATTACGCTTACATCTGGTTTCCCAGAAAGCTCTGAACATCGCAATTTTCAAGGTCTTATGTTGAGTTCAGTTAACAAACTTCAGTTGCTTTGTCCTTTGATTTTTCTACTTCTGAATGAAATTAATCACTCAAGTAATATTGAGAAAATAAGAAGAAAAGGTGCCATAAATGAAACGGAACAAGGTTAGTCCTGTAGTAGTTTACAAAGAGGAACTTTATATAATGAAGGGAGCGTAAAATCAGAAGTAAAAATAGAATTACAAATAAACGTCAGAAACGAAAAATGCATCTGTAGTAATCCCATTTAAAAGCTGACAGTAATCGATTACATTAAAAGAACAATTAAACAAAAAAAATTTAACTTAACTACTTACAGTAAATGACATACTTTTTCAAGTCATCGAAAACTTCGGAATCTTTCTGATAAATTCCCTTTATAAAACGGAAGACGGATTTTAATGGTGAGGAGGAAGACAATAATTAAAGAAATTGAGCGATAATTTATATTTCTTAAAAGTGCTAATTTAATATAATATGAATAGATCAACGCTCTAAATACGAAGCATTAGTTTGATTAGAAAAATGTGTGGAGACCTTTACAAAATTCTTCAAAAGGCGCTTTACGATACACAGTCTCAGTTTATAGCTATTGTTGAGAAAATATGCATATCACTCTTTTCAAATCTGAAAGATAATTTCTTCTTTTTGGCATTTTGCGTCAATTCACTTTCTGCGTTGATTCACTTTTCAATCTGTTGAAACCAAGTATTATCGCCCTGTGTTATATTTAAAGAAATTAAATAATGGAGAAGGTATATAGATAACCACTACTGTGACGATGTAAATTAAATAATGGAGAAGGTATATAGGTAACCACTACTGTGACGATGTAAATTAAATAATAACAATCAGATAAATTTAAACGTTGATCAGTTGTCTAAGGCTACACTGACAGTAACTAAGCAACAAGCTGGTTCATATAATTATTAAAGACAACGTTTAAAGCAACCCTCTGCGAGAGAATGCCAAAACATGGATAAATACATTTAGTTAAACTCGACAGAGTTCAAACAACGCTATGCAAGTACCAGAAACTCTCTGTCTAAGATCTAAAAGCCCTGGCCTGAAACACACTACAAGCTAATTTGCATTCGAATAACTGATAGAAAAACTGATAGAAGATTCGAAATACTGATAGAAGAAGTTAAAGTACAAATCGAAATCATAATAACTGGTTAGTTTAATATAAAAAAAAACTTTACAAGGCTTCTTAAGCATTTACGCAACTTTAAATTTATCGTGAAATGCAGTTTGTTCTATGAAGATTTTTTATAATTAAAGTGAAAGAATATTTCGAATGAAAACGGAGCGTTTTCTTTTAAAGATTCGAACTGCCTTGGTTTATATCACCTACCTCGGAAAACATAAATGTATTAATGAAATATTTGTACGTATTAAGTTGTAGGAAACTGCATTTTTAAGAAAGAAAATTTACCAATCAGAAATTAAACCATCCTCACCCAGAATAGAAGACTTTCTTAAATTTACTACAGCAGCTACTACCGAGAATGTTACTAACTTTAAAAAATCGTTCAGTGAAACTCTAAAGAAAATAAATTCTAAGATGAACAGACTCCTAAAATTAAACAGATTATGCAAGTTTTTCAAGATCCGCAAATTTTCAATTTAATTAATAATATTTCCATTTTAGCTCGACAGATAAAAAGTGCCAAAGATATTACAGAGAAACTCCGTATCGCCTTCAAGACTGTCGAAATTATGCTGAACTTCGCTCAAAATGCTTATCTTACGCGACG
Source organism: Stegodyphus dumicola (assembly GCF_044657685.1). NCBI lineage: Eukaryota > Metazoa > Arthropoda > Arachnida > Araneae > Eresidae > Stegodyphus > Stegodyphus dumicola. Next base: position 88,186,967 of record NC_140774.1, on the reverse strand, counting down.
ATTCACAGCCGATCGATTAAAGTCAAGACTAACGGATCCTGAGTTCACGAAATCGGGCTTAGCCCGGCTCATCTTCCGCCTTTTTTGGCCTCGGCCAAACATTAACAGTATCTGCACTGGATTTTATGTCAGTTTCTTGGTCTTTTTATTTATACTGCTCCTTTTCAGGACAGAAGCCCACCAGCGGCCGAGAGGTAAAGTCGCTGAACACTGGTAGTTCGGTCCAAGGTTCGAATTCCGCGAACGGGCTGGCTGCATGGGCGTTTTCGTGGTTTTCCCCATGTGTAACGTGTATACCAGTCAGTATCCCTTAGAAAGTCCTCCACGAAGGCATCCCTTCCCTTAGGTAGATAGCCCTAGTGTGCTTTGTCGTAATCTCAATAAACCAAACCAAACCTCTTCAGGACAAATATAGATAGGTAAAGACTCTAGGGTCGCACACCTATTACACAAGCGCAGACCTAAGCTGCTTTCTAGTCTTGCAGATACCTTCGCTTCTAATGAATAGGGACCTGTACCTCTTTTCCCTTGAAATCGATTGCGTTCTTCGCCAAATAAATCTAAGCCAAACACAAAGTTATTGCTTTGCTAATTTTATGTTTCTCTCCTGTTTTGATCTAATAAGCGTTCTTAACATTAGTTCAAATTATAGCCAAGTTTATCTCAAGATACTTTCATTTATATAAAAAAAAAATACGTAACTGATGACGTGTTAACTTGTGTTACCAAATTTTGTGCATTATACCCATAAAATATTCAGAATGATTTTTGATATTTTAAAATTTATTTTATTAGGTTTAATTGATAAAATTCTTGAGCTAAAGCCGCAAGGGCTTGAAATGAAAGTTTTTAGTTCAAAAGGAAATTATTTCGCAATATTTTTAACAAGGTCGCTAGTGCATGAGGCTGGCAATAAATTTTTCCAAAAGTGAAGTGGTAATAATTTCTACTTTCCTAAGATATGTAATTCGAATAGGAAAACCAATGATACCATTACTAAGATGTTAATAAACTTGGTGATATTACTATTTTAAAGCGTTAAGAAAATTCTTTCGTTCGGCAATGAGAACATCGTCTATCGGCCTTAACTGTATGACACATGATATTACATAAGCTTTATGTTTTCCATTAAATGCAAATTTAAAAATTCCCTTCTTTTATTACTACTGGCTGTTATTATGTACAAGGATTAAAATTCACATTTCACATTCCAAGTCTTGAAAAAAAAAAAAAAAAAAAAAAAGAGAGAGAGAGAGAAAGAGAGGGAAAGAAAGAAGAAAGGAAGGAAGAAAGAAAAATTAAGAGGTAAGATAGATGTCGATCTTCTGACAATCTCAACTTATTTCACGTCGGAAAAAACTAACTAATCAGATATTCTATTCCACAAAATCTAATTAAAATAACATCAAAGCAAGAAAGAAAAACTAGTTAAGAAAACAATAACTCTTTTAGGAATCCCTTCTGTAATCCCATTTAGGGCTGAACCAATCGATTATTTTAAATGTACAGTTAAAAGAAAAGTTTGACTCTTTCGATTACAGTAAATGACGTAATTTTGCTTGAAGTTGAATGGAGAACGTAAATCTCCGTTGTAGTTTCATTTTATTGGAAAAGCAGCTGATTTAAAACGTGGAAATGGAGAGAATAATTGAAGATTGGGTAAGTAATGGTTTAGTGAAAAACGGTTTCCGAAAGACAGTTATTTTCTCCTCATGGTGCTTATTTTTTTCTAATAATAATGCCATAAACAACATGTTAACATAATATGCTAGGTTAAAACAGGCTCTCAAAAGGTTTTGTTAGTTATTTATTTTATTTTTTCACAAAATATTAAATTACGTAAAAATATTAAATTACGTAAAAGTTAATAATGTACTTTGCTAAAAATAACTGGGATATTTGGCCGCATTCTGGATATTAAAATAGTGAGTCTTATGTTTTCTTAAACTTTGTACAAATTTGAAAGGTGCAGTAGGAAATCTGTCAATGAAAGTCATTCTCATTTCTACAGAAACTGTTCAACAGAAAGACAAGACATGAAGAATAGCATTTAAAATGCAATTTCCATGGTCATATGCAAAAAGCATTCCCTGAAAAAGGAAGTCAGAAGTAAAATGAAACACAATGAAGACACTTCTTTCTTCATTTTAAAGCCTGACATGCAACCGATGAAATTAGCACTTCAGATATTTTATTCTATAAGCGCGATAACTCTTTGCTTTATTCAAATGAATGTACTTTGCTAAAAATGCGTGTTCAAGTACCCACAATTATTTCTCTGCAAAATTCTGCATTATCAAGTATCTAGTGTCACTAATTTTCTTCGTCGTTTATATTACGTGCATGTACTTTTCCGTTTGTATTTTAGGTATTTTGTATCTGTATTTTTAGACATGCACATATTTTAATAAATATTTTTCATATTAAATTAGCACTTATTTTAAAAATAATAATACTAAAAAGTTTGTGAAACACTAAATATAAGCTACATTTTTTAAAGTATGAAAAAGATTCAAAAGGTATTTTGATGCATAACTTCAAAATTGTCCTCAAAGTTTTGCAGCATCAGCATATTTCATCGCATAAACCTTTATGGTTTAAATCTTTATTTGTCTGCACCGTATCTATAAAAAGCTTTATGTGCTTTTGTTTTCGCCACCCTTTGATCTTAGATTCGTAGACATGTACTTAATTAATTAAATATTTTTTACAGAATTAAACGTTACAAATAATGTTTACAATGTTACATTAAATAATATTTTTAATTATAGAATTATTTGTACTTTGATAGTTTTAAATTTAAAATATCAATTTTGTAAAGATTACGAAATTTAGCTTCTTATACTCTTTTTTGTTTTGTTTCTATAGTTTATACTCATTTTAAAAAATTAAAAACAAAATAGTTTATTAATGTGCAAAAAAAATTATTTACCGGGTTTTGAAATTTCGTATCTGAAGATTCAGGAGCATGCAAAATGCATAAATCTGTGGGTAAGTAAAATTAAATATCAGTTTAGTACAAACGTTTATCATGTTGATTAGGCATTGACATTGTTGGGAGCTATGAGTTGTTTGATATCTCTTTAAATAATCACTCTAAACGAGCAAGAAGAATTTAACAGTTTATACTAATAGTTAATATTAACTAATAGTTTATTTATTAGTTATTGAAATTAATACACAGCAAAATCAATAGCTATAAACTGCTCAGTTGAAAAACGAAATATGAGAAAAAATACTCTTAACAGGCCTTGGCGATACTTTATATCGCAAAGTTAACGACATTTGGCAATGTCTGCTGAAGACCATCTGAGCCACTTTTTTTACTGTTCTGAGATAATGCATTTTTGAATCTCTAGGAGCGAGTTTTTCTTAATCTTTCTAGAAGGTTAGGTCTTCTGAACGCAAAGGGTCTGAGAGCTGGGATTAGTCAGCTGTTTATCAGCTTTAAGAGCTCTGGTTCAGGAAGAGTTAGCTGAATAGCATTTTAGAGTTTACTCTGTGAGTGATATCGGGAACTTTTAGTATTTCTATAGTATGTTAAGAAGTATTTTCTTGTTATCTGGTTTCTACTTGAGTTATTTACTTCTATTTATTCTGATGTCCTGTAATGTTTATTTTAATTTATTTAACCAATTATTTTATGTTGGCAAATCAGTATTTCTCCCTTTCCCTTTTCCTGCTAGAATGCAAATTAGCTCACGTGTTTTAAAGTGAGGGCGTGAGATTGCTCAAGCAAAGCGTGTTTTGCCTGCTGAGGGGCACACGAACAGCCGAACAGTAAAACCACTCAACACTGGTAATTCTGACTTGAGTTTGATGTCAGGCAAATGGAGAGGCTGCATGGGCTTCTTTAAAGTTTCTCTACGTGTAACGTGTATATGAGACTCTTCTCCTTAGAAAGTTACCCACAACGTCGCCTCCTCTTAAGCAGATAGCCCTAGTGTACTTTACCATAATCTACTAAACCAAAATTGTCTGCTGAAAACTATGTATTTATTTTTTCTATTTAAAGATAAGGACTCCTGTCTTCGACGTTGCTTTATTTTTGCCACTTCTGCTTTTACGCCGGTGTAAGCTTAAGAGCCAACATTCGCGGTTAAGTTACTTTGCGTAGCCTTTGGTTAATAGTTTTACTCTTAAATTTCTACTTGAAGATCTCACCATAATTGTTGGCTAATTTGCAAGCAGCAGGTGGGCTTTGCTTTCAACTTACTTAGTTTTAAATAAAGGATCTTTTACACAGTTCTTACGTTTCTGTTTTGGTTTTTAGACATAGTGATACATCCCTTACAATCTGGTTGAGGATTAACCACTTACAATTAGTAAAAGACTAGTATCTTAAAGTCTTTTATGATTAGTTATAATAAATTGTCAGTTTCTTACTGCTTATCTGAAGTGATTATTTAAAGAAATACCAGGTAGCCATAATTAAACTGACAGTGCTCACAATGTTCTGTAGCGCGATATTTGCGATAAGGACGCCACATTTTGTAGGAAGATTAAACAAGACGGGGGACGAAGGATTCCGAAAAAAAAAAAAAAAAGTTCCAAAAGTCACCGCTAGGCGAATATTTGGCGCTGTGTAATAGAAAATAGAGTGTTAACAAATGCAAATTAATGCGGAATAAAATTACCTTTTATTATCGATATGCCTTATGGAATATGGATATGCCTTACAGTACAGTATGGAAAATCTTACGAAAGATTATCAACTTCTATACGTACAAGATCAGCCGTGTACAGGAGTTACTGTATCTCGACCATGATAAGCGATTGACTTTTGCTCTCACCTTTCTTGCCAGAATGGAGGCGGATGATGCTTGGCCGTGGAAAATCTTATGGTGAGACGAGGTCCACTTTTACCTGAATGGAACTGTGAATACCCAGAACTGCCGAATTTGCGATGACAAACACCACATTCAGTCACAACAGTTTCCTTACATTCACCAAAGGTAACTGTTTGGTGTGGGTTCACAGCGAAATTTATCGTAGGTCCATTCTTCTATGAGAACTTTACCCCAACAGAACCGGAAACCTGTTCTGTTACCGGAGAGAAATATCGCCACATGTTGAACAGCTTTGTCATTCCGGCACTTCAGCAATGCCTGGGGGAAATCATTTTCATGCACTCCACACGTTGCTGTACGGGTGCAACAGATGCTACGACAGAAATTCACAACAGAAAGTGTCATTAGCCGCTACTTTTCAACTGCATGGCCACCTCGGTCACCTGATCTTACCTCATGCGACTTCTGGCTATGGGGTTACCTTAAGTCCAAGGTCTATCAAGGAGTGGTCCAGGACCTGGCTACGTTGAAGGATAACATATCACGGAATGTGCGGGAGATTCCTGCAGACATGTTACTTTCTGCTGTTGTGCATACTGTGCACAGAATGCAATATGTGGTCCACAACAACGGCAGCCACATTGAACCTCATTTGAATGCAAAAAAAAAAAAAAAAAAAAAGGTAATTTCCGTACTGATTTGCATTTGTTAACACTCTATTTTCTATTACACAGCGCCAAATATTCTTCTAGCGGTGACTTTTGGAACCATTTTTTTTTTTCTCGGAATCCTTCGTCCCCCGTCTTGTTTAAACTTCCTACAAAATGTGGCGTCATTATCGCAAATAGGTCGCGCTACAGAACACTGTGAGCATTGTCAGTTTAATTATGCCCACCCGTTATACAAAATCTGTAGCTGACAACAATATGCAGATGGTCAACAATGTACTGATGGTTTGATGACCAGAATGTTTTTTCAGTATGAAAATCTTATTCATAATATTCTCCTGGAATTCCTTGTTTAGAAAATAGTTGCAGGTTTCAAGTATTGGAATACATTCATAGCCAACTTATAATGCATTTTGCAAAAATTGAAAATATTTCTTGTCTAATTAATTTTTAAATCACAATTGGATTATTATCCCAAAGTAATAAAACTGCATGTGAATATTATTGACATCTCTTTATATGCCAGTAAATCACCAAAGAATCTTATCGAATAACATAGTAGGAGAAAAATAATCAACCTCGAGTCATCCTATATCCTTATTAATGTTTTGACTTGAGGAAAAAACTTAGGAAAAAAAAAAAAAAAAAAAAAAGACCATTTGAGAAAAAAGAAATTTATCACAACAAATTTGTGTTTCTGGAGCTGTAAAATGGATAAAAAACAAATTTTGAAATTAAATGTGTATCTTTAAAGTTAGAATTCAAAAGTGCGCAAATTATTTGACAATTTTAGAGTACATGAATTTAAAAATGCTAAATGCGTTTTTAGATAGTTTCTTCATTTTATGTTGCGAGACGCTTATCAAATTATGCATAGAAGAAAGTGGAGCAAAATATGGAACAAAAATATTGTTTTCCGTCATAAAAATGTTCTTATAATCTAATTAAATCTGAGTACTACACTAATGTATTCAGTTTAGGCTTTAGACCAGGAGTTCTCAACCAGTGGCACGCAAAGAAGCAAAGTATTTTTAACTTTTAAATTCAAAAATTAAAAACCCCCAACATTCTAATATAGTTTTTTTTCTCTAACACACGTAAATTATACGATCTGAGCTTTGTTCAAGAGTGGTGGTGGTAGTAGCACTTTATAGTGGTGGTACTAAAGGTTTTCAATATTTTTTAGATGGTATACATTAGTCAAAAGGTTGAGAAACTCTGAATTAGACTTAACTTTGTATAGAACATTCAAATACTGCAGCAGAAAAGATAATTTGAAAATTATTTTCTTCAAAGAAACCAGTATGCATATTTCAGATTACGCTTCACTAAACTAACCCAGAAAGTATAATCAATTCCAGAATGTGTTAACTTAAGATGCATTAAACTGCCTATTTTAAATGTCCTGAAGCAATTTTAATTTCACGAAGTGTGTGGAGTAAATATCATTAAATGTCTAATATTCACATCATTAACTCTTTCCTCAGGACTTTAAAAGGTGTTTTGATATGATAGTAATGATATTTGAATCGAAACTTTGCTCTGCAGATCATTTATTTAGATTAATTTCAAAAGGAGTTGAAAATATATTGAGTAACAAGTTTAAACTTTCTGTTATTTGCTTTGTTTCAGCAAGGAATAATTTTTAGCTAGGCCAACAAACCCAGTTCATAAAATGTTTCTGTTAATCCTTCTGTTGTTTGGTGTTTTCGTATATCGCACTAGTTACCCAATTTAAGTTATTCAAATATTCAGTCAATCAGCGGCCGAACGGTTAAGTTGCTAACCACTGGTAGTTCTGGCTGAGGTTCGAATCCCGATAAACGGGCTGGCTGCATGGGCATTTCTGTGATTTTCCCAATGTGTACATGGTATACGTGACAGTTCCTTCAGAAAGTCCTCCACGAAAGCATCTCTTCCCATAGGCAGATAGCCCTCGAGTGCTTTGCCGTAATCAGTTAAGTTAAAATCATTCCTATTAAAATACGGAATATATTAAATCGTTTTAGAAATCTGATAAAACTCTTATTACTTTAACATTGATGCGAACACCTAAACTTTATCCATTCGAATTATCACCGTCTCTACTTGTTATCTATGCAACAATCGATAAAAAGGATAAACTTTAAGTTTATTCTATAATTTGAAAAACAGCCCTTCTTAAACTTTCATCTTTCATGACTCCTTTTCGTTAAAGATTTTTTCCGCGACCTCAGATATTAAAAATAAATATTTTCCCATAAATACTGTTTCTAATAAATAAAATTATTTCATTGATAAACAATATAATTATGAAAAGAAATACTTTTAGAATATTTTTCACGTTTACAAAAATTATTGAAAGAAGATAAAGTTTTAATGAGACGGATGTGTTTGTTTTTCGATGCATAACAAATTAAATCTTGGTGCAATATTTGATACTGCTAAACATAGAATATGTTCAGCAATTTTCAGCGTTGAACGATAATTGGATTTACTATGAATGTTAATTATTTATTGTCTATTTTCATGTTATTAATAATCTATTATTAATGTGTAAGGTTTGTTCAATGTTAGAACTTTCTTATGATAAGTAAAGAAATCCGACATCAATACCCGTTTCCTCTAGATTAGTGTAAATGAAAACAATCTGACATTAACACGCTTAAGCAAAATCTAATGTATATACCACATGACTTCCTTGTACGAAATATTAAATTATACGCATTTTTTCCTGCATTTCATTTAAACTTATTGAATTTAATTAAATCTACTTCGTCGATAGAACATTAACCACAATATAATAAATTCGTTTTTTTAAATTCACTGCATTTACCATAACTACCGTTATGGGATCACTTAACAGGGCTGGGGTCACTTAACAGCGTTACATCTCATTCATTTTAAAACTCAAAATGCAAAAAAATTATATCATCTGAAGAATTATCTAATCGTTGAGACTTGATCTATTCAAATACTATAATAAATGGAAAACGATGTCTACAAGAAATTATACTAATAAAAAATAAACAGTTTTTCACAGACGATTCAGCAATGCCAACCTAATGCGCATGCGCTACTCGCAAGCATTCTTCTCTGACCGAAACAGACTGGCGACAGTACTTCATGCTAATATGAAATACTTATTTCTTCGAATTTCATTAGAGATGTATTTCTTATGCAATTAATACAGTTCCCAATGCGCGTCAAGGTAAAAATAATAAAAACTCAAAATATCTTCATGAAAAATTTAAAGATATAGAAAAACGTAAGAACTTAAACAATTTAAAAAACGATTTTTAAAATTAACATTTTAGTTCCTACGCAAAAGCAAACAATTCGGCCAGCAAGCTAAATTGCAGATTTTTCGGTGCACAAAACTGAAAGTTTACTTCTAACTCGGCAAAAAGACACTGAAGGCATAGAAACTGGTCTAATTTGTTGTGGATGCTATGCTGAGTCAATATATGGAATAATTTAATAACTTAAATGATAATTCCAGAATATATTCAGCATAATTTAATTCACAATAATAAAAGAAGACGTTACTTTGTTGTTTCGAAGCTTAGTTTCTCTACATTGCCAACAAATCCACTATTCTGCTAAGTTTGAAATGTAAACAAATATGGCTGCTATGGTACAAAATTAGTCTTAGCCGCATTTAAGAAACTTTTAAATTGTTGATAATTCTACAAATATGCAGGTTAACTAGAGGCATAGAAACCTTAACCGCAAGGTAAGAACAACATAATTCACTCATTTTTAAAACAAAAAATTCGCAATGTACAAACATATAAGAATAAAGATAATGAGCCGAGTAACAGAGTGGATACATTCATTTATATCTTTCTGGTGCGGCCGATTGCAATCAAAAAAGGGAGGTGCACATGTATATGTTATAATAGTCCCACATACAAAATTTTAATGTTCTGAGTATATTTGGTTTTGAGTTATGCGAGTCTGTACATACGTACAGACGCCACGAAAAAAATCTTTTCTGAATCCATTTTAAATCAGTTTTATAATTCGTTTGGAGAAAAAGAGTCCTTTATTCTGTCTTTACAGATGTACGCAACGTATGCAAGCTAAATGGCAGATTTTGTCACGCAAATGTACGTACAGATGTCACGCAAAAACATCATTAAATTGCTTTCGATAGCGATCAAAATGGATATTTTCGTTGAAATATGGTACCCGGAATTTTTCGTGATTAAAATTACTTCGTATAAGGAAGTAAAAACCAAATATTAATGAAATTGTCATCTTTTTATGGTCCCATAACAGTAATTAGTATCGTGATTAGTGATCGAATCAAGGAAATAACTGGCAAAGCTGAAAATTAACCGGCTGATAGCTCTAGCCAGTATTTTTCCATATGAGCCGTCATTAAAACAATTCTAGTAAACTTAATTCATTTGTTTGCTGCTCACAGGAATTTGACGAGAGGTGCTAAATCTCGGAATGCATTGTATTAATATTGGTATGTTTTTACACATTCCTGTTCATCTCCTCAATCCCATTAAAAGGAAGGAGGTTAAATACATAATGTCAATAAATCTTGGGTGAGTACCTTATATGTAACACCTTATTTTCGAAGACACTTTCACTTACATAATCCCATAAGGCTTAAAGCCGTATCACTTAGGCCCATATTTACAGAACTAACGAAGAAGAGATCACTTACAGAACTAACGAAGTAGAGATCCTCTGAGAAAGAATATCAGGGTAGAAGAGAAGAGATCCTCGTCTTCGTTCATCGAAGGGGATGAAGTGCTATGGGAATGAGAAAAAAAAATATCCAGAGGTAGTAACGTGAATTTATCCTTCCTCATACTAAAGAATTATGTACGGTCAAAGTACCGTATTCCTTAATACAAGTAATAAAGCAGTTCTGAAGATTTAATATTTTCCAAATCTCTTCAAGCTCAAATTATTTTGCAAGCTTTTTTTATGTTTTTTTAATTATTTTCTAAAATTCAACTAGCCGGTATCATCAAAGTGTGTTGCATTAAGAATAGATAATACTCGAACTATGAGTAGAATGGTGAGTTTGAAACTTAAGTCATTGTGAAAGGTATTTCCTCCCGGCTGACCGCATACTTTCATGGTGTAATTAGAAACACGTCTGGCTAACAACAGGAGGCCCGGAATTCGAATCCCCGCATTGCACATTTTTCATGTTTCCTTCTGAAACAAACCTAATGACGATCTTTAACAAACCTTGTGATTCTACACTGCACCCGAACTAAAATGTGGTGGACTGTAATTCATTACCACCAGAATTTGACGCCTGGGTCCCTTTCTCCTTAGTCGCTCTTTAAGATTATCTCCCACTTTACCGTGTGCTTTCGGGGTGTAATAAGAAGCACGTCCAACTAGTTTGAATGCAAACTAGAGCATTGTACATTGTACATTTTTCATGTTTCTGGCTTCCAGAAACTAATTACTTGCAAGTCATACTCATTGTGATATCTGTTATCATAAAAATCTCGACAAGTTTAAAAACAATGATTTTAGCAAGCATCATCAAGGCTCAGTCATCAGTCGAATATTTACAGCTTTATATAGAGAAACAGGAAGCAACCTGTCTTTGGTTATCTCTCAGAGACATTTGTAAAAATGAAAGAAATCTTAAACTGATTAATTTTCTGTTTTGTTGCATTTTATACGTAATATCTTCATTTGTTCCGTTATTTTAAGGTAAGGTGTATTTTTTTTTTTTTAGAGTTGGGATAAGTCGAGGGTAAGAAAATTCATAAATGTAACGGTTCAATCATGAATTCCTTTTTCAGTGCAATGATGTAGTATATAAACGCTTGTTATTATATTGCAAGTCATTAAGAATTCCTTTTACATTAACGCTTTCAAGAAATTTAGATGTTACACTCCAATGACTACATTCAAACAAAAAGAGAAATTTCAAGCTATTTTATGTATACACTGTGTAATAAATTTCAATTACCATTCAAAATTTGTTTGAAACTAATTTTAAATATTGTAAAGAACACAATTTTTTTAATTTTATTTTTAATTTTTTCCAGTAATGACTTTTTGAAAATTTATCAAAACTCATGCGGAATGCCCATTTTTCAAACATATAAATTACCATAAAAATGAGAACTGTGATAATTAATAATGTCATACCTTCATTTATAACATACGTTCAAAAATGATGTTTACCGTTGCTCCATGGTAGAATAAAATAACAACTTGCACAGTAATTTTACTTATCAAGTAGTAGATGAACAAGTCTAGTTTCAAGATCCATTGAACATCTGGGATCAAATATTTGTGAATGTTCTTCTTCCGTTGCGTTTCAGACTTAAACAAACGATCGAAAACTGTCCACTTATCTTGGGCGCATTCGATTAAATCACTCAGCACGGTGGTCAGGCTTCCTTCATCGGATTTCGATGTCCTGCCTGGAGTATTTGCCGGACCAGTTAAAGCTGCTCCGGCGAAGATTGTATGATTGGGTGCATTAGTCTGACGGCTGCGGTTCTGATCGTCGAGGCTGTCAATTAAACGCCTTTCCAATCTCTCGTCTTATCTTGGTAACAGCTAGATACTCGAATGTCGTTGGTAAAGAAGTCTGTGATTGATTCGCTTAAGAAACTGCATTCGACGGTGATTTCTAATGCGATCTAATGTTTTATGAGATTAATTCTGGTAATTTCTGGTACAATCTGTTGCCTAACTCAATTCTCCCTATTGCTCGATAAATGACATAAATAAATAAAAATGATATTTGGTCACCGTTTCATAGTGTTTCAATAAGAGCTTTGCTGAAATTTCAGCTTATGATTTAAGAATATTAATTAGCACAATTTTATAAATTCTTATACATCAGATTTTTATTACAATTATAAATACACGAACAGTTTTTTTAATTATCAACTGTATATAAATAGGGTTAATTTGTTTCACAAATAATTTTCCTTAAAATATTGAAAAGACTGCAATTAACTTTCAGACAATTAAAATCTGAAATCAGAAACCTGGCCAAACTGAAAATTCACAAGATATTTAAGAACAATTAATAAATACAAAGCCTAATATACAAAGAAAAAAAAACAGTTCAAAAACCTAATTCAATCGAGCGCTGATAGCGGCAACAAGTTGTGATAATAATGGAAAATAAAATAAAATATAAAATGCATTTAAACCTCATCCCCTATTCAGTTCGGAATAACCGCATGCAATAGGAAAAAAAAAAAAAAAAAAAAAAAAAAAAAAAAAACAGAAGTACAGTGGCAAATTGTAACAAATACGGTGCAAGATTTGCCAAAACCAAAAATGAAAACGAAATTTACATCTTTCGCTGCATCGTCGTCAGAGGGTTGGGCAACGGAAAAGACATAAATTAAAGTTTAAACTTTAAAAATAATCTCAGAAAAACAAAGTTATCTGTGGTCTTATCAACACAACCCAACTCCTTTTTCAGTCCAACCCCAAAGGTCCAAGTTTGAAGTTGGGCTTTCCGTTTCGTTTTAGGCAAGACACAGATTACTCTGGTCTCTTTCATAAGATTGTTTCTAAATTTTAACTGCAATCTGTAACTTTGTCTGTTCAGAAACGGGCTGTTTTATTTATTTACTTCTTTCGTTGTACCAACCCCCTGATGACGTTGTTTCATTTTCATTTTTAGTTTTAGCATGTTATGCCCCTTATTTCTTGCAATTCGCTACTGTGTTTATGTCTTTTGTCTTTTAAAAGTGCTTTATTCCTAATTGAATACAGGATGAATTTAAACGTATTTTTTTATTTTACTGTACTCTCGTTTAAAACAATGAAGATATTCCAAGTTCTTTTATTCAAACTAAATGCATGCATTGGGCAGTCATTTATCATCTGTAGTGCAACTTACACTCTCGATATAAGCCTCAAATATATAAACCTCATCCTATGCCTACAATAGACTTTTACGATATATTTACATATTTATGTATAGACCTTTACGATATATTTACATAACTTAATATTTACATATTTCTGGTTATGAAGAAATTTACCACAGTATTTCAAAAGTAATTTAAAGCTACATACTTCATACTTGCAATTTAAAGTTCTAGAGTAGAATTTGCATGGCAAACTACAATATCTTTGATCAGTTTAAGAACAGATAAATTTCCTATGTCACTTATGTAGTCATGCTAACTTTCCTTTCTTGCGTTTAAATTTTCACTGTATGTAAACTGCATAATTCAAAACCATTGCATGATTCAAAATTCAAATGAAGTATGAATTAATTACATTTCATTGAAACTTCATGTTCAATAAAAAGTATTAAGTGGTTTAAAAAAGCAAATGTCTTTATTTACTTGTACCCTTTGAGTACATTTAAAACAGATTTTCACTTCGGAATAAAATACTTCACTAAAGCAAATATCATTTGCTTCTCTCATTGTTTCATATTTTAACATAAACAAGAAGAGGAATTTTTCATTAAAGCTTTCAATCTTCCTCCAGGCGAGTATAGTCACAGTCAGGCATGTATTTTAACATCTAGGATCTCTAGGCTCGCAGTCGGGTTATCTCCAAACTCACAAGGTGTTTAGTAAGATGCAAAAGAATTAAATTCTATGCATTCGAATACAGTGTGTGACAATGCTTCTCGACAGGAACGTTTTAATGAAAATCCATGTATACATGTTCAGATCTTTACTCTGTTGACTGCATTTTGAGAAACATTTTGTAATAAAGACTTTAAAATTAAATGTTTCACAGATTATCAGACATTTGAATGCATGACGGTTCATTAAAAATTCATCCTCAATATCCCACATGCGCTTGAGGAATTTAGGGTTTTGACATAAAACCAACACATAGAAAAAGTTTGAAGTATCTGAATTTTGTCGATACCATCATTCATTATGCATATACCTGAAAAGAAATTTCTCCGGTTTGCTTCAAAATTCTACCTATGAAGCTGATGTCTAATGTGTATTTTATTGCTTCTCGCTTACAAACTGAGGGAAAAATAACGTGTCCCTTTTTACTTTTTTACAATAAGTTGTCTTCTGTTGAAAAATGCCACTTTAAAGAAAACAATCAATGTTATTGAACTTAAATGTTTAATCAGAGATCGATAAAAAAATTTCTGTTGCAATGAATTATATAAGGATCGTCAGATACAGTACCCATATCAAGTAAAATATCAAATTTTAATAATTGAAACTGGATCTATTATTGTTGTGAGGGTCAAAGACTGATCTCTAAATTTAAATGTGTCATCACATTTTTAAAAAAATCTGATGTGTACACCACATGACTTCCTTGTACGGAATATTAAATTATACGCATTTTTTCTTGCATTTCATTTAAACTTATTGGATTGAATTAAATCTACTTCGCCGACAGCGCATAAACCACAATAGAATAAATGCATTCTTTAAAATTCACTCTAGTATTTGTTTACCACAGCGACACTTTGGCGCTAGATTCACTTAACAGTATTATATTTCGTTCATATTATAACTCATAAAGCACAAAATTTATATCATTTAAAGAATAGAATTATCTAATCGTTGCCACATGTTCTATTCAAATACTATAATAAAGCTAGAATGATTTATAAAAGAAATTAAGCAAACAAAACAAAAAAGAAACAGTTTTTCACAGATGATTGAGTATTTCTTATTCAATTCATTCAGTTCTCACTTCGCGAGAAGGCAAAAATACATGAAAACTCAAAATATCTATATTAAAAATTACGAAGTAAATCTTAAACACTTAATTCCTCGTAAAAATTCCAGAGAGGATTAAGCATGATTTAATTCGGAATAATAAATGAAGGCGTTATCTTTGTTGTTGCTAAGCTAAATTTCTCTAGATTGGCAACAAATTCACTAATCTGTTCTTTCAAATGTAAATAATTAATGGCCACCATAAAAAAAGGCCTAGCGGCACTTAAACAACTTTAAAATTGTTGATAATTCTAAAAATATTGCATACAGATTTACTAAAGGCAGAAAACCGTTAACCGGAAGATAAAAACAACATAATTCAATCATTTTTAAAGCAAAAAATGTACAATTTACAAACATATAAGAGTAAAGAAGCTGAGATCACTGAGCCGGGTAACAGAGTGGATATATATATATAAATATATTTATATACGTTTCGTGCGGCCTATTTAACCAAAATACGAGGTGCACATGTACATGTAATAGCAGTCCTATATACAAAATTTCAACGATTTTTTTTTTTTTTTTTGAGTTATGCGAGATACGTACGTACATACGTTCGTACAGACGCCACGAAAAATTATCTTCAGAATTAATTTTAAAGCAGTTTTATAATTTTATTGGAGGAAACGAGTCTTTTATTCTGTCCTGACGTACAGATATCACGCAAAAACATCGTTAAATTGCATTCGATACCGGTCAAAATGGATATTTTCGTTGAAATATGCTGCCTGAAACTTTTCGCTATTACAATACTTCCTTTTTACTTCGTACAAGGAAGTAAAAAGGAGACTTTTCAATTAATTATCCAAAAGGACTCTAAAGACTGCTTCACATTATGAAGAATTTACTTCTGTCTGTGTAACTTTGCAATGAATATGAAAATTACTTTATCATTACTCCAAATTACGCTCTACGACGACAGTCAGAGTCATTTGTATACTGACCTAAAGACTGTGCTTTCACAGATACGATTGTAAATAGGCTTTTCCAAGTATTTTAAGGGAATGGGATAGATGGCAAGAAACAAGCACTTTTGTGTGAAAAATGCCTCTTTCTAAAACTAGCTTTCTAAACCTAAAACTAAAACTAGCTAGGAGATTAGTAAAATATAGCATTTGAAGCTACATTTGTCAGAGAAGCGTTCACTCAGCATTATGAAAGAGTGGATCTCATTAAAATGGTGTATGTAAAAAACTATTGATTCTAAGAAATATTGTCTGTTATTTTTGTTCCTAACAATAACCGATTAATAATGCTAAAAAACAAATCTTATCTTTGGATTCAGCAGTATGAAATCTAAAATAAAAAGAACGCAAGTTAACAAAGGAAGGAATTGTAATTTAAGAAACGAAATATATTGTACATTATATTTCACTTGAATTTTTGGAACAAAATTTCGAATAAGGAAAATATATATACTTTTTAAATAAAATGAGAGTGATCATAACGAAAGAAATTTCTACAATTTCTAATTTAATATCAGTCGAAATTCAGAGCTAGCTTGAAGTCTGGTGTACAAAAAAATGCTATAAATTTTAAAGAATCTTGTCAGTGTCTTTTTCGAATTCTATTATACATAAAGTTCCATGTCAGTCTAATATCTAATTTTGCTTAATTTTAAATTCCAATTTTTATTCTTTTGTTTATGTAAAAAATTATGAATTCGTAGAATTTTAGAAATGGAATAGTTTTATGAAAATATTTTCAACAATTGTGATTGTAAAAGATTTGTAAATGTGCAATTTAACTTCTTGCACATTTCTCATGAAGCTCTCTAACTCTCTCAAAGACGTAACGTTTTAATTATGCTTCAAGAAATTAAATGCGATAATATTCATAACTTATGCATAGTTTTCATGGGGATCCTAGGATTAAAATTAAGTGATTTAGATCATTTTAAGTGCCTGTTAATGATCGATCTCGAGCAGATTTTAATCAGATTTAGGGAGAACCTTCAAAATTAAAACTACTGTTTAGTGGTAGAACTAGTTTTCTATCCTTAGTGAACTAATAGTCGGTATTTACTCTACTAAGAGATTGATAAATATCTAATTAGCACGATTTAAGACTCAAATTCGTGAGTAAAAGCTGGGGAAATGGATTGGCTGTATCTCCTGAGCAAGTTATATAATAACCCTGATCTTTCTCATGCTACAGTCGTTCCGTCTATTGACTGCATATATTTGAATCCATGATTATCTCTTTTATATTATACTCAAGCATTATTTAGCGTGTTTTCTTTGTGACTCTAAGGGACTTAAGGAGAAACAAAACTAGAGTCCTGAACTTGATAGTTTTAATTCTGTCACCCAAAAATACTGGAAGAATGGCTAACTTACCAAAAGCCATATATTTATAAATACATAAATAACTTTGCATCTGAGCCTGCAAATTGTTTGCAACTAATGTTTATGAAATTGCACACAAATCTATAAATATTTCTGCATTTAATATATGAAAAGCACAATGAACATTTTACTTATTAGACTTCTCGCTGTGCGAGGGCCATAAAAAATTTAAATTTTGTATTTATAGAACCCTACCAGCTCTACTGCTGAAAATGATTTCATAAAATACACTAGATTATGTTATTTTGTATTTGTAAGTACCTGTCTAGGAATATAACTTAATTTCTTTAAACAGAGCTATAGGCCAAGTTTTTTTTAACATCCTGTAATCAGAGTGATTCAGGAATACAGATTACTACTCTACGTTTTGAATGCTTGTATTAGACTCATATTTCTAGCTGAAAATTTTGCTTTAAATTGCTAGTGGAAATAAATTCGTTACATTCAAAATACGAAATTTTGAATAAAAATATAGATTTTATGCAACTGCCCTGGGATTATACTTCTAATAATCTTTAAATATATAAAACTCTATATAAAACTCTTGAACCCCTTAAGTCTAAACTAAAGAAGATCAAGGATTCTAAACAAAAATCAAGAAACAAATGAGATCATGTAAAATTAGTGAAACTGTAGCAAAACTAAATGCATATTTTCAAATTTGCGTAGCTTGGTTTACACAAATTTCGGTGCTGTATACACTACACTGATGCTTTAAATAATAAATAATGAAATGAAATGAAGTAATTAAATTAAGATTACTCACCATCTGAAAACTGTTACTTTATTTAATCTTTAAGAACTGGAAAGGTAAGGAAAATGAAACAAATTTTGCAGTGATGTTACAGATCCAGTAAAAAATTAAAAAATACTTTTACAAATTTTGTATACATATATATATAATTTTATTGAAATTACATATATATATATAACTAATTAAAGTAAAAAGACAAAGGAGAAAAGACCTATGTGATCAACCTATATATATATGTGATCAACCTATATATATATACCTATGTGATCAACCTATATATAATTTTAGTGAAATTATTCATACATTCTAGCATCTCTTGTAAAGGGTGTATATAAAGTACTGAAGACTTTCACAAATTTATTATATTGAAACTATTAGAAATAAGAAGTAAAAAAGTATATAACTTTAAAGAGTAAAGATGTAAGGTTATTTTACATATCGTTCATTTTACAAACAATCTATATGGCAACCATGTGTGACTCGACAAATATGAAAGCGATAACTTTTGCCAAACATGATCCACTATATCCTCCGAGACTGTGGCTGTTACCTCTGCAATTCTCCGTTTCTAGTTCTAGAAGATCACAGGGAAGAGGAGGGACGTATACAAGATCCTGCACATAAGCTCGCAAATGTCATAAGGGATAATATCAAGGGATCTAGAAGGCCATTTTAGCATACCCTGATGAGTTGCCCTACTGCAAGCAGTGCAGCGATTGCGAAACTTTGCATTTAGATATGCCCAAGCCCCGTTTAACTTAAGGACAAAGTTATTAGAATCATTCTTCAACAATGCCATTAACCAGTTTTACAACATTGCAAGGAAGGACTCTCCGGTTACAGTAGATTCTTCAAAAAAGAAGAAAGCATCCAGAGAGATATTATACAAAAAACATTGACCTTAGGAGAATCCTGCTCGTGTTCTGCTCGGATTTTGTATTCTCTAAATTGTGCGAATGCGTTTGTTCACTTTTCGATTTGTGCGGAATGTTGCTTCGTCAGTAAAAGTTAAGTTAATAGAATCATTTTCTTCCAACGCATTGCAGAGCAAAACTGGAATCGCTTCTCATTGTCTTGGAGATCTAACTTATGAACTAACCGCAGTCTATACGGTCCCATGTGTAATTTTTTACACAAGACACTCTATACCATCATTGGTGACATTTTTAGTTCATGCAGCTGTGCGTATAGATTTTCTGGGACTCCTTATAAACGCTTCTCTCACTCGTTCAATATTCTTTACACTAAATGCCTTGGCTGACCACATTTCTGTTCACACTAAAACGCCTAGTTTCAGTGAAGTTCCTGTGCTAATTGCAGACTGCCTTCCTGGTTGGTGCTTCTTTTCCGTACTTCATCCTAAATTATCCTTGGACACCCGTTGCAGTCTTCATTTTGTCAAATTCTGGCATACAAAAGGTCTTCTCAGCTCTATCTTGCTTCTAACACCACTTAAAGGCAGTATCCACTTAAAGGCGTTATATGAAATTACTCAGTACTCCTGCAATAATAAAAGAACTTACATCTTTACACTTTGAAACTGTTTACTTTCTTGCTTTCTGTTGCTGATAGTTTGTCTACAAAAAATTTTTAAATGTGGTCCTTTACTTTATGTTAAATGCAACATAAAAGACATCAGGATGCAAAACTTTGCCAGGAAAATACGGTTGCAGGGGAAAGTCCATTTAACACTGAGATAAATGGCTATCTCGTCAAACTGGCGAGATAGAGCCAAGCTGACAATAGTTTTGGCGACTACCTTTTCACCAAAAGTTGCCAAGCTTGCAATCATTTGGCGACATTTTGGTTCTATCTCTGTGTAACTGTAACTGGCCCGATCGCTATGTAACTGTGAGTGTATCTGCTCCTGTGAGTGTACTGTGGATGTGTACCAGCGATTGACTTCGAGAAATAGATGGTACTGCAAATTTCTGGTCGGATGGGTGAAATTAAATGGTCGGATGGATAAAAATATTAAGAACGGAGAGAGCATCAGTTTAGTTCAGAATTTAGCATATAATATTGCGATTCTAGAGTTCACAATATTGAGACATCACTGCGCTAGCTTACGCATTTGAGGCTTAATGCACTGCCTAGTTTTCGACATTCTTAATAGTTTGAAGTAGTAATTGCTGATTTTGTTCTGTCATATGAAGAAGAATTGTGCGAAAAGTTCTGCTTTTTTTTAATTAATTAAGATTTAATTGATTCTTTGTGCATTCAATCCATTATGAGCCCGTGCGCATGTAACAATATAAAGTTTATAAAAACAAAGCTTCAAAAATTAAATTCAAGGCACACCAATTACACACAAGTTAAAACTATTCCCAGGTTTTCGACAAAATAGAATTTCAAAATATTTTTAGCTTTCTCTCTTGAACTTTTTTTTAAATTTTTAATTATTTATTTTTAATTACCTGAATAACCTCTGCTCTTCCAACAAAAATATTTCAGACAGACACTTTCGTCGCGTTCCTTTTTTTAGCCGTAAGGAGCGTTAGCTCAAAAGGGCTATTAATTTCGTTTTGGCATATTGCATTGATTCACTTTGCAAACAGTTCGGCGTTAATGCCGCCATTTTGAATCGTCTTTAGTGAGCATTACTGATGAAGTGGCGAAATTTTCAATGTCGAATTGATCTCCAATAATTTCCAGACTTGATTTGGTTGCGTAATAATATAAAATTCTCTCTCCTGATTCTAAAATATTTGAGTAAATTTGCGCAGATGCCGCGATTTGGAGATAGGATAGTTAAAGATTTTCATGTCAAATTGTCTGAAGTTTTAAAAAGAAACTGTAACACATCTCTCAAAAAAATTTTAAAGACCCTCATATTGTTTTCCAAAGAGCTGAGCAATGAAATAAAGAATGACAGTTCCAGAAAACAAGAGCATCCAAAGAATAAAGTCACAATCGAAATTTCATCATTAAAATACACACGTTCTTAGCAAGAGCTACAGCAATCGTTTACGAGAATCCTTTGAGATTTTAAATACGTTCAGTAAAAACACGGAACACACTGCCTCAAATTTTAGCTATACTAATAGTTTGAAAACTCATTCGGCAGCTATTCTAAGATCTGTATTATCACACAACTACTTAAACTGAAATACTTTAAACTACTGTTAAATGATACACATAAGAAACTGTTTTTCACTCATTTATTGAATTTTGGTTTGAATTTTCTTTTTATATTTTGTATGTATATATATATCCTGTTATGTCTTAATTATGAAATGTATACTGAAGGGTTCTTTTTTCAGTGAATGACTGTCATTTATGATATTTAACTGAAAAGGTACTCAGGGTGAATACGGGGAAATGGAATCAGGTTTCAATTTATATATATGGTTTAATGTTTTAGAAATGATACCGTTGGAATAGAACAAATTTCATGAATTTCTATTGTACTGAGTAACCATATCTTAAAAATGCTTTGCAAAATAGTATTGTTTGCAAATGAATAGAGTATTAAATTTTTCTATGCTACCAAAAGAAACCTTTGCTTTTAACCTTTAAAAAGAAATTGCCTTATCGGTCGCATTGTTTTCTAAACACACGTTTAAAGTTTCATAATCAAATACCAATCTATAAAACTTGATGGAAAAGCTCAACTTTTGTTTCTGTAGCATTGATCTCGCTTTACTGAAAAGATGACGTAAAAGATTTTCTAGAAAAAGAGGAGATCACCTTCATACCGATTATTTATTTTAATTTTTTGTAAAAAAAGTAAGGGGATCACATTATCTAGAAAATATGCAAGAAGATAAGAATTCAATTTTCTGACGTATAGAACATGACGGCATGTTTTAAAGCGTTGTTTTATGAGAGCAATGTTTGGGAATTACTTAACATTTCAATATTTCTATGATATAAAATAACCTTTCAGTTTCGGCTCCTGTAAACAATGATCATAAATCTTATACTTTTAAATGTTTTTCTTGAATGCTATGAAATTTAATATTTACAAAAACGGTGTTTTTGAATGAATTCAATATTTTAGTAGCTAAACGTGCAGGTAGAAATAAATTTAAGATAATATTTCGATTAAATTATAAAACTCATATTTGCAGAACTTAGTAAATTATATTAATCATTTGTTTAGATGCGCATTTACTTATTAAAGTGCTATTAACAAATCATGTATTATTTATTCTATGTCAAACAATGGGGTAATAATGAGCAATATCTAGATAGAATTTAAAGTAAATGTAGCAACGTTTACCGATTTCATGATGCTAATCACAACTGCGGCTCTTGATATTTTATTAGTTCAAGTGCTCTGGATCCACTGCAGTAAAATTAATAGAAAATTAATACTGTAGCAGGAAAAGGCGAATTGCTTTTAACTGCTCCAAATATTAAATTTATTTGCGACAAAATAAATTGTTGGTTCCTTAATTTAACTAGAAGCAATTAGGAGCATTTAAAATTACGAACATGGAAAATAAGCTAAATTTGTTCAATCTAGTCTTTAAAATAAAACACATCAAAAGATAGCTTTAAAACAAAACAAAACCATTACTTCAAAATACTGCCTCCGTTATGAAACATGGGTGTTTCAAAACTTGCTGTAAGTAAATGTAGCTACCACTTTTATATTTGTAGACTACGTAACGTAAACAATACAGAACAGATTATTAGCATTTCAAAACAATAAACATTATTTACGTCGATACAATTACTAGTATTCTATTTGTCCAACTCTATATTGTATTACTTGCTCTACAAAGCATGTTAAACAGCGTATAAAGTTAATCAGTATTTTCTTGAAGTCTGTTATACAATATCATCATTATTTTGACCACATCCCCTACATTTTCGATGACAGGATGGTTTCAAACCAGGTAATCAAGGAAGACTAGGAAGAAATGTGATATTGGTTAACCCTGGATAATGCTCGCATTGTTGCTGAGTTATGAGGTGTGGCACTGCGGTAGCATTGCCCTGCTGTAAAATTACCCAAAATGGCGATAAAAGTATGGAAATAAGAGTGGTCATAGAATTTCACTAATACATCAAGAATTCGTTGAGGTAGATTGAATTCTTAATAGAAGTAACCTGCTATTAATTCCAGTCCGCTTCATACAAGAATTCTAATTATTTGCATTGTACGTTGAGTACTAGTGCAGCATTTTCACCGTGCCACATCCTCCGACTGCGGACACGCAATCATCATTTTGCTCAAACAAACGATGATTCGTCAGAGTAGATGCTATCTTGTCACTGAGTCTGTTACCAATTCACAAACTCGATGCTCTACTGAAGTCTGGCAGCATGTTTCTTAGGTAACAAATGTAATCTGCAAATCTGTAGAAACAGAAAATTCCAAATTCAGAGCATACAATCACTGTCATAATATGACATATTATTTAAGAGGATGTTCTACCATTCGCCATTGCTACATCAAAACTGTCTATGACGCAGAACGATCAGCCAAAGCGTTCTGCTGAGTAACAAATTTCTCTTTCGCTGTTCTCCGCATACAACGCCCAAAGTTTTCTCTTTGTATGATACGTCCTTAGAATCTTTAGAATGTTTACATTTCCAACACATAGACACTCTGCGTAACAATATCACGGAAACGAATTCTGGTTTCTCTAATCATTAGTCTTACGTTAACGTCGCTGATATGATGACATGCTCATACAGAAAAACTTTTATATTATCATAACTTTGAATAAATAATACTTGAATTTAACATATCAATCTCGCTTTCAAAATTTCTTATTTCTTCACGAGATGCACGAATATGAATGGCATTACAGATATTTCATCATTTCCGATTTTATTTGCCAGATGTAAAATTCACTAAAGTATTGAGGTACTTATCGCCAGAATCTATCTGATACTACAATTTAAATATCTGTCGATCCAAACTGCTAAATGAAATCTAACATATAAAATTCTTCTATGGATTAATCCATCGTAGCGTATTCCCAAAAGAAATTCCACGCAGATAGGTCAAGAGTTTAATTTTAAATATTTTCTAAAATCAGTTTCAAAAAATTATGACTGTACTTTGCATCGTATTCGTTGTTGAAAATGCCAACTGACAGCAGTTAATAGTTTTTCCTCGTCTTGCTTTTACCGTTCTGAATATAGAATACATGTCAAACTTCTGATTACGGTACACAGTTACGATTTCCCGATTATGGTCAGATTTTCGGTTATAGTGCAATGGTGTTAAAATCGGAATATTACTTCCGGCTGTAGTAGTACAATTTATCGTACATCTCTCTTTGAACATATTTTTCGAATTTCGCTGTTCCCCGTACCTAAAGGAAACTATCAAGACAAATTTATTCAAAGCAAAATCACATTACACCAAATTTTTCATAATAAGGTGTAAATAAAGGTTTGCTGTTTTTATTTAATAACTCTCATACCTTATGTCAAAACTGCTAAGATTTCCTACAGTGAAGAATCTAAACAAAATATTTGTTTCTAAGCATCAGTTTCAAACATAAATTAAATAAGAAACCCACTGGAAGTAATACTCTAATTGCAGACTATAACTTACTCTGTACTTTTTTATGTTAACCAATTTACCTTATTATTTTGTCTGCGTTTTCACTTCCAATTTATTCGGCTCTCGCCGCGATACAAGTTGGTTTGTGTGTTAAAAGGAAGAATTTTTAAGTTCAAGAGTGAGAGCTTTTAGAGAATATCGCTGTCACTTTACTACTTCTCCCTGGAAGTAAATTATTTAAATCCGCTTCAGCTTTGCTCGCCATATTATATTCGTAACAGATTGACGTAATGAATCAAAGGTTGGTAGATCCTCTTTTATACTCAATATTTTAAATTCCTCTGACCATTTGTTCTGATTTTCTCGCAAACTGCAGAATTGAGATTTTCTGTTATTGCGAAGGCTGTGTAATTATTAGGCTAAGATTAAATAAGATGGCTTATTTTAAACTTTTTTTAAAGTTTTGAGTTTATTTTAGGCTGATTAGAAGTTACGATGAAGCAATAAGCCAACTATCTGACTATCTTTACATTTTCAGGAGTCAACAGTAAGAGTAATTCGGAAATCGAGCAACTGCAACTTGCAGTTTATTCCAACAATGTACAAATCCCAAACAAATCTATCAACATACAGTGAAAACAGCAACAGGTTTATACACAAAGAAAGCCTAAGTAGTCTCTCGCTGTTTTTTAATCACGTGAAATAATTAGCCCCTGGCAAAGCATTTAATTACCCACTGACAAAGTAATTGAGTTCATTTACCCTTGACAAGCAATACTTTTTAAATTCGTTAACAATTTCTCAAGAAAATTGGATATTAAGCTCTTGGCAAGCAGCAACTACCAATCCCTGAATCACTGACTCAGTCTTATCAGTCGATTATATTGGTAGTTTCTTCTTACTTTTTCTATTTAATCTTTAATATGTATAGTATAAGATTATTAATAAATTTGTGAGCAGTTTTAAAATTCGTAACAAATAAACTATCCAATTTTATTGTACATAATGGTAGAATCTAATTTTATTTTCCAGAGGGGTAATATTATTATTTTTACGCACTCAAAGTATTCACTTTTACTGAAATTCGTAGACATCTACGCTATAATTTGTTTTTCTGCATACTGGTTATAGGGTGGGCGGAAAGTAACTCCTTATTTTGAATGTGTAATAGCTATTGATGTTATGTGTAGATTGCAATGAAAGTTACCTTGCTTTGTAGACTGTAGTGTGGCATTATTTGTAATATTGTTTTCATATGTATAATTTTTTTTTCTTTTTTTCAGAGACTCTGAATGAGACATGTCACAACGATTAAGTATCAGGACAGAGAGAAAATTGCAGCATTGCAATCTACACATTACACCAATAGCTATTCCAAAATCAAAATAGGGAGTTACTTTCCGCCCACTCTTATAGCTCGATCACAGCATTAATATTAAGATTCAGAAATTTCTGAATTAAACTTTGATGCCAAAATTCAGAACATTAGTGGAAGAATAATGATAATATAGACAATTAAGTTTTCGTACAATAGCCATCTTCATAGCAATATAGAAAATGATCTTCTAAAACATTTTGACTGAGATCTGTCATAAAGATTTCAAAAATAATCATTGCAATAATGAGACGAACGACTATCTTAATGAAACGATAATCATCAGTGTTTCGCTGAACTGTGGCAGAGCCATCTTTCCAATATAAATCATTAAGTAAATCTTTTCAGTGAAGCACTGATGTTTGCTATATCAGCAAGCATGGACTCGTGAAGCAAATACATTAAAAAACTTATCCAATTTAACTTAATCAGTTCCTGTGAACATAACCATTTAAGTGCAAGACATCTGATATAATGAAGGTAATTTATTTCTGATTAACCTTTGAAATATTTCACGGGGTTTTTGAATAATTTTATATTTCAAGATTCACAGGGAATGAATTAAAACCAGAATTGTAAAGTGATAAAAAATGAGAGACCATTTGGTTCACGAACTAAAATATCCTAAAACACTTATCTGTCGAATTCTTCTCAATCTTAATCTTTACAATATATACAACATGTTGTGTCTCTAACTGCTACTTTGTTTGAGGATATTTAATAAATTCATCTGCGCAGGCTAAGAGCGAACAATTTTCATTCTATAATAAGATTCATAGTATTTGTATAAGTATATTTTACAAAGCATCTTCCTTCATTAGCATCGGTTTCTTAATGATCTATCAAATAACTGAACTAATTAGGATTCCAAAAACAATGTTTTATGATTCTTACAATGAGAAAGACTGAAAGGAAAATGTTCGTCTTTTTTTTCTCAATGCTTTGTCTTTAGTCTTTACTACAAACCTTTTCCTAGCGCTTGAGAACCTATCTTTTACTGGAGACAAAAATTTTTCAATACTTCCTTTCAAGCGAGTCCAAGAAAAAAAGTATTATTCCATAATAATTATTTAAAGTTTTCTAAAGTCCATGATTGTGTCAATACAGACATCAATGTTTTATCATCAATCTTCATATTAATTCCTAGCTATTGAGAGCCCACCAGCGGCCGAGCGGTAAAGTCGCTGAACACTG
Organism: Stegodyphus dumicola; assembly: GCF_044657685.1. Taxonomy (NCBI): domain Eukaryota; kingdom Metazoa; phylum Arthropoda; class Arachnida; order Araneae; family Eresidae; genus Stegodyphus; species Stegodyphus dumicola. The sequence continues at coordinate 88,159,698 of NC_140774.1, read as the reverse complement.
GTAGTTCGGTCCGAGGTTCGAAACTCGCAAACGGGCTGGCTGCATGGGTTTTTTCGTGGTTTTCCCCATGTGTAACGTGTATACGAGCCAGTTTTCCTTAGAAAGTCCTCCACGAGGGCATCCGTCCCCTTAGGCAGATAGCTCTAGTGTGCTTTGCCATAATTAAATACACCAACACCAACACCTAGCTATTGAATAATAAAAATGTTTTAGTACATCATTCATAAAACAAATCTGTTTGATTTATAAGGTAAGTTTATAAAACAAATGAATTTGTTTTATCAACTTCTCTCTACTACGACACTGACTTTTAAAAGTGAGATATTTTCAAACGATGAAGACAGCGAAAGAAGAATAAATATGATGGCAACACATAACTTGAATGGAAGTGAGAAGATTAAATTACCAATTACCGGTAACATTCTAATCCACGATGGTTCAAAGAACATTGCTTGTCGTTCATGTTTCAAATACTTAGATATGGTTGGTGAGTGAAACTTTCCTCCTGTGTTTGAAAGAATTCAGTCAACACTTTTCCTGTTAAATCAGGGAAATTGACTTCCTGTTAAGATAATCTATTAAATTATAGTAAACTATGCGAATTAAACGCTGTCTACGTTGAATAAATCACGTAATGCCACCGCTAAACTACTGCCAATAGATTAAACATAATTAGAATTCTGAAGCCATTTAGGGAAAAAAACTTTTGTAACAGGTTTTATTTTTGATGTATTATAACAAGAAGTTATGCGATAACTTTACTATCTTCTATCAAATTTGCATGCTTAGTATACAGTGAAAACCTGTATCAACAGCCAATTAGCTTTCACCATACCCTATTCATTCATTCTTCCGCAGACTGAAAGAATACGAGAAAAATCTAGTACGAAAACACAGTTACCTAACTCTTGCAAAAATTTTAAGCATAATAATAGAAATGTCTTAGATTAGTCTTGTTTAACAATGGTACGGAAGATTACGGACAGTTAAAAGATAAAGAAATCTTTAGAACTATCTGTGAAATATATTACAAGAAGATTAAAGAAACTGACGTTGAAGGATCGGTCTGCGCTTCAGAAGCATGTTTAGCATTGACAGTAAAGTGAATTGTTCAGATGACTGAGTATTTGCGCCATTGTTATGTGACCTCCATTGGGTAAAAACTACAATGCCTATTACAATTCGAAAAACTGGCTAAAATGTTTAATATTAAAGAGATAAAAAGAAAACTCTGATCATTTATTTTGGTAATGACTTATACATTTTTATAAATCTTTTGGAAACTGATTTAAATAACAAATATGTGTATATATGTGTAATTGAGAGATAAAAATTAAATAATGAAAGATTGGCTGCTACAACATAAAAAACACTATCATTTCAAAATACGAAATGATCTAAAGAAACGTTTTTTAAATTATAAAGTGTAAAAGATATAAAATTGTAAAAAGTGTTTTAACACAGCCATGTTTCTGAATTATATCTATATATCTTTTAACACTATATAAATTTTTAAAATAATGGAAAATTCCCCGAAAGAAAATTTTATCAAAATTAGGGAAATTAAAATGTTTTAAAAAGTTTTTAAGTGCAACTAAGTAAATTTAATTTATTTAAATTTAATAATCATCAAGATATCACCGGCTCCGAAGTAACCCCAAAAGAAACAGAAAAACCGAAGTAAAATCTTAAGGAATCTGTAAGCAATTTGCAAAATTAATTTAATCATTTTAAACACCATGGCTTGGCAATATCAAAACTGAAATTTTAGACATTGTTTTCTAAACCAAAATAAAGATCTTTACTAAAATCTCTACATGTTCGGTCTTAAAACGCTTTATTCTTTTGTATTAAATTCTATTCTTTCTGAGCAACATTTAAAAAATCAAAGCAATTTTATCTTTATCCGAATTTTCATATCTTTGAAAACAAAACTAAAAGAAGCACTGGAGGTACAAGTAATACAATAAATAAAGCTCCTCTAATTCTTGCAATATTATTAAATCCATTGAAATTTTCTACAAACATAATTAATTGTATTCTTAACGCTGCAAACTTTATTTCCTCATTGAACATTAAAAATTTTTAAAGTTTTAAAAACAACTTTGTCACAACACCCCAAAATATACTATTATTAAGAATATTATTACTGATTTTTTAATTATAAATTACCCTCTAAAATTACTAAATTATTGCATCATAGATTTCTTACACCCAATTCTTTATTAAATTATTTTTTAATCTTGCATAATAATAATTTTTTTGTTAAAATTTCTAACTTCCGTACTAAATTTGCTTCAAATATTCAAAACTCTTAATTTCTTTTCACTCAAAATTATATTAGCGAAAATGCTTTATCAGAATCAGTTCTTTGGTGCTTTGCATTGGTTCTGAATCCCTTCACTTCACGGAACTATTTGGCGTAACTTGATTTGCCAGTTTGACATCACCTTATTACTTGAGTAAAGGACGAAACACCTTCGTATTTATTTTTTAATTATTGTTCATTGAACTGGAGTTGGTTTGTTCCCCTTGAAAAGTCAACTAATTTCCGATCAAAGACAATGATTACTTGCTTTTAATTTAATTTATGTTTCCAATCGAAATTTTGTTATTCATGATTTAATTCAAGTCCCCGTAAAACATTTTTAACAATTTACATTCAAGTTACTTTAAAACAATTTTCGGAATCAAACTTCCTACCTATGGGTTCACTCTTTTTAGATACTTCTACTAAAATTAGTATTAGGAGATAATATAATCAATATTTCTTTAGTATATATAAATTTGCTTTTTGGCATACTTTTGATATTTCAGATATTTTTATTCACTCTATATAACTTCTTTTCATTCTTATTGTAGTCCAGTATTTTTCCTCTAAGGAGTTTGTGAATTATTTACACATTTCCAGAAGTACTTGAGTAATTAAGGTTTTACAGCCAGTGCTTAAAAAGTAGTCATCACTTCGGCTGTGTCAATTCTGAATAAAATATAGTCTTCATTTACGATTTTGATTCCGAATTTAAAAAACGCATCGATGTTTTTGCATACGTATGGCATTTATCCTCAGCCGTTTATATGGAAATGCGAAAATATTTTTCTTTGGATGCATTTAGGTACGTAAAACTGTATATTTAAACCTAAAATTTAAATCTTAAACTTTCCTTGAACACCAAGCTATTGCTTGCCATACATCAAATAACGGGACCTTTTCAAAATATTTATGTCTAAATCGCAAGTCTTCTACACAAGAGGGCAAACAGAGCAGCGTGTTTACTGCAAAATCAAGGCAATATCGAATTTCTTCTAGAGATATCTAGCGAATGGTAAAATATTTCAGATACAATTATGGAGATATTTTTAAACAAAGTGTTGACTTCTCCCTGTCTCCGAAACAACTCAATTTTGGGCTATAACAAGTTTAACGCATCGCATGTAAATTCTTAAATTTACAATTGAGTATATACTGCTTAAAACTCTGTGTATTTTTTTTTTTTAATTTTCAATCCAATTTTCCATGAAAAAGCCATCAATATTTTCTTCCATTCTTGAACATAAATAAAAAGCCATTAATGTTTATTTCAGCATTTGATTTATATGGCAAAGCAACGGCATGTTGTAGATTAAAACTATTTTATTTCGGGCAACGGAATCTTTCTTTTGAATCACTGAATTTTTGATTAAATTTGAAATACAAACATTGTACACTTTGCGAGTAGCGACATAGTGCTCTTAAATAGCTGAGTCTGTTAATCAAAATTTCATCAAATTTGCACAAGACATCAATAAATATGTCAAACAAATTGCCCAGATGTTTAAGATTAGGACTCGGGCGACACTCTCACTCTACCAGATCCAAATTACTAAACTCTCTGGTATTGATAAAATTTATGAACTAACAAATTTGCTATATTTTTAGTTACTCTGGAAAGTTATAGAGCCAAGGGAAATGTTGTGCAGTGTCATAATTGCCAACATTTGAAACATTCTTCTGAAGTCTGCAAAATTAAACCTCTCCTTGTGAAATGTGGTAGATCTCACAAAAGCATTGACTGTAAGAGTAAAAGAAAAGATAACGTCAAGTCTTATAACTGCCAAGACTTTTATACGCCTAAATTTCCTCATAACCAACAGAGCATAGTAATAAAATTCCTAAAAGCATGATAGCAACTACACCTGCAAAAATCTTAGTTAACCGAAGCAATAACTAAATAATGAAATTTCTGCTTTATGACCAAACGAGGGCAGCATTGAAAAAATCATTCAATCAAAGGTATTAAATATATAACTTATTCAGGCAAATCCTAAACCAAGAGTCCATAACAGAAACAGGACCAAATAATGGCTTAGACTCAATGTGTGAAATCATGAACATTATAAAAAATGTTAACAATATGTTTAATGACATGAATTTATCAGAGACTGGGCTTTTTTAGTATCTGAAGATGTGTTTAGTACTTTATCCATTATTAAATAATGGCTATTAATCTGCAAACAATATAAAACGTCCTGGGCATTTTTAATGAATATTGTTTAAGGATAGCAAAATTAAGTTGCCATGCCTTCTATAAGAGCTTACTATTCAATTATATATTTGTACCCACTGACCAAAGGATATATTTATGGGTATATTTTCGTAAATTTTAGGGATTTTTGTTATTAAACATCCCTTTAACAGACATAATTTGCAATCATAAGTCTTATTTGGCAGGGATAAAAATATTGAACAACAAATCTTTTTTTTTTTTTTTTTTTTTTTTTTTTTTTTAAAGCAAATCTTACTAAATCTTATCGAATTCATGTTCTAGAAAACATCAGCATGCCTCAGTATTAGCCAATTTGTTACATTATTTCTATTAATCAGAAATGAAAAAAAAATTTATTAAATTTTTTACAATTACATCAGATTATGATTTTAAAGAAGTAAAAGTTTCTGAGAATATTAATAACATATTTTTTTTTACTTTACAATTTGTAAATTACTTGTGTAAATTTACTTGTTACTTATACCATATGTAAAAAAATTATACATAAAGACACTAATATATCACAAAAAAATATCATTGAAGGGCACTTAAGCAAACATCGGATTATCCTAATTTATTTTTTAACCGATCTATCAATGGAAATTCAAAATGACTTCAAATATCGTAAATTCTGAAATTAAATATCTCGGTAAATTTTTGTCGTTCGGGAACTTTTTTTTGTCTATTTTTATAAAGAATGCAAGATTTTGCTAAATATAAGTTAATAGGGACCGTAAACGAGTAAAAACTTATATTTCGTATTTTATACAAAATTAATTTTTAAAAAAATTAAAAATATTAAAACATGAATCTTTGCTTCATTTGAACATTATTATAACTGGAAGTTATATGTCTGTGACAAACGGTTGCGACAATAGAAGCCGGGTGAAGACTTTGGTGGACACAGTGTATATGTGTCATAGTTACTCAAAAATAAGACCCTCTGCTTTCAGTGTATTTTTCGTTCTAAAATCAGGTAGGATCTTATAAACCGGTAATTAATAAACTATCTCCTAGCTACTTAAACTATTTATTGTATATATATATATATATATAAACGCAATGATTATGCTATTGTATTTTTCAATATTTGTTATGAAGTATTGTTATTAGCTCAGACTGTACTAACAGACAGTATTGCTATTAGCTCAAATAAGTTATTCATCTTATTTTCCTTTTGATTTTATTGAACCATTGGATCACAGGGAACATACGTAATAGAACGTTCTTCAGCAATCTTCTTATACAACCTGTGATCAAAAGTATGGCGAATGACTGATTTCGTGATTTATTTACAAGAAAGGTGATAGGTATGTACCAAAATATAGCTTATTAAGCCTTCAGAATAAACGCATCCCATAGTATATGGGCTGAGGTTATTCTGCAGACTAATAAGCTGAGAGCATCTGAGAACTTGTGTAGAGGTCTCACAAATTTACCAAAGGCAACCTGTAGGAGCGGTTGAGTTCAGCGTTCACGTTACACCGGATGTCGGCAGTGTCGGAAAACCGTTGTCTTTATATGTATTTCTTCAAATGAGGGAAAAGAAAATAATTGGCAGAGTCCAGATATGTTGAATAAAGGGTGTGATGGAGCAAAGTAACCCTCGCACGGTAAGGAGCTGCTGCAAGGTTACGACAGTATCAGAGCGTGTCTCATCGTGCAGCAGACACGAGGACCCATTTTCGATATAACTGGGGGCACACGTTTGATCTTCGTCAAGAGTTCAATGTATTTATGTAAGTGGCCACATTCAGATTCGTGCCTTCTGGCAAGTATTCTTTATAATCATCCTCCAGTATCAAAAATGTTAATCAGCATTGCCTTAAGGTGCAACTTCTCACATCTAAACGTTTTTGATTTCTATGACTTCATTGCCCCTAACGATCCGTTCAGGAAAACATGGAATCGATATCCTACCTGTCGGTAAAGTCTTCGTACGCCTTCATCCTGTCCTGTCTCTGATCAAAAATGAGGAACTGAGTCCAGTTTATGCTTACTCGACTTTTAAGTTACAACTGCATAAGCAGTCCCATACGACACTCATGTGGATTCAGCGAACATTCGAACCGTCATCCAACGATTTTCAGTAAAGTATTGGCGAAATTTCTGATGTTTGCACCTCGAAGTCAGGACCTTACCATTGTACGTCTTTTACATCATCCTGACCGTCATAGTAAAGCTTGTACCATTCCGTGCATAGACCTTTCTAAAAAGAATCAAAATGCTTCCATACACTGCCGCAGCATATCTAGCGCCGCATCTTTGGCTTTTACCAAGTTTGAAACAGAATTTCACTTTCGTACCCAAGTAGCATACCGCTTTTAGACGTGGTCGTTTTAGCATTTTTTTTTTTTATTATTATTATTATTATTATTTTTTTTTTTTTTTTTGAAGTTCATCAGCATTATTTTTAGAATGTAAAGAGACTAAATCTGCCCTTTCAAGAATATGAAGTACCCATAACATTTACTTTGCAATGTTTCATTACTTTATTTCATCTAAATATATTAATCTAAGGTAGATTCATCTAATGAAATGTAAATTTAATATAAATACTTGTGATTTATTAAATTTAATTAGCACTAAAAATACGTGCTAAATAATTGTCTAAAATTTTGTTAAAATAATTAATACTTAAAATATTTTTATAAATATTATGGCAAAATAGTTTAAAATGAAACTAATCTATAAAGTAAGTTATTAAGTTATGCATTTTATATACTAAAAAGTCATATTTCCGAAATCAATGCAAATCACTTATTAGCAACTATTTCACTACTAAAATATGACTTTATTTCTTATTTTTGAAGTAAGGACGAATTCATGGCTGTCCAATATATATGGCGGAAGGAGAAGCAGACCTGTACATTATTTACGGCATGCCCTTATATAACGAACATCTCAAGATTTGCGCGTTTTGGCTAGCTGACAAATTCGAACAACTGCGCAATTAATTCAGATTCTAAAAGTTCTTTGAAGTCATTGGGTAAAGAAGCCATCTGTAAGGCGTTTGAAAAGACTTACTTCATGTTTGAAATTGAATCGAGCAATGGCTGATATAAATAATATTGTTTATATTAAAAGAAAATGTAATGCACTATCAATCAAAGAATGCATTGTGAATCTTCTCATTGTTCTGTATCTATTTACTTCAACTGCCTTCCGCGAGTGAAATTAACGTCAGAATGCTGAATTTTTGCTTATTTTGTGTGTGAATATCTGCTATTGTGAATATAGTGTTCGTGAAATAGTGTCTCTGGGGTTCGTGAAATAGTGTCTCTGGGGAAATAGTGTCTGTCTCCAATCGCTGTGGTGCTGGAAAGCAGTGCAATATTTGGATAAACTTACTAGCTTTGTTCTTCGGTTATAACGTTATAAGTGCTATATCGCATATCATTCATATTAATCGATTATTGTGTTCATATTAAAAAGTTGGCTTTCAGAATTAATTCATATAAAACCAAAAATAACATACAACGGTAAGCCACTTTCTGGTATGCTTAAAATGCAATCAATACAGAAGCAACAACAATTTAAGCCCTTATGGTATGTTCGTTATTTTCAAAATACAAAGACATTATTGGACTGGTAACAGTACTTAATATGAATGCTGAAGATGAATTATATATATATATAAGCAATGAATTAATTATTAAAATTAATAATATAGTATATTGTCTTTTGTACAGTATGCAGAAAAGGTGAATGATTTTAAACAGTGTATGAAATATATGATCGAAAAACTAGTGTTAAGGAAACATTAGCATTTCTACGAAATATTGTGATCTATAATTATGTGATATTTAATTGTGTAATATTTTATATTAAAAGAAAATGTAATGCACTATCAATCAAAGAATGCATTGTGAATCTTCTCATTGTTCTGTATCTATTTACTTCAGCTGCCTTCCGCGAGTGAAATTAACGTCAGAATGCTGAATTTTTGCTTATTTTGTGTGTGAATATCTGCTATTGTGAATATAGTGTTCGTGAAATAGTGTCTCTGGGGTTCGTGAAATAGTGTCTCTGTGGAAATAGTGTCTGTCTCCAATCGCTGTGGTGCTGGAAAGCAGTGCAATATTTGGATAAACTTACTAGCTTTGTTCTTCGGTTATAACGTTATAAGTGCTATATCGCATATCATTCATATTAATCGATTATTGTGTTCATATTAAAAAGTTGGCTTTCAGAATTAATTCATATAAAACCAAAAATAACATACAACGGTAAGCCACTTTCTGGTATGCTTAAAATGCAATCAATACAGAAGCAACAACAATTTAAGCCCTTATGGTATGTTCGTTATTTTCAAAATACAAAGACATTATTGGACTGGTAACAGTACTTAATATGAATGCTGAAGATGAATTATATATATATATAAGCAATGAATTAATTATTAAAATTAATAATATAGTATATTGTCTTTTGTACAGTATGCAGAAAAGGTGAATGATTTTAAACAGTGTATGAAATATATGATCGAAAAACTAGTGTTAAGGAAACATTAGCATTTCTACGAAATATTGTGATCTATAATTATGTGATATTTAATTGTGTAATATTAAAAAACACAAAATATTTTTTGATTGCAAATTGCAGTTTTATTACTTTTCGTTTGGTATCTATTCTTCCAAACACTGTGTAGTTCGCGTTTTTTTTTTTTTTAAATATTGCCGTTATGTATGTTTATTAGATTATCTCAATAAATGAATGTTGGAAACTAGGTTTTATTTTTTATTAAATTTAAGTATATTCTTTTTTCTTCGCTTACTTTCTATGTGCTTGGGATAACAACGAAATTCATAATAAATAGAAACAAAAAGTTTCATCGTGTGCTATTTAACGAAGAGCTTCCTTTAACGTACTTAGCTTACTATCGTATACTATATTATTTCAATTATTTCTGCACAGTAACAAAAAAGAAAGTTATTGATTATAAAAAGTGCATGAAATAATCATTGTAATCTACCACTATTCTAAAATGTAGAAACTAAAAATAATTAAATACATTAACATATGATTGAAAGACATGGTGTTACGAATCATCAGCATTACTAGTGTAAATACTGCAATCCATAATTATTGCACTTTTAATTGCTTTCTATTTAAGAAACACAAATATTTTTTATTAATTGGAAATTTTAGTTCTGTTACCTTCCTTCTGCTATTTATACTTTCAAACACTATTAGTTCATGTTTTTTTTAAATAGTGCTGTCGTGTATGTTGTATGTTAGGTTATTATTTCATTTTAGATATGAATATGGGAAGTTATTTGATGTAGGTATATTTTTATCCCATTTATTAACTACTTTATACTGTCTTTAATTTGCATATCTTGGAGATATAGAAGTTAATGGTTAGATTTTTTTGCTGTAAAACGCGAATAAATTTATTTATACTTGAGTTCAGGTAAAATGTTAATTATGTTACCTTAAGAACCGCTTCCTAATTTATCAATTTATCTTACGAATTATTAACACAAATTCAGTTGGGAAAGACAATTAAGTGTATTTTTATTTAAGTGGTTTGGCTATATGAGCATGGCAAAGCGCAAAAGCTCTACCTTCCTGATGGGAGAAATGTCTCCGCAGAGACTTTATAAGGGTAACTGACTCGTATGGATTATACACATAGAGAAAACTCCTCAACCATGCAGCTTGCTGAGCGAACTAACAGCAATAACTACTGGTGAGTAAGTGCATTTTTATTTAAATTAAAATAATTAAACTAATTAATATATGTATGCATATATATATATATATAGTAACAAACAGACTATATTTGAAAGTTAAATATCTTACGCTAAATACCTTGGCACATGGAAGATAATAGTATTTTAGTTACCGCATTGCAGCCGACTTTTGTTGATTAAATTTGGAAGATAAATATTTTATATTTTGCCAAATGGTAACAAACTAGCTCGCAGATAATAAAAATGTTTTATTTTAAGCAGTTTCAGGATACTGATTTTAAATCGCTGAGTTGTAAATCAAGAATTCCCTAAATTCGCATAAAATGTGAAATAAATTAAGAACAAATTTTGAAATTTAAAATTTGGGGTTCAGTGTGCACCTGTTCGTATGGAGGGCTATATATATTCAAATTCTGGCATCTTTTTCATAATGCAAGAAATAAACTTACATATAACAGACTAATAGACAAATTCTTCATTATTTAACAACCGAGATATTTTTTCCGTTTGCATTATTCCTTAAAAAGGAAATTACACTCACAGAACTCACATCTAAAAAAAGTTCTTTCTTCTTAAAACGTATTTTTTTAAACTAGACGGAAAAAATTTTATTAAAACATTTTGCTAAGAACGTTGAATATAAGGCACGTATGCGATTCCTACGTTCTGAACTTGAGCAGATTCCTAGCTTTTCTGAGACGCAAAATGCTAAATCTTAATCACGCTGACCCGGAGAGTTGAATCGTTAATTTTCCATTCGCTAGCTGTTAACTGTTAACCAAGAGCACACACGGAAAATGTAATGACTCCTTTCAAACGATATGCGAATATTTCATTATATTAAGCAATTATGTTTCTTCGAGGAAATATCGAAACGGGAAAAGTATCATTATCACATTTCTTTATTTTCTTTTTAGAATCAAGGGAAAATGTAGTTTTCGTTCTTCTTGAAAATGAAAAACAAAATCCGTTATTCGAGCTTGTAAAATTTAATTAAAACTAATAGATTATTAATTTTAAATGGTAATTTAATTAATTTAAGTGGTATTTTCTAAATTTCTGATGTTTGTTTCAGAATTTCCGATCTATGCTTTTGTCTGTAAATAAAAAAAAAAAAAAAAAAAAAAAAAAAAAAAAAAAAACGAAATTCGAAGATGAAAACCTTATAGAGTTTAATAATTTTCAATTACAGGATTAAAGAGGTTCGTTAATTACTATCCATTATCAAACCTGCAATTATTTTCAAAACGTTTTTAATTCGAAACCTCGTTTTTTCCAGTTGCATTAAAAGTTTATTTCGATGTTTTCTTTTAATAAGTTTCAGATTTAAGAGAATAATTTATTTCGAACATCTTTTTCTATATTTATTTTATTTATAGTATAATAATTAATGGAATGATATCAAATTTTGGTTTGTAGAATCTGATACCTCTCCATATGTTGGATAATTTCAAGTCTTACGCAAATGTTATTGCACAAAACTTTTACAATACTTCTTATGAGCCTGTGCACAAATGACGTATTTTTTGCTTATAACTACTTATTAGTTACTTATTTTACTTATTTTCACTTATTTCTGGTCAATTAATTCACTTTTTATGCGTTGCGTGGTGTGGTGTGGTGTATTTAATTATGGCAAAGCACACTAGGGCTATCTGCCTAAGGGGAGGGATGCCTTCGTGGAGGACTTTCTAAGGGAAACTAGCTCGTATACACGTTACACATGGGGAAAACCACGAAAACGCCCATGCAGCCAGCCCGTTCGCGGGATTCAAACCTCGGACCGAACTACCAGTGTTCAGCGACTTTACCGCTCGGCCACTGGTGGGCTTTTATTCGTTGCAATATTGATGGCTCTCTTATTTACAATCATTATTATGCAAAGCTATGGTAATGTTTTATTTCTTTACTTGCTGTCCATGTGAAAGAGATATTGGTTTAAATTTATTCCATTTATTTTAAAATTTTCCGTGTTGTATATTTTATGTACATATTGCCAAAAATATTTAACTAAAAATGAAAAAAGAAGAATATACTTTATAAACTACAGTATAACTAAATAAATTTACGCCATATGAGAATCCAATACACGAGTTGCTGAATGAGAAATAAAGGCCAAAGGACAAGAAACAAATAGATTTATTCATCAGGTTACAGTATATTATATACGCAATAAAAACAAAAATGAATATAAAGAATTTTTTTTTTTAATTCTGAAAGTTTTCAGATTTTAACGGTCGCCCAGAAGGGTTTGTTAAGGTTCTTTACATTCTCGCCGAGCTCGCAGTCTACAAGTCTACTGTTCCATTCATTCCTGGTAAACTTTTTTTTCTTTTGACTTTTTAGCTTTATTATTAAGCATCGTTTTCCTCGTACTTACGCCATATACAGTTTAACAGCAAAACCACAAAAATTTTAAAAGCAGCGTAGCAGTTTATGTTTAGAATTCTCGATGCAATGTTAAGTGTTGGCATACAGTTTTTCTTTTTCTTCTGTTTTTCCTTTTTTTTTTTTTTTTTTTTTTTTTTTTTACTTTTTTCAGTTTATTCTATCAATTTTCAGTTTTTTTAGTAAGATGGCTTGCAAAACTTCCAATAGCATACTTTTAGAATTTGCGATGTTTAGTCTCGCAACGAAGGACATGAAAATTTTTCATTCCGCAGAGTGTGACCACTCCTCCTTTTCAAATCGCTGAGATCTTTAATCCAAAATTCATTAAATTTTTACAAAATATGAAATAAAGAATAATAAATTGTAGGGTTATTATTATTTTAATTAACCAGTTATTAATAATTTCAACCTTTACTATCACTTGTTCTTTCGGTTTCTTCACCAGAATTCAAATCAATTAAGGGTTTATTCAAGTGGAGGAGTTTTGGATTGTAAGGCAGAGCGAGTTTCTGCCTCTCGAGGCCACGTTACTAGATTTCACTAAATCTGTTACGACTGTAATTATTCTGCTTTGAGTTATTGAGACCGTTATTTAATTGTTACGCTGATGAAATGTTTTGTAACTTTAAATCAGTTGTGTAGTCTTTGACTACTAGACTTAGTTTGACTTTTGTAATTGACTCATACTTTAAGTTACATACCCACAAGTGGTGGATAATCTTACCAAGCACGAGATGTGTATTGATATTTAAGTTCTATCTTAACAAAAAGATTGTTTATACATTTTCAAGACTCCGTTGTTACTTCAGACCAGCGATGATTCGCCTTACGTCTGTTAGGAATTCGATACTAGTTTATGCTTTCCAAGCCAAGTCAAACTCTATAAAACGCATGGCCTTATTCTATTAAAATACTGAATATTTTTAATTAAATAGAAGATGAATTAAATGTATTTTAATTATTTAAATCATTCCGTTTCAAAACTAAAAAAGGAACATTCTTAAGAATTGTATCTATTGCTTTCAGATAGCTTTGTTAATTTATAACAGAAAGATTCACTTTAAAAGATAAATATCGTATATTTTGCCAAATGGCAACAAACTCGAATGAAAAGTGAAATGGTACATTTATAGTGTTTCCACCTAGAGAATCAGAAATTCTAAGAATATAATTGAGAGTATTCATTTGACGAGCAGTATTCACAATTCTTACAAGTAGCAATGAGAAAAAAAAACAAAATAGTTCGAAATAAACTTACTCGTTCCAACGTTGCAATCTTTCACTCATTGTCGTGATTCATTCCTTATCCTAGGTTCATCCTGGCTGAGGCCCCCAAATAAGTAGTTTCCTTAGATAAGTAGTCCCAAATAAGTAGAATTTCTTGTAGAGCAGATATTCACAAACAAAATAAACAGAAATTCAGCATTCTCACGATGATTTCTCCTCAATTCAGAGGCTTTCAAACAGGAGCTCACAGCCATACAATTTCAATCGCTGAAGGCAATTGAAGTAAGTAGATGCAGAGCAATGAGAAGATTCACAATTCGTTCTTTGATTGACAGTGCATTACATTTACTTTTAATATAAGCAATATTATTTATATCAGTCATTGCTTAACTTAATTTCAAAAATGAAGTCAGTCTTTTCAAACGCCTTACAGTAGCATCTTTACCAAACTACTTAAAAGAACTGCTAGAATCTCAATTAATTGCGCAGTTACTTGTTCGAATTGACAGCTAGCGAAAGGGTGAAAATCTCGAGATGTTCGTTTATATAAGCATCCCGTAAATAATGTAGCGTTCTGCTTCTCCTGACTGTCAATGAGTTTTCAGTCATAAATATTGGACAGCCGTTAAATATGCGTCGTCTTTTAACACTGGACGTTTTCTCGGAATTCTTAAAATTGCTCGATTTTTATACATGAATACATCTTCACGCACAATCATATCTTCGCGAAAATTGTACTTTTTGAAATGTATGCGATAAAATGTTTCATATAATGTCACCATATTAGTTCAAATGAATTCGTCCTTACTTAAAAAATAATAAATAAAGTCATATTACAGTAGTCCTCCACGAAAGGCATCCCTCCCCTTAGGCAGATAGCCCTCATGTGCTTTGCCATAATTAAATACACCAACACACACACACCACCATATTTCAGTAGTGAAATAATTGCTAACATGTGATTTGCATTGATTTCGGAAATATGATTTTTTAAAATATAGAAAATTCATAACTTAATAACTTACTTTATAGATTAGTTTCATTCTAAAATATTTTGCTATAATTTTTTATAAAAAAATATTTTAAGTATTAAGTATTTTAACAAAATTTTAAACAACTATTTATCACGTATTTTTAGTACTAATTAAATTTAATAAATCAAAAATATGTATATTGAATTTATATTTCATTACATGAATCTACCTTAGATTAATATATTTAGCTGAAATAAAGTAATGAAACATTGCAAAGTAAATCGTATGCGGACTTCAGATTCTTGAAGGGGCAGATTTAGTCTCTTTTCATTCTAAAAGTAACGTTGATGAGCTATGAAAAAAATTCTAAAACGATCACGTCTAAAATCATGATCTTTCAGCGACGTCGACAAATTGCCAAGATGTAACGGCAAATATTTTGCGTCTTTACAACGTTGTAAAGACGTCGTAAAAGTTACCACGACCACTTTGCAACCTCTCGGACCAGTTTGCAACGTCGTGTGCTACTTGGGAGAGTTTACGGATCAATTGGCAATGCATAATACAAGGATCATGATATCAGCCACTGCAAAGCTAACATCATTCATCTGTGTTATGCAGACAACTTCAGACTCATATGAATATTATGCAGTTCTAAGGAAGATTTAGATTCATCTAAAAAGAAAATATCTTGTCTTCTGTTTGTCCATGCAGTCCACTGCAGTCGCAAACGGCTATGATACGGTGTTAACAATAATTGTACCAATCGGCGCTTTGCAAAAATTCCCTTCTTTTCTAAGCAGCGTTACATGTTATGTCTTAATACAGGTTGTTATGCAAACAGATCCTAATGCTTACGTTAAGGTTCTTTATATTGCTATGTTGCTGTGCCATTGCCATTGCCACGCGGACAACTTATCTGTCCTCTCTTAGAGATATTTACGAAGATGGGTACAATGGGCCGGTCCATCCCTCCTGCTCCAACTATTCCATAGTCATATCACTAAGGCTTGATGTGTTAAATACTAGCACTGATTTCTTGGAAGAACATTCGCGGTCTCTAGACACCAAACTTCTTTCTTTGATAAACTGAGAAAGTTTCTCGAACGACTGTCGTTTATTCCGATGAAGGATACTGAAGCTTCCGACACAAAGGATAAGTAAGAAAATATACAGTTTCAGAGCTCAAAAAAAACTTTTTTCTTCCTTTTATAGTGCTTCGAGGTGGCACTTCTAGGGCACATGATTTGTACATACGCTGCAAAGCTAATCATTTGCATGCCCTCTCGAGGTGTAAATTTCGTGCCAGCGCGTAGTGTAAATTTCAAGCCATTTCGATGCTTTCGAAGTGTTAGAAGTGTATTTCGGCACATTTCTGCTGATGTACATTTTACATTTATTAAATGTTTTCCAACGAGCGGCCGAGTAGTTAAAATCCAATTTAGTAGTAGTAGTTTGACCTAGGTCCAAGCCCCGTCGGCAGGCTGGCTGCATAGCTTGCTTCAGTGGTTTTTCACATGTATAACATGAACACGAGCCAGTTTTCTCAGAAAGTTCTCCCCAAAATCCTCCCTCCCCTTAGGCATATATTTCATATGTAGTCTATTTCATATGTAGTCTGCCATATTCAGTTAACATAACTTATAGCGAATTTTTGTAACGGATAATATCCCTGCTGTTGTTATGTACGTTATTCTTTAGTAGACTAAATAAATTTGGCCTAAATAAAAAAAGAAACATTTGTATGTTAAAAGTCAGTCACTGCTTTTGCAGAAATAATATTTATAGTGAATGAATAGTCTTAGAAAGCTTGCTTTTATAATTTCGTCAAGTATATAACGCTTCTGTTTATACAGAATTTTTTTTATTTTATGCTATTATCGTAAAACCATTATTCATACCAGGTTCTATTTACATTTGTTTTATTCTAGGTATTATTATACCATCTAATAAAATCGAAACGTTATTAAACGTTCTTTGACAGTAATATTGATTTAAGCCCACATGTAATTTGGCTAAGTACTAACACTGATGTTCAGGTATTTACCCAGTAAACATCATTATGGAGAAAATAGAAATTTCATGCTACGTTTACAATGATATACTAAGTATTTCGCGTTTTTATCTTGTTACAAATGAAACAAAAAAGGAATAAAGTAAAGTATAATGATTCTAGTGAATGATTTTCTGTTTTCCCCTGTTGTGTAATATGCACTCGTTTTAAATCTAATGTAATGTAATAAATGAACTGTATAAAGTTCAGTGTTCATTGGAAATATGAAACTAATTTCAAACTCCTAGCAGACTAGCAAAAAAAGTATCGCTGTGTCTAAAGTTAACGACAGAGAAGGGAATGTTTGGGAAGGTTTTAAAACAAACCTTTTTATTAAATTAGAACTTGAACATACAAGCACAACTCGTGCTTAACAGATCAGCCAATCACTTGTGGTGATGAAACTTAAATAACAGTCAAATTTACTCTTAAAAATTAAGTCTGGTAGCTAAGGGATACACACTTGATTTAACGCGAAGTTGGCTCAAAACTTCTCACCGGCGTTAAATGCAAAGCCGACGACTAACTACAATCTTATCTAAGCTAGCGAAACCTAGTAACGTGGCCTCGAAGGCAGAAACACGCTCTGGCTTCCAATCGGAACAATTTAAGCATACCTATTCTGAAATTAAATTTACATTTAGTTAGGGAAACGAACGCGATAAGTAACAGTAAAAATCTAAGTCATAAAATAGCTTGTTAAGTAAAATTATAATAACCTTACAACTGAAATGTGTCCATATAGAGACACGATACAAGTAATATTATGTAAATGTATACTTTGCACAAAGAAAAGGGATGGCTCTATATGTCCCATTCTAATAGACCGATTGATTAAATTTAACTTGTGTTTTCATGTCTCGAAAGCGCAACTTATGATACATATTAGATTTATATACAAGTATAACATTGCTCTAACATAAGTATTCTAACACTAAAATCGGACTTTTTCTGAAATAACATACGAACTGTGTTCTATATTTCTATTCTAGTACTCAAATTATGCTAAACTGCAGAGTTTTGTCAAAATCGAACTACTATTTTTTTTAAGTTCTTAAATTTATAGCTCCTCAATGTTACTTGAAATATGCATATATTTATTAATATCCCTTTTTTATTAAACTTGCCTGATTCCTTCCTTCATAGTTCAAAATTTAGGTTAAATTAAAATAAAATTTGCAGATATTTTCTGATTTGTTTTCAAAGTTTGTATGTTTTAGTAATATTTGCAAATTTTTCGAAAACTTTCTTTTGAATTATAAACTATGAAATTTTTTGTCATTATGTTAAAGTGGATGTATTTATAAGCATGCCTTCAAAAGCTTAGATATTTTATTCGAAATTTTTTAATATATACATGAATTTATATATCGGTGTGTTTTAAAATTTTGCATATTTGTTATAAGTGATAATAACACCAAACATGGTTTGCGTACTTTGTCAAAATTTGAAAATTGGATGATACACCTTTTTTCCGCTCCTACGCGATGAAAGGGAAAAGAAAACAGATTACCATAAATTAAGAATTTTGCCAAGCAAACTATTTTTGGCGCAAACTGAAAAACCTGTGCCAAGATACATTTTAAAATTTCCTGGTAGGTGTCTCATTAGATTTTGGAAATTTTAACATTTAGGCATAATTTGAATCGTAAAATCGAAATATGGAAAAATAGCCATTCAGAAAAAGGTCCGATTTTCTATCAAATTACCTAAGTTAGAACAATGTTATATATAAATCTATTATATGTCCAACGGTGCGCTTTAGAGACATGAAAAGTGCAAATTAAATTTTGTCAATCGGCCAAGTATAACGGGTTCTCTTTTTTTAGTCCAAAGGGGCAATTTGCCCAGAAGGACTATTAATTTCGTTTTGGCATTTTGCGTTGGTTCATTATAAATGCCGGTTCCCTTTTCAGATTGTTGCCACCAAATATTTGAGTCCTGTATTATATTTAAAGAAATTAAATAATGAAAAAGCTGCATAAATGTATGTATATTTCTCGCATTGCGATAAAACAACGATACCTTAGAACCATAAAATTTTGAATGATGTAATCCTCCTGCTAATATGGGCATCTGGAAACACAAATTTGAAAGTTCGAATTTGTTTTATTATCGATTTCATATTTTGCAAAACCTTAACGAATTTTTAATTAACAAACTTAAGAATTCCAAAGCGAGCAATGGCAACGTTGTACAGAAATAACATTTTGATCTCCAGCGCGTGAGACTGTGTATCGGAAATTCTAAAGATATGCTCATTTTAAAATTATTTTTCGATATTTCTCTTGAATTGAATTTTATGATTTAAGTGCGAAGAACATGATATTTAATAAATAAACGTAACTCACAAAATGTTAAAAAAAAAGCTCCTTTGAACGTGAATTAAAATCCGAAAACTTTCAAATTTTTATTATTTATTTATTTTTGTATATAATATATCATGTGTGTGTGTGTGATTATGGCAAAGCCTCGAGCGCTATCTGCCTAATGGGAGGGATGCCTTCGTGGAGGACGTTTTAAGGGAAACTGGCTCGTATACACGTTACACATGGGGAAAACCACAAAAACGTCCATGCAGCCAGCCTGTTCGCGGGATTCGACCCTCGGACCGAAGTACCAGTGTTCAGCGACTTTACCGCTCGGCCGCTGGTGGGCCTGCAGAATGTACCAATAAATGGATTTACCGCGTCTGTGAGCATACCAATAAGGTAAGTGAAAAAATAAAATTTATCGCCCAACAAATAAACTCTTGATAACCAAAAGCTCACATAAACGGAAAAATACGAAAGTATTTGAGAAAAACCAGAAATATTCAGAGGTTATTTACATATATTTAGAACAAATTTTTAAACAAGTAATTTCGTTAGAAATTACTTCCAAACAACTCCTTATTTTGTTAACTAAATTATAGTGATATATTTTTGCTCTTTCTAAAGAAAAATGTTGTTCCTACGGTATTAGAAAATGCTATATTAAGTTCATGGAATGTACAATTCTAAATGTCACATAAGCAATTTAATTGATAATAAAGCGGGAAAACCGTTAAGCATTGACTTTAATTTGCCAAATGCAACACACGAATATTCCAGTATGTTGCGTATTTTTATAACCACATATCTATATAAAGCAGAACGTCTGTGTGTTTGTTTGGTCGCTAATAACTCAATCACTGCTACAACTATCGTCACCAAACTTTCCACAATTCTTTTCTGGGTCCTGGAAAAAGTTGACGTCCACTTTTTTTCAAAAAACAAAGAGCTAAAATCAGAGATATTAATAAGAAACGCTTAAAAGGCTAATTTCCGTCCTCATTTTTCCGAGTGGCAACAGTGCTGATATCAGCAACAATGGCTGCGTGCTATTGTTGCTGACATATGAGAGAGAGAATTAGTTTATTTTTCTATCGAAATTTTATGCGAGTACTGTATTGCTCAAAATAATTCATTTTGCTCAAAATAATGATGTATTTGTTTCTATTTTTGCTAACACAAATAGCAATTCCATATGTCATATGGGTACATATAGTATATGATTGTATAACTGCTTAGTCAGTTGTGGTACATGTATTGAATATTACTTTGTTTCTTTGGAATTTTTATGCATTACGATGACGCTTCATATTCCTTATGACGTGTAATATACTATTATACGAATTTTAAAATGATCTCATGAGTAAATTAATACATTACTCTCAGTCTAACTTAACTTCCGCTATTATCAATAAAAAAAAGTGCCCTATAAACTACTTCTAATCGTCGCACAAAATAAATGAATGTATTAAATTAAAAATCTTACAGTTACTTGGGGAAGAGCTTTATTCTTTGTCGTTTAGCAACTTAAAAAATCATAAATTTTCTGATGAAAATTTAAAAATTAATAATACCTTAGGTACAATAACAGATAAATAGGACAATGAAGAATGCATATATTGCAGTTGAAGTTATTGCAGTAGATTCAAGGAAAAAAGTTAAACGTAAGAAAATCAATCGGTTAATTATTTTAATTTTAAAATTTTAAATCTTTAATTTGTAACTGAAAATATGTACTTTCATAGTTCTATACCGATTTCAATTCGAGATTTAAAAATAAAAATATTTATTTGTTTAATCTGTTGAAACAAAGCATGCGAAGCCTATTTATATAAGAAATGCGTTCATAAAGAACTTTCTAGGAAAATCTGCTCCTTTCTCACTTTAAAAAAGGAGAAATCGCCATGCAGCTAACTCGTTAGCCAGCATTCGGTAAAGAGTCTCATTTTCAGTGCTTCTATCGTATAATGCATTGTACATTGTGTAAAAAGAAGTGTCCGGTCTGAAAAGAATGTTCTTCGACTCAGAATCGCAAAGCCTTAAACCATTTCTGTACGAAAGTAAACAAAGAATTGGGGTTTAAAAAGTCAAAACATATGAAATTTTTAACTTTTGCCGAGGTACGATCCGAAAATAAATTTCGTTAAGATATCTTTATCAAAATATCAATTTAGCAGAAATACATGAAAATTCGGTGAAGCATGAATAAATTTATAAATAAATGGCTTAGAAAAAAAACCCGAGTTGCTATCTCAAAAGAAAAAAAAAAGATGTGTAAAAAAGAATCTAATGAAAATTCCAGTAAATTATGCATGACTGTTGTTCGTTCCTCAGGCAATGCAACTTAAAATTAAGAAAAGTGAAAAAAGCTCTAAAATCTTTGCATTATTGCCATAATGGGTTAAGACTGGCGTTTAAAAATAAGAAATTCCATTTTTCATCCATGGAGTCCAATGCTATCACGATAAACCTATTACTTACACATGAAATGGATCATCTAAAGGCCTTTAAAAATTAAAAACAAAAAAATTATTTATTTCTGCATTTACAAATGTTTCGTTACAGTACTTCCTAAATGGAGAAATAAATCTTTAGATGGATTATGGAAAGCAATGCAAAAGAAGTAGAATAACATTTTATATCTGACTTAAAAACATAGCCTCTTAAATTTGAAAATCAAAGAGATCAAAATGAAGCTATAAAAAGGATCACTAGATGAAACATTGCGGAACTATTTAATTTTACTTTAATGAAGAAGGTTTGCTCAAAAAATATGAGCTTAGCTCAAAGATCTCTTCTTCTTTATCTTGGTATTATTTCCGTTTGTATCAACTATTATATTTTGTCATATATCTGGTTTTTGCATATTGTTCTTTTATTCACTTCACAAATATTGTTCACTGATAATCCTTTTAGTTTAAAAGGTCTATTAGTCTCGAAATGCGATTTTTATTCAAATCACTATAAATACGTCGTTTCTCATTTCATTTGAGTCTGTCGCCATTGTACAAAATGTAAATTTGCCTTCTTTCAAATTGAATCTGTCTGCTGTGAATCAAGAAACTAAGCTATTTAAAAGCAATAGATGCCGTTCTTAAGAATATTCGTTTCTTACTTTTAAATCGGATTAATTTAAACAACAAAAATGTATTTGATTCATGATGTATCTAATTAAAAATATTCAACATTTTCATTCCGAGATTATATATTTTTTCTTATTTATTTCACATTTTGTAAAAAGTATATGCCTATACTCAGCACAAACATATGCTGCTGTAAAAATTTTGATGATTTTGCTGTTGAACTGCGTATGGCATAAGTGCGAAGAAAACAGTGTTAAATAATAAAGCTAAAAAGACAAGAAACATTGGGTTGGCAGGAGTGGCCATCTTTCTGTAACGAACAGCTGTGAAGTACTGAACCAATTAATTAAACAATTAACAATGTTTTTCAAATTGGTGATTGCTTCCAAGCAATTAGTAAGCTAACACGTTTTCAGAGTAAATGTGATGTAAACCTTCTTCTTTTTCTATTATTACTTACGATGCTGGTTACGTTTTGTTAAAAAGTAATTGTGAATCTAATAAATTTACTGAATTTCAAGTTCGTAATTAATAAAAACTTTACATTTAAAATTATCTTAATATGCAGATACATTTAGGTGTTTCAAAATACTTGTATGTATTTTAATGTTCAATTTTAATGTTTATGTTTAACTGAAATTATAATTTTAAGTTACACTTTGCCCTTAAAATATATAGTTAGAACACATTAGGTACTAAAACTGATTATAAATACAGAATAATTAACATGTTTCTCAAACTTATGTCAGACATTAGCGATAACGTGAAACAGCAATGCCGTTCAAAGCAAAGCTGAATAATATTAACGTTAAAATTATGAACAAGAATATACAAAAATACTTACTATGGTAAATTTAATGACAAACCACACTAAAGTTATCTGGAGGGTAAAGATGCCTTCGTGGACGTCTTTGTAAGGGAAACTAAACCGTTTTTATATCACGTCTGGATAAAACTACGTAAACGTCCATGCAGAGAACTTCTTTTCTAAGATTTGAATCTTAGGTTCAACTACCAGTATATTCAGTGGTCTTAACCATTTGCCCATTGTTGCATCTTTTGCATTTGACGGTTACAAAATATTTAAACTGCTCCATACTTAAGTACACTGCTTGTCTTTACTGACATAAAACCCGACGTTGTCTGAAATTAACGGAAGCAAATATTCGGTAAAACATATATACTTTTTTCCTAATTATTATGCAGAACTTTGGGATCTAACAGGATTTTCGATATATGGTGAAAATGGAAAAAACTGCATTTCGGTCGACAAACGTTTGCTATATTTCAAACATTATTTGTTATATTATAAGACAATTTAGGAAATCACATATACAAAGATATAATATATATGAAAGCATACGTACATATAACTCTATTTAAGTCTTCATGTTAATTTCAAAGTATTTAATTAAATATTTATTTATAATGATTACTTTAAGTATTATATGCGAAATCTTATATTATATAAGATTACTAAAAAACTGCATGTATAAAACATCTTGAATGATTGATTGTATACCGTTTCGACCTCTTTGTAAAAATAATGAAAATCAGGATTTTAAGCGCCCCATTTCATGAGGTTAAAATTAAGACAAGTTTTTTATAACATTTTTAAAAATCTTTAAATGGATGACACATAATGGGCAAAATCGATCTTGAAACATTTTATCTAAATTATGTGATTTAAACATCTATGATCCGATGAAAAGCACCATTTTTGTGTAAGGTATATTTTAATTTTATAACAGCTATTTTAATTTTGAAATCCTTTCCTTTCAATTCTTGTTTCCCTCTTACAACTCCCTACCAGAATGAAATTTTAGAACCGCGTTGAATGCAGATGAGTTAGAAGTAGTATTTAAAGGAAGTAATACTTACTCCGAAAAGAGAGAGTGCTTAGGAGTCATTAGTGGCGCGTGTTCGTCTCCTGGCTAATTCATTCTTGAAGCTATTACGCTCGGCCGTATTGTGCGTGTCTGTTGATAATCGCCGGCTAGTTGAAATTAAGGACAACTAAGTTAGATATTTTTGTTTAGATTCGGATAAGTCTATTTCAGTTAGTATTAATTTAGTTTCTTATTTTCTTATCCTGATTTAAAAGCCCGAGTGCAGGTTTTTCTGTAAGACAGAGAAGGGAGCCAACTGTTATCATTTCTGTGAGTGAAGAAAAGGGTATTTTAACCGTATACACTGTTAATGCTAAACTCAGAAATAATTCGCTACACAGTTCACTAGGCTCCTCTGCATTTTATCATAGACAGAGTAACGAGAGACATTATAATTGATCTTGTAAAACTGGCTTAATAAAGTAAAAAGTTTATAAATTTGTCGTATTTACACGTAGTGATTTAAAATTTTTAGTTCTAAGTCCACGTTTCTGTAACGTTAAACCATCTTTTAGAAATTCATATTCGAAACTGTAACAATGTAGCTGTTTACAGCAATGTTCTTATTTGACCCTTTAAACAACCTCAATTAATAGTATCTCAGGTTATTAGAATGTTATGAGGGCAAATAATTTTGACATTCTAAACGTCTATAGTATTTCCAGTTTCGGGAGGCTCTTGAGGCTCTTACACTATACTATCAGGAAATTTATCTCTGGAAAACATTGCAAGTGTTGCCTTTTGAAGACAAAATTTTAATTTTAATTTTCGCGCGGGCTACCTTTCCACACGATATAAAATCTCTAATTTGCGTATGTATTAGAACTGTAGCTGGTTAATAAACTGAGCTATGGGAGAGTTTAATAATGATTAAGAAGTTGAGGTAGGACGAACACAGATTAAAACTGAAACGAAAACAAAACAATTCAATAAAATAATCTTTTTTTAAGGAGAAGCCAAAAACGTTTCAACAGAGCCATGTGTCTGAATTAAATCTGGATGATTACTAGAACAAAATTCATGAAATAATTCAAAAGTAAGTGAAAATAAAGAAAACACTCAAATTAATTTAAAACAAAACTTCGAATCCATTAAAATTTTTTGTATAACATTAAAAAAGAATGCTTTTAAAAATTAAGTTTAATATTTTTTACGCAGTCATTAAGATATAATCTGTTTCCACATGACATTAAATTTATAATGCTGTACCAAATTTTAACAATATAAAATTAGAATCCTCGAAATTAGGAATCCGAAAAACAGAACGAAGTTGAGTAAATTAATGTTTTTCGAAGAAATTTGGAAGCGGAGAAATGGCAAATCTTCTAAATAATTTTTGTAAATAAAAGTAGTAATTAAACTTAAAACGGAACTAAGTTATTTTAGAAAGTAGTTTACTTAAGAGTAAATCAAATAAGAATATTTTAATATAATTTTTGTACATGTGAAATGTTCCCAAAGAGCAGAAAAAACCACATAAAAGAATGCAAGTGTCCAAATGAAAGTTCTGTAAAATGCATAGACAGAATTGTATGTATTACATATTTTTACAGGTTTCATATTATGGATAAAATTAGTCGGGGGAAACACTCAATTGCTCCTCTCTTTATACCTCATGTTAGAAATAAAATGCATATCTAACTTGGCTTAGTTGTAGAAATATTAAATAATTCATTCGTTTCTTTCTTAATTCTTTTCTGCAATAATTTTCTGCAATATGATTTTATGAGTATCATGAATCTCTGTGTCTCTGATTCAGTCTTAATGAAGGTATTTCGATATTCATCCAACTTTTTTTATTAATTGTTTACTTTACTGAACGCATTTTATTTTTTTATTCCCCTATTTAAAATCACGGTTTATTACTTTTTTATAAAATCTAATGCATGTTGAGATTTGCGAACACTTTTATACTTACAAAACTATTAGCGAAAATGAATTCTTCTATTTCTGTAAATAAAAATAAGATGTTCTTCAACTCAATTAACTTCATTTATAATATATCGAGCGTGAAACAGATTCTTAATTAAATTCTGGAACTTCTATGTGTGTGTTTTCGATCATAAAATCCGTAAATTAAAAAGAGCACCGAGAAAACTCTTTCGTTAAATTAATATTTGACGTTCTAAATAATCATTAAATAAAGTATAGAAAATTATATTTTTCGCAAAGCACTGGAATTAAAAATATTAACGGTATTCATATTTTAAACACGCAAATAATGAAAATATGCTATAGTGTTAAAACAATGAGGGAATAATGCTTAAAGAATGCGTTAAAACCTAAAATAATGATCGTTTCTTTTTTCTTATTTTTGTATGCTTAGAATGCATGACAGAATCAATTCTCATAAAATTATCACTGAAGTGCAAAATCATTCTGTATAGAAGATACAATGATTAAGTCTTTTTTTAAACAAAAAGGTCCACTATTTTTCTCAGATACTTGACTTATGAAACAAAGATAAAAAAAAGGGCAGCTGGGATTTTACTCGTACTTCTTCTATCTATTTGAAAAATAATGAACCTGGAATTTCATTTGCTTGACTAAGTGAAGTGAAAGCATGATGGCTATTTGGTATAATTAGCTTCGTTAACTAGTGAACTGAATGTTTAAAAAACAATTTTCTAGATTATCTGAAAGCAACTTTTTTTCAGGAAAAGCTTTGAAAGTCTTAAAATAAATCATCTAAACATGCAAATAAGCAAACTTTTCTTGTAAAAACATTCTACATTATACAAAGTGGCAGTTGAGCCTCCTGAGTAGGTTGGTAAATCCAAAAAAGTATTTCCCAAAAAAATAGGTAGTAGCAAAGAGTGCTGTAATGCTTTAAAATCATGGCGTTTTATGAATTCATAAGTTCGACTAAGTAAAAGAATTGTTTCATTTTAGAAATCTCACACCAAACTGTTGATAAAAGAAGTTAAACATTATTATTGAAATAGGAGATCTAGCATATATCTGGATATCTATGACGTCATTGCGTTTGGTTGGAAATATGTTATTTTCGTTTCTTTTGTATGTTTTTATGTGAAAGTATAAGGTAATTTATCCCTCCTTACTGCGTCTTTTTGTGTTGTAGTTGGAAGCACGTCCGGCTAGCAGTCGAGAGATCTGGAGTTCAAATCTCTGCGAGCGCACTGCACATTTTTCGTGTTTCCTATTTCGAGAAACCGAATTATTCTGCACAGGCATTTGAATGTATATAAATAACAATCATACTGGTATTTTTAAAATAACAATGAAACTAAGGTTCAAATTGTAGATACTTTTGCTGATTCTCTTGTGGCCACTAATAAACACAAAAATATTATTAAACATAATGTATTCGCTAGCTTTGCTGCACTATATTCGATGCTATTACAGTTTCAAATATACATTCAAGATGTATTTTGGTTCAGCGGTACCACTCGCTCTGTAATGTTTTGTTCTTTAAATATGAAACGAATATATATACCTGAACGAATTTTACTTTAGTTTAAATTTTTCCTTTTTCAGGGAAAAAGAAACTCTCACGATTATCTTCAGTATGCTAATCTCTCAATTACACGTCTTTCATTTATCCTCTGACTTCATTAATAAAACGAATGTTTTGGTCTTTATCAAAGATACGGCGCAGTAATGTAAATTTATTTCCTTCTGTAATTTTCTATTTAAAAAATACTTTTCAGCTACAAGGAACTAAAATTTTCACTTCTTACTTCTTCTACATTCCTTCCCCTTGAATATGAATCTTTAAGGAAATACGATATTGATGGTGATTTCTTTCCATTCCCTTTTCGCTGAATTCTTCTGTTCAGGAAAAACAACGTGTCCTTTTCCTAGCTTTCTCTTCTACTTCATTCTATCATATTTAACCTTTCACCATATTTCGTATTTTTAATTGAACATAAAATTAAAGACAACCAGTCAGAATTGGGTTTGATAAGAATATGTCGAACTTTTTGCTTGCAATTATTTAATACCTTCAGTGTAACACCTTCGGTGCAACACATTCAGTGAATTTTCAGTTTTAAAAATCAAATAGTGTTGCGGAATGCCCAGCGACTGTGCTGTGAGATAGTTTGCCCCAAAGCGAAGTTCTTTCAGCGGGCAGAAAAGAAGTCTACTTGTTGTCTGAGTAACGTGAGTCAACCATGGAGGTAGGAAGAAACTTCCAAGGAGTCAACATCTAGGATCTAGAATCGTAACTTTAGTTCTGGCATTAACTACTAAGAGTTTTAAACAGTATCCTGAAAATTATAACCATTTAAACATTTGCTTGGTTTAAGAAATCAAAGATGTACTTTAGTATATCGTCGCACGAAGCGAAAAGACAAAAATGAAAGTTCATGAATTTGGAAAGTCTAAACGAAAGATGTTCTTCGTCTTGTGCTACGCTTGCGTGGAGTCAGTCAGAGGAGAAGTCATGTGGTCTTGAGAAGGCACCTAATTTGTCGATGTCGAAGTGAGCAAAAATCGAAGAAAATTCTTAATTAAGCTAAATAATTGCTTAATTTTGAATTAAATTTTTGTATTTGCCTTTAGTACATAGTCCATTGCGATGAGGAAAAATGCAAATTGCACTATTTACAAGGCGTAGCATATGAGAACCAATGCGGCGGAGTTAGAGTCCAAAGCACTTATTCACAAAATACACTAAGTTCAGTAGAAAGGTAAAAAATTCAAAGGAGTCAACCTCCTCCTCTTTATTCTTATCTCCAAGGAGTCAACGGCGGGCTTAGTGTTTCCAGAAAGTAGCAGAGAAAGGAAGGGTTGCCACACTTGGTGGGAACTCGTCCATTTGGAGATATTTTGCGACACAATTGGCGATGTGTCATAGACGGAGCGAGAACATTCTAGAACGCATTTTTATCAGTTTTCTGGGGAGTAGTCTAGAAGGAACGTTAAAGCTATATGTGCCCTTCCTGTCCAGGGAGAATGTAATGTCTTGAGTTCAGAGATTAGCTTGAAGAGCGATCGACCCAGTCGGAAGCCGTACTTTAGTGCTCTGACGTGAAGCAGCCGGAAAGCTGTGTTGCTGACTGTTTCAGCGTGTTTGTCCTAGTTGTTCCGACAAGTGTAAATGTGTCTTAGACTTGCCCTCTGTAATAGTATTTACTGGCGAATAAATTGTGCTTTGATCTTCAGCAAATGTTATCATCAATTATTCCAAATCTAAGAAACCGTTGAACGCAACAGTAGCAAACTTAGTTATATGTTTTCTTCAAAACTGAAGTGATTTAAACGTCCGAGGAGAAGATGCCTAAAGTAACAAATAAATCTGTCTTTAACCATTTCAAAATAACATTAACAAATAAAAACAAAATGATTTGAGAAAGAGAGTGACATTATGACGCTACATCCTGAACGAGGAGTTCAGTCCCCAAAGCGATACAGGTTGCAAATCGAAAGTTTGAGTTGCTATAAAATGTATAACACTAAAGAAGTTCTAGCTTCCGTGGATTACTAAGAGGGATCACTGTAGTCTTGGTATAGAGAGAACAGAACAGTCGCATGGATGCATTGTGTAATCCGAAGATGCTTAATAATTACGTTGATTACAAGACGAAACTGTACGCACATAAGAAATGCTGGCAGAATTATCAGCAAATAAGGTGTCAGCGTTGAAAGACACATTTGAACGATACCAAAAGGATTTTACCAAACTCACATAAAGATTACAATGCTAAAAATATATTCAGTTGCAATGAAATACATTTCTCCCCTCCCCCCCCCCACACACACACAGAAAAACTTAATTTCCAAAGGCGAAAATTATGAAGGTGGGAGAAAAAATGGGTAGATATCGGTAGTCTAACTTTAATGCACGATCGATCACTCTGAAATATTACTCGTTTTAGATATCAGTAAACCGGTGAAGTTCCTTTCTTTCAAGGAAAAGATAACATGGGAATATGGGAACAGCAAAACAGTTTGAATGACTTCGAACATGTTTTTGAATTCCATTCAAGCGTTTGATTGGAAAATTAAAAGAGAGGAAAGGTTTGTTTCGAAAACGGTGTCTCCTGATCTTCTGCTTCTTGAGTATATAAGGTATTTCTCCCGCTTTCCTAGCGTGCCTTCGTGGTGTAGTGGGTCTGCACGCTGGGCCGGTATTCCAAAGGTTCATGCTTCGATTTCCGGCAAAGGCGTTGCTAATTTTTCATCTTGCCTACTTCCAATTAACCTAATGTCTCTACAAGTATGAAAGTGGTATAGTTTTTCTAACTTCTCTACGAGTACGTTTAACCCGTAGAATTTATGAGTTCATCCTGTGCAAATTCATCGCACGACAGCTCTGAATAGAAATATTTTCATCACTGTGCAGGTGAAACACGGTACCCTTTCATGAATGTCCGTATTTGAAGCCATTCATATACTCATTTTCGTAAAAGGTTATCTCTTAAATTTGTTTTACTTTATTTTAAAAATGAGTGCTTTATTTTAAGAAAATAAAATTAAAGAATCGTCCAATCATTGATCAAAACGAAGCATTAGAGTATGATGTCATTTCAAATGGAATGGTTAATTTTGAAGAATTTGAAGGCATTGACGAAAATGTAGTAAGAGCGGATTTCAGAGATACTTAAGAATATCAACTAAAATTTTGGGTGATGATGATGATAAAGAAAGATATTAACAAACGGGAATTTAACGAAAGATTCTTCTGTTTTCTCAAAGATTTTGAAGCTTTCTGTTCATTGCATTCAACTTGCCGATACATCTGATTCCTCACATTCTCGCATCAAAAAATTTTAAAAAGCTATTTTCTATAAACAAACTTCACGTTTTCGTTAAAATCATAAATTTAAATAAGTTAATAATTAACATTATAAGATTTTTGAGTTATTTCAAATTTTACGTGCCAAATCTCACAAATCAAATTATTGTATTTTCCGCCTAAACATCGATGCATCGCGTCAATCGATCTCAAAATTTTATCTAAATAATCTGTAATTTCACGCATACCTTCCCCATGCAGGTAGACTCTCTGATTATTACTAATCAATGATCCAAGGTTTTGATATTTAAAAACAGAAAATCTAAGAGTATTGTAAAATTATGTTTAAAATGAGGCTCTTACCGTTCTTTGGATGAAAACGATAATTTTCAGAATGTTGATAGAGAAAATGAAGATTCTAGTATTTCAAGTACTAAATGGAACTCATACCATGGTGCAATAGCAACAGTAGAAGATTAAAAGTAAATAAAGGAACATTTAATTTTAGAGGATGACAATTAGTTTCAAGTCTACGTCTTTTATTTAAAAATGAATGAATAAAATGCAGAGGTTTTGCTGAAAAAATTAATTTCTTAAAATTTTCGTTGGCACATTCGACCATTAATTTAAATTTTTTCCTATCATGGAATTTGCCTAGAAAGAAAATTTTCATTATTATAAGCAAAAATGAGCAATAAATATGGGCAATGAACATGCTTTTGTTAATAGTAATGATATAGTTTAGTAAACGAAACTAAATATAAGTACTATAAAGTATTTTCTCCCTCCTTTCAGCATGCCTTCGTGGTGTAACGGTTAGCATACTCGGTGCGTATTCGAGAAGTCCAGTTTCGATTCCCGGCGAGGTCATTCATTTTTCACGTCTCCTGCTGCTTCCAAAATAACCGAATGACTCTACAGTGGCGCCCGAACTAAAAGGTGGTGGATGATGATTCATCACCACCACGATTTGTCGATTTGGTCTCCTAATCCCTAGTTGTCCTTTAAAGGTATTTTCTCCCTCCTTCCTGCATGCTTTCGTGGTGTAACGGTAGCACCCTCGGCGCGTATTCGCGAGTCCCGGCGATTGCATTGCTGATTTTCCATGTCTCCTGCTTCAAAGTAACCTACTGAGTCTACAGCAGCGGTTTTCAACCTTTTGGCTAACGCGTACCATCTAAACAAAAATTGAAACCTTTAGTAGCACCACTACAAAATACTACTACGACCACCGCTCTTGAACAAAGCTCAGATCGCATAAATTTACGACTGTTAGAGAAGAAACTCAATCAAGATGTTGGGGGTTTTAATTTTTGAATTTAATAGTTAAAAATACTTCGTTTCTTTGCGTACCACCTATTTTGCTCTTGCGTACCACCGGTTGAGAACCCCTGCTCTACAGCATTAATTTGCATATCAGGCGTAGTAGTTTACTGGACGATTTGGAAGGCAATTTTTATCTTAAAATATAGACTGAATGATCCAAAAAATTCGGAATTCCCGATTTTCTCATTTTGCGTATCTTTCTTGGATTATTACTAATTTCATTTTTAATTCTAAATCGAAGTACACAGTACGATTTATGAATTTTGCTTGTTTATGCGATTTTTTGTCAGATTTCCTTGCGGTGACGGGTAAAAGAAAATGTATTGTGTTTCATAAATAATAGGGGGACGGAAAATAATGTCGCTTTCTTACATTAAATTCAAACGAATAAATTTGTAACAAGTTTTTATTTTTAATCAATAATATAATCACCCTCGTTATCAGCAACCTTTTGCCATCTAGTATGCCGATTTAAATCCCAGACCGATAAAAATGAATTGCTTTTCGAGTAAAATATCTCGAGATGCCATTTTGGACATCGTCCAAATTTTCAAATTTTTTTTCACTAAGAAAATGTTGTAAGGATCGGAATAAATGAAAATCCGAGGGTCCGATATCGGGCAAATATGGTGGGTGAGGCAGTACCTCCCACCCCAATTCATTATCTTTTTCCAGTAGACTGACGCCTTTTCCGTTGACAATCTCCAAATAATTTTTGAATAAAGATTGGTTCATTAGATTCAATTGTTCACAATAAAGGTCTACATTAACAGTTTTTCCAGGTTTCAGTAATTCAAAATGAACAATTCCGCGAATACTCCATCAAACATCCAGAAGCGCCTTTCGGGATGTAAACCCTTTGTAACCCTTATTAAAACTGCCTTTTGAGTTTTGGATTATCATATAGGACTTATTTTTTTTTGTCTCCACTAATCAAATGATCAAAAAACGGTTCTGTATGGTGCCGTTGATGCAATACGTTTCATGTGATGGATAGGTTGGCTTTGTTCTTTTCGGACAGATTATTGGGGGACTCAAACACCTGCTTTGCTTATTTTTCCATTCTGCTTTAAAAGTTCTTGGATGGTCGACCAAGGTTGGTTAAGAGTGTTTGACATGGATTTGTTTCCACACTTCTGACCTTAGCATGTTGTCGACATGCGCAGAAACGACATTACTTTCCGATCCCCCTATTATTTTTTTAAATTTCGCTGACAGTAGTTGCATTTAGTAAGAAATGTCAGATGTTTCAGACAGCAGGGTATATATAGGTTATATTGTAATACGAAATAAACAGTATAAGTATAAAATTGTATTAAAAGGAAAAAAAATATAGTATTCAAAACGAACCACTGCTCTAGAATATATTGTTAGGAATTCCCACAAAATAACAAATCTAACTGAGAATTAAAACGGTTACACTTTGCTGTTGTCGCAAAATAAAAAAAGGCGTTTATCTCGCATAATTAAAGTATGCAGTTTCATTAGTATTTCGAAGGGTTCAAATAGTTCATTAAATATGTCACATTTATTTAGTCGTATAAGGGAGTTGCCTGTATGTCAGTTGTCAGTACAAGTCATTATAATCTACTAATGGGCAATTTAATTAATACCCACCGAAATTAGTTCCGGTTTCAGCTAAAAAGAATATGGAAAAAGTTAATTAATCTACGTCTCACGGATTATTATTAGGTAAAACATCAATAGCAAAATTCTTTCACAAAATATCTTGCAGAAGAAATTTGAATTCAGAGTTAGAAAAGAGTGAGAAGGGTGTGTCTTGGGCCAGTGACAACTAACTCAGTTGACAGAAAAATCAATAGTGTAATGTCTTTAGGTTGTTTGTTCAAACGATTTCATTGTCGAAACTGTAATTTTTACTATAGCATAATGTTTAGCTTACCGTTAATATAGATATTGGAGCCATTTCTGAACAATTTCCGTAAAACATTATTATTATTTACAATTCGTAAATCTAAAGCAGCATGTTCTTTGCTATTATATGACGTCCAAAACTCTTAAAAATGCTGTTGGGTATATGCATATTCTGGAAGTTTGTCTATCAATTTCCCTGTTTCTTCGCATGTAGCAGACCTTTTTGTTTCAGTTGTATTTAAATACGATTAGATAAATTCTTGCCTCGAAATTTTGAGTTCGTTGACAAAAAGATGTTCTATTTGCACACTGTTTAAAGTAAGCGTCGGTAAAATAACTGAGCCAGCTTATTCTATTGAATGTGTAGTCTTTGACCATATTATCAACGTTTGAATTTAACTGTCTCTTGGGAGGGTTTCATCTGTACACAAGTTTTGACTTAATGTTCAATTTAAGATTATAACAAAAAATTTATTTTAAACCTTCAGTAATTTGTGAATATTTAAGACGTAGCGATAATTCGGTATCTGTCTAGTAGAGTATGCAGGACTCTAATTTTCAGTTACTATAACAACAGTACAAGTTATTTAATCTGTAAATTTGTAACAATAGATTATCGGTTACGTAAAATCACACATAAATATATATTTAAACTTTTCTCCGTAAGCAGGCAATATTTCTGAGAAAACCAGTTAGTACATGTTAAAATTTGTTGCTCCTAATTACCGTTTAGTATTTCCCATGGGATTAGATGAAATAATTAACTTTTAAAACTTAATTCCTGAGTCGTACACATATTTCGAGAGACCACATCAGTAATTTTGTATTTGAAGTATTTAATCTATATGTTAATGGAATTTAAACGATTAAAACACCAATTAGCTTCTCAAAATCGATAATAAGCGATTCTAACTGAATAGCTATAGGTTACCTAAATGTAAAAGCCGTCAATTTCTTTATTTCTAAGAAAGCAGATCCATTGTCAAAAATTTATAATGAGACTTTTGAAATAACATTTATGATTGTAAAATATTTCTGTTAATCCTGAAACGTAATAAGTATTTAGGGTACAATGATATTAACTTCAAGTTAATTGCAGTTAAAATGAACCTTGATTGAAAACTATGATGCAAATTTTTTACTGTCAGTCTCTTTACACATGACAAATTTCCATTGTAAATAACCTTGAACTATAGTCTAGAATCTGCAAGAAATAAATCAACTTTCATTACAAGTATAGTAATATCGGTTTTGCAGATATATAAAAGAAATATGTTTTACTTATATAAAAGTAAAAACATCGAAAGTATCTGAAACAGATTCATAAGTGTCGTAAATCTTACTCTGGCTTGCATCATATTTATAAGAATAATATCATCATATTTATAAGAATAATATCATCATATTTATAAGAATAATATCTTCATATTTATAAGAACAATATCATCATATTTATAAGAATATAATGCGTGGAAATTAATTGTTGCTAAAGAAAAGGATGCTGCAGAGTGGTAAAGAAAAACATTTTGTTATAGTGTTTTGTATTTTTGAGTCTAATAGCTTCTTTACCCAAGCTCTATCAGTTTTCTTAATTTAAACATTTGACAGTTTCTTAACATTTTATTACAGCAAATTCTATTTAAAATTTTAATAAAATGTAAAGATAAATTTATGTTTCAACTAAGAATGAAATTAATAGCATTTTCTAAACAGCAGTTATACACCAGCGCTGTTTTTACTAATAATATTTCCCTGAATTTTGAATTTAAACTAAATGCTTTTTCTTTCTTAGAGGTAACTTTAAAGAGCTTTTTTTTAACATAACATCTTCTTTGAAGTAATAATAATATTAGAGTCAATTAAGATTGTAACAAACATATATGATGATTTCTGAATATCGTATTTCCTTGCGTATTTTTTTCCTTTTTTTTACTAACTTTTTCATCTAAAAATCGAGAGGGCAAAATTAAGCAAATAAATTTCTGAAAGACACGGTTACAGTAAGAACATAGATTAAATGTAGGCATGGATAAACTACCGGTAACTATCACAACATTATTTCTCTAAAAGAAACTGCACTCCTTTAAGAATAGATAGTAACATTAACATCATATTATTTAATATGATATTTTCATTTCTACTTACTTGAATCTCGCCCGTTCATATATTGTTATCTCTGCTACTCATTAGAACTTATATCGTCTTATTTTAAGAAAGGCAAAGAGAAAAAGTGTGTGTGGCCTGGACGCACTCAGCTGACCAATGTTCGCATTTATAAAGTGTTGAAGGTTATTTCATTTTTTTTTATATTAACTGCACTATTTCTATTTGGGGAACAAATTGGTCTAGATAGAATGATGACGATATTCATATTTTCTCCGGATATGTTCACTTGTAAAACTTATTACTGCTTAGAGCTGTAATAAAAAGTTCCAAAATATTTTAATTTTTGTTCTTCTGTAATGTTTATTCATGGAATTCATGTGAAATGTTAACACACAAAACATTCCTGACTCGAAATTAACATTCGAAAACGCTGGAAACTACCAAAATGTTTAATTTAAATATTCTTTGCTTTGGACTTTATATGCACTGAGGATGGCGACGATTTTTAAAGCAATTTAAAAGGGAATGCTAAGTTTGAAGTCTTTTATTTCGAAGAATAGATAAGATTTTATTTAAAAAGTGTTAAATTTTACGATTCCAGATTAATGCATTCAATAGGGAGTTTTAAGCCTTTTTATTATGATCTGAGTTCTGCGAAATGGTTTATGTTAGTTTTGAGGTTATGTTAGTTATGCGTTTTAAGGCATAAGCTACCTACTTAAGTTAGTGTTTACTAAGATATTAATTTTCGTTAGTTTTACATATTATTTTCAGCGTTAACAGTGATATCATCATATTGTTTAATATGATTCAGCGGAGACAAAAAAGGAGAAGACAAAAAATGAAGAAGAAAAATGAAAGACAAAGAGAAATAAAAATGTGTCTGGGGAGGAAAATCTTTGGACTACTGACTGTAGGCAGCGTATGAACAATGTTTACATTTACAAATAATGTTTTCTAAAATGAGAGTAATCAAACGTAGTCTGAGAGAGATGAGAGATCACTGAGCATTCAAAAATTTTTAGTTCTCTCAGTTCCCTTGACGAGTTAACATCAACACCGAGCAATTAAAATAGCTTACTTGTTTCCGTGCGCTTGACAAGATAACATTATTGTTTAAATATCAAAAAAAAAATTCTGAACATATCATTAGGGACTGCAGTCAAGGGCTGAATGTTTTACAGGACGCTTGTTGGTAATTTTAATTTAACGCATTATTCAATTCATCTGACAATCAGTGATTTACTATTATATTAATAATTAGAGAAAGAAAATGTGCAGCTCATCAGCGAAATTAGACTGAATGTCAATTCATGCTTGCTTCGCTGCGATTGATCGATTCTTACATTTGTCTAGAATAAAGTTCAATTAGCTACAAAGAAAAAAGCTCGGCTTCACCTTCGCAGGTAGTTTGTAAGAACTTGACAGTACGACGAAAGCAATTTCTGTATGTTCTGTTTCGACGAATCCATTTTAAAATTTAGAGGAGCTCATTCTCTGAGGAAGGGGAAAATAAGGCGAATAGGTTTTAAAATTTTCAAAAGCTAGCGCTAAAAAGCTAAGAGGAAAATACGCGAAGGGAGGAAAGTACGCGAGAAAATACAGCAATAACTAAAAGAACAAATTTGTAGGAATTAAAGCATATTGACTATTTTATTAACTGAAGCTTTTTTTGTACAGGCACCACGTAAAGTGATAGATTTTATTTTTCAGATCTCTCAAACCCGCATTGTTGATACATGACTTACAAAATTCCCTACCTCATTTTGAAAAGCGATTTACGGCAAGCACATATTTATGATAATATTTAAGTAAATAAAGCTTGCAGCCGCTTTTTAAACACTTTCTGGGCGTAGGAAATCGCAGAAATGGGAAAAAATGCTGCCGGAAAATAAATGAAGAAATAAATAAATAAAAAGTAAAAAATATAAAATAAATAAATAAGTAAAATATATAAAATTAAAAGTAAATTCTACGAAATCCTCGCATAAATTCTTTAACTGTCAAGCTTTCTTTATACAGACATATTCTTCGATTATTTCTTTAAAACTTTCCCACAAAGACATTTTTCCACTCATGTAGATATCCTCATATGCTTTTGTCATGAACAATTAAACAAATATACATTTCTTTATATCAATGCAATTCAAATATCAGAACTAACTGAGTCGCAGCCCATCTGAAATTCGAAAACTCTGAATAACCGGTGCTTCTTTTTCTGTATGCTAAATATGTGTTCATTTTAATGCAAGTAGAGGTATTTTGATTTTAGTTTGCCTTATTTATTCCAACAAAAATTATTTTCATTCCCGTAAAATAAATATGAAAATGTTTAAAACAAAATACATAGATATATTTTTTTCTGTAAATTAAAACATTGATATAAATTTTTATCTGCTCATGCTTTAAACTCATACACATAATCTTGTTTTTATTCTTTTTGTGTTAAAATTAACAAATAAAACACTTCCCTTCTGTTGAGTTAATCTAAGATTGAAACACTCTTTTTTTAACTGATATGCAATAATAAAATAAGGAAAAAAAATATATCGCCAAACTTCTGGCACTTGACTGCAGCTCGCAAAAGGCGTGCATTCCTTTAGGTCTTTAAATACCACTCGCTTGCAACAAACAACAGTTTTATTTTTTAAGTGCTTTTAGATTTTTAAGACAGAAATCATTTTTAATTAGTAATTTTTGTAAAATTACATGTGTGTAAGAATTTCATCGATTTCAAACTGTTAAGCCTCGTAGAGTAACAAACTAAATGGCAAATCAAATCTTTTTCTGTGGATTACGTACCACGCTCATGAGCAAATAATGGCTTCAGGGAAAGACGAATGGAAATTTCATTTAAAACGAATGCCTTCTAATTTTCTCCCTTTTTTTATACTTCAGGCATTAGTTTTTATGGTCTTTCTACATAATCACTTTGTGTTTCAAAAACTGCGAGCTGCGATTCGGTGTCTAGAAAGATTTGCTATTTCTTATAGGCTGCTATTTTTATTTATAAGGAATTATAATATTACCATCCTTTGCGTACTCTCGTGGCTGGTTCTCAACATAGCCAAGTAGCAATTAGAATATCCATGGTTCGAATCCCGGCGGAGATATAATTGCTTTCTCGTGTTTCTCGCTCAGACTAAAAATTCTAAAAGTCTCTTCAGTAGCTTCCAAACTAAAATGAAGTAAACGATCATCATCTCCTGGATTATTACGACTAGATCTGATGTCGTAATAATCCAGGAGATGATTGTCTCAGTCAACATTTAAGGAATCAATCTCATTGTCTCAGTCAGCATTTAAGGAATCAGTCTCATTGTCTCAGTCAGCATTTAAGGAAGGGAGAAAATAAATAATCGTATTTTCCCTTGCATATTTTCTCATGATTTGAGAAGTTAGCAAATTCAGCTGGAAAATTCTATGGCTTGAATCCTGGAGTGGGAATAGCTAATTCTGGCCCATTTCCATACTCGAAAAGTGTATTATCTGTACGCATTCAGTTCTCGAATAGCTTACGCAACCTCTGGACAGATCTCTTTCAAGAACGAAAGACGCTGTTGGATCAGGAACTATTTCATTTTGAGAAACAATTTGAATCTGATGGATCTTATTCAATTGGGATAGATTTTCCATTCTCATTTGGGCATCAGATCTGTTGTAACCTTCCTGTGTACTGGTGTACTATAACATTTGAAATGAATTGCTCATCTGTAAGAAAAAGAAATCGCTGTCTGTATACTTTTCAGCACAATGTTTTCTAGCATTTACAGTAACATACTGTAGTATACGTCTTGCACATATAATTCTATTTTTCTTGGTGATACATGATATTCCTAGACATTACATTTACTTCAACTATGATCAACTATCAGATTATTACCGAATTCATCTATGATCTTTGTGTCTAATTTTTAGTATCGAAGGTAGGTGGACTGATGACAACTGCGCTTTGAAGCCTCTAAATATGTTTCGGTAATACAAGTTTTCGAGGCTTCGTCTTAATCATTAAATATTCGTTTTCGTAACTCTATATCAAGCAGTAAGAAGTCCATCAGACACAAACTTCCTTTTATGAAAAGCTTCTGTCAAAATATGAGCACTGATGCTAAAAAAATCACCGCAGCTTAAGATATTTCCTTGAATGTTGCTCTATGATTTTGTTGTCTTTCTTAGCACAGCGCAAATGCCACAGTTCCTTTGTATACTCATATTTTTAGTTTTCCTGACCTTCGGTCATCTTCTGTACCTGGTGTATTTTTCTCGTAAATCGAGTAGTCCAACAGAATACTGTGCAACAATACACGGTCTGGCCACCACAAATTTCAATTTGTAAACTTCTTATGGAGTTCACTCCATATAGGTTCAGCTTTGAGGTATGATTTTTGATTTTCTGAGATCACAGTACCCCAGATGCCTGCAAATTCTATTTCAAACAATTGCCACTTCAAGGACCTATTCTTGGATGGATTCTAGGGACCTCAAGTGTTCATATGATTTCTCCTCAGGTTTCAATTACAAGTAATGAAAATTCACACAACCTGTAAACCGTTAAATATCATTAGAGATGAATATAAGGGAATGTGAAGTACATATATTAAAATTGATTTTAAGATTTATGGCTACGCTATCAAATATGAAACACAGCTGGACCAGGATAAACAAGCTTATAATAAAAGATATAACTTCACTTATAAATATGAATATAACGGAAACCAAAATGGAAAAAGTACATATTTTGTGCCCAAAGAGCAGAATGTTTCATTATGAAACTAATATACATAACATTATATAATAATATAATATGTATAACATTCATCTCAGATATTTACCATATTAGACAACTTCCGTTTTGTTTAATAAGTACATAATTAAAATAGTGTTCAGACTATTAATTATATTATAGCGGGTAGAAAATTTCTCCATACCTTTTAATAAACAAAATAGATAACTAAACATTTGAAGTTAATTTTCTTAAAATAATTTAATAAACTTATTTATATAATCCGATAACAAACTGAATAATTCCACTGGTAGAAAACTAAAATCATGTGCAAATCACAGCGTAAACGCATTACGGCCGAAGAGTTTCTAGGAAAACTTCCAGAAGCTACTGTGCTTAGGTTGTCCTAATTTAGAATTATCGAAGTGATTCATCAGTTTGTTTCAAGAATTTTCGAGAAAAGTATCACTTAAAATTTTCGGCAGATTTACCTAGATACCATACTGGAAAATGACTGTTTCTTGAGATTTAATAAAACTAATCTTTCTAAAGGTTTCAATTAAATAGCTAAAAGATTTCTAAGATTCAAAAGATTCGCATGATATAAAGTCCCAAAATTCGAGTTCCGGATTTTCATATATTTTCGAAGTTTAAAACATCCCTTCCTTAAAAAAATGTAACTAATAATCCATTTCGCATCCAATGAATTAGTCCATTATTTACGTTTAGGTTATTTTTGATATTTATATAAAACTGTTGATTGGGGGAGCCTTTGTGTGTGGAGAAAAGCAATTAAATATTCTTTAAACGAAAGTATGAAAAAGTCAGGAATTTAAGATAACTTTTTTTCGAACAGCAGAATTTTAAATAATTTTCCATCCTCTAATAGCAGGTTTTCTGCAGCATGCCCTGTCATTTTATTGTTTATTCTTTCTAGAGAAACTTCTATAAATTAAAAATAAAGCACTACAACTTAAAGTATTTTTAATCAGTTGTTTATTCTATACTCAGTTGAAAAGCTTTTTACATTATTTCAGCCATAAATATAATTACACCTTTTTTTCAATTTCAGTCTAATTGAAAGGCAACAGTTATTAAAAGAAAGGAAAAGGAAAGAAACTAGAAGAAAATGTTTAGTTTTCTGTCTGAGAAAAGACTGTTCATTTGCAATTAAGTAATTTCAAATTTGTAAGTTTCATAAACGTACTTATCGGAATAAAAGGCGAGAATAATAAAAAATATAATATTTATTCGATTTTGCAGATGACATTAAATATTTATTATAATAATTATTGTAACAATTTAATATAATTATAATAATTTTATAAGCATAATTTCATATTTTCGCATAGAATTCAAAATTCTCATTAATTTACTTCAAAAGTTTCTTCCTTTTTGAATTCCGTTTTAGCATTTCAAAACGATGCCTTCGAACTTGTGGACCTTGAACTTTCTGAATTCCAATGTACGGCTCTTATTGCTATAAAGTTTGGCTATTCTTGGTATATGTTATTAAATTCTTACAGTTTACGATAAAATAAATTAAAAATTTTAAAGGAAAAGTCAAAGGTGATTTTGTTAATTACTGAGAATCAGAGTAGCTTTTCATATTCAATACATAAAAGTATTAGATGGGTTAAAATTTAGATAAATATTTGAATTTCATAGTCATGTAAATTAATTTAAGAAATTTTTTAAAAACATATAGTTTACTGAATTATCTTTTGTGCCATTTTTAAATCATCGAAGTATTAAAGATATATTTGTAAATATATAGTTGTAGGGTTTATATTTATTTTAACTAACATTTATTTTAAGCTATCTTTCCTGTCAAGCCTTTACTTTGCCCTAGAAATGCCAATGCCAGAGTATGTAAATTGTAGTAGAACGCGCAGTATATTCAAATTTTAGCAGAAGTAGATTTTAAATAGAAGGGAAACGAGATTGTATGTGTGCTTCTTGAATCGCTAACGTGAAGGTTTCTAGGTAGAAATTTAAGAACCGCGCGTTTCGGCCTGTGTGCCTATCTCGGCAGTTCGTTGAATCTTTCAGCTGCTTAATCAGTAAGCTTGCTGAATCTCAGCTGTATTTTAGAACGCGGTTAAGTTAGTTACGATTTCAGAGCCTTGTAGATAGTGATCTAGTTGTTTATTCATCCTGTCATTAATTTTTAGTTTCACAGTTCTGTTTTTGTTAAACCGCCGGGTCGGCGTAGTTTGTGAGCGTCAAGTGAACGCAGCTGTTATTTCTAAAGTGGAATAAAAAGGGATTTAAACCCTTATTACGAGTTTGTGTAATTTACAGGTCATAGCAGTCACTACCATAGTTGCTGACAAGTTGGTGCCACGCAACACTACATAGTAATTTTAATTTTATTGGCTGTTGAAAGAAAAGCAAGAGAGCAAAAATAATTGGAGAAATAATTGGAGTTCTGGATATCTGAAGACGGAATAATTGGTGACAAGCCAATTAATAATACAATTAGTATTATTAATAATTCCGAAAATACCTATTAATAATCTACTTTATTATGGTCTTTTATAATTACCAAGTATTTCAGCTTTTCCCAAACTTAATTTTGTAAAATAATAATTTCGGATGCTAGAAAAAATTTTAAAAAGTTTTACTAACTAAAAGCTAAATGTACTCTTTTCAGGAATTTTAATCTTCTAATGAAAAAATGTATGATTCAAGACTCTTTTACTGACTTTTTTTTTTTACTCTAAATTGCCTTTGCGTTTATCATACAAAATGTAAATTGAATGCTTTCTCACTAACCGCATGAACTCCAATGATTTGGGCTAAGATTACTCGTATAATACAAGCTATCAGTATCTTGTATATAATAATAAACAAAAATATATCTTTTTAATTAACATTTAATTTAGGATAACATGTATAATTTACTTCTGATTGTGTGAGGATATATAGTGTAGTGTATTTATTTCTGAGATCGTGAAAGACTACAAAAAAGGGAAAATATTTCGCTCTAAAAAAACAACTTTCAATTTAAAATGTAATTTTTCAGTCTGTTTCAAAATTATCTGACCCAGAGCCAAGGAATTGTTTCGCCTGGAGCACATTTTCTTATGTGCTGTTTTCAAAATATTTAAAGGGATATCCTACGTGTTGTACATAATATAAATAGGTTACGTGACAAAATTCAGCTGTCTTTTAGTTCGACAGTGGTCGGATATATAAGTTCAGGAAGATATACGAAAGCCTGATTTCATAAATCAATGAATGATGCTGTTTCGGATACAAACTTGAGAACTATTTTATCGACACGTACATGTCTTAGCTCTCTAAGTGGTATAAGCTGTTAAAACCAAACAACTTTCCATCAAGGTCCACTCCACCAACTTGTCTTCAGGTTTAATGAACCAACAAATGATAATTTTATCCCAGGATGGTCAAGAAGATGGACACAATGTTCTCGTGGGATTGTGAAGTAC
Organism: Stegodyphus dumicola; assembly: GCF_044657685.1. Lineage (NCBI taxonomy): Eukaryota > Metazoa > Arthropoda > Arachnida > Araneae > Eresidae > Stegodyphus > Stegodyphus dumicola. The sequence goes on along the minus strand of NC_140774.1, from coordinate 88,115,356 downwards.
AGAAGAGCACGAACGATGACATTTTTGATGGATGGAATCGAAAGAGGAAGTAATAGGCTTAAAAATGTGAAAAAATATTAGATAAAATGTGAATTTACTGGCTTCGAAAATTGAAATAGAACTTTTTATATGAAGTTTCGTTAGATATGAGCTTTCAGGAGATATTTCTATGAGCTTTTTTTAACTTTTGAAAAATTCTTCAGAACATAGCTTTCGTTTTTAGAGGGAGCAAGAGGAATACCATGATAAAAGGTACTTTTTACTTTTATCAGCAACAATGTTGGCGAAGATGAAAATATGGTTTCATGAAAAATTTCTTCTAGTTCATTTCTTTCCTTTCATAAAGCTTTTTTAAAAGTTGGTTATGAAAGCTGTGTGTCAAACTCAGAAACATTTCAGCAAGATTGCGCAGTGATATAAAAGCTCTGCAATGAAGATTAAAAGAAATTTCCCGTCTCAAATATGAAAAAGAAAAAAAACTCTAATCTCTTCGATAAAAATCACACTGGAATTTTCCAGTTAATAAATAATAAATTGTTCATTATTATAAACTTTCTCGAAGATGAGAAAGGAGTTTTCTGTCTCTTTTAAAAAATCAGCATTTATTGTTGAAATGCTTCTTTTTTACTTGGGTTTTACTCTGTTGACCAATTTATATATAATACTTCAGTTTTAAATAACCAGTTTAATGCACAGTGAATGTAATAGCTTTATAAGAGTTCATATAGCTTGAAATAATTGCGAGAAACTGATTTTATTTATTGTCTTTTAAACTTTATAATACTGTCTTTCAAAGTTTTATTCATCTTTTCTGTTTCAGGTATTCCAACATAGCAAGAAACACTGTTCTTGTGAAATTGACGTGTAAAGACGACACGTGAAAATAAACAATATGCAGAATGTATAAGCTCAGTCAAAATACAGTTCTCTCCCGATATCATCATTTTTTATCATCCGCGAAGGAAATTTATACAGACATTAAGAGATTAGGGGTCGTCCACATACCTCTCATAACTAAATAATAATTTGAAAAAATCGCTACAGATATTCCCAGAAAATCCATCCACACCGATTATACATTGCTAGAGATTTGTTATTTCACAGTACAGAAAGTCCTTCAAAATAATATTTTTAGATAATGTGTTAATAATCTGTTCAATAATACGTTTAGAAAGTTCATTTTTGTAAGCAACTGGGCTCTGTAATTAAGCAAGAAGAAAGCAGTCCAAGTCTACACCGGAAGCTTCCAAGTATAGTGTGCAGTTAACAGCTGGAGCTATTTTTTAAAAACAGAATTTCAACTTTTTTATGTGAATCTATTTTATGCTGTTCATTTAATTCTTTGACTGACTCTGTTTTCCTCCAAAAACTGTCTCCCTTGAACACCTATGCAATAAAGGCCAATGGATGTGGTAATATCTTAGGATGATGTCACTGATGGTGTCATTTCTGGCTCGGACTAAGAATGAAGATCTTTCAACGATATTTTACAACGTCTACGGGTAATGAAATGGTTGTAAATTTGACTTCTGATATTTGAAGTCTGCAACACGACTGCATTCCATGTAATGTCTCAACAGTAGTGTAAACGTTTTTTTTTTAAATGTATTTTCTCGATTGGCAACAACACTTTTTTAACAGTAATGTTTGAACGGTAATGTTTGACGGCAATGTTTCGGAATAATGCAAGTATCTAACAATTAGTGTTTAAACGGTAATGTTTGACGGAAATATTTTTGAATAAAGGAAGTAAAGCTAACATTTCAGAAGTGGGATTAACTAGAATTATTACCTAGGATTTAATAACATATTGCCAAAATGTACGATAAGCATAAACTGAATGCGGAAACTCGCCAAAATTGAAGGTAGAAAGGTATGTGCATTTATAAACTGTTTATGCTATGCTTAAGTATAATTATTGTATTATTATTTGAAAATTAAAGTCTAACATGGCTTATTTGGCAAGGGGCAAGAAATGTGACTTAAAAGAACTTGCCTTTGAACTTTATGTAGGTGTACCTTCTGATATTAAAATTGTAGGCTTAAGAGATATGATTTTGAATAGTAAGAACTATAACGAAGACTTTACTAAACAAATGCTAGATAGAATTATAAATGATCGTCTAGACAGGGAAAAGTTAGAAATTTTAGAAAAAGATAAGCAAAGAACATTTGAACTCGAAAAATTGAAAATAAAAGCCGAAATCAGAAGTAGTAAAGTAAATTATTATGTTTCTTCTAATATTAGTAGAATTAATATTTGTGATATGAGTAAATTAATGCGTTAGTAAGATTTGAATCAAGGTGATATAAGTTTTTATTTAGTCTTATTTGAGAGACCCGCATGACGTATTGGATTAGAAGAACAAAATTGGGTTTCCCAGCTGTTGGGTCTATTGCCTTGTACAGTTGCGCGCTTCCAACCTGCACGCAACAGAGTGGTGACTGCTGAAAACTGGAAATTAGACAGAGTCTTGAGAAAGGTTTAAGTCCCTTTTTATTCAACTTTAGAAGTTACAAATACGTGCTCTTGACGCTCACATACTACGCCGACCCGGGGGTAAAATAAAAATAAGAAACTAAAAAGAGATACTAACAAGTAACTAACTACGAGGCTCTCTAAACGTAACTAACCTCACCGCGTTTTACAATACCGCTGATAATTCAGCAAACTCTGAATATTACGTTGAAAGATTAACAATTTGTCGAGGCAAGCACACAGGCCGAAACGCGTGGTTCTTCAATTTCTAACTAGCCACCTCCACACTCGTGAAGCAAGAAGAGCACCCTTCGAACTCGTTTCCTTTCTATTTAACTCAGAATACTTCCGCTGATAATTTGAATCCTTGCGCGTTCTACTAAAATTTACATACTCTGGCATTGGCAATTCCAGGGGAAAGTAAGGCTTGACAGGAAAGATAGTTTAAGGGGACTCATACACCTTAAACTCTCATGATCTTCGAATATGTGACTGTTGCAAGAATTGGGATATTTTATTTATTTTAAAAGCAATTACTTCCAACTTTTTACAGATGACTACATAATATAGCTGCTTTGGAAACTAGTAACTACCTTACTCGACATTCTACAACTCGATGAGCTACTTTAACATTCTTAAAATTCAAGTGTAGGTGGAGAACCTACAAAACACATTCATTCTAAATTCCCCCTCATTCCTATTTAGACATGCAAGCTTTCGCTCTAAAGCATGATTTTATCTACAGTTTAATATTTAAATTTGAATTCATTGCTTTTGAGCATTTACTTTTAGCATCTAAAATTTTATGCTTCTAGACTAAATTCTACCTTTACATAACTTTCAAGTATTTACGTATATTTACAAAATTCTAATACATATGATTTTACCAATATACCATAAAATGAATAAGAGAAAAATAAATTTTTACTTTACTCATTCTTCGCCAAGCTGGCGGCACTGAAACTAAAGTTCTTATTAATACAAGAATACGAAGTTATTTTTATTTTCGGCCAAATTTTGGCTTTAACATAACAGAATTAGTCTTTCGACCAACAGAAACTGCTTGTTCTTAGATTTTATACTTAAAGAAAATAATACTTTTACCTTAGCTAAATAAAGTAAAACAAAACTAAGTCTCAACCGAGACACATTGACTTCCGTCAAAACATAGAACTTCGTATTTAAGCATAACATTTCGGAACAAAAGAAAAAAAATTTATAGAAGATTTTAACTTATCTTTGAGTTTTCGATGATTGGAACTCCGTCATTCTTTTCTGGCAGAACTGCTCCCACGTTGTAGGTTTCATGGACGTCAGTCTTCTCCTTAATTACGTCCGAGTGTCGTCCACGTTAATTTTTCTTTTTCGCCCTCTGCATGCTGGCCTCTTGGAGTAGTAGTCGTCGGGTTGCTGTCTTTTTCGCTTTTCCCCTGGACGGCTGGTCTTGGCGTCCTCCGGTCTGGAGTCATGCTTGAATTTCTTCTGTTGGTGTTGGTCTTTTCGTTCCTCCTGCTGTCTTTTTATTTTCGGGAACGGCGGCCTAGTTTGCACCTGACTCTCTGGCCCTGGGAGCGTTCTCCTTGATGTATAATTTCTACTGCGATACGTTGTAAGTGGTGTTTTCCTCTTTACCAAGGTTTCTTTACGCGGTGGCTTTGCTTTCTTGTTTTTCTTAAATGCTGGAGTCTGAAAGTTTTCGTTTCTTCTTTTCGGTACCGTCGCATGGGTTGTAGAAGGGTAGGTTTCTCTTCAGTTCTGTGCTTCTTGGGTGGTGGAACGGGTGACGTTACTTCTGGACCTTCTACTTCCTGTACGCTTGAGTCCTGCAAGAAACTTTAAAGGATTTCAAAATCATTTTGATTATAGTATTTTTTCACCTGGTCGGGACTTGCTTTACAGATTTCCCCTCTCTCGTTCTTAAGGTACAATACGACTCCTTTGATTTCCTGAATTACATAGGGGCCTTCAAATTTTGGAGCTAACTTTGCAGTAAATTGTCTGGGGCACTTGATAAAGAAAATTTCCGCTTCAACACTTTATCCCCAACTTTAAAATCTGCTTCACGGCGTTTTCTATCATAATATACTTTTTGCCTATTTCCTGCCGTATCCGAGCTTTTAATCGCCTGGCCAATAAGCGTTTGCACGTCTTTCTGTTTAAATTCTTGCTCTCTTTGTTGCACAAAGAATAATTTATCTAAAGGCGTAATTAACTTTCGGCCTAAAAATAACTCTGCTGGGGTTTTTCCCGTAGTATCGTGATTTGCCGTTCTTAAAGCATAAGCTAACTCATTTATGTAGCCATCCCAGCGCTTGTGATGTGTGCTAACGTAACTACGAATTATTTTTACAATGTTTTTATTAACTCTTTCTGCTATGTTAGCCTGCGTTCTATACGGAACCATTTTGATATGGCGTATGCCAAGTCCAGTGCATATTCAAATATTTGACTAATGAATTGTTTACCGTTATCGCTAATAACTTTTATTATTTTATTTATTATATTATTTATTGGTGCACCGTATTTTTAAATGTATCTGTGTAAGAATGCATCTGCGACTGTTTTGGCTGACGCGCGTTTAAGTGGAACAATTTCTGTCCATTTTGAAAAATGATCTACAATTACTAAAAGAAAACGATTTTTATTTAACTCACTCTGGGGGAAAGGACCAAGAAGATCTATGCCTAAAATTTCATTCGGAAATGTAGCGCGAATGCTATTTAAGTACCCGGCCGGTCTGTAATTAATATCATTTATTAACTGACATTGATTGCAGGACCTGACATACGCAGTTACTATTTTGTATAATTGCGGGAAATATACCGCCTCGCGTACCCTTTTTAAAGTCTTTCTGACCCCTAAATGACCCGCTGTTTTCGCGTAGAGTAATTCCTTCAAAATGCTTAATCAAAGTGAGGCTGGGATGACTGGTTTGTACTCGAGATTTTCGTTTGTTGTTTTCGTACAAAATAATAAATTATCTATTATTTCATAGTTTTCTGCTCTATTTCTCATCGCATCGATATCTGTGTGTTCAAAGTTTTCGGGGTCTTTCAAATATGCATAGATACTTCCAAATTCAGGATCAGCTTTCAGTTCAGCGATAATTGTATCTCTAGAATCTAAATTTTTTTAAGTCAACACAGCGCATTTAAGTTCATTACCTTCATCGTCCAGTTTATACGAGAAAGTGCGTCAGCTACATTGTTTTCCTTACCCGGTTTGTATTTTATTATTAGATTATATTCTTGGAGTTTTAAAGCCCATCTTATTAACCTGGGCGTTAGGTTTTTCCCCGAGTAAAGTCTACCAACAGCCGCATGATCCGAAAAGACTGTTAAAGGCGCTTTGCCGAAATAAACTCGAAATTTGTGTACAGCCATTAATACGGCTAATGTTTCTCTCTCTGTAGCTGTATAATTCCTTTATGTCTGATTCAAGTTTTACTAAAAAATGCCAGAGGATGGCTATTTTGCATAAGAACCGCACCCACCGCATAGTCTGACGCATCTACTGCAATTTCCAGGTTTTCGTCCCCCTCCGGGAATTTTAAAACAGGGGCATTGATGAGCGCTTCTTTTAATCTTTCAAATGCTGTATTTGCTTCCGCTGTCCACGTAAATTTACCTTTCTTTCTTTTGATTACTAAGAGTGGTTCAACAATATTAGCGAAATCTTTTATGAAAGACCGATAGTAAGAACATAACCCAAGGAAAGAAGAAAGTTTCTTGGCGGTGTTGGGCGGTGGGAAATTCTTGATGGCTTTTATTTTTGAATCTTGAGTTTCTATACCCTTTTGCGAAATTTTATAACCGAGATATTTAAGTTCTTTAGTTGCGAAATTGCATTTTGAGGCGTTAATTGTAAGATCGGCCTCTTTTAGTAATTTAAAAACTTCTTCTAGATCTTTAATATGTTGTTCCAACGTACTACACGTTATAATTATATCACCCAGATAGATTAAAGTCGATTTTCCTAGGACAGGCTTTAGAACAATGTCCATAGCTCTCTGGAATGTTGATGGGGTCCCACACAACTCAAAGGGCATGCGTAAAAATTCATAAGTGCCCGATTTTGTTATAAACGCGGTTTTATGTATGTCTTGGGGTCTCATAGCTATTTGATAGTAGCCAGACGTTAAGTCCAAAGTAGTCATGTATCTAGTAGATTTGATCTTTCTAATAATTTCCTCTATAACCGGTAAAGGGTAAACTGGGAATTTAGTAATACTATTCAGTTTTCTGTAATCGATAGCAAACCTCCAATCCCTTTTATCCGAAGGAGGAAACTCGTTCTTTTTCCTACATTGTACGACTGTACTCGCGTACTCACTATTTATGGGGGTTATTATTTTGTTCTTTAACATTTCCTGAATATGTTCTTCTATAATTAGGTCTTTCTGTTTATCATAGCGATAAGGTTTAGTCCTACAGTTTCCGTCGGCAGTTAACTGTATTTGATGCGTAACTATATGACAGCTACCAGGCCGGTCTGAAAACAAGTTTGAAAAATTACTCACCACTTGCTGGATGGCTTGACTTTCATGGTCATTCAAATGGCTAAGGTCAACTTGCGGTTGTTCCACTGGTTCCACCACCCTCTAGTCCATCTCCAGCACAATAGAACTGTCCTGAAAATTCAATTTGGCCCTCGCGGCCCTTAAAAACTCCATACCTAAAATAAGTGGATTTTGCAAATTCTTCACTACAAAAATTAATACTTTGAGGCTTTCATCTTTTACCTGTATGTTTAATGATAATTTCCCGATGCATTGGCAGGTTTTTCCTTGCGCCGCTATAATTTCTGTGTTTTTGTTTTTAAATAATCGAACCTATAAAAATTCTTCTTGAAAAATGTATCACTCATAAAGTTACCTTCTGCTCCTGTATCGATGAGGGCTTCTACTGGTACATCGCCAACCAGAACTTGTATAATTGGTAGATGTGAGTTCTTTACGATGACCGTATTTAAATGTCTTTTTGAGGGTTTTTTTAAAACTTCCGGGATCTGGACCCTCGCTTTCACAGGCCCCTCTACTCGTTTAAAGCTTTCCTTTCAACTTCTGCCTTCTGGGTACGCGGACGTTTGTTTTCAAATTTCCTTTTTGGGCCTTGACCTTCGAGGTTCGATGAGTTAGCTTGATAGCTCTTTCCCCCATAAGAGCAGTTTGCATTTCTGGTCTGCTCATTTGAAGATTGCCTTCGGATACTTTGAGAATACTTTAGTATTCTCAAACTACTCTACTTAGTATTCTCATACTTACTTACCTCTAGCTTTTTCCGCTATTCTGCGATTTTGAAACTTGACCGCCAATTCGAAGAGCTCCTGCAATGTGCTTGGGTTTCTAATTTCGAAGTAGTCTTGAACAGCAGGTAACAATCTCGGTAAGATTATTTCAATAATCTCCGCGTCGGGTTTCTTCTCATACAGCATATCCGTCAGTTTAATTTTTCGCAGAATAAAATCCGTCAACTCTTCTATATCCCGTTGATAGAAACTATATAGTTCGGCTTCTAGCATTGCTCGATCTTTCACTATGGGGAAGGCCTTTAATAACGATTTTTTGAAATTTTCAAATGTATATGTCTGGCCTCCGAATTCCCTTAATAAAAATTTGCCTATATTCTTCCGCCATAGCGCGGCCTATCCTCTTAGTGCAGATGTGGCGATGGCAACTTTTTGTGTTTCAGGCACAGGGTAGAGCTGGAAGTGATTGTCGAGGCTTTCTAGAAATATCGCCACCAAATTTTTTCCGTCGAAATTGACGTTTGGCTTAATTGACGCTCTCATCATCTGGACCAGATATCCAAATCCTTCCAATTGGCTAGCCATTTCTTGTTGTTGTCCCGCGGCTTCCATCCAATTTTCGGCCATTTCAGTTCGCCAAGTGTTCGGTCGCCAATGTAAAGTTGCGCGCTTCCAACCTGCACGCAACAAAGTGGTGACTGCTGAAAACTGGAAATTAGACAGAGTCTTGAAGGGTTTAAGTCCCTTTTTATTCAACTTTAGAAGTTACAAATGCGTGCTCTTGACGCTCACAAACTACGCCGACCCGGCGATAAAATAAAAATAATAAACTAAAAAGAGATACTAACAAGTAACTAACTGCGAGGCTCTCTAAACGTAACTAACCTCACCGCGTTTTACAATACCGCTGATAATTCAGCAAACTCTGAATATTACGTTGAAAGATTAACAATTTGCCGACGCAAGCACACAGGCCGAAACGCGTGGTTCTTCAATTTCTAACTAACCACCTCCACACTCGTGAAGCAAGAAGAGCACCTTTCGAACTCGTTTCCTTTCTATTTTACTCAGAATACTTCCGCTGATAATTTGAATCCTTGCGCGTTCTACTAAAATTTACATACTCTGGCATTGGCAATTCCAGGGGAAAGTAAGGCTTGACAGGAAAGATAGTTTAAACTTAAAATAAATGTTAGTTAAAATAAATATAAACCCTACAGCCTTATGAAATAACTCAATTAATTGCCCGTGAATCAGAAGAAAGAGCTAACCACTATAAGCACGTTGAACAACTGCTATTGAGAAAATTTAAGTCAAGCCCTGAACAGTTTCGGCAAAAGTTCGTTGATCATATTAAAACGTTACGTAACACGTGGAGAGATTTCACGTTTGAATTGAAAAATTATTTTGAAGCGTGGCTTGCTGGATTAAATGTAACAGATTTTGACTCTTTACAACAGCTTATTATTACGGTTCAATTAAAGAAAAGGGTCCCTGCTGCTATACGAGATCATTTCATTGATGGTTGGTCTAAATTCATTAATCCTGAAGAGTTGGTTGAAAAAACTAGATGAATATGAAAATATTCGGGCAGGGATGAAAGTACTTCAAGTAGAAAACAAAACTTTTACGCATAATCCTAAGCCTAAATTTGGTTCTAAATTTTCTGAGGTATCCTATTATCTGTATTCAAGACTCAAAAATGTTAACGTTTCTATGCAGACAGATGGTAATTTCAAAGTGGGTTTTAAAAACAGTTTTGATAATAAATACAATTTGAGAGATAAATTTTATAAAATAGACAATGGGAAAAGGAAATATAATTCTGGTATCAGCAATGAAAAGGGTGGGCCTAAATGCTTCAATTGTAATGATTATGGACACATAGCGACGGATTATCCTCAACCTAAAAAAGAAATTATTTGCAGAAAATGTAATGAAAAGGGTCATACTTTTAAAAAGTGTAGTCTAAGAGTTCAAACTTGACAAATGTTAAAAATAATTTATCCGTGAACCAGAATTCAAGTGTTCCACCAACTGTATATTTAAAGTATGCTCGCATCCATAATGGAGAAGAAATTACTGCAATCATAGATACGGATTCTAGTTCGTGTTTATTGAAACAGTTTGTGGCTAAGAAACTGAATCTTAATATAAAACCTGATGTGAAGGAATTGTTTGGCTTTGGGAACCAGAGTAAACCAGCCTCTAGAACATTGGAAAATGTAACTGTTAATTTAGAGATTGATAATGTGGAAGGAAAGGACATTACAGTTCTAATTGTAGGAGATGAAACGCAACCATGCGATTTATTAGTTGGTCAAACATGGATTGATTTACAACATATTGCATACGCCAAGACAGGTAATACTTTGCACATACGGCTATGCTAATGATTGTCCATTTTCACAGTTGCAAAATAATATCAACTTTCCGCCAATTAAACTGAAGACTTCCCAAGAAACTGAAATCGAAAGTAATACGGTTAATTTCGTGAAAGTTAAAAGTAATAATAAATAAGTGAAGTAAATAACGGTTATGTTTTAATAAGTGGATCGGAAGATGAGTTGGGCTCATTTTTGGAAGTAATACAGGGAGAAACAGTGATACCAGTCACTAACTACAGCAATGAAAAATTAATTTTGAAAGAGAATCAATATATCGGTAGAGCGGAAGTAGCAGAATTATTCGAAGCTGAAGAGTTAAGCACTTTGCCAAAAAAAAAAGTAAAAGTATTTAGAGATGGCAAAATAATAGTTAAAAAATATAAAAATGCAAGTGAATCAGCAGAAAATTTTAATTTAAATGATGAAGCTTCCTGTCCAGAATCAACTGACAACGATGAAAAGGCAGCAACTCTGGACTATGATGAAAAGTTTGAAAATCCATATACTGTAAAAGTCACTAATTCCAAAGGTAAAAAGCCATTGAAAAGGAAAAGGACTTCAAAGAAAATCGTTAAAGAGAATACAAGTGAAGAAAATAAATATCCTAAAGAATGAACTAGTAGAAGTGATGATATCAATGATATTAGAGAATGTAAATCTATTCAAGAAAAACAATATAATCAAAAGTTTAAGAAATATAGCAAGAATTGTAAAATTACAGCACTTGAGAAAGAGATTAATGCAGGGAAAGAAAAATGTTTACAAAAAGAAACTGTAATAGATAATTTTATTTGTGAAGAAACAAAATTAAAAGGAAAGAAATTTGTTGAGAAACAAAATAAAAGACAACCGGGGAAAGGTATTGCAAAAGGAAATAAATCTCGGGAGAATGTAAATCCATCTGTAAAGCAATCTAAGATAAATGAGGGATAGACAGATCTCCTAAGAAAACAATTACTGGTAAAAGAGAGTATCTAAAAAGGTAGAGAAGTTAAAGAAAACGAATTGAAGATATGCAGATGAAAATGAAAGCAAATTATGATAAAAGGAAAAGTAATTCTTTAACAGTAGTTATGAGAGTAGTAGTTATGAGAAGAGTACCTAAATCAATTGGAGCATAACAAACATAACCAAAACATAACAAAAGTATCGAGGGCCTTTGGTAGTTACAGAAGTTTTACCAAGTGATACCTATAGAGTGACTCAATTAGACGAGAAAGTGAAAGGACGTTTCTTTAGTTTCTTTAGTAGTAGACTTTTATGTGAGCCAATTAAAGTCATGGCAGTGTCAAGCTGAATTAGAGGAGGACAATGATGATGGGGATGACATTAGTGTTGCTGGGGATAACGATAACAACACGCCGCATACTACTAAAACTAGGACACGGAAAAAGAATAGAAATCGACGGTGAATCTATATAACAGTTAAAGACTTTATAACTATCAATTTTAATATTACAGATTTAATTTTTTAAGTATAAGTCCTTAATGTTCCGAGGTCGTAACAATGTCAGAATGCCCTGATGTAAACAGTTTTTTTTAATATATTTTCCCGATTGGCAACAACAGTTTTCTTTAACGGTAATGTTTGACGGCAATGTTTCGGGATAAAGCAAGTATCTAACAATTAATGTTTAAACGGTAATGTCTGACGGAAATGTTTTTGAATACAGGAAGTAAAGCTAACAGTAGTATCAGAATTTCTTGTCCAAAAATTTCTGGTGGTCTTTCAGCTTCATCTTGCCACTTGTGATATTTCTTCTTTTACAAATAAAAAAAAACACTTCTAAAGGGAAAAGATTTCAGGGTATTCAAAACATATTCCCTTGAGAAATAAAATATGACAAAGCTGTGTGACGAGAGTGGATCCAAGGCTGTCTGGGTGTATGGTAGTAAAAAAGACTTTTGAAAACGACAACTTAGCTTAGCAGTTACGATATTACTAGGAGTTCTAAAAGAATAAGTCACATAACTTAATAAAAAGCTCTCCTATGTCTTAAAACTAACCAAATTTAGAAATGCAGAGATTTGAAAACTGCATGAAACTATAAAAAGTATACAAAACATTATTAATGCAAATGTGCATTGAGGTATCTTGCACAACTGTATAATGATTTTTTATTGTTCGGAAGCGATTCGTGAAGAAATGTACCTAAATCTCAGTAGCGAAGTTATGGTATTACAGTTCCAAGCATTCACTGCCGTCGCTTAGCAGGACGACGCAATCATCAGTGTGAAAAAATTTATACAAATTCTCATAAACTAAACTTTCCCTTATCCATGAATTGAAATTCACTGGTTACTTCTTTCCTTTCTTATAATCCTTCTTGTAATATAATGTCAATGATGTCAGGTATTATACAAAATTGCAGAACATACGGACCTGAAACAGATTTGTGTTGCTCCACTATTTATTTAATTGCTCATGGCAAAATAAACAAGAACTATCTGCTTCAAAATAGACGTCTTTGCAAAGAACTTTATAAAGAAAAATAGCAGATTTCACGTTATGCGTGGGGAAATAAACGAAATTAAGTAGAGTCAACTTGTTCGCCAGGAACCAAATACGAGATGAAGCTCCAATAGTCAACAGTCTTTCCTCTACTCGGCACTAGCAATCATGTTGTATTCAAACACCATCTTACTGATTGCGATCAGCTGTAGGGAACATAACTGCAGCTTGAGTATCTTTCTCTCGTGCTATTTACAACAAACGGTGTCAGTATACTGAAGCGGAGAGACGTTTTAAATAAAACTCTTTGAATTGTACTGTATACGTATTACTTAACAAAAGCAACGCATACGTTCTAAAGACTCAGATGAAGACTCGGAAGTAAACCATTCCTCTATGATTCTTCACCAAAAATATGATATTGCAACAAATATAAGTTGCAACTCATCTAATTAAATAAATGGAGGTTTCTTTTTTCAATTATCTATTCCCTGGTTTTCATATCTAACATGTACATTCCATTTAAATGAAATTCTTTAAGTGTTCTAAGGGTAATAAAATGTACAATATTATGTGCATGGCTTTTTCCAATTTATATTAATGTATGCATACAATATTATGTGGGTTTTAAATTAATATTTATCATATTTATGCTTGAAAACTGAATAAAAAAATAAAACACAACTAAATGAAATCAAAATCTAGTCATCTTCATTTTTTTCTTTCAGTTCTTCTTTTTTTTTTTTTTTTTTACTTTTGTGTCCTTTAGTGATTAATACATAATTCTGAACCATGGCAAATAAACTCAATATATTGCTCCTAAAAATGGACTCTGAAATATATGTGCAGAACACTTCCAGTTATCTACTTTCATCGGGGTTTTTAATTAAAATTTGCCGGTACTAATACAGTTTTTTAACATGGTTGAACTACAAAATTCTTCATGTTATTTAGTTTCAGTAAGTTCTGAAAATATTTTTGCATTTAACATCTGAGAAAATTGTTGTAGATCTAAGAAAAATTATTCTAAGTGACATGCCAAATGATTTTAATAATGCTTCACAATAAGATATCGAGATTTCCGAATGCGGAAAATATAAGATTTTATTTGTTGTCATAGGTGTTTCTTTTAAATTTCATCAGATTTATTCTGGTTAATAAGCCGTCTTATTTAATGTCGCTATGCATTTATACAATGTCATTCATGGATTAATGACTTTGCTGTTTAAAAACACTTTTGAGATAAAAATGAAAACGTACAAATTTATTTTTAGTAACCAAAGACAGATAATGTTTAATTCTGTACGATTTAAATAAAATGGTTCACTTTGGAGATAGAATTTTTTAATTAATTTTATAGAAAATCTACTCGGAAAAAGTTACCGTCCAAAGTGCTTAGCAAAAAAGTCAACCAGTTTTACTTTTTAAGTAAAATAATCGTTTTCAAATAAGAAAAATATTAATTTTTAATGCTAGATTTGTACTATATAATTTCGAAGTGATTTTAATAAGTGTTTACACATCGTGAGTAAAAAACGAAATAAATGTTTTCTGTTCTATCTTACTATTTTTTATTTTACCATGTTTTATTTTAATTCACCGATTCAATTGAATAATTATTGCTAAAATTATTCATGAAATATCTGACAATGTATAATCAGTCTGCAGGAAAAGATCCTGCTTTCCAAGTTGTAAAACGTTTTTTATTCACTTATTTTAACACTGTTTATGTGTTGAAGAATTTCGTTTTTCTGTCTTTTGCTTCTTTTGTTATATTTTTCATGCCCAGGAGAATTTTGAAATATTATCTAACTTTTTTTCGAATTACATAACATTCCAAAGAAAATACATCGTTGCGGAATGTAAGGAATATAAAAATAAAAGTTACAATTTAACTTAATCAAATGAATACTATTCTATCATTTTTGTGAAATGAGTACATGAGCTAAAAAAATATGAGGCCATCTTCATTTTAGCAGAAAAGGGTAATGGAGTAGTTTATTTCCATGATCTGTTTCTTTCAGTGACATGCCAAGAATCGATTTCACATTTCACTCTCTCTGTTCAGTATAAAATCCTCATTTATGGAATTTAAACGATTCTAGAAAATTATTTTTATTAAAATAGCACAAATCGAAAAATTTTATATTTTCCATCTCCGAATGAAAAACGAAAGAGAACTCTGACTTATTCTGCATTATTCCAACAAAGTCTGAGCTGTTCCTACGGTAAATTTAATTTTCAATTTAATAGCCAATCTGATTAATGCGTATTGAGTATTATAACTTTATTAAAGGAGAAGAGCTATGAAAAGGTGGACTGCTACCAATGTACCCTGACTTAGAACTACTACTTCTCATTGCTGAGCGGACTAAAGAGAAAGTGCTAAGCTTTCATTTTCATAACTAATGCTCCTTTGCTAAAGATTATCAGATGCCAATAATAAACTTGGATGACACTGTTCATTAACCTGTTAAAAATTTGAGTATTTACAGAATTAATGAAATGAATATTATCTGCATCGTTAATATAAATCTGGAAAACCATTCTTGGGTATTTTGTCAACAAAAGTAAAGGACAAAAAATATCGTAGAGAAATCCATTTTTTGGTTAAGCACAAATGACGATTAAGTGCCAAAATACTTATTTAATAAATCGTAATATTGGAAATGGGAAAATTATCAGTGTCATGTAAATGCTATGTTTTATATGTGTCATAAAGTACATTCTGTGCAAAATTAAGAAAATTTCCATATTATGTCGAATTTCTGAAAAACATATTTTAATGAAATTTGGTATGAATTTACATTTATAACAGACCGCCCAGACGTTATAGTGGTTAGGGGAGCCTGACTGCCATACCAAAGGGCCCGGGTTCGAATCCCGGAGAAGGCTTGGACGTAAAACTGTCTGTCCCTTCATAGGAGAACGGTGGCCACCTATTAGGTGCCTCCATAATAAAATTGTCACCGCTTCTGGCCTTAGGAGTGGCCAATGCCGTTATAGACAAGTGCTCGCCAGTTGTAAAAAAAATTATAACAGAGAAAGAGATACAATATTCAAAAGACATTTTATGTAAGCATAATTATCAGTACAGCTCATAGTGCAGAGATGTCCAAAATCCACGTTGTGATATCGAGCTGAAAATGAGTTTAATATGGGGTATGGTTCTGCTTACAGCAAGACAGATCGCGCAGCATGACTGCATACTGAAGAAGAGGTAGTTGAGAAGTCCCTATGGGTAATCGATCTCATTCTTGGAGCAAGGCAGTTTTCAACTCCAGCACTGTTCTTTTAGGGAAACAGCGAGATTAAATTGCCCTTCCAAGAGAGTCTTGGACATTCTCTATGGGGCTAAGGTCAGCAGGTCTGGATGGCTAAGCCAAGCAGCGAACATCTTCACTTTTCAGGTAATCCTCGACTGATTGAACTCGGCGTGGACGAGCTTTGCTGTCCATTGCAGAAACACAAGACAAACGGCATCCCTGAAACGTCTATGTGTAGCGCTCTGAGATCTCTATATACCTCGTACCAGTCGGGGAGACTTTGCTAAGCACATGCTGGAGTGTGTGGCCGCCCAGCATAATGCCTACTTAACCCATTACACCTTCACCACCGTAATGATCATTTTTCCCCCTGGTGAAGAAGGGAACCTATGGTGTTACAGTCTCTCTCCAAATACAGGTACGATGAGAATCAGTGTCCAGCTAAATCTCAACTCATCTGTAAACGGCACGCTGCTCGAGTGAGGCACGGTTCAAGAAGCGTGTTTTTTACACCATGCTGAACGCGCTTTCTTGTGTGCTGCAGTGAGCGGGACACAAAAGTCGGGTCTTCTGCAATGCAGTCCTATCTTATGAAACTTCGGACAATTGTAGACGGTGAAATTCGGGTTCCAGTGGCAGCATACAGTTCACATGACAGATGTGAAGCAGTAGCAGTCCTAAGTCGCCACGCTAAAAGTGCAAAATAACGATACTCATTTCTCGTTTAGGATTTTGGTCGATCTTCTCCAGATCTTCTCGATTACGTATCCTAAAATTGTTTTTATCTGCGCTTATGATAGGTCTGTCTCTGATCTACCTAAAATTCTCCATATACTTTAGTTATCCATATGATCGCTCAGCGTGTATTCGAGTCCCGGCGAGCGCATGGCTCATCTGTCATGTCTTCTGCTTCTAAATAACCTAATTCCTCTACGATCTTATAAAATTTACCCAACTCTTGTGAGAAAGAGGGCTTATATCGCGAACAGGTGCATAAAAGTCGTCGAACACCCCTCGTGCGCCTATATCCGCTCCACAATCACAGCTCCGCAAACAGGCATATGTATAATTCTTTGTGGCATAATTAGTATCTTTAGTTCAACACTTCTCGCAAAAATAGATATAATGAGCAAATTCTCTTCATTTTGCACTCAAGTACATATCAGATATAAAAATTTAGTTATAACATTCTTTGTTGATGTTACGCAGAGATATTATAAAATTATGTGTGATATAAATATTTAAAGATGTGATAAAATACTTATTTTCGTATTTTTGTTTTGATAAAACAGAGGATTATGAAATTGAGCTACCATATTTCTAGCATATATAATCCTGCACCCTAACATGTGCACCTCGAAGCCAGAATGAGAAGTTTGGAACTTCCTTTTTACTTCTTTGTACGAAGTAAAGGAAGTATTGTAATCGCGAACATTTTCTGCTATTGTGTTTGAAAGAAAATATCCAGTATTTTAGCTGCTATCAAATGCAATTTAACAATGTTTTTGATTAACATCTGTACGTAAGGACAGATTAAAAGGCTCTTTTTCCCAAAAAGGGGTTGCAAAAAGGATTTAAAATGGATTCAGAAAAGAATTTTTTCGTGTCATCATGTATTGTTGCGTGCGTACGGATTCGTAATAGAT
This sequence comes from Stegodyphus dumicola, assembly GCF_044657685.1. Classification (NCBI taxonomy): domain Eukaryota; kingdom Metazoa; phylum Arthropoda; class Arachnida; order Araneae; family Eresidae; genus Stegodyphus; species Stegodyphus dumicola. Next base: position 88,097,879 of record NC_140774.1, on the reverse strand, counting down.
TGAATGCACAAGTCCGATAAAAGGTTGATAAAATTTATTCTTATCAAAAGAAATGTAATAGAACGCTGGTATTTTCCTTAGAGATATTCGTACAAGTATTCACAATATCACGCAGTAATAATCAGTATTTATACACCAAACTACTAAAACCAATAAATAGAATGCAATTGTTCTATATTAAGTATAGAATACTATAACATAAGTCATTTACAATAGGTGCTACTAAACATCACCACTGTGTAATTGAAAATTCGTGTTAATGACAATATTGTATTTGGTGAATGTGTGAATGTGTTCAACATCAGTAAACTATTTTTGTAGAGTAATTCACGTGAGCACAATCATTATAACAGGTCAACATTTAGCATACATTTAGCGTTGTGAAAAAACAAATTAAACTCAGTAAATAAAGTATATTGTTCCAGTGTCAAAATTAATTAAATAAAAAACAATACAAATAAGTTAGAAAAACAAACTAACGTTTATTTTGGTGACTTAATAGTACAAAGTTACAATTGGTAAAGTGGTGGCTGGTTATCAACATTAGTTAAAATACAAATAAGAAGATAAAACATACCTTAAGCATTTCTAACATAACCATGAGCGGAGGGCCCTGCTCCTTTAATGTTGCAATAAACACTCTATGAATGAACCTTTAAGCAACTGTAAATGGCAAAAATAGGAACCAATTAAAATAATAGCAAACTCATCTTTCAATACTGAAAAGGGTTATTCATGAAGGATTATTCACAAAACAGGTTTACACCGTTAGTGAATATTTTGTTTAACAAATTAATTTGAGGTAACATGACCAATTTACTGTAAACAGGCAAACTGCAGTTAATCTGCATGCAATAGTTGTAGAATTATTAGCAACTTAAAAGTTGTTTATTTTTTTACCATAGCAGCCATATTTGTTTGCATTTGAAACTTAGCAGCACAGTGAATTAAAACAGTTTCTGTACCTTCAGTATCTTTTTGTTCACAAAGTAAACTTTCTGATTTCTGCACCGAAAAATCTGCCTTCTTGCCTGCTGGCCGAATTACTTGTATTGGCGTAAAAGCTCTTATTTTAATTATAAAAGTTGTTTTTTTAATTGCTTTAACTGTATTTGGCGTTTTATTTTGTTCTGTATTTTCAATTTTTAATAAAGATATTTTGAAGATTTATGTATTTTTGAATTGCCGCGTAGTGAGAACTGAATGAATTGAATGAGAAATATATCTCTAATAAAATTCGAGGAAATAAGTTTAAATGAAATGAAGCAAAAAATTGCGTATAATTTATTATCCCGTTCAAAGAAGTCATGTGATGTACACATCAGATTTTTTATTTATATTTTGTGTAAATTTAACGAATTTTATATTTTAAAAGATTAGTGAAATCAATTTATGTTATTTTCTTACGCACTTTGTATAATAATGCCCGCGTGCTTTATGGCTTTTAAAGATTCAAATTTGGAAACTGCGGAATGAAAGATTAAATTTCAAAACTGCATAAAATAAAACTTAAAAGTATGACAAAGAAAGAGAGAAAAAGAAAGGAAAGGAAAACCAGTAATGATAAACTGGTTTCGGCATAAAGTTTTTGAATTTTTACTGAGTGAAAAAAAAATTCCTTTTAAGATAACCGACCTCCTTCGAAGGGCTTTGAAAATGTGCGTTATATTTCTGAATTTATGAGATTTTTCATTGGATTGCACTCGCACTTAAATGTAATCATTGTAAAATAAAAAATTCATTATTTTGTGAAATATAAATTTCACAAAGTTAATTGATGTTTTATTACTTTATTTATTTTTGACCAAACAAAAAAAAATGAAAAGTTTAAATGGAAATTAATAAAAGCATTAACCATCGCTGACAAGAAAAGGATGATGCTAAAAAATTTTTGATTTTCTTTTATATATACTAATAATAAGGATACAGTGAAGTACGGTAATTGGAAAATATTGATTCGCTAAAAATATATGGTCAAATATGTTCATCAACACTCAATTAAAAAAATACATACACTATTAACCGAAAAATTATGGAATTTAAATTCTATAAGGCTATTTTTTTAACTTTTACTCTACATTATGCATAATAATGTGCAAACATGGTATGAAAAATTTCAAATATTTCTATAAGAAAATTTTGTCGTTATCGTAGTTGCTGTGAACATAAATCGTATAAAAAATAATCAAAATTTGCATACAAGTTTTCAGGTTAACGTTATATGACACGTGTATAGAACCATTAATGTTGTCAAACGAAAATGAGAAAATACTTAATAAAAATATTTTGACAGATCCTCCAGACATACTGAAATGCTTAAAATTATTTATTTAAAAAGTAACATATAAAAGGGTAAAACTGTATCTGTAATTTGCCCTTTAAACTTTTGACTTTCGGTGTGAAGACTTCCAGTTTGTTTTCAGTCAGAAAAACTAGTGTCTTTCCACTTTTAATAAACATAGCAAGAAAAGTAAAGATTTTTTTTTTTTTTGGTTAGCTAAGAATGTGACCTTTAAACATGTTAAATTAACAAAACAAAGAGATTTAGCTGAATTCAGCCTTTTGAATGAGGACGATTACCTTAACCCTTAGGACTCTTTTGTTGAGTGTGGCCTCGGCTTCGTATTTCTTACACCAACTCCTTTCTCGAGCTAGACTCGACATTATACATTGTATTTTCTAAAATAATTTTAAATGTTTAAATCTACTTTTTTCTTTCAGATATTTTGTAATATGTAAATAAAGACTAAATTTATTATGTTTGACCAAGTTAGATAATTTAAAATTATTTTTAGTATTATTGTAACATATGTCGAGTGTGGCTGGACATCATGTTTCTTACACCAACTCTTTTGTCAAGTTAGATTCGAGATTATACATGGTAATTTCTGGTAAATATGGTAATTTCTGGTATTATACATGGTAATACATGGTAAAAATACAAATGTAAGAAGTTAAGATTATATCAATCTGGTATGTGGATAACACTTAATCCAATAGTACTTGTAAACGGTTACAAATGTACTGTTCTAAAACAACAGTATATTCGAAAAGATTAGTCCGCGCTAAATCTCCTAGCACGACAAAATACTCCCAAGCAGAACAATGCTACCTTCAGTATTCCCAGTGGATATACGGTCTTCTAGCTTGGAAACGTAGGCTTATTGAACGCTCTCTTGAAACAACCTCGCTTCACGATGTCGAAACTTCGACTTCCTGAAGGTAAAGGGCTTGTCATACTTTGACGCCCGTCGCTTGTCATACGTTGACGCCCGTCGCTTGTCATACGTTAACGCCCGTCGCTTGTCATACGTTGACGCCCGTCGCTTGTCATACGCTGAATCATAGCGAGAATATCCCTCGGGTAAGAAACAGGTACAATTGCAGTCGCTTTCCAAGCCCCGTGCAAGATCCCTTTTTCTCTGAGAACTATATCCTTGGAGCGCGAGATAAGGAAGATCTGCGTGAAGTTGTCACAGTAGTGCTGTCTTCAGGAAAGCAAGTTTCCGACGCTTTACAGAAAAATTCTTATTTTTTGTCGTCTTTGATATTTTGTTTATATAAAAACATATGTTTTAATTAAAATAATAATAATTGAACTGTTATATTTATTTATTTTATGTGCTAATAAGTATAAAAATATAGATGTCTCGAATCAAGAGAAAACAATCATTCACCAATGAATATGAAGGTAGTGATGACGAATGTATGACTCAAATAGATAATGAACCTGAATTATTGGAAGATGATATAAATTTTACAAAAGCGTCTGAGCTATTATTTTCGGTTCCTTTTCAAACCGAGACCGATTATGACGAAGAATGTATTGTAAGAAGACGACGATAAAACGATAAATGAGGACATCAATGAGCAACCTTTATTTCTACATATAAGTTTTTTTGGAAATTTTTTTGTTTGTTGGAAGTTTGTTGGAACAACTTTGTTGTTGTTTGTTTGTTGAAACTTTGCAGTTTGTTGGAAATGATGAAACATTATGGACAAATGTCACTGAAGAAGACAATTATCGTCATAACATAAAATTCTCAGTTGGTGAAAATGTTGTTGGGCCACAACTTCCATACAGCTGCACATTCAGCTCTAGAATTTTTTTAGTAGTAGAATTTTTTTAGTGAGTGAAACTAATGCATACGGAGCAAAAATAATATCAGAAAAAACACCGAACAAATATTTCATTTGGTAAAATTGGAAAGATGTAACTGAGAGTGAAATGAGAGCCTTTATTAGTGTCATCATAAATATGGGCCTTATTGTTTCACCAGCTTTGGAATCATACTGGTCTCAAGCCACTTCATTTGAAGATGTCATTTTTTAGAAACATTTTTTCACACAAACGTTTTTTCCAAATATTTTGTTGACTACATTGGAAATCAATTTCACCAAACACTCAAAGGACGAGGAAAAGGACAGAAGAAGTGAGCAAGTTTCTGGATTACCTAAACCAAAAATTTATAGAAAATTATTTTGAATTTTCCATAAATTTTGCAGTTGAATTGTGAAATGTGTGTGAATTGTGTGACTTGAAAAACTGTGTGACTAGTAAAAATTTGGCAGTTGACAAATCTACAATATCGTTCAAGGGGAAAATATTCTTTCTCCTATCTAACCTTAAAAGGCCAACAAAATGGGGACTTCGAGTTTATGTTTCTAGCAGATTCTAAGACAAGTTATTTATATACATTTGTTCCATATTATGGTAAAATTACAACATATGAGCTAATTAGACCAGATCTTACTTTCCCTAGCAGAATTGTGATGCAGCGCTATCGAAATTTACGAAATTCGATTCCTGAAGGTAAAGGGTATCCTATTTTTACTGATAGATTTTATACCAACCCCACTTCAGGTGCAGTGCTTCTAAAACCCAATTGCGTTCTTAATGGAACAATTATGACCAATCGAAAAAGATTGCCAGAACAAATAAAAAAACCAAAATTAGCTGTTAGACATAAAATCGCTTATAGAAAAGGGAAAACGTTAGTAACATGGCGTGAAAAAAGAGTGGTCACAATGTTTAGTACAAAACAATCTTCTGTTTCACAACCTGCGAGAAAAAGATAAAAGACGACTGAAAATGCTAGTGAAAAAGAAATAAACAAACCGGCTATCCTATTAGATTATAGAAAAAATTTACTGATGAGTCTAGTCAAAGACTTTCGTGCTCCTACACAAAACCCCCGGCCGATTATCCGCAGATGACATTATCTAATGTTCAGATGGGAAGACTCATTTTATTTTTTCTCATAAAAAACACAAGGACTGCATGGTGTGTTCGAACCGGAAGGGTCAAATGAGGGAGAAAAGAAAACATTCTATTGCAATACTTGTGATAGGAAACCCGGTCTTTATTCAGGAGAATGATTTAAAGAGTATCATACTTTGAAAAATTATAAGTAATTAAGGTAAATAAATTGGTTGAATATTATAAATTTGTATTTATTTACTATCCTACTACTCAATATAATCGAAAAAATATGTATTACACACTCTGCGCTGTTGGAATACAACCTTTTATTAAGACCCTCTTTTTTATCTGTTTGGTAAATGAATTAATGAGTTGTTAGTTATTAAGAAAAAAAAATTCAGGAGGGGAAAGAGTTAAGCATTAGTTCTTTATTCGCGATAATTTTCTAACATTACTTTAATTTTGTGACTTATCTCACTTGTCTGTCAGTATCATCAGAACAAGCCCACGAAATTCATGATGGTAGGGAGAGAAAGATTGCGCCTGTCGTTGGTTGAGCCTTAAGCACCATACAGATGACAGTACGACTTCGCTCAGTTAGCCCCAATTTTGATGGAGAGCATCCCGGAAAACGGATCCGAGAGTCTCCCACCTCTCTTCTCCTACCATCAACCTCTCAAGAGGACTTTCACTCGCCATGTATCTAGAGTGCCCCCATTCAGCAAAGACACTAGACATTTACAAACATCCATGCCTTTTCCGAGACTCGAATCCGGGTCCTTCTGTTTCTCAGTAGACTCCCCTAATCATTATACCATAGTATTAAGTGCACAAAAGCATCTTATTGTTTGTTTGACACTTAAATACAAATAGTTTTTGCTTTCGTTTTTATTGAACAATTCAACGATGAAATGCGCAATAATCACTCTCCAGCAGTTATCTATATATTATTTAAATAATAATTTTTTTTTTTTTTTTTTTTTTTTTTTTGGGAGGGTTATATCTGCGCGACGAAACATAGCGAAGCTTTCTGAAAGAACAATGAAAAAAGAGATCAAGAAAGGAGCTTAACGATAATATCATAAGATACAGAGAAGAATGAACGGATTAAACATAATGAATATAATTATGAATTTCCGTTCGAGTTACTGGCATGTATTCGGCTAATATATATTATTTATAATATATATAAAGCATAGGATTTAGGCAAAGTAATAATTAGTTTACTTAGATATATAATTAAAAATACAGCATATAAATAAATATTTTATAGAGAGAATATGTGTTATATAGTATTAAAAACAATTTTATTAATTTCAATAATGCTGCAAATGTTCAAAAAATTGTCAGTTGGATGTATTAGAAATTATGTTAAAAATATGTATTACACGAAAAACAAAATAAAGATATATATTTTTTAATACACTGTAGAGACATTAGGTATTTTTTGGAAGCAGGCAAGATAAAAAAATATGGAATCGAACCACGGACTATGAAATACGCGTCCGGCAGACCACCACACCAAGAAGGCGGAAAAAATACTTTATATACTCCCCTTTTAAAGGGCCACTGAGGTTTTTATGGGTTCCAGTCACCAAATCCTCGGTGTAGGGAATCATCATCCAGCACCCTTTTAGCTCGGGCGCCTCTGTGGAGACATTAGGTAATTTGTAAGCAGGAAAGATGAAGAATAACAAACGCTTTCGCCGAGAATCGAAAAACGGACTCCTGGAATACGCGCCCAACATGCAGACCACCACACGAAGGCATGCCAAGAAGGCGGGAGAAATACCTTGTAACCCACTCATTGTTTTCAAGCACGCATAATTATAATTTGTAAAATGAATTAGGCATGTGATGGAGTATTAAAGGGCAACATTTTCAGAACTCATTTTTTGTCATGTCGCCCTAAAAATAAGTTAAAGATCCCATGACTCAAAAGTGACAACACTTGCAAGTCGGAATGGATAACAAATACCCTAGTATATAAAGGAAAAATACGTATTGGGACAAGATAAAATACAATAAATAAGCTGCAGATATTTCTAACATCAAAATGCTGAAGAAACTGTTTCTGAAAGATTTAATCTTTTAAATTGCTTCTGAAGACTATTTTTGAAGTTTAAATTAAATCTGCTGAAGAATATTTAATTTAAATTTAAATTCATACTGTTGTACGCCTGTTAGTATCTCCAAATTCCATCATATATACATTTATGCATGCAAATGTTAACGTAATATGATCATATACGAAATTTATATATTAAGCTAACTTTTTTTAAACATTTTCTGTTTTAAACTAATATTGTCTTTATACATTTCCATAGAATTAAAGCTTCGATCGCGTGTAATTGCATGGTAAGTAGAATTGAAGATGTTTGTTGTAAAAATTGATCTTTATGGTAAAATTGCAAAAAGACGTAACAGATTGAGAAAACGCTTAGGTCTTATACGTAGTTGGATACTTCACATATGAATATTAATATTTTAATACTGAATTCATATATTTTTCGAAGAGTAACTAGTGCTTATTCAGAATGTTTTCATTTAAAATAATTTCGGTAATGGAAGAGCTTAAAATATTTCTGCACACTTCTTAGCTTTTAAATACGTTGAGCATTTTGTGCACTACTTTGTTAAACAACTTGCAGATATTGATTTAGGATTTCATACTGAAATATTCTGTATTTGTTTGTAGTGAGAATATTCTAACATTTACGAAGAAAATGATTTTATTATTCTATCTTGGCTGTTTTGGGCTGTTATACTCTAAGAAATTTTCTACTCTAAAAAAAATGTGACATTAAAGATCGCCTGTTATAAAATGCTTGCTACTGTTTTTTTTTCTAAAATATTTCATTGAAAAATACCTCACCAAAATTTTATAATAATTTTTTCTAATACAGCGGTTATACAGTTTTCTCTATAAAACAATATATTACTTTTCTGCAGTTTATTTTGAATAATTTTCCATTATATTCCATAAATATTTTGTATATATATTATTTTCCATAAATATTTTGTATAATTTATCAGAATTTCTTTTCAAAGTATTGCTGCATTCCGAATATAATATATCATGCCTCTAAAGAAATGTACTATTTTCACTTAACATATAGAATCTTATCCTTCAATATTTACAGTTGAAAAGAATAGAAATAAGCTAAAAAGACCCTTGGAAAAAGGTAGTCATTGCTCAGAAATAAGACCTTTCATTTTTTTCACGCTTTTCCTCACTTAGCAGATTCTCAGGATGTTGATATTTGGTACAGCATAAAGATTTCATAGTTAAAATTTAATCAATCTGTTATTGATTAACAAATGGAGCAATTTTTAATTAGTAAACGCCAGTTTTGCTCATTTAAATACCCATTTTTCTTTTCTAAATAGTTCGTATAATTTACAAAAATTCCAGTGATAATTTATGGGCATTTGTAGCTTTATTGTAATTGATAAAATGTATTTAAAAATAAATTTTTTTAAAAAAATCTGAAAGGTTTCAGATTTTAAATTACGTCCAAAATGCTTTTTAACACTTTGTCTGTTACTTTTATTTATTAAATATCATGTTTTTCGCACTTACACCATAAAATTCAGTTCAAGAGCAATATCGCAAAATAATTTTAAAATGAGCTTATCTTTAGAATTTCCGATACACAGTCTAGCGAAACATTTATTTTAATTAATATTAAAGAAAGCATTTATGTGGGAGACTAAAGAAATTGTAATGTCTATTTGATACACAAAAGAGTTAAGTATTATTAATAACAAAATTAAATCTTTTTTTTTTTTTTTTTTTTTTTTTTTTTTGTGCATTTTGTGCAGTTTCAGTTAGAATATATTGAGGTTTCCAGCCCGTTGCATAATTAAAAATATTCGGAAGCACTGTAGGATTAATTCAAGTGAAGGTGTCTTGCTACAGTACTTTTTATAGGTTTAGATCATTTTTTTAATTTGTCAACAACTTTGGAATCTAATATATCTTACTTCACTCTTTCTTGGGATTCCTAAATAAATATTTTTTATGAAGCGTTTCTCCAGGTCTTTTATTCGATTTTTGTTATAAAGCACTTCTCACTTTTTTATATTAAAAATATATGACTAATACTTTCCTCTGACACTCTTAGCTATTTCTTCCTAAAATATGTTGGTGGTATTTTCCGAAAATGCATTAATAAACAAATAAAGAGCGAAAAAAAATTCAGTTAGGAAACCTAAATAGGTTTCGATGATAAATGACTTAAAAAATAAAGCATCAGCCAAAATAGCGCCAACATTTCCTTTCACGTAGGCTGAAAACTGTTTGACGGTTTATTCTTGTCTAATATGTTTGGATTTTTTTCAGCAATCTATTTGGAGTTTTCTCAAAAAATTTTTCTTTACTTAGTTGCTTGTTGGAATCGTCTATTGCACATGTGTAAGATACACTATATGCCTTGAAGTCCTTTATTTTAAAGTTGCAACATTAAATTGAAAGTAGCATTGATCCAAAATGCTACTTAACGTCATTTAGAGTACTTGAATCTTAAATTTCCCAGGCATATGTTTGTAAATTATTGTCAGTAATACGGAACTTCATAATGTTTGCTTTTTATATGAATATCCATCAGTTGTTGAGAAGACCTTTGTTTCTTTGAATATTTTACCAAAAGTTGTAGCTTTAAAATTCGGGCCTTTAATATTTGCTATTTCTACTTTCAATAATGTACCGCCCAGACGGTTAGGTGAGCCTACTGCGATACCGAAGGGTCCGGCTTCGAATCGCTGAGAAGGCATGGCTGTAATTGTCCGTCTCTTCATAGAAGGTAACGGTGGCCCATGTGCTTCCGTAATAAAGTGGCCACCAATTCCAATCTTCGTAGTGGCCAAGCCTAAGTCGACTAAGTCCCCGCCAATGATGAAAAAAACTTCGGTAGTGTTGAACGAATTGGAAAGCATTTAAAAATTTATTATTTTGTCACAGCTTTGCTCTTTTATTTGTGTTTACACGAACTCGTATTTTTAGTTCTAAAATATATAAAATCGAAAGCTTTATTTACTTTTTTAAAATACAGATAAGACTCAAGTTTAACTTTGAAGTCATTAAATAAATTGACTATACATAAAAAGAGATATAATACAAATTACATTCCTTTTTCGTTTTATAACTTACTTTGTGTAATCTGCGAACTTACTTTTCCCTTAAATTTACAAGAATTTAGCTAGCAGTACTATTTAAGGAGAATAATTTAATCAAATCCAACTAAATTACCATTAAAGACTATTTTCTCAATGCAACTGCAAGAACATCGTGTTTTTTATAGCTTTTACCTGGCTTAATATCTTGACTTTAACTACTGTCTACCATCACGTTTATTTTTCTCTTAAATGCTCAATCACAGCAAAGGTTATTTTGTGACTTCAATTACTTCATGTTCAAACTCCTATTACAACCTTGCATTTAAGAGGTTAATCTAGAAAAAATTCTATTTAGTGTCCATACTGGCATATTATTTTTAAATATTGTTTGATGATGTTTTACCAAGACAAGAATAATTGATCTTAAAAATACCTGATCTGTATTGTAAAACATAATTTTAATAGGATTCAATTAGAAATCCTGAGGTAATTTTTATATATTGCAAACTAATTCTAATGACGTAAATGCAACTATTCTGCAAAACTTTGTTAATTTATAAAAATTTCTCCATAATTCTAAATAGATGAAAGAATATCTTCTTCACATATCTGCTTTTACAAAGAGATGCGACAAGTAAGATAGAAAAATTGTAACTAGAGTAAAGAAATTATGCTGAATTCTATTACAAATTGATTTAATAGTCTTGAAAAGCTTCATGGAAATATACATGAAGGAATTTAATTTTTGCCATAAAACAACTGTTTAATATGCTTCGCAGAAAGACAGATATATGAGGGAATGTCTAAAAAACTGCATTCACAGAGTCACAAAATTGTCCGCTAATTCAAAATGTAACTTCAGAGTTTTTCAAAAGTAAAGGAAAGTTAATATATAAAAAGCTTACATTTCATTCCATCTGACATATTTTTCTTAAATTTATGTTCTATTTTATTAGAATACTTACAAAACGCTAATTCTAAAGATAATAAAAAATAAAAAATGCAAACGCAGTGAAACTGTATAAAACAAAAGTATATATAAAATGAAAAAAGGAACACTTGTATTAACAATCTAATTTTTGTTAGGTCTTTCACGGTGTATATGCAACTTTCACGGCGTGTATGCAAAAGCACGGACTCTGCAAATATGAGTGTATTCTGAAGGCAGTGAACAGGATACTGTTCATAATTTTGTTGTATTAGGAGATACAGGATTTCTGCATTCCACAGATACCTCTATGTAATCTCAGATATCTTCGATAACACTGAGATCTAATGACTTAGATGACAACAGCAAGAATCTAAATTTAAATGAGTGTTCCTATAACCATAAGTTGGCTTCTGTAGACTCTTGTGGCTATGCATCGTTCGGTTAAAAGTGCTAAATCCATCACAATAAATGCAGTGTATGAAAGAATGCAATTAAATAAAACTACAAACATTGTGTTCATCTTTCAAACATGTTTATAGACATACCATTGATACTACAAAAAAATCGAGTACCGAAACTTCAACACATTTAAAGAACCACCACCGCTTGTACAGCCTGTTCGTATTATGTAAGATGTATGCATTTATAGAACTTTCTCCTCACATAGTTCCTTGCATCTGGCTAAAACAATTGGAAAGTGCCCATTGTTCGAACTGATAAGACCAACCACATTGTGTAGCCTTGTGTCTTATTTCCATCAAGGATACTTTTGGGAACTGGATTCTGAAAACCATGTAAATCCATGTAATAAAATTAAGTAGTTTCAGATTTCTTTACGCTGATGTTTGTTGAGCTCCATACCTATTGTGCATAATGCTTTTTGCCAGCTGTTGCTGATCATGTTCACCAAAAAATATTTTACGGCTGCACTGTTATTTCAAGTTCAAAATTTTGTCAGAATTTTTCAATCCCGGCGCACATTTCAAATGATTATATGCAAAAATTAATTTCGTCTGTACATCTAAAATGCTGTAAACAGGACACGAAATCCATCCATTTGGCCACATTAAGAAATACTTTAATCGTGAAAAACCTACACTGTAAACACCTACGGAAATCTGTTATTTTATGCATGCAATTGTGGACGTAATGACTATATTAAATTTCAAAATCAATTTTTCAAACAAGTCAGAGGTATACCAATAGGAGGTCACACAAGTACAAGCGTTTGTAATATATTTTTATTCATAAAAGAATTTTTCTTCCAAAAAATTTACAGCAACACGATTTACTGCGCCCATACTTACAGATATATAGATGATCTTATTACCTTTAATACATTTTAACAAGATTGAAAATTCACAAATTTATCCAGAGTACCTTACTCTTAATAAAATTAATACTTCTCCAAAATATAGTTGACTATCTAGATCTTCAAATAATTTACTACAAAAGCTTTCACTGTTTGACGAAACAGGCAGCTTCGATTTCAATATTAACAGATTAATAAATTAGATTCCAACATTTTCAAGAAAGTTTAATTCAGATACAACACGTTAAAATTATTTGTATAGATGCAATAAATCTATTAATATTCTGGCCATTTATGTATATTATGTAAATTTCCTTTTTATACATTTTTAATATTACCTTTTAGTGTTATGTGAATATATTTTATTCACCTTTCCTTCCTTGTTTAATTGTCTCTACAAAGATTGCATTGTGTTCATTATTTTTACGAAGTTTACAATAAGTTTATATGATTAAGAGCAAAAGTGTTGGTGTGGGGGGATAATTTTCTCAAGTAAGAAAATAAAACTCACTCTTACAAAAATATATCCCGATTTTATGATTGATTTTTAAAACTTGACGGAATAGCCAATTTCTTATTGAATTATAAACAGCAATTTTACTTCAATTCACCTCACTTAACTCATCTTACTGAAAAGCTTTTTTGACATAATAATTCTTATTTGAGAAAAAGACGAAACACATTAGCATTTATTAATAACTGTTAATTGATCAGAAGTTAGTTTGTTCCCCTTGAAAATTCAACTAATTCCCGGTCAATGACGATAATTACTTGGTATAATTGATTACATTTTCACTTTTAATTATACCTTTTTAATGTTTCCATTTTAAATATATTCAAGATTCATTTTTTGTTGTTTCTATTTTAAGTTTATTCAAGATTCAATTTTTAAATATACTAATGAGTTACTTAATTTCAATAGAATTCTAACTAACTTTGTCCAAGGAGATACTTTACTGAACCAAGGAGATAATATACCAAGGAAATAATAAACATCTATTAAAAAATAGAATATTATTTTATTACTTTGTAGCTTTGCGCAAGTATTAGGCAATTTATTGTGATTGTTTACTTACATATTTATACACATATATATATTATAAATATAGATATAGATATAGATATATAAACCCTGGTCTAACAGAATATGTATATACTCTGTTCTCAACTAAGGGAATTTAAAAGTTTCAGGGGAGGAATGACTATCATCCTTTTACTCAGCTGTTACGTATTTAATTTGAGTTTATGAATGTAAAACACTCTTCTTCAAGTTTTAGAATTTACCAACATTTTCTATATTTTTGTTCTATAATTCCTCAAATACGTTAGAAAATAATCTAAATCTAAATAATTGTGTATATTTATTTTACAATTTTGGAAAAGGAAGATTATCTTCTAGCAATGGGGCAAGGGGTGCATTGTCAAAGTTTGAGAACAACGGTGTTAGACCATTTGATAACAGGCAAGAGCTGTAACTGTAAAACTTTGAGTTCATTAATATATAAATGGGCTGCGTTTATTTAACGCTTCCACCTTCCAAAAGACCACGTACCATTTTAATGAAAGATGGCAAACGAATTTAGATCTAATGATGATTCTTATCATGTACATTTTATATTATTAAGATGCCTAAAGGATAGATTTAACATTAATAATCTTTTTTTAAAGAACTAGCCTAGGGTAATCTGAAAAATGCAGCAGATGTGCTCATGCAATATTATGAGCCCAGACATAATAGTTTCAACTGATATCAAAGTGAGATTCATTCCTGAACAAAACACAATTTTGATTGCCTCTAAGCAAGAAAATAACTATATCTAGCACGTAAAAAGGATTTTCTCAAATACAGACTTAGATCGGATAAATTGTGATGAAAATGACAAGGCAAAGAAAGAACGGTAATCCAAATATAAAGAAAAATAAAAATGTAGACAACCAAAAAGTTAAAAAACAGACATACCATAATAGCAAAGCGCAGGAATAAAGAAAAAGAATAATTTTTCTTTTCTCCTAAGTAATCAAGTAAGTTGCGACAGCAAAAGACACAACAAATCGTCTTCTTTTGACTTATTTGTAGGAACCAATTTAAGGCTGACATCAATAAATGTTTCAAACATAAAAGTAAAGAAAAGATATTTACAGAAATTCTCAAAAAATATAACTGGAATCGACAGATCGTTGCTACCGATCGACTAAAGGTTGGATTGCTTTATCACTCTTTCAAATTTAGAAAGAATATAATCAAGAAAGATATAAAAAGGTTTCCTAAAGAAACCGCAGAGAAATTTAGGACGAACTAAAAATTAAAATAAAACTTACCTGAAGTTGACGCTGGTTTATTAGAAAACTCAATCTCCTCACTTTAAAAATAAAACAGTAACAAATGTCGCTATGTACTATTGACGGTTACCTCATTGCTCTAAATGATATCAAAAGCATCTTCTTGATTGGAGATTGAATTATTCAAACGTATGCCCATTGCTACAATTGCCAGAGTCCGGACACTATCAGGAACTCTTAAAGCACGCAGATGGAGATCAGTCGCATGCTAGTATTTATCCAACAGGGTAGAAAGCAAAATATATGCGCTGTGGTAGCAAATATTCACTAGCTGTTCAGAATGCCTTAAATACCATATAAGGCTCTGAAGTAAAACCAAGACTTCTCAGAAGAATTTTGTTTAATATAGAGCGAATCTAATAATATATTACCAGCATTCAGTAGTAGGATAAAGAATTGAAGTGAGGAATAAAAAAGGAGGGTGCAAAGCAGTTTAAATAAAGCAATTAAGGAACGAACTATTAAAGAATTTTCAGCAAGTCAACTATTCAAATTTCCTCAAAATTTTCGAATAAGTCTGCGTCTCCTTATTTACTTCTGTGCTAAATTTTAAGTTAGGCTTGATAGTCATCAAAATCTTAGAAATGCCGAATTAAGAAGCGTATAGGCACTAAAAATTGCTTCTGACATTGATTTACTTTTGAGAAACCGTTTGCAAATTTTCACTCAAGGGAAGAGCAGTAGCTATATACTTTTTGTGGCTTAGTGCAACAAATAAAGCAATACTTTAATATCGAAATACACCGTACTATCCATAAATCCGATCTAGGTTAAAATTTTATTTCATTTTGACTGTGTAACAAATTATCATTTTTCTATCAATTTGTTAGAAAGTTACATGCTTTGTATGCCAGTGACTACCAACGTTCCTTCGGATACCTCTGTTTGAGCAAATATGCCATTTAGGGAAGGCAGCGGTTAAAGTGTCTTATTGCCAGGATGAAAAGCCGAGATTCAAAACAATTAAAGAATTATGATCCATTTTATCGAAACGGATTTTGCATCATAAAATTTATATGAAAATTATTCAGTTTATTGAAATCGCTAATGTTTTCATCATGTTTTATTTCATCTATTATATATTCAGTAACTGCTTTTATATGCACAGGTAAAAAAGTGATATTTCAGTGTTTTTAATTTTGTCTTCACCAACTCTCACTCAGAAAGCAACAATAGGTCACAATAAAATATAATTGAAAAAAGGGTTTTTATACAATATTTTTTATTAAAAATGACTATAATAATTAATGCCCTAAATGAAACAAAATATAAAATAAGGGACTAATTAACATAAAGGAATCTCACATCTTTCCCGGCCAGAATTTAAAGTAATCGCAACAAAAGTCTTTAACGTCCTTTTGTAGGATCTTAATTTTAAACTAAACAAGATCAAACTTTTTCCGATCTAGTAAACATACAATCTAAGCGTACAAACTAAAGTTTACAGATGAAGACGTCATGGTACAATATTTTCATTATATCCAAAAGTGTACTCTTATCTAGCTCCAAGCAACTGAAAGTAAAATAATTTAGCAATTAGCATGTAAGACATTTTAAATATTCATTTTCTATTCCTCTTGTTTCCCTTTAACCGGCTCCTCGACTGTGGCTCTGTTTGATCTGGAAACTTTCGCTTCTGTGCTCTTTCCTGGAATCTCTTGAATTCTGCTTGATTCTGATGGGAGAAATCTGAAGTTGCGGAACGCCTCTTCGTCTCTAGACTCGCTGCCAGTCCTAGTTTCCTCTTCATCCTCATCTGCTGGTTAGCTGGACCTGACTTAATATGTGCACATTTTTTGTAACCTTTTCTCCTCTGCGCTGAATCCTCCTCCGCTCAGTGTTCTGGGCGTAGAGGTTGCCATGAAGATCAGTCTCTGGCATTTGTTTTAGAAACTTGGGATCCTTTCTATTGATCCTTGATCTGGCGCTGGCTCTGTATCAGTAGTTTGCTGGATCTAATGGAATGTCGTACTCTACGTTTCTTTTCCAAACTTTGCTAGTTCTTGAATCTGGCTCCTTTGTCTCCTGCAGGTAACCTCCCTTCTATTTATATTACCAATGGTCTTTCTTCTCACCTTCATCATTTGCAGTATTCCTTGTCCTTTTGCGGGACTTGCACTCTCGAAAACTATTTCTGGGCTGCAACTTCTATGGTATTTCTCGTTGGCACTTCATTTCTATCAGGATGTGATGTCTGTAAAAACATCTTTTGAAATGAGCGTGTCAGCTCGCTCGTAATATTTCTTTATTGATGTATATTTACCACATTATCTCCCATTGTTGATTTAAGTTAAATAATTAAGTTCACTCTCATATTCGCTGGATGAACAATGGGCCTTCGTATTTGGGAAAGAATTTTCCCACTTTGTCTTCAGGTGCACATGTCAGAGATTGTTTAATTTTCAGAACTTTATCTCCCACTTTCAAATTACACTTACGTTTCTTATCATAGTATGACTTTCCATGAAGTATTTGAATTTACAGATTGCTTCATCGGCCGATTTCTGAATATCTGCCACTTTAAACTTCGAAGTCCTCTATTGAATGAAAACTAGTTTTTACATCAGGATAATTAACTTTCTACCATGAAATAATTCAGTTGGCATCTTCCCGGTAGTATCATGTTTAGTTTTCCTCAAAGCAAACTGTCAATTTGTTGACACAGCAGCCCCAGCACTTATGATAGTTCTTTACACAACTGTGAAGAATCTTAACTATATTCTTATTTACTCTTTGTATAATACTTGACTGCGGTTGATGAGGAATCATTTTTAAATGTCGTCGTCGAGCCCTACTCATATGTCCTTAAAGATTTGGCTAACAAGTTGGTTGCCCTTGTCTGAAATTACTTTCAATAGAGTTCCATATTTTACACTTATTTAGATCAAATTTGATACAATTTTAGCGGAGTCTCTTTTAATGGTAAACGTTTCTACCAGTTACCCTAATCAATTTCTATTAATTCATTTGTGAAGGTGGCTTTTATGCTAGTTAGATACCCAACCGGACTATAATTAATATTGTTAACTAATTGGCAAATATGGCATGACTTGGCATGCTAAATAAAAAATGTTTGCAGTCGTGGAAAATAAACAGCTTCACAAACTCGCTATACCGTTTTTCTCATGCTAAGATGGTCTGACATTAGAGGATCATGTAATTCTATGTAATTCTCTGTCTTACAGTCTAAAACCTTATCTTAAATACACACGAACTAATTTTTATTTTGGCTGAAAACAGAGAGAGGAGAATTTACATCTAAAACATAGCGAAACTCGTTAATTAACACAAAGGAACCTCACAAATAAAAATCGAATATCTCCACTTCGTCATTATATACGCCAAGATGGCAAACTTTGCCATTACGTAGGCCAAGATGGTAAACTCAAGACTTTTTCTTTCTGTCTGCTTCAGATTGCAAAAAAAAAAAAAAAAAAAAAAAAGACTTGAAAAAATATCAGATCGCTTAATTAATATTTTTTCTCATTCTTGTTTCAAAATAGAGCGAAAGGTTTGTTTCATACTCCTTAAAAATTTCAAAACTTTTTATCCAGTACAGTTTAGATGCTGAACTTTTAACATCATAAATGTCAAATAATCTAACACAACGAGTGGTTTTCAAAAATTTACCAAAATTTCAGAAATAAAATTATAACTTTCGTACAAATTTCATTAAGATGTTTTTCGCTGTGTTCGATGGATGCAAACTGTAAAATTTCGACATGCTTAGTCTGCTCATTAAATGAACATATGTGAAAAAATATCATTGAAACATTGAATAAAAAAAGTCTAAATCGAATTTGGGAAACATCGTTTTACTACGTTGCATTGTCATCGACCGACAATATGTGCACAATTTGAACTCGAAAGCATATTGAGAAATATGTTGAAAATAGATGAAAAAGTTCTGCTCACAGAGAAGCACAGTGAGTGAACTTATAAAAGCTTATAAGAAAGAATGAGGATAAAGCAGCGAATTTTAATATAGAGATGGTCGTGGTATAATTACTACGAGAGAAATTATTATTCTGCCATCACAAAATGTAAAATTAAATATTTTAGCGAATCTTCGTCTTATTTGAATTCATAGCAACCTTTAACGTCATCAATCCAACTTTCTTTCATTCTGTCTTTGTCATCTACTTTGGGTATAATTGTTCTTGTTTGCTAACTTACTTTTGAGAAAAGGTTTATTGTTTTCATTGCTTTATTATAAGAACTCTTAATTATTCATTTTATGCTACAAAATAAAAAATTTAGGTTTAAGAAACAAAATGGTGCGGTAAAAATTAGATCTCTAGGGATGATCTGATGGAATACTTCATTCAGCTGATTACAGTAATAAATGTAACCATAATTTTAGCATAATTTTAGCTTTCCATAATGGCAGTGTAATTTGCATTCTCACATATTTCTTTATGAGAATGTTGATTTCCATAAACTATGCTGTTCAGAATTTCAAATGGTTTTCAGTTTTACTCAGCTATATAATTAAAATTAAGATTGATGATCAAAATCCAAAAGTAAGCGATAATGGTCTTCATAATTACTTCTCAAAAGGCAAATCATTTTTATCTTTCAAAATATTCATCTTAATACCATCATAAAAGCATTAACTGTTTACTCATATGTTAATGTTTCTGTTAAAGGCAGCTTAGATAATATACATCTATCTATCTTTGTTGTTTTTAACAGCATAATTAAAGGAGTTTGGTTAGCTCTTCAAACTTTGAAATAGTTAGTCATCACCGCATGATTTACGAGTGTAATTACGCATCAAGAACTGAAATCAAGGATCTAAATTCAATAGAGAATAACTGGAATTATCATTACATAAAATACTTTATCTTTTAAGTTATAAATAAGAGTTAGTTTGTAAAGATGTATCACTGCTTACTATAAACATTACGTTTATTGCTGCCATCAATGTACGTACTATTTACATACTTATTACACCTCACTTTTCGATATACTAAATCGTATATATTTGTGCTTCTGAGGTACTCCTCTACACCGAAAGAAACACTCTTATTCTTTTTTCAGGATTTCGTCTCTTAGTCGGAGTGAAGGTTGCAAATAATAAAAAGAAATGCAATGATCTTCATAAAATATTTGAAGATAGATTTTCAAATAGGGAAATTTCTTGTGTGAAAGATGGAAACAGGTTTTATTTCTACATGGTGTGGATGTAAAATGCTGTAGATAGTTGATATCTTTTATAAGTTACAGAATGTAGGATAAAATAAACATTAGACTATTTTCATATTTTGGAAGCATCGTCAACAAGTTAGAACTTAAATAAACACCGAATATCACTTTAATGAATGGGATAGAAAAACGGCCTCTTTTTCTTTTTTTTTAAAGGCAGTTCCTAAATTATTTATTTACCTAAAATGTTTTTTGGTAAATAGGCTATTAATACTTTCGTTAGCTTTTCTTGTTACCAAAGGAGTTTTATCTTTCTAATGAGGTATTGTTTAGAAACGTATCTCATTTCCTACTTTTTTATTGTTTTATTGCAAGATGCCTTTATCAGTATGTTATGTAAAGGTCTATAAATTTTGCGACACGGTATTTCATAAGTAGTATGTACGTTTACATATTTATTACTTACTACTTTTATTTATATTAGAATTACTATAGCGTATTACTTCTTTATCCTGTTTGACTACTATAGTCACTCTTGTTACTTAATACGAAGTTTTTTTCTTCTTCTCATTATTTCCGGAGATTAAATTATTCAACATGAATCATATTCATAATATTTCATTTTCTGTGTGTTAATAATAAAATAGTGTGCGTAAAGTTTTCAATGTGTTTGTAATATTGTGTGTAGAAACAGCAATGTAACAGCTTTGTAAATTAGAATTTTAATTTCACACTTATCTCAAAGTTTAACTGAAAGTTTAGGCAATAGCCTATTTATCAACAATTCTATTTATTTTACAATCTTATTTTTAATTCTATTTATTTTACAATCTATTTTATTTCATGTTTGTTTGTAATCATTTTTATTCTACTACATTTTGAAATATTTCAGATTTTCCGAATATCATATACTTTTCTCATAAAAAATTATATTTAATTTCCTTGCAGCTTTCTTGTTCTTTCATATCACGATATGCTTTCAACTCTAAGTAAGTTTTGCGTATATAACTTATTCCATTTCCTAAATTACCCTATCAAATTTAATAAATTTCAGTGGCATGTAAACGATGACGCAAGCAGAGATGTTAGGAGGGTGAAAGTTAACATTTAAGACATTAAAATGCTGTTTGGTTTAGTAATAAGAAAAAAGTTGATGTGTACACCACATGACTTCCTCGTACGGAATATTAAATTATACAAATTTTTCGTACATTTCATTTAAATTTATTGAATTGAATTAAATCTACTTCGTCGATAGCGCATAAACCACAATAGAGTAAATGCATTCTTTATAATTCACTATATTTGTTTACCATAGCGACGCTCTGGCGCTAGGTTTACTTAATAACTCTACATATCATTCATTTTACGACTCAGAATGCAAAAAAATAAATAAATAAATAAAATATCATCTGAAGTATTAGCTAATTGTTGCTACATGTTCTATTCAAATACTATAATAAATCTAAGACGATGTACAAAAGAAATTAAACAAATAAAAAATAAATAGTTTTTCACAGACAATTCAGCTCCGCTTACCTAATGCGCATGCGCTACTCGTAAATATTTTTCTCTGTCCGAGACAGACTGGCGACAATATATGCTGCTAATGTAAAAGACTTATTTAATTAGAATTTCGTTAAAGATATATTTCTCATTCAACTAATTCACTTCTCACTTCGCGGCTAGGCAAAAATACATAAAATATTTTAATTAAAAATTGAAAGATATAGAAAAACATAAAACACCAAGCACAATTAGAAAACAATTTTTATAATTAAAATAGAACTTCTACGTAAAAGAAAACAATACGACCAGCAGGCAGATTTTTGATGCACAAAACTTAAAAGTTTCCTTTTGTACCCGTTCGGCAAAAAGACACTAAAGGTGCAGAAAGAATTAATTGACTATTCTGCTAAGTTTGAAATATACACAAATATGGCTGCTATGGTAAAAAGAAATTATGCTTAGTCGCACTTAAACAGCTTTTAAATTGTTGATAATTCTACAAATATTGCATGCAGATTAACTAAAGGCATAGAAACCTTAACCTGAAGATAAGAAATACATATTTCAACCATTTTTAAAGCAAAAACTGCACAATTTATAGTAACAGATAACAGATATTTATAGTAACAGTAACAAATAACAGAGTGGATACATATATATACCTACTCTGTTACTCGGCTCAGTGAGCTCACTTTTTTATTCTTACATGTTGGTAAATTGTGCAGTTTTTAAAGTATATATATATACTTTTATATATACATACTTTTGGTGCGGACGATTGCAATGAAAACGGGAGGTGCACAACTGCATGTTATAGCAGTCCTATATACAAAATTTCAACGTTCTCAGCCAATTCGTTTTTGAGTTATGCGAGATACATACGTACGTATGTACAGACGCCACGAAAAAATCTCTGCTAAATCCATTTTAAATCAGTTTTATAATTCGTTTGGGGGAAATAGTGATTTATTCTGTTTTTACATGCAATTGCCACCGAAAAACATCGTTAAATTACATTCGACAGCATTCAAAATGGATATTTACGTTGAAATATGGTTCAAGGAATTTTTCGTCGTTGCATTACTTCCTAGCGCTCGAGCGGTAAATTCGCTGAACACTGGATATTCGGTCCGAGGTACGAATCCCGCGAACGGGCTGGCTGCATGGGTTTTTTTTGTGGTTTTCCCCATGTGTAGCGTGTATACGAGCCAGTTTCCCTTAGAAAGTCCTCCACGAAGGCATCCCTTTCGTTAGGCAGATAGCCCTCGAAGCTTTGCCGTAATTAAATAACCTAACCTACTTTACTTGCTTTACTTCATACAAGGAAACAAAAAGGAAAGTTCCAAACGAAACGAAACTGATAAGATGCGTAATTGAGTTGCTGTTTCTTAGGACTCTTTTCTCACAAAATGCAAATACGTAGAAAAATAACTTCCCCTTCTGAATATCTCCGCTCCCCTTGCGGGCTTGCTGAACACTGCTCCTCTTGCTGGTGAACGCTCACTTTCATACTATGAGGAATATAAAACTATGCAAAATCTCCAATTTCCGTGTATTTATTGACTTCACTTTTTTCAGTTACGTGAATACAGTTAGTTACGTGCTTCTAAATGCATTTTATGCGCTTAATGTTCATTCTGTACCATCTGCCCTTACCAAAGGTCTGAGTTATATAGACAAGCTGTTATTTGATAAAATTCTCTTCTTCTGTTATTGCTAAAATATCTGAAAGATTTTATGAAAGACATAACTGTGTTAGTTCTCTGAAAGTTCGAATTCCAAATCATGTTCTCTTCCGTTAATCAAATTCATGTTTTCATTCTTAATATATTAAATTATTTACAATATTATTATTTTAAAAGTTTCTGACACAGATCTCTCTTCTTTAATAAAAATATTAATCTACAGAATAATTTTATTTTCTGAAAGTGTAGTACTAGTGTCACATTCCCTTAAATTTCGAGCCTACGTTTGTTTTTTCTAATTTTAAATTTCAAAAACGCACAAGAATTATTTTCTTTATTACAGCATTCATAGCCATGAAATTCAAATGTTCGTAAATACAATGTACATTTATCGTCTTTCTTGATCTAAATACTGCTTAACTAATATACTACTTACAACTATATTTTTCTTTGGTATTTCTCAATACTGTGACTGCACAGTCCAACTAACAGACAGATACACTGAGTATTGACCAATACGACCCAATTACATGAACAACCTTTTGGCCTTCTGCGAACCTCTTACACCCATTTATAGTCTGTTTCTTTAAAACAGGCACTTCAAGGCCCTGATTGTGATCGTAAACGTGTGTCGTCATCACCGCGTAGAACTTATTTTCTTCCACGTCATTTGAGACTGTAGTTCAGGTCAGCTTTCGTTCACGCGCTTTTCATGAAGCGAAACACGCTAGACGGAAATGAAGTGGGAGAAAACTAACCGACTTAAATCATCTGTCGCAGCTGTCTTTCCCATGGTTACGAGGCAAGGCGAGCGGGACTACTGACAAAGAAGTTCCTGTTTTGAAGTAACTAACTATAGTATATATGTCAGAAGGAAAGGCCTAAGGGTTTCGAAGACACACTTTTATCTTTGATTTTTTTTAAGTTTTAACTTTTGTTATTCATCTAACTCATTTATTCCTTTTTACTTCCCTGAACGAAGTGAAGCGGTAATCACGAAAAGTTTCGAATATCATATGTCAAAGGAAATATCCCTTTCGACCCTTCCTGAACCCATTCATTTCTTTCCAAAATAGAGTGTAAAATGGGTTCAAAGAGAATATGTCTTGACATCTATACATACGCACATAAATATGTGTGCATGTATCTCGCATAAATAAAAAAAAAGATTCGCAATAAAAAGTTGAAATTTTGTATATTGAACTGTTACAACATCTAATTGTCCACCTCCTTTTTTATTGCAACGGACAGTACCAAACATTTATATATGCATTCCCCCTTACTCGGCTAAGAAGTCTTTATCCGGTCTTTACTTTCGCAGTCTTTGGTCATAGTTATATACTTCCAGTTACAGAAATGTTTTATAACAAACATATTCCTGTTTTGGCAACTTCAAATTTTAAAATAAACTGATTTTTGGCAAGTAACGAAACCTAAATTTTAATGCCATTTTCCAGTTCCTATACTTACATTTGGGAAAGGTTTCTACTCGTTATGAAAAAACAAAATCATAAGGAGTTCGACTCCGGACGATAAAAATTGACCGGGAAATTTCATTTCAAAATTTGCAGTTTTAATGTAATTTTCAACTTACCACGAGAGATCCGTTAATTAAGTTATAATAATTCTAAGAAATGTGTTTAAATGAAGTGCAGAAAAAAATGTGTATACTTTAATAAGTCATACAAGGAAATCAAGTAATGTCCCGATCAGATTTTTTTAAATGTTCCTTTAAAAAGGGACATGCAAAAAATAGTAAATATCGTCCTTCAGTTATAGGCATCTAAAGCCTATATTACAAGTACATAGACGGAAATCTTAAATCAAGATTCATTTACCACTGCTTTTAATGAAAAGCTGCTTTTTAATAAAACTCTGGTCCTTTGAATTTAAAACTTTTACTTTCTCATGTCTAACGGAGTTTAATTCAAATATCGAAACAGTATTTAACGAAGCTTGAATTAAACCTCTCTACTAGTATCACCATGCACTCTTCCTGAAGAAATAATTCACAAAACCTGGTATAAAAGAAGCTATTAATTTATTTTTCATTTACTTTTTCGCGTTTCTTTACAAATTCAGCTCAGGTTAAGTGCAAGAAGTGTTGAATTCTAATGTTTTTAAAGAAAGTGTAAGATTTCTAATGAATTATTCAAATCTTAATTGGCAAAAGAAAAGGTTTCACAAATATGTTCAGCTCATTCTTAGTGCTTGTTAAACTATGATGCAGTAAAAGGAAAGTTAACGAAGTATGATCATGAAACTAGATAATGTTTTCTTTTCATCACGTTGATGTATTTAAATTTATTTAACTATCTAAAAATGAATAAGACAAAAGGATTTTCATTATTATAGAGGAAAATGTTCTTAAACTGTTGAAAACGTCAAATGCTTTATTTATGTTAGTTAATTCCTTTTAATTTCGCTACAGGGAAAATATTTAGTGCCCGACTTGAATAATACGTTGGTCTAGCGTTAATGAATATATTTTTTTATATAGTCTGTACGCCTGTGTGGCAACTATTATTATCCTAACTACTACTTAGTTTCCATTTCTAACTTTTTGTCTAATGCCATTTGGGAAATAGAAAGAACTAAAACAGATAATTACAGGTAAAACTAGATAATACCGACAGAGGGTATATTAAAATAATAAAAGAAATTAATAAAAGAAAAATTATCTGAAAGTCTACAGATTTTATATTACACTCAAAGAGGCGTTTTTTAACGTTTTGTGTGCTACCTTTACTTATTAAATATCATGCTCTTCGCACTTAAAGTACTTAAAACTCAATTCATATCTAAAAATAGCGTATCTTTAGAATTCCCGAGAGACAGTCTCACAAACTGGAGATAATTTTTTTCTATACAATGTGGCCTTTGCTGAGTTTGAAATCATTGAATATGTTAATAAAAAATTCATTAAAAGTTTACAAAATGTGAAATAGACAATAAAATAAATTTTAAATTCAAAATTTGGGCTTTCAGGTGCCCATATTCGGGTAGAGGATTCGCGTTATTCAAAATTTGATGGATCTAGGTAACGTTCTTTTATAACAATGCGAGAAACATACCTGCATTCATGCACGTTCTGCTTTATTTAATTTCTTTAAAACTAATACAGGCTGATAATATTTGGTGTCAACAATTTGGAAAGTGTTTCAGCCTTTTACAGTGATTCAACGCAAAATCCCGTTTCGTGACTAATAGCCTTTCTAATCTAAGATTCCTTTGGTCTAATAAATACTACTTTGCCCAATTAAACTCAAAAATTATAAAACAATTATTTACGAGGAAATTAAAATAATCATAATTAAACCAATGTGGAAAATGAAAACAATGATGGTGCCTCGATTTCCGACGGTAATGCTTCTTTTTATCATTTTAAAAATGTTTGTAGCCCAGTCGTTTAAGGTTTTGCGTCCTCGTATTTTAATTTCCAGACTGCTACTAAATATCTTTGGCTTTTTAAAACAGCCTCGTAACCACGCAAATTGTCCATTTGTGACTCATTCCATGTAGCATAGGTTTAAATCATACCTTAAGTTTATACCTTAAAAAACTCATTAGTTCAAACTTTAGAGTTTAGTTTCCTTTGGTAGCAAACATCTAACATATTTGTAGAAAATTATATCTTACTATGAATCTCTTGCCGCCTGGCTCAGTATAAGTAGGCGGCTAGTGTAACTCTGATCCGATTACGACCACGTGTTTCTGAGACTCCTTTGCCAATGCTTTATTTTTCTCCTTTTTTCCCCTTTCTAGTAATTTTGTTCTCCTGATGAGGATGTACCTTTAGCTGCCTTCGAAATCGATTGAGTGTTTCAATATATGTACGCTAAATACAAGGTCGTTATTGTGATTTTGATTGTCACATTGGCGTGTTTCTCTTCCATTCTATCGTGTTTATTTGTTTTGATCATCGAGGATTCTAAACATATGCTGCTACACTTCTTTTAAAATTTCTGTGTTTTTGCTGTTGAATTATGCATTGCGTAAGTATGAAGAAAACAATACTTCAGAATAAAGCTAAAAAGAGGGGGAAATGAGTTAACAGGAGTGATTGAAACAGCAGAGTGGTAAATTGCGAGTTCCGAGAGAGAGCAAAAATTCTTAACAAACCTTTTGGGGCAACCGTTTAAATCTGAAACATTTCATTTTTTGTGTGTGAAATGACCAGATGTAAAGAATATGTTGATGGGGCTGACTAAGGAACCTAAATGGAGATGCACATGGAAATTCTTTAAAATAGCAGAAATATTAATTTAGAAGTCAAACAACAAAAATTATCGTTATATTTGCAAATTGTCACTGGACTAGTTTCGATGGTTTTACCGATTCATCATACTCAGCTGCTAAAGTGCGAATGTGTATTATTTTGTCTGAATTAGCAGAAATATGTTCAACTCAGCCATCACTAGTTGTCTTGGTGCAGAGTAGTGGTTAGCGATGCTAACTGCCATTCTAAGTGTAGTAACTATCAACATACTAAAGAGCCAAAGTTCTTTCGAGTGCTTTGTGGTTGGAAAAGCGGAGTAGCAGACCCTCGAACCATCCTCCGGGCTGTTCTCCATCAAAAGTGGGGCGAGTTGTATAGTCAGTGAGCTATGCACAATTTTCAGTAAACGTCTTTTCCTAATGCCATATCATCATTAGAGAAAGAGAAAAATTAAGGCGTTAGTAGTCCAGGCTCTAAAATATAAAAAGCAGTTTCATTATTTATCGAGAAAATTTGAATTAGCGGCAGCGAACAAGTTAAAGAAAACTATTTCACGATAAGAAAGTGGACTCATTTGCCAATCATGTCAAAAGAAGTTGATAAAATTCACTACACGAATAGAAAATTCTTCTAAAAGATTTGACTAAATATTTTGCTGCGACTAAAGCTAGGAGAGCAAAAGTATAATTAATGGCATATTGTTAGCTAACTAGTCTAAAATACTTTGTAATTCTTTTTGTTACTTAGATAATTTCGTTTTAAGATGACTTACATTTATGAATTCATATTTATACCTGGAATTTATTTTATTTTATTAGTAATAATTTTAATTAATAAATAATTATTTTTTAACAAATTCATTACTCATTTTAATTAATTTCGCAATTAGTCTAAATTATGAATTAGTCTATGCAATTAGTCTAAATTATATTTCTATTGCACCCAGGTATAAAATCCTGCAGGGTACATTAATTGTAATACATATTTTTCCTTATAAAGTTACCGTTATATTACAAAAAATTATTACCTTACAAAGTTACTGTTATTTCTACACCTAACTGCCGAAGTCGTTCGCAAGGGTTATTCGAAATGAAACCAGAGTGCGAATAAACGGAACTGTATTGAAGCGTGAATTTCCACCGTATATTTTTAATATATAAAACATATGACTGTTGAAGGATACAGTACTTTCCATTAGCCTCTTTTTTAGTCCGATCTTACAACTTCTGCTTTAGATCTTCCAATGCCGATGAGATTTGCTCACGATCATGCCTGATTATTATCATAGTTGTCTGAATTTTTTAACATTAACTTGCGTTTATAGCAAGTTTTATTAAAATCTCTCCATCAGTTTTGAAGATAATCTATCAGATGTGAAAATTGTCTTAATTGGACTTTGCGATTAATCAACTGGCAGATATCTTAGTTTATGTTAAAACGTTTGTACAAATTATTTCAATCGTTTTTAGTAAGTAGCAAGAAGTTAAGTCTTCAATGAATTAAATTTCATTTCTTATCAATGAAGACATTTGTTTTCTTAATGCTGCCATATCTAGACAGCAGTTAGGGGTAAAATCAAACGAAAGAAAATAACTCGTACCTCTTTTTGTTTAAAATTTTTTATTCTGAATAAAATCGACAGTAAAATTAGTTATTTTCAGCATTAATTTAAGCAAAAATCTGCAGCAGACCAAATTTATCGCATTTTATGTAGATGGGCCAGGGCACAGGAAGTGGTTTAAAAATAGATAAAACAAACTCGCTTCTTTATGAAGTTTTGAATTTTAGTATACAATGAAAATGTACCTAGGTCTGTCTAAAAAATCTCTATTCGGAATATTTGCAATAGTACAATGTGAGAAAGATATATGAAGACTTTATAGTTATACGCCCTAACTACTCTTCTTTTTCTAAACGTATATTGAGATCTTTAGTCATGAAACTGTGAAATAATGGTGTTCGAATAAAACTGTGCTTAAACTTTAAAATATATTCTCATGCGGGACACAAGCTTTCCAACTGAGAACTTATCAAGAAGTAGTTTAAAAATCAATAACAAACTTTTAACCATAGCGATAAACTACTATACATTATTAGCGACTACTATACTTTTGACAAGCGATAAACTACTGAACTAAATAAATAATAAAAAAAGGAATGTCATTTATATCGTGCTCCAAATAAATTTAGACAGGTGAAAGATTTGCAGTTAATTTTATTAGGTCTCCAAATTGTCTCGTGACAAAAGAATTAGAAAGACACCGAGAATTTTTAAGAAGAAATCGCTCGTCTTAACATTAATTCGAATTATTATCCAATAAGCATAAATTAATTTTACAGATCCTTCCTTCATATATTACCCATATACAGTGTCACTCTTAAGCCGATCACGTTTTCGAAGAACTTTCTTAACCAGTTCACCGTTTGCCCCGAGAGAAATACGTTCACAGAAAAGGCATCGTCATCCGTTAGCGTCGGCAGACTCTCGTCGGGGTGAAATTTGGTCTGAACCGTAACCCCCGAGACACATACGACGCAGCGACGTTTTTCCAACCCCCACAGAATGAGTCGAAAATCAAAAGGGGTGATTGATGGGTTACTTATCTTCTCAGCGGTGTTGCATTAGGATCACAGCGGGGCTGTTTCAGGAAAGTAAAGGATGGGGACACTTTCTTCGACTAGCTACCCCCTCAACATATCTTATGAGATCCACAACAGCTTTCTCCTTTTCTATTAACGGACAACGGGATTTGAATGCTATCCTTTCAATTCTTAACGATTCAATTCTTCTCTTTTGTTACAGGCCATCAAGAAAATAATAAAACAAAATTCAAGGATATTTCAAATACTAGCTAATGCCCTTATTTTTACGTTATATAAAGCTTTTTCTTGACAATTAAAAATTACATTTACATTGCAATAGATTTGGGGTTAGGTGCAGGAAATGGAAGTGGGGTGGGTGCAAAGGGAAAAATATCTGCTCTAAGGTTTACACCAGTCTTTGTGTTATATGTTGTTCCTTAGGGGGTCGTTATTCACCATCCTTCAGTGTGACAGGTACGCTGTTCAATCTGATTTGAACAGAACTTCTAAATAGGCTTTCACAGGTGGTGAAAGGGGGAAAGAAATATTCTGAACCCAGTTTTAGACACAAAAAGTTTACCTTTGGATGCGAAAAATGGCACGAAATGTTTACGATTTTCCTAACGGCGAACTGGTTAATTCAATGAACTGTAAAACAGCTTCCTTTACACAAACAGTACTCCAGCAGTGAAACATACAACACAGGTTTTTGTTAATTTTAGCGATCAAAGCTGATCAAGGGTTTTCAGTTTATGTAACTAGCTCATATTTCACACTGTTTCATAAGTCAAGTGATTTATTAAACATTGTGTGAATGTTACATGCAATAGTAAACGAGATGCAAGTTGTTTCATAAGTGATTATTACTAAATGACTTGACTTATGAAACAACTTGCATCTTGTTTATTAGGTAATTCGATTACGGCAAAGCCTCGAGGGCTATCTGCCTAAGGGAAGGGATGCCTTCGTGGAGGACTTTCTAAGAAAAACTGACTCGTAGACACGTTACATATAGAGAAAACCACGAAAACACCCATGCAGCCAGCCCGTTCGCGAATTCGAACCTCGGACCGAACTACCAATGTTCAGTGACTTTACCGTTCGGTCGCTGGTGGGCTGCATCTTGTTTATTATCGGATATAAATTAAGCATTTTGATCATCATTAAATTCCATTATTTTGCAGTTAATTTTCTCATGAAATGTACTAGATTTAATACTCTAAATATATATATATATATATATATATATATATATATATAATACACTAAAAATTCCTTCAGTTTGTTTCCCTTCAATATGTGCACGAGCAAGATGCATGAGCAAATGTCCATAAGCAAAATGCGCGAGCAAGATGCATGAGCATAAGCCATAAGTAAAATAATGAGCAGAGTCCATAAGTAAAATGCGCGAGCAAGATGCACATGCGAGAGCATATCAGCAAAGCTAATTTTCGAGCTTGGTCCTGCTTGGCTATCATGCTTCCTGATTAGCTATTGAAAATTTATTTTGTCTTTTTAAGCTTAAGATTCATGTTCCTTGACCCTAAAGTTTACTGATTTTTAGTTGGCGTATATACATCAAACCACACTATGCTATAACGTATGCATGAATCGGCAGCATTTGTTTTCAAACGTTTTACTTTCTCATTTTTAGTAGATTATAGGGCATCTCTTGGAGATTAAAATGACTACTTATGATCTCAAGCAACAATTAATATTCATTGAATTTTTCTATTCTAGTGAAAGATCAATTATTCTAACGCAGAGAAAATACCAGCAACATTAATGTCAGAGTATGTCCGGACAATAAAATGCTTCGCGACCTAGTCTGTCGTTTCGAAAACGTGGATCATTCTGCGATCTTTTTAAAAGAGATCTTAAATGCGCTGTGCACACTGCAGCGATAGTGAAATTGGTACAATTCTGCATCTTTGAGGATCCATCTGTTCCTACCTGTCGTCATTCTGCTCGACTAAGCATCGAAAGAACATAACTTCAGATGATTCTGAAATTGGGTTTTAAAATGTTCGCATACGAGATGCAAATGTTTGAAGATTTATTCTCAAAGTGTAGCGCCTGCAATATACAGTTCTCTTTCAAAAACTAGCTATAGATGACAGCAACTTTTTTAAAAACTTGATAATATGTGATGACGAGAATTTTACTTTACACGGGTGCATCGACAAACAAAACTTCAGCTTTTTTTGGTACTGAGAATCCCAGGAGATTATATCAGCCCTAATTGTAACTCCAAGACTGTTTGCTGAGGTGTCATGACTACAAGTATTACAGGCACCTTTTTTTAAATAAGAAAAGTTAATAAGAAAGAATCAGTGTAACCCACTACAGGACAAAGCATGAAATGTTTTATACCTAGCGGACGAAGATATTTGTAAGGTATAGTTCTAATAGGAGGGAGTTACATTGTACTCATATCAGGTGCATTTTTCAGAGGAATTTTATAGAAATATTTGATCAGTTTTTCGCAACTGCTAAGCAAATGAAATATAATTACTAACTAATTTGAATGTCCTTTTAGTAACTTTATACTTCTGGTTAAGATGTTAATTAATGTCATTCCTATCACCATGAAAAAGGAAAAATGATCATAGCAATGCTAAACACCCCCCTTTTATTTTATCACTACACATTTCATTCAAACTGATAAATCGGAATTCCTTTTAAAGAGCTTCATCAGGAGCATGCATCTTCATCGAGAGCTTATTACTTTGAGAACTTTTTTCCCCACTTTGAAAAAATCTAATTTTAAAAAGAACCATTATGCGTGCGCCGGGAAAAGAAAATTGACGGTATAAAGAGTAACATAAAGAAGTGCAAAACCCAAAAAAGAGCTAAAGCGACAACGTTAGGATGTATTTCCAAAACTTTACTCTCCTGTCCTTTCCGATCTCGATCTACTTGTCACTGCAGAAATGGCTTATACTACTACTCCATACTTGTTTACAAGTTATGATTGAGTAGCGGTTAAGGATTTTTTAAGCATTTACAGGAAAAGATAAAAATTCGGGCATTTTATCAAAAATGTCAGACATGGCAATGAAACAGAGCTGTAGTATTCAAAGGGAAATGTATGAGCTGCCTGATCACTCCTGTCCCTGATGATTAATGTCTTACTGTCACCGACGCTTAATAGTTCTTGCCTTTCAATAAATTTTGATATCAAGTTCTTAAAGACAATCAACTGATAGTGTCTAACCTTTCATGATCCTAATAAAATTAGAAAAAAAAAATTTCTCAGAATAGTTTCGTCATTAGTATTAATTTCAAAGCTTTTACAAATATTTATTTCAAACCTGCATAAGTACTAAATTAAATATTTCTTCAGCTACTATTTTATCCTCTTTAAAATAGTGTTGATGGTTTGAATGTAATGTTTTCTTATCAAAACATGTGTAAGGTAAGTGTTCCGTTAACAGAAAGTTTTCGAATGGGGATTGTAATACCGATAAGGCGATTTTTCGATAGAGTGGAAAAAAAAATAGCTGAAATGCCGTACCAATAAATAAACAGTTTTTACGGTAATTCAGTAAACAACATACATCAATAGTACGCATTTATGCTTTTTCTTTCTGCATAACTATATTCCTTAATCCTCAAAAATACTAATTCAAAACAAAAAATAATAATGCCATATTAGATCAAATTAAGCAGGAAATTATCAGTAAAGCATCGTCATATAAATCTTGTGATATTGATAATAATAGCTTTATTTTTAATTGCTAAGTATCTATAAAAACCGTTAATATTCGAACATAATCCATGAAGGTGACATAAAACTCTGGAATGTTGACATATTTTGTACTCGCGGATCTTTACCTTAAAAAACATGTAACTCTCATCAAAAATACACTGAAACAATTTCTCATCTCTTCAGCAAACATTGCTATAATAACTACAGAAATAAATATTGAATAATGCACCAATGAAGGCTTTCTTCGTTGCTGGCTTCTGTCCTTCCTATTTCAGTTACGCTTTAGCAATGAATATTTTTAATGGAAGTCATGAATTCACTCTCTTGCACAAAGATTGCATCTGGCTGTTATAAGTGTTCTTTACGAAGAAATAACTTCCACAAAACTGAGGGTGAAGATTAGAAAGCCCCAAAATTACTGGATGTATTTGATTTTGAAAACCTCAAATGAAAACGACGACGATTTTAAAAATAATAATGAAATTTTTCAAGTAGTGCAGAATATAGTTATTAGTTTTAATTTAAATCCTTTACAGAATGCGCAACTGACGCAACAGAACGCACAACTTTGAAAACACCGATTTGGAAAAGTATCCAAATTAAACCTTAAAACATTTACTGTCCGGTTGTATGGGGAAAGATTTTAAGCGCAGCCTGGTGTTCAAAGTAGCTTATCAAATCATATCAAACATTTCTTGCAATCTAAAATAACCCTAAAAGAAACAATAATGTGATAAATACATAGTACATGTAAATAAAATGGGCATGCCTATGACGAAGTCTAACCTTTCAAATTTCGAAGGATATCGAACAAACTTTAAGATTAAAGAAAGTGGCAGTGGTAATGGGATGTTATGGTTGTGGAAGGGACGCGCAGTAAGCTTACATATTATCTGAATACTGTTAGCCGTCAATGGACAATAAATGGAATAGAAATTAGAAATAGAATAGAATTAGATTACCTGTTTAAAGGTAATAAAAACACAATGTACGGAAACACGCATAAATATTGAAATAATTTATTTACTGCTATAAGAAAGAAAACGTGTAGAAGGTGAAACAATGATTAACATTTTTTACCCTTCATCTGCGGAAAGACATCTGATTGGATAAAACAAAGGTTTTGTTTGTTTTGTTTGTTCAGAGTGTTCGAAAAGTCGGTTTTTTAACCAAAGAAGTGAAGATAAGGGATTAACAGTCTCTCGCTCTTCGTTTCTAATGTGAAAAACTAAAAGGTCAAAAAATCTACTTTACTTCTACGATTGACATTTTTTGTTGCTATACTGTCCTTCTCAAACAATAAAAATGTTCGACAGAACCTCATTGGATGCATGCTGTTTTCTAATTAAAGTAACATTTTTCTGTAATTATAGTCGACTCTTTTTATTTCTTTGTACGAAGTAAAAAGGAAATATTGTCATCGCAAAAAGTTTAAGGCATTGTATTTCAACGCAAATATTGATTTTGACCGCTATCGAATGCAGTGTAACGATGTTTTTACGTGATATCTATACGTAAGGACAGAATAAAGGACTCTCCCCGCCCCCCCCCAAAAACATAATGTTAAAACCAATTTAAAATGAATTCTGAAGAGAATTTTTCTTTTCGTCTGTTCTAACGTACGTAAGTACGTATCTCGCATAACTCAAAAACGAGTAGACACAGAATGTTGAAATTTTGTATATAGGACTGCTATAACACGTAGATGTGACCTCGTATTTTGGTTGCAATCGGTCGTACCAAAAGTATATTAAATATATGTGTATATATATCTATATATATATATATCCACTCTGTTACTCGGCACAGTGATCTCAGTTTCTTCTTATATGTTTGTAAATTGTGCACTCTTTGCTTTAAAAATGATTGAATTATGTTGTTCTTATCTTCCGGTTAAGGTTTTTATGCCTTTAGTAAATCCGTATGCAATATTTGTAGAATTATCAACAATTTAAAAGTTGTTTAAGTGCGGCTAAACCTAATTATTTTTGCCATGGCGGCCACGTTTGTTTACATTTGAAACTTGGCATGTCAATCTAGAGAAACTAAGCTTCGCAACAACAAAGATAACGCCTTTTTTTATTATTGCGAATTAAATCATGCTTAATCCTTTCTGGAATTGTTTCGAGGAAATAAGTGCTTAAGATTTGCTTTGTAATTTTTAATATAGATGTTTTGAGTTTTTATGTATTTTATCCGTGTAGAGGAGGGAGGACTGAGCTGATTGAATGAGAAATACTGAATCGTCTGTGAAAAACTGTTTCTTTTCTTTTTTTAGGGGGGTATTTAATTTCTTGTATACATCTTTTTAGATTTATTATAATATTTGAATAGAACATTTGGCAACGATTAGATAATTCTTCAGAAAAAAGGCGTATAATTTAATATTCCGCACAAGGGAGTCATGGGGTGTGCACATCAAATTTTTGGTCTTTGTTGTTCTAAATCAAAATTTTTCTTTAGATTTCTTTCATTAACTGAAACCTGTTTTCGTCTTTTTAAAAAATGCAAAAGCGTAAAGCAAATTTTCGTAGAGAGTAGGGCATCTGTTATCCCAAGAAAGGCTCAGTTTCATATTCTAGATTCTAACATTTAACTGCCCTTCGCAACTTCTATTTCTATGCACAGAAAATCCGAGATTACTGTACTATGGTGGACATTGGTAAGGTACCAATATTTCGGCTAATTAAAGAACAAACTTACAATGTATCAAAGAAATGAAATATTAGGTTGAATAAGTTTTTCATTGGTTTTATAGTAAAAACGTATTTCAGAACTTATGTAAAGAATTTATTTTCTAACGATACTTAAGTAAACACAATCTTCGAAAATTTTTTGAGATAAAAAAGCGATCTAATTGGAACATTACTAGTCTTTGTAAAAAATAACTTTTAAGTGAATAATTACTTAATAATGTTTTACCTTTTCTTAAATGCATCCTTATTAAAAAAAAGTGTTTTAAATGTCAGGAAGAAATAATTTATTTCAATATTTATGCAAGCTGAACTCAGAACTTACGTTTATAACGAGATGCTCTATTTACGTAAATGCAAACTGATCAAATAATGCTCATGAGTAAAGAGAATGAGAGAGAGTGAGGCTGTAGGAAAGATATTAAACTTCAAATAATTTCCTTTCCTCCGAAGTTAAAGGAAAGTTTTAAAACTTCAATCTTTTGTTAATGAGTTTCTACAACAGATGAGAATGGTACGATGCTCTGCAAACAACATACATTACAATTAGTGTAGTTTTAATATCGTACCATTCCCAAACAAACATTACGTTTGCAATAATTCAAAACAGTTTGAGTCTTCGCTCAGGTACAGATGTATTCCACCGAATATTCAAGTGTATATCTTGATGCCAGTAAAGTCCCAAACTGTATTCCTGAAGCAGAAAGTTTTATATAGTTCAGGAAATAGAGTTGTATTTGTAGCTTTAAAAATCAGTTGAAACTGGGGATTGCACTTTTACATAAAGTTTTCTCGATAAAACTCAGGAAAGATTTTGACAGCTGAGATAGTTTGAAAACTTTATGGATGAAATACGCAGCTTTCAAAAAAAGAAAAAAAGAAAAATTTGAAAATGTAAAACTCTACTTATTTCTTATGCTAAGTGCATAAACACCTAGGTTCGAAACCCAAAGAACGAGCTTTTTACAGGTTTTGTTAGAGAGAGTTTTTTTAGAAACCCTCACGAATGTATCCCTTCCTTTACCTCGCGTGCTTTGATATAACACAGATAGTATACTACCCTACAATGACCAGAAGTCCATTATAATCCATTAAATCTTTGCCTTTTGTTGTTTAATGTTTTAAAAGTATTACTGGTGTCACTGACAGATTTGATTTTCATTTCATCTTGTAAAAACATATAGAAATATCCATAAATATGATTCGCTATTATGAATGTAATTGATTTTCAAATTACTAAATTTTTCTTCTTACTGATATCATAGGTGTAATTCTAAGCATTTAACCTTTTCTAATTTATTTTGCGGTAAGAATGCAGCATATAATGCACATATAACATTTAACCAAATTATTCTGTTTTGAGGTCCGTAATATGTGTAGGGGAGCTAGGGGAGAGTTGTGACAATTTTTGAAAAATATTTATATTCTTAACTGTATTTATGATTACCAGATTAAAACTGCTCTTTTTATAGCATAAAAATTCATTCATAATGCTAATAAACCTTCGGCATTTTTGTCGATTTTAGCACAAAAATTATTAAGCAAAACTATTCGTCTGTTACCGCTTGTTCTGGACTTGGGGCAAATTTTAACAGTAAAAACGACAATATTTAAAAAACATTTGTTGATTGTTATTGCTTGGTATAGTCGTAATGAATGATATCAAGTTGTTTGTAATAAAACAAAGATAAAATTATTTAGCCGAAATTATATTATTCTTTTACAAAATTATATTATTATTTTGATATATTATTATTTTTTGATATATTATTATTTTTTGATATATTAATATTCTTATATTAGACAAAACTGTAGTACTATTTTTGTACTGCTATATCATTATTTTTATATTAGACAAAATTATAATATTATTTTTATATAAATAGTTAAGTAATTTTAATAAATATTTTTTAATTATTTAACAATCAGTATAAAAACAGTCTTCGTCAAAACTGCAGTTAAACACAAATAAATAACAGATTATTTCCTCTCACACATTTAACTTGCGCCCTTTACTATACATACTTTACTATACATACTTTACTATACATGCTAAGTTTACAATGCGTTTGAAAACAAAAGAAAAGAAAAGAATATCAGTTTATGCCTCATGCGCAAATTTAGATCTAATGAATCTGAAATTTAAAATGTATATCAAAGCATTTAAGTAATCTGTAAAAACATTATGTTTTTATCCCCACAGGATTTTATCGCTTTCTTATTTGTAGTATTTCTTGTTTTGTCAAAATTTTATTGTCATCTGGCGAAGCAAGTTAGCTTCATCTTTTCAAGTACTAAATGCCAATATTTGCCAAATCTATGTACCTAAAGCTACAAAACTTCTAATTTTGTGTTGAGTGTATGTTTTTCTACTATTTGTATTAAAAGAATTCTACCAATGCCTACTCGTATCCTTATACAGTGTGAATATACAAGGATTTCTAAGTATTAGTTAAACATAACATGTTTGGTACGATTTTCCAAGTAAAACATAACATGTTTGGTACGATTTTCCAAGTAAAACATTGTGTCTATTCTTTTTCCTCGGTGTTACTGTAGGCATTTCCTCAAGTTAAGCAAAACTATTTTTTGTTTTAGAACCCTATCTGCAATCAAAATCGTCTTCTTCACCCATTTTACCTCTTCATTTACTTTCTGGATTTTTTCTTCACCCTTTTTTTTCCTTCATCTTTCTCTTCTTTTTTTCGTTTCTCATTAGTTACCGCTTCATATTCTATTTCTAGCGATTCTTTTTTGGGTGTGTTAGTGTGATTGGCCATTTCCTTTTTTGTCGACATCTGTTCTCTAGGTGAAGCCTGAGAGAGAGGTCTAATCTTTGAAGGTGAGAAACCAATTTTTCCATTTTGGGAATTAATCTGCGTGTTAACGTTTAAAGAAGAAAATCTAGCTACCTGAATCAGAATCTTGAAGGAAACTGCAACATGTTGCAACTTGCCGGATATTTTGTTACGTCTTACTCCATCATATGGTTTCGAGCATTCTTGTTGAATTAGAAAAAAATATTGCAATTAGCAGAAAAATTAAAACAGCGTTTTAAAACTTTATGAATAGGCAAAATAAATGGGTGAAATCATTTGTAAAACGATCTATCTTAAAGATCTTACCTTCAATCAAAATTTACAAAATATAATTTTTGCATTAACTAGCTAAAACTGAGCACGTCCACACAGCCTCCCACCTACTAGTTTCGTGGGGTACTAACTTTGCTTGCGTAATACAGTCTGTGATAAGAGTTCTGTTAGTGAAAATTCTAATCAATTTTTTTTAATTACTGCGTGACTTGAGTGTAACTGTTTATCCCTTTTAACCCTAACTCCTAGCTCCCCTACAGAGGAAATTTTTTTATTAATTTCAAAAGTGTCAATTACCAACAGAATACAATATAAATTAAATTTATTTTAAATTGTATAAGTTAGATATATTTCCAAAAAATAAAATGAAAACTTAATTTATTAAAACTTTCGCTTGTAGCTTTTTATCAAGCAATGCATAGTGTAATTTGGAAATCGAAGATATGTTATGTCCAATAGCAGTACTCTAAAAATGAGATATTTGTTAGATAGTTTGGTAACTAAATTAATAATTTTATAACTTGAAACGTTTCATGGTATGGTAATAGTTGCCAAATCTAGAGAATAATAAATGACATGGTAGAGTAACATAAACCAATGGTCCGATAATTTGTAGTCTTCCCTAAAAACATTTCTAATATCAATAGGCTTTAATCAACAATTTATGTTATCAATAAGTCTTCCGTAAACTATTAATGATATCGTTTTTGGTGATGTCGGAGAAAATCATATGCAGTTGTTGAAATTCAGAGATTTAGTACCCATGCGCTTAGCTCGTAGTTTCTATCAACTTTTAAAAGTTATTTTAAATATT
Source organism: Stegodyphus dumicola (assembly GCF_044657685.1). Classification (NCBI taxonomy): domain Eukaryota; kingdom Metazoa; phylum Arthropoda; class Arachnida; order Araneae; family Eresidae; genus Stegodyphus; species Stegodyphus dumicola. Next base: position 88,057,520 of record NC_140774.1, on the reverse strand, counting down.
AAAAGGGGTATTTCTCCTCGTTACAATAACGAGGAGAAAAAGTGGTTTCATTAGAACAGGAAAACTTTCCAAGCAATCCTTTTTAGTACTTTCGGTGCTTTTCGATACTTTCGGACTTGGGTTGGTAGAATCACCATGGTTTCTCAAGAATTCTTTTACTGGTGATCATTTCCCTTTTACAAGCTTGTCATGCGTATTTAGACAACTAATCCTTACTTAAAAAGTTTTTAAAGTTATATTTTCTTCAAAGTAAGTACTTTCAACTGCAATATCTGCTCTAGTTTACACCATATTTGTCAACGGAACAGAAAAAAATATGCCGTTCTTTTGTTTGTTTTAATATCAAATGTTTCTTTAAAAATAAGAATAAAATATTATTGTTTGTCAGTTGCAACCGTAATAAAAATGAATAATAACTTTCTTAAAATTACATCATGGTACATTTTTCTCTTTTGCAACGTAGCATTCATCACATTACAACTTGTGAACTAACTTAAAGTTCCAGTTTCGAATAACTATTCTTATTTTTATTTTTTTTATTATTAGTAGTAGTACTAGTAGTTTTCTGCTGACATTCTTTAAGTAAATATGTGAATTTCTCCTGTACATGTAAATAATTTAATTTTTACTATACATGCTAAGTTTACAATGCGTTTGAAAACAAAAGAAAAGAAAAGAATATCAGTTTATGCCTCATGCGCAAATTTAGATCTAATGAATCTGAAATTTAAAATGTATATCAAAGCATTTAAGTAATCTGTAAAAACATTATGTTTTTATCCCCACAGGATTTTATCGCTTTCTTATTTGTAGTATTTCTTGTTTTGTCAAAATTTTATTGTCATCTGGCGAAGCAAGTTAGCTTCATCTTTTCAAGTACTAAATGCCAATATTTGCCAAATCTATGTACCTAAAGCTACAAAACTTCTAATTTTGTGTTGAGTGTATGTTTTTCTACTATTTGTATTAAAAGAATTCTACCAATGCCTACTCGTATCCTTATACAGTGTGAATATACAAGGATTTCTAAGTATTAGTTAAACATAACATGTTTTGTAAACGAATTACTCTATAAAACTGAAAATTCTGCTCAAAAAGAGAAAATTAATTTCTTCTCGTTTCAAAATTTTGCTTACTTCATTAGAATTTTACTTAGAGTAAATGTTTGTAATTATTTAATTAACGAATGCTAGCACCACATAAGGCCAAATTTATGAATTGAAATGATTGGCTTTAATGCATTATTTTGATTGTTTACGAGATTCAGCGGAGACGCATGCAATTGAGAATCTTAGAAGGGTTGAAACATTCGCAAACATGTACCACATACATATCTCGAGGATCAGGAAGCTTTTCGAATCTGTTTCGAGGCGGCCACCACAGAGAAGGTTTAATACGAACGTCATGGCATTTTTCGTTACATATCTTCGGCTTCGTTTGCTGAGATGCTTGGAAATTTGGAGGCCACATGTAAGTTGGGAAACCATGGCAGCAAGTACTTCTGGTGCAGTGATTGTCGATGTGATCTCCATGACTAAAACAAGAGAAGGAAACGTGCCGTACGGGTATCACATAAGCGCAGTCACAGCTTTTGTGTCTCACTTGTGCCACTTTAGGATAGCAAGTGAAGCAAGGCAGTCTTGTTGAAAACAGCGAAGTCATCAGTGCATCGATTCTTTTAAGGTAGACTGTCAATATATTTTACCTAAATATACACATAATCAAAATCTCATTAATTATAAAAAAGAAACATAACAGTTAAGTTTTTTTAATTCTGAGAATAATTACAATAATCGAACAGTTGCATATTTTTCTACGAATGTTAATTTCTAGAAATTTATAAAGGACGCAATTAAATAATAGAAGTCCCTATCAAAGGAGTAGAAGCAGAGTAAGAGTAATCTTAGAATAAATAGTAACTTAATGCTATTTTCCTTTAGTCTTCACAAATACTAAAGATAGCATACTATTTCGATATGGTAAAATGCTTTACAATTTGTAAACAGAAAACCCAGGTGCCTTAACGTAGATATAGCTATTAAAGGAACCGGTTGAAAACTCAGTTTGAGCTCTTTATTAACATTAGGTTATTTCGAAGGAGAGATAAAAAATGAGCAATGCCCTCCCCGGGACTCGAACCACGGACCTCTCGGCAGCAGATATCCTACAGACGCTTCCCGAAAATCAGAGACTAGATTTTGAAGCTCTATCCGGCGCTTTTGGGGAAAAGTGTTTGAAAGACTACAGCAGGCTTCAACTAAAACCCCGTCAACAGAAGCCCACCGAAACACTTCAGGAGCTCACCACGGATGTTGAAAGGCTGTCACATCACGCCTTTTCTGAGTGCCCGACAGAAACTAGAGAAATCCTGTCGCTGAATATTTCATCGATGGTATCCGGGACCCTGAAATACAGAAAGCTCTACGAATAGCGGATGTTAAAGACATAAAAAGCGCTCTGTTGTACGCCGTAAAATTCGAGGCAGCTCAACAAGCAACTCGTAGAGATCGCTACCTAGTCAGAGCTGCGCGAGTCCATGAGCCAGTAGATCAACTGATGACTCGTTTAGATGATTTAGCTACAGAAGTCAATGATTTGATACGGAGTAGGAGGGAGACTAAAGTGGCTGTAAGGTGTTGGAAATGTGGTATTGAAGGGCACATACGACGGCATTGCAGAACACCCCAGGGCACAGATAATAAAACGGATGAGTTGACAAGACCAGTGAATGCCTTGATACGGAATGTTGGTGAAAATAAAGCACGAAAAATAAAGCATACGATTTAAACAGACAATTAAATGCCATGGGACAGAAAAGGATTGACAATAAACCAAAGTGCTGGAACTGTGGAACTGAAGGCCACGTACGAAAGAATTGCAGATCACCCCAGAGCACGGAAATTAAGACTATTTCCCAGCAACGACGCAGGAAACAAATTAATGACCAGATCAAGGAACGGAGGTTGCCAGATAATGAAAAACCTTGTTTTACAGCACTCAAGATTTCTACGGTCAGTGGCAAAAGTAACGGACTGTCCATCAATGGGCATATCGATGGAGTTCCTTGCAATATGATCACTGACACAGGAGCTAATGTTACCATCATTGGGAAAGATTTAACTAAACAATTTAAAGATAAACTTATTTGGACGCCATCCTGTGTTACCCTTCAGACTGAGTCTGGTGACAAGATTGACATAGCTGGGAAGTTAAACCTGAACATCACGTTTGGAAGTGCCGCCTACCATCACGCAGCATATGTGGCGGATATTACAGATCCATGCATACTCGGACTGGACTTTTTAAGGAAATACAATTTTTCCTTAGACTTCAAAAACAACAAACTGCTTTCGGGATCTGAAGACATGACTATCCATCTTCAAAAGGGATCCTCACCTGGAAACGCCGACGCTTTGTTCGAAAGAACCAGCTCGAGAAGCTGCCGAAATCATGCTAGGGTCGAAAAAAAATGCAAGACTACCAGCTATTCTCCATCTCCAGATGCTCTTAGGTCGAGACCTTCGTCTGCCTTGTGAGCGCCTGTTTGGTCACCCTACGGATGCGCCTTCATCGCCTGAGGAACACATCCAAGATGTCCAGGCCCGGTTTGAAGTAATGCACCGTTCTGCACGAAAGCGAGTCAACTTGGCGACGGAGAAATTGAAGACAAGATATGACACGAGAGCTACTGGACACAGATTCAACGAAGGAGACAAGGTGTGGTTGTGGAACCTGATTCGACGAAAAGGAGTCAGGCCTAAATTTCAGTTGCCTAGGGATGGTCCGTACATGGTCCTAAACAGGCTGAATGACCTCGTGGTTCGGATCCGTAAGTCTTCGAACTGTAAACCTAAAGTCGTTCATTACGACAGGTTAGCTCTCGAAAAGAACAATGAGACAATTAGCTATGCTGGACCCTTGAAGAAAGTTTTTATTATCCTTCCTCTGAAATCTTTCGTTAACAGAAGTGTAACTTGATCATGCGACAGTTGATAGAGTTATAGCTCTATCCCAAATTATGGTAGTAGAATTTTCATAAATGAATAAAGAAAGAAAGAATGTTTCATTAAAATTCATGGAACTCGTATACATTTTTAAGAGGTTTTTTTTAGTCGAGGATTTTTATGAATATTTTTACCACGAAATAAAATATTTTATGAATTATTTGGTTAAATGAAGAAATTTAATTTTATTCTCTACTAAAAAACGTTTTTTAAAATGTTAATTGTAGTTCTTGTGCGTTTAATTTTAGAATGTCAAGAAAACAATTTTAGAAAAGTTTTAAAAAATAATTAGAACGATTTAAAGTTTAATTTCTTTAATGGAGTTTTCTACTATCCTAGGTAGTTGCCGTTCTAATTATCTCGGATAATATAGATTCTGTTATATATGTAAAACGTACAGTTTTGTAATCTAAATAAAAACAAGCCGGAAGCCGTCAAAATTTTAGCAGTAGTAACGTTGATGTATTGAATTATCACAAATTTGGAAGGTCTGAAGTCTTATGATTTAGCGAAGAGAAATGGAGTTTCAGCTATTAGAACACCTAGCATTTGTAGCGGCATCCAGTCACGTTTTTGCAGCTTCTACTGCCTGTCTGTCCTGGTGTTGGAAAGCTGAAATATATTGTGATTTAGCCGGTTTGAAAGACTTAAAATACGTACTGTGTTTGATTGCAAAGACGTCCTTTGCTTTTCCTACCATGTTGTTCTTCGCAAACAATAAAAATAATTTGCTAAATTTGCATGTTGTATCATAATTAACGTCATCTTTTTAGTTTTTGTATAAAAGAAACATTTAACAACGTTTTATCTTTCTTTCTTCGTGAAAATGAAAATCTTTTTCACTTTAACCAGATTTCTTTCTCCAAAACGAAACAGGTACGTATTCTGGCACAGCTTAAACTCAGTCGGAGATTAGAACTCGATATTTTTTAGTTTTTCTGTAAGATCGTAATCATAAGTCGAAGCTCCAAATAAAGATCTCCAGTATTTTAATTTATTACTTTATTATTTGTTATTAGATTAATTTATCTATTCCGTATTTGTTTCCTTATATTTTATTTAATTAATAATATTTTTTTATTTGTCGTTTTCTAATCCCAAACGGCTTTCCAAACGGCTATAGTACTTCTACTGTTAGATGTTAAGCCCTGAATTTAGGTCTTTCAAAAAAAAAAAAAAAAAGCTTTCCTATAGCAAACGTTTCTAAAAAGGCGAATAACTGCATATCCATAAATGTTTCATGTAACAGTATCAAACTTTCGCTTTTAACTATCAAACTAATACACTGTAAATTGAAATATTTAATACATGAAGAATATGTAAAAGGTTAAACTTTATTTAAGATTAAATAATATTTTTGCAACTCCTATCATTGAAACCTTGTTCACAAAATTCGATACTTTCCTTCAAGAAGATTGTAATTAATTGGAAGAACATATCATGGATCAAAATTGAAGAAAATGAAATCTGGAACCATTTATTTCGAACTTTCCCTTTATCTGTTAAGAACGAATTAATTTTTTTTTAATAATTTTCCGAATAACTATCGCTTGGTAACAAGTATTAAAAGTTGCAAAATATATTAATTTTATTACTTTTCAATATTTATATTTAGAAAGGAAAAAGGGTTATTGTTTTCGCTCACAGGTTTTTATTAGCTACAAAAGATTAGAAACTATTGCCAATCAAAGTACTTAAGACCTTTCATTTATATTACGATAAATGATAAGATCTTTCATTTATCATCTTATCTTTCATTTCTCTTATCATTATTTTTATTTATTATAAAAATGTATTGGTCATCATAATAAAAATGATAATTAAAAATGATTTCTTTCTTTTTAGTTTTTAATGATATTTTTAGATCTGTTACACAAGACGATTAGAGAAATCGATGAAATTTGTTTTTGGTACCAACTAATATGTCAGATACAAAATTTCTCTCCTTGGCATTTTATCTTTTTCATCAAAATTAAAAACTGATTGTAACTGAATATAATTAATCTAATTGTGTAATAATATATAGCTTCTAAGCTTCTGAACGTATTTCTATTTTTAATCTTATTCAAATAGTAAGTTTCCATAGCAATGCACTTTTTACTGTTTTAATATTTACCTGTTTATACTATTTCACTTTCAAAAACGTAGAGCAGAAACAAGCTTTCGAATTTGAAATTCAATTTTGAATTGAGTTTTAGTTTAACTTAGCAGTAAAGATTTAGTTTTATCAGTAGGCAACAGAAGATATTTTTTTGTTGTTGTTTTCTTAATGCCCTTTGAGGCATTAGAATATAATCTGAAACTTTCAGAAGAATACAAATTTTCTTTTATTCATAGAAAATCCCCTCTGAGGATAAGCTGAAGGTTTCAGAATGCACACTTTTATAAATTTATTTATTTAATAATAAAATCCTTTCACGTGTGTTAGGCTGCAACCTGAAGTTTTCAAAATGCTTTTGAATGGCTTTAACATGCAATAGATAAAGCAAACAAAATACTTGACTTTTTATCTGTATTGTTGTTAATGCTTTTCTTTGTATTTACTTATAAGAAACTGCAATAATAATCTCAGGGTTACTGAAGTTACTTTAAAATTTATTCAATAAAACTCTGTGCATATATATTTAATTTTGTATTGCATAAGAATGCAAGTTTATTTTCTATCCCTCAGGAAATAAGTATGGCTCTGTAACTACCATAATACCATAACTCCCATACTTCAAAACTATAATTAATTCTTAAATTTTTATGAAACGTGAAATCTCCTACTGGAATTAGTTTAAACATTTAGATAAACGAATTAAAGCTTACAAATCATCTAACATTGTCTGTAATGATGTTATCTTTTGCAACTGAAATGTGACGTTATTACGAACCAGATTCCCTTGAATAAATCATCCAGGAAGGCATCTTTTGTTTTAGGCAGTTAATCCTAATGGATTTGTCTTAAATAAAATAATTCAATCCAATACATAAATTCATTATATACGATTATATACGATTGGTATATATACATTATATACGATTGGTAGTCTTCATAGGATGCATAAAGCAACGTATGTCAAAGACATTCGTGAAGATGAATGTGCATTCTTCCTACTGGTAAAAAGGATGTAAGATTTACTTGTTTATCTTCTAATGTGACAGTTGAAGTATGAGTAAAAACCACACAGGAGAAGGGTTAAAAATGTAATTTATTAAACTCTTTAAAATTCACAATGCGTCGACTTGACGCTAACACACTACGCCTCACTCGGGCGATAACTCAAATAACAAGAACTAAAAATTCGAAGATATTAACAAGCAGTAGAAATAAAAACCGCGTCGAAAATCTGGTGGCAGCAAAGTAATAGCTGTTACGCCACGTTAACCAGCAATAACTTCAGAAACAGAAGCTCATGCTACAAAAATACAGCGCTTGCCGAAAATCTTTCTAAATTTCCCTTCTAGAACTCGGTATTTAAACCTCTTCTTCTCAAGGTAGAAATTGCATTACTTTACGCGTGCTACCAAATTTAAATATTCTCGCATTGGCAATTACGGGAATGAAGGCTTATAGGAAAGAACGTAAAATTAAACTAAATTGATTATTTAAAATAAATATAAATCCCTACAAGGTAAAAAAAATAAAACTAAGATTTAATCACTTATAAAATTAAATTTTGAAAAATACAAAGGTAGTAGTTCAGAATCTTTAATTTTACACTCTTTAAACCACTGTAACCGCTCCTGGTTACCAGTGATTTTTGTTTCCCTTTTCACATTCATGTTCCAAGCCTTTTGTAGCATTGTCTTCCTCTCATGAAGCGGTATATCCAATAGGATCAAAATCTTAATGGTACTACTGAGAGTTACTCACGTAATTATCATCTCAAGGTTTAAGTCCTTATACTAACTTTATCCAGCTTATACTAACTTTTAAGAAATTAAACTGACGATTTTACATCACGTGTCTACCATTTTGTCTTTTTTTTACCAGAGATAAGGTTGGCTTTAGAAGTATGAATACCTTTGGATTTTAATTTATATTTGAGAAGTTTTTTATTATTATTGTTATTACGGAGTCATAATGGTATTCGTCAAAGAGAAAGATGCCCCTTTTTAAAGGAAACTAGCTCTCATCCAAGTTACATTCTTTCAAATTCTTTAGTGGACGTCAGCAGCATGGATAATTGTAGAATTTTGCCACTCTGAGTTTCCAAGTTATATTTCTTTCTTTTCTGGACACCTTCTTCCTATCTTTATTTGTAGTTAAATCAAAAGCCGACATCCCCAAAGGCATTCTTTCCTTTACCTCTAATTCGCCCTTGAAGAATGACATTAAGTTATTCAGATGTTCCTTCTCACCCTTTACAGAATTGGAAGACTGGCTTCTATTCCAAGCTTTTAGAAAATCCTCGTCGAAGCAGTATTTTACCATTGGATATAAAACTGATACACGTTTGTCCGTTATTACTCCCATTGTTTCAAGAGCTCGCAAATAAGTTTTAAGTTGCTGTAGAGGGATATCAGTGATAACTTTTTTGGGTTGTATTGTACAGAGATTATTAATTTCAACAACTCCGCAACATATATTTCCACCAAAATGTCTTCTCTAGAGAAACGAGCCTTTAAGTTACTTACAGCCTTTGCATAAATCTCTCCCGGTTGGTGGGAAACTTTCCTTACCTCTCTCGCTCTTGAACCAATGACGGTTGCTTGCACTAAATATTAGAATTTGTTTTTAGGAGCAATATCATCATCTTAATCAATACGCTCAAATTGTCTCCCAAATGGTAGCTATTTTTTCAATCCATCGCTAAACCAGTCTAAACTGCATTTTAAGCGAAATAAACTTTTTCTTCGAGCTACTAGTTTCTAAAACTGGCTGAGAAAAAATCAAACTTTCGCTTGGAGCTTTAGCTTGTATTCTTGCCAATTCTGCTTCAATATTTAATTTAATTTTCTCTAACTTAAAGTATTGATCTTGGTTCTTGATTCAGTCATCAATAATATATTATTTAGGATTTCTTAACAATATCTAAATCACTTTTATACTCATTGCTATTTAGAATAATATTCTTTAAATCCGATAATTTTGCTGGTAGTGGCACTACCTGGCCAATTTCATCTGCCAGACGTTTTAAATCTTCTTTCTTGACATATTTCACATAAAAATATTATTTAAACTACGATTAATAAATACTGGTTAACTTTACAAAGTTATATATGCGGATGCTAAGTTTACAATGCAATCCGAAAATTCACCGCATTTTCTGCTATCAAACTATCTACCTTTGATCCTTAGGCTCCACAAAGACTTTAATAGAGAAGTTCTTGGATAAAGAAACCTTGCATATCAAAGATTCTCAGAAAATGAAAAAAAATGTTTTATTTACAGCATATAATTCTACTAATTATATCTAGAGAACTCTGCATTCTAATACATAAATTTAAAAAATGTTGTTTTTAGAACAACAATAAATTGAAATTAAATGTTGACCCTTAAAAATTATTTAATAACATGTATCATTTGTTTTGTTTAAAGCTAGTGCGGTTATATTAAAACTAGAAAGCCCGGTGGTTCTAGATATTATAAATTGTAATTAAAATGATTTGTGCAAAGGTGTCTGCTAATTCAAACTGAATTACCCAGGGCAGGCGGCGGGGACGCCCCTTTGCTTACTGCCCCACGGGGTTTCCCCCTTCTACTTGCTTAATTATTTAAAGTATAGTACAATGAAGGAAACCACTGGCTTCTTAAGAGTCACCGGTAGATCAATAAATAAAGGTGATGAAAATAATGAAATGTTAATTCCCCTGTCAAAGATCTCTTTGTACACAACATTTCTTGTGTATACCTTTCCATCATTTTTAAGCTCGCCTTGCAGGGACCATCCATTATTTTTAATTCTACGTCCGAATACGTCTAAATTTTTAATTTCACGAACTCTTGAACAGATAACATAAAGTTGACCGTGTTCAAATGCAGGCTGAGGTAAAAAAATGCCAACACGCTTAACCCATTAGTTGCTGGTGTTGCGTTGACGCAACGGTCAAAATAAATGGGTATATAAATATAACTACCTAAGATATTTTATACCAGCAGATGATTTTGTGTAGGGAATATTATGAAGATTATTTCTGTAAAAAAATATTTGCCTTCAACAATCATTTTGTTTATAATAATTATTCACATACTTTAAGCAAAATTTTCGACCAGGTATTTTTGCTGAAAATATTTAACGAAAGAATCGCCGTCTTTATGAGTGATATGTTTTTAGTCAAGGTCACCGTTTATCAGAACATTACATCAGTCAGATGTTTATATTTGTGTTGGGAAGGAAGGGAAAATAGGTGTAGCGCCGATGCAACGTCAGCAGGAAACGGGTAGTCAGTCTCCTTTTTCACTCATTCCTTTCGATGTTCTGGTTATTTAAAAATGCCTAGAACGAGGTATCTTACATTAGAAGAAGCCTTTCAAAGATTTTTTGATGAAGAAACAGATGATGATAATGTTAATAATCATCTTTTTATTCCCCGTGCATAATAAACAGAATGAAACTGATATTGATGTTGTTTCCCAAGAAATTGCAGAAGCTAGTGACAATGAAGAAAGAAATGGCAATGTTTTAAATAATGATAGCGATAGTTTACCAAATGATAATGCTGGGGAAGTTGAAATTCACGTAAGAAGTAAGTTTCAGCCTTCTAAAAGCAGTTATAGTCATACTAAAAAGTTTAAAAAGCAGAAGACTTGAAATCTTGAAGTGGATAAAAAAGGAACTGTTAGTTATGTCTCAGAAAGAACATGAAGAAAGAGATAGAAGAGAAATTATAAAAGACAAAATATAAGATAAAACTAGTGCGCAGATTTTCGATTTTCTTTTTGGTTTAGACATTTACTCTCTTCTCGTTGAATAGACAAATATATACGCTCAGAAAAAAAAAAAAAAAAAGAAGAAGATTTGTTATGAGAAAATTTATTGGAATATTATTGCTTACAGGATATCATTCTTTACCTCAAGAAAAAATGTATTGGTCTTTTGATAAAGACATTTCTGTTCCTGTTGTACGAGAATCGATATCACGTTTGCAGTACAGGAATATGAAGCAGAATTTGCATTTGATAATAATGAAATTGACAATACTGATAAATTATACGGGGTGAGACCGTATCTAAACTTACTAAATATCACCACTTTTTACTACTGGAAATACATAGTCTCTTTTAGATTTCAGAAGCGAGAATGCATTGTTCCTTTTGCAAACTCCTACTGAGAGTGTAGAATTAGCCAGAAATAGATCAGCAACAGGGAGACCTAGTAAATTCAGCATTCAAAAACCATTGCATGGAGATGGTAGACATTTTATCGTAAAGTTCGTTGATAACAAAAGACTTTCTTGTAAAGAGTACTATAGCCAGACTGTTCTGATAAGTATGTAATGTAGCTTTACATCATGATTGTAATCAAGCTTTTCATGCTTGAATCTTTCAGTTGAAATAATCTGTATTTGTAAAAGAAATACAATGTATATTTTATATTAAATTAATTACAAGTAAAGTGATTTGTAGATTTATAAAACGTTATAGAGCTAAAAAGTAATCCTGCGCTCCACTCAAAAGAAACATCACACGAGTACATCCGTAGTCACTAAACATCCGTAGTCTTATTCCGCTGACGTTGTGCAAACGCAACACTCGCTTTTTGCACAAGTAAGAGCATTTTTTTTTTTATTTTCAATGCTAAATTTATGTTATACATGCTTGATTTAATATTTGCTATTATTTTCATGAGAAAAGAAACATTCTTTGTAGCCTTGGAGGTTAATGGGTTAAGCGTTTGGCCTTGAGACTTATTGATGGTTATAGCAAAGGCAAGTTTTACAGGAAATTGTCTACGTCTCAATTGAAACGACAACCCTGTGCCGTAGCAACTTCACCCCATTGGCTAGTAAAGTTACGAAAGCGACCAATTAAGTATCGACGACAAACAGACACTTAAGACGCATTTAATAAAAATATTTATTTATTTCATTTTATTTGTTTTTTCATCCTTACCGGTTTTCGCCGGTTGCATAGTTCCGAATTCTATTATATATAGATGTTAAATTTATTTATTAAATGTTAAATGCACGTGCTCTTGTATTTTTAATTTTTCTGGCTTAGCTTTCTCATAATATTCGTCACGCACTACACTGCACGGGGAATAAAACCCTTTACAGTTAATTAAGACACAATAACACGCCGAATAAATACTAATTCAGAAGTCAAACAACAAAAATCAGCGTTATATTTACAAAATTTTCACAGATTTTGTAAATATAACGCTGATTTTTGTTGTTTGACTTCTGAATTAGCCTTTACAGTTACGCAAGCAACCAATAAACTATCGGCGGTAAACACTTAAACCGCATATATATATAAAATAAGTCAGTACTTAACAAGCAGACGACAACACATATAAAAGTATTCCCAAACAAAATGATTATTCTTACTAAAACATTTCGTTATTGAGGTTATTTATCATTTTACAAACACGAATAAAAGCTAATTAGATTTGTACAGATCCTTGAAGAATATTTGTATCACACTGGAAAACTAATCAGTTTTATATACAGATTTTCTGGCGGGTTTTAATGGTAATGGAAGTAATCTGCTTCGGTCTTCGCACGCCCGCTGGCTACCAGTTAAAGACCACTGACTCAAAGCATGATATAAATTAGGATCGCAGATAAGTGAAGTTGATCAGTATTTCATTTCTGAGTTTTCTATTAGTTTGCTTGTTAACCTCATTTGTTTTGCCCTGTAGCTATGCGTACTCTGCTTTCTGAAATACTATCAGTTTTTGATACTATTACTGATTAATGTCCTGCTGGAACTAAAGATGTGTAAACAAAGGCTGAATTTGTTAACTCAGTTCATTTTTTTAAAATTTCAATTAATTCAGCACTTATACTTAATTACTCAAAATTCTTCGTAACGCTTTCACTAGTCTTGTAAGGTATTTCTCCTACCTTCCTAGCGTGCCTTCCTGGTGTAGTGGTCAGCACACTGAGCCGGTATTTCAGAAATCCGTGGTTCGATTCCCGGCGAAGGCGTTGCTAATTTTTCATCTCTTCTGCTTCCCACGATTACCTAATGTCTCTACAGTCTTACTTACTTTTCATAGGCTTTATGAATATTCACAAAGAATTATTGAAGACTTCACAACACGCGAAATGTTGAGTTTTTCATAATTAAACTGACACTTAGCAGAAGGAAATTTACGTTCTCCTCCTGTGTATATTCAATCTCTTCTTATGTTTTATTGATTCTCTAGTTTTCTCCGCTAAAATGAATTTAAAAATCAGCCGGATACCATACTGCGTCTTTATTAACAGTCATATATTAAATAAACAAAAGCTAAGAAATTTGAGGTATCATTTCCAGTACTTCTATCCGAGTACTGAAATATAAAGTCAAAATTCTAGGCAGCATTATCTTAAAAATATACTCAGAACTAAAAAATTTTAAGTACTTACATTAAAGTTTAGAAGTCATCTTTTTAATATTGTAAGTTTGAGAGCTGTTTTAAAGTAAACATGTAGATAAATATTTTTCTTACTAAAACAGAAGCAAAATTTTATGTACCACGCGAACTTTACATACTATTTAAATTTCAATAAAAATTCTGCTGCCACAGAATTATTCCAAAATATTTTCTGCCGAAAATCGTTATAACTAAGATCTATCATTTTAATGAAATCTTGAATACTTTTTTAATTGACATAAATATTTTAACTCTTTTTATTTAATTATATTTATAAAAGTATTTCAGTTATGTTTTTAAACTTCTTAAAAATGTTCAAATAATATTCAAATAATATTTTGTTGCTTATGTCTACTTTTTCCCTTCTTTGGATTCGCGGCTGATTCAGCTGTAGTATGTGGACTTCTCTGTTTGGATTTTCAATATTCGATGTGTCACCAAGATTTGGCTATCTACAAAACATCCATTTCCTTAATCCGGAAAGTACTAGAAGTATCTGCTTCTGAGCACAGTCACTGACAAAATTGCCTCGTGCCTGCCGTGGTTTTAGAATTAAGGGCTCTAATCCAATGAACCTTTTAACGCGTAGATGGCTCTTGCAGTGTAACTTCGCTTTTCTCTTTATTTATAAGAAGCAATCATCAATAAAAATGCGGAAGATGAAATCCGAGATCTCTAAACAGTTAATTCCATATAGATGTTTGCTCGCTTGCCTAGCTGAGTATTTTCTTAAAAATCTGGTATCAGGTAAAGGGCTCACCGGTGGCCGAGCAGTAAAATCGTTGGATACTGGTAGTTCCGACCTGGGTTCGAATCCAGGCGAGCGGGCTGGTTGCATGGGCATTTTCGTGTGTTTCCCATGCATAATGTATATACGAAGCAGTTTCCCTTAGAAAACCCTCCACGAAGGAATTTCTCCCTTAGGCAGATAGCCCCAGCGTCCTTAGTTTGAAGTCTTAGCGTTTACGGAAATGGATGCCTTAAAAGTTTTTAAATTTTTGCGAATGGGCGTAGAGGAATAACCACATTAAGGAAACATACCTTCCAGAATGTTCAGTACTTTTGCCAAAGCAGAAGGAGTGAAGTATACTAAATGAATAACACGATGAATAAAGGTATAAAAGGCTTCGATGTAGTTTTTTTAATTTATGTATATAAGATGAAAAAATATGTAAAACGATCTTCTCATTTTAATTGACAAGAGCCACTCGTATTCTTCCTTTCGTTTGGCTATTTCCTCTTTCTGTCAATTACATAGCACCTAACCTCTAAACTGCGTCCTTTCCAAATTAATCTGTCATATGATCTTTATAAAACTGCTAATGCAAATATGATTTATCCAATCAACGAATAAGACTTTGTAAGATTCTGTACTGTGTGCTTTTAAGTTACAGTTGAAATTGAAGAATCTTAAGAACTTGGTAAACGAATAATCGCTCGAGTTTGTGAGACAGTAATCAAAACTTGGAAAGGGTTAAAAAACCCTTTATTATTCAAATAAGATTTAACAGAACTTCGTCTTGGCGTTTACAATAAAGCCGACACTCGGGCTTGAACTTAGGAACTAAGAATTAAAACTTAACTATTCTTAACTGAAAGGTTTTAGTGTAAGTTATCAAGATTCTAACGGAGTTGGCCCCTTGACACTAATTGACTGCGAAGCTATAAAGTACGGCCGGGCGTAAAAATTACGTGAGAGAGAGTAGCCTAAAAAGGCGGACGCGTGCTAACCAGAATCTCTGGTTCTCTCTGACTAAGACAGTTGAATTTCGCCGTTAAATACCGCTCTTCCTCAATGTGCATTCAAACATGATTCTAAAAGTACGTTCTGGCCGGAAGTTTTAAGTTGAAATTAAGAAGCGATAGGAAAGGAACTTTAACTCAAAATTTAACTGTTAATAAAATTAACATAATTCTTACAACTTCAGTTGAAATCAAAACATTTTGCGAAACCACCAAACTTTCTCCCCCAGATTTTCTTTGGAATTCGTCGCATATTCTCCGTTGTCTGCTTTCTTTTCTGTTTTACTGTTGTCTGCTTTCATCATTCTGTTATGCAATTACGCATTCTATGTGCCAGCACCATCTGCAGCCAACGACCATGATTTAAAGTATTTGCTTCTTATTTGGGCAGAAAGAACGTGAATGGTTACATTCATGCAACTTTAAGCAGTAGAAATTACTCTGGTAACCACTAACTGACCAGTCTCTAAAACTCCGTGAGTTTATTTAACCTGTTTGGAACTCAATGAAATCAGTTTAAACAACCTTTGTCCAAAACAGATTTAAGTAATTATATATTCTCTTAACGACTTCTTAGAAGTAAAATAGCATTTTGAGGAGTACTGTATAAAATATTCCATGGATAAAATAATCAGTTTTCATTTCTTATTAACACTGTTCTTTCTCTTCGATCTCTGGAGTTTTATCGCTATTTACCAGATACATGCAACATGACACAAAAAGCCCTTATTTGCATACCTCGCCTTTTTAATTCCAGAAATACGAAGTAACTATTAGAACTAAGCGCAAAAAACAAGTCAAGTCTTTTAAGTGTAAATGTCGATCGGATTCGGGTCATTAAACTTTCAGCGTCATGAACTGAGAAGAATGTTTTGTTTCATTAGGAAATTTAATTTAAAGCACTGAATTTATTTTATTTTTTCAACTTTTTATGGCTTTTCATTACTTATTCGAACTTTATATATTTTAAATTTAAGCCTCGTCTCAGAGAAAAATGATGTTATGACTCTATCGGAATGAATGTAAGTTTCAAGCTGTTTTATCGCTTCATTATCGCCACCATGATTTAAAAAACAAAGTTAGGGGGTGAATGCCCCTTTTTTTATTGTTGCCGAGTAATGCTTGGCATGCAAAAGTTTCTTAAGTATAATATGCGACTAACATTGTTAGGACATTTCCTTTTTTCAGGCTTTTCACAGTTATGTTCTATGAGTAAAAAAATACTAAACATCTTTTCTTTCTAAATTACATCTTTCAAACTCTGCTACATCTCAAAACATTTTTTCTCCCTTACCGTTATTTTTTTTTGATCCCCCCTTTCGAAAATGCTTTCTTTTTTTTTTTTTTTTTTTTTTTTTTTGGTAAGAGAGAGAGAAAAATCTTCAAAATAATAAAACTTTAAATGAATAGAAAATACTTATACTATATTTACTCTAGCATTTTTCCTCTCTTAAACAAATTTTACTGCTTGTAAATCAAAAATAGAAATTATGAGGTATTAAACATTAAAGAAGAAGCTTAAAGGATAACCTCTCTTCTTAGTAAATTAAAAATACCTGTGAATAAAAATACTAATATTAATATTATATCAAAGTTTTCAAAGAATAATAAAATGTTTGGAAAGTACTTTTCAAAGAATTCGATTGTCATTAGGAAAGTAAATTCTGTTATTTTCCTTACTAATGGAACGTTCTTAGGAATACATCTATGAAAAAAATTCCTGTTAGGCTATGTAGTTTAGATTGAAGATTTTTGTTACGGTTAAAAGGTCCACAAACAGAAAAATTGAATACGACCTATGGATAAAGAAAGGAGAATTTTATTTTTTTAAGCTTTTGTTTTATTCACTCAGGATCTTTCAATGTGAGCGGAATTTTGTCTTTAATTTTAACCTACTTCGTGAAATGTTGTCGAATTTATTGTTTAAGGAACAAACTAAATATATCAGAATTTTATTCCACCATCTAATACAGCAGAGAAAAAAATTCAGTGAAACTTATATAAGAGCTGTATTTTTGGCGAATTTTTCAAAATTTTTCCCTTTTTAGGCTAGTTGATGTTTACGATTTTAAACTTTCAACGTTCAAAGTGTTTTCAGAAATTGCTTCTAAGTTTGCCATCTCGGCGCAACCAGTGACGAAATTGCGATATTCTTTTTCATAACTTTTGTTAATTTGTATTCATAACGTGTAATTGAACTAAAAAGAAAAAAAAATGTTTTTATGCAGTATTTTTTATTTAAAATGGGTACAGTAATTCAAGCACTAAAAGGAAAAAAGTTATCATACAGTTTAACGCGAGTAATAGATTAATTATTCTACATATTTACAGAATTCATTTTCAATTTTACTTCGCGAATAATAAATGTACCCTTGGTGAATTAAAAAGGATGATGGCTTACACATTTGACAATGGAATTAAGCTAATAGATTCTGTTAATTAGGTGCGCCACGCTTTTATTATTCGCGATATGAAATTGTAGAAGAATTCTCTAAATAAGAGAATTGTGTAATCTCTTTCTCCCATTAAACTATAGCATAAATTATTTTTCTCCTTTTAGTACATTAATTCCTATTGTATAATTATACTGTATAAAATTATTGTATAAAAGACTTTTTTTTTTTTTTTTTTTTTTTTTTTTTAGCTGGGAAAAAAAATTGGGAATTGTATAAACAGAACAAAATCTAGAAAAAAAATGAAAGGCGGCGAAAAATACACAACGAAACATTATAACTCGACTTGAGAAAAGGAATCTGCCTAAAATATGAAATTTTAATATTTTTCCTTATTTAAGAAAACTTTAAACTCGTATGGTTCCGATAAACCCATTTTAGGCTTTAAAATTTTACTGAATTTTATTATTGTTTTATTAAAACCTAATGTTTGGCTTTCAGACCACAACCTTTAAACTTTCATGAAAATAAAGAAAGTAAATCTTTATTAAATGTCAAATGAATTAATAGCTGCCACGCATTATCCTTCCTATGCTCATACGATCTACAATTTATTACTTCGAACAAACTGCATCACAATAATTAAACTTTACATTTGAAATATATGGCTTATATTGATATATTAATGATTCTGGTTAATTTCTTGTGTTTCAACAAGTAACGCAAGATCAAGGTCAACAGCCTTTAGAGCCCATTCTAATTTTCAAAACGCCCGTAACTTTTAAATTACTCAGAGACAAAGTTGACAGCCTTTGAGTAATAAGCACATTGGGAATGTGACATGATGGCTTTGCTTACAAAGTGCCTGTCACGGTATGCAAATTTTTTCATTCAAGAAATAAATTTCTTCCTCTTCTGTAGTAGAGTTACTCATACTTGCATGCATTCCCACTCTTGCTGTAAGCACTAAATTCAAATTCCTACTATTCATTTAATTAATGGTAGTGAAGAATATGACATTGGCTGTCATAATTTTTAAATACGTCATTAGGGAAGGCGAAAAGTTTATGTGTCTCTTTTTAATTTAATAATTTGGTTTTTTGGTCTTCATCTGGTCGAAATTTAATTAAATAACGCTTAGTTTTATAAGGGCTATTGATAAATTTCTCTCATACACATAAAAAAAAATCACAAAATAAAACACATAAAAAAAATATCATACACAAAAAAAAATCGTAGAAGGGCCTCTGCCAGAAAATATCTCATGAAATGCCTAGCATTAATAGCTTAATTCTTGTTCTTGTTTCTACACTTCCCATTTCCTGTTATATATACTCTCTGAATTGTAAGTAATTTGGATATTAGCTATATAAAATGGTAAGATAGCTTTACAATATGTCTGATATCTGTTGATTAGTCACATATTACGACACCTCTTCTGGTAACCTCTTGCCGCACACTCATACCATAATATCAGTGGAGACACATGACAATGAAGAGTCTGTAGAGTAGAATCCTCTAATAGAAAGAGCTATGGAGGTATGAATATAAAGTTCTCTCCTTCCTCTATGGAAAAAACAGAGAAGAGAATCAAGGAGGGGGGGAACCATTATTTCTGGAGTTAAGATCTTTAGAACCACTGAGTGAAAATTTCAGTGTATCCTTGATTGCAGGTCATATGATAACTTATAGAACTTTGTCCAGTGGTAGAAACTAAATAAAGGAGGAACATGACATAATAAATATGCATAAAATCATACCAGATGGCTCAGTAGCTCTGGTAGTGGCTAAGTAATGCTCCTACTTTGACACGTTATTCTCACCTGCACATTCTCGAAGTGTGAGGGGGCGATCATAATGATTTGACTGATCAGTTATTATATTTGTATTTCTAAGATTTTAATAAAATACTCTGCATGAATCAATTCTGTTAATGATGACGAAAATATATTTCAAAGCATGTTTACGGTTTTACTCTACGAAACCAAGCATTAAATAGTTTCTGTTTCACTGATATTAAATAAAGGACCTGTTTCAATATGCGAGCGTGTGTGTGTGTATGTGTGTTTGTATAACGAAAGCTTTTGGAAGAGAGGGACTTGAACATAAACCCTGTCTCGGAATTTTACGTAAAAATTAATTTTTTTTTTAAATTGTTTCGATTTTGTGGTCATAAATAAAGTAGATGTTGTTTTTATATTAAAGTATAAAACGAAATATTTATAGTAGTTTGTTTTAATTTTCTAATGTAAAATTATATTTTTACACATTTAGAATGTCATGTTATACCTTTTAAAATTTTTGAATTTTAATTTAGTTAATGCACGGGCAGCGAATTTAGGAGCGACAAAATTTTTTGATTTACAGAGGCATCAAACAGCAAAATTTAACGGTGGCGAATGTCCAGCACTGGCCCTGTTCGCAACTTTAAGACTTACCACAAAGATAAATTTTGTATCGTGTTGAGATGAAAAAAAAAAAAAAAAAAAAAAGTCATCTTAACTCATAGTTTAACCAATAGATGATTCTGCACCAATAGGTGGGAGCACGCTGTAAATAAAATAAAAATAATTAAGATTGTACAGCATTTATTCTTTTGTATTATGCGACAATATTACAATGCCGTAATAGTGTAATATTCCAAATTGTGCTCTCGACTGCATATCACCTTTCAAATATTAAAATTTGCTCGTTTTCCCAGTATAAACAGTACAACGTCATCTGTCTCACAGACTAAAATGTTGCTTACTATAAACAAATAAACAAACCGACCTAAGAGGTTTTATATGCAAAGCGCAGTCTGATTCACCAATTTTCTGATTTCATAGACCTTTTTAAAATGTGTGTAAATTTACGAAAAAAACCTGTGTATAATTTTGCGTTCTTTATCTGTAATTCCTGTACGATTTAATTCCTAAACTAATAAGCTTAAGGTAACTGTTCGCTTAAAATATTTTTAGCTTTCTCTTTGCTAATTTCTCATATTGGGATTTACTCATATTACTCTGGCACGATCCCAGTGTGGAAATGTCTAAGGGCATCTGAAATCCCATTTTTAAATTTGAAATTTGGAATTTGTTTTATTATCGGCTTCATATTTTGTAAAACACTAACGAATTTTTGAGTAACAAACCCAACGATTTAAAAGCGAGTAATGGCAACACTCTACGGGGAGGAAAAAAAAACTTTTTATCTCCAGCGCGTCGAACATTTCCTTCGAACATCTTTGGAAATTCCAAAGATATGCTCATTTTAAAATTATTTTGCGACACTGCTATTGAAGTAAATTTTATGGTTTAAGCGCAAAGAACATGATATTTAAGAAATAAACGCAACATACAAAAACGTAAAAAAAAAAAAAAAAAAAAACGCCCCTTTAGACGCAATTTAAAATCTAAAACATTTCAGATTTTTTTTATTATTATTATTTTAATTTGGGACTTTTATATTTTTACTTCCTTGTAAGAAGTAAAGGAAGTGCTGTAATCTTGAAAAAACGTGTGTATCATTTTTCAACGGAAATATCCATTTTCACCGTTTCAAAAGAGATTTTTTTCGTGACGTCTGTACACGTACGTATGTTATGTATATATATATCTCGCATAACTCAAAAACGATAAGCCGTAGACCTTTGATATTTTATGCATGGAACTGCTATAATATCTAGTTATGAACCTCCTTTTTGATTGCAATTGGCAGTGTGGTGTTGTTGGCGTGACCGCCTAAAAGTAACGATACTAAGAGTATCAAATACAAATTAATTCCGCGCAAATATTTAAACTAAAATTTAGTAATTAGTACATTGCATGATCTTTACTCATAAGAATAAAATGACCTACCCAATAAGGCATGCAACAGTCGGTAACTCTCTTTTTCTAATCTCACATTTATTTTATCAAACACATTTTCTGGATTAAATAAGGAACATTTATCACACGCATATAAACTATTAAAATATCATAACTTAAATACACACAACGTGATAAATTAAAATGGAATGGTCGGTGAATGCCGAAATGTGACTATTCGTAGATAAATTGCAATCCTGTCTCATCGAATATATCTGCAGTCGAAATTTTCTCATATTCATTTTCGTATTGTCGCGCAGTCTTATTACACACGTGCAAGCTCTTCTTTTTTCACACTCACATTTTTAACACACTTATCATCACGTGGTGACCACGTCAAGCACATCTTGGAGTCGAACACCTATTGATAATCTGCTTGAGCGTTTTTTTTTTTTTTTTTTTTTTTTTTTTTTTTTTTTTTTTTTCCTCTATGTTATTCACGGCAGCAGGACTTCGTGAGTCTCAAACCAAGCATTTTCCTCTAGATATTACATCTCTTAATTCTGCTTCTTTCTATGCATAATACGACGACATTCCACGTGAAAATATGCAGGAACTATGGCGACTGCTGAGTGTGCGTGAAGTCCCACACACTAACTTAACACGACGTCAGGGAGAAAAAGGAAAAAAACCAGTTCTTCCAGTTTTTATACACTGCGACGCCCGTGGTAGCGCGCGATAACGATTCAAGAATCGATGATGACATATTGTTCACTGTGAGAATTCTGTGTTCTCACAGGCAGCAGCAAACGTATTGATGTATGTATCGTACCTTTAATGAGTGTTAAAAGTCTTTACCCGACTTTCATGTTCGCAATCCTTGGTGGTAGTCATGTACTTCCAGTTATAGAAGTGTTTTAAATGACGAAAATATTCATTTTGTGGCAATGTCAAATTGAAAAACCATAATTTTTGACAAATAACGAAATCTAACTGCATATATAATAACAGTTTATACAAGTAGTTAGTCTAACAATATTTAAAATCAGTTATTGTTGATCTAAAAACAATATTTAATAGGCCGTACAAAGAAGTCCTTTGATGCCCACATCAGACTTTTTATTTCACTCTAATATCGAAATTACATTTTATTAAAACAAGAAGTGCAAAAAAAAGTACTTTGCCATTGTTAGTAATTTATGAGAAAAACGATTTAAGACATCATCCTGGTAAGTAATATAGTAATTAGCAGGGCCAGTTCTAGGTAAAGTAAAAGTAATTTCGCTTTGAACTGTGCATATGTTTTATTTAAATTGGCTACCAAACGTACTGATTGCTTAGCCTCCTTAAAATGCTAGAGCCAGACCTGGTAGCTAGCATAGGCTATCTACTAGCTCGAAACCAATGGTGTGCTCTCGAATCCCACATAAAGAGTTTCTTATTTTACGTATGGCCCTACCGCCTTTCTCGCGATTACCAAAATCCGTCCACCCAGTTTAGTACACTTCAGGTAATATTCTTGTTGATGACATAGCTGAAAGACCAGTGAGTTCAACTATTCCGAAGAATCGCTTTCGAGCAAGACTTCAGCCGCGGAATGAATTTATAAGTACCGAATTATAAAATATAGTACACATGTAGGATTCATGAAATGGGGAGCCTACGTCACCTGAAATCAAATTAAGTTTGGAGGCCCTTCATCTTCAGATAAAAGGTATATTTATTATAGCTTCCACTTTTATATGCCTTTGCTTTGAATCCAGGAAAGATGTTTTGGTCTCCTTTGAATACAACCCTTTTAAACGACTTCGTAAACCCGCGTCTAATGATTCAATTTTGTAAGAAAGAATAAATGTGGCGCCATCTATGAAGGTAAAATCACATTAATTTCGAGATCTACTTAAATATGTTCAGGTAGAAAATTGTTTGTTCAATCTTTCTGGCTATTTCTAAGCGGTGTATTTTGTCATTTTTAAGAAAAAAAATCTATATTTTATTCATATGCATTCGTCAAATAATGCCTTTGAAAAGAATAAATTAGGTAAAAGAGAAATTACTAGCTGTCAAAAAAAATCATTTATTCAATTACGATATTTCCTTCCAAATTAGATTGTCGTAAGATAATTTTTTTTATTATATAAATGAATATTTTAGTTACATATATTCTTTCCTTCTCTATCTTCAATCACATACCAAAACTACAGTTTATATTCTTTCTTTCTCGATCTTCAATCACATATCAAAACTATAGTTTATTAGATACCAAAATTATAGTTTACTGCGTTACTCGAAATTTCTGAAAATACGATTGATAAATAGCAGCGTAACGTATATATAAATATAAAATTTAGCCTCTAAGTTACACTGTGTAATTGCAGGGTACTTTCGCGATCTTTCTTAAGTATGAAATTACTAAATTCTGATATTTATCGTAAGCTAAACTATATACAATTTGAGAGAAATATTTCTGAATTTTTTCCCTTCATTTTAAAAGACTAAAATTACTTTATTTTTAAGTCTGCGATTAACAGACCAGACAGTATTGCAATTTAATGAGCTGGAAATAATAAATGAAAAACCCGAAAAGTCATTTTGAAAGACCAAGAGGAAAGGTGCATATGTTACAGAATGCCTAAGAGGATTGTAAAAGTATAAAGACAGAGATAATTAAATTTAATTTAAATATTCAATTAAAGTAAAATGCTATAGTAAAATATAAACTGGTTAAAACCGCACTTAATCAAATAATTCGTGTATATCTCTAAACTATTAAAAAGTAGGAGAGAGGAGAAAGACCGAAACGAGGGTTGGAACCGGGTTACCGTAATTCTGGAGTCATTAGATCTGCTGTTCAGCTGACAGATTCTGAATTACACTCGACTTATCAAGAAGAAGGAACAGCCATCCATATATATATTGCTAAATTGCTAAATTCACGGAATCTATGCAGATGGGATTATCTTTATTTTTTTTTGGTCGTCAGCTTTCTAATGTTGTTTTGTCTCTAAACTATTCTTGTTTAATAGTTATTGGAGTTATGAAAACTCTCTTTAGTCCAGATATTATATAATAACTAAGGATTTATACCCTAATAAACAATAAGGGTTTAGTCCAACAATAGCGTAGTTTTGTTTAGTTTTAATTACTTCTGCACTCGGAGTAATAATAATAAACTCAGTAATACCTGTTCCGTTTTCGTTCGTCATAAAGCATTGTGGTTTCAAGCATAATTGTCATTAAATGAAGCATGGGCTTTAGCAAAGAAAAGAACTATCGAATACCACCGAAAGAATAAAACTAGATATGACATCAGATTTGTAGAATCTAAATTTCAACCTGGAGATTTTGTCCTTTACGAGGAATTTGAATACCCAAATACTAGAAAATTGACTTCACCCTATTCAGGCCCTTATCGGATTATGAATAAATTATCTGAAGTTAATTAAGAAATCGAAAGGCAAAATTTTCACGCGAAGAAACCAACTGATATTGTACATGCGTCAAAATTAAGGTTCTATCATCCACCCGAGAACTTTAAATTACATCATCAAAAAATCAAAATTTATAAATCAATAAACTATCCATAACCCTTCTTTTAGTTTTCATCCTGTTGTCCCCCTTGATAGTTGATTTATCTCTCAGTGTCTGAAAAGTTTGTCTGGCCTTTTTTTTACTGGGCTCCTTCAAACTTGAGTTTCAGGTTCAATACACTTTCCGTGTGGGAAACACTCAATTGAGGCTATACTACAAGTAGAGTACTATACCCTCACATTTCCTTGAGCTCATGTTTTCTTATGTTTGTGTTATAAATTGTAGCAACAGTTGAAAAAGTTAAATTTCAGTTGTTGAAATTTCTGAATTTCATTTTATGTTGTGTACAAAAAACTGGTATGGATGTTGGAAGTTAAATTTTGTTTTGTTATCATTAATAAGAGAAAAATAGAGTGACAAAATATGTTAGAAACCTAGCAAAATGTGTATTTTCAACAAGAGTATAAGAGCTCTAGTATCGTGACATAAAAACTCAAATGTTTTCAGTGCCAATGCTAATCCATAATTCTAGCGCTAATTAAATGATCCGGAGATCTCCAAAGACCAGTAAAAGACTGAAGATGAGCCTGAATGACAACTCTCATGATTGTACGGACTCTAATGATTACACAAACTGTGAATGGCATGCCCTAAGATATAAACTTAAAAATTCAGTTATATTACTATTTCCTATTGCCGCGTAGCTAACCAGCAATATGTTATTAGTGTTTTATTTGTTCTGCACTTAGTTACTATATTATAATTTCATTAATCATTTATTATATTTTATATACTGTATTCATTATATTCAAATATTTTATGTCATATTTCATGTAAACATTTTGTGTGCCTTGAGATAAATCCAATCAGTTTTCCTACTAACTTAATTTCCTAATAGCTAAATTTCTGCTCTCAATATCTGAACTGTCTTGGGTCGACGGCCGCGACTGCAAGCCTTTTCAGATGGGGGGGATAATCTGTAATGATATTTTTAAATCAATTTATTAAATTAAATTCTATTAATATTGCTTAATAACGTGTTAGCGATTCTCTACCTAACTTGCATCCCTGTTCCTAAATTTTGGCGAAATCCTTTTTTTATCATTCGTAATAGTGATCTCGTTCTCTTTTCCAGTACTCTTATCTACAGCAGACACATTCAATATGCCATTGGCATCAATATCGAAGGTAACTTCAATCTGTGGGACACCTCTAGGTGAAGGAGGAATGCCAGTTATTCAAACTTTCCAAGAAGATTATTGTCCTTGGTCATTGCACGTTCACCCTCGTAAACTTGGATCAAGACACCTGGTTGATTATCAGAGTAAGTTGTAAATGTTTGTGTCTGACGAGTTGGAATGGTTGTATTACATTTGATGAGATCACTCATTACACCACCAGCAGTTTCAATTCCTAGAGACAGTGGGGTTACATCCAACAGCAACAGATCTTGCACTTGTTCAGATTTATCACCATTCAAAATTGCAGCTTGGACTGCAGCACCATATGCGACAGCTTCATATGGATTAATACTTTTGTTAAGTTCTTTACCATTAAAGAAATCTTGCAGTAGCTTCTGAATTTTAGGAATACGAGTAGATCCACCTACCAGGACAATATCGTGGACTTGAGCTTTATCTAATTTTGCACCTCGCAAAGCCTTTTCAACAGTTCCAATGTGCTTCTAAACAAATCAGCATTCAGTTCTTCAAAACGGGCTCTTGTTATGGTTGAATAGAAATCTACACCTTCAAAGAGAGAATCAATTTCGATGCTGGCTTGAGTACTTGAGGACAGGGTTCTCTTAGCCCTTTCACAGGCAGTATGTATGAGAAATTACATTTCATATATATAGAGAGAGAGATATGGAAGACAGATAAATTTAAACACCTAAAACCAATATTAATTTGGAATCAAAGCAAGGCAATTCCTCAACAATATTAATAATCGCAACCTCGTATAAGAGTTTTAACACAATTATAAAAAATAATCGAAATTAAAATAAGAATTAATAAATGAACAAACTCGAAAAATAAAAATGCGAAAGGGAAAATATACAAATTGTTAACATGTAAGAATTAATCTCCTTTTAAAGAGCTCGGTTACCCAAAGAAAGTTTTCTCAGTTACATGAAATTCGAATTCATATTACAAGAATATATTAAGTAAATAGTTCAGTATTTAAAATCATTCTCTGGGATTTGGATATACTTATGGATTACGAGGAAATGACGACGCCCTTATACTTATACTTAGAGACTCCGCCCTAAGGGGGTCTGAAGTCTCGTAATTTTGCCTGAAAGGGCAATATTTTATGATTCATGCAGTGTCTCAAGAATAAAGCTTTGAATATTATAATGAATCATAAATAAATAATAATAAACGAAAGTCCTTAATACAAATGAGATGAAAAGACGAATGATTCAAATTTTATTGGAGAGCCAAAAGTGTTAATTTTACATTTAATTTTCAATAAAAGTCTAAACATTATAACGCGTTCGAAATTTTTTTTGAAATAATAATAATAAATAAAATTGTAATGAAAAATAAAATCAAAAATTTAAAAATAAGTAAATCAAGTTCAAAAATATAATAATAATAGTAATAAAATAAATAATATAAAAATTAATTGTAAGGAAAGTAAAATATTAAGAAGAAATATATATAAAATGTAAAAAGTAACAATAAGAAAATACAAAAAACACAAAAGTAAATATTAATAAACAAATAAGTAAAAATAAATAGCATTAAAATTGAATATGATAAAAATAGTAAAAAAATCCATTAATAGCAAAAATATACATAAAAGAATTCTTAATCTTTAATTAAGGGCTTTAAGTTTGGCTAAAATGCACAGTTTAGTCGCATTCAAGCCGCATCCTTGGCTCCCCACTTAATGACTTTTTTATTAAATAAATATAATTTAGCTTATGAGCTCAATTTTTTATCAGTCACAGGTCCGTCAAGGAGGTCCCCACTTAGTCACTCACTGGTCAATCAGCGTGCAATTTTTTAGCCAGCCACTGATCAATCATCGAGATCGTCATTTAGTAAGTCTCTGGTGTGTCAATGAACAATTTTGGTCAGATTGATGTGATTTCGAACAAATTTATGACGAATATAAACTGAAAGTATGTCAAGTTAGCTCAGATCTTGATAGGTTGCTTTAAAGTGTTATGTTTATTTTTAATTTTCTTAGAGCAAAAATATTTGAGTAACGCTTTTCTTAGGTTTGAAAATGTGAAACGCCGGCTACGATGTGAGGAAGGAGGCTGAGTATTCTCGTCCTCAACGTAGATAACAGCGACAGTATCAACGACGATATCAATAAGGCGTTCTTGAAATTCTTGAATTGGTTTCACTTCTATACTGTCTACATGATCCATTTTGCCTTTTATTTCTATTTCATTATTTGTGTTGATGAGATTGCCGAAATCGATGTCCCCTTGTGCTCCAAGATCGTTATGCGATACAAAGCATTCAGCATCCAATGATTTAATAGAGGTATTCAAACTGAGTTCTTCCTGGTTAAAGGTGGTTGTAGCGGTATTCATGCCTGTTTGATTACCTGAGTTATAAGGTTTTGGATAATCAAAATTCTTTTCTGTTTCTTGATGAAGGTAACTAAATTCATTTTCATCACTGAAAAGGTACACATCAGTGGGATTATTATCGAAATCATTTTGAAAAAGGTCGATGTGGTCAGTGGCACTATCAATATGCAAATTCAGATGGTTATTATCAAAAGCTACGTTAGAAACTTGGAGGAAATCGGTGTCATTGTCTATATCCACTTCAAAGGAATCGTCATTAAATTCATTAATATCAGCATATGAATCAAGGAAATCTACATTATGTACCTTGTTTCCGGCATTAAGGTTGCGTTCATTACGGTTAATGGTGTTTTCATCATTACTTTTCCGAGATTTCTCTTCTCTTCGAGGAAACAAGATGAAGGCAGTCGCAAAACTAATAAGTATGCCCAATAGGCTGTCGATAAACGGTGTTGGTATAAAAACGTAACACAGTACTGTCAACAAAAAGAAGCCCATTTTAAAAATGGCCCCAATTCGATTTCAGCAATAAAAATAATATATTTAAGCAAATAAGATCCACACGTAAGATTTTAGCACCACTAGATTTGATATCTCTAATGATTATGGTTTATAAGCATTGTTAAGAAAGTATTCATTAACTTTGTTGTAAATCAACAGAAGCTGAAAAGCAATTATTGGTAACTTGATTGTTACAAATCTTATTAAAAGGATTCTTTGAATATGTAGCAATGAAAGATCTTCCGATATATAATTCATAATAAAAAGGAAGTTTCTTTGTGTGTCTTTCGTTCATGCTGCGTGTAAGCTAATAGACCCAGGGCTACGAATTTGGTACATAGGTGCATCTAGGCAAGAGCCAGTGTACCTCGAAGCGAGTATTTCAAAATTGGAATATGTTTTTTTATCGTATGTTTTTTCATGAAATCGCATCAAATCGATAATTCTCTCTCATTATATCAGCAATAATGCTATTGTATCACTATTGCCATTGTTTATTGTATCAGGACTGTTGCCATTCGGAAAGATTAAGGCGAAAATTAGCGTTTTAAGAGATTTTAATTAATATCTCTGATCTTTGCTATTTTTTTGGATAAAAGAGGAAGCGGAAAAGCGGAAAGAAGAACGAACGCTAAACTACCACTCCCATAAATATTCAAAAAAATTTTTTTGGGGGGTTTCTTGTGATACAAAACATAAACGTAATCCTCATATATATATATAACCAAAGATTATTATTATTAAAACGAAAATTATGGGAAACATATATTTCAATTGAAAAAATACTTTCAAAACTTGATGTTTTCCTGGTTTTATGAGTGCAAAGCGCAGAACATCATGTTTACCGTAGACTCTCATGCAAAGCGTTTCTTCTACCTTTGGTTAGGTGAAAATGAATTTAAATATAAACACAATATAAAATATATAAAAATGTTTTTAATTCTTTAATAGGCACCTATTTAAGATAAAATCAACTGATTAGCATAAAATTAA
The DNA here is from genome assembly GCF_044657685.1 of Stegodyphus dumicola. Taxonomy (NCBI): domain Eukaryota; kingdom Metazoa; phylum Arthropoda; class Arachnida; order Araneae; family Eresidae; genus Stegodyphus; species Stegodyphus dumicola. The sequence continues at coordinate 88,027,502 of NC_140774.1, read as the reverse complement.
TTTATATCAGCGTTATATTCTTAGTGGGAAGGTATTCATGCCTAGGAAGGCCTTTAAATGATAAGCTCAACAATATGCTTCCATACAAAACCATCACAAGGCACAACATTCTGACATCATACCAGGCTACGACAGTCATAACAAACATTCTGAACATGGTAAACCGAGTGAATAGAATATAACGTTTCAATTCTCTACATTCCTCAAAAATAAGATACAATAATTTGAGTCAACATGGAGTGTTCAGAACGCCTACAGTTACTTACTAAGGGTTTACATTACAGTTAATTACTAAGGGATTCAGGGAATGGATTTAAGTTCGCTCGTGCGATGGTCACTTTCTCGTCCAACAGATTATGACTAGAGAGTGGAAGGGAGAAAGGGACTTATATGTCATCTTCGGTGCACGAACAGAGCTAAATTATGCGCCTGCTTAAAGCTGTTAGCTGAATATCATTCTAACACTTACACACATGCCTGAAAAAATTCATGAGACTTAAAATGGAAATCGTTATTATCTTTATACTACTTAGTGGGTCACAATCACAGAGTTAAGGGAAGTGGAAGTTTAATTAAACTTTTCTTTTGTCTCTCCTCTAAAATCTCAGAATATTATATTGGATATAAAAAGTCTCACGTCGCTTTTCCTCCTATTCAAACCCTTTGATTCTTATTAATATAAATAATAATAATTGTTTTCCGTCACTACTTACCTGACATGAACCTATATGTAATTTAGGCACACGCACCCAACAAAATATCTGATTTCGATAACACACGACTTCCCTGTAAGGACTATTAATTTATAGACATTTCTGCTTCAATTGATTTGCCCCTGTGTCCTCGAATTTTAATTATATATATATTTATATTTCAATTAATTCAGTTCTCACTTCGCGGCGTAGCAAAAATCAATGGAGATTCAAAACACCTTCATTGAAAACTGTAAAATATATAAAAATCTAAAACATTAAATGCAGTTAAAAACAATTTTTACAATTAAAATTAGAGTTTCTGCGTCCAAACAAGCAACTCAACCAACAGGTAGACAGACCAAAATGTTTGGTGTACAGTTTTGAAAGTTAATGTTTAGTCTACCTTTGCAAAAAGACATGGAAGTTGGCACACCAAATGATTTAATCAACAGTTCTAATAACAGTGTCTGGCCTCCTTACGCCTACTATCACTTTTACATTGCTCATAATTCGAGAGCTATCCCATACACGAAAGGTGTAAAATCCATAACCGAAATATAAGAACAACATAAATCGACCTTTTAAAGGGTTAAAAGGCAAAAATGCAAAATTTATTAATATATAAGAACAAAAATACAGAGCTAAACGAGACGGTGTAAGAAGACAGGAATATATATATATATTTATACATGCTAAAGTGACCGATTGCAAGGAAAAAGCGAGGAGTACAACTAGATGTTATAGCACTCCCGTATACTAAAACATTCTACGGCTACTCATTCTCGAGTTATTCGAGATACGTATCTCACGAAACGAAAATACTTGAAAATACCGCTAATCTCTGTGCTGAATCTATTTTACAATCCGTTTTTATAAAAAAGTGCGCCATATATTTTATGTCCAGATACTATGCCAAAACAAGTCATTCCAATTGATTTAAAGCGGTAGAAATGAATACTTTTCTTAAAATCTGCTACCCTAAATTTTTCGCAACTATAGTTCTTCATTTAACTCGTACAGGGAACTAGAAGATGACAATTTTTTAATTTCAATTCTGCAGAGCCGATTAACGGAATTTAGCTTGCATTTTTCATACCGAAAAAGCGCGTCTTATGATGCATCTTAATAATCTGTAATGATATTTTTAAATCAATTGATTAAACTAAATTCTATTAATATTGCTTAATAACGTGTTGGCGATTCTCTACCTAAATTGCATCCCTGTTCCTAAATTTTGGCGAAATCCTTTCTTTAGTATAAAATATATTAACCTGTTGGCGCCCGCCAAATCGCCAAACTCATAAATCTGTCATATTACATAAAGTCCTTAAGAACACTCCTGATGAGAAGATAGCGTCACCTCGTGATTTCAATTAATATCGCTGATTGGAGGAGCCTCGTGACGCAAACATATGTATAAGTAGGGCTTCTGCTCAAGGTACGAGGAGAACGCTTGTGAGATGGATGCTAAAATAAACCTACCACTTTATATTCCAAAATTTGTCTCATTCCTGTTGCCCCGGCTGCACAAAACAAATAATGTATGAGAAATTACATTTCAGAAAGCCGGTAGGATACCACCTTCAAAGGGATTATCTAAAAAAGAAGATACCCCAAGGATTATACGGATAAAATGTTACGCACTTAAGATGAATTTGCCGCTGTGCGACTTCTATGTTTCTACATTTTTTTCTAGGCGTTCTTGCTTCAAGAGAATCATCAGTCTGTTACCTGTATTCTGGTATTCTGCAGATTATTTTACGTCCAGAGAAGCACCCTTCTGCCCCCTGTGATGCGTGATCTGTGTTTCCATCGAAAGTTCGTCGTTCATCAAATGTGCTCTTACCGTTGACCTACTTTTGAGGATGGAAATCTTTCCCTACGTCAGCGGCGTTCTGTGTTGCTCTCGAGAGCTTTGTGCTTGTGTGGTGATTGATCGTGTTTTGCGAAAATCTAATTAAGAGTGCACAAAAATGTGTATTTTCGTGTCGATTTCATCACTCGTATTTTCGTCACAATAAGTCAAACAAAAGCAACTAGTAAAAAGATTGGCGATGCAAATGATATTATTACTATTGATTTATAATTATTGATTTAATAAGAGTGTTTTTATTTTGAAAATTTTAAAAAGTATTATTTTGGTATAAATGTATTTTAAATTTGGTACTTAAAGGATGTATTTTGGTTTTAATATTGTTTTGGCAAAATTTCAAGAGTATTATTTTTGAGTTAGTTTTATTTATGAAAGTATTATTAGTTTTATTTATGAAAGTATTATTAGTTTTATTTATGAAAGTATTATTAACAGAATAATGGCTAATGAAAACCTCTCTGATCCTGATGATTCATTAAGGGCAGCTAGCGCTGAACCTGAAACAAGTATAATTCCCTTTGACGCGCAGAATGATATGGATATAACTTCATGGCTTGAGTACTTTAACAAAACTCATTTAGATAAAGATGAAACGTGGAAGCTTAATAATGTAGCTCGATATCTAAAAGGTAATGCACTTAGCGTATATGTCAAAAACTGCCATAAAATTACTAAATATGTGGAATTAGTCCAAATTTTAAAAGAACATTTTTTCGACCCCACTTTAACTACGTTTGGTGATTTTGCCAATTACAAGTACAATCATAAAAAGGACATAACGCAATATTTTCGCAAAAAATTAGATATTGGTAAAAAATTAAATCTAACTCATGAAATGATCTTGGAGGGTCTGACGGATGGCCTTCCTATAGAATTAAAATCCTTTATGACGATCAACGCACCCTGTGACCCTATCTCTTGGCTTACTCATGTCCATAAGCTTATTAAGATTAGCGAAAATCAACAAATCAAAAGTGCACTTCCCAGATTTGTTACTCCGATTGGGAACAGTCCCCAAGATTACAATCGATTTAATAGAAGTAGAATTTCAGCTACTGTGAGACAAGATTCTCCTAGACCCAACAATTTCCAACGTTTTCAGAGACCAAGTAATTTTTATAATCGGTTCAGTGGTCCAGGATTTACAAGCCATCATAATTATAATTCTCAAAATAGATTGCCATTGCCACCCAGTCCCTGTAGACTTTGCACCCGGAACGGAATCCCAAATGCTTTTCACTGAATTAAGGTTTGTCCTTTCAGAGGGGAGAGATCTGATACACCTAATGTTACGCCCCTTGCAATAGAACCAACCCCAGAAACCCCTCACAGTAGTTGACTATTAAAGGTGTCGGGATATTTGTCCAATAAGAAACGTCTAGAGTGTGTTGTAGACAGTGGTGCAACCATATCGATAATTTCTTCCAAAACGGCTAGACAATTACGTTTAAAAGTACAAACAATTACGTTTAAAAGTACAAAGAGTTAGGTCATTTTCAGTAACCCAAACTAAAGGAAACATAATCTTTAACAAAATATGTTGTATACAAATGAAAATTGGACGGATTAGTAACCAAATTACCTTGTTTGTTCTTGATAATAATTTGAATTATGTAATTTTAGGACTTTATGAATGCAAATTATTTGAGTTGAGTATTGATTGTAGTAATTTAAAAATTAAACAGAGAGCTATTGTACTTGACTCCCATTTTGACAGCCGACCCATATCTCCACACCTCCAACTTCAAGGTGGTACAACAAATGTTTATCCATGTGTTAATAATGATGATGATGTAAGAAATTTTCCAACCTGTAAATATCGGACTACAAATCCAAAGGAATTAGTTTCTCAGTCTAACATTTATGTGAAAAATGCTGTTTCTAATACTGTCGATAAAAAAGAGTATAACTTGGAAAAATTGTTAAATGATTATTCACCTGTGTTTTCTAAAAATAAGTATGATATAGGAAAAATTAATATTGAACCTCAACGAATTAATTTAAAATCTGATTTGCCTGTATCATTAAGACCTTATAGAACATCCCCTATGGAAGAAGAGGAAATTAAGACCCAAATTGATCAATTATTACAAGCAGGTATAATTAAAGAAAGTTGTAGCCCATATTCGTCCCCCGTGACTTTGGTATTTAAACGTGAGGAAGGTAAGAAAACTAGATTGTGTATAGATTATCGAAAATTGAATTCCCTGGCTAAAACAGATGTAAACCCTCTTCCTCGCATTGACACTTTGTTAGACAAATTAAGTAAAGCAAAAGTATTTTCTACAATTGATTTGAGATCTGGTTTCTGGCATATCCCGATTCACCCTGCAGATACTGAGAAATTAGCTTTTTGCACGAATTTTGGATTATTCGAATGGTTAAGACTCCCTTTTGGTTTCAAAAACGCACCTGCAATTTTTAACAGAACAATTAGACGAATATTAACAAAAAATAAATTAATTTCGCTTGCAGTTACTTTGATGATATAATCGTTTACTCTTCCTCTGAGAAAGAACATTTAGAACATTTAAAAATTTTATTTGAGGTGTGTAAAGAGGAGCATATTAAATTGAATCGAAACAAGTGTGTGTTCGCCAGAGATCAGATCACATTTCTTGGCTATGAAATAAAAAATGGTAGAATAATTCCCGATAACCATAATATAGAAGTTATTAAGAAACTTAAAAAACCCCAGTAACACCAAAGAGTTACAAAGTGTTTTGGGAAGTGTGAATGTGTATCATAGATTCATTCCGAATTATGCAACTATTAGAGCTCCATTAAACAGACTCTTGAAAAAAGATGTCAAGTGGGAATGGGATGACTAATGTCAAAAAGCTTTTGACGAAATGAAAAGAATACTGATTTCCAAACCTGTTTTACAATTGTATGATTCCAGTAGGCCATGTCATATTTTTGTTGACGCTTCTCAAACTGCTGTTGGAGCTGTTTTGAAACACCCAGATGAAAATGATGTCCTTCACCCTGTATCATATCATTCCCGAACTTTAAGAAATTATGAGAAAAATTATACGATTACTGAGTTAGAATGTTTGGCCATAGTAGATGCCCTAGACAAATTCTATTACTATCTGCATGGACAAAAATTTGTTATACATACGGACCATGCGGCCCTCGTTTGGCTCAAAAATGTTAAAAATTTAAAAGGTAGACTCTTCCGTTGGTCACTCAAACTACGTATGTTCAATTATGAAGTAAAGTATCAGAAGGGCTCTACCAATATTGAAGCTGACATGCTTTCTAGACATCCTGTTTCACAGCACCTCCAACATTATGTACATTTACTTGATAGAAATGAAATAATCCAACAACAAAAAACTGATAATGTCTGCGGAAAAAATTACCAAGAGATAAATGATATGATGGTAATTAAGAAAAAGAATTTTTATAAAATTGTAGTACCTAAATCTTTAAGATTAAAATTGTTGAATAAAATCCATGAAAATTTTGGTCACCCGGGAGTTCAAATTATGCTTAACTTAATCACCCCCCAATATTATTGGCCTCATATTAGCGAAGATATCGGAAATTTTGTTAAACATTGTCATACTTGTCAACTTAAGTAAACACAGAAAAAATTTGGTCTTATGCAAGACGTACCCCCAACGGACAAACCTTTCGAATGTCTCTCTATTGACACTGTGGGAGGATTTAATTATTATGATTCTACAAAAAAATATTTACATATAGTTATTGACCATGCAACAAGATATGTCTGGGCTTTTCCCTCGAAACGTGTAACTTCAGAAACCTATGCCAATTGTCTAAAACAAATATTTCAAATACAAGTTCCCGAAAAAATTCTGAGTGACAGGAATGCAGCCTTCACTTCCACTAGATTCAAAAAAATTCCTTAAAAAGCATAATGTTAAACAACTTTTAACTTCATCTCACCATCCCCAGACAAATGGTAAAGTAGAAAGAGTAAATCAATCAATAGTAAGTCGACTAAAATGTAAAGTAAATTCTTCTTCTAAAAAAGTACCATGGACTAAAGTGCTAGAGCAAGTTGTTATCGAATATAACAACTCCCCTCATACGGTAACTAAGTTCACCCCAGCATACTTACTATTTGGTAACCTCCCTTTTGAATCTCCAATTGATCAAAATAAATACCCTTCCTTAAATGAAGCAAGGGTTTTAGCAAAGAAAAGAACTATCGAATACCACCGAAAGAATAAAACTAGATATGACATCAGATTTGTAGAATCTAAATTTCAACCTGGAAATTTTGTCCTTTACGAGGAATTTGAATACCCAAATACTAGAAAATTGACTTCACCCTATTCAGGCCCTCATCGGATTATGAATAAATTATCTGAAGTTAATTATGAAATCGACAGGGAGAATTTTCACACGAAGAAACCAACTGAGATTGTACATGCGTCAAAATTAAGGTTCTATTATCCACCCGAGAACTTTAAATTACATCATGAATAAATCAAAATTTAGAAATCAATAAACTATCCATAACCCTTCTTTTAGTTTTCGTCCTGTTGTCCCCCTTAATAGTTGATTTATCTCTCAGTGTCTGAAAAGTTTGTCTGGCCTTTTCTTTTACTGGGCTCCTTCAAACTTGAGTTTCAGGTTCAATGCACTTTCTGTGTGGGAAACACTCAATTGAGGCTATACTACAAGTAGAGTACTATACCCTCACATTTCCTTGAGCTCATGTTTTCCTATGTTTGTGTTATAAATTGTAGCAACAGTTGAAAAAGTTAAATTTCAGTTGTTGAAATTTCTGAATTTCATTTTATGTTTCTGCAGCATCGTGTACAAAAAACTCTTATGGATGTTGGAAGTTAAATTTTGTTTTGTTATCATTAATAAGAGAAAAATAGAGTGACAAAATATGTTAAAAACCTAGCAAAATGTTTATTTTCAACAAGAGTATAAGAGCTCTAGTATCGAAACATAAAAACTCAAATGTTTTCAGTGCCAATGCTAATCCATAATTCTAGCGCTAATTAAATGATCCGGAGATCTCCAAAGACCAGTAAAAGACTGGAGATGAGCCTGAATGACAACTCTAATGATTGTACGGACTCTAATGATTACAAAAACTGTGAATGGCATGCCCTAAGATATAAACTTACAAATTCAGTTATATTACTATTTCCTATTGCCACGTAGCTAACCAGCAATATGTTATTAGTGCTTTATTTGTTCTGCACTTAGTTACTATATTATAATTTCATTAATAATTTATTATATTTTATATACTGTATTCATTATATTCAAATATTTTATGTCATATTTCATGTAAACATTTTGTGTGCCTTGAGATAAATCCAATCAGTTTTCCTACTAACTTAATTTCCTAATAACTAAATTTTCTGCTCTCACTATCTGGACTGACTTGGGTCGACGGCCGCGACTGCAAGCCTTTTCAGATGGGGGGGGGATAATCTGTAATGATATTTTTAAATCAATTGATTAAATTAAATTCTATTAATATTGCTTAATAACGTGTTGGCGATTCTCTACCTAAATTGCATCCCTGTTTCTAAATTTTGGCGAAATCCTTTCTTTATCATTCGTAATAGTGATCTTGTTCTCTATTCCAGTACTCTTATCTACAGCAGACACATTCAATATGCCATTGGCATCAATATCGAAGGTAACTTCAATCTGTGGGACACCTCTAGGTGCAGGAGGAATGCCAGTTAATTCAAACTTTCGAAGAAGATTATTGTCCTTGGTCATTGCACGTTCACCCTCGTAAACTTGGATCAAGACACCTGGTTGATTATCAGAGTAAGTCGTAAATGTTTGTGTCTGACGAGTTGGAATGGCTGTATTACGTTTGATGAAAACAGTCATTACACCACCAGCAGTTTCAATTCCTAGAGACAGTTGGGTTACATCTAACAGCAACAGATCTTGCACTTGTTCAGATTTATCACCATTCAAAATTGCAGCTTGGACTGCAGCACCATATGCGACAGCTTCATCTGGATTAATACTTTTGTTAAGTTTTTTACCATTAAAGAAATCTTGCAGTAGCTTCTGAATTTTAGGAATACGAGTAGATCCACCTACCAGGACAATATCGTGGACTTGAGCTTTACCTAATTTTGCACCTCGCAAAGCCTTTTCAACAGGTTCCAATGTGCTTCTAAACAAATCTGCATTCAGTTCTTAAAAACGGGCTCTTGTTATGGTTGAATAGAAATCTACACCTTCAAAGAGAGAATCAATTTCGATGCTGGCTTGAGTACTTGAGGACAGGGTTCTCTTAGCCCTTTCACAGGCAGTATGTATGAGAAATTACATTTCATATATATATAGAGAGAGAGATATAGAAGACAGATAAATTTAAACACCTAAAACCAATATTAATTTGGAATCAAAGCAAGGCAATTCCTCAACAATATTAATAATCGCAACCTCGTATAAGAGTTTTAACACAATTATAAAAAATAATCGAAATTAACATAAGAATTAATAATTGAACAAACTCGAAAAGTAAAAATGCGAAAGGGAAAATATACAAATTGTTAACATGTAAGAATTAATCTCCTTTTAAAGAGCTCGGTTACCCAAAGAACGTTTTCTCGGTTACATGAAATTCGAATTCATATTACAAGAATATATTAAGTAAATAGTTCAGTATTTAAAATCATTTTCTGGGATTTGGATATACTTATGGATTACGAGGAAATGACGACGCCCTTATACTTATACTTATAGACTCCGCGCTAAGGGGGTCTGAAGTCTCGTAATTTTGCCTGAAAGGGCAATATTTTATGATTCATGCGGTGTCTCAAGAATAAAGCTTTAAATATTATAATGAATCATAAATAAATAATAATAAACGAAAGTCCTTAATACAAATGAGATGAAAAGACGAATGATTCAAATTTTATTGGAGAGCCAAAAGTGTTAATTTTACATTTAATTTTGGATAAAAGTCTAACCATTATAACGCGTTCGAAATTTTTTTTGAAATAATAATAATAAATAAAATTGTAATGAAAAATATAATCAAAAATTTTAAAATAAGTAAATCAAGTTCAAAAATATAATAATAATAGTAATAAAATAATTAATATAAAAATTAATGGTAAGGAAAGTAAAATATTAAGAAGAAATAAATATAAAATGTAAAAAGTAACAATAAGAAAATACAAAAAACACAAAAGTAACAATAAGAAAATACAAAAAACACAAAAGTAAATATCAATAAACAAATAAGTAAAAATAAATAGCATTAAAATTGAATATGATATAAAAATAGTAAAAAAATCCATTAATTGCAAAAATATACATAAAAAAGTTCTTAATCTTTAATTAAGGGCTTTAAGTTTGGCTAAAATGCACAATTTAGTCGCATTCAAGCCGCATCCTTGGCTCCCCACTTTATGTCTTTTTTATTAAATAAATATAATTCAGCTTATGAGCTCAATTTTTTATCAGTCACAGGTCCGTCAAGGAGGTCCCCACTTAGTCATTCACTGGTCAATCAGCGTGCAATTTTTTAGCCAGCCACTGGTCAATCATCGAGATCGTCATTTAGTAAGTCTCTGGTGTGTCAATGAACAATTTTGGTCAGATTGATGTGATTTCGAACAAATTTATGACGAATATAAACTGAAAGTATGTCAACTTAGCTCAGATCTTGATAGGTTGCTTTAAAGTGTTATGTTTATTTTTAATTTTCTTAGAGCAAAAATATTTGAGTAACGCTTTTCTTAGGTTTGAAAATGTGAAACGCCGGCTACGATGTGAGGAAGGAGGCTGAGTATTCTCGTCATCAACGTAGATAACAGCGACAGTATCAACGACGATATCAATAAGGCGTTCTTGAAATTCTTGAATTGGTTTCACTTCTATTCTGTCTACATGATCCATTTTGCCTTTTATTTCTATTTCATTATTTGTGTTGATGAGATTGCCGAAATCGATGTCCCCTTGTGCTCCAAGATCGTTATGCGATACAAAGCATTCAGCATCCAATGATTTTATAGAGGTATTCAAACTGTGTTCTTCCTGGTTAAAGGTGGTTGTAGCGGTATTCATGCCTGTTTGATTACCTGAGTTATAAGGTTTTGGATAATCAAAATTATTTTCTGTTTCTTGATGAAGGTAACTAAATTCATTTTCATCACTGAAAAGGTACACATCAGTGGGATTATTATCGAAATCATTTTGAAAAAGGTCGATGTGGTCAGTGGTACTATCAATATGCAAATTAAGATGGTTATTATCAAAAGCTACGTTAGAAACTTGGAGGAAATCGGTGTCATTGTCTATATCCACTTCAAAGGAATCGTCATTAAATTCATTAATATCAGCATATGAATCAAGGAAATCTACATTATGTACCTTCTTTCCGGCATTAAGGTTGCGTTCATTACGGTTAATGGTGTTTTCATCATTACTTTTCCGAGTTTTCTCTTCTCTTCGAGGAAACAAGATGAAGGCAGTCGCAAAACAAATAAGTATGCCCAATAGGCTGTCGATAAACGGTGTTGGTATAAAAACGTAACACAGTACTGTCAACAAAAAGAAGCCCATTTTAAAAACGGCCTCAGTTCGATTTTAGCAATAAAAATAATATATTTAAGCAAATAAGATCCACACGTAAGATTTTAGCACCACTAGATTTGATATCTCTAATGATTATGGTTTATAAGAATTGTTAAAAAAGTATTCATTAACTTTGTTGTAATTCAACAGAAGCTGAAAAACAATTATTGGTAACTTGATTGTTACAAATCTTATTAAAAGGATTCTTTGAATATGTAGCAATGAAAGATCTTCTGATATATAATTCATAATAAAAAGAAAGTTTCTTTGTGTGTCTTTCGTTCATGCTGCGTGTAAGCTAATAGACCCAGGGCTACGAATTTGGTACATAGGTGCATCTAGGCAAGAGCCAGTGTACCTCGAAGCGAGTATTTCAAAATTGGAATATGTTTTTTTATCGTATGTTTTTTCATGAAATCGCATCAAATCGATAATTCTCTCTCATTATATCAGCAATAATGCTATTGTATCACTATTGCCATTGTTTATTGTATCAGGACTGTTGCCATTCGGAAAGATTAAGGCGAAAATTAGCGTTTTAAGAGATTTTAATTAATATCTCTGATCTTTGCTATTTTTCTGGATAAAAGAGGAAGCGGAAAAGCGGACAAAAGAACGAACGCTAAACTACCGCTCCCATAAATATTCAAATAAATATTTTTTGGGGGTTTCTTGTGATACAAAACATAAACGTAATCCTCATATATATATATAACCAAAGATTATTATTATTAAAACGAAAATTATGGGAAACATATATTTCAATTGAAAAAATACTTTCAAAACTTGATGTTTTCCTGGTTTTATGAGTGCAAAGCGCAGAATATCATGTTTACCGTAGACTCTCATGCAAAGCGTTTCTTCTACCTTTGGTTAGGTGAAAATGAATTTAAATATAAACACAATATAAAATATATAAAAATGTTTTTAATTCTTTAATAGGCACCTATTTATGATAAAATCAACTGATTAGCATAAAATCAACTTATATTAGCGTTATATTCTTAGTGGGAAGGTATTCATGCCTAGGAAGGCCTTTAAATGATAAGCTCAACAATATGCTTCCATACAAAACCATCAGAAGACACAACATTCTGACATCATACCAGGCTACGACAGTCATAACAAACATTCTGAACATGGTAAACCGAGTGAATAGAATATAACGTTTCAATTCTCTACATTCCTCAAAAATAAGATATAATAATTTGAGTCAACATGGAGTGTTCAGAACGCCTACATTACTAAGGGATTCAGCGAATGGATTTAAGTTCGCTCGTGCGATGGTCACTTTCTCGTCCAACAGATTATGACTAGAGAGTGGAAGGGAGAAAGGGACTTATATGTCATCTTCGGTGCACGAACAGAGCTAAATTATGCGCCTGCTTAAAGCTGTTAGGTGAATATCATTCTAACACTTACCCACAAGCCTGAAAAAATTCATGAGACTTAAAATGGAAATCTTTATTATCTTTATACTACTTAGTGGGTCACAATCACAGAGTTAAGGGAAGTGGGAGTTTAATTAAACTTTTCTTTTGTGTCTCCTCTAAAATCTCAGAATATTATATTGGATATAAAAAGTCTCACATCGCTTTTCCTCCTACTGAAGCCCTTTAATTCTTATTAATATAAATAATAATAATTGTTTTCCGTCACTACTTACCTGACATGAACGTATATGTAATTTAGGCACACGCACCCAACAAAATATCTGATTTCGATACCACACGACTTCCCTGTAAGGACTATTAATTTATAGACATTTCTGCTTCAATTGATTTGCCCCTGTGTCCTCGAATTTTAATTATATATATATTTATATTTCAATTAATTCAGTTCTCACTTCGCGGCGTAGCAAAAATCAATGGAGATTCAAAACACCTTCATTGAAAACTGTAAAATATATAAAAATCTAAAACATTAAATGCAGTTAAAAACAATTTTTACAATTAAAATTAGAGTTTCTGCGTCCAAACAAGCAACTCAACCAACAGGTAGACAGACCAAAATTTTTGGTGTACAGTTTTGAAAGTTAATGTTTAGTCTACCTTTGCAAAAAGACATGGAAGTTGGCGCACCAAATGATTTCATCAACAGTTCTAATAACAGTGTCTGGCCTCGTTACGCCTACTATCACTTTTACATTGCTCATAATTCGAGAGCTATCGCATACACGAAAGGTGTAAAATCCATAACCGAAATATAAAAACAATATAAATCGACCTTTTAAAGGGTTAAAAGGCAAAAATGCAAAATTTATTAATATATAAGAACAAAAATACAGAGCTAAACGAGCCGGTGTAAGAAGACAGGAATATATATATATATTTATATATGTTAAAGTGACCGATTGCAAGGAAAAAGCGAGGAGTACAACTAGATGTTATAGCACTCTCGTATACTAAAACATTCTACGGCTACTCATTCTCGAGTTATTCGAGATACGTATCTCACGAAACGAAAATACTTGAAAATACCACTAATCTCTGTGCTGAATCTATTTTACAATCCGTTTTTATAAAAAAGTGCGCCATATATTTTAAGTCCAGATACTATGCCAAAACAAGTCATTCCAATTGATTTAAAGCGGTAGAAATGAATACTTTTCTTAAAATCTGCTACCCTGAATTTTTCGCAACTATAGTTCTTCATTTAACTCGTACAGGGAACTAGAAGGTGACAGTTTTGTAATTTCAATTCTGCAGAGCCGATTAACGGAATTTAGCTTGCATTTTTCATACCGAAAAATCGCGTCTTATGATGCATCTTAATAATCTGTAATAATATTTTTAAATCAATTGATTAAATTAAATTCTATTAATATTGCTTAATAACGTGTTGGCTATTCTCTACCTAAATTGCATCCCTGTTCCTAAATTTTGGCGAAATCCTTTCTTTAGTATAAAATATATTAACCTGTTTGCGCCCGCCAAATCGCCAAACTCATAAATCTGTCATATTACATAAAGTCCTTAAGAACACTCCTGATGAGAAGATAGCGTCACCTCGTTATTTCAATTAATATGGCTGATTGGAGGAGCCTCGTGACGCACACATATGTATAAGTAGGGCTTCTGCTCAAGGTACGAGGAGAACGCTTGTGAGATGGATGCTAAAATAAACCTACCACTTTATATTCCAAAATTTGTCTCATTCCTGTTGCCCCGGCTGCACAAAACAAATAATGTATGAGAAATTACATTTCAGAAAGCCGGTAGGATACCACCTTCAAAGGGATTATCTAAAAAAGAAGATACCCCAAGGATTATACGGATAAAATGTTACGCACTTAAGATGAATTTGCCGCTGTGCGACTTCTCTGTTTCTACATTTTTCTCTAGGCGTTCTTGCTTCAAGAGAATCATCCTTCTGTTACCTGTATTCTGGTATTCTGCAGATTATTTTACGTCCAGAGAAGCACCCTTCTGCCCCCTGTGATGCGTGATCTGTGTTTCCATCGAAAGTTCGTCGTTCATCAAATGTGCTCTTACCGTTGACCTACTTTTGAGGATGGAAATCTTTCCCTACGTCAGCGGCGTTCTGTGTTGCTCTCGAGAGCTTTGTGCTTGTGTGGTGATTGATCGTGTTTTGCGAAAATCTAATTAAGAGTGCACAAAAATGTGTATTTTCGTGTCGATTTCATCACTCGTATTCTCGTCACAATAAGTCAAACAGAAGCAATTAGTAAAAAGATTGGCGATGCAAATGATATTATTACTATTGAATTATAATTACTGATTTAATAATAGTGTTTTTATTTTGAAAATTTTAAAAAGTATTATTTTGGTATAAATGTATTTTAAATTTGGTATTTAAAGGATGTATTTTGGTTTTAATATTGTTTTGGGAAAATTTCAAGAGTATTATTTTTAGTTAGTTCTCTGATCCTGATGATTCATTAAGGGCATCTAGCGCTGAACCTGAACCAAGTATAATTCCCTTTGACGCGCAGAATGATATGGATATAAATTCATGGCTTGAGTACTTTAACAAAACTCATTTAGATAAAGATGAAACGTGGAAGCTTAATAATGTAGCTCGATATCTAAAAGGTAATGCACTTAGCGTATATGTCAAAAACTGCCATAAAATTACTAAATATGTGGAATTAGTCCAAATTTTAAAAGAAAATTTTTTCGACTCCACTTTAACTACCTTTGGTGATTTTGCAAATTACAAGTACAATCATAAAGAGGACATAACGCAATATTTTCGCAAAAATTAGATATTGGTAAAAAATTAAATCTAACTCATGAAATGATCTTGGAGGGTCTGACGGATGGCCTTCCTATAGAATTAAAATCCTTAATGACGGTCAACGCACCCTGTGACCCTATCTCTTGGCTTACTCATGTCCATAAGCTTATTAAGATTAGCGAAAATCAACAAATCAAAAGTGCACCTCCCAGATTTGTTACTCCGATTGGGAACAGTCCCCAAGATTACAATCGATTTAATAGAAGTAGAATTTCAGCTACTGTGAGACAAGATTCTCCTAGACCCAACAATTTCCAACGTTTTCAGAGACCAAGTAATTTTTATAATCGGTTCAGTGGTCCAGGATTTACAAGCCATCATAATTATAATTCTCAAAATAGATTGCCATTGCCACCCAGTCCCTGTAGACTTTGCACCCGGAACGGAATCCCAAATGCTTTTCACTGGTTTAAGGTTTGTCCTTTCAGAGGGGAGAGATCTGATACACCTAATGTTACGCCCCTTGCAATAGAACCAACCCCAGAAACCCCTCACAGTAGTTGACTATTAAAGGTGTCGGGATATTTGTCCAATAAGAAACGTCTAGAGTGTGTTCTAGACAGTGGTGCAACCATATCGATAATTTCTTCCAAAACGGCTAGACAATTACGTTTAAAAGTACAAACAATTACGTTTAAAAGTACAAAGAGTTAGGTCATTTTCAGTAACCCAGACTAAAAGAAACATAATCTTTAACAAAATATGTTGTATACAAATGAAAATTGGACGGATTAGTAACCAAATTACCTTGTTTGTTCTTGATAATAATTTGAATTATGTAATTTTAGGACTTTATGAATGCAAATTATTTGAGTTGAGTATTGATTGTAGTAATTTAAAAATTAAACAGAGAGCTATTGTACTTGACTGCCATTTTGACAGCCGACCCATATCTCCACACCTCCAACTTCAAGGTGGTACAACAAATGTTTATCCATGTGTTAATAATGATGATGATGTAAGAAATTTTCCAACCTGTAAATATCGAACTACAAATCCAAAGAAATTAGTTTCTCAGTCTAACATTTATGTGAAAAATGCTGTTTCTAATACTGTCGATAACAAAGAGTATAACTTAAAAAAATTGTTAAATGTTTATTCATCTGTGTTTTCTAAAAATAAGTATGATGTAGGAAAAATTAATATTGAACCTCAACGAATTAATTTAAATTCTGATTTGCCTGTATCATTAAGACATTATAGAACATCCCCTATGGAAGAAGAGGAAATTAAGACCCAAATTGATCAATTATTACAAGCAGGTATAATTAAAGAAAGTTGTAGCCCATATTCGTCCCCCGTGACTTTAGTATTTAAACGTGAGGAAGGTAAGAAAACTAGATTGTGTATAGATTATCGAAAATTGAATTCCCTGGCTAAAACAGATGCAAACCCTCTTCCTCGCATTGACACTTTGTTAGACAAATTAAGTAAAGCAAAAGTATTTTCTACAATTGATTTGAGATCTGGTTTCTGGCATATCCCGATTCACCCTGCAGATACTGAGAAATCAGCTTTTTGCACGAATTTTGGATTATTCGAATGGTTAAGACTCCCTTTTGGTTTCAAAAATGCACCTGCAATTTTTAACAGAACAATTAGACGAATATTAACAAAAAATAAAATTAATTTCGCTTGCAGTTACTTTGATGATATAATCGTTTACTCTTCCTCTGAGAAAGAACATTTAGAACATTTAAAAATTTTATTTGAGGTGTTTAAAGAGGAGCATATTAAATTGAATCGAAACAAGTGTGTGTTCGCCAGAGATCAGATCACATTTCTTGGCTATGAAAAAAAAATGGTAGAATAATTCCCGATAACCATAATATAGAAGTTATTAAGAAACTTAAAAAACCCCAGTAACACCAAAGAGTTACAAAGAGTTTTGGGAAGTGTGAATGTGTATCATAGATTCATTCCGAATTATGCAACTATTAGAGCTCCATTAAACAGACTCTTGAAAAAAGATGTCAAGTGGGAATGGGATGACTAATGTCAAAAAGCTTTTGACGAAATGAAAGGAATACTGATTTCCAAACCTGTTTTACAATTGTATGATTCCAGTAGGCCATGTCATATTTTTGTTGACGCTTCTCAAACTGCTGTTGGAGCTGTTTTGAAACACCCAGATGAAAATGATGTCCTTCACCCTGTATCATATCATTCCCGAACTTTAAGAAATTATGAGAAAAATTATACGATTACTGAGTTAGAATGTTTGGCCATAGTAGATGCCCTAGACAAATTCTATTACTATCTGCATGGACAAAAATTTGTTATACATACGGACCATGCGGCCCTCGTTTGGCTCAAAAATGTTAAAAATTTAAAAGGTAGACTCTTCCGTTGGTCACTCAAACTACGTATGTTCAATTATGAAGTAAAGTATCAGAAGGGCTCTACCAATATTGAAGCTGACATGCTTTCTAGACATCCTGTTTCACAGCACCTCCAACATTATGTACATTTACTTGATAGAAATGAAATAATCCAACAACAAAAAACTGATAATGTCTGCGGAAAAAAATTACCAAGAGATAAATGTAATGATGGTAATTAAGAAAAAGAATTTTTATAAAATTGTAGTACCTAAATCTTTAAGATTAAAATTGTTGAATAAAACCCATGAAAATTTTGGTCACCCGGGAGTTCAAATTATGCTTAACTTAATCACCCCCCAATATTATTGGCCTCATATTAGCGAAGATATCGGAAATTTTGTTAAACATTGTCATACTTGTCAACTTAAGTAAACACAGAAAAAATTTGGTCTTATGCAAGACGTACCCCCAACGGACAAACCTTTCGAATGTCTCTCTATTGACACTGTGGGAGGATTTAATTATTATGATTCTACAAAAAAATATTTACATATAGTTATTGACCATGCAACAAGATATGTCTGGGCTTTTCCCTCGAAACGTGTAACTTCAGAAACCTATGCCAATTGTCTAAAACAAATATTTCAAATACAAGTTCCCGAAAAAATTCTGAGTGACAGGAATGCAGCCTTCACTTCCACTAGATTCAAAAAAATTCCTTAAAAAGCATAATGTTAAACAACTTTTAACTTCATCTCACCATCCCCAGACAAATGGTAAAGTAGAAAGAGTAAATCAATCAATAGTAAGTCGACTAAAATGTAAAGTAAATTCTTCTTCTAAAAAAGTACCATGGACTAAAGTGCTAGAGCAAGTTGTTATCGAATATAACAACTCCCCTCATACGGTAACTAAGTTCACCCCAGCATACTTACTATTTGGTAACCTCCCTTTTGAATCTCCAATTGATCAAAATAAATACCCTTCCTTAAATGAAGCAAGGGTTTTAGCAAAGAAAAAAACTATCGAATACCACCGAAAGAATAAAACTAGATATGACATCAGATTTGTAGAATCTAAATTTCAACCTGGAAATTTTGTCCTTTACGAGGAATTTGAATACCCAAATACTAGAAAATTGACTTCACCCTATTCAGGCCCTTATCGGATTATGAATAAATTATCTGAAGTTAATTATGAAATCGACAGGGAGAATTTTCACACGAAGAAACCAACTGAGATTGTACATGCGTCAAAATTAAGGTTCTATTATCCACCCGAGAACTTTAAATTACATCATGAATAAATCAAAATTTATAAATCAATAAACTATCCATAACCCTTCTTTTAGTTTTCATCCTGTTGTCCCCCTTAATAGTTGATTTATCTCTCAGTGTCTGAAAAGTTTGTCTGGCCTTTTCTTTTACTGGGCTCCTTCAAACTTGAGTTTCAGGTTCAATGCACTTTCCGTGTGGGAAACACTCAATTGAGGCTATACTACAAGTAGAGTACTATACCCTCACATTTCCTTGAGCTCATGTTTTCCTATGTTTGTGTTATAAATTGTAGCAACAGTTGAAAAAGTGAAATTTCAGTTGTTGAAATTTCTGAATTTCATTTTATGTTTCTGCAGCATCGTGTACAAAAAACTGGTATGGATGTTGGAAGTTAAATTTTGTTTTGTTATCATTAATAAGAGAAAAATAGAGTGACAAAATATGTTAAAAACCTAGCAAAATGTTTATTTTCAACAAGAGTATAAGAGCTCTAGTATCGAAACATAAAAACTCAAATCTTTTCAGTGCCAATGCTAATCCATAATTCTAGCGCTAATTAAATGATCCGGAGATCTCCAAAGACCAGTAAAAGACTGGAGATGAGCCTGAATGACAACTCTAATGATTGTACGGACTCTAATGATTACACAAACTGTGAATGGCATGCCCTAAGATATAAACTTACAAATTCAGTTATATTACTATTTCCTATTGCCACGTAGCTAACCAGCAATATGTTATTAGTGCTTTATTTGTTCTGCACTTAGTTACTATATTATAATTTCATTAATAATTTATTATATTTTATATACTGTATTCATTATATTCAAATATTTTATGTCATATTTCATGTAAACATTTTGTGTGCCTTGAGATAAATCCAATCAGTTTTCCTACTAACTTAATTTCCTAATAACTAAACTTTCTGCTCTCACTATCTGGACTGACTTGGGTCGACGGCCGCGACTGCAAGCCTTTTCAGATGGGGGGGGATAATCTGTAATGATATTTTTAAATCAATTGATTAAATTAAATTCTATTAATATTGCTTAATAACGTGTTGGCGATTCTCTACCTAAATTGCATCCCTGTTTCTAAATTTTGGCGAAATCCTTTCTTTATCATTCGTAATAGTGATCTTGTTCTCTATTCCAGTACTCTTATCTACAGCAGACACATTCAATATGCCATTGGCATCAATATCGAAGGTAACTTCAATCTGTGGGACACCTCTAGGTGCAGGAGGAATGCCAGTTAATTCAAACTTTCGAAGAAGATTATTGTCCTTGGTCATTGCACGTTCACCCTCGTAAACTTGGATCAAGACACCTGGTTGATTATCAGAGTAAGTCGTAAATGTTTGTGTCTGACGAGTTGGAATGGCTGTATTACGTTTGATGAAAACAGTCATTACACCACCAGCAGTTTCAATTCCTAGAGACAGTGGGGTTACATCCAACAGCAACAGATATTGCACTTGTTCAGATTTATCACCATTCAAAATTGCAGCTTGGACTGCAGCACCATATGCGACAGCTTCATCTGGATTAATACTTTTGTTAAGTTTTTTACCATTAAAGAAATCTTGCAGTAGCTTCTGAATTTTAGGAATACGAGTAGATCCACCTACCAGGACAATATCGTGGACTTGAGCTTTACCTAATTTTGCACCTCGCAAAGCCTTTTCAACAGGTTCCAATGTGCTTCTAAACAAATCTGCATTCAGTTCTTAAAAACGGGCTCTTGTTATGGTTGAATAGAAATCTACACCTTCAAAGAGAGAATCAATTTCGATGCTGGCTTGAGTACTTGAGGACAGGGTTCTCTTAGCCCTTTCACAGGCAGTATGTATGAGAAATTACATTTCATATATATATAGAGAGAGAGATATAGAAGACAGATAAATTTAAACACCTAAAACCAATATTAATTTGGAATCAAAGCAAGGCAATTCCTCAACAATATTAATAATCGCAACCTCGTATAAGAGTTTTAACACAATTATAAAAAATAATCGAAATTAACATAAGAATTAATAATTGAACAAACTCGAAAAGTAAAAATGCGAAAGGGAAAATATACAAATTGTTAACATGTAAGAATTAATCTCCTTTTAAAGAGCTCGGTTACCCAAAGAACGTTTTCTCGGTTACATGAAATTCGAATTCATATTACAAGAATATATTAAGTAAATAGTTCAGTATTTAAAATCATTTTCTGGGATTTGGATATACTTATGGATTACGAGGAAATGACGACGCCCTTATACTTATACTTATAGACTCCGCGCTAAGGGGGTCTGAAGTCTCGTAATTTTGCCTGAAAGGGCAATATTTTATGATTCATGCGGTGTCTCAAGAATAAAGCTTTAAATATTATAATGAATCATAAATAAATAATAATAAACGAAAGTCCTTAATACAAATGAGATGAAAAGACGAATGATTCAAATTTTATTGGAGAGCCAAAAGTGTTAATTTTACATTTAATTTTGGATAAAAGTCTAACCATTATAACGCGTTCGAAATTTTTTTTGAAATAATAATAATAAATAAAATTGTTATGAAAAATATAATCAAAAATTTTAAAATAAGTAAATCAAGTTCAAAAATATAATAATAATAGTAATAAAATAATTAATATAAAAATTAATGGTAAGGAAAGTAAAATATTAAGAAGAAATAAATATAAAATGTAAAAAGTAACAATAAGAAAATACAAAAAACACAAAAGTAAATATCAATAAACAAATAAGTAAAAATAAATAGCATTAAAATTGAATATGATATAAAAATAGTAAAAAAATCCATTAATTGCAAAAATATACATAAAAAAGTTCTTAATCTTTAATTAAGGGCTTTAAGTTTGGCTAAAATGCACAATTTAGTCGCATTCAAGCCGCATCCTTTGCTCCCCAATTTATGTCTTTTTTATTAAATAAATATAATTCAGCTTATGAGCTCAATTTTTTATCAGTCACAGGTCCGTCAAGGAGGTCCCCACTTAGTCATTCACTGGTCAATCAGCGTGCAATTTTTTAGCCAGCCACTGGTCAATCATCGAGATCGTCATTTAGTAAGTCTCTGGTGTGTCAATGAACAATTTTGGTCAGATTGATGTGATTTCGAACAAATTTATGACGAATATAAACTGAAAGTATGTCAACTTAGCTCAGATCTTGATAGGTTGCTTTAAAGTGTTATGTTTATTTTTAATTTTCTTAGAGCAAAAATATTTGAGTAACGCTTTTCTTAGGTTTGAAAATGTGAAACGCCGGCTACGATGTGAGGAAGGAGGCTGAGTATTCTCGTCATCAACGTAGATAACAGCGACAGTATCAACGACGATATCAATAAGGCGTTCTTGAAATTCTTGAATTGGTTTCACTTCTATTCTGTCTACATGATCCATTTTGCCTTTTATTTCTATTTCATTATTTGTGTTGATGAGATTGCCGAAATCGATGTCCCCTTGTGCTCCAAGATCGTTATGCGATACAAAGCATTCAGCATCCAATGATTTTATATAGGTATTCAAACTGAGTTCTTCCTGGTTAAAGGTGGTTGTAGCGGTATTCATGCCTGTTTGATTACCTGAGTTATAAGGTTTTGGATAATCAAAATTCTTTTCTGTTTCTTGATGAAGGTAACTAAATTCATTTTCATCACTGAAAAGGTACACATCAGTGGGATTATTATCGAAATCATTTTGAAAAAGGTCGATGTGGTCAGTGGCACTATCAATATGCAAATTAAGATGGTTATTATCAAAAGCTACGTTAGAAACTTGGAGGAAATCGGTGTCATTGTCTATACCCACTTCAAAGGAATCGTCATTAAATTCATTAATATCAGCATATGAATCAAGGAAATCTAGATTATGTACCTTCTTTCCGGCATTAAGGTTGCGTTCATTACGGTTAATGGTGTTTTCATCATTACTTTTCCGAGTTTTCTCTTCTCTTCGAGGAAACAAGATGAAGGCAGTCGCAAAACAAATAAGTATGCCCAATAGGCTGTCGATAAACGGTGTTGGTATAAAAACGTAACACAGTACTGTCAACAAAAAGAAGCCCATTTTAAAAACGGCCTCAGTTCGATTTTAGCAATAAAAATAATATATTTAAGCAAATAAGATCCACACGTAAGATTTTAGCACCACTAGATTTGATATCTCTAATGATTATGGTTTATAAGAATTGTTAAAAAAGTATTCATTAACTTTGTTGTAATTCAACAGAAGCTGAAAAACAATTATTGGTAACTTGATTGTTACAAATCTTATTAAAAGGATTCTTTGAATATGTAGCAATGAAAGATCTTCTGATATATAATTCATAATAAAAAGAAAGTTTCTTTGTGTGTCTTTCGTTCATGCTGCGTGTAAGCTAATAGACCCAGGGCTACGAATTTGGTACATAGGTGCATCTAGGCAAGAGCCAGTGTACCTCGAAGCGAGTATTTCAAAATTGGAATATGTTTTTTTATCGTATGTTTTTTCATGAAATCGCATCAAATCGATAATTCTCTCTCATTATATCAGCAATAATGCTATTGTATCACTATTGCCATTGTTTATTGTATCAGGACTGTTGCCATTCGGAAAGATTAAGGCGAAAATTAGCGTTTTAAGAGATTTTAATTAATATCTCTGATCTTTGCTATTTTTTTGGATAAAAGAGGAAGCGGAAAAGCGGACAAAAGAACGAACGCTAAACTACCGCTCCCATAAATATTCAAATAAATATTTTTTGGGGGTTTCTTGTGATACAAAACATAAACGTAATCCTCATATATATATATAACCAAAGATTATTATTATTAAAACGAAAATTATGGGAAACATATATTTCAATTGAAAAAATACTTTCAAAACTTGATGTTTTCCTGGTTTTATGAGTGCAAAGCGCAGAATATCATGTTTACCGTAGACTCTCATGCAAAGCGTTTCTTCTACCTTTGGTTAGGTGAAAATGAATTTAAATATAAACACAATATAAAATATATAAAAATGTTTTTAATTCTTTAATAGGCACCTATTTATGATAAAATCAACTGATTAGCATAAAATCAACTTATATTAGCGTTATATTCTTAGTGGGAAGGTATTCATGCCTAGGAAGGCCTTTAAATGATAAGCTCAACAATATGCTTCCATACAAAACCATCAGAAGACACAACATTCTGACATCATACCAGGCTACGACAGTCATAACAAACATTCTGAACATGGTAAACCGAGTGAATAGAATATAACGTTTCAATTCTCTACATTCCTCAAAAATAAGATATAATAATTTGAGTCAACATGGAGTGTTCAGAACGCCTACATTACTAAGGGATTCAGCGAATGGATTTAAGTTCGCTCGTGCGATGGTCACTTTCTCGTCCAACAGATTATGACTAGAGAGTGGAAGGGAGAAAGGGACTTATATGTCATCTTCGGTGCACGAACAGAGCTAAATTATGCGCCTGCTTAAAGCTGTTAGGTGAATATCATTCTAACACTTACCCACAAGCCTGAAAAAATTCATGAGACTTAAAATGGAAATCTTTATTATCTTTATACTACTTAGTGGGTCACAATCACAGAGTTAAGGGAAGTGGGAGTTTAATTAAACTTTTCTTTTGTGTCTCCTCTAAAATCTCAGAATATTATATTGGATATAAAAAGTCTCACATCGCTTTTCCTCCTACTGAAGCCCTTTAATTCTTATTAATATAAATAATAATAATTGTTTTCCGTCACTACTTACCTGACATGAACGTATATGTAATTTAGGCACACGCACCCAACAAAATATCTGATTTCGATACCACACGACTTCCCTGTAAGGACTATTAATTTATAGACATTTCTGCTTCAATTGATTTGCCCCTGTGTCCTCGAATTTTAATTATATATATATTTATATTTCAATTAATTCAGTTCTCACTTCGCGGCGTAGCAAAAATCAATGGAGATTCAAAACACCTTCATTGAAAACTGTAAAATATATAAAAATCTAAAACATTAAATGCAGTTAAAAACAATTTTTACAATTAAAATTAGAGTTTCTGCGTCCAAACAAGCAACTCAACCAACAGGTAGACAGACCAAAATTTTTGGTGTACAGTTTTGAAAGTTAATGTTTAGTCTACCTTTGCAAAAAGACATGGAAGTTGGCGCACCAAATGATTTCATCAACAGTTCTAATAACAGTGTCTGGCCTCGTTACGCCTACTATCACTTTTACATTGCTCATAATTCGAGAGCTATCGCATACACGAAAGGTGTAAAATCCATAACCGAAATATAAAAACAACATAAATCGACCTTTTAAAGGGTTAAAAGGCAAAAATGCAAAATTTATTAATATATAAGAACAAAACTACAGAGCTAAACGAGCCGGTGTAAGAAGACAGGAATATATATATATATTTATATATGTTAAAGTGACCGATTGCAAGGAAAAAGCGAGGAGTACAACTAGATGTTATAGCACTCTCGTATACTAAAACATTCTACGGCTACTCATTCTCGAGTTATTCGAGATACGTATCTCACGAAACGAAAATACTTGAAAATACCACTAATCTCTGTGCTGAATCTATTTTACAATCCGTTTTTATAAAAAAGTGCGCCATATATTTTAAGTCCAGATACTATGCCAAAACAAGTCATTCCAATTGATTTAAAGCGGTAGAAATGAATACTTTTCTTAAAATCTGCTACCCTGAATTTTTCGCAACTATAGTTCTTCATTTAACTCGTACAGGGAACTAGAAGGTGACAGTTTTGTAATTTCAATTCTGCAGAGCCGATTAACGGAATTTAGCTTGCATTTTTCATACCGAAAAATCGCGTCTTATGATGCATCTTAATAATCTGTAATAATATTTTTAAATCAATTGATTAAATTAAATTCTATTAATATTGCTTAATAACGTGTTGGCTATTCTCTACCTAAATTGCATCCCTGTTCCTAAATTTTGGCGAAATCCTTTCTTTAGTATAAAATATATTAACCTGTTTGCGCCCGCCAAATCGCCAAACTCATAAATCTGTCATATTACATAAAGTCCTTAAGAACACTCCTGATGAGAAGATAGCGTCACCTCGTTATTTCAATTAATATGGCTGATTGGAGGAGCCTCGTGACGCACACATATGTATAAGTAGGGCTTCTGCTCAAGGTACGAGGAGAACGCTTGTGAGATGGATGCTAAAATAAACCTACCACTTTATATTCCAAAATTTGTCTCATTCCTGTTGCCCCGGCTGCACAAAACAAATAATGTATGAGAAATTACATTTCAGAAAGCCGGTAGGATACCACCTTCAAAGGGATTATCTAAAAAAGAAGATACCCCAAGGATTATACGGATAAAATGTTACGCACTTAAGATGAATTTGCCGCTGTGCGACTTCTCTGTTTCTACATTTTTCTCTAGGCGTTCTTGCTTCAAGAGAATCATCCTTCTGTTACCTGTATTCTGGTATTCTGCAGATTATTTTACGTCCAGAGAAGCACCCTTCTGCCCCCTGTGATGCGTGATCTGTGTTTCCATCGAAAGTTCGTCGTTCATCAAATGTGCTCTTACCGTTGACCTACTTTTGAGGATGGAAATCTTTCCCTACGTCAGCGGCGTTCTGTGTTGCTCTCGAGAGCTTTGTGCTTGTGTGGTGATTGATCGTGTTTTGCGAAAATCTAATTAAGAGTGCACAAAAATGTGTATTTTCGTGTCGATTTCATCACTCGTATTCTCGTCACAATAAGTCAAACAGAAGCAATTAGTAAAAAGATTGGCGATGCAAATGATATTATTACTATTGAATTATAATTACTGATTTAATAATAGTGTTTTTATTTTGAAAATTTTAAAAAGTATTATTTTGGTATAAATGTATTTTAAATTTGGTATTTAAAGGATGTATTTTGGTTTTAATATTGTTTTGGGAAAATTTCAAGAGTATTATTTTTAGTTAGTTCTCTGATCCTGATGATTCATTAAGGGCATCTAGCGCTGAACCTGAACCAAGTATAATTCCCTTTGACGCGCAGAATGATATGGATATAAATTCATGGCTTGAGTACTTTAACAAAACTCATTTAGATAAAGATGAAACGTGGAAGCTTAATAATGTAGCTCGATATCTAAAAGGTAATGCACTTAGCGTATATGTCAAAAACTGCCATAAAATTACTAAATATGTGGAATTAGTCCAAATTTTAAAAGAAAATTTTTTCGACTCCACTTTAACTACCTTTGGTGATTTTGCAAATTACAAGTACAATCATAAAGAGGACATAACGCAATATTTTCGCAAAAATTAGATATTGGTAAAAAATTAAATCTAACTCATGAAATGATCTTGGAGGGTCTGACGGATGGCCTTCCTATAGAATTAAAATCCTTAATGACGGTCAACGCACCCTGTGACCCTATCTCTTGGCTTACTCATGTCCATAAGCTTATTAAGATTAGCGAAAATCAACAAATCAAAAGTGCACCTCCCAGATTTGTTACTCCGATTGGGAACAGTCCCCAAGATTACAATCGATTTAATAGAAGTAGAATTTCAGCTACTGTGAGACAAGATTCTCCTAGACCCAACAATTTCCAACGTTTTCAGAGACCAAGTAATTTTTATAATCGGTTCAGTGGTCCAGGATTTACAAGCCATCATAATTATAATTCTCAAAATAGATTGCCATTGCCACCCAGTCCCTGTAGACTTTGCACCCGGAACGGAATCCCAAATGCTTTTCACTGGTTTAAGGTTTGTCCTTTCAGAGGGGAGAGATCTGATACACCTAATGTTACGCCCCTTGCAATAGAACCAACTCCAGAAACCCCTCACAGTAGTTGACTATTAAAGGTGTCGGGATATTTGTCCAATAAGAAACGTCTAGAGTGTGTTCTAGACAGTGGTGCAACCATATCGATAATTTCTTCCAAAACGGCTAGACAATTACGTTTAAAAGTACAAACAATTACGTTTAAAAGTACAAAGAGTTAGGTCATTTTCAGTAACCCAGACTAAAAGAAACATAATCTTTAACAAAATATGTTGTATACAAATGAAAATTGGACGGATTAGTAACCAAATTACCTTGTTTGTTCTTGATAATAATTTGAATTATGTAATTTTAGGACTTTATGAATGCAAATTATTTGAGTTGAGTATTGATTGTAGTAATTTAAAAATTAAACAGAGAGCTATTGTACTTGACTGCCATTTTGACAGCCGACCCATATCTCCACACCTCCAACTTCAAGGTGGTACAACAAATGTTTATCCATGTGTTAATAATGATGATGATGTAAGAAATTTTCCAACCTGTAAATATCGAACTACAAATCCAAAGAAATTAGTTTCTCAGTCTAACATTTATGTGAAAAATGCTGTTTCTAATACTGTCGATAACAAAGAGTATAACTTAAAAAAATTGTTAAATGTTTATTCATCTGTGTTTTCTAAAAATAAGTATGATGTAGGAAAAATTAATATTGAACCTCAACGAATTAATTTAAATTCTGATTTGCCTGTATCATTAAGACATTATAGAACATCCCCTATGGAAGAAGAGGAAATTAAGACCCAAATTGATCAATTATTACAAGCAGGTATAATTAAAGAAAGTTGTAGCCCATATTCGTCCCCCGTGACTTTAGTATTTAAACGTGAGGAAGGTAAGAAAACTAGATTGTGTATAGATTATCGAAAATTGAATTCCCTGGCTAAAACAGATGCAAACCCTCTTCCTCGCATTGACACTTTGTTAGACAAATTAAGTAAAGCAAAAGTATTTTCTACAATTGATTTGAGATCTGGTTTCTGGCATATCCCGATTCACCCTGCAGATACTGAGAAATCAGCTTTTTGCACGAATTTTGGATTATTCGAATGGTTAAGACTCCCTTTTGGTTTCAAAAATGCACCTGCAATTTTTAACAGAACAATTAGACGAATATTAACAAAAAATAAAATTAATTTCGCTTGCAGTTACTTTGATGATATAATCGTTTACTCTTCCTCTGAGAAAGAACATTTAGAACATTTAAAAATTTTATTTGAGGTGTTTAAAGAGGAGCATATTAAATTGAATCGAAACAAGTGTGTGTTCGCCAGAGATCAGATCACATTTCTTGGCTATGAAAAAAAAATGGTAGAATAATTCCCGATAACCATAATATAGAAGTTATTAAGAAACTTAAAAAACCCCAGTAACACCAAAGAGTTACAAAGAGTTTTGGGAAGTGTGAATGTGTATCATAGATTCATTCCGAATTATGCAACTATTAGAGCTCCATTAAACAGACTCTTGAAAAAAGATGTCAAGTGGGAATGGGATGACTAATGTCAAAAAGCTTTTGACGAAATGAAAGGAATACTGATTTCCAAACCTGTTTTACAATTGTATGATTCCAGTAGGCCATGTCATATTTTTGTTGACGCTTCTCAAACTGCTGTTGGAGCTGTTTTGAAACACCCAGATGAAAATGATGTCCTTCACCCTGTATCATATCATTCCCGAACTTTAAGAAATTATGAGAAAAATTATACGATTACTGAGTTAGAATGTTTGGCCATAGTAGATGCCCTAGACAAATTCTATTACTATCTGCATGGACAAAAATTTGTTATACATACGGACCATGCGGCCCTCGTTTGGCTCAAAAATGTTAAAAATTTAAAAGGTAGACTCTTCCGTTGGTCACTCAAACTACGTATGTTCAATTATGAAGTAAAGTATCAGAAGGGCTCTACCAATATTGAAGCTGACATGCTTTCTAGACATCCTGTTTCACAGCACCTCCAACATTATGTACATTTACTTGATAGAAATGAAATAATCCAACAACAAAAAACTGATAATGTCTGCGGAAAAAAATTACCAAGAGATAAATGTAATGATGGTAATTAAGAAAAAGAATTTTTATAAAATTGTAGTACCTAAATCTTTAAGATTAAAATTGTTGAATAAAACCCATGAAAATTTTGGTCACCCGGGAGTTCAAATTATGCTTAACTTAATCACCCCCCAATATTATTGGCCTCATATTAGCGAAGATATCGGAAATTTTGTTAAACATTGTCATACTTGTCAACTTAAGTAAACACAGAAAAAATTTGGTCTTATGCAAGACGTACCCCCAACGGACAAACCTTTCGAATGTCTCTCTATTGACACTGTGGGAGGATTTAATTATTATGATTCTACAAAAAAATATTTACATATAGTTATTGACCATGCAACAAGATATGTCTGGGCTTTTCCCTCGAAACGTGTAACTTCAGAAACCTATGCCAATTGTCTAAAACAAATATTTCAAATACAAGTTCCCGAAAAAATTCTGAGTGACAGGAATGCAGCCTTCACTTCCACTAGATTCAAAAAAATTCCTTAAAAAGCATAATGTTAAACAACTTTTAACTTCATCTCACCATCCCCAGACAAATGGTAAAGTAGAAAGAGTAAATCAATCAATAGTAAGTCGACTAAAATGTAAAGTAAATTCTTCTTCTAAAAAAGTACCATGGACTAAAGTGCTAGAGCAAGTTGTTATCGAATATAACAACTCCCCTCATACGGTAACTAAGTTCACCCCAGCATACTTACTATTTGGTAACCTCCCTTTTGAATCTCCAATTGATCAAAATAAATACCCTTCCTTAAATGAAGCAAGGGTTTTAGCAAAGAAAAGAACTATCGAATACCACCGAAAGAATAAAACTAGATATGACATCAGATTTGTAGAATCTAAATTTCAACCTGGAAATTTTGTCCTTTACGAGGAATTTGAATACCCAAATACTAGAAAATTGACTTCACCCTATTCAGGCCCTTATCGGATTATGAATAAATTATCTGAAGTTAATTATGAAATCGACAGGGAGAATTTTCACACGAAGAAACCAACTGAGATTGTACATGCGTCAAAATTAAGGTTCTATTATCCACCCGAGAACTTTAAATTACATCATGAATAAATCAAAATTTATAAATCAATAAACTATCCATAACCCTTCTTTTAGTTTTCATCCTGTTGTCCCCCTTAATAGTTGATTTATCTCTCAGTGTCTGAAAAGTTTGTCTGGCCTTTTCTTTTACTGGGCTCCTTCAAACTTGAGTTTCAGGTTCAATGCACTTTCCGTGTGGGAAACACTCAATTGAGGCTATACTACAAGTAGAGTACTATACCCTCACATTTCCTTGAGCTCATGTTTTCCTATGTTTGTGTTATAAATTGTAGCAACAGTTGAAAAAGTGAAATTTCAGTTGTTGAAATTTCTGAATTTCATTTTATGTTTCTGCAGCATCGTGTACAAAAAACTGGTATGGATGTTGGAAGTTAAATTTTGTTTTGTTATCATTAATAAGAGAAAAATAGAGTGACAAAATATGTTAAAAACCTAGCAAAATGTTTATTTTCAACAAGAGTATAAGAGCTCTAGTATCGAAACATAAAAACTCAAATCTTTTCAGTGCCAATGCTAATCCATAATTCTAGCGCTAATTAAATGATCCGGAGATCTCCAAAGACCAGTAAAAGACTGGAGATGAGCCTGAATGACAACTCTAATGAGTGTACGGACTCTAATGATTACACAAACTGTGAATGGCATGCCCTAAGATATAAACTTACAAATTCAGTTATATTACTATTTCCTATTGCCACGTAGCTAACCAGCAATATGTTATTAGTGCTTTATTTGTTCTGCACTTAGTTACTATATTATAATTTCATTAATAATTTATTATATTTTATATACTGTATTCATTATATTCAAATATTTTATGTCATATTTCATGTAAACATTTTGTGTGCCTTGAGATAAATCCAATCAGTTTTCCTACTAACTTAATTTCCTAATAACTAAACTTTCTGCTCTCACTATCTGGACTGACTTGGGTCGACGGCCGCGACTGCAAGCCTTTTCAGATGGGGGGGGGGATAATCTGTAATGATATTTTTAAATCAATTGATTAAATTAAATTCTATTAATATTGCTTAATAACGTGTTGGCGATTCTCTACCTAAATTGCATCCCTGTTTCTAAATTTTGGCGAAATCCTTTCTTTATCATTCGTAATAGTGATCTTGTTCTCTATTCCAGTACTCTTATCTACAGCAGACACATTCAATATGCCATTGGCATCAATATCGAAAGTAACTTCAATCTGTGGGACACCTCTAGGTGCAGGAGGAATGCCAGTTAATTCAAACTTTCGAAGAAGATTATTGTCCTTGGTCATTGCACGTTCACCCTCGTAAACTTGGATCAAGACACCTGGTTGATTATCAGAGTAAGTTGTAAATGTTTGTGTCTGACGAGTTGGAATGGCTGTATTACGTTTGATGAAAACAGTCATTACACCACCAGCAGTTTCAATTCCTAGAGACAGTTGGGTTACATCTAACAGCAACAGATCTTGCACTTGTTCAGATTTATCACCATTCAAAATTGCAGCTTGGACTGCAGCACCATATGCGACAGCTTCATCTGGATTAATACTTTTGTTAAGTTTTTTACCATTAAAGAAATCTTGCAGTAGCTTCTGAATTTTAGGAATACGAGTAGATCCACCTACCAGGACAATATCGTGGACTTGAGCTTTACCTAATTTTGCACCTCGCAAAGCCTTTTCAACAGGTTCCAATGTGCTTCTAAACAAATCTGCATTCAGTTCTTAAAAACGGGCTCTTGTTATGGTTGAATAGAAATCTACACCTTCAAAGAGAGAATCAATTTCGATGCTGGCTTGAGTACTTGAGGACAGGGTTCTCTTAGCCCTTTCACAGGCAGTATGTATGAGAAATTACATTTCATATATATATAGAGAGAGAGATATAGAAGACAGATAAATTTAAACACCTAAAACCAATATTAATTTGGAATCAAAGCAAGGCAATTCCTCAACAATATTAATAATCGCAACCTCGTATAAGAGTTTTAACACAATTATAAAAAATAATCTAAATTAACATAAGAATTAATAATTGAACAAACTCGAAAAGTAAAAATGCGAAAGGGAAAATATACAAATTGTTAACATGTAAGAATTAATCTCCTTTTAAAGAGCTCGGTTACCCAAAGAACGTTTTCTCGGTTACATGAAATTCGAATTCATATTACAAGAATATATTAAGTAAATAGTTCAGTATTTAAAATCATTTTCTGGGATTTGGATATACTTATGGATTACGAGGAAATGACGACGCCCTTATACTTATACTTATAGACTCCGCCCTAAGGGGGTCTGAAGTCTGGTAATTTTGCCTGAAAGGGCAATATTTTATGATTCATGCGGTGTCTCAAGAATAAAGCTTTAAATATTATAATGAATCATAAATAAATAATAATAAACGAAAGTCCTTAATACAAATGAGATGAAAAGACGAATGATTCAAATTTTATTGGAGAGCCAAAAGTGTTAATTTTACATTTAATTTTGGATAAAAGTCTAACCATTATAACGCGTTCGAAATTTTTTTTGAAATAATAATAATAAATAAAATTGTAATGAAAAATATAATCAAAAATTTTAAAATAAGTAAATCAAGTTCAAAAATATAATAATAATAGTAATAAAATAATTAATATAAAAATTAATGGTAAGGAAAGTAAAATATTAAGAAGAAATAAATATAAAATGTAAAAAGTAACAATAAGAAAATACAAAAAACACAAAAGTAAATATCAATAAACAAATAAGTAAAAATAAATAGCATTAAAATTGAATATGATATAAAAATAGTAAAAAAATCCATTAATTGCAAAAATATACATAAAAAAGTTCTTAATCTTTAATTAAGGGCTTTAAGTTTGGCTAAAATGCACAATTTAGTCGCATTCAAGCCGCATCCTTGGCTCCCCACTTTATGTCTTTTTTATTAAATAAATATAATTCAGCTTATGAGCTCAATTTTTTATCAATCACAGGTCCGTCAAGGAGGTCCCCACTTAGTCATTCACTGGTCAATCAGCGTGCAATTTTTTAGCCAGCCACTGGTCAATCATCGAGATCGTCATTTAGTAAGTCTCTGGTGTGTCAATGAACAATTTTGGTCAGATTGATGTGATTTCGAACAAATTTATGACGAATATAAACTGAAAGTATGTCAACTTAGCTCAGATCTTGATAGGTTGCTTTAAAGTGTTATGTTTATTTTTAATTTTCTTAGAGCAAAAATATTTGAGTAACGCTTTTCTTAGGTTTGAAAATGTGAAACGCCGGCTACGATGTGAGGAAGGAGGCTGAGTATTCTCGTCATCAACGTAGATAACAGCGACAGTATCAACGACGATATCAATAAGGCGTTCTTGAAATTCTTGAATTGGTTTCACTTCTATTCTGTCTACATGATCCATTTTGCCTTTTATTTCTATTTCATTATTTGTGTTGATGAGATTGCCGAAATCGATGTCCCCTTGTGCTCCAAGATCGTTATGCGATACAAAGCATTCAGCATCCAATGATTTTATATAGGTATTCAAACTGAGTTCTTCCTGGTTAAAGGTGGTTGTAGCGGTATTCATGCCTGTTTGATTACCTGAGTTATAAGGTTTTGGATAATCAAAATTCTTTTCTGTTTCTTGATGAAGGTAACTAAATTCATTTTCATCACTGAAAAGGTACACATCAGTGGGATTATTATCGAAATCATTTTGAAAAAGGTCGATGTGGTCAGTGGCACTATCAATATGCAAATTAAGATGGTTATTATCAAAAGCTACGTTAGAAACTTGGAGGAAATCGGTGTCATTGTCTATATCCACTTCAAAGGAATCGTCATTAAATTCATTAATATCAGCATATGAATCAAGGAAATCTAGATTATGTACCTTCTTTCCGGCATTAAGGTTGCGTTCATTACGGTTAATGGTGTTTTCATCATTACTTTTCCGAGTTTTCTCTTCTCTTCGAGGAAACAAGATGAAGGCAGTCGCAAAACAAATAAGTATGCCCAATAGGCTGTCGATAAACGGTGTTGGTATAAAAACGTAACACAGTACTGTCAACAAAAAGAAGCCCATTTTAAAAACGGCCTCAGTTCGATTTTAGCAATAAAAATAATATATTTAAGCAAATAAGATCCACACGTAAGATTTTAGCACCACTAGATTTGATATCTCTAATGATTATGGTTTATAAGAATTGTTAAAAAAGTATTCATTAACTTTGTTGTAATTCAACAGAAGCTGAAAAACAATTATTGGTAACTTGATTGTTACAAATCTTATTAAAAGGATTCTTTGAATATGTAGCAATGAAAGATCTTCTGATATATAATTCATAATAAAAAGAAAGTTTCTTTGTGTGTCTTTCGTTCATGCTGCGTGTAAGCTAATAGACCCAGGGCTACGAATTTGGTACATAGGTGCATCTAGGCAAGAGCCAGTGTACCTCGAAGCGAGTATTTCAAAATTGGAATATGTTTTTTTATCGTATGTTTTTTCATGAAATCGCATCAAATCGATAATTCTCTCTCATTATATCAGCAATAATGCTATTGTATCACTATTGCCATTGTTTATTGTATCAGGACTGTTGCCATTCGGAAAGATTAAGGCGAAAATTAGCGTTTTAAGAGATTTTAATTAATATCTCTGATCTTTGCTATTTTTTTGGATAAAAGAGGAAGCGGAAAAGCGGACAAAAGAACGAACGCTAAACTACCGCTCCCATAAATATTCAAATAAATATTTTTTGGGGGTTTCTTGTGATACAAAACATAAACGTAATCCTCATATATATATATAACCAAAGATTATTATTATTAAAACGAAAATTATGGGAAACATATATTTCAATTGAAAAAATACTTTCAAAACTTGATGTTTTCCTGGTTTTATGAGTGCAAAGCGCAGAATATCATGTTTACCGTAGACTCTCATGCAAAGCGTTTCTTCTACCTTTGGTTAGGTGAAAATGAATTTAAATATAAAC
The DNA here is from genome assembly GCF_044657685.1 of Stegodyphus dumicola. NCBI lineage: Eukaryota > Metazoa > Arthropoda > Arachnida > Araneae > Eresidae > Stegodyphus > Stegodyphus dumicola. The sequence continues at coordinate 87,991,575 of NC_140774.1, read as the reverse complement.
ACAATATAAAATATATAAAAATGTTTTTAATTCTTTAATAGGCACCTATTTATGATAAAATCAACTGATTAGCATAAAATCAACTTATATTAGCGTTATATTCTTAGTGGGAAGGTATTCATGCCTAGGAAGGCCTTTAAATGATAAGCTCAACAATATGCTTCCATACAAAACCATCAGAAGACACAACATTCTGACATCATACCAGGCTACGACAGTCATAACAAACATTCTGAACATGGTAAACCGAGTGAATAGAATATAACGTTTCAATTCTCTACATTCCTCAAAAATAAGATATAATAATTTGAGTCAACATGGAGTGTTCAGAACGCCTACATTACTAAGGGATTCAGCGAATGGATTTAAGTTCGCTCGTGCGATGGTCACTTTCTCGTCCAACAGATTATGACTAGAGAGTGGAAGGGAGAAAGGGACTTATATGTCATCTTCGGTGCACGAACAGAGCTAAATTATGCGCCTGCTTAAAGCTGTTAGGTGAATATCATTCTAACACTTACCCACAAGCCTGAAAAAATTCATGAGACTTAAAATGGAAATCTTTATTATCTTTATACTACTTAGTGGGTCACAATCACAGAGTTAAGGGAAGTGGGAGTTTAATTAAACTTTTCTTTTGTGTCTCCTCTAAAATCTCAGAATATTATATTGGATATAAAAAGTCTCACATCGCTTTTCCTCCTACTGAAGCCCTTTAATTCTTATTAATATAAATAATAATAATTGTTTTCCGTCACTACTTACCTGACATGAACGTATATGTAATTTAGGCACACGCACCCAACAAAATATCTGATTTCGATACCACACGACTTCCCTGTAAGGACTATTAATTTATAGACATTTCTGCTTCAATTGATTTGCCCCTGTGTCCTCGAATTTTAATTATATATATATTTATATTTCAATTAATTCAGTTCTCACTTCGCGGCGTAGCAAAAATCAATGGAGATTCAAAACACCTTCATTGAAAACTGTAAAATATATAAAAATCTAAAACATTAAATGCAGTTAAAAACAATTTTTACAATTAAAATTAGAGTTTCTGCGTCCAAACAAGCAACTCAACCAACAGGTAGACAGACCAAAATTTTTGGTGTACAGTTTTGAAAGTTAATGTTTAGTCTACCTTTGCAAAAAGACATGGAAGTTGGCGCACCAAATGATTTCATCAACAGTTCTAATAACAGTGTCTGGCCTCGTTACGCCTACTATCACTTTTACATTGCTCATAATTCGAGAGCTATCGCATACACGAAAGGTGTAAAATCCATAACCGAAATATAAAAACAACATAAATCGACCTTTTAAAGGGTTAAAAGGCAAAAATGCAAAATTTATTAATATATAAGAACAAAACTACAGAGCTAAACGAGCCGGTGTAAGAAGACAGGAATATATATATATATTTATATATGTTAAAGTGACCGATTGCAAGGAAAAAGCGAGGAGTACAACTAGATGTTATAGCACTCTCGTATACTAAAACATTCTACGGCTACTCATTCTCGAGTTATTCGAGATACGTATCTCACGAAACGAAAATACTTGAAAATACCACTAATCTCTGTGCTGAATCTATTTTACAATCCGTTTTTATAAAAAAGTGCGCCATATATTTTAAGTCCAGATACTATGCCAAAACAAGTCATTCCAATTGATTTAAAGCGGTAGAAATGAATACTTTTCTTAAAATCTGCTACCCTGAATTTTTCGCAACTATAGTTCTTCATTTAACTCGTACAGGGAACTAGAAGGTGACAGTTTTGTAATTTCAATTCTGCAGAGCCGATTAACGGAATTTAGCTTGCATTTTTCATACCGAAAAATCGCGTCTTATGATGCATCTTAATAATCTGTAATAATATTTTTAAATCAATTGATTAAATTAAATTCTATTAATATTGCTTAATAACGTGTTGGCTATTCTCTACCTAAATTGCATCCCTGTTCCTAAATTTTGGCGAAATCCTTTCTTTAGTATAAAATATATTAACCTGTTTGCGCCCGCCAAATCGCCAAACTCATAAATCTGTCATATTACATAAAGTCCTTAAGAACACTCCTGATGAGAAGATAGCGTCACCTCGTTATTTCAATTAATATGGCTGATTGGAGGAGCCTCGTGACGCACACATATGTATAAGTAGGGCTTCTGCTCAAGGTACGAGGAGAACGCTTGTGAGATGGATGCTAAAATAAACCTACCACTTTATATTCCAAAATTTGTCTCATTCCTGTTGCCCCGGCTGCACAAAACAAATAATGTATGAGAAATTACATTTCAGAAAGCCGGTAGGATACCACCTTCAAAGGGATTATCTAAAAAAGAAGATACCCCAAGGATTATACGGATAAAATGTTACGCACTTAAGATGAATTTGCCGCTGTGCGACTTCTCTGTTTCTACATTTTTCTCTAGGCGTTCTTGCTTCAAGAGAATCATCCTTCTGTTACCTGTATTCTGGTATTCTGCAGATTATTTTACGTCCAGAGAAGCACCCTTCTGCCCCCTGTGATGCGTGATCTGTGTTTCCATCGAAAGTTCGTCGTTCATCAAATGTGCTCTTACCGTTGACCTACTTTTGAGGATGGAAATCTTTCCCTACGTCAGCGGCGTTCTGTGTTGCTCTCGAGAGCTTTGTGCTTGTGTGGTGATTGATCGTGTTTTGCGAAAATCTAATTAAGAGTGCACAAAAATGTGTATTTTCGTGTCGATTTCATCACTCGTATTCTCGTCACAATAAGTCAAACAGAAGCAATTAGTAAAAAGATTGGCGATGCAAATGATATTATTACTATTGAATTATAATTACTGATTTAATAATAGTGTTTTTATTTTGAAAATTTTAAAAAGTATTATTTTGGTATAAATGTATTTTAAATTTGGTATTTAAAGGATGTATTTTGGTTTTAATATTGTTTTGGGAAAATTTCAAGAGTATTATTTTTAGTTAGTTCTCTGATCCTGATGATTCATTAAGGGCATCTAGCGCTGAACCTGAACCAAGTATAATTCCCTTTGACGCGCAGAATGATATGGATATAAATTCATGGCTTGAGTACTTTAACAAAACTCATTTAGATAAAGATGAAACGTGGAAGCTTAATAATGTAGCTCGATATCTAAAAGCACTTAGCGTATATGTCAAAAACTGCCATAAAATTACTAAATATGTGGAATTAGTCCAAATTTTAAAAGAAAATTTTTTCGACTCCACTTTAACTACGTTTGGTGATTTTGCAAATTACAAGTACAATCATAAAGAGGACATAACGCAATATTTTCGCAAAAATTAGATATTGGTAAAAAATTAAATCTAACTCATGAAATGATCTTGGAGGGTCTGACGGATGGCCTTCCTATAGAATTAAAATCCTTAATGACGGTCAACGCACCCTGTGACCCTATCTCTTGGCTTACTCATGTCCATAAGCTTATTAAGATTAGCGAAAATCAACAAATCAAAAGTGCACCTCCCAGATTTGTTACTCCGATTGGGAACAGTCCCCAAGATTACAATCGATTTAATAGAAGTAGAATTTCAGCTACTGTGAGACAAGATTCTCCTAGACCCAACAATTTCCAACGTTTTCAGAGACCAAGTAATTTTTATAATCGGTTCAGTGGTCCAGGATTTACAAGCCATCATAATTATAATTCTCAAAATAGATTGCCATTGCCACCCAGTCCCTGTAGACTTTGCACCCGGAACGGAATCCCAAATGCTTTTCACTGGTTTAAGGTTTGTCCTTTCAGAGGGGAGAGATCTGATACACCTAATGTTACGCCCCTTGCAATAGAACCAACCCCAGAAACCCCTCACAGTAGTTGACTATTAAAGGTGTCGGTATATTTGTCCAATAAGAAACGTCTAGAGTGTGTTCTAGACAGTGGTGCAACCATATCGATAATTTCTTCCAAAACGGCTAGACAATTACGTTTAAAAGTACAAACAATTACGTTTAAAAGTACAAAGAGTTAGGTCATTTTCAGTAACCCAGACTAAAAGAAACATAATCTTTAACAAAATATGTTGTATACAAATGAAAATTGGACGGATTAGTAACCAAATTACCTTGTTTGTTCTTGATAATAATTTGAATTATGTAATTTTAGGACTTTATGAATGCAAATTATTTGAGTTGAGTATTGATTGTAGTAATTTAAAAATTAAACAGAGAGCTATTGTACTTGACTGCCATTTTGACAGCCGACCCATATCTCCACACCTCCAACTTCAAGGTGGTACAACAAATGTTTATCCATGTGTTAATAATGATGATGATGTAAGAAATTTTCCAACCTGTAAATATCGAACTACAAATCCAAAGGAATTAGTTTCTCAGTCTAACATTTATGTGAAAAATGCTGTTTCTAATACTGTCGATAACAAAGAGTATAACTTAAAAAAATTGTTAAATGTTTATTCATCTGTGTTTTCTAAAAATAAGTATGATGTAGGAAAAATTAATATTGAACCTCAACGAATTAATTTAAATTCTGATTTGCCTGTATCATTAAGACATTATAGAACATCCCCTATGGAAGAAGAGGAAATTAAGACCCAAATTGATCATTTATTACAAGCAGGTATAATTAAAGAAAGTTGTAGCCCATATTCGTCCCCCGTGACTTTAGTATTTAAACGTGAGGAAGGTAAGAAAACTAGATTGTGTATAGATTATCGAAAATTGAATTCCGTGGCTAAAACAGATGCAAACCCTCTTCCTCGCATTGACACTTTGTTAGACAAATTAAGTAAAGCAAAAGTATTTTCTACAATTGATTTGAGATCTGGTTTCTGGCATATCCCAATTCACCCTGCAGATACTGAGAAATCAGCTTTTTGCACGAATTTTGGATTATTCGAATGGTTAAGACTTGCTTTTGGTTTCAAAAATGCACCTGCAATTTTTAACAGAACAATTAGACGAATATTAACAAAAAATAAAATTAATTTCGCTTGCAGTTACTTTGATGATATAATCGTTTACTCTTCCTCTGAGAAAGAACATTTAGAACATTTAAAAATTTTATTTGAGGTGTTTAAAGAGGAGCATATTAAATTGAATCGAAACAAGTGTGTGTTCGCCAGAGATCAGATCACATTTCTTGGCTATGAAATAAAAAATGGTAGAATAATTCCCGATAACCATAATATAGAAGTTATTAAGAAACATAAAAAACCCCAGTAACACCAAAGAGTTACAAAGAGTTTTGGGAAGTGTGAATGTGTATCATAGATTCCTTCCGAATTATGCAACTATTAGAGCTCCATTAAACAGACTCTTGAAAAAAGATGTCAAGTGGGAATGGGATGACTAATGTCAAAAAGCTTTTGACGAAATGAAAAGAATACTGATTTCCAAACCTGTTTTACAATTGTATGATTCCAGTAGGCCATGTCATATTTTTGTTGACGCTTCTCAAACTGCTGTTGGAGCTGTTTTGAAACAACCAGACGAAAATGATGTCCTTCACCCTGTATCATATCATTCCCGAACTTTAAGAAATTATGAGAAAAATTATACGATTACTGAGTTAGAATGTTTGGCCATAGTAGATGCCCTAGACAAATTCTATTACTATCTGCATGGACAAAAATTTGTTATACACTCGGACCATGCGGCCCTCGTTTGGCTCAAAAATGTTAAAAATTAAAAAGGTAGACTCTTCCGTTGGTCACTCAAACTACGTATGTTCAATTATGAAGTAAAGTATCAGAAGTGCTCTACCAATATTGAAGCTGACATGCTTTCTAGACATCCTGTTTCACAGCACCTCCAACATTATGTACATTTACTTGATAGAAATGAAATAATCCAACAACAAAAAACTGATAATGTCTGCGGAAAAAAATTACCAAGAGATAATTGATATGATGGTAATTAAGAAAAAGAATTTTTATAAAATTGTAGTACCTAAATCTTTAAGATTAAAATTGTTGAATAAAACCCATGAAAATTTTGGTCACCCGGGAGTTCAAATTATGCTTAACTTAATCACCCCTCAATATTATTGGCCTCATATTAGCGAAGATATCGGAAATTTTGTTAAACATTGTCATACTTGTCAACTTAAGTAAACACAGAAAAAATTTGGTCTTATGCAGGACGTACCCCCAACCGACAAACCTTTCGAATTTCTCTCTATCAACACTGTGGGAGGATTTAATTATTATAATTCTACAAAAAAATATTTACATATAGTTATTGACCATGCAACAAGATATGTCTGGGCTTTTCCCTCGAAACGTGTAACTTCAGAAACCTATGCCAATTGTCTAAAACAAATATTTCAAATACAAGTCCCCGAAAACATTCTGAGTGACAGGAATGCAGCCTTCACTTCCTCTACATTCAAAAAAATTCCTTAAAAAGCATAATGTTAAACAACTTTTAACTTCATCTCACCATCCCCAGACAAATGGTAAAGTAGAAAGAGTAAATCAATCAATAGTAAGTCGACTAAAATGTAAAGTAAATTCTTCTTCTAAAAACGTACCATGGACTAAAGTGCTAGAGCAAGTTGTTACCGAATATAACAACTCCCCTCATACGGTAACTAAGTTCACCCCAGCATACTTACTATTTGGTAACCTCCCTTTTGAATCTCCAATTGATCAAAATAAATACCCTTCCTTAAATGAAGCAAGGGCTTTAGCAAAGAAAAGAACTATCGAATACCACCGAAAGAATAAAACTAGATATGACATCAGATTTGTAGAATCTAAATTTCAACCTGGACATTTTGTCCTTTACGAGGAATTTGAATACCCAAATACTAGAAAATTGACTTCACCCTATTCAGGCCCTTATCGGATTATGAATAAATTATCTGAAGTAAATTATGAAATCGAAAGGCAAAATTTTCACGCGAAGAAACCAACTGATATTGTACATGCGTCAAAATTAAGGTTCTATCATCCACCCGAGAACTTTAAATTACATCATCAAAAAATCAAAATTTATAAATCAATAAACTATCCATAACCCTTCTTTTAGTTTTCATCCTGTTGTCCCCCTTGATAGTTGATTTATCTCTCAGTGTCTGAAAAGTTTGTCTGGCCTTTTTTTTACTGGGCTCCTTCAAACTTGAGTTTCAGGTTCAATACACTTTCCGTGTGTGAAACACTCAATTGAGGCTATACTACAAGTAGAGTACTATACCCTCACATTTCCTTGAGCTCATGTTTTCTTATGTTTGTGTTATAAATTGTAGCAACAGTTGAGAAAGTTAAATTTCAGTTGTTGAAATTTCTGAATTTCATTTTATGTTGTGTACAAAAAATTGGTATGGATGTTGGAAGTTAAATTTTGTTTTGTTATCATTAATAAGAGAAAAATAGAGTGACAAAATATGTTAAAAACCTAGCAAAATGTGTATTTTCAACAAGAGTATAAGAGCTCTAGTATCGTGACATAAAAACTCAAATGTTTTCAGTGCCAATGCTAATCCATAATTCTAGCGCTAATTATGGAGATTTCCGGTTATGTTTTTACCACCAATCCTCAAATTCCATATCACAGATTATGTTCTTACTGCATTAATATAAATATTAACAAGACATAGTGCACAATAAAAATTAATTTTTATTTCGGAACTTCGCGCACATTGCCCGACAGCCTACCTGTCTCGCTCTGCTCGCTACTCGTAAGAAGCTTCTCCTCTAGGGTTGCCACACTTATCGGAGGGCGCAAGGCGCGCTCCTTATCGCCATCACCACAGAGTTTCCCCCCAGTTCCTTTAATGGCTATTCAAAGGAACGACATAGGTTATGAAATTATCTCATTATCTCAGAGTATCCGTGCTGTCGGGTATTTTTTTTATGATTACAAAATTAGAATATAAAATTAGAAAAGATCAAAATGCAATTCAATATAAAACAAGGTATTGACACATATAATAAACATGAAATAACAAGAAATATGTTAAGATATAAATTTTAAAAAATGTGTTTTAAATTGTTATGTAAGAAGCAAGTTTCTTAGGGAAGTGAACATGTCTTCCCGATCTGGTGACAGTTTGTGTCTTAGAGAGTTCGTTTGCAGATTTATTCTGCTGAACTGTCTTTAAGTCTTTAAATTGTTTTCAGTTCAGGCAAATTAGAGTCCGAAAGCAAATAGGCTGGTTTCACACGGTCTATAGACACAGTAGATTTCAGACCGTTAACATCAATTGTGAAAGTTTTGTCCGTTCTAGAAAGGACTTTATGCGGACCTGTGTATGGTTGGCACAGAGGTGGCTTTACTCGATCGACACGTAAGTATACATGCGTACACGACTTTAAGGTAGCACTTACGTAACATTTTTCTTGGCAATGTACAGATGTTGCTATTGGATTCAATTGTTGCATTCTATGCCTAAGATTCGTGATAAATTGTGTGTGATACGGAGATATCTTAGATGACGTTATCATATCACTAGGCAGCTTGAGAGTTGTGCCGTACACCAGTTCAGCACAAGATGACTGTAGATCTTCCTTTACGGCTGTCCGAATACCAAGCATAACAACTGGTAGTGTTTCAGTCCAGTTATTGGTCTCGTGAGCCTTGAGAGAAGATTTTAAATGTCGATGAAATCGTTCAACAATGCCGTTGGACATTGGATGATAGGCTGTTGTTGTGATTCTGTTCGTACCTAAAATGCGCGTAAATTCTGCAAAAAGTGCGGATCTCATTTGAGAACCTTGGTCTGTTGTTATGATCGATGGGCAGCCAAAACGAGATATCCAACAGTTGAAGATGGCTCTGCAAATGGTTTCCGTTTTCATATCCGGGATGGGTATGGCTTCAGGCCATCTGGAGAATCTATCTATTAGAGTCAAAAGGTACACGTTGCCTTCTGATGTGGTAACGGTCCGACGATATCCATATGGATTTCTGAAAAACGTGCATCAGGAAGAGAGAATGTGCCCAGTGGTGCTTTAGTATGCCTAGTAATTTTCGATTTTTGGCAAGATTCACAGGATTTCACCCAATTTTTGATATGACGTTTCATATCGGGCCATACATAACGAGAACAAATAAGCTTCGTAGTAGCTGCAATTCCTGGATGTGACAGATTATGCAGATGATTAAAGATGAGTCTGCGAAAGGAATTCGGAACAAATGGACGAGGAATGTCTGTTGATATGTCACAAAGAATATTACCATCAGAATATTGGCACGGTTTAAATTCCAGTTTCAAAGATGATGTGTTGTTTTTGAGAAGGTCTTGTACCTCCGGATCATGCCGTTGAGCTTCCGAAAATTTTTTAAAATCCAAAAATGAAGATTTTGTTATGGAATCAATTTCGATTCTTGAAAGAGCGTCAGCAACGACGTTTTTTGAACCTTGCACATGCCTAATATCAGTAGAGTACTGAGAAATAAAATCTAAATGTCGCAATTGTCGAGGTGAACATTTATGAGGGTTCTGTTTAAAAGCGTATATTAACGGTTTTTGATCCGTATAAATTATAAAATTTCTGCCCTCTAACATGTGTCGGAATTTCTTAATTGCAGAATAAATAGAAAATAATTCCCTATCGTACGCGGACCATTTCTGTTGACTTTTACTGAGTTTCATAGAGAAAAATGCTATAGGTTCCCATGTTTGTTGAGACAACTGCATAAGTGTGCCGCCGATTGCGACGTCTGAGGCATCTACCCAGATGCTTAGCTGGGCTCCGGGAATAGGGTGTCTCAAAAGGGTAGCCTGAGCAATGGCATTTTTGGCAGCAATAAAGGCTTGTTCAGCATTCTCGTTCCAATTTAATTGTGGGGATGAATCCTGAACACGAGAACGAGATTTCTTTTTATTAATATAGCCTTCTAACAATTTTATTAAAGGAGAAAGAATATGTGCTGCTTTAGGTATGAAACATCTATAAAAGTTAAACATGCCTAAAAATCGGCGAAGCTGAGTGAGAGTGGTAGGTTGAGGAAAATCTAAAATACATTTGACTTTGTCAGGAAGAGGTTCAATTCCGTTTTCACTAAGGTGAAAACCTAAGAAATCAATAGATGTTTGACCAAAGGTGCATTTTGAAACATTTATGCAAAGTCCATATTCCTGAAGTTTGGAAAATAAAGCTTTCAAATGCCTGCAATGTTCCTCAGAATCTTTAGAGGCTATGAGCAAGTCATCGACAAAAGCGTAAACGCCTTCTAAATCCCGCGTAACTTCATCTATAAAACGTTGAAAAGTCGCAGATGCATTGCATAAGCCGAATTGCATACGGATACTTTCGAATAAACCGAATGGTGTGCATATGGCGGTTTTGTGGATGTCGGCTGGGTTAATTGGTATTTGATGGTATGCCTTAATCAGGTCGACATGACTAAAAATTCTAGTACCGTGCAATGCAGCAGTAAAATCGGCTAAACATGGAATAGGGTATTTGTCTTTTATTGTTTGAGCGTTCAATGCTCGATAATCTCCTACAGGTCTCCATTCCAGACTTCCCTTTTTTGGAACCATGTGAAGTGGGGATGCATAATTGCTGCTCGAAGGTCTCAAATGCCCCAATTGCATCATAGTTTGAAATTCTTGTTTTGCTATTTTTAAGCGATCTGGAGCTAACCGACGAGGTTTTGCAACCACAGGTGGACCTTTAGTTATGATATAATGAACGGTGTTATGTTTAACAGGTTGGTTAGGATCTGGTAATCTAGTAACTGAAGGAAATTCTTTTAAAATTTTGTGATATGGTGTATCACTAAATACAGTTTTTACTGAATAAATGCTTGCATTTTTCACGCAACCGACGGTTTTAAAATGCGTTTTTAAATCTTTGAGACATTTGTTTCTGAGATCAGGCACCAATTCAAAGAAATGGAGAAAATCTGCTCCAAGAATGGGTGTACTAACATTTGCTATAAGAAAAGTCCATGTAAACTGTCGTCTTAATTTGAAATCCAAAGAAAGTGTTTTTTGACCATAAACATGAATAGTAGAAGAATTAGCAGCGAAAAGTCTTTGTTGGGACGAATTCCGTTTTTGAGAATTATTTGCTGGAAGTAAGGACACGTCAGAGCCGGTATCGACCAAGAATGAAAGGTTTGTTCTACGGTCACGAACGAACAGGCGACGTGAAACTTGAGGCAAAGAATAAGTCGCCTCTATTCTTTGCTGGTTTCATTTCCCTGCCATGAACAAGGTTTTGTACATTTGTCATCTCTACACTTTTTCCCAAAACGTCTATGATACCAGCAAACAGAATAATCTCTCCTTTTGGAATTGCTTCTTTCCTTATTGCGATCTCCGCGATTTGGCGAGCGACCACGAGAAAGAGAAATGCGATCAATACGTTTGTTTAATTTTTCTATTTGTTTAAATAATTTATCCTCAAGAGACTGATTGACTGTGTGAGAAACGGCACAAGTCCCTGGGGTTGGATTTACTTCTAAAATTCTGTCGGCAATTTCTGCAGCTTTATCTACAGTTAAATTGGAAACCGCTGCCAAAATAGACTGAACAGTCGAAGGCAAACGTTGAAGGAATAATTCTAACATTAAGTTATCAGGAACATTTAAAGATTCTGCTCGACGTTTCATATTTATAAGCAAATCGGAAGGTTTTCGAGAACCTAATCCTTCTCCAGATAATAATTGGCGAATTTCTTGCTGAGAAGATTCTCCTGAACGATTTATTAACTCAGTTTTAAGCTTTGCATATGGATCAATAGGGTCTGGTTTCATAAGTAAATCCCGTACTAGTGATGCGATATCTGGAGGAAGATGAGAAACTACATAATTATATTTAGTAATGGATTCTGTGATAGGTTTGGGGGTGGCAAGAGCAAAAGTACTTTCACACATAATAAACCACAAAGATGGGTCTGATCGGTTATAAACCGGAATTTGGACGGCATAAACATCAGACATTGTGCAAGGTTTTTAAGCCAAAATAAAAGCAAAAATTTTACTAAAGAAAATTAAATTAAATGATAAGTAGAAAACGTAATTATAAAATGATCTATAATTACTACTCATCTGTGATCCGGAGGACGAAAACCGATGTAATCCATTACTTCTGCTTTGGAGATCTTGAGTGATGGCTTGTAGTCAAAACCGAAAGTGCTTGAGAACTGTTCATACGATTTAACACAGTCCAGGTTACCATTACGGAGATTTCCGGTTATGTTTTTACCACCAATCCTCAAATTCCATATCACAGATTATGTTCTTACTGCATTAATATAAATATTAACAAGACATAGTGCACAATGAAAATTAAGCTTTATTTCGGAACTTCGCGCACATTGCCCGACAGCCTGCCTGTCTCGCTCTGCTCGCTACTCGTAAGAAGCTTCTCCTCTAGGGTTGTCACACTTATCGGAGGGAGCAAGGCGCGCTCCTTATCGCCATCACCACATAATTAAATGATCCGGAGATCTCCAAAGACCAGTAAAAGACTGGAGATGAACCTGAATGACAACTCTAATGATTGTACGGACTCTAATGATTACACAAACTGTGAATGGCATGCCCTAAGATATAAACTTACAAATTCAGTTATATTACTATTTCCTATTGCCACGTAGCTAACCAGCAATATGTTATTAGTGCTTTATTTGTTCTGCACTTAGTTACTATATTATAATTTCATTAATAATTTATTATATTTTATATACTGTATTCATTATATTCAAATATTTTATGTCATATTTCATGTAAACATTTTGTGTGCCTTGAGATAAATCCAATCAGTTTTCCTACTAACTTAATTTCCTAATAACTAAATTTTCTGCTCTCACTATCTGGACTGACTTGGGTCGACGGCCGCGACTGCAAGCCTTTTCAGATGGGGGGGGGATAATCTGTAATGATATTTTTAAATCAATTGATTAAATTAAATTCTATTAATATTGCTTAATAACGTGTTGGCGATTCTCTACCTAAATTGCATCCCTGTTTCTAAATTTTGGCGAAATCCTTTCTTTATCATTCGTAATAGTGATCTTGTTCTCTATTCCAGTACTCTTATCTACAGCAGACACATTCAATATGCCATTGGCATCAATATCGAAGGTAACTTCAATCTGTGGGACACCTCTAGGTGCAGGAGGAATGCCATTTAATTCAAACTTTCGAAGAAGATTATTGTCCTTGGTCATTGCACGTTCACCCTCGTAAACTTGGATCAAGACACCTGGTTGATTATTAGAGTAAGTTGTAAATGTTTGTGTCTGACGAGTTGGAATGGTTGTATTACGTTTGATGAAAACAGTCATTACACCACCAGCAGTTTCAATTCCTAGAGACAGTGGGGTTACATCCAACAGCAACAGATATTGCACTTGTTCAGATTTATCACCATTCAAAATTGCAGCTTGGACTGCAGCACCATATGCGACAGCTTCATCTGGATTAATACTTTTGTTAAGTTCTTTACCATTAAAGAAATCTTGCAGTAGCTTCTGAATTTTAGGAATACGAGTAGATCCACCTACCAGGACAATATCGTGGACTTGAGCTTTATCTAATTTTGCATCTCGCAAAGCCTTTTCAACAGGTTCCAATGTGCTTCTAAACAAATCAGCATTCAGTTCTTCAAAACGGGCTCTTGTTATGGTTGAATAGAAATCTACACCTTCAAAGAGAGAATCAATTTCGATGCTGGCTTGAGTACTTGAGGACAGGGTTCTCTTAGCCCTTTCACAGGCAGTATGTATGAGAAATTACATTTCATATATATATAGAGAGAGAGAGATATAGAAGACAGATAAATTTAAACACCTAAAACCAATATTAATTTGGAATCAAAGCAAGGCAATTCCTCAACAATATTAATAATCGGAACCTCGTATAAGAGTTTTAACACAATTATAAAAAATAATCGAAATTAAAATAAGAATTAATAATTCAACAAACTCGAAAAGTAAAAATGCGAAAGGGAAAATATACAAATTGTTAACATGTAAGAATTAATCTCCTTTTAAAGAGCTCGGTTACCCAAAGAAAGTTTTCTCGGTTACATGAAATTCGAATTCATATTACAAGAATATATTAAGTAAATAGTTCAGTATTAAAAATCATTCTCTGGGATTTGGATATACTTATGGATTACGAGGAAATGACGACGCCCTTATACTTATACTTATAGACTCCGCCCTAAGGGGGTCTGAAGTCTCGTAATTTTGCCTGAAAGGGCAATATTTTATGATTCATGCAGTGTCTCAAGAATAAAGCTTTGAATATTATAATGAATCATAAATAAATAATAATAAACGAAAGTCCTTAATACAAATGAGATGAAAAGACGAAATGATTCAAATTTTATTGGAGAGCCAAAAGTGTTAATTTTACATTTAATTTTGAATAAAAGTCTAAACATTATAACGCGTTCGAAATTTTTTTTTTTGAAATAATAATAATAAATAAAATTGTAATGAAAAATATAATCAAAAATTTTAAAATAAGTAAATCAAGTTCAAAAATATAATAATAATAGTAATAAAATAAATAATATAAAAATTAATGGTAAGGAAAGTAAAATATTAAGAAGAAATAAATATAAAATGTAAAAAGTAACAATAAGAAAATACAAAAAACACAAAAGTAAATATTAATAAACAAATAAGTAAAAATAAATAGCATTAAAATTGAATATGATATAAAAATAGTAAAAAAATCCATTAATTGCAAAAATATACATAAAAAAGTTCTTAATCTTTAATTAAGGGCTTTAAGTTTGGCTAAAACGCACAGTTTAGTCGCATTCAAGCCGCATCCTTGGCTCCCCACTTAATGTCTTTTTTATTAAATAAATATAATTCACCTTATGAGCTCAATTTTTTTATCAGTCACAGGTCCGTCAAGGAGGTCCCCACTTAGTCACTCACTGGTCAATCAGCGTGCAATTTTTTAGCCAGCCACTGGTCAATCATCGAGATCGTCATTTAGTAAGTCTCTGGTGTGTCAATGAACAATTTTGGTCAGATTGATGTGATTTCGAACAAATTTATGACGAATATAAACTGAAAGTATGTCAACCTAGCTCAGATCTTGATAGGTTGCTTTAAAGTGTTATGTTTATTTTTAATTTTCTTAGAGCAAAAATATTTGAGTAACGCTTTTCTTAGGTTTGAAAATGTGAAACGCCGGCTACGATGTGAGGAAGGAGGCTGAGTATTCTCGTCATCAACGTAGATAACAGCGACAGTATCAACGACGATATCAATAAGGCGTTCTTGAAATTCTTGAATTGGTTTCACTTCTATTCTGTCTACATGATCCATTTTGCCTTTTATTTCTATTTCATTATTTGTGTTGATGAGATTGCCGAAATCGATGTCCCCTTGTGCTCCAAGATCGTTATGCGATACAAAGCATTCTGCATCCAATGATTTAATAGAGGTATTCAAACTGAGTTCTTCATGGTTAAAGGTGGTTGTAGCGGTATTCATGCCTGTTTGATTACCTGAGTTATAAGGTTTTGGAAAATCAAAATTCTTTTCTGTTTCTTGATGAAGGTAACTAAATTCCTTTTCATCACTGAAAAGGTACACATCAGTGGGATTATTATCGAAATCATTTTGAAAAAGGTCGATGTGGTCAGTGGCACTATCAATATGCAAATTAAGATGGTTATTATCAAAAGCTACGTTAGAAACTTGGAGGAAATCGGTGTCATTGTCTATATCCACTTCAAAGGAATCGTCATTAAATTCATTAATATCAGCATATGAATCAAGGAAATCTACATTATGTACCTTCTTTCCGGCATTAAGGTTGCGTTCATTACGGTTAATGGTGTTTTCATCATTACTTTTCCGAGTTTTCTCTTCTCTTCGAGGAAACAAGATGAAGGCAGTCGCAAAACAAATAAGTATGCCCAATAGGTTGTCGATAAACGGTGTTGGTATAAAAACGTAACACAGTACTGTCAACAAAAAGAAGCCCATTTTAAAAACGGCCTCAGTTCGATTTTAGCAATAAAAATAATATATTTAAGCAAATAAGATCCACACGTAAGATTTTAGCACCACTAGATTTGATATCTCTAATGATTATGGTTTATAAGAATTGTTAAAAAAGTATTCATTAACTTTGTTGTAATTCAACAGAAGCTGAAAAACAATTATTGGTAACTTGATTGTTACAAATCTTATTAAAAGGATTCTTTGAATATGTAGCAATGAAAGATCTTCTGATATATAATTCATAATAAAAAGAAAGTTTCTTTGTGTGTCTTTCGTTCATGCTGCGTGTAAGCTAATAGACCCAGGGCTACGAATTTTGTACATAGGTGCATCTAGGCAAGAGCCAGTGTACCTCGAAGCGAGTATTTTAAAATTGGAATATGTTTTTTTATCGTATGTTTTTTCATGAAATCGCATCAAATCGATAATTCTCTCTCATTATATCAGCAATAATGCTATTGTATCACTATTGCCATTGTTTATTGTATCAGGAATGTTGCCATTCGGAAGGATTAAGGCGAAAATTAGCGTTTTAAGAGATTTTAATTAATATCTCTGATCTTTGCTATTTTTTTGGATAAAAGAGGAAGCGGAAAAGCGGACAAAAGAACGAACGCTAAACTACCGCTCCCATAAATATTCAAATAAATATTTTTTGGGGGTTTCTTGTGATACAAAACATAAACGTAATCCTCATATATATATATAACCAAAGATTATTATTATTAAAACGAAAATTATGGGAAACATATATTTCAATTGAAAAAATACTTTCAAAACTTGATGTTTTACTGGTTTTATGAGTGCAAAGCGCAGAACATCATGTTTACCGTAGACTCTCATGCAAAGCGTTTCTTCTACCTTTGGTTAGGTGAAAATGAATTTAAATATAAACACAATATAAAATATATAAAAATATTTTTAATTCTTTAATAGGCACCTATTTATGATGAAATCAACTGATTAGCATAAAATTAACTTATATTAGCGTTATATTCTTAGTGGGAAGGTATTCATGCCTAGGAAAGCCTTTAAATGATAAGCTCAACAATATGCTTCCATACAAAACCATCACAAGATACAACATTCTGACATCATACCAGGCTACGACAGTCATAACAAACATTCTGAACATGGTAAACCGAGTGAATAGAATATAACGTTTCAATTCTCTACATTTCTCAAAAATAAGTAATAATTTGAGTCAACATGGAGTGTTCAGAACGCCTACATTACTAAGGGATTCAGCGAATGGATTTAAGTTCGCTCGTGCGATGGTCACTTTCTCGTCCAACAGATTATGACTAGAGAGTGGAAGGGAGAAAGGGACATATGTCATCTTCGGTGCACGAACAGAGCTAAATTATGCGCCTGCTTAAAGCTGTTAGGTGAATATCATTCTAACACTTACACACAAGCCTGAAAAAATTCATGAGACTTAAAATGGAAATCTTCATTATCTTTATACTACTTAGTGGGTCACAATCACAGAGTAAAGGGAAGTGGGAGTTTAATTAAACTTTTCTTTTGTGTCTCCTCTAAAATCTCAGAATATTATATTGGATATAAAAAGTCTCACATCGCTTTTCCTCCTACTGAAACCCTTTGATTCTTATTAATATAAATAATAATAATTGTTTTCCGTCACTACTTACCTGACATGAACGTATATGTAATTTAGGCACACGCACCCAACAAAATATCTGATTTCGATAACACACGACTTCCCTGTAAGGACTATTAATTTATAGACATTTCTGCTTCAATTGATTTGCCCCTGTGTCCTCGAATTTTAATTATATATATATTTATATTTCAATTAATTCAGTTCTCACTCCGCGGCGTAGCAAAAATCAATGGAGATTCAAAACACCTTCATTGAAAACTGTAAAATATATAAAAATCTAAAACATTAAATGCAGTTAAAAACAATTTTTACAATTAAAATTAGAGTTTCTGCGTCCAAACAAGCAACTCAACCAACAGGTAGACAGACCAAAATGTTTGGTGTACAGTTTTGAAAGTTAATGTTTAGTCTACCTTTGCAAAAAGACATGGAAGTTGGCTCACCAAATGATTTAATCAACAGTTCTAATAACAGTGTCTGGCCTCGTTACGCCTACTATCACTTTTACATTGCTCATAATTCGAGAGCTATCGCATACACGAAAGGTGTAAAATCCATAACCGAAATATAAGAACAACATAAATCGACCTTTTAAAGGGTTAAAAGGCAAAAATTCAAAATTTATTAATATATAAGAACAAAAATACAGAGCTAAACGAGCCGGTGTAAGAAGACAGGAATATATATATATATTTATATATGTTAAAGTGACCGATTGCAAGGAAAAAGCGAGGAGTACAACTAGATGTTATAGCACTCTCGTATACTAAAACATTCTACGGCTACTCATTCTCGAGTTATTCGAGATACGTATCTCACGAAACGAAAATACTTGAAAATACCGCTAATCTTTGTGCTGAATCTATTTTACAATCCGTTTTTATAAAAAAGTGCGCCATATATTTTATGTCCAGATACTATGCCAAAACAAGTCATTCCAATTGATTTAAAGCGGTAGAAATGAATACTTTTCTTAAAATCTGCTACCCTAAATTTTTCGCAACTATAGTTCTTCATTTAACTCGTACAGGGAACTAGAAGGTGACAGTTTTGTAATTTCAATTCTGCAGAGCCGATTAACGGAATTTAGCTTGCATTTTTCATACCGAAAAAGCGCGTCTTATGATGCATCTTATTAATCTGTAATGATATTTTTAAATCAATTGATTAAATTAAATTCTATTAATATTGCTTAATAACGTGTTGGCGATTCTCTACCTAAATTGCATCCCTGTTCCTAAATTTTGGCGAAATCCTTTCTTTAGTATAAAATATATTAACCTGTTGGCGCCCGCCAAATCGCCAAACTCATAAATCTGTCATATTACATAAAGTCCTTAAGAACACTCCTGATGAGAAGATAGCGTCACCTCGTGATTTCAATTAATATCGCTGATTGGAGGAGCCTCGTGACGCACACATATGTATAAGTAGGGCTTCTGCTCAAGGTACGAGGAGAACGCTTGTGAGATGGATGCTAAAATAAACCTACCACTTTATATTCCAAAATTTGTCTCATTCCTGTTGCCCCGGCTGCACAAAACAAATAATGTATGAGAAATTACATTTCAGAAAGCCGGTAGGATACCACCTTCAAAGGGATTATCTAAAAAAGAAGATACCCCAAGGATTATACGGATAAAATGTTACGCACTTAAGATGAATTTGCCGCTGTGCGACTTCTATGTTTCTACATTTTTTTCTAGGCGTTCTTGCTTCAAGAGAATCATCAGTCTGTTACCTGTATTCTGGTATTCTGCAGATTATTTTACGTCCAGAGAAGCACCCTTCTGCCCCCTGTGATGCGTGATCTGTGTTTCCATCGAAAGTTCGTCGTTCATCAAATGTGCTCTTACCGTTGACCTACTTTTGAGGATGGAAATCTTTCCCTACGTCAGCGGCGTTCTGTGTTGCTCTCGAGAGCTTTGTGCTTGTGTGGTGATTGATCGTGTTTTGTGAAAATCTAATTAAGAGTGCACAAAAATGTGTATTTTCGTGTCGATTTCATCACTCGTATTCTCGTCACAATAAGTCAAACAAAAGCAACTAGTAAAAAGATTGGCGATGCAAATGATATTATTACTATTGAATTATAATTACTGATTTAATAATAGTGTTTTTATTTTGAAAATTTTAAAAAGTATTATTTTGGTATAAATGTATTTTAAATTTGGTGTTTAAAGGATGTATTTTGGTTTTAATGTTTTTTTGGGAAAACTTCAAGAGTATTATTTTTGAGTTAGTTTTATTTATGAAAGTATTATTAAAAGAATAATGGCTAATGAAAACCTCTCTGATCCTGATGATTCATTAAGGGCATCTAGCGCTGAACCTGAAACAAGTATAATTCCCTTTGACGAGCAGAATTATATGGATATAAATTTATGGCTTGAGTACTTTAACAAAACTCATTTAGATAAAGATGAAACGTGGAAGCTTAATAATGTAGCTCGATATCTAAAAGGTAATGCACTTAGCGTATATGTCGAAAACTGCCATAAAATTACTAAATATGTGGAATTAGTCCAAATTTTAAAAGAAAATTTTTTCGACTCCATTTTAACTACGTTTGGTGATTTTGCCAATTACAAGTACAATCATAAAGAGGACATAACGCAATATTTTCGCAAAAAATTAGATATTGGTAAAACATTAAATCTAACTCATGAAATGATCTTGGAGGGTCTGACGGATGGCCTTCCTATAGAATTAAAATCCTTAATGACGGTCAACGCACCCTCTGTACGTTCCGTTTTTAAAAATAGTGGACTGTAAATTAACTTGATGTTACTTCAGTATAGAACTCAAAAAACCTCAGACTCCTAACGTTGACCGAAACTTCTTTATTGACTTTCAAATAGTAAGTTAGGCGAAGAGGAACGGCGAAGACCACACAAACTCCGACTTCAGTGGCGGCTTACCAACACAAACTCAGAAGAACCTCCGCTTAGTTGAAACTCCAGTAATTCACAGCAACCTCGAAGCTCTAACCGCGAGCTTTAAAAACCTAACAAATTTGCGTCTACGCCGCTCCTCGGTACAAAGAAAGAAATACAATTTGCATAACATCGAACATACCCCCAGCCTTGAAGTCCCAAGGGGGTTCAAACAATAAATTTAAACTGTTGAACTGCATAAACCTGAAAAAAAAATTAAAGTCTCTAAATCAAGAATTAAATGGCAAAGCGCATAGCTTTGCTATAGGTCGTTTTATTTCACCATTAGACGTGCGTAAACTCACCACTCGAACTTTCTCATCCAGACCGGGATGCACTTTAATAATTCTACCTAATTTCCAACGTAGCGGAGGTAGATTTTCGTTCTTAATAAGAACCATATCACCAATCTTCAGGTCTTGTTGTACCTTGCACCACTTGGGTCTCTGCTGCAATCTAGATAAATACTCACTGCTCCAACGATTCCAGAAATGTTGAAATAACCTTTGCACGTTCCTCCAACGGTCACTGCAGCTCATGGTTTCTTGAATTTGGTTAGATTCTGGAATAGCGCTTAAAGCCGCTCCGGTTAAAGAGTGTCCTGGTGTTATCGCCTCCAAGTCGCTACAATCACTTGAAGCTGGTACTAAAGGCCTAGAATTAAGACAGGATTCAATTTGGGTTATTAATGTCAAAAATTCCTCATATGTTAAAATAAGTGTTCCTAAACATCTTTTTAAGTGATGTTTCATAGACTTGATACCCGCTTCCCAAAGCCATCCAAAATGAGGGGCAGAGGGAGGATTAAACAACCATTTAATATTTTCTGAATAAATATAACCCTGTAGCTGTTCATCACGTTGAACAATAGAAAAGGCTTTCCTTAGTTCTTTATTAGCTCCTATAAAATGCGTTGCACAATCACTGTGAATTTCACACGGTTTGCCTCTACGAGCTATAAACCGCTTAAGTGTCGCGAGGAATGATTTTGTTGAAAGATCTCCAACTAATTCTAAGTGTATTGCTCTTGTAGTAAAACAAATAAATAGACATACGTAACACTTAAAGATTTTGACTCCTCTACCAGGACGATATTTAACGTTAAATGGTACTGCTAAATCAATCCCTACACGAGAAAAAGCTCTACATTGAGTAACTCTTGAAGCGGGTAAATCTGCCATTAGCTGAGTTGCAGTTTGCGCTCTAACTCTACGGCAGATAACACATTGGTTTATACACTTTCTTATAATATCTCTAGCATTCACAATCCAAAATCTATGTCGTATGACAGAAGTGAGTAGCTGCGTACCTGCGTGAAGATACGTGTCATGATAATGCTTAATAATTAAACGCGTAATATTGTGATTCTTAGGTAAAATCATAGGATGTTTCTGATTATTTGAAACTGCAGAGTTTCTGAGCCTTCCGCCTACACGCATTACTCCCGCGGAATCCAAGAAAGGACTTAAAGACAGTAATTTACTTGATGTCTTCAAGGGTTTACCAGATTCTAAACAGAATAAGTCTTCTGGAAATTCGGCTCTTTGCACAATCCTAACAATCATAGAAGTAACTTCACAGAATTCTTCAGTAGATAAATAACCCTTTATACGCTCTGTAGGTAACTTGCTACAATTATTTCTAAATCTTAAACACCACGCTAACACCCGACATAACTTTAACCATGACGAAAATCTTGAAAACACACTAGGCTCTTCAAATTTGGAAGCATTTGAACTGAAACTCTTTTTCAATTCCTTCAACATAACTTCACCCTCTACACTTGAATTTTGCTGTACATGAATTACGGATTCGTTTAACCACTGCGGTCCCTTCATCCATAACTCACATTGTAGGAATTCTGATGGAATAAAACCTCTGGTCCCACAGTCTGCAGGATTTTCTTTCCCAGCAACAAAATTCCATTGAATACCTGGAACAGCTTCCTGGATTTTTGCAACTCGATTTGCCACAAAAGGTAGCCAACGGCTAGGTTCGGACGAAACCCATGCCAGTGTAACCCGCGAGTCGGTCCATGCGTAAATATTGTTAATAGGCAGTTCTATGCATGATAATACTGCATGTAAGAGGTTTGCTAAAAGTAACGCAGCACACAACTCTAGTCTCGGAAGAGACTGGGTTTTTAAGGGCGCTACTCTGGTTTTCGATGTCAGAAGGCTGACTTTGACTGACGAATCAAGGTCGATTGTACGGAGATAGATGACTGCACAATAAGCCTTTTCTGAAGCGTCGCAGAAAGCATGGATATCTATCACTACTGCCTTCGGACTCAAGACATACCTCGGAAATTGTAAGCATGAAAGTAAGGGTAATTCTAGATAGAAACGCTTCCATTTTCTACTTATTCTCTTATCAACGAGTTCATCCCAACCCAGCTGTAAGTTCCATAACTCTTGTAATAATATTTTCGCGTATATTATTGTTGGCGCTAACCATCCCATTGGATCAAAGATTTTGGCTACTTCTGATAAAATAGTCCTCTTAGTAAACTCTTTATCACTTATGCATACCGAAAAGTGAAACGTATCACTAGAGTTGTTCCAATTAATTCCCAATACTTTTACTTTCTTGTCACTGTTTATTTCAATAGAAATATTGGATTCTCGTAAGCACTCGGGAATATTCTCTAAAATAGCTGAATTGTTTGAAATCCACTTCCTTAAGCGAAATCCACCCCTTTTCATCATTTCATTCAACTGCTGAACTAGAACATTCGCTTCCTCTTCACTTTGTGCCCCTGAAAGCAAATCATCAACATAAAAATCACGAAGGGCAATTTTTGATGCTAAAGGAAATCTAACTTGTTCATCTAGTGCAAGTTGTTTCATTACTCTAGTAGACAAATACGGCGCACAGGCAGTCCCATATGTAACTGTCACTAATCTAAATGTACTCAAGGGCTCACTAGGACTATCCCTCCAAAGCATTCGTTGCCAATTTGCATCTTCTCGGTGGACACGAATATGTCTGAACATCTTCTCTACATCGGCACATACTGCAATTTTGTGAGTTCTAAACCGTAGAAGAATTGGAAACAGCTCTTGCTGAACTCTTGGCCCAACCATCAAAATATCATTCAATGAAAGACCCGATGTCGTTTTAGCTGACGCATCGAAAACAACTCTCAGTTTAGTCGTAGTACTTGATTCCTTTAATACAGCATGATGAGGCATGTAATACGTAGAGTCAATAAGAATTTCTCCCTCAGGCACTCCCTCCATATGTCTCAGCTCAAGGTATTCCCTCATGAAATCCCTATACTGTTCATATATCTGAGGCCTTTTTAGAAGTGAATTTTCTAAAGATTGGAATCTACGCATAGCTAATTGTCTGGAATCTCCAAGCTGAGAAGGCGGAGAGTGAAACGGTAATTTCACAGTATATACCCCACTTTCCTCTCTCGTATATGTAGATTTGAAATAATCTTCACATGCTCTCTCCGATTTAGTAAGCATGTCAAACGTAGGTACAGCATCCAATTTCCAAAAGTCAGACAGCATCTGATCAGTTTCCACTTGTATATTATTAACATAGATAGTA
This sequence comes from Stegodyphus dumicola, assembly GCF_044657685.1. NCBI lineage: Eukaryota > Metazoa > Arthropoda > Arachnida > Araneae > Eresidae > Stegodyphus > Stegodyphus dumicola. Next base: position 87,967,516 of record NC_140774.1, on the reverse strand, counting down.
GGATTAATTTCTGTTGAATTATTCACACTACCTGAAATAATCCATCCTAGTTCAGAACGAGAAGCTACCGGTTTACCTTCTTCGCTTTTAATTATTTCTCCCTTTAAAAGAGGTAAGGCTATATCTACGCCTAAAAGTATATCAACAGGCCCACTTTTGTAAAATGTTGGATCTGCTAACATTAAATCATTATATTCCTCAACGTACTTCTTATCCAATGTAAAATGCGGCAAAGTTCCAATAATTCTATTGATGATAAATACTGGCGTTTTAAATGACACTTTCGCCGTAAAATGCGGAACGAAGTTTATTTCCGTAATCCCATTAGTTTTCGTATCCAAAGACCCTAAACATGAAATAAAAACTTTGGCATTTCTTCTTGCTAACCCTAGCCTTTGTACACAATCTTCTGAAATAAGGCTTGCTTGACTGCCAGGGTCAAGGAGGGCTCTACACAATTGGTATTCACCCGATGGATCTAACACTTTAATAACAGCCGTACATAATAAAACTTCACTCTGAAAATTAAAGTCTGAAACATAAGATTTAATTACTGGACTAGAACTTGCGATATTCTTCCCTGACCCAGCCGATTGAGCGCGAGGTTCTGGCCCAGGGAAAAATGGCTTAGCCGTCACTGATAATTCATTCGAACTGTTCGAAACTCCTTTAAGTACCTTTGGTTCATTTTGAACTCTTTCGAAATGCAGTAGTGTGTGATGATTTTTAAAGCACTTTTTACATTTATGTGTACTTCTACACTCGAAAGCTTTATGGTTTGAAACCAAACAATTAAAACAAACATTATTTCTCTTGACAAAATTAACGCGTTCCTGCACATTCAGATTTAAAAACTTATTACATTTAAAAACTGAATGACCGGCTTTACAATACGTACACTGCGCGCGAATCTCTGAAGCCAATGAAGTTAATTTTTCTTTTGTAACTTGTTTTTTAACACCTTGCGTTTTACCTGCTTGCAAGGTTCTGGCATGAGATTTCAAGAACTCTAGCAGATTATTAAGTGTTGGTATTTCCTCACTCTTTAATGTTCTTTCCCACCATCCTTTCGTCGAAGAATCCAATTTAAACTGTACTATTAACATTAAAATAGTATCTGCGAATTGCTCCACTTTGAATCCTAGATTTTCAAACGAACATACACACTCTCTTACAGTGTCTACTAACGCTAATATCTGACTAGGAATTTCAGATTGTAAATTTGATAAATACAAGATTTTCTTTAATAACGATGAAAGTAATTCTCTCTTATGTGAAAATCTTTGACACAATAAATGCCACGCTATTTCGAAATTCCTGTCACAAATAGTTAAAGCTTGAACAATCCGCAAAGCATCTCCTTTTAAAGAACCCTTTAAATATTGTAGCTTTTGTGCACCTGATAAACGGTCATTATCCACTATCGCCGTTTTAAATAAATCAAAAAATGATAACCATTCTTCAGTACTGCCACTAAATACAGGAAGAGTTAGCTTAAGTAAGCGTATACTCGCTATTTCACAAGATTTAGTTTCCACACTAATGTCTTTAACATTCTTAACTCTGGTTAGCATTAAAATTAACTCATCAACCGTATCTTGTATGACCTGTTGTTCTTCTATAAATACATCAATATCTTTTTCTTCACACACTACAAATATGTTACTAAAAATATCCGAAAGTTCGGTCATTAAGTCATTTAATCTAGATTTAAAAAGTTCTAACTGATCAACATCAGCAGAATCGTAAGTCACGGTAATTTTCTCTTTCAGTTTAATTAACTTAGCTTTAGCCACACGCTTTTTAGTCTTAAGCGTTGTAAATTCCATTATCTAATAAGAAAGATAAAAAAACACACTGACTCACCAAATTTACTGTGACTCCGGCTCGACGGACCATAAAACATGCACGTTCCGTTGTTAAAAATAGTGGACTGTAAATTAACTTGATGTTACTTCAGTATAGAACTCAAAAAACCTCAGACTCCTAACGTTGACCGAAACTTCTTTATTAACTTTCAAATAGTAAGTTAGGCGAAGAGGAACGGCGAAGACCACACAAACTCCGACTTCAGTGGCGGCTTACCAACACAAACTCAGAAGAACCTCCGCTTAGTTGAAACTCCAGTAATTCACAGCAACCTCGAAGCTCTAACCGCGAGCTTTAAAAACCTAACAAATTTGCGTCTACGCCGCTCCTCGGTACAAAGAAAGAAATACAATTTGCATAACATCGAACACCCTCTGACCCTATCTCTTGGCTTACTCATGTCCATAAGCTTATTAAGATTAGCGAAAATCAACAAATCAAAAGTGCACCTCCCAGATTTGTTACTCCGATTGGGAACAGTCCCCAAGATTACAATCGATTTAATAGAAGTAGAATTTCAGCTACTGTGAGACAAGATTCTCCTAGACCCAACAATTTCCAACGTTTTCAGAGACCAAGTAATTTTTATAATCGGTTCAGTGGTCCAGGATTTACAAGCCATCATAATTATAATTCTCAAAATAGATTGCCATTGCCACCCAGTCCCTGTAGACTTTGCACCCGGAACGGAATCCCAAATGCTTTTCACTGGTTTAAGGTTTGTCCTTTCAGAGGGGAGAGATCTGATACACCTAATGTTACGCCCCTTGCAATAGAACCAACCCCAGAAACCCCTCCAGTAGTTGACTATTAAAGGTGTCGGGATATTTGTCCAATAAGAAACGTCTAGAGTGTGTTGTAGACAGTGGTGCAACCATATCGATAATTTCTTCCAAAACGGCTAGACAATTACGTTTAAAAGTACAAACAATTACGTTTAAAAGTACAAAGAGTTAGGTCATTTTCAGTAACCCAAACTAAAGGAAACATAATCTTTAACAAAATATGTTGTATACAAATGAAAATTGGACGGATTAGTAACCAAATTACCTTGTTTGTTCTTGATAATAATTTGAATTATGTAATTTTAGGACTTTATGAATGCAAATTATTTGAGTTGAGTATTGATTGTAGTAATTTAAAAATTAAACAGAGAGCTATTGTACTTGACTGCCATTTTGACAGCCGACCCATATCTCCACACCTCCAACTTCAAGGTGGTACATCAAATGTTTATCCATGTGTTAATAATGATGATGATGTAAGAAATTTTCCAACCTGTAAATATCGGACTACAAATCCAAAGGAATTAGTTTCTCAGTCTAACATTTATGTGAAAAATGCTGTTTCTAATACTGTCGATAACAAAGAGTATAACTTAAAAAAATTGTTAAATGATTATTCATCTGTGTTTTCTAAAAATAAGTATGATGTAGGAAAAATTAATATTTAACCTCAACGAATTAATTTAAATTCTGATTTGCCTGTATCATTAAGACCTTATAGAACATCCCCTATGGAAAAAGAGGAAATTAAGACCCAAATTGATCAATTATTACAAGCAGGTATAATTAAAGAAAGTTGTAGCCCATATTCGTTCCCCGTGACTTTAGTATTTAAACGTGAGGAAGGTAAGAAAACTAGATTGTGTATAGATTATCAAAAATCGAATTCCCTGGCTAAAACAGATGCAAACCCTCTTCCTCGCATTGACACTTTGTTAGACAAATTAAGTAAAGCAAAAGTATTTTCTACAATTGATTTGAGATCTGGTTTCTGGCATATCCCAATTCACCCTGCAGATACTGAGAAATTAGCTTTTTGCACGAATTTTGGATTATTCGAATGGTTAAAACTCCCTTTTGGTTTCAAAAATGCACCTGCAATTTTTAACAGAACAATTAGACGAATATTAACAAAAAATAAAATTAATTTCGCTTGCAGTTACTTTGATGATATAATCGTTTACTCTTCCTCTGAGAAAGAACATTTAAAAATTTTATTTGAGGTGTTTAAAGAGGAGCATATTAAATTGAATCGAAACAAGTGTGTGTTCGCCAGAGATCAGATCACATTTCTTGGCTATGAAATAAAAAATGGTAGAATAATTCCCGATAACCATAATATAGAAGTTATTAAGAAACTTAAAAAACCCCAGTAACACCAAAGAGTTACAAAGAGTTTTGGTAAGTGTGAATGTGTATCATAGATTCATTCCGAATTATGCAACTATTAGAGCTCCATTAAACAGACTCTTGAAAAAAGATGTCAAGTGGGAATGGGATGACTAATGTCAAAAAACTTTTGACGAAATGAAAAGAATACTGATTTCCAAACCTGTTTTACAATTGTATGATTCCAGTAGGCCATGTCATATTTTTGTTGACGCTTCTCAAACTGCTGTTGGAGCTGTTTTGAAACACCCAGATGAAAATGATGTCCTTCACCCTGTATCATATCATTCCCGAACTTTAAGAAATTATGAGAAAAATTATACGATTACTGAGTTAGAATGTTTGGCCATAGTAGATGCCCTAGACAAATTCTATTACTATCTGCATGGACAAAAATTTGTTATACATACGGACCATGCGGCCCTCGTTTGGCTCAAAAATGTTAAAAATTTAAAAGGTAGACTCTTCCGTTGGTCACTCAAACTACGTATGTTCAATTATGAAGTAAAGTATCAGAAGGGCTCTACCAATATTGAAGCTGACATGCTTTCTAGACATCCTGTTTCACAGCACCTCCAACATTATGTACATTTACTTGATAGAAATGAAATAATCCAACAACAAAAAACTGATAATGTCTGCGGAAAAAATTACCAAGAGATAAATGATATGATGGTAATTAAGAAAAAGAATTTTTATAAAATTGTAGTACCTAAATCTTTAAGATTAAAATTGTTGAATAAAATCCATGAAAATTTTGGTCACCCGGGAGTTCAAATTATGCTTAACTTAATCACCCCTCAATATTATTGGCCTCATATTAGCGAAGATATCGGAAATTTTGTTAAACATTGTCATACTTGTCAACTTAATAAAAAGAAAAAACAGAAAAAATTTGGTCTTATGCAAGTCGTACCCCCAACCGACAAACCTTTCGAATTTCTCTCTATCAACACTGTGGGAGGATTTAATTATTATAATTCTACAAAAAAATATTTACATATAGTTATTGACCATGCAACAAGATATGTCTGGGCTTTTCCCTCGAAACGTGTAACTTCAGAAACCTATGCCAATTGTCTAAAACAAATATTTCAAATACAAGTCCCCGAAAAATTTCTGAGTGACAGGAATGCAGCCTTCACTTCCTCTACATTCAAAAAAATTCCTTAAAAAGCATAATGTTAAACAACTTTTAACTTTATCTCACCATCCCCAGACAAATGGTAAAGTAGAAAGAGTAAATCAATCAATAGTAAGTCGACTAAAATGTAAAGTAAATTCTTCTTCTAAAAACGTACCATGGACTAAAGTGCTAGAGCAAGTTGTTATCGAATATAACAACTCCCCTCATACGGTAACTAAGTTCACCCCAGCATACTTACTATTTGGTAACCTTCCTTTTGAATCTCCAATTGATCAAAATAAATACCCTTCCTTAAATGAAGCAAGGGCTTTAGCAAAGAAAAGAACTATCGAATAGCACCGAAAGAATCAAACTAGATATGACATCAGATTTGTAGAATCTAAATTTCAACCTGGAGATTTTGTCCTTTACGAGGAATTTGAATACCCAAATACTAGAAAATTGACTTCACCCTATTCAGGCCCTTATCGGATTATGAATAAATTATCTGAAGTTAATTATGAAATCGACAGGGAAAATTTTCACACGAAGAAACCAACTGATATTGTACATGCGTCAAAATTAAGGTTTTATTATCCACCCGAGAACTTTAAATTACATCATGAATAAATCAAAATTTATAAATCAATAAACTATCCATAACCCTTCTTTTAGTTTTCATCCTGTTGTCCCCCTTAATAGTTGATTTATCTCTCAGTGTCTGAAAAGTTTGTCTGGCCTTTTCTTTTACTGGGCTCCTTCAAACTTGAGTTTCAGGTTCAATACACTTTCCGTGTGGGAAACACTCAATTGAGGCTATACTACAAGTAGAGTACTATACCCTCACATTTCCTTGAGCTCATGTTTTCCTATGTTTGTGTTATAAATTGTAGCAACAGTTGAAAAAGTTAAATTTCAGTTGTTGAAATTTCTGAATTTCATTTCATGTTTCTGCAGCATCGTGTACAAAAAACTGGTATGGATGTTGGAAGTTAAATTTTGTTTTGTTATCATTAATAAGAGAAAAATAGAGTGACAAAATATGTTAAAAACCTAGCAAAATGTGTATTTTCAACAAGAGTATAAGAGCTCTAGTATCGTGACATAAAAACTCAAATGTTTTCAGTGCCAATGCTAATCCATAATTCTAGCGCTAATTAAAAGATCCGGAGATCTCCAAAGAACAGTAAAAGACTGGAGATGAGCCTGAATGACAACTCTAATGATTGTACGGACTCTAATGATTACACAAACTGTGAATGGCATGCCCTAAGATATAAACTTACAAATTCAGTTATATTACTATTTCCTATTGCCACGTAGCTAACCAGCAATATGTTATTAGTGCTTTATTTGTTCTGCACTTAGTTACTATATTATAATTTCATTAATAATTTATTATATTTTATATACTGTATTCATTATATTCAAATATTTTATGTCATATTTCATGTAAACATTTTGTGTGCCTTGAGATAAATCCAATCAGTTTTCCTACTAACTTAATTTCCTAATAACTAAATTTTCTGCTCTCACTATCTGGACTGACTTGGGTCGACGGCCGCGACTGCAAGCCTTTTCAGATGGGGGGGATAATCTGTAATGATATTTTTAAATCAATTGATTAAATTAAATTCTATTAATATTGCTTAATAACGTGTTGGCGATTCTCTACCTAAATTGCATCCCTGTTCCTAAATTTTGGCGAAATCCTTTCTTTATCATTCGTAATAGTGATCTTGTTCTCTTTTTCAGTACTCTTATCTACAGCAGACACATTCAATATGCCATTGGCATCAATATCGAAGGTAACTTCAATCTGTGGGACACCTCTAGGTGCAGGAGGAATGCCAGTTAATTCAAACTTTCGAAGAAGATTATTGTCCTTGGTCATTGCACGTTCACCCTCGTAAACTTGGATCAAGACACCTGGTTGATTATCAGAGTAAGTTGTAAATGTTTGTGTCTGACGAGTTGGAATGGTTGTATTACGTTTGATAGACAGAGAGATATAGAAGACAGATAAATTTAAACACCTAAAACCAATATTAATTTGGAATCAAAGCAAGGCATTTCCTCAACAATATTAATAATCGGAACCTCGTATAAGAGTTTTAACACAATTATAAAAAATAATCGAAATTAAAATAAGAATTAATAATTGAACAAACTCGAAAAGTAAAAATGCGAAAGGGAAAATATACAAATTGTTAACATGTAAGAATTAATCTCCTTTTAAAGAGCTCGGTTACCCAAAGAAAGTTTTCTCGGTTACATGAAATTCGAATTCATATTACAAGAATATATTAAGTAAATAGTTCAGTATTTAAAATCATTCTCTGGGATTTGGATATACTTATGGATTACGAGGAAATGACGACGCCCTTATACTTATACTTATAGACTCCGCCCTAAGGGGGTCTGAAGTCTCGTAATTTTGCCTGAAAGGGCAATATTTTATGATTCATGCGGTGTCTCAAGAATAAAGCTTTAAATATTATAATGAATCATAAATAAATAATAATAAACGAAAGTCCTTAATACAAATTAGATGAAAAGACGAATGATTCAAATTTTATTGGAGAGCCAAAAGTGTTAATTTTACATTTAATTTTGAATAAAAGACTAAACATTATAACGCGTTCGAAATTTTTTTTTGAAATAATAATAATAAATAAAATTGTAATGAAAAATATAATCAAAAATTTTAAAATAAGTAAATCAAGTTCAAAAATACAATAATAATAGTAATAAAATAAATAATATAAAAATTAATGGTAAGGAAAGTAAAATATTAAGAAGAAATAAATATAAAATGTAAAAAGTAACAATAAGAAAATACAAAAAACACAAAAGTAAATATTAATAAACAAATAAGTAAAAATAAATAGCATTAAAATTGAATATGATATAAAAATAGTAAAAAAATCCATTAATTGCAAAAATATACATAAAAAAGTTCTTAATCTTTAATTAAGGGCTTTATGTTTGGCTAAAATGCACAGTTTAGTCGCATTCAAGCCGCATCCTTGGCTCCCCACTTAATGTCTTTTTTATTAAATAAATATAATTCAGCTTATGAGCTCAATTTTTTATCAGTCACAGGTCCGTCAAGGAGGTCCCCACTTAGTCACTCACTGGTCAATCAGCGTGCAATTTTTTAGCCAGCCACTGGTCAATCATCGAGATCGTCATTTAGTAAGTCTCTGGTGTGTCAATGAACAATTTTGGTCAGATTGATGTGATTTCGAACAAATTTATGACGAATATAAACTGAAAGTATGTCAACTTATCTCAGATCTTGATAGGTTGCTTTCAAGTGTTATGTTTATTTTTAATTTTCTTAGAGCAAAAATATTTGAGTAACGCTTTTCTTAGGTTTGAAAATGTGAAACGCCGGCTACGATGTGAGGAAGGAGGCTGAGTATTCTCGTCATCAACGTAGATAACAGCGACAGTATCAATGACGATATCAATAAGGCGTTCTTGAAATTCTTGAATTGGTTTCACTTCTATTCTGTCTACATGATCCATTTTGCCTTTTATTTCTATTTCATTATTTGTGTTGATGAGATTGCCGAAATCGATGTCCCCTTGTGCTCCAAGATCGTTATGCGATACAAAGCATTCAGCATCCAATGATTTAATAGAGGTATTCAAACTGAGTTCTTCCTGGTTAAAGGTGGTTGTAGCGGTATTCATGCCTGTTTGATTACCTGAGTTATAAGGTTTTGGATAATCAAAATTCTTTTCTGTTTCTTGATGAAGGTAACTAAATTCATTTTCATCACTGAAAAGGTACACATCAGTGGGATTATTATCGAAATCATTTTGAAAAAGGTCGATGTGGTCAGTGGTACTATCAATATGCAAATTAAGATGGTTATTATCAAAAGCTACGTTAGAAACTTGGAGGAAATCGGTGTCATTGTCTATATCCACTTCAAAGGAATCGTCATTAAATTCATTAATATCAGCATATGAATCAAGGAAATCTACATTATGTACCTTCTTTCCGGCATTAAGGTTGCGTTCATTACGGTTAATGGTGTTTTCATCATTACTTTTCCGAGTTTTCTCTTCTCTTCGAGGAAACAAGATGAAGGCAGTCGCAAAACAAATAAGTATGCCCAATAGACTGTCGATAAACGGTGTTGGTATAAAAACGTAACACAGTACTGTCAACAAAAAGAAGCCCATTTTAAAAATGGCCCCAATTCGATTTTAGCAATAAAAATAATATATTTAAGCAAATAAGATCCACACGTAAGATTTTAGCACCACTAGATTTGATATCTCTAATGACTATGGTTTATAAGCATTGTTAAAAAAGTATTCATTAACTTTGTTGTAATTCAACAGAAGCTGAAAAATAATTATTGGTAGCTTGATTGTTACAAATCTTATTAAAAGGATTCTTTGAATATGTAGCAATGAAAGATCTTCTGGTATATAATTCATAATAAAAAGGAAGTTTCTTTGTGTGTCTTTCGTTCATGCTGCGTGTAAGCTAATAGACCCAGGGCTACGAATTTGGTACATAGGTGCATCTAGGCAAGAGCCAGTGTACCTCGAAGCGAGTATTTCGAAATTGGAATATGTTTTTTTATCGTATGTTTTTTCATGAAATCGCATCAAATCGATCATTCTCTCTCATTATATCAGCAATAATGCTATTGTATCACTATTGCCATTGTTTATTGTATCAGGACTGTTGCCATTCGGAAAGATTAAGGCTAAAATTAGCGTTTTATGAGATTTTAATTAATATCTCTGATCTTTGCTATTTTTTTGGATAAAAGAGGAAGCGGAAAAGCGGACAAAAGAACGAACGCTAAACTACCGCTCCCATAAATATTCAAATAAATATTTTTTGGGGGTTTCTTGTGATACAAAACATAAACGTAATCCTCATATATATATATAACCAAAAATTATTATTATTAAAACGAAAATTATGGGAAACATATATTTCAATTGAAAAAATACTTTCAAAACTTGATGTTTTCCTGGTTTTATGAGTGCAAAGCGCAGAATATCATGTTTACCGTAGACTCTCATGCAAAGCGTTTCTTCTACCTTTGGTTAGGTGAAAATGAATTTAAATATAAACACAATATAAAATATATAAAAATGTTTTTAATTCTTTAATAGGCACCTATTTATGATAAAATCAACTGATTAGCATAAAATTAATTTATATTAGCGTTATATTCTTAGTGGGAAGGTATTCATGCCTAGGAAGGCCTTTAAATGATAAGCTCAACAATATGCTTCTATACAAAACCATCACAAGACACAACATTCTGACATCATACCAGGCTACGACAGTCATAACAAACATTCTGAACATGGTAAACCGAGTGAATAGAATATAACGTTTCAATTCTCTACATTCCTCAAAAATAAGATATAATAATTTGAGTCAACATGGAGTGTTCAGAACGCCTACATTACTAAGGGATTCAGCGAATGGATTTAAGTTCGCTCGTGCGATGGTCACTTTCTCGTCCAACAGATTATGACTAGAGAGTGGAAGGGAGAAAGGGACTTATATGTCATCTTCGGTGCACGAACAGAGCTAAATTATGCGCCTGCTTAAAGCTGTTAGGTGAATATCATTCTAACACTTACCCACAAGCCTGAAAAAATTCATGAGACTTAAAATGGAAATCTTTATTATCTTTATACTACTTAGTGGGTCACAATCACAGAGTTAAGGGAAGTGGGAGTTTAATTAAACTTTTCTTTTGTGTCTCCTCTAAAATCTCAGAATATTATATTGGATATAAAAAGTCTCACATCGCTTTTCCTCCTACTGAAACCCTTTGATTCTTATTAATATAAATAATAATAATTGTTTTCCGTCACTACTTACCTGACATGAACGTATATGTAATTTAGGCACACGCACCCAACAAAATATTTGATTTCGATACCACACGACTTCCCTGTAAGGACTATTCATTTATAGACATTTCTGCTTCAATTGATTTGCCCCTGTGTCCTCGAATTTTAATTAGATATATATTTATATTTCAATTTATTCAGTTCTCACTTCGCGGCGTAGCAAAAATCAATGGAGATTCAAAACACCTTCATTGAAAACTGTAAAATATATAAAAATCTAAAACATTAAATGCAGTTAAAAACAATTTTTACAATTAAAATTAGAGTTTCTGCGTCCAAACAAGCAACTCAACCAACAGGTAGACAGACCAAAATTTTTGGTGTACAGTTGAAAGTTAATGTTTAGTCTACCTTTGCAAAAAGACATGGAAGTTGGCGCACCAAATGATTTAATCCACAGTTCTAATAACAGTGTCTGGCCTCGTTACGCCTACTATCACTTTTACATTGCTCATAATTCGAGAGCTATCGCATACACAAAAGGTGTAAAATCCATAACCGAAATATAAGAACAACATAAATCGACCTTTTAAAGGATTAAAAGGCAAAAATGCAAAATTTATTAATATATAAGAACAAAAATACAGAGCTAAACGAGCCGGTGTAAGAAGACAGGAATATATATATATATTTATACATGTTAAAGTGACCGATTGCAAGGAAAAAGCGAGGAGTACAACTAGATGTTATAGCACTCCCGTATACTAAAACATTCTACGTCTACTCATTCTCGAGTTATTCGAGATACGTATCTCACGAAACGAAAATACTTGAAAATACCGCTTATCTCTGTGCTGAATCTATTTTACAATCCGTTTTTATAAAAAAGTGCGCCATATATTTTAAGTCCAGATACTATGCCCAAACAAGTCATTCCAATTGATTTAAAGCGGTAGAAATGAATACTTTTCTTAAAATCTGCTACCCTAAATTTTTCGCAACTATAGTTCTTCATTTAACTCGTACAGGGAACTAGAAGGTCACAGTTTTGTAATTTCAATTCTGCAGAGCCGATTAACGGAATTTAGCTTGCATTTTTCATACCGAAAAAGCGCGTCTTATGATGCATCTTATTAATCTGTAATGATATTTTTAAATCAATTGATTAAATTAAATTCTACTAATATTGCTTAATAACGTGTTGGCGATTCTCTACCTAAATTGCATCCCTGTTCCTAAATTTTGGCGAAATCCTTTCTTTAGTATAAAATATATTAACCTGTTGGCGCCCGCCAAATCGCCAAACTCATAAATCTGTCATATTACATAAAGTCCTTAAGAACACTCCTGATGAGAAGATAGCGTCACCTCGTGATTTCAATTAATATCGCTGATTGGAGGAGCCTCGTGACGCACACATATGTATAAGTAGGGCTTCTGCTCAAGGTACGAGGAGAACGCTTGTGAGATGGATGCTAAAATAAACCTACCACTTTATATTCCAAAATTTGTCTCATTCCTGTTGCCCCGGCTGCACAAAACAAATAATGTATGAGAAATTACATTTCAGAAAGCCGGTAGGATACCACCTTCAAAGGGATTATCTAAAAAAGAAGATACCCCAAGGATTATACGGATAAAATGTTACGCACTTAAGATGAATTTGCCGCTGTGCGACTTCTATGTTTCTACATTTTTCTCTAGGCGTTCTTGCTTCAAGAGAATCATCCTTCTGTTACCTGTATTCTGGTATTCTGCAGATTATTTTACGTCCAGAGAAGCACCCTTCTGCCCCCTGTGATGCGTGATCTGTGTTTCCATCGAAAGTTCGTCGTTCATCAAATGTGCTCTTACCGTTGACCTACTTTTGAGGATGGAAATCTTTCCCTACGTCAGCGGCGTTCTGTGTTGCTCTCGAGAGCTTTGTGCTTGTGTGGTGATTGATCGTGTTTTGCGAAAATCTAATTAAGAGTGCACAAAAATGTGTATTTTCGTGTCGATTTCATCACTCGTATTCTCGTCACAATAAGTCAAACAGAAGCAATTAGTAAAAAGATTGGCGATGCAAATGATATTATTACTATTGAATTATAATTACTGATTTAATAATAGTGTTTTTCTTTTGAAAATTTAAAAAAGTATTATTTTGGTATAAATGTATTTTAAATTTGGTATTTAAAGGATGTATTTTGGTTTTAATATATTTTTGGGAAAATTTCAAGAGTATTATTTTTAGTTAGTTCTCTGATCCTGATGATTCATTAAGGGCATCTAGCGCTGAACCTGAAACAAGTATAATTCCCTTTGACGCGCAGAATGATATGGATATAAATTCATGGCTTGTGTACTTTAACAAAACTCATTTAGATAAAGATGAAACGTGGAAGCTTAATAATGTAGCTCGATATCTAAAAGGTAATGCACTTAGCGTATATGTCAAAAACTGCCATAAAATTACTAAATATGTGGAATTAGTCCAAATTTTAAAAGAAAATTTTTTCGACTCCACTTTAACTACGTTTGGTGATTTTGCCAATTACAAGTACAATCATAAAGAGGACATAAAGCAATATTTTCGCAAAAAATTAGATATTGGTAAAAAATTAAATCTAACTCATGAAATGATCTTGGAGGGTCTGACGGATGGCCTTCCTATAGAATTAAAATCCTTAATGACGGTCAACGCACCCTCTGACCCTATCTCTTGGCTTACTCATGTCCATAAGCTTATTAGGATTAGCGAAAATCAACAAATCAAAAGTGCACCTACCAGATTTGTTACTCCGATTGGGAACAGTCCACAAGATTATAATCGATTTAATAGAAGTAGAATTTCAGCTACTGTGAGACAAGATTCTCCTAGACCCAACAATTTCCAACGTTTTCAGAGACCAAGTAATTTTTATAATCGGTTCAGTGGTCCAGGATTTACAAGCCATCATAATTATAATTCTCAAAATACATTGCCATTGCCACCCAGTCCCTGTAGACTTTGCATCCGGAACGGAATCCCAAATGCTTTTCACTGGTTTAAGGTTTGTCCTCTCAGAGGGGAGAGATCTGAAACACCTAATTGTTACGCCCCTTGCAATAGAACCAACCCCAGAAACCCCTCACAGTAGTTGACTATTAAAGGTGTCGGGATATTTGTCCAATAAGAAACGTCTAGAGTGTGTTGTAGACAGTGGTGTAACCTTATCAATAATTTCTTCCAAAACGGCTAGACAATTACGTTTAAAAGTACAAACAATTACGTTTAAAAGTATAAAGAGTTAGGTCATTTTCAGTAACCCAAACTAAAGGAAACATAATCGTTAACAAAATATGTTGTATACAAATGAAAATTGGATGGATTATTAACCAAATTACCTTGTTTGTTCTTGATAATAATTTGAATTATGTAATTTTAGGACTTTATGAATGCAAATTATTTGAGTTGAGTATTGATTGTAGTAATTTAAATATTAAACAGAGAGCTATTGTACTTGACTGCCATTTTGACAGCCGACCCATATCTCCACACCTCCAACTTCAAGGTGGTACAACAAATGTTTATCCATGTGTTAATAATGATGATGATGTAAGAAATTTTCCAACCTGTAAATATCGACTACAAATTCAAAGGAATTAGTTTCTCAGTCTAACATTTATGTGAAAAATGCTGTTTCTAATACTGTCGATAACAAAGAGTATAACGTAAAAAAATTGTTAAATGATTATTCATCTGTGTTTTCTAAAAATAAGTATGATGTAGGAAATATTGATATTGAACCTCAACGAATTAATTTAAATTCTGATTTGGCTGTATCATTAAGACCTTATAGAACATCCCCTATGGAAGAAGAGGAAATTAAGACCCAAATTGATCAATTATTACAAGCAGGTATAATTAAAGAAAGTTGTAGCCCATATTCGTCCCCCGTGACTTTAGTATTTAAACGTGAGAAAGGTAAGAAAACTAGATTGTGTATAGATTATCGAAAATCGAATTCCCTGGCTAAAACAGATGCAAACCCTCTTCCTCGCATTGACACTTTGTTAGACAAATTAAGTAAAGCAAAAGTATTTTCTACAATTGATTTGAGATCTGGTTTCTGGCATATCCCGATTCACCCTGCAGATACTGAGAAATCAGCTTTTTGCACGAATTTTGGATTATTCGAATGGTTAAGACTCCCTTTTGGTTTCAAAACTGCACCTGCAATTTTTAACAGAACAATTAGACGAATATTAACAAAAAATAAAATTAATTTCGCTTGCAGTTACTTTGATGATATAATCGTTTACTCTTCCTCTGAGAAAGAACATTTAGAACATTTAAAAATTTTATTTGAGGTGTTTAAAGAGGAGCATATTAAATTGAATCGAAACAAGTGTGTGTTCGCCAGAGATCAGATCACATTTCTTGGCTATGAAAAAAAAATGGTAGAATAATTCCCGATAACCATAATATAGAAGTTATTAAGAAACTTAAAAAACCCCAGTAACACCAAAGAGTTACAAAGAGTTTTGGGAAGTGTGAATGTGTATCATAGATTCATTCCGAATTATGCAACTATTAGAGCTCCATTAAACAGACTCTTGAAAAAAGATGTCAAGTGGGAATGGGATGACTAATGTCAAAAAGCTTTTGACGAAATGAAAGGAATACTGATTTCCAAACCTGTTTTACAATTGTATGATTCCAGTAGGCCATGTCATATTTTTGTTGACGCTTCTCAAACTGCTGTTGGAGCTGTTTTGAAACACCCAGATGAAAATGATGTCCTTCACCCTGTATCATATCATTCCCGAACTTTAAGAAATTATGAGAAAAATTATACGATTACTGAGTTAGAATGTTTGGCCATAGTAGATGCCCTAGACAAATTCTATTACTATCTGCATGGACAAAAATTTGTTATACATACGGACCATGCGGCCCTCGTTTGGCTCAAAAATGTTAAAAATTTAAAAGGTAGACTCTTCCGTTGGTCACTCAAACTACGTATGTTCAATTATGAAGTAAAGTATCAGAAGGGCTCTACCAATATTGAAGCTGACATGCTTTCTAGACATCCTGTTTCACAGCACCTCCAACATTATGTACATTTACTTGATAGAAATGAAATAATCCAACAACAAAAAACTGATAATGTCTGCCGAAAAAAATTACCAAGAGATAAATGATATGATGGTAATTAAGAAAAAGAATTTTTATAAAATTGTAGTACCTAAATCTTTAAGATTAAAATTGTTGAATAAAACCCATGAAAATTTTGGTCACCCGGGAGTTCAAATTATGCTTAACTTAATCACCCCTCAATATTATTGGCCTCATATTAGCGAAGATATCGGAAATTTTGTTAAACATTGTCATACTTGTCAACTTAATAAAAAGAAAAAACAGAAAAAATTTGGTCTTATGCAAGTCGTACCCCCAACCGACAAACCTTTCGAATGTCTCTCTATTGACACTGTGGAAGGATTTAATTATTATAATTCTACATAAAAATATTTACATATAGTTATTGACCATGCAACAAGATATGTCTGGGCTTTTCCCTCGAAACGTGTAACTTCAGAAACCTATGCCAATTGTCTAAAACAAATATTTCAAATACAAGTCCCCGAAAAAATTCTGAGTGACAGGAATGCAGCCTTCACTTCCTCTACATTCAAAAAAATTCCTTAAAAAGCATAATGTTAAACAACTTTTAACTTCATCTCACCATCCCCAGACAAATGGTAAAGTAGAAAGAGTAAATCAATCAATAGTAAGTCGACTAAAATGTAAAGTAAATTCTTCTTCTAAAAAAGTACCATGGACTAAAGTGCTAGAGCAAGTTGTTATCGAATATAACAACTCCCCTCATACGGTAACTAAGTTCACCCCAGCATACTTACTATTTGGTAACCTCCCTTTTGAATCTCCAATTGATCAAAATAAATACCCTTCCTTAAATGAAGCAAGGGTTTTAGCAAAGAAAAGAAATATCGAATACCACCGAAAGAATAAAACTAGATATGACATCAGATTTGTAGAATCTAAATTTCAACCTGGAGATTTTGTCCTTTACGAGGAATTTGAATACCCAAATACTAGAAAATTGACTTCACCCTATTCAGGCCCTTGTCGGATTATGAATAAATTATATGAAGTTAATTATGAAATCGACAGGGAAAATTTTCACACGAAGAAACCAACTGAGATTGTACATGCGTCAAAATTAAGGTTCTATTATCCACCCGAGAACTTTAAATTACATCATGAATAAATCAAAATTTATAAATCAATAAACTATCCATAACCCTTCTTTTAGTTTTCATCCTGTTGTCCCCCTTACTAGTTGATTTATCTCTCAGTGTCTGAAAAGTTTGTCTGGGCTTTTCTTTTACTGGGCTCCTTCAAACTTGAGTTTCAGGTTCAATGCACTTTCCGTGTGGGAAACACTCAATTGAGGCTATACTACAAGTAGAGTACTATACCCTCACATTTCCTTGAGCTCATGTTTTCCTATGTTTGTGTTATAAATTGTAGCAACAGTTGAAAAAGTTAAATTTCAGTTGTTAAAATTTCTGAATTTCATTTTATGTTTCTGCAGCATCGTGTACAAAAAACTGGTATGGATGTTGGAAGTTAAATTTTGTTTTGTTATCATTAATAAGAGAAAAATAGAGTGACAAAATATGTTAAAAACCTGGCAAAATGTGTATTTTCAACAAGAGTATAAGAGCTCTAGTATCGTGACATAAAAACTCAAATGTTTTCAGTGCCAATGCTAATCCATAATTCTAGCGCTAATTAAATGATCCGGAGATCTCCAAAGACCAGTAAAAGACTGGAGATGAGCCTGAATGACAACTCTAATGATTGTACGGACTCTAATGATTACACAAACTGTGAATGGCATGCCCTAAGATATAAACTCACAAATTCAGTTATATTACTATTTCCTATTGCCACGTAGCTAACCAGCAATATGTTATTAGTGCTTTATTTGTTCTGCACTTAGTTACTATATTATAATTTCATTAATAATTTATTATATTTTATATACTGTATTCATTATATTCAAATATTTTATGTCATATTTCATGTAAACATTTTGTGTGCCTTGAGATAAATCCAATCAGATTTCCTACTAACTTAATTTCCTAATAACTAAATTTTCTGCTCTCACTATCTGGACTGACTTGGGTCGACGGCCGCGACTGCAAGCCTTTTCAGATGGGGGGGATAATCTGTGATGATATTTTTAAATGAACTGATTAAATTAAATTCTATTAATATTGCTTAATAACGTGTTGGCGATTCTCTACCTAAATTGCATCCCTGTTCCTAAATTTTGGCGAAATCCTTTCTTTATCATTCGTAATAGTGATCTTGTTCTCTTTCCCAGTACTCTTATCTACAGCAGACACATTCAATATGCCATTGGCATCAATATCGAAGGTAACTTCAATCTGTGGGACACCTCTAGGTGCAAGAGGAATGCCAGTTAATTCAAACTTTCGAAGAAGATTATTGTCCTTGGTCATTGCACGTTCACCCTCGTAAACTTGGATCAAGACACCTGGTTGATTATCAGAGTAAGTTGTAAATGTTTGTGTCTGACGAGTTGGAATGGTTGTATTACGTTTGATGAAAACAGTCATTACACCACCAGCAGTTTCAATTCCTATAGACAGTGGGGTTACATCCAACAGCAACAGATCTTGCACTTGTTCAGATTTATCACCATTCAAAATTGCAGCTTGGACTGCAGCACCATATGCGACAGCTTCATCTGGATTAATACTTTTGTTAAGTTCTTTACCATTAAAGAAATCTTGCAGTAGCTTCTGAATTTTAGGAATACGAGTAGATCCACCTACCAGGACAATATCGTGGACTTGAGCTTTATCTAATTTTGCATCTCGCAAAGCCTTTTCAACAGGTTCCAATGTGCTTCTAAACAAATCAGCATTCAGTTCTTCAAAACGGGCTCTTGTTATGGTTGAATAGAAATCTACACCTTCAAAGAGAGAATCAATTTCGATGCTGGCTTGAGTACTTGAGGACAGGGTTCTCTTAGCCCTTTCACAGGCAGTATGTATGAGAAATTACATTTCATATATATATAGAGAGAGAGATATAGAAGACAGATAAATTTAAACACCTAAAACCAATATTAATTTGGAATCAAAGCAAGGCAATTCCCCAACAATATTAATAATCGCAACCTCGTATAAGAGTTTTAACACAATTATAAAAAATAATCGAAATTAAAATAAGAATTAATAATTGAACAAACTCGAAAAGTAAAAATGCGAAAGGGAAAATATACAAATTGTTAACATGTAAGAATTAATCTCCTTTTAAAGAGCTCGGTTACCCAAAGAAAG
Source organism: Stegodyphus dumicola (assembly GCF_044657685.1). NCBI lineage: Eukaryota > Metazoa > Arthropoda > Arachnida > Araneae > Eresidae > Stegodyphus > Stegodyphus dumicola. Next base: position 87,948,130 of record NC_140774.1, on the reverse strand, counting down.
TTTTCTCGGTTACATGAAATTCGAATTCATATTACAAGAATATATTAAGTAAATAGTTCAGTATTTAAAATCATTTTCTGGGATTTGGATATACTTATGGATTACGAGGAAATGACGACGCCCTTATACTTATACTTATAGACTCCGCCCTAAGGGGGTCTGAAGTCTCGTAATTTTGCCTGAAAGGGCAATATTTTATGATTCATGCGGTGTCTCAAGAATAAAGCTTTAAATATTATAATGAATCATAAATAAATAATAATAAACGAAAGTCCTTAATACAAATTAGATGAAAAGACGAATGATTCAAATTTTATTGGAGAGCCAAAAGTGTTAATTTTACATTTAATTTTGAATAAAAGTCTAAACATTATAACGCGTTCGAAATTTTTTTTGAAATAATAATAATAAATAAAATTGTAATGAAAAATATAATCAAAAATTTTAAAATAAGTAAATCAAGTTCAAAAATACAATAATAATAGTAATAAAATAAATAATATAAAAATTAATGGTAAGGAAAGTAAAATATTAAGAAGAAATAAATATAAAATGTAAAAAGTAACAATAAGAAAATACAAAAAACACAAAAGTAAATATTAATAAACAAATAAGTAAAAATAAATAGCATTAAAATTGAATATGATATAAAAATAGTAAAACAATCCATTAATTGCAAAAATATACATAAAAAAGTTCTTAATCTTTAATTAAGGGCTTTAAGTTTGGCTAAAATGCACAGTTTAGTCGCATTCAAGCCGCATCCTTGGCTCCTCACTTAATGTCTTTTTTATTAAATAAATATAATTCAGCTTATGAGCTCAATTTTTTATCAGTCACAGGTCCGTCAAGGAGGTCCCCACTTAGTCACTCACTGGTCAATCAGCGTGCAATTTTTTAGCCAGCCACTGGTCAATCATCGAGATCGTCATTTAATAAGTCTCTGGTGTGTCAATGAACAATTTTGGTCAGATTGATGTGATTTCGAACAAATTTATGACGAATATAAACTGAAAGTATGTCAACTTAGCTCAGATCTTGATAGGTTGCTTTAAAGTGTTATGTTTATTTTTAATTTTCTTAGAGCAAAAATATTTGAGTAACGCTTTTCTTAGGTTTGAAAATGTGAAACGCCGGCTATGATGTGAGGAAGGAGGCTGAGTATTCTCGTCATCAACGTAGATAACAGCGACAGTATCAACGACGATATCAATAAGGCGTTCTTGAAATTCTTGAATTGGTTTCACTTCTATTCTGTCTACATGATCCATTTTGCCTTTCATTTCTATTTCATTATTTGTGTTGATGAGATTGCCGAAATCGATGTCCCCTTGTGCTCCAAGATCGTTATGCGATACAAAGCATTCAGCATCCAATGATTTAATAGAGGTATTCAAACTGAGTTCTTCCTGGTTAAAGGTGGTTGTAGCGGTATTCATGCCTGTTTGATTACCTGAGTTATAAGGTTTTGGATAATCAAAATTCTTTTCTGTTTCTTGATGAAGGTAACTAAATTCATTTTCATCACTGAAAAGGTACACATCAGTGGGATTATTATCGAAATCATTTTGAAAAAGGTCGATGTGGTCAGTGGTACTATCAATATGCAAATTAAGATGGTTATTATCAAAAGCTACGTTAGAAACTTGGAGGAAATCGGTGTCATTTTCTATATCCACTTCAAAGGAATCGTCATTAAATTCATTAATATCAGCATATGAATCAAGGAAATCTACATTATGTACCTTCTTTCCGGCATTAAGGTTGCGTTCATTACGGTTAATGGTGTTTTCATCATTACTTTTCCGAGATTTCTCTTCTCTTCGAGGAAACAAGATGAAGGCAGTCGCAAAACAAATAAGTATGCCCAATAGGCTGTCGATAAACGGTGTTGGTATAAAAACGTAACACAGTACTGTCAACAAAAAGAAGCCCATTTTAAAAATGGCCCCAATTCGATTTTAGCAATAAAAATAATATATTTAAGCAAATAAGATCCACACGTAAGATTTTAGCACCACTAGATTTGATATCTCTAATGATTATGGTTTATAAGCATTGTTAAAAAAGTATTCATTAACTTTGTTGTAATTCAACAGAAGCTGAAAAACAATTATTGGTAACTTGATTGTTACAAATCTTATTAAAAGGATTCTTTGAATATGTAGCAATGAAAGATCTTCTGATATATAATTCATAATAAAAAGAAAGTTTCTTTGTGTGTCTTTCGTTCATGCTGCGTGTAAGCTAATAGACCCAGGGCTACGAATTTGGTACATAGGTGCATCTAGGCAAGAGCCAGTGTACCTCGAAGCGAGTATTTCAAAATTGGAATATGTTTTTTTATCGTATGTTTTTTCATGAAATCGCATCAAATCGATAATTCTCTCTCATTATATCAGCAATAATGCTATTGTATCACTATTGCCATTGTTTATTGTATCAGGACTGTTGCCATTCGGAAAGATTAAGGCGAAAATTAGCGTTTTAAGAGATTTTAATTAATATCTCTGATCTTTGCTATTTTTTTGGATAAAAGAGGAAGCGGAAAAGCGGACAAAAGAACGAACGCTAAACTACCGCTCCCATAAATATTCAAATAAATATTTTTTGGGGGTTTCTTGTGATACAAAACATAAACGTAATCCTCATATATATATATAACCAAAAATTATTATTATTAAAACGAAAATTATGGGAAACATATATTTCAATTGAAAAAATACTTTCAAAACTTGATGTTTTCCTGGTTTTATGAGTGCAAAGCGCAGAATATCATGTTTACCGTAGACTCTCATGCAAAGCGTTTCTTCTACCTTTGGTTAGGTGAAAATGAATTTAAATATAAACACAATATAAAATATATAAAAATGTTTTTAATTCTTTAATAGGCACCTATTTATGATAAAATCAACTGATTAGCATAAAATTAAATTATATTAGCGTTATATTCTTAGTGGGAAGGTATTCATGCCTAGGAAGGCCTTTAAATGATAAGCTCAACAATATGCTTCCATACAAAACCATCACAAGACACAACATTCTGACATCATACCAGGCTACGACAGTCATAACAAACATTCTGAACATGGTAAACCGAGTGAATAGAATATAACGTTTCAATTCTCTACATTCCTCAAAAATAAGATATAATAATTTGAGTCAACATGGAGTGTTCAGAACGCCTACATTACTAAGGGATTCAGCGAATGGATTTAAGTTCGCTCGTGCGATGGTCACTTTCTCGTCCAACAGATTATGACTAGAGAGTGGAAGGGAGAAAGGGACTTATATGTCATCTTCGGTGCACGAACAGAGCTAAATTATGCGCCTGCTTAAAGCTGTTAGGTGAATATCATTCTAACACTTACACACAAGCCTGAAAAAATTCATGAGACTTAAAATGGAAATCTTTATTATCTTTATACTACTTAGTGGGTCACAATCACAGAGTTAAGGGAAGTGGGAGTTTAATTAAACTTTTCTTTTGTGTCTCCTCTAAAATCTCAGAATATTATATTGGATATAAAAAGTCTCACATCGCTTTTCCTCCTACTGAAACCCTTTGATTCTTATTAATATAAATAATAATAATTGTTTTCCGTCACTACTTACCTGACATGAACGTATATGTAATTTAGGCACACGCACCCAACAAAATATCTGATTTCGATACCACACGACTTCCCTGTAAGGACTATTCATTTATAGACATTTCTGCTTCAATTGATTTGCCCCTGTGTCCTCGAATTTTAATTAGATATATATTTATATTTCAATTTATTCAGTTCTCACTTCGCGGCGTAGCAAAAATCAATGGAGATTCAAAACACCTTCATTGAAAACTGTAAAATATATAAAAATCTAAAACATTAAATGCAGTTAAAAACAATTTTTACAATTAAAATTAGAGTTTCTGCGTCCAAACAAGCAACTCAACCAACAGGTAGACAGACCAAAATTTTTGGTGTACAGTTGAAAGTTAATGTTTAGTCTACCTTTGCAAAAAGACATGGAAGTTGGCGCACCAAATGATTTAATCCACAGTTCTAATAACAGTGTCTGGCCTCGTTACGCCTACTATCACTTTTACATTGCTCATAATTCGAGAGCTATCGCATACACGAAAGGTGTAAAATCCATAACCGAAATATAAGAACAACATAAATCGACCTTTTAAAGGATTAAAAGGCAAAAATGCAAAATTTATTAATATATAAGAACAAAAATACAGAGCTAAACGAGCCGGTGTAAGAAGACAGGAATATATATATATATTTATACATGTTAAAGTGACCGATTGCAAGGAAAAAGCGAGGAGTACAACTAGATGTTATAGCACTCCCGTATACTAAAACATTCTACGTCTACTCATTCTCGAGTTATTCGAGATACGTATCTCACGAAACGAAAATACTTGAAAATACCGTTTATCTCTGTGCTGAATCTATTTTACAATCCGTTTTTATAAAAAAGTGCGCCATATATTTTATGTCCAGATACTATGCCCAAACAAGTCATTCCAATTGATTTAAAGCGGTAGAAATGAATGCTTTTCTTAAAATCTGCTACCCTAAATTTTTCGCAACTATAGTTCTTCATTTAACTCGTACAGGGAACTAGAAGGTGACAGTTTTGTAATTTCAATTCTGTAGAGCCGATTAACGGAATTTAGCTTGCATTTTTCATACCGAAAAAGCGCGTCTTATGATGCATCTTATTAATCTGTAATGATATTTTTAAATCAATTGATTAAATTAAATTCTATTAATATTGCTTAATAACGTGTTGGCGATTCTCTACCTAAATTGCATCCCTGTTCCTAAATTTTGGCGAAATCCTTTCTTTAGTATAAAATATATTAACCTGTTGGCGCCCGCCAAATCGCCAAACTCATAAATCTGTCATATTACATAAAGTCCTTAAGAACACTCCTGATGAGAAGATAGCGTCACCTCGTGATTTCAATTAATATCGCTGATTGGAGGAGCCTCGTGACGCACACATATGTATAAGTAGGGCTTCTGCTCAAGGTACGAGGAGAACGCTTGTGAGATGGATGCTAAAATAAACCTACCACTTTATATTCCAAATTTGTCTCATTCCTGTTGCCCCGGCTGCACAAAACAAATAATGTATGAGAAATTACATTTCAGAAAGCCGGTAGGATACCACCTTCAAAGGGATTATCTAAAAAAGAAGATACCCCAAGGATTATACGGATAAAATGTTACGCACTTAAGATGAATTTGCCGCTGTGCGACTTCTATGTTTCTACATTTTTCTCTAGGCATTCTTGCTTCAAGAGAATCATCCTTCTGTTACCTGTATTCTGGTATTCTGCAGATTATTTTACGTCCAGAGAAGCACCCTTCTGCCCCCTGTGATGCGTGATCTGTGTTTCCATCGAAAGTTCGTCGTTCATCAAATGTGCTCTTACCGTTGACCTACTTTTGAGGATGGAAATCTTTCCCTACGTCTACGGCGTTCTGTGTTGCTCTCGAGAGCTTTGTGCTTGTGTGGTGATTGATCGTGTTTTGCGAAAATCTAATTAAGAGTGCACAAAAATGTGTATTTTCGTGTCGATTTCATCACTCGTATTCTCGTCACAATAAGTCAAACAGAAGCAATTAGTAAAAAGATTGGCGATGCAAATGATATTATTACTATTGAATTATAATTACTGATTTAATAATAGTGTTTTTATTTTGAAAATTTTAAAAAGTATTATTTTGGTATAAATATATTTTAAATTTGGTATTTAAAGGATGTATTTTGGTTTTAATATTGTTTTGGGAAAATTTCAAAAGTATTATTTTTGAGTTAGTTTTATTTGTGAAAGTATTATTAGTTTTATTTATGAAAGTATTATTAGTTTTATTTATGAAAGTATTATTAGTTTTATTTATGAAAGTATTATTAAAAGAATAATGGCTAATGAAAACCTCTCTGATCCTGATGATTCATTAAGGGCATCTAGCGCTGAACCTGAAACAAGTATAATTCCCTTTGACGCGCAGAATGATATGGATAAAAATTCATTGCTTGCGTACTTTAACAAAACTCATTTAGATAAAGATGAAACGTGGAAGCTTAATAATGTAGCTCGATATCTAAAAGGTAATACACTTAGCATATATGTCAAAAACTGCCATAAAATTACTAAATATGTGGAATTAGTCCAAATTTTAAAAGAAAATTTTTTCGACTCCACTTTAACTACGTTTGGTGATTTTGCCAATTACAAGTACAATCATAAAGAGGACATAACGCAATATTTTCGCAAAAAATTAGATATTGGTAAAAAATTAAATCTAACTCATGAAATGATCTTGGAGGGTCTGACGGATGGCCTTCCTATAGACTTAAAATCCTTAATGACGGTCAACGCACCCTCTGACCCTATCTCTTGGCTTACTTATGTCCATAAGCTTATTAAGATTAGCGAAAATCAACAAATCAAAAGTGCACCTCCCAGATTTCTTACTCCGATTGGGAACAGTCCCCAAGATTACAATCGATTTAATAGAAGTAGAATTTCAGCTACTGTGAGACAAGATTCTCCTAGACCCAACAATTTCCAACGTTTTCAGAGACCAAGTAATTTTTATAATCGGTTCAGTGGTCCAGGATTTATAAGCCATCATAATTATAATTTTCAAAATAGATTGCCATTGCCACCCAGTCCCTGTAGACTTTGCACCCGGAACGGAATCCCAAATGCTTTTCACTGGTTTAAGGTTTGTCCTTTCAGAGGGGAGAGATCTGATACACCTAATGTTACGCCCCTTGCAATAGAACCAACCCCAGAAACCCCTCACAGTAGTTGACTATTAAAGGTGTCGGGATATTTGTCCAATAAGAAACGTCTAGAGTGTGTTGTAGACAGTGGTGCAACCATATCGATAATTTCTTCCAAAACGGCTAGACAATTACGTTTAAAAGTACAAACAATTACGTTTAAAAGTACAAAGAGTTAGGTCATTTTCAGTAACCCAAACTAAAGGAAACATAATCTTTAATAAAATATATTGTATACAAATGAAAATTGGACGGATTAGTAACCAAATTACCTTGTTTGTTCTTGATAATAATTTGAATTATGTAATTTTAGGACTTTACGAATGCAAATTATTTGAGTTGAGTATTGATTGTAGTAATTTAAAAATTAAACAGAGAGCTATTGTACTTGACTGCCATTTTGACAGCCGACCCATATCTCCACACCTCCAACTTCAAGGTGGTACAACAAATGTTTATCCATGTGTTAATAATGATGATGATGTAAGAAATTTTCCAACCTGTAAATATCGAACTACAAATCCAAAGGAATTAGTTTCTCAGTCTAACATTTATGTGAAAAATGCTGTTTCTAATACTGTCGATAACAAAGAGTATAACTTAAAAAAATTGTTAAATGATTATTCATCTGTGTTTTCTAAAAATAAGTATGATGTAGGAAAAATTGATATTGAACCTCAACGAATTAATTTAAATTCTGATTTGCCTGTATCATTAAGACCTTATAGAACATCCCCTATGGAAGAAGAGGAAATTAAGACCCAAATTGATCAATTATTACAAGCAGGTATAATTAAAGAAAGTTGTAGCCCATATTCGTCCCCCGTGACTTTAGTATTTAAACGTGAGGAAGGTAAGAAAACTAGATTGTGTATAGATTATCGAAAATTGAATTCCCTGGCTAAAACAGATGCAAACCCTCTTCCTCGCATTGACACTTTGTTAGACAAATTAAGTAAAGCAAAAGTATTTTCTACAATTGATTTGAGATCTGGTTTCTGGCATATCCCGATTCACCCTGCAGATACTGAGAAATTAGCTTTTTGCACGAATTTTGGATTATTCGAATGGTTAAAACTCCCTTTTGGTTTCAAAAATGCACCTGCAATTTTTAACAGAACAATTAGACGAATATTAACAAAAAATAAAATTAATTTCGCTTGCAGTTACTTTGATGATATAATCGTTTACTCTTCCTCTGAGAAAGAACATTTAAAAATTTTATTTGAGGTGTTTAAAGAGGAGCATATTAAATTGAATCGAAACAAGTGTGTGTTCGCCAGAGATCAGATCACATTTCTTGGCTATGAAATAAAAAATGGTAGAATAATTCCCGATAACCATAATATAGAAGTTATTAAGAAACTTGAAAAACCCCAGTAACACCAAAGAGTTACAAAGAGTTTTGGGAAGTGTGAATGTGTATCATAGATTCATTCCGAATTATGCAACTATTAGAGCTCCATTAAACAGACTCTTGAAAAAAGATGTCAAGTGGGAATGGGATGACTAATGTCAAAAAGCTTTCCACGAAATGAAAAGAATACTGATTTCCAAACCTGTTTTACAATTGTATGATTCCAGTAGGCCATGTCATATTTTTGTTGATGCTTCTCAAACTGCTGTTGGAGCTGTTCTGAAACAACCAGATGAAAATGATGTCCTTCACCCTGTATCATATCATTCCCGAACTTTAAGAAATTATGAGAAAAATTATACGATTACTGAGTTAGAATGTTTGGCCATAGTAGATGCCCTAGACAAATTCTATTACTATCTGCATGGACAAAAATTTGTTATACATACGGACCATGCGGCCCTCGTTTGGCTCAAAAATGTTAAAAATTTAAAAGGTAGACTCTTCCGTTGGTCACTCAAACTACGTATGTTCAATTATGAAGTAAAGTATCAGAAGGGCTCTACCAATATTGAAGCTGACATGCTTTCTAGACATCCTGTTTCACAGCACCTCCAACATTATGTACATTTACTTGATAAAAATGAAATAATCCAACAACAAAAAACTGATAATGTCTGCGGAAAAAAATTACCAAGAGATAAATGATATGATGGTAATTAAGAAAAAGAATTTTTATAAAATTGTAGTACCTAAATCTTTAAGATTAAAATTGTTGAATAAAACCCATGAAAATTTTGGTCACCCGGGAGTTCAAATTATGCTTAACTTAATCACCCCTCAATATTATTGGCCTCATATTAGCGAAGATATCGGAAATTTTGTTAAACATTGTCATACTTGTCAACTTAATAAAAAGAAAAAACAGAAAAAATTTGGTCTTATGCAAGACGTACCCCCAACCGACAAACCTTTCGAATGTCTCTCTATTGACACTGTGGGAGGATTTAATTATTATAATTCTACAAAAAAATATTTACATATAGTTATTGACCATGCAACAAGATATGTCTGGGCTTTTCCCTCGAAAAGTGTAACTTCAGAAACCTATGCCAATTGTCTAAAACAAATATTTCAAATACAAGTCCCCGAAAAAATTCTGAGTGACAGGAATGCAGCCTTCACTTCCTCTAGATTCAAAAAAATTCCTTAAAAAGCATAATGTTAAACAACTTTTAACTTCATCTCACCATCCCCAGACAAATGGTAAAGTAGAAAGAGTGAATCAATCAATAGTAAGTCGACTAAAATGTAAAGTAAATTCTTCTTCTAAAAAAGTACCATGGACTAAAGTGCTAGAGCAAGTTGTTATGGAATATAACAACTCCCCTCATACGGTAACTAAGTTCACCCCAGCATACTTACTATTTGGTAACCTCCCTTTTGAATCTCCAATTGATCAAAATAAATACCCTTCCTTAACTCCATTCACAACTGTTTAACAGGTTTAAAGCTCCAAGATGAATCCTGCTGTTCGAAGAGTTTAGAATAAGTAGGTGTTTGGGAGTAACACCTTGGCTATGTCTTCAAAATTTGCTGTATCACCAAATATATAACGTCACTACCTCCACCTGAAAGCAAGAAAACTGAAGCAAATGATAAAGAAAAGGAAAGTTATATTAATATTCTCACCATATCAGAATATCATTTAGACAGAATCAGAATATCATTTAGAAGAAAGGAAAGAGAACATGTAAAAAAATTCTATCGAGGAAGAGAAAATTGTTTTGTAGTGACTCAAGGAAAAAACACAAAGCAAAACAGCCAATAGGAGAAGATTATGAAGAACAAATATGGCAAAACAGTATTGTCAAAAAAGCCTAAATATTTCATTGATGGTTCTTCTAATGAACATGACAAAAATACTTCAGACATTGATTGTTTTTATTGTAATGATGTACTTTCTAACTCGAAAATAAAAAAAGGAGAAAATAGAATTCCAATGATGAAAGTGTCTGCGCTAGGCCCTTGAAAGCTCCAGTGGAGTAGAAGAGAGCTATTTTACTTGAGAATTTTGTAAATAATATTCGTAAATTAACGTATAAAATTAAAATTTCTGCCACTTTCCCACTGAAAATCTAATTTTTCTGATTTTCTATAATAAGTTAATATGGTCACTCGATTTTAGCCCACTAGTGGAATGAGACAGGTTTGTTTCACATTTTGAAGAAAATACCCTTCATAAAAAATAGTGAAACTATGATTTTCAAAAGTGATGTATTGTACTCAGTCAAACAATGAATATTTCAAATTAAGTTTGACAATCTTTAGGCTGAATGATTTAGTTTCAACAGGTCTTTAAGTCTTAGCTACCCTGTCTTACCCCACTTTACCCTACGTTTATTACTTTCAGACTATAGAATCTCTTTTATTGCTCACCAGTTTTGCCCAGCTGTGATTTTTGTTGATTACGCACATAGTTTTCTAAAGAGTATTCATTCTGAATGTACCTGGTGTACTTTACCTTGCAAGATTCCTAATATCATTCAGTTTGTTTCCGACCTTCGTGAAGGAAGTTGCAGAAGTGAACAAATTTGCAGTTGAAGAAGAAATTTCTATTTAGAGTCGTAGCTAAATAGAGTTTTGAGCACCCGGCGACAACTGAAGATTTCCTCTCTCCCTCATATTTTCCAAGACTAGAAAACATTTAATTCTAAAATTTCGTAACATCAGTTTGACACCCCCTGGATGCTGCGCCCAGGAACAGATGTCCCATTTGCCATCTCTAGCTACCCCCCTATCTATTTAAATCGTTGAAACTAGTCCTGCAAATTTATGCAACTTACGCTCATTCTTGTTACTTTAATATCTTTAGCATTTGTTCTTTAATATCTTTAGCATTTGTTATTTTATTTAATAATCGGAAATGGCTACTACTTTAAATGTTACCAATCATGTATTTCCTACCGTCTCCTTGCAACAGGAATTGTCCAAAAGCAAGTAAACTGGGTCTCATATGAATGGAAATAAATGAATACCGAGCCTCGGAAGACCGTATGTGAAATGCAACATCAAAGACAAAAAAGGAAATATAAACAGTAATCTGAAAGCAAAGAAACAAAAACTTCAATAATATGCCGAAAGACGCGACAAAATTATTCTCCAAATTGAAAATGCTTACCAGTCAAGACAACTCTAAAACACTTTATTGGAATGTATTGCCCAATCTTCTACATTTACTATTCATTGCCCTTCATTTTGCTGTTAATTTTGATCCATGTACATATCTGCTACCTAGAAAGAGGTTCAGTTCTTACGAGGATATTAAAAATTGACTTCACAACTCAAAGGGTTTAGAACAACCATTCTTTTGTTGCTTCACAGATGGACGAATGTTGTAGCTTCTGAAGGAAAATACTTTGACGAAATGTTTCTTTCATTTCGAAAGCAAACATCTAGTTCTTTATTTACTCGAATAAGGGAGGAGTCATATTTATACACTGAATAATTGATTTTCTATTAAAAAAACTGTTCAGGTTTCAAAATATTATACATTTATCTTTCGGACATATAATAATATAGCTTTTGGACATATATCTAGTTTTAAAAGTAAAGCATTAATTTTAATAATATCTTTAAAAGAAGTATTAATTTCATTTATCATGGTATGCTGTTTACTAAGCATCATCATTCTCACAATCGCTTAAAAATATTCTAAACTTTAAATGTACTCCCCATGGTAAATCTTGAGGAATTGCCTAGAACCATTGGATTCCACACAGCACTAAGACCATTGATTTAAAATACAGGGTGAGCACTAAAACAGTCCCTGATTTCAAGGTGTCATAAAATTAACAATTACTTGGATATCTTGATAAATGTAATATCCAAAACTCAAATATTTTTCATTTCTTTTCCTTACAGAATCGCTACGCATGACTTCGACTGCTAGAGGGCAGTGACATTGAAAATGGCGTTCACCCCGCAGCAACGAAGCTGGTGTGTGTTACAATTTGCAAAAACAAGCAGTGTTGTGAGAGTGCAGCGTGAGTTCAAACGAAACTTTGATGAAGATCCACCTACACACAAATCCATTTTGAAGTGGCATAAAACATTTAGGGAGACAGAGCGCATTTGTGATAAAAGAAAAGGACTTTCTGGCGACCTTCCGTCTTGGAGGAAATTGTTACCCCCTCTCCAAGAAAGCATCAGTGCTGCTGTCAACTCCATCACACCGGATATGCTTCACAACGTGTGGTTGGAACTGAATTATCGCATCGATGTTTTCCGCGTAACAGGTGGCGCGCAGATCGAGTGTTTGTGATTCAAATCAATACCACCAAAAAGTTCATCAGTTTATGTAACTTATTAAAAATTTGGGAAAGATAGTCCTTTCGGTGTTAAAGTTATCCCCTTTCGAAACATAGGACTGTTTTTGTGCTCACCCTGTATAACAAGATAACAAGACTGTAGCAATAAAATTTGTGAATAGTAAAATATAGCTTCATTTATACATAATTAAAACACTTTCATCACTTTATTTTTTTAAAACACTTTTTAGCACTTTCTTTTTTTTTTTTTTTTTTTTTTTTTTTCTTTTTTTTTTTTTTTTGAGATGAGGTTAGGTTTTGCCAGGTGCATGTGATGACAATTTTGATGTCAATGATGGATGACGCAGATGCATAATTACAGAGGTTGGTGCGCAAAGACGTAGCAGCACTCATAGCCGGTTCAGCCATTTTTATTTTTGATAAACAAAAGTAAATCTAAATCTGCACAATATGAGCTCCCTATCTTCGACAATCTCACTTATATTTCTTATAATCTTTCATATTGCCTTTTAACTATATTGCATTGATTAAGGTAATATATAAGATTAAGAAGGGGAAAGTAAGAAACAAATTAAACGCATTTCTGTAAATCCTTAATACAGAAATCTATACTTTTATCTTTCTTGTAGAGGTTTCCAATAACCAAGCATTCTCTTTGGCGTCAAGTACGGCGCCTTAGCAAAGCCGGAAACAGTCGACTATTCTCCTGGGAAGTGAATGAGAAATAAATAGATGACATACGTCGTTTAGACAGCAGCTGTATCGGGTAAAGTCTTCCCCTAAAACGAATAGAATGTCTTTTCTATCAGATTACCCGATTAATTCGGGGCTATCAGCCCAATGGATAACTTCGTTTCGTGTTTTATTTCGTTCCATTTTCGATAGCATTTTGCCATTTGACAGCTCTAACTTTATACGTGCCTTTCGAGGCGATTCCTTTGTATATCTTTTACAATTTTATTTATTTTTTTTTTAAATACAGACTCAAATTTTTAAAAGTGGTTTATGAAAACTTACTTAATGCATCAAGATGCATGCTAAAAACCTAGCATCGAAAATAAAAACCTCGCATTATTTTGTTTTTCACTTATTATAAAATTAAAATCTCTCAGGAAATTTTATTTTTTTAATTAGGTTTACATTACAGAGAATAATCAAAATAATCATTTCTATTTTGAAGTCTTACCAAACTGGACTAAACCAGAAATAAATTCGCAAGTTTCTTCACAGTAGACCAAAATTTTGCTATAAATGCGAGATTGCATTTAGTTTAAGGAAACATAAGGACGTTAGCAGATAATTAGGCTCTTTAGCTAATACATAAGATAGCTGTCTTTCTTGATCTTGAAATCGTGAATTTGTTGAATGTGCAAATTGATGTTTATGTAGTATAAGGAGAAATTACGAAATTATGTACATATTTAGGAAGGAATTTCAGAGAGTATTTTTAAGCATTTCAATTAATTAATTATGTGAAAAGCAACGATGGTCTACAGACAAGTGAAAATGGAATTCAAAGAGTTCAGAAAGTTAATATGAATAAGTTTTACAGATAATCAAAGTCACCTCATACGCAGACGTATGTTAAGTTTATTTGCTATTTAATTTTTAAAAGAATCTAAATTTCTGTCTCTTAATTTGGCCTTTATATTTTGTTGTAAAATACAGCTCTTGGCCGCGCGAAAGTAAACAGCTTAGTCATCTTTTCTCTAATGCACCTTTGAACATATTTGTTTCTTGTTTTAATAGAATCATTCGACCCATCACATCCAATACTTCAAACAAATTGTAAGAATCTCTGTTTTCGTTAACATTAACACCTTAAAGGAGATATATTACTTTCATTTAACACATTAAAAAGAACCTATCTTTACAAATTTAAATTTGATAGCTAATGTTAACAGAAAATATTTACAAACAGTCTTTACCGCTGGGCAAAATATAGAGCTTTTAATTTACCTCCCACATTATCTCGAGTATATTCTCAGAATTTAAAGTACTGCCAAACACTGACAGAAAGGACGTCATAAGTGATCCCTCGTGCTTGTTGGGCATGTTTCGAGATTGCTCTTTTTTGGCACTTTGAGCGGAATGCGGTCTAAGTTCAATTATAAATACTCTTATCTTCGTAAGTACTATTATCAGGTTCAATGTTCCGCCTTACTTTCTTTGGGAACATGCAAAGACCCTGACTCGGAACAGAGGGAGCTTACTAACGCTATGTTCAATAAATGTGGGAAGTAGACAAAATACACAGGAAGGGTATACGAAACCCTTTATTTTTCACTCTTTACAATAATTTCCGTACTTCGGAATACAGAGACCAACTACTTGTGGTCTGAACGTAAGAATATAAAAATATTTAACTAAACTCTAACTTAACTTTGGAATAATAAACAAGGGCCTACGTGGAAGATTGGCCGTATATTAACAAGAAGCCGTATGTAGTACAGAGAACTGTTAACACTACAATACGTTTAAAATTATCACGAGGATTATACCTCTGGCCTGGAAGGCAACCAGCAACCGAGTAAAACTGCTAAGGTAAACGGCCTGCTTCGACTAACTACTTTCCCTCTCTCGCTTGGCAAAAAGCTACAACTTAAGTACTTGGTGTTCGCCAGACAAATTTTCCATAAATAAGTTAAAGCTTCTCGCCGAAAGTAGAAAATAAGAAGTGATAGTAAAGATTTAAAATAAAAATAAACGTTAGTAAAACTTAAGATCCTTACGTACTTCCCGCCAGAGTTAATTAGTTTGAAACTGAGGTCTAAAACGACCTTGTTGAAAACTTTTAGCTCTAGAATCTAACGCGAGGCCAATCTTTTACAAACATTTCTCACTAGAAACTAGAAATTAAAAAAAAAAATTGTTTTTACAATATCAGCTCCATGGACAACCAATTTTTCATCTGTACTGCATCTAAACAGGAGCTTTTATTCAAATCTGGTTCCTTCCAGAGATCTGGAAGGAAAACTAGTTTAATGAAATGTTACACAATGAAATGGCAAGTAACATAAATATTTATATTTCTCTTAACATTCTTATTTCATTCATGACTTTATTTTAATTATCTCTCCCCGTGCTCTCTGACATGTGTTGTAACAGACCAAACACGAAAACACCAAACACGAATGTGTTTATGTATATGTGTTCAACACTGCCGCCTACAATCAAAACACTAACGTGTTAAAATTCAACATAACAAGACCTCGTAACACACCCTATCTTCAACTCTAAACCCTGAGGTACTATTCTGAAAGTGGCTAACTCTGAAGTGTAGCGTCAGAAAGCCTAACTACATTCATTCAACCTTTAACACATATTCACCATAATTTGGTCTTTTTACAGTCACACGAATAAGTTTAAATTTTTTTTTTTTTCATTATTTTCACATTTACCATATCACAGTATTTCTTAACATTTAAAATAACAGTTCACATTGTATATAAGAACATATTAACATGCCGTTAATTTTACGCATTTTAAAACATACATTAGTAGTACATTGTTAACTTCTATTCTTTTCCAAGCAAGTGCCAATTCTTCTACATTAAAATACTACATTTCAAAAGTCTTTCAGACTAAAACTTCTTTCTTGCCAGAATGTTTTAAATAAAATTTATACAATAACTTTTACAATATTCAAATATTTACACATTCCTATTATACATCAACTTTAGTTTTACTCGCGAGTAATTGAAAAACATAATACCAGAATCGGTAACAACTCATTTCTCATCTTTTTGGCGATAAAGGTAGACCTCACAGGAGGTAAAACTTCTTGAAATCTTCCACTTGCAGTAAGAATGAAAGATTAACATAAGTTTGCAAAGTAACATAAAATTTTACTTATCTTTGTGATATTCGGAAATTCTTTTCTCAGCCCAGTCCTTGAAGGTAGCGAAGATTCTCGTTTGATTTATCATCCTTCTTGTGCGGGCTCGCCCTCCAGGTCCTTCCTCTAGAAGCTTTCTTTTTCCTCCAGTTCGGTCACCCTTGAATACCTTCTTTTTCGCCTCTGCCTGTGGTCTCGGCCGTTTGATGGCAGCTGGTCTTGGCGGAACCGGGACACTTCTTTCTCGTTCCTGCTTGGACCTCGTTGCTGGCCGTTCAAATTTTCTTTGTATCTTTTCCTCCGCCGCTAGTGGCCCTTTCGCAGTTCGGCGACAGTTGCTGGGGAGAGTCCTGTCCGATGAGTAGATCTTCCGTTTGGGAGCCGGGTTATAGTAGCCGTTATTTCTCCTGGCTTTCTTTGCATTCGTCGTACTTCTCCCTTCTTCATTCTGGGGGGGGGGTCGTGAGCTCTCTTTTCTGGACGGTGGAACGGCTTCTTTTTCTTGTTACCTTCAATTTTCCAACGGGGAAACTTTCTTTTCAATTGCTCCTGCCTCCTAATGGCTTGTCCTTGTGCTTGACGTTGTTCCACCTCTGGAGCTTGTGCCTGCCGTGTCTGCCGTGCCGGATCCTGCAAAAGATCTGTAAATATTTGCATTTTATTACGATCATAATATGGTTTTATTTGATCAATGTTTGCGGAGCATGTTTCACCATTTCTGGCTTTTAACACCACTAAAGCGTGAGTTATTTTTTCTATGACATGTGGTCCTTCAAATCGTGGAAAAAATTTGGCGGTTTTATCTTCTGGTGCTGAAGAAAGTGAATGCTTAATTCTTAATACTTCATCTCCTACTTTATAAGTTACTCCCCGTCGTTTCATGTCATAATAAAGTTTTGGTTTTCTCTGTGCTACATCAGTATTCTTTTTTGCTTCTTTAATTAATTTTTCTATATCACCCATTTTAAATTCTGGGGCTCTTTGTTGCACATAAAATAATTTATCTAACGGCGTTATAATCTATCTGCCTAAAAATAACTCAGCAGGAGTTTTGCCCGTTGTATCATGTTTTGCGGTCCTAAGGGCGAAAGCAAATTCATTGACATAGTTATCCCAACTTTTATGACAATTTTTAATATAACTACGGATAATTTTCACTATATTTCTATTGA
The DNA here is from genome assembly GCF_044657685.1 of Stegodyphus dumicola. NCBI lineage: Eukaryota > Metazoa > Arthropoda > Arachnida > Araneae > Eresidae > Stegodyphus > Stegodyphus dumicola. The sequence goes on along the minus strand of NC_140774.1, from coordinate 87,930,631 downwards.
CCCGTTCCGCTATATTTGATTGCGGCCGATACGGGACCATTTTTAAATGACGTATGCCCAGTTTTTGGCACATGTCTTCAAATATATTACTCACAAATTGAGGACCATTATCCAATATAACTTTTAGAGGCGCCCCGTATTTTAAAATATATTTATTTAAAATAGAATCAGTAACTAATTTCGCGGAGGCTTGTTTTAAGGGAACAATTTCGGTCCACTTACTAAAATGATCAACCATAACAAGGAGATAGCGACTTTTATTTAACTGACGTTTTGGGAAAGGGCCCAATAAATCGATGCCAATTATTTCATTTGGAAATTCGGATTTAATACTATTTAGAAACCCGGCCGGGCGGAAATTAATATAATTAACTGCTTGACATGTTGGGCAGGACTGGACATACGCCCTTGTTAACTTTTGCAGTTCAGGAAAATAGACTGCCTCGCGTACGCCTTGGATAGTTTTTCGAATACCAGCATGAGAAGCTAAAGGTCTGTCATGCAACTCCTGCAGGATATTTAATCTAAGACTAGCTGGGATAACAGGTCGAAATTCGTTGTTGGAATTTGTAGTTTTTGTATAAAATAATAGACCATCTATTAGTTCGTAATGGGCCGCCCTATTCCTTATCGCCACAATATCTTGGTGGCTAAAATTTTCAGGATCCTTTAAATACTCATAAATGCTTCCAAACTCAAGATCCTTACCCAGTTCGGTTATTACAGTTTCTCGCGAATTTATTGTACATGCTGTGAGCATTGCCACCTTTACAGTATTACCTTGTTCATCTATTTTAATTCTTGATAGGCATCTGCTACGATATTTTCCTTTCCGGGGGTATGCTTGATTACCAGATTATATTCTTGTAGCTTGAGTGCCCATCTTATTAACCTTGGGGATACGTTTTTCCCTGAGTACAATCTAGTTACCGCCGCATGATCAGAATACACTGTTATTGGCGCCTTTCCAAAATAGACTCGAAACTTTTGCACTGCTAACAGAACTGCAAGTGCCTCTCTCTCAGTCGCGGAATAATTTCTTTGTGTTTGATTCAAAGTTCGGCTAAAAAATGCCACGGGCTTCTGATTTTGCGAAAGTACCGCTCCTACCGCATAATCCGAAGCATCCGCTGAAATTTCTAAATTCTCATCCTTTTCAGGAAATTTCAACACAGGGGCTTGCGTTAATGCTTGTTTTAATTTTTCGGAAGCACTATTGGCTTCGGCCGTCCACGAGAATCTTGCCTTTTTCCTTTTTAATTTTAACAATGGTTCAGCAATAGCTGCAAAATCTTTTATAAAGGACCTATACTATGAACAAAGTCCTAGAAAACAAGAGAGCTTCTTCGCCGTGTTTGGAGTCGGATACTTTTGTACAGCGATTATTTTTTATTCGTCTGTCTCGATTCCTTTCTGAGATATTTTGTAACCTAGATATTTTAATTCAGGGGCTGCAAATTCGCACTTTTCGACATTAACGTTTAGACTGGCCTCATTTAATAAAGAAAACACCTGTCTTAAATCCTGTACATGTTGGTCGAGATTATCACTAGTAATAATGATATCGTCTAAATAGATAAATTTGGACTTTCCAAGAACAGGTCTTAACACAATGTCCATACATCGCTGAAATGTTGCCGGTGACCCTGAAAGGCCAAACGGCATATGCAAAAATGCATAAGTGCCAGACTTGGTTATAAAAGCAGTCTTAGGCACGTCCTCAGGCCTAACCCCTATTTGAAAATAACCAGTCTTTAAGTCTAAAGTCGTCATATATTTGGTGGATGTTATGTTCCTTAGAATTTCTTCAATAATTGGTAACGGATATAACGGATATTTAGTTATGGAGTTTAATTTACGGTAGTTAATCGCGAATCGCCACCTTTTTGGATGTGACAATGGATAGTCATTATTTTTCTTACATAAAACCACCGGGCTAGCATAACTACTTGAGATGGGCGTTATGATCTTTTTACGTAGCATATCGGTGATATGCCATTCTATAATTTTTTCCTTATTCTTATCATACCGGTATGCTTTGTGGCGAACTGGCATTGAATCTCCGGTGTCAATACTATGGTTAGTAACCTGAGTAAATTCTGGAATATCACTAAATAACGAAGCAAATTCACTTACCACTTGTCGGATTCTTCCTTGCTCGTCATTAGGCAGGTGGTCAAGATTTAACATCGGCGGTTCAGCCTTTTCTGCACGAACTGGTGTCATTGTCAACTTAAGGGACGCTTCATTAATATCCAGCGTTGCTTGTGCCTCTGAAAGAAAATCTATTCCTAAGATTATATGTGCTTGCAGATTCTTTACTATAAAAAACATCACCTTTACTTGTTCGTCCTTGATACGGACATACAGAGGTACTTTACCTATACACTTACATTGTTCTCCTTGCGCCGCTAACACAGTCGTATTATCCGAATTATATATGCGGTATTTCCAAAAATATTTCCTAAAAAATTCTTCTGCCACACACTAACACTGCGCGCCTGTATCCAGGAGTGCGGTGGCTGGGATATTATTCACCAACACTTCAATCTTCGGAAGAGTCAAATTTTTCACCATTACTGTATTTAACTTGAAGGAAGAGGGGTTTTCTTGGCCTTCGGATTTCCGCACCCTCTCGTCAGCAGAAATCCGTTTTAGTTTAAATCATTTTTCATTTCCATGCTTTCCTTCTTTTTCCACTGGCCTTGAGACTTTTTTCCTGGATTGCTATTGAACTGTCGACGTTCGCCGGCTGTTTTTGGATGCTCGGGGTTTCCTTGCCCACTGATTCGCTTTGCTTCCGTAGCCGTGTGCTTGAGTTTGCTGTAGTCTTGGCGCACCAAATTGGTTTCGCTGTTGATATTGGCGTCTTCTTTCAATGTCCGCCGTTCTTCTACTTTCAAACTGGATTGCTAGCTCAAATAACTTTTCCAGTGTAGTCGGATTCCTTAATTCAATAAAGTCTTGTACTTGGGGAAGTAACCTCGGCAAAATCACTTGAATTATCTCAGGATCCGGACGGTTTCCATACAAGAGTTTGAAGACGTGAATTTTTCTTAAAATAAAGGTGGAAAGATTTTCGATTCTTTGCTGATATATGCTGAAAAGTTCCGCTTCTAATTTCGCATGATCCCTTACGACAGGGAAGGCTTTTAGTAGGGCAGTCTTGAAATTTTCGTAAGTATAGGTGGGACTTCCTGCTTGACCCAAGAGACTTCTGCCTATACATTTGAACCAGTTAAGCGCTTGGCCCCTCAAAGCGCTGGTAGCTAAGGTGACCTTTTTGGAACTCGTACACGGGATACATAATGAAGTGGTCCTCCAATTTTTTTAAAAAACTGGTTACCGGTGAGTTTCCATTAAATGTTGCTTCTGGTTTCATCGAAGCGCGCATGGTCTGGACGATGTAACCAAATCCTTCCAGGGCGGCAGCTGGCATTTCTGGATTCTGAGCCGCTTCTGCAGGCAGCACAGGTTCTTCTTGAAACTCGGCCATAGTTATTCTTCTTCGTTGGGCGCCACTATCAGGTTCAATGTTCCGTCTTACTTTCTTTGGGAACATGCAAAGACCCTGACTCGGAACAGGGAGCTTACTTAAGCTATGTTCAATAAATGTGGGAAGTAGACAAGATACACAGGAAGGGTATACGAAACCCTTTATTTTTCACTCTTTACAATAATTTCCGTACTTCGGAATACAGAGACCAACTACTTGTGGTCTGAACGTAAGAATATAAAAATATTTAACTAAACTCTAACTTAACTTTGGAATAATAAACAAGGGTCTACGTGGAAGATTGGCCGTATATTAACAGGAAGCCGTATGTAGTACAGAGAACTGTTAACACTACAATACGTTTAAAATTATCACGAGGATTATACCTCTGGCCTGGAAGGCAACCAGCAACCGAGTAAAACTGCTAAGGTAAGCGGCCTGCTTCGACTAACTCCTTTCTCTCTCTCGCTTGGCAAAAAGCCACAACTTAAGTACTTGGCGTTCGCCAGACAAATTTTGCATAAATAAGTTAAAGCTTTTAATTCTGGCCGGAAGTAGAAAATAAGAAGTGATAGTAAAGATTTAAAATAAAAATAAACGTTAGTAAAACTTAAGATCCTTACACTATAACTTCCCTTTCTGTTCAAATAGTTTACAAACATCCTGCATATTGACTATTTATTTTAGGATGCAGTATATTATGTGTAATAACAGACTATGAAATGAAACCTCAGCTTGGTTTCAATTTTCTTTAAAGCTTTTACAACGTTATACAAACCTTTGGTAATCTAATGTTCCTTATTTTTTTGTATTTTAGAAATATTTAAGCAATCTAAATATAAGATATATGTTTAAATGTAGGTCATAGTTTTAAAATGTTGATCTTTTAATAAATTGCCATTAATATGAGAGTTGGTAAGTATTTTTCGCATGTGGTCAAGTGCATAACAAAATTATTTGCTTTTCAAAATCAGATTCGAAATGCGCAAATGCTTTCATTTCTATTCAGATTTTATTTTAATTCATAGCTTTTGAGTGTATATAAGCTGAGAGGTTTTAATTTTACTGAGAGAGAATTTTGGGCACTCGTGCTGTACTATTATAACTTCGCTTACTCTGTCTAAAGGGGATCAGGTATTCCAAATTTCTCTCGCAGTCAGTACTTTAAACTTAGGCGTCGTAAAATATTGAGCCCAGTTTATTGAATGTAGATTACTCTATCAACATTTAAATTATCTGACTCTTATAGTTTAATTTATGTTACCAAGAGTAGTAGCATTTGCGTGTAGGACATGTCGTACCCTTTATGTTAAAAGTTCAGATTAAATAAAAAGGTTATTTAAAATTTTTGCAATTATTTGTCATATATTTTGGTCGTAGCGATAACTCGCTAATGTGTCTGGTAGGGTTGTAGGATTTATCTTCTGCTTCCTGATAAATAGCAAATGTTTTAGGTATAATGCAGCGTAAAACTATTTAAGCTACTCAAGATGGAATGAAATAAGTTCAGAAATTAGTCGTGTCTTAAAAATTTTCAAAACGCTTATTTTTATTTTCGTTGAAACATATTGATTTAAAAACAGTGATAAAATAAAGCTATGAAATTTTAAAGTGCGTCAAGCACAAAATACTGACTTTCATTGAACAGTACTGACTTTCATAACAGTATTTTCAATTGTCGATAATTTCTATATATCAATCTAATTTATATATGTAGAATCGGTATTTACTGTCTAGGAATATGATCTTTGTAAACTTACTTCCGATGTGGATGTCTAGGGGCTAATAAACTAGTCCGATTTACAAATAACTTGGATATTTAATGAAACATGAATAGTTGCTACAAACTACAAAGTAATTACATACGTAGAAGGAAAAAGATGAGATTATTTACAGATGAAGAGAAGGAATCGTATTTTTAGATGCAAACATCTTTTAGTCGCGTCATCGTCTTAATGGCGGAATCGTCTGCCTTCTATCATCGGAAAAGTAAAAGATTTATTTTCACAGCTTGTCCCGTCATCTGATTATAATGAACGATGCCATCCCACAAATGCTCGTCCATCCTGATGGAATGCGGCCTCGCATTCTCGTAGCACCACCATCTACATCTAGGGATCTGAAAAATAAAAAAAATTTAAAAAAAAAAAAATAAAAAAAAAAAAACTATTGAGGGAAAAGTCGTCTTAAAAGGTTTATTTCAGCCATCTTTTCTCATCATCTTAACATCTACAGAAATAACGACTTTATCTCTTCTTCAATGCTCTTTCAGTGTTCGTTCATCTTTAACAGTCTATCTGAATACATACATTTCACAAACACGTCTTCTTTGATGTTGTCTGGTACGATTCGTCTGGATTCGTCTTTACATACGTCTTAATATCGTCTGAATGCGTCTTCTTAGATACCGTCTGGATACGTCTTCTGAATGCGTGTTAGATATCTTCAAGATCCGTCATTCGAATGCGTCTTCTCAAAATCATCTTCTTTAAGCCGTCTTCCTTCATACATTTCATCCTTAGACATCATCTTCAGTCTTCTTAAATTAGTTCACGTCTTTAAAATAATAGTCCATTAGTCAAATAGGGAAAAATTTGTCTAGTCGGGAAAAACGTCTAAATCAGGAATCATCAAAATCGTTATTTCATTATCAAAGATTTTCAGTTTTCTTCCTGGATCTTCTGAATCTGCTTTTTCGCTTCTTTTTCTCACCTTCTTTAATTACTTTTGTTTCGTCTCCGCTTTCCATATCAGCGTCGTTGTAATCAGGCTTTCTGCCTGACTTCTGCTTTTCAATCTTCTCTTCTTCTTCGGTGGTCTCTGTAGTTTCTTCGTCTCCAGTGGCTTCTTTTGCTTCTCTATTCCAAGGTATTTTACTGAAATTGTTCTACTAGAATTCGCATTTGATTCACCACCTTTAGCAAATAACTCTTCTTCGGGGAAATTCTTCTCTTCAGAATCTCCTTCTGCAGTGGCGTTTCTCCTCGTTGGCTTCAGAGCTAATTGCATTGTGCTTGAGATTCCTTTTTGCACTAATTCATCTTTAATAGCATCACTTTCATTTACAGCAGAATCTGCATCACTCGGGACATCATCAGAATTCAAAATCATGGAATCATTGCCACTAGCTTTGATTGCAGATGAAGCATCCAGTTTGATTAAATTCTGTATTGTAACAGGAACTATACTAACAGGATCAGTTTCTGGTTTTGGAAGTAAAACACCATAATTAACAACTTTTTCAAATCCTTCTTCAGAACCATTTCCATTGCTATAAGCATTTTTTTTTTTTTTTTTTGCTCTTCAGAATCATTCTCAGATTTCTTGTTTTCTGCGATAACACAAATATTTGATCTAAATGAAGAACCATCAATTTGGAATTCACCTTCAAATCTCTCTATAGGTTTGTTGCCAAATTCCGTTAACTGTAGCTCTGCCGACTTAAGTTCAGGAGAACCTATCTTCTTATGTATATCTTCTCGGATTAGCGTTACTTGACTACCAGTATCTATTAAAGCATCAATTTGCAAATTACCCAAATTAACAGTTTTATGCATTTCTTTCTGACAAATCTGAGTTATTCGTGTTACCGCTTTGGCATCTTGGACATTTTTAGAAGATGTTTTGGAACAATCTACGGCTTTGTGTCCAAACAAATTGCATTTTTAAAACACTTAAATCCTTTACCCTTATTGTTACAGAAATTCGATTTATGGCCTAAATTTCCACAATTATAACACTTTGGCTCTTTAATCTTACTAGGTACAGCGCGTGTTTTATTTTGTGTGATAGTACTTGAATAACCCTTATTTTTCGTATCTGGAACGCGAATGTTTTCATAAATTTTTAATTTCTCTTTGAATTCAGAAATAGTTTTACACCCATACAAAACAATTTTGTTACTGCTCTGATCTGGTATCCCATTGATTACATAATCAAGAATTGATGAATCATCAACAGAACCGCGACCGGCTATTTCCCGTATGGCAATTAAATATTCGGAAAGTGATTCACCAGGTTTTAAGTGTCGATTCTGTAACAAATTATGAAGTTGTGCACTGTTTATTTTAGAACCAAATTCAGATAATAGATTTTCTTTTAATTTGTCCCATGATATTATACCCTTCAAAGACCTAATAAATACATTAGCAGAAACAGTAAGCAATTTTTTAGCAAACACAATTTTCTGTAATTCCGATAACTTGTAAGGATCTTAAGTTTTACTAACGTTTATTTTATTTTAAATCTTTACTATCACTTCTTATTTTCTACTTCCGGCCAGAATTATAAGCGTTAATGTATTTATGCAAAGTTTGTCTGGCGAACGCCAAGTATTTAAGTTGTGGCTTTTTGCCAAGCGAAAGAGAGGAAGCAGTGAGTCGAAGCAGGCCGCTTACCTTAGAAGTTTTACTCAGTTGCTGGTTGCCTTCCAGGCTAGAGGTTTAATTCTCTTGATAATTTTTAAACGTATTGTAGTGTTCACAGTTCTCTGTACTACATACGGCTTCCTGTTAATATAAGGCCAATCTTTCACGTTTATTATTTTAAAGTTAAATTAGAGTTTAGTTTTATTTTTATATTTTTACGTTTAGACCGCAAGTAGTGGGTCTGTGTATTCCGAAGTACGGAAGTTATTGTAAACAGAGAAAAATAAAGGGTTTTGTATACCCTTCTGGTGTATCCTGTCTACTTCCCACAGTGATTGAACATAGCTTTAGTAAGCTCTCTGTTCCGAGTCAGGTCCTTGCATGTTCCCGAAGAAAGTAAGGCGGAACATTGAACCTGATAGTGGCGCCCAACGAAGAAGAATAAACGTGGCAGAGTTTCAAGAAGAACCTGTGCTACCTGCAGAAGCGGCTCAGAATCCAGAAATGCCAGCTGCTGCCCTCGAAGGATTTGGTTACATCGTCCAGACCATGGGCGCTTCGATGAAACCAGAAGCAACATTTAATGGAAACTCACCGGTAACCAGATTTTTGGAAAAATTGGATGACCACTTCATGCTCTACCCCATGCACGAATTTCAAAAAGTTACCTTAGCTACCAGCGCTTTGAGGGGCCAAGCGCTTAACTGGCTCAAGTGTATAGGCAGAAGCCTCTTGGGTCAAGCAGGAAGTCCCACCTATACTTACGAAAATTTCAAGACTGCCCTACTAAAAGCCCTCCCTGTTGTAACGGATCGTGCGAAATTAGAAACGGAACTTTTTAGTATATATCAGCAAAGAATCGAAAATCTCTCAAGCTTTATTTTAAGAAAAATTCACGTCTTCAAACTCTTGCATGGAAACCGTCCGGATCCTGAGATAATTCAAGTGATTTTGCCGAGGTTACTGCCCCAAGTACAAGACTTTATTGAATTAAGGAATCCGACTACACTGGAAAAGTTATTTGAGCTAGCAATCCAGTTTGAAAGTAGAAGAACGGCGGACATTGAAAGAAGACGCCAATATCAACAGCGAAACCAATTTGGTGCGCCAAGACTACAGCAAACTCAAGCACACGGCTACGGAAGCAAAGCGAATCAGTGGGCAAGGAAACCCCGAGCATCCAAAAAGAGCCGGCGAACGTCGACAGTTCAATAGCAATCCAGGAAAAAAGTCTCAAGGCCTGTGGAAAAAGAAGGAAAGCACGGAAATGAAAAATAATTTAAACTAAAACGGATTTCTGCTGACGGGAGGGTGCGGAAATCCGAAGGCCAGGAAAACCCCTCTTCCTTCAAGTTAAATACAGTAATGGTGAAAAATTTGACTCTTCCGAAGATTGAAGTGTTGGTGAATAATATCCCAGCCACCGCACTCCTGGATACAGGCGCGCAGTGTTAGTGTGTGGCAGAAGAATTTTTTAGGAAATATTTTTGGAAATACCGCATATATAATTCGGATAATACGACAGTGTTAGCGGCGCAAGGAGAACAATGTAAGTGTATAGGTAAAGTACCTCTGTATGTCCGTATCAAGGACGAACAAGTAAAGGTGATGTTTTTTATAGTAAAGAATCTGCAAGCACATATAATCTTAGGAATAGATTTTCTTTCAGAGGCACAAGCAACGCTGGATATTAATGAAGCGTCCCTTAAGTTGACAATAACACCAGTTCGTGCAGAAAAGGCTGAACCGCCGATGTTAAATCTTGACCACCTGCCTAATGACGAGCAAGGAAGAATCCGACAAGTGGTAAGTGAATTTGCTTCGTTATTTAGTGATATTCTAGGATTTACTCAGGTTACTAACCATAGTATTGACACCGGAGATTCAATGCCAGTTCGCCACAAAGCATACCGGTATGATAAGAATAAGGAAAAAATTATAGAATGGCATATCACCGATATGCTACGTAAAAAGATCATAACGCCCATCTCAAGTAGTTATGCTAGCCCGGTGGTTTTATGTAAGAAAAATAATGACTATCCATTGTCACATCCAAAAAGGTGGCGATTCGCGATTAACTACCGTAAATTAAACTCCATAACTAAATATCCGTTATATCCGTTACCAATTATTGAAGAAATTCTAAGGAACATAACATCCACCAAATATATGACGACTTTAGACTTAAAGACTGGTTATTTTCAAATAGGGGTTAGGCCTGAGGACGTGCCTAAGACTGCTTTTATAACCAAGTCTGGCACTTATGCATTTTTGCGAATGCCGTTTGGCCTTTCAGGGGCGCCGGCAACATTTCAGCGATGTATGGACATTGTGTTAAGACCTGTTCTTGGAAAGTCCACATTTATCTATTTAGACGATATCATTATTACTAGTGATAATCTTGACCAACATGTACAGGATTTAAGACAGGTGTTTTCTTTATTAAATGAGGCCGGTCTAAAAGTTAATGTCGAAAAGTGCAAATTTGCAGCCCCTGAATTAAAATATTTAGGTTACAAAATATCTCAGAAAGGAATAGAGACAGACAAATCAAAAATAATCGCTGTACAAAAGTATCCGACTCCAAACACGGCAAAGAAGCTCTCTTCTTTTCTAGGACTTTGTTCATATTATAGGTCCTTTATAAAAGATTTTGCAGCTATCGCTGAGCCATTGTTAAAATTAAAAAGGAAAAAGGCAAGATTCTCGTGGATGGCCGAAGCCAATAGTGCTTTCTAAAAATTAAAACAAGCATTAACGCAAGCCCCTGTGTTGAAATTTCCTGAAAAGGATGAGAATTTAGACATTTCAGCGGATGCTTCGGATTATGCGGTAGGAGCGGTACTTTCGCAAAATCAGCAGCCAGTGGCATTTTTTAGCCGAACTTTAAATCAAACACAAAGAAACTATTCCGCGACCGAGAGAGAGGCACTTGCAGTTTTGTTAGCAGTGCAAAAGTTCCGAGTCTATTTTAGAAAGGCGCCAATAACAGTGTACTCTGATCATGCGGTGGTAACTAGACTGTACTCAGGGAAAAACTTATCCCCAAGGTTAATAAGATGGGCACTCAAGCTACAAGAATATAATCTGGTAATCAAACATACCCCCGGAAAGGAAAATATCGTAGCAGATGCCTATCAAGAATTAAAATAGATGAACAAGGTAATACTGTAAAGGTGGCAATGCTCACAGCATGTACAATAAATTCCCGAGAAACTGTAATAACCGAACTGGGTAAGGATCCTGAGTTTGGTAGCATTTATGAGTATTTAAAGGATCCTGAAAATTTTAGCCACCAAGATATTGTGGCGATAAGAAATAGGGCGGCCCATTACGAACTAATAGATGGTCTATTATTCTATACAAAAACTACGAATTCCAACAACGAATTTCGACCTGTTATCCCAGCTAGTCTTAGATTAAATATCCTGCAGGAGCTCCATGACAGCCCTTTAGCTTCTCATGCTGGTATTCGAAAAACTATCCAACGCGTACGCGAGGCAGTCTATTTTCCTGAACTGCAAAAGTTAACAAGGGCGTATGTCCAGTCCTGCCCAACATGTCAAGCAGTTAATAATATTAATTTCCGCCCGGCCGGGTTTCTAAATAGTATTAAATCCGAATTTCCAAATGAAATAATTGGCATCGATTTATTGGGCCCTTTCCCAAAAAGTCAGTTAAATAAAAGTCGCTATCTCCTTGTTATGGTTGATCATTTTAGTAAGTGGACCGAAATTGTTCCCTTAAAACGAGCCTCCGCGAAATTAGTTACTGATTCTATTTTAAATAAATATATTTTAAAATACGGGCCGCCCCTAAAAGTTATATCGGATAATGGTCCTCAATTTGTAAGTAATGTATTTGAAGACATGTGCCAAAAACTGGGCATACGTCATTTAAAAATGGTCCCGTATCGGCCGCAATCAATTATAGCGGAACGGGTCAATAGAAATATAGTGAAAATTATCCGTAGCTATGTTAAAAATTTTCATAAAAGCTGGGATAACTATGTCAATGAATTTGCTTTCGCCCTTAGGACCGCAAGACATGATACAACGGGCAAAACTCTTGCTGAGTTATTTTCAGGCAGAAAGATTATAACGCCGTTAGATAAATTATTTTATGTGCAACAAAGAGCCCCAGAATTTAAAATGGGTGATATAGAAAAACTAATTAAGGAAGCAAAGAAGAATACTGAAGTAGCACAGAGGAAAAAAAACTCTATTATGACTTGAAACGACGGGGAGTAACTTATAAAGTAGGGGATGAAGTTTTAAAAATTAAGCATTCACTTTCTTCAGCACCAGAAGATAAAACTGCCAAATTTTTTCCACGATTTGAAGGACCACATGTCATAGAAAAAATAACTCACGCTTTAGTGGTGTTAAAAGCCAGAAATGGTGAAACATGCTCCGCAAACATTGATCAAATAAAACCATATTATGATCGTAATAAAATGCAAATATTTACAGATCTTTTGCAGGATCCGGCACGGCAGACACCGCAGGCACAAGCTCCACAGGTGGAAAAACGACAAGTACAAGGGCAAGCCAGTAAGAGGCAGGAGCAAGTGAAAAGAAAGTTTCCCCGCGGAAAAATTGAAGGTAGCAAGAAAAAGAAGCCGTTCCACAGTCCAGAAAAGAGAGCTCACGAACACGCCCAGAATGAAGAAGGGAGAAGGACGACGTATGCAAAGAGAACCACGAGAAATGTCGGCAACTATAACCCGGCTCTAAAACGGAAGATCTACTCATCCGACAAGACTCTCCGCAACAAATGTCGCCGAACTGCGGAAGGGCCACCAGCGGCGGAGGAAAAGTTACAAGGAAAATTTGAACGGCCAGCAACGAGATCCAAGTAGGAACACGAAAGAAGTTTCCCGGTTCCGCCAAGACCAGCTGCCACCAAACGACCAAGACCACAGCAGAAGCGAAAAAGAAGGTATTCAAGGGTGACCGAACTGGAGAAAAAAGAAAGCATCTAGAGGAAGGCACTGAAGGGCGAGCCCGTACAAGAAGAAGGAGAAATCAAACAACAATCTGCACTACCTTTCAGGACTGGGCCCAGAAAAGAATGTCCGAATATCACAAAGATAAGTAAAATTTTATGTTACTTTGCAAACTTAAGTTAATCTTTCATTCTTACTGCAAGTGGCAGATTTCAAGAAGTTTTACCTCATGCGAGATCTACCTTTATCGCCAAAAGGGCGAGAAATGAGTTGTTACCGATTTTGGTATTATGTTTTTCAATTACTCGCGCGTAAAACTAAAGTTGATGTATAATAGCGTTGTGTTAAGACTTAAATATTGTAAAATATTGTAAAAAGTTATTGTATAAATATTATTTAAAACATTCTGGCAAGAAAGAAGTTTTAGTCTGAAAGACTTTTTGAAATGTATTATTTCAATGTAGAAAGAATTGGCACTTGCTTTGAAAAGAATAGAAGTTAACAATGTACTACTAATGTATGTTTTCAAATGTGTAAAATTAACGGCATGTTAATATGTTTTTATATACAACGTGAACTGTTATTTTAAATGTTAAGAAATACCGTGATATGGTAAAAGTGAAAGTAATGTTAAAATTTTTTTTTTATTCGTGTGACTGTAAAAAGACTAAATCATGGTGAATATGTGTTAAAAGTTGAATGATGTAGTTAGGCTCTCTGACGCTACACTTCAGAGTTAGCCACTTTCAGAATAGTACCTCAGGGTTTAGAGTTGAAATTAGGTATGTTATGAGGTCTTGGTATGTTGAATTTTAACACGTTAGTGTTTTGATTGTAGGAGGAAGTGTTGAACACATAGACATAAACACATTCGTGTTTGGTGTTCTTTTACAACACATATCAGAGAGCACGGGGAGAGATAATTAAAATAGTCATGAATGAAATAAGAATGTTAAGAGAAATATAATTATACATGTTACTTGTCATTTCATTGTGTAACATTTCATTAAACTAGTTTTCCTTCCAGATCTCTGGAAGGAACCAGATTTGAATAAAAGCTCCTGTTTAGATGCAGTACAGATGAAAAACATTGTGTGTCCTGGGAGCTGCTATTGTAAAAACAAATTTCTTTCTTTTAAATTTCTAGTTTCTAGCGAAAAATTTTTGTAAAAGATTGGCCTCGCGTTAGATTCTAGAGCTAAAAGTTTTCAACAAGGTCGTTTTAGACCTCAGTTTCAAACTAATTAACTCTGGCGGGAAGTATGTAAGGATCTTAAGTTTTACTAACGTTTATTTTATTTTAAATCTTTACTATCACTTATTATTTTCTACTTCCGGCCAGAATTATAAGCGTTAATGTATTTATGCAAAGTTTGTCTGGCGAACGCCAAGTATTTAAGTTGTGGCTTTCTGCCAAGCGAAAGAGAGGAAGCAGTGAGTCGAAGCAGGCCGCTTACCTTAGAAGTTTTACTCAAATGCTGGTTGCCTTCCAGGCCAGAGGTTTAATACTCTTGATAATTTTTAAACGTATTGTAGTGTTCACAGTTCTCTGTACTACATACGGCTTCCTGTTAATATAAGGCCAATCTTCCACGTTTATTATTTTAAAGTTAAATTAGAGTTTAGTTTTATTTTTATATTTTTACGTTTAGACCGCAAGTAGTGGGTCTGTGTATTCCGAAGTACGGAAGTTATTGTAAATAGAGAAAAATAAAGGGTTTTGTATACCCTTCTTGTGTATCCTGTCTACTTCCCACAGTGATTGAACATAGCTTTAGTAAGCTCTCTGTTCCGAGTCAGGTCCTTGCATGTTCCCGAAGAAAGTAAGAAGGAACATTGAACCTGATAAACTTAAATAATATAAAAGATTCTTCTAAATCACCAATGAAGGATTCAACTGGATATGTATCAGTGCCATTAAATTCAGAAACAGTTTCTAAAATATCACGAAAATGTAAGGAAATATTGCTAGGCATTATAATGTTTTCATTCACTGAGTTATTTGTGGGAGGTGATTCTGACCGAACAGAATTAATATCATCATTTTTATCAGAATCAAAAACACTTTCGCTTTCAGATAACTCATCATCGTCATCACTTTCGGATTTTAAACGCTTAAAATCACAAAGATTATTCAATATTAAATCACAGTTTTTATCAGGATTTGAATCATAATTAAGATGTAACAAATTATACACAGAAATAAAATCATTTGCAGTAAGAGTTTTAAGTAATTTTTGTTTTGTTTCTTCAATATTAAAATCAGATGGAAAACCACAAAAGTTACGCAATCTAGCTCTATTTCTTCGATCACCCAAAGTTCCAAACACAATTTGATGTAAAAGTTTAATTGACTTAGTAGGCCCAGTCTTTAAAGAATTTGAAATTCTAGGAATAGAATTTAAGGTAGTCATCTTAATTCACAGTATCATAGAACACTATTCTTAGAAGTAACAATGTGGAAATAATCGAAACAAAACTTACTTCTCTTCTTTTGTAATATTCATCATGCTTCTTCCTAGGCTCATCGCGGCCTGAACGCCCAAATCTGTAGAATCGGTATTTACTGTCTAGGAATATGATCTTTGTAAACTTACTTCCGATGTGGCTGTCTAGGGGCTAATAAACTAGTCCGATTTACAAATAACTTGGATATTTAATGAAACATGAATAGTTGCTACACACTACAAAGTAATTACATACGTAGAAGGAAATAGATGAGATTATTTACAGATGAAGAGAAGGAATCGTCTTTTTAGATGCAAACATCTTTTAGTCGCGTCATCGTCTTAATGGCGGAATTGTCTGCCTTCTATCATCGGAAAAGTAAAAGATTTATTTTCACAGCTTGTCGCGTCATCTGTTTATAATGAACTATGCCATCCCACATATATATAATTATATATGTTTGTAGTATTTCTGAAAATATGTTAATAAATGAATTTACTAACTTACAAAGGCCTACTGACACTTAAGATATACTTCATTTTATTTTTTAAAAAAAGCAATAAAATTCTTCGTTAAATGAAAAGTCGTATGACGTATCATTCCATTTTTTACTTCATTGTTCGAAGTAAGGCAAGTATTGTAATCACAAAAATTTCGGGTATCATATTTCAACGGGAATTTCCATTTTTACTATTTTTATGCGTGACATCTTTATGTATGGGCAGAATAAAGAAATCTTTGTTCTGAGAGGACTGTAAATTGATTTCAAAATGGATTTTTGCATGACGTCTATAACCACACTCTTTTGAAAAAAAAAAAAATCGAAGCACCATGAAGGAAGTGGTTGTTTTTGATTAAATTGAATATGTTTATAGCTCATACACAGATAATAAAATGATTAAAAAATCAAGGTCATAGTACCTGTTCTCGGATCACAATCACCAATTGAGTATTCAAATTAGTAGTTGGTCGAACCGCCCCTGGTGGCAATGCATGCTTGAATTCGTCGAGGCAAGGAGTGGTAGAGGTTTCTAATGTCATCCTGCTACACATTCTGCCAGGCATTCATCAGTCGTCGCTCCAGATCTGCAATATTTTGTGGTGCCCGAATCTGGCGGCCTACCATGTCTCAGACATGTTCGATTGGTGAAAAGTCTGGTGACCTTGCTGGCCAAGGAAGAGTATCACCCGCACGGAGACAGTGCAGAGACATGCGAGCGGTATGTGACCTGGTAGTGTCTTGTTGGAAAATAGCCCCAGGATGACATGCCATTAAGGATAATGCATACAGCCGCAGGATGGTATCAACATATCATTGAGCTGCTAACGACGTACGGAGGATGACTAAAGATGACCTGCTGTCATAAGAAATAGCGCCCCACACCATCACACCAGGGTTTATGGCCGTATGTCTTTGTAAAACAAAGACTGATTGGGACCGCTGGCCCGTTCTCTCCAGACACGAACGCGGTGATCATCTGCTTCAAGAGTAATGCGAGATTCATCCCTGAAAACTATACGATGCCAGTCTGATGGCAGCTAGGATGATTGGTTGCGACACCACTCCAGACAATTCCGCCGATGTTGTGGGCTCAAGGGCAAACGTCTTAAAGGCCTCTGTGAGCGTAACCCCGCCTCAGATAAGCGCCGTGAGATGGTGGATGGTACCACGGGAGATATAGATGTGGCTGTAGTGCGTTGAATAGACGACAATGATACCATTGGTCGGTTCAGGCCTGGCGAACAATCATCGTATCTTGCCTCGGATTTGTCCTCCTTGGCCTTTCAGAGCCTTCATTTCGTCGGCAATTTCCTTGTAGCAGCCATTGGTTTTCACAGCAGTATGTGTACGCTGCAGGTGACGGCCTATTTCTCGGTATGACCATCTAGCTTCACGCAACCCTACAATGCGACCACATTCAAAGTCGTTTAGTTGTCTGTGAGGTCTTCGATATCGTCGTAATGGCATCTTTAGTTTCTTCTTTACTATATTACATTGGCAGGGACAAAAAAAGATAAATTTTCCACCTCTGTTACTGGTTTTATACTTTGCGAATTGCGTACTAGAAATGCACGCTATGCTCGCAATTCCTGTTCATTTGCCTTGAAACTTTGCTCATTTGCAGGTTCGATCAAAATGTTTTTGCATACCGAATTTCGTTGAGATCGCAAAAGTCCTTTTTGGTGCTTCGATTTTTTCGCAAAAGAGTGTATATACGCACGTATATATATCTACAATAACTCAAATACAATTAGAAGAATAACGCTTGAAATTTTGCATATGGGACTGCCTACCATCTAGTTGTGCATCTGGCTTTTTTATTGCAATCTGCACTACCAATCTTATATACAGGATGTCTCGAGAAATTGATTACAAAATTTTAGGAGAGATAGAGTAAACCTAGACGATGGAAAATCACACAGCAACGCATGGTCGAAAAAGCTTCCTTGATGCGGTAGTGACAACACAAATCACAAGAAATAAAGAATATGAAACATGTTTATTATGCTTAGTACAGCAGAAATCAAGAAAAAGAACCAAAACAGGCAGCATCGTCATCAAAGAAGGTATTCGAAATTACTACGCCGGACCGTGATGCAAACTTCACATCTCCTACATATGTTAGATCTGACGGTCTAGAAAATACCGGGCATGTCCCCGACTATCCCAGCAGCTGCCATGATATGTGCTACGAGTTCTTCAGCAATTCTAATGGGTCTTTCGTACACTAATGCCTTGACGTACTCAAAGAGGAAGTAGTCAATGCAAGTGAGGTCTGGCGTTCTTGCTGGCCAATTTACCGGACCACCCCTGCCGATCCCACGGTTGATGATAGGTTTCGAAAGTAATTTCGAACCCTTGTTTGATGGAGATCGTCTGCTTTTGTTCTTATTTCTTTGTTTCCGCTGTACTAAGTATAATAAACATATATTTTTACCCTGTTCGTGTCTTTCCTTTCTTGTCTCTTGCGTCATCACTAAGGCGCAAGGAAAGCCTTTCCGACCATGCATTATTATGTGTTTTTTCATCGTTCAAGTCTATTCTATCTTTCCTGAAAGTTTGTAACCAATTTGCTGAAACGGCCTTCTTCCCCAGCTTCAAAGTCCTTACCCGGCCTTCATTTTCGCAATCTTAATCTTACTCATATACTTTCAATCACAGAAGTATTTTTAATGACTAAAATATTCACGTTTCAGCACTGTGAATTTTTTTAAGAAATTAATTTTGGACAAATAACGAAATGTAACTTTCAGTGAGATCTCCTGATTCCTATAATTATATTTGGGAAAGTTTTATACTCATTATGAAAAACTAAAATTTCATATAAGAATATTATAAGAAGTTGGACTCCCATGTGAAAAAAAATGTGACCGGAAAATTTAATTTCAGAATTTGCAGTTTTTGATGCCATTTTCAACTTGCCTTGTGGAATCGGTTAATTAAGTTAGAAGAACTCGAAGAAATAAGTTAAACGTAACGTTATAATAAAACGTAAAGGAAAAAATGTGTGTAATTTAATGGTCTGTACAAGGAAGTGATGTGGTGTTTACATCAGATTTTTCCAAAATCAAAGACAGAATTAAATTATTTCCCAAATTTATTCTTTCAGTGTCTTACGCCAGTGGAGGCACAGCTTGTCATATCTTTGTTTCCTCAGTCGCCTAAAATTTACATTATAAGAGAACTGAATATAAATTAATATTCTGCAATTTTTTATTATTATTATTATTTCTTCTGTATTTCTTTCTCTCGCTTTCTCAGTACTTTCTCTTCAAAAAATGCAGTTAATTTCCTGTCATATTTTTCTCTGAAGCTATATTCAATTCCTTTCGACTTTTTCATGTTTTGAAAATGCATCTTGTGATTTATTTAAGTGGAAATTCTGAAAAAGCCTTTAAATATGTAAGCAGCAATAAAGGAAAAGCATCACTTTGGTTGCGTTTAATAATAAGCTTTATTTGTTCAAAATATTTATTGAAGCTATTACTTTAAAAAATATATAGTCATCTGAAAGTAGCAAAAATATAATTCAAATGTTACTCGTAGAAACTGAATATTATTTTTTATTAAATCATTAAAAGAAGAAAAATGTGAAAGGATTCTCTAAAGCTAGGAAATTCACTCTCACCCGCTCATAATTTTACTTTCAATCACTAAAGAAATTTCAAAGCTGATAGTATAGCATGCCGAGCGCTATCGTGGAACGGAGTACATTTGTAAAGTATGTGCGCATATGTAACATGAATACAAGCTTGTTTCTTTTAGGAAGTCCTCTTTTATGACACCTCTTCCAGGCAGATAGCCCTCGCTAGCTTTGCCGTAATTGGTCAAACGTACACACATTTCAAAACATGAAAAGGATCCTCTGCATTAACGTATACTTAAATAAATGTTCTTTCGAGTTTAAAAAAACACCAGATATTTACTATTCTTAATTCTCATTTATTCTGGAAATATTTTTTTCTCTGTTCTGATGGCGGTTTCTAGCTATTTATAGGCATTGGCCACTACTAAGGCCGGAAGCGGTGGTCTTCTTATTATGGAGGTACTTAACTGGTGGGCCACTATTGCTTCCTATAAAGGGACGAGTAAATTAAACCCATATCTTCCCCGGACTCTTTGGTACGGCAATCAGAGTCACTAACCACTTTCCCATCTGGGCGACTGGGGACTTGATTGATTTTCTGGATTGATTTCAACATTAACTGAACGAATTGAAGCTGATCCTAATTTTGAAACAGCATTTGGAAGTACTAAAATAGACTGGTAAAAAAATACCGTGTGATGATGAAACAAATGAATTGGCATACTCCTGATCCTCAAACTAAGTTAAAAGTCGAATTTTTCTTTCTTATAATACATGTAGCAAAGTGACCTTTTTATCTCTAGATCTTCTCGATAGATTTCTTTCTTTTATACAATATACCTGAATTTAAAGCTAAGGCAATAAAAAGACTGTAAAGACATGCAAAAATCGAAAAGCATCCTAATACTTTAAAAACTGCGAATACTGACACATTGACACCCTTGGACAATTTTATAAGAGTAGTTTCCCTTCCGTATCAGAAAATATGCCACTATTTTAAGTTATATATTTTGAAATTAATTTATATGAAATAGTTACAGAAGTCTTAAAGAATATTACTTACACTTCCAATAATGGGTGCAAAAGACAACAGTAATTTTTTAAGTTAAATAAAATTTGCTTTAATTATACAATGGTGGAATTTCGACAGATTTGCGAAAATTTCACCCGAATATGAATAGCACTTTGGGGAATATAAAAGCAAGAAAACAGGTTTATATGAGAGAAACGAGCGGGCCTTTTGGCATAATGGTAGTGGAACTAGTTACAGTAGACTTGACAATAGAACTGGTAGTAGACTTAAGCCTGGAATTCGAATCTCGGTGAAGGTATAGATGTTGTAAATATACAGTGTATTTTCCGATGAAGGTATTTAAACTAGGGCCAAATAGAAAGTCCTTTGAAAAGGGTTGAGCTAAGAAAAGAGGAGTAGTAAAACCCTCTTGTTCGTCCGCCGAAGTATTGTCCTAGATTACGATCTAGGATTCTCTTCCTTGTAACATCAAATAATTGCTCTTCAAAGTAAACAGTACGCATCAGCTACTTCATTCTCCATCAGACTTATTTTGTCTTATTACCTGACAACTCATTCCTAGCGCATCATCTTTTTCAAATCTGCATAGCACAATGTCTTTAATATCAAGTAGCGCAAATTTTAGAAGTTCGTTTTTGGAGCATATGCTGTTAATTCAGAGAAAAGACATAGACGGACCACCAAATAACGTTCAGGCTCAACTCACTAGCCAAAGCTAGATATTGATGCGGAACATGTGAGAGCTATTGTTCTTGCTGTAGGTTGAAGTTTCCTGATCTGAGAAACTCTCCCAATCAGGTCTATGAATTCTTCACGCTCAAGAGATAATGAGCTCTTTTACAAATACTCAAAGTATAGGTCAGGTGCCACGCAATAGCAGCTGAGATATGCAACGCGCCCATGGTTCTGTATGCAAATTACAACCTAGCCTCGAAAGACCAAACTACGTAACATTCGCCATATCCATGGCCGTGCAGCAGTTCTTGGAAGTCAATCCAGCATCCGGAGAAAACTTATATTCTAATCGCTCACTAATCTCTGACTTTCCAAAAAACAGTACCGTTAACACATCAAGAGATTTTCATCTTCGACAGGCATCAAGTGGACTTTCAGTTCACTAGTATTTTAAGTAACCCCACACAGCACAGACACTAACTAACATGCCTTCTTTCTGCAGCATTTGACTAAAAATCAATAGCTGACGTTTTTACCCTTCCAAAATTAATAGAACTTTGAGAGAGAAGTTTAAAACATACTAAAAGTAGCTACTTGTATTCCAAGAATGCTTTAACTAATGAGGGAGATGAGTAACAGAAAAGAATACAAACACATGAATGACACTGAATCAGAAAACGAATGACAAAATAATGATTGTTTACGATGCGAATTTTTTATTACCTTACATAAATATGGTAAATATCGTTTTAATCAATTAATTAGTATTCAACTCGCTTACAGAGTAAAATTTAGGTTGAATAAAGCAATATTTTGAATTCAAATACATTCTGAATTGAATATTTAATTGAAATAACAGATTGTTAGTAAAAGACCCAATTTATTGCGCTAAAGATTCATTAAACTACAACAATTTTAATCTGTCAGTTTGTAGGGTTTATATTTATTTTAAGTTTAAACTATCTTTCCTGTCAAGCCTTACTTTCCCCTGGAACTGCTAATGCCAGAGTATGTAAATTTTAGTAGAACGCGCAAGGATTCAAATTATCAGCGGAAGTATTCTGAGTTAAATAGAAAGGAAACGAGTTCGAGATGTGCTGTTCTTACTTCACGAGCGTGGAGGTAGTTCGCCAGAAATTGAAGAACCCCGCGTTTCGGCCTGTGTGCTTGCCTCGGAGAATTGTTAATCGTTCAACGTGATATTCAAAGTTTGCTGAATTAGCAGCGGTATTGTAAAACGCGGTGAAGTTAGTTACTTTTAGAGAGCCTCGTAGTTAGAGTCTTGGTATTATTTCTTTTCAGGTTCTTATTTTTATTTTACCGCCGGGTCGGCGTAGTTTGTGAGCGTCAAGAGCACGCAATTGTAATTTCTTAAGTTGAATAAAAAGGGACTTAAACCCTTAGCAAGACTCTGTTTATTTTCCAGTTTCAGCAGTCACCTCTTGGTTGCGTGCATGTTGGAGGCGCGAAACTCTACAAGTTAATTAATCCAACATAATTGATTTTTAGAAATTACACATATTTAATAAGCAGTTAATTGATTTTATTGTAGATTAAGAAATAATTAGATAAAGTAATTCCAATACACAGGGTCATTAAAGCAATAGACTTTAGAAATGAATGTTTAAATTTTAATTTTCATCAATTTACACCAAACTCTTCTCTTTTATACACTCTGCATTATGAATTTAAAGTGTGTGCTTATGTATCCAAAGACTATTTTGAAATGTGTTCTGAATTTCCTTTTTATTTTCAAAATGAAATTTCAAAATCACTGCTGTAGCTTCAGTATCATATTTTTAGTTGTATTTTCTCATTCCTTTTACGAACTCTTTCCTAAAATTTTCCGCGTCATAACAAGTGACATATTTCCATCTCTACCTGATTCCCTTTGCCACTCACTTTTTGTAATTGCTAATTTCTCTAAATTCTGATTTTTTTTATTTTGCTTCGATTTTTACTATGATTTTAATTTTTTAGACAGCATATTTGTGCTTTTACTATTTATTATACAAAATTTCAATTGCTGTATCGAGCAAGATGATTTGGTAAAAGCAATTAGGGCTGCTGCCAGATAAAACAAAATCCATATACAGATAAGAAAGCTTTCAGGTTTTTTTTTTTTTTTTTTTTTTTTTTTTTTGTACATTTTTGAATACTGAAACTACTTCAATAAGCTCTTCAAAAAGCGATTTTTAAGAATTATTATTAAAAAGAGATTTTTAATGATTATTATTAAAAAGAGATTTTTAAGGATTTTTAAGGGTTGTTGTAAGAAACATTTGATTGTTGTAAAACAAAGTGAATTTTGAGTTTTTTCACTCTGTTTCCGCTTGTTTCCTCCAACTTGAATTCGTTATAGTTTCACCATTTATTCTTAATGATGCTACAGAAAGATTATTCATTTCGCGAAACAAAAGGCAAGTCTGGTGCGGCAAGAAAAATGGAGTCTTTCATGGAATATTCAAAATTGCAAGTCAGTGGCTAATTATTTTGAATAACTGCAATGACTCAAAACGACCCAGAGCTAATCCTAATGGAGTCTGAAGCACTGTTCTCTTCGAATAATAATCAAATCACTATTGCAAGAGATAAGAGTAATACAAATAATAATTCGATTAACAATGAAAGAAGGAAATACCCGAAGTCCAGATGGGAAGCTCACTCGTAGCTTTTCAGGCTGTACTCCATTTGACAGATATTCCTCATTAGCCTGTAAGGTATATGTTAATTATATAACAGTTATTTTAAGTTAATGCTTCTTTCCTATTCTTCCTAGTTTCAGCTTATAACTCCCTGCTAGAATGAGTTTTTAGAATCGCGTTAAACGCAAATGAGAAGTACTCAAGTTCCACTGACTTCGCCAGAGAGAGTAAAGGATTCCTGAATAGAGCGCGTTTGCCTTTGGGCTACATCTCTCTAAGCTGTTATTATGCTCGGCCGTATTACGTGCCTTTTGATAGCTTCGCTGGTTAATTTAATATTATGGGCCAACTAGTTTAGAACTATGATAGCTTCGGCTAAATCTCTTTAGTTAGTTCTTATTTCTTACATTTTAAGCCCAAGTGGAGGATTTGCTGTACGCCCTGAGAAAGGGGCCAACTGTTAAATCTATATTTTGTGTAAATAAAGGGTAATTAACCCTTCTTGAATTTACATTTCTGTTCCTGGGTTTAAGCGATTATTCATTAGGTTCCTCGATATTACATTTAACAAAATAAAAGTGAGTAACTCTGCAAGCTGAAAACACAGCTAATGTGGAGTAAGACTGAGGCAGTGTTAAAGATACTAGTATTTTTTCATACTAAACCAACTATACTAATATTATTGATTCAATTGAAAGCAAGAAGCTCGGATAGAAACTTCCTCCGATTGTCATGTCAGAACCTACTCAGAACTGATGTGTTATGAGAAAGCAAATAATGGATCTCTGCATCATTAAGAAAGGTTCTCTGATCATTAAACTCCACTCAGTTGAGTACTTTCCAAAATTACCTCAAAACTTCAGGAAAATAAACTATCGATCTTTTGAATTTAGAGCTAAGACTCCTTATCATCAGTGCTGAATAATTCACGCACGTGAGAAATAGACAGATAACTAAGAATCCAATATTTATGACAGAATTATCTCTCAGAGAGGAATCTAAAAAATGCATTAATTTTACAAATCTTATGTACTGCCCATTAAATGCAAAATTTTGAGCCCAAAAAGTCCCCATTCTGCGCCAAAATGTTAACGTTATAGACACTCTCAATTTAAGTGCCGTAACTATCTATGCATTTTTGTGTGCCCTAAAAATCATGAATGATCATTTGCTATGTTAAATGCAGAAATTTAACATCAAAATATGCTTTTTCCCAAGGAGAAAATCTTGCCGGTAACCAAGCTTGTCTCAACTCTCCAGGAAAGAAATGTGTGAGTGACATTCAAAAGAAAAACCCTGAGAAAGAAACTCTTACCCTCAAGACAGGAGGATTTCCTTCGCTCAGCAAACTAACACAGATGCTTCTTCTTGAGTAAATAAACTCAAAGAAATAAAGAGGAAGAAGAACCTTTCTACGCTGTGCTTAATAAGATCGCTGCGATATTTTATATTATTCAATTTAATAATCCCAAACACATACTTCATAAATTTGATGCAGCCTCTAAAGTTGTCGATATTTTAGCGTAAAATATTGCCTGTTTTAGAACTCTTAATTTTACTGTGAATATTATTCGAACCAGAAACTACTATATCAGTGTAGCTTTCTTCAGTGCAAGTGACATTCAACGTTAAAAGATAGAACTGAAGAGTTTCTTTATGATAACAAGATCGACACAATGCGGTACTCACTTGAAGCCTTGTGATAAACTCAAAATCTTTAACTACATTATTTTAAGGGACGACAAATGCGGTACAACTACGTATTATAATAAAATGTAAAATTAAATTCTCCCTCTCTTATTTTAAATCCATGTTTAATAAAAGTATCTGTAGTCAAAATAACTGACAGCAACGCTAAATTTCTCCGTATTTTTTACTTTCAATGAAGTTTAATGCAAATAAGATGTTGATAAAAGTATTAATCTTGGACAATTACTAAGCCTGAGGTTTAAGTTCGAAGCATTCTCTGAGGAACTTATACCTAACTAATGAAAATAATATCCTGTTTCGTAATCACACAAATAACAAGTCCATCAATATCGTTGCACTCTATCATGCACCCCGTTATCTCAGTACCCATGAATTTATAGATATCGTAAGTATTCTAATTACTACTAACCTTAACTATTTCCTTGATATTATAGTAATTACCTCATAGTTCTTACTTTATCAAGTAATATTGATATCTTCTCAAATTATAAAATTAATACAAGTTTGCATCATATTCCTATACGTAGAACTGGACCTACTGAACATAGCTATTTGATAACTTCAGAATATTTTCAAAGCCTGTTGAAGAAGTCATTATGTTTATTTACTGTTTTCAAAATGAAATTTATACCCGTTAATCGTAACTCCAATCCTACACTTCAGCGTAATTTCGAACTTTCTGATCGTATACTCAATAAATTCAACTCAAAATGTCAGCTTTGTAAACTTTACAAGCCTGCCAGAACACTGCCACCAAGATCTACCTCAGTTGTGCAAATTTAACTTCAACAGGAGAAATCTAGGACTTATCAGTTGAATTTTAAAAAGGAAAAATTGAAAAAATAAAATAAAATAAACTATGAATCTTAGCTACAACTTGATTTGGAAGTTTTCTAAAAGGATTTCAGATACTCCTTCAATCATCGGGTCTATCCAACACAATCATTTGACTGATACTGCGTATAAGGACATAGATGAAATCTTTACCGATGCTTTTGAGAAATTATTTTGCCCGAATAAACGAAAAAAAAAAAGATCATAACAATTTCATAATTACTAATAACAGCACTTTTTACACAATTTCTACAGAAGACTATGTCTTTTCTACTTCTTCTTAAGAAATTATAATAATGACACCTGAATATGATTAACATGTGTAATCAAGAGTTTAAATCACTACATCAGACAGTTATAATAGCGCTTTCTAATAAGCTGATTGCTTGCCCACGCTTTAAGTACTTTCCCTACGCATGAAAAATTACTACGACAATCATTTTCCAAAAGCCTGAAAATAATCCTGTCTCCAAACAATTATCAGCGTGTTACCTAAAACAGTCGATTTGTAAAGAAAAAAAGGCCAAAAACGTTATATGAATTTTCTAAATGCAAATTCTATCACATCCTGATCTCAGTTTAGTTTTGCACTACGAATTCTACGAATACAGTTTAGTTTAGGATCTCAGTTTCATTTATTTCAACTTTAATTTATGTTTAGCTATTTCGGCACTGAATAGAAAAAACGTTTCACTCACTGCCTGCTCTCTCTATATCAAAAAAGCTTTTAATTGATTGTGACATATAAGAATCACTGATAAACTCATCTGTTACAATTGCCCAGTTCCCATCTTACTGACACTGATTCGTCTTAAAATCCTTAGCAATAGTATGAACACTGGTTCCTACTAGTTTCTTTAACGTCAAGACTATCCCAGCAGGAGTTCTTCAAAACTTAATCAAGATCAAGCTAGCTAGCTCTTACGTTAACATATTTATTAGGCGATTTTCCAACTTTTAACAGAACTTCCATCCCTAAATATGCCGACACTATGACTGTATTTTGCAATTCAAGAAGACTTTATATCATATTCAGCGTACTGAAAAGTACACTTAGTCATATGTCTCATCGGTATAGTAACTGAAGACAATATTTATTTTAACTAGCATTTATTTTAAGCTATCTTTCATGTCAAGCCTTTACTTTCCCCTAGAACTGCCAATGCCAGAGTATGTAAATCGTAGTAGAACGCGCAGAGTATTGAAATTTTAGCAGAAGTAATTGAGTTTAAATAGAAGGGAAGCGAGATTGTAAGTGTGCTTCTTGAATCACGAGCGTGAAGGTTGCTTGGTAGAAAGTTTAAGAACAGCGCGTTTCGGCCTGTGTGCCTATTTCGACAGTTCGTTGAATCTTTCAAATTCTTAATCAGAAAGTTTTCTGAATCTCAGCTGTATCTTAGAACGCGGTTAAGTTAGTTACGATTATAGAGCCTCGTAGGTAGTGACTTCGTTATTTATTCATCCTGTCATTTATTTTTAGTTGCATTTTTGTCTATTTTATTCAACCGCCAGGTCGGCGTAGTTTGTGGAGCGTCAAGTGAACGCAACTGTTATTTCTAAAGTGAAATAAAAAGGGAGTTAAACCCTTCTTAATAGTTTGTGTAATTTCCAGTTCATAGCAGTCACTACTACTGTTGCTGACAAGTTGGGGCCTCCCAACATCATAAATACAAAGCTATATTTCCGTAACAAGGAAAATTCAAATCATAAATATGTCAAATACCTTGGTATTTATCTGGACTAAAAATGATTTCGTTTTTCATAGCAATTATATGTCATTAAAATTTCAAAAAGAAATTATTTTCGCCCTCTAAAAAATAAACGAGTGTTTTGTCTTATTAGGATTAGGCCGATTGTAGGCATCTGCTATTGCAGCATGCGCTTCAAAGCAAAATCGATAAAAATTGCATATGCTCTAAAACATGCTACTACATTTTTAATGGATCTTGGTCTTGAAGGAATAATATTATTTGTCAGATCTTCAATATCTCGATTATCAACAGAAAACTCCTTAAACTGTGGAATGATTTTTGCAGTTACTTCGGAGCAGCCTGTCAGATGAGATTTTATTGCATACGTTGTTCTACCCCGCCGTTATACAGCTTGTCCCAGTTTTAATTCAGAACTCTGCAGAGAGGTATCAGAAAGTCTCTCGCCTTTCTTCCCTTACGACAACCTCTCGAAAGGACTTATGGCTCGACAGTATTTTAAACATTCCTATGAAGCAACTGTACACAAGCATCCATACCTTCAGGATTCGAACCATTTCTAAGGTAATGGCTACCCGATCGGCATGCTAACAGAATATCTATCTGCCGAAAACCTATTTCAATTCAATGAAAAAAATCTAAAATTTCAAGAAATTATTAACTATGATTATATTGTTTCTTAAAATTTTAAGAGGCCGGATGCCGATAATATTGATTTTCATTAATCCTGATTGAAATTCTTAGAACTGTAGTCTTGGAATCAGGTGGCTCACATTCTATGACTTCCTTTCCAGTTTTGCTTTTAACGACTCATCTTATGATTTTGTCCTATAGCTGCTGCTTGGTAAATGTTTCACAGTTTAACTTTCAATGAATTTTTTTTATCTCTCTGTTATTGCTTTTTTAAGATTTTGCCTTTTTAAACAGCATCTAGACGTTTATTCTCTAATAACCATGTGTCACTGGCAGTATTTCATCTGGTAAAAACGATTGAGGATGTCGGTAAGTAAGTAACATTTAATATAGGATATGGGATAAATCGTTAAGAGCTTATTAGTACTGTGTGGCTTTGAGTTATTAATACAGTTCTGTGTGCTGAATGCAAAGCTTTTCTATCAAAACTGACTGGAAGATTTACGTTAGCATCATAGAGAAATGTTCCATCAGTGAGCTGCCAAATTTCACATTGTGGACGCCTTGCAGAATGCTAAGAGGTTTGTTTTATCGAGTACAGACCATCCGCGACATTACAAATATAACCTATGGTTGCTTGGGGCTGGGGAGAGTTAGCTTTTGTTTATGGAGTAACCAGATTGAAATAGGTGAGCTAAGTACAGCTTTTAAAGTTTCTATAAAAAAAGTTACATTCATTTTTTATTGCACAGCATCTCTTAATGGAAGTACATTTGATGCTGTTAATGGATTCCCATACTGTTCCACGTATTAGGGGTGCATGAGAAGCTCAACGAAAAGATTTATTATTTGATATGCAGCAAAAAAGTAAAAATTGTGAGAAATACATCATATCTGGCACTTAAATCTAAGCAATGACGTGAAAAATTAATTGATATTACTTTGGGAAATTACTTGAACAGTATTGCTATTAATATGTAACAGAAAGTAGAATTTGAAGAATTTAAAAGAACTTAATTTTTTAAAGACTGTGGAGGGTTGGCGACAAAATATAGCTGCATAAAACGTCGAAAGATAATTCGAAAATGATGGAGGTGATTTACATTGTTAAATATTTTTTGAGGTCTTGCAGATGTTCTTAATGAAGAGTAAAAGGTTAACGAAGAAAGAAGAGTCGCATGTTATCCTAGATTCTCAGTGAGATTTATTTCGCAGAATAAATCATTTGGGATCATTACTTATCTGAGTCATTACTCTTAATTCTCTGACTTCCAAGTGAACGATCTGCAAAATCACTGTATACTTGTAGTTTAGCGTGGGTTCGTATCCTTCCGAACGAATGGTTGCATAAGACCCTTCGCAGCTTTTCACAAATTCAGAGTGAATATGAGCAAGTTCTCGTAGAAAGTCCGCTACGAAGGCATCACTTTCCTTTGACAAACTGTCTTGGTATTCCTTGTTGTAATACAAAATTTTGACCCTTAATTCTAAAGACTTAAGAGAATTTTTGTATGTAAAATAACGAAACAGTTTAAAAATTTAAGATCGTGTTAAATTAAGTTAATTGAATTGAATGTGGCAAAGTACTCCAGGACTTTCTTTAAGAAACCATCTAATTTGACCAGTCCTCATATCAAACATTACAATTTTATGTTTAATACTTTAACTACACTTTGTCTGTGACGATATTTATTCAATTTGATATTTAAAACAAAATCGTTATAGTAATTTCTTTTCAGTGTGCATAAATTTTGAAATCCAATTAATTTAATATACATTCTTTGCTCCTGATACTAAGTTAAATAAAGAATTTACTGCATTGTAGTAAATTTACAAGGCTTGTGTACATGCATGCTCTTGAAAATAGGAGGGGAAGAATAATTTTGCTTAAATATCGTAATTCATACGGCATTATTTGAAAACAACAGTTACAATGATTTGTCTATTAAATTTGTAGTTAAAACTTATTTTTAATTATAAATATGGTTTGTATTCTTTTTTAAAATAAGTAAAAATTATTAATAATTCTTATGTCTTTTTTTATAAATTATATTTTTTTAATTCATTACTTACTTAGCTACTAATCAAAACTTAAGCAATCACTTAATTACAAAGCAAATTAAGTATTGAGTTTAATGGAACAAGTCTTAAATCAATTTCGATGTACGTTTCTAGAAATTTATCAGTGCAATATACTATAAAAAAAATTTTCGAATATCACGCTATTTAATCAAACATTGAATGAATCGCCTAAGCTTTTGATTGAGCATATCGTCAACAGATGGCAGCACATAACTAGTATCTTAATTTTTTGGGAACGTTAACGTTAAGTATGTCAACTTCTTATTTACCGCCTTAATAACGAAAATAATGTTTACGATTAATTTAAATTCATTGTTAACCGAGGGCTGTTAAAATGACACAAGAGAGAGAAATAACCTATAGTGTAAGTCAACGGAAAAAATTATGTTAACAATTTTCCTGAATTTTCAAGCAGTTTATCTGAAATATTCATGTGATTATTCAAATTAAAACCGTATTCAAAGTAAAAAGAACACACTGTAAATAATGAAAAAACAAAAATAATTAGATATGAAGGAACCAAGTTATAAAGGGCATCAAGTAACAATATTTTGAAGAAAACCTGAGCAATATCACTGAATCCAAAGTCTCGTAAAAGACTTAAAACCTTTTCTTTTTAGCATATAATTTTGTTTTTCTAAAACTGATAATTTTTTCTGCTTTGCGATTCTAATTTTACCATCGTTCCGAAATAATATATTTTTTAATGATGGACTGTTTTAATAATAGATATTTTTTAAATGATAAACCTATCTCTGGTTAAGATTGTTTAGATTGCGTGAAGTATTTAGGTTATCTTAAGAGAGAGATGCTTTCGTGGAGGATTTTCTGAGGGAAATGGCTGGTATTCGTGTTACACATAGAAAAAATCACGAAAACTTCCATGCAGCCCGCGTTTTCGTTGTTACTGTATTTCTTTTTAATTACACTGGATCATAAGTAGTTATCGCTGCTCTTCAATGTAGTTTTCACTGTTATTAAAAATATTACTGATTAAACAAACTTAGATTCATTAATAGCTTTCATTATTTCCTAATATCAAGATATTTATGATAGATAAAGAACACGGTTTCCGATAATTATTTAAGACTATTATTTTAACTAATGATTAACTCTACTCCATTATTTGGATTCTTTAAACTGGCTTCTTGTTTCAGTATGAAGAAACGTCTACCTTTTGTGGCAATCACTGTGCTCGAAGGGATGGCGTAGTATCACAGCCGGGATAAGGGTGAGGTACTTGCCTCAGGTGAACAACTAGAAAAGGGCACCAAACTGGCTGTGAAACATTAGAAACTCGTTTTTAAAAAAGAACTATGTTATTATTAACTTTAAAGCACATCAAGAAGCACAGTTTCAAAATATAATTAAATAATAAAACTTTGATGGCACTAGTCTTAATTATTTAAACGCATTAAATTATTAATACTGCTTTCATTCCCATCGCTTATGTAGGTGATGGTCTGATTTCATTAATCATCATTCGTAGCCGTCTTCTCAATCAGGACAGCTTTTTTCGATTTAAGTTAGATTCAGCTTAGTCTCAGCGTATTAATAATCAGCAGCAAAATTATTTAAATATGAGTTAAGTGATTTAATTTATTACCTTCCTGTCGTCAAGCTTCCTTCGAACACATTTTTCATTACACAGCTTCTATTAATTTCCAAGAAAGAAGTTTGTGGCTTCATAGAACTGTATATACCGTTTCCAAACTTAAATCGTTGGAGCTAATGCCTTGACGTTGACTGACATTTTTGATAAGGAAGCTACATAGACCGAGCTTGCCCAATAAATGCTTTGCTAATGGCAACAGTGATTGTGTGTTTTCTTCCGTGAATCTGAACTATACTTCTAGTTTTGAAATTCTAGCTGGTTAAAATTTAATGGCATTGGATTTAGGTATTTTAAAATAAGCAGCTTATAATTCTACTTTTTTAAATATTTGAATGCTATAAATGCTCCAAAAATCTCATCAGAAGTAGCTAGGTTTAAAAAACTACATTGTTGCAATAACTCTGGTCACTAAAGTAAATTAAGCCTTTTAAAGATGATTCAGAAATGATGAGGTATGTGAACTCGAATATTGCATCAATAATGTTTTAAAACTTGTCAGTTATTACTGTATATACAGTAAGCTTCAATAAACTTAAACGAATAAAGAAAATATTCAAAAAAAAATCTCCTCACCTTTCCTTAAAAAATAAAATAAAAAATAAATTGAAAAAAATCTGAAAATTTTCAGATTTTATATTACACCCAATTAGGCGAGGGGGTTTCCCTTTATTTACAGACACATGCGTGTTTCGAGAGCATTTAGGTTAACCCTACATTGGGCTAAAATAATTAAAAACAGCATATCTTCAGAATTTTCGATAGACAGTCTCGCCAGCTGGAGATAGAAATGTTGTTTTATTCCCTACAGTGTTGCCACTGCTTCCTTTGAAATCGTTGAGTGTTTTAATCAACTATTCGTTAACGTTTTACGAAATATGAAATAGACAATAAAATAAATTCCAAATTTAGGTTTCCAGATGTCCATGTTCGGGTGGAGGACTACGTTATTAAAAATTGATGACTCTAGGTACCATTGTTTTTTAACAGTGCGAGAAACCTACATATATTCATGTAGATTCTTCATAATTTAGCTTGTTTACGTATAATACAGGGCGATAATATTTGGTGGCAGCAATTTGAAAAGTGATTTAGACATTTAAAGTGACTCGACGCAAAATGCCCTTTCGAGACGAATAGCCTTGTAGGGCTAACGCCCATTTGGGCTAAAAAAAACTTTGAAACCTGTTCCTTTGCTTTTTTATTAAATAATAATAATTCAATAGAATTAAGTAAAAGTTATTTAATCAATTTTGCTTTGTTAAAAGCAAGAAAAATTAAATTACAGAAGAGCCTGAAAATCAATGAAGTACGTTTTATATTACTTCAGTATTATTTGCAGTTTAAAACAAAAAAAAGTGTCCTTTAATATTTTTTATTTAAAAATTGAAAATCATTGTGAATATTTCTCTTCTGAACTTACAATGCTACGACTAAAAAATACAATAAGAATTATGGCATCATTTTTTTATCATAATTATGATGTCTTACGGCTTTCTGCACTATCATCCTGAAAGATGTAAACATTATGTTAACATTCACACATTAATAACTGAATGACATCACATTAACAGCTGAAAAAAGCATTGTTTTCCTACAAGCACTTTAATATATGAAGTCACATTAACTTTCCTTCTACGATGGAAGGTCTACCTACTCCATACGCTGAGATACAACCCTAATGTTTAGTAGGGTTGCAGTAGTATGTTTTATTTTGGCTGTAGTGCAGTATGGTTTAAATCTTCCATTACAATGGTACTGCATAAATGTAACTGCTTTATTGACTGTCAAATAAAGTGTTGTTTCATCTTTTCAGACAACTTTACAAGGTGGATCTACAGTCCGTCATCCTTGATTACGTGCCCAGAGCAGTCGCTTAAGTCTCTGTTTTTCTTTAATGAAATGTTTTTCTTCACAGGCCTGTGGGGCCCATAAGCCATTTTAGTTCAGTCTCTAGTTTGCAGTTCACTGGGAACATTCACAAAACAGCTATCATATGCCTCAGTTTTTCACAACTATCAAAAAAATCTTTTAAAGATAAAAACGAATAGAACTTGTATTATTCTGCACAGTAGTTTGCCTTGGTCTTTCCTTTCTATACAGTTTCCAGTAAAATTGAAGTTATCAGTGCATTTATTAACTGTAGAATGATGACAGCCAGACTTCATCGCAATCTAACGTCAAGGTACCTTTCATTATGCAGTGCAGTAATTTTAACAAGCCTAATTATTTTGTTTCCAAAAGACATTCCTTAAACTAAAATAATAGAAATTCAAAATAGCATCACACCACCAATAATGCATGCAATAATCGTTCTTTCGTAGGTAAATTTCAGACGTCAAAGAGAGCTATAAGAAAGAGAAGATGCAGTATTAATTTTTCATTCGTTAATTTTGTTTTTAATAGACTACTGTTCCTTTCAAAACTCTTCAAGTAATGTTATCATTTCAAAATAGAACGGAGCTTTAAATTCTATGTTTATTTATCTTTAAAAGATGTGTAATTTATTAAATTCAGAATTGAAATTAGTTTTGAAAATACGATTGCACCCTCAAAATACCATGTTTTCAAGAGATGTTGCAGTACTTTTGCACAAACCGCGTATTCCAGAGGTCCGTGATTCGATTCCCGGAAAAGGCGTTGCTCATTTTTCAAGTCTCCTGCTTCCAAAAATTAACGTACTGTCTCTACAGTGGCGCCCGAACTAAAAGTGTCGTGAATGATGATTCTCCATATCCAAGATTTGGCGATTGGGTACCCTAAAATCCCCAGTCGCCCTTTAAAAGGGGGAGTATATAAAGTATTTCTTTAGCCTTCTTAACATTTCTTCGTAGTGTGGTGTTCTGCACTCTGGGCACGTATTCCAGAGGTCCGTGGTTCGATTCCCGGCGAAGGCATTGCTCATTTTTCACTTCATGTTGTTTCAAAAACAGAAAAAATACCTGATGTCTCTACACATTTTCTCTACACATTTATGTTGTTAGCTCCGATTCCAGGCCTTCTCAATTTTTCGCGCTTCACACTTTTTGAAATTCTAACACTAAATCTTATTATTGAGTAATTAGAGCTGCGTTTAGTTCAACCTAATAATGCTAAAGTCATGAAAATAATTATGAAGTTTATTCTTTTCTTTACATAGTTTTTAAAGAATTAAAAAGACTTATATTGTCAACTTAAAAGATATAATCCCACAAACTTATTTTGTTAGATAAAATGTAATTTCTTTGAACTTGAGAGTTTACCTTAATATTTAACCTCAAATTGGGCCAAATTATCAATATCTCATAGGTCAAAATATTAATTATTCATAAAGTGCTTATAAAATTGTCTCTAAGAAAGAATACACTATGGGGGAAATGTCAAATTATTATTTCGAATTCTTCCGCTTGCTAATTGATGTTACTTATAGAGAGAAATGTAAGAAAAATGCATGGCACATCAGTTTTTGCCTCAACTGAGTAAAATCACTAACAGAGCAAATTTTAACATTAACAAATTAAACATTTTTAACAAATTATTAACATTACGTATAAAAAAGTTTTCATCTTGTTTCCATAGATGAAACACCTGTATGACTATTTAAAAGTATTAAAAAGAAAATGGAATTCTGGAAAATCATGTAATTAGAGTTCAACGGGAAAAGAATTATTTTCCTCCAGAAACCTCCAGCCAAAATTATCAGGAGCCGTGAAAAATATGGAACGCCTTCGCCGGGACCCGAGCCTCGATCTCTGGAATACGCGCCAAGTGTACTATCGTTACACTACGAAGGCATGCAGAAAGGAGGGAGAGAATACCTTACATACCCCCCTTTATAAGAGCGAATGGGTATTAGGAAAACCATCCACCAAATCCTGGTGGTGAAGAACCATCATTCACCACCTTTTAGTTCGGGCGCCACTGTAGAGTCAATAGGATTTTTTGGTGATGCAGATGTGAAAATGTGCAATGCCCTCCCCGAAATTCGTACCTGGACCTCTCGAATACACACCGAGTGTGCTACCGATACACTACGAAGTCATGCTGGAAGAATGGATAAAATATCTTATATCTTTTTTGAATGAATAACTAAATTCAGTATTGAAAATACATTTAAGAATTTTTCAAGGTATCAATTTGAAAAAGTTATGAAAAATTTGAAATTTGTGTTGATTCTATTATAGTTTAACTTTCGAACTTTTACATACCATAATTTCATCTCCACCTCTGTGATAAAACTACCACTGAGTAATGAGAATCAGCCAAGAGGAAACTAAGTCATCATCAAGCATACCAGCAAGGCTTTCTTAAAAATTATACCTTTCTAAGTGAATCGGAAGATGTAAAAAGGGGCTGGGCGACAAATGTCCTATTTTACAAGAGGAAAAATAAAGCTATCCCACTCCACACAAGAACGTCAGATTTATATGGATCCTAGTTATATCGATTTCATAATTTTTGTTATTGGCTTCTAACATTCTTGTGAGGAATGGGATATTTTTTTTTTTTTTGGTTCTTGTTCTTGTTCTTGTTGTTTGTTGTAAAATGTAACTTTTATCACATAGCCCCGATGTACACTGCGAAAAAAAAATGGGACGGTTCCTTATATTCCCGTTGTACTGGGCCGATTGACGAAATTCAACTTGCGTTTTCCATGTCTCGAAAGCGCGACTTAGGATAGTCTTAGGCATGACTTAGGCATTGTTTTAACATAGGTATTTTGAAACAAAATCGGACTTTTTCTGAAATAACATATATTTCGATTCTACGACTCAAATTATTCCTAGATATTAAATTTTGTAAAATTTAGTGCTAAATTTACAGAGAAATTCAAAAATTTATCCTGGTGCAGTTTTTCAGTTTGGCCACGAATAATTCACTTGGCGAACTTCTTATTATATAACAACCAATTTTCCTTTCCCTTCCATTATGCCGGACCGGGAGGAAAAAAAAAAAAAAAAGCAAGCACCTCGTTTCTATCTTTTTACATTGTGCATGAGTGGGAAAAAAGTCACTTCGTTTCTACTTCCAAATAATTTTAACAGTGTTTAAACCACATCTGATGTTTTATCGCTTTCAACAAAATATGCGAAATTTCAAAACGCGCCAATATATAAGTTCACGTATATATTCGGAAATTTTGATTAAAAAATTGTCATTTTTTGCAGGTATGGTTAGAAATACGTCTACTTTAAGAGGATGGTAAAACTTTTATAGATTACAATTCAAATTTCTTTTCGAAAAATTTATAAAAATTATTTAAAAATACAAATTTTAAAAATAAATCATAAAAAAATGGGTGAATTTTATTTGGAATGAACCTGAATTTCGAAATGTGAAAGGAAGAATCAAATAAGTTTTATAAAAGAAGAGAGTATTTACATAATTTCACTGTAAAATAGGTAAAAATATTTACAGGTAATTGTCAATTTATTTTTACATCTGCCCCTTTTAATAAGACGGAATATACTCTTGATATTAGCAAAAGCATATTCCATATTAATAGTGTTACTTGCCTTATTTTATCATTTGATAGAAATTAATACGCTCTTCCTATTTCCGTTATTTGGATTCCCTAATTCAAATAACGAACGCAGTCATTTTTAAAGCAAGGAAATACTTGAAAAACCTACAGTTTACATTATTTTCATTCATTTACGGTACGTGGCAGTAATCTTGAACGGTTTCACAAAGTCGGTTTACTCCTTTTGTTCGTGTGTAGGATATGTGTCGGAAAATGTTTACACTCAATAGAGCACACAGTTTCTTTATTCACAGCTTAAACGATAAATACACCTGAAACCCTTTCACACTACGAGTAGTAGCTTCGATGTATTATTATTCGACCTGTTCTTGCTAGGTGGGCTGACAACATCAGATACGCCCCCTTCGGAGGTGGTAATTTGGGGTGGTCTTCTGCGGCTTCCAACGAAAATAAATTCAATGCACCTGCAGGACGGATACTCTTCCAATTAAGGAAAACACAGAGATTCGGCTATCGAATTAAAGGAAGGCCATTTATACTCTATTATTTTTTAATTTAAGAGAAATATGATTTTGGAGGAAAATTTTAAAAAAGTGACTCGACTGCATTCGTCCCGCAATCCGTGCAAATTTTACAGATTCTGCCTGTTTTGTAAGAATGAAAAACTAAAAGGAAGATTGTTAATTTACCACAGCAGAAATTCTTTCGGTTCAAAAGCTGAATGAAACTGATTACACTGATTTCAAAAATGAAATCGTGAAGCAGAAGTGTATTCTGCATTTTCCTAACCCAAAGATGTTCTAAAAATGAAAGCAGCGTTTTATGGCTGTGAACATAGCATATAAGTGTGGAAAAATCTAAAATGTAGAACATTGAGCCAAGAAAGTCGGTTTTCATTGTGGGAAAGCTAAAAAGGATAAACTAACAACAAAATCTACAATACCTAAATTTTTTCCTATTGTTGACGGTTATAATTTACAAGCGGTACAATAAACTTCGAGCTGTAGCAGAAATTGGCAGATAAATAAAACCTGGCTCAAAATAATGTGCTTTTATATTTTCTTGGTGAGCATACAATATCCACCATTAAAACCGTACAGAGCTGCGGCTCTGCATGCATTTCATAAAGGTGCTGAGAGACCTTGCCCCTTCCAGAGATATTACGTTATTTGAAGTAGGAGTCGTGAAAATTGTGCAATGCTTTGGCCGGGCCTCGACCTGGACCTCTCGAATAAGCGTCTAGTGTGCTACCGTTAGACCAGGAGGGCATGCAAAAAGGAGGGAGAAAGGAGGAAAAGTTTGCTGTGAACTACGCCTGCTTTTTTTTGAAAACTTTCTGAAGCTTTTATGTCTGCCATAGAAATAAAATAAAAATTAAACTTGACTGATTATTATTTCGAATAAAATTCGGTAACAAATTAAAGTAGTTAATTGGAACAAGCTCGTTCTTTTCGGTATGATTTTATATTACCCTTTGCAAATACAATTTGAAATTTGTTCTTAAACAAAGTTTAATATGTTTTGCATATTATTCAGCATTGTTCCACAAGCTTCTGTTTTATCATTCATTAGTTAAATTCGTCTGTTCTGAATTTTAAATTTTCTTATTTCATTAGCCTGTAAAATCCATAAAATAAAACCAGATAAAATTATCTTACATAAATAACTCGTCCAACTCGCACTTCTCTCTCGGTTTGGTGACATTCAGTCATTCTCACACAGTCCTTCGCACCTCACCTCGGCGAATTTTTTTATGGAGATATTTGAAAACTCAAGTTTGACTCTCTCCTAAACTGCTATTAATAGCGTTAAAAATGAAATTTGACTGTTAATTTTACGCAGTACGCATCACGAGAAGATGTACGCGGGAAACGGCATTGACTGTTGTGAGGAAAATCTCCAAGGCATGGTACGGAAGAAATGAGATTTGTTTTGTAAATCCAAGATATTGACTTATCTAACCGAGTTCGGTTACATTTATTACTATGTATAATAAATATTTTAGCCTGCTCTGAAAATGGGTAACGCTGAATGGTGCATTCGACACTTGCAAGTTACAAATGCATGCATCATTGCTGTCGCGAAATTCATACCTCCACTATCAAAATATTTCAAAGTCACTTTCGGATGCAGTAATTCTGTAAAAAACATACTGCCCATCTGCGTCCCCAAATTTCGTATGGATGAAGTTGCTACATAAGAAAAAAAATGTCCGCATCGTTTTTAGTTCCTTGTACGAAGTAAAGGAAGCATTGTAATCACGAAAAATTCCGGGTAACATATTTCACCGACAATATTCATTTTGACCGCTATCGAATGCAATTCAACGATGTTTTTGCGTGGCATCTGTACGTGTGGACAGAATAACTCTTTTTTCACAAAAAAGTTACAAAACTGATTTAAAATGGATTCAGAAGAGATTTTGTTTCGCGGCCTTTGTACGTACGCACGTACGTACGTGAATATGTATTATGTATCTCGCATAACTCAAAAAAGAGTAGCCTCAGAACGTTGAAATTTTGTATATAGGCCAGCTACAGGATGTATTTGTGCACCTGCCTTTTTGGTGGCAATCGACAGCACCAGAAGTAAATAAATATATATATATATATATACCCACTCTATTACTCGGCTCGGTGAGCTCAGTTTTTTTATTCTTATATGTTGGTAAATTGTGCATGTTTTGCTTTAAAAATGATTGAATTATGCTGTTCTTATTTTCTGGTTAAGGTTTTTTTTTTTTTTTTTTTTTTTTTTTTTTTTTTTTTTTTTTTTTGCGTTTAGTTAACCTGCATGCAATAATTGGGGAATTATCAACAATTTAAAATTTGTTTAGGTGTGGCTAAGACTCATTTTATACCCTAGCGCAATCATATTGGTTTACACATGAAACTTAGCAGAATAGTGGATTTGTTGCCAGCTACAGAAACTAAGCTTCGCAACAACAACTGTTTCTTTTTTATTTGTCTAATTTCTTTTATACATCGTTTTAGATTTATTAAGATATTTCTTCAGATGATATAATTTTTGCACATTCTGAGTTATAAAATGAATGAGATGTAACGCTGTTAAGTAAACCTAGTGCCAGAGTGTCTCTGTGGTAAATAAATAGAGTGAATTTTATAGAGTGCATTTATTCTATTGTGATTTATGCACTGTCGGCGAAGTAGATTTAATTCAATTCAATAAGTTTAAATGAGATGCAGGAAAAAAATGTGTATAATTTAATATTCCGTGCAAGGAAGTCATGCGGTGTAACATTCACTTCACAGGAAAGCAACCTTCGTGAAAGCTGCCGAAACACCCATATGAAGGTCTCAAACTTAGCGAGCAGTTCCTTACCTGCATAAAGCGGCCGACATCTTTATAACATTCTATGAAATTATCCGGCTGGCGGGGCATCAAA
Source organism: Stegodyphus dumicola (assembly GCF_044657685.1). Lineage (NCBI taxonomy): Eukaryota > Metazoa > Arthropoda > Arachnida > Araneae > Eresidae > Stegodyphus > Stegodyphus dumicola. Next base: position 87,889,481 of record NC_140774.1, on the reverse strand, counting down.
AATCTCCGCTTCGCTTTTATGCAATGAAGTGAAGAATAAATCCGGCAATTATGAATTTGCTTTGAGCTAACGACGACGAAGTTAAGACAGTAAATTTAATACAGTTAAAAATCAAATGTATTAAATTCAAATTATAAATAAATAAAATTTTTAAAACAATCTTTTTTTTTTTTTTAGCCTGTCATTAGGCTTTTCCTTCCTAAGAGTTTGTTGTTTTCTTGCTGCGTGAATTCCGGAATTCTCTAGCATCATCTGCTCCTGGGCACAAGCAGAATGTGCAGGAAATATTTTCAGAGAACAAATAATTTTGAGGCAGTAAAATAGATTTCTAAGCTTCAAAATATGTCGACGCTGTTTTACGATAAACAAGCTTGTAGTGTTAATTAATTTTATTTATTTTATAAATAAATTATATTTTTATTTTTTAATTTTATAATAAATTTATATTTTTATTTTATAAAGTATTTTCTCCCTCCGTTCCGTTTTCCTTCGTGGTGTAACTGGATATTGCGTCCGGCTAGCAATCGAGAGGTCTTGTGTTCGCATTCCGACGAGAGCACTATAAGATTTCGCGTCTCCTGCATCGCTAAAACATAATGACAAATTAATTTCCTTGATTAATTCGTAAAAGCAACCGGAACTTTTCCCAGCTTCATAAATATGTTGTATTGATACCATATATTGTATTAATTACACCGCCAAAATTAATAAGGCGCGTGAAATAGGGATCGAACATCTGACCGTCAAAGTGAAGGATAAAAACAGCAATATGTTAAAACAAATTCAAAATGCAAACATCGAATTAAATTTATTTTAATGAAGTTTTTATTATTGCACTTAAATTCTCATTAGATAGGATTAAAAAAAACTAAAATTAAAATAAGAAAACTCTCAGATTTTATATTACGCCCAAAACGGCGTTTTTTAACGTTTTGTGTGTTATCTTTACTTATTAAATATCATGTACATAAAATTCAGTTCAGCAGCAGTATCACAAAATATGTAAAAACAGCAAAGCAACATATCTTTAGAATTTCCGATACACAGTCTCGCGCTGAAGGAAAAAAAAAAAAAAAAAATTCTCCACAGCGCTGTCATTGCTCGCTTTGAATCCTTGAGTCTGTTAATCAAAAATGCGTTAAAATTTTACAAAATAGGAAATCGATAATAAAACAAATTCCAAATTTCAAATTTGGGCTTCCAGATGGCCGTATTCGCAGTAGGGTTACGTCATTCAAAATTCGATAGCTCTATGTACTGTTGTTTTATCACAATGCGAGAAACGTACATACGTTTATGCAGATTCTTCATTATTTAATTTCTTCAAATATAATAATTTTGTGGCAACAGTTTGAAAAGTAAAACGGACATTCAGAGTGATTCGACGCAAAATCGCAAAACGGAATAGTCCTTCGGGGACAAAGCCCCTTTGGACTAATAATTGAAGTTATATGTGAAACTAATATACAAAAATTACTTCATTATTTACTATTTAATATGAAAATAATAATTTTAATTTTAAATTGCTGAAATCGAATTAAATTTTAATCCGAATTTTCGGATTAAAAAGTGCTTCTATTTACGATCGTTTTACTCAAACACATGACTTGTACTAATAATAATATACTAATTTTCTAAGCAAGCAAATTTATTTAACATGGAAAAGTTCTTTACAAGTAACTTTTATGGAAGGAAATCAAATATTAAGTCAAAAAAACTGTGAAACATTCTAATGTGTCTTTTTCATCAAAGCGCCAATATGAGATACGGCTATTTTCCCTAAATGAGTGTCCGAGAGGCGGATCTAGCGTTTTGCTATTTTCCGTCCTTCTCCACGAAAACAGCTAGAATGACATGAGATTACTAAATACCATTAACATTAGGAGACAGCCTATAGCTGATTAATGAACTCTTGTCATATTCCCGCAAGGATAAAATATGGAATTAGATGCTATTAACTTGGTCTTTTGCAATGAAACACTCGGAGTACCAGCTTAATTAGTAGAGTAAGGGCCTTGGTAGCAAAGTGCCACGAGATTGGGTACCTATTAGGTGGACACGCTACTACAAACTCTGGGGATTTTCTGCCTTTAGAAAAGAAACGCTTTATGACGTTAAAATATTAACTGTTGGGATGTTGAAGGAAACGTTTCGCGTTAGCAAACAGGACAATCAAGAATATTAAGAGTTTTAAAATTTAGCCTTCTAAAATAGTCAGAAATTTGTGTCTATAGTTTGTTTAAGTGTAAATATATATATAGCCATTAAACTTTATAAGAAATTTTGATTAATATTTTGAATTATCCAGTAGTACCGTGAATAAGATAGTTAAAACCAGAATTTAGTTTACAGTGAATAGGGTGACTGTATACTTTGGTGTTATCTTCTTCGTGTAGCATTAACACAAAGTAGTTTCCCTTAGAAAGTCCTCTACAACCGCTCCCTCAAAAGAACAGATTTCCTTCTTGATTGGTATTTACTTAACTTGTCACAAAATACTTAAAAAAGTACTTTTCTTTTGGAATATTTTGGAAAATACTTTGGATATTGGAGACATCTCTAAAAAACTTAGCTTGATTCAATTGTAATCCGTCTTAGCCTTCAGCTTTTAAAAAAATTATTTCATAGTTGTCTTCATTTTTTGGTCAATAAATCACGCCAGTGGCTTTGTTTTCTCTTCCTTAGCTGGAACTTTTCTTGATTGTTCTGTCTGTTGTTACCGCGCGAGCACATGCTTCACCTTTGTTATTTTTACTTCTGCAACTAAAGAAGAAGGTTCCATTTAAGCTTCGAAACTAGTCCTGCAAAGTTACGCAACTTACGCGCATTCTTATTGCTATGGTACCTTTAATGTATTGTCTGAGTAGTTTTAAAAGCCAATTCTTAAATTTTACTGAGCTGTTGTAGAAAGCTTTTGCAAGAAAATTTTTAAAACTCCATTTGCTAACAGAATATATTTGTGGTATTAAAACACACCGCAATCTCAACAACTGGCAATCTTTAAAATCCCATTTTTAAACTTATTAAATTATTACTTTGCTTATCTAATCCCAAAAATAAACAGAATTATATAAAATAGATCAGATTCTTAGCAGTCAGTTTTCTGCGGAAATAACAGTGGCATTTTTTCTTTCGAGACAATAATGCTTGCAGTTACTACCACCAATGTAAAACTATTGTAATATTTATAGAAAATTCAGATGACTTCTTTTAAGCAAAAATATTAGCAATCAAAAATTAAACTGTTACTTGTGTTCTCACTTTAAATAATTTTCCGAAGTTCAATATAAACTAAAAGTTTTTCATCCCCCTATTCCAGCACTTTTTAAACCTTTTTCATTCACGAAACCTTTTATCATCGAGTTTTTAGCGACCCCAAATATGAAATTAAAAATAAAGATATAAAAGTAAATATTTTTCCATACATAATTTATTGCTTTTGTAAATAATACACATAGAAAAAGAAATGGGTTTAAGATTTGCTTCAAATGTAAAAATTGATGAAAAAATTACGTTTTAATGATACAGGTGTTTTTATTTCTTTCTGCATGGCAAATTAAATCTTGGTGCAGTATATGACACTGATGTATTTAAAGTATCTTTAACGTTTCCATCGTTGAACGATATTTGTTTTTAATAAGCGTCAAAGCTAGAAAAGTCATTTCATATAAGTACGCGTTGCTGAATGGAAGACCATTGAATGCCATTTCAATAAATTATGAGAAATGAAGTTCTAATTCCGATCCAGAATTCAGTCAAAGACTTTGGGGAAACCCAAGTTTCAAATTAGGGTCACTCTATATTTTAACAAGATGATTAATTCCATTAATATCAATTAATCTAATTTCTTTAAAGGTTTATAATGTATTTTCTCCCTCCTTTCCGCATGCCTTCGTGGTGTAATTGGATGCATACGTACTCGAGAGGTTCAGGGTTTGATTCTCGGGGAGGGAATTGCATATTTTTCACTTCTCCTGCTTTAGAAAAACCTAATAATTCTATAAACGGGGAACCCGAACTGAAAGTTGTTGGTTTATGATAATTCACCACCATCGGTATTTGGCGATTGAGTCTCCTAATCCCCACTCGCCTTTTAAAAGGGGGTGGAGTATCTAAGGTAATTTTCTCTCTCCTTCCCACATGCCTTTGTGGTTTGACTGGAAGCATGCTCGACGCGTCTTCGAGGTCGAGGGCTTTGTCAAGTCTCCTGCTTCAAAATTATCGAATGACTGTATAAGTTTTATTGATGTAATATCTTTAAATTCATGTATCCGAATTAAATTTTCGCAAGCCCTATATTTCGCTTTGGGTCTTCATTTAGGGTCGAGATCCTCAGTTTAAGAAACGCTGTTGTATTCTATTTTTTCGGTTGCCTAACAGCTTTACAAGACAGCGCAATATCAAGATAATAATGTTTGGTAACTGTAATATTAATTTACATACTTTTAGATGTTTCAAAATAAGTAGAATATAATATTGTTTGTCTTGAACATGTAAACGTATAAGTACACATGAAACAAGGACCTTTTTTAAAACTAAAAATATTGTGAAATATTCAAAAATGCTATTAAGCACCAAAAATCAGTTATTTATTGCTGTAAAACGCGGAATTTTGTGGTTATGACTAGTAAGGAAGTACTGTTAGCATACGATCAGGAAGAAATGATACTGTATAGGTAAATGGAATACAAAAATATTCACAACTAAAACATTTTTGAAAATTTAAAGCAAGTAAACTTCGGAAAGGTTACGATCGGAGATAAACTTGTTAATTTGATTATTTTTTATTTACTTATTTAGTAATTTTTTCACTTATTTCACAAAAGCTTAGCGTGCACCCTCTGCTGGTGCAAAAGACATGTATGTGTCACCGGGAGGATTTATTCAGACGTACTGGAAAGTTGGTTGATGCCACAGAGGACTGAAATATTGGTGTTTTCACTAAGACTATTTTGCAGCTCACTGCCACAGATACTGATATAAATTGCTAGAGCAGTCAGTCAAAATCTACCACAGTGACAGAAACTATTTGTGAGACTAGCTTCATCATTATTTGTTACTAACTTTCATAAGATGCGTTAATGCGGAGGCCACCGCAGTCTTCAGCTTTAACCCAATGTGATTTTTGTTTCTTTGAGCAATTATCTAAAGTACTACTTTTGTACTTTTTTACTTCACTATGAACAATTATCTAAAATACCACTTTTGTAATTTTGTATTTTATTACTCTTGTACTTTTGTACATACTACTTTTGTACATACTTTTGTATTATCTAAAATACTACTTTCGCCGCTGAGCTTCAGCATCTTTGAAAGTTCTTCTCCATCATGATATACGAGACGAGACAGATTATCACATAAATGTCTATCGTAAAGCAAAGCTGGATGTACTGAGCATTTGTAAAATATGTTAAAAGAACTCGCGAGTTTCCTCTGTATCAACGTAAAAAAACTGCTCTCGGTTGCGCCGTTTAATTATTATGAAATTTTAAAATGGTGACAGAATTATGAATAACCCTGTAATAAATCCCAGTAAAATTATAAAAACCCGAAAATCAATTATCCTGATCGATTTTTCACTTTCCTGGGCTAAGTAAAATCATATAAGCTGTTAATTTATTTAAGTGTTTACACTTTTCGTAGGTTTAAACACCGTATTTTCTTTTGCATTTCCTCTCTAGCGGATTCCCCCTTAGATGTTTAGAGCCAGGTTCTGAACATTTTAAAAGTATTGGAGGAAACTTCCCTTTCATCATTGCGTTTAGCGAACGAACTTTCCTAAATTTTAAAATGGAGTCTTTCACGTAGTGATTGCTGTCATTTGACAAACCCTCTCAAACTACCAGCGAACATTTTCCTTTTAACTGCTGAACTTAATACCAGCCTAATACAAAAATCGACCTATCACAGGCAAGTAAACACGAACTGACACCCAATCTGTTATTTTGCTAAATCAGCTGCACATTCACATTCTCTAATTATTTATGGATGATTTTAGGTCTATGGAGAAGCAGAAACAACAGAAAGAACGACCGAGATTCAAGTTACAGAGAAGTAGAAATGAAGACATCTTACTGGGCTATTGTAGTATTAATATTAGTATATATTGTTATTATAATGTAGTCTTCTGAGGGAATAATATTGATGTCAGTTACCTGTAATTTATCCATGGTTGCCTTTTAATTGTTAGGATCGTAGTCTAAACGCGTCCTGCGAAAATGACTCGCATAGTTTTCCCACTCGATTTTCGGAAGATGGAAAATCCACGAGGAACTGGGCTAATGTCGAAAAATAATTTTGTACGTAAATAATATCAAAGAGTAATCCTACAGTGATTTCTTACAGTGAAAGGAATTAAATTATTTTAAACGTGCACGACATATAAATATGCCTATAACACTCGGCAAACTGTTATGAAAATAATTATATTTTATTTTTTCATTTGTAAAATCTTTGCTGGTGTTACAGTAAGCACTAAATTTAATTATCTCATTTGAATTAGAAAAAAATATGTATTTTAATGCACCTAGAAGAACTCTGTTTAAAATCAATCGGGATATTTTGGTTTATAATAAAGAAAGAGTGATTTTCATTGGTTTTAAATATATTTTATTTTTCGGTGCACCATATGCCCAATAATATTCCATTTATTATTTCATTTTTGATCCTAATCATTGATTACACGCGCATACATTTATACAAAATGCTCCTGCTTTTAAGCTAAATGTCAGTAAAGACTACACACACGGCTCAGTAAATAGAAAAAAATCTTCTGAAATAATCTGAATTTAGTAGATCATTTTAGATATAAAGGTGTACTGTATGTAGACGTAATCACACTATGAAAAGAGATATAGAATTAGCTATAATAACAGTCAAAATGTGGCCTTTGGTTGTCCGACGAAGTGCATTTACATAATTTTTACATTTGCTTGTCACTAATGCTCGTAAAAGTTTACAATTAACTGTATTATTTCAGAGATAACGAGTTCTTGTTTGAAAGATGCTATATTGCTATCCCTTTATAGGGCGTTCAGCTATTTACAAATTTATTATGCAGTTACTGCTAAGCTACTGTGCACATGAAGAGAAATAAAGTAACCTGTACAAATTTGATTGAAGATGAACAAAAATATTTTTCGTCAATATTTCCCTTTGGAAACATTCATGAGAAAATCTGGATATCCGTTTCGTATCAAAAACATTTTCAAGTATTTATTCAAATAAATTCATAAATACAGTCGTGAAATAACACACATTATACGACAGTACAAATGCTTCTTGATAACATATTGTACAAATTATGAAAAGAAACATCAAGGCATAATATGGGAAACAATTAGAGTGATTCTAAACGTTATGGGCATATGTATGATACATAGAATAGTTTCATAGATTCTTTCTCATCCTTTTTAATGTAGGCTTTATTATTTAATTGAATTGTTCCAAACAGTTCAGTCAAATTGCTTTAGAGAATATTTCAACATCAAATTAAATTGGTTTAGAATTTCTTTCGTGAATTATTAATAACTAGAAAGTTTATTTATTTCATAGAGTATATTTAAAGTTTAATGCAATATAATTTGTTCCATTTAATGATTTTCTTTTTTTTCCCATTTTCTTTTTAACAAGAATAGAGTACAAAATAATATTTTTTCTACGTATTGGAATTTTCATTAATATCTTGAACAAATGAATGCTGATCGTAGCTGTAAGAAAAAGATTCGTCGTAGAGAGAAAAGATTCATTTCTCCTTTTTTAAATAAAACATTTTCATGATATCAGACAAACAAAAAAGGTGAACTTTGTAAATTACAAATGGGTTTACTTATGCTTTAAAAAATCATAACTATGTTTTTTTTTAATTTTGTGTGAGTTCCAAAAGGAATTCTATGCATTTTCTTTTAATTCAATAAAATTTTATTTAGGAATTCTGTTTGAATTTTTATTTTCTAAAACTTGGATTCAATCTCAATAATCTAAGAAAAAAGAATGGCTCGATTTCGTTAAAAAAATAATCTCATTATTTTAAATAATTGGGAGAAAATATCTTGCTGTGAATAAAATAACAGGAATGTCATTTAACTCACAGTAAACTTATATCGGCAGGAAAAATCGCGAAAAAGTAGCACAGTGCTTGTCGACGTGTACGGTTTTTTAAGGAGGATAAATAAAACTCCTCATCAAAAACTTTATAGATTACAGTTATTAAAACTGTTATTATTGAGTTCTCTGTTGTTTACACCATTACACCATTTTTGATGTCACATCAGTCCTTTATTTTCTCAGTGAAAATTTAGTGTCAATTCTTGTTTGATCTCAGTAACGAAAGGAAAGTTGATGAAACACGTTGAACTGTTCCCTTCTTTTTCAGGCATACTCGTAGTGATCCTTTTCTGATGCAGGAAAACAAACACCGTAGTTTTTCTCACTAGAAGTTCAGATATGCCGCTCATCAAAATCTGCACGGAAGAAAAATAAAATGACATTAAAGTGTAGAATTTAATAATTCCAATAACAGATAACAGAATATAAGCTTTAAGAAATTTGAATTATAACGAATGAAAATTCAGAGTGCAGTCCAGCTATATAAGCTATAATTTTTCAGCCAAATTACAAAACTTGTCATGTGTGCGCAACTTGTAATAATTGTACTTGCCGGTTAGAAAGCATTAACATATTTACTGCAGAACAAATGTACCTCCGGACTAACATAGTGCAAACGGAATTAAAGTGCAGTGATATACTTCGAACAGCTTGGGCTTCTTTGATCAGGAACGGATCCTGTCACGTTTGCAACATTTGTAGTTTCAGATTTCTTATCACTTGATTCCGTTGTTGTCACTTGTAGGTGACTTAGCAAAAAATGTAATAACATTTTAAATGCACTTTGCTTTATAATTCTTTTGCGCGAAATTTTTATATTTAAAAATATATGTTGTTTTATTCGATAATGTTAACACTATCATTCATTGCTAGCGCTTCTATGCTTATGTGCATGATTCGAATACTTTAGTGAAGCAAATGAAATATTACACATTATCAATTCGACGGTACTGTAAAAGATTATGAACCGTGATATAATGTTAATTAAACGCTAGGTGATCTATTTCAGCCTTAAAGCCGAAGCTGATTACTATGCTATAAGGCTGAAAATATTAAAAGAATTTCTTAAGAAACGGCACACAAACTTAAATCATCGGATTTTTATCATCGTTAAGTGAAATGAATCGTTTATGCTCAATGCTTTACTTTTCTTCATAATAACAAGGCTTAGGCCCTCCTCTTCGCCTGCTTTCGCGGGGTAACTAGAAGCACGTCCGACGCGTAATCGGTAGGTACAGAGCTCTAATCCCGTAGAGAGCACTGCATATTTTTCAAGTTTTCTGCACCGATAAACCTAATTGCTACAAAATCTTACTGTTCCTAAATAAAGAAAAATCTCTGTTGGCTTATTTTCCCCAAAATGTAACTTCTTTTAAAACGAATACATCCAGAAACAGAATAACGCACTTTAACCTTGAACAATCTAAGTTTGAGCTGCGTACTTATATGCTAATTTTCTTCAATAAAATCTATTTATTCAATCAATATTTTTTGAAGATTCGCTGGCAGCATGTCGCAACTCTCTCAAAATCTGCTTACGCACACAGGGGCAGAAATTCTCTTTGATGATAATAAATGGATCTCTTTTTATCCCAGTTTTTTAAATTCGATCAAGACTTGTCTATTCTGGCAACACTTTTCCATTTTTTAGGGATAAATACTTCTCATAAAGAATTCTGCTGCGCATTCTGCGTTCGGCGATATGTCATAGAGAAAGACGATGGCACATTATGTTTTTTCGCCTTTCAAAGATTCAAATCAGCATTAATCATTTTGTTTACAGTTGACACTAAGCATTTTAATGATTTTGCAACTGTCCTTTGGCTTGGGGGATTTTCTGTTAAAGATGCTACCTTTGCAGCATTCCACGCATTCCGTTTTTTTTTCCTTGAATACATATTTAGAACAATTTTTCCATTTGAAGCCAAACCTTGAACCATTTCTTGTCGGCAATATTACCTGTTGTAGGTTTATATATTGTAAAACCATAGCTTTTACAGCGTTTCTTAATAACTAGATAGCAATATTTTTCTTCGGAAAGAGCACAAATATAATCCATCCATTGCTTCGTTAAAAGTGCCATTTTGCACGAAAACAAAACTGTCAAGTAGCTGGCGAAAATTTATACCTTCAAAAATATAGTTGCAGCCAAAAAAATCCAGATGACTTTTTATCGCAAAGCAAAATCCTCTAAAATATGTGCGAACAGCGTATGTAATTGATGATCTGCAATTTATTAATGTATTTTTATACGTTTTGGAAATTTTATTCATTTTGTTGACTGAAATATGGCATCACAAAACTGGTTCAGTATATATTTAAAATACGAAAAGTAACTGCACTTACAGTTAATTGTTACAGAATGAGAAAAAAAACGGATGACAAACTATCGAAATGACGAATGGTGAAAATATCCCTGAACATACACATCCCTTCATTCAAAAATTCTCATATGTTACAGGTTGTATTATATTATCTAATTGAGCAAATTTGGTCTATTATACAGTTCTAACGATAATAAAACGTTTTATTCTAGCTTGACCTTAATGGCTAAAAAAATTAATGTTTAGTTACTAATTAGTTTAGATGCATTAAAAAAGTTTTTGCAGATACACACACACACACACACACACACACACACATATATATATATATATATATATCGTTTCTTAAGCGATAAGAAAAGTTTTTCACTTTTTGAATAATAGTTGAATGCATTTTATAGCAAAAGAGATAAAAAGAAATAATAATAATTAAGAAAACTAACTACATACATTTTACTGTTCGCAGGTCTTATATGTTCATATTTCTACAAAATTCATTTTAAAATGTTTCCTTTTTAAAAATTTTTTTTTTTAACTTTTAATCATCGCAACAGTAAAAAAAAAAACTAATTAAATTTATAAAAATGATAACTTACAGTATATTTTAAAACAATGCTTTGTAAATTTGTAAATTACATAAATTTAATAATTCGAGATATATGTTTGACTGTAGTTTTTTACGGATTTATTAATATTATTTTTCACGAAAGAAATCTCATTATAGTATCATGGTCATCTTTTAACTAATTTCATTAATAGGCTCCAGAACATAAGTGTTAGCGAAAAACCTCTCCATAAAAAATTAATAACGAGTGTTTGGTTATCAACCGTGATATGTTAAAGCGTCGTTAAAACTTCAGAAATTTAGAGCATATTTGGGATTAAACTGAAACACTATGTTGAAAAACGCTAATTAAATAATTCAAATTCATTTTTTTCAAACATATTTTGAAACATCACGCAAACATATTTTGGCCTTGATGCACTGATTTATCAGCACTATTTTGCAACTAAATTAAAAAGCTTTATTGTAATAATCATTCATTTTGATGATAAGAAATAATTTATATAAGAGCTTGCTATTTCTTCTTTTATTAAAAGAATCCTGAATGTATTAATTTTAAAATTAAAAAAATGAACTATTTTATTTGAAATTAAGATGTTTATGGAAATTACGTATATCCTTTGTTATGCGCTAAGCGAAATACTTGCATTGCACAGTATTGAAAGGGTATGTTAATGCCTTCGACCTTCGATGTACATCGTATGTCCTTGCTCGTTTACTTCATGGTCATCATTAACATTTTCAGCATGTTAACAATCCTCATGGTCATAACGAGAACACTGACTTACTAAGATAGATATCAACATCCGTCATAAATCTAACCTTGGCTCATGATAAGCGTTGCTGTAAAGATATAACACAAATACAATTCAAAAAGCATGATAATTACTAAGATACATTTAAATTATTCTTTTTAAAAAGCTACACACATGTCAAATATTAGAAACAAATAAAAAATAAAAGTTAATATAATTGCTGAAGCTCTTACAAATAAAAAAAAAATCAGATGTGAACCTCAAATAACTTCCTCGTACATCTATTAAATTATTCCTATTTCTTGCTATACTTCATTTAAACTTATTTCCTAGAATTACTAATTATTAATTAATTTGCAAGAAATGTGCCTTTAATTAATTAACCGATCCCTCAAAGCAAGTTGAAGACGTTAATAAAAATTGCAAATTTTGAAATTAAATGTTCCACTCGTTTTTTTCTCGTACAGGTGTCAAATTTCTTGTATTTTAGTTTGTTCATAAAAAATTATTAATAATAAATAAAATTTTTCGAAACATACGTAGAGGAACCGGGAGATTCCATGAAAGCTTATATTCTGTTATTTGTCCAAAAAAAATTTTTTTAATTCAATATTGCCAAAACACGTATGTACACACGAAAATATTTTCGTTATTTAAAACACTTTTGTAATCGGAAGTATATATCTACTGTTCCTGTCTAGGAAAATAAAGCCGGATAAGAACTTTAAAGCTTGGTTAAGGGGTGCGTATTTATATATATATACATATATGTAAGGTAAAAGAAAACTACGAGTTGTACATTAAATTAACAATATCCCCTTAATTCCTCTTTTTAATTTGGGCAATTTTCCCTCTCTTATCTAAAAATAATAATTCCTTTTTCGAAACTGAGTCATATCTAAAAATTATTTCCGCATTATGCAATCTTAACCTTCCGCACTGAGTATAATTTTCAGCCAATCAGATTAAAGAAAAATTTTACTACAAATACCGCTGCAATCAAACTACGCTCTTTCTTTCTATGCTTGCTCGGGCTTGATTAACCCACATCTGTTCTCCGCTCTTCAGTATTTTCCTTTGTTTTAAAATGTAACTGTGCGTATGAAATTATGGGACGAGTTTAGCACCTATAATGTTGTACGAATTAAGAAGATGTATGCTATGAAATTCGTCGTCCAAAAGAAAAAATTATGTTTTAAAAATGAAACCAGTTGTGATTTTTCCTCCAGTTATTTACGATGCAGCAACTTTCAGTTATCTGCTATCTGCGTCCCCACCACGAATGCTACGCAACTGGTTTCATCTCACTTTTAAATCAAACAGAATAACTTATTAAATGCTAATTTTCTGTACTTTTCAAATTTGTCCTTAACTGGTATTTTGATTAAGCTTTGTTTCTTGGATGGAAAAAACGACAAAACACTTATATTAATTATTGTTAAATATCCAAAATTGGGTTTTTCATTTGATAAGTCAATTAATTTCTGTTTAATAATAATAATTGCTTCTTTTTTATCTGCACTATAGTTTCACATATTTTATAAATTTACTAATTTAAAAAAATGCTTATTTCCGATTTTTAATTATATTGCTGGCATATTTTACTACAACAGAATTCTAATTAGCTTTTAATCAAGTTTCTTAAATTTTATTTTCCTAGGAGAGGATTATAGAAAACTCTTCTAATATAGAATACATATTCCTATTCGTCAAACGACTAACTCGTAACGAAATAAAACGAATTCGTAACTCGAAACGAATACATGTATATATTTGTTTGGCTCTGCCGAGTACATTTAAAAAAGGAAGGCGCAAAATTATGTGTTATAGCAGTCCCAAATACAAAATTTCAAAATTATGTGGCTAATTACTTTCGAGTCATGCGAGATACATACATATATGCATAGGTATTTGCGCGCAAAAATCGCGAAAAAAAATTCCTTTGGAATCCACTTTAAATCCATTTTATAATCGGTTTCTTAAAATCAGTCCCTTATTCTGTCCCCAAGTACAGACGTTAAGCAAAAAAATCATGATAGAGGTAAATGTATTAATAAGCATAACGTGGCTTTTCGTTTAAAATCACCAATAAAGTTCCCAAATTTTAAAATTGTGTTTTTAATACTCTTGACATTAATTCACGTCCGAGAGATAACAAAAGTCTTTTAGTGTATAGATAAGCAATTAATTAAGGTAAAGCACATTGAGATTATTTAATAAGGCTGACCAGCCGTATTAAGTATTCTCAATTATCAAAAATTGAACCTAAAAAGGTACTAACAGTGTTCCGTGAGGTTATGAGTTTCATCATTTGGAAAAGTGGTCGAGAAGTATACTCAAGATGCCGACCACCGGCCGAACGATAACGTTGCTTAGAACAGTTGAGTCCAGTATAAGTGCAGGCAAATTTTCATAGGTTTCCTTATGTGTAACGTAGATACGAGAGAGTCCTTTAAAAAGTCCTCCAACGAAAGCCTCCCTCCGCTTTTGCGGAAATCCAGAATTTGTCGCCATAAAAACAAATAAAAATTCTGATGTGTCGCATGACTTCCTTCTACCGCATAGTAAAATACACATTTTTTGCTACACTTCACTTAAATTTAGTTCCACGAATTACTCTAACTTATTTAACCGATCCCTCAAGCCAAGCTGAAAATGAAAATCAAAAATTGCAAATTTTGAAATTGAATATCCCGTTCGTACGAGAGTCAAACTTCTTATAATTTTATTTTTTCACAACGAGTATGAAACTTGCCCAAATATAAGTATAGGAAACGGGAGACTGCATTGAAAATTAGATTTCGTTATTTGTGCAGAATTATTATAATTATTTTTTTAATTTTACGTTGCCAAACCATGAATACATTTATCATTTAAAACACTTCTGGAATTGAAAAAACATACGAGCACAACCAGCGATATCGAAAATAAAGGTCGAGTACGGACTTTTAAGAGGCCCGGTGGCGCAGTGGTTAGCGCATCTCGCAGCAGCACCACAGGTCCGGGCTTCGATTGCCGGGCTGGGCAAGGCCGTCTCAGCCTTTCATCCCTTGATTTCCATCACTTGGGTCGATAAAATGAGTACCAAGCTCGGAGACTAAACACTGGGGGTCCTGTGACAAGCTGAATACTTGTTCAGGGCATATGCTTATGCACCCTGGGGCTTACGGTCAAGAAAGCAGGTTTCGGGCACTGCCTTGTTCCATTAGGGCTGTTACGTCACTGAGTTAAGTTTTCATGGACTTTTTAAGCAGTGTAAGGGTGAGTTGGTAATTGTGCAGGAGGATTCCAATCCCCCTTGAAAAATCGGGATATTTCTATGGAATCAACAATTAAATATCCCGGTCGTACGGGAGTTTAACGTATATTCAAATTGTTTAAATATACGTTTCTTTAAAACTTATGTTATTTAATAACTTACAAATTCTATTTTAATTAATTAAAATTTCATTTTTTCTCAGTAGAACACCTTTACTACGTCAATTTTTTATCATTTCCTAGGAGATAATCTTATCATATATACATATTTTATGTATTAAAATTTTGATCTTAGCAGTGACAGCGGAAGATTTTGCTTTTTAAGTGCTTTTTAAATAATTTTTTTAGTTCCTTGATAATATTTAAAAATTTTTCCTTCTTGTATTTCTTTACATATATATATATATATATATATAATATAAAAATTGTAGTAAGCTCGCCTAAAAGTTACCAGGAGCTGTTGCTCCAAAAAGTTCAACACGTTTTAAAAAAATTAATACATATGAAAATCAAACCATTAAACATGTAAAACATTAAAAAAACAGTAAAACATGTTGAACTTTTTGAAGCAATAGCTCCTGGTAACTTTTAGGCGAGCTTACTACAATTTTTATATTTTACTTATTTTGCAGCATATTGCGCAAAATGTTTTCTAGACCAAATTGGTTTTTCAAAATTGTAATTACTACCTTGCTTGATATATATATATATATATACAGAAAGAGAGAGAGAGAGAGAGATGTGTGTGTGTATGTTTAGTATTGCCAATTCTAATAAAAAGGGAATTGCTCAGCTAGATGTTACAGCAGTCCCATATACAAAATTTCAATGCTCTACGGCTAATCTATTTTGAGTTATGTTAGATATATAAATATATACTGCACATGAACTTAAGTACAGACATCACGAAGAAAAAAATCCCTTTTGAATATATTTTAAATTCATTTTGTAATCCGTTTTAAATGAAAAGGAATCTTTCCTATCCATATGTACTAGGTCACGTCAAAAAAAAAAAAAAAAAAATCGTCTAAATATATTCCGGAATCAAAATGGGTGTTTCCCTCGAAATACGATACCGGAAATTTTTCGCGATTACAATACTTTACTTCGAATAAGGAAGTAAAATGAAATTCAGAGATTTTAAGAAATTGTTTTTGACAGTATAATGATGAATTTTTATTTCTTTAAGGATTCAGATGGGGAAAATTCTTCAAAAGTTGCTTTAAGTTTAGAATCTAATCAAAAATAGTTATAATTTTTTTAAATGCCTTTGTTATGAAAAGAATTATTCTAGCAGTTATTTTTAATGTCATCAGTATGACTTGCTTCTTTTACAATACCATGGAGAAAATAGGGGGAATTTGCTATCGATGGTCCGGCTCCTTCGTTGAGCCACCTCCAAAACTTTCTAGTTATTTTTTTTACAGTAGGCTGTACCTGTTCACTGTTTAGTATACTATACATGAAGCTTGAAAACTGTCATCTTGACTGGGATAAGATCCCCTTTCAAGGAAGATTGCTTTACAAGAAACTAAATTTTTGTACTTTTCTTCTAATTCATCAATGTAAAAAAATATAGATATTAGTAAGACGTTAACAGTATTTTATTTATTACCGAAAACATTTGAAACTGCGTTAAACCAGCATTATTTGGCTATATTAACAATGGTTATTTACTTTATTGTAACTCAAAATCACGGACATATTACATCTATGCCATCTATGCATGCTATGAATGGGCTGGTGGCCCATCTACGGAAACCATATCGAGGCAAATATTTTGTAACTTTTTCCAGTTGAAGAATAAAATGTCACTGTATCTGATTTTGTAAAAATCTATCAAGAGTAATTAAAGTATCATTTTATTATCTTGTAATAAAATGATACTGTATTAAAAAGAAAATAGCTACCGGCCTATTATCTCCCAGGCTCCCAGGCTCAAGCTCCCAGGCTTCCAGGCTATTCAAGCTTCCAGGCTCAATGAAGGCGGGGTTAGTGGCATCTATTTTTATTTTTCTAATATTTGCTGAACATTTCATAATTATAACGTCTGTTCCTAGATATGTGTAGGATGGAAAGTAATATTTACATTAACATGTAAAAATCTGTAAAATCGTCAAATTTGGTGATTTTAAGGATCATTTTGTAAAAGTGGCCCATCGATAGCAACCTTTCCCTATATCTTCTTTTTATAACTCTGCTTTTCCTCGAGGTTTTTAGTAACCATGTTGATTGTGCATTAATAATTTATTTCAGCTGCAGCCTGTACAAGTGTATTCTTCTCTTCTATAGTGAGAAATTGGACAACTATTATAAAAGAAGGATATTTATCTTTGTATAAGGTATGTATTGCTGGAACACTCTCAGACAAGCATCTTGAATTTATGGAGCACCATGTCGTTACAGCGGGGCAAAATTTGGCCATGTGACACTGCAGCACAAATGCAATTTCTTTTTAGGTTTTTACACAGAGCATACTCCGTTTATTTAATTATTATTTTTTATGTTAATTGCAAATAAGAAAAAGCAATATGATTGGGTAAATTGCATTGTGAACTGCTAAAAAACCTTTGTAAATAATCAACAAATTTAACTAATCTAATTTATTTCAGGATATGTTTTTGGAGCTTTAATAAAGTACTAGGTGTAAAAAGAAAGTTGTGTCAGTTTATGAGCTCTGCTTGAGATCCGCTCAATGATTTTAATAAAATAATTCCTTTAGGTTCTGTGAACCATAAAACGTAACAAAGATAAACTAACAGGCTTCAACTAGTATAATTTAGATAATGAAATTAATTAATTTTAATTGCCTACTACAAAAACTGTTACTAAAGTATGAAGCAATAGAAGTGGCTTGTCTGTTTCTGAAGATATGGTAAAATTTTCTTTTGATGATTGCTGTTCGAACTGAGCCTCCAGTTTTCCTGTGCATCTTGAAAACAAATATATAATGAGAAAATTTCTGAACAAAACGGAAAATTTATTATAAATTCAGTATGCTTTCCGCTGCCATTTATAACATTAACGTTTAAATAAAAGTAAAAAAGAACATAACCAAATTTAAATATCATTATATAAATAGAATTTCTCTGTTTCAGGCAGTTTTGAGTGCATTGCTCTCGGCCCTAGGTGCACGTGTAGTTATTGTGTATTGGCATGCCGCTTGTGCACATCAAAGTGAAAAGTCGGCTCATGTATTCCATCACATGCAGCAAAAGCGATCGCTTCAAAAGACAATCGCCAACCGTTGAAAGGAAGTGGGGTGGGAAGGGGGAAGTGAAACTATTCGTCACTTACGAGAAAACCACCAGGTAAAACGGAGGACAAAAGGAAAAAATAAAATTAAAAAGGGTCTGTGGATGGCGTCGCGCTGTCGCCCGGGGGCGTGGTCGCGGTTTGGCTCTTTTCTCATTTGTTCAAGCCGACGAGTACGCCCTCTTGGCGATAAAGTGACATCATCAATCGTTTTCCGACATCGTCAAATTATGCTGCTGCTGCCTGAACCTAGAATTGTTCTACCGCCCTTGCTTAAAAGGAAGTATCGTGGTTCATCAAACGGTGCCTAAAAAACTGAACGTGAATTATTGTACTCTTTATATGTTATGCATTTAAGCGTTTTAATTTCAGGGAATCAACTAATTTAATTTAAGATGATAATAAAGTTTTGATTAAGAAAGCAGAAATTTCAAATCGAATTTTTGTACAGGTATGCAGTAATGAATTAAATGCAAGGTACAACCTGAAAATATGTTCGTATTAATTTTTCGAGAATTTGCCAGAAAAAGAAATCATTTGATCTGGATAAAGATGAATAAACGAAATTAAATTAATATATAAAAATTATAAAATAAATAAATAAAAATAATCAAGACAGGTAAATGAATAAATAAATATGATAAGAGAAAGAGTTTGGAAATATATGGACTCTTTCAGAGAGCAAAATACACTATTTCAAAAGACATAAAATGAAATTTTATCCTTTAAATATATCTTATTATCCCTCACGGCCTCTCTCCAGTATATATATAAAAAGACGCAACCTGAGCTTTCCTGATTTCAGTTGAAAGCCATTCCTCTTTGAAAATCACCACAAAAGTTTGAACTTAAAACTACGTTTATTAATTTCTGTGCGTAAGAATATTGATGGAATTGATGGATCATGGATCATTACATGGAAATTTTCATCTTTACACGGAAATATTTTGAACAGTATATCAGTGAATTCTTATACTACTCTCTAATTCTAGAGTATTAGAATAAACTATTATTAACAGAGTCATAAATTACAGCATAGATACAAAATAAACTAACAACTGAAAAAAAAAAAAAAAAAAAAATCTGAAAGGGTTCAGATTTCAACAGTTGTTCAAAAAGGTTTTTTAAAGTTTAATATGTTTTTAGTAGGGATTATGAACAGAGATACCCCAGGTGGAATAGCGAAAAATTTTTTATGGGATACTAGATGAAGATACATTTGGACTAACAATGTTTTTATTTAGACATATCATGTATTAAATGTATTTTTATTTAAATCAATCAGATTAGAACGTAAAAAAAAATAAAATTCTTAAAAACCGCTTATAAACAGTTAAGTCTGTTAATTAATAATAGGCAGATTAAACTGGACTATATATATCTTACATTTTATCGAATGGCAGCAGACTCGAAAGAAAAGTGGAGCAGCGAATTACAATGTGTGACCCAAAATCTCGTTTCGAGACTAATATCCCTTAACTAAAAATAAAATTACAAGCAGAAAATTATCTGCTTATAGCTGTTCATGTATTAAATTTTGGAATTTTTTAATTTTTTGTAAAAGAAATTATTGTTTGTGTATGCTATGATAAATTTCCAATGTAAAGAATTAAAAATATCATACTTTAAGGGCTGGATAAAACGGTCATCTAACATTACTTAAACCCAGGTTGAGAAAAGGCTACTTGCATTCTCATAATAAACCTAGAATACATGGATCGCCAGGCATTAATTCCAATTGATTTACAGATGCGCATATTATTGGTAAACAATTGCTGTCGGAAAAGAGTGTTTTGTAATATCAGTTTGAATGCCTTTTGACCAGTTCAGCTACACGCTATTTCAAAGAGTTGCACCTTCGATGTCAATTTGTATTATTATAAAAAAAAATGGGAAAGAGGTGTTGTTGGAATGAAGAATTATAGTTTGTGACAAAGACAACATTATGTTTCAATAATTCAAAAGAAAATACTGAACTTTTCTAAATGAAACACAGATATATAGCTGACCAGAAATCCTATTCCGTTCACAGAAGTACAACCTGGAAGAAATCTACATTACTGGCGATGCGACAATATAATTACTGAACAGTCTTAAAGTTTTCTTATTTCACTGAATGCAAGATTTTACAAAATGTAGAAACTTATTCAAACCAAGAAACATTCTTCTCTTTTGGAAAATAGAATGTACATCTAACAAAAGAGAAAAGTAGCTTGGTAGACATCCTTTAACTATTTCGTAAAGGAATAGGGAACTAAAAATGCAAACATATTCTGTTTTAGCACAATTTTAAAACGCAAGAAAAAGAAAGCATTGGATTCAAAGAACTTTACAAATTATTAACTTGCTAAAGATCATATACTGATCATAGATAAAAGGCTCCTGAATGATAATTTTTTTAATCGTTCATAATAAGTCTACTTCATTTTAAATTAACGTACTTAAGTTCCTAATGGGAAGCTAAATATAAATAATACTGTTTAATATAATTTTAAAGTAAATTTCAGCACAATTTTCTGAAAAGCAGGCTGATATTACTAGTTCACAGAAGTTTCACAATCTAACACGATCCTTCGCTCTAGAAACTGATACATAAGTGAACACTTAAAAACAATATTATGTACAGGATTACTCTCTGATTACTGTCTATTATGAAGCAAAGTAAAGTAGCTAAAACTGATTGTTTACTTCATTATGGCAAAGCACACATAGATAAGCACACAAGGTGCGGAAGCCTCTATTGAAAGACTTTTTAAAGGAGATCCTCTAGTATTCTCACTACAGATATTAAAAACTAAGAAAACATCTATGTAGCCAGCACTTTTGTCAGAATTTGAATTCAGATCGAACTACTTAAGTCCAGCAGTCTTATCCACTCGGACATTAGACAGTAATAAGCAGCTAAGCAAAACTGTAAGTCAGCCAGAAAAAACATGCAAATGACCTTTTACAAAAAAAATCTTTAAAATGAACCTGCGACATTAGAGGCCTACGCAGGTTCATTTTAAATTCGCAGTTGGGGCTGAA
The DNA here is from genome assembly GCF_044657685.1 of Stegodyphus dumicola. Lineage (NCBI taxonomy): Eukaryota > Metazoa > Arthropoda > Arachnida > Araneae > Eresidae > Stegodyphus > Stegodyphus dumicola. Next base: position 87,868,191 of record NC_140774.1, on the reverse strand, counting down.
ACTATATACTGAAATATCATGTTCAGATGTTCAGAGAGAATCCATATGAAAAATACTTAAATTAAAAGTTTACCCTCTTTACAGTAATACTGAAGTGAACAGAGAAAGGATATGTCGCTGTAAAATAGTCAATTTCCACTTTATAATAAGGCTGGGGAAGCCGTGAGTAAATAAATAGTAAAAGTTAACAAAATCGGGTGTTGGTCTTTACGTTTTTGGAACAAATTCAGAGTGAATATGAATAATGACCTTGATATCATCACTTAATTTAAGAAGCAAAAATTTGGGTAAGTAGTTTGATCTCTCATTTAGCACAAGCAGAATTCGATATTTGCACATAATACGATAATTACTATGATTTAAATTTATTTCGAGTAACAGGTACAGCCCTTCTAAACGTAAAACGACTCTACGATGACAAACTGTACTGATAAAAAGTGGGAGTATGAAACTCTCAAAAACTTACCTTAACAGAATAATTTAATGTATCATAACTTCTATTTTAAATAAATAATTGTTATAAGCATTATTTTAATTCGTATTTATTTCATTTTTATTTTTTTTTTTATTTTATTTTATTTTTTATTTATTTTTTTTTTTTTTTTTTGTTCTTGTTAAATACAAATAATTGCTATAAATGTTATTTTAGTCGGTATTTAATTTATTATCTCTGTTAAAAATTGATAGTTATAAGCATTATTAGCCTAAAGGAGCGTCAGCTCAGAAGGACTGTTATTTTGGCATTTTGCGTTGATTCACTATAAACGGCAAATCACTTTTCAGGTTGTTGCCACCAAATATCATCGTTCTGCATATTTAAAGAAATTAAATAATGAAGAATCTGCATAAATGTATGTATGTTTCTCGCATTGTGATGTAACAACGGTACCTATAGTCATCAAATTTTGAATAACGTAATGCTCCACCGAATATGGGCCTCTGGAAGCCCAAATTTGGAATTTGTATTATTATCAATTTCATACTTTGTAACATTTTAACGAAAGTTTAATTAACAAACTCAACGATTTAAAATCGAGTAATGGCAACACTGTGCGATAAAATATTATTTTTTAGTTCCAGCACGCGAGACTGTGTATTGGAAATTCTAAGGACATGCCCTTTTAAATATTTTGTGATATTGCTCTTAAATTGAATTTTATGGTTTAAGTTCAAAGAACATGATATTTAATAATACACGAATGCCCCGTTAAGAAACGTTTTTACAGAAAACAGCTGCAGAAGAAGTTAGTTATAATGCAGCACTTATGGTAACAGTGATAGAAAATAAATGATTTGTCTTCATTAAAGATAGCTTAAAAAACATTTAAGTAGGTGTGAATCAAATAATAAAATTAATGAAAGTAATTCACAACTCTGAAATTAGAAATGGGATATTTACAGTCAAAGTCGATTATAACATGCTTACGAGAACTCAAAAAATGCCCTTTTAAATACATATTCAGGAATATCTCCGGGAAGTTAAATAAATAAGCGATGGGCACTATGAATTTTGGGAATACTCATAAACTAGGATTATTATATTAGTGTTCTTCTGATTATTAAATTCGTGGTCTTGTCATATTCGAGACGCTTATGGATGAAATGATTGTGTTGTGGATGTGTGCAATGTGCTTTTACTATGCCAGAAAAATTATTGTGTATGCTTTCGCACTTCAATATTATCTTGCTCTTCATTCTAATTTCGTACTTTTCAATCTTGTTTAGCCGTGATTTTACTTGTTCCAGATAATCTAAAGCAAGATTTTTAAAAAAATTAAAATTTTAAAAAATATTTAAGATGAAAAAGTTGCTCGACAACGAAAAGAATGAAATTCCTAAATAAATGAATAAAAATAAGCATAGAGCTAAACTGATCTCCATTTGTTTTCAAAGAAAACATGGGCTGAAGTAAAACGCCTATTAACCAATCAACCTGAGAGGCATCAGGAAAGGCACTATTGCCGGTTTCCAAAGCACGTAAGCATATAGAAAGATGAACCCGATCTATCGTCCTGTCACCAGTTTGAACGATTGTTGTATTCCTCCTCCCCTCCATCCCCATTTTTATCTCGGCTTCCTGTGAACCGCTGTTTTCATCTAAACATCTGGAATACCAATTATTTCTCAAAACACCAAGTGTCGGCCTCTTCTCGGAATTTGTAGTAGTCTATATACTATAATTATAAGCGAAAACGCTGTTGCCAGCGATGTTGACAATTGCCGATTGTTAAAGAAAAACAGAAAAAAAATCACAAAACGCCCGATATTATATGCAGATGACAAGTCGTTCTACATGTCGCCAAAGCGGAATTTCTTCTGACAATATCGGACAAATGTCAAATCGCAATTATAAATATTACTAGGAGTGAAGAACAAGGCAGAATGTTCGAAGTTTCCGAAAAATTTTGTTCTGTCATGTTGTCAAACCGGTAACTGATTCAATGAGGTACAAAGCAAACTAAATATCGATTAAATGCTAGGCTATACGTTTATTGCTGAATGATGGGGAAAGGGAGGGAAAACTTGTCTGTTGGCGACGTATTTGATTCTTCGTTATTATACCTATCTCTTGGTAGAACAATTACGCCAAACGAAACTGATTCAGTACAAATTAATTAATTCTTATTAAATTCAAAATTTCCTGAAAATGTTGGGTATCTATTCATCTGTCAATAAATCTAGTTAGTGAGGAAAATTAATGCAATTTTCTCGCCAGGTATTTGAGAACATATTGTCAACACCACGCCCAAACTACGAATGTAATTTTTTTGTGTGTTTGTTTCACTTACTTGTTATTAATAAGTTGTTTTCGAATTTTTACAGGAAGTTAAAATTCAAAGATACGTACATATATGGAAATAACGGAACTGTTATGTATAATTTATAACTCAATGATTTTACTCCTAACCCAAACGCATATTGAATCTTTGAACGCTTTTCCGAATACATCGATTTTATAGACACGTAATTTTTCTCTTGTTATCAAGGATTTAACTTTCGAAAGATTAGAAACAGTAAGGACCTTTTTCGGGTATTCGTTTGGAATCTTCTTTCCATACAGAAATAATGACTGATGGTTTTTCCATTTCCGATTAATAATGTTGCTTATTTTGCTTGTAGAAATTTTAATGCCATGCAAAAATTTTTGAATTATGAGATAGGAATATTTCTCTTCGGTAAGAGCAAAAACATATACCCTTCAATCTACAACATGTTTACATGTGCCATTTTGAAAGAAGAGTAAATTTAAAAGTAGCAGATGATATTCTCTTTCAAATATTGAGCTGTTGCCAGAAATTTTTATTCCGAAACACTTGCTTTTTTAAAATGTGTAAACACTAAAGCCAGATTAAGAATTTTAGAGGCACTGAAGAATTTTGGTTGTCCCCACATACGTTTACGCCAATTTTTCTTCACGCCTTCTCTCTTTCGTTTTTTGGTTTAGCTGTGACTTGCATTCTATGGTAAAACCGGCAATGAGAATTTTTTTTATACCCCTTTACGCGAATACCTAAGGAACTTTTTTAATGCCTCCTTTACTTTATGCCTTAAGCACTTGCTAATTTTGTTCAATGATTAATATAGCTCTGGTAAATATTTTCTGTACTTATAATTTCAACATCAGTCAAAATAGTTCTGATGAAAATGAGATATGACATTGGTTGTCGTTTAGATTTATCAAACATAAAATTTTAATATCAAATTATTTCATAATTATCTATGAATATTTTTCAACCGGTTTTCAGAAAATATGCTATTTATACTTTTTTCCCCCCAAAGAAGTGGACTTACAATTCATCTTTGAGTAACATATGTTTGAATTGCGAGATGTTTAAAAGAGATACTTTTTTAATGAATATGTCGTTTCCAACATTGTCTTTGCTCTTTATAACAATCTGAAAAACTTGTACATGCGTAGCGAATGAGGGAAAAAACAGAGGAATAGCTGTGTACAAGATCAATATGTAAATGTACCATATGCATTATTAGTCTGTCATTTACTACAATAAAGTCGTCCAAAACAACTGTTTCATCATTTTTTCTACTGGTGGTTACGATAAATAACACATATAAAATATTTTATTTTATAAGATGGATATTTATGTTGTTAAAGGATGCAGAATTCTTAATTTTGCAAACGGAAGATATAAAATAAATCAAAATGCAGAATGCAGTGCTCTAAATATATTTTGCTTCTATTATAATTTATTCGTAACATTCTTTGAGGCATTTTACTGAGAAAACACTATATGTAACAATTATAATGTATTAAATCAATTGTTTATGTTATCTGTAAAGCTTATATGAAAAGTAGATTGAAAGGTTTGGGAGAAATTAAATTTTATGCACGGATTTTTGATAGCTTTGGAGGATCCATACATTTAATCCCCAGTTTTTAAAAGACATCCTCTGGATTTGTCTTTCAATATATGAGCAACGATGATTTTAAAAAATGTACTCATGAGTAACATAATGATTAATATTTATTTCTGTGAAAATTCCACAAAGCTAATTTTGTTTTCGAAACTGTACATATTGAGGTTTTCAGTGCAAAGATATATTAAAATTGTCCGATTATGGTCACCATAATAATAATAATTTATAAATCAACTAAAAGTTGATGTTTAATACTTCAGAACTAATAATTTAATACTTCAGAACCTAGCAGAGAAGCGGAAGATTTAGAAAAAAACTGCTTTTCTGTTATCATCAGGATGAGAAAAAGAATTGAAGAACATTTATGCGAAGAACCCAATATCACACGAACAAACACGGGCACTTTTTAGACAATCTGTGGGTACGATTTGATTTCTGCGGTTTTATGATTAAAGAACTCTGGATATTTTCTAAGAAATCCGCGTGAGTTATACAGCAGAGATTGCGTTAATATAGTGCAATGTTATCTCCCGTTGTAATAAGCCTTTTTTTTTTTTTTTTTTTTTTTTTTTTTTTTTTAAATTCGATAATCGTAACATTAACATACAGAATTCGACTGGAATTTCTGCAGCAAATGAAGTGGCTCGATTCAGATTTCAGTTTATCGATATATCAATTTCTATTTGCGGAGATATCTGAAGAGTATGCTTTTCTAAACTCACCACCAGAAACTCGAATATTTGTTGCGCAGTCAATGATGTAACTCAGAATACACCGAGAAGCTCTGTACAAAACGTGCATTATGCCTACACATACATGAAGATCCCTTACTCGATATTACTTTCAAAATATAAACGGCATAATATGTTGTTCGATATTTTACATTCAAAAATTTTCTGATTAATATTTAAGAGCTGATAATACTCTGTTGCTTTTGCCAGATCTATATTTACAGTTTTTTTTGTGGTGCATTCAATTTAGATTTGTCGTTAGTAACAGAACTTTAGCACCAAGTTTCATTATTAATTTTTCTCACTTGTAAGCATAAACATATAAACGAACTATATTCACGCTTGTTTTCTAATCCACGTACTTAGAGCAACGTAAGATTTGCTAAATAATTAATCATTTCCAAAAAGCATTTTAGGATACATATACTGCGCATAAATTCTATGATTTCTCCAGCACGTATTCGATTTTTTAAGTTCATGGTCAAATTTAAGTATAAATGATTGTTGCTGCTAAAAGTCACTATTTGTAAGTAGAATATTCGAAAGATAAAAAACAACGAAAATTATGAATAAGATTTAAAAAGTTGAAAGGTATATATTTGTCGTAATTTCGAACAATGCCAAATTTTAATCGCAAATAACTGAAATTTTAGGAAAATCATTCCCCAAAACAAAGCCAATAAATAAATAAATAAAATGAAATAAAATAAAACTCCGAAGGAAATGAAAAAACTTCCCTGTAATTCAGAATGTAGTTTTAAGGCTCTGACTTCTGTACTGATTCTTTATTTCGTTTTAAGCAGTTGAACCATATTTAATTTTAATAACTTGTTAAAGAGGTTAAAAAAAGGGCTTAGGTAGAGAAAATTACTATTTGATATGTTTGTCATGCTTATTATATTTTCACTCCATCCTAGTAAAAAATGTGATAATAAAAGGAATGACTATTGCGTATCATGGCTAGAATTTCAATCCACCATTTCAAAAGTAAAAAACCTTACAGACGAAAAACCGTGAACGAAATAGATAAGAAAAAGCGAGGCGAAAGAGATGGAAAAAAGAGAGCATCACGAGCAATTATCCGCTTTGAACTGGATGTCACCAAAACAGAGGAACCCAAAGGCAACTGAGTCCGAAACCTCTGATTTTAATCCCATTAGTAAACCACCGAGGCTGCACTTAAGGGCAACTAAAAAAAAAAAGAAAGTGGAAAAAAGAAAAAAAGAGATACCGCATTCGGTTTCCCACCAACAATTAGCATGCCTGTAACCGCCACACACGCCCTGTAAGACGATGGAATAGAATATACACATAAAGCTTCTGCCACCCCTCGGGCTGGAAGTTATGAAACGACTGCCGCCATGTTAGGCTTAGTCGACGCCAGACTACGACGTTACCTTAAAGGCACGTTTTTCCAGTATGTCAGTCAAAGTTGGGATATTAGGCATGCAGACTTGTCAAACGTAATTATACAGTCCCTCTCTCGTCATTACGTTCGTCCGCTCGTCTTCTCCGAGTTCATTATTTCAGTTTGCTTTATTCTTTTTGGTATTTTTGTTATCTATTCCCCCTCGCTCTCGACGAGTTTGAAATAATAGCTCCGAGCGAGTCGAAATTTCATCAGAATCAATATCGGAGACTCCATGGGGGTGGGACAGGGTAGGTGGACGCATGGGACGACCCGGAGGTTGGACCGGACAGCCTTTTTCACCGTGCCAGCGCAATGGAATGGCATCACGTCAGGTCACAAATGCAGACAGGCGTATAAGAAAACGCTCTTTTCATGGTGTATGTTTAGTGTGTTGCTCCGGACGTTTAGACCTAATAAATACGTGTAATAAAGCCATCGAACCTTTTATTACGTGTTTATGTGTTTGTCACCTTGTGTCAACCTGAGATTTGATCGTGGAGTAGGAGGTAGGATTTGGTTGAAGAGGTTTCTGATTTTTTTGGCGCTTACTTCTATCTCTTTTCATTTTGGTGGGGTTGCAGTTATTTATTCAATTACTCCACAGTAAACCGGTTCTGTGCAAATTGTTTAGAAATAATGAATAATTTGCATTAATACGTAAAGACAGATATATTGATATCAGCGTTCGTAACATAAGAAGTTTACTTAACTGCTCTTTAATTATAAATAACTTCAGTTTCATGTCAGTGATAGGAATTATTAGAAAAGATAAAGAAATCAAATTTTAAAATTATCCCTAATATTTTAACACTTTTAATAATATCTTGCAATATTAATGAACAAATGTTTAGAACAAACTATTATTCGAAAGCATGTAAAAAATGGCAGTTTTTGACCTCGCAGAGAATTTTCAGTTTTCTTTTTATTTAGAAAGAAATATTTTTACCATTGATAAAAAAAATATTTTTTAGTTAAAATTTGAAGTTTTATCAAATAAATTTATGAAGTAATAAATTAACAATATATCTTTCAACGAATTACCTAATGATATGCCAATATTTCCGTTTCTGAAGCAAATTAACTAATTAAAGCATTGAGGAAAGATAAACGTCTTCTATGCATACGTTATGATTCTTTGGAGATTATTTCGATCCTAATTAATTTTTATTTATTTATTTTAGTGTTAACTAAAGATATTTTCTTTCAAAGCGATAGCAACTTTTTCTTTAAAGGATTTCTCACATCAAAGCTCACACATAAGAATGAAATGAGCTGACAAGTTATATACAACTATGTAGAGTCATTAGGAATTTTTACGCTGAGGACGTTAAACATGCGCAACGCCCTCGTCAGGATTTGAACCTGAACCTCTGGAATATGCATCGAGTGCGCTACCGTTACACCACGAATGCACGCGGGAATTAGGGGAAAAATACCTTATAATTAAAATATTAAAAAAAATATAACATCATTAGGTAATATTGAAGAATTTCAAGTTAAACTAATGACTTTTTTTTCTTCCCATAATGATTTAAAATAACTGTAGCCAACAAACATCTTGCTCTGTTTCTTAATAGAGACAATTTTCATGCACCTTGACTATCAATTCCGGATATAGTTATTCAATTATCTCAATACTGACTGCATGATGGAAAAGATTTAAAAACTCTGTCATCATCAAGGTTAATCCTTAATATAGCAAATTTCCGTTTTCTGACTGAATGATTACGAGCAGATGAGTTGCTTTGGAGGATTTTAAAAAGTCTTTAGCGACGCTATCTGACCATAGGAAGAAAGATCAGAATAATGACGTCAAAATGTTTACATTGTGTGCCTTCGAATTAACTGCAAAATGTAAAAAATAATAATGAATTATTTAGTCTATTTATAAAGATATTTCTTTTAGTGCTTCTGAAACTAAGATATTTCTTTTAGTTCAGAAAAATGATATTATCTTCATGTGCGCGTTCTTTTAATAGGAATTGTATCAGCAGTGTATCATAAAAAATATGTCTTGATTTTAGAATAAATGTATCCTAAAATTGTCACTACTAAAACTTATTAAATCTGTACTATTGATGGGTAATAACTTCTTTTGAACGAGATGCACAAATTAATAGCAGATGAGTTGCATATCGTGAGCACAGATGTATTGGTATCACAAGTGTTAGAAAAGAAAGCCCACTACAATTAAAATGTCCCGTGGATTTTACGTATTACGTATAGAAACTTATGTTTATAACGAAATAATTTTAAGTTGTCTTAGCACGTTATAAATGCTTTATAGTATTGTTGCTTGTGTATGGGTTCGTAGTAGATTGAATGGCACAGAACCGACAATAGCTTTGTGGAAACATTAGGTTATTTTTTAAAAGGCGTCATGAAAAATGAGCAATGCCCTCACCAGGACTCGAACCACGGACGTCTCGAATTCCCGTCGGGCGTGCTGACTACTGCACTACGTAGGCATGCTAAGAAGGCGGGAGAAATACCTTATAGCTTCATAAAATTTATTTTTATGCAGAGAAAAGCTTCACAATTCTGGAACTTTCCACAAAAATTCTTGTACAGCTCTTCTCAGTATCACAGAGCACAATCAGTTGTTACACTTCAAACTAGTACGAACATTAAACACGACAGGGAGCAAGGCGCGTCTAAAAGGCAAAGCTCTCCAAAATCGCTCTGAGCTAACAACTAGCATCTACAACTGATGAACTGATACACCCTTCGGTCTTATATAGTTTTCAATCGGCCGCCGAGATATTTCTAGTGCTTTCAGTTTTCGAAATTACTGGAAGGCATACAAGGGTGGAATATGGTCAGAGTTACATACAGGATCAATTACAATTATTCAATTGCAATACTCATTACAGTTATACAGGGAACGGACCAAAATATCGCCGAATGGTGGCCAAGTGTGGCGACTTTTGTTAACTTCTCGCCAAATTTGGCGAAAAAATTAGTCGTCAAAAACCTCTGCCAGCTTGACGACATTTCGCCAAATCAGCGAGATAGCCAAAAACTCAGTGTTACACAGACTTAAACCCTGTACTCCTATTTCTCCGGCAGAGCATCGTCTCTCTTTCATCTTATATTATGCAGAAAAATACAAAAATTTCGCATATAACTGAACGTACAAAATGTACATCTATGTACAAAATTCCTAACAATATTGAATTGTCACTTTTCTGAAAGGATTCATTGATTTAGATGAATTCATGACGATCTAATTCTTCGCATTGTTAGAGTATTTATCTTTTATGATTAATGGTACTCTGTTTTAATGATCTTGTGCATTTCTCGTTTAACAAAGACTACTTAAAGAAAGAGAGTGCACCGAAATTTTATGAAGTAATATAAATAATCTAAATTAAGATGTAAAAAAATCTTTAGAATATGTTTAGAATAATAATTAGCACATATTTTATAAATACACAAATAAATCAACAATTTAATGCATGACTAGAAGAAATACTCGCCAGTGTAAAATTAAATTCCTGAAAGTTCCTGTAGCTCCTGAAAAAAAGTGACCTTTGTTTCATCGTTTTCGAAATTGACTGCGAATTTTAGCGTAATTCATCTTAAAATTAAACGAATCTATTCCGCGCACAGTAACTAAAATTAGCTTGAATTTTGTAGGCTTTTTTTTTAACTAAACACTCTTTGTATAGTTAGTTTGTTTTGTTTATTTATTTATTTATTTATTTATTTTGTTGTTGTTGTTGTTGATTATTAGAACAAAGATCATGTACCTTAATAATTCCCACAAACGCCACAATTGAAATAAACGCATTCTTAATATTTGCTAATTTGATTTGTTTAAGCAAGCGCATTATATATTTATTCTATAATGCTTGTTTAAACAAATCAAATTATCAAAAATTTAGTAATATAGTAATATACATAGTTAATAATAAATTATTAACTATATATATAAAGTATAATATATATAGTTATATAATATATATAGTTAATAATATAATATATATAGTTAATAAATTATTAACTATATATATATAGTTTGGAGGAAAGTGCAGAATCGCCCACTGCTTGGCGCGTTTCTAAGAATTGCACTAACTCGGTATCCATGTGCACATCGAACTATTTTCACTTAAAAAAAAAAATCCCAGAATAGCACAAAAATGGCATTGCGCACTCCCTCTATCTATGTACACATCGACCTATTTTCACTTAAAAAGTCGAAGAAAATTGACAAAAATCCAGTTCTTCTTACTCTTGTAAAAAGCGCCAAACAAACGCCAAATAAAGAAGTGGACGATTCTGCACTTTAGCCATAGTTTGTCTGTTTATGTAATTTTTTGTGATAATAGATTCTTATTTAGCTTTAAAATGCTATAAGAAGGACAAACGCAAATCGAAATATATCTGATATCTTCCATTATGAGATTTCCTTTCTGAAGAATAAAATAGCGATTAGAGACATTTATAGGAGATACTTTTATTTTTTATTTTATTTATATATTTATATATTGCTAGCTGAATATAATGTAGAACTTTTTTCTGCATTTTATTCTGTTACTGGCTGTCCTGAATATTTGTTTTGTCTCTCACAATTCGATTTATATGAATTTAAGATGGGTAGATGCACATACATCTATATAGAAGCTTCATATAATGCATGTAGAAAGACATTTTCTCAATGAGAAGGAGAATTAAAGATATCAGTGAGTTAAGTGGTCAATAAAAGTCATAAATAAAATTACAAACTTAAAATAGTAAAAGCAGAAATGATGACGCACGATACACTATGATAAATTAAAATATGATTTTCAAATGTTTATACGAAGCAAAATGTTCCTGATAGTTAATAAAAGAATCTTTATAAAAACTGATCACGTTTTATAAGCAATGTTTGTTCCACTCGTTCCGCTTTGTTCCGCTTTATTAGCAAATATGTGTGTTATAAATTCCTCAAGTGTGAAAAATTAGAAATGTAACCATTTACAGCCTCGAGAGAATTAAAAATTGTAAAACAGTAACAAAGATTTTCTCCATGTTGTTAAGTTAGACGACTCTTGTCTTGCTTACTTTGATCAAAAATCCTCAATGCATACGTAAAACTTTCACCTGTACGAACTCTCGTCTGTACAAACGTATGTACGTACGTTCGTACGTTCGTGAGTACGTACGTATCTCGCATAACTCAAAAACGAGTAGCCTCAGAACGTTGAAATTTGTATATAGGACTGCTACAACATGTAGATGTGCACCTCGTATTTTGGTTGCAATCGGCCGCACCAAACGTTTATAAATATACGAGTATTTATATATATATCCACTCAGTGATCTCAGTTTCTTTACTCTTATATGTTTGTAAATTGTACATTTTTTGCTTTAAAAATGATTGAATTATATTGCTTTTATCTTCCGGTTAAGGATTTTATGCCTTAATAAATCTGTGTGCAATATTTTTAGAATTATCAGCAAATTTAAAGTTGTTTAATTGCCGCTAAGCCTGTTTTTAATGGCGGCCATTGGTGTTTATATTTAAAACAGGAGACTAGTGGATTTGTTGCCAATCTAGAGAAACTTAGCTTCGTAACAACAAAGATAACACATTCATTTATTATTGCCAATTAAATCATGCTTAATTCTTTCTGGAATTTTTTCGAGGAAATAAGCGTTTGATATTTACTTCGTAATTTTTAATATAGATATTTTGAGTTTTTATGTATTTTTGCCTTCTCGCGAAGTGAGAACTGAATTAATTAAATGAGAAATACTCAATCGTCTGTGAAAAACTGTTTCTTTTTTGTTTTATTTGCTTAATTTCTTTTATACATAGTTCTAGCTTTATTATAGTATTTGAATAGAACATGTGGCAACGATTAGATAATTCTTTAAATGATATACATTTTGTGCATTATGAGTTATAATATGAATGAAATATAATACTGTTAAGTAAACCTAACGCCAGAGTGTCGCTATGGTAAACAAAGTGAATTTTAAAGAATGCATTTATTCTATTGTGGTTTATGCGCTATCGACGAAAAAGGTTTAATTCAATCTATTATGTTTAAATAAAATGAAAAAAAATAACGTATAATTTAATATTCCGTACAAGGAAGTCATGTGGTGTACACATCAGATTTTTTTTATTTATGATTATCTCCTAGGAAATTAAGAATAAAAATTATTTTAAATTGAATTTATTTAAATTTTAAGTTAATTCTTAAGAACATTTGGATAAAACTATTAAAAACACGTAATGGACTTAGAAGAAGTTTAAAATTGTGATATAAATCATCAAAAACTCAAAATACAAAAAATATAAAATACATTATTTATCACAAAAAAATTTAAAAGGTAGTTAATTATTGTTGATCTTGGAAAAGAAGTCTAACTTATCAAGGGAAATTACTTTTGCTCCATAAAATCTCCCCGCAATAATTGGGGGTGATCGTATGTTGAGTGCGACTTTCGTATATTTGCATTGGTTATATATATTTATATATATTCTCTTTCTTGGAAATGTCTATCCGTCCATCCTTATCTATACTTTTATTTCACAATTATTTAAGATATTATATGAACAACTCTTTTTGAGATTCTTTTTTTAGCCTATTGTGGGAACAACAATATGCACTTTCTTATTTAGAAAAATTAATTTAAATTTAAAACATATCTCATCATCCAGAAAAATGCAGTGTTCTATTCCCTTCTTACGTATTTGTTCTAAATAACAGATTATTTTAAAAATGGCCCTACGTCAAATGATATTCAAGCATCTTTAAATATCTTCGACAAAGTTAATACCCATTGAATGCATGAAAGATAACACTGAAAGTGCATGATTTGAAAACACGCAGGAAGATTACCATTGTTTCCTTACATTGGGATTATTTTTTTTTTCTGCTATGTATGTGAATTATCGGTCGGATGAGTCTGTGATGCTTAAAAGATGAAAACCTTTCGTTATCGTACACTTGAGTTGCATATCTGTTCTTGTAATAGCAGCATTGCCTTATTTCACACGCGGTTGAATGCTACTGGATAGAGTGTATATAAAGTGCCATGCAGTATAAAAAATAAGAAAGCTAGTAGGTAGAAAACAAGCACGTGAAAAAAAAAAGAAAAGAATGACTTAAAAAAAAAAGAATGCATTAGATATTGTTTCTGGTATATGTGAGAGTGCTTATGAGTAATATAAAGGAAGGAGCTGAATATAGACTTCATATACTTAGTTTTAATGAACATCTACAATCATCGAACTTATTTATAAAGGTTCTTCCAACTGTTTATCATATAGTGTAAAGCAAGTGGGACTAGCCCATTTTTTCTCCTTTCTTGTTTTTAATTAAGCACGTCTACTAGAAAGCGATACAACATTTCCCATAATGAAGTAGTTCAGAGCAGAGTTTCTATTATGCACGTTAAATATTTTATTCAAAAACCTCACGCTGCTTCAGTATATAATGCGACAATCTCTTCTCATTACGTCTGATCCGGGCTTTAATATATGAGTAAGTTCCCCTTCCTAGTGTTCAGTTTAGTTATGAAACTGATTTATGGCATTTTAATTATACATATGGAATCCAACATTAGTATAACAATTTAACCAACAATTTTTTATGTTTCCTTGTATTCTCATAAAACTTTTTGTCGCTCTGCTAAAAGAATGCCGGTCTTTTTTTTTTTTTTTTTTTTTTTTTTTTTTTAAGTTTTAGTTTTTTGTGCATTTAATTTCCTTTTAATATATATATATATATACTCATACAATATAGAAAAGTTTCTTCTACATCGAGTCATGATTATCACTTAGAAAATATGAAGGTATTTTCTATCCTTCAAAAGCAATCAGTTTGTCATAAATATGCTTAAATATTTTATATAGTTTGAAAAGGTCTTTAGCAAATAGCGAAATGAAATTCCTCAGTAGTATGGGTTCGAGTAATAAAATTTTCTCCTACGAAAGAGACTCACTACGTTTAAATTGTAAAATAGCGATAGTTAGTTAAGCTAGCCTAGTAAAAGACGATAGATAATGTCAAAATTCTGACCAAATTGAGTTATGCAGTTATGATAAAATTAATTTCAAACAACATTTTGAAAGGCTATGAATGATAAAAAAGGAATTTAACATTCTTCTCCTTGTCATTTGAATTAATAGAAGCTCTTAACATTCTGCATTTAAACTTGATACGTATAAAATTTAAGAGCATTTACATCTATACCTATACATCTATATCTAACTTTTAACTTTTATAAATGAAAAAGTTTAGAAAACATCGCCATCATTCTAGTTGATCTTAAAATATTTCAACATATATGAATACACATTTGTTTCGTTGAGCTGCATGTATCTCGATAAATATCTGGCTAATTATACGTTATACATTCATTACAAACTAAATTATTGTAATTTAATTCAGATATTTGCATTTAAAAAATTTAAAACATAACCTGCTTAATAAATTCTTAAATTATTCTGAGTACTAAAATTTTTCTTAGTCACCCTCCTTAACATTTGACACTCGAGACATCTAATTTTCTCACAAGCTATTTTTTAAGAATAATTTATATTTCTTTTCTTATTCAGATTATAGTAATTATTCACCAGACAGTTTCTGAATTCACTAAACCATTACGTGAACTCGAACTCAAGGAATTACTTAACATTCGAACTTTTGATGGATGTATGATTGTTTTTAATCTACGCCGGGACCAAAGCCGTCAAGTAAAAAAGCAACACCGCCACATCGTCGATCAATTCGGAGGTTTTACGCGACGTCAGCGCGTGTCCAACAATCAAGACAAGCCGGACAAGATTCATCCCGAACGGCAAAGATTCGTTGTTGTTGCCGTTAATCAACGATCGGTGATGAGTGTATGAAATCTGCTTGCGAAAAGGGGCTTTCGTAATTTCTTATAATTAACAGATAAAATAAGAAATAAGTTAAATTCTTTTGGTTTTAATCTATTACTTAACTCTAGAAACATGAATTGTTTCTTCCCATTTGACGGAATTCCCCCCTATTATCTTTCCCATATGCTTTGTAAAGATTAGTTCAACAATATTTCGTTAGAGTTTTTCGATATGCCAAAAATATTTTAAATATCATTTTGGTCTAAATATAAAATGATCTCGATTGTAAGTTAGTATCAAATTTTTTAACTTGTTTTCCACGAAAAAATTATGCATCTATATAAGACGGCCTTTTTGCACGTACGAACTTGAGAGTTTTCAAGTAAAACAACAGCAGAGACAATTAAATATCTAAATAAAAAGAGAACAAAGTAAGTGCGTTTTCTTTTAACCTAAAAATTAAGACATACATAATATATTACAGTTTTTATAGTGGGCTATGCATATAAACCAGGAACGACTTTTAGAAGAGTGTACCTCCAAATAAAACCTTTGCCTCGCATTCGGCCCAACATGACATTTATTTAAGAGGGAGGGGGGAGTTATGCTTTTCTTGTTTCAAGTGACACACGCAAAGCAACCACAGGATGGGCGAAAATGCAGGATTACGCATTCAATGATGAACTAATACCTTATTCACAATAGGCTACATCTATTTTAATACGTATTACTTTAAATAACTATTCATAAAAATGTTTCTGAATGCACTCCTGCTGTTCCTTCATTCACTGTCGGATAAAAATAGAAGGCAGGACGTGATAATCTAGCAGAGAATAATTAATGATCAACTAGTTTTGAATGTTCATTAGCCTACACTTAACTTTCATCACAGATTTCATACTAATTCTCTTTATAAGCGACCTAACCAATTTTCGACAGCGTGCTGTAAACGATAATACAAAACCTTGGCAAATTGGCACGTGGAGTTTCTGCTGATGTAATGTTACTCAAGTGGTGAGATAACAACAGCATTATACTAATTTAATTAAAATTTCTAAAGAATTGAAACATAATTTACCAATTATTCCCAAACAGTGCAAATATTTTTGTAAACCTTTTTAATATTAAATTCATTATAATGAATCACTACTTAATGCAAAGCGTAATTTGAGGTTAAAGTTGTTTACTATAGAGATTATTCTTAAAAACCTTTCAAAGAAATCTATTTCTGTTTTTTAACATAGAACGTAAAGGCTTTTCAGTTTTGCGGTATTGCGGGACTTCTTTAAAACTGCTTTTATGCTATACTGAAGTTGAAGAAATCGCTGAATTACATCTTCGATTTATTACAATTTCCTCCCAGATTGATATATCAAGCTCATCTTCCGAATTTTCTTTTTCACTAGACCTATTTGTACAATAAGGATGTTGAACTATGCCTAAAATTTATTAATTTTTACTTATCATATATCTAGAATATGGAAAACACGGCTGGAAGAGAGGAGAATTTTAAGTTACTTAAGATGTAGTCATTCCATAAAGCCGAGACAGCGGTGTTTTTCCCTCCTAGTTAACCCAATATATTAGACTATTAAACAAAACAAAATTTTATTAAACAAAACAAAATTTTAGAAAAGTCCAATTACCGAACTCTGACCGAAGTCTGAAACTTTCATTACGTATTATGAATTCGAGCATTCGTGTTACATAAAATAGAAGATTTTATTGTCTCCGGTATTATTCAGTTGTTTTACTAACTGGAAGTATATGACTACGAGCGAAGATTGCGAGAAAACAAAGATAAGGACATTATAAGCCGTGTAAGATGTTTGATTGTGTGTATATATATGTACGTTTGGTATTGCGATAAAACGGAACGTGCACAACTAGATGCTGTAACAGTCTCATATCCAAAATTTCAACGTTCTACGACTAATTGTTTTGAGTTCTGCGACATACATATATACATACGTACGTACGTGCAAAAGAAGTCACGAAAACGTCCACTTTGAATCCGTTGTGGAAAACACAGTTCTTTATTCTGTGAGCACGTGAAGATGTCAGGCAAAAAAAGTATCGTCCAAATGAATTTGGGAAAAGTCAAAATGAATATTTCCGTTAAAATATGATATCCGAAATTTTTCGCGATTACAATACTTCCTTTACTTCGTACAAGGAAATAAAAAAAAAAAAAAAAAAAAAAAAAAAAAAAAAAACAAGGAACGATAGAAGGATTTATGTAGTTCTGCGATTCTAAATCCTTTCTAATTTTTATTTAAAACAGAGATTTGTCATATCATTAATCAGCTTCTAGCAGTAGCTAAGTGAAAAACAATTCATCCGTGAATTAACAAAATATAATACATGTTATACAGATCTAATTAGGAAAATAAAAACAATAGATTAGACAATACTTTTAAGCAAAATATTAGAAGAAAACACTAGTGTGTACACCCTAAAAATATGCAAAATGCAAAACAATAAAAAATTTTCTGAGTTAAGAATTTGAAATGCTAAAATTTTGACCAACTGCTTTTCAAATGCAGAATTCTAGCTTGCATAGTTCTCATCCGTTATTTTCTCCTAGAATTTAAAGAAGAGAAAAAATTCTAGTATGTAATGTGCCTGATTTTTTACTTTTTCTTTCAACTTCCCAGTTAAGTACTTTTAAGTCTTACCTATGTAAAACCTGCACAAAATTACAGAAATAAAATCTCCTCTGTGCGCTAATAAAACCTTATTCAAAAACTAAAAGTTTGCATAGAAAAATTGGTAAAGAAATTCTATTTATGTTAACACTAGTATCTGTAAATTCCTATTTAATTCAATCATCGGTACCAAAAATACATTTCATAATTTTACGGACTTTCCTCACTGTCATGAAAATTACATGTAGTACTGTTGCATAGAAATCTTTGCATAAAAAACCTAACTATGAGTAAAAGCAGTAATAGCCTGGTTTAAAACATCGTACAATCCAAATCAAGTCTCAGAAAGCGTTCAGTACTTTTAAAAAACGAAATAATATCCTTAGAATTGAGTATTAAGTTGTGGTTAAGATATCATAGCATTTAAATTTATTCGTACGTAACCGAGGTTTGCGAAAAAGTTTTGAAATGGACGAGTTATTCGACAGAATCCAGAAGAATAACAAAAATGTGTAACATCTTAAATTTAAGCTGCTAGGAAATTCAGTTCATTGTCATAACATTTCAGCATCATTTCCTAGTTTTATTATTATTTTAAATCAGACAGAAGAGGATGTAGTTTAATAACTTAGCAAAATCATATTTCTTCAATACAATATTACATACGTTATACAAGCTTGAGATGGAAAAGAAAATTTTAGTTGCTCTTAATGTCATTTAAGAGTCTAAATTCAAAAATAGCTCTGAAAATGATGCATCATTTGCCCTTTTATACAAACATGAATTTTTACCGCATAGTAAGCATTCCAACATACAAAATAGAATAAATAAGTTGGATTAAAAATTTATTACCAATTTTATTATAAATTATAAATTTTTAAACGTTTTATTTTATTGTTAAGGAAGCTGCGATTCTTTTGCATAATGATAAAATGTTTGCCTCCAATTTTGTTAAAATGAAAATTGAAAACATTCTTTACTCATTTAGCAAAGTAGAGGGATGAAGAATACGAACATACTGAGACAATAAACTATTACACTTGTTTATTGGATTACAAGTTAATTACATAAATTTCGTTTCATATACAAGTGAGAACAATAGATAAAAAAATCAACATTGAGGGAAAAAACACTGTCTATTAAAAAATTTTGTCAACCTCGCAGATGGAAAACCCTTTACATTAAAGTCTACTGCCAAGAAAATTTTTCTTGCCATTATTTCACATAAAATTAGATTTCATTAAAATGTTTCAGATGACAATAACAAAATGGACACTTGTTTAATTACTTTTGTGAAAATCACCTCTATTATTCCTCGCTTAATTGCCAAGTTGAAGGGAGATATTGAAAATCAATGAAAGGTGAAGACTTTAAAATATTGTAACATCTAAAAGGAAACTTCATTTGACAAAAAGAGTCTCATAACTAAATGCTTCGATTACAATAGATTCGCGGATTTTGTGTTCATCCTTAAGAAATGAATCTGAATTAGCCTATTCAATCTATACGAAACTTCACATTTTTAATTGAAACCTAGATCTTTCTGTTTTTCAAAATTTCTCAGCACAGCAAGGGAGGAGGAAAAATGTATTTTCCATTAAGACATTAAAGGAGTGGCTAATTACATTAGGGTTACTTGAATGCTAATATGATTAGACAGTATTGCTAAATGAGGCTCGACACAAATAAAAAAAATTAGTTAAAAAAATACTGCCAAGTTCTTAGATTTCTGACTGCGAATTTTGCTTATGAAAACAATATTTAATATTTTGCGTACCTTGTCTACAAAAGTGAATGTAATGTACATACACTTCTATAGAAAGTACGTTACCTGAATAATAAACGATATATACATATATCTATATCTATATAGAAAGATAGATAGATAGTTGATAAATAAACATACGTATATGTGTGTGTGTGTGTGTCATTATGGCAAAGCCTCGAGGGCTATCTGCCTAAGGGGAGGGATGCCTTCGTGGAGGACTTTCTAAGGAAAACTGGCTCGTATACACGTTACACATGGGGAAAACCACGAAAACGCCCATGCAGCCAGCCCGTTCGCGGGATTCGAACCTCGGACCGAACTACCAGTGATCAACGACTTTACCGCTCGGCGATGGTGGGCAACATACGTATATATAATATATATATATATTCAACAATCTCTCTCTTTCTCTCTCTATATATATACACGCGTTCAAGAAATCTTAATAAGCTCCATTAAGAATTTATTATCGATTTTATTATAAATTTTTAAACTTTTTTTTTTATTGTAAAGGAAGCTGGAGTTTTTTTTTTTTTTTTTTTTTTTTTTTTTTTTTTTTTTTTCCATAATGGAAAAAAAGTTTGCTTCCCATCCTTTTTATTAAAAAGAAAATTGAAAAAGCTGCCAACTTTTCTTGTAACTTATTCTTTCTTAAACATATAATGGTTAAAATTAAGAGAGCCCAAAGCTCCATAATGTTGCATTTAAAGTATGATTTTTTTTATATTTTTGGTAATATTAAATAAATGTTTTAAAATTACCTTTCTACATTTTTCAGGGCTCGACTGACAGTAAAATGAATTAATGATGAGTTTTTAAAATTTTCAGAAGTATTTAAAATATGCATCATAGTTTTACAATTCAAAGGGAAAACTTTTAATTCTTTTGGCTTAATTTTTTATTTTAGTGATTGGATAACCTAAAATAATAAAAATACAAGCTGCCAACTTTTCATATTATTAATCAATTTATATGTACTCCTTTACATTCCTTTTATTATTTGTATACTTCGTAATTGATTACTTATTAATTTTATTAATTAAAAGCGAGAAAATTCAGATTTTAAAGCTGCCTACCATAATGTAAAAATTTATCTTTGACTGAAATAACTCGCAGTTTATTTTTAAGCCACTACTAAAATTCACTTAAAAATTATTACACATTATGTAATGTTATGATGTTTTCTGTAATCGTACTTATAAACCACAACTACTTTTCAAGGCAGCAAACCTATTCAAAAGATTATTTACCTCTATGTCTTGTCTTTTCAGCTAACGTAAGAAAAGTATAACTATTTGTATTTACTGGCAATTTGATTTTACTTCAACAGCATGTATTTGCTCTTTTATTAACATGAGATTAAGTACTGTGTTTTGCATTATTCTTTCATTACGTTTTTAGACAGGTTTACGGTTAATAAATTCAAGAAACTTTTTCTTTTTTTTCCTTTTAAGTTGTAATATACTACTTTTGACTACACTACTAAAGAAAGGACATTATTATACGTTTTACATGCTTGTTACTGTAAATAACATAATAAAAATATAACAGAGTTGAATTTACATATTTCGAGAAAACATTATTGTTTTAAAAATTAGCGTAAAGTTATTACATAAAATGTGGTTCTTACTGAAAATGAAATTGAACACAAACATGTGGAAATGCGTTAAAAATTTTACAAATATTTACATCATATTCTAACAAAAGAATGGATATTTATATGTCAAATTAATTTCGATAACATAAAAGAAATTTTGTTAACTGTTCCTAGGATTTTCACAGAGATTTATAAAATATGCATTGGTAATTATTTAATTTTTAATAGGATTTTCCCAGTGCAATGAAGATTAACGAACAATCTTTAGTAAATATCATTGCGAAATTTGCTTTTGTTATTTTAATGTATATTGTAAATATATTCACTCAGATGAGAAAATTAAAGGATATATTAGCGATGCATCTCTTGTTATGTTGATGACATTTTTAATATTTACATGCCGAGAAAACACAACGTGTGTGTTAGATATTAATTAGGTAATGCTTTCGAACATGCATATGTATACTTTATGATCGTATTACTAAGACAATACGCAGCATTGTCTTTATTACAGGCAATATTGTCAATATGTGTTACGGGACACAGCTATGTGTTAATCTTATAAAAAAAATAGTAAATTGCACAAACATGAGTTCAGAAAATAATGATATGATCTACCTAAGTAGTAATAAATATAATAAATAAGAAGATAAAACGTGGAATATTATATTTTTATAGTGATACAATATAATATGAAACTGTTATGTATTGTTAAGAATTTATTTGAGCCTTTATAAGAATTGAGAGCATATTCCTCTCAAATTAATATGTCAAAACGATACATAAAACTACATAGCGTTATTTTCTGTAATTAAATCTTTTACAATAAATGCAATTAAAATACTAGGAGAGTTAAGTTAGAGCATTTTAAACAATTCCGAGTTAATTTATAAATATGCGATACTACATTTTAAAGAATAAAATTGATTTCGATTTTAGTTTAAAATAACATTCGTTTAGAATAAGTTTTTTTGTCTTGGAGCTAAATTCCTAGATGCTAGAGAAATATCTACCACTGAACTAAAGATTAGAGAAGGTGCCATTATACAGTTTACAAGTGGGAATGTAGTAATTATTATGTGTCTGCAAGTACCATATTTCGTAAGATCTTAATACCAGTTGAATGACTTACCTTTAATCAGTTATTTTTTCTGATACTTGCTACATAATCCTTTCATTCACACCAAACATTTTCACGAGGTAAAAGGCAAAAAAGTTAACAAAGGTTCTCATGTTAACTCGATAACTGGATCTCAAGCAAGTTAACTGCGCAAAGAGAAGTTATATTGTAAAGATTATTCATACAACAACTTCTGGATCAAAACAATGATAATACAATCCTCACACCACACCTCTTACAGAAATCTGCTCAATCATTCTTTTCCGTGACTTTAATTTGTACGTGTACGTGAATTACCCCTAAAGTTCTCGTGCAGAAATATATGATTGCGCATTAGTAGGGTAGCCAGAGGGGCCTTTCACGGTAGAATAGCTTCATCGCACGTCAGAAGGAACAGTGTTAACAGAACAAAAAGAAAAGAAGAAAAGAAAGTCCTAGGTCTCATAATGAAAGGAAAGGAAACGGACTGTGTTGGGTTATTTCTTACAAAAATGACACCATGTCGATAATTGTCTCGAATAGCCATTTTTAAAACTAAAAAGTATGGAAAAAGTATGGAAGAAGTAAAGTAAGAAGTAAAGTATGGAATCCAGTGTCTCGCTCATAATTGTAAATCGTTTTTTTTTTTTTTCTTTCTGTAGACATGCGCATCCTCAAAAGCATCTGTTCATAGCACTTGAAGTCAACGTATTATTTTGGTTTAAAATAGAAGTAACAAATTTTCAATCTATTTTGTGACAAACTGGGAGGAGGAATCTTCTCCTACGGGACTAGAGGTGACGATGTTAAAAATAAATTTATTTAACAGAAGACAAGAAGGCAAAATTAAATACAAAATTTAAAATTTATATGATTTATATAAGTGAGTGAATCTGCATCTGGTCAATAGCATGCTTTCCTGTATTAATCAGGCTTGTTAACATTGTTTACTAAAAAACGTTGTGAAAATAAAGATTTAGCGTTGGGAAGTCAGATATTCTTAGCTATTTTCTCCGTTTCTTTAAGAAACTAAACAATATAATGCTGTACTGCATTAAACTATAAATAACCATTTAATAGGATAACTACAGATAACTCATAAATCTGGGATATCATTTTAATTTCTCCTTTTCTGTATTTATCGGGTACAAGGAAAACACATGTAGCTGAAAAGTTCGTAATTTTAGAATCCACCACATTTCTTGTGCAGACACCTTTTCCTCTCACTGGTCAACAAATTTCATCATACGTGCTAAAATAAATGTATTATAAAAATGTTGCTCATAAAGTTAAATTACATCAAGATAAAGCTAGGAGTCTCGATATCCATGTGTCAGTTTTATAATTACACACATAATTTAAGTTTATCACTTGCTAATATGGCGGTGTACGAGAAGTTGCTCTATAATGAAATTCGTAAGATGCGACATTAGAAATGTCTTTTATCAATTAAAATAATGGACTGAATTTTTAGAAAAATAATAAATGAATTTATATTTATAAATAACATCAATTAAAGATGCTTTAAAAAAGAAATAAAGGTATAAATAATTGAAAATCCGTATTATGTCTTTAAATAGCTCAATTAATTAAGAAAAACATATTTTTTATTTGAAAAGTAAATCAAATGTCTTATATTATGTTGAAAGACAACATTTCTGAATACTGGCAATTTCATAGGCAGTAGAACTGATAAATTAAATAGCTTATTCCTCGCTTCCTGGTCATTTTCCAGGTCCCACAGATAATAAATACCTTGATCGCAACATAAGGGAATGAAAGAATGAGAAACTTAATTTTTAATTTCTCTAATGCCGCACTTTAATGATTTCTCATGACAACTCTCAAGTATATGCTTGGCTTTAAATGGGAAAGTACTTTTGATAATACAGCCTTTTTTAAATTATTAGAAAATTAAGGTTAAAAATTAGTGCTCAGCTATATATTCCCAAGAATTTTTTTATATATAAGCTGAGGCATTCCTTTTTTAAATTATTAGAAAATTATATATAAACTGAGGCATTCCTTTTTTAAATTATTAGAAAATTAAGGTTAAAAATTAGTGCTCAGCTATATATTCCCAAGAATTTTTTTATATATAAACTGAGGCATTCCTTTTTTTCTGGCAACAACATCCATTCAATCATACATAAATGCTAAGGCACTTATGTATGTAAATCTTCCAAAAAATGCGAAGTTTCACCACAAATGTAAATTTGCAGTACTTTGAATATATCTTCTGATCAGTACTGCTTTTGTTTTCTCAAATCTTACTTTATTATTTGTCATAAAGAGTGATTTTATAGCGACTTGAATTTAAACAACTGTTTTAGCAAATCTCACTGAAATTTTTCAAAATTTCGAAAATGCCATATTTTTACCCCGAATTTTAAATAAATAAGACAGTTTCAAATATTTTCTTATAATTTTCGTATTCCTTTTACAACTTTAAAATTATTTTTCGTATCTAAATATTTTCATTGAAAATTTACTCAAAAATCATTACTCAAAGAAATTTTGCTTTAGCATTTTAACCCACTTTGACTGTATTGTGTTGTACTGTACTGTCTGTTATTCAAGATGTTCAGATTGAGATCCAAGAAATGCTTGGCAGACATCACTTAATTATGGAAAAAGGACATTTATCTACAAAACTTAAAGCTGTCATACATTATCTTTCAGTTAAAAGAAACAGCTGAAAAGGCAGTAGATTCTGCCTTGAAAAGGGAAAAACCGTGGGCATATAATATAAAGTAATTCTCAAATATCTGACAAAAATATAAAGGTGTGTATAGGGGACCGAAATAACAAGATTTTGCAACGGAATACACGTACGGAATTGGCGAATGCATACTTCCATATAAAGAAAGTTTGAACAAATAGTACGTAAGAAAGGCCGAAAATATTTGAACAAATAGTACGTAAGAAAGGCCGGAAATATTTGAACAAATAGTACGTAAGAAATGATTAAATATTTGTCAAAAGAAACAAACATTTAATCATTCAAAATTTTACAGTAACATCAGTAATACTGGATTCATTCTTGCACAGTTCCAGGATTTCCTTCCTCAGCCCAATGCATGACACACGTGTCGAGGCGAACAGCGATGCATACTACTCAGAAACTGCACAGCGAATGATGATTTACGCCAGCGGACCGCTTTCACCTACTTGTCTGAACAGTGGCCCCCTTATATCTTCAATTTACCATTTCTGCTTACTCATTGTATTAAAAAATCCGCTTATTTTTTCCCCTCTACCTGTCTTTAAATTTTGACCAGGTATTTTAGAAGCACCTTGTGTAACGCATCAAATGCACAAATCACTTAAACATACTTTGTACAAATCTCTTGAAAGGGAATCCCATAACACCATTCACATCAGTACCATAATGTGACTCTTTTATGGCCGAAATTCAAAAATATAAATACCCCAAGGCTTATTTATTAGAGGACTTATTATTTGGTATTAATACTATATACCAGGTAGACTTTTATTTTGGTAGCGATAGCGTAAATGTTTGGCAATCCCAGACGGCTCTGTGAAATTCGCATTTTTTTTTTCCGAGTTAAAATATTTATTACAATAAGGTTAAGAATATTTTTCCCATTCAAAAGTAATGTAATTACAAGTAGTATATTAACCCTAAAAAGCATGGAATGCAGGTTAAGGAAAAGAAAAGTATAAAGTTAGTCTTAGGTGCACATCGGTTAATTTAAGGTGCATTTCTAGGTGCACATAGGTTAATTGATATGTACTTCAGAGTTTTTGTTTAAATGCCTTAACTAATTAGTTGACTAATTGTTGCATATTTGGGGTAGTTTAAACTGAAAAAATTTCAGTTCATTAGATAAAATGAATATCTTCTTGTACTTTTATCACATTCAGACAACACTCACACAACGAAAAAAAAAAGGAATGTAAAGATAAGACACCAGTTTGATATGCTCCAAAGAGCAAAGGTATTTGGGAAGTATGTTTCTAACACTTGCAATTTTTCGGTAATTTTCATGAGCAATTATTGCCAATTAAATGGCAATTTACATTTACGTGTAAGGAAGAATTATGAATGTGATATTTTGCCCAATCTCTCGTCAAATATTTACTTTCCAGCTTTTAGCTAGTCGAAGAGGAGAAGCGGTTTGAGAGAGAAGGAAAGAAAGACTGCAATGCCTAAATCAAGTGATATGATTGCCTCACAGTTTCAAAAACTTTCATTGTGGAAAATGATGTTAAGTTTGCGAAAAATTTTGTGCATTTATTTGTCTACAAGATAAGTTAATAAATAATGTCAGATCTTGAAAGTTCACAAAAAGCGATCGTAATTTCAAATACAAATGGGGCTTTGATATTTTCTCTGGCCATTCTAAAATGTTTTATGCTTATACGTAAACTCTAAGTAGGTACTTTCATATAGTCAGATATGAAAACTGATGACTGCCGTTTGAACATTGTTTCATTTGGTAATTCAGTAGTTGTGAAATTTTAAAATTCTCAGCATAATGGCGAGCATATCTTTTTGAACAACGCTAAAAAGTGCGTCTATCATTTGAATCTAAATAATACTGGAAAAAGATGTTTTTAAATAAAATTTTCTATCTTGCAGGTTACTCATTTGATAAACATCCATCGAATATGAAATATAAGTTATTTCGGCACGTAATGTACGTAAGATATTTTAAAAAACCATGAAGGTCGCTTTGTAAGCAATAAATAATTTTTTTGGACAGAGGCCAGAGATTGCAACTACAAAATAATCAAAAACAGTCTGTCGTTAGGAGAGGCTGTGTATGTTGTTTTGGCTCTGAAATCCCTATTTAAGTAGAGGAGGGCAATCAATTATTAAATGCCTCTAAATTCTACAGCTAGACTCTTCTCGACGTATACCTTATTGTTTAAATATTTACATAAATATACGTACGAGAACTTTCGTAAACCATGTACATTATCTTTGCATATCTGATACATAGTTTCAAAAGGCATTGTCACAACTTATTTATTTTGACATAAAGATGAAAGTATATTGATTTTGACGAAAATAATATTTATGTTTCTAAGTACATACGTTTTGACATAAAAATGAAACTAAACAGAAGAATGTACTAAAATCAAAAACGTATGAAATACCACAGTATTTTATACATACAGTTTAGGGTAAAACGGAGATGAGCAACATAAGGCTACAAACGAATTGAAGTTTTAATTCCTTTTCTTTATCCACTGGAATATAAAAATATATAAATTCTGGTTCAGTTTGTTTCGAACAAAAGAGATAATACTAAAAGGAAACAGTACAAAAATTTGTTTCAAGTACTTTTTTGACTTACGATAGGGCTGTACCTTGATAGAGCCTTCGTAAATTAAAAATGTGATAAATCAAAAATACATCAACTACATCTAACACTGAGCTTAATCTATCTTAAAAAAGCAGAGAATACTGATGCTAATCTAGTACTAAGGGAACCATTTAATGCAGAAAATTTATTATTATAACGAAGTGCTGGATATCTCATTTAAATTAATACTCTGCTGAAGAAGAAAAGCACACTGTATGTATGAGTATACAATGTCAACGGACGCAAAATACAGAGTTTTAGAATGTTTGAGCATGCATCTGAGGTAACAAGATCGTCTCTTTTCTGATAAAACGCAAGAATACCTAGATTCTTCTCTTTTCTGATAAAATGCAAGAATACCTAGATTCGTCTCTTTTCTGATAAAACGCAAGAATACCTAGTAGAAGGAATAGGGATGAAGGAAGTGTAGAAGTAGAAGGAACAGATGATTTATGGGGAAGAGGGGTGTCACAAGAGGTAAAAAGGCATAAAGGAGAATCTGTAAAATATTGTCTTCTTTTTTTTTTTTTTTTCCCTCACACAGTTCACCTATACACATCGTGCGTTTGCTGTTTGGCTTAAAATGTCTAAACGCAAGGACTTACGCTTAAAAGATAAAAAAGAATTGTTGAGGCAATATGATGCTTTAACATAATGCAGCCAAAGTGAAGCTTCTATAAAAAACTCGGAATTTCACAAACTGCATTCTGTGCGTTGTCGAAAAAAAGAGTAGTATAAAAATGGGGATTCTGCATCAGGTGGGTCAGTGGGTCAGGGGGCGTGGTCAATGACATCACAGAGGGCGGGGCCAAAGGCAACGTCATCACACTAGGAGGCGTGGTTTCGAGTGGAGTTGAGGTGTTCGTAGACTGCTGGTTGAGTTGTAGACCTCCTGCTTTTCATTTAAAGTTAGTTTTTTTATATTGGCAACGGGAAATATTTTCTGCATCTTAATTTTGATGATATAGCGATGCTGCCCTCTCTTGACGAAAAAGTGAATTATATGTTTTAGAAATATATTTTATAAGTCTGGTGTTAAAATTATTCAATGCGCGACTCTGAAAACAATGTAAAAGAAACAAATATAAAAAAGACTTTCCTTTAATGATAGTTCATCATGTCATGAAAATGAAATTACAAGATAATTTGTTTTTATTACTCAATTTTATTCTGATACTTTTATCCTTTCTAGTTTTAAATGAAACTTTAACTTATTTCTTAGGTTTTCTGTTCATAATAACATATTCATTTACTGTCATATTTTTTAAATACATAACACGTTTCTAATTTGTAATATTTATTTAATTTCCACATACTATTTTTTTTTTCATATCTTTCCTAAATTTCAGCATACCCTGATTTTTAACTTATATGTTATATTTCACAAACGTTCCCGCACATGCTGTTTATTTGTTACATTACTTAATTTTAGATGCAATTTAACACTTTTTTTAACGTTATAATGTTCAATATATTCTGAATTTTAACTTCATTTACTTTTTTTAAACCACTCTAGTATTCTATACACACTTTAACTTAGTGGTATGAAATTCTATTTAAAAAGAAACGTTTATTTTTCGTCATCTTAGTTCTTTTACTAAATTTCCTACAGAATTTCTAATTTCTTTCACGTGTTTAACAATATCTTCCTTACATTACCGAATATTTTTTAAAAAAACTTAAGTCTATAACTGCTAATTGCTTTTCTTACGTTCATGATTTCCCTTCTGTGTTTATATTTCTTAATTCTAGCTTAACTTATTTATTATAATGTTTTTATTTCTGTCTCATCACTCGTAATTCCAACATTTTATCCCTTTTTATTCATTTTAACGATATGGATTGTTTTCATTTACTCCATATTCAAATATTTCCTTACAATTTTTATAATACTTGTTTTATTCCTCGATCATAATAGATCCTCTACAGGTTTTACTCAGAAATTTCCATTCATAACTTTACAGTTTAATACCATTTATATCTAAATGTATTTCTTTCTCATATAGTTTTATGGTCTTCAAAGTTTCTAACATCATATTTAGTTTTAAATCCCGATTACCTTTAAGTGTGTTGATAATTTTCATTTCTAATTTTACAACCACGTTCAGTGTTTCATCCACACATACCAAAATATTTCTTACATTTTCTGATATTTAGTCTATGTCATATTTCAGTACTTCAAATGAATTTACACTGCTCACACTATCATTTTTTCATGTTTTAGAGACACTAACTATACTAATTTTACTATTTTTCCTGCACTAATTACATCTATGTCAGCACTCATGCTAAACTAGCAATTGTTTTGCATCACATGCATAAAGAAATTCTTAAAACCAACTTTTTCAATATCGTACTCAAATTACGGTTTTCCAGATGGGAATTACCAGTATTCTTTGTTTTTACTCTGTTACATCTTTTTAAATTTTAACATCTTACTTTTAATTCTAACATACATCTTTTAAACAGTTTTTCTTTTAATGATAGCCTTACCTTATTTGTTCAAATTAATTCTTTCATTCACCTTCTTTACTACCTTTCAGTACCTTCATAATTCACTATGCAAACGCAATGTCTTTCACTGACATTCTGTTTAATAATACCACAAGTTTCCTTAATTGACAAAAAGCGAATTATTTCTCATTTCAAAATAGAACTACTATATTTTTGCACAAACATTACTTTTATCCATTCAAGCCACCCCTTAACCTGTAACTGACGTAGCGATAGGAAAGGAGATTCTTATCATATGCTCTTTCGAGATTTGAGGTTTCTAGAACTTCTTTGACAAGTATATCAATACCATCAGAAAATATACTTAACACTTTTACCCAGTTTAAAGGCAACATACTGTTATAAGAATGGTTTTAGTTAAATTTATAACACAAATAAACGCATTTTGTGCTAAATAGGCATAAACATTTAGATTCAGAATATTTCTTTTTAATCCGATGTAAGACTTGAATTTCATTCATGATACGGATTGTCTCTTGATTTTCTTTTTGTTTACCTTACACTAATAGAAAATTTTTATTTTACAAGTTCAGCTTTTAATGAAATAGAAATAAAAACTACGATACACCTGCTGTTTTTAAGAAAAGGAACTTTGATATATTTCTGGAAATGTAAATGCTTTTAGAGTTTTCTTTCAATAACGTTGATTTTCATTACTTTACTAACTTCAATAATTCTCTTATTAGCTAATATGAATGAAAGAAGATTGTCAAAAATGTGACACAGTATAATTCTTACGAACATATGTACCTTTACCAGCATACAGATATTACCGATTGAAATGAAGAAAAATACAGATATTTTACTCCAATCTACATTAAATTAAAAAAAAAAATATTTAAACTTTCATACATTCCAAAGAATAAACGAAAACTCAATAGATATTGTCATGTTTGTATATATGAGATAAAAGTTTTATGAATGGTATCTAAAGTAATGCTTAGAACTTCATAAAAGCGAACATTCACTATGTTAATACACATATCATCAGTTATTTACATTAATCAATTTAATATTAATCATTACATGTACTATATGCATATATATTTAAAGTTTAATTGTCTTACAATTGAATAATTAACTATTGAGAGAAAGAGGTTCATATCTTACACTATTTAATTCACATGGAACAAATTTTTCCATCAACCACATTGAACCACGTTTATTAAATTCGCCAAAGCTCTTTTATTTCTGCATTTTCACACTCACGACACATTTTAAATGTAACTATTGATTACCATTTCAAATACCGATATCATAACTCAGTGTAAAACTAAATCATAACTCATTTTTTCCCTACTAACTACAATTTTATATATTCAAGAAGTACATCTAAGACATGATCATTTTCTATGTTCTAGCAAATCGATTCAATTGCGAACATACTATTAAGACTTGCGATTTTAGAAGACTTGCATGTATTAACGATGTCAACGTTTCTTCGTTTTTGTAAGATTCGTATCAAACCATGTCGCATTCGAATGTGGTGTAAGAGATCACGTTTTCTTTTAAACACTTGTAAACAATGGATGCAATTTATAAGAAGAGAAGTATCATGCTGTTTCAAAACATCATCATCAGCATATTTCTGTTTCTTTTGACACCAGCAAAATTAAAAAAAAAAAAAAAAGGTTCGTGAGATTTTTTTCAAATTCTGTTTTACTTGAAAAAAATGTCCGAACATTCAATACGATGTAAAGATTCATATTATTTTAAATTCTTATGCTCACTAAATATTTTTTATCACGATTTACTCTTAAAAGTAACTTTATAAGTTTTCATATCCTTTTTACATGAAAAGAACTTGTGATTATTCACTACAAAATTCTAAGACGAGAAGCTTCGCGACTTTTCAAACTACAAACTTAAATTTCTTAGGACATACACTACATCTGATGTTTCTTTCATGAGATTTCAAATATCTCTTCAGATTACTCGTATTCAAGAAACCTTACAAATATATCACATAAGTTCAGCGAATAATCGCTTCATAAACTCTTAAATTTTCAACACGAGTGAATCACTTGAAGCATATACTGCACTGTAAACATACAATAGTTAAAAAAATTGTTATAAAAAATAAAAATACATTCATTTTACCAAGAAGCTTTTCTATTTAAATACATTTATTTATTTCCAAAAAAACAAGTTTCTGTATTATACATAAAATATACTTAGAATTTTCTTTCATTAGTTAATATCAAATTAACAACAATATCCATTTACTGATATTTGATATACATGTTTGCTTTAAAATTAAAACTAAAATTTCAATATATTTCTATTAAAAAAAACATAATGAAAAAAAAAAATACTCATAACATCAACCAAAGACAGAAATTTAAATAGAATAGCTGTACTTATATTAGTGCATTTTTATAATCTTCATAACATTTCGATTCAAAAAACCTATTACAAAATAAATGAAACATTTTTTTCTGCCTTAAAGAATCTCTTATATTTTTAAACTTAATACATAAAAATATATCTTCACCAATATATTTAATTCTGTCCTCAACACTTATTATAATGCAATCATGTCTTGTTTGTGAAGGATGATTTACAATGCAACCTACGCATTTATATAGCTTTTTTATCACTGAATTTAATTCAGTTTTGATAGAGTTTATGAGTTCTTTAAAAAGTTCATCATCATCACTTACCATATCCGAACAATTGTTTTTACATTTAATTTGCAACGGTAAAATAATTTCAAAAATACTTTTATATAAAGTATTAGATACATGAGGAATAATTTCTTTCAATTTTTTTAAAATATCACAGTTTACTTTTAGGTATGTAGGTTTTAGTTTAAAAGAATTTTCATCTTGTTTAAAAACTTGTTGAAAAATACACTCACCTTCTTTGTTGAAAACTACCAACTCATTATTGCAAATGAAGCTGGCACTGATATAGACAAGATTAAATTCATATATTTTTGAGGAAAATTCTTGCCATGTTGCAGGAGTTATAACAACACCGCGTGTAGTAGGGTATAATATTTTATTTTGTTCCACACATTCACGTAGATGAATGTTCATTCTGTTTTCAAACTGATTTATGGACACAAAATATCCCCAACCAAGAGTCCACTGTGCAATCAACTTCGAACTTTCTTTTTCCTGTTCTCGATTATTCGGCATGAAGATATTTTCAGGAACAGACTTCATATAGTGGGCAAACCAGTCATCCTCTGGAAGTTCCTCCTCATTATCTTCCAAGCGTCGTTTTTTAATTTTCGAAATTTTTATGTTTCGGAATGTGATACTAATTCTAGGATCTTTAACGTCAGGTTGAGAGGGTATTCCGTGCATCCAAAATTGATTCGTTGGGTGTTTCATTACAAGGAGAGTTCCATGAGTTAAGTCGACGCTTCGAGATGTGAAATTTCGCCTGGGAAATACCATTTGACGTTTTGCACCTAAACTGATGATAGGTATATCACTTTCAGGTTCGAGACAAGTTTCATTGTCTTTATGCGTTGAAATTTTCGCCACTCCGTCAGGATAATAGTTCAATAAAGCAAAATTATATTTTTTGCCAGTTATCGTTTCAACATAATCTTTTACATTTAGAAGAGTTTTGAGTCCATGGTTCTGCACAAATGCTCGTTCCAGAGAATTCGCAACTAAGTCCTTCATCACCAAAACCGAGTACTTTTCTTCGTGGAACATACTGAGTCCCATAATTTCAAAACTAATATTTTTAAAATCATAATTTGATAGTTCATCTAGCAAAATATCAGCTTCATTTCGTGAATAAAATTCTTCGTATAATTCCACATTTAACTCTGTATCACATATATTCCTCATATTCGCTTTTGAATCTAACGACAATTCTGAATGATATAGAAATACGTAGCATTCTTAAATAGCAAAAATTATCTAAAACATACATTAACGAAATGATTTCATCAACACTTTTCGTAATACATTCTTGTCATGTCTTGTTTGTGAAGCCAGTCTTTCCGGCGTCATATGTGTAAAAATAATCATGATAGGATAGTGGGAAAGAGTTATAGTGTCCTAATGTTGTTATTCTGAACCTCGATATTACATATATGCATAAGGAGAATCTTAAAAGCATCATCCACTTATCATGATAGAGTAATGGAAAATTTCTAAAACTCTGATAATCATACGCGAAAGAATGTATTATCTTAAGGTTGTTGTTGCTATTCCAAATTTGACAGTACATACAGAAGTGAAGGAAGATCCTTGATAAGCGCTGTAGACTTCACGTTATCATGATAACGTGCAGCACTCATTAAGGGTCTTCCTTCACTTCTGTATGTACTGTCAAACTTGGAATAGCAACAACAACCTTAAGATAATACATTCTTTCGCGTATGATTATCAGAGTTTTAGAAATTTTCCATTACTCTATCATGATAAGTGGATGATGCTTTTAAGATTCTCCTTATGCATATATGTAATATCGAGGTTCAGACTAACAACATTAGGACACTATAACTCTTTCCCACTATCCTATCATGATTATTTTTACACATATGACGCCGGAAAGACTGGCTTCACAAACAAGACATGACAAGAATGTATTACGAAAAGTGTTGATGAAATCATTTCGTTAATGTATGTTTTAGATAATTTTTGCTATTTAAGAATGCTACGTATTTCTATATCATTCAGAATTGTCGTTAGATTCAAAAGCGAATATGAGGAATATATGTGATACAGAGTTAAATGTGGAATTATACGAAGAATTTTATTCACGAAATGAAGCTGATATTTTGCTAGATGAACTATCAAATTATGATTTTAAAAATATTAGTTTTGAAATTATGGGACTCAGTATGTTCCACGAAGAAAAGTACTCGGTTTTGGTGATGAAGTACTTAGTTACGAATTCTCTGGAACGAGCATTTGTGCAGAACCATGGACTCAAACTCTTCTAAATGTAAAAGATTATGTTGAAACGATAACTGGCAAAAAATATAATTTTGCTTTATTGAACTATTATCCTGACGGAGTGGCGAAAATTTCAACGCATAAAGACAATGAAACTTGTCTCGAACCTGAAAGTGATATACCTATCATCAGTTTAGGTGCAAAACGTCAAATGGTATTTCCCAGGCGAAATTTCACATCTCGAAGCGTCGACTTAACTCATGGAACTCTCCTTGTAATGAAACACCCAACGAATCAATTTTGGATGCACGGAATACCCTCTCAACCTGACGTTAAAGATCCTAGAATTAGTATCACATTCCGAAACATAAAAATTTCGAAAATTAAAAACCGACGCTTGGAAGATAATGAGGATGAACTTCCAGAGGATGACTGGTTTGCCCACTATATGAAGTCTGTTCCTGAAAATATCTTCATGCCGAATAATCGAGAACAGAAAAAAGAAAGTTCGAAGTTGATTGCACAGTGGACTCTTGGTTGGGGATATTTTGTGTCCATAAATCAGTTTGAAAACAGAATGAACATTCATCTACGTGAATGTGTGGAACAAAATAAAATATTATACCCTACTACACGCGGTGTTGTTATAACTCCTGCAACATGGCAAGAATTTTCCTCAAAAATATATGAATTTAATCTTGTCTATATGAGTGCCAGCTTCATTTGCAAAAATGAGTTGGTAGTTTTCAACAAAGAAGGTGAGTGTATTTTTCAACAAGTTTTTAAACAAGATGAAAATTCTTTTAAACTAAAACCTACATACCTAAAAGTAAACTGTGATATTTTAAAAAAATTGAAAGAAATTATTCCTGATGTATCTAATACTTTATATAAAAGTATTTTTGAAATTATTTTACCGTTGCAAATCAAATGTAAAAACAATTGTTCGGATATGGTAAGTGATGATGATGAACTTTTTAAAGAACTCATAAACTCTATCAAAACTGAATTAAATTCAGTGATAAAAAAGCTATATAAATGCGAAGGTTGCATTGTAAATCATCCTTCACAAACAAGACATGATTGCATTATAATAAGTGTTGAGGACAGAATTAAATATATTGGTGAAGATATATTTTTATGTATTAATTTAAAAAATATAAGAGATTCTTTAAGGCAGAAAAAAATGTTTCATTTATTTTGTAATAGGTTTTTTGAATCGAAATGTTATGAAGATTATAAAAATGCACTAATATAAGTACAGCTATTCTATTTAAATTTCTGTCTTTGGTTGATGTTATGAGTATTTTTTTTTTCATTATGTTTTTTTTAATAGAAATATATTGAAATTTTAGTTTTAATTTTAAAGCAAACATGTATATCAAATATCAGTAAATGGATATTGTTGTTAATTTGATATTAACTAATGAAAGAAAATTCTAAGTATATTTTATGTATAATACAGAAACTTGTTCTTTGGAAATAAATAAATGTATTTAAATAGAAAAGCTTCTTGGTAAAATGAATGTATTTTTATTTTTTATAACAATTTTTTTAACTATTGTATGTTTACAGTGCAGTATATGCTTCAAGTGATTCACTCGTGTTGAAAATTTAAGAGTTTATGAAGCGATTATTCGCTGAACTTATGTGATATATTTGTAAGGTTTCTTGAATACGAGTAATCTGAAGAGATATTTGAAATCTCATGAAAGAAACGTCAGATGTAGTGTATGTCCTAAGAAATTTAAGTTTGTAGTTTGAAAAGTCGCGAAGCTTCTCGTCTTAGAATTTTGTAGTGAATAATCACAAGTTCTTTTCATGTAAAAAGGATAAGTAGTATAAAAATACGGGTTCTGCTGCACGGGGTGTGGGGTGTGGGCGTGGTCAATGACGTCACACAGAAGGCGGGGCCAAAGGCAACGTCATCACACTAAGAGGCGTGGTCACGAGTGGAGTTGAGGTGTTGGTAGACTGCTGGTTGAGTTGTAGACATCCTGCTTTTCATTTAAAGTTAGTTTTTTAAAAATTGGCAACGGGAAATATTTTCTGCATCTTAATTTTTATGATATAGTGATGCTGCCCTCTCTTGACTAAAAAGTGAATTATATGTTTTAGAAATATATTTTATAAGTCTGGTGTTAAAATTATTCAATGCGCGACTCTGAAAACAATGTAAAAGAAACAAAATTAAAATGACTTTCCTTTAATGATAGTTCATCATGTCATGAAAATGAAATTACAAGATAATTTGTTTTTATTACTCAATTTTATTCTGATACGTTTATGCTTTCTAGTTTTAAATGAAACTTTAACTTATTTCTTAGGTTTTCTGTTCATAATAACATATTCATTTACTGTCATATTTTTTAATACTTAACACGTTTCTAATTTGTAATATTTTATTTAATTTCCACATACTATTTTTTTTTTCATACCTTTCATAAATTTCAACATACCCTGATTTTTAACTTATATGTTATATTTCACAAACGTTCCCGCACATGCTGTTTATTTGTTACATTACTTAATTTTAGATGCAATTTAACACTTTTTTTAACGTTATAATGTTCAATATATTCTGAATTTTAACTTCATTTACTTTTTTTAAACCACTCTAGTATTCTATACACACTTTAACTTAGTGGTATGAAATTCTATTTAAAAAGAAACGTTTATTTTTCGTCATCTTAGTTCTTTTACTAAATTTCCTACAGAATTTCTAATTTCTTTCACGTGTTTAACAATATCTTCCTTACATTACCGAATATTTTTTAAAAAAACTTAAGTCTATAACTGCTAATTGCTTTTCTTACGTTCATGATTTCCCTTCTGTGTTTATATTTCTTAATTCTAGCTTAACTTATTTATTATAATGTTTTTATTTCTGTCTCATCACTCGTAATTCCAACATTTTATCCCTTTTTATTCATTTTAACGATATGGATTGTTTTCATTTACTCCATATTCAAATATTTCCTTACAATTTTTATAATACTTGTTTTATTCCTCGATCATAATAGATCATCCACAGGTTTTACTCAGAAATTTCCATTCATAACTTTACAGTTTAATACCATTTATATCTAAATGTATTTCTTTCTCATATAGTTTTATGGTCTTCAAAGTTTCTAACATCATATTTAGTTTTAAATCCCGATTACCTTTAAGTGTGTTGATAATTTTCATTTCTAATTTTACAACCACGTTCAGTGTTTCATCCACACATACCAAAATATTTCTTACATTTTCTGATATTTAGTCTATGTCATATTTCAGTACTTCAAATGAATTTACACTGCTCACACTATCATTTTTTCATGTTTTAGAGACACTAACTATACTAATTTTACTATTTTTCCTGCACTAATTACATCTATGTCAGCACTCATGCTAAACTAGCAATTGTTTTGCATCACATGCATAAAGAAATTCTTAAAACCAACTTTTTCAATATCGTACTCAAATTACTGTTTTCCAGATGGGAATTACCAGTATTCTTTGTTTTTACTCTGTTACATCTTTTTAAATTTTAACATCTTACTTTTAATTCTAACATACATCTTTTAAACAGTTTTTTCTTTTAATGATAGCCTTACCTTATTTGTTCAAATTAATTCTTTCATTCACCTTCTTTACTACCTTTCAGTACCTTCATAATTCACTATGCAAACGCAATGTCTTTCACTGACATTCTGTTTAATAATACCACAAGTTTCCTTAATTGACAAAAAGCGAATTATTTCTCATTTCAAAATAGAACTACTATATTTTTGCACAAACATTACCTTTATCCATTCAAGCCACCCCTTAACCTGTAACTGACGTAGCGATAGGAAAGGAGATTCTTATCATATGCTCTTTCGAGATTTGAGGTTTCTAGAACTTCTTTGACAAGTATATCAATACCATCAGAAAATATACTTAACACTTTTACCCAGTTTAAAGGCAACATACTGTTATAAGAATGGTTTTAGTTAAATTTATAACACAAATAAACGCATTTTGTGCTAAATAGGCATAAACATTTAGATTCAGAATATTTCTTTTTAATCCGATGTAAGACTTGAATTTCATTCATGATACGGATTGTCTCTTGATTTTCTTTTTGTTTACCTTACACTAATAGAAAATTTTTATTTTACAAGTTCAGCTTTTAATGAAATAGAAATAAAAACTACGATACACCTGCTGTTTTTAAGAAAAGGAACTTTGATATATTTCTGGAAATGTAAATGATTTTAGAGTTTTCTTTCAATAACGTTGATTTTCATTACTTTACTAACTTCAATAATTCTCTTATTAGCTAATATGAATGAAAGAAGATTGTCAAAAATGTGACACAGTATAATTCTTACGAACATATGTACCTTTACCAGCATACAGATATTACCGATTGAAATGAAGAAAAATACAGATATTTTACTCCAATCTACATTAAATTAAAAAAAAAATATTTAAACTTTCATACATTCCAAAGAATAAACGAAAACTCAATAGATATTGTCATGTTTGTATATATGAGATAAAAGTTTTATGAATGGTATCTAAAGTAATGCTTAGAACTTCATAAAAGCGAACATTCACTATGTTAATACACATATCATCAGTTATTTACATTAATCAATTTAATATTAATCATTACATGTACTATATGCATATATATTTAAAGTTTAATTGTCTTACAATTGAATAATTAACTATTGAGAGAAAGAGGTTCATATCTTACACTATTTAATTCACATGGAACAAATTTTTCCATCAACCACATTGAACCACGTTTATTAAATTCGCCAAAGCTCTTTTATTTCTGCATTTTCACACTCACGACACATTTTAAATGTAACTATTGATTACCATTTCAAACACCGATATCATAACTCAGTGTAAAACTAAATCATAACTCATTTTTTCCCTACTAACTACAATTTTATATATTCAAGAAGTACATCTAAGACATGATCATTTTCTATGTTCTAGCAAATCGATTCAATTGCGAACATACTATTAAGACTTGCGATTTTAGAAGACTTGCATGTATTAACGATGTCAACGTTTCTTCGTTTTTGTAAGATTCGTATCAAACCATGTCGCATTCGAATGTGGTGTAAGAGATCACGTTTTCTTTTAAACACTTGTAAACAATGGATGCAATTTATAAGAAGAGAAGTATCATGCTGTTTCAAAACATCATCATCAGCATATTTCTGTTTCTTTTGACACCAGCAAAATTAAAAAAAAAAAAAAAAAAAAAAGGTTCGTGAGATTTTTTTCAAATTCTGTTTTACTTGAAAAAAATGTCCGAACATTCAATACGATGTAAAGTTTCATATTGTTTTAAATTCTTATGCTCACTAAATATTTTTTATCACGATTTACTCTTAAAAGTAACTTTATAACTTTTCATATCCTTTTTACATGAAAAGAACTTGTGATTATTCACTACAAAATTCTAAGACGAGAAGCTTCGCGACTTTTCAAACTACAAACTTAAATTTCTTAGGACATACACTACATCTGATGTTTCTTTCATGAGATTTCAAATATCTCTTCAGATTACTCGTATTCAAGAAACCTTACAAATATATCACATAAGTTCAGCGAATAATCGCTTCATAAACTCTTAAATTTTCAACACGAGTGAATCACTTGAAGCATATACTGCACTGTAAACATACAATACTTAAAAAAATTGTTATAAAAAATAAAAATACATTCATTTCACCAAGAAGCTTTTCTATTTAAATACATTTATTTATTTCCAAAAAACAAGTTTCTGTATTATACATAAAATATACTTAGAATTTTCTTTCATTAGTTAATATCAGATTAACAACAATATCCATTTACTGATATTTGATATACATGTTTGCTTTAAAATTAAAACTAAAATTTCAATATATTTCTATTAAAAAAAAACATAATGAAATAAAAAAAATACTCATAACATCAACCAAAGACAGAAATTTAAATAGAATAGCTGTACTTATATTAGTGCATTTTTATAATCTTCATAACATTTCGATTCAAAAAACCTATTACAAAATAAATGAAACATTTTTTTCTGCCTTAAAAAATCTCTTATATTTTTTAAAGTAATACATAAAAATATATCTTCACCAATATATTTAATTCTGTCCTCAACACTTATTATAATGCAATCATGTCTTGTTTGTGAAGGATGATTTACAATGCAACCTTCGCATTTATATAGCTTTTTTATCACTGAATTTAATTCAGTTTTGATAGAGTTTATGAGTTCTTTAAAAAGTTCATCATCATCACTTACCATATCCGAACAATTGTTTTTACATTTAATTTGCAACGGTAAAATAATTTCAAAAATACTTTTATATAAAGTATTAGATACATCAGGAATAATTTCTTTCAATTTTTTTAAAATATCACAGTTTACTTTTAGGTATGTAGGTTTTAGTTTAAAAGAATTTTCATTCTTTTTAAAAACTTGTTGAAAAATACACTCACCTTCTTTGTTGAAAACTACCAACTCATTATTGCAAATGATGCTGGCACTCATATAGATAAGATTAAATTCATATATTTTTGAGGAAAATTCTTGCCATGTTGCAGGAGTTATAACAACACCGCGTGTAGTAGGGTATAATATTTTATTTTGTTCCACACATTCACGTAGATGAATGTTCATTCTGTTTTCAAACTGATTTATGGACACAAAATATCCCCAACCAAGAGTCCACTGTGCAATCAACTTCGAACTTTCTTTTTTCTGTTCTCGATTATTCGGCATGAAGATATTTTCAGGAACAGACTTCATATATTGGGCAAACCAGTCATCCTCTGAAAGTTCCTCCTCATTATCTTCCAAGCGTCGTTTCTTAATTTTCGAAATTTTTATGTTTCGGAATGTGATACTAATTCTAGGATCTTTAACGTCAGGTTGAGAGGGTATTCCGTGCATCCAAAATTGATTCGTTGGGTGTTTCATTACAAGGAGAGTTCCATGAGTTAAGTCGACGCTTCGAGATGTGAAATTTCGCCTGGTAAATACCATTTGACGTTTTGCACCTAAACTGATGATAGGTATATCACTTTCAGGTTCGAGACAAGTTTCATTGTCTTTATGCGTTGAAATTTTCGCCACTCCGTCAGGATAATAGTTCAATAAAGCAAAATTATATTTTTTGCCAGTTATCGTTTCAACATAATCTTTTACATTTAGAAGAGTTTGAGTCCATGGTTCTGCACAAATGCTCGTTCCAGAGAATTCGTAACTAAGTACTTCATCACCAAAACCGAGTACTTTTCTTCGTGGAACATACTGAGTCCCATAATTTCAAAACTAATATTTTTAAAATCATAATTTGATAGTTCATCTAGCAAAATATCAGCTTCATTTCGTGAATAAAATTCTTCGTATAATTCCACATTTAACTCTGTATCACATATATTCCTCATATTCGCTTTTGAATCTAACGACAATTCTGAATGATATAGAAATACGTAGCATTCTTAAATAGCAAAAATTATCTAAAACATACATTAACGAAATGATTTCATCAACACTTTTCGTAATACATTCTTGTCATGTCTTGTTTGTGAAGCCAGTCTTTCCGGCGTCATATGTGTAAAAATAATCATGATAGGATAGTGGGAAAGAGTTATAGTGTCCTAATGTTGTTAGTCTGAACCTCGATATTACATATATGCATAAGGAGAATCTTAAAAGCATCATCCACTTATCATGATAGAGTAATGGAAAATTTCTAAAACTCTGATAATCATACGCGAAAGAATGTATTATCTTAAGGTTGTTGTTGCTATTCCAAGTTTGACAGTACATACAGAAGTGAAGGAAGACCCTTAATGAGTGCTGCACGTTATCATGATAACGTGAAGTCTACAGCGCTTATCAAGGATCTTCCTTCACTTCTGTATGTACTGTCAAATTTGGAATAGCAACAACAACCTTAAGATAATACATTCTTTCGCGTATGATTATCAGAGTTTTAGAAATTTTCCATTACTCTATCATGATAAGTGGATGATGCTTTTAAGATTCTCCTTATGCATATATGTAATATCGAGGTTCAGAATAACAACATTAGGACACTATAACTCTTTCCCACTATCCTATCATGATTATTTTTACACATATGACGCCGGAAAGACTGGCTTCACAAACAAGACATGACAAGAATGTATTACGATAAGTGTTGATGAA
This sequence comes from Stegodyphus dumicola, assembly GCF_044657685.1. Classification (NCBI taxonomy): domain Eukaryota; kingdom Metazoa; phylum Arthropoda; class Arachnida; order Araneae; family Eresidae; genus Stegodyphus; species Stegodyphus dumicola. The sequence goes on along the minus strand of NC_140774.1, from coordinate 87,824,812 downwards.
ATCATTTCGTTAATGTATGTTTTAGATAATTTTTGCTATTTAAGAATGCTACGTATTTCTATATCATTCAGAATTGTCGTTAGATTCAAAAGCGAATATGAGGAATATATGTGATACAGAGTTAAATGTGGAATTATACGAAGAATTTTATTCACGAAATGAAGCTGATATTTTGCTAGATGAACTATCAAATTATGATTTTAAAAATATTAGTTTTGAAATTAATGGGACTCAGTATGTTCCACGAAGAAAAGTACTCGGTTTTGGTGATGAAGGACTTAGTTACGAATTCTCTGGAACGAGCATTTGTGCAGAACCATGGACTCAAACTCTTCTAAATGTAAAAGATTATGTTGAAACGATAACTGGCAAAAAATATAATTTTGCTTTATTGAACTATTATCCTGACGGAGTGGCGAAAATTTCAACGCATAAAGACAATGAAACTTGTCTCGAACCTGAAAGTGATATACCTATCATCAGTTTAGGTGCAAAACGTCAAATGGTATTTCCCAGGCGAAATTTCACATCTCGAAGCGTGGACGTAACTCATGGAACTCTCCTTGTAATGAAACACCCAACGAATCAATTTTGGATGCACGGAATACCCTCTCAACCTGACGTTAAAGATCCTAGAATTAGTATCACATTCCGAAACATAAAAATTTCGAAAATTAAAAAACGACGCTTGGAAGATAATGAGGATGAACTTCCAGAGGATGACTGGTTTGCCCACTATATGAAGTCTGTTTCTGAAAATATCTTCATGCCGAATAATCGAGAACAGAAAAAAGAAAGTTCGAAGTTGATTGCACAGTGGACTCTTGGTTGGGGATATTTTGTGTCCATAAATCAGTTTGAAAACAGAATGAACATTCATCTACGTGAATGTGTGGAACAAAATAAAATATTATACCCTACTACACGCTGTGTTGTTATAACTCCTGCAACATGGCAAGAATTTTCCTCAAAAATGTATGAATTTAATCTTATCTATATGAGTGCCAGCATCATTTGCAATAATGAGTTGGTAGTTTTCAACAAAGTAGGTAAGTGTATTTTTCAAGAAGTTTTTAAACAAGATGAAAATTCTTTTAAACTAAAACCTACATACCTAAAAGTAAACTGTGATATTTTAAAAAAATTGAAAGAAATTATTCCTGATGTATCTAATACTTTATATAAAAGTATTTTTGAAATTATTTTACCGTTGCAAATTAAATGTAAAAACAATTGTTCGGATATGGTAAGTGATGATGATGAACTTTTTAAAGAACTCATAAACTCTGTCAAAACTGAATTAAATTCAGTGATAAAAAAGCTATATAAATGCGAAGGTTGCATTGTAAATCATCCTTCACAAACAAGACATGATTGCATTATAATAAGTGTTGAGGACAGAATTAAATATATTGGTGAAGATATATTTTTATGTATTAATTTAAAAAATATAAGAGATTCTTTAAGGCAGAAAAAAATGTTTCATTTATTTTGTAATAGGTTTTTTGAATCGAAATGTTATGAAGATTATAAAAATGCACTAATATAAGTACAGCTATTCTATTTAAATTTCTGTCTTTGGTTGATGTTATGAGTATTTTTTTTCATAATGTTTTTTTTAATAGAAATATATTGAAATTTTAGTTTTAATTTTAAAGCAAACATGTATATCAAATATCAGTAAATGGATATTGTTGTTAATTTGATATTAACTAATGAAAGAAAATTCTAAGTATATTTTATGTATAATACAGAAACTTGTTTTTTTGGAAATAAATAAATGTATTTAAATAGAAAAGCTTCTTGGTGAAATGAATGTATTTTTATTTTTTATAACAATTTTTTTAAGTATTGTATGTTTACAGTGCAGTATATGCTTCAAGTGATTCACTCGTGTTGAAAATTTAAGAGTTTATGAAGCGATTATTCGCTGAACTTATGTGATATATTTGTAAGGTTTCTTGAATACGAGTAATCTGAAGAGATATTTGAAATCTCATGAAAGAAACATCAGATGTAGTGTATGTCCTAAGAAATTTAAGTTTGTAGTTTGAAAAGTCGCGAAGCTTCTCGTCTTAGAATTTTGTAGTGAATAATCACAAGTTCTTTTCATGTAAAAAGGATATGAAAACTTATAAAGTTACTTTTAAGAGTAAATCGTGATAAAAAATATTTAGTGAGCATAAGAATTTAAAACAATATGAAACTTTACATCGTATTGAATGTTCGGACATTTTTTTCAAGTAAAACAGAATTTGAAAAAAATCTCACGAACCTTTTTTTTTTTTTTTTTTTTTTAATTTTGCTGGTGTCAAAAGAAACAGAAATATGCTGATGATGATGTTTTGAAACAGCATGATACTTCTCTTTTTATAAATTGCATCCATTGTTTACAAGTGTTTAAAAGAAAACGTGATCTCTTACACCACATTCGAATGCGACATGGTTTGATACGAATCTTACAAAAACGAAGAAACGTTGACATCGTTAATACATGCAAGTCTTCTAAAATCGCAAGTCTTAATAGTATGTTCGCAATTGAATCGATTTGCTAGAACATAGAAAATGATCATGTCTTAGATGTACTTCTTGAATATATAAAATTGTAGTTAGTAGGGAAAAAATGAGTTATGATGTAGTTTTACACTGAGTTATGATATCGGTGTTTGAAATGGTAATCAATAGTTACATTTAAAATGCGTCGTGAGTGTGAAAATGCAGAAATAAAAGAGCTTTGGCGAATTTAATAAACGTGGTTCAATGTGGTTGATGGAAAAATTTGTTCCATGTGAATTAAATAGTGTAAGATATGAACCTCTTTCTCTCAATAGTTAATTATTCAATTGTAAGATAATTAAACTTTAAATATATATGCATATAGTACATGTAATGATTAATATTACATTGATTAATGTAAATAACTGATGATATGTGTATTAACATAGTGAATGTTCGCTTTTATGAAGTTCTAAGCATTACTTTAGATACCATTCATAAAACTTTTATCTCATATATACAAACATGACAATATCTATTGAGTTTTCGTTTATTCTTTGGAATGTATGAAAGTTTAAATATTTTTTTTAATTTAATGTAGATTGGAGTAAAATATCTGTATCTTTCTTCATTTCAATCGGTAATATCTGTATGCTGGTAAAGGTACATATGTTCGTAAGAATTATACTGTGTCACATTTTTGACAATCTTCTTTCATTCATATTAGCTAATAAGAGAATTATTGAAGTTAGTAAAGTAATGAAAATCAACGTTACTGAAAGAAAACTCTAAAAGCATTTACATTTCCAGAAATATATCAAAGTTCCTTTTCTTAAACACAGCAGGTGTATCGTAGTTTTTATTTCTTTTTCATTAAAAGCTGAACTTGTAAAATAAAAATTTTCTATTAGTGTAAAGTAAACAAAAAGAAAATCAAGAGACAATCCGTATCATGAATGAAATTCAAGTCTTACATCGGATTAAAAAGAAATATTCTGACTCTAAATGTTTATGCCTATTTAGCACAAAATGCGTTTATTTGTGTTATAAATTTAACTAAAACCATTCTTATAACAGTATGTTGCCTTTAAACTGGGTAAAAGTGTTAAGTATGTTTTCTGATAGTATTGATATACTTGTCAAAGAATTTCTAGAAACCTCAAATATCGAAAGAGCATATGATAAGAATCTCCTTTCCTATCGCTACGTCAGTTACAGGTTAAGGGGTGGCTTGAATGGATAAAGGTAATGTTTGTGCAAAAATATAGTAGTTCTATTTTGAAATGAGAAATAATTCGCTTTTTGTCAATTAAGGAAACTTGTGGTATTATTAAACAGAATGTCAGTGAAAGACATTGCGTTTGCATAATAAATTATGAAGGTACTGAAAGGTAGTAAAGACGGTGAATGAAAGAATTAATTTGAACAAATAAGGTAAGGCTATCATTAAAAGAAAAAACTGTTTAAAAGATGTATGTTAGAATTAAAAGTAAGATGTTAAAATTTAAAAAGATGTAACAGAGTAAAACCAAAGAATACTGGTAATTCCCATCTGGAAAACAGTAATTTGAGTACGATATTGAAAAAGTTGGTTTTAAGAATTTCTTTATGCATGTGATGCAAACCAATTGCTAGTTTAGCATGAGTGCTGACATAGATGCAATTAGTGCAGGAAAAATAGTAAAATTAGTATAGTTAGTGTCTCTAAAACATGAAAAAATAATAGTGTGAGCAGTGTAAATTCATTTGAAGTACTGAAATATGACATAGACTAAATATCAGAAAATGCAAGAAATATTTTGGTATGTGTGGATGAAACACTGAACGTGGTTGTAAAATTAGAAACGAAAATTATCAACACACTTAAAGGTAATCGGGATTTAAAACTAAATATGATGTTAGAAACTTTGAAGACCATAAAACTATATGAGAAAGAAATACATTTAGATATAAATGGTATTAAACTGTAAAGTTGTGAATGGAAATTTCTGAGTAAAACCTGTAGATGATCTATTATGATCGAGGAATAAAACAAGTATTATAAAAAATGTAAGGAAATATTTGAATATGGAGTAAATGAAAACAATCCATATCGTTAAAATGAATAAAAAGGGATAAAATGTTGGAATTACGAGTGATGAGACAGAAATAAAAACATTATAATAAATAAGTTATGCTAGAATTAAGAAATATAAACACAGAAGGGAAATCATGAACGTAAGAAAAGAAATTAACAGTTATAAACTTAAGTTTTTTTAAAAAATATTCGGTAATGTAAGGAAGATATTGTTAAACACGTGAAAGAATTTAGAAATTCTGTAGAAAATTTAGTAAAAGAACTAAGATCACGAAAAATATACGTTTCTTTTTAAATACAATTTCATACCACTAAGTTAAAGTGTGTATAGAATACTAGAGTGGTTTAAAAAAAGTAAATGAAGTTAAAATTCAGAATATATTGAACATTATAACGTTAAAAAAAGTGTTAAATTGCATCTAAAATTAAGTAATGTAACAAATAAACAGCATGTGCGGGAACGTTTGTGAAATATAACATATAAGTTAAAAATCAGGGTATGCTGAAATTTAGGAAAGATATGAAAAAAAAATAGTATGTGGAAATTAAATAAATATTACAAATTAGAAACGTGTTAAGTATTAAATAAATATGACAGTAAATGAATATGTTATTATGAACAGAAAACCTAAGAAATAAGTTAAAGTTTCATTTAAAACTAGAAAGGATAAAAGTATCAGAATAAATTTGAGTAATAAAAACAAATTATCTTGTAATTTCATTTTCATGACATGATGAACTATCATTAAAGGAAAGCCTTTTTTATATTTGTTTCTTTTACATTGTTTTCAGAGTCGCGCATTGAATAATTTTAACACCAGACTTAAAAAATATATTTCTAAAACATATAATTCACTTTTTCGTCAAGAGAGGGCAGCATCGCTATATCATCAAAATTAAGATGCAGAAAATATTTCCCGTTGCCAATATAAAAAAACTAACTTTAAATGAAAAGCAGGAGGTCTACAACTCAACCAGCAGTCTACGAACACCTCAACTCCACTCGAAACCACGCCTCCTAGTGTGATGACGTTGCCTTTGGCCCCGCCCTCTGTGATGTCATTGACCACGCCCTTTGACCCACTGACCCACCTGATGCAGAACCCCCATTTTTATACTACTAAAAAGGGAGGCTGTTTTGGATAAACTTGATGGCAAGTGCAAATTTCTCGCGGAAGCGAAGAGGAAAGTGTACTGATGTAAAGACTGCCTTCTTGGCGTTGTTTCGAAATGCCAGGAACAAGAACGTCACGATGTCGCCAGAAATCCTGTATCAAAAGGCAACAAAATTCTCCCAAATGTTGGGAGAGGAGTTTATCCTAGCCGTTCGATGGCTCACAAGATGGAAAGAAGAAAACAATATTGCTTTCAGAAAATTACGTAGAGAAATGCAAGATGCAGACTCTACTGAAGCCAATAATTGGATAAAAAAGAATTTGATCAAATTTTTAACACTCATGAGACTGCTCTATATTATCCAGCCCTATCTCAACACACTTTAATGTTTAAAAGTGAATCATCAGCAGGCTGTTAAAAAATGAAACAACATGCTACTGTGATATTAACGTGTAATATGGACTGAATAGTTAAAAAGACTACATTAGTCATCAGTGCGAGCAAAATCTCTCATTGTCTGAAGGGCGTCAAACATTTTCTTGTGACTTATTATAACGATAAAAATGCTTGGATGGCAAACACTATTTTCTGGAATTTTCTTACGAAGTGGGATAAAGATCTTCAGCAAGAAAAGATGGCGCTCTTTTTAGATAACTGCGCTGCCCATCCAGCTCTTTGCTCATGAAGAACATAAAATTAGTTTTCCTTCCTCCTAATACACTTCCATTCTTTAGACAGTGAATTAGAGTGTTATAAAAGCATTCAAAAGTCATTACAGGAACGAAGTGGCTCAAATTGCTGGTAATGAAATTGATACCACTGATGCAGTTTGTTCTCAGGAAATTGTTAAGTTGATTTCTCTCTTAGACGCCATGCTGTAAATTCTCAAGATGTGCAAGAAGACAAGGGTGACAATGAAGAAATGCGATGAAGAGACATTTCTCGAATGTTTTGGAATCAATGAGGATATCCAGACTTGCTACGAAAGAAAGATACACTACCAACACTACCAATTAAAAATTTTGAGAACACTCAAACTTAAAGGTGGAGAAACAGAAGATTACCAGAAATATCATGTCTTGTAGAACAACGTTGAAAAGCTACTAAAACGAAATATGCAATAAACTCGAATGGATAAATTTTTAAATAATGTTTGATATACTTGCATACTGTAGTCAGTCAAGTCATCATCTTTCATTGACAGTATTCCGTTTGAATACACAATAATTACCGGAATGCTTAACAGGATAGTTTAGGGAATTCAAATAGTTTGCTAGTCCATACGAGTTCTAATTAATTGTAGCCCGACGTTATTATGATAAATATCAAAGATTAACTTGAGTGATCACAGATGCAGGGATATGGTCACTTTAAACAGAATTTTCTCGTGTTTACTGCAGATTTCAGTAGCTCAAGTAGCAGTACTCCTCAGGCTGGACGGTGCTGAGTCTGAATTTAATCAAAGTAAGGTCCTTACTATTAACATTTCAATAATATAACATACTCTTTAAGCTGAAAATGAATAATATAACGCGTGTTCGAGTATGAAAGTCTGAAACACGGAGCTCAGTGGTTAGATGATATCGATGCTACATAATAAGCATTGTCGTCCCTTTTCTGTGATGTTCGAGATTAATTGGTAAAAACCATAGGAAAGTTGACATTTATTAATGTTTAGGATGTATTTAGTACGCTACAGAAAGATTTTAAGTTTTGAAATAAAGATTTGCAAGCATCTGACATGCATTATCGTTCGGCATGTTCGTTTATTTAATCTTTCCTAGAAACTAATTTTAGGAGAGCGATAGTTCACCTTTCCTAAAACTGAATTTTGATTGGAATTCTGGAGACAAGTCAACTATCTTCATAAGCAAAATGAAGAAAATTTTCACAACTTGTCAAATTTCTGAAAAACTAATGACAGATTTTTAATGAAATTTGGTATTAGTATACATTTGTAACAGAGAAAGGGATGTACCATTTAAAAGTCATTTCATATACACATGATATATAAAATGACTAAGCTCATATAGGATAAGCTCATAAAGTAGGGATATGGTCACTTTATTTAACTTGTTCCGCCAAACTAAGTTAATGGCACTACAGGGTTAGGAAGTCATCCTAGTCGTTGCTAGCAAACTGACGGTTAAGCCGCCAATCTACATTTTACATTAATCTTCAGTAATCTCGGATATAATTCTTTTCATTCACTACATAGTGCAGGGATGTCCATTATACACGCTGTGATATCGAACTAACTGAGCATGAGTCTCATATTGGTATGGCCCCTCTCATAAGCATATAGGTCGAGAATTGTGACGGTATACCAGACAGGAGGCAGCTGAAGAGACCTTGTGTCAGTCAATTCCATTCCTGCAGTAAGGAAGTTTTAAATTCCGAGTTGGCTCACTGAGTGATGGCGAGATGCAATTGCCTTCGCAACTCTCAAGAGCGTCTCAGACATGCTCTATAAGGTTAAGGTCTGGAGATCTGGCTGACCAATTTATGTGGCGAATATCTTCCCTTTCCAGGTAATCCGTTACTAGCTGAGTCCTATGGGGACGAACGATATCCATTAACAGGAACCCACGACCAACTGAGTCCCTGAAACGTCAGGAACCCACGACCAACTGAGTCCCTGAAACGTCGAACACATGGATCTAAGACTGTAGTGTCATTAGGTTATTTTGTAGAAGGAGACAGGAAAAATGTGCAATGCTCTCGCCGGAACTCGAATCTGGACATTTCGAATACGTGCCGAGTATGCTACCGTTGCACCACGAAGGCATGCTGGAAGGAAGAGAAAAATACCTTATAAGATTTGTTCATACCTCATAGCAGTAAAGGAGCCTTTGTCAAACGCATGCAGGAATGTAGGGCCGCCCAGCATCAGGCCTGGTCAAACCACATTACACACCCACCACCGTAATGATCCTTTTCTCTGATGAGGAAGGGATAGTACCGTGCTCCAGGCTCTTTTAAGATACAGACAAGCCGAAAACCAATGTCCAGACTGAATTTCGACTCATCTGTGAAAAGCATGGTACTTCACTGAAGTCTGTTCCATGGCTCATGTCGTCTGCACCATGCTAAACGCGCTCTTCTGTGTGCTTCAGTGCCAGAGACGCAAATAGCAGGTCTTCTGGAACACAGCTCTATCTCATGAAGACTTCGTGCAGTTGTAGACGATGAAATTTGGGTTCCAGTGGCAGCATACGTTTCACGTGAGAGCTGTGAAGCTATGGCAGTCTTGTGTCGCTGCGCTGAAAGTAACAAATAACGATTCTTATTCGTCGTTGTAGATCTTGGCCGACCTTGTCGAGATCTTCTCGATATAGATTCAGTATTCTGAAACTATTTCCACAAACTGCAGATGACACTGAGCAATACGTTTAGCTGTGTAGCTGTCTGCGCTTGTGATTCACCTGCTTCCAATCTGCTGGCAATTCTTCATCTGATTGCGTCATTCATACGACCGTGGCTACTCATTTTACCTGATACTTTATAAAATTTACTCAACTCTTGCGAGAGGCATGGCGAATTCCGTGAAAAAGTACGAGCGCACAAGTCGTCTAAAACCCTAGTGCGCTTAATATGCCGGCTGCAATCACAGCTTTGCAGACACAAACGTGTACGCTTATATATGCGACTCTTAATATTTGCATAATTCTTTGGCGGCATAATTAGTACCTTTAGTGCAATACGTTTTGTAAAAATAATATAATTTACAAATTCTCTTAATTCTGTACATGACTTTATTTCAGTTTAGGATTATAATAAGATAGTTTTATCGTTTAAAATTTAAATCTTAAAAGTTCTCCAAGCATCAAATCTACGCACTCCTTCACATCTTTTTTAAAATGTATTCCGTAGAAGTATTTCCTCTGAAGGATGGTGCCGTCACCTAGGAATATCAAGTTTGGTAATACCGAAAGAAAAATAATATGAAAAAAGTTCATTCAAGGTGTGCTTATTGGGTGCGTTTCCTGAATTAGACCGGTAATAGAAATGGTAAAATATTCAAAGTTTGCTGCTGTAACTAAGACACAATGCTGTACTCTAAACGTCTTTTAATACAATAGCTTTTTACTTATAATTCTTGAAACTCTGCTCTAACATTTGCATACCTTCAAGCAGGAAGAAATACAACTTGCTTGAAACAATTTAGTTGAAACTGAGCAGAATATATAAAATAGAGAAATAATTAAATTTACGTTTTGATAATGCTTAATACTGCATAGTAGTTTACATTTAATCTAAAATGATTGCCATTTTTTGTATTTAATTCATAAGAACGACAAGTTTAATGTTAATTTCGTCACTTAAATTCTATGTTCTAATTAGTTTTCTAGTGGTGCAGTAAGGTATTATTTATAGTCATGTTTCAAATGGAAGAACGAGTACTTAGCACTACGCTCTCTTTACATAAGGTAAAGCAAAAACTGTGGTTTAGAATACAATATGGTTAAAATAAACAAAGAAATCAGTTTTTCTTTTACACAATAGATACAGCAACATCAATAGCAAAACAACATATAAGTATTTTCTCATTAATGGTGAACAATGCTATAGCTCTCATCGTAAGCATTGAGTGAGTTCACATTGTCCAAAATATGTTATTAGTTTTAAAACTAAGCATCATCATATACATTTTTGATCCTAGAACTGAAAGGGTTTCTGGATGATATTACTTAAGGAAGAAATTTACTTTTCATTACATCCATTTTTAAACTAGGAAAATACCTTCCAAAATGTCCTGATTATTTATATGCGCTGAGTATAAAATATATAAAGTTAACTAAATAATTTCTTCATGTACAGTGTGCAGTATACCAAACTTTGGAAAAACCCGCAGGTGCGAAATCGATATGCTACAGATGGGCAACTGCAAGATTCTCGAAAATATCAGCACAAATGGTCTACTGCCAGATTACCAACGAATGGAGAAAAAAATATGCTTTTCCTCAAACTGATAACACGACTGAACTCGGTGTAAACAACCAAGACTCTCACATATCAAAAGAAGAAGCAACAGATTATAGCCTGGAATAATAATGAGTTTATAAGCAACATCAGGGAGAAAACTGTTGTTTACAGGAGCCGATGCCCCCACGTGTGCTACTGCTAGCTCCCAGCAGCGTGCCCGTATCGTGCTGGGGTTTCGCCAAAATTTAGATCCTGCAGAATTTTGTGCGTTATCTGAATAAATGAATCTTTATATCGGCAGTTATATGAAGGACAGCATAATCTGGTTTCTGCGAAATGCGCGAAGCTAAGGAACTCTCTTTCCAGATGATCACTTCAATACAAGGCAATTCTGGCTCCGGTCTTATGCGAAGAGGTTTCTGATGGATCCCCTTATATCCCTGTGATATCCAGATAGGACTGTAAACGTTGCTATGTACCAAACAGTTCTGAGTGACCACCTACATACACTTATGATCGTAATATAACCTACAGGAGAGAGAAATAGAGGGTCGTGGTTGTTACAGAAGAAATTAGGTATGAAAAGAAAATTATAATTCTCTCTAAGATGACCGCGCAAGATGGTGGGCTCGTCTTAGAGAGATGAATTCAATATTAGTTTTATTTATGCCTTATAATAATGGTCACTTTCAGAGTTGTCATCTCTGAGAGGTGGTTGTCCCGACAGAGTTTATTGTACTTTGAACGCAAGAATAAGAATAGAAGCCTAATGAGTACAATAACGAATAATATCCTTTGATAAATTTATGAAAATCGAACAATAGGAGAAATAAAAGTAACATTATCATAATAAATAAATAATTTTTTAATCTTCTAAATGTCATTATAAAAAATTAGTTAAAAATATTTTATCTCAGCACAAGGTCAGCAAAACAGATTATTTCTTAGTTTTAATATTAATCATTCTGAAATTATATATTCCGCTTTGATAATGTTTCATGCTTGTAAAAATGAGAACTTGTGGAGTAGGTCTACATTTTATGATAATTTTTGTGTCGTTTGAAAATATATTATCCTAAACAATGTAATAGATAAGACAGCGATAGTTGTGGCAATGGTAGCCAATAAGCGGATTGTAAAAAACGGCTTCAGAGGTTGCTTACACGTGTTCCGTAATGATCTTTTGCTCGGGAGTAGCATTTTGTACCGCTTTCCCCCATATAGTTTAAAACTAAGAATTTCTGTAAATATTTTATTCCGAATTCTTTCACATACCATAAAAACGCTTTCATGAAGGACAACTAAAATGTAGCGCAAAAAATTAAATTAATTTCGCTTCATAAGAAAATTAAAATTTGCCAATAGTTGCTTCATTTTTTTATTTCTTTAGGTTTTGTATTTATAATATTTTTATACATTAATATATCGGATATGGACAGTCTTCGCTGCTACTGCCTGGAATTTCAAGCTCAGTTTCTGGCTATTGCAGGAGTGGATCCCTTCCAGAAAGTAATTTTTTTATTCCTTTCTATTCTAATCATGTTTACAGACTTATTAAATTGAAGTCGCTAGGTGATATGGCAACGTATCGGAGTGGGCACATTCTACTCGACACTTCTGCGATGATACCCACACACGGCTATATCAACTCGAAAAATTAACATACCTGGTTCTATCCGATGGTTAGATTTTGTTGCTGCTTCGGAAGGTATCCACATTCAGCATGCTTTGAATGGCGCCGGAGAGCACAGAATCGTCGGAACATCTACAGACGGGTTTCTGCAAAGAAACACAAACTGTCTGTTAATTTCAGGTATGAAAAAGTAACATTTGGATTTTTCTTTTTGAATCTGTTTAGTGATTTATCATTTAAATGCTAATACTATTGATGTAATTGTGTTACTTTTTAGGGTTGTTTCTTCAATGGATGTAGCTCGTATTACGAGAGTGAGGTAATTCATTCTTGGAAAGGAGTTTCAATAGCAACATTGAAGAAGACCGAACAGACCACGGATTCGTTCTTTTTTAATACTGTTTTAAAAACATATCTGTGTGTTACTGTGATTGAAAAACTATTGCGTCTACCCTCTAAGAAATTCGCAAATCATCACAAAAAGCTTGGAAAATATATAGAACTATTTAGGTATAGAATAGAAATGAATGACACAAATGCTGCCGCAGAGCAGAATACAATTTATTAACAAAAATCTGATAGTACATAAGTTAGAAATAATCCTCTCCCATGTCAATCCACTTCTGCCATTTGGCTGGGAGGTCCAAGGGCCTTGGTAAACCAGTCTGTGGGGGTGTTGGCGCACCACCTATGGACAATTGCATGCAATTCGGCAGAAGATTCAACATGTTGGCCCCTGACTGCGTCTTTCATGTTGTCAAAGAAGGAGAAGTCCGAGGTCTTGGTTCGAGGTCGACCCACTTTGCACACGCATTTGTCGTCTCCAAATCACCATACACAATCACCTACAACGTAGATTGGCAACACATCTACTATTTTGCTGTTTCAAATGTAAACAAATATGTCCGCCATGTTATTTAAAACTTAAGGCTTAACCGCACTTATACAGCTTTTAAATTGTTGATAATTGTACAAATATTGCTTGAAGATTTACTAAAAGCATAAAAATCTTAACCGGAAGATACGAACAACATAATTCAATCATTTTTAAAACAAAAAATGCACAATTTACAAACATATAAGAGTAAAGAAACTGAGATCACTGAGCCGGGTAACAGAGCGGATACATACATAAATATATTTACATACGTTTGGTGCGGCCGATTGCAGCCAAAATACGAGGTGCACATCTGCATGTTATAGCAGTCCTACATACAAAATTTCAACGTTCTGAGGCTACTTGCTTTTGAGTTATGCGAGATACGTACGCACGTATGTACATACATTCGTACAGACGCCACGAAAAATTCGCTTCAGAATTCATTTTAAAACAGTTTTATAATTTTTTTTGGAGGAAAAGAGTCTTTTATTCTGTCTTTACTTACAGATGTCACGCAAAAACATCATTAAGTTGCTTTCGATAGCGGTCAAAATGGATAGTTTCGTGTTGAAATATGCTGCCTGAAACTTTTCGCGATTACAATACTTCCTTTTTACTTCATACAAGGAAGTAAAAAAAAAAAAAAAAAAAAAAAGGCTACCGCATCACACGTGTCAACATTCTTTTCAGAGGTTATTATTTTTTAGATCTTTTGTCGTAACCAACATTTTTTTACTTTTTTCAAGATTTATGAATTTATCATTTCCCGACATCTTCTACCTGCCTCTTCCAGTCGTGCATCGATCTCTTTCTAAGCGAGCAAGCAGGAAATTAGATGATGGCGTGCAAATTGTGTGAAGGTGATAGAAATATTAGAGTTTATTCGTCAGTATGAAAAGAAACATAGCGTCAGGTTGAGAGATGCAAACATTTTTAAAAACCTTAGGCGTCGTCAAGTAGCACAGTTGACCCTGAACAGTTTTGGAGAGGAGTTACGATGCTATTTTTGTGCCTAAAATTTTGTGAAATCTTTTAGCATGTTCTTTTATTCCTTGTCATTTACGTCGGATTTTTTTTCCTCAGATGGCTCATGAACTTGAAAAAAGGGTAACTCACATATGTACATACGGTGCCAGAGTTAAATAAGTTGATGACCTTAAAATATGTAGTTGCTTTTTAATTCATTGAGTTTATTTTAAGAACCTGTGAATTTAGTTTCATTTCAAGTCCAAGCTGTTTTTGAACTCATTGCCTTTTCTATTTATCATCTCTTTTTTTCAAATCAAAGATGAATTTCTCCCTACGCCTGAGGTGGCTGCGATTTACTGGGATTCTGCCAAGGAGTTTGAGCCACAGGATGTCTCCACTAATATTTTTCTATCTTCTCTCATGACAGCTTGAGTTCGTCTCAAACTATATAGTGAAATGGGAAAATTGGGTAGATGTGTCCTGCATCACACTTTTGACTCCATTATCTATGTGTCGAATGGCAAAAATGACCCCCTCTTGGGAAATTTCAACCCTCCTTGGAGAATTTACAGACGAATTAGACGGAGGAATCATTAAAACATTTGTCTCTGGTAATACCCCTATTTTCTGTAATCTAAAGAATTCATTATTCAGTTTTAATATGTATCGCTTTCCTAAGAGGGGGGGCTTAGTAATATTTACTTTTATGCTAACAGTATCTTTTTTTTTTTTTTCTGATTTCTTCTACCTTTCTTTTTTACCCTTTTTTATTCAGGAGGCCCCCAAGAACTATACGCACCAGACTGCGATTGGGAAAACCTGCTACAAAGTGACAGAATTTTCCTTGAATTTCGGGAATTCTCAGTTATTAAATTTTGAAGCAAAATATCTGACAAGAATAGTAGATCGAAGCGGCAAAAATTTTTCCAAAAGTGGACAACAAAACCAGAACTATTCGAGTTTCCTAACGCAATAATATCGAGCCATAACCCATTCATGGATTACTTCTGCATGAAGACCCTGGCAAATACTGATACATGTTCTTGCGGAGAATTGGTCGTTGCAGATTATTACGTTTTCAATTGTCTATTCACAAAAGAAAGCTCCACTTAAAAGGACCCTCCAGCACTGACATACAATTCAGACGTCTAATAAGAACACAGTGACACATCCTACTGAAACTCAAAGAAAAAAAATATTGAAAGCTGAACCATTACGGGTTACTGAATATAATCAGCAGCTCAGAAGGAATGAAAACTACAAATTTTATTTACTTTGAAAGGTGAAATACACTTTTGTACATGGAAGAAAAGATCACAGTTAAATTTGTTTTCAAACGCCGGACACTTTTTTTAGCTAAGCATTCGGGAATGGCCGAATCCATCGGTCATTTAGCCGTGTCATCTAGAAGAACGTTGCTCAGAATACGCCACAAAGAACCACCCAATTACACTCGCGAGAAAAGAGAAACTATAGTTCATGTTTGAAGCAAATCACTTCGGGAAACAGATACGAGGATACTCTATTTTCTTTCCTCCCTGCAAACCTCTTCATTTAAAAATTAAAATTAATATACACTTAAGAAAGTTGAAAAGAGTCCTCAACTACAAGATTAAGCAAATTATTTCAAAGAAGAGATTATAAGATACCGAATTGCTATTTAAAAAAGCTTTATAGAAAAGAAAAAAAATAAACGAGTTTATATCATTACGTCCAATCAATACATAGTTTTTTCTTACCTTAAGAAAATTAAAACGCCATTTGATTTCCTTCATTTGCTTTGACTTGATTAACAGTGATTGTCTTCTCTGAGAAATCACGTTTTCTTTTGAAGTATGCTACATGGAAGCTGATCGTAAAAGTTGTACCTGATTTTTTTTTATTATCAGAAAAATTTTCTCGAAGTATATACTCATAGAATACATCTTATTTACTCATAATATATATCATATAATAGTTCCAACTTACGATTCCAGCAAAAGATTTGAATGATGAATTTCACCACTCAAGCAACTAAGTAAAGTATTTAGACATTGCCATCGCTGCTGTATGATAAATGTTTTATGTTGCGTGGAATGTCAAGAGATTTCTCTTTTGTCAAGAGGCTAATTTTCGGCGAATATGAAAGCATTGGGTAATGAAAACATTAAACCAGCTTCTATAACTTAACAAAGTTAAACACAAACTTTACTCGATGCATCAAATCATAGATACAAATGTAAAAATGATATTGATGTAGGAAAATAAAAAGAAATATCCGAAATGCATTGCATTCTTTAACACCGAAAAGAACTTTCAGTAGAGGGAGAAAAAGTCACCAAAATGGCCTAAGGCAGCTATATTCAACCTGCAGTCATTGAGTCTCATATGGGCCTAATAGCTGATGATGTCCATCCCCCCCCCCAAATCGAATAATCGAAAAATGAACAAAAATATGAGCTTAGCTGACATAAGAGCCAGTTATATGACTTTAGGGGGTACGAGGTTTATTCTAAAGAAATGAGCATGTGTGGTTTGGGCTAAGAATATCTAACAAAGGAGGTATTAAAGAATGACAGTATTCAAAATTAAGCTGAAATTCCAGCAATCTTCCCCAAAAAACTAACAGCTTAATTTAATCCAGAATCCTGCTTGTTCAGACTCCTGTAAACTGAGAAAAATATGAGACGAGTCACTCACAATAGCATTATTTGCTATTTTGTCGTAATAATTTGAGAAATGATTATTAAATGAAAATTAATTTAAGGGGACTTTTGAAAGTTTGGCTTACCTGAACAAAAGCCTTCAGTGCTTCATGAAAATTCCTGTCAGTAACATTTCTTTTCGAGAACATGCGTATTTAAAGTCACTTTTTTCAGTAGGAAAAGAAAAAAAAGTAAAACACAAAATAATAATTTCAAATTAATTTCTTAAATATATTTCTAGCGATCAATATCATACCTCTCTTACAGGGCTTTAGATACATAGATTAACTCACTTAGATACTCTGCATTAAAAATCAGATTTGATGTTAACGTTAAAAATGTCATGGCTTCATTGCTTACCTGATAAATATCTTTTGTATTAAAAAGTAAAAATAATATTTTAGACTCCACAGCAATGTAATATATAATTTGGTCTGTAGCTATAATAAATTTATATTCAGCTCTTTACAACTGGCACAGAGTAAAAGTGGAGTTAAAAAGACCTTTTATTCGTATCAATCAATGAGATATTCTTCCTGAATTATTATTTTTAAATAAGATTTCTATATTTTTACAAAAATTTCCTGTCGTGTGGCGAAGAGAAAGAAGAGTTATTAATAGACTGTCAAAATTATTTATCAAAATTTAATTCAATTACAATACTTAAAGTTATGAAATAATAAAAATCCTCATTTTTATTAATGTATACTATAATGTACACCATATATTAGTATAGAAAATATCAAACTGGATCCCATATTTTATGCTCCTCATTTGAAACATATTGGCATAAACACAAGATTTTCTTGAAGTTTTTAACAAGCTAAAGAAGAAGACTTTATCCTTCTAATTTAGTTATCACTGATTAGCAGCAAATACCATGCTTTATTCTGCATAAAATTTTAATGTGTGTTATTAGAAATTAGTATTTTACTCTAGTCGTATTTGCTCCTGTTGCCAGGGGCGACGGTCATCTAACTCTGAAACAAAAAGAAGTATCTCCCTTAAGAATTCCAATTCCGGAGATTCAGCTTTATTGGCTTTTATCACGGTGCCCATAAATATTCAAGTGTCATAACACGTATACAGAAAGAAGGCGTTCACTTCAAGCTTCTGTGCAGCGGTGGGTGGCTCGTGTTATTCGTATTGATTGGTAAAAGAACGATGTATTTGGCAAGAAAACCTATTTCCTCTCTCCCGATGTAAACTTCAAAATATGACTATTTTCAAAGCGAAAATGTTTCATTGTCCCTGATTTATCTGGTTGTGTTTATGCCAAAGTGGAGAACTTGTTTTACAAACCTTTGAATAGCGAAAATGTTTACTTTTAACGGTTATGTTCTGGTTATAGTTCATGAGCTGCGTGTCTTATATAATGTTTTCTTCTTCGTTTCTTTTCTTTAGGATATGAAGGATATCATATGCGTACTTCTACTTCATTATTTTCAATCACTGAGTACTTTTATGTAAAAATAAAATTATTAAGAATTCTGTAAATAATTTGTAAGAGTCAAGTTGCTTCAAAACGATTGTTTGATTAAATAGCTCTTGAACGATTGATAGTAGATTTGCGATTTCAGTTTAAGAAATGTATTGCATAAAATGGACCTCCGAACTATGAAAGTTTCTGGTCTTGTGACCCATATCAGCAAAAATATACGATTTTTTGAGAATTGATTTGCTCTCATAAAGGAAAATTACAATTAATAAGTTCTAACATATGTACTAAAAATTTTGTTTCAAAAATTGAATCTCCAATACGCAAAACTTATCCTAAAAATATTATCAAAAATTACTTTGCTTAAACAGCTTTCACCCAAAGAAAACAGAGATAAAGATATTACAAGGCCAAATAGAAATGATAAATTCAAGATTTTGGAATTTCTGCAAGTGGTAACTTCAAACCAGTGTGTCTGAATTATTATTTTTTACAGCATAAAGTGTATTTAATAAATTCGATGCAAAAAAATATACACCAATATTAAAAATTGACAAAGTTCAGCAGCAATATGGCACCGATTTCAGATAAAAATGCTCATTAGATTTCGGAATATAAACTGATGCTATTTCTCCAAGCACATTCAGCTTCATAATTTGAGGTAATTAAGTTAATTAGTAATCTTAGGGGTTGAATTTTCACGCTTGCCAGGCGAGAAATTAAATTTCAAGGATTCTACTTTACTGGTGCAGATGGAAACGATACAAGAAGATAAGCCTTAATAAGGAAGTTTAATAAATTACTTGATTGTAAGCCTAGCTTCTGCCAAGTAATTACTTACGAAATTAACACTGGTACTACTGTCATTGTAAAACATAAGCCCTATCGTTATGATACGGTAAAAGAAGTTATTGAAAAACGCTTTCAAAAGACACCGAAAAATAAAATTTTAATACTCACAAGCACGAGTCTATACGCGAGTCCTGAAGTCTTACTCCCCAAGAAGAAGAATCTTTCACCATCAGATCACAAAGTATGGCAATGTGCCGTTGACAACATAATAATAATGTAGTTAATTAAATAATGTTACGAAGTATCCAGGACGTGTAATCCCCTGTCAATAATAAACGAAATTGTTCAAAAAATTAAGTCTATGAAATACCTGACAATCTAGACCTGACATCAGGATTTTCAAATTGGCTTAAAGCCCGAGGTTTTATTTCTAAATAAGGCTTATATTCCTTTCTAGGAATGCCGATTGATTTATGCGGAGCTCCGGCAACATGTCAATACATGATGGACACAGCGTTAAGGCCCGCACAAGGAAAAATTACTTTTATATATCCCGACGATATCATTATCAGCGAAACAACTGATCAGCACATCCAACATTTAGATGAAGTATTTTCGTCATTAAACGAAGCTGGCCACAAAGTTAAACCCTCGAAGTGTCAATTCGCCGCAAAAAAGGGATTCGTTATCTCCAGTACAGAAATTCACAAAAAAGTAATGAAAAGGCAAATTCTAAAAATTTCCCAATTAAAAATGTTCCGCCTACAAGCACCAGCAAAGAAATTGGCATAAATTATCGGCATGTGCTCATATTGTCGATCCTTTATTAAAGATTTTGCAAAAATTGTTGAACCTGTACTGGTTTTTAACAGGAAAAAAAAAAAAAAAAAAAAAAGGTTTACACGGCATTTGAGAAACTTAAGCAAACATTAAGTAATGCTTCGGTACTGAAATTTCTGGAAGGGAATCAGAACTTGGAAATCACCACTGATACTTCGGACTATGCAGTTGGCGCCTTTCTGTCTCAATACGGGCAACCAGTATTTATTTTTAAGATGGAATAAAAGGGTATTTTAACCCTCCCAATTGTTACTTATGTACAAGAACTCAGCGAATAGTTGCTACATAGTTCTTCAGTGCTCTAGCATTGAAAGAACTCTATTTTAATTAGGATATTACAGTGTATCTAGATTATTCTCGGGTTTTAGTTAAGCTGAGTTTAAGATTAACCTAATTTCGAATTAAACCATACTGCTTTCCTGTGGCAGTAGTTTTGGTTACGTGACACATGGAGTAAAACTATAAAAATAAAACTCCTACACCTATTTTTCACAGAAAAAGTTCTCATTATTAGTCATTCCTTATTCTGCCTGAAATCTGTTTTTCATAAACATGGCTCTTTAATATGCAAAATTGACTCCCAAAAATTGTCAAAGAGATTTTGTTGAGAAAGTTTGCATTCTTCCTTGCAGATGCGCAGTATTGAAGATGTTATAAGTTCAACGTTATATAGTCTAGCGGTAGGAGCCAAGGTGTGTGTCAGTGACAAGACTCTCCCGACATCCTGATATACTGACGTGGCCAATAGCTGTGATTATCTTCAGCATGGCGTAGCGATCTGATGCATGAATCCTAACATGGAAAGGAGCTGTTGAAGATTATAATGAAAATAAGATTCTAGCTGAACGTTCCAAGACAGCATTTATATGAAGTACTGTATGGAAACGTTACAGCCAAGTACCTGACGACATACCAGTCAAGCTAATCACCTGTTATCCATCTTTCACATTCTTTACGTGTTACGTGTTTTCCCTATATGTCACAGGTTGACATATCCTGTATATCAATTTTGTAAAGCTCAAGGAAAGCACCCATTAAAATTTATGTTTAACTTACACAGCACATATGCTCTTTTCGCAAGGAACTAAATTTCATACTATGCCAAAATTCTCAAACGTCATCTCAAATTAAAATTCAACAAATTTGAATCACGTTCCTTAATGAAAATTCTGTGATAACTGCTTTTTCTGAGATATCATATCGAAAGCCTCTCTTATTTGATTACTTTCTTAAGGTGGAACAATGACTGCATTACCAACCATTCAAAACGCATGTTTAGATTGAAATCCTATAAAACAGTCTGTATATACAATATACGTACAGATAAAATAATTATATGGCCTTTATCTCAAAATGATTTCAAATATATGATAACAATCAGATTTGCATACAAAAAAATCAAGAAAAGGCGTGACAGGATCCTAATGCATGGATAAATTTTAATAATTTTCTAAACAGGGATATCAAAAGAAAATAATTATTTAAAAAATATGGCATTCAGTCTTTATGTGTTAAAATCTTTGTATTGCCAATGAGATCCACTAATTTTAGTTCAAATAAATGGCTCATTAGTGTATCGTTAACTCTTTTTAACTATTTCAATAAATACATGGAGTGATATGTTTCACAAACAATAAACTGAGTACGATTATACAATGACGTGCGGCTTCCTGTCTTAAGCACAAATGTCCGAGCAGGGTAGAAAAAGAAAGGCAAAAACTATATTAACGAAAAAAAATGGTAATTTTCGGAGGTATAAGTGCATGAAAAAGAGCGCCTACCAAAAGCGATCTTCTTGAAATCCCTTTCGTGGAAGAATGGTATTGTGCTGTGTGTTGTCATTAAATATTTCCATTTCTCAATTATACAGTTTCAAAGAACAGAAAGAACTCGAGCGACTAGTATTGTATTTAACAAACTGGAGGTTTAATTTTTCAATTTACATTGAAATTAAGGATAAATTTGGGGTATTAGTAAGGTCCTCTCTTTGAAATATATTTCTAACTTCTGCAGAACTTGAGACTTTTAAAATTAGCAAATCTTTAATTTAATCAATCTTTAATTTCTTTAATTAATCTTTAATTAATTAAAGTAAAAGCAATTTCCTCCCCCAGGAAAGCTAAAATTTTTGCTTTTGAAAAAGAGATCTACCTGATCATCCTCGAAATCATGGAGTTCTGTCCAAAAGCGTGTGTATTTACTTCATGCGTAATGTGAATGCGAAACAGTTTCTCTTATAAATTTCTCCATGAAAGCATCCACCTCTTATTTCCATAAGCACAGAAAAATGGTAATTCGTTTTTACATTGAATACATAATTACTTCATTAAATAGCTGATCTAGTTAGTTCGTAGAGGCATGAGGTTACTTCGAAGCAGGAGACATGAAAAATGAGCAATGCCATCGCCGGGACTCAAACCTCGGACCTCTCAAATACGCGTCGAAGGGCTGGCCATTACACACCGAAGGCATGCTAAGAAGGCGGGAGAAATACCTTATATATTCCCCCTTTTAAAGGGCGACTGGAAATTAGGGGACCCAGTCGCCAAATGCTGGTGGATGGGAATCATTATCCATCCCCCTTTTAGTTCGGGCGCCACTGTAGAGACATTAGGTAATTTTTAAAGCAGACTTACATGAAAAATGAGCAATGCCCTCGCCGAGACTCGAACCTTGGACCTCTTGCATACGCGCCGAGCGTGCTGACCACGACACCACGAAGGCATGCTAAGAAGGCGGGAAAAATACCTTATAATTTAAAGACATAATAATACCTAATTCCTCACTTTAACTAGTTATTTCGTAGATTAATGATCAGCATCTCGCTAAACTGTAAAATAATCGACATGACTACCGTATTTGTTTTATTAGCCACTATATTCCATTTTTTTAATTGATTTTAAGTAACGTTCTGAATTCAAGCAATATTTTTGTAATTAACGATCATTTTCTGATCCTACTATCTATAAATATAGCTGTAGCAGAATAGTGTTTCGAGTCAGAAGTCAGACTGGAACATCAATTCCACTATTCCTTATGCCAGAACACTATATTAAGGTACTGGCTGAAAAAATACGGTTAAAAGAAAAAAAATAATAGGAAAAAAAGTCTGAAAGCTTTCAAATTTTATATTGCGCCGAAAGAAGCGTTTTTTAAACGTTTTGTGTGTAACCATTATTTATTAAATATTATGTACACTTTAACCATAAAATTCAATTCAATAGCAATATCAAAAAAAAATTAAAAAGAGCATATCTTTATAATTTCCGATACAGAGTCTCGCGCGCTGGAAATAAAATACAGTGTTGCAACTGCTCGTTTTGAAATCAATGAGTATTTTAATCAAATGTTTCTTAGTTTCACAAATAGGATATAGATAATAAAACAAATTAGAAATTTAAAATTCGGGCTTCCTTTTGCCCAAGTCCGGGTGGAGAACTACGTTATTCAAAATTTGATGTCTAGATAATAGCTTGTCTCTAGGTACCGTTGTTTTTTTTTCACAGTGCGAGAAACATTCATCAGATTCTTCATTATTTAAATTCTTTAAATATAATGCAGGGCTCTAATATTTGGTGGCTACAATTCGAAAAGTGAAACGCCGTTTTATTGAGGACGATGCAAAATGCCAAAACGAAATTAATAGACCTTCTGAGCAAATTTTTCCTTTGGGCTAATAATGTGATAATTTGTAAAATGTGTAGAGTTTGTTTAAAAGGACGTTCTGATGTAATGACCTGCCAGCATATCATGTTTAGAACACGTTGTGTTTCAAGGCACAGTAATACAAAAATCTGCAAATTCTTTTTTAATGAAATGAGTGTTCATAAAGGAAGAGAAAACTTCGAAGAATGTTTGGAAATTCAAACTAGAAAAATGAAATTAATGTCAGATAAATCTCATTCTGAAACAGCCGCATGTAACAATTATATTCCTGATCCCTGGTCAACGTCTGTGAACAGAAACTAAAGTACATTATATAGAGAAATCGTTCTGGTCGGTTGCTACAGTTCAAAGTTTAGGTATCCGTCAAGGATTTAAAATATTTTCGTGTAAAACGCAGTGTATCCACAAAACACGGACTTGTTTTAGAAATAATATTCTACGTAGTTCCAATTGGCAATCTCTGATAACAAATGTGTGTCTTTGTGTAAAAAAGATTTTGGAAGCTATATAATTCTATTATATTTTTTTGTTTCAAACTTAAAATGTCTGTCATTAGAATATATAGATTAACTTGTTATTCTATAGAGCTGGTTAAAGTGTGGAATTACTAATTTACTACAGCTCTAACTAAATTGATAAGTTATTTCATGAAATAACTGAATTATACACTTTAACGGCAACATATAACAGGAGTTAAGAAATTTCAAATTAAGATAATATATCATAAAGTCGTGGGGTATGTTACTTGTTAGAATATTAACACCTTTCATAATCTTATTTTGATTTAATTACGATCTCTTGATGATATATATATAATTATAAGTAAGGTTGTAAGAACAAACTAAAAAGACCAATTTAGGTCAAAATTTTGCGCATTGTGCTGCAAAATTAAGGAAGTTAGAAGATAAATTTTAGTAGGCTCGCCAAAAAGTTACCAAAAACTGTGGCTCCGTGAAAACTCCAACATAAGCATATTTAGTTGCTATGAAAAATGTGAGAAAGCAGAAAAAATATTTGAATATTTACAAGTTTAATTAATAAAAAAGCTAAATGCTAAACAAATTAGGCAATTTTAACACAGTAAAAAAAAACAAATCAATTGAATGAGGTAGAATAATAGGCTTTATGCTAAATACAAAGTAAATTATAAAACACAGTAAAATACTAATCGATTGATCAAGGTAAAATACAAAAAATATATTAAAATTAAGAAGCGGAAAATGGTTAATTAGCCCAATTCAAAGTTCATTTTGGCTTTTCAAGGGAAATTTTATAGATATATGTACTTCCTACATATATTTTTTATTTTTAATTCAATTATTTATTTTTCAATGAATATCGATTTTCTCATTTATAGTATTTCCAAGTATTTTAGGAATGATATTTATGTTTTAGAGTATATTTGTAAAATGTAGCTATTGGATACCCGGAAGTTCCCTGAACTACATTCTTTAGAGCAAAAATATACTTCGCATTACTATATGAAATACTTATTAGTTAGGTTAAACGTAATATAATTAATTAATCTTTAATATCAGTTGTGTGTAGCTTAAGTACCATTTTTTGTTGTTTTTTCTTTTTCATTCACCGAAAAGATTTTAATTTACTGTAATATTACATACCAGATTCAGTTTAGGAAATCTGATTAAAGCACTTCTATAACAATATTTCAATTTGAAAATCATACAATTCTAATTTCGCTTCATTGTATAATAGTAGTTTAATTCGACGTTTAAACCTGAAGTATATCTGTGGATATGATGACAGCATCTGCCTGTCGAAATACTGAAGATAAAGATGTTACTGACATCAACAGTAAATTGTAGAGATGAATCATATGGAAAACTTTTAAATGCGTTCTACAAATTAAATAAAATCAATAAAAGAAATTATATTTTTATTTTTATTAACGGAGGAGATGGATTTATTGTAAATGTAATTATGACCAGTAACTTCATAAAAGAGGCACTAATAGGTAAATATTTTCTCTTAAGCTACAAAAGAAATATTTGTGCAGATAGTAGGCATGACATTTTTTTTAACTGACACTGGTTATTTAAATTGCCCAATTTGTTAGAATGATTTTTGTGTACAGAAGCGTATACTAATCATCTTCTTCATAGCAAACAGACAATGAATATTAAATCCAAACAATGTCCCATCAAAGAACCATCTGGCAAAAGAAGGATGTAGTGTTTGTCAGACATCCGCAGAAGACTGCAGGATCTTACTGAGATGACATCCTGGACAAATTCAGTATTCATAGATGAATGAAGAAGTATGAAGAAGGGTAAACCAGCAATGATTACAAATTATGCAGTGAGAGGTCATCAGATGCACACTTGGATTGTTCTTGCAATCAATTGAATTTTTCTGCAGCGTTTCTTCTGCTGCAAGTCGTGTTCAAGGATGGCGTAAATGCGTCGTTTAATGGATACAATGCTAAGTAGTTTTTTCGTGTAGTAAAAGAGTCACTTTTGAAGTCTGGACAGTTTGTGATAGTTAATAAAGGAAGTTATCGGGATATAATTTGAATATTTTTCCACAAGCTGTCTCCTTCTAGAGATAGCAGACAATGTTGGGTCATGCTTTGGTTTCTAAGAATTTACAAATTTTTAAATATATCATTCGATTTTCTGAATTCATATAATGACTTCCAGAGACGTGGTCAACAATATCATTTTTCGTAGAATTTGTGTTAAATTTTGCGGAAAGAAAATTATTATGCTTAGTAATTGCCTCTTACGTCCATCTACCATACTGAGTTAAAAAAATAGATGACTACAAGTAAATTTAGCACACCTAGAAGATGGGGTATGTTAATCCCTTGTCAACAAGTTTCTTTGAATTAATAATATGACATCAATATTTTCCCTTTAATTCCATTGTGATTGTAAATTAGATACGGCTGAATTTTATGGCGCAATTCTAAAGCTAAAGAACTGATCGGGTAGTGGTATCTAGATAGTGGCATAGATAACAAACTCTGTACTTAGATTATTATTTTACATATTTCTCTGCTATACCAATGAAACGCATATAAATAATAACGATAATTAATTTAGCTTGAGCATGCGATTCCAAAATATCACGAATTTTCTTATTCATTTTCGTCTGTGTTTAGTCTAACTTAAAACAAAACAATGTTTTATTTTGACAATCTATAAAACTTTGAATTCGTGTGTTATCTTTAATATTTGTGCTTGAATAATAATCCAATCTTTATAAACAACTCTATTTCGTCATCCTGTCATCAAAATAATTATTAAAAGTTAAAATTTTGTTTATCCATATGTAAAATTTCACTCTTGAAATTATTTCTTCTTTCTTATCAAAAATAATATTGTCTTCAATCAAAGCAATGTAATATATGTTTTCAATTTTTTTTTCAATAAGTGGATGTAACGTTTTAGTCTTCCAGAAAATGTTGGAAAAACAAGAGAAAACAATTTGAACAATTACGATGCAGAATTTTCGACCATACTTTCCTTTCGGCTCAAAACGTTTAAAAGGTGTTTTTCTGTAGGATAAGAAAATAAAACGTAAACAAAATAGAAAGCTACTACTTATTCGAGATACTCAATTTGTTATTATATTGGTATTTACATTCTGGCAACAAAATTTCTTTTAAAGTTTTAGACCTATACAGTGTCGTAAAGAGTATCACATAACCGAATTAAATGAAGACATGAGCCATATGCGAATTTGAATTTTAAAATATTACGTGCTTAGGTTAGTTTAATGCGTGATGAAAATAGGATGAAAATTAAAAAGGAAGAAATTAAAATTAATAATTGACACAAATGAGGAAACAGTTTTTTGTTCATTGCAGTTTCGTTGATGCAGGCTTATCAAAGCGTTGTGTAATGGTGGTGAACGAAGTGGAAGTGTATTGCTTGGTCAAAAGAGAATTTTAGAGGTCCAAAAGCAACTAATAAATAATGTTTTATAAACGGGAATATTCGAAATTAAATCAAAATTGTGGTATCTCGTTGAAATAAACAACTTAATCCATTTTAGAAAAAAATTACTTCATTCTTTAAAAATCGTATAAAAGGAGAAAATTATCTCGCCTAGATTTTTTTTTTCATCAGTAAACTTTTAAATTTCATGATTTTAGAAAATATTAAATACAATTCAGGACATTTATTACTCTATTCTTAGCTAACAACAAACTCCAAACTTGGTTTATGAAATTAGATCTGCGATGTATAGAAAATTTATTTAAATTCATTTTCATTAGTTTTAACTGATACAAAATTTTCTAGCTCTTCATCATCATTTCTGGTTAATGACGTCACTTTCTGAAAGCACGTGTATCTGAGAATACCTTTCCCTGTATAAAAAAGCAAAATAAGATTACAAATTCTAATGAACTTCTTTAATAAATACTCACAATCACATACTCTTCGCTATCATATTTAACGAATTAGATATAGACGCTTTTATGTTGAAAAATAGGCTCAGTTAGTCATTGAAGTGTTATACTCATGTTTCTTTGTTAATAAGTAGCTTTGAATTACAAAGCAAAGGCCATTTATTGAACTCTATTGTGAGATATGTTACATCATGGTCGTTAATAAATATTAAATTCAGTATGCAGCATGCTAATGGAAGGCTGTAAGGCCAAAAACACGAGAGTTCGGGCAAGCTTCTTCTATCACGTGCATAAAAACTTGATAATAAAATTTAATAATATTATTTATATACAGAGAGAGAAAGAGAGAAAAAAATCTATTCTTGAAAATGATGACACTTCGGAAAACATTTTTAATAAAGGTATTTCGTATCCTACCAAAATGAAAGATATAAAATTTAAAACACTGAAATAAAAAGTATTGCTTGAAGGAAACTCCGATGTGGTAATAGCCAATAACATAAATATACAGCTAAGTCTTGAAAAATTAAATCTTTAGTGTGTTAAATAATTGCGCAAGCCTTACACATGGCTTTAAATGACTACGAAATAATATCATATGATTTTTCTTTTTTAGACGAATAAACTGTTCGAAATAGCTCTGACATACTGGACAGCTGATTTTAAAAACGACATTTTATGTTCTATACCTTTAATTTCCGACACCTAATTTTTAAATTAGTATGTTTTTCAGAACTGCTTTGGTTTAAAATTGTATCAGGTGTAAAACTGAAATCGGCAGTTACAAGATCAGATAGTAAT
Source organism: Stegodyphus dumicola (assembly GCF_044657685.1). Lineage (NCBI taxonomy): Eukaryota > Metazoa > Arthropoda > Arachnida > Araneae > Eresidae > Stegodyphus > Stegodyphus dumicola. Next base: position 87,796,116 of record NC_140774.1, on the reverse strand, counting down.
TTCTTTTAATTTTATGATTTTATATTTCTAAATTTTATAAAGATTTCTTTTAACTATTTTTGAAACTTTAATGATAATAATCCCTTTAAGGTATTAGACCGTGAGTTTTCAGATTGGAATTTTTTTTCTTTCAATTTCATTCAAATTTTAAAAATTTGTTTTTAATAGTTGATTTCAATGAATGCTACTTTTATTAAAAAAAGAAAAAAAAATATTTTACATTTTTATTACTTAATATTTCAGCGTAATATAGCCTAATTCCTAGCATTCCTTATTTTTGTTATTCTTTTCAGTCGAGTACGATACTAGTGTACCAAAATAACTTTAATAATAAAAACAGGTTTCGGTTTTTATTAATTTATATACCAAAAGCGCGAGTAAATATTTTTAGAATAAAAATACTGCAATTCCATTTTCAACACACACGAAATTTGTATTTTTTATGAATTTCAAAGGCTACCGCACTTCTTAATGATGCGATTAAACATTCTAAAACGAGAAATGCATGAAGAACAATCCAGAAAAAAATTAAGCTAATGTTGAAATAAATAAAAATTTAACCAAACAAAGAAAAACTGAGAAATAACTGAACATAAATAAATGTTATTACAGCATTTTAAAAGAATTTCTCACTGTTAATTTAATTTTTATTTGAAAGTGAAGTTTTGTTTTAAAGTTGTGACGAAAACGCGTTTTTCCCAATTAATGGTAATGTTACGTGTTCGGGTGATTTGTTGATGAATTTTATTTTCACGGAGCAATTTTAAAACTGTCTGTCTGAAAACATTGAGACCAAAGATAGTATAAGAATTTATTCCCAGTCAGAAGGAATAAAAATCGGATAAGTTTAATCTAATTTTCAAATTTACTTTTACGAATTGCAAACGAATTTAAACAAATTTTGATGTGTACACCATAGAACTTCAATCTATCATTACTGTAACGAGTGTTTTCTCATACTGCGTTTGACATTTTATCTTCCGAATGAAGGGTTATGCAAATTATGTTATTCTTTTCGCATCTATCTTTCGCGAAACTAGCATTTTCTTGTGTTAATCGTTTAAAAATTATGTTTCAGCCTCAGCATTTTCGAAGCAATTCATTTGAAAACAAAAATTAAGTGAATGACGTACAGATTATTTGCTTTAAATTTGCTTTGAGTATAAATCTGAACATTCAGTAAGGCAGTAATGCTTAGTAACAAGCACTCAGCATCATGTCCGCATTATTAGCGTCATTTGCGAATGTTATTTCATTGCAAGTCGAAATTAAATTTATTGCTGTTAATTTTCAGGGGTTTCGGGATAAGTTTATAGTTTGATTTAAAGAAAGTTTCGAGAGAAAAAAAAGATAAATGCACAAGAGAAGATACTCAGCTTCATCGAGATTTGAAACATTTTGAGAAATGTTGAAATTTTGTCTTTAAGACTAAGTGCACCGGTCAAGAAAGCATTTTAAATCTAAAAAATATTACATTTTCAATTAACACAAAATTTAACTAAGTTTCAAAACAATGTATAACATTATTGTAAAAACTCATTGTTAGTGTAGTGTAATCACGTTGAAAGTAACACATGTTATTTATTTACATAATGCTACTTAATTGCAGTGTGTAACTTTTTTCCAGTTTAATATTTTTCCATGTTCATAAGTTTATTTTCTCATTCCTAATAATAACAGCCGCCCAATCGGTATAATGGTTGGCGTCGCTGACTGCCGAGTCGGAGGACCCAGGTTCGAATCCCGGAGAAGATATGGATGTTTCTAAATGTATAGTGTCAGTGCGGCATGGGGCCAGTCTAAATAACCGAAAGTTCTCTCGAGTGTTTAATGGTAGGGGAAGAGGGGTTGGGAGATACTCGGATTCGTCTCCTCGGAGTGACGAGTTCGAGGAGACGAGTCCGAGGGTGACGAATCCGGGGCGACGAGTCCGAGACCTCGGGGTAATTATTATACCTTTTTAATAAAAGTATACTAATTAAACATTTTTTTTAAATTATTATACTTTTATTAAAAAACATTCGTGCTCAGCTGGAAAATATCGGGAATCATATGCTCAGTTTAAGCGGAAAAAAATTATGTGCTGAGATTTTGTGTGATAAACATATCTAAATTTACATTATTGCTAAGAGTTAGAGCTATCTTCTAAATTCGCAATTCACAGAGTATTAATACAAGATGTAAAATTTCAGGTTCTTCCTTCCTCTCCCCATAGTTCTTTCTTTAAATGATACATCATTTAAGTATAGAGCATAGTCTTTTTGTCTTACTTTTTAATCATTTATTCATTTATCATATGAATATTTTATATATATGTACTACTTTTGTAAACATGTTTCTGTTTCAAAGGTTCACATAAATAATAAAAACAAAACCTATACGTATATTAATCAAGAAAATATTATTACAATCATATTTCTAAAATATCGAAATTCTTTTATAAAAAGGGTTATTAAAAGTATTTGCAAGCAAAGAAAAGTAACAAAAATATTAAAATAATAACATATTAACTGACAGACAGTAAAGAAGTTATAATATTCACACTTTAGCAGTAAATAATTCGAGTTCAAACTGCATTAGGTAGGTTAAAAATTAACTTTTGAAACAGTATTCTGATAGCAAGCCTTTCCCAACGGTAGTTTTTAGTCACCCCTATCTCTTAATTTTTTTTTTTTTTTTTTTTTTTTTCCAAGAAGATTTTGAGAACTTGTTTTCAGATTCTAACATATGGGCTAATTTTTCTTAAATTCATTTAAAATAATTTGGTAAAATGGAAATTTTAAGAAAAATGCACTTCATTATCACTATTTTTATAAATGTTTTATGTAATTGAAATTTTATTAAAACGGGGTCTCCCGAAATCGTCAAACAGGTATCTCTTTTCTGGTGTATTCTTCAAAGGATTTCACAAGTATTGAAAAAAATATACATAAAGCAGTCTTTAATTAGCCTTCATTGAAATATAATCAGGAAAACATATAAGAAAAAAAATATATGTAACGATCAAAAGAGTACGCGATATGCGTAGTAGCTTTTCGTATTAAAAGATAATAAGGTAAAAGCAGAATTTCTAAAAAATGCTGTAACGTTTTTGCTTCAAATTGTTTACCAAAGTGTCGTTTAAAACTGATAAATCTCTTTTGAAATTTCCAAAATGACATTATAATTAGAAACCATATCAGAAGTTTTGCGTCGGGCGTTCTTTTTCTTTATTTAAAAAGGTACTTACCGAAGATTTTAAATGGATTAATTTCTGAGAAGAAAACCGGTGAGATACTTTGAAAGTGGTGTTTACATTACTATAAATTTTTAATTGTTATAATAAAATAGACAAAATTATTATTTTATTATTATGTAGATTATTTTTACATTAAATTATATTAATGACTATAAGGTATTTCTCTCGCTTTCTTAGCATGCCTTCGTGGTGTAATAGTCAGCACGCTCGGCGCATATTCGAGAGATCCGTAGTTCGAGTCCCGGCGAGGGCATTGCTCATTTTTCATCTCTCCTGCTTCGAAATAACCTAATGATGTGTAAATTAAATTGCTATGATACTGCATTTATAGTGCCCATTCAAAACTAAATTGTTAATTTCTTTATTTTTAGAATCTTCTAAATTATTTAAAAAAAAAAAAAAAAAAAAAAAAAAAAACGTATACAAGCTTATCTTTTTTCTTTTTAAATTTCTTATGGATATGTCTATTGAATTAGAAAAATTTTTAATTTTATATACTTCGGAGAGGTATTTATTCGTTTCAGTAAGTGGATTTCGGGTCCTTTCAAGGCAGAAAGTTTGCCACCACAGGAAATATTTGCTGTAAGTCTCTAGAGAAATAGATGCAATGAAAGAAATGCATATAGCAATGGAATGAATAATAAAGATTTTATTAAAAAAAGTGCAAAAGCATCTGGATGTATCAAGAATTCCTGGCGGATTAATTCTTAAACTAGTAGATTGATCGTGAAAAATATTAAATTATGCATATTCATTGCTGCATTTCATTTAAATTTATTTTCTCCAATTGCATTCGAGATATATTTTTCATTCAGTTAATTCAGTTCTCACTTCGCGGCAAGGCAAATATACGTAAAAACTCAAAACATCTTCATTAAAAATTGTAAAATACAGAAAAACATAAAACACCAAATACGGTTAAAAACAGTTAAAAAAAAACAATCTTTATAATTAGAATTTCTACTCAAAAACAAGCAATTCGGCCAGCGGATTTTTCAATGCACAAAACTGAAAGTTTGCTCTTGGTACCATTCGGCAAAAAGACACTGAACTTGATTCACGAAATAACTTAATTCACTATTCTACTAAAAGTTTCAAATGTAAACAAATGTCATCTCTTTAGACTTAACAGCACCCCTTCTATAACTATTGCATACAGATTAACTAAAGGCATAAAAGCTGTAACTGGAACTTAATAATAATGTATAAATAATGTATTCTATCACTTTTTAAAGCAAAAAAATGCATGACAAATAAGAATAAGAAAAATGAGCTCACCGAGCAGAGGGCAGTTTGTATATAAATATATATTTATATACGAAGAAGAGGGAAATGCACAACAACATGTTATAGCATTCCCGTATACGCAATTTCAACATTCTACGGCTAATCATTTTTGAGTTTTGCAAGATGCATACGTACGTACGTACAGACGTTACGATAAAATCTTATCTGAATCCATTTTACAATCCGTTTTGGAAAAAAGATTTATTTTGTCCGTACGTACAGATGTCACGCAAAAACATCGTACAAATGGATTTGAGAGCGATCAAAATGGATATTTTCATTAAAATATGTTACCCGAAGTTTTTCGAGATTTCAATATTACCTTTACTTCGTACCAGGAAATAAAAACTGCAATGGTTAAGCAAGAACTCACAATAAAAAGTATACGAAGTAGATTTAAGGAAAAGAATAATTTTTGTCCGGTTAGCTTCAAAATCGGATTAGTAGAGCAAATAAAATATCTGATTACATAGCTGTTCCTGACATAAAAATGTCTGTTCATTTATGAAAGTTGCTTCACCCCCTCCAAATTAAAAACTGATATTCGTGAAATCGCTTACATTTTTATACTTGAACACTTTACCCGAGGGTTTCTTTCTTTTCGTAATGTGGCTGACTTCGGTTAAGGTGCCAGAACTTTTATCGTTGATCTGATTTTATGACAAGGTAATCCGAAGAATGCAAATGAAGCAAATATCTCTCATAACCCAGTAAGTCATAACATAGATGACTTACTAAAAATTGTTGATGATTGTATGCAAATGCTGTTAACCCTAATTAAAAGTTAAGAATATTAAGTCTTCGACTATGAATTTTAGAGTTTACTGTTTACTGCAAGGAAATATTTATGTCTGTCATAAAAGTTAGCATCTAAACTTCATTAAAGATATAATCTTTTGAGTTTTTCTTCTTAAGTTTAAAATGCCTATATATAGAAATACTGGAATTCAAATTTAATAAGTAAAAAAATATAATTAATAATAAACAAGTTACAGAACAATTCATTCTCAGATAGATAGCGAAATTCAACACAAATATGTTCATTGGCACAATATTAAATCTAAGGAGGATAGATCGAAACAAATAATTTTCGCCAAAATAATATGAATTAATTAATTAATTAAAAAATGAATCATAATTTCATTCTCAAGTAATTAAGACTTCGTTAGGAATAGAGTTAATATTAATAGTATAATTGCATTTGATACAAAAATTAGGAAATACTAAAATACGTCTGTAATCTACACCACAGTTATACAATTAAATGATCTTGTTAATATCATAGTGTCTTGAACTCCACGCCAGACTGCAAACTAACACAAATCCCATTCGTCTTTAGAAATATTTCATACCCTCATTTTAACAGATTACTTATGTGTTACTTTGATTACTTTCTAATCGTTCTCAGGAGTTTACTACGCATTTTATATCCGAATCAGTATTTTTCAAACATATTAATTCTAGCCTCAGTAAAATTTAATCTTTCATGTAATTTTGAAAGGGAAAACAATTTCCCTACCCCTACGTTTGGAATCAGTTTCTTTGAGTTTTTCATAAAGGCTGAAATTGCAGGAAATTGTTGAAGATCAACCAAGCCGGCACCACAGCCGGTACGAGCTCACCGGTTGCACCGGCTCTTGCGCCGGCCTTGTTTTGGGGCAGCAAAATGTTTAGACTTTAGAGAAATAACGAGCAGCAAAATTTAGAATTTAGTATGCCGGGCAACAAAATTTTGTACAACAGAAATCGCACAGGGCGACAAAATTTCTAACGTCGGCTCTGAGTGGGAACTCTAATTCCTGACTCTCATAAACGGTCCTCGAACCTTCTAAACTACACAAAATTCCCTTTATTATAGTTTGGGATGAATGACGGCAAATGTGAATTGGGTTAAATGAGGCAACATGAAGTATCACATAAGTCTCAAAATTAATGATTTCGCTTCACGTAAAAGAAAATAATTAGTTACAATTATACGGACTTAGCCATGTAATTAGAACAGTTATTTTCATGGTAAATTTTTCGCGTTACAGAAGTTTCTCTTTCTATTTCTTTCCTCACTTACAGTATAAGCTTTGGCTTGTTAGTTGGTAATTTCTTTATGGAAAACCCTTGTTAAGCTGATGGATTTGCTAAATGATATAATATACTCAAAAGATATGTAGTCTAAAGACATAGATGATTTGGCTCATTTCTTAAATTAGAGCCCTTGATATACGACGAAAGCCGCGTTTATGCGTTAGAAAACTCAGGTATTTAACAAGGGGAGAATTCAGAGACGCGGCAAAAATTTAAATTTCAGATACGTAGCACACATGATAGTGGGCACAATATTTTATGCTACACTCATTTGAAATTTATAAAATTTTAAATACTTACGAAACACAGATGTGCTTGCATTTGAAGTCTAAATTTGTATGGTGTATCGCAATAAAATTTATAAAATTTTAAATACTTACGAAACACAGATGTGCTTGCATTTGAAGTCTAAATTTGTATGGTGTATCGCAATAAAATTTATAAAATTTTAAATACTTACGAAACACAGATGTGCTTGCATTTGAAGTCTAAATTTGTATGGTGTATCGCAATAAAATTTATAAAATTTTAAATACTTACGAAACACAGATGTGCTTGCATTTGAAGTCTAAATTTGTATGGTGTATCGCAATAAAATTTATAAAATTTTAAATACTTACGAAACACAGATGTGCTTGCATTTGAAGTCTAAATTTGTATGGTGTATCGCAATAAAATTTATAAAATTTTAAATACTTACGAAACACAGATGTGCTTGCATTTGAAGTCTAAATTTGTATGGTGTATCGCAATAAAATTTATAAAATTTTAAATACTTACGAAACACAGATGTGCTTGCATTTGAAGTCTAAATTTGTATGGTGTATCGCAATAAAATTTATAAAATTTTAAATACTTACGAAACACAGATGTGCTTGCATTTGAAGTCTAAATTTGTATGGTGTATCGCAATAAAAGCAACAGCATCTGAAATTTAAATTTTAACGGATCATATGAACCAGTTTTTGGAATTTTTAATTTGTTTAATAGAAATTACTAGAATAAAATTTAAAATAATGCTAGAAGTATACAGATCTCTTTTCGATACCTAATATTTAAATTGTGTTCATAAAAAAATGTATATAAACGAAGCCAGATATTTTTCAAGTGTTCTACAAACTTTTAAGTATTATTTTATTCATATATTTAATATGCAAACATTTTATTCACATATTTAATACGGAAACTACACCTTTGTAACATAATTTCAGAATACACAATCAAGACTTTCTTGTTGATTTAAAATAAAAATATATTTAGAAGTGTATTTCGAGTATTTCAGAAACATTATATTTTCAGTTTAGGCCTATGTTATTACGGTGGATCACCTTAGCGAATTGTTTTCCAGTTAATTTAAAGCAACGCATTTTTATCTTCAGTCATTCAGAAAGATGTTTTTATTTTGAATGACTCGAACAGCAAGCTGGTTACTGAACACATTTTCATTCGGTTTTTTAATATCGTTTATTAGACAGTAACGGTGGTTTAGCTTAGCGAGTTGTTTTCCCATTAGATTTAAAGTAACGCATTGTCATGTTCAATCATTCAGAAAGCTTTCCTTTTTTATTTTCAAAGGCTCAATCAGTAGGCTGATCGTTAAACACATTTTCATTCAGTTTATGCATAGCAAAATCCAGTGAAGAGATATCATCGTTGTTTTGTGAAATTTGTATTTTTCTTTTACGGAGCATTCTCATAGAAAGATGAAAGCAGTTTACGATTCGGTTCATTTGAAATCTTATTTCCTTCATCGCATCAGGAAGGTAACATTTCCTATACCAGAGGTAACGAACCAAATGATGAGACAATTCTTTTTCCCCTTTCCCCTTCCATTTATTAGAAAGTTTCTCATACGAAGTGTTATATGTTATCATATTTTTTTTAAGTATTATTCTCATCTTAAATATCATGAGTCAAAACGCAAAAGCGTTAGAATATAAACCTATTACATTTATTTGAAAACTATGCAGTTTTCTCTGTTCAGGATAGATACATCTTCATTGGATCACAATGAAGACAACTTTGAAATAATTCTTTACTGATAAAGGCATGAAGGTTAAGGAGGAAAGTTTTTCCAGTAAAATATCTTAAATTTCAGTTACTTGTCTCCACATATTTGATTCAGTAAGAAAAATATGACAATTTATTTTTAAACGCAAATTTATCGCATTTTTTCCAGTTTCTAGTTTGATTTTTTAAACCGGAAATTGTTTTGACATTATGGAAAAAATATAGTGAGACTAAAGCAATTTTCAATACTTATTCAAAGTTTTTTTAATAAGTTTGTGACAATGGAAAACGGATAGGGTACCCTAAAAATATTGAAAAAAATAAGGACAATTTTATTTTGCTACGATTACTTCAAATTCATCTAACCCCTGGATTGATGGTGGTGGTGTATTTTAATTATGGCAAAGCAGACTAGGGCTATCTGCCTAAGGGGAGGGATGCCTTCGTGGAGGACTTTCTAAAGGAAACTGGCTCGTATACTCGTTACGCATGGGAAAAACCGCGGAAACACCCATGCAGCCAGCCCGTGTTCGCGAGATTCAAACCTCGGACCGAACTACCAGGGTTCAGCGACTTTACCGCTCGGCCGCTGTTGGGCCTCCCGTGGACTGATGAAATGCATCTTTGTGCTAAGGTTTTGAAAGAATCATAAACTTAGGGTTAACTTCATTGTTTTTTCGAAAAAAAAAAAAAAAAAAAAAGAACTTATACGTGTCATTGCAATACAGAAACTTTCTATCAGCGATGAGGCAACATCATCCGGCGCTGCTGAAATCATTTCTGATATCCAAGGGCAGGAAAATGCAAGAGAAACGAGCACATAGCCAGGAGTGAAGAAAGACGATATACTACAACCAACACCACAGGATTTTGTCAAACAAAAATAGTATTAGTACAACAGATTGAAGATAATTCTTATGGTGTTTTAATCGATTATGGCAAAGCACGTAGGGGTTACCTACTTAAAAGTGGGATAATTTTGGGGAGAAAACCTGAAAAAGACCGCGAAAAACCAAGCGAATAGCCCGCTCACCGAGAGGCAAGAACATGAAGAGGGAATTGCACAACATGAGTGTGTCATCCCTGAAATACATAGGTGTTTAGTAGAACTTATAACTGACAGAGGCTATTGACATATATAGGGGGAATTTCATAAGGTAACTTTGCGACAGATTTTTTTTACATTGTCTGAAAAAGTATCGACGTAGTTTTCAATTCAGTTCAAAATGAGAAAAATAATCTAAAGAAAATATTAAAAAGTCTACACAAATCTAAACATTAAACCCTGTTTCAAAATGTGTGCAACATGCCACTCATTTCAAACCTCTGAAAAGTTCTTTATTGATTCAAGTTTTGACCTATTCCGAATTATATTTTTTCTCCATTTTCCAGGCATACAATATATATTTATTGGCATGATTCAGTTTATACGCAAATCAGTTGCGTAAACTTTTCCCTGATGACGTAAACTGCTAGCATGTATGATATGTATATTATGTTATTATGATTTGAAATATTATTGATGTAAGCATAAGCAGGTGTTAAGTAAACAGTTCTGTCGCTAACAGAGTTAATAAAGTTAGATATCGAGAAGTGTAATACAGTACTGCAAAAGTACTTCGTCATCTTCTTAGAACGATATCCTTTATTTCATTTTGCTTTCTTGTAAAATTAAAACTATATTAATACATACATAACACAAAAATTGTGGACAAAACAACTGCAAGATCGTTCTTTCAGCTATAAACTAGTAATAATTTATTTATTTTTTTAGAATTAAATGTTGTACGTTGTTTACAGATAGGGCTGTAAATCCGCTTCTCTAGCCCAATATTGTTTGAACAAAGGGTCTTGAACATTGCTTGAACAAACCTGAGGATCAGTCAAAGGTACTAATTTATATTCTTCATTATCTATAACTACTTCCGCTTATAAATGTAAATTTCTTAAGAAAAAGAGTTAAGAGTCTAACATAAATAAACATTACAGTGTGCAAAACAATACAAAATTGGATTTTTAAAAAACGATTTGAGTTTTGAATTATTTCTCATCGAAGCAGAGATACACTTTTATTCATGGGGGGAGGAAGTCTTTTCTTTATATTTTGTCGTTACACAACATTCCGCCTTCAATGACTACATTTCAAAAATTGTAAAACGTTTTACTTTTAATTCATAAAAAAAGAGCCAAGTCTGACTTAAACCAGTGTTATAGTAAATAATCTAAAATTTAGAAGTCCGTCCTTGTCGCCTGTGTGTCGTGTTCAGTGTTGCGGAAACAGAAAGAAGTTACGAAGAAAAAAATTAAAAGAACAGATTTGGGTCTTTTAGCTGTTATCGGTAAGGCAGCCATAATTACAGGATGACTCCAGTGGAGAGTAATTTATTTTTCTTTTCTCCTAAAAGAAACAGAAGTTTTTGTATCGAACTTCTTATTCATTTTGTTTTGTTTCTCGCTAGCCATTTTTATCTTGTGAATTGAAAAGCAATCCTTTGAAGATTTGGAGACTAAAATGGTAATAACACTTCTCGTTTTTTAATCCTTTTACTTAATTAGATCTATTTTTTTATTTTCTTATGACAGTGCTTCAATAATATTCAAAAATGGTAACAGAAAAAGAATGTTGATTTAAACGCATGTAATTTGAATTTGGTAGAATAACCGGCGCAGTAAAGAACGTAAGTTACGATTAAGGCGGATAGATGGCGCTAGTTGTGCATGATCAGCGATAAAGAAGCGTTGCTGTAGAAACATGCGAAAACAGAATGAATGTAATTTTTTTTTCTTTTCCTTCTGCATATGAATTCTTTTGGGAGAAATGCGTTTTCTTTTGACATGATTTATTACTGTCATGAAGACAAAAGGCCTTGGAACTTCTAGTCAAATGATAAATTAGTCGGAAAATTTTCGTTTTATTCGAAACGCCATGGAGAGCGGCATTGCAGAATGGAAATTTGTTTCTCTAAGAATTTTGGGCTGCTGTCTAATAACGTGGCATGATGTTGTCTCAGTAATTAGACTTTATACATATAAAGGAAAAAAACTAAACTTATGTTCAGTGATTTCGTTATAGCATAACTTTTAAAATGCAGCATATGCTTTTTTATTATTATTTTATTTTATGGCACGAAATATGATGATGCTCCCCATATCTCAATATAATACCTTTCTAAGAACAATGAACAATATTTTCCATATACGCACAATTTAGTGTTTAAAAATACATTATGGTAATTTATGTTTTATTTTCTAATATTTACACTGAAAGAAAATATATTTATTTAGTTTGGTATTAAGAATATTTAATTGTCTTGCTTGGGGAAAATCTTCAACATGAGCAAAGCAGAATTTGGGAACTTTTTCCATTAAGAAAAATTTCATCATTTAAAGCTCATGTATGAATACAATGAAGGCCTATTATATAGGTGCCTTTTATAAAGATCAGCCTCTATTCTTCAGTGCCTCTCACAAGGGTGCCGGTTCCCTCAAATTAGAAACTGATCTTCACAAAAGTACTGCCTCACCAGTCGCCGCGTCGTTAAGACTGCTGAATACTAGTAATTCGATCTGGTTTGGGTTCGTTTCTGGGCAAACGGGCTAGTTATAGGGTTGGTTTTTCCAAAGTGTAAAGTGGATTCTGGGCAAGATTCCATAGAAAGTCTTCCACAAAGGCAACCCTCCCTTTAGACAGATAGCTGACTCATTCACATAAACTAGCCTAATCATAAAATTTCTGATACAAGCCAAGGCGCTCATTTGAAGATTTTTGTTTTGACGAACGGTCAAAACAAAGAAGATAAGGGCACCTTTCTGTCAGAGCAAAGTTATGAAGAGTTCTCTTGTGAAACGGTATCATAAATTTGGGTTCGTTTCATAGACTTATCCTTTTACATATTTAGATATTACTACAAAATTCTGATTGCTAAAAGTATGTAGTGCGTAGAGCATTCCTTCTTATATTCCTCATAATAAATTATTCTAATCTCTTGTTTTAATTTTTGAAATAGCAATTAAATTTTTTTCGCAAACTATTACGGAAAAAAATATCTATTGTTACTGAAAATTGTTACGTATTAGTTATAAATTTTTATGTAACATGAGAACGAATTGTACAGGAATGAGAATAACTTGATATAAAATAAAGCACTACATATTCAACAAATGAAAAAAATTAATTTTATGTGAAATTAATCAGTGTCAAAAGAAAGGCTCAAGGTACGTCAGATTATTGTACGAATAACATCATGAATGAAAGTCATTATTTTCAGAAATAGTAAAGCTGATGTGCATTTGCTGCATTAATTAAAAGCTAAACGTTTTCTCGTGCTTAAATTTAACTGTACGATGTAAAAATGTGTGTCTTAGCTTAGGTTTACAAAAAGAAAGGTTAGATTTCGTTAACTATTTTTAGATATTTGATTTTAGAATTAAGTGTTCACATTTCCAATCAAACATGCATAAATTTATTTAATCCTGTATTCTCTGCAAATTTTTTTACTTCAAACAATTTTACAATTTTTTACTATCCCATGCTTGAATAAAATTCAAAAACAATAGTCAGTTTTCTGCTAAATGCATTAGTCTATGATCTTATTAATTACATGCTATGTTTGACAGCACACGTATAGTACTTGAAAGTAACATACTCTAATAGCATTAAAACATAAAAGTACTGAAATAATAACATTTTTATTATTGTTATAAAAAGTGCATGAAAAATTCAATTCATGCCTTTGAATAAGCTTAAATTTGGACAGTTAATTTTAAGCAAAACAACAGAAAGGCCGAATAGAACATAATTAAATTTAAACCTGTTTTAACTGAGATTATTTTAGCAGATTAAAACATTGCGTATATTCTTCTTTTTTAAATAAAATGATATCTACCGGTGTATAAAATTTTCAAATATTGGTAAAAAAATAATTTAAAATTTATTGCAAGTTATTAAATTATGTAGCAGAAGTTTAATAACACAATTAGAGAGACTGAAGCACTAAAAATCAAACTAAGTTTAATTTAAATTACGTTATTTATTGAAGTTTAACAATTATTATGCAATTTAAAACAGAAAAATACAATTTATTTCTTTAAAGTGTATTGAATTATCAAAATGCACTTTAAATAGAAAAACGCAAATGTCTAAACTAATAGAATCAGCAGTATATTGCTGATCTTTTAGTCACCAACATACCGATGACTAAGTTTTTAGAATTAGCTTTTGCCGTGGCTATTAAAAATGAAATAGTTTTCTGAAAGTTTCAGTTCTATTAACGATATTTAAATTTAAATCAGGTTTTGCTGTTTTAAAAAAATTTAAACAAACAAAAAATTTAAAACATTTTTCTAAACAGGTAAACATCATAATACTGGATAAATGAACAACTTTTGAATTGAAAAAAATCTATCGTTTTAGGAAAGATTAAATTTTAATTTTATACACAAACAAAAAAAAAATTATAAGTCAAATGTGATAGAAAAAATATAACAGAGCTCTTAAAAGTCTTAATTAATATTAATAGGCATTAGTCGAAACTACATTGCGCATTAAAGGCTGCTTTACTTTTTGAAGTTAAATATATTTAAAATCTTTGAACTGGTAATTAACACCTAATTCAAATACGAAATAAAAGAGTTTTTTGGAGAGGCCCAACATAATTATAGAAGCAAATTAAATACTTCTGCAAATAGAAAAGGAAAATCCCAATTTACAGAATTAAAGAAGGTATTAGCGCAGTACAGTAAGACAAACATAACAATTTTCTTAGAAAAGAGAGCTTCTTGTAGAATAAAAATTATTTAATATCAGATTTTTCTTTTACTCAACACAGACCACTTATTAGTAGGCTTGATGGTAAAAAAAAAACAGTGAAGGATTAATTAACTAAAAATTATAATTTCTGAATTGGCTTTTATTTGTAGCTACTAACCGTAATTTTTTAAGTAGTTTAGTTTTGGAAAAAAATTTCTGACCTACGATTTCCAGCCTCGTGAGTGAAAATAATGAAAAATATAATAGCATTCTGTTACATCAGAAATGTAGATTATGAGCTATGTAAACACTTTTCATAATTTAGCTTAGTTTCTTTTGCATTTACTAATCATACATTTATGCTGAAAACCGAATAGAAAAGTATTTAACATTTACATATAATGCTATAGAAACCCTTTGCACAACGCCAGATATAAAGCCACATATCGCTCTTTGCATTAACTTCCTATTTAATAACCAAGATTTTACTCTGTATTTTTTTGTTTTGAAACTACTGCAAAACACACTGGGGCTATCTGCCTAAGGGAAGGGATGCTTTCGTCGAAGACTGTAAAAATTGTTACTGCCTGGAGTTGGGAAAAGGGTTCCCAATTTCAGGTTAATTTTTTTTCCTTTTTTTAGACCAAAGGGCGTTAGCCAGGGACTATTAATTCTGTTTTGGCATTTTGTGGCGTTTCACTTTTCAGATTGTTGCCACCAAATATTATCGCCCTGAATTAGATTTAAAGAAATTAAATAATGGAGAATCTGCATAAATGTATGTATGTTTCTCTCATTGTGATAAAACAATGGTACCTAGAGAATAACGTAATCCTCCAGCCGAATATGGGCATCTGGAAGTCCAAATTTGGAATTTGTTTTATTATCTATTTCATATCTTGTAAAGCATTAAGAGTTTTTGATTAAGAGACTCAATGATTTCAAAACGAGCAATGGCAATTCTGTACGGGGGAAAAAAATTCTTTCCAGCGCGCGAGATTGTGCATTAGAAGTTTTAAAGATATACTCTTTTTAAATTATTTTGTGATATTGCTGTTGAATTAAATTTTACGGTTTAAGTGCGAAGAACATGATATTTAATAAATAAAGGTAACAAACAAAACGTTAAAAAAATGCCCTTGTGGGCGTAATATAAAATCTGAAAGCTTTCAGTTTTTTTTTTTTTTTTTTTTTTCCTTTTGTGCTTTTCCGTTATATTTATTCACGAAGTTTATACTAACAGTTAACAAACAAAAATACTAACTCAGTACTTGAAAACACTAGAAAATATCAAAATGTTTCGTTTTAATTATTCTTTGTTTTGAATATGAGCAGTGATTTGCAAAGCAATTTAAAATGGAATCCTAGGTTCTAAGACTTTTATTTTTGAAAACACGTATCATGTATTTTTTATGTGTTTATAATTATGAATTTTAAGGTTTCAACAATGCAGCAATGCAGTCATAAGTATTATTATTATGATCTAATTGATGAATTGCATTCTGTGAACAGTTTCGATATTGGTTTGGTTATATTCGATTGGCAAGTAAGTAATTTAATATAATTAATAAATATCAGATAATAATGTAATAAATATTGGATTGACAAGTAAGTAATTTTGGCTTGCACAAGTAGATAGTGTTATGTGTTCGTTTTATCATTGTTCAGTCAATGTTATAGTTTTTTTCCTTGAGATTTGGCAGCTGACACTTTTATGTTGCTATAGAAACACAAATTCTGTATATTTTTGTTTAAAACTGTTAGTTTACAGTCAGTTCTAAGGCGTGGGAAAAATATAAACATTTTCGACATGTTTTACTTCTTTTATTTTCATAAAGGCAAGAAAATGACTGAGATTCACAAAGAGATATGCGAAGTTTATGGTACTGATTACTTACAGAAGGCATTTGTCAGAATTTGTTTAAATAATTTCATTCTAGAGATTTTTCAGTTGAAGATGGAAAACGTTCTCAATGACATTTTGAAAATGATGATGACAAAACTTAAACTATAATTGAATAAAATTATCATAAAACTGTGCGACAGATTACAGAACGGTTAGATGTACCATACAAAAATTGAAAATCACGTAGGATGTCTTTGATTCTTTAAGAAGCTCGGTATTTTGGTTCAGCATGAATTGAAAGAAATTCACTTAACATGGTCAATCAATCTTTGTGATACGCATTTCAAGCGTAATGCAGTCGACTCTGATCGTCTTAACTATAAAAGATCATGGTCCAAGCGCTATATATCAGTGCAAATCGTAAGCTAAACTGCATCCTATTAATTTGATTTGATTACAAAGGTGCTGTGTATTTTGAGCTACTTCCAAGCAACCAAACGATCAATTCAGATATATCTGATAACTACTTATGGAACTGGAGGAAGCGATCAAAGAGAAAAGCCCAACATTGGCAAATCACAAAGGAATCGAATTTCACCACACAAATACGAGGCCTCATACATCTTTAGCAATATGTACAAAATTATTATAGCTTGGTTGGGAAGTAATATCGCATCCCCCATATAATTTGCGCCGCATGATATTGTATGAAAGAGACGCTTGAGCATGATATTGGATTATCGATTATTTCGCAGTTTGCAAAACTTCTTAAATGGTAAAAATTTCAGTAATAACGATGGCCTCAAATCACACTTGGTTTAGTTTTTTGATGATAAAGACCAGAATTTCTACGGCTGTGGAATCATGAAGTTACCAGAAAGACGAGAAAAGGTCTTCGAATAGAATGGACTGATTAAATCTCATTTTTTAAATAGAAAACTTGAGTTTTATTTCACACTAAAAAGGCGAAATTACTTTCTTGCCAGCTTGATGATTCAGGAATATAGTTTAGTCCAATCGTGTAATCTGCGTTAAGAGTATTTCTAATATTGTCAGTTATTATCGTTAGGATGAAAGAAATTTCAGAAAACATGAAAAAAATCTGCGGTTAAAAAATTTAAAATAAATAAATTTAATTTAAAATTAAAAATTATTTAAAACTTTCTATTTATCAAAAAATCTTTTAAATATATTTCCTAAGAACATAAATCAAATTCTAAAAAAAAAGTTCTCGATTTTACTTCGTTACCAACCAAAAAATTTCACTACAAAGAAAAAAAATCTTCAATACTAATACAATGCTTTTTATAGTAATCGTACTGCTTTTACACGATTTCCATGCTATTTGTTATTTATCAAAAAGTTACTTTTTAAAATTTCCTTTTAAAACTATAAATTATTACATGTATTACTTTTCTGAACATATAAAATTATGATTACAAGCATTACAAGAATGATGGTATGATTAATAAAGTTACCTTTGTTGAATAAGAAAGTGTACGCATATAAGCCGTTTGACTGTTACCTCTTTGTCTCAGTTGAAAAATTACCAAAGCACAGCTCTGATTATTATTATTATTAGACCATAGGAGCGCTAGCCCAAAAGAGCTACTAGTTTCGAAACAACATTTTGCGTCTTTTCACTATAAACGGCGAATCACTTTTCAAATTGTTGCCACCAAATATTATCGCTCTGCATTACATTTAAAGAAACTAAATAATGAAGCATGAATGTATGTACGTTTCTCGAACTATGAAATAACGACGGTACCTAGAACCATAAAATTTTGAATGATGTAATCCTCCTGCTAATATGGGCATCTTGAAACCCAAATTTGAAATTTCGAATTTGTTTTATTATCTATTTCATATTTTGTAAAACTTGAGCGAATTTTTAATTAACAAACTCAACGATTTCAAAGCGAGCGATGGCAACACTGTATCTCCAGCCCCTGAGACTATGTATCAGAAATTCTAAAGATATGCTTTTTTGCTGTTTTTAAATATTTTGTGACATTGCTGTCGAATTGAATTTTATGTGCTTTAAGTGAGAAGAGCATGATATTTAATAAATAAAGGTAACACACAAAACGTTTAAAAAACTCCCCTTTGGGCATAATATAAAATCTGAAAGCTTTTACATTATTAGTCCAAAGGGGCAATTTGCCCAGAAGAACTATTAATTTCGTTTTGGCATTTTGGGATGAAAATGACGGTTCCCTTTTCAAATTGTTGCCACGAAATATTAGAATCCTGCATTAGACTTAAGAAATTAAATAGTGAAGAACCCGCATAAATGTATGTATGTTTCTCGGATTGTGATAAAACAACGGTACCTAGAGCCATCAAATTTTGAATAACGTACGTTTCCTCCCGAATATATGGGCATCTGAAAGCCCAAATTTGGAATTTCTTTTGTTATCTATTTCATATTTTCTAAAACTTTTAAAACTATTTTTCGATATTGCTGTTGAACTGAATTTTATGGCTTAAGTGTGAAGAACATGATATTTAATACATAAAGGTAACACACAAAAGGTTAAAAAAAACGCCCCTTTGGAAGTAATTTAAAATCTGAAACCTTTCAGATTTTATTTTTTCCCTCTTTTGTGTTCCTATTTTTCAATCATCACGCACGTCTGACACGTCCTTCGGGAAAGCCTAGTAGCTTAATGGTAAGTTGTAGTATGATTCACTGCTTGATCGCTGCAAATTTCATGCATTAATGTGAAATTTTGCTGTAGTTTATCTCAATAAATGTTTATTTTTTTTAAGTCTGATCTTTTAGTTTTAAAGTATCCTCATATAGACTCTATTTCAAATTCTAATTTCAGATTTATTTTCTGTACATAAGTTGTAAACGTTAGGCTGATAATAAAAGAAGAAAACATTTACTTCGTACTTTCTTCTGAGTTACTTTACTTAGAAATCGCCCTTTTGAACACGATTGTCAACAGTTAGAGTAGAATGGATCCGTATACATGTTTGGCAAGACGTCAAGAACTAAACTATCGTGTAGACATCTCTTGTGTCACAAAACGCCTCTACATCGAACATATAGAAATTTGTTAGAGTTAAACTTCATATTATGTCATCATTTATGAAACAAATTCATTATAGTAGTTACAGGCATATTTCCTTTTTGTGCTATTAGACGAAGCGTTTATTATAACTTGGCCTGAACAGCTATAGCTTCATTAGCAATAGCTTGGCTATATTCAGAATTATCGGGTTAACTGAGATACTTTTTTTTCGGCCCAGTGACGGGCAGTAGCCATTATAGGCTTTCTTTGTTTAAAAACAATTATTTTTAATGATCAGTGATCCAACAAAATGCATATCATGTGATATTAGATGTCTTCAGAAAACTTTAAAAAAAATTGGAAAGTAATACTCAGAGTGAAAACAGTAAATGATAAAAAAAAAAAAAAAAAGCTGTTTTAATACACTAAAATTATCTTCAGCATAAAATATAAACATTACTGTTAAAGGGCAGGTAAACTAAAAAAAAAAAAAAAAAATTAACATTTATGCAGAAGCAACTGTTTATTTTTGAGGACGAGGGAGGAGTAGTGGGTGATCTTTCACACAAAATCCAGATGAAGGACGAAAAAATTAAACAGTGTTGAAAACCTACCCTCATTTGAAGGTAATGCGGCAATAAAAAATGAAGTAACAAAAGGTGTAAATAAAAATGCAAAAGTTAATGAAAGATTCTAAATCAAACTAAAAAGTAACTTACAATGAAGTCTAATATCTAAACTTTTTTCAGTTTTTTTTAAATTATTTTTTTATTTAGAAAGGATACAAGGAAATTTATTCCAGTTGCTCTAGTTTCTTAAGAAAAGAATTGCTGTCCTTGAGTTCTCTAATAATGTTAGTTTCTTAATAATATATCCCGAAACAAACATTTTATGCAAATGGTGCAAATAACCGCCTTAGCACAGTGGTAATGTATAGTGAAATTCGTAGATATATACCCGAAATGATACCAATCAATTAAGGAAACATGTTTAATTTGAATATATATCATTAATTTAAGTCTTCTTAAATTATCTGTAAGAAATTATTTCATAATTCAGATAATTGTCTTGGTTCCTATTTTTAAACTTTTATTTCAGTTCTTTATTGCAATGTATAATTGAAAAGATTTGGAAAACTTGTTAATTTTCTGTATTGAAAATATGCTGAGAAATGCTTTAAATATTTTTCAGTTTAACTTTTTTATCATATATGTTTTATAGACCTATATGGATTCTGAATACATGCATAAAATTAAAATAAACTGCAGGACTTAAGTATGTCTATCTGTAATTATTACATAGCAATCCTTATTAGTAGTGTCATTAATCTTTCATTCTCATATACCTTAAAATTTCTGACTTTAAAATGCACTGATGATGAAGAAATATTGCTTCCTGCATCCTTATAAGCATTATTATTATTGCAGCCTTAGAAGCAGCTAATGAGTGGTGTAATACTTAAAAATCAACGCCTGAGCAGAGAGTTTCCCATTTGATGCTTTTGCTGTTAAGATCACTTCTTTTCATTATTAAACTTAGTCAGCATCTCTCAAATACTTTTCAAATGGGGATGGATCACTTGAATAAATTAGAACGTTCTTAATACTACATTATTCTTGTTCCATTCGAAAGCTTTTTTTTTTTTTTTTAAATATATGCTTCTCGCATATTTTTCAAAGATTTTTTTTAACATATGGTGCTTACACGTTTCTCATGTAAACTCATGTTTTTAAAATACATTTAATTAAATTTTGTTTAACGTTTTATTAGTATTCACTAATTAAGTTAATAGAAGAAAAGTTGTATTTGTTGTTAACAGTTCAAGACTGTTAAGGGTTGGATAAACTTTAGCTTACTAAGTAAAAATTAAGTAAATACTGGTGCTCACGTTAAGGATATGGCTAAGCCAGCCGAATTTTGCACAGCTGTTCTATGTTTGGATGTAGGCTGATAGATTAAGTTTGGGATCGGCATATACGTTAAGTCGATTTGGGTTCTTTGTTTTCATTTGATTTAGTGATGAAAACCTTTCTCACACAGATATGTAGAAACAAACTGAATTATAATTTTTAAAACATTGTACAATTCACTGTATTCCGTTTTCAATGGTAATGAGGTCTAGCAATTAACTGTACCTTTTGCTGATAATTTCCTGATTAGTGTCATAAGAGAGTTCAATTAACTGTCCTCTTTCACTCAGAAACAATTTGTCATTTATAAAATGGCAATGAAACAGATTCCTTAAAATTTCGTCGCCCTTAAAGTATAATAACCAATAACCTCTTAAAATTTCGTCATCTTTCCCACTTAAAAACTTAGTTTTAAATTGTGACCTCAGAGTTCCGAGATGCGAACACCCGTCACTGCGCAATTCTTTATCAATATTGATATAATTTTCTGGTTAAAAAAAAGGTTTCATATTTGGGAATGATGAAAAATGTATCTATTTTATACAACTAACCCACAAACCAAGTTTTCTCTCAAACCCCTCTAATTTCTCATGCTCACTGATAATATTCAAAGAATTACCTTAAAGACAGACATTTAGTTTTGAGAATGCACTTGAAAGATATGCCAGTGTGCTTAGCTGCATATCATCAACAAAAAGTGATGTAAAAATTTTATTAATTTCGTTTACAAATAACATTGCATTTTTTCAAATCTAGGAGCACCTCAAGGTCAGGATTCGAGTATAAGAAACCACAGTTTTCCACAGTTTAAGAAACACTGATCACTGATATAGTTATTACCCAATAATAAAAACAATTTATTTAAAAGAGATTAGAGATGACTGCCTTCACGGACTCATTGAACAAATGTTACTTTTATTTGCCATTTCGACTAAATAAGTTTTAGCGAAGTGAAAATTTATGACATAAAAAATAATTAAGTAACCTATACCTTTCGTAAAAAGAAAGTTCGATGACATTAATTAATTGTATTTTATACATATTTAGCGTAAGTAAATTTTTAGAGAATTTAAAAGACAGTTTAATTTTCTCACAAATTTTTAATTCTGTCATAAAATTTTGCTCACCATCATCTATGTTTTACTTTGAAATTAAATGCAGTATTTTATCCCTTCATTTTTCAATATGTAAGTAAATTTTATATGTATTATATACAGGCAGTTCAATTTCTAACAAGGATATTTAATGCAGTTTACATATTATACTCCTGTTACATACAAAGTATCGATGCTCATATAATCTTCTGAAATTATTTAGTTTCCTTAAATTAATTGCCTTCGAGCAACTTTCATATCAGAATATGAATAAATTATTTTTGATTTTGCCAAATTCAATTTCAACCTGTAATAAGAAGTAATTTCTTCATTTTAACAAACTTTTTCTCACAGAAAGTCAGAAAATTAGTCTTAAATATAACTTGAATTTAAAAGATAAAAATCTTTATTCGACACAGAACAAATCAAAAATATAAATTCGAAACGTTTACGAGCTTACAAAGGCAGTATAAGTGTGCAGTTGTACAAAAATCTATGAATGCATACTGTTCCTAAAAAAAGAAAACTCTTTTTTATTGCATATTTTTCCTTCCATACTGCCTTCTTTCTAAATATATAAATTACTCAAACGTTCAGAACTCTAAATTGCTGAGCAGTACAAATTTTTCAACTCAAATTTAAAATTTCTTCTGATAAAAATTCTCTGTGTCACCATTTAAGAAGGTGAAATTAGTAAGAATAATAAGAAAATTAATTGCTGTTAGATATGCTTTATAATAAACATTTAGCATTAATTTTTCACGATATAGTCAAAATGTAATTGAGCTTATAATTATGTTTTAATGATACTGTAGAACAATTAATATCAAATCACATCTTAATTAACTTTATTTGCAAGGCGTTAATATTCAGTTGTTTCTGGAAGTATAAAGTGAAACTGCAGTATTTTGTCCGTAGACAACTTAATAGCATGATAAAAATACAGATACAACAAGCATGTATTGAATTGTTTTTCCATTTAAATTTATTTAATAATGAATACAAATTTTAATTCCTACTAGCGCTACGGTAATGTCCTGACCTTGAATTTTAGGAGGAAATATAAGAAAAATATTCACCCATAAAATTTCAGAACGAATATTTCTGCCCTTCCGTGTTTTGACTGCTCAAAAATTGAATTTCGTGTACGTGCGTGCGTGTTTTTTTTATGAGAACATGAAAAGTAAAATCTTGTTTAGAAATTGTATTTAAAAATAACAATTGAAAATCAACTCCTGCATGCATGCGTTTTCTGCCCATTTTGAAGAGAAAATTCTAAGCTAGGTAGATATATACGTAAGAGTTTTAAATTTGCTGTATAAAACATTTAATTTTAAGTATTGTGATTGTTCTTTTCGACGTTTGTTTTATCCTTTATGAGACATCATACGCTTTCCAAGAAGAAAAGGTCAATTATCGAACTTAGAAACTGAATGACGCGTGTAGTGTTAATACATAACTGTAAATTTGCTTTCAAATTTTTGGATTAAACGTTTGACCATTATACGAGCGTATATGGTAATTCAGCGATTCGCTTAAAGTACCTATAACACGGAAGGTTTTAGAATTATACCCACTGAAACACGCATATACAATTGCTCAAGCATTGAAAAATATGTACTTTTTTCATTTAGTTCTTCATATGGCTAAAATATTTGATGACACACTAAGCAAAAATCAAAGATATGAAACAGCGATAAATATAGGGAAAAGTGCAGTTTTTTGTAGTTTTGTAATAACAGAATATGTTTGCGAACCTATCGTAAACAGAAACAAATTAAAACGAAGGAGTACTTACCGTTAATTTATTCATAAAAATTCTTACTTGTTTCCGGGTCTCCATAAAAACTCTTAACCTGTTATATTACGTAACCTAAAATACCACTAAAAACAACAATGATGTGCTACTATACAGCCCATATGAATAGAAATTACACTCTCTAGTATCGTAAGAAATAAAAAACACTAGGAACCTAAGAAGTGATAATTGCAATGATAGTTTATTGGATTGAATCTCCAGAAACTGGGTGATAGAAAAGGCAGGAGACAAGATGTTAAAAGAAGAAAGAGACTCACATAATTACCTTTTGATTGTGAACTAAATTTATCTATTCACTGTATTAAAACTGGCATAATTAAAATGAAAGTTATATTAAAACTTCTTTGTCTGCCTATATCACGATCATAAGCTGCGTTTGTTTTTCCCCGAGGCTAGTTAAGAGAGGTTTAAAATATAACAATTTTGACTACTTAAGCTCACTTCTTTTCCTCCCATCGCAGTGTTCTACTACTGAAAATATCCACTGAAACTGCCCGTATTTCCATCAAAAAAGAATGTTTAAGCCTTAAGTAATTCCATCCCATGCCTTAAGTAATTCCATCAGGAATGTTTAAGCCTTAAGTAATTCCATCAGGAATGTCACTTGGATAAATTAAAATTCAATGAGAGCAACATGCAGTTATGAAAACAGGTTTCAAAATTCAACTGAAACTCATCATACCAGTTATTAGTAAGAAAACTTGAATCTTAGGAACTATGAGTTACTACTAATAACTAAACACAAAAGCGAATTAACTATTAATAATAAACTGAACTTGATGATAAAACGGCATGATGTACTCTTTTATTATGTTAAAAAATTCATAGTATAATTACTTCTAGATCCTACTTTTTCGTTTCAAACAGGGAAAGCATTACTCACTTTAATGGCTTTTTAATGATCAATACTTTTTTCATGAAGAAAGAAATTGTACTTGAAGAGTATTTCACAGATCGGTATCTATCTGATGTAAGAAGTACAAAGAAAATCGGAAGTTTAAACAGAAAAGACATTTCTCAGAAGTTTAAACATAAAAGAAAACAATAAAGCAGTTGGGGAATTAAAAATTTTAAATAAAACTTAAGGCGTAGTATTACTAGTAAGAAGTTTAATATCCCACCATTATTACTAAAGGCTATTAAACAGCGATTAGTTTCTAAAATAAAAATGACATAAGTAAAAATGAAAGGCAACTATGAAATGTGATTTAAGTACAGAAGCAATAACGTAATGTAATACTGAAAGTAATTACAAGAAATTAAAATTAATACAAAAAATCGATGAAAAAGGCTACAGCTTAATTATTAAATATGAAGCAAATGAAATGACTTTTTTATGTCATATCTTTTAGTGTAACCGTAATATCGATCATTATCTGGTTAATTTAAGATAACATTTCATAAAGATTTTCATTTATTTGTGAAAAGTTAAACGTAACATTGGGAACATTTAATTAAGTAATAATTATGCTTACTAAATAACGTGCTCTAATTAGAAATTGAAATTACTTTTAGTTATAACCTAAAAAATACATGAGATAACTTCCCTATTTTTGAAATTATATTTTAACAAATTCTCTCTTTCATATCTTTTTTATTTCCTTTTTTTTTTAACTTAAAATCATTGCTTTTAAGTAAAAACCTTTTTCTGCTAAAACAACTGCAATAATCTTATGAAGAGTGCCTTTCAAGCTTTTAGCACAGTTTTATATTAAACATTTAAAACTTAATATTAAATGTTAAAAAATAATGGAAAATTTTAAAAATAATATCCTCTTGTTCCTCTTGTTTGTAGCTCAATACGAACAGAAATTTTCTAATAGAACTACTGGATTTTTTTTATCCTATCACAATAATCAGAATCATTTTTACTTCTTTGTACTATGTAAAGGAAGTATTGTAATCTTGAAATATTTCGAATATCATATTTCGACGGAAATAGCCATTCAACCGTTCCCAAATTCATTTGGACGATTTTTTTTTTTTTTTTTTTTTTTTTTTTTTTTTTTTTTGTTACATTAGACGGAATAAAAGACTCTTTATTCCAAAACAGGCTGTAAAAGAGATTGAAAATGAGTTTTTTGTGACGTCTGTACGTACGTATGTACGTATTTGGCATAATTCAAAAACGATTAATCATAAAACATTGAAATTTTGTATATGGAATTGCTATAACATTTAGTTCCGTACCCCGTTTTTATAGCGATTACTAAAAGTATATATATATACCCACTCCTTTTACCCGGAAGTACCAAAAGTACATATACATTTAATCCCCTTGTCCAGCCTTTATTTTCGCAATCATTTGGTTGTAGCAACAATTTCTAGGGGATGCTTTGTAGGGAGTCCTAGGGGTAGTCCTTTCAGTTACAGAAGTGTTTTAAATGACGAAAATATTCATCCTTGGGAAATGTCAAATTATAAAGAAAAAATTTAATTTTCGAGAGATAACGAAATCTAACATTTAATGCAGTCTGTAGGTTCCTATACTTATATTTCGAAAAGTGACTCCCGACGACAAAAATTAACCAGTTAATTTAATTTCAAAACTTGCAAATTTTGATGCCATTTTCAATTTGCCTTGAGGAATCGGTTAATTAAGTACGACTAATTCGAGGAAATAACTTAAGTTCAGTAAAATATGTGTTAATTTAATAGGCCGTACAAGAAAGTTGTATGGGTTGTCCACATCAGAAATGGATGTTAATAAAAATACAAGTAGACGTATTAATACTCTTAATCATTCCTATTGTGATCCCATATAACTATTATCTATAACATAGCAAGGATGTGTGATCGGTCATCAGTAAAGATTTCTGTTGCCACTCTGCAAAGAGTAAGATATTTATGTTCCAAATTTAATCAGAAAATTTGGAGATATAAAAGAAATATATTGCCCTTGCAATATATTTGTTTTTTAAATTTAATAAACAAACTCAACTATTTAAAAGGAAATGTGTGGCCGCTGACCAAATAAAAATATTTTTATCTTCGTGGTAGAGATTTCTTGTTCAGCAAAGCATAAACATTTAAATTTTCTTTCAAATTTTTTCTCTTATTAATAAACATACTGAGAGATTTAAAAGCAACAAACGCAGATTCATTTCAGTTATTCTTAATTACCAGCTGAACTTGTGAAATAGCGGGATTAATTAAAATAATCTATATGCATGAAGAAGAGCTTCCGTTTGTTTGTGTAATTTGCACAAATCCTACTTTTATTCCGATTTTGATCAAATTTGGCGCGTTTTATTTTCAAACAAGAGAAGGGCTATTATTTGTATAATATTTCGAAAATGAAGAACCTTTAAAGCAGAATTTAAGTGTGCGCTCTATCAGTTTTTCAAGATCATTTCGTAAAAGGTGAGGAAATTGACGAAATGGATGGTGATGTTCCAAAAACTCATTTCCTAAAATAGACAAAACCAATAACAAAGCAAGTACCTGTTCTTATTTAAACCGTTATATGGCGCCGCATCAATTCTACAATTCTACAGTTTCTGTAGTTCTATCTGTTCTAGCTAACTATTACATAGTTTTATTCGATTTTGCGCAATTCTTTTTGAACCAAAATAAGAGGAAAATCATTCTATAATTAAGATTTCGACATAAAAGCCTCTTTTCTCTACGTAAAGCTCGTTTAATGACGGATATTTTAGGCAGAGTGGCGTACTATAATATAACGCGGTATGTACAGGTAGAAAGGGCACCTGTAGGCATCTAAGTAGGCATATTAGATATAACTGTTAAGGTTCTTTCCCAGATGAGGCCCACCAGGAGCCGAGCGGTAAAGTCGCTGAACACTGGTAGTTCGGTCCGAGGTTCGAATCCCGCGAACGGGCTGGCTGCATGGGCGTTTTCGTGGTTTTCCCCATGTGTAGCGTGTATACGAGCCAGTTTCCGTTAGAAAGTCCTCCACGAAGGCATCCCTCCCGTTAGGCAGATAGCCTCGTGTGCTTTGCCATTACTAAATACACTACACTACACTTATCCAGATGAAGTTCTGAGGGAGAAAACGCCGAGGTACGGTCAGAAAGTCTCCTACAAGCAGCGGCTCTAGAGGATTGCTGCTCGCTGCACATTTTGAGTGCCCCTTTACCTCATGGAATTTATACACTTACAAAACGTTCGTGCCTTATTCTGGGATTCTAACCAAGGTCCTTCGGTATGGCAATCAGCGAGACTAATCCCGATATTATCTGGAAGGCACACGGTATACACTGTGTGCTATTGATCATCAACATAGGGCCTTGAAGAGATGGAGAAGTGAGGAAAAAGAGTAGGTGGTAGAGTACTCTGAAGGAGGAGTCAATAAATGCTCGCCACCCGGGTGTAAGGATGTGGTGAGGCACAAAGATACTGTTTTTTACTCTAATATTTATTCTAGATTAGTAGTCCTCGTAAAGTATATGGATTTCACTTGTTCCTTAGGGGGATATTTCAGCACAAAATGCTTATGTACAAAAAGAACTAATGTTTAATGTATATAAAGGAAATTACTAACATCAGAAATGAGATTTGCTAAAATATAAAACGGGAAAATGAGTAAAAGAAAAATTTTTTATGTGTGAAAAGAAATTATATTGCATAAACCGAAGTCGTATTATTTTACATTTAAATCATAGTCAGATTTAATGAATGTTATCTTTTCTCCCAGATTTTATAGAAATTCACTGCCTTAAATTCGTATATGAAACATTTTGTAAAATATCATGCTTTTTTTTTATTTTTTATTTATTTATTTATTTATTTATTTTTATTTATTTATTTATTTATTTATTTTTTGACAATTTAGTCAAAAAAAATTAAATCCCTTTTCTGTGCACTGAAGAACTGTTTTGTGATTTTATTTTCGCAACATACTTTCGTTTACACTGATTTGTTTTCAAGAAGAACAGTTTGAGAATTGAGCATTTCTTAAAAATTCTATAACTGCATATTTCATGTCTTTTAAAGGAAAGAGTGGGATTTATTAAAAATTATAATCGATGAATAATTGTAAGATTACATTTTTAGTGTCCTTTAAAACTGGGAAATATAGTGTGATACGTACTTTATTTCTACTGATTTGCTATTACAAAATTCAAATTATCAATTTTTTTATATAAAACTTCAATGAGTTTTATAAAATCACGTTAATTCAGACTTTTAAACCGAAAGTTGTTTCCAAGGTACAATTTTTAAAATCTTTGTTGCCGGATGTGTGATGTTATTTTCCTTTAAAGGAAAATTAATATTTCTCTAAAATCAATTCTTGAAGTATTTATTTTTATTAACAGTATTTTATGGGGGTCGGAATATTTTTGCATTCAATCCTTTTTACTCTTAGCAGTAGGACATAAATACAATAAGCTGCAATAAAGGCGAATTCTATTTTTACTTGCAAAAATTTCCTAAATTAAGTAGAAATGCATGTTTCTGTTATATTGTTCTAAACAGTATGTTGATCATTTTTACTTCCTTGTACGAAGTAAAAAGGAAATATTGTAATCGTGAAAAGTTTCAGGCAGCATATTTCAACGAAAATATCCATTTTGATCGCTATCGAATGCAATTTAACGATGTTTTTGCGTGATATCTGTACGTAAGGACAGAATGAAATACTCCTTTCCTTCAAAAAAATTATAAAACTGCTTTAAAATTAATTCTGAAGAGTATTTTTCGAACTTTTTCTGTACGAACGTATGTACGTACGTGCGTACGAACAGACGCCACGAAAACGTACGAGATACGTACGTACCTCGCATAACTCAAAAACGAGTAGCCTCAGAACGTTGAAATTTTGTATATAGGACTGCTATAACATGTAGATGTGCACCTCGTATTTTGGTTGCAATCGGCCGCACCAAACGTATATAAATATATTTATATATATATATCCACTCTGTTACCCGGCTCAGTGATCTCATTTTCTTTACTCTTATATGTTTGTAAATTGTACATTTTTTGCTTTAAAAATGATTGTATTATGTTGTTTTTATCTTCCGGTTAAGATTTTTATGCCTTTAATAAATCTGTGGGCAATATTTTTAGAATTATCAACAATTTTAAAGTTGTCTACGTGCCGCTAAGCCTTTTTTTAATCGCGGCCATTAATGTTTACATTTGAAACAGGAGACTAGTGGATTTGTTGCCAATCTAGAGAAACTTAGCTTCGCAACAACAAAGATAACGCATTCATTTATTATTGCCAATTAACTCATGCTTAATTCTTTTTTGAATTTTTTCGAGGAAATAAGGGTTTAAAATTTACTTCGTAATTTTTAATATAGATATTTTGAGTTTTTATGTATTTTTGCCTTCTCGCGAAGTGAGAACTGAATTAATTAAATGAGAAATACTCAATCGTCTGTGAAAAACTGTTTCTGTTTTGTTTTGTTCGCTTAATTTCTTTTATACATCATTCCAGCTTTATTATAGTATATGAATAGAACATGTGGCAACGATTAGATAATTCTATTCTTTAAATGATATAAATTTTGTGCATTATGAGTTATAATATGAACGAAATACATAAGTTAACTGTTATGTAATTATTGGATTATATAACAGTTAACTTAGTTTTCGTTATATAATTATTATATAAGTTAACTGTTATATAATTATTAATACTGTTAAGTGAATCTAACGCCAGAGTGTCGCTATGGTAAACAAATACTAGAGTGAATTTTAAAGAATGCATTTATTCTATTGTGATTTATGCGCTGTCAGCGAAGTAGATTTAATTCAATCCAATAAGTTTAGATGAAATGCAAGAAAAAATGCGTATAATTTAATATTCCAATTTAATATTCCAATACAAGGAAATCATGTGGTGTACACATCAGATTTTTTAATATTGAAATGTCTGAAGCTGTTTATTGCCTATGATCACCACACTGGTTATTGCCATGGTTTTCATTTTTTTTTTTTTTTTCGTAAATATACAAGAAATATGTTTGTATAATTTTTAAAAGCAGTTGTGTTCTTACATAATTTAAACGAAAGAAATATAAATAAGATGTTTACTATTATTCCTTTTTGTCATCTATTTTTATCACTGAAATAAACGTGTATTGGGAAAAAGGTGTTAAATTGCGTTTCGTAAAACATTTTCAATGTAAAAGAAAGCCCCTGCTGTTTGAAAAAATTAAGCAAGATTTAAAGGAGTGTTGTTGATTATGTCTAATGTAAGTTTCAGACATTTTGTGTGATTTGTAATTGGTCATCAACATAATACTTATATGTAAATCGCTAAGAAGTGAACAGGCGATGGAATTTTAACAGAAAATATCTATGTCTTTTACGATTAAACTGCGAATAGCCGTTGAGAAAAAAATAAGTTTCGATACGACATACTGGACAGGCGGCAGTTGAAGATTCCCCGTGGCAGTCAATCCCACTCCTGCAGCAAAGCTGTTTTCAACTCCGGAGAGGTTCTGGGAAACTGGCCCTTGAAAAATCGAACATAGAGATGTAAGATCTCTCATAGCAGTCAAGAAATCTTTGTCAAACACGTGCAGAGGTACGCGGCCATCCAACATAATGCCTGGCCAACCTTCACATACGTAATGATCCTTTTCCCTAATGAGGGAGTGATGATATCATGTTCCAGGCTCTTTACAGACACATGAACTCCGAGAATTAGTGTCCGGGCTGAATCTCGACTCATCTGTATAAAGCACAGTGCCCCACTGAATCCTTTATCTCATGAAGCCCCCGAGCAGCTGTAGACTGCGAAACTCAGGTTCTATTGACAGCATACTGTTCACGCGAAAGCTGTGAAACTGTAGCAGTCCTGTCTCGTCGGGCTGAAAGTGCCAAATAACGATCCTCATTCGTAGCTTTGGATCTTAGCCAACCTTGTCGAGGTCTTCTCGAAATGGATCTAATGTCCTGAAACTGTTATCCCAAATCGGAAACTACACTGGGGGGGGCTACAATTGAGCTCTGTAGCTTACCTGCGCTTGTTATTGATCTGCCTTCACCGACGATTCTGCACCTCATTTCGCCATCCATACCTTCGGGACTACTCATTTTACCTCCTAGTACGTTATAAAATTTACTCAAATCTTGTGAGAAATACGGCGAATGTTGTGAATGAATACGAGCATACAAATCGCTGAAAATCCGTCTTGTGTTTATTACCACTCCACAATCACAGCTCTGCAGACACACGCGTGTACGCTTATGTATTCGTTGTAGACTATTTGCATAATTCTTCCACGGCATAATTAGTAACTTTGGTTCAATACTTTTCATAAAAATAGACATAATTTGAAAATTATCTTAATTTTGCACACGAGTGTAGATTTTAATTTTTGGTGCTAATTTTTGTATGGACAAGAAAAAGAGTTAGAAATTTTTATATTGCTAACATGCCACTGGAAATTTCTCATATCAATGATTCTTATTAGTACTAATAACTGTAAATTTTAATAAGTTATTTTACATAATGTTATTAAGAAGTACAAAATCATCTTTAAAGAATGCCCTTTGCTTAGCTGATGTGCAAAAAATTTTTATAATGTAGCAGACAATGAAACTCACTAGCGTAGTCGATTGGGAACTACTCTGTACGTTGTCAGGACAGGAAATTCTGCTTTCTGCATAGAATCTATAACATCAAATGTTAGGTTTCCTTCTCTTCATTCTTTATTCCATTTTTATTCCCACAAGAACAAGTTTTTTAATCCGATTATTTCTAAACTTAGTTTTTTTTTAGGATGTGTTAATTTTATTTATAAAAACCAAGCTGCAGTATTTAGATGTAGTTCTCAGTCGTTTAGAAAGTTTATCATGGTTTCCATTGATAACAATAACGACATTAACTAAACTTTAAGATAACTTTAAGTAAATTTTAAAAAACTTTAAGTAACTAAACTTTAAGTTACTAAAACGTAATTATACCCATTTCAAAGTCAATAACGTATTTTCCAATTTCTAATGGTAAATTTTGTTAACTAAATAAAATTATGCCTTTACCTTAGCTTTGATTTAAAAATATCATGAATCTTTTCTATGTATAAGTACGAATCCTTAAAGGTAGATATTATGATTTCGCAATATTCAAGTAAAAAAATTAATCATCCGTTATAAACATATGAAAATAATAATAATCTTGAGACACAATCGAAAAGATATGTTCAAAATGCATTCCAATTAATTATTTGAAAACGCAATATAAAATACTCATGCTATTAGTTCTTTAAACATCGTATTAGGTATCGCATTTAAAAAGCTATAAGGATACTATATTTAAATTTTGAATTAGCGACACCAAATATTCCTCTTAGTGGTTTTATCGTGAAAGGAGCTAATCAATAGTTGAGTTGAAAATTGATAATATTAAAGGAAAATAATTAAAATATCTTATTGTGTATATAGAACAAACAGGTAATATAAAATCCATATTCTGAACTGTAAATCTACACAGAGCAGAAAATAAAAACGGAAGGTGTCGCAAAAAGTGTCAGGATTAACTTCTTTATCCAATGACTCATCCGACACAAAGCAACAGTTTTGGGGACCTGCAGAGGCGCTCATGTGTAGCAAGCAATAAATGAAACTTGTGTCAAGACGCACTACATACACTCAGTGTCACCTGAATGACCCATATATATAGAAGATGATGTAATGTCAGGAGGAAGACAAGATAGGAGAAATAAATGTCGCCGGCAGTGTCACCTTAGGGCTGACACTAGCGAAAAGCAAATCCACATCAGAGACAGAATCATAATTGCCCAAACCACATACTAAACGACGCAAAATGACAGAGAATCAAACGTTGTGATGACTGATCATACGGACTACTTGGCAACAGTCACGGTAATTTGTGACAAAAATTGATGTAGAGTCAAGACCTCTGTGACGAGCGTATATTGCTCATAGAATCCGAAAAAAAAAATCCGTACCGTTCCGAAAATAATATGTCTCTTTGAAACAGGTTAGAAACTGGATTTCAAAATTAAATAGGCCCTTCAAAATGCACTGAAATATGTCTTTAGATATTCTATGGAATCCTTATATTAGATAACAGGAACAATAATCTGAAAACTTAACTACAGTCTAGTATTTCAAAATGGATTCTGGTACCAAAATCATAAAAAAATTTTTTTTTAATGTAAAAAAGATGATTTAAATATGTAAAAGGTCATAAATATTTCACTTGTAATGCTTAATAAACTACGTTGCTGAATAATACAATAAAATCATTACTAGTAAATAGAATTAAAACTTAGTTCTAAAGAGGATTTTAATTCTGAAATCTTCAACGCTTATTTCTATATCCCCTCCCCGAAGCCAAATAAATTATGGGAAAATTCGAAGTACGCTAGAATAAAATAAAAGAAAAAATGAGTTAGTGCAATTTTAAATTAAGGGCAAGAACTATGAGAAATTTATCGTTATAGTTTCAAACATTTAAAAAATAATATTAGTTAATTAAAAATCATGTGATTTATAAATTTAAAAGGAAATTCCAGTCTACATTTACATTAGCTTAACATCCGAAACAATTAAAGTTAACTAACTTTGGCAGACCTAAAATTTAAAAAAAAAAATAGATTTGAAGAAGTTAAGATATAGATGATAAATTCTCGAGTTTCTCCGGCTCATAAAGCCAAATGGTAGAAAAGAACTTTGTTATAATGTTAGCTCCTCATCAATTAATGCCATGCTGAGACTTATTTTAATAGAAAAGTTTTTCTTAAGGCATAGCTGTCCGTTTATTTCACTGGATTGCTTGTGCACGAGGCTCCTTACAAATATTTTTCTTAAATGGCAGTACTTTCTACTTTGCTAGAACATGAAGTCAACTCAGTGAAAACAATAAACAGTTCTTCCAAATGTTTGAAAAAGATTCTTGAAATAAGTTTTACAATGGAGTTAACGTAATATGCAACACTGAAAACGTGCTTCTTAATTATACTAATCGTTATAAATATTAATCAAACTTAATTTCAAAGTTTAAAATCCTAATAAAAATGCACTTTGTTTTTAAATATATCCCTTTGTAGCACTGAAAAAAGTTTTTGTGGTAATTCGAAAGTTAAATAGAAGATAATATATCATACGGATAACAACTCACCCTTTTGATCTCTGCTTTGCAAAATAAAAACAAAACGGCTTCTTAAAAAGCACTTTCATATGCTAAATAGCGAAGAAGTTAATGCTAAGAATCTTAGTGATATTTTCTCAGTTAAATATACTATCACATTTATGCTACATGAAAAAGAAACTAGGAGTATATTTACACATATTAAGATTATGAGAAATGGACCGGGTATGGTTTATTTATATACTGGTGGTTCAGATATAGGCAGAGAGAGAATTTGGAATATGTCTAAGTCAATGCACATTTCTAAATATTCAGTTCATATAAAATTAGAATAATACGTTTGCTTCTTATCATTACATATTTCTATACAATAAGCTGTTATATTCATTGATTTACCCTTTTTCTAATAAATAAATAAAATAAAATAAATTTTTCCTACTTACCAAAAAAAGTTAAATACGTAAATCCTACTATTAAGACTGAAATTAAGCATTCGTTAAATTTTAGACTTTCACATTTATAAAAATGCGTCTATGATCTGTACTTTTAAATCAGAATAATCTAAAAACTACATTATTACAATGTAAAGCACAATTAGGCAAGAATCTCATTATTTCTATATATGTCATGATACTAAAATATTCTAAAACCAGAGCTAGAAAAAATATACGAAAGCAGGGGCAGAAGTCACAGTTACAGCGTATAGATAACTATAAAACTATACAGATATGAAAATAGGAACAGAAAACTGATAATAGTTTATAGTAATGAATTGTTAGTAGTCATTTTTACTTTAAAAAATGCAAGCAAATGCAAACCTGTATTTTCTACGCTATTAAATAAATATGTTTTGTTTTAGTATACAGTTTTTAACGTGTAAAATAACGATGTTATAACACATGATGTTATAACACATTCTGCATGTGGTTTTATATACGTGTATCTTCTGAAGAAAAATATTTACATCCTAAATAATTTAAAAGAAAAAAACATATATTCAATTGCGATAAATATGCCCACAGCTGGTCTGAGAGACTATTTCATAATCTAGTGGCTTCCGAAAGGGTTTTTTTTTCACGAATAGGTCAAAAAAGAATTCTTGTTGGATCGGAAAATATTTTGCAATTTTTTCTTTTGTTATGCAGTTATGTATATATATATATATATATATATATTTACAAAGACATTCCTATGTACATCTTATATTATAAAGGCGAAGAGAAAAAAATGTGCGATGTGGATGCATTTAGCTGATCAACATTCACATTTACAGAAAGTTAAGTGTTGCCACAATTTTCTTTATATTCGCTATGCTGTTTATATTTGGGATGTAAATTGATGAGGATATCCAGATGATGAAGATATCTGGATTTTCTCCTAATACCTTTAACTGTAAAAATTGTTACGGCCTGGAATTGAAAAAAGGATTCGAAATTTTGGTTAATATTTTTGTTCTTCTGGCATGTTTATTTACGAAGTTTATGCGAACTGTTAACACACAAAATCTAATCAATATCTGAAAATATTCTAAAATATTAAAATGCTTAATTTAATTATACTTTGTATTGAAGCTGAGGATTTCAACGTTTTGTAATGCTATTTAAAATGGAATCCTAAATTTTGAGATTTTATTTTGTAAAATAGTTATGATGTTCTATGTATATATTTAAAATTGTGATTTTTAAGATTCCTATAATACAGTAAATGGGATGTTATAATCTTTATGAGCTAATTTTTTTATTTGTATTCTGCGAACTGTTTGGATGATCAGTTTAGCATTAGTATAGTTTGATAGCATTAGTTTGGGTAATATAAAACATTAGTATAGTTTAAAAACATTAGTATAGTTTTAAGGTATTAGGAGACGAAATAGTTTTAAAGAATGAGTTGACTATTTTAGTTATTGTTTACTTTAATTATTATTTCCACTTCTATACCACACCATGGCGAGTTCCACGCAATGCACGTTTTTATTCGATTTGTTAGAGAATCAGAGGTTTACTAATATTACTTAAGATGTTAAGAGATGCTATCATGCTGAAACCGTTTTCTTAATTCAAGAATAATATTTTCGGAAAGATTAATTATAGACATGTTACTATTTTTAGGAAGGGAAGGAACTCTTAAATTAAAAGTAAGACTTAAAGGGGCATTTAAAATTAAAATTAATGCTTTTTCTTACCTACGTTTCAAGGCCAAGACCAACTTTATTTTCTTTCTTTGTTTCTTTCGGAACATCCAAAAGAATAGCGATAAATTGTCATTACAAAAGTTAAATCGGAATGTTAAAAGGTTTGAAAAGTGCTGCTGTAATCAAAAGGCAAGTACAAAAAATTGGATCTGCTATCTTTAGTGAAATGCTTCCCCAAAACCCTTATCTGAAAGAAATACGTAATCAAATTAACATAAAAAAATTTCGTTCAATATGTCTTAAACAGGAAACATAGCAAATGTTTTTAAAATTACCTCAGACAGTCATTAGCAAAATAGCAAATTAATTATTTCATCAATACTTCGACCTTTAAAAAATTTCTTAAACTTAATCCTCTTAAAAAAAAAAAAAAAAAAAAAAAAAAAAAAAAACCCACGCCTTTTGAGATTACTGGGAGCAGACTTCGTTATCAATCAACTTCAGCTAGTGAGATATAAGAAATAAATGCACGTTGCATTTGTTTATCAAAATAGGGCAGAAAATTTGCCTTTTCTAATAAATTAAATAAAGATTATTAAAAAAAATATTCTGCTTATTGGCAAAATGTCTCTGAAGTTTCTGTATAATTTATAACTATTATGTTAATGATACTTAAAATATTTCTGGGTTCTCTCTCAAAAGGCGCCAAATAAGACCATTCGCAATCAACATTGGAAAAATAAAAAGTGAAAGAAAAATTCTTTAAAAAAATTTTAAATAGTGCCGTTCAATTTAGCCATATTTTAAATCTCAAAATGTTTCCTCCAACGAGTTTTGCTTTTTTGATTAGTTAAAAATGCTATTAGCATATGAAAATATTTATAGATGATGGCTCATAACGGCAGTTAGCTTGTAGAAAATAGTTTATGTAGAAAGATCAGAACTTAATTTTATCCGAAAACACTTTATAACTTCAAAAGTTTGATGCAAAAAATAGTTAAAAATAGGACACAGAACATATTAGAGCACTTTAAGCACAGCAGTAAAGTTTCTCTTGAAAACCGGCTTTAATAAAACGATATCCGCGTTCTTGCAATTTGGAGAAAAACGTGGCCGCATTCTATATACCATACATCTAAAATAAGAATGGTCGAGAAAAATTTTCGTCCAGTGCAAATAAAGGACTTACATTAAATGAAAAAATAAATTCCAGACGACAATATGGGAGGAAAAAATAAAATAAACTTCCGATTAGTTTTTCGTTTTAGAGACCACAGCTATCAGATTTCCAAAGCATGTAACATGCTATATCAATTACGCTAAAAATTACTAATTTAAATATAAGAAAAATCGAGATCAATATCTCTTGAATACTGCATTTATTTTTTGGCCTTTTAAATGTAATTACGAAAAGTGTTCCAAAAGTTTCCTCGTACAGCAGTTTAAGAGGGCATTCTAATTATTTCTCATCAAAGTTCATTATGTAAAACTTCACGTTTCTGCATTAGTGTTCATTCTTATTACTTTAAACATACCTCTGAAATTATCAGCCGCGCAAATTACCTGCGACCGTATCCGAAAGGAGAAAAAAAAAATTGGCGCCGAGTAGCGTTCTAAAAAAAGAAGGGAAAAATATGGCCGTCTTTCGTTATTACATCCAGCTACCATTTAATTGCTAGAACCTAGAATAATACCGCAGTATAACGAGCACTTAGTATTCGTCGCGTGAAGCGGGCCATTAAGGAGATTTTTCGGTATTCCTTTTTTTAACGCCCATAATTTTGCGCTTTTATTTTTACTTTTTTATTATTATTATTATTCGTTCATTTTATCCAGCGCATGCGCTTGTACCCGGCCACGCCCATTATCATTATGGCGAGGAAGTGATAAAGAAGCGGGCGAATAAATACAGAAGCATTAGGGCAGGGCCTCTTATAGGGTTGTCATAATTTGGCGATTAATCAAAACAAAACTTTTTATTCTTATTCTCCGTACAATTAATTAAAAAAAAGATTTTCTCGATTTGAGCATGAGTCATAAAATGCATTCATTTTTTTTTTTTTTTTTTTTTTTTTTTTTTTTAAATTCCAGAGATTCCAAAACGTGAAGAGACCAGAAAATTTACTTTACTGGATGGAGTTGGATTCAGGTATTGTGCAGAATACCTCTTTCCCTGAAAGCAATTGAAAATTAAAGTTCGCTTTCCTATCTGCTTTAGCTTTTTATTGCCCAACAGCGGCCGAGTCGCTAAATACTGGTAGTTCGGTTCAGAGCTCGAATCCCGGCGACCGGGCTGGCTACATGGGCGTTTTTGTGATTTTCCCCGTGTGTAATGGGCAGTTTTCCTTAAAACGTCCTCCACGAAGCATCACACTCCTTAGGCAGATAGCCCTCTAGTGCTTCGCCATAACTAACACCAATCTTTCGCTTTCTATTTGATTAATAAAACATTTACTTCCTGTTTTAAGCAAGAATTCAGAAAACCCTGAAAAAGTGGGCACAAATAGCTATTATCAGTACTGAATTTACTTTGGTTAATATAAGAACTTCTGTAGTAATTTCACAAACACACTGCACAAGCAAAATTTTTAATTCAAATTAGAAACAGTAATTATTTTTCTTTCTTTATACAGGCATATTTTTTGGTTGCCTCAGTGCACTTTACTGTCATATGCTAAATTTGAACCTTTTCTCAAAAATATTTATCTTTTTGCAAAAAGGCTTCATTTCAAAAACGATTAATTATACAGGGTGTTTCATAGATCATGGGACAAACTTGGAGGGGTGGTGGAGCGTACTAAAACATGCATTTTTTTATAGGAAAGGAATGTAGGGTCTAAAGGGACGGGTTAAGGCAGAAAAGCAAAAAAACGACACGACAGGAAAATGTGTTTATGTACAAAATCAACGCAAAGTACTTCTTTGTAGCAATACAGTATTCACAATGAATGTTCAAAATTGTGACCACCAGCAGTAAAACATTCTTGGTAACGTCGCAGAAGGGATTGATGAACATTTTGAAAAATGGCAGGCATTTCGCGCACGCTTGCAGCCGCAATGGATAGTCGTGCAACAGAGGTCCTCCAGTGAGTCAACGGGAGTCTCGTAAATGATGCTCTTCAGTGGCCCCCATAAAAAAAAAATCCAAGCTGGATAAATCTGGCGAACGGAGTGGCCATTGAACGGGTCCACCACGGCCAATCCATCGGCCCGGAAATGTCCCATCCAAGTAATTGCGGACCCGCACGTGGTTATGGGCT
Source organism: Stegodyphus dumicola (assembly GCF_044657685.1). Lineage (NCBI taxonomy): Eukaryota > Metazoa > Arthropoda > Arachnida > Araneae > Eresidae > Stegodyphus > Stegodyphus dumicola. Next base: position 87,755,632 of record NC_140774.1, on the reverse strand, counting down.
GGTGCACCATGATGCTGGAACCATATGCGATCACGAACGACAGCTGGAATATCCTGCAGCAATTCAGGTAGCACCTCTTGCAGAAAAATATGATAACATAAGCCATTTGTACGTGCAGGTAAAAGGTATGAACCTATGAGGTAGTAGTTAACAATACCCGCCCGCATATTCACGGAGAACTGGGTTTGGAATGCATGTGGAAGTGTGCCGCGTGGATTATGAGTTGCCCACACGTGCATGTTATGGCTATTGAAGATGCCGTCCTGTGAGAAAGTTGCCTCGTCCGCGAATAGCACATCCGATGGGAAATCCGCCTGCACCGCACACTGCTGCAAGAATCAATGACAGAAATGAACTCGAAAAGGGTAATCTGTCTCTTGCAAGAAGCAATGACTCAGTTGCAGACGAAGTGCAATAGCTCTTGTACTTGTCTGAGGTGATTCATGCACAATGTTCAAGATAGATTTTGGACTCCCTGCAAATGGTATGGGTGAAAACTATTTTCATGCAATACTCTCCAAACAATGGAATGACTCAGTTGCAGACGAAGTGCAATAGCTCTTGTACTTGTCTGAGGTGATTCATGCTTAATGTTCAAGATAGATTTTTCAATGCGAGGTTGTCGTGCACTTCTTCTTCCACTCCTAGTGTCAGAGGTGGCTTCAAGTGACCCGTTTTCACACAGAGACCGATGCAACCTCTCGAACATTGTGTGCTTAGGCATACGCCTGTTCGGAAACCGTTCCTGATACAACCGTCGCGCTGCTCTGCCGTTCCCATTAGAAGCGCCATACATGAGATGCATGCTAGCTTTTTCCCTGTGTGTAAACTCACCCATCACGTTCGACATCAGAGTTGCGAATGATCCTCTGATGCATCGGATCGTGGTTTGTCCGCTCATTACCGCCCTCTACCGCTGCATTTCCAGCCAATACCAGGTGTAATTCCTATTACTGTTAGTGTTCCCTTTTTTGAACATTTATTGTGAATACTGTATTGCTGCAAAGAAGCACTTTGCGTTGATTTTGTACGTAAACACATTTTCCTCTCGTGTCGTTTTTTGCGTTCCTGCCTTAACCCGTCACTTTAAACCCTACATTCCTATACAAAAAATACATGATTTAGTAAGCTCCACCACCCCTCCAAGTTTATCCCATGATCTATGAAACACCCTGTATAATATTTTGATAAAATAAATTCACAGAGATTATATCTAACACGGCAAATTTACATTCATATTATGCGTAGAACCTAGACCAGCACCTCTGTAGTACCAATGGTGATAAAGTTATTCCTAGATAACTGTTAAGCTTCTGCCCCAGTTTTGAGGAAGAGCACCTCGAGAGGCGGTTCAAGGTTCTACCACCATATTTCCCTAAGATCAACTCCTGGAGATAGGAAGTACTCCTTTCTTATCTACATGGATCAACCATTCGAGAGAACTCTCGGCTGGTTAGCCCAACTGCGTGAATCAAAAAGCAAAATGATCTATTTACTAGGGGAATTTAGCCACTTCGCCAAGCATTTTGAGAGTCTCGTTTGAGTGCATTGCAGACACTAAGCGCTTTCCATATCTTCTCCGGAACTCGAAATCGGCCCCATCAGTACCATACGTAGTGTCACTAATCACTGTACCGACTGAGCGGCACATTAGTAGTACAAGAAGTTGGAAAGCGAAATATTGCAATGAATTGGCAGATTGTGTGGTTAACGTATGCTACTAAACAAACTGTGAACAAATCTGACGTTATATTGCAAGTTACTTAGCAAGCTTCAGGCATTGTGTAGATTAATAGCATCTTCAACTGTGCAAGTAAAGTAGTAATATATATGCAAGTATGCATGCTCACAGATAAGGTTTTTATTATTCCGTTTTACGCATAAATAATAGCTACTGATAAACCTGGAAGAAACTTTAATACGTTTATTTTGTTACTAAAAGCATATAAATACTAATAAGACCGATATCTTATCCTTTTATTTAGACTATCAAACAAAAGGCGAGCGAAATATGGCATCTGGGAAGATGCTTAGTCTAATTCATGCTAAACGTCCTAAAATAAATAATAAAAGAAATTAACAAATTGATGGTACTACTGGTACCATAGTTACTTTTATCTATTTTCCTGTGCTAGAGTACTACGTATGATTATTGTTTAAGGGTTGCATATTTAACATGAGAGATAAGAAGGATGCCAACTTTTTATTTATAAAAGTAGTGGCTTCATGATAAAAATTAGCTGTATAAGGATGGCCAACTTACATGCACAATAATATCTGACTTCTATTACCCGGTTTTATGTCACTTTCCCTGGCATCGCATGACGTGAATTCCAAGCAGGGAATTTTTTGCACTGTTCAATTTCCCTGGGAGAAGATTTTCCCTGCAGATCAGAAACAGGAACTTTATTTCAAAACCAGTGAGCTTTTAGAAAAGCTGAGAAATTTAATAGGTTAAGTTACGTTTCCTAAGTATGGCAAAGCACAGCAAGGCTTAAGAGAGGAAAGCTTTCGCAGAAGACTTTTGAAGAAAAATTGGCTGACATTAACTTTATGCACGACGAAAACCACGAAAAACCAAACAAGTAGCCATCAGACAAGCAGTAGTTTTCCTGAGGCCAAATTACAGCATTCAACTAGCTTAAACACTCGGCCACCAGTGGGTCTTCTGAGGAATCTGAACCTATGCCTACAGAAACAAATTTGACGGTATTCAGAATTATATAAACAAATTTAAATCTTATCAAAATTATAAGTTTAGTTCAATTATTTGGTTATGCGAAAGCTCACTGAACTATCTGCCTTTCGGAATGGAAGTTTTTATGGAGGAATTTCTAAAGGTAACTGATTCGTATCTACGTACACATAGTAAAGGGAAAAAAATAAAAATTCTTTTAAAATAATTAAGAAAGAAGCCTTCTGAAAAATATTTGACAAGTACGCTTTAGGTACTATTAAAGAGGTGTCTGTACAGACTTTAGGATGAAACACATATCACATTTCAAAGATTCTCTCATGATAAAATTACTTACTATTTGATTATTAAGTAATAATAATCCCTCCTTCTGATGCAATTATCATCAATTTTTATTTTGTTTCCATCCAAATTTTCGCTAAGGCCAGGTGAATACGGTCTCCTCTTTTATTTATTTTTTTATTTCTTAAAAAATAATTGCCTGGTAGAAAATAAATATCTGACTCTTTCCATTTACATGTTGTGTCTACGGAAAAAAAATTGACTTCTTTCGTTGGCTTAGGAACAAATTATTTCGTAATTTTTGGGGTGTTACAATAAATTGTGTGTGATCAGTTAGTGCAATTTTTTAAAATCATAATATTCTCCATATTGAATAGCCAATACATTATTTTTACACATTGGAATAAAAATTAAAAGGTATTGAATAGCAATGGACATAGTTTCCATTGCCTTCCAGACTGAAATATTATATTTGTACAAAATTATTACATTTTCATAATTCATAAAATGCAACAGTAAAAATGAATCAGTTTTGAAATCAAATAGTTTTTATACAAGAACAAAACGAAACATTGAATAATTCTACAATTGTGCTCTTTTATCTACTGATTCAGTATCAGCAGTTTAAAATTTCTTTTAAATAAAAAAATAAACTACTTAAGTTACAGACCGCGCTACTCCGAAAACGGGCTATAAAATAATGAGAAGGAACTGAAGTTAAAAGTTCATTACATCCTTGTTGAAATTCAATGACTTCCGTGAGTGGTGAGAATAACGATTTAGACTTTTAGCGACAGAAATAAAATTCTATGTTTCTGAACCCTTGTGGATCCGACCTCTTGTTCTGTACCATAGCAGAGAAGAATTGAATCACTACCTACGTTAAGCGGAAATTCCTACATAAGCCGCAGGTGGAATTTCGTGGAATACAGAACAATATCACCATTGACACAAAATTCACGAAGCTGCTTAAAGGGAAAAGCAAAATTTTAACAGCTGGGAAATAACAAAGAAAATTTCGAATTGCTGGAATATTCGATGGGGAGGGATATTCTAGGTAATGATGATGGAGCATATGGGTAAGAGAATTTTTTCTTCTCTCTGACTCTTTCTTCCGTCAAATCATGAACCGATGTAAATTGCCAATTCTTAGAAATGAACCTTGAAAAAAAGGAATTTTTATAAACTCCTTTAACTTGAATTTCTACAGTGTTTTAACAGTCGGCAATATTTAAATTCCAGACTGACTGAAATCATTTTTTTTTTTTTAATTATCTTCAGTGTTGTTTGTGGATTTAAACTACAACTATCAAAGAATGCTTGGATGCATTATCTGTCTAAATGCTTGCTATGCATTAAAAATGTGGACAGTGTGTAAAAAATAGAAGCGCATTTGCAGATATCGCTAACGTAACTTAAAACTACCTTTTTTTATTTGTAAAGGAAAATTTTTTCCCCAAATACTGCACAAATGAACTTCATTTGTTGGAGTGAAAATTTTTGCCAGCCAACGATTTCTCATTTGGATACAACTGACAATAATATATAGCATCTATTCATTGCGGCAAAGTTTTGCAGAATTATCTGAACAAAGGATTTCTCATCTGACGGATTTTGCCGTACTTTATGATCATCACGCTCAATTACTTCTTTTTGTAGAGGTACAAATTAAAAAAAAAAAAAAAAAAAAAAAGGCATAAGATATATTGCAGAGTCGAAGCGTGAAAAAAATCGGGAAACTGAGACTGTTTGTAACCAGTTTTAGTGCATTCTTGCGCTAAATTTAAGTTAAGCATGCTTCGAGCCATAAAAGATTTACGCATTGAAGTTTGGCCATGACAGAATAATTTTTGTCTATTATTGTAACCGTATTTGCAAACTTTGAGCTTTCATTGCTTAGCCTTTTCTAATAATTAATTTTTTAAATATATCGAAGACTTTTGGATCATCCAATTACATATTTTAAGAAACTGCATTTAAACTAGTTTTCCTTAACACAGCCTTAACAGAATTTTTACCTAATCTCTACCGTCTTATCAATATAGATGTTAATGTTGCTAGCTATCTAATCACTGATGAGATCTGAAAGAGAGCTTGAAGGTTTGTAAGTATATAATGTTAATTTATAACTCAAACAACAAAAATTAGTATTGTGTTTGACTTCAAAATTGTTGTTTGACTTCATAATTAGCAAATTGTTGTTTGACTTCATAATTAATATTTGTTCGGCATGTTATTTTAACCTAAAGTATATAATGTCTTTTCGTAATGCCAGAACATAAATACACGGCGATTCGAAAAGTCCTTTCGAATAATAAATTGTTATGGAAAAAGGACTGGGAGACCCTTGGGTCTGTACTTCGGGGATTTTTCTTCAAAATTTGAACTGAACCGGGCGAGGTCATACTATCACCTGCAGTGTACCCAAGGCCCATACCAACGGCAGATGCAATCGTACGCTCCTCGCTTCTATTAAATTTGTAGATTTGATCTGATATTAATGTCGGGCAAGTGAGTCAAATTATAATGTATCAATCTCAATTTTCAGTTGTAAGTTTAATTTTTTAAAAGAGACGGCAGTCTTTTTGAGAATACCCCACCAGTTTTCGAGTCGTTAAGATAGTTGAGTCCCGGGAGTTTGACTTGTTTTCGATTCCGGACCAAAGTGCTAGTTGCATGGATGGTTTATATGAACTTCCCCGTGTGCAAACGAGAATCCGAGCCAGTTTCCCTTAGGAAGTCCTCCATAACGGCATCTATCCCTATAGGTACATAACCGCTTTGCATTTTGCCACATTCAAATAACTTAATCTAACTTAAATTTTCAGAAAATTTTCAAACACTAGTTGTGAATATTAGAACAAGAATTTTTTAAGAAACTTTCTGTGGTCTAAATTTCTGCATTTCTGTATTTTCTGTATTTCTGTATCTGAAATTTTTTGCGCATCTGTATTTTCTGTAAAATTCATTACAACAAAAATGAATAAAAAAATTCATAATCTTATGCCTTCAAAGAAATTATGATAAGACTTTTGATTTAGGATTAGTCATTGAGGTTTGTACACTACTGAATGTACAAGTGTACAGCATTTTTTAAAAGCTAAATTAAACAGGAAAAGCAAAAAAGGTAAAGACTGTATAAAGATACACTGTCAGTTTCAAAAACGCAGTTTTTTTATGTATAATAGTAAAAGAGTGATACCGAATGGCAAAATTCTTTAGTCTCAGAATTCACTTGCTTTATTAAGTGGAACCGATAGTATATAATTAATCGAGGGAGAAAAAGTAGTTTACGGAATATTTCGTTTCTTAAAAAAAAAAAAAAAGTGGTAAATACAGATGTTAGAATCCCAGTTTGGAAAAGAAAATTAATCAGCGTACCCAACTACCCTTTCTAGATTCTCCACTTCACGCCCAAATCACTGTTTTAAATTAATGAGCCGAAACGAAATCGGTTTTCATGAACTCCGACTTGGACACGCTTCAGAAAAGAGAGCGCTAAACGGCAAATAATATCTTAATTTTTCTTCCTGTTAAATTACCCGAAACTGCATTAGCATTTAAGTGTTAGTTTGCATATTCCCTAATGTGGTAATAAAAAGGGAGTATTTTCGCATTGTTAGAAAATTTAATAATTTCTAAGACTCGCCTTCCGAATTACCTTAAGAATTGATGACGCTTCAGCCGGTACCGACTGTTGGATCGAAATTATGCAAAATTATAAGGTTTTGCGCTTTAGAGGGCTGCACCGATCGATGAACTTCGTCTAACAGACGCATTTTTAAAACCAATTGTGTTCTAAAAAAGAAAATAGCTCTGCGCTTTTGTAAATTTAAAACTGAATCAAGTTTCAAAGCATAACAAGTTTATAATGTCTCAAAACAAGTGAAATGGATTTCTCTACTTTTCTTGGAATACAGTCATGTCAAATTTCTTCATAATAAGACAATTAAAAATCAACATAATTAACACAGTCAAAAAACATTGCTATTTCTGTAAATAGGAAGCTCATTTAAAAATAAGAACTCTTAATTCTGAACATTAGCAGCTGAAAACCTGGATAATGCATTAAGTATATCTCCACCGCTTTATTAATTGGAGGGTTTTTTTTTTTTTTTTTCAATTTAAAACACAGCTGCAAAATTATTGAATGGAGAACACAATTCTCTGCGAAAGATATAAGGATGAGTTCGATTTTGAATTTTATGTATGGCCAACATCAACGAACATCAACGTCTTACGATCACTCTTTTATTTTTTTTTAATACGGCTGAAATGCAATTTATTTAATCCAGTTATGTTTTCCTTTTAACTACAGTTTTTTACATAATGAAAATATTGGTCAAAGTAGTTTTCATCAGAAAGTTTTCAAATGTTATCATATTGATTTATTTTCCTTATTTGCTTCAAAATTTTTAATCCTTTCTTCTTTCTTTCGATCGAAAATTTTCTTGTGGCTTTCTTAAACTTAATTTTTTTAAGTGACATTCTCCAGAAATATTATTCTTATTATACCACTCTTGCATTATTACAGCAAAGCAGATTATAATACGCAATTATAGAACAGCAATTATTCATCTTTGAAATCCGTTGGCTACTATTCTGCAATTCTGTTATTTTGCAATTAAGTTTTACGATGTCTTTCCATAATTGCGGTTTACGATAAGCATTCAAAATAGGATAAAGATACTAATAAATGAGTGTCAGTATTTTGTACTGATTATCTCACACCATTTTCGTCAGTTTAAATTTTGTTAATTGACGTAATTGCAGAAACACAATAAACTGTTACTTCTTTTTTACTGTATGCATTTAGATAATAAAGTTAATTGATATTGGTGAAGCACCCGTAAAGATTACAGCCGTCCTCAGGGAGAGGCTTCTAAAATAAGCTGACTTCTATTTACAATTTAGTTGGCAATTTAGTTTATTTATTTTTCCTTTACTTAAAGGATATTAAAAGTCTTAGAGATAAATTTACGGAGGGTATGAAGATCATAGTTTGAAGCAAAATAAAAACGATTGGAAGAAACAACTAAAATGAAATATCTTAACTGTCAGAAAGCTATTGAAAACTTTTATTTTCGATGTAGAGAATCAAATTTTATAGCTTGAAAACACAGAGCCTGAAACTGGATAAAAGTTCACAAGAAATAAAATTTTAAAAAAATAATCTGATCTAAAAGTGTCAGACAAACTAAATCGAACTGTTAACCAAAATGGAAAACTAATAAATTAATGAGTTTATCATGCTTTAAAAGTCAGTCTTTAGATGCATCGCAATCTAATTAAGAAAGATGAGAAGCTATATTACTTAGAGTTTCATTTCAGTGTTCGAATTAATAACATAGATAGAACTGTTAATAACAGACGTAAATATCTTTACATCTTAAAAATTATCGAGCTCCTGAAATAAAATTAAGTAAATAATTAAAAAATTACTTTGATATTTAAAAGATGTCTTAATATGAAAATTCTTGCTTTCTTTTACACCTTGCCAGTTAGTTTTACTGTCCCCTGGTACTTTATTACGTGGTATTTACGTGGTAGTTAAAGTATCGAAATGTTTCAGATGCCATCCCTATCAAATTGAGGCAAGAATGACGTTATTTATAAAGGTTATTAAAATATTTGTGAGATTTACAACTAAATACTGTAATTCAGTTATCCAGTTGGGGAAACAGGAAGTAAGACTAAAAGTGAAGATAATTTGTTTCAGGTTTGTTTCTTCAAAAGGCAGAGCTGGAAAGTTAAAATTCATATCATTACGTTGAATAAAAATCATTCAATAATCCATAATTTAATACTAAAATTTTATTTGTTTTAAGCTTTAATACTTTTAATTAAATTTGTAAAACTAAACGTCATGTGTTATAAGACTCCTTTTTTGGAGTCTTCGAAGTATATTTTTATCATCCTGGATCACAATAGTCAGTTGTCTGCAACTCAGGAGGGCAATTTTATGAAAGATTTAACCAAAAGGCATTTGCAGAATTAACCTCAATGCCGTCATCTGTTTCTGCTGGTATGTTGAGTCTGCACTGTTGAAATTACTTGTTTACATAAAGATTGTACCATCGCAAGCTTAGTCTATTGATATCAGCTACTCAAGTAATCTAATTTTCTGCATATTAATGTTAAAGAGTTTTAAAAGAAGCAAGGAATCTTTATAGGAATATAATACTCATCTTCGCATAAGAACCCACCCATATGTTGTTTAAAAATCATTTTATGAAGCATAATGTAATTGAAATAAATGAAGCTGTGCACTGTAAAAAAAATCTGTAAAGTTACTAAGAAAAGTCGTGGAAACTGGGATGCCATGGATTATTTGAGTAATCAAAACAGGAATTTTCTTAGTAACTTTACAGAGATTATACCTGTAATGGTTACAGATGTTTGACATGTAATGTTACAGGAAGTTATTCTGTAGGCATAACAAAGTTTTTGTATGTTGATTACCGAAGCATATGCCTGTAAAGGTTACAGATCTTTGATCTGTAATGTTACAGGAAATTATCGTGTAAGTATAACATGTTTTTCATATGTGATTTACCAATGTAAACATCTGTAAAGATTACAGGAAATAATAGTGTAAGTAGATCGTAATTTTTGAATGTGAATTACTAAAGGGAATATTTGTAGAAAACTAGTGTTCTGCTTGTAAGGTTATTGCAAGTGATTACGTAAGAACATGTATTTTCATGTGAAATTTTAAAGGATATATATGTAAAAGTTGCAGATAATTTACTTAAAAGTTCTTCCAAATAATTATGCATATAGAACATATTTGTCTTATACAAAATACAAAAATGATGTATTCCTAAATATTAAATATTTTGATTGTAATATTACTATAAATAATTACACATGTAGAACATATGTTTTATGTGAAATGTCTACAGCTACTGCTTGTAACAAAATATGCTGCATTTATTTATTTGTGGGGAAAGGGAAGTTATGTAACTTTAAATATTAAGTTTTTTTTTTTTTTTTTTTTTTTTTTTTTTTTTTTAAGGAAAAATACCTTAGATTTTCTAAAAGATATACAACATTTTCTTTCAAAATATTTCCGATGTTAAAAAGAAGCTCAAATTTTATGTTTTTCTTACATCTGCATTACTTTCCTTTATTGAATTTTAAGACATCTCAAAGTTACATATGCATCACGAAATAGCTGGAAAAAAAAATGTGTATTAGACTTAATGGTTTTTTGGCAATAAATTAGTAATGTTCTAGAATTCCCCCGCTGAACACTGGTAGTTCGGTCCGAGGTTCAAATCCCGCGAATGAGCTGGTTGTATGGGCATTTTCATGGTTTTCTCCATGTGTAACATGTATATAAGTCAGTTTCCCTTCGAAAGTCCTCCACAAAGGCATTTCTCCACTTAGGCAGATAGTCCTAGTGTGCTTTGCCATACTTAAGTAAACTAAACCAAATCATTCTCCTTATACCCAACAGTGTAATCTAAAGAGACTGCAATTGGATATGATTACAGTAAAAAAATATTTTAATGAAATTGTTTCAATAAACAATTCTAAATATTTTTTCAAATTCTAAAAAAAATTACTTATGTAACTCAACAATGAACTTAAATTCAGTTATCACAAGTTATCCAAAATTATTTTCATGCTTAATTGCATTATTCATTTTAATTACAACATATAATTCTTTTAGGCATAAATGCTTTTTAATCTCTTCTGCTACTGACCATTAATTGAAATAATAGATTAATTAATCGGACAGTTGTACAGGTATTTTCCCAGATTTAAAACTTTATTAATAAATTACATTCTTCTCATTGAATACAAAATTGAAGAATTAGTTAGTCCTAAATTTAATTTTTCAAGTATTCCTTCTACTAAAACATTTATTGCCTACAGGCAGCCAGACAGTAAGCTGAACTCTAGCATTTGGCTCTAGATTTAAATCCTAGAGAATGGGCTGCCTGTGTAAATGTTTGTGTAACATGAAGTTTTCCTTAAAATATTCCTTTCCTTGGACAGATGGCCCTCTCTTGCTTTGTCATATTTCAAATAATCAATTCAAGCATTTAATGTAGGTATGACTTCACAACTTCGTCCCAAATTCTAACTGAAAAATTGAACAGAATCCCCTGATACTGTGTCTATAATACATGATGAATATAGAATGATCTTAAAAATTTAAGGAAGAAAATATAATGTATTTGGAAATGCCTTGATCCTATAATTATATTTTTCTCTGCTATGCCTAGAAAATTAAGAAAAGAATGTAAAAACTGAAGATAAAGAATTCAGCATTAATAATTAATATGATAGTAGTAATAAACTAAAAATTTTTTAATGAAAAATTGATAATGCATAATGGCTCCTTAAAATTTTAATTTTCTATCCTACTATTAATGGAACTAATTTATCACTATAATCAAAATGACTCAGATTTTCTTTCTTTAACTGATGTCAAAAATACGATGATTATTTCAAAATTCCTTTGGATGATTTAATTGTTCTCAAAATTTTCTATTCATTTATTAAATGGTTCAGATTAATGTTTTTGTTATCATTATTTCAAACGACTTTTTAAATCTTCGGGAAAAATGTTTAAATCTTCATTCAACAAAATTATATTTTTAGATAGATTTTTATGGAATAAAAAATTCTGTAAGATAATATTCATTCACACAAGATATTAACTTAGTATTTGCTCATTACTTTACAAGTATTCGATGAAGCCTTTTAGTGTAACATACAGGTTACATAAGGAACCATTTCATTTTAACGTAATATTCCATAATCATATATTTTATTTCAAAAAATATCATATTTTGAAAATATTAGATATTGCAATGGATTTCGACTCTTTATTCCAATACACAGAATATAGAAACAAAAATAGGTTTATTTTTATTTGAAAACTATCCAAAAGGAAAATAAAATAAAAAATAGGTAAAATTTATATTGTTATTTTTAATTAACTAGTTGGGAAGGTGCAGTCCTCTTCTTCTTAGGATTCAAAGCATGGCTCCTAAATAAAGAAAAAATCACATTCGTTAGAAGTACATAACATATTCTAAATTTGTTATGTGACATTTTAATTTAGAATCTCTTCATAATAATTGCACTTGCACATATTCCAAATGATTTAAATCTTTTTTTAAATTAAATAATTAAATTGCAAACAAGATTCCTTTTGGTCCTTTCATGAAATCATAAATTGCATGTATCATCCATTTTTGAAGCAAAAACAGTACAAATTTAAATAATTCAGAAATATTGCAGAAAATAATTTGAGGTTTATTAGATATTTACTATATTTATTTGTAATGTAAAATAAATCTGTAAAGTAGTTTTAATAATGATCAGATTTTTTTTAAGATTAATTTCTCTAGAAATTGAAATGTATTAAGGTAGCATTTCTCAATCTGTGGATCATACAGCTTGCCCTCATGGTCCTCCGAAGTTTCCAAAGGAGACAAAAAAATTTAGTTGAAAAATCTCAGAGTTTAAAAAGTTACATATGACAATCATCTATCACCTTTTCTCGTAAGATAGACATTTTATGAAATTTATTATTGGTTACCCTACTTACAGACTTCCCACTCAGTCTTAGCAGTAAAAGATGGATTTAAAGCACTATAACTGTGGTACTTACCACCATATATCCAAATATACTATCATATATCCACTAAGACTGTGGTCTTACCATCATATATCCAAATATAGAAGAGCCATGCAAGAATTACAAATCATCCTTCTCATTAATAATCTTGAAATATTAGAAATATAACTTTTCTTCAATGGACTTAATTATGAAATATAACGGATTTTAATTATATATTAAAATATAAGTGTACTAGTAGTAATATATGCTAAAAAATTGCTTTCGAAGGGAACAGCAGCAAGGTGATTCACAAATTATGATAATTCACATAATCTCTATTCGAAAAAAGTTTGAGAAACGCTGAAACAGGAGAATAATTAAATTATGGTTAATACTGGTAATTTCAGCCGTATGCTTTAAGCTTGATGATCAACATTAAAAAATTCTCAGAAAGTGTTAAATCAAAAACTACTTTTCCACATAATATGAACTTATACGTAACAGCATTTAATACTTAGCTCACTGGCAAAATATACAAAATTTTGAAATGCAAGTATATATATATAAGGCCAATAATATAGTTATCAACAATTAATGCATGAACTTCAATACTTACACAATTAATAAACACATGAACAATGATGATACATGCATTCATCCTCTGAATTAACTAGTCAGTTTGGGTATTTTCTATCTTAGATGTCACAAAAATTGATCATGGATTTAATATTTTAAATGTTCCTCTCATAGACATTTTAATACTTGTATTTTTTACATAGAGTGTCATCTTTAGTTTTACAGATATTCATTTGTTCACTTATTACGATTAAGTTTTACAGACAGAACAGATGATACCTGATTACATTAAGTGGTATTTAAGACAAACTTACTTACTGGTACTTAACACAGTTGCTAGAAAAATATTACATAGTGAAATACAGGGTACAAAGTCAGAATCTGAAAACTTATTGACTTACACTAAGCTATTTAATGCTTGAAATATTTATGATTAGATAATATCTTTTACATCATCAATATCTAACAGTGATATGATATACTTTAAGTATACAGTAAAACCACTCTATAACTTTTCCATAATTTTGTACAATTTTGATATTTAATGGAGGTGGTTACTTCACAAAGCATGATTCTCAGTGATAATTAATATCAATGTTTGTATCACCAGAATACTTGACATAATCACTTAAAGAGGTATAGTTGCTAAGGAAGGTTTTTCTATACTTCAAACAATGGTTTACATATTTTAAAAAGTATATTTTTCTGACACTGTTATTTGAAAAGTGTATAACTCCTTCTACTCTTAAGCATAAAAATTTGAAATTTTTATGCTTAAGAGTCATTCATTTAGTTGTAACTTACAGGAAGATATCTTAAATGCCTAAAATGTTTTAATTTATGAAAAACAGCAGTTAGAGTATATTGAAGGGTGCTCCCTGTATTATCAAGGGAGCGCAAGTTTGTGCAATTCTCTGATGTTTTCTTAAGTGAAAATAGGTCGATGTGTACATGGATAAAGTCAAGGGAGTGCGCGATGCCAAGTTTGTACAATTCACAGATTTTTTTTTAAGTGAAAATATGTCGATGTGTACATGGATACCGAGTATGTGCAATCTGTCTTCGTGTAGCGGCGGTTTTTGGCACACAAATCGTCGCTACACAAGCCAAAATAACATGGTCAAAGAATTGCACAAACTCGGTATCCATGTATTGCCAAAAATCGCCAAATTTTGCCAAGGGGCACCCATAAATATGCTTTTACCAAAACAAGCTTTAAGGCATACTGTCAATTACATTTTAAATTCCAGTGATTTTTCAACACTATTTCAAATACTCTAAGCATATGTTTGCATAAGCTACATAACTTTTGCATCAGCAAAATTTATAACTTAGCAAATATGAACTATGGAAAAAAATATTTGAGCTTACCTTGACCCTTGGATTTACTAAATCTATGACACTTTTAACGCCAAAGAAATTCGATGACCGAAAATACGCGATGATTTATTTAATCTGGTTTTAAAATGGGTCATTTTAAGTTTGACTATATCAACAACATATTACTCAGTATTGTTGGATAGTGAATTTGTAATTCTTTTTCATTCTTGAAATATATACACATGACAGAATTGGAATAAAAATTTTAGGTTTTTCAGATGAACTCATAGATTGAACTAATTTGTTGAATTTTATCAAGTAGTTCTTAAAAATACAACCAACGATTAATTAAAACCAACTGCAATTCAAATGGATACTCTTTGTCAAAAAGGAGCAGTAGAACTTATTTTAAACATTCAGCAATAAATAGTTTTCTGAATATATTTTTTAGCGTAACGGCAGTTTCAAACATAATAAAGAGAACAACATTCATTCTAATGAGGATAATTTTGAAAATAATTCACATTAAAATATATCTGAAAGAGATTTTTAAATGAAAAGATGACACAAAATAATTATTTTCAAAAAATACATGTTATCTCAGATATAGAAAAAATTTGGCATTGAGCTGAGTATTGAAATTAATATATGCAACTGACGTATCATTACTAATATTTCCATGATTTGATATTGAATGCTATAACTATTAAATATTAGCAAATGCATTTTATAATGAACTTTGCACCAAAATTTATAGTAAATTTACATTGTAAGTACTAGAATGAATGTTGTACCATTTTATTAATATTTTACTTTTCAACAAGCATAAGGGAAAAAATAGAATTTTTTTTTCTTTAATGTTCCTAGTATGTTACATCATAGTTAAAATATGTCAAAGTCACGGCATTTCGATTGCCTTTTGTAAATGTTGGTTATAATGTAACTTAATAGATGCTTTATAAGTTGGTAAAGACTGTTTTGGATTAAAACTATCTTTAACACAAAAAATAATATACATTGAATACTTTCACAAATATGTAATTGCTATCCGACTATATAATCTTTTAAGGCGAACTTATCGCATGTATTAATGAAATGATATCCCATTTTTAATGTATGTTAAGTTATTTTATCGAATTTTTTAAATATATTACATTTATTTTTTCTTTTTCGTTGAGATTAATAATAACATACATAGTGTAATAATGCTCTGAAAAATATTCTAAAGCAGTTCACGCTGGGATTAATGATAACATGTATGGAATAATAATGTTACATCTGTCAACAAAATGAAAAATATGAATATTCTAACGCGATATGTTTTAAAAGATACATAAATATTTAACATGAGAAATTATTAGACTATAGATAGAACATTAATATTAAGCTTATTTGTTTTTAAACTAACATATTAACAAATTTGTTTCTGTTTATAAATATGAGCAGTTTAACTGCAGACACCTGCAGATGTAACGAATAAAAGTTGTTATTTTACTAAATGGAACACAAGCTCTGTGATTTGAACTCTAACAATAATTCAACACAGGTTTATTTAGGAGCATTAGAATTATAAGCTAAACATTAAAAGAATTTAATTATAGATAGTGTAAAGAACATAACAAATACATTACATAAAATTAGTAAAATACACGTCAAACACTATTTCGAACTTACCTCGACCATAGCAAAAATAATGGCTAACATGGCAACTATCGTTGAACTCTCCCGCTAAGACGCTGTTTTTCCACCTTCTTCCTGATTGGTTCTTCTCTCTCAGCCGTTTTAAGCCACGTGATCACACGCTAGGGACAAAATCCAAGCAAAACTTCTTGAAAAACTCCTGTAGAGTTTACAGTTTCGTTTGGTTCTGTGTTCGTTACAGGTATTTCCTTCGTAATTGTTCGCATTTCTGTAACTATACAAGACTTTTGTCTGTAAACTTCGAGGTTTTTTTTTACAGTGTGGAACTTATTTTTTTAGCCGGAGAAAGTGAGCTAGTACCGACCATTTCAAATACTAACAATTTTTGTCATCTACTATGATGCCTCTGAATACGTGTGTATCCGGATATGACATTTTCAGATACGAGTCTGCGTTCGAGTTATCTTTTGTATCGGGATACCAGCCCACGCGATAGTCTTGGTGGGCCACCACTATAGTCTGATATGTTAAAATAGGAACTTCAGATTTCTTCTGCCTTCCGACTTCAGAGTTAGCTTCTTCAGAGTTATGTTCTGTCTTTCGACTTGCCTCGTAATAATGGATCAAAGCTGCAGCAGACGATTTGAATCACTTTATGTTTTCCTCCGTTTAATTTCCTCTTAGGGCGTTTAGCTTTATTAGAATTGCACGAATGAAGGCTGACTTGAACTGCAATTTCAGATGAAGTAGAGAAAATAAGCGCTTTGCGGTGACGACGACACGCGTTACAATCGCAAAAGGAAAGCGCTCGAAACGGCATTGAAGCGCTTATTTTAAACATATAGATAATGATGTTAACAAAGAAAAGGGCAAGGTCGCTCATTCAGTTCACTTGATTACCTTGTACTAGACGCATCTTTAATTTCCTCTTCGCTTTCACGCATTCTTCATGTGTTTATGCAGTTATTTTGCCATTAATATTAAGATATATTTATAACAATGTGTTCTAAGAAAGCGAGTAATGGGAAAAGCGGATATTGACCCTAAAATTAAAGCGGGAAATCGTAACAATCATTACAAGGTGTGCATTCAGTCGACTTGGTCAAGCAATTTGAATGTAATATGTACTTCTACGATATATACGATAACGAAGCTGAAGGAGATAGTAAAGGCGAGAGGCATTATAACAATATTGAAACAGCAGACGTCTTTAAATGAAAACATGGAGATGCTGATGTTTGTGTGGCTGAAGAAGCAACAGCTCAAAAGAGATACTGTGATCGAAGCAGTTATCTGCGAGAGGTCATGAATTATATTCGCTAGTTTATTGGAGACTACTACAGGCTCTTGAAATACTGAATCTGAAGAGGCGTTAAAGGTAAATAGTAGCTGATACGAAAAGTTTAAAAGAGAAACTAAAATTCTCACAGTAGCCATAGTGAAGCAACGAGCTCAGACATGAAGGCAGAGCAAGAGTTCTTAGAAACTTTAGTGGCACTGACAGCAACCTTAGAGTGCTTTCCCCGAATAATCTTCAGCTGTGATGATACAAGGCTATTATGAAAGGATTTATCCCAAGGAGAACTTATATAACGGTGCAGATAACACAAAGATACCAGAACACAAATCCTTGTAAGAAAGTCTAACCCTCGCAGTATATGTAAACGCCAGCTCCAAAATAAAGCCATTGCTCGTATACCATTTTAAAAATAAGGGCATTTAAGACAGATAAAATTTATTTAAAAATTTCCAGGTTATGCGTAAGGGAAACTTGGATGTCATGGTTCATGGGTAACCAGCCAGTTCTTTGTAAAGTAGATCAACCATGCCTTTGATCCTGCTGTTATAAACTACTCACAAGAAAATAACTTTCACTTACTTCCCTTCTCTTCTTACATGCTTCTGCGTATTCATTAAATCTCGAAGACAACATCTTCGAAGGGTTCAACAAAGTTTTTTTGCCTTCCACCCAAAATCATCCCTATCCTACAGGCCGTAAACTAAAAGGTGATTTCAAAATTTAAAAAAAAATTCTTCACCAGGTTCCTGATTTGTCTCTTCTTTGATGTGACTAGAGCACCAAACAACGTATTCACGAATTCTGAAAGGATCTTTATAATATTGCAGCAAGCCTAAGAATTATTGATATTGTACCGCAGAGTAATTCAAAGAGAGTCCTTGAACTCTGCGTAGAAGTTGTGGCGTAAGGCTGTATCCGAAAGGGATTTTGAAAGATTTAAATCCGAAGTCGTGGAGGAAGTGCTGGAGGAGATTATGGGCCCTCAGAAAGACCATGGCTCTGGAGGTGTATAGAGGAGACGTAAATGAATTCGTTGAGGATTCCTCAGAGGTATTTTATGACCCACAGTTATATGCTCGAGGAGCATGAAAATGCTTTGAAGGAAATTAATAACGAGGAGGAGGTGGTAGGGCCAAAGCGTACTCTTAATTTGAAATTAATAACATTATGGACATATTTGCTGCAGTTGCCGAGTTCATTATAAAAGGTGCATCATGTCGCGCAATAGAGCTATTTCAGTTATAGACTTATTTAACACATTTACAAATATTCTTAAAGTGGTGGAAGAAACAAACTTTCTTTGACAAGTTTTTATGCAAACACACTTTAATGAAAGTGAGAAAACAGAGGAGAAAAAGGTAGCAAAACCCAGGAAAGAATAATGAAGGCATAGTGCTAAGTTAAATACAGTATAGTAATAAAAGTTCATAAAATCAATTTATTTTTCACATTATGAACATCGTTTTTATTCTAAACTATTCTAAATTATTCTATTACCTATTCTATTATTAACTTGTCTAACTTATTCTCAATTGTCATAACTATTCTGAAACCTCTTCTGGAGAAAAGGAATCGTCTTACCGAGACTCACAACGAGAATGGACACAACTCAAGGTCCGAAATTAACAAGATCAATGCAGAAATAAAGACTGCCTATGTCCATCTAAAGAGATCAAGATTGAAAGAAATGTGTAGCAACCTTGATGCTAGGACATCCAATTCAAAACTTAGGAGATTGGTCAAGAGCATAAATAAAGAACAGGACCAGTTCAACATGTATATGGCTGGCTTGGAGAAAGTGTCTTCTTCGGATGTAAGAATTGGAATATTTGCAGACGACATTGTTCTCTGGAGCTCTGACACCAATATAACTGAAATAGAGCTGCACAGCTGAAACTCAATAATTCTCTGACAGCTTTGTCAAACTTTGCTGCAGAATTGAAACTACGTTTTAACCCAGCCAAATCAACTGTTACTTTCTTTACAACAAATATTAGGCTAAGCTTAATAATCAGGAACTTACGTACGAGAAGAACCCAAAATATCTGGGGATTATCCTGGGCCCTGAATTCACATGTCACAAGCATATTGAACATATTGTTCTAAAAAGTAGAAAGCTACCAAACATTCTTAAATACATTGCGAGTAAGGACTGGGGAGCTGATGCGACTACCCTCAGGACTACTTATTTGACACTTATAGGTCCCATACTCAAGTTCGGGTTTCCAGTTTATTGTTATGCCTCGATTCCAACCTGAAGAAATTAGAAAAAGTTCAATTAAGTGCTGCCCGTATTATTACTAGGATGAGGCGCTACTGTCCTATAGAAATAACCCTTTTTGATGCCGATTTACAGCCTCTTCAGACTAGAAGTTTAGCTAGTCTAGTAAAATACTTTAACAAACTCTCTAGTCATGGCCAATTTAATAAAATTTCAGCGCACCTAAGTAAATGGAAAAACCGACAAAGACTAAAGAAAAACACCCCTTTTGGCCGAGTTGATTCCAAGAGCCTGCTGTTCTGCAATGTTGACCTCATTCATTACATTACTGTTTAAACCCATCAGACGAATCTCCAGGGTTAACTTTCGCTGTAACTTTTCCACGCTTATAATTAAGAAAGATTATATTACTGACCACTTTAGACAGTTAACCTTGAAGTACAATATCCCCAAAAATGCTATCAAGATCTTCACTGACGGCAGCAAAATTGCTGACTGTGCAAGTAACGGAATTTATATTGAGACCCTCACCGAGGGAAAATGGCACTTCGTCAACGTAATCCAGATCACTGTTTAGTTTTCAGAAATGAACTGATAGCATTCAATTTAGGACTCGAGGGTATACTAACGGAAAATAATTTTGAAGATCTATAGGACCTATCTGATAGCCGAAGCTCACTCCAACATCTTAGTAACTGGATTTACGTGGGCGATAAGACTAGTATCTCCGTCCTACAAAAACTACACCTAATTTCTCAGCATCATGATATCTATTTTCAGTGGATCCGATCCCATGTGGATCTTTACGGCAGATAAATTAGCAAAGGTGGGCTGGGGACTTCTAACTTCCTCCTCTTCCGCCCTTACTTATCTGGAATTATTTTCTCTGAAAACATCACAAATCATGATGAAGTGGTTGGTTCCCCCCACCCATCTCTGGAATCTGGGCAGGAAACCTGGTTGGACTCTAACGCTTGAGTGTGACAGGTGCTCCCGAACTGCTCTCTCGCGTATCGCCAGCCGTCATAATATGAGCCTCTCTTTCAAGGAGGGCATGAAAATCTTTGCCACATACACCAAGTGCCGAGAATATCAGGCGTCTGCCGAGCACACATTAAGCTGCTTGAGCCTCTCTAGGGAAGACATTTACTCCAGTCCCCTCCTTGTGCTCGACTTTCTTAGAGTCAACGGTCTTTTGGATCTTGTCTGACTTCGTCAGAAATCGGAGAGAAAGCAACAGCAACAACATTTACATTTACATTTTTATTACGTGTTTCTATTATGTTTCATAAAAATTTCATCAGTTTTCTATATAATGTAGTGCATTCGTTTAATTAAAAATTATACCAAAATTTTGAGAAGGTTATTTGAACAGATGGAACGAATTAACGGTATTTAAATGTATTTTAATCAGGAAAATTATTTCAGGATACGACCGGCCCACAGAACGAATCAAACTCGTATATTGAGGTACCACTGAATATGGAAAAAGTAGAAAATTAACTAAGTCTAAAAACTAAAATAAACTAAGCCTGGTTTAATCGGAAAAAATAAAACTTTGCTAAGAAAATACTTAAAAAAAAAAAAAAAAAAAAAAAATTACGGTGCAATTTAGGCAAACAGTAGTTTTTCCCTTCACTTAATAAAAATGGAACGCTACCTTTTCTTTTTTCCATATCACTCAACAGAAGGCCTTAACTTTCACTCAGAGTGAGACAAATACAAAAGGCAAGATAATTGATCTGTCTGGGCACAATTATTTGTTTCTGGAGAGGAAAGATCCCTTATTTGTTTATCAAAATACGCTGATAGGTTTAGTTGAAATCAGGATCATAGAAACGCTTAAATTTAACAATCATTAATATTCAGATTGGCTTGTATATCAGATTTGAATCTACCAGAACTTCGTCATCGCACAAGGCGATTTTCTTGAAAAAATTTTATGTTCTGCAACAAAAGTTAACTACATATAAACAGTATCAATAAATTTTCTTAACGTGCAAAAAAATCTACTTACATAAAACACTGAATTCCTTTGAAACTTGATATTCCAAAACGCACACATTATCACGCAGCAGTATATGTTCTTGCGCATTTTCTTGATCTAAATTTTTTCGCTTTCTATCACTGTGAAAAGGCACTGAAAAATAAGAGTATAGCGATATGTATTACCTTCCTTTTTATGCCAGATTAGAAAATATATATATGTAAAAAAAAGGTATGGTAATCAAAAATCTAACTTTAATTTGCCATAGTTCCTTAATTCTCTATTTTAATTTGAATACTTCCCCTTTCTGTTCCCAAATTGGTAACTGCTTATAATCACTGCGTCATTTCGAAAATAATCACTGCATATGATTCTTTCACAACACTAATGACACAGAAGTTTACATAAAGCTTCAGACAATAATAATTTTAGAAAATCATTAGCTAACCAATCACTGTAAACCAAAACTAAAACTAAATTACTCAATTATTCTAAAAAGATAGTTAATCTTAGGAATATTGCATACTCTCACTCGCTCCCGTCGTGCCAATTTGCTTGCGTTCCGTTGCTGTACTTTTTCCAATCCATCGAAAATTAACTGTCATGAAGACGTAGGTAAAGCACAAATGTGATCAAGAAAGGCGGCACATTTCGCGTCCATTACGAAGTATATTTACGATAAGAATGTACTTCTCATGAATAAAGAAAATCCAAATCGGCCACTGTGGCTGCTAATATGGAATTAATTTATTAATCTTCATGCCAAAAACATCTCAAAGTTTTTCATACATGTATGTGTGCACATATATATAAAATCTGATAGTTAGTATTTTAAAAAGGATAAAGGAATTTGTTCAAAAGCTAAAGGATTTTAAAGTAAACATATCACATTCATAATTTTATTTATTTCATATATAAACTAAAGCTCATTTATTACTATGAATTTTTTCTTTCTTAAAATCTTTTCCTTAAAAAGCGCGTTAAATTTTAATTGATATGGAAATTATGCCCAATTAGCCTAATTGTTTCAATTTCTGATTTAATTTAGATGTAAGTGAAGGTAAAATAACTTTTATTGACTTTCTGGAAGACGGTTTTATTTCCAAGCTGGAATTCTCCAAACATAAAGAAAGCAATAGATATATGCAAGATACATTGCAGTTTTTATAGTTCTTAATTATTTATATCCTTTCAAAAAAGAATAAATTTCCGGGTTTCCTTCTATGAAACTGTAATCAGTCTTTAACACTACGAAATGTCACAGGATATTTTCATACAATAAATGAAATGACATAATGATGCTTTCATGCTTAATCAAGGTTTCTTTGCTATAATTGAGGTCGTTACATGCTAAAAGCGATGCAATCTGACGTCTATCTGCACGCGTTACAGATTGTATTCTAATAAAGCGTTTAAAATCTCAAAGGACAAGCGTCTTAAATATCGTAAGTCCTTGGTGTCGCTAATAAATATTCGGGCTAACATTATTTGAAATGGACTTAAATGGACAATTATTATATAATAAAGTTATAATTATTGTTAGTAAAGTTTTAATTATCGTATAATAAAGTTCTTTTCTTTTATGTAGCTATCAAATGAATGATGCACAAAGACTTAGATTTAATTTTAGCTTTATAAATTAATGTGATAAAGAAAGGTTTAGATCAAGAATAATCAGTGGAGTCCTTACTGACAGCCCGGGTGTCGATGACATGTTAAAGGAAGTCAATGATGAACAAGGGATTGAGAGCGGAATATACACTGGAAATTGATTGCCATAATCAGGCTTCCATTAATCACAAAAGTTTACTAATGGGATTGTTAGTTAATTCTTTATTAAAATATTTGATCTGGACATCATATGACTTTCTTATACGGAAGATTAAATTATATACACGTTTTGCTGCATTTCATTTAAACTTATTTCCTCGAATTCCATTAGAGCTATATTTCTCATTCCATTAATTAAGTTCCCACTCCGCGGAAGTGGAAAAGTACATAAAATCTCAAAGTATCTTCATTAAAAATTGCAAAGTATAATAAATAAAGAATAAAAATAAAAACAAAAAATAAAAATAAAACGCTAAATACAGTTAAAACAGTTTAAAAAATTCTTTTGTAATTAAAATTAGAGTTCCTCTGCAAAAGCATGTTCCAGCGTCAAGAATGTAGCTTTTTCGGTGCACAAAATTTAAATTTTACTTTTGGTCCCACTCCACGAAATGACACTGAAGTTGGAGCAGAAAATGACTTAATACTAACAAAATAAAATTGAGCAGCATTTAAGCTTGCACTATATAAGAAAGTAAAAAGCATGAATACAAATAAATAAATAAATAAATAATAATAGAATGCAAAACTTTCGCAGAAATTTGTTATTTAAAAGTAAATTCTAATATTCGCTTCCGAGAACGCTTTAACTTGAATGTACCAGCATGGCTTATAAAATTGTTGATGTGCGATATATCTGATCTTGACACTATGATCTAAGTAAAGTTCATTACATTGAAGGAGAATTTTCAAGCACATCTCTTTTTCAAAACATGCGGATACGCAAAGTTTGGGAATTAAGAAGTCATCCAAGAGAACTATCCCAAATAAATGTAAAGCTGCTACAGAACCAACATTACTGACTTGACCCTCTTCTTACCTAGTGGAAAGAGGCTTTTAGTCAAATTAATAATTTACTACAGAAAATAAAAAGGTTGAATGATTTTTAGGTATGTGAATAAACAAACCATACCAATTTTATTTCGGACATTATAATAATGTGTAATTCTTATATTGCGTAAAGTTCATTCTGAATGTAATGTGATTAGATGACAGAATAAATCACCCGTGATTCAAAGCCATAAATTAGCGCTGTTTTAACCATAAAGCAAAATAAGCACGTGATTAGTGCATCAATTAAAGGGGCGCCACAAAAAGGTACTTAGGGACTCGGAAAAAGAAACATCACCAAAATTTCTCATTGCCAGTTTTATCAAGGAATGTATCGTGTAGCTGAAAATCGAGAGAAAAGGAACGGGGGAAAAATTGGCATAAATGTATGTGGAAGAATCAAAAATTTTAAAATCCTGTCCTGCAGAAAGTACAGCATATGAAAAGATAGCAGTTCTTCTGTGACTTGTCTTTTACCTGTGTGAGTGCATTTGCGAGTGTTCTGCTTGTGCAGTATTACTTTATCTGCATCTTCACCTTGCAGAATCTAGCTTTAGTCGTTACAGTACCATTTACTAGTGAAACTGGTAATGAACTTGACATCATAAAAATACAGGGGTTGGACAAAAATATGGAAACACCTTTAAAAAAACATGTTTCTTTGCTTAATATGGTGTAGGAAACCCGTTGGCATCCAAAACAGCTTGCAGTCTTCTCGGAAAGGATAAATACAGTTCCTGTATGTTTGCCAAGGGAATATTATATCATTCTTCCTGCAAAACGGTGGCAAGTTCAGATAACAATGTTGGCGGTGGATAACGAGAACGCACTTTCCGTTCCAATGTAGACCACAAAGGTTCGATAATATTCAGGTCTGGTGACTGTGGTGGCCAGGGGAGATGGGACAACTCACCCTCGTGCTCAGAAAACCAGTCCTGGACAATGTTAGCTGTGTAAACAGGGGCTTTGTCGTCTTGGAAGACACCATCACCATCGGGGAACAAAGTTTGTACCATGGGATGAACTTGATCGGCCAAAATGTTCACATAAGTCTTAGCAGTCATGAGCCCTGACACAGTTATCATGGGGCTAGCAGAGAACCACGATATGGCTGCCCAAACCTTAACAGAACCCCCGCCATGTTTCACTCTTGGCAACAAGCAGTGTGTATTATAGGCTTGAGATGGCGTTCTCCAGACGTAAACTCGGCCAGAAGTGGGAAACAATGTGAAAGAAGACTCGTCAGACCATATTACTCGCTTCCACTGCTCTATAGTCCAGGCTTTATGACTTAAACACCACCTTTTCCTGTTACGGGCATTAGCATCACTGATGAGTGGCTTCTCAATTGCAGCACGGCCAGCAATTCCCTGTTTATGATGCTCCCTTCTAATTGTTTTGGTACTCACAGGGTTCGGTAACACAACATTCATTTCAGCAGTAACTTTTGCAGCTGTGGTCTTCTTATTTTTCGTCACATTTGCCCTTAATGATCGTCTGTCACGATCACTCAGGACACACTTTCGTCCGTGCTGTGATTTAGCAGATGATGTTTTTCCGCTTTTCAAATATGCGGAATAAATCTTCGACACAGTACCTCTTGAAACACTAAACACCTCGGCTACCTTGCTTATGGAAGCACCTACCATACGTGCTCCAACAATTTGCCCACGTTCGAAGTCTGTTAACTCTGACATAATGCAATGACAACCTCACATAACAGTACTCCGACAACAACTGAACTGTTTAGCACATTTACGAAGTTGTATAGGTGGCGTCAGTAGTCAAAAACGCGAGCGCCACCTACACATTTCATTAAAATCAATCTTTCTTTTCAAACATGCATTTCATAAGGTGTTTCCATATTTTTGTCCATCCACTGTAGATGATCTGGATCTACCGTTGCCAAATGACGATTTTAGAATCAGGTATTAAAATCCTGCTGATCGGCAAATACGTATATCAGTCAAATAATAGGAGAAACAACACGGAAAATTAAAAGGTACTTTAGTGATGTCGTCCAACAGATACATAATTATGGAATAGCAGATGATCCTTTTAAAATACGCATATTGAAGCAATAATATGCATACTGAAGCACTGAGAAGGGTATACTCCTGTTCGGTAATTTCAAGCAACTCTTTCATATTTTTACCATATTTAAGTATTAGAAAGAAAGAGCAGAAGTTGACAGCAAGCTAATAGGGGAGAAAAGTGCGAAAGAAATGTGCTGATTATACTTTGAATGTCTGGATCTGTCATTTTGTTTTTATTCACCTTGATTTTGACTGGTTGTTTTAATTTTCAGTCCCAAAAATTTTAAATTATTAATGGCTGAACGTTTTTATATGTATCTACGCCTTTAGCATTATGTTAAAAACCACATAACACTGATTAATTTCGAAATGAACCAGTTTAGAGAGATTTATTTTGAGCAGTTATTAATTTTAGGTTAGAAAAGGTAAATAACAAAACTTGAAAAGAGATTCAAGAGACTATTGCAAATTAAGGTTATCGTTTAATCTTACCTATAAATACAATATTTATCTAAGTATCGTGAATACAGAGATCGATTAACCATCAAGCAAAATAAGTCTGTGCTTAAGGCCTCAAGGAAAGGAAGCACTACAAAAAGGGTCTTTAGGGACTGAAGAAAAGGGGGCACAACAAAAAACCCATTGCTGGTTTTACCATGGAAAGTATGGTACAGCTAATAAGACTGAGAATGAATGAATCAATATAAATAAATGTGGGGGCACTAAAATTTTTTAAATGCTAAAGGCACCTTAAAGTCTTAATGTAGTTTTACGTGTGTGTACTGTGCATCACGAAAACAACTGATAATCTTATGTATATATTATATTACTAGTATAGCACAGTTGTGTTTCAGAGAGATTTTTTTTTGAGGCTGTATAAAGCTCCGTTTGCATTTGATTGCGTTTGCTTCTAATATTCTCTAAGTTCTACACGCTTTAATTTTTGGTTTTTTTTTTAAAAATAACCTCGAATTGCTATACGTGGCCATCAAAGTAAACTAAAATTCAAGAAGGGTTATTCTTGAAAAAAAAAGGTTAAGAATACACAAAGATATTATTCAAATGATTTTTATATCGCACATTTCAGCACTGGATATGGGAACTAAAGATATGAAAGGAAACATGTATCGATGCATAATATCCTTTGCATTTTCTCTATTTTCAAAGTTGATGAATATTACAGAATAGGAATCAAGACGAGTGCATATTAAATTTAAAATATTCTTGAGCTGCAATTAATAAAGCAGAAATATATAAAAAAAAACTTCACCAATAAATTAATAAAAGATTTATTAGTTTTAAGTTGAAAATGTGGTAGGAAATTGAGCATGAGTTAAAATAGTTTCAAAATTAGCATCTCCATTTAGATGCTATTTTTTGGCAAACTTTTTTTAACTATTAAACATAAATCATGAGTCAAAATTGTTATTAAAACCAAACAAATTTTCTTGCTTCTGATTCCAAAACTCATTTTGAAATAATTGAAACTATTCCTTCTTAAAATCATATCAGCAAATATCAGTCACTAAGTGGAGAGTTTTAAGGTTATGCTGTCGATTAACCATATGAGGTACTTTCTCTTTCCCTTTCCCGCACCTTCGTGGTGTAACTGGAAGCACGCTCGACGCGTATTCAGGAAATCCGGAGTTCGAATCCTGGGGTACGCAATTCCTTGATTTCTTCATTTTTCTGACTTCAAACATTTCAAAAGATTCTAAAGCTAAAACAAAATATAATTTAAATTTCCCACAAATTTCTAAACTCTCAGTATCAAAAAATCATTGCTACGGTTGCATTCAGCCCTAAGAAAATTCTTAAAAACTAATCACAGAGTTAGTGCAGAAACAATAAGTAAGGAAGGAATTCTATACAATTGAATTCGTAAAAATTCTTAAAAACTAATCACAGAGTTAGTGCAAAAACAATAAACAGCTATATTAATTTTTCAAAGAAAAATGCGGCTTTGTGGAAAGGTGACTCAAAATTTTATCATCTACAAAGCGGATAATAATAGTAAATCTTTGCCATAGACAAAACTGCGCACTCTGGACGAAGCTTAAGCAAGGGCTGATACTGCTCAGACTCATAAGAACATCCAGCATCTTATCCCTCTGAAATATTATCATCGAGTTTAAATATCATTGAGTTATTTTTAAGTTACTACATCATTAAGTATTATCATCTACAAAGCCGATAAAAGTGGTAAAACTTTGTTGTATACTAAATTGCATACTCTGGGTGCTCATAATTTAAATGATAGCTGATACTACTCAACCTCAAAAGAATATCCAGCTTCCTATCTCTTTGAAGTTTAAATATTATCATCTTCTCAAAATATTAGCCGATAAAATACGTAAATTTTTGTCTTAGTCAAAATTGCTCATTCTGGGTGAAAACTTATAAATTAAATGAAGGCTGATTTAGCCTCCGTAGAATATCCAGCTTCTTATTAATTTAAAGTTTAAATATTAGTGGATCTTACCATATTTCCATCACCAATTTTACTTACAAGTAATCATGTTAATTTTTATACTTCGTTCTAATGTAGAAATTTAAATTATGCATTATATCTAATAAAATGTAAGTTAATGTTGATACTATTCTGCTTTACAAGGTCAATCAGCTTCGAATCTCTAAAACGTGATTTTTGAATGAAAACAGGCATTTCAGTCTGCACTTTTATGTTGCTTTGAGGTGTCATTACTCTTGTATGTAATTTGCGCATCCTGTGAAAGGCTAATCATTTGCATACCCCAGCATATCCTACATTTTACGCAAATTTTAGTTTGTTGTCAGTTTTCTTAATGGAATTTTAATGGTCAGTTTTAATGAACTGCTGTATATTTTTATGCCTTAACTAACTATAGCTGTTTTTTTTTTTTTTCAACCTATGGCCTTAGCACGCCATTTCGCAAAGCCATTCACATTCTTTCTAAAAGATACATTTCACCATCTACACATTATCTTCCCACGGTACCACTCATAAATAAATATCTGTAAGTTGGATTTTCAGCATTGGTTTGCATATTTCCTTCACTACATCAGACAATATGGTTGCAGTAGCTTACATAATGTTATATAAAATACTAATCCTTTTTTTTTTATTTTTTGTTTTAATTTTCCCACCAACCTATGCCCTTGCAGGAGATGGCGAAGTGGGATGATGAAAGAACTATATGTCAAAAATCAAAAGTCGGGAAAAGAAGAAAAATAGCTATCGCAATCAGGCGGATACTTTGTTTTGTAATGAAAAATTTGCAGTGATATACAAAATGTAATGGAAGATATAATATCATATAAAATTTATATTAAATTTTGAATATATCTTTGTTTTGTTCTCTGATCACACCTTTGTTACTTATATCGCGTGGTCACATCTTTGTTACTTAAGCTTAATATTCTGTTTATTTTATTTCATACTCAGATTTTTCTCATTGCGTTTTTATATATATTTCTAAAATTTCGCGTAATGCACTATAATGACCTAAAGTTCTCAAATATCCCATCTGGTGGACAAAAATTACTTGCATAGCACTGTTTTTAGCTCCTACTACTGCTGTAACATTTTTAAGCATAACTTTTCAGCATCTGAAACTGAAAGGTTGTGATAGACGGTTTCAACATTTGATGGTTTGTACCAAAAAACATTTTTACGGAGAGGAAAGGGTTGGCTCGCCCTATTCTTTTTCAACCCACGTGTTTAAGTGAAAAGTTTACTAAAGCTACAAAACACCATAAAATAGAGTGAATAATCTCCCTAAACTACTGCTAAAATTAAATACCCGCTAAATAAGTAAGCTTTAAATAACCGCTAATTTGAACTGATCATATATATAAATGGTTCTTTTTCACGACAAAAGCTTTAAATGTTAAAACAGACTTTAACTAAACACCCGCAGGAAGGGAAAACATTCAATAAAAATTTTTAGCCATACGGAAGTGTAAACCTACTCGGCGAGGTCAAAAGTCAGCAGGTTACTATTTTACAACTCAAACGATCAGAAAACAGAGTTGAAAGGGCAGCTGTACATGTAAATAAGACGGCAGTAATAATTCCAACTTTTTTTGCTTGGCTTTAGCCCTTAAAATGTAAAAATAGGAGCTCTACTAACTTCACTATCTCATTCCATCCCATTTTCGACTGCTTACGAATCTGACAAAACGAAAAAAAATCTTGATATTATACGTTTTGCTGCGTAAATTTACTAGGTTTATTTCGGAGCGGAAAACAGTAAAATTCAGCACAGCTCTTGCACAGATTCGAACTACGAACCTCCCGACTGCTTGAATGACATGCTTTCAAATACATCACGAAGGCACACGATAAGGAAGGAGAAAATTCTTTACATCTTTCCCACCTAAAAGGGTGACTGGGTTCAAGCGTCTTTTATAGAGTTACTAGGTTTATTTCGTAGCACTAAACATGAAAAATTGGTAATGCCCTTTCCGGAATTTGAACTCCGCCCCTTCAGTTGCTAATCAACGTACTTTCAGTTAGACCACGAAGTTGCGCAGTAAGGAAGGAATTCTATACAGCTGAATTCGTAAGAGACTGCATGAACAGAAAGGGCACATTATTTGGGCTTACGAAATATCACTGCAATCTTAGACACATGGTCTTTCTAAATTTTAGACTAGTTGAAACCTTCATTTTGTCTTAGAATAAAAAATAAATAAATAAATAAATAAATAATGTTACATGAATGAAAATTAGACCAATATACATGAAGGTTTGATATAGACATGATTTAGTATGGTCTTTATAAGGAGGCTGGCCTGCAATATTTACATAAACAGGGGAGTATTAAGGTTTAAATTTTCTTCTAATGACGGGCACTAGTTATTATACGCGCTGGCCACTAATAAGGTCGGAAGCGGTGGTCACTTTATTATGGAGGCACCTAATAGGTGTGCCACTGCCTTCTGTGAAGGGACAGACAATTTATACCCGTGTCTTCTCCGAGATTCGAACCTGGGCCCTTCGGTACGGCAGTGAGAGTCACAACCATTTTCTCGTACAAGCGGCAGTTTAAAAATATTTAGACAAGCAAGTTTTTCGGTTGTATTTATTGACTACTTACTACTTAATGCTCCTTTCCTTTTCCTTTACCCAGCAATGCACTTTCTTCTGATTGTCCACCGGTATACGGTAATGTCCACGTAAGGAAATTATAGTCTAGCCTGCCAACTTTGGCCAAAAAATTTCAGTATGGTTGTGCGCATTATCTCAGAGCATTCTTTTTAGGACCTACCGATTAGGAATCTAAACATCTCGAAAACTAATTGATTGATAAAAAATTGTTGGATTGCTGTTTAATAGGGACAAATGTTTTCTTAACGAAGGAACTTCTTTATGAGTGAAAAAAAATTATGTAATATCCAAAGAAGGTGCAGTAATGGCTTGATCTGTATGATTTATTATTGAACAGCACGACTGATTGTACCTTATTACCATTTTTACGATGGTTCCTGATCTAACATTCAAAACTGAATCTATAGATCTTTTTAACATAATTTTAGGTTGTTCTTTAAGGACTTATCCAAAATGTATAATATATGCATCAGCATGTAGTTTTTGTGTTTGTTATTCCCATAGAATTGCTAAAGACATGTTGATTAAAATTAAAAATAAGTGAAGCAATGCACGCCTAGCGGACAGTCCATTGCATTGTAAACGACATCGAGTTGCTCGTGCAGTCACCTACTGTTGTGTTACAGATTGTATCCCTCGTGGTATGGTTGCGGATGGGGCATTGCGCTGCATCAGCCCTATGCGCACAATACTCTTGTCTTCCCATTGAGTAGCGCAAAGAGGCAGTTACAATTGCTTCTGTTCGTCAGCCGCATCCACGGTTCCATATTCCTGCATCCACGAGTTCCATATTCGCATGAAGCTACGTCCGAGACCGACTTCCCGGAATTATAATCTGCAGTTTCTTCTTGCAACAATTCTGCCTCGGTCGAATTCAGAAACGTACTCCAAAGATACTCATGCTTTTCTATACGAGGCATACTGAAAGTGCACTCACAAAAAATCTCGCGAGAGAATTATTCACACTATTCAAAACGGCAATCTTTCCACCCTTTGTATACGGAATAAAGGAGCATTGCAGTCTCCCTTGATGTTAGCATGGGCTGAAATCGTAATTATTTGCACATTCCATCGCAGTTACATATTATGCAAGTTCTATGCTGTTTGGATGCTTTCTTCATGGTGTTGCATTTTGGAGGGCGAGCAGTTTATAAAATCCAGAATTTGGTATTACAAACTTTTCCGTTTATTGGAATAAAAATGGTCAGTCGGGAGTTATACTTTATTTAAAAAGCTTTGCTATTTAAAACATGGATTTAACGGGAAGTCATGTGCTGGCCGCATTAGAGTTTTTTATATTGTTCTCATCAGATGTATCAAATCACGGAATTGTCAGTTCTATAACGAAACGGGAAATATTTTGTTAGTGAAGCGAAGCGTCTTTAGATTATACGGTAATAATTTGTTCGAACCTTCTCTTTTATTTAAGTAAGGTGATTTCCATTCCCTTTGACTTATTTTCAAATGATAAACTATTATTAAGTATTATTGCAGGTATTTGATATCTAGAATCATTCCATTTATCAGCACGTGGAAATTCTAAACTTTATATTGTTGCAAGCTTTGCCAGTTTAGTGAAAATTCAAAATTAAATTCTTCAATGACTATATGATAAATAGCAACAAATGTTTTAGCAATCCGTTTCTGGACGATATGAAACGTATATAAAACATATATTCAAATAACAATATAAATAAGTAAGGCCTTATAAGGCTTCTTAACGCGCTGGATGAGAAACACCGAATTAAATTCGTAAAATGATTTCCATTGATTAGCCTTTTTCTTCTTAATTCGTCTCTGAGCTTCGCAAATTGACTTAGACACGGATGATGAAACGAGTTCGACTGTACAAGGATGATTTCCACGTGTAATATAAACGCGATTCCCTATTAAGCATTCCTCTTAGGTTAGATAGTCTTCAGTATTTTGGCATAATCAATTAATAATATTAATAATAATAATCAATAAATAATCATTCAATATGTATCTGGACATATAACTGTACCAAGATTTTATATGCTAAGTTATATTAAAATATTCGGTAAAAATATATTCCCGACAGTCCTCAGCGTGAATCTAAATATCGAATTAAATTTAACCGGAATGAAATTTTACCTTTTAGACTGCGTGTCAGAAGCAATAAAAAAATTTCACTAAAATATCCGACTAGTAGTTGCTGTCAACTTCATGTTTACAATCAATTACGTATAAAATAATACTAATTAGACTTCGAGATATTGCTTTAAAGTACTAGCATTAAATGATACATAACTTATATGTGTAGATAAATATACATGGATGTACAAAGTTTCCTTCTAAACAAGAGGTATAATTTGCAAGCAATTTAGACACAAATTTTGAATGCACTCCTAATCGTATTTGTGTCGCAGAATAACGGAGACTATTAGGCTTTTGGAAAGTTAGCGTGCTCAGTTTTGGCTTAAATTATGCAGTTTTATTGCTCGCAGCTTGTAGGCAAAATATTACTTGCATCATTTCTGCGCTACGTTTTAACAACATAGGTATCTTTAAGTTTAAATAAATTTTCTATAAGTTTATTTGATGTTTCTCTACATTTTATTTGCAATCTTATTGATGATGTTAAAATGATAGGTTTATGAGGCTCACATCACGTGCTATAAAAAAGCAAGCATTATTAAATATTACATGAATTTACATGAAATTTGAATCAAATTGTTATAAACTCTGCACATGTTAGCTAATCTTTCGCCTGTTATGTACATTTGATTTCATAGAAAAGTAACATATTGTTTCCTCAATGTTGCAACATCTATAATTATTCCTTCTCCATTTTTTCCCATCACAGTTTCAACAGCTGATATTACTATTACTATTGCTTTCTGTACTGTAAAGCCATCCTTATTTTATTCAATGGAAACGAAAAAAATCCAAAAGAATTAAATTAAATATGTTGCTGTTGGCAACGGTTGAACATTTAGTAATGACACTATAACAAAACCGTTTGTTATACATCGGTGATAATCCTCAAGTAAATATTTATTACTTTAATGATTAGGAGGCTTTTAGCCACGGCCATACAGACATTCACTTTTCCTATAAACAGGATTTAAAAAATAAATTTAAATTAAGCAGTTCAGCAGAAAGTAAAAATATTTGCTTATATAACTTTAATTTGATTTGAATTATTAGCCCCAAAAGGGGCGTCAGACCAAATGGGCTATTAGTCTCGAAACGGGATCTTGTTTAATCACTATAAATGGTGAAGCACTTTTCAAATTGCTGCCACCAAATGCTACTGATCTGTATTATTTTTTAAAAAATTGAATAATGAGGATTCTGTATAAATGTAAGAATGTTTTTCGAAATGCGAAAAAACGACGGTACCTAGAGCCATCGAAAAATATGAATAAAGTAGTCCTTTACCCGAACATGTTCTCCTGGGAAATTTGATTTTGTTTTATTAACTATTTTATATATTGTGAAACTTTAACGAATTTTTGATTAGTAAACTCAATGGTTTCAAAGCAAGCAGTGGCAACACTGTGTGGAATAAAACATTTTTATCTCCAGCGGGAGACTGTCTCCCCGAAATTTTAAAGATGCTGCTTTTCAATATGTGGTGACTTTGATGTTGAATTGAATTTCATGTGGCGTAATTGCGAAAACCGCGATGTTTAATAATGAAGTTAACACATAAATCGTTAATAATAAAAAGTCAAAATTTTTTTTTTGCTAGCCATCTTACTAACAAAACTGAAAACTGATGTGATGAAGTGAGAAAAGAGTGAAAAATATATAAAAATGTATACCAATACTTAGCACTTCATCTTATATTCTAAATTTCATTAAATTAAATAAAAATTTTGTGATTTTGCTGTTGAATTTTATATGGCACAAGTGTGCAAAACAAATGGGCTAGCAGGAGTGAATGCAGCAGCAAACTAAGTAGACTGTGATCTCGGCGAGAGCGTAAAAAAACTTTAACAAATCATTCGGGTGATCGTTAAAATGCAAAAGCTTTCAAATATCTTTATTATTATTTTAAAAGTTTAATCAAATCGAAATATTTTTCTTATATATTATCTCCGTTCTACTGGCCCGATTTTAAATAATAAATTTAAGTTGCTCTTTGCGGTGAATCCTAAATGAGAAATCTAAGAAAGTTTGGGTTTTAAGAAAGTGAAATGAAATTTTGGTGTAATGTATTAAAGTACAGAAGGATTTTAAAGCCGCATTTTCGGGTACATAAAAGTCTAAGTTTGCCAGTTTAATTCTTTTTATGATGCGCCTTTATTTCTTGATAAATTTCAAGACCTATTAAAAAGCGAAGAATGTATCACTATCTTTTCTTATACGCAAGGAAGTCAATTCAGGTGGTGTGGTGTATTTAATTATGGCAAAGCACACTAGGGCTATCTGCCTAAGGAGAGGGATGCCGTCGTGGAGGACTTTCTACGGGAAACTGGCTCGTATACACGTTACACATGGGGAAACACCCATGCAGCCAGCCCGTTCGCGGGATTCGAACCTCGGACCGAACCACCAGTGTTCAGCGACTTTACCGCTCGGCCGCTGGTGGGTGAAGTCAATTCAGGAATTTCCTGAATTCGACGTCATCCTAGCTACGTCAGACCAGTGATTTCGAGCATCGGTATTATCCTCAAGCCTTTCCTAACTGTTTTTTTTTTTTTTTTTTTTTTTTTTTTTTTTTAATGATTGCTTACCAGTGCCCCGTTATAAAGGTACACTGCGCATAAAAAAATATCAGGGTTCATAGCTAATAGTACAAAAAGTTATCTCAAAGAAATAGATTATCTCTTTGCACAAAAACTTCGTATGATTCGTGACCTAATCAATAACTATGATTTTGAGGGTTTGCATTGCAACTGGATGATCTCTAGTAATGAACTAGTTCTTAAAACTATGAATTCACTTAAAATAGAACATATCCAATGCTACGACTTTGAAAACCTTTATACATCTCTACCACTCGAAAAAATTTTTACAAGTTTACTTGCTCTTCCAGATTTATTTCCACAAATTTCTACCATTCTCAGCAACGAAAAATGGCAGCTATTCCTTACCAGCGTACTCTTCAATAATTTTATTCAATTTGACAATTACATCTATAAACAAGTACAGGGAATCCCTATGGGCGGGAATTTTTCAACTTCAGTTTGTGAATTATTCTTGTTTACTAAAGAATTGACTTATGTACTCAGTACGGAAGAAAGTCTCTTTTTCCAACACATCTATAGATATATTGATGATGTCATTGCGTCTAATAACTACCATAAAATAGAAATCGCTAATATCTACCCTGCTTGCTTAAAACTAAATAAAACCAATACAGAACAGCATAATGTAGTCTACCTTGATTTACATATTATAGATTACCATTTTATTAAAGTTTACGACAAAAGAAGAGAATTTAATTTTTCCACACTTAAATTAACTAACTGGAATTCAAATATTTCCAAAAGAGTCATAATCAACACAATTTATTCACAGCTACTTAGAATAAAAAGAATTTGCAATACTGAGGAACACTTACAAGAAGAAATGCTATACTTCGTAACTATTTTAAAAAGTAACCAAATACCTCATAAAATAATTAAAAATTCCCTTACCAAAGCTGGCATTAGCCTTACCTATTTTTAGATTTTTTGAATTAGATAATGATTTTTTATACCTAAAGCTACGGACGGTTTAAGAAGGATGACTAATTCAGCGAATCTATTGTAAAAATGTACAGATAATTCTTGTTTATTCATTCTCTTTCCTCCAAAAAATTTTTTGGCACTTTAATCTTAAATACTATTGTGTACATAATTTTAAATTTCTGTAATGGCCAATTTTACTGCTTTTATTAACAAATCGGGCTTTTTTCATTTTTCATAGTAGCTTGATCGCCCGCTAGCTTGAAGAATTACGACTTTTTTAACAAATGACTGTTTTTTCCTTTTTCTCTTGCTTTAATGGCCAAGTTTTTATAGTTTTAGCTGAATTAGCCATTTTCACTTCGAAAATTTTTTTTTCCATCCTACTACAAGCCAAACGCCATTTTTGAGATCTTTACACGGTTTCCGAGGTTTCCGGCCCCCTTCGCAAATAGGAGACGAGTTGCAGATAACGAAAATCTCTTCGCATTGGCTAAATGCCCACAGCACTTCGCTCCCCCCTACGTACGTCATCCAAATGAAAGACACAGAAGTATAGCAGCCATTTTTCAACAAGTTTTAAGAGGGACAGCTTTGCATCGCCAAAGGTCAGTTTTTGTTCCTTTTGTTACAACTTTTTCTTGGTCTTAGCAAGACCCACTTAGTTTGTTCTCTTCTTAATTTTTGTTTTATTTTATATTAATTACAGGTTTTCATTACAGTTTTCTAAAATCTGTTATTTTAAAAATTAAATTGTTAATCTTTAAGCTTGCAGGCCCAGCCCGTATGTTTTTGTATTTTTAGGACTAATAGCTCATCGCTATTTATTTTCGTTTTTGATTTTAATTCTAATTTTAGTCTAGATTTAGGAAGTTTAGGTTTTGATTAACATTTTTTAACACCTTAATGTGTCATTCTGTGCGGACGCGTCGGGAAATTGGAACAGAGAATTGAGACTATTAAAATTTCCAGGACACTTTGTCTAAATTTTAAAAAAATTTTTAGCGAAAAAGTTTCAATTGTCTGTTTCGGCGAAACGTGTAATGGGGTTAGCTTGATTCGACGTTCAAATAAATGAAATTTCCCTTGAAAAGCCTGTTTGGAAGTCGAATCGGGCTAATTTACCATTTTCCGCTTACTTTTTAACTTTTTCTGTTTTTTAATATTTTTTTAATGTTTTACATGTCTAATGATTTGATTTTCATGTGTATTAATTTTTTTGAAAACGTGTTGAACCTTTTGGAGCAGCAGCTCTTGGTAACTTTTAGGCGAGCTTACTACAATTTTTATATTTTACTTATTTTGCAGCATATTGCGCAAGATGTTTTCTAGACCAAAATTGGTTTTTTAAAAATTGTTATTACTGCTTTGCTTGATAAATTATATATATATATATATATATATCCCGTTTCACTGGCCCGATTGACGAAATTCAAATTGCGTTTTTCGCGTCTCGAAAGCGCGACTTAGGATACATATTAGATTTATATATAGCATTGTTCTAGCATTGGTATTTTGACACAAAATGGGACTTTTCCTAAAATAACATAACAATTTTTTCCACATTTCGATTCTACGACTCAAATTATGCCTAAATATTAAATTTTGTAAAATTTGGTGCAAAATTTATGGAGAAATTCAAAACTTTATCTTGGTGCATTTTTTTCAGTTTGCGCCAAGAATAATTCACTTGGCGAACTTTTTAATATATCGCAAGCTACTTTCCTTTGCCTTCCATTGTGCCGGAGCGGAAAAAAGGCACCTCATTCCTACATTTTTACATTTTGTGTTAGTGGGAAAAAAGTCACATCGGTTCTACTTCCAAATAATTTTAGCAAAGTGTTCAAACTACATCTGATGTTTTATCTCTTTCAACAAATATGCCAAATTTCAAAATGCGCCAATATATGAAAAAGTCTCATCTTTCCTACCTATTTACATTGTGCATGAGCGGAAAAAAAGTGACATCGTTCCTACTTTCAAATAATTTTAACAAAGCTTCTAAGCCACATTTGATGCGATTATCGCTTTCAACAAATATGGCAAATTTCAAAATGCGCCAGTGTATAAATTCCCTTATATCTTTGGTAATTTTGAATAAAAAAACTGTAATTTTTTGCAGGTATGCTTAGAAATACTACATCTACTTTAAGATGATGGTAAAATTTTTATAGATTATATATCAATTTTTTTTCGAAAAATTTATAAAAATTATTTAAAAATAAAAATTTTAAAAATAAATCATAAAAAATTGGCGAATAGCATTTGGAGTGAACCTAAATTTCGAAATGTAAAAAAGAAGAATCAAATAAGTTTAATAAAATAAAGATATATTAATAAATATATATCAAACTCAATTAACATTGAGGAGATTAAATTTTGAGAGCTAATTTTTTTAAAAACTACTCGTGGGATCTTTACAAAACGCGGCAGTTGTGGGTAGAATGGAAATATGGAAAAACATTAGCATGTTATTTTGTAAAAAGTCCGATTTTATGTCAGAATACCTATATTAGTACAATGCTATATATAAATCTGATACATATTCTAAGTAGCGCTGTCGAGACATGAAGAACGCAAGTTTAATTTTGCCAATCGGCCCAGTAGAACGGGGGATTAGAAACAGTTCCTTTTTTTTTTTTTTTTTTCGCAGTTTACATGCACCTTCACGAAGGTTTTTTTTTTTTTTTTTTAAAGTTAGAAACTGATGATCATAAAATACTCCCACCTTTCTGCCAGAACACAGTTGTAGAAGTTTCTATTTTGACGATTCGTAAACGAAGTACATTTTTCGATGCGCATATGTCCTGCTATGAATGCGTACCCCTTACCTGTTTTTATTAATGCACAGTGTGAGCTTACACATATTCTTGAATGGGTCATGTAATAAGAAAAATTCGTTTCTTTAGATTTCTTTCACTAATTGTCATATTATTATTTTTCATTTTCTCTTTTAGACTGAGCCCGCCAGCAACCGAGTGGTTATGACCGCTGACTACTGGTTGTGCGAAACGGGTTCGAACATTGGCGAACAAGCTGGCTGCTTGGTTGATTTTCGAGGCTTTCCCTCTATTTAACCTGAATACGAGCCAGTTTCCCTTTGAAAATTCTCCACGAAGGCATCTCTTCCATTATGCAGATAGCCGTTGTACGCTTTGCCATATTCAGCTTACACAATTTATCCCGTTTAGCCTGAAATTTCGCGGGTTCTTATAGCATATACATACAACATGCCAATATAGCATAGAATTTTTTAAATAGACATAAAACATAATGTTAATGAAAGCTATTGACAACATTATGTTACTACATGTCATCCAAAGTAATATACCGTTTTATCAATTTTGAATCATTTTCTGTTGCAAGTTCTTTATGAGTTATTAACAGTCACAAGACAAGTGGAAAAGATACTTACTTGGTTTACTGGATTCTCTGATGAGCTTGCAAGTCATATTCTTGGCACAAATTCTGATAGCACATTTCACCGTGATCTCTCAATTTTGAAACAAAAAGTCTCGCCTCTTTTTTTAATTTGTGTTTGTTTGTAATTATTATTTACATGTTTTCAGTTAATTAAAATCAGTTCTTTTGAAACTTTTCATGTAGTACTTGGGTAATTACTGTCACCCTATACGGATGAAATTTACATATTAACCGCAGTAAAAAGTTATTGTAATCATATCTCCGAAATGAGTTGGAAACGAAAGACAACACTAAATAGTTAATATTTACCTTCAAAATTCTGAAAAAATATTTCAGATTCTTCAGTGACCTTAATCAAGTTTTAAATAAAAGGAAAGAACCAAATTCTTGTACGCTTCTTAAAATAATTAGACAGAGATATTTGACTTGAACCTATCTTCTTGCAGGATTTGCTAAGAGGAGTCGAGATATACTTTCCTTGCATAGTTTAATGAATAAAGTTATTAATTAATGCTATATATCAATTGTTATTTTATTACTGTTTAAATCCTTGTTTTAAAAATTATAAACGATGTAAAATATTGCATGAATCTATAAACTAATAATAATTTTGATGTCTTATTTCAGAAAATTTACAGAAAGACGGAAAAATTATGATGTTTCTTACCTCTTGACATATGCAACACATCATGAAATCATGAAATGGTATTAACTTCCCATGAAAAGCGAAAATTCTTGGACAGTTCTTACTTTTTCACTTGCGAATGACAGTTTAAAGTTGCTGCTGTTTCCGGATTCTTGGAATGGACGGCTGATCTGCTACAAAGATTATTAGCCTTTTGCTTCAACAAAGGAAAGTAACTTATTCTGTACGAAGTTTATGTAATGAGAAAACGATGTCGAGAGACGAGAAGATTGAAAAGCTATCAGCATAAACACAAAATTTAGCATAGGACTGATTTAACTAATATTTCAATAAAAAATTGCGGTGATTATCCGATTTCATCCTCAAAAGGACATATTTAATTAATTTGATGCAGAAATTCTAGTTTTTTAGTTAACCCCAGAGAAATATTTAGTTTTATCTTTGATAAAATAAATATCTTATCATCGTAGTCTTTAATATGCAAGTGTCAAATCATAAAAATTCGCTTTTAAACAGAAAAGTTCTGCTTTTTAGAGTTTTAGAGGTAAATGCACCTATAATGGACACTAATCGAATAACAGACATTCTAAATAGTAAATGGATATATATATATAAGAAATGTACAGGTGCGGTAAGATAGCTTCCTCGCAAAGCAGGTTTAGGGTTGTCATAAAACGGCAAGGGAAGGCAGGGTTGTCACATTTGGCGAGAAGAGTGCATCGCGAGTTGTAACGTGGAGAGTCTCGAGAGTACGTGGAGTTCCGTGAAGACCGAGTAGAGTCGGGAGCTGTACTTTGGTGTTTTGCAGTGAAGCTGTCTCCACCGTTATTGCCTGACAGTGAAGGCTGTGTCGCTGATTGTTCCAGCGTGTTTAATCGTAGATCTTCGACGACTGTAAAAAGTGACTTTGGAGCTGTCCTGATTAATATTGGCTAAATAAAGTGTGTTTCGATACTTCATCAAGTGTTGTCG
This sequence comes from Stegodyphus dumicola, assembly GCF_044657685.1. NCBI lineage: Eukaryota > Metazoa > Arthropoda > Arachnida > Araneae > Eresidae > Stegodyphus > Stegodyphus dumicola. The sequence goes on along the minus strand of NC_140774.1, from coordinate 87,713,555 downwards.
TTATTCACTCAAAATCTACGAACCCCGTACGTACGTGAAGGAAGAAAATAACGTAACAACTGGTGTCAGAAGATAACGTAACAGTGTTGTACATATGCATGTATGTATGTTTGTGTGTCTGTAAGATAAAAAATACGAAACTCAAAATTACTAATTTTAATTTGGCTACACCTCTTCCGGAATCTAAACTGCGTCACTTGTAAAACGAATTCACATTACGTCATCTGCATTGCCGTATGCTCTTTTTCCCAGCGCCGTTCATAACTTAAATAAAGGATTCAAATTTTACACGTAACCTTTTTCTGAAATACACAGTCACTTCCCTGCCTGTCTGTTGCTGTGCAAACGTGTGTCTTACTGCTTCGTAGTATGAGTTGTCTCGAAATGTGATAAATTGTATATAAAACGGTGGGTTGCTTGTTGCACCCATAGTGATGTAAACCAAGAATGTATGTCCTAAGAAATTATTCATCAAGAAATAAAATGATGTGATGAACATCCAGTTATCTGTGTTTTCCAGATTCCCCCCATTTAATCCTATACGTGTGGTAGCAACATCTCTAAACATCTGGACCATCACTAAAAGAAAAAAAAATAATAATAATAATTAGTGCATTCTCTCGTCAAGTCATCTCTAAATAAAATATCACTTTCTCTCTCTCACACATACACACACATATGCATGCTCTTAAGAATAGTCAAGTAGTAATGCTGCACTCAAACAACAACAAAAAAAGACTAACCTGCGTATATATACATGCAACTCATATGTCTAATAATACTGTAGATGATTTGAGAACATAACCTAGATATATAAGAAGGTATAATTTTATTTCTTGATAACTAATTCTGAGAACACATATTCTCGTTTGCATATCACTATTTCTACGACAAGAAGCACCGCCATAATTTTTGGTAGCATATTACACTTTTTCAGTCGATGAAAGATATAGAAACAAAGCGATGCAATAAGGCATCTTAGCCTAGCAAGAGGATGGCAGGCAAAAGAAGTCAGCGCGCATTTCAGCAAGGGGTATTCATATAGTTTCTTTGTTTAAATTTTGGACAGCGACTGGACAAGATTAATTCATAAGATGACATAATGCGGATTAGTTCTGCAGCTGACACACTTAAGATTCCAGTAAAGAGACGTAGTCAAATTAAAATGAAGATTAAAAGACCGTTGCTAAATTAAAGTGACTAGTTTTCGATCATATTTTATATATCATATATAAGATAAAAAATAATATAATAAACAAGCTATAACGTCTAATTTAATCACTCAAATAAATTATAATTAAGTGCAAAGAATTATTAATTAAAAGGTATACATATATACTTAAAAAACCCAAACCTTCCATGTTATAAAAAGGATGTATCATAAAGCTCTAATCAAAGAATTTGATTTGGAAATGGTAAAGCAAAATTAGATAATACATAAAAATAAAAATTAAAAACAAATGGGGGGAAAGCCGAAAAACAGTAGCTGAAAACTACGAAAGCTAAGAAGCTAAATCCTTGGATTTTCGGTTTTTTCCATTTGTTTTCTTAATATTTCTTTTTCTCTGACTGTCCGCTACATGAAACATTTTGAACTGAACCAAAAATGATTCGTTTGAAGCTTTGTCCCTTACGTCAACAAATCAGATATTCCGAAAGCGAAAGTTCCTGCAAAAATGCTTCTTTGATGTGCTGTTCAAGACAGCTTGTAGATCAGTTACCGGGTTTAATTTATCTCAGAAATCATAGAATGTTTCCCTTTGTGAGCAAACTTTATTTAAATTTGAATTTGCTTAGGTTTAAATAATTTTAGTGAATGTGGTCCGAAAAAGTGGCTTGATGATCGCATTATGATAATAACAAGAGTAAATAGTAATTTTTAGAAGGCATCAGAACTATTAGAGTGTTACGGATTTGGTATTTAAATAGCTAATGTTAGTTGAATTATAAATTTAATTATTTTATTTCCTGTGCAGTGCAGCGAGTGACGAATATTAAAGGAAAGCTAAGCCGGAAAATTAAAAATACAAGAGCACGTGTATCTAACATTTAAAATAAATAAATATCTCTTTTTGATTTCGAGAAAATTCCAGAAAATTTTCCCGCTGCACTGCACAGGGAATAAAACAATTTAATTTATAATTCAACTAACATTAGCTCTTTAAATACCAAATCCGTAACACTTGGTGCCGTGACCAGGATTATGACTAGCTGTTAAAATAATTCCACCATCACAGTCTTTTTTTCTGATTAAACATGATCTTATGATGAAAACTTATGAATTTTTTATAAGGATTATACTTGACATTTTGTGTTAAGTATTGTCTTGTTTTTAGAAACTCCGCATGCTTTCTTAAAAGTCCCTCACACGTCTGCCGGTTTGTTTGTTTGTGACATCATCTCCTCCTGAATGGTGGGTAATTGAGCATAGAGAGAGGTACCCCCGAATTCCAAAAATTCGTGGGAAGCCATTTCGACTATTCTTATCTTCGTACGGCTTAAATCAGCCAAGATATTAATTAAAAACTCTGAAAACACAAATTTTCGCACTCATTTTTTCGGGTCGCAACTAGATATAAAAATCTGCCTTCATATCGAAAACTATTGCTACTGCTCACACTCAAATCATAGAGTTTGTTAATAAAAAATTTGTAAGTTTTACAAAATATGAAATAAAAATAACAATTCCAAACATTAAATAAATGATTATTATATAAGGTCCTATTCTGACGTTGAATAAAGCAAGCGATTGCATGTGACGTCATTGTAGGACGAAAATCTTTCGTTAATGTCCGCATTTTAAATAAATAGCAGCTGTTGGCAACATTTTTGTTTCAGGTTAGGATAATTGAAAGGTTACGTGGTCAGAGCGGACAGTAGCTACAGCAGAAACGTGAGGGTAGCTAGGTGGGCAGAGTGGACATTCATGCACGTATTGTGTTATTTCCCTCATCAGTCACATGTCATCATCTGTTGTGTGGTTTCGAGCTTTGCATCTGCTCGACAAAATCAATTTCTCAGTGGATGTTTGATCCTTATGAAGTGTGTATGTCGTTTTATAGCGTCGAAAAAATCTGTAATGAAACCCATAGCCATTTCAACAAAATTACTCTCTACAAAAAAAAAAAAAAAAAAAAAAAAAAAAAAGAATGTTTAGTTGTAGATTTACACGGTTTACACTGAAAAAATAAATTAGGAATGAGTTGGGTATGTGTAAAAGAAAAGACGCATCGTTGTAAAAGAAATGTAAAGACAAATTTTCAATACGAAGTACGAAGTACTGAAGAAAACTGAACATTCCTGCGTACCCAACATTGCTGAGATCGAAATTAAAAGGAAGTTAGAGACTTGCAGAAAAAGTGTCCGAGAAGAAACATCTTTTCTCGTTCCCCAGATATTTCAAGAACTTTCAGAATGATATCAGAAAGGTTATGATTTCGTTTTTAAAACACCGATATACTCCAGTGCCTGTTTTATGTAAGGAGAGGACAAATACTTGGGAGCTACCCAAAATCTCCCAAATGCCAACGACAGTCAGTTTGCAAACCATGCACTTATGCTTTTTAATGGAGAAAAAAACTTTCTTCGTTTAGACTTTAAAAATGACCAAGATAACAGGATTTTAGCATTCGGAGGAGAAGAATCTCGGTACCTTTTGGAAAATGGGTACTTTTTTCTTGGATGGAACATTTAAAAGTTGTCCGAAACAATTTGCTCAAATATATACAACACACGTCGACTTAAGGAGTTCAACAACTAAGACCAACATTTATCCAGCGATTTTTTTGCATTTGTGCCTAATAAGAGACAAGCAACTTACATTGCAATGTTTTAGGAAGTGAAACGTTGGTGCCCTAAGCCGGACATTATAAAATTGGATTTTGAAGTCGCAGCCATCAATAGCCGTACATTAGAATTTTCCAGTTCGACTATTTCCGGTTGTAACTTTCAGTTTAATCAATGTTTGTGGCGTAAGATACAAGAAATGAGTCTAGTAAAGGAACATAAAGAGAACGAAGATATAAGAAATGTCTGCAGAATGATTTCTGCATTAGCTTACTTGCCAACAGAACACATAGATGATGCTTAGAGCATTTTATGGGGAAAATCTTTTAGCATTGATAAACGTACCATATCCATTGATTATTTTGTCGAGCAGTGGATGTACAATCCAAATAGGCCCATTAAAATATGGAATGCATATGGACAGCGTCATAGGACAAATAATTCTGCTGAAGGGTGGAATTCCAAATTAAATGCAACCTCTTGCAGAAACCAGCCTAATGTGCACTTATTAGTTAAAATGCTGAAAGAAGAAACACAAAAATTTTCTTTTAATTTGAAAGCCAGAGAATTAGGCGACCCTGGAATAAAAAGGAAAAAAGCATATGTAAAATTGGAGGAAATAATTGAAAACATCCTAAAAGAATTCGAAACATCAAACAATTTAGAAAAATGTCTAAAATCCTTAAGTTTTGTAACTAGGTTGGACTAAATCCAATGATAAATGATATTTATACCTTTATAATAAAGGTTAGTTAATATTTATTTACTTGTATTTATTTTTCTTTTATTTATTTGTATCTGTTTTGTCTATTTTACTTCTAGTATTTATTTTTACTTACATTAAAGAAACTAATTAATTTTATGACAATTACACCTTTTCTAATATTTATTTGACTAAAAAATTCAGATTTCCACAAAATTCCTAAAATTTGTTCATACCCTTCATTATACTGACTATTAATTTTTTAATATTTCTCTAAAAGTTTTTATTTTTATTACGTTTCGCTATGTTTAAAATGCATTCGCATTATAATATCATAACAATTTAAATATAAATAATTAAATTTGGCAAAAATGTATTTATCCTTGTAATTCGATAATCGAGTGCAAAAACAGAAAACTTCGGTAAAAATAAAGTTGTCCCACTTGAAAGAGATTTGCCATTAAAAATGCTGTTTTAAATTATATTTGTGATTTTTAAAAGTATTTATTTACTTATTTATATGCACCTTTTATCTGTTCTAAGATGGGGAAAAGATGTGTCCGCTCTAACCACGATGAGTTTCGAAGTGTCCGCTCTGACCACGAAATCGTATGTATCCGCTGTAGCCACACTACCAATTGAAACGGTATGTTACTGTTACGTTAATTCTTTTATTGATATCCAGAAAAAAATTTTATATTACATTAAATTTAAATCATGACGTCATATGTATATATATATATCAACCTGAGTGTCAAAATTAACCTAAGTGTCAAAAGTTTTGTTTCCTGATTTGGCAATATGGTTGTAACTTGGAAAAAGTGAATTGATTTCATTAATATTGAAATGTTTTCATGCGTTTCTTTTCATGTGTGCATAGAACTTATAAATTTTGCTTTGGCCTCAGCCTGCTCATCTGGAGGGCTTGCCCGCTAGTAAGATAATAAATTTTAAAAAATTAGCTTGGAGGAAATTATCCTAATTTGCTATTGTGATAATGAAACAAAAAAAATCCCTTTCCTTTTTATTACACAGCAAAATACAATCAGTGTAAAATGAAATAAAAAAAGGCAACTATCTGATTAGTTGATCAACCGGCGATTTAATTTGACACCTCGAACACACAGCAAACGAAAAATAAGACAACAGCGCATACGCGTATGCGTCGTAGAAGATGATAATGATTCCAACTTGAATGAAATGAGGGCTAATAAACACCGAAAAATAATTTGCTAATGTATTTCAACAAGTAGGCAAGTTCCTAAATAAGAAGATTTCAAGAAGTAGAAAAAAAATGTCTTTAGAAAAATAGTAAGCAAATTTGTTGGTGTTTACAGATTTCAATGGAAACTTTCATTTGCTGTTGCCCAAACCTAATAACCATATGGGAGAGGCACAATAGACAAAGTTTTTTCTCTTCCTATAAATGATAGTCTGGCAAGAAATACTTTATGTAAACAATGGGAAATATTTTCTTATTCATAAACAAAAATATTATTTAATGCAAGAAAATGCTCTTATTTTATTTATTTATTTTTTATTTATTAGTCCAAAGGGGCTTTGTACCTGAAGGACTATTGTTTTCGTTTTGCGTTGAATCACTATAAATGTCCGTTTCACTTTTCAAACCGTTGCAATCAAATGTTAGAGTCCTGCAAATATTTGAAAAAATTAAATAATGAAAAATCTACATAAATGTATGTATATTTCTCGCGTTGTGATAAAACAACGGTACATAGAGCCTTCGAATTTTGAATTACGTAATCCTACTGCGAAATTGGGCGTGTGGAAGCCGAAATTTGAAATTTGGAATTTGTTTTATTATCGACTTCATATTTTGTAAAACTTTAACGAATTTTTGAGTAACAAACTCAACGATTTGAAAGCGAGCAAAAGCAACAATCTACGGGGGGGGGGAACCTTTTTATCTCCAGCGCCGCGGAACTGTGTATCGAAAATTCTAAAGATAGGCTCATTTTAAAATTATTTTGCCACATTGCTATTGAACTGAAATTTATGGCTTAACTGCAAAGAACATGATATTTAATAAATAAAGATAACACACAAAACGTTAAACAAACGCCCTTTAGGACGTAATTTTAAATCTAAAATTTTTCATAATTTTAGATAAAAATTTAATATAAATTTAATAAAAATTTAATATAAAAAAAATAAAAATATATATATATATATATATATATATATATATATATATATATATTTTTTTTTTTTTTTTTTTTTTTTTTTTTTTTTTTTTTTTTTTGTGGAGGGCTAGGGTGCGGGCATGTGCGCTTTAAAAATTCCGAGAAAGGGTTACCATTCACTAACAACAATTAATTACGCAATTTGTAAATGACTGTGGGTTTATTAATGAATAACTCTAGAAAGAGTTCATAATAGCAAAAATATAATAATGCCAAGTATATTTCAAATATGAAATGTAAAATATTTTAGTAATAAAATACTGTATTTTTGCACGTGCTTTAAAGTGAAAAAGAAATCGTAGATTACAAATTCTGAACGTCCGAAACCATGTTACGCCACTTTACTGCAATGAAATTTGCACTGTGGTGTATCGATGACTTTTGATCGTTTCTTTTCGAAAAATAACCTCACTACGCAGCCTCATCTGAAAATCAAAGGTAAATAAAGCAGCTGAGAAAAAAAGTAGTGAAAATCTTAATTGTCACTGATAATATTCTAATGTTTTATGTTTAAAGCGTCAAAATAAGCGTGAGAAACCTCGAAAACCCACATGATGCCAATCCTTTCGCAAAGAAATGAATCAGGGTCGAACTGCCAGTGTTCCTTACCGCTCCGTCATTGAGGGTCCAGGCAGCAGGGATGATGAAGGAAAGGATGATTCAGTTCCATCTTCTTTTCAAGGTATAATGCACTGCGTTGACACATTCAGAAACGTCTTCGTTTTTTACTCATAATAAAAAGTTCACTATCGACAAAAAGGTCTACTAATTTGATTCGTTTCACAAACTTAACGTTGTATCAAAAACGCTTAAGGATTTCATTAAAGAATTCAAATTTGCATCAGTGTTGAAATTTTTTCGAGAAAAAATATTACTTGTTCAAGATGGGCAGTTAAAAAAAGGTATACAAAATTGTGAATCGAATTGAGTTATTAGAAGCTATCTTATTACTGTCATTAGAAATAAGACGTTTTAAGCAATTCAAGCAAGCTAAAAATAGGCTATAAAATTAATTTTGTGTAATAGCTGTTGTACAATGATCGTTGACTGCACATTTAATGTAAGTGAAACTGAACAGATAACAGTTTTTTAGCTATAAAACAAAAATCGAAATCAAGGGAAATTTTTTTTAATTTTAGTAAACAAATCTCTTCAAATTTGGATTATTAGAATATGACAAAGCAGGCAAGAGCACTACCGAAAGAAAGGAATGCCTCCGTGGAGGGCTTTTTAAGGTAAACTGCCTTACATTCTCCTTAAATATGAGAACAACGAAAACTTCCACGCAGAGAGCCATTTCGCTGGACATTATCCAAGAAAGCAAAACTGAAACAAATTCATCTCTGCAATAGCAAACAGGAGGGGGGGCAACTGTTTTAATACGAACACCATGAAGAATGATCGCAAAATCCTACAAATAAATTTAGAGTTAACATGACATTTTAAATTTTGCTCATTTTTAAACGAACGTCTTGAAATATTAAAATATCACGAAGATAATATAATTTTTTTCTGCAACTTATCAGATGGAAATAAGACAAAAGTTTACGAAAATGTTGTTACAATCTGCAAAATCGATTGAAAAACAGAGACAAATAATTTGTAGTAAATAGTATTTAAGTTTGATGAAATTTAGATTTTACTACAACACAGATAAAATTCTTTTGGCAATCTTAGTTAATTGCATCGGCAATTTACTTTTTTTTTAGTTAATGATTATGCTAAAAATGTTATTAATATAAACAAAATATACAACGAAAAAGAATAATCAATTTCAAAAATTCAAATTAACTGAGAGTTACTTGTATGCGCATGGGCAGGATACAAGAAGGATTTGCCCACCTTCCATTAACAGTAATTGAGCAAAACTCAGCATGCAGTGTGATTTTTTTAAATTTCTTTTTCTGAAATACTCGATAATTCACTGTAAATAAATAAATAAATGAATAAAAATAATCAAAATAAAAGCAATCTTAATGTATAGCCTTTTTCTTTCGGGGTGAAGAGGCGGAAGCTGGGCATTGAGAATTTTTGTGCAAGGTCTTGCCATTAAATTGCCTAATTTTTAAATACATAAGCATACAGTGAGTCTTCTAAATTCATAAAACCATCTTGGAGATTTCTCAGAAGTTTGCTGAATATCTTGAGAAAGAATAAAAACTGCGTATTTGAACACTTATATCATTACTGATGCTGTTTAAATTAGGTAACACTAAACGAATATTTTATCTTACTTAATGGCTATTCCCAAACTTTTCTCTTTATTTTTATGCTTTTAAATTTTGTTTTCAAAATAAAGCAGTTTCAAATAAAAACTTATAATCACAAAACAAACTTTCCTTTGAAAAAATAATAATAATAATAATAATAATAATAATAAAATAAGAAAAATAATGAAAACTTTTTTTTTTTTTTCCCAAAATGGCGAAATGGATGTACTTTTTAAAACACTTTTAGCTTCTGTTTCATTTAGCATTTTTAGATTCCTTTTACATGCTTTGATGATGCTTGTTTTCAAAGTTATTCGTATCGTCATTGCTTTTTAAAATATTTTTCATAATAGAAAACAGAGATCTCATTTGAAAGCTTCGACATAAACTTAAACACAAAAGATTTTAATATATTAATTTTATTTTCGACGAATTAAAACCACTATAGATTAACTAATACGAATAAACGCAGTGGTATACTAACTTAAACAGGAAAACTGATAAATTTTAGTAAGTTATATAGTATGATAAGGTTGTGTATGATCAATAATAATTATAAAAACTTGCGTGTATTTTAATATCATTCTTGACGGTAAAATTAACTATTATATCATTATTTTGCAATTAATAAGATAGTTAAAATAATAATAACAATTTATTAATATTTTTTCGAATTTTCTGATATTGCAACTTTATTTTTATTTATATTACGCTTATGTTGAATTTCTGTTCAGCCGATGAATATTTTAAAGACTGAATAGCGTAACTGATTGCAACAAAAAGTATTAAAAATTCTACGAAAGGGAAGTGGTCACATTTTAAAATAAAAAAATGAAAAAGTGGTCACTTATACATTAAACATAATTATATTGCTTCATAATGCCTTATGCTGCAAATTTCTTCGTGTTATAATTGTAAACGTAGCAAACAAAAAATAACAGTAGAAAGGCACTAAAATATTCATTGTTTTAAAATGACTTGTGTCATAGTCTGCATCGTCATTTAGCGTCCCCTGGCGGTAGAAATAAAAATATCTGTTGCAGTGTTATTCTACCCACGTTCTAACTGTTAATCGTAGAGTGTTGTTGCTACGATATATTATCATAGAACCCAACTTAAGGCTACTTATAAATCTAGATATATGCCATATACACCGCAGATAAGCAAAACAATTCAGCAGCAAATACAAAAGCATTAACAAAAAAACAAACAACCTAACTCACCTTGTCCAACGACTCTGTGTCTATATTTGCTACAATTGGGAGATCCGCCCATTTAGGCTCCCTCTTAGCGAATGGCGACTCACCATAACTCCGCCTATATTCACCGTACAGGTAACACCAGTAGCCAATTGTCTTCTCCCCCTTCCAGAAGAAGAGGCGTGCTCAGCGTCTGCCCGACGCCAAGATCAATTGTTTCAATGGCCCGTAATTTCCACGAATGGAAAACCGTCGCCGCCATTATTATTCGCTGCACGAAGACACTATTAAGCTCCTAGAGGTACTACTTGATATTCAGCGCAGAGTCTCGTTGGGATAATTATAAGAAAAACTAGGAATTTTGTGTCTCTCAACAGGAGAACAGAAGTTCGTATAGGCGGCATCTTTAATAGCGGTTCCATTTTGATGTATTATTTTTATGGCAGAAGTATTATGTATTTATTATTTATGAGGGTTTCCTTTTTCGCTGTAGCAAGATGATATAGTATGTTAGCCCACGACGCTTGAAGACCATCTTAATCTTTTCGGTAGTCCTGCATGCATAAATAACACGTGTTTTTCATTTGTACCACTATCAGTATAACTTCGGTGTTAACAGCGTTCTTAAAACGTGTATAAATGTCGCTGGGTATGTTATTACAGAAAATGTTTACATTTAGGAATCCCACCAGGAAATAGCTAAATGTGTTATCGTACAGCAGAAGCAATCTTTGTTTTTATGCTCTGTTCATTTCTTTATAACTTATTTTCTTTTGAGTACTTTTAACTTTACGGCAATGATCTTTGTAATATGGCTTTATAATGATGCATACTGGGAGATAGGATTTTTATTACAAGTAGCTGCTCTGCTGTCCGGTTTTAAAATTTGAATTTTTTTTTTTTCAAAATATTTAAGAGAGGAAAACCTTTTTCTCTTCTTTTTATATGTGGGGGGGAGGCTGAAATTTTAGAAAGCGCAGAATATCAATAACACTTGAAATCAAGTGTTAAGGTTTCTATTAAGAAAAATTCGCGTTCTGAACCAGGACTTTCGCCACAACATGTGCAACCGGTGTGACCGCACCGGGTGGCAAAATGTTTAGAATTTAGAAAGTAACCGGACGGCAGAGTTCTGTCTTTCCGAAGTTTGCACTGGGAGGCAAAAAGTCTGACGCCGACCCTGGGTCTGTCAAAAGGGAAATTATTTCTACTTCACCAGCTAGAAGTGTTTGTTGCAAAACTCATGCTCCAGCAAAATTTACTAATTAAATATTTCCTTTGTAAAATAAGTGTAGGAAATCTGCACATAGCATTAATTTATGATAGAATAACATATCGCAGCTATCTTTTGGATACCTCCGTTTTCACTCAGCTTATCTTTTGGACTGAATAATTTGGAATACTGCAGAGCACACAATGGCTATCTGCCTCGTGCTCAGGGAAGGTCAAACAGACAAAACTTAATCCAGAAAGATCAAACAAGAGACTCGTAGTCCATGGTCTAACAAAAAAAGTTTTAAAACCTTGAACTCTCAATTTTTCATAAATATCTATCTATCTATATAAATATAAAGAAGAAAGTATGTTTGTTTGTCCTCTAATAACTCAGTCACTACTATAGCTATCGTCGCCAAACTTTCTACAATTCTTTTCTGGGTCCTGAAAAAGGTCGACGACGACTTTTTTCAAAAAAAAAAAAAAAAAAAAAAAAAAAAAAAAAGCTAAATCTCGGAAAAGCGACAATTTTCGCCCTCGTTTTTCTGAGTGGCAACAGTCTCGTACGCTGGAGATGAAAATCTGACTTTATTTCGAAAGTTGTTGCCACTGTTCGCTTTCAAATCCTACATTTTGTTAATAAAAAATTTCTAAGTTTTACGATGAAATAAAAGTAGCGCCAAAAATTCGTGGGAAGCCATTTCGACTATTTTCATTTTCGTACGACTTTAATCAGCCGAAATATTAATTAAAAACTCAGAAAGCGCTTATTTTCGCACTCCTTTACTGCTCGCTTTGAAATCGTAGAGTTTGTTAATAAAAAATTTGTAAGTTTTACAAAATCCGTACATATAAAGAAGAATGTTTGTTCGCGTTATTGATTTCTGATCAATTATGATAAATCTTTTGCCACATTTAATCTCCTAAAACTGAATATAGGTGGAACTTGAGCTTTTACGCCCGTTTGATTAGAAAGACGAAAATCATTAAAAACTTAGTGCCATTGTTGTTGATATAAATAAGCGAGAATTAGTTTATTTTTCTATGGAAATTTTGTATAAGGGTTCCATATCATATTAAACTACAAAATGTATGACTATGAATAGTATTTAGATCGTAATCGTATTAGAGAAGGATTACAGCGGTATCATTCTTTATATTCATTACTTTCAATCTAACTTAACTGGCAGCGGGTACTTCCGCTAGTATATAATATATGAACTTTTTCACCTAAAATATATATTGATATATGAATGTATAAAAATTTTTTTAATTAATCGTAGAAACTGTTAAATTTATTGAAATATATTTATAAAAAGTATATAATAGTATCTCTTTTTTATGGCTATAAAAGTATTTGGCGATATTCAAAAATTGCCAAACAGCGCTATTCGGCGACTTTCAGAAATTTCCAAAGAGTTGCGTTGTCAAATCTCGTTTACGTTTTATACTTATTTAACAGCATAACAATAGAATATTAGCGTTAATTGTTTTACGATCATATATTTCAAAATGAATAGATTCATACATATACATTTTCAGAAAAACTGAGAGTTTAAGGTTATAAGACTTCATCATCGTCGTCATGGAGGGCTTTTTAAAGGAAACTGACTCATATTCTCTTTACACATTAGAAACACCGCGAAAACTCTCATGCAGCTAACCCGTACGCCGTGATTTAAGCCTCTGTCAAACTACCAGTGTTCAGCGAATTTTCCTCTCTATAGCTGGTGGGCGCCGTACCGATTATAGTAAGTAGTATTATGAACAGCTCTAGCTTTATTCCTGTGTCTTAAATTTCTAGGGATTAATTCTTAAAGTAACATAACTTTGAAAACTAATTAGTATAAAGATTTCACATGTTAAAATTGGAATCTGAATACGAGGTAACAATTTTTAATTCTTCCCTATTTTTGCTTATTATCTCTATTTAATTATTTATTTTACTTTGGAAAGTTTGATTTTAAACAAAGAGTTTTATGTCGCCATTTGTGAATTTTAAAATTCTGTAAGAAAGAAAAAAGAGCAGAAAGTTTTAATTTCATTCAAAAGTACCACAAAAAAAAATAAATAAATAAATAAAATAAAAATAAAAATAAATAAATTATTTTATACCAAAGACAGCAGAAAGAAAAAAAAGGGGGGGGGCAAGAACGATATGAATTTCTACTTCCGTATAAAAAGAAAGAAATTTTAATCTCTTAATGAAATTCTAATACATAATATAATATATGTAATGTTTAATGAGAGCAATGCCATGTCTGTGTGCGACACCGAATTTGGGCAATGCTCTGATGTTTTCTGTTAAAAAAAAAAAATAGAACTGCACAAATTTAGCATAACCATTATATATCTTATCATTATGTAGTTATTCAAGATCAGATAAAAATAAGCTACCACATTTGGCGCTTTGATGCACATTTGTCGACTTGCGCCCTGTTAACAGAAAAGTGCCTAAATGTATATGCTTAGAAATGAGTAAAATCGAAGAAAAGGAAAGCAATTTTTGTTCTGCTGCGAGAAGTATAGAAAATTTACATTTTATTGCAAACAAAATATTCAAAATGCTACGTAAATTAAATTCCTTTACACTGAGTGCCTTGAATAGAATTATATAAAAATTATTTTCCCCCATTGTTAGCAAATAATTATTAATCTTCTTTTTGAGAAGATATATAACAGTTAAATTATAGTAGAGCAAGCCAAATAACAGTAATAAAAGGGTAAATTGCTAAGCAAATTTTAATGTATTGTTTCGATATGCCCAGCTGTGGTAAGATAACTTTCCAGCAAAGCTGGGTTAGGATTACCAGAAAGTGAAAAGGAAAGGCAGGGTTGGCAGATTTGGCTCGAAATCGCCTATTTGGTGACAAAATCGGCGATATGCCATAGACGGAGCGAGAACATTCTAGAACGAATTCTTACCGGTTTTCCCGAGAATGTTTTCAAATGCAAATCAAAAACTCTATATACCCTGCCTGTACGTAGAGTATCTTGAGAGTATATTGAATTCAGTAGTAGTGTCCTGCGTTCAGAGATTAGCTCGAGAGAGGTCGACCGAGTCGGGAGTTGTACTTTAGTGCTTTGCCTGGGCTGTGTTGTTCATTGTTTAAACAGGAGAGTTCTGTTAAAGCTCGTAAGGATTCTATGTTAGGACCCGGATACTCTGACGATTGTAACGCGTCTTTGGAATTGTCCTGAATAATAATGCGGAACAAATTGTGTTTTGATTCTTTATCAAGTGTTGTCATCAATCACTCCAAATCGACGAATCCGTAGAACGCGACCGCATTTTTCCTACATATATAAATTAAAAAGCTCTTGACCGAAATCTTTATGTTCGTATCATAGAAAAGGGCAGTGTATTACATAAATCTTGTCAATGCCATTCTACCCCGTCCACAATATCATAAAATGCGGAAGCCTTCAAGCATCTGCATAGACTCTCATTTGAGCATCAGCAAAATTCGGCGCTGAGTATACAGGAAAGAATATTATCTTGATAATAGTATTATTAGTTGGGGTTATTAAGACAATATAACATACTTTTTACGTGTTCCTGCAACTGAATGCAATTACACAGACTGAAATCTCAGCTAAGAAGCCTTATATCAGATATTAGATAAGGGGAGGTAGTCCAACCAAAAAGCCCCCTTGAAGATGATAAAAACCCTTTTTTTACGAGTATCCGGGTCCTAACATAGGATCCTTACTAGCTTTAACAGAGCTCTCCTAAGCTCCACTGCAGAGTCGCCATTCCCGGTTCCCGGAAACCACGGCCGTGTGCGGCGTTATGCACTTGAAAATTAATCTAATCTTTAATTGCTGCCTACCGGTACTACGCGGGCCGCCCCGCATTGGGGATTTATTCAAGAACACAGATCTAACGGCCCGCCAATTGTTACACCGTTACTGGTATAGTTCGACTATCTTAAACACAACCTTGGTTGGCGTTCTGCCAAAACACATAGACTCGTCCAAAAAAAGGCGTTATTACTTGCTGCTGCGTGAAAACCTCCAGAAAGAGAGAATTTATATGCTCGCAGGGAAAGAAAGTACCCATGCTTCAACCCTATTTTGAGAATAATTTGGTCCGAATGGCTTTTGCATGTTTGTGCTCATGGTCGAACTATACCACCAGTTTGGGGATTTACAACTACCTTGACCTGTGGAAAGTCGGGATAACTCCTTCCTTCAAAGGCCATGGGAAACCGCCAAGCTCATTAATTTTATCCCCTGATGCCGAGATTGCTGAATTATAAATCCTTGCCAATACAATAGACGAATGTCGGGAGTTATAAGATAAGAAAAATTAACGAACGGGTAGCTAAAAATACACTTCATATTCGATCTGTATTACTATGAATCTTACCCGATATTTCTTTGGGTAAGATAAATCGGACTCTGAGTTTCAATTTGTTATCATTAACGTTTACTAAGACAGAACAGGCAGAAGTGGGTGAGACACCAGAATTTCACTATTTGTCGTGCAGGTGCAGGTTCGCCACAAATTTGAGAAAGAACACCTCAATCCGAATACACAATCCAAAGGACCACGTATCTTTTCCTACCACTAACCTCTCGAAAGAACTTTCGGCTAGCTATGCATATTGAGTGCCCCCTTGTCGCACAGACACTATAGCGCTTTCAAATCTCTATGCCTTACCCAAGATTGGAACCCGAGCCATTCGGTACTGCAGTCAGCGTCATTAACCACTACGTCAGCTGGGCGGCTGTTACAGACAGTAAAAAAAAACAAAAAAGAAAGAAACAAATGTAGGGGAGACTGGTGCAAAATTGCAAATTGTAACTTTTGAAGGCAAAAATACAAGGTAATCTTAAAAAAAAAAAAAAAAAAAAAAAAGTAAACATTAAGGAACTTGTTTTTCAATGAATTCTAGAATTACAGTAAAGGCGTCAATATAAAACTGAATAAAATTTTGAAATTTCTTCAGCTTATGCGTGTGTTGTAGTTACAGATAGAGTTACACTATCTGTTATGTAGTTACACTAGATGGTTCTTTACCACGAAATCTTGACATAGTCAATATTAATCTAATTTACTATTTGAAACAGAAGTTTTTTTTTTTTTTTTTTTTTTTTTTTTTTTTTTTTTTTTCTAAGAGAAAGAAAATGTTTGATTTTACAATGACCTTTCATGCAGTACACTTACTAATGCTTTTGCTGTAAACAATTCTTTTTTCTTTCGGAAGGAGGGAGAGGAGATAGATTTGAGGTATAAGCTGGGATTGACCAACCAGTACCTGAAGCGCTGAGATTTTTCATGTGGAGCTATCTAAAAACTGCGTGTATAGAGACCGCACGATATCAGTAGCAACTTCATAGGACACTAGCATGCGGTACGTATCAAAATGCCTCTAAAAAAGTGTTGTATGTCATGTCGTTAAGTTTTCCTCAATAATACTGGCTGCCGCATTTAATATTTGTTGCAAGGGTTTTAAGGATAACGTGAAGCCTAGCGGACTTAGTTCTGAATAAAAAATGTATACGAGTAAACCCCTCAAATGTGTATACATATTTAAATCACATGTAATTATGAATCATCTAATATTCATCTACATGTGCATTTCAAATAAATAATTTTAGCATTTAAAAAAAATTTTGGAGAAAAGCCATTAAGAGAAATAATTTCACTATCCCTGCTTGGAAAAAGCGGATATTTCAGTTATTCAGAAATTAGACTTAAAAGAGGACAGTTAAGCATTAAGAAAAGTGCCTAAATGTACAGCAGTCCTAGAGCTTAAGAATTTTTTTTTATCCTAATCTTATTTTGGAGCGTTAATTCGATTAAAAGAAAAATTTTAAAAATAAAATTTTAAAGGTTTCAGATTTTAACGGTCGCACAAAAAGGCTTTTTATGCTCTCGCTGAGCTCGCAGTCTATCAATCTGCTCTTGCACTTACTCCTGCTAACCCGCTTTATTTTTATCTTTTTAGCATTATTATTAAGCATCGTTTCTTTCGCACCTGTGCCACATAAATATCAACAACAAAATCGCAAAATTTTCAAAAGCTGCATACGGCATGTGCTTAAAATTCCCGATGTAATGTTAAGCGTTGTCAAACATTTTTTTATATTTTTTCAGTTTTTTTCTCAGTTCATTATATCAACATAAAGTGTTTTTAGTAAGATGGCTAATAACATTTTTTTTAACTTTTTGTTATTAACTTTTTATAGTTATAATACATCAGGTTCTTCGCATTTACACCACGTAAAATGTATTTCAACAGCATACATATTTTTACACTCGCTAAACAATTTCTTTAAAAACTAACCGCTCCCTCCGTCAGTCGCTTGAAATAGTTATCATAAAAAGAAAAAATATATAATGATTTTAATGAGTCCAGCTAATGTAATTTAGTAAAAGTATTGAGTATTTCTAATAAGACATCTCTAACTTTAATACACATTTTTTTTTATTTAAATCCCATTAAAAAGTAGAAAAATAGTCTTAAAAACTATGTTTATTGCTTTTAAATTGCTTTGTTTATTACTCAGTAAACATCCAGATTAAATTTGAAAGTATCTTAAACTTTACTGAATAGCAATACGCTGGAACGTGGAAGATAAAAGTATTTGAGTTTCGGCCTCGGCAACACATTGCTTTTATACAGCTAAGTTTGTTAATTAGAACTGAAAGATAAATATCTTACATTTTTCGAATGGCAACATTCTTCGGTGTTCGAGATACAAATATTTTGTTTCAAAATGTACTGCCATCTCTCGCTTTCCGACTGTTGACATTGTTAATAAAACATTTATTAAAGCTTTACAAAATAGGAAGTAAATAATAAAACAAAAGCGAAATTCAAACTTCTAGGTGAGCACTTCAAGTGAAGTACAATGTTATTCAAAATTTGCAGGCTCTAGGTACAGTCTTTCTTTTATTTTTATTTATTTATTTATTTATTTTAATAATACGGGGAACATAGATACATGTAGATTCTTCGTTATTTAATTTCTTTAGAAATAATAAAGGCGGTAACAGTTTGAAAAGTGATACACTGTTTATAACCAACGCAAAATCCCATTTCAAGACTAATGGCCACTTTTGTGCTAATAAAATAAAACAAAATAAATTCTCGTTCAGTAGAAATTTGGCAATTTTATGGAAATCATCAGTTTCCATTTTAAGTGCTATTATTCCTTTCAGGTTTCTTTTTATTTTAATGAGAAGTTTTTGCTCTGAAATGTTATTTAGGAGTCTAGGAAAGGTATTCCCCTCCTCCCTTAAGATTCCTGTTCTTCAATATCAAAATCAAATCTGTAGAATTTTTGTCTGCGTATTTGCAGGGAAAAAAAAAAAAAAAAAATCTGAGAGTTTTCAGATTTTACATTATGCCCAAAGGGACGTTTTTTTTAACCCTTTGTGTGTTACCTTTATTTATTAAATATTCTTTGCACTTGAACCATAATATTCAATTCAACAACAATATCGCAAAATAATTTTAAAATAAGCATATCTTTAGAACTTTCGATACACAGTCTCGCGCGCTGGAGATAATTCCCCCCCCTCCATTGCCATTGCTCGCCATTGCTCGCCTTGAAATCTTAGAGTTTATTAATCAAAAATTCGTTGAAGTGTTATTAAATATGAAATCGATAATAAAACAAGTTTCAAATTCCAAATTAGGGCTTCAGATGCCCATATTCGGTGGAAGATTACGTTATTCAAAATTTGATGACTCTAGGTACCGTTGTTTTATCACAATACGAGAAACATGCATACATTTATGCAGATTCTTCATTATTTAATTTCTTTAAATATAACATATAGGGCGATAATATTTAGTGGCAACAATTTGAAAAGTGAACCGACATTTAAAGTTTTCAATGCAAAATGCTAAAACGAAAATAACAGCCCTTCTGAGCTAACGTCATTTGGACTAAAAAAAAAAAAAAAGGGAGGGACTGTTAAACAGATAAGACTAACAGACTAACAGGACATATAGCAGGAACAATCCGAAGGAAAAGTATTTGCATATACCTGTTTGAAAACAGAAGGGAAAGTATTTTAGAAAATCAGAGGTAATAAATTAAGTTGCAAGAGTTTGGATAACCAAGAAATTAGATTTTCTTTTGATGAGAAATATACTAGGTGAAGAGAAATGAAGTAATAAAAAAGAAAAGGAAGGATACTTCCTGAGGAGATAATTACAAAATTTCGAAATGGAACGAAATGCAGAGAAAAGCACAAACATCTGCAATAAAATTCGAACCTATAGTCAGTCTTCTGTCTCGAATGCCCTTGGTTCTCAGTTATACTTCTTCTTAGACAAATAAAGAGACAAGGCGTGTTACCTTTACTTATTAAATATCATGTTCTTCGCATTTAAACAATAAATTTCAATTCAACAACTGGCATTAAGCCCTATGAATATACGGAGTTTGATTCAGGCGAACTGCTGGTTGCATGTTTGGCTTGCTTGGTTTTTCCCATGTAAATTGCGAATGCGAGAGAGATTCCTTCAGAAAGTCCTCCATAAGGGCATCCCTTCCCTTAAACACACAGCTGTCGGGTGATTTGCCACATTACACTAATCTACGAGTAAATTAACTTCTTTGTTTTCATGCCAGTTAATTTACAAATACAATCCTTTAAAAAAATTCACTGGTTTCGAAATTTTTTATAGTTAGAAGATAAATGCATCATGATTTCAATGAATGAGAAAGTGAGTGAATATTCAGAAGAAAAATGTAATGAAAAGATACCATTTACTTACAACAAATACCGGAGAAAATAAATGTAGTTCAAATATTTAGAAACTTTTTTCTAAAATACGATTAATTATGTCACAGAAAGTTTCATTCAGTTCAGTGACATTCAGTTTAAAAAATTTTAAATCTTATAAATTGCCAAAAAAACTCTATATTCGATTACGCATGGTTAGAATTCCAAACAGCTTAGTTCTAATACAGTAATAATAGCTTTCAATTTCCCTATGGGAATTATATAAAAATGAAATGTTACGTTAAATGATCTTACTTAAAAGCTGCGATGAAGGAAGTTTTAGGTTCATTATTTTCCTTAATACCATGTTTTCACTTAATTTTTTTTTTTCAATAATACATTTGTGCGCAAAACTTAAGCAACAAATTCATTTTTCGGCATACAGCCATGAAATTGTTGAAAAGAGCTTTTTGCGATCAGTACAATGAAAAGCCAACTCAGTAGAAGGGTAATGCATATGTAAATATCAGCACGTTAGAAGGTATGTTAGAGCAGACAAAACACGAGGAGTACAAACAAGAACAAACAAAAAATTTCAGAAGTTTATTGTTTACACTACTGGATCGCGGAAAGGGGGGAGAAAAAGAAGCAAAGTAAGTAAGATGATGAAGTTTAAGATGAAGTTTATATAATTTTTTTAAGTAATTTCTGATTTTTTTATTAAAATTTTAAAAATGGTTCGACTGGTTTATTATGTCAGCTATTTTAAAATTTCAACAGCTACAACTATAATATCTAAGAAATTTCGAAATTTCTGCAGATTATAAAACAAATTCTTCATCTTCTTCAAAAGCAAAAAATGAAAAAAAAAAAAAAAAAAAAAAAAAAAAAAGCGATTTTCTGACCTTTTTTTTTTTTCCCTTTACTTGAAAGAATTATTTACAAAGATATTAAAATTACTATTGAAGTGTTCTGCCATTCGATATATGCTGTTTCTTTCCCCCTCTTTTTCATAGATTTATTTTGCATTTTACTATTCATTTCATTTTATTAATCTGTAAAACAACATAGTTGAAACATTGGTTAGCCTTGAAAATTATGTGTAAGGAAATCAATAGTGTTATTTTTAATTTTCCCCATTTTTTGGAAATCTCATTTAAGTGACCTTCTCCTGTATATAACTCTTGAGAATAATCATCATTGAAGCTTTAACCAATAAAAAAGAAAACAGACGAATCCGCTAGATTGCTGCTAGATTGTAAAATGATAAAAATCAAAAAGTAAATGTCGGAACGATAAAGAATAAAATTCTGTTCCAAAAATATGAAGGTCTGGCCTTCTCCTTCCGTGTAAAGTGACCAATGAATAAACGCAAATTAAGGACACTTTCAAAAACGGAATCGTAAAAAATAATTAAAAATGAAAATGAAATTTTTTAAAAAAATTATCGAACATAATACATAAAAAAAAAAAAAATAGCAAAATAATTTTGCTCGAAAAATTTTTTAGTAATCTCTATTTAATGCTTCAAACAGAACTCGGCAAGGGAAAAGTGTTTTTAATCCTTAATGTTTTCCCTTAACTAGACGGTTGTACTGCCGGTCATCGGACTGGCATGCGTAACTCATCAGGCTGAATGCATGTCAAATGGGATAATTTATGTAAGAGAAAAATTATTCTCAGGTCAAGTATATGTTGCTCTTTAACAGAGTAAAGCCACAGAAAGGACTTGAAAATTCAAGAGTTGGATATCACGAAGTTTATCTGGGAGGGGAGAGTATGATAAGAATGAAGTATTGACGGAAAGGGAAAGAATGCGAGAGCAACGCTCAAAATAATCTAAGAGTATATACATGATATACAAATACAATTCTTGGGGCTAATTTGCGTAAAATTTAAAGTTAAAAATAATATATTTTATCGTAAGGTTGTATACATAAAAATAGAATTATTGGGCGATCGTTATGTTTCCCAATTTTCTCATAAAACGTTTCGCAAAGAGGCTTTGAGGGCTACCGAAAAATTGCTGTACCTATAACCACAGGTATACTGTTTTTCGTTCTTTTATTGGAAGTTCTGAATTATTGATGTTATTGTCTTAACATTGCCTTTAATGTAAGATTTCATTTTAGAATGTTGTGTGCTTATTTGTTTAATGACTTGCGACAGAACATGCAAGGGCTGGATGTCTTCCTGGAAAAATTAAAATTCATTCGGATTTTCGTTACACACGAGAAGAACCCCGATAATCCAGGCAAATAACCCATTCGTCGGGAAGCGGAGTCTGGTTGAACTGCCAACATTCAGCATTTTTACCTACTCGGCCAACTTAGGAAGAATAAATTAATCTATAGAATACTAAATTTGACAAGTAAAAGGATGATTAGTAAAAATGACACTTTTTCCCTTTTTACTTTCTTGTACGAAGTAAAGGAAGAATTGTAATCGCGAAAAATTTCGGGTACCATATTTCAACGAAAATATCCAATTTGATCTCTCTCGAATCCATTTGAAGTATGCTCTTGCGTGGCATCTCTACGCATAGAGAGAATGTACTCTTTTTCCCGAAACTGATTGTAAAATGGATTCAGAAGAGTGACATCTGTACGTATGCATGTATCTCGAATAACTCAAAAACGAGTAGCCCCAGAGCGTTGAAATTTTCTATACGGGACTATAACATGTAGTTGTGCACCTCTCTTTTTGATTGCAATCGGCCGCACTAAAAATATATAAATATGTACATACGCATATATTCACTCTGTTACCCGTCTCGGTAAGCTCAGTTTTTTATACTTATATGTTGGTAAATTATGCATTTTTTTGCTTTAAAAGTGAATGAATTGTTTTTCTTGTTCTTATGTTCCAGTTAAGTATTTTATGCCTTTAATGGTTATAGAATTATCAACAGTTTAAAAGTTGTTTAAATGCTGCTAAGACTAACGAAGCCACCATTTGTTTACATTTGAAACTCTTAGCAGGATAGTGAATTATGTCTATTTGTGCACCAACATCATTGTCTTTTTGCCGAGTGGGACCAAAAGTAAACTATCAGTTTTGTGCACCTAAAAGATCTCTTCCTGCCGCCTGGCCAAATCGCTTGTTTGCGTAGAAACTCAATTTAAATTGTAAGAATTGTTTTTTTAAATTGTTTTAAAGTGTACTTGGTGCTTTATTATTATCATTATTATTTTACAATTTTTAATGAAGATGTTTTGGTTTCCGCGAAGTGTGAACTAAATTGGTTGAATGAGAAATATATCTCTTATGAAATTCGAGGAAATAAAGGTTAAATGAAATGCAGCCAAAAATGTGTATAATTCCGTACAAGGAATTCATTAAACCGTGTATTTAAATTTCGACAAACAACCTCATGCTCTCTTAAAATCAGCCAAATTTCATGGAAATGCCTCTACGCTTCCTTAGAAAAGCAACTTTAATCAGTTAATCAACCAAGCGAATGCTTTCGTAAGGCGTGCGAATAAAAATTCAATTTGTTCAATACATTAAAAATAAACAAAAGAAAAAAGCAAAAGCGATGATATAAATTTCAAAATTCCAAGTAGATTGCCAAAACGATATCTATTAGGCAAACGAAGCATTTATATGCTATAGATGTGATAAGAAATGAATATAAAGTAAAACTAAGATACGTTAATGCAGTGAAAAACAATTTACTAAATAAATAATTTCTTTCTAAAAATGGTAATAAAAATTATACGAAGTATATCCAATAACTTTCTCTTTCATTCATTTATTTAAAAAAAAAAAGCAGTTATATCATAATCTTTTTTCAGTGGCAAAGTTTCTACTTTCGATTTTAATACTTTGTGAGTAATTTTTACTTAACAAGTTTTCCTTTGAATAAATGACTTTAAAGAATTAAGCAATATTCTTCTGTTTATTTATAAAGACGCTTTGGTTCAAAAACGTACGAATGGTGGGGTATTAATGATGTCAATTTATAGAGAAACGAATTACAATTTAAGCCTAAAGAAACTAGAGAGCACCGCTTTGTTTCAATTTCTCTTCTCTTCTTTCCTCAAAATCTAATACATACACACTATTTTATATTAGGCAGAAATTTGCAACTATGCTTTTTATAAAGCTTCCGTTTTTATTTGATAAATTTTCTCTCGGTATGACCTTTATTCATAGATATCAGTATTATGATAAACAGATATATGAATTTCAGTATACGAGAAGACAACATTAATATAGACTTAGTACCCTCAAACATTATTGCCAAGTAAGTGTATGGCCTGCGACAAAGCCAATAAGTAACTAAACGTCTGCAAATTTAGCATCTGAATTTGGTTTTTTCAGACTCCATAACAAATATGCGATACTCTAAACGTAACATTCTGTAATTTTAAAAAAATATAGTTTGCAGAAATAAAACCCGTGTAAATTCTTTTCTGTACCATTCTATCTGAGCACGCCTTGCATATTTCAGTCCCCATGACACAATACCGCTCGCTGATAGCAGCAAGAGATAGCAGATATTCATGAGATCGCTAATTCCATTTTTCTAAATGTCAAAAACTCGTAAAAGGATGTTACGTCAACATTGCCCTTTCAGGGAGCCAAAAAGATACAGAGGTATCGCGACCATTTTGTCATGCAAATTGTTCTCAACCAATCAAAACGTTGTTTGTGTCTTTCTATGTGTGGGCAAAGCGATGGATTCATGCACAATGGTTTTTGGGTTTCGTCCTCGTCTGACGGGCTGACCTTGGTCTTTCTATGGTCCGATGACCCTCGTATTTTTATCCAAATCTGGTTCTGTTCCTTTGTCTTCTTGGAATTTGGAAAACATAGCGGGAAAACCGCAACGTTGTAGCATAAGTGATTTATTTGTTTGGTATGCAAATTCTTCACTAACGGATTCTTTTGTGATAGCGATTTATAAAGTTTTTAGAGTTATATCAAAGATATATTTTTCCTGTTGTAATAATAGCTTTGCTACGGATGCAGCTGGTTTATCCTCAATGTTGTATAAACAAACTGATCCCTGTGACATATTTGGGAAAGTATAAAACCATAAATCTTTGAATTTTTCATATATATATATATATATAACTGTTCAATAGCTGAAGAATATGAATTTTTTTTTCTACACTTCGGATAATAATAATAATAATCAATAGATACACGGAACGTAAGCAATTTAGTGGAAACTGAGCGCTATCAGGAGATATTACGTATCTACGATGTCTTAAATCTATTTTGAAGAATACCAAAATAAGAATTTATTTTCATTTTATTATCATAACTTTGAATATGTATGCTCATTATTGCTGAATTGAATTACATTTCAAATTGGATCATTCTTAAGATGCCTAAGTTAATCTTAAAACGTAAATAATAATGACACTAACTGATTAAGCAGTTTGCTTGTAAGGAGAATCTGAAGAGCTCTAATACAATAAAGTTTCACATTTTTGTCTTAGAATTTTAAATATTCAAAACAGTGTAAAACATTTAGAAGCGAAAGAAGATTGACATTTTTAAAAATTGAGATTTTTAACAAAATTGTTCACCGTATATAGTGATTCGTCTTTTAAATTCGTTCGACGACAACTTTCGATCATGTCATGGAACAGTATAAATAGCATTTTATACACATTATCTGTTTTAGAACTTCTCCCGATTTTTATCGGATTCATTAGTTGTTACATACGAAATAACATTTCTCAACAAAATGTTTCTATTCAGTATTAAACGTCCGATTTCATAAAAATTTTATTTAAAAAGCATCTTTTCATTGGCTATATTTTATGTTGCATTTTAAGTAGCAAGGCTATTATTAATTTTAATTAGTATATTATTAATTTTATTTTTAGTATATTATTAATTTTAATTAACACGGCTTTGTTAGTATAGTGGTAGGGGAGTTGACTACACAGCCCTAGGGCTCAGTTTTTAAGCGTATAGCGTCTTTGCCACACGTAGGTTATTTAAAATAATCTTGACCCCGAAAGTTCTCTCGAGAGGTTGTTGGTAGGGAAGACTGGTAGAAGTCTTTCAAATCTGTCCTCCGCTCTCCAACAAAATGGAAATGGAACAGAATGAAGACGAAGCTCAACAGTTGAGCTAAAAATCGTAGCTGACTGTCCTTCTCATCACCTGTGTAAAAGTACACTGAACAACAACAACAAAAAAAAAAAAAGGGGGGGAGTTCTACTGGTTCCCGATTGACGAAATCCAAATTGCGGTTTTCATTACGTTACGACTTTGCCGTGTTACTTGGGAACAAACTTTAAAAATTTGTAAATTTGAGGATTCGCGAACCTAAGATTTAACTGAAAGCAAAAGCAACGAAGATTTATGCCTTTTCAAGTCTTTTCAAAGAACTTTCAATTGATATGCAATATGGGCAGTAATTAACTTATTATTATATATGTACATATTTCTCTTACAGAAGATAAGTGAATAAAGAAGCAAATAAGCGAACACAATAAAATACACACACACACACACACACATATATATATATATATATGAGCATCATCACATCATTGTCATCTATTATTTTTGCTCTATAGATTTAAACGAACCAAATTTTCCATAGTTAAGTTTCTTACTGTTAAAACTTATAGATTCAGTTTTAATTTTAGCTCCGAAATTACCTGTTTGATTAACATAATATTTTGAAAGAATAAGAAGTATCGTCGAAAGGCATCTGGAACACTCACCTACCTATCATTTATGATAAAAATGCACTGTTCTATTTGATCACCAAATTTTCCTTAATTCTACTGTGTCCCATTTCGTTAATTCTGTTCTACTGTTTATGATAATGTTTACAATAAGCGCTCAACTATTTAAATATCTTTTTTCTGGGTTCGGCTTTCTGGAGCGCTGAGCACACGCAATATCATAAAACTTTAGAAACAATTGAATGACGTGTAAAAAGCAAAAGACAAATTGCTCCAACGTAAGGGAGCCGTATAAACCAATTACTTTCATTTCATAACAATAAAAGTAGGTTCTAAAATACTAATTACATCCTGAGGACACATGAACTGTCAAATTTAAAGATTAGTGATCTCTGCTTAGATATGATGAGGAGATGTATACTACTGAGCAGACAACGAAAAGCTTCGATATCAAATAATATTTTTCCATCCCCTCTTTCCTGTAGCGTCCTCTGAGTTTTGGCGATCCGAATTGGTTCTGTCAAAACCTTTTAGACTCAACAACTAAGAACTTGCGTTCGTTATTGCGTGTTATCTATTACAGATCAATGTCATAAACTTGATTATTAAATCGCACTGAAAGCTATGCTTGGAGAAACCTAAAACGAAGAATTACAAACAGAACTTGTAATTTTTTGGTTGCGTAACTTTCGACGCGTAATAGCTCAGATTATTTAGAGTAGAGTTTCGTGTTATTTATATCCGTCAGTTTTACTGACATGTTTTTTCGTGTTAACTTGTCTGTGAAGGTAGAAATATTATTATTAAAGCAATTAAATATACTGTTTAAATTTATTGATGCGTCAGGCAAGAAGTGGGATATCTCTTTAAATAATATGCATTTAGAGCCTCAAACCCCACGTTACGAAAATTTTAGTTTGTAGTTCAGTTAAGGTTCAGCGATCATGATAACAAATTGGTTATTGATAACATTATTTCATCTACTACAAAATAGACATAAACAGTAATGAAAAGGTATTCAAAATATAAAAGAAGAAAGCGTTAGTTTTAACTGCTATATGAAAGAGTATTATTTTTTATCTGTTTTTGTCAGCAGTGTTATTTAACGAAAAATGTTGAAAAATCATGTGCAGTAAATTATTAATTTTAATAAATTAAAAATTTTGATAATTTCAAAACACAAATAAAGAATATAACTCCTGCAATTCTTAAGGTCCATAAAAAAACCTTTGACAGGGCTTAAATTGCGCCGGAGTTCATTAGAAAGCCCGGCTCCAGTACTTCTTAGTTTTGGGGATAATTCCTAATTTTAGTCGGAGAGCACCGGATCCCTAAATAAGAAGGCTCCGGCGCTTCTTTTATGTAACTGAACAATAATTTCAGTAGAAATTTGATCTTGAAAACGTTATTTTTAGTAATAAAATTATATTAAAATTTGCTTATTAAATTCTAATTTAGCTCTTTGCATTTTATTAAATTTTAATTTTAACTATTTAATTACTTTAACCGTTAATTATTTAATTAATTTAATAATGAAATATTTAATTTTTAATTGTTAATTATTTTATTAGTCATCTTATTCATTTATTTATTCTTGTTCCTCTTTCCTGAAAGTCTACTATAGGGCTCTGGTACTCTTAATTTTTGAAATTAAGCCCTGTATACCGGATTGTGCACACAGACAGCTGTATATTCATGAAAAAGTGCACTGTGCGCAAAAATAAAAATGGGACAGTTCTATATCTCCCGTTCTACTGGGCCGGTTGACGAAATTCAAATTGCGTTTTTCATGTCTCCAAAGCGCGACTTAGGATATTTATTAGATTTATATATAGAATTGTTCTAATATAGGTATTTTGACGCAAAATCGGACTGAAATAACATACCTTTTTTTTTTTTTTTTTTTTTTTTTTTTTTTTTTTTTTTTTTTCTAATTTCAATTCTACGAATCGAATTACGCCAGATTGATAAGTTTTGTAAAAATCGCACGAGTAGTTTTTAAAAAAATTGGCTCTCATAATTTTAGGTACCCCATGCTAATTGAATTTGGCATATATTAGAACTAGCTGATACCGGCCCGCTTTGCTGGGCACACTATATATTTGAATGCGAAACTAGACTTCTTATATGGACGAAATGTCTAATTTCGAATTGACAATTAATGTAATTTTTTTTAAATTTAAATTCGGGAAATTTAGTGCCAGTCAGTGAATCTGTCACACACAAATTTCCATATCACTCATGAGGTACTACGTATTATTAACGTACCATCACGTTAAATAATGGTGACGTACTCATGAGGTACTACGTCACCATTATTTAACGTGATGGGATCCCCAGTAGGCCTACACCACGAAAAAATGCCAACATAAAACTGAGGTTTATATATATTTAACTGTTATTATAAATTTCATGAAAATAAATGTTATTATCTTTTGTATCAAATTTTTTAATCAATTATAATTATTTATCCTTGATTTTTTTATGTATGGCAATTTTTATAAATAACAACAACATTTTTATTTTTATCGCAATAATTTATTTCTCTTAATAATAACATTTATTTTCATAAAACTTATGATAACGGTTAAATAGAAATGTTATTATTAACCTTATCATTTAAATGTTGTTTGTATTCATTGGATAGATGCAAATTATTTACCAATTTAATAATTTTAAAGGAAAATGCGTTCATTGGCAACATTGTATTTCACATCTAGTTTTGGTAACGATAAAAGAAAATTCTGAACTTGGATTTGGAAACCAAATGTATGAGAAACTTCTACTGTATAACAAAAATCCATTTTGGACAGAATTTACTTAAAATCCGTTCTTAGTGCGCGTCTACATCGTGGGATGAGTAACTATGCAAAATTTCATGTCCATCGGATGTATAGTTTCGGAGATCTCGTGATGAGTCTGTGTTCTTTCGCTTATTTGGCATATATTAGAATTAATATCTCTTTTTTTTTATTAAACTGATTTGATTCTTCCTTTCACATTTCGTTATTTAGGTTTATTCCAAATGAAATTCACCCATTTTTTTTTTATTTATTTTTAAAATTTGTATTTTTATGTAAGTTTTATAAATTTTTGGAAAAGATTTTGAGTTATAAAATTTTTACTATCATCTTAAAGTAGATGTATTTCTAAGCACACTTACAAAGAATTATTATTAAAGTTTGCTAAGATATGCAGGACTTTACATATTGGCGCGTTTTGAAATTTGGCATACTTGTTATAAGCGATAATAGCGCCAAATGTGGTTTACGCACTGTGTTAAAATTGCTTGAAAGTATGAACGATGATATTTTTCCGCTCTTGTACTAAAATGGAAAAAAGGAAAGGTAAACTGGTTGCTATAAATTAAGAAGTTCGCCAAGTGAATTATTCTTGGCGCAAACTGAAAAAAAAAAAAAAAAAAAAAAAAAAACCAAGATGAATTTATAAATTTTTCATCAAAAATTACAAAATTTAATAACTAGACATAATTTGAGTCGTAGAATCGAAATATAGAAAAAAATTTGATATGTTACGTCAGAAAAAGTTCGATTTTGTGTCAAAATACCTAAGTTAGAACAATGTTAAATATAAATCTAATATATATCCTATGTCGCGCTTTCGAGACGTGAAAAACGCAAGTTGAATTTCGTCAATAAGCCGAGTAGAACGGGAGATATACAACTGTCTCATTTTTTTTTTCGCAGTTTACGTACGCATGCATATTGCATATTATACATGCGGCCTAGGAAATAACTGAAATAATAGTCAAATTAGGATACAGTAATATCAAAATATATATTTATTGAAAACTAAATAGATTGTTATACGTCATTTCACAAAGAGAGCCGAAATTAAAATTCCCATCTTCCTGAGATATAACGATTACAACACTTGGCCCAAATATAAGACATCTTTATATGTAAAAGTATCATGCATTAAGTTTTTCCAAAAACTAAAAACTGAGTTTTCGTTGAAATGGCCTTAC
The DNA here is from genome assembly GCF_044657685.1 of Stegodyphus dumicola. Taxonomy (NCBI): domain Eukaryota; kingdom Metazoa; phylum Arthropoda; class Arachnida; order Araneae; family Eresidae; genus Stegodyphus; species Stegodyphus dumicola. The sequence continues at coordinate 87,682,896 of NC_140774.1, read as the reverse complement.
ATACTATATGTATAAGTATTATATATGCGTGTATAAGTGTTATATGTGTATGTAATATCAAACCAAGACGTGTTCGAGATTAAACAAATGTGAAAACATTATATTTTATATTTCGCATACCAATTTAATCCTAATCCTTCAATGAACAAACACCATTCAACACAACATTTAATTATATATTTTTTATTTATTCATTGACTATGAAAGGTATAGTAAAGAAATCGGTTTAAATATAAATTCATTAAATTTAATTTTGAAATTGCCAATGTCGTCAGTTGTAAATATCAGAATAATTTCAATTATCGGGGGAAGGGGAAATTCTAAAAGCTTTTAAGAAAAGCCATATTTTTTGTTTAGTAAATATCAATTCAGTTTTTTAAGTGCTAAAATAAATTACTGCATTGCGTTGATATATATAATAAATAACAGAATAATAGTAAAGGGATATTTATGAAAAAATAATCAAATTATAGAAAAATTATTTCAACTTTGAAAAAAATTAACTCAATCAAAAATTACTGGAGGAGTTTAAGAAACTAAATATATTTACTAGTTTTTGATTAAATCCTCCGATGATGATAATATTAACTTTAAATTACTAACAGTGCATCTATAGCAAAATACTTTGAAAAATAATTTCACTCTATTTACAAACTGGAAGGTCAAATATCTATCAGAACTTTGATTAAATGTAGAACATTTTTTCTTGGAAATGCATTAACCTATACTTGGATAAAAGGCTATTTAGAGTTTAAATTTTCTGTCAGGATTTGAAGGTTATCCATATAATCAATGCTAAATGTGTCTTATGCAATTTTCTAGTGTATAGATAGCAACTCTATAGAGTTGAACAATTTTGAAATTGCATTAACTTAACAATATTTCGAGATTTTATCTAAGATGGGAAATAGATAACAATAATGGGAAAAATTTAAAAGACCATTAATTTCATAGAAATAATTTAAACAGTTGATCATTTTTTTTCCTTTTTTTTTAAAGTTTAATTGTTCAACACTTTTCAACATTATCCTGTTTACGTCGAATGTACATTTATTCAAGCAATCAATCCACTGTTCGTAATTTTCCTAAAATAATATTTTCTCAGTTGTTTATGGACAACTTTGATAGTGAGATCTCATTTTTCATAGCTTTTGTTAGGAGTAAGGCTCATTAATTACAGGGTAAACGACAAATTAGATGATGCCGAATTGTCAAAATAGAAAGCGGAACTTGAACCCAGATTTTGCTTCCCAAGCTTTAGTGAATAGAATCATCAATGGTTCAAGCAACTGTACTTATTTTTTGAAGAACTGCATTAACGCAGCTTTTGAAAAATTGTGACATTGGAACATGGAAATTGTACTGAAATATGTCGCAAACAATCAGGTGTGTAAGAAATTAATAAGTAAGTAAATAATATAAAACTTTCTTTGAAACACGAAAGAGAATAATTTGCGATTCTAACCAATATTTAAATCAAAGGTGCAAAAATGAACAGCAAAGAGAAGTATCATTTAATCTATTTGAAGTCTGCAATTAGTTCAGCAGATGTAAATAAAATATATTTTCTTTATATCTGTAGAAGAAAATTTTGTAGAACTTTATAAATTACTCAGCCTGAATTAATCTAAAAGCAGTCTACCCTGTGGAAGTTCTTGGTCATCAGTAACGAAATAAAAACAATTTTGACACCTCTATGGTAGAGAAATTCTTGATATATGTGTTGATTTTAAGAACATGAAAGAACTCTTGAACACCTAATTTGTTATTCCATATTACCGCTGATTTAAGAGTGCGCCTGCACTATATTATCTTTTGTTTGTATAACCTAGAACAGATAGAGCAGACCAGTTCTTATTATTATGCATACTTACCCTCTGACGATCTTTGGTTGCCAATTTTAAATTCCTCGGATCGGATATTACAGGGAATGCTTTCGAATCAGGAAACGGTACAGGTCATCAGGAACTGGAATAGCTAACCCTAACTACAGGGTAACTTCTATGTATCCGGTCAAGCGACCGCACAGCGGCTCTGGTCATTAAAGGTGAAACTAGCTCAACAAAAGCAATCTATGTGTCATGACCGCAGAAAAGTTTCCGTCTGTTAAAAAGAACCGAATAAAAAAATAGGAAGAAGATTGTTTTTGAAAAACACAAAGAAGGGACCTTTTTTCGTCGCCTGTCTATGTATATATTACGCTTTTTGTTTGCAGAAAATTGTGCGAGGGGTCTACAGATTACGCAGTTGAAATTACGGGAAGAGACAATTGTAGGTTTAGCTCTCCCCGTCTCCAACATCTGCCAAAAGGAAAGAGGGAGTGTTGGGGGGATTTTTTTCGGGTCGGTAGCTCTTGTCATTAGAAGGGAGTTTCCAGGGACACTGTTTTAGGGGGTGGCAGAAATGCGAGGAAAAGGAAGTTTAGAGGTGTTCGGGATTTTTCCGGTTGGCTATAAACTGAAACAATGAAAAACACTGAAGTCATGCAATAGTTCGATCATCTTTAGCGTCTTTTTGCCTCTCGTGTTTTCGTCCATCATTAAATTAAATTCGAATTTGAGATGAGCGTGTTAATTTATTATCCATATTTTCACAGGACAGGCCAGTACTTTATTTTAAAAACTGCTTTTTATTGTTTAGTGAAACACATTAAAACGTAGTATTTGGTATTTTTGAACTTTTTTTTTTAAAATCGATCCGTATATAATTTTCATTAGTAGTGTATTGAAAAAGCATGTTTTATTACTACTAAGCTCAATTTTTTTCTGGCTATTGTACTAAATAATGGATTCTCTAAGGAAAATGTCTTTTAACTAGATTCCTAGAATGAAAGTTTTTACTTCTTCGTTACTGGGTTTTCTAAATAATGTGAAAAGATAAGATGCAAACGGCAAGAAAATGCGTGTAATATTATTCGTTAGGAAGTTAAATAATAAAAAGAATAAAAACATAAATATATATTTAAATAAAAATAATAAAACAATGAATAAATTTATTAAAAACGAAATTAATAATCGTTAAAATCACCGAATGAATTGCATTTCAACTTGCATATTAATAATTCATTGATTAATTTAATTATTTAAACCTTTAACGTTTATTTTTTTGCTTATTCATTTTGTAAAATAGAAATGGCTATCTTTTGAACATAAGATAAATGTTCAAAATAAAGAGGTATTTTGTTTAATGATTACTTACAAATATATCCTGTAAATAAAAAAATATGGAAATATATCCTGGAAATAGAAACAATAAACATTTTAAGTTAGTATGGATATTGACACTAAATTAACTTTCCTAATCAGTTTTGAGTTTTAAAGAATGCCAAGTAGTATCAAAGCGATATGATCATACACTTGAGAGAAAGTCTACTAATAAATTCGAAGCCAAATTGTAAGCAAAGGGCATAACAGTTTGATTTGGTTTTATTATTTGAACATGGCAAAGCACTCCAAGGCTATCTTCCTATGGAGAGAAATGCCTTCGTAGAGGGCTTTCTAAAGAAAGTAGGTTCACATTCATATTGAGCAGGACGAAAACTGCAAAAACCAATCATGCAATGAACCAGTTTTCCCGGGCTCCAACACAGAACAAATTACCAGCATTTAAAAATCTTCAACCGCATAGCCTCTTGTGGCGCCAAAGCACGTAACAGAAAATTATAATTTTACACACTTACTTAAGTTAAATCTAATTTAACGAGTCATTTCAAAATTTCAAGATATTATCTATTATACCTGCTCATGTGTAGAGATCACTAAGGGAATTTTGTGACCAAACTTTTAAAATTTAGTTTTTCAGTATTTAAGCATGCTGAAAACATGCAAGATGCACAATCTTAAGAAAAGTGTAAGGGAAAAAGGGGCAATGCAGGTCGGGGATTTTCAGATATTTTCTTCTACGTTAACACTTTTGCCTATTAGGAAAGAGTAATATTTAGTATTCCTCTCTAGTCTCGTGCAGCTTGCTATACTGATAAAAATCCTTATACGTAATATTCACTTATATGTAGATACATTTTTTATGTAATTTTGAATAGTGCATTTAACTATCTGCAGGTCATGCTGTCAGAAAAAATATATAATAATATTCAGATGTCAAAAATTCCGTGTTCAGTAATAATAATGAATTTCCAGGAGCCGTGGAAAAAGACCTCATGGGTCCTTAATTAGCCACCTCTGATCTAACTCACTCAGTGCATTCTATTTTCTTTCTCTCACACATACCAAGTCAAAGATTAAGTAGAATCCCCCTGGCAAAAATTTCAAAAGATTTGGTGGATTTAAGAGATTAAGGAATACTTGCGGATAAAGTTCATAGATTTCCCACTCTGATTTAACTTATCTCGAAGTGTTGTTATCGTAGCATTTTGGTAAGAAGGAAGCTATTACGAATTTAGTTTCCCATTTTATATTAGAATTAAGATAAAATCGCACTTAATTCTTACACGGAAAGTAATATTCCCAACATTTCATGAAATTAAGTTATATTCATTGTGCCAAACTAACACAGCTTACCTGAAGAAAAGAAATGAGCTTTAATTCTCTTTCTTCAAGTAGATTCACGCTTTGAAATCAATTTTCTTTCCTATATATATAATAAATAAAAAAAAAAAAAAAAAAAAAAAGAAAATTAAAATTAATCGCTATTAATACAAATAAGAATTCATCTTACATGAAAATATAACAGGAGGAGATTTTTAATGGCTTAAAATGTAAAATATATATAAGTAAATTTTCCTAAAATGTTCTTAAGTTTATAAGCTTTGAATATTTGAACCCTTTTAAACAAATAGTGCTAATTCATAATTCCACACATCATAAAATTATAGTAGTTCAAAAACTAATTTTGGGTGGGAGTTGAAAAGTTTTAAATTTTATCAAAAGCTATTTTACGCTCTTTTTACTTCTTTGTACGAAGTAAAAAGGAAGAAAAATTTCGGGCATCACATTTCAACGAAAATATCCATTTTGACCGCTATCGAATGCAATTTAACAATGTTTTTCCGTGACATTTGTAGGTAAGGGCAGACTAAAGGACTCTTTTTCTCCAAAAAAATTATAAAACTGATTTAAATTGGATTCTGAAGACATTTTTTCGTGGCGTCTTTTTGTACGTATGTACGTATGTATGTGTGTATCTCGCATTTCTCAAAAACGAATAGCTTCAGAAAGTTGAAATTTTGTGTATAGGACTGCTATAACATGTAGATGTGCACCTCCTATTTTGATTGCACTCGACCACACCAAATGTATATAATATATATATATATATATATATCCACTCTGTTACTCGGCTCAGTGAGCTCAGTTTCTTTATTCTTATATGCTTGTAAACTGTGCATTTTTTGCTTTAAAGATGATTCAATTATGTTGTTATAGTTGTAGAATTATCAACAATTAAAAAGTTGTTTAAGTGCGGCTAAGCCTATTTTTTGCCATAGCAGCCATATTTGTTTACATTTGAAACTTAGCAGAATAATGGATTCGTTGTCAATCTTGAGAAACTAAGCTTCGCAACAACAAAGTAACATCTTCTTTTATTATCGCCAATTAAATTATGCTTAATCCATCCTAGAATTATCATTTAAGTTATTACATTATCCATATATTGACTCAGCATAGCATCCACAACAACCAAAGACCAAAAGTAAACTTTCAGTTTTGTGCACCGAAAAGTATCTCTTCTTGCACGCTCGCTTAATTGCATGTTTTTTCTTAGGAACTGAAATTTTAATTGCAAAATTTTTCTTTTTTAAAATTTTTTAACTGTATTTGGTATTTTATATTTTTCTATATCTTTAAATTTTTAATTAAGATATTTTTGTTTTCATTATATTTGTCCTGCCGCGAAGTGAGAACTGAATTAATTGAATGAAAAATACACCTCTAATGAAATTCGAGGAAATAAATGTTTCATGTTAGCAGAAAATACTGTCGCCAGTCTGTTTCGGACAGAGGAGAATGTTTACGAGTAACGTATGCGCATTAGGTAAGCAGCGCTGAATCGTGTGTGAAAAACTGTATATGTTTTATTTGTTTCATTTTTTTTATACATCGTTTTAGATTTATTATAGTATTTGAATAGAACATGTGGAAACGATGAGATAATTCTTCAGATGATGCAATTTTTTGGCATTCTGAGTTATAAAATAAATGACGAGTAATGCTGTTAAGTGAACTTAGCGCCAGAGTCTCGCTATAGTAAATAAGTATAGTGAATTTTAAAAAGCGCATTTATTATATTGTGGTTTATGCGCTATCGACGAAGTAGATTTAATTCACTTCAGTAAGTTTAAATAAAATGCAGGAAAAAATGCGTATAATTTAATATTCCGTACAAGTCATGTGTGTACACATCAGATTTTTTGAATTTCTTAATCTGCTCTTCGATTCACTCCTATTTGACTTTTATTATTATTATTATTATTATTATTATTATTATTATTATTATTATTGTTGTTGTTATTGTTATTATTATTATTATTATTACCGCTGCTACTACTACCATTCTATTTCCTCCATAATGTTTTGGATACGGCCGCAATTTGAAGTTTATGGGTTGAAGTTCTGTAGAGAATTGCCTTCCTTCCAAAGAATCGAAGCTAATGTTGAAATATTCAGCCAACACTGTTTTGCATTCTTTGTATTCCAGCGATTTAAAGATGCCACCCAGTTTATCTTCGACATCAGGTTACAGCTTTGCTTATACGTAAACAAATCTGACTATCTTCAGCAAACTATCTGGATACTGTTCTAAATTAAGTGATTTCACTAGCTTATCCATACGTCAACTTGCCTTTCACGTTATCATGATTTCGAAAGGATTTCTTCTTCCTTCAGAACTTTCAATTCTTTCCATCAGTGTAAGTTCGAGAATTTCAAAGTAATCCTGGAGTAGGGTTTACGTTTGACCAACAGAAAATCACAAAGGAAAGCTTATAACGTCCCAAAACATTTAAAATTGAATGCGAAAGCTTGCGTGGCCAAAGCGACAGACTACGTGAAAGGAATCGGATCGAAATCGGAAAAAAAAAAAAAAAAATCTTTTGCTTAAAGGCAGGCACATGAAAAGAAATGTTACTACAAATTTATCATTGAAAATTCATCTGAAGGTATCGGCTAAATACATGTTCGTGTACAACATCAAAGATGTGATAGGTGAATACCCCACGAAAGATTAAATACGGAAATTTTTTGTTGCTTTTTTTTAGGATAAGTTATAAGCGTTATATGCGTTATAAGCATTATAAGCAATATACGTTATCGTACGAAAAGTAAACATTCGAAAACATATTCTAAGCGTTTAGGTGTTATTAATCGTTCTAAGCGACAATATCAGAGCCAGGAGCAGGATGAGGCAAGTGAGGCACTTGTTTCAACTGAATAATTAGAAAAGGGTCTAAATTAGCTAATGAAAAGCCATAAATTTTTTTTATAAAAATTATGCTTGTTATCTTTCACACATCAAAGACATCAATATGTATTAAATTATAATTAAAATAACATCATTTTATTAATATTAATTATCAAGTCTCAAATAAGACTTTTTTGCAATCAAATTTCATTTGATTGATAAAAGATGTAAGAATATTATACTAGATTACCAATTCTTTGATTAATCGTAACAGTAAAGTATGCCGGGTTACCTGTTTTAGGAGGAATGCTTTTGTGCAGGATATACCATAGGCACTGGTCTTGTATTGAAGATACGCGTGAGACCGATCTATTGGCCATTTGCAGTCAACTCATTAGCCATGAACGGTACCAAGACAAGCTTGCCTATACTCGACCACTTACGGACTCGAACATTAATGGAAAAACCAAAAGAATAAAACTTATTACTTAACAGTTACTAACAAGACTTCACAATCAAGTTTTGCAGTCATGTTTCGCTTAACATGAAAGTTGCAAGTTTTGCTTAACATATTGAAAGAAATTATTTGTAGATCTGTGTCACTGGTGAAGAAACGGAAAGTGAGAGGGCTATAGAATTCATTTCACTTAACAGAATTCGAACCAGCGATGGAAACATTCTAAGATAATTTTAGCAGTTTCAAGGTCAAGCATGCTACGTTCATGCTACGTTCTACATAGGATTGTTTGCGTAAATTAAAATTTGTCATACATTTTGAGCCGTTCATAAACTAATTGTTACACGTATTAGTGCAAATTTTATGTAAAGAAACTATAACTCTTATTAAAATATGTGATATTTTCTGTTACAGGGCAGCACAAGCCAAACAATTTTCTACAGAAAGATACACGTGGCAGCGTCACTGTTAAATTAATTGATTGCTCTGGATTTAGTCATCTTTAAATGTATTATTCTTGTAACAATATTATTCTTTTGATGGTAAGTAACGCGGATACGTGATGAACATCAAGAATTAACTCCGTTAGAGAATTGTAACGACAAATAACCGAAGCAGATCGTATTCTAAAAGATATGAAATCAAGTGAAAAATCATTGAAATGAAGTAGAAGTAGTAGGATTTTAAAGCAAATCAATTTAAAATTTTATTTATGTTATTTGGGTGGAATTTCAAACTGTATGAAAAGTAAAAATAAATAATATCTTGAATAAAAAAACTACATATAACTGTCTGCAGTCTCCAACTTAATGGAATTATTTCTTTCTTTACAGCAGCTGAAAGAAAATATTTTTGAATGTATTCTTGAGAAATGTAAAACGTTTGGCTTTAAAAAGCCCTTATACCTGAATTTAAGTTGCTAGAGATAAGCTCAGTCTTTTTTTCTGCAAGTCAAAATAACATGGGAAACCAAATGTTGATGTAAAATATCGTATCTTGCTGCTAGCACATTCAATGGAACAATAGAGGAATAAAACTTAAGTTTCTTTTAAATTGTTGTTTAATTTGAGTTTCAAGCTCTTTTAAAATTTATTTTTATTGTTTTAAAATTTTAAAGCAAATGTAAATTTGCTTTAAAATTTACATTTGTAAATTTTGCTTTGTAAATTTGCCGCTGTTGCTTATTTTTTGAAAAGGATTGTATTATTGCCAAAAAATTTGCATTATTCAAAACAAAAATCACATTAAACAAATCTGATCCTTTTCCATGCTGTAAAATTCTCAAAGACTAGTGAAATCTCTCTCCCCCTCTCAAAAAAATCTTGGTACAAATATGTATTTTTTTAATTTAAATTTCAGTTTCAACAATGTTTTATGGGTCTTGATGTAAGTGCAGTTGTACATACAAATATACATTTGCATATTTCACTGTACAACTGGGGAGCCACCATCAAACCTTCAGTTGGAAATGGTTGATCTTCAAAATGATGATATGCTAAAAATGATGTTTAAAGAAATGGATCTAACCCAATTCTTTCGGAAGATAAATACGACCAATTAAAATCAAATCAAAATTTATCAAATGAAATGCATGGAGCACTTACCAATGTGAAAGAACATTTTTTAGAAAGAAGTACGTAATGTCAAAGTACAAATCATTATTAGCAGATGATTATTTGCAAACAAAGTTAATGATAGGAAATATTAATTTCAAATTTCAACATCATGACCTTAGAAAAAATAAATTTACGTTCACCGCATTAGTACGAAATTTAACTTGTCCTATAAAACATTAATAAAAAGAATTTGTTGTTTTTGTTTTTGTTGCTAAGTGTCAGAAAATGTGAGGAAATATTATGTAAAAGTATCCCTTCCTAAAAGTTTTCTTCAAATTTTTTCTCAAATTTTTACCATCTTTTCCCTTTGTAAAAATTGTTTGCCAAACCCTGATCTAAACATGGCCAAAGATTACTTTGTATATAGTAATCTTTTGCTAATTCTAGAAGAATTCAGCTATTACTTTGTAATAGCTGTGTGATAGCTGAATTCTTCTAGATAACAAAACTCATGTTTCTGTATTACAATTTTTGATTCAACTCTTTTGCATACATGTCTTTTTTCCCGTAGTTATGAGAATAATTCCATTGCATTCTATAGATCGGCAATCTACGTCTTTCCATTTTTATATGGATGCTTCGATCTAAAAAACCTGCCAGCATAAACTAAGGCTTTTGGGTCCTTCTAAGTTTGTTTATTTATTTATTTTTCTAAAATCATGTTAAATTTTTTTTTAATATAATCAGCGCAATATAATGCTACAAGCTAATAAAAGAAAAGAGAATGCAGATTTAAAAAAAAAAAAAAAAAAAAAAAAAAAACTTTTCTGCTACTGGTCTTTAAGAAAGATCAGATGACAAGATAGGATAATACAAATCACGTGATTATTTTGGTATAATGAAAGAAGGATGAAGAGGCATAAGCTGACCTTCTTTTAAGTTCATACGAGAAGGATGAAAAACGAAAGCTAATATTTAAATTATGTTCAAAGGCATTTTTTTGTTCAGGCTGAATCGGGAATAAAATTGTGAAGGCTGTTTTGGGAAAAGGGTCATTTGGGACATCACTTTTTGCTCAGACTGAAACTACACTTAAGGCAAACATATATGAGTATGAAGTAAGATACTCTTATTTGCCAAGCCTTTTGGTAATACATATCTTAGAAATAAATAGAACGTAGAAGTAGGATATTTTTGCAATGTGACACCTTCAAGTCAGTTAACAAATATTAGATTTAATATGTTTTTTAATTTTGCATATCATATTCATCTCTGTGATTAAATGATTAAGTGTATTTTTGTTACTGATTTTTTGAATTATACTGTCTTGCATTGCACGGTACAAAGAGGCCAGTTTTTGTCAGTTCTCCGGTGTTAAACTGAATAAAAATCGACAGATATTTTTTCATGTTTTTAAAGCAATGCATACTTGTTTCAAATGTGCTTTCGAGGGGACAAGTAGAACAGATTACTTTTAAAACATTAGCGAAAAGAAATAATTTTAAACAAAATGTTACAAGAATGGCAAAAGTATCCAATGTTCCGCCCACCTTCTTTCAAGTATTACCTGAGTAACTGATAAAAAGATTTAAAAGGATTAGCTAAGAAATGGCTCATTGAAGGATAATTAGAGATCTGGTATTTAAATTACAGTTCATTCAAGACAGCATTGTGATGTATTACTTGCCATACTCGGAGATAAGATAGATTTGAGGAGAACCCACGGTAGCTAAATCTCCATCAATAGTCAAAGTAGCCTCTTTTTTATAAACCCAGACTCTTTGACTTTGATGAAAGGTAATATCGGAAAAGATTGCCTAAAGTGAAGAATCTATCCTGTCAAACAAGATAAATCACCACGATATCCAACTAAATAGAAGGCGTATGGTTGATGCTCTCTGTTTGTACACACAAGTTGGGAAGAAAAAAATTCAAATGCATCCAATGGATGAATCGAAGAATTTAACCCTTACTTGGAATCGACGATGCGAACATGTAAGGATCATTAAGCAATTTAAGAACATATTTACTACAGTTTCTCTTATCGGAGATTTCGATTCTGAAGGTTGCGTTCTTTTCCTTCAGACTCGATTAGAACATTTGCTCTTTTTCTTCAGTGGGAAGAAAGAAAAAAAAAAGAGAGAGAAAAGTTGCACGATTTAGATGACTGGATACTTTAAAAGAAGCGTACTACCCATAATATTTCAAGATTGTTATTTAGCCAGGTGATGATGCTTGAAACAGCATTTTGTACATAAGCATTGTTCCATCTTAATCCTGCAAAATTAATACAACTCTCTACTTCCGATTAGGTGATACAGAAAGCGTTACAGCCATATAACAATCTGCAAGAAAAGCTTTATATCGCAATGAAAATTAACTTTACTAGAGAAATAGTAAACGTTTAAAATAAGAAAAGACAATTTTATGCAAAATAATTTCCATAATTTTTTAAAAAGATTAAAACAAAAACGATGAGAAGGGAAACTAAAAATTAATTGGTAGCAAGTTAACATAATTTTCACATTTTCAGAGTTAAATATCTCTATTTCCTACTTTATGATAATTTTTAGTTCCAAAGGGCGTTAGCCCAAACGAGCTGTTAGTCTCGAAACGGGATTTTGAGTCTTCCACTACAAACGGCATATCACGTTTCAGATTATTACCTCCAAAATAATATCGTCTTGTATTATTTTTAAAGAAATTAACTAATGAAGAATCTGCAGATACGTATGTATGTCCTTTGCATTGTGAGAAAACGATGGTACCTAAAGCCATCAAATTTTGAATAACGTAGTCCTCCTCCTGAATATATGCACCTGAAAGCCCTAATTTTGCATTCCGAGTTTTATATTTCATATTTCGTAAAAATTTAATAAATTTTTAATAACAAACTCAACGATTTGAAAGAGAGCAGTGCCAACACTGTACGGAATAAAACATTGTCTCTAGACCACAAGACTGTCTGCCGAGAAATCTAATATATTGTTTTTAAATAGCCTGTGACTTTGCTTTGAATTGAATCGTATGTGGCGTTACTGAGAAGAATGTGATACTTAAATAACTAAATTTAACTCTCAAACATTTATAATAAAAGGACAAAAAAAAAGTTGCGAAGAAAACGATGCTTAATAATAAAACTAGAAAGACAAAAAGAAATGAGCTAACAGGACTGAGTGCAACAGCAAACTTGTAGACTGAGAGCTCAGCGACAGCCTAAAAAACTTTTACAAATCCTTTTGAGCGACAGTTAAAATCTGAATCCTTTAAGATTTTTTCCTTCCCCCTCCTTCTCCCTCCAAATTTGAACAACCGAAATTCTTTGACGAGATTTCTCCCGATGATTCGAACTTCTTTGGCTTTATTATTTCTGTCAGAAGATAAATGAAAATAAGGAGATGAATTTCTTTGCTGTTATCTTTTGGATAATTTTTATTTGTAATTTGATGACCATTTTCAAAACATAAAGTGTTTAAATCTCTGAAGTTTCCATCTAAGTGTGCTAATAACGATTGGCACCTAGGAAGCTATTGCATATTCTCCTAAATGAGATGAAAACGGTAAGTTTAGAACTTGCATTTGACTAAACTTCATAAAAAAGCAAATGTAGCTTACATACTGCACTCATACATGGTTGCAAATATTGAGAAAAGATAATAAACATCATCTAGGTGGAACAATAAATAAGTTTACAAACAAACGTGTATCTAACTAACTGACTTAAAATAAATGAAGCCATCATTAAAAATCTTTGTTTCCATTTCTTGTAATATTGGCTGAATAAATTAATTAAATTAATTGTTTTCTACAGAGTAGCTCCCCATTTAATTAAACAATTATATTATTTTCAAGAATTTAGGAAAACAAATTTCAAAAATGGATTTTCCTGCTATCGTTTAAAAATAAGAATTTGAAATAATAAAGAAACTTTGAATTAAGAAAACAACTTCAAAATAGTAACTAAGCATGAAAGATAGTCCTTTAATTTCCCGATTTCTTCTTATTTTCAACAGAAGCAGAGTGTTTATTTTCTAGGCATGGAAACTTGCATGAAAACAACTTTATATTTTAAAATAAAGGGGAAAAAGTTGATTGTTTCTTGCAAAGACAAACTATTCTTACATGACTCAAGAAATCTGAATAATCAATATTTTATTTTTATCGCTTAACAGAACTCGATATTTCGAATTGTTTCAAAATCTTTTTATATCTGATATAAAAGACGGTGTGGTGTGCTGTATATTCGATATATCTGCTATTGTATTCATTATTTCTAATATAAAAGGCTCCGCTTTGTAAACGATTCTACAGAACTTCATTCTTTTAGAAATTTATCGGAATTTTGTTTTTTAATGTCCTTATAATAATTCTATTTTTGTAGCATAAATTAAACACATTTAATCTTATATACGTACGCATACTATGTGTTAGCCTTAGAAAATGTAAATAGCGTTTGTTAAATCTCTTCCCTCTTTTTGTCAAAGCAATAGAAGAAACAGAAAAGAAGGCACAAAGTTGGAGTGATATTTTTCCTTTACTTCTTCGTTAGTTTTGTTTAATATGGCAGATAAAGTCAGATTCAATGTTTTGTACCTAGAGTTATACCCAGAATAAAAGATATGTAAAATATGTTCTAAACAAGGATGTAGGGTTTACCTTATTTCGCATAGCAAATTCATTTTAAGTTGGATAGCTTTCCTGAACTCCTCAACTTCCCCTCGCATTTTCTCGCCAGGATGTAAATTTAAAGTTAAGTGAAGTGAGTATTTATACGGATGAATATTTATACAGAGCGTGTTTTCGCTAGCCAGCGCACGTTTCGTTGCTATCTCGTTGTTACGCTAATACACCTCTTGGCCATTATTATCGTCACGCCTGTTAGGTTTTTCCTGAGTCAACCTGTTATATGTAACTTAACGTGCTAATCCAGCATTATTCTGTCTTAGTTTTGAATTGATTTATTTGACGTTTAAGCTTCAGCGCTGGTTGACGGTGTTTTTCTAAACCACGAAGATCGTGCTTTTCTGTTAATTGTTGGAATTAAATTTATTGTTGTTTTTACTCTTCTTCTGTGCTGGTAATTCATTTACGCCTGTACGAGAATTCGCCAGGCTTATTATAGGACCTAGTTTAATTTATGTGGAATAGAAGAGACAGATCTTACAAGATAAGTATTTTGAATGTAATAATTATCAATTTTTTGGTTAATACGGTGTTGTTCCAAATGGTCCAATGGCCTTTACATTGTTTCAGTTTTAATACGGGAATGAATGTGTTGACCCATGTCAAGCATCGAGCTGGTTACTCTCTGCGAAGCTTTAAAAGCTTGGTTTTCTTCCACAGGGTCGTTCTGAACTTATGGCTATTGCAACGAATAGGTTTTGACAAGGAAACCGAACCTGTGTCATTTCGATTTGCAGAGGAATGATCTAAATATTAAACTACATTTACTAGCAGAAGTGGAGGAGTTATGCAAATTTAAATTAAGTCCTTAGCAACTCAATTTAAATGTATGAGTGTCTTTTTCATAATTATACTACTATATTACTATAGGGGAAAATAAATAAAACTAAAAATTAATATCGTATTATATTTATTTTACTGGAGTACACAATTTTTACGTCTTAATCTGGAAAAAAAATCATAAACTTAGTTTAATTTCTGATGAAAGCTCGCAAGCTAAACAAACTGAAAAAAAAAAAAAAAAAAAAACTGATTGGGACACCACATGATTTCCTTGTACAGCCTATTAAATTATACACATTTTTTGCTGCATTTCTTTCAAACTTATTTCCTCGAATTTTATTAGAGATATATTTCTCGTTCAATCAATTCAGTTCTCACTTCGCGGCAAAGGCAAAAATACATACAAAATCGAAACATCTTCAGTAAAAATTGTAAAATACTGAAAAATATAAAATACCTAATACAGTTAAAAAAAACAATTAAAAAAACAATTTTTACAATTAAAATTAGACTTTCTACGCAAAAACAAGCAATTCAGCCAGCGACAGGAAGACAGATATTTCGGTGCACAAAAGTGGAAGTTTACTTTTGGTTTCACATGGCAAATCTCATTTAATTAATTCAGTTCTCACTTCGCGAGAAGGCAAAAATACATAAAAACTCAAAATATCTATATTAAAAATTACGAAGTAACAGGAATATTTTGCTTTAGCAATGTTTATTTTACTTGTAACACATTTTTTTAAATTGAAAATTTTAAATCCTTGTGCACCACATAGTATTACACAAAGCTTACAGAGGTAAGTAAAAAAAAAAAATAAAAAAAAAAAAATAAAATAAAATACAACACAACACAAAATAAAATAAACTTACAAATTCACAGATGACATGTAAGAGATAAATTTACAGAAGAAAGAGAAAGCCATTTTATGTTGGACAAATACGTGAAGAGGGGGAGGAAATGTAATATTCACAGAGTTTAACCTAGAAATGAGCTCCTTTCGTCCTTCGTTGAGCTTTGAACAATAGAACAACAAATGTTCGACATTTTGCACTTCCCCGAAACTGCATGAACACAAGTCTGTACTAGATAATCTAAATCTCTCCAGATATGAATTGAATTTACCATGTCCAGTTAGAAATTGAGTAACTTCAAAATTACAGAAAAAGTGTTTATTATTCAGTTTGTGAGGAATGGAAGGAAAATATAGTTTAGTCAAAGAGGCAGTAGTAGAATTCCTATATAGTTCATTCCACTTGAGTATTGTATCATCCCTACTTTTGTTCTTGTAAAATGACTTGGGAAGTATCATTGGAGTAATTACTTGAAGATGTGTAGCTTGTTTTGCCAACCAATCATCCCTTTCATTTCCTAGATTGCCAGTGTGGCCACGTACATGGGAAAAGATAACATCAACATCTTTATTATTAAGGTCTTTAAGAAGAGCATGGGAAACGACAATTAATTTATTATATGAGAAGATATTCCTAAGAGAATATAAGGATGAAAGAGAATCATTTCGAATAAGAAATTTAGCACTTACCGAACAGTTGTTAGGTATCCACTTAATTGACTCACTAATGCACAGTAATTTGGCTTGGAAAACACTGCATTCATTGGGAATTCTAAAGAGTTTGTATTCCAGTTCAGAACCATGATGGAAAACGACATAAGCTAATCCAACTCGATTATTAATTTTATTGCCATCTGTATAACACACAACAGGGAAATTATTATCAACAGAATTGTCATAAATGATAGTTTGAATTGACAAACGATTGGCAGGATGAGGAAGATCTTCAAACAACACCTTGGTATCGAACATAAATTTGCCGATGGTATCTTTAAACTTTTTGTCATTTAAAACATGAAGGTCGATCGGAGGAAATCCTGAAACTGCGAAACAGGCTTCATAGCTAATTGATCTGTAGCCACGCACAACTCTTAATAAAATTCGTCTTTGAATTCTGCGTAGTATACGGGAATTAATCTTTTTTTCTAAAGCTGTTCCTCACACTCTAGAAGCATAGCAAATAAAGGGGACAATACCCTGCTTATAAATCATATCAATAACATTAGATTTTAAACCAAAAGTATTGTAAAAGACACGATTAAGTCCTCTAAGTATATTTTGACACTTATTGGATAAATAGATAATATGATTTTTCCAACAAAACTTATGATCAAGAATAACGCCTAAATATTCAATTTCGTTTCGAGTAAGGTATTATCCAAGTACAGTTGTTGGTTTGTATAGCTGACATGCTTTCTTTTAATTATCATAATTTTAGATTTATTAGGATTAAATTCCAATTTCTGTTCTCTGGACCAATTGGAAATAATATTAAGGGTGTTCTGAGCCGTATTAAAGAGGGTAATGGGACACTTCTCTTGAAAGCAAATTAGTAGATCATCAGCAAAAGCAATTGTTTTTCAACTCGGACAATGTGAGAGTCTATTGAGTAGATCATTCATAATTAAATTCCTCAATAAAGATCCGGAAACCGAGCCTTGAGGGCAACCTCTTTTCAAAATACGGGAGGAAGAAACATGGCCAAGTGAGAGCAATGCAGATCTGTCATGCAGAAAATCTTTAATAAGGCGGAAAATATTACACGGAATACCAGCTTTCCTTAAAAAAAAAAAAAAAAAAAAAAAAAAAAAACAAGTATCCCAGGCTACCAGGCGTGGTCGAAAGCACCTTTGATATCAAGAAACACTAAAACTGTGCGCAAATTTCTCTTCTTACCTTCGTCCACTATGTCTTTTAAGTACAAAAGCGCATCTTCACAACTCTTATGAGGGGTAAAACCAAACTGTGCTTTGTTTAGCAGTTTTTTATTATGCAAGAACCAGGTAATTCTATTAACAAACAGCTTTTCTAGGCATTTTCCTAAACTGGGAAGAAGACTAATGCATCTCAAGTTATCTAAATGCGGGAACGAGGACCACTATTCTTAGGGATTAAAACGACATTCGCTGTTTTCCAGCAACGAGGAAATGAACCAAGCCTCTGCTCGATGAAAACCACATTGCTCAGAAAAATTTCCATAGTACTCAGATTGGTCCCTTTCTCCAGCACTTGTTTCAGAGGAACTCTTTTTATATCATTTACGGATATGTCTATTTAAGTATTTGTTGCTTATATTATTACTAGTTTTGGCAAAGGAAATGAGGAAAAGGAATGAATTAACGTATAAAACATATTGCTTTCTTTAAACTACAAAAAATTTAAGGAAACAAAAACTGATCAAACAAGTGTACACAACCTTCTAAATTAGTCACAGAAACAGAATAATGATCCTTGTCATCATATCATGCAAAACTTACAGTGAATTATAATCAGTTTAGGTAATGCGACCGCAACATAAATATAGGTTTATTGAAGACGACTACTATTTCATGCTATTTATTGTGGCAATACGGCTCGGTATTTGTCAAATAAACTGCGGATGAGTACCAGTTGCCGGTTTGAGGTACATCATTAATCGGTCATTTATAGCACAACTGGTGAATGTTCCTTAAATCCATCGAATACTGAATTGATTTGCATTCGCCTTTTAAAGTGTGGAGATTAAGAAATGGTTAGAGTTTGCTGCTACGAAAGGAGATGAGTGTCACATAAATGAACCAAAATAATCTCCACAACTATCTTTACTTATTTTCATCAGATGAGCAGCTGCACCGCCTTTAAGACATTCAGCTTTTATGCTCAGCTGATGGAATCATCCACCAACTACTACGCTAAGCCTCGGGAGTAGCTCGGCCATCAGCTGCGATTATTAAACAAATATGGTATACAGAATTTACATTATTTGTAAATACAGTAATAGTGCCGATGTTACAATAGTAATGCAGATTATGTGTTACAGTTTTATTTATTTATTTTTTTAAAGTTTTGCTAAATTCCTAAATACAAATATAAATGTTGTTATATATAAAATTCAATAGAGTTTTAGAACTTTGATAATTGCATGATAAAAATTAAATATCAAGAAATAAATGTATAAATACATAAATAGATACAATAAATAAAAATAAAAAATTTAGAGGTAGATAAATGCCTAAATAGAATAATAAATGTTGTTATAGATTAGAATTCAATATAGTATTAGAATTTTGAGAATTATATAATAAAAAATAAATAAAATATTGCGTATATAAATACATAATACCTAAATAAATATAGAAGTAAATGAAACATAAATACATAAGCAAATACCTAAGAAGATCATTACAAATTAAGAAAATGATCTACATAATGTGTGAAAATAATGGAGGCTGAGAATATAAGCTATTGTAAAGAGTTTAGAATAAGAGTTTAGTTTTTGAATAGAGAGTTTTTGAAAGAAGAGTGAAGAGTAACTTTTGAATAAAAGTTGATGAAAAATAGTTTTTGAATTAATTAGGATGACTTGAATGAAAAGTTCTTGGAAATTCTTGATAGAGAGTAATTCAAGAGTAAAAATTTTGACTAATAATCTTGAGCTGAGACTTGATTAATATAGTAAGGAGATGGAGTTAGAAAATTTTCTTAAATTCTTGAACTTTATAAATTTCTGTGAAAGATTAGGCTTCACTTGAATTTATTAAACATTAATTATTAAACATTAACAATAAAACCAAATGTTATAATAGTTTTAATGATTTTTAGATGTTCTTCAAATAGGAGGATGGTCTACAGGGTGGTTATAATTAAAGTTCCACTTTGAAATGGTCATAAAAGGAAAACTACTGGACCAAATGTTATCAAACTTAATAATTGTGGTAACTTTGTAAAGCAGGTCATGGGAATTTATTTTCCACGGGGGAAAAAAAAAGTTCAAAAACTCAACACCGGGATTGAAATCGCGCCGTATACAATATTGTTAAATGAAATATGGGTCGGAATCCAACTTAACCTTTTGTTACGCGAGTTTAACATGTTATATACCACTAAGAAACGTTGACCTTAACAAAATTACCATTTAAAGGCGATAAAAGTCGAGTACAACATCTGGGTAACGGAGAAATCCGTCCGTGAAAACCACAAATTAGCGATTAGAGAATGTGAGATCGCAAATCACACGCGAAAGTGTGCACATTCCGGAAATCGTTTGCTTACAGATCGCTAATTGTGATTTTTGAAGCCTGAATTCGGCCTTAAGACACGAAATCATCGACAAACATTGGCCATGGATCATTCTGTGGACAAATGAGGCCCATATTTACCTAAATGGCGAGGTCAACATCCATAACTGCAAGATTTGAGCCAATCAAATCCCTCATGTTATCTACCCAGTTCCATTGCATTCTCCTAAAGTCACCGTGTGGTATGAAAGCTAGTTTCATAACTGAACCATTTTCTTAGGAAAGCAGTCGATAGCTGGACCTGTCACATGCACTGTGACCGCAGTTCGCTTAGCGTCAATGTTAAGAAGTTTCGAGATGCCTGAACTGCAGCAACGTGGCATTTTAGACACCACGATTTTTATGCAGTACGGGAGCTCACCGCACATTGTCACACAATTACTTAGGTAACATTTTACGAATGAATGGATTACAGGCCGATACGTCCCCACTTCTTGGCCATCCCGGTCACCATACCTCAACGCCTGTGACTTTTGGCTATAGGGTTATCTTCAAAGCACTGTTTATGGTGATAACCTAAACAGTTCGGCGGAAATGAAAGATGCAATACACTGACATGTCGGTAACATTCGTTCTGATATGCTAAGAGCTGCTGTTTAGAACGCAGTAATACGATTTCACTTGCTTTCCGAAAATGGTGGATGCCACATTGAACATGCTTTGTAACACATTTCAGAATCGATTAAACACATTTTAAACCGATGTCTTCATATCTTATTTCGTTTAACAATATTGCATTCTTAGGAGAAAAAGCATACAGTCAAGTTCAATTTTTCATACTCTAGCTGGTTAGTATATTGCTGCAATACCTGTTCGATTCTGTAGTGAAGGCTCTGGTGCCCCGTGCACTTTTGCCTGTATACCTGTTTATAACAATATATTGCTTCTAAATTATACCTTCCTCCTTATATCAAAGCTAACATATCTTGAGGTTATAAATAAATATAAGTATCTTGTATTATAATATAAATATCTTGAGGTTGAAAACATCTTAGACAGATGTGTTCAACATAAGAATTCTGTTCTAAAACGAATAATTATAAAATATTATTTTTTTTAATTCATGAGTTTAGTTTGAGAAATTGTGAAATAAAATATAAGTTAAGTAGGCTTGTTAATAAGGCTGGTATTGAACAAAATCGGAGTAAAAATATTAAAGTTATACTTTAGAACTAAAAGTGAAAGCAATTAAAAAGGTAAAAATGATGAAGTAAAGTAAAAAGTAAAGCATAAAGCTGTCGGACGCAGCTTTATTAGACGCCCGATCACCTTTTGTCTTCATTACGAACACTTTGATAGCCGAATGATATGTTGATAAATCACTCGTATGCATTGATTCGATTTTCTAGAGGCCCTGCCGTGTATGACTGCCAGCCGCAGTGCTGTGTTAATATAAGATATCGCCCATCATCATAATGCTGGTCCTTCAAGAACTTGCTTAAACAGTCGATATCCTGCGATGGTCAACTGCATCTCTAGACCTATCCCGAATAGAGAAAGTTTGGAAGCTAGAGGCCGCTCTGTCACGATATCATCCCTTTCAAAAAATTTGTAAGAACAATAAGACGGAGTCCGTTTTACATGGGTAAAGTGCGCCTATGTTAGAGACCTCCTCTACGGCTCTATATTTACAGCATATAGGAATCTGTTAGAAATGAACGTGCCCTAATGTCTTATTGAAAGTTACAAAGTTTTCATAAACTGTAGACAATAAAAATTTATTACAGCACTCTCATTTCTGAATAACTTGATATTTTTCATGATTACTAACTTCTTTCTGAATAACATTTCAGTCTCACACTTTCACCTAGGTGCAAATTTTGTTTGACGATGAGTGTACATATCTATCTATCTGTCTATATAAATTAAAGCATCTAAAGTTCAAATTAAATTGGAATCAAAGCAAGGCAAGTCCTTATCAATATTAATAATTGCAACCGTGGATAAGAGGTTTAACACTGCATCTAAACATATCAAAATTAAAATAAGAATTCATCAGTAGAACAAACTCGAAAAATAAAAATGCGTAAAGGAAAAAAAATGCACAAAAATTATAAAAATATAAAAATTAATCTCCTTTTACTGAATCTCTAATTCAGAGCTCATCAGGAGAAAATGAATTAAAGTTTCATAAAAGTCGATTAATATGTTTCGTTCTTCTGGTGCATTTGAGATCAAAAACCGAAAAAGATTCAATTAAATTTTCATGTAAGACACTAAAATTCATTTAAATCCGAAAAATCGAATCTCAAATGTATCCGGAATTTTCCCTATACGCATTCGAAACACTTGGAAAAAAGAATTAAAACATTACATTATGCCAAATAGACTACTTAAAAAAACAATAAAACTTTACATTATGCAAATGACCACTCAAAAAAACAAGATAGGTAAAATAACATTATACGTAAATCCGACATTCAAAAGCAATTACAAATTAAAGAGCAAAACAAAGGTACTTTTAAATCAAATTGTCATTTAAATAACATTAAAAACTAGGTGGTTCCTAAACTTTGAATACAAAGAAAACGAAAAACTTTTGAGAAGAGATTTCCGTTAAATAATATACAATATAATCTGAGCCTTAAACAGATAAAAACTGAAAACCTATTTGAAACAAAAATTGCACAAAACGTAAACTTACTGATCGATTTTGATGATGAATGATATGGAACTAAGAAGCTTGTTTATAACTTTCGGGAAGGAAAGGTATGTTATGCGACCAATGTCGCTTTTATCTCGCGTCTGTTGCCATTTGTCTATGATTAAATTTTTGAATTTATTTTTTAAATGAGAATAAACAGAAGAATTCCACTGACTTGGTATTGTTAATGTTCGTTGCTAATCTATGAGCAGTAAGATTAGCTCTTTCGTTTCTCATTACTCTGGTATGCATTTCATAAACTGTATACAAGAATGATAAATTATGCACAACTGTATACAAGAATAATGAATTGAACATCTCCGATTGTTTCAAGATCATACAATGTCAAAAAATAAAATAATTCCTAGAAATAAAGAAATAAAAAAATATGACGGAATGTATAAAACACGAAAGAAAACTGAAAGAAGAAAATTAACTTCTGCGTTTAAAAAGTTATGCCCACAGGAGCAACAGGGTTGCTAACAAAGCCCATTATGTGGGTATTGTAATTAAATTAAATTCTTTCTTGATGCCTGCTATTAGATATACTTAAATTTATAAAACAAAGTAATTTCTAATCATAATCAGAATGAAAAATTTTGACTTAAAATCTTCTTGAAACTTTGAGGTAAAATTTCTTAACTCAATTAAAAGACAGTTGTCCCGAGGTGTCTATTAAATTAAGCAATACAATATACGGCACTCGTATTATTTGATTGTGATAAACACTTAGATTATTATTACTAACTCGAACGGCTTATTTTTCTAAAGACTAGATGTTCTGTAAATGAAAGAATATTACTCTTTGCTAAACTGTAAGTGTACATTATTAGTAAAAGAGAAAATAATGCAGATAAATTACAAGCTAAGAGATTATTTGATCAGTCCGAAAATGCTTAAAAAATGAGCAAAAAAACTTGGAAAAAAAAAAGTACTGTGAAAGCTCAGCAGGCGTAAAGCATTTACAAAATAACCTTGATTCGATTTACACAGTGAAAGTATCTGGAAGTAAAAAAAGTGTCCAAGTGAATGAAAACAAAGAGAAATGAGAAACTTCACACTGCTTTAAATTATTTTATTTATTTTATTATTTTTTATAGTGTTTAAAGTTAGCGGAAAATATACATCATTAGCCATGCGTGATTCACTCTACATGCAAAGAGAAAAAGAATTTAATTGTTTTTATTTATTTGTTTCCATTTTTTTTTTAAATCTCTTCGAAGAACAACACACATTAAGGTGTGCGCGATTGCACAATATTGTGTATTCTGAGCGGAATAAAAACGCATCAAATAAAATTCAATTTTTTTACTGTCGGTAAAGTTCTGTGATGGGAAAGTTCTTTTATATCGAGGTCACTGCAGACAGGTTTCGCGAATTGCGCAAGCTCCTTTCTTACTGTATGACCGGAAATTTTTATCTCAGAACAACTTCTATGACTCAACGAAATATGTAAAATGAACAAAAATTTCTGAGTCGAAAGTTTCTAGAAGATAATCGTGATGGCAAACTATTTAAACGAATATGTTAATAATGTATGTGCAAATTACTTAAATAGACACTACACAACTTGTAAATACATTTCAGTCAGAAGGATTTATTTATAAATCCTTTATAAAACATCCGAAATTCAAATGTTGTAAAAAATGCCCTTTAATTTAATTCAATGTACAATGTAACTGAATGTCTATGCTTCGGTTATATTTAATACAAATTGTCTAGACCGCTCGATTTTTCCAAGACAAATAAAACTGAAAATATTTTACGTGGTTCCTATTTTGTTTTATTTTTGATTTAAATAGTATACTATATGCAAAATATAAAAAACATTATACTTAGATTTTAGATTCATATTTCAAAAGTAGACGATACTTAAACCATTTTAGAAGACATTAAATTAATTTAATGGCTTACTAGTTATAAATAAATAGACTATGCACTCTCTTTTACACAAATAAAAAATGATTTCGCTGTTTAATTCAGTCTAATAAAAATAGAATCAAGATTGTGGGTTTAATTTTAGTGTTCCTACATGAACAAAATTTAATTTTAGTAGAAATAAAAACGGTCGCGTTCGAGAAAATAAAGGTGATCTCATTGTTTAATTGGGTCGGGAAAGGGATGCTTTGAATTTTGTTTTACAAAAATGAAAATATTTTTTTAATTGTATGATCTTTGCTAACACGAGATGTAAAGTTATCCAATGTAAAAATTCATAATAAATAAACTATGCTACTTGTTTTTTTGAACTGACAGAAGAAAACTCATTGTTTCTCACGTATTTCTCAAATGCTTAATATATCTGTCTTTCCTAAAATTAATCAGTAATACTTCTTACAAGATAGCTGTTTGATTTATAACCACAGAGTCTATTACTGAGATTGATAGGAAAAAAGTGTCTCAAAATTTTACAAGTGTAGGAACAAGACACACATGACGAAAGGTTGATGTATTACTGCGGTGGTCGACCCCGAACTTTGAATTTACTACTACGTGATATTTTACATGAGGATTTGTTAAGGATATTTTGGTTCAACTTGTGCTCCGTATTAATGTTCAGGAACTTCTAAATCATATCGCTGAAGACACGATTGTGTTCCATCCTGACATGCATGTACGACGAAGCGGATTACCACCATGATATTTGCTGTCTCTGCAAAGGCAAAGCATTTATAAAATACGCAGATAAGACTTAAAATTTTTAGACAGACAAAAATTAAATATGGCAGATCTAAAGTAAGTGTATTATATCACGTGAGAAAATCCTCTGTCCAAAATTCAGTATTGTTTCGGGAATTGTCGTAATAAAAAGTAAACTTCGTGCCCGATTTCATTTAAAATTTTACACGATCACTGATAAGCATACAATTATGAATTATTCAGAAATGATAATAAGGCGTCCAAGTAACGTATAGTTAGACTGTTGACTGAAGAAACAGCAACTGTCAATTTGCCTGCTTTATGCCCCATATTGACTTTTGTTGGTGAGCATTCATCTTCAAAGATTCTCTGTGCCAACTGTATTTTACTCTGGAACTCATAATATCACACAAAACTTTTGTCCTTGGTTACTCTGCATTGAAGTTCTCTTGAGGTGATCGTTCAGGTATTCTCATATGCTAATCGATATGTGCATACTTTGCACTGTTGTCAGTTCTGAGGGAATACATACACATCAGAGTTTCTGAGCCAGGGAGATGTCCGTTGAATATCGTTTGAATTTAATTCATGAACATAAAAGAAATACTTGAATTTCCACATATATGTTATTCGTTTATTTTCTTCAATCATACAATGCACTCTGTTCACATTTTCCTGCGATGTCCCCACTGAGAACGACTGACACGTTGTTCATCGCACAGTTTTTGCTGTCTATGGTGAAATTAACTTAATCTATTAAAAAATATCACGACCTGGGCTTTTTTTTGCTTCCTTGTAAGAAAGTAAAGGAACTACTGTAATCGCAAAAATTTTTGGGTACCATAGTTGAACAAAAATGTCCATTTTGACATCTCTCGAAACCATCTCAACGATGTTTTGCGTAATATCGACGGACAGAAAAAATGTCCGTTTTTCCTCAAAACGGATTAAAAAAAAAGGGATTTAAAATGGATTCAGGAAAGATTTTTTTCGTGACGTTTGCACGCACGTATGTATGTATCTCCCATAACTCAAAAACGAGTAGCCTCAGAACGCTGAAATTTTGTATATGGGACTGCCTTAACATGTAACTGTGCACCTTACTTTTCAGTTGTAATTGGTCACACCACAAGTATATACATAAATATGTTATTGTTGTCGTGTCCATATTATATGGAAAAATGGTTGCCAGACCCTATTTCGAAGAGAAGTTGAACTTCTATTTTACGCCCCAATTTTGAGGGAGAGTACACCGGGGGATCTCCCAGCCCGCTTCCCTTCCACCAAACTACAGGAGAGGACATTCGGCTTGCCGCAATTTAGAGTACCCCCATGCCGCACGGACACGGTACATTTACAAACATACATGTCTTCCCCGGGATTCACATCCGAGCCCTTCGGTATCGCAGTAGGCTCCCTTAACCACCCTACCGTCTGGGCGACTATACATATATATATTTTGCAGCTCAATGCGCAAAATTTTTGACCACAAAGGTCTTTTTTAGTTTGTTCTCTTTCCTTTAATTATATATATATATATATATATATATGGATATATATAATTAAAGGAATTGTTGTTTTGAGAAACATCACAGATAAAGTGCTACAACATAGCAGCGGTATGTCACCTAACTACTTATTCTGTGTTGAAAAATTTCTAAAGTTACCTTCCTTAAAAAAAGTGAAAAATCTCTTTGATTTTGCCTTTAAAACTATAAAATTTAGGATCGATTGCAAAATTTATTTGTTATTAATTTTTAAACCTTTTCACAGAATTACTTTTCATTCTGCTCAGTAACTGAAAAAGAAAAAAATAATATTCCCTCACTTCAGTCGTATTATGCGTTTGAATAACATGGTACCGGAAAAAATAAAGTAAAAATAGCCAATTAATTATTCGGAATTTTTACATTCAGATGGGCAGTTTTACTTATGTTTGTTATGTTTGAAGTTTATATTATTATGCTTATGTTTATGTTTGAAGTTCTACCCTATTTCTACATAGAAAACAGTAAGCAATTAATATTAAACTCTTAAAGTACTTAGGTTCAGACCTTACCAACCATGCCACCGATTAAGTCGGCAGAAATGTTTAACATGCCCATTTAGAGATTTTACCAGTTGTCTTTGTCTAGATTTATTTGTGATTCCCTTATGGGATAAGAGTAACAAAAGCACTTTGTAAGGGCGAGTGTACAATAATTTCAAGATACTTTGATTGACATGTACTGAGCTATGTTAAATTTAGCTAAAAATTATGTATATTTAATTTAAATGTAGTCATTTGCCTATTTGCTATTGAAAAGATATCTGCATTTTGAAGATAACTGTAATTAATAAAACAAATTATGTAGTAGTTCGAATCTGAAATAACTAAGAAATATATTTTTGGTTAACATCCAAAAAAAAAATGCTTGATTAATCATTTTACCAAACAAACAGACTGATGCTGTTATCGATTACAATAGTATACTGGCTCACACAAATTTAAAAATCAAAGTTGCAGGGATAAAGACCAAAGCAAAGGAAACTAAACCAAAATGCGCTGCTGACCATCCAAACTGCAACAACATGGAAAAGAGCTATCAAAAGACATATTTTTTAAACAAATATTGTATGGTAACGACAGTGAATTGATTAAAAATGCGGTACTGTCTCACATCCAGAGCACGAGGCAATCAATATTTTGGTAATCGCCATGGCTGCAAATGATGCTGTCTTCATATGTGGTCAGTAGTACTCAATGGTATATCGAGTGAGGGGGGGCAAGGCAACAGTATCACCTAGTCGGAAATGAAGAAAGGTTAAACACTGCGTTTCACGTGAGGTCCTGCATTTTCTTGGTGAAACTTGGGCACAAGTAAACTTTGAAAGTACGGGAGCGTAACATATTTCAAATCTTCAGAGATGAGATGTAGAGAAGGCTACTGGGATTGACGAAATTAGTATTGGGTAGATGCATTTGTAAATTTCAGTGGCACCCCAAACTGGTCCAGGTGGTCGACTGGTATGGCGATGCAAGGATCATAATCACCACGGTATCGCAGGACTCGGATGCTATCATCGTGGGGTATGCATAATCGAGATTTCTCTGAAAAGACAATTAGTACCATTCGTTTCTTATTGTCCGTCATTCAACCTCATGCGTCTGTGGTACAGAGTTACCGGTAGTCGCAGCAATGGCTGCTTTGCAAAAATTCCTCTAAACTGCAGATAACGTCGAAGTTTGGGTATCACATGCATGCTAATAATACGATGAAATTCTATAACACTGTCCGTAAATCAATGAAGAAATCTAAACTCATTAACAGTCCTGAACTGTTATCGTACCAGGCATACCTTTTATGGATATAACTAACTAAAAAAATAAAACCCATAACGCTAAAATCTAGAAAAGGGCAAAAGCAAGACTAAAAATAGCCAAATCGCCAATAAGAAATAAAGCAAAATTTGTACTTTAGAAGAGAAAAAATTCATTGACATCCCCAGAATTTTAAATTAGATTTTTAAACATAGAAAATAACAATAATTATAAGTCTTACTGCTATAAAAGTACGTAGCACCAGCAAACAAACAGCAAAAAATTAAACTACAAAACAGACAACTAAAAAGCATGACATCAACAAGTTGTCTTTTGTACATTCTGTTGTTATTGTTGCGAATGCTCCCTTGTCTGACTTAGCCAGCCTAAGCTCACGAAGTTCCTCATCTGTCATTGGCAACAGCGTTGAGCACCTTACAGGTTACATTTCTATTTAGCTAACTTTCACCCCCAATTTTCATGGAGATCCAATCATGGAGATTCCAATCCCACGGAGGGGGACGGGTCCGAGGGATTTCCACCCTTCTCAACCTCACGAGAGGACCTTCGGCTCACTGCATATTTAGAGTGCTCTATACATTTACATGCCGGACACTATACATTTACAAACATCCATACCCTCTCCAGGATTCGAACCCACACCTTTCGGCACAGCAGTCAGTGACGCTAACCAGCATGCCGGTTGGGCGGCGCGTACATGGTGTAAAATATATTTTTATATGGAAAAATAAATTTAGGAATTAATAACCCACAACATTGTTTATATGATATATAATACCATACTTCAGCAAAGAATTATTAATTTTTATGTTATATCAGTACGACATTCTAAGGTCGAAGGAGTTACTCATTATTATTAGAAGAGATTTTCAAAACTGAAGAATTTCTTTTCACCTCTGTAGAACTGCATATTTCTTAACTTTTAAGCTTGTTAGCCCTTTTTTAATGATATTCTTTTGCTTGCTTGCCTTTTTTTAATGATATTCTTCAAAATGTTTTAATGATATTTATTATATATTTTTGATATTATTCTTGTTCAAAATCTATAACTTGCTTTATGCTTGGTGTTATTATTTTTTGAAAATACTTCCTATAATGTGCATATAGCAGATGTTACTGCAGTAGGTCATATGCTCAAAATGACAAAATTCCTGGAAACTCGAAAAACGTTGTAATTTAAAAATTTAAAAGTTGGTATGATTTAAGCTATAAACCAGATAACTCACACTGTCGAATTTCTACTTCACATGAAGCTTTATAAAATAAATCCCAAAAATGTTTTAATATAATGAATTAAAAATGTTAAAGTAACTATATGCAAAATAACCATTTACATAAGCCAAATTGAGAAACATATACGCACAAATATTTCCAGATTATTCAATAGAAGGGCAGGTAATATAATATGTACAAAACTTTTGAATTCTTTTCAGATCTGTTTGTTCTCAGTCTAAATGAATTTCTAATAATAAATTTTGCTTTCATGCCACTTTTTTCAATTAATTGAGAATTATAAATTTAAATTTATTATTTCAGTGCAACAAAGAAATTACTTTCATATCTAATTTTTAACTTTAAATCTGCATTAAATGGAATTACTAAATTGTTGCTTAACTGATCGGGTTCATTTAAGAAATTTTCACAGTGTAAAATTTCATTTAAAAGCAGTTCCGATCATAAAATGTTCATTGTTTTTATCCTCACTGGCAAGACCTTTAGAGTATATATGTGTCAGATTATAATCTTTCTATAGCATGAAACAATTTAGAAATCATTATTGTGATGACCGTTCTTAAGACATAAATCTTCCCATGCTAACAATTCGAATTTTTAACATCAAATAGATGTTTATTTTAAGTTTCTGGTAGTAGTATATCTTATTGCCTCTTATTAGAGGCAGTTCTTTAATTATTAATTAACATAGATCATCGTTCTCCAAATTAAAAATTAATACAACTTAAAATTCAATAGAAACTACTATATATCTGTATTAAAGAGATACAAAACTAAATTCAATTCCAAAGCTTTCTAGTCAGCGACTGAAATTAACAGCAGTGAAATTTGTACTTTTTCATTGGCTTTATATTTTTAAATTTTTGCGTCTCAGTTTTATTGATAAATGAAAAAAAATTAACTTTAAAAAGCAGGAAACACTAATTTTTAACTGAAATGAAATGTACTCTAGCCACTATCTTATTTTCCTTTAGAAGGGAATGATACATATTAATAGTTTGCGTTCGATATAGTATCGGGATTTAACAAAAGTTTCCCGCCTCCGGAAATATCGTCTGTGCAAATAGTTCGCATTGCCGTGTTTAATCCCATTTTGTCAAAAGATTTTTCCTATTTGAAAGAAAGAGACATGCTTTAGAATACACTATTGTGAAATTGTAAAACAAATTCGTTATCATTAAGGTGCCTGAAATAGAACTATCCCGCTACCAGATTAGAACCATCTATTGTAAAAATTCAGCTACAGAATGTCACGAAATCATGTGTGCAGCTTTAGGCACTAATGTTGTATCATATGAGACTGTGAAAATTTGGTACAAAAAGTTCAAAAACAAGGGCTATATTATTCAAGAAGCAGAGTGCTCTGGCCGGCCGGCTGATATTAAAGAGGCCTGTCTGCGAGAAATTGTGGAAGAAGATCAGTATGCAACCACTAGAGAGCTTGCTAAGGAGTTAGACGTTAGTCCAATAGACGCGAGTAGTAAGCGGAGGTAACCGTGCTACGGAAGTGACTTCACAGAAAAGGGACGTGGGCAGTATCCAGAGGGGCCTGGAACCGGAAGTGACGACACCAGCGCCATCTTGTATCACGTGATGGAATGACATCATCAAACTTTCGTTTTGAATCTGTGGCAACGATTTTACGTTTTCAAAGTTTTTATTTTTTGTGGCAACGACACTATTTTTTATGTTTATGGCAACGAGCTCTTAACCACGTGTTTGGCAGGACACCACTTTTAATTTATTGATTTTAATTATTTAATACGTGATTAATTATTTAATACGTCATTACTTTTAATTATTTACTCATTTTTATACGATATATTTTAATTATTTAATCCGTCATTAGTTTTAATTAGTTTTAATTGATTCCATTATATTTTAATCCATTTTTAATGAATTTAGTATCATTTTCCCTGTACTTTAAAAATAACTCCACGGCTGAGATTCGAACTCGCTATCTCTGGGATGGGAGGTCTAGCGCTTTACCGCTCGGCTACCCGGTCCTCTTATCAGACTTGTTATTTGAAACCCTCTTTCACCTTTTGGCTTTTTGCACCATTGATGACATAAGGCTGAAAGTCTGAACATGCGCTTCATTTGTTTTTACACGACGGCTAGGATTTCTTTTGGCTTCTTAATCATTACTTTATTCATTGCTGTTTTAAATGTAAGATTTTCCCACAGTTTAATTTTTTATTATTATTAAGATATTTTTAATTGTTTTCATTTTTCATCATATTACTATTTTTTTAGTTAATTTATTAATTTTTTATTTCATTTTTTTTCCTTTCCCAAACATAAATTTTATTTTTAACTTTCGCAAATTGACGTATACTTCCACAAAAGTGAACTTAAATTTTCTTTTTACTTTTTATCTTGCAAAGTTTACTTTTTTAGATTTAATTTTCTTTTTGGTTTTACAAAAGTAATATTTATTTTTACAAATTGAATTTTTCCTTTTCACTTTTTTATTTTGCAAAAGTTTTTTTTTTTTTTCGAAATTTTTTTCCTTTTCGTATTTTTACTTTACTTTATTTTAATTTTTTTTTATATTTAATTTTCTTTTTGGTTCTTCCTTTTCACTTTTTTATTTTGCAAAAGTTTTTTTTTTTTTTTTTTTTTTTTTCTTTCCAAAATTTATTCCTTTTCGTATTTTTACTTTACTTTATTTTCATTTTTTGTTTAAACTTTTTTTTTTTTTTTTTTTTTTTGGTTTTACAAAAGTAATATTTATTTTTAGAAATTTAATTTTCCTTTCCGCTTTTTACTTTAAAAAAAGGTGTTACTACATTTTTAACTAAATTTTTTTACAAAAGTAATATTTAGTTTCATAATTTTAATTTTTTTGAGTTTTTTGTTTACACAAATGTTTTTTTTTTGTTACATTTTTTATTTTACCCTTAACTTTTCCCCTTGTTTTAAATACAATACGATGTTACATTTGCATTTCTCTAAAAGTAAACTTACCTACATTTCTCTGTCTTTGAAATTTTAAGCTGGAATTTACATGCATATAACTTCACTAGATAATATTTTCTGTAACATTAAGCCAATATACACAATGCTCTTTCTATATAGTTTAACTGGAATACTACATTTCTTACTTTTTTACTACTAAGTTGGAGATACTCAGAACTTTTCCTTCTAATGCATTGTACTAACTATTAATGACTGTATTAACTTTTTTGGCCAACTATACAAAACTTTGTTGATTCCCTTTTACACGTCTTACTTTTATTTAAAGGATTCACCAAACTATGTCTGACAAATGTAATTTTTACACTTTCCATTTACACATTTACCCTTATATTTAACTTAGAAAACATATTCATGCTGTATTTCTGATTCCTTTTTCCCATAATAAATACAGACTTACACATGTTTCTTTATTGTAAGACTTACTAACTTACTAACAAATCTTACAAGGAGCAATAAATTTTCATGGTATGAAGCCAACTCAAACCACTGCATGGAGCATTTCTACCCAGTTAAGTTTAGATACATATCAATAGTACTTCATTTCTTCTTATTTTACTCTACAGACATTTATACATATAT
Source organism: Stegodyphus dumicola (assembly GCF_044657685.1). Taxonomy (NCBI): domain Eukaryota; kingdom Metazoa; phylum Arthropoda; class Arachnida; order Araneae; family Eresidae; genus Stegodyphus; species Stegodyphus dumicola. The sequence goes on along the minus strand of NC_140774.1, from coordinate 87,649,530 downwards.
ATTCAGAACACTCCCTTTTATTCAGTAAGATTCATTTATACTACTAACACAAATTTTGCTAATTCTTTGAAATATTTTACGAAAAATATCTTGTATTTTCTTGCACACATCCTACTTAAATCACGAAACATACACTGAACCTTGATTTTTCCTTCATGTGAAAACGTCACTCGGATTCTTAATATGATTCCACCATTTACCGCAGAACTTTATAAACACTACTCTATTTGAACTTATCACAGCCTAACTCTCTTAACAAAGTACAGAAGATTGAATTATATTTTAACTACAGAGAAGAATATCCACATTGTAATGAATTATTTTAAATTTGAATTATAGTCACATTTTGTGAAGAACTTAAAGTCTATAATACACATGGCATTAATATTCAGCCATGGAAATGAAACTTTATTGCCTTTTTCCCAATTTGGAATATAAAAATTTGTTAACTTGGAATATGTTTAACGTATTTATTGTAACTTAACTGAAAAAGACCCATATTTCACATTGTCAATAATTTATTTAGCACTGAACTCTTACAACCTTTTGAGAATGAAATTTAATTTATCATACCTGACAAATGACTCCTACATAGTTATGATACATTACACGAAATATCGAGTAGAGTTCCAAATAATGATCTAACATAGTAATTAACATGACCTAACACAAATAATTTTAAGATAGAAATTTCAAACTGACATTGCTTAATAATGAACTTTTACAGCTTTTTTGACATTTAACTTCTCATAGATAATAAATAAAATTACACACAAATAATTATACAAAATAGGTAATAATGACAGTAAGTCCATATAATGATCTACTATAGTCACCAACTTTAAAAATTTTAACGCATTTTTAATATGTCATAAGAAAGACCACACTTTTTTGAAAAGCATTATTTTAAATAAACATTGGAACCACGCAGTCCTGCGCACATGTATAACATTTTTTATTTATCATAAGCATGACACATAATAAGTAAATAAAATTTTCACAAAGTACGAAACACATTTCTCTTTTAACTTAACTGTACTCTTAAGAAAAATGCAGTATGGAATGCTTAGAACACTCAGGGCCACAGTTCCTCATTTCCCCACGCATTGACCAAAATATACATGTACTTTAAAATCAGTTAAACAAATTCAAATGTTAGTATTCAAAGAGGAATACTTCACAAATTAGATGAAAGAAAGGTACACAATGAACTTGAGTGATAAATACAGAAAAGCATGTAAGGACCGAGAAAAAGATGTATTCGTGGAGAACTTTTTTAAGATATAACTTGCTCTATTTTTTGCACATGGGTTACATTTTACATTTCAGATTAAGGAAACATTCAAGATAATTCCTGTATAACTAGGGATTTTCACATGTTAGTAATGTAATTTATTAGAACAGTCACAGATATATAGGACAAGTATGCCATTTCCAAGAAAACAATTTTCCCAAGCCAGACTTTAACAGTGAAATATAAAATGGAATAAGAAAATCCCATATTTCAAACAAAATTAGTATCTGAGTATGCAAAAACATGAACAAGAAATGAATATTTTTTCTGAAAATGTTCCAAATGGTTTAAGTCAGGACTAGTTTCATGAACAGAGCATGAAAAATAATGATGAATTTTTAATTTTATTTTGTCTGTAGTACATTTACTTATGCTAAAATCTTCCATTTGGTTGACTGTACTTTACATTTAGACCTAAGTTGATAAATCAGAGAGATTTTGTGTTTTAAACCTTCAGATTCAGAAATAGTACAATTTCAGAAATAATAAAACTCAAAAGCAAAAAGATTAAAACGACAAGAGAATATACTGCAAGCAAGCGAACGTGATAAATGACTTTTTGGGCTGAATTTCATGAATTCATAGATGGGGTGCAAAATTTTAATGCACTGTATATGAACTATTTTTCAAATGTATTACGATCACCAACTTTACATAGACTTTAAGTAAACATTTCATGTTAATTTACCATTTTTTCCTGAGATTTATCTACGTATTTACTAAATTTTTGCATTTTGTTTATAAGTATAATACCAAAAGGACATAAGAGAACATTTGTTTCTTGAAAATGTCCATAATTTTACCCAACTGTTATTTCTTTCATAGCTTTGAAGTAACCTATTAAACATATAGTTATCTTGTATTGACCAGACAGCCGTTGGTCTTGCCAATGTCTGAGATAAGTCACAAAGCTAGGGAATTTAAGTAATATTTTACCAGTACGGAGAACTTCTTACGACGTTTTTGATGAAAATTGACCGAATTTAGTAGTCCATTACTAACCTATGAGCCTTTAACTATTTTTTTTATTCGAAAAAACACACCAGAAATTATCCTCAAGATTTTCCATACAGATTTTCCATGTGCTACTTTTCATGAAATTACATTTCCAATGAAATTTGATTCATTGTCCAGATAGTTAAATTGTTGTTATTATCTTGAATGTTTCCTTAATCTGAAATGTAAAATGTAACCCATGTGCAAAAAATAGAGCAAGTTATATCTTAAAAAAGTTCTCCACGAATACATCTTTTTCTCGGTCCTTACATGCTTTTCTGTATTTATCACTCAAGTTCATTGTGTACCTTTCTTTCATCTAATTTGTGAAGTATTCCTCTTTGAATACTAACATTTGAATTTGTTTAACTGATTTTAAAGTACATGTATATTTTGGTCAATGCGTGGGGAAATGAGGAACTGTGGCCCTGAGTATTCTAAGCATTCCATACTGCATTTTTCTTAAGAGTACAGTTAAGTTAAAAGAGAAATGTGTTTCGTACTTTGTGAAAATTTTATTTACTTATTATGTGTCATGCTTATGATAAATAAAAAATGTTATACATGTGCGCAGGACTGCGTGGTTCCAATGTTTATTTAAAATAATGCTTTTCAAAAAAGTGTGGTCTTTCTTATGACATATTAAAAATGCGTTAAAATTTTTAAAGTTGGTGACTATAGTAGATCATTATATGGACTTACTGTCATTATTACCTATTTTGTATAATTATTTGTGTGTAATTTTATTTATTATCTATGAGAAGTTAAATGTCAAAAAAGCTGTAAAAGTTCATTATTAAGCAATGTCAGTTTGAAATTTCTATCTTAAAATTATTTGTGTTAGGTCATGTTAATTACTATGTTAGATCATTATTTGGAACTCTACTCGATATTTCGTGTAATGTATCATAACTATGTAGGAGTCATTTGTCAGGTATGATAAATTAAATTTCATTCTCAAAAGGTTGTAAGAGTTCAGTGCTAAATAAATTATTGACAATGTGAAATATGGGTCTTTTTCAGTTAAGTTACAATAAATACGTTAAACATATTCCAAGTTAACAAATTTTTATATTCCAAATTGGGAAAAAGGCAATAAAGTTTCATTTCCATGGCTGAATATTAATGCCATGTGTATTATAGACTTTAAGTTCTTCACAAAATGTGACTATAATTCAAATTTAAAATAATTCATTACAATGTGGATATTCTTCTCTGTAGTTAAAATATAATTCAATCTTCTGTACTTTGTTAAGAGAGTTAGGCTGTGATAAGTTCAAATAGAGTAGTGTTCATAAAGTTCTGCGGTAAATGGTGGAATCATATTAAGAATCCGAGTGACGTTTTCACATGAAGGAAAAATCAAGGTTCAGTGTATGTTTCGTGATTTAAGTAGGATGTGTGCAAGAAAATACAAGATATTTTTCGTAAAATATTTCAAAGAATTAGCAAAATTTGTGTTAGTAGTATAAATGAATCTTACTGAATAAAAGGGAGTGTTCTGAATATATATGTATAAATGTCTGTAGAGTAAAATAAGAAGAAATGAAGTACTATTGATATGTATCTAAACTTAACTGGGTAGAAATGCTCCATGCAGTGGTTTGAGTTGGCTTCATACCATGAAAATTTATTGCTCCTTGTAAGATTTGTTAGTAAGTTAGTAAGTCTTACAATAAAGAAACATGTGTAAGTCTGTATTTATTATGGGAAAAAGGAATCAGAAATACAGCATGAATATGTTTTCTAAGTTAAATATAAGGGTAAATGTGTAAATGGAAAGTGTAAAAATTACATTTGTCAGACATAGTTTGGTGAATCCTTTAAATAAAAGTAAGACGTGTAAAAGGGAATCAACAAAGTTTTGTATAGTTGGCCAAAAAAGTTAATACAGTCATTAATAGTTAGTACAATGCATTAGAAGGAAAAGTTCTGAGTATCTCCAACTTAGTAGTAAAAAAGTAAGAAATGTAGTATTCCAGTTAAACTATATAGAAAGAGCATTGTGTATATTGGCTTAATGTTACAGAAAATATTATCTAGTGAAGTTATATGCATGTAAATTCCAGCTTAAAATTTCAAAGACAGAGAAATGTAGGTAAGTTTACTTTTAGAGAAATGCAAATGTAACATCGTATTGTATTTAAAACAAGGGGAAAAGTTAAGGGTAAAATAAAAAATGTAACAAAAAAAAAAACATTTGTGTAAACAAAAAACTCAAAAAAATTAAAATTATGAAACTAAATATTACTTTTGTAAAAAAATTAAGTTAAAAATGTAGTAACACCTTTTTTTAAAGTAAAAAGCGGAAAGGAAAATTAAATTTCTAAAAATAAATATTACTTTTGTAAAACCAAAAAAAAAAAAAAAAAGTTTAAACAAAAAATGAAAATAAAGTAAAGTAAAAATACGAAAAGGAATAAATTTTGGAAAAAAAAAAAAAAAAAAAAAAAACTTTTGCAAAATAAAAAAGTGAAAAGGAAGAACCAAAAAGAAAATTAAATATAAAAAAAATTAAAATAAAGTAAAGTAAAAATACGAAAAGGAAAAAAATTTCGAAAAAAAAAAAAAAACTTTTGCAAAATAAAAAAGTGAAAAGGAAAAATTCAATTTGTAAAAATAAATATTACTTTTGTAAAACCAAAAAGAAAATTAAATCTAAAAAAGTAAACTTTGCAAGATAAAAAGTAAAAAGAAAATTTAAGTTCACTTTTGTGGAAGTATACGTCAATTTGCGAAAGTTAAAAATAAAATTTATGTTTGGGAAAGGAAAAAAAATGAAATAAAAAATTAATAAATTAACTAAAAAAATAGTAATATGATGAAAAATGAAAACAATTAAAAATATCTTAATAATAATAAAAAATTAAACTGTGGGAAAATCTTACATTTAAAACAGCAATGAATAAAGTAATGATCAAGAAGCCAAAAGAAATCCTAGCCGTCGTGTAAAAACAAATGAAGCGCATGTTCAGACTTTCAGCCTTATGTCATCAATGGTGCAAAAAGCCAAAAGGTGAAAGAGGGTTTCAAATAACAAGTCTGATAAGAGGACCGGGTAGCCGAGCGGTAAAGCGCTAGACCTCCCATCCCAGAGATAGCGAGTTCGAATCTCAGCCGTGGAGTTATTTTTAAAGTACAGGGAAAATGATACTAAATTCATTAAAAATGGATTAAAATATAATGGAATCAATTAAAACTAATTAAAACTAATGACGGATTAAATAATTAAAATGTATCGTATAAAAATGAGTAAATAATTAAAAGTAATGACGTATTAAATAATTAATCACGTATTAAATAATTAAAATCAATAAATTAAAAGTGGTGTCCTGCCAAACACGTGGTTAAGAGCTCGTTGCCATAAACATAAAAAATAGTGTCGTTGCCACAAAAAATAAAAACTTTGAAAACGTAAAATCGTTGCCACAGATTCAAAACGAAAGTTTGATGATGTCATTCCATCACGTGATACAAGATGGCGCTGGTGTCGTCACTTCCGGTTCCAGGCCCCTTTTCTGTGACGTCACTTCCGTAGCACGGTTACCTCCGCTTACTACTGACGCGCTATGCGTCCCATAAACGTGACGTACAAGTTCAGCCGCTGGATAAGGACAACTGACCTGTTCGGGCCTGCGCTAATCTGCTCGAATATCAGCGCAAGGACTAAGTTCTGTGCCGGATCGAAACTTATGATGAAAAGTCGATTTTCTTCAACAACACAGGCCGTAAAGGGGTTGGTCTACTCCTGGTGTACTCCTGGTGGTCCTTCGACAGCGTCACAAATCGCAATATGACTAACAAAAAATCCTGCTTTGCATCTGATGGGATTGGCAAAGAATTCCTTCACTGCACTTCACTTTCACAAAGAGTATCTGGAAAAACACTCGACAATAAGGTGTACAGCGAGACGGTAATCAGTGTTGATGCTGCTAGCAAAGAAAAACGTCGAACTAAATTCCCGCCAAAAAAGGTACTCTTCCATCAGGATACTACAACAGTACATGTGTCTGCATTCACCAGCTGGGCTGTACGGAAATGGGATTTTTTGCCACACCCACCATATAGCCCCGACATGGCTCCTGCAAACTTCTACTTTTTTCACACCTGCAGCTACATCATGCTCGTGATATCTTTCATTCTGCACAGAGCGTCCGAAAGTAGGTTGATTTGTTTTTAGATTTGCAGCCACCAAGTTTCTGAGCCGAAGGCATTGAAAACCTACCAAAACGTTGGTAGAAAATCATAGATTTCGGGGGTGATTACTACCCGCACTAAAGGCACTGTTTTCGTTTTTTTCTAGCTTTATTAAGAATGTTTTAGAGGAAAATTTTCAATACAACCAGATATTTCTTAAGCAATGAATAATTTTCTTCAAGTCGTAAAAATAAATTAGTAACTAAATTGTGGAAGAAGATCAATATGCAACCACTCGAGAGCTTGCTAAGGAGTTAGACGTTAGTACCCTGTCCAATAGTTGCGCTATGCGTCACATAAACTTGACGTACAAGTTCACAAAACAGAGTGATAAAAATTTGAAAACAGAAAATTCTCAATTCTCTGATATCAAAATTATTAAATCTTACACATAGTTTAGATATTTTTCAGAAGTCCAATATTTCCCCCTTAAAGCATTTTCATATATATATATTGTTTGAGTGTGGCAGAGTTTCCAAAGGTTTCTTAGTTCATGGTAAGACTTTTATAAAAGAAGTTAGCTCACATTTATGTTATATATGGGTAAAAAATGCAGAAACACTCAATGCAACAAGACCCTTCACTGGGAAACCGAGAATTCCTCAAACTGACAAAGTCTAATTAACTTGACCACAGGCCATTGGTAGGTCCTTCTGCGAAGCAAATAGTATGCTATACGATTGTGGAACTGCACAGATATGTAAATTAAATATATCGGCTTAATTGTCCTTATAAGCTTCGGAAGTTCTGCACTTAAATTTTTTAAAGAGATTGCATTATTTAATATCTTTATTTTTTTCTATGGAAGATATTTAACTGTTGCGTGATGACTGAAGAGGAAGCAGTACTTTTACAGTATTTAGAAGATATTTTACCATTTTATTTCTGTTTGTTGTAATATAAATAAAACAGCTTTCATTCCAGAACGAAAGAAAATATAAGATAAAATTATGTTTATTAAAGGAAATACTTCAAAACATATTCGTTTGAGCTTTTTCTAGTATAACGCTGCATTTCTCGTAGTAAACTTTATTATTGCCACTTCGCATTTCAAGAAATTATTTAGCTGTTATCAGAAAAGCTGGAACTCTTTTAACACTTGACGAAGCATTTCCGAAACATTTACTGTTTTGAATCTGGCTAAAAACTAAAAAATGGTACTAAAAAAATTTAGAGAATTATTTTCTTTGTAAGCCTTGAAGCAATCCAGTGAAGGAAATGCATTGCTGTGCCCTGAATAATTTAAGTTTTTTATTTAACGAAATAAATGCATTTATGTCCACATGCCGATAATTTAAGACTAAATAATATCATAGCAATTTTTGTTTTTCCCCGCCATCTAGCACTGTTTTCGCGACAATTTACATTTGGTTTTAACAGCTCGTTTTAAATATATGATATTAGTTCTATATGTTGAACTTCTAAAAGATTATTTAAAAGCTTCTTGAAAATTTTTAAAATTGTTCTAGGCTTTAAACTAGAATCAGCACATGCAAAATGACTGATATTTTAAAATAAATTAGTAAATTTTATGTTCTTAAAACATTTTAACATTTAAAAAAATTGAAACTTCAATGTAAATCTCTTCGAGTTATTGATGTGCAGACTAAAAAAAGAAAATTGCACTTCAATTTATTTTTTCGTCTCTATTTCAGCGATAATTTCTATTAACACGATTATGTTATTCCGGTTAACTATCCTTCTGCAATTTTTTAATTTATTGCTATAATCATAAACATATTTTTAAATGCAAGTATTTTCCCAAACAGCTTTTTAATTCTCCATAACATGAAAGTCGCACAAAAACAAGAATTGTAGGACTGCTTTGCGATTGGAAGAAAGAAACCCGTATTTTTGTACGATAATTTATTTATTTTAAACGTGTGGATGAGTGTCAGGCAGACTAATTTCTTACTTCATACTCTAAGCGAGAGCATTAAAAGACAATAATAAATACAGCTTCTGTTGATTTTATTGTGTATTCCTTACATAATCGTGAGCCTAAAAGATTAGTATTCGAATAGATTACTAAATTGTTTTCTCTTCATTATGCAAACGGGGTAAAAGGGAAACAAAATCTCTAATTTTTATCCCTTACAGTTAAAGGGGAAGTACATTTCCCAATAAACGTAATCGTGCAGGTAAATACAGTATATATTGGTATCGTGAAAAGAAATAAAAAACTAATAATCCTCTTTCATACAAGGCCACGTACAATGCTTGCGTGCCCGATGAACATTACGGATCGACCGAAAAGCACAAATTCGTGATCGGTGTGTCACCTCACTTTCCACCGAATAGCATGGAATTTCGGTTAAACTCAGTTCACGATTCAATTTAAGACTGGTTTAAGACTCCTAAATTGCATGAAATAACTCCCAGGAGAGAAATGAATTGCCGCATCACCGGCCGTGCTTTCAGCTGAACAACGTCATTTGGCTGGAGATTCTCCCTCTTGATTATCGGTTTATCTTTGCGTTAAGCTGAGCGAAATCAGCTCTTTGGATTTTGAATTCTCTTTAATATCGACATCACTCATTTGCATGGCGTAGTGTTTTCGTATCTATCATGTGGATTTCATGCCGAAAGCGATTATATTAGATAAACGGGAATATATTCGGTGCAATAATTCTTTACGGTATGCTAATTTAAGATATTCGAACGGGCAAACTGCTTTTCGGTATTACAATGGTACTAAAATTCAAGAAATTTAAGCCCATAAGGAAAATGACGCTACTTATAAAAAACTCTCGCATCCTATGCAGCGTTATAACGAATTAGAGGCGTTATATGAAGTAGTATTGCGTGAAGGGTGAATTTAAATGTGTTTTTCAGTTGCGAACATTGCAGAGTGGCAGTTGCTATTATGAGCGATCTATTTATAACAGCGTCTATTTATAACAGTATTGCACAAAATAAATTTTAATCTACTTCACTTATATTTTCATTAAATGCATTTCCTTTACGGCAATGAAATTGAAAGTTAAGTTGTATTTCTCAAGAGAATAATAAATTATATGAATTAAGTTTCCAAAAATTCCAGTTTTATGGACTTAATTTTAGCGCCTAATTTTTTTGCTAAGTCGCAAGATTTCATAAAGTGCTCACAGATTGCTTCAGCATGTACTTTCACATCTAAATAAAATTTTAATGAGTTGTGAAAGTTTTTTCCTCAAAAATTTAGGCAATAAATAAGAGAAACGAATGTATCCAACGTATTTGTATTCCATGCAAAAAAAAAAATTAGAATAAAAATAATTTTTGCGTCTGTCAAAAATTGTGGAGATTTAGTTTTTCATTAAGTACATTATCACTGATCTACAGAATAAATGGTGATTATATTCGCGATTACGCACACCAGTGACAATTGCTTGCGCTTACTTCGGAGATCACCTTATTGTTGTTCAGTGTAATCCACAAGAATCAGACTAAAACAGCAGAATTTAATCTTCTGATGCTTCTAGAAGAAGGAAATAGGTTTCTAAAATAATTATTTAGACAAGAAATGTGCGTATTGATCTGCATAACAAATGAAATTTAAAAATGCTAAGACAGAGTTCATTGATAGTTATTGATAAGTCAGATCTTAAACAAGAGACCTAAAAAAGAACAAGCATTAATCTTCCATGCACCTTGGCAAGCACTGCTCTTGCGCTAAATATAAGTTCTTAAATTTATCTTTCACGTTGCTTCACAAAAAACGAATTCTAAGACTGCCGCCATCTGGCAAAACGTAAGACCTTGAAAGTATGGTTCAAATTTAATCAGTCTGTACTTTCTGTACAAACTGAGTAACACAGAAGTTAAAAAGTGAAACTTGTTTTCTAAAGCAATAGCACTGTAACATCATATAGCAATTTAAAATTTTGGAGAGTCTTCTATGATAAAAAATAAATTAATGAAAATAAAGGAATAATACTGTAATCTGCAAACTGTGATGAATTATTCTGAATTTATCAAACTCGGATTCAGTCGAAAGGAGACTGATATAGTGAGGCTGCTGATGACAAATTGTATCATAAGAATAGTAAGCAATATGGTTAATTTATCTCTAACAGATTACTTACGCTTTAACGTGACAGCACATAGCTGCTAAAGGGCATTATTCTGTAAGGAATGCACTTCTGAATAAGAATTTTTCTATTAATAAAGTTTCCCTTAATAATAAAACATCAGGATATTTTACCTACACAATTGAAAGCAGTAATGTGGGGGAAAAACTACTGTTTCTAGAAACAAGTTTAACTTGGTTACTGAGAAATGGTCATGATTGAAGCAGTTCCTGGATGAAATCAAATTGTTAAATGGCAAAGCAATAAATCAAAAGCAAGAGGAATCAGCAGAACATAAATAAATTTAAAATGGTATAATTTCAAAGATTTAATATAATCCTCGAAACTAATACTCAGGAGCACCTTCAAACTAGATTTTTACTTCCGCAGCTGTTTTGTTCTTTGGGGTGTCCTTTTGTAGATCCATGTGTGCTACTGCAAAGCATTATAAACATGAATAATCAAACAATCGTAACGAAACGTTGGCAATGCAGCCGAAGGAGAAAGAAATTAATCCAAAGGAATCTTTCTCTTCTGTAAAAATCTTGAGAAAGTAACATTTTACTATCTGTTTTGCAGCATTTAAGAGGGTATTAAAAGATCATACTTAAAACAACATTTAACAATTTCATATAAATTTGAATCCGTTTACAAAATTAACGTAAAGAAATTTTGTTCGCTTACTACCTGAATTAGCTGCCCATATAATGCTTGTCCAAAATTAGTTGTTTTCAACCTTCCATATATGTTGTTATACCATGTAGTATATATATGTAATATTAACCATGTAGTATATATATGTAATATTAACCATGTAGTATATATATGTAATATTAACCATGTTGTATATATATTGGTAATTGGGTGATAGCTGTAATAGAATTGAAGAGATTTATCGAGTAGATATAATGATGACACTGCAGACAGCGCTTACCAAAGACTACACATAATTACAAACTGCTGGACAACTAATTCTGGCTACGCATATTCTTCTTTACACATCATCATAGATGCGATATACACCCCATAATTTTGTATAGTTTAACACGTCTTTATTCAACGGACGAAGCAGAGAGACAACTGGCCCATGTGAGTAGAGTAAGGGAAAGTGGAAAAGTAAAGGTGAGTTCTATCAACAGCGAGAGATACAGAGTCGGTTCTTTGCCGAAATTTTCTTTGCTGAATAAAAAATTTCCGCAGTGTTATATAAGATAGTATGACAAATGACGCAATTTAGATTCATAGTAGCCAAATTAAAATAAGGAAAGAAGAGACTATTGCCAAATTAATCTTAGTAATTGTCTTTTATATTTTATATTATAGACACGCATAAAGACGGGGAGAGAATGTATTCCCCGAAGGAAAACTCTTCGCGATGTTTTTTGTTTCCAGTTCGATGATTTCATGTCCTGGTAAAATAGAAATTATTGCTATTTTTGACTTGTCCGTTCATGCTGTTAGTCTGTTTACATAAATGTTCCGCAAGGAATTCTGTGAAATAAATACACAGGAATGCTTTAAATAACCAACTTTCCTTTATCAAATAGGTCTCCATACAGTTTTAAATTGCCTGCCCCATGTGGTATTAATTTATTGCGAAATAATGTCATAATAAGTTATTTTCCTACCACTTTTTTTTCACCATTTTAAACAGACAATTTTAAATACAAGATTTTTATGTTTGATATCTTTAATTTCTGGGAAATGAAGTCTAATTTTAGAAGGTCTATTATGATTGCTTAACTTCAAATTCTTTCAGATGTGCAACTGAAATCTACTTACCAGGATCGAATTGCGATTTTTTTTTTAATCTTACGATTTTTGTATCTTTTAAATTTAAAAATATTTTTTAAACTTTTTGAGACATGAATATTAAATTCTTTGAGGTACTGGAATACAATCTGAAATTTTAGGTTACCGTTTTTTTCATTTGCATATTTATTTATTTACTGTACTATATCATAACCAGTGTTACTCTTAATTTTTTAATGTTATATTTATCTAATTATTGCACGAAGAATAAATTATTTTTTATCTTTGATTTTATCTAATTATTTATTTATTTTATGTTCAAATTCATCCCCTTACATTGCAAGAAACAGCACCTACATACAGTGTATTATTTGTAAATTGCGCATAAGTGACACCTTTGACAAACAGAAATTATATTTTCTAGCTTCAACGTCTTCCCGAGTCAAAAAATTAAAATGTCTGCTATATGACTATCCTTGGACATATTTCGGAAGAGATTTGTAATTTAATCTACCGTGATCCATTCATCTTGTCTTTACGTGTCAAATTATCTGAACCTCTTGTGCTGAAGTGCAGATTATGTCAGTCAAAAATGTATTTTTCTATGCTTCACTGAACTCTTTGAAACCATAGTAGAATTGGCAAACAATGGAGCATGGAAGAAGCGTAAAATATAAGTTCAACAAACTGTTGTCACTTGTCTTTTAACTGATAAACTGAATACTTTGTTAAAGAATGTCTCAGAAGATACTTAACTTTTGCCACTACATTCAAGACGTCTAATTCAAAATCTAGCAGATCTAATTAAATGGCCTGAATGTGATAAAAGGATAATTTGATACTGTTTAAAAAACTGTTTGATTTCCAAAACGGTCAAAAAGTTTTGCTGCTTAGGTACCCTGTTTGATAAAACTTAGTTTCTAACATGAGCGGCCATAATAGTTTGGGAAGTTGTTCTCTGCTGAGGTAGCTGTCATGCTTAAAAGACGATCATCGAATGCCGTATTTAGCAAAACAAGAACGTATTTATTGTGTTAAAGATACGATTAAATAAATATACTAAATAATTGCATATTATGGTTTTGTAGGAAAATGAACAAATTTTGATAAACTGTGTCAGTGCATATTTAAGCATTGCAGATTATTTGTTCCATTTTTACATTTTGTGAATATTCGTCATTAAAGATTACCAAACAATCAGCTAATATTTCCATAAAGATCTGTGAACGCTCAATGATGTACAATCCACGGATCTGTTTGTTAGGCAGAGAATTAATAAATTAGAGATCAACAGTAGCTTATACTGCTGATGTTTTAAAATAGCCTATTCAACTGACTTACTTCACCGTAGAGAAGCGATGCAATAAAAGTTGAATTACTGATACACTGATGAAGATTTAATCAAATACATACGTAAAATTAAGTGAAAATATTCACGAGCTTCTTTCCACAGCACTTCCAAGTTTAGAATTCGTGTTGGGTTGAATGGTCAGTGATATTAAATATACCATGTTATTTATGAATATTACTGGCGCCATAAATAAATGTAAAATCTACATACATTGAACATAAATAGGGTTTATCAGGTCGTATGCAATATACACTGAACAAGGTGTAATTTATACACATATATCATTTCAAATTGCTTCGTGTTTACCAATGAGCAAATTAAACCCAGTTTAATAAGATTTACTCCAGTGTATAAATAGTAAATAAAACAAACAAAATTAAGTAAAGTTAAATATCTAACGTTTATTAAGAAAAGTCATTCACTGAATTTAAGTGACAGGAATAGTTTACACCATATATTGGTTAGACTAAGCTTAAGAACTGAAGAAACTGCATAAAAAAGCATACCTGTTTAAATTATTTATAATTCAGCAAACATTACAGTGGGCCCATTACATTTTTATCTTGAAATAGCTCATATATTAACAAAACATTAGCCGTAAAGGGGAAAACTAAAATTAGTATGATTAACAACATAAAATATATACCGGTCAATACTGGGGACATAATAACAAAGCGTGGTTAACCGGCGAAGCCGGGGAAAGTTAAGTTTGAACACTATTATATTTAAGTAAGCATTATTTTACACCGTTTCATCACATGACTAAAGGATATAATTAACACTCTTTCCGTCCGAACAGTTACCACTATATTGGCAATATTTAGCTCATTTATGTAACTTCAATTAGGAAAAATTTTCTTTAAACATATGGAGAAATGGTAAATAACAAAAGGGTTACCACCCCTGGCGCAGGTACACAGGGTGGGAGAAGCCGTCAGATTAAGGTACGGGATCGGACAAAAATCGAGAAGAAATACGGATAAAAAAAATTAGATCAGTCAAGATGTAAATTTTTGGGAGTGATGGTCTTCCTATGGCGGACCTTGGAATCTGGAGGTGGCGTCTCCGCTGCCATTGACTGCACTTCTTTTTCCAGCTCAAACAAATACTCTTCACACTTGGGACTAGCTCCCATGCAACACGTCAGTCGTTCACCTGGTCTCCCCGATCCAAACTCCGGATTCTCTGTAAAAAAACCCGCGCGACGCCTTTTTCTTCATTTGGCGGAAACATTGAACTTTGCGAGGAACGAGAAAAAAACAGTCGCCCAATTCCAGCAACCCTTCTGAGTGTAAACCCATGGAGCTCCATGTATGAACCAACGATTAACCGGGAAAAAGGGTCTCTCTGCTTCCAGAAATTGGCTAGCATATCCCTATTTTCAAATGAAACCCCTCAAAGCTACTCCGAGAGTTCAAACACCCCTCCCCCGAATAGCGACATCAACAACATATTTCGAACTAGCCTCGCCTGAAAATCAGCAGGATGCAACTGTAATACACAAATATGCCGAACGGACAAAATTTTCAGCCCTCGCAAGCGTACCCCTGTAACAAAATTACATATAAAATAACTCGAGAGTCAAGGGTGCAGAATGTGCAAATATTCCATATGGATAAACGTTTGACAAAAAAGTCGCTGTTTGCTAAAGATAAAAAGAAATAGTTTTTAATAAATTTTGAGAAAATAGGAATGTTTTTCATTCCAACAACTTGCTGGAAAAATAGTGTTAACACAAGGCACTGAAGTTAATTCTAATACATAACTTTCATAACTAAACAAATTAGAGGTACTGAATATCAAATCTAGTACTTGAAGTTTTAATTCAATCAAATGCAAAAATGTTTTCATTATACTGTTGAAATACTATAGTTACACAGTTATTCGGATCAGTAACCATTTCTAAAAATCAGGTTTCTTCAATACTTCGCTCGAATTCACCACCAGAGTCAGAAAATACGGATTCATAAACTTTAGCAGGAAAAAAAAACAATTAAATTTACAGACCAAACTAGAGTAACAAACAGAAAACTTTAAAATTGAAAAGTTAAATAACCTTAAGTCTATCCATAACAACCTCAAACCAAACAGTAAAATAAAACCAGATAACTAAATTTAAGTTCTTAAACACAAAAATTAAAATCAAACCTCACTTTAAAGGATAAAAAGATTAACACGACCAAATTTAAATTTAAAGTCAACAATTACAGCTTAAAAATGATTTAACTAACAACAATTACTTTAAACTTTTAAACTGAACAAATAAAATCAAATTAATAAAATTCAGTTACTGGAAAACAAAATTAAGAAACAGTGAATAACTGATAATCAAAATTACTCGTAAGAAACAGTATTACATAACAGTGATGCTCGACTATTTCGCCGTTTAAAGCCCGTACGCATCACAATGAGTCCTTTTAATACTTAATTCTGACATCTTTCTAATCATTGATTGCGATTTTATTGCTTATATATATTGCGAAAACACCGATTTCTATTCATAGGCTTTTTACAAAATTTCAGGAAATCTTCTGAAAAGAAACCATTCTAAAGAATGCTGGTAGAATTTATCAAAGAGAAATGATAACTCAGACAGAAAGTTATACTGAGAATTGTAGTAAAGAAGATTATACAAGTCTTACTCCAATAAAATGTGTGAAACGAAAATTTTCTTTGCTACACACTATTGATTAATTTTTAAGCAATTAAAATAAAAGAATCTCTATGTAATATACTTAATTTACAAACTTCAGTTTTGGTTTTTATAAGTAATATGTTCTAAAATGAAGGAAAGAGAGCTTTTTTAAGTGATAAGCACAATTTCTGCATGAAGTGCTACTGTGTTTATTCTAGCAGATTTAATCTGATGAGACAGTGACTGAAATTAGAATCTAAATTACCTAAGCACTTATCATCATGAGAAATGAATATCCCGGATGTGGTATTCCATTTACTTCAATATATGAAACTTGAAATTACCCCCGCCAGTTACTAGTTTCCCTCTTTCTTGGGAAAGGAGGGAGGGGGGAAGTGAAGATATTTATTTGCGAAACTATTCACACTGTTGCGCAAGGAGGCAATCGGCAATGGTTCAATGAATTCGCAGTGACTTCTTTATTGCTTCATTGGCGTGAAGATAGGCACGAGGAGGGCGAGTAATAAGCTCGAATTAAAGCTCTATATGACGCTGGATTTACGTTATTATTGCTTAATGGTATCATGTGCTAAATCGGAAAGCACTTTTTGCTAGCATAAACATTATGATGGCCATGTCAAAAAGCGCTGTTTAGAGGGCAAAAGGTCGTTGTCATGTCCATAATGTCTCGTACATAAAAAAAAAAAAAAAAACATAGTGTGCCGTTATAGCTAAAATCACAGAAACTATGAGATATGTCCTGTAACTATTTGTTTCCTAAATGAAGACGTTTTTTAAAAAAAATTGAGTTTTTTTTTTTTTTAAAGATACAATAATTTTTTACTAAGTCTTTGAAAAATATAGTTTCTTTATAAGCTCGGATTTAAAATAAATTTTAAATAAAAATAGGGTTAAATACTTTAAAATTTATTTTAAAGTTGTGCCCTTTAACTACAGAATATCACCTCAACACTGAGTCAGGCTCACGTATTATTTTATTTTTGAAACGTTATTAAGCATTTTGGGTCAGAAACATCTTTAGCAGATTTCTAAGATTTTGAGACATTTATATTATATTTACCGTGTATCTGCATGCTTTTGCAAGGTCTTGCCACTATGCGAAAAGCTTACAAGAAAGCTCGCAACTGTTGCCACGTGACTTCGCGCATATGTAATTTTATGGTGCTGCGAAACGTCATCAATCTTTTATTTATCTTTCAAATTAAATAAATCTGCAATTGCTTAAAAAAATACAGTGTTTTAAAAGTATTAAATGAGTTTCTTCTTATTTTTTTTATTTTTTAGAAATATGTTTAATAGATGTAAATTAAAATATGTTTAATTTATAATATGCCACACTGATAGTTTTATGAATATTTACAGCCTTACTGTAATTAATAACAAGTGTTTCTAACGCCATGTATTATGTACACTTGCTACAGAATCGTTTGTCTTCATCATTATTAACGCTAAGCAAATGTAGAACTTTGTATGTTATTATTGAATGATTTCAGATGTCTAGATATTTTTTAAGAAACTAGTAACCGATAATCCATATCTTTCTTTACAAAGAAAACAACGTTTTTCCTTTTCCTTTCAAATCAGCAACGGCGATATTTATTAACATCCGAAGCAGGTGTTAATATTTCCACTGTTCAAAGAAAGCAAAATCTGCGGCTTATAAAATGTAAAGGCTTGTCAAAATATGAATCCAGAGGGCATAGCATTTAACATAGCCGTGACTAAGTGTATTTTCACCTAAGGCAAGATGATAAATATGAAGACCAAATCAACTATACCTGTACATTTTTATGCTCAATCAATATTTTAGATCATAACATTTTAACCTTTATAGCAACTTTTATTTGTAGTTTACATCCAGAATAATAAAATACTATGAACTGTAATGCAATTCATGTAGAAAGGTATTACCCTAATTTTCAAAGCGTTATTTGGCAACTTAATTTTTCATTTATTGAAGCAAAATCTCAATAAGTTTTTCTAAGAATTATTTAATTATTCAATTCCTGTTTTATGGAGTGAATATTCATGTTTGGAAGGTTTTCATGATTTTACTCATGCGTAATGTAAACATGAACTAAACTTCCTTGAAAGAGTTCTTCCACGGGCATATTCCCTAAATAGACACTGTCTTCTGCTTTATTGTATTCAGATAAACGGGAAAACACTCTCATATAGCCATTGCTAGTTTGGAAAGAATTGCCGAATGCTGGTAGCTTGTTCCAAACTCTCTATAACAGGATTAACCGCACAAAGTTTTCCCATTGATAACATGAATACAAGCCACTTTCAGTTTGAAAGTTTTCCCCCGAAGAGATCTCCCTAAATGATTAAGGCAATTTTTGGTAAGTCGAGGAGGTGCCGGATAGTACTTTTAAGCAGGATTTTTATTATTATTGTGATTCAGTATTGATTAATTAGATTATTCTTAAATATTTTAGCAAAATCAAATTTCTTTTTAAATATAACCTTTTATACCAGTTTACCTTAAACTCAGCGGAATGAAATTCTAAAATATTATGGCTCATATTTGTTTTTCGACACTTGTATTTTTCAGATTTATTTGCAAATACCTGTTACTAAATACTAGGGATATTACTTTGTTTGCTTTTCTTTTTCACATACTAATGGTCATCTTTTTTAAAACATGTTAGTTTTCGAAATAGTTATTCGAAACATTTTTGGTAAAAAAAAAAAGTCTTTATTCGGAAAGTTCTGAAAATAAAGTCTCATAAATATTCGAACACTTTAAACATGCAATTTATATTTAATAAAATGAATATAACGGGATATTCAACATTTCATTAGGCTACTCTTTGGGTGAAAATGCACCTTCCACGGACTTTGGCATGAAATTAACTAATTGTAGAACAAGATTCCTCCATATGAATCGTTTTTAATAGTGCTTTCAGAGACATATCATGCTTACTGATTCTTTTCTCCAACTCACTCCATGCATATTCGATAGATTATAAGTCCGAAGTGGATGGAACTCTGATAACTTAAGTATAATTGTACAGTAATAACCATAAACGAATATTTAGGGTTCTGTGTTTAAGACTGTAACCCTGACAGAATTTGAATGTATACTTTGCATTCTAAATTTTCTTGCAGATTCTTTCTATCTTGGGTTTTGCAGGATTTTTTGAAAGATAAATCTTCGATTCCTCTCTATTGACTTAGAATGTGAATCAAACTTTATTGCATTTTGAACAATTTTGCCTAATTTCCACCCTTTTAATATATCAGAAATAGTTTACAAGAATTTTGCTTTGAATACTTTGACTATTTTTATCCTTTTTAAAATCATGAATAGTTTTCGTTAATTTGTAGCGTCTTTCTATGACTTTCAGATATGGTACTGTTATTATATTTTGCTAAAGCAGTAATTTATAAATGCTGACGATAATTTTTGTCACGCATTTTCATTTAAAACAAAAAAATGTTACAAAAAAAATTGTTGTTGGTTTCGTGCTCCCAAATTATTATGTAAGTTTACTGATTAATACTTTAGAAATCAATTATTTCATTGCAAAGAATATTTTGATGATAATAATTTTGTAATAAGCAAATCTTAGAACAGAGAAAAAATAATACATTAGAAAAAAAGTGTAGAAGTATTCCAATATTTTGCAAATAAATTTCAAAAACACAAGTGTCCGAAAACAAATTTGAGCCACTGTATATTCTTTTATATCAGTTTTATAACTTCAAAATTTACGGAACTGGACCGAGGATTTTAAAATACGTTATTTGTTACCAATTATCTTAGAACTAACAGCGATATTTGTCCAGTTCTTCTGCGACAAATTTCAAAACTTGTTTTTTATTTCTTTGACATTAAACATTTATTTCATATAAATAGCAGAGCAATACTAAAAAGTTAAGTGACGACTTACTTTGTATCTTCACATTCTAACAGTTAAATTATTTCATGTCGAGATGTTCCTTTTTGGCATCCGTAATGATTCTGTAAATAAAACTTCAAATAAAATAATCATTTTGATAAATTTTATACAATTTATTTAAAATTTTAATAAATTAAAAACACTAAAGATTCTATGATAAAATTATAACTTGTGTGATTGCGTGATATGTCAATAGAATATCTTTTACTGTTGCCATTCCGGTAATGTACAATTAAATTTTGCTTTAATGAATTTGCAATTTATCGTCTACAGTTTAAAATCCATAGCTCAGTATAACAATATTTAGGACGCGATTTGTTTAACAAAAGGAAATTACTATATGTTTTAAAAACAACCTTAAGAGTAGCTATTAATACAAGTTTCAAATTAAATTTATATACGATAGGACAGAGTTTCGAAAAACTACTCGTTCAACTACAAACTTTATTTGGAAAATGAAGCAAGAAACTGACATAAGGTAAATAAAATCTTTTGCTCCTGAATTAGGGAGAGGCCTACATATATATCCTTCAAAATCGATACAGTCTTAATCCAAGTCTATGCCAAACTACGATTGCCTTTTTGCATTTAATTTAAAATCATTAATTTTAAATGACACGCTTTTACTTTTAATAAAATATTCATATGAGAAACTAACAATGTACGACGTACATAAGCTAATTCATTCTTAAGCAGTTTTATGCTTATTGTTTTGATTCTACAATATGTAAAATGAAAACTGAGAGAGGACAGCCTGTTTGAGCAGAGGACTCAGAAAAGTTATTAATGAAACTCAAGTAATATTTGGACGTACAAAGTGTTTCAGCCAATCGGTTACAAGCTTTCAAGAGAGATAGAGTACACCTAGACAATGGAAAGTCACATAGCAGTGCATGGTCAGAAAAGAGCTGTAGTGACAACATAAAACACAAGAACGGAAGGACACGAACAGAGTGGGAAAACATGTTTATTATGCTTAGTGCAGCAGAAACCAAGAAGTAAGTACAAAAATTATCATCAGAAAAGGTGTTGGAAATGACGATCCCGGACAGTGATTCAGACCTCATATCTCCGGCGCATAGAATAGCTGGTGTTCTGGAAAATACCGGGTGTGTACCGGACTTCCCCAGCAGTGCCACGATACGTGCAACAAGTTCCTCAGCCTTGTTAACGGGATTTCGTATAGCGTCTTGACGAACCGCTCCCCCAGAGGAAATAGTCAATGCAAGTGAGGTCTGGCGATCTTGCTGGCCATTGCACCGGATCACCCCTGCCGATTGAGGAGACGTTTCGAATACCTTCCTTGATGACGATCCTCTGATTTTGTTCTTGTATCTTAGTTTTCGCTGAAACGCCGATCTACACTATAGTCTAATATATTTATCAAAAATAAATGCATTTTAAGCTTTGATCATAATGCAAAACAAAAAAATAACAAAAGTATTAATATTATACCTTAGTCCTCGGAAGGGAGTGTGAAAATATTGTTTATTTTCTTCTGGTTCATTTACATCATAAGGTGTACTATCTCTTCCTGAAAATTTAAAACCGATTTGCTGAAACACCCTGTACAGCATCGATAATGAAATGCAATGCCCAGAATAATAATAATAATGAATGCGTTTTATTGACTAAAAATGATATTTTAAAATTCTGCTTCTCGATGATTTTCAAGGTTGAAAATTAACGATAGGTTCCCTTTTTTTTTTTCCTTTTTTAGTCAAAAGCAGCGTTAGACCAGAAGCGCTATTAGTCTCGAAGCGGCATTTTGCCTCGGTTTACTAAAAACGGCGTATCGCTTTTTAAATTGTTGCCACCAAATATTATCGCCCTGTATTATATATAAATAAATTGAATAATGAATAATTTGCATAAACGTATGTATGTTTCTCGCATTGTGAACAAACAACGGTACTTTCAGCCACCAAATTCTGAATAACGTAATTCTCTATCCGAACATGGGCATTTGGAACCTCGACTTTAGAATTTCGAGTTTGTTTTATTATCGATTTCATATTTTGTAAAGCATTTATGAGTTTTTGATTAAGAAACTCAATGATTTCAAAGCGAGTAATGACAACACTGTACGGAAAGAAAAACAATTTTATCTCTAGCGCGCGAGACTGCGTGTCGGAAATTCTAAAGATATGCTCTTTTAAAATTATTTTCTGATATTGCTGATGAATTGAATTTCATGGTTTAAAGGCGAAGAATATGGTAAATAAAGGCAGCACAAACGTTAAAAAAAGCCGCTAGAAAGTTTCAGATATTTAAAAAATATTTTATACTTTCCTGTACGAAGAAAAATAAGTATTGTAATCACAAAATATTTCGGATATCATATTTCAACAAAAATATCCATTTTGGTCGCTCTCGAATTCATTTGGGCGATTTTTGGGGGGGGGGGGCGCATCTGTACGCACGGACAGAATAAAGGACTTTTTTTCCAAAGCGATTTATAAAATGGATTTAAAACGGATTCAGAAGGCCTTTGCTTTTGTGACATCTCTACTTACACACGTATGTTTCTCGCTTAACTTAAGAATGAGTAGTCATAGAACGTTGACATTTTGTATATGGGATATTTATAACATGTTGTTGTGCGCCTATGCCGATTACATCTAAAGTGTTAGGGGCATAACTACATGTTATAGCATTCCCATACACAAAATTTCAACGTTCTACCGCTAATCGTTGTATGCGAGATACATATGTACCTAAGTACAATCGTCACGAAACAAAGTCTCTTCTGAATTCATTATCCCTTTTATAATCCGTTTTGGAAAAAAAAAGTCTTTTATTCTATTCGTGCGTACAGATGTCCCCCCCCCAAATCATTCAAACGAATTCGAGAGCGATCAAAACGGATATTGTCGTTAAAATATAATGCCTGAAATTTTTGCGATTACAATACTTCCATTTCTTCTTACAAGGAAGTAAAATATATATATATATATATAATTAATTTCCAACTTTGAGACCCATCGAGAAGCACAAAATTAAAATACCATGATTGGACAGTAAAAACTATGTTCTGCACATTGCATTCATTATCGATGCTGTAGCATATATACCCACCCCCTTAGCCGGCCTTCATTTTCGTAAATGTTCTTACCCGACCTTTATTTTCGTAATCGTAGGTAGTAGCCGTATACTTCCAATTCCAGAACTCTTTTAAATGGCGAAACAATTTAGCAATGCCAAATTGTTTTAGCAAATGTTTTAGCAATGCCAAATTAAAAAAAAAAACAAAAACAAAAAAAAACAGTATTGCATGGTGAGATATTTTGATGATAATTTGGATAGTGACCTGGGATAACTCTTGAGATAGTAACCTATCCCAAGCATTATTACAATACTGGAAGTGCATAATTTTCTAATTAACTAGGTATTGAATAGCTCTAATTATTTTATAGATAATAATTACTTGGGCCAAGAATGAAACACCAGAAAAATGTATAAATAGCAAAGACATCTGAAATCTGCCTTCGTAATATCACCTTAGGTCTGAAATGTACCCCAACACCATGACAATCTTATCTCTTCCGATCTTCATGCTCAGGTTTTCTTGCTTATTTATTTATTTTTGTTTTCTTTTGTTTTGTTTGTTTGTTTGATTGCTTGTGATAAAGCATATAAATGTAATCTGCTTTAGCAGAGGAATGCCTCTTGAAGATTTTTTTGAAGGAAATAGCCCGTATTCAGGTTACAGTAAGGAAAACCAGGAACCCCTACCTATTCGGCGGATTGGAAACCGGATCGAATTACCGTTGTAAACAGTTCATTATTAGGAAGGACGCAGTTAGAAGGAATTCTTCCTTATAGGCATTCCTTTCAGACACTTAAGTACTTTCGCAAAGAACTTTGTAAAACCTTTTGTACCAAGTAGTTTTCATTAATAAATGAGACGGTTCTTTCTGATAAACCTTTGAGCATTCACAAAATTATGATTAATTTGTTACTTTAATAATGAACCGTTGATTACTCACAAATTATTAGTGTTTTTAAGAAACAGTTGTGGAAGTTCTGTTATACTTACTTTTTTTTATAACTTGGAAATTCACTTCATTCACTTTTTATTGATATTTTAACGTTTGCATCAAATGTAAGAATAATGTATGAGAAAACTGCTCTCACTATCCTTGTTATTTTTTTTTTCCTTCTAATTTCGCAATACCTTTCTGTTGCTTTTTATCTACTTCTTCCTTGGTAGAAAGATGCATTGATAGATTTCTCTATATAATTAAACATATAATGTATTCCATCATAAACTTAAATTAATAATTTAGTTGGAAGTAGATTAAACCATCACAGGAAGATGTTAAAGAAACAAATTACATTTTAAAATTGTGAACAGAATTTAAATGTACTCCGTATACAGTTAAATTCCACATACAATAAATTAAATAAACTGTATTTAATATATAAACAAAATCAGGAAAGAATTTTCTTATAGCATCTTTTTTACTCATCGAAGAATGCAACCGGAAGCCTCATTACAGTTTTTAGATAATTCTTCGTGTTTCTTGTCATTCTTGTGTTTCTTGTTTCTTATTCAGTTTTTTTTATGTTTTGTTCTTTTTTATAATATAAATATACACTCTTTAAAAAAAAAAAAAAAAAAAAAAAAAAAAAAAAAAAAAAAAAAACGACGCACCAAGAAGATATACAGCAAATTGGACACAAATTTATATGCATAGAGGTTTCGACGGAAAGGGCAAAATTTTACATTTCGGCTGCCAATGGATGAACGGTTGTCGATACAGCGCATCTGATCTGCGCCAACTGGTAGGATATTTAAGAGGAGAAATTACGATTCGAGGTCATAAATTCTTCACGAATTTCATTCCGTGTACTCAGTAGACAGTAACTATGCCTCGCATACAGGTGCGCGAACGATACGCGCAGATGTCAGAATTTGATAGAGGTCGTGTAGCTGGGCTCAAAGAAGCCGGTTGGTCTTATCGGCGAATAGCTCGACATTTGAGCAGGAGCGATGCTACTATTAGACGATGTTGGCAGGAATGGGTGAATCAAGGCCCCACACACAGCGTCAAAAAGGAAGCGGTAGGCCTAGAGAAACGACAGAACGTGAAGACCGAGCAATCGTCAGAGTGGCACTCACAGTCCCAGATGCATCATTATCATCGATTGTACGTCCAACTAGCGCTTCAGTGACCGCAAGGACCATTCATAGACGGCTCACAGAAAGGGTCCTGAGGTCACGGCCCCCGTTGCGCCGACTACCATTGACCTAAGTACAACGTGTCGGGATCGGTGGTGTCGGGATCATTCGCACTGGAATGTCACTGACTGGAGTAGAATAGTCTTCAGTGATGAGCCCCGCTTTGAACTGAGCTCCGATAACCAGCGAAGGTGAGTCTGGAGACGCCCCGGACAGCGGTGTGATGCCAACCTGACTGTCTTCCGGCAGACAGGCCGACAACCAGGAGTGATAGTCTGAGATGCTATTTCATTTCATAGTAGGACTCCTTTGGTTGTCATCCGTCGCAATTTTACAGCACAGCGCGACGTCGACGAAGTTCTAAGGCCCGTTGTGTTGCCCTTCATATCACGCCACCCTGGGCTTACATTTCAGCAAGATAATGCCCGCCCCCACGCTACACATGTTTCTGCTGCTTGCCTTAGCGCCTGCCGAAGATTACCTTGGCCAGCATGGTCGCCGGATCTTTCTCCTATTGATCACGTTTGGAGCATTATGGGCAGGAACCTCCAACCAGCTCGTGATATTGACGATCTAACGCGCCAGTTGGACAGAATTTGGCACGATATCCCTCTGAAAGACATCCGTAATCTCTATCAATCGATGCCAAGCCGAATAACTGCTTGCATAAGGGCCAGAAGTGGACAAACGCGTTACTGACTTTTTCACTTTGTAAAGCTCTGTCACTTCAATAAATCATCCAATTTTTCTCAAACTGTAATCAGTTTTTTTTTTTTTTTTTTTTTTTTTTTTTCTGTACATGTACATCACTTCTAGCGATTTTCGTCCCATTCGGATAGCTCTTTCTTGGTGCGTAGGTTTTTTTTTTTTTTTTTTTTTTTTTTTTTTGTTTTTGTTTAAGAGTGTTGTGACGTTCAGACATATGCACCCCTCGGAATTCCAGGTGCTTAATGAGAGATATCTGTTGTTTGTCAGAGACAGAATGGACAGCAGACCTTTGGAAGAAAGGTGCAGCGGAAACCCCCTGGTGTGGTTTCCGGACATAAGGGACTAATTAAGTTTCCTTTCCAGGTTGTAACAAAAACGAAGAGAGGGCTTTGTAAAAAGGCTTTTGATGCTGTAACCGAGTGAAAGCAGACGCATGCTAGCGTCATCGCCGCGTCAGCGGCCGTTGTATGATTTATGGCTGAAATGATTTGATTATTTTAATTACTATTCAAGAATTTTTATTAAGTTTTTAAAATAAATATTTTAAAAGACATCCCGTCTTTTCTTTCACCCAACACGGGTGTTCTGACGCTATAGTGTATATATATTATAAAAAATAATATATATATATATATATATATATTATTTGTCAGATTTCAATACTGTTTCTCTGGAATCCAAAAGGTTAGCAACAAGCTGATAAATTAGCATATTTGGAGAAATAAACAACAAGTGTTTCAAAATTACAAACAAACAAACAAACAAAAACAAAAAAAAGTAAGCATCTGTAATCTAATGCCAGAAAGTATTTTACAGAACAACAGTTTTTAACAAGAAAATGCGCGTTATGTATAAAATAACTTTTGACGTTCAAAACCTGTATCCCAACGTTACAGACCTGAAAAAGAAAATCGATTATAGGCAAATTATAGAAAACTAAACAAATGATATCATGTGAGTGACCCCAGATGATAGGAGGTAAAACAGTATCTCGAAAGAGGGCAGCTACCATTGGAGATAGTTCGAACCCTGAGAATTAATCGTTTTGTCATTTGCCACCCGTGGAACCAGTAGCCAAGTGAACTTCAGTAAGTTGGATGTCTAATAAACATTATCATTCAGGAAGACCGCTTATTGTGTCTGCAAGCAAGACTCTGTCTTGTGTCCAACCTTATAGCGTCGACATGAAAAGGGGTATCTCAACAAACGATTCCGGGCAACTAATTACGTAAAGGTTAGCTATATGAAAGATGACCGGTGTTTGCAAATGATACCCATGTACGGAACGGTTCCTTTACACATGTCTCGAAATAATATTAACTGAACTCAACATTCAGTACTATGGTGTTGTTTGCAAATAAATCGTGATTTGGTTTATAGCCCGATTTCCGTCGATTATTAATCTCTAAAAGTGCTTGGAATTTGTTATCATGCCAGTATTATCCAGGAAATACAGAAACGGTAATTAAATTATTTGGTCTGAGACTGCTATCAAAGCGGCGTCTTAATGTCCACATCTTCTCTGGCGGAACAATCAGTGAAAGATTGAAGAGAAATCACATCTTTGCTCAATATGTTTAACCTGTTTCTTGAGATTATATATTTCATCGCCAATTATATTTGTGATAACCTGCGAGTACTACATACAGCTCGTACTGTTGGCCAGTAACTGGAAAGTGCTTCGTATGCAAGTGGCCGTCGATCCCTTCGAGCATGTATAGAACGTGCTTGGAAGACATTTATTTTTTTATTTTTATTTTATTTTTTTTTTTTTTTTTTTTCATAATTCTTTCTGGAGTTTTTCTTCAGAATTAAAAGCGAGAGGTTGAGGTGTTTTTCTTCAGCGCGATCTGGTGCATGTATCTTAAGCCATCTTACAGTTTGTTATTCTTGGCTTATTAAGACGCTGTCGGGCATGTTTTGCAGTCCAAGTCACAATTTTCATTGACAAACCTTCACCAAAGAATGGTTTACCGTTCAAAATTCTATACTTTTGTTTATCAACATTGCATAATTATTTATTGATCATTTTGTTTGAATTTCCTCACATATCGTTCGACAAACAGTAAACGCTTGCGAGGATTTACTAAATGCAATTTCTCATGCAAGCGTTACCTTAATTTTTCCTATTTAATTTGTCCGATGCTAGAATTTGATTCATACGCAGTTCAGCATCAATTCGTCAACATTGAATGTTTGTTAATATCATCTCTAGCCAGAAGTTATCAAGAAATCTAAGGGATTTCCATTGCTTGGAAATGAAACCAAATAAATCGCACAAATTGTAAAAGGAACTGGCCGCGAAATATTATCAGGTATGGAAGAAGTCAAAGAATCAATTCAGAAAAAATGAGTGATATTCTAACATTAACCAACAATGACAGCTGTGATAATGAAAAAGATAAAGCAATTGTAAGAAGTTCAACAAATAGTTTAAAAAGGCACAAATTCTGATTTTTAAACTGGAGATTAATCCAAATGGAGAGAGAAGATGACGCTTTATAAGAATTGAAAAATTTCACTCTTATATTTCACTAAACGTTTGCGTTAATCATTGCACCAAGCAAAAATCACCAGCTTTTAAAAATTGCGCCAGCTTTTAAAAATGAAACCAAATAAATCGCACAAATTGTAAAAGGAACTGGCCGCGAAATATTATCAGGTATGGAAGAAGTCAAAGAAGGCCCAAGGAGGCTTTTTTTAACGTTTTGTGCGGTACATTATTTATTAAATATCATGTTCTTTGCACTTAAAACCCATAAAATTCAATTTAACAGCAATATCACAAAATATTTTAAAATAACATATCTTTAGAATTTCCGATAGATAGTCTGATGCCCTGGAGACAAAAATGTTTTTATTTCCGAAGAGTGTTATCATTGCTCGCTTTGAAATCGTTGAGTTTGTTAATAACAAATTCATTAAAGTTTTGCAAAATATGAAATGGATAATAAAACAAATTTGAAATTCAAAATTCAGGCTTCTAGATGTCCATGTCTGAGTGGAGGATTAATTCATCCAAAATTTGAAGGCTGTAGATATTGTCGTGTTTTTTTTTTTTTTTTTTTTTTTTTTTCACAATGCGAATTCATGTAGATTCTTTATTATTTAACCAGGCTTAATTGCCATTAGATAAACATACATAATTAACCATTAAATAACCACGCTTAATTGCGCGGTTCCACTATAACTGGGTTATGTTCTAAAATTTCCTCTCCTTATATTTCAGAAAAATCATCTAAATTAGATGCAGTGAATAATCAAATAAATTCGAACCAAATAATTCCAAATACCAAATAATTCAAACCGTATGACAACAAGCATAAAATTTGAATGAGAAAAAATGCTTTTATGAATATTATTATTTATTTATTTCTATGTATTTCAGATAAAAACTCGAATTTCAAATTAGATTTGTAATAACTCAATTTACGTTTTAAACTTTCAATACCCTCTCTTCTTGTGTGTGTTTTGGGGGTTATACTGAGAGAGAAAAGCACTTAAACACTTGTGCTATTTTGAAATATACATAAATAATGCTTTGCTCTATTTATTTTAAAATAAAATATGCTACTTGAGTTCAGATAAAAAAAAGCGACTCGAAGGGTACTTTTAATATTAGAGGAGATTTTTATCTATGCGTAGAATACAAATAATCTCGATAAATTTTCACACAATAATATTTTTGTAAAATAAAAAAGAAATAATTTTTTAGTCTTTTAGATCCACATCAGTTATGACTTTATTTAAAATCCTTTCTCCTAAAAATGCTAATAAATCTAATAATTAAAGTATTTTGTACCAACATTTTACCAGCTTTCAAAGTATGCATATTTTTGAAAAATTTTGTGCTCCTTAAGATTTCGGATTTTTTATTCGAAGAATCTTAGATAAAAACAACTGAAATTTTAATAAAAGTCTCATATAAGAAGAGAATTTCAAATATTTTCTTTCCCAGTGCGGTATAAAAAATTAAACATGTATGTTTTATACAAAAGTTTTGATTAGAACTCATGTTCGAAATGCTTTTTTTTTTTTTTTTTTTTTTCCTTCCGTTTGTATGTATAAGGATGCAATGTATTCATTTTTTTTTTCTTCGAGTTATTCAAAATATAAAAGACAATTAGTAAAATGATTTCAAATGCTTTGTGTCTGTTACAATCTGGTTATGTGCTATGATTTGTAATTAATAAATATTAAAAGCCTTATTTTTCATCTAACTGAAGAGATGCATTTCATTACAAATTTTAAAATTAGATGAAAAGTGCAATTCGTGATTGACGCAGATTGTAGATAAAACTCGATCGGTTTCGAGGAAGATCTGACTTATTTAAAGCTTCTTCACATCTTCAGGAGCAAAAAAGATTTTGAATCTTAGGGCAAAAAAAATTTTCCCCTGACTTTGACAGAAGTATGAAAGAAAAGTAGTACCTATGTCCGAAAGCCCATGAAATTTTTAGTATTCTAATATTACAATTTTGCTAAATTTTAAACATTATTTTGTTTTTGTTTGAAATTTTAAAATATCGCAAGACACTAAAAAAACTATCAGTGAAAGAAAAAATATCAGAGCAAAAAGATATATGAATTAGATATTAAATCTGAAATAATATCTGAAATAAAATGTTAATTATATTTAAAACAAAATTTTGTATGATTGTTCAGTAAAATACAGCAGTGAGTTATTTAGATTTTAAGTATTATGAGTTTTAAGAAATTTTTCTCTTCAATTCAAAAGTAAAAATTAATTTCACAGAAAAAATAAGAATACTTTTTTATAATCATTTCGTATTGTCATTAAGCTGATATAAAAACCTACAATATAGTGAAAATGTTAAAGAGAATGTAAAACATTTGGGGTTTGTCTCCTAATTCTTGTATTTATGATTTACTGATTGTATAGCTTTCAAAACTATAAGATCAGTTATCTGGATCTTTTCATATTCAGGATGAAGACACACTTAAAAAAAAAAAAAAAAAAAAAAAAAAAAAAAAAAAAAAAAATTGAAAGCACTCTACAAACAAGTTATTTCTTTCATTTGGCTTAAAGTCTGCAAAAAGCCAGAATTTAGTCTCTTTTTTTTTTAATTATTTATTAAGGACCCAAATTATATTAAGTTTATTTTGCGAATTGAATGGAATTGCTTAGAAGTAGACAAGGAAGAGGCCTCTTTTTTTTTTTTTTTTTTTTTTTTCTTTAAAGAAACTAATTTTTTTAATCGGGAAAAATCTATATTATTAATAAAAGGATATGTAGAGAATAAACATAACCCAAAAATTCAATTTCATAAATTAAATCAAAGTGAGTCCAAGATTTGTTAAAATGGCGCGAAATAAAACATTGTAATTAAGTGTTTAGACATATCTTTTACTGTTATCGAAAAATTGTGTTTTATTTTTAAAAAAGAAAAAAAACTCTTTCTATCTCCAGTGTGCGGAACTGTGTATCGGAAATTCTAAAGATAGGCTCATTTTAAAATTATTTTACGGCATTGGTATTGAACTGAATTTTATGGTTTAAGTGCAAAGAGCATGATATTTAATAAATAAAGTTAACATACAAAACGTTTAAAAAAAAAACTTTGGGCGTAATTTAAAATCTAAAACCTTTCAGTTTTTTTTTTTTTTTTTACTTTACTTTATTCATTCAGTAACTATTATTTTATTAATTTACTTAAAGGTAAAATATGATTGTTTTCTAACAAACAAATGTGCTCTAAATATTGCGTACCTTATGCTTTTTAAATACGTAATTAAAAACTATTTCATTCGATAAAATTGTGCGTGCTATTAATGATTGATGACCCTTTTGTTAAATTTCCATCCAACAATGAGAACTCGCACACATTCAAGGATGGACATCATGTAGGCGGAGTCACTTGGGCATCCCGCCTTTTCCACCAAACGTAAACTCTCCATTGGATTTCCTAACTTAGATGTGGAACCAATCAACACTCGGAGATGTTATCACGCAACTCTGCCATCATCGTTTCGAGGAGAAATTTCTGCGAATTTCGCCCGGTGTGCGAGGAAAAGATAATAAATAAAATGAAAGATAATAATGAAAAATATTAAAAAAAAAAAAAAAAAAAAAAAAGAAGCGAAAGTCCTCCATCTTTAATTCCTGCTCTCTAAGCGAGCGCGTCACGCTGATGAAGTATTATGTCGAAACAAAAAACGTGGAGAGCTCAGAATTTAATTTCCTTTAAATGCTCGATGCGGGCAATAAAAATGGATGCACCGCAGTCGCAGTTACATGCCTATTTTCAAAAACGTGCTTAGCGCATGAATAGTAATGTTGAGGTTACTTCGTTTTCATTTTTAACGTGTCTTAATGGATTAAAAACTGGTAATTTGGCGTGCTGTGCTAAAAAGAGGGTGC
The DNA here is from genome assembly GCF_044657685.1 of Stegodyphus dumicola. Taxonomy (NCBI): domain Eukaryota; kingdom Metazoa; phylum Arthropoda; class Arachnida; order Araneae; family Eresidae; genus Stegodyphus; species Stegodyphus dumicola. The sequence goes on along the minus strand of NC_140774.1, from coordinate 87,617,049 downwards.
TTTTAAGGTTAACGGTAACCGTGAATAATGATACGCAGAGGGGTATAAAATACTTATGACCCCCACATAATCTGTTTTATCCAATAAAAAAGAGAAAGGAGACAGAAACTGTAATAATTTTTATTTCGTGCAGAATTGGAAATGTTTGAAAACAAGCAGCATGGTAATCTTTCCTGGTTTTAAAAACCATGAATTTTAAATCACATATGAAATTTCTTTTTTTTTTTTTTTCTGCTAACTTCTTGCTTTACACCTTTTCTTCAAAGAAAGAAAAGAAGTCTGAGCAAATAGCTTATTTCATAAACTATGGTCGTAAATCTAAAGACAGTATTATAACAACATGTATCAAATATATGTTTCTGTTTGTCTTCTGTCCGTATTATCAACTTTTGTATATGCGTTATAGAGAAATACGAGTCATGATATACTGTTCCTATTTTAGAGATATCCCGTTCATAATTTCATCCAGAAAAAATATCACTTTATTGCTTCGCTTGATAACACTTCAGTATTTTAATAATGAGAGAAAAAGTTTACAAATTAAAAAAATTTTACTATATTAGATCAGATATATATAATAGAAACTGACACATTTTACATCAGAAATATTCAAAACCGAAGTAAGTATATAAAATTTGATGCATATGTGTACAGGTGCTGTAAATTAAAAAAACATTTGGGGTAAAAAATTACAAATACAAGTATACAAGAAAGCGTTGAAGAGATGAATACAAAAACTTTCGGTTTCAACTCAAATCTTTAATCTGATTGGCTAAAATATGTCTGCATTGCAGCGTTACATAAGATGGCATAATACGGATTAATTTTGAAATGGTTCAGTTCACGGTGATATATTATAAATAGTTACTCTTTGTAGGATAGATATGGATAGTACCCAAATTTAAATGATGAAGAATAAAGGAATTATTTGGCTGTTATTCTAATAAAATAATATTTTGAAATTTCTTAAAATCAGCAAAAGATAAATTTTAAAAAAATTATGAAAAAATAATGCTTACATAGAAGAGCTTTGCATAAATAATTTACGTAATCTACAGAAAAAGTACTTGGCTCATGCTTTCTCAAAGTATCTTTAAATAACAGCCAATTAGTTGGCTGTTTTTATTTGGCTGTTAATTATTTAATTTATTGATGAAGCATAAAGGAATTATTGTAAAATTAGAATGAGTATTTTGCTTCATATTTTTTATCTTGCATGGATTCATAAATTATAGTTCTGTTTATTTTCTAACAGAAATTATGCATTTTAATGTATTCACATTTTATTATTATTGGATTTAAAACACTCATTTTCCAAATTTTACTCACACTGTAATGCTTTGACTTAAGTTGAATGTGAAATGCGTAACCATAAAGTTAACGTAGAAAATGTCAGGAACTGATAACAATGCATTTGTTGCCCTTATCGCATTAATTGGAAAATACGTATACATAATGCACCTAGAGATGAATAAATAAAATCTAATTTTACTTGACAAATCTGAATAAATAAATGAATGCGATACTTTCCTGAATGCCGAGAAGATATTTAGCTAGCACGGACAATTCATTAAATAATAATAAATAAAAAATAGCAAATGAATTTGGATAAATAAAACAGTCAATGATTTATTGGTGTTAATTTCAATATCGACTCCCTCCCCCCAAAAAACAAATTGTATGCGTGTGTAAAATTATGTAGCAAAAACAACAGCGAAACTCAAATGGACTAATTCAGATAGCGTAAGATCCATTTAGTATCATCTTTACAAACTGTGATCTGCAGATCCTTATAACCTCCCATACTGGATAAAAATCGAATTAATGACTCTAATTCCAGTATTCGCTAGCCTTTCATTTTATACATTCATGAATTTGCTTTTATTCAACAGAACGCGTTAACTATCACTTCCGGCATCTTACAAGTCTTTGAAACAATGCACTCCGATAGAATTATTTTTATTGCTGCTAATAAAAGAACAATTCTCAGCACTTTTCCTTGAATTATAGTTAGCTCTTTTGGGAAGTATATAAATACTTTAATTTAATGTTTTATTATTCATAAAATAATGCTTCCATAGAATAAACATATACCCGAAAGTCATAAACATAAATAACAAGCAAGTAAACATTTTACTAATCTAACAAACAGGAAATGAAATCTTGCATGAAGAATTGTATTGTTTTTAATAAACACAAATAATAAGCAAATAAAATTTTTTTTAATCTAACAAACAGGAAACGAGACCTTGCAAAATGAATTGTTTTAGTGAGTTTTAAGTTATGCTTATTCTAATAAAATAATATTTTGAAATTTCTTAAAATCAGCAAAAGATAAATTTAAAAAAAAAATATGAAAAATAATACTTACATAGAGGAGCTTTGCATAAATAATTTACGTAATCTACAGAAAAACTACTTGGCTCATGCTTTCTCAAAGTAGCTTTAAATTACAGCCAATTAGTTGCCGAAACTAGTGTCTCAGTTGCCCTTCCGATAACACAGCTAATTTTTTTTTCCCTAGATGACCGGGCACTTTATTTAATAACCATAAACCTTGAGCCATTACAAGGGCCGGTTTTAGCAAAGCCTAATGTTCTATCAGCGCCTTTTAGTAAAATCCTGTAATGGTGACATTAAGAATTTTAATGTAACAAAAGAAAAGATTTAAAAAAAAAAAAAAAAAAAACTTCTTAACGCATCTTGTTTAATCTTTCAACACAAAGGTGATTAGAATTCTTCATACATGGTAAATCATCCTGCCTTTATGATTCTGCTTATATAATGAATCATCTTGTATTAAATCTTATATATGATAAATATTTACTCTTGCAATACAACACACACACACACACACACACACAAAAAAAAAAAAAAGAAAAAAAATTCTTGAATTTATGATACATACATGTTACAGCCTGGGTTTTGTTCAATTCAATATTCGTTCGTTATTATAAACCACCTAAACATATAGTAACATACTGGATTCTAAGCTGGTTATTTAAATTTATTTATAAATAAAAGTCACTTATTCGGAAAATTTCCTTCAAAAAGCCTAAAGAAATTAATTTTACTTCATATTAAAATTTCTTTTAATTTCCATGCATAGAAAATTATTAAGAATTAGATAACCTATATTAACAATAATAGTTAGCTATATTGTAATTTACATTAAACGAAAAATTAGTATTTATAATTAACAATTTGTGTAAATTATAAAGCCTTTATGTTATTAAAAAAAGATTTGATTTTGTTTAAAGAAATCCTGCGCTGTTCTGAAATAAATTTGCTAGAAATTAGCATTTAATTAGAAGGCAACCGAAGAAAAGAGATTTATCCCTAGCAGACCAGCTTATTGCTACTCCCACTTTCCAAATTTTCTCCTGTATCCGCCCTCATTTAGTGGCACACAGCAAGTTTCAAGTGTGAGGAATGCGATCATTGACTCGCTGTGCTCTTGACTTCCTTCGAAAAACGGAACTTAGCGACTGCTGCGGAAATTAAACGCAGAGGCGGTGATGTCTGCTTTCCTCGAAGTGACATCATACTTTCCGTGTCACATACGATGTTTGACACTGAACATATTTAATTAAACTGTCACGTCAAATCCACCCATATCACAAAATTAACACCTCAAAGGCTGCCTAATTCCAAGCTTTAAAGCGGTGGGTTAACGGTGCTTCTCTCGCTTGTAATTACTTCGGAAAGCTCGAAACAGTATGCCAGTTTAAGATAACGGAATGTTAATAATAATAAGCATCGGCTGGTGTCGCGTTTGTGACAATTGTCGTAATTATTGACTTCAATGTTGACCGCGACCGCGAGGCCTGATTATCTGGGCGTCGAAAGAACGTGTCTTCCTCTCTTTGGATGTCTTGTTAAACTACAGTTTTACTTTCTTTCCTTCTTCCCCCCTCTTCCCTCCGGTTTTGTTTTTCTTTCAATGTTTTAAACATGCTTCCTCCAATCTACAATGATTAATTGCTTTGCCAGATTAGGAAATATATTTATTTAATCCGAAAAAGTTTTTTAATTCCTCGCCTGAAGATTTAAATGAATTTCAGTGAATGATTTTGGGGATATTGCTTACATAAATAAGCAAATAATTTCAATACAAAGAAAGACTTTTGTATCCTATGTGATCCATTTTCTGTTGATTCAATCCTTTTCTGTAAAATCTAAGTTAAAACTTTTATTTTCCTTGAGCTCCATTAACCCTCTGCGGAAAACGTATGTATATTTGTCTTAATGTCAGATAGTAAGGCGCTTACGTAGCCCATAAAGGATTAGAGCATATGAAAGAAAGCAGTTGTTTATAGCAAAGTTTTTCATTACTTTTTCAGTGACTCATTTATTACAATTAGTATCATTAACAAAAACTGATATAGGTAAAAATTAATTTGGAGAGAGAGAAGCAGAAGTTTGATTAAGCGTAGCATTATCTTTCAGATACACTATCTAACGAAGGTCTCTAAAGTATAGAACTTCTGCTTTTCTTTTCTTTTCTTTTCTTTTTTTTTTTTTTTTTTTTCCCAGCACATTTAAATTTTTGTTAAACACCGTTTGCGAACTGTTCCCTCATGCATGATTTAGGCAATCTACAATATATTTAATATTTTTCTATAATTTTAATATTTTTTTACATCTCATTATGCATATATTTAAGTGTTCCATAGCCAAAATTTATTATTCAAAGGGTCCTTCTTCAGAAAAGTAAAAAAAAAAAAAAAAAAAAAAATTAGCAGCGTTCTACGTTTCAATAAAAAAAAAACACTATCTTCATAATGAAGAAGAAAGTACTTCCAAAAGAAAATAGCTTTCTCGTGAAAATGCGCCTTGATTGCAATAATGTGTAGTTAAATTAGACGTTGAAATTTCCTTTCCAGAAATGGTTAGATCCAGAGCTTCCTAGCAAAACATTACCCAAAAAACAAAAATTTCTTTCATTAGTTTTTTTAATTACTTCCTGAAACTGAAACTAACACTTCTCAAGTAAATGATGGAATGATGGACAGGTAAACAGCAATGCGACAAGAAACGAGATTCATCAGATTGTGCGACTTTTTAATCACTCAATCAAAGTACAATACCGACGCATGTAAGCTGTTATGAAGTTGAAGCTTCAGCAATATTTTGCATATACAATGCAGAAATAACTTCTGTCTCCAAAATTAAAATAATAGTAAGGAAAAGGCAGTATTTTTTCTGTTGATTTGTACTAGGTTTGATAGCCTTCCCGTGAATGAATAAATGAACCGTGGCTGTTCAAGCACAGCCTGAAGCTTGTAAACTGTCCCACCACACACAATTTCTGGGCAATATTAGTTAAAGCTGATCATCACTATTCCACAAGAATTGTCATTACTGGCATGTTGGAGATTTGGCCTTTGGTGAACTCGCTTAAATTTCACTGAAAAACAATAATGATGATCAGCTCTGTTTCAAAAGTTTATTCGTCTGTTACAAGCAGCATATGCTTCTTTTTTTTTTTGCTTTCACTTTGCTTTTGGAAAACGACGAATTGAAAAAAAGAAAATCACAATAAATCTTCTAAAAATAGATCAAAGTTCTTAAAATTTGAATATTTTATGGATAAAAGTAACCTGCATCGAGTAGCATCATGCAAAAGAGTGGCGATATCATGCTTTTAAGTAAATACGATACGCCTCAAGACCAGCTGTTTAGAAGGAAATCTCTGTTCAATGAACGACGATTTATTAAACAATTTTAAGTTAGCCAAAGTATAAAAATCAGTTCATAGATTTTGCTAGCAGAGAGATTTGGCAGCAGAATTGAATTATAAAGCTATAGGCCGATTAGAAGCAGATCAAAGAGAGTCTGATGTTGCAGAACAGCTAAATATTGACTGTAGCCAGTTGACTGATGGGTAAGTGACCAATTTCTAACTCTTGGTTCAGACTTTCGAAGACTTACGAAAGGTAAGTTAAGGTAGGAGTTATGATTTCTGCAGATGACTATCTTTGTGATTTAGTGCACGTTACAACAGGACTGCAACTCCATCTCAGCTTAGATTTGCGCTTACTTCTGCTACAGGAAGTACAGTATCAGCCACGACAGTATGCAGAAGCCTGCCTGAAAGAAGTCTGTATGCTAGGTCTACATTGCGTCCCGATTACCTCCTGCCAGCGTTTCAATTCAGCATGTAATGCAAACTGGGCTGAAAATCAATGGAGATATGTTCTGTTTACTGATGAATCTCGCTTTTCTTTACAGAGTGATCCTCGAAGTATTTCCATGCGGAGAGAAGCAAACGCTTGGTATCTTCCTTCTAATATACGCAAAAGGGATTCATATGCAGAAGGTAATATCCTTATACAGAAAGGAGTATCTTTAGGTGGATGTACAAAGACTCATACGTGTTACCTGGAACTCTGAATGCTCAGAAGTACCGAGACGACATGCTGGATCCTGTTGTTTGCTTATATGCTGCCGCAATGGACGCTATTTTAATTTTATAAAAAAATCTCTCTCATACTGCTCTCGTTGCGCTCCAGTTTCTTGAAGAAGAAACTATAATGCAGATGGTATTGTTTGTCGACCTTTCCCACTGAACATGTGTGGGACGTTCTGGAGCGGAGTGTTTCTGGCTTCCTCTCTCCAAATTTAAAATGGGATTAGAATTGCTTTACTTGATGAATCGGTATTGCAATTCATTTGCGTGACCATAAAAAGCATGAGACGTCGCTGTCAGGTGTCTATTGCTCTTCGGTGTAATCAATTAAGAATTTTTTTATTAATAATTACTTAGTTTGTCAGATTTTAGGAAATTTTATGTCACTATTGATATCATAAAATATAAGTACTTTGTATATAACATTTTCTTGTGTTTTTAAATTATAAGCAATACAATAAATATTTTAACCAAGTTTCGTCCGCTTTGCCTATATACCTTTTTACCTTTTGATATATCATCAGTTTTCCGTTTGTTGCTTAACTTTTAGAAATCAGTGTGTGTATATATATATATATTTCGGCTTTCTTTAAAGTAGCAGACAATGTCGGTCTAATTTTTATATAAACTGCAGTCATAATTGACGCAGACAGGAAAATAATCAGTTTCTGCAATATTGTTTATAATAGTAATTTATTTTTTAATTATTAAATGGCAACGTTTCATGACATTTTCTGTTTTATATAGTTCTGGCCCTCTAAGAAAACAAAGGGAATTTTCAGTGTAATTTCGTAATTCAACTCCTATTATTTACTAAACATTTTTATCTGGGTGCGAATCTTACAGCTTAAGTGTAACATCACAGCAACTGTATCAGTTTCAGTTGCTAGTGTCATTGAGCCAGTTTTCCATCCTTAGGTTTCAGTTCACATGTTCCAAAACATCCAAAACTTCTTGCATTGTTATTATTCTCCCTCTACCGGAACCAAGTTCACTGTCAATTACCAAAGCCATTGTTTCCCTTGTCCTAATCGGTCATGCTCTGTCAGTTTCTTAACTATCAAATGAAAGTGAATAATTTCGTACATTTGCTATTGCATAATATTTTGGTAAAATGTTTTAGACTTCTTCAGGATGGAGCTAAAGTCACAAAGAAATGCTTTTTTTTTTTTTTTTTTTTTTAATTTCTATAAACTCCGGTAATTTTTTAAACTTTAGAAATGTGCAAATTTATCCAGTATTCACAGAAGCATAATCACTTTCAAACAATGTTTCATTCTTTTATTTGTGATCTTCGTAAGTTCAGAAACGTACGTATTTCTTTAATGTGGTTTTTGGAGAAAAATACCTTGCATAGATGCTTTTAATGAAATAAACAAATTAGTTAGAATAGGGAGGAATGTTTGTGCTTCTATATTTTATACAGTTTTGCATTCTTAACTTTCCCAAAAATATCTTATAACGTGAACACACACAGCTTTCCAGTGTGGCTAAACAAAGGAAGTTATGTTCACTTTAAACAGTATTTAACAGTAAAGTAAAATCCAACTCTTCCCAGACTGAAGCAGTTTTCTGCATAATGTAATGCAACTGTGTCTTTAAATCAGTGTCTTTGGGAAAATTAGGTTTCAATACTTTGTTCCAAAGAGTTTTCATTAGACAATTAAAAAAAAAAAAAAAAAAAAAAAAAAAAAAAAAACAGCATACGAAGAAGCTTTATTTTTGTTTACATGCATAAGTTATGTTGAACCATGGATGCTAAATCTCAGTCTCTAAATAAAACTGATAGTGTTTTTATAAAAATCATTATATAAATATGTTTACCATAAGTTCCTAAAATTTGATGTAATTAATATCTTTGCTTGAGGTTGCTGCAGGACCCATGACAAGATTGAAAACAAAACTCTTACCTGTTGAAAAATTAAGTTCGATTTTTATTATCAGCAAGTAATTCGATTTGGTATATAAGTTCATAAAGATTACGCGAATTCAAAGAAGGCAATGGATTTCAAGAAAAAATAAGTCACATTTTTCTTCGATATAGACTTATGTAAGAATTCTCTTTTCTTTTAAAATGACGAAAAAAATTATTCATACATATTCCATGCTTTATTTTCATATAGAATAGCAGAAATCTGTGTTTAGAGTTTTTCATAACGTAAGGAAAGGCAATGCGAAAATCAAATAACTGAAACGCTTATATCTACGCAACTAGAGATAATTCTTCCAGTTTCCTTTAACTACATCATAGAAAAACAGAGCATAAATATATAAACATAATTTTTGTATCAAAATAATCATGACAAAGTCAAAAAATAAGAGAATCATTAAATTTATTTTACAGTTGTTAATATCTTAATGTGCTGAATGTTAGTGAAGGAAAAACAATTTGGAATAAAATTTAATGTAAGTGGATTACACACACGTCGCTACAGTTATAAGCTTCCCAGCGAAGTAAAGTTTCAGAATTTAAGTTCCCTATAAAGTTAGGCAAAATAAAAAGAGAATCTACAGAAGATTACGCCCCACTCAGAAGAGCAATCATTATTATTTTTAAATAAGTTTGCAGTTTTACTGATTAGTTTTAATACACTTCTGCAAAATTTACTTGTGATATTTTACAAGTCTGACGCAAAATTATGCGAGGTTTAACAGACTGAGAAGTGTATTGTAAAAAACGTACTAAGAAAATAATGCATCAAATAAATAAATTATAATATAAGCATAACAGACAATATACTACAACAAAGAGGAAACTATGCAGCAATAACAATAACAACAAAAAAGGTAATTAATTACGCCGTGTGTCCAAAATCTGTTGATATCTAATGATACAGACTTTTGTTTGCATAAGAATGCTAATTTTTTGGTAAACTTTTTATTTATTAACCATTAACTTAAGTTTTAGTTACAGAACATAAGGTCTTTCTGAGGCGATGAAATTTCAGCAGCCTGTATCGAAAAACATTAAAATATGATGTAAAGCTATGCGGTATTTTCACGCTTCGGGAAAACTGTCGTCTTACTCCTTCTGTAATAATGCTGTAATATTAACTTTTAATTAACCAAGAGTTAATCTTTAAAATAAATATAAAAAAGACAACTGGTCTGAGTTTTTCCATCAAAGAAGTTCGGCAACTTTACAACGACCGCTAGTAACTCCCCGCAATAACGCAGTGGAGGAAGCGAAAATTTCTTATAATACTAATCAGTATCAGCTATTTGGTACCTAAAAATTCTTATTTATCATTTAAAATTTAATTCCTCACAGAAAAGTTGAAATTTTTGTATAGTAATTTCGTTTATAAATTTAGAAATATTTATTTTCTACATAATTGTGCTGGCAGTAAAATCTTGCACTAAATCTTTCCAATAAACTAATTTTAAGAGAAATACCACAACTGCCGAGTTGAACGTAAGGTAATGCCGAGTTGAAAATGCTTGACTTGAACCGTTAAGTAAAAAAAAAAAAAAAAAAAAAAAGGCGGACAGCTGATGGTTAAATAAGTCTTCTTTAACGCTGTTTTGGGCAATACAGAAAATATTTACTCTACCTTTCCGAAACAAATAACAATCTTGAGTTACTTGTTTTAGCAAAAGAAAGCGATTGCGTAGCCACAAACATGTGATTTCACTGGTGCGAGAAGACGCATTTGGGGATAATGTTCGTGGAACTTTTTCCGCAATTATACTTGTCATGAATGACACGAAAGAAATATTTACTTAACGCTATGACACTCCTGTAATCGTAGAAACGTGTCCATGAACGCTAATACTATTAATACAAGCTCTAACTCATCTAGAGTGGTTTCTCTTAATGTTATAAAATTCTGTATAGTATTTTATAACATTAAGAACTAGATAACTGGAAGTATATGACTTACATTCTGTTACCTGTAGAGATCCATACGTATTCCGTTTCCATTAATTTTTGTCCTAACATTTTTCAGTGTTTAAAAATTAATACACCGTTTTACTTTATAAAAAAATAATAAATAATAATTTGTTGCCAAAGGTAATTTTTTTGTATCAAATAAACAATAGGTAACCAAATATTAATTAACTAAATATAAATAAATGTAATTTAGCAGCAAAAATTTTGTGTCATTAGTCACAAAATTTACTCAGATATTTTTTAAATAATTATTTGGGACAAATAAAATAATTTAAAAAAATTATAAACAATTAATAAGCAAACATTCCTTAAATTTTGCTTAGTACAACTTGTTATTCTTCTATTACCAATAAGCACATTTTGGTATTAAACAACCCGAAAATAAATTTAATTTCTTGCTCACTTATTTTTTGCATTACTCATGATTGTTTGGGTCAAAATATGATGTTTATGTTTTTCGAAGTTTAATTAATATTTTGTTTCACACTGCTTTCTTAATTACGTACTTCTCACAAAGAAAGTGAGTTACGCCTAAACCAAAGATCGAAATTTCAACCCTTACTACTATGCTATTCAAACGGCAACTATATATACGCTTGAAGAATTTCAGTATTATTTACTCGATATATAATTGCTTTTCATGGCGATTTTTCTGATTTAATAAATTAAATTAAATTTACATTTACATTTGCTTTTGATTTTGCTGCACGTTAACATTAGCAAATTTTACTTCTTTGTACGAAGTAAAGGAAGTATTATAATTGCAAAAAATTTCGGGTGTCATATTTCAGCAGGAATATTTGTTCTCGGGCCATCATTTCCGAATCTATCTGGAAGATTTTTCTGTGTGACTACTGTGCATACGTAATACATATGTATGTATATATGCATTGTCTTGCATAGTTCCAAAACTGTTAGATGTAGGACGTTGTATTTGACTATTATAACATGTAGTTGTGCATCCGGCAGAACCAAATCCACCCCATTACATGGCTTAAAAGTCCTTACTCGGCCTTTATTTTCGCGACCTTTGGTTTCAGTCATATACTTCCAGTTACACAGATGTGTTTTAAATGACGAAAAGTGATTCATGTTTTGACAGTGTCAAATTAAAAAACAAAAATTGGACAAATAATGAAATCTAACTTTTAATACGATCTCTTGGTTCCTATTTGAGAAAGTTTTATAGTCGTTATGAAAAAAAAAAAAAAAAAAAAAAAAAAAAAAATCAAATTATAAGAAGTCTGAGTCCCGCAGTACAAAAATTACCCAGGATATTTAGTTTCAGAATGTGCAAATTTTTATGCTATTTTCAACTTGCTTTGAGGAATAGTTTAATGAAATTAGAATAATTCGCGGAAGTAAGTGTAAATGAAATAGAGTAAAAAAAAAAAAAAAATGTGAATAATTTGATTGGACGTACAAGGAAGTCCTGTGGTGTCCACATCAGATTTTTTTTTTTTTTTTTTTTTTTTTTTGCATATTTTTAACACTTTGATATCAGAAATTTTCGAAAGCTTGTTTTTATTTATTGCTCATTATATTGATCATTCGAAACTTTTCTATTTCATTTGCTTCATAAATACCTTATCGTTTTTAAATCGTATGTGTATTTTTTATTAATTTTGGTTTGGCACCGAGCTTATGATTTACAAATTTCTTATCCAGTGAGCAATGCAAATCATATCTCCATAATTACATTTTACACTTTTTTAAGGAACTCATTTAATGTTTTTTCTGTTTACTAAACTTCTGCTGAACCACATAGGTTTTCTCACAGGAACCAGATCAAAGGCCTCTAACTATAACCCAATTTCCGCGTTTCTAACGAAATAAATTAGCCATGCAATTGTATTTTTTGCGCCCTTTTGCGACTGCATGAACATACATGGAATTAAGATTTTACTCAGGATTAATATCTCTTTTTCTCATTTTATTAACACACTGATAGCAGTAAGAAAATATTTTATTTCTTCTTTAATTCAAGAAATTGAATAAGTTATAAGGTATTTCTCATGACTTTTAGCATGTCTTCGTGGTATAGTGGTCAGCACACTCGGCGTGTATTCCAGAGGTCGGTAGTTCGAGTCCCGGCGAGGGTATTGCTTCTTTTTCATGTACGCCTGCTTTAAAAATAATCCAGTGTCTCTACAGTGGCGCCCGAACTAAAACGGTTGATGATTTATACCACCAGGATTTGACAAATTGGTCCCCTAACCCCCAGACGCCCTTTAAAAGGGGGAGTATATAAGATATTTTTCTCTCCTTTTTACCATGCCTTCGTGGCGTTGTGGGTGTTCGAGCGTTCGTGGTGGTGATTCGCGCGTGTTCGAGAGGTTCGTAGTTTGAATCTCGGCGAGGGCATTGCTCATTTTTCATCTCTTCTGTTTTCAAAACAATACCTAATGTATCTACAAAGTATAACTTTTTAATTCAAATGATTTTGTAATTATAAGTTAATCATGGGTGATTTCATTTCTAAATAAAGTAAACGAAGTAAAATTTTAAAAGGTATGTTTTAATTTATATTTAATGTACTCTATACTTATGGCCTTGTTTATTTTCTAAAGAAGAACTGCATGAAAAGTTAACCTGAACTCCATTGATGATGTCTTACTTCACTAGTTCTTCTACAGAAGGCGGCATATCAAAGATACCTCCGTTACTCTTACCTAGAACGTAGAAATTGCGGCCAATTAAACCAAGGTAATTTTCTCCGCGAATTATTTTCCCATCAAAAATCTTTTGCAAGGTTTGGAGAGCTTGAATTTCGTCTACAATTTTTTTGAAAGATTTCCTTTTCTTTGTTTTTTCATTTCTCTGTTCTTTTCAGATCATTCTGAGAAGAATGCTTATATCTCGGCTCTGGTGTCCTTGAGGACCCGGATGCAAAGTCGTCATGTGGTCTAGCCATATAAAAAAGAAGAAAATTGGCAAATATCACTTAAACCAAGCCCACTCGTCAATGCAGCGGCCAATCATGGCAACGAATTCGAAATCTCGGAGTCACGTTTTAGGCACAAGGCGCTGAGGCAAAGAAAATGGTATTTCTAGATGGTGACCTTCTCATCTATTTTTTTTTTTTCTTTTCATTTCTCTTCTCCTTTTTCGTATATTTTCATTTCGTACCTATATTTTCTTTTTTAGGAATTTTTTTTTAATTTGTTGTACGCATGGAGGAAGGTAGATAAGCTGTGGGCAGTGCCGTTCCATTTAACTTAATATCCAGTTTATAAGCATTCGCACAAGAATTCGAAAATCAGAAATTGATGGTTTGGAAGAGCGTATCCTGGATTGTTTTTGCTCGCTGTAATGGTAACGATTTTATATTCGCTGTAATGGCAACGATCCTTTTGATTGCCATTGGCATGAAAAAGAAAAGAAAAGTGAAACTGATAGATAGCTTCTCAGAAGTAATGAAACTGAATATTTCTAATCAAATCACTTATTATTTCTTTATAATTATAACTTTACATTTTATAACTATTTCGAAGGTAACCAGATATTTTTAGGAAGGAATAAAACACCCAAGATATCTTACAGTGCAGCTTCTATTCTACAAATAAATGTTGAATTTGTTCATAATTTTCTTCAACTGTTTTAAAAAATCTTAAAATGTAAATAGAAAACAACCTACTGATGTTTCTGTTCAAAAAGCAGGGTATTAATTAGCAACTATAAATTGCACTTTTAAAGAACATGTGTAATTTATTAATATAGTTGAATTTTAAGAACTTGAAAAGATGTAAATTTTAAAGTAACTTCGCAGCTGTAAAAAGTTTTGCTATGCAGTTCTTAAGCCTTCTAGGAGCGCTGCAATGTAAATTATTATCTTAGTTAAATGCTTAGTAAATAACTTGCACACTACTTGAATAAAAATTAATACAGTATATAAGACAACGATTTTTTTAATTGTATGTTAATCATTGGTGACAAAAGTACAAAGCAAGTCGCAACTTGAAAAGTAAGAGTTCAAGATAACCAAATTAAGAACAAAAGATCAGATGAGACAAGCATTTGTTTTCTACTGATCCATTTTGTCATAAGCTTTGATAGTTTTAAAAAATCAATTCGATCATCTCGTGCCTATCCAATGTTCCCAGCGATAAAAGTTCTGAACACTGCTAGTTAGACCCGGATTAAAGTTCTGGTGGACGGTCTGGCTGCATGCGAGGTTTTGGAATTTTTCCTATGTGTAACGAGAATTTCTACCTGTTTCCCAAAAGCATATGTATATGTATAATTTGACTAATATGTATAATTTGGACATATGTATAATTTTCCTTTTCTTTTAGAAAGACTATATTGAGATTTAATTTTCTGGTTTTAGGCTTTATGTGTTTATTTTTGTTTTATTTTATTTATTTATTTTACTTACTTTATTATATTTTGAAACTGAGAGCTTAAAGAAATTTTAACGTAAGAAGAAACTTGCACATCGATCTCGCATTGGGAGATCCACAGTTAGAATCGTGTCGAAGACACGGTTAGTTTTTTTTATAATTTACAAATGTTTAATTTACAAAAAAAAAAAAAAAAGTTTAATTCACAAAAAAAACTTTATTTTAATTAAAAATACGCATTTTATGTTTAATTAGATTTTTTTTATTGTACTAAATTTAAATTTTCATTGTAGTAATAAACTGTACTAAATTTTTATTGCACTAATTTTTTTGTGTGTTTTTTATTGTATTTTTACTGCACTTTCTTATCGTACTTGGTCAGAAATATGGAAAGTGAATTCTAAGTTTTTTGTCTGCAAGCAGAAATAATTCTTTTAACTTAATAGAAGTTTGACTAAGTATTCTCAAATGAAAAAATAAGAATTTTAAATTCAAAATAAAAGGCATTCAAAATAAAAGAATCAAACATCCATTCTATTTTCTGTGACACCCTAAGGAACAAAAATAACAGGTTCATGTAAAAACCGAAGATAAAAATATAAAAACATTGTGTTACTTCTTATTAAATGCAGTCAACTAAAGTATCATCAAACTCTTCTCTAAGTAAACAATAATTAAGGAAAAAAGTTCCCCTTTTCTCAGTAACTTTGAATCTTGAGATCTAAAGAGTTGATTATTGAAAAAATTCAAGGATAAACTGACAACGGACTCTTTAAATTACTCCTGACCTGCAATTTGTGTGATGATCTGAGTCGGCGACTTTCTTTGGATCTGCATCAACTGTCAGCAGACTCCCTGGGCTGACAGCTTGACAGCACAAGGACAGCTATCATCACTCCTGTTCGCTTAAAAAAACTGTACGCGTAACAAAATGCAATAAACGAATGTGAATTCACGATTCTGGGTACTGACTCATTACTCATGTCTCACACACAAGTTAGGTTAGATTTTTGCAGAAATAGGAAAACGTTAGCTTCTAAGTTTAAAAATTAACTGTCATATCTTAAATCTAATCAAATATTTAAAAAAGAACGTCTAATGTACAGATTTTTTTCATAATTGTCTAAATGCTTAATAAACGGTTTTCTATTTATCGTTTTTAAAATAAAAAATATAGCAGTTATATCCCTAAATCTCTTAAAACCTGAATACTATGAAACTACAATTAAAAAGATTTGTTTTCTATTCCTAGCTAATTGGTATGGTAAAATGCTGCATTCCATTTCTTAAGAATATTTATAAATTCGTTAGGATTTTATCGATGGTGGAACATTGAAAAATGGGCAGTGCCAGAGTCAATATTCCCACTTCGCACCTCCCGAATGCTCGTCGAGCGGGCTTCCAGTTACGCCACGGAGACATCTGGAAAGGAGGGAGAACGCAACTTACAAATGGAGAGCATTATGTTTCATGAAACTTTTTTTTTTTTTTTTTTTTTTTGTTGTTGTTTATTCTCGCCATAATGATTCAGTCATTTAGTTGAGTGTTTCTTTGAGTCATATAAAATGTGGGATCTTTAGTACTCAGCCTCAGTACCTTCTCTGCTTTGACATCATTTTGACTCCTAAATCTGTAGCTTGTTCTGTAGCACTTGTGGCATGCGAGAGAGAATTTGACACGAGATCTATAACATCTTCTCTGAGAATCTGAAAGCTCAGACTAGTGAATGCATTCGAATGTTGGAAATGAATCATGATTTGATATTATCATGTGGAAGCGTCATGAATTCAAGTAAGAATTTCTTCAGTTGCGAGTGGAATCGGTTTCGGTTTTTTTTTTTTTTTTTTTTTTTTAAGATCACGAAGTAGATACAAAAACAAAAGTATATTTTCAGTCATTCTTGCAAAAATATACTACATTATGGCCAAGACTTTCCGAAATGCATAGTTACTATAGTGATGAGATACGTATTCAATATAATACTCAAGAACAGAAACTTAAAATGTAAGCATCCAAAGTGTTCACAAACCAGGAAATTCAAATTTATATTATCTGGTATTACAGAGTTTGCTACTGGGATCTAGGATCCCAAAGGACGATTTCCTCTAAATACTCTAACTATTTAAATATGCTGATAAGAGGTGTGATGCTTTCGATGACATGACCAAGCTCTAACAAAAATCATTCGAATCAGCACCTTCTGCAGCATTTTTGTTGAGAAATTTTGGACCATCCTCAAGGCGCTTTGTATGTTCACCTGGTCTTAGCTATCAAAGCATATGTTTGCATCTTATAATCACCCTGGTAAACTTTACTTCCTGTCATTCAATGTATTTTTAACACTAAGACAATTATACTACTCGACACGGAAAATGCAACGCCAAGAAGGAGTGGCCCAAAAATGACGCAAATTTTAGGACGTCACGTCACCAAGTTATGCAAACAATATGCACGTCACCGAATAGAAATAGACGCACGCCATCAAGTTATGCGAATGATGTGAAATGCGGAGCTCTCCAGCGTACGTTGAAGAAGATGTAAGGCAAGGAACTTGCAAAATGTTAAATTTTCGGGCCGTTATTTCTGATAGGGAAATCAGCGTAGAAAATTTTCTTTTGTCTCAGAGGACGCTTGTAACAGCAGAGAATGCCAGGCCATCGTCAACAGAGGCAGTTCCAGCTGCCAGACGATTTTACGAGGGGCATGGTGATCGGACTGAGAAGGACAGGTTGGTCCGTACTTGCAAATCTAAGCTGACACACACTTGGATGCGTCTACAGTGCACCGGCTGTGGCCACGATAGTTAGAACAAGGAAATGTGGCAAGTTCGAGGAGCTCCGGTACAGTCAGAGCGACGTCAGCATGCATGAATCGACGCATCCGATAACAAGCGGTGGCGCTTCCGCAAGCCACTTCTACTTTCATTCTGCAGTATGTTCAAGACACCCTGCATGTTACCATATAGACCAGAATCATTTGCCGTCAATCGGTGGCTAGTGGCCTGCTCTCGTAGCTTTAGTTAAGAAGACTATCATTGACAGAAAATCACAGATGCCAGCGTCTGCAGTGGTGCCGGGCTCGAGCGATATGGATGACGGAATGGCACAGGGTAGTGTTCTCAGAGGAGTCACGTTTCTGTTTCTCCAATGATAGTCGCCGCATACGAGTGGGGCGTACTGAACAGAGAAAGGTACACAAGTTGACAAATAGGTACCTCACATATTCTTGGTAGCGAACAAGGTAGAGATTCACACAGTAATACATAGGCTTGGAATTACCCGGTCGCAAGATATGAGTTGCCTTATTACTGGTTGTAATACTCAAGCCTAACCTGCCTCGACAAGATAAGCCCATAACGAACATCGCCGCCGAGTCAGGACAAAGAATCCACTACCATGTTTAGTTTAGTGGATAGATGTTAAGATGTACCGTTCCGAAAATGCTCATTCACCTCCAGTTGTGAGGCCGCCCTCAGCTTCGTAGCGTCCACACAGCAATACACCCATAAGTCCAGTGCTCACAAGTGACGAAATATGGGTCCAATACGGCATTCCCAAGATTACCAGACATTAGTTGTTACGATGTGACCCCATGGCGAGAACTTCTGGGCACCTACGCATTATGCTCTTTGACTGATTGGCTAGTCGCCAAGTGGTACATTATGCGCTATTACCACCAGATCGTACGATCACTGAAGACCTGTTATCACTGCACTTACTACTGATAAAACAGGCATTGTAGCAGAAGCAGTCTGTTAGTTAACTGAAAATATGAGCTGTGCCTCCAAAATATCAATGAAACCACATATGGAAGGGACGATCAAGTACGCCCTTCAACGACTTGGTTGAGAGATACTTTGGTTGTGGGACCTAGTCTTATAAATTACTATTCATTGGGCAATAACCTCCATGGAAAATCCATCGATAATGAAGCACTCACTCAATAATATATTTCCCTTTCTTGAATTTTATAGCTAGGGCATTGTGCAGCTGCAGAAATGTTATAAAAATGTCTTGGATGCTGATCGAAATTACTTCGAAATCTAATGCTGAGTACAATGCACTGTATGTATTGTTTGCTTCTGACAATTACGAACGGCGAATTCTCTTTTGGCTACTTTATAAAGATAACAAAAAAATGTATTATCAGCACATATACCAAAGCACAGTTGGCACTACTTGCATTCTCCGCTAGGTCATTGAAAGATACTAATAATTAAAATTCAATATATTATTGATTATGTAAATATAATATTTAATCTTAATATTCAGTAGATATTAATATAATATTTAATCTTAATATTCAGTCCCTCATTTACTGATTATAAAAGTAACGAGAGTCGCCCACACGGTATAGTGGTTAGGGAAGCCTACTACGGTATCGCAGTGCCTAGGTTCGAATCCCGGGTAAGACATGGTTGTTTGTAAATATATGGTGTCGGTGCGGAATGGCGACACTCTAAATATGCGGCGAGCCGCCTCTCGTGTGGATCGGTGGGAGAGGAAAGGGGTGGGAACCCTCACATACCCCCCCGGTGCTCTTCTTCAAAATTGGGGTTGGAAAATAGAAGTCCAACCTCTCTTCGGAGTAGGCTCTCTCAACGACGACAACAAAAGTAACGAGAAAGCTCGTGCAATGGAAAAAGGCCTGAGAGCAGAAGATATACCAAAAAGAAGGGCATTAGCTAAAATGAAAAATTAAGTTTAATGAAACGGATTGAAAGCCGGAAATACTAATAGAAAAAAAATTTCTGAAATTCATTTTAATTAGTAAAAATAGGAAAATGTTTAATGACATTGACCTGAATCAAATTCTAGTATCTTAAGGACGATTCTCAGCATACTTGAATAGATTTTCGTTTCACAATTCCAATTAGGATTAACAACGACGAATTGAAAATTATTACATACCTTTCATACAGATTTCTCCTTTCAAGCTGAGTACGAAACCGCATTTTATTGATTTTCGTCTTCATAATTCTTCATAATAAAAACACTAAGTTCTCAAACTCGAACTTAATTCTTTTTAGTTTTTAAAATATTATACTTATGAATTTTAAAATGAATAATAAATATTTAAAAACCAAAGATTTAAGACAAATTTACAAAAATCATCATCCACTGTTTCGGACATCTGTGGGAATCGTCCACTCAGAGAATATGATTACCACCTGTTGATCAGTATCGTTATTCTTATATCAGGTGACAGGTGAGAGCGGATCCGGACACCCGGGCGGCTTACTAGGACTATTCGGGTATCGTCCGGAATCCGCAACTGTACAACGCAATAATTCTTTGGAGCCCAGAAGCCCGGCGTCAGGAGCTTAAAAGAAACTTTTGTTGGTGCTTTATATTGAAATTTGAGCATTTTAAACTGATATTTAAACATTTTACAATAATTGTAATTTACAATAAAATAATTGTATACTGATGCACACACTGCAGCTGTTGCATAAATATTATACATTAATAATTAAACATTAACGTGGTGCATTTTATGTGCAGGTGATCGCACAGATTTCTCTGTAAATATGCAGTTCAGTATAATTTAAAAATATCCTCATTTTAACAGTTATTTTCCTTTGCCTGGCCCAAAACATATAAAATCAAAAGAGGATTTTTCTCGTATTGAAAACTTATTAAAAATTTTTTCTTTGGGTCTGCTTAAGAAAAAAAAAAAAAAGGTAAATGCT
The DNA here is from genome assembly GCF_044657685.1 of Stegodyphus dumicola. Classification (NCBI taxonomy): domain Eukaryota; kingdom Metazoa; phylum Arthropoda; class Arachnida; order Araneae; family Eresidae; genus Stegodyphus; species Stegodyphus dumicola. The sequence continues at coordinate 87,596,707 of NC_140774.1, read as the reverse complement.
ATATAAAATAGAATTTCAGCGTTTTATAACCGTATCGTCATTAAAATTAAATTGAGAGTATTCCTAGATGTAATGGTAATTTGCGGATAGTTTTTAGTCTTTGAAGTGGAGTTTCGTTAACAGTGGTTAAACTGGATTTTGACATATACATGTATAATGTTTTAAATACGCTGAAAATACCTGTTGAAGCATTATTAAAGAAGAAACTAGCAGACGTAACCAAATTTTAATATTGCTTTTTATTTCTAGTTAACCCACATTTTTAAGCCAACTTAAAAGAAATGGTAAACACACCGATTCTAGAAACTTTTTACATTTTTGAAAAGAGCAGGAGTTAACAAGTCTAGCTAAAAGCAGAAGAAGAAATAAGGTGCGATGTATTAGAAACAAAATCTTATTTCAAAATAAATTAGTTTCGATTTGGATATAATTTGGCTGGCTAATTAATAGCTGGTTGGGTTTCAATTCGCAGAACTATTTACATCACCAGCGTTATGCAAAAAAGTAGCATGATGCCTATTAGTTTTGAAGTGATAGAGTTTATATAAATTTGTTATAAGCAGTTACCACTTCGAAAAGGGGAAAAAGGGAAATACGAAAATTAAAATGAGACTAATTCAAATTAAAGTTTGAATTTTTCTTTGCCTATTTTTAACTTATATAGTTACATAAAGTAAGTAATTTGAAAACAATATTATTTTACCCTTCGTGGCAGGAGCTTAATAGGCAAAGACCCCCCCCCCTCCAAATTTTTTAAATAAATAAATAAATGGATGAATAAAAAATGAATATTGCAATTAATGCAAAAAATTAAAAGGTTCTGCAAGCTTGTCGCTCTTCGTCAGAAGCAGCCCGTAGTTTCACATGATCAACTGCTTTTTATTTTAGAAAAATTAAAAAATTTGCGAATTGCGGTTAGCCAAATATTTTATTTCTCCATCTGGAGGTTCTTTTTTTCATTTTACGGGTAAATTATTTTCTTCATCGTCTTTCTTCTTATTAGTATATTTTCATCTATGCTTATAATTTAACATTTAAAATTTTATTTTATTTTACACAGCTTATTTTTTTAGTAATTGCAATTTGCATTTTAAAGCTTTTTTTTAGCTCAAAAGAGGCTATTAGTCTCCAAATGAGATTTTTCGTTGGTCCACTATAAACAGCTTATCACTTTTTAAATTGTTGCCACCAAATATTATCGCCCTGTGTTATTTTTAAAGAAAATAAATAATTAAGAATCTGCATGTAAGTATGTACATTCATTGCACAGTGAAAAAAATCAAGAGCCATTCAATTTTGAATAACGTTGTCCTGTACCCGAACATAGGCACTTGGAAGCCCGAATTTTGAATTTAAATTTGTTTTATTATTTATATCATAATTTCAGTTTTTGATTAACAAACTGAACAATCTGCAACGAACAGGGGCAACATGCTTGAAATGAAACATTTTAATCTCCAGCGCGCGAGAATATCTAACGAAAATTCTAAAGATATGCTGTTTTTATATACTTTTTGATTTTACTGTTAAATCGAATTTTATACAGTTTATGCCCAGTGAATATCATATTTAATAAATAAAGTAAATGCATGAAACGTTAATAATAAAAAGATAACACAAAGTTTTTTTAGAGCCATGTTATTAAGAAAACTGAATATTGATATGCTGAACCGACAAAAGACTGAAAAAAACAGAGAAATGTATACCAGCACTTAACGCTGCATCGGAAACTTTGAACGTATACTGCTATGCCGCTTTTAAAATTTTTGTAATTTTGCTGTTGTATTGTGTATGGCGTACGTGCTAAGAAAATGCTTAATAATAAAGCTAAAAAGACTTCAAAAAAAAAAAAAAAAACAGTTTTAGCAGGAGAGACTGCAGCAGCAGGTTGGTGCTGCGAGCTCAGCGAAAACGTTAAAAACTTTAACAAACCTTTCCGGGCGAGTGAAAATATTCAGATTTATTTTTTTAAATTCCTTATTTATTCACTTATTTACTTTTGTTCTCGCATGCGTGCATTTAATCTTTTTACCATGCCAAAAATGAAAGTTAAGAATATAGACAAATTAGTTACTTTATAGCATTATTTGTGGCAGCATCTGGGGTACAATTAATAAATGTAATCGTATATATAAGCGGCTTACGTGTTTGCCGCCGATAGTTTATTGGTTGCTTGCGTAACTGTAAATTGTTTTGTTCCCCATGCAGTGCAGCGCGTGACGAATATTATGAGAAAGCTAAGCGGAAAAATTAAAAATACAAGAGCACGTGCATTTAACATTTAATAAATAAATTTTAGTATAATAGAATTTGGAAATATGCAACCGGCGAAAACCGGCAACGATGAAAAAACTAATAAAAAGAAATAAATAAATATCTTTATTATATGCGGCTTAAGTGTCTGTTTGTCGCGGATAGTTTACTGGTTCCTGCACTAGACAGTGGGGTGAAGTTGCCACAGCACAGGGTTGCTGTTACAATTAAGACGTCGACAATTTCCTGTAAAACTTGCCTTTGCTATGATCATCAATAAGTCTCAGGGCCAAACACTTAAGCGTGTTGGCATTTTTTTACCTGAGCCTGCATTTGGACACAATCAACTTTATGTTGCTTGTTCAAGAGTTCGTGAAAGAAACGGACGCAAAATTAAAAATGATGGATGGTTCTCTGCAAGGCGAGTTTAAAAATGATGGAAAGATCTACACAAGAAATGTGTACAAAGAGATCTTTGACATGTGATTTAACATTTCATTATTTAAATCACCTTTATTTATTGAGCTAGCCGTGGCTCTTAAGAAATATACCGCCAATGATTTCCTTCATTGTACTCTACTTTAAGCAATTAAGCAAGTAGAAGGGGGGAAACCCCGTGGGGCAGTAAGCAAAGGGGCGTCATCGCCGCCTGCCCTGGGTAATTCACTTTGAATTAGCAAACACCTTTGTACAAATCATTTACAAATGATTTGTAATATAATGTTCTAGATATTAATTAAATTTTTAATTACAATTTAATTAATATCTAGAACAGCAGTCATTTCGTATGACCGCCGGGCTTTATAATTTTTATTATATAGTATATATATATATTCGCGTGTTTGCAGTTTTTTTTTTTCAGTTTTTCCAGATTAATATTTTTTAAAAAATTACTTCTTAGTTAATATTTTAGAAATACAACGTTGAACTATTTCGTGTAGCTACAGCTCCTGGTAACTTTTTAGCAAGATCGCTGCAATGTTTCTACCTACTATTATTTCATATATTTTTGCAGCATCATGCGCAAAAAATTTTTAAGTCCAAATAGGTCTTACGTCTCATTACTTGTTAGCTTTACAATTTCTGTTTCAATTATATATATATATATACAATTACATAGATGTGTGTATATATATAAGGTCAACAATATAAGACTACTAGAATATGCATTGAATTTGGTGTTCAAACAAATTTACTCATTAAGTTTATTAACAATGTGTTGCCCAAATAGGAAAAATACTAATAAAAATATTTTATTAATGAGCTTGGATTCACTTTCTAGAAGTTTTGATAACTTTTAAAACTTTTAGAAGTGAAACTCATAGGGAGAAGCAATTTAAGATTATTAATTTTAGAAGCACTATTAACGTCCGCAATACTGTGAACGAGTTCGCTCAGGGAAAAGGGCAAAACATGTTTTTCTACGAAAAAGGTGTATTTCGATCGTCATTTTAGTTCTGTTAATCTAAAAAAGGACTAATGTATTTGGATACATATTTAAAATATCAAATATTAATGCACGTAATTTACAGATCTTGTATTCAGCCCTTTGAATCTTAATTTAATTTCGCATCTGCTTTAATCCGCTTATTAAATTCTGGTATTTTTACAAAATATGGCTAAATAAGTTGTGAGATCCATTTGCTCATCTTCTAAGTGACAACTATACGTGTAGGAACTACATAGGAGAAGGGTTAAAAGTACCCTTTATTAAACTTTTTAAAATTCACAATGCATCAACTTGAAGCTAACACACTACACCTCACTCGGGCGATAACTGAAATAACAGAACTAAACTAAAAATTCGAAGATATTAACAAGTAGAAGAAATTAAGCTACAGGGCTCAGATATTCCTCTTTCTTAAACCCGCAACGAAAACTAGTGGCAACAAAGTATATGCTGTTATGCCGCGTAAATTAGCAATAAATGCGGAAATATAAGCTCCCGCTGCAGGGGGTGACAGCAATAGCCTAACTCTCTAACTTTCCTTCAAGAACTCGGTATTTAAAAGTTTTCTCCTCAACGTAGAATTTGCATTTCTTCACGCGTGCTACCAAATTTAAATTTTCTGGCATTGACAATTAGGAGAATGAAGGTTTGTAGGAAAGAACGGAAATTAAATAAAATTGTTTATTTAAAATAAATATAAATCGCTACAAAGTAATTAAATTATCTCTTGCAATATTGGCAGTAAAAGTTCTTCATAATTCGAAAAATCCCAATGAAGATTTTGTTTGAAATCGAGGCCTGAATTGGACTTGAATTGGTTTTTTGTATTATTCTCGTGTAATCTTGTCAGATCTTGGAATTATTGCCATGGATCACTAGCTACAAAACATCGATTCCACAAAACGAAACTTTTAAATCTCTTAACAGTTATTCCATTTGAGCTTTTATTTTCAGTTACCTTTGAATTTATTCATTCAGCCTCAGCAGATGTTATTTAGCTCTATAGTGTTTGATAAATTATTCGATGAAAGAAAACAAATGAAGTGGAATGAAACCAGAAACTGGAAACAAAAATTTTATCACTTCATTTTATTGTAACCAAAACTAACACTTATCGAAAACGTGGACAATGCCTGTTAACAGTTTATTAATGCGGATGAGTGATTTTGAAAATGATATTATTATTACACTTGTTTGAAAGTTTACATCGCTCGATAAATTATGTAAAAATATCTTTTTAAGTTACACTTTTTTAGTTAAATGCATTAAAAAGAAAAAAAAATTTCTTTGTTATCATAATATTGTCTGTCATGCAAGACTAAAACAGAAACCATGGCGTTGCTAGCAATTGTGAATTTTAAATAAAAGTTGTCAAGAAGAAATTTAAATGGAACAAATGTTATAATTCTTACTTTATTATCTGCTATACTTTTTTTTTTTGTTTTTTTTGTTCTTGATGTCCTAGTACAATTCATATATGACTATCTTAAGATTTTATTTTTAATACCCCACTTGACTCAAAGACATTATTTTAATTTTCTATCGCATTTAAATAAAAATGTTTAGTTTAAAACTTTTTTTAAATTTTATTTTATATATTTAGTCTATAAAAGTAAGAACATTAACAATGAAAGAAAATCATCGTCTCTGACCTCATCGTCAATCTGACCTAAGGAGAAATTATTCCTGCTACTCATCGAAGCAGAGAAGCACGGGTGATGTTATATTTTTTCAATGCCTTCCAATTTAACCGATTGCGTAAACTTGCATTAAATTCATTTAATATTCTATTTGAGTTAGGAAACTAATCTCAACATTACTTAAAATTACAGGGCTGCTGAACAGACGTACTTTAAATCTTTTGACCTGAACAATCCATTATTGCACAGCAAATGAAAATTAGTCAAAATTGCAGTAAATTGTGTTACAAATGCCAAAAGACATCCATTTAGAAGACTGTTATTTGATCTGCAAGGATAAAACTCCTGTGATGGTTAGTTTAATTGTTAAACGAGATTACGTTAGAAAAATTGAACACTAAATTAAATTTAAAAAAACTCTATGGGATAATCTATTGTCACCGCAAATATACCATTTCGTACTGTTTGAGTATGCCTGAAAAATTTCAGGAAAATCGGTTAGTCAGAAGGAGATTTAAATTTAACTTCAGAATCTGACCTAAGGAGAAAGCCAATGAAATAATCAATTTTTGAAATAATTCGCTATTTTATTTTACTCTTTTGTTTGAGACAAAAAGCAATACAAATAATAAGTTTTGATTGTTGTTAAGTAATATTTTACTGAAATATTGTTCTATAATTTTTAAACATTGTTGCTTTAAACTAAATTATAGTTTAAGTTACACAGTTATTAATATTTTGTGATGTTATTAGCATTAAAGAGATGTCAGTATTTAATCACATCGCATCACCGCTCTTTTAAATTATCCAAGGGATTAATAAAGGATAAAATTTTTATTTACAGTAAATAATTATTTGATAATAAAAAAATAAAAGTAATTTTCATTTGCTTTTTTTAAAAAAATATTTTTAATGAAAATTCATTTTTTTCATTATACAAAAAGGAAAAATAACGCCGAAATGCTGTAGGAATCTGTTACCTCAACGAAATAGACGAACAGATAAGTTAGTTTTACGTGCATTTTATTTTAATAAAAAGAATGAAAGAAATCATCGGCCTTAATAAGCAAACAAACAAATAAATAAAATAAAATAAGTATATCTTACATATATATGCATAAATTGGCCAATTAATAAGCAATTTATTTAAAGAAAGGGTAAAAATAAAATGCATTTTAAACCTTCATTTAATTTACATGAACATGCTTTAATATAAAATTAGGTAAAAAATAATCACACCTTAGCATGGATTTTGAATAAACTACTGATTTCGAAGGCGTTGAGAAGCAAGGCTTTCTTTTACGGAAGAAAAATAATTTTTACAAAACCGGAGGAGCGACAACTATTTTTATAATAAAGGCTATGGGCGGAGAAAAGCGAATAAGAAAGTAATACCACTGTCCAAAAGAAATAATAATAAATATAAATCGAGTTCTTTTTTCTTTGCTCTATGCTTTCGATATGAAAACTTAGGGCTTGTGTCTCATCGCGTTCCATTTCCCATCGCCATACATCGTCTTTCAAAACGCATGGCAGACTAAGACTGTTTTTGCCTAATTTTTAATTTTAGGTTAACTTGTTCGCTTTGATACTTTAATACATTAAAGAAAGCAGACTAATTTATTGTGTAAAATGTCTGAGAGAATTTCATTTTTGAAGTACATACGATTTGCATTATAAAATTTAAAGCTAAGAACTTGCATCTTTAAATAAATGCGCTAAAGTAAAAAAAATAAATGAAAAGTAAATAAAGAAGTTTCTTGCGATAACTTCAGACTTTCAGTAGCTTCAATTTAATCGAACTGTTATGTTGAGGAAAATCTGTAAATTAAAATCTCTGATGTGGACACCTTGTGAGGTCGAATAAATTATGCACATATTTGTTGCACTTCATTTAAACTTACTTTATAAGATATTTCTTCTGCCTTCTTAGCATACCTTCGTGGTGTAGTGATCAGCACACTCGGCGCTTATTCGAAAGGTCCGAGGTTCGAGTCCCGGCGAGGGCATTGCTCATTTTTCAAGTCTCCCGTATCGCAAATACCTAATGTCTCTACAACTTCCCAGAATCCTTCTAAATTAATTAAACGGTCTCTCGAGGCAAGTTGAAAAATGACATCCAAAATTACAAATTTTGATATTAAATATCCCGGTCAATTTTTTTGTGCAAGAGTCAAATTCCTTATTATTTTATTTTTTCATAACGAATGTAAGATTTTCCCAGATATAAGTATAGGAATTGCAAGATCACCTTAAAATTAGATTTTTTCATTTATCGAAAATTAATTTTGTTCACAATTTAAAATTATTAAAACATGAATACTTTCTTCATTTAAAACACTTCTGTAATACAAAGTACTAATATGACTGCGACAAACGATTGCGAAAATAAAGGCCGGCTAAGTGTGTGTGTTTGCGTATATATACGTTTGGTACTGCCGATTGCAATAAAAAAAAGAGACGTTAATAACTAAATATAATAGCAATCCCATATACAAAATTTTAATGTTCTACGGCTAATCGTTTTTGAGTTATGCGAGATACATACACACATACATATATACAGACATCAAGAAATAAAATCTCTTTCGAATCAACTTTAAATCTATTTTACAATCCGTTTTGGGAAAAAAAACAGTCCTTTATTCTGTCCGTATTGACGTAACGCAAAAAATTGTCCAAATAGATTCAAGAAATGTCAAAATGGATATTTTCGTTGAAATATGATACCGGAATTTTTCCCGGATTACAGTACTTCCTTTACTTTGAACAAGGAAGTAAAATGCATTTTAAATTTTGCATTGACATCTGAAATCTGAAAATTAACTGCCTTTTCAGTGCAGAATTATTGACGAATGTGTACCATTTTAAATTTCAGCATTGAATATCTCGCGTTTAGAATGTAAATGTACCATTACAGCAAAATTATTTCTAGAATCATTGAATTTATAAAAATAATGAAAAGAATGCAAAAGGTCCATATTTCCCATACGTTGCTTTGTGAAGCATTTCAAAGATGGTTAAGCTGATAATGATAGCTTAAAAAATGCCTTACTTTTCGTATTACGTATATCAAAAACTAGTGTTTGAAGAATATAATTAAGAGGACGATTGAGTTTTATAGAATGCATAGAGGGAAATGATATACTATTTTTCATATATTTAAACAAATTTAAATTTTAACAAACATACAAATACGTAAAAAAGCAAATTTAAAGTTAAAATAATTAAAAAATGTGCAAAAATATAAAAGATTTAATTTTCGAACTAATCTACAATATCATTTAAATTCAGATAGCATAAGCAAATAAAGTGCAAAACCAATCCATGAAAATAAATTCACCAATTTAGCAAATTAAAATTAATCTAATTTTTTTTTTTTTAAATGCATAAGTGAATGACTGTTGAGCAGGCAGGAGACGGACTTAACAAGGGGAAGTTGCCTCCAAACCTAACTCTCCAATCATTCAATTCGTGTTTCGTCATTCATGCATACTTTTAGGATATTTAATTTTTTCTAGATTTATATTTAAATATTTTAATGTTAAAGTTCGCAAAAAATTTTTAATATAACAAAGATAGCAGCTTGGCGCACAACTTTACTTACATAAGCGCCATCTATATAAATTGAAAAACACACTTACATCACTTTGAAAATACTTTTGCAGACCCCAACGCTAATATAGTAGGTAAGTTAGAATTAAAACTTACTATTTACTTGCTTTAAGTATTTTTAAAATATTTTTTATGTAATATTTAAGTATTTACTAGATATGAAATTATATTTTTAAGTATATATTTGTTTTTTTTTTAATTATGAATTAGTTCTTTTTGTTTCTTATTGGTTTATATAATTATGTCTAGTTCCTTTTCAGTTTCTTTTTATTGATATGCATATTCGTGTTGGCGAGATTTCTGTAGATAAGGGTTTCTAAAATGCATTGGTTTCTAAATTAATTTTTCTGAAAAATTAATTTTTTTAAATTTAATTTAAAAAAAATTAATTTAATACTTGACTTTACATTGCTTATTTTTTAAAAAACTTCATTGGTATTTTCCTTTTAGAACTTTAATTTTGAATTGCTAATTTCTAAAATTTTCTAAATTTATTGTATTTCTTTTTGGACATTCTTCACTCTTTACTTTTGGTTTTGACTTTTACCCTTGCCTACATGAATGACGAAACACGAATTGAATGATTGAAGAGCTAGGTTTGGAGGCAACTTCCCCTTGATAAGTCTGTCTCCTGCTTGCTCAACAGTCATTCACTTATGCATTTTTTTAAAAAAAATTTAGATTAATTTTAATTTGATAAATTGGTGAATTTATTTTCATGGTTTGGTTTTGCACTTGATTTGCTTATGCTATCTGAATTTAAATGATATTGTAGATTAGTTCGAAAATTAAATCTTTTATATGTTCGCACATTTTTTAATTATTTTAACATTAAATTTGCTTTTTTACGTATATATATGTTTGTTAAAATTTAAATTTGTTTAAACTATTTTTCATATATGATATACTTTCTATTTTTATCAATCAGAATCATTTGCGTAAAAATTATAACCAGATCACAAAATTTTCTATGTAATAGCTCATACCATCTTAGAGACACTTTCCTGTCATCTGAAAATAATGATTTTGTTTTGTTCGTCTAAAAATTAAAATGTCTGTTCCTGTTGATGTACAGAACCTCGAAGTGTCAACTCCCAGACAATGAGGCTTCTATTTGATATTTTAACTTCCTTAACCTCTTCGAGTTAAAAAAAAAATTCTGCTATTTGAGCAGCAACCCGGCATATTACTTTTATTAATTCTGTAGAATCTTTATTTTAAAATGGCTTACATTTTGCAATATCCTATGGCTTCTTTCTAATAATTTAAGTATCACCTTCTTTTTCATGGTATTGACTTTCGTTGTTAATATAGAAGTTATAACTCACGTGCATACCCATGAACACCTAACAGTTTCTTTTGGGGGGGTGAGGAGTGTTTGGATCAACCTATATAGTTATGTTTTCTTTGGAGCTTACGATTGTTTGTTATAAATTTCAGTTTTTCTCTTTATCTTTAATAATTACATTCGAGGGCAGCCTGAGGCGCATGATTTAAAACTTCTTTCTAAAAGTTAAAAACTAATTTCAGTTTCTCGTGCAAGTTTCACTGCAAAGCAGTTGCATCCGAAATTCATTTCACATAAAATAGGAAATTTTAAATGAATTTAAAAAGTGAAAACTGTACATGATGCGTGCAATAACATCCAAAATTCTGAAAACTACAAACCTACAAACATATCTCGAAAGAGTTTCAAAATGTAATGTTATGCTATTTTAATCATTTTCAACGAAGTGATCAAAACTTATTCATTTAAATTCTATATATATTGTTTAAGACACGAACAATAAAGGAGTTGGCACTTTCACATTTTGGCTTTTGTAAAGCTTGATTAAAGCTTTGTTCTTTGCTTGCATGCAGCTGTGCGTGTCAGTTTAAAGCTAACTCATTCTTGAGTGCATAATTCCAACTACTGTTCACGTCCAAAAATAACTACCAGGAACTTTTCGTCTGGAATAAAAGCCAAGCTGATGTAGAGAGAGTGAATGACTTCCTAGGATAGATTAAATGTATTTAGAATATCGATGACTGTGGAACATAAACAGCTGCAATATTTCATCAATTTATTTGTGAATTATTTAATCTGTAACATAATGTATGCAGTTAATTTTATTTTATGCACAGTAAGATAAAAAAGTGAATCTTCTTATACCAGTCTTCATCTGTTATTTGTAATAAGATAATAAGAATCAATGGAAGATATCTTCCTTCCTCTCGCTTAGAATAAGCTTTATATTTTAGAAGTGATTTCGAGTTCAGTTTTTCATCAAAGAGCGTTTCCACCTGTTTATAGAAAAATTACTCACATCATGAAAAAATTTTCCTACAGTTTGTGTCTTTGTTAGATCATTATGGTCCCAGGAAAAACTTTAGATTTTGAGTTGGGCATATCACTGCATCTGTTAGTCGAATAATGTTGTCAGATGGCTTTCAGAAGATTCAGAAGTTTTGTTTATTCTTCCAGATAATTTCCTAAGCAAATATCAGCAAATAATTAGTTTATAACGCCCCACTGGAGAAGATAATATATGACGTTTATGTTCTGGCGGCATTGAAGAGAACAGGGTCAAACGGTCATTTCCCCTTTTCGGCGACTGACCAACCCGAAATTACTGACCACACGCAAACCTCGAGCACTATAATTTTAAATAAATTAAGCTTCGTCCCGCTTCCGCCAGAGAACAGACGGGGAACATGAGCGCAGGGGAAAATTGGAGTATCATGTGAGAAACGAGGTTATCCAGCGCCGAATATTATATCTAATCTAATCATTCGCAGCCCATTTCGTAATGTTTAGATAATCACTTTCCTTTACTTTTATTCACAGAAAGCTTCACAATATACATTCACAAAAAGCTTCACAAAAACAAACACATTAACGCGTGCATCCAGTTTATAGAACAAAGGCTAAAGCATCATAATTTATAACAAATTCCAAAGAAAAATTTCTCCGTGTATAACTGCATTACAAATCTGAAAATCATTTTTAACTGAATTTTCGAATAACTCTTCCGTATACACTCAGGATCAGCATACAAGTACGACTGCAAACGGGTGACGTCTACCATGTGAGACTATAGATAATTATATATACTTGATTTGAAAGTTCACGATATTTGCCTTTGAATTGTAAAGTTTTTCTTTTCCGATTTCATTATGAAAAGCTTTAGATTAGAGCTTATATTATTGAGAAAAAGATCTCTAGGAAGATCTAAAAGGATGAAATAAAATATATTTTAATACGGCCTTAATAATGCCTTTCATTTCATGCACATTACTTGAGAATCACATTTAAATATTTAGATCTTTACATGAATTAAACATACCTAGTGTCTTAATTCGAAATATAAATTCCTCCATTGAAAAACTATTTAGTGAGTACTTGAATACATTCATTCTTTTTTATATATAAACAAATTGGTGGCTTATAAGGTATTGCTCCCGCCTAGTGTAGTGATCTGCATGCTGGGCGCGTATTCCAGAGGTCCGTGGTTCGTTTCCCGGCGAAGACGTTGCTTAATTTTCACTTCTTCTGTTTCCAAAAAAATGCTTATGTCTCTACAGTGGCATCCGAACTAAAAGAGTGATGGATGACGATTTTCCACACCCAGGATTTGGCGATTGGGTCCCCTAAACCCAGTCGCCCTTTAAAAGGAGGAGTATATAAGGTATTCTTCCGCCTTCTTAGCTTGCCTTCGTGGTGCAGTGGTCTCTATGCTGGGTGCATATTTCAGATGTCCGTGGTTCGATTCCGGGCGAAGGCGTTGTTCATTTTTCATCACTCTTGCTTTCAAAAAATACCTAATGTCTCTACAGACGGAATAATAAATTGCATTTCTGCAAAGATTTATTGTAGTTTTATATGCCAAGAGAAAAATTATTTTGCGAAAATTGATAGTACTTCGATAAAAGAGTAAAAATTAACAGTAAGACAAATACAAAGCTAAAGATTATGTTAAATATCTAATTTCTAATGAAAACTTTTTTTTCAAATTGATTTAAAATGTAAAGGATTTTCTTTCTTTCTTTCTTTATTTTGGTTTTGGGTTGTATACTGTAATACTATGTGGAATTAGAAGCTGGTGGTTATGCAATTTCTAATATTCAAAATATCAGAACTGCTCTTATTCTTAAAATGAGAATAGGTTTTATTCTATTTACTGCAGGAAGCAATGATACATACCATCATATAGCGGTTCCCCTTCCCCATATGCACATTGTCAAGAATATTGAATGATATCTATATGTCTAATGTGATTTAAAGTAATTCTATCATAAAATATCATAAGCTTTCTAATCTGGAGATCATTCATACTGAAAGTAATAGCATATTGCTCGTCAAATGTGAGAGAAAGACGGACCCAACAAGGACTGAAACTTAATCCTGCATGAATGTAACAAAACCAAATACCTTAATATTTTTCAGGTTGTAAATAATAATGTTTCGTAACAGGTCAAATCTATGTTGACTTTTGATAACAATAGCTATATCAATCAAAATTATATATTCAGGACTCCTATGTGCAACATTATTTGATGGATATAATATGAATTAAAAATTACACGTAACAGAATTTATTTTAAAAAGTAAATTCAGGCATTTCTGTATTAATTGCTTTATTCATTGTGCTAATGTAACCCTACCGTTTACCGTTACAATTTTTAAAATTTGACTTTTGTTTCAGCCTTTAGAAGAAACTTTATTTGAGAAAGTAATTGCTTTAAAATTCAAAATGAAGAATTTCATCAAGCCAGAAGAATTATTCTTTGGATTTACGCTATGAAATTAAACCAAAAATATTACTCTTAAGATGCTTTTTAATTCTACAGACCATTCATCAGATACTAATCAGTTAAAAAGTAGAGTTTAAATAAAACATGGGGTATATTGTTCTTATTTCCATAAAACTAATGTAAATACACTTACAAATTAATAATTGTAAGAGTACTTTGTTCCTCAGAACAACTGCTACATTAATTTGAACCCACAAATACCTGATAGATTTTTATCTAAATATGAATTTTTTTCCGAAGTTTATCATTCGCGTTGTTGGGGAATAAAACTACTTTGTATTCCTCCCAAAATTATCGATAACGACTCAATAATTACATGTCCGTTTCGACGAATGCATCCAATGAACGACAGTCTCACAAGGCATTTTGACGAGAGCACGTTATCATTTTGTCATGATTCCATGAGCCTTCATGTTTTCCTGACGAGAATGATTTCTCTCCTATTTACAAAGATGGTTCAGTGTAAGACTTATATACTAATGTGCATGTAGGCAAGATACTATCTACTGTATTTTTAACTGTTATACTCTTGCCTTTAATTAGCAATATGTTATGATGATAATATGTTTTCACTCATGAATTGTCAGCAAATGTTTCTAACGTACGTACTGTTGAAAAAACTGCTTTTTTACACATAGAATACCTTTATCACTTTATCAATATTTAATTGCTTTACTACTTTTTTTAACCTCCGAATTTGAAGAGCATTGGACGGTATGGTGGTTAGCGGAGGCTAACAGCTAGCCAAAAATGAAAGGCCGAGTTTGACTCTAAAGTTGATTATATATGGGGCTTCCCCTATTCCCTAGCATCCTTGACTCACCTCTTCTGTTGCATCCTTGGCAATATTCTTGTTGGTAAATATCTAAATAATCATTTTGGACATTTCTGATGAATGTTTTCGTGCATGTATGCGGCTGTTAGGGAGGGGAAGTAATTTATCTTCGAATAAATGTTTGTTAAAAATGTAAATGTAAGCGTTGGAGCTCTACTTCTGTTTCAGTGACAAGTAAAAATCTTCCCACACTGCAAAAGACTGATCATATTTTTACCAGACGTTCAACTCATTCAGAGCATATATTTTAAAAGTAAATATCAGTGTAAACATTTGAGGTACTTAACTATGTTGCAATTTGAGCAGATTCGTGAAGATACGTACGGATTCTTCTGACAGAGGATTGAAACAAAGGATTCGCCTAAAACTGCCTGTAGGTTTTCAAATATATATCTCTCTAAATACTGAAAATGTTTACAGTATCATGCCATGGATTATTAACTCATTTAAAATTATAAATGGAAATATAAGTCCTGATAATAACTTCGAAGGTTTGAAAGATGAGAAGTAGAAATAGGGGATTTTGTAAAGCCACTTCATATGCCTGTATTAGAAAGGAGAACATTCACCACCGTTTAAAACTTTCCACGGCTTCTTTCTTTCTGAATAAACCACAGGCATAGATTTAAGGCTTTAATAAGAGACTATCCAATTAGAAAGAGTTATAACTAAAATATTTCAAAGTTATTCATAGATTCCCTGCGAGCAACTGAAGCAATGAAACTTGTTTCTCATAAGAACTTCTTCCAAATAATATGCGAAATCACATAGCAATTAGAGGTTTTTCAAAGTAAATAAATTCTTTATTCAGTTGAACTGAATAAGATATAAGGTATTTCTCCCCCCTTCCTAGCGAGCCTTCGTGGTGTGGTGGTCTGCACACTGGGCCGTTATTCCAGAGGTCCGCGGTTAGATTTCCGGCAAAGGCAGTTGCTCATTTTTTGATTTCTTTTGCTTCCAAAAAATACCTAATGTCTCTACAAAGACATTAACTAAATTAAAAAGACGTTAAAGCTAACAAGAGGCCCAACGGTAAAAGCCCCTGAACACTATTAGTAAGGCCCGAGATCCGAGTCCCGGCGACCGGGCTGGCTGCATGGCCATTTTCGTCGTTTTCCCCATATGTAACGTGGATAAGACCCAGTTTCCTTAAAAAGTCTTCCACTGGCATCTCTCTTTTTCTGTGTAGTGTCTAATGGCGGAGCACGTAATAAATAAATAAAAAGGTTAATAATAGAAATATTTTTTTATCTGTTAAAGATGACAGCTCTTATTTGTTGAAGATGGTAAGTCCCCATTTTTAACAGATGGAAGACTTACCCTCTGTTAATGACGGTAAATCTCACTTGTTGGTTAAAGATGATAAATGACCATATCTTATCTATTAAAAAGAGTAAATTCATTCATCTCTGGAAAAGTAGCATGGGAAGTATAACATTTTATTGTTATATCTCCTCTTCTGCGAAAGATTATGCTTTCATTTAATGCTTAAAAATTTTTAATGAATGAAAAGAACCTGCAGTCAAAGATTCCCTATTACTAGCTATATATGTTGTCAACTGAATTCAGAAATATTATACCAACTATCCCCGATCTCATTTTAATATATGAAATTAAAAGCAGCTATTTATGTAGTGAATTTATAATAGTTAGAGCTTTCGAACTGTTCTAAGTATAAAATACTTTCTTATGATCTTTTCTTTAATATCTTTTGCAATGTATATGCTTCAAAGCCCAATCATGATTCCATGGAGTCCATGGAAAATTAATGGACGCCGTAAACAGGGCAATGAAAATATGGGCTCTGATGTTTATATTTAACACACAGAAAAATATTCTATCAGAAATTTGATTTTAAATTCAATGGACTATATTGTAAATATCAATCAAACTGCGGTTTATTTATTCCTCAGAAAATAAAGCAGCAGTTCTCTCTCGGTGCGACTGTATGTGGACAATAAAAGTGATGCTATAACATGCTGTTTTGCTTCTGTTGCAAAAATATTTGACAACCGTCATCTCGCCTTAGAAGGAATTCTTTCGGAGATGCTTAACAACAGTAATCAATAAGTTAGCTTTCTCTCAATTCTAACTTAGTATCATAATTATTACAAAATAAAGCAAAACAATAAACGACAGTATACATTAAGCTATTTCTGAAAATGCTTATGTTCATTATCAAATTGTAAGACTAAAGAATAATGCTCAGAACATTTTTGAGAGAAATTATACACACCTACGCGATGCAGAGTAAATAGCAAACATTTTTTTCCCTGCCTAGTTTGTTTCTACTCGAGCAGAGCAGTAATAAAGATACAGTGCTTCATATTCAGTCTATTCTTCTGGTATAAAATCAACCAAGTTTTAAAATTTAAAAAAAAATTATACCTTTGACATAATAATGAATAGCTTCTTTGTGAATGACATAGTTATTATTTTCAATCCAAGATAAAATTAGTGATAAGATGAATAAGATTATTTGTTCATTGCCGGTTCTATTCTGGACTTATTGCATACGGACTATTCTTATTTCTTTTTATCTACTAACTCCACTGTAAAGTAGCTACGAAACAGAATTTTTTTAATAGAGAGATTTATTATTCTCCTAAATCGGATGCTGCTGCTAACATATGGCAAAAAAAAAATAGCTTAGATAATATAAATAGAACACTTCATAAAGACTGACTGTACTCTAAGGATTGCTATTTTAATATCAATTAAAGAAGAATGTAAAAGACCTAATCAAAACATTGTTTTAAAAACTCACTGAAACAAAAGTAGCTAAAAGTAATTCGCTGTTATTAATAACGATTAATCAAATCCTAAACAATTGAATCATAGAATTCATATAGATTTGATTAGTTCTTGCTAATGTATTGTTAAGAATATGTATCGACATAAAATATCGTTAATGGTATCTCCTCTTTTTAGCGAAATCATGCCATTAATCCCAGAAATAGCAATTAATCGAAAATATGAACGTACTACAACTATCCGTTACCACAGTACCGTTACTACACTACCACTTAGCACAGCCACTTAACTAGAAAGAAATAGTTTTGAAGATTTTGAAAATTTATATAATTACTTCGTTTCAGGTTTTAAATGTAAGGTCTAAATGAATCGGGAATTTTTCCTCACTTTTATTTTGTATTTAAGGAAATAGATCATTAAAGCTTTTAATTTTTATATAAAAATTAATTATATTTTATGTATTTAACTCTTCTACAAAAGAAACGCAAACTTACAATAAAAGATAATGAAAATAAAGTTCAAAATATTAATTTTCATTTTCGAATTTGAAAAACAGCTTAAAAATGATAAATTTTAAGACTAATAACTTAATACTCTGCAGTAATAAACACTTGCTTAATATCGCATACCAAAGTTAGTTCTTGTTTTAAGACAATGTTATTTTGATTTCATTTTAGAATTTTTTCGCTTCTTATTTATTTAAAGAATAAAACTTTTTAATATTTTAATTTTTTAATACTACCTTTAAATAAGTTTAAATAAACAATAAAAAAAGTCCAAAATAAAATTTGCAGTGTACATAATCAACACTAAATACAAAAAGGTCTTAAGTATTTCATCAGTTGCTCTCTGAGTTATGAGATTTCAGACAGTTTAAAGTGGGGAAAGAAAGAAAAATAAAACTTTATTTTCAATATTTAGTTTTGTAGTATTTAGCCGAAGATAAACATTGGAGGAAACATATAAACATAAAACAGTACTCTAGTCATAATAATAAGTGCTCTAATTATGATACAGAAATGAAGTTTTCGGAAACCATTTTTAGAGTATTCACAACCTTTTGTTCCAATATCTGAAAAACTGATTCTTTTTTCTTTATTTTTTCTTTATCTTGTCAAAACACTTTTGTTCTGTTGTCAAATCAGATAAAATCGACGATGGCACACCTTTTTTTAAAGTTTGCATATAAGAAACCAAATGGTAATACAAGAATTTATTAATTTTAGTTTTAGGAAAAAAAAACATAGAACACGCAAGATAGAGAAAAGGAGTCATTATTTTAGCTACCGAAGCAAAATTCTGCAGAGTTCCCAACACTTTGTATCTTCTCACGCTGCTTGAAAGTACGGAAAGCGTAATCTCCGCACCATTGGAAACAAGAAAGGCGGTCTTCAAAACATCGCACTGCCGGTAATGCCGAGCAATTTCCCGTATCTTCGCTGCGCAACATTCGCCACTGAGCGCGTCAGCGGGTGCTATGTTAACCGGAAGGAGGAAATAATAGAAGAAAAAAGGTCGTTATAAAAACCCTGAGCATTGTTTACCATTTATTTTAATGAAATGCTCGTTGGTTTAACGACCCATGAAATGAAATCAATATTAGATGTAATAGAAATAAATGGAGTTTTTATGCTGATGAGATTTTGTGTTTACAGGTCCAGAGAAGACAGTAGCTTTGCTGCTGGAAAAATGCGAAACCTATATTATTGTTTATTCTGTACAAAAATTTCGTTTTTATTATAATTTCAGGCAAGTCGCAAAAAGCAGATTTCATATTGCATTCCAATAATAGAAATATTATGTAGCTTAAACGTGATTATACATTGCAAGATTATTAATAAAATTCATTTTTGAAATGTTAAAACTTTCACATTTTAAAATTTTCATTAATTGGAAATATTGCAATCATGATTGAATTTGATATATGTAGATACTCTGAGTTTAATCTTTAAGAGATAACATTTTATTTTCGTGCTACGCAATAATGAATGATCATTCTTTTACAATTTCGTTCTTATGCGGTTAAGTTCTCTTTAGTAAAATATGAAATATTTTCCCATAGGTAAGATAATTCCAGGTAAATGTACTGTAACGTCTGATCACCCGTTCAGAGATTAAACATACTATTGCACAATTAAAACTGCAGTTTAATTTATCTCCCCCAAAACTCAATCTTAATTATAATAGTTTTGTTATTGTTATTTAATAGTTTTGTTATTTAATAGTTTTGTTATTGGTTCCTTAAGAGTAGAAAACTACTTTCAAGTTTTCTTCCTAGGAAGAAAATTGACTAATATAAAGTTTTGATGCGTGAGGGGGGGGGAAATATTTTCCATTCATTACAAAGCTGAATTTTTTTCTGTAATGACGCGCATAAATTTTAAGCATAATTGATAACATTTTCATTTCCGCGCTAAAGGAAAAATTTTCTTCAGTAATGATATCCCCTCATTTCTAAATTTCATATTTGATTTATCTTTATTATGATATTTAACTTCTCAACCCTCTACTTAAATTAATTTTCTGTATCGTTACTTTTGTTGAAAGAAAGGCTTTTGAAATTCTGCCGTACAGATTTAGCAGTCTCTAATAATTTGAAATGAAAAGACTGGAGAACTTATTTTAATAACAGATAGTTCATTATCTTTCTTTA
This sequence comes from Stegodyphus dumicola, assembly GCF_044657685.1. Classification (NCBI taxonomy): domain Eukaryota; kingdom Metazoa; phylum Arthropoda; class Arachnida; order Araneae; family Eresidae; genus Stegodyphus; species Stegodyphus dumicola. Next base: position 87,576,713 of record NC_140774.1, on the reverse strand, counting down.
TATCTGGCACTATACAACAGGAAGAGAAAAAAAAGTTTAGAAAATGTTATTTTTGATAATTTTTTTAACTGCAGCGAAACCGAAGCATTAATTCCATTCTTCAGTGGATAAAAGCAGCAAATATGTTCTTAAATTTTGATTAATTGTAAATAAAGTTGTAGCTGTAATGACTCTCATTTCATTTGAGGTTAACTTTTTAATAGCCTTGCTGTTTGAAATAATTGAATCTTGTGCCAGTCAGCCTGAAAATTCACACAAATATCCTATTAAACTATGAAAATTTTCTGTATAATTATAATTCAAACGAAGTTGAATTTTGTTCAATTTTGAATTTCATATTTGTATTTTTCTCTTCCACATATTAAAGAATAAGTCTTTCCATGTAGTAAAGGTTTTTCACAAGGAAGTATGAGAAATGCCTTTTTTGCTTACAATGAACGCTTTAAGAGGAACTTTATTATTATTATTATTATTATTATTATTATTATTATTATTATTATTATTAAGCATTAAAAAACAATAATTAGTTAAAATTTAAAAAATAGACGATTAAAATTTAAAAAAACAATAAACTCTTTACATGCCTAAATTCGGCAATTAGGTTTGCATTTATTCCACAGTTGACCATCAACAGGCTATGATGACGATGACATAAATATTTCTGTAAGAACTCTTCATTCTTTTATCAAATAAGAGAGACTTTCTTAGAGAAACTAAATTGTGTTTCTGATTATTTTGTACTGTTGTAAAAAATTCTCCCTATTTCAAAAGTTTACGAAATCTGTTTAACCAAATCAATTTAATGAAGTCAATCTTCGGACTTGCTGAAAATCGAATCAATAGCACTTGCTTCATTAGTCTCTTCTTCGGTTTTATATTTTACTATATTTAATTATTTCACAAAATAAATAAAATGTGTTATTGTTGTTGTTGTGACTTATCTCCCTTGTCTGACAGTAACGTCAGAACAAGTCCACAAAATTCATCGTGGCTAGGAGTGCAAGATTGCGTCTATCGTTGGCAAAAGCCTTGAGCAGTATACAGGTGACAGTATGACTTCCCTCAGATTCGCCCCGCAATTTGGATGGAAAGCTCCCCGGGGGCATGTGTCCGAGGGTCTGGCACCTCTCTTCTCCTACCAGCAACCTCTTGAGAGGACTTTCATGCCTCACACACGCAATACATTTACAAACGTCTATGCCCTCTCCAGGATTCGAGCCTGGGCCATTCGGTACGATAGTTAGCGTTGCTAACCACTATCCCAGTTGGGCGGCAAATAAAATGTAAATGAAAATATACTGTTAAGTGTTTAAAAGTGTTCAAGATAATTCACAGTGTTAAGAAATTGTGCTGTATTTTATATTAACTGGAAACTGGAATATCACTGGAAAATATTAACAGAAAAATTTATGATTATATTTGAACTGTCACTAGTACTGCAAAAACTCATATTAAATACACACACACAGATATATATTCATTTTTTAAATTCGGGAATACAAACTTTAGTTTTGATTAGTTTGCGTATTTTCCTTACCTGCAAACAGACGAATTTTAATAGAAATATTTACTTAAAATATATATATTTGCGGTGAAGATCCTATCACACATATATCTGTCTACAACGGAGAAAATGAGAGTAAAAATTTTAATGTAAGGCATTCAAACGAATTTATATCAAAGTAATTTTAAGCATCTTGCGGGAAGAAAATTGACTGTTTCTTTAAGGAAAACAGCTTTTATATTTATAAGAATTATTTGCATTTTCTGATACGCATAATATAAACAAATATTTCAGAATTTGTGCAAAATTAATTCTGGCCGAAGGTTTAAATAATAAAATAATAATAAACAATAAAGAAGTTCAGAATAGCAATTGATTCTGAAGTTCGTTGCTTTTTTAATCTCAAGAATCTTTTTTAACCAATATGACTAAAACCCAGCTTTCAATTTGTAAAACAGACCTTGAAGTAGTAATAGACATCACCTTGCATCGTTTCATCAAACACTATTACTTTCCATTTCTCGATTACCTTGACCACCACAACTTCCCAGACATTATACTTGGAAGAGCACACAAAAAAATCTCACTTCAGGGTTTTGCACATTAGACTTCAGATTTAAATTTTTTCTACCTTTTACTTCTGTGAGATATTCATTTCCATTTGAAGAAATAGAACTACAGCAAACAAAATCAAAAGTGGCAATAAAAAAAAGGAAAACGTAACTGAAAAAACTGCAAAATGTAATTTTCCTTAATCCATTTTTAATTAACTTCATTTAAAGTTGTTTTTAAAATTCATTTTTTTTTCAAGGGAATTAAAACTTTAATGTAAAACTATATTAATTGATTTCATAATACTTCTGTGCTTTATGGAAAATTTCAGATTCCAACCTACTCAACTTGCATTTTCAAACCTATGAAATAGAAATTTTCAAGCCTGTACCAGCTAATAGCTTTTTTTAGATTAATTAAACTTTTAGTGTATTATTATTTATGTGCATTCACCTAAATTCATAATATTCTTAAATAGGTGCATTCACCTGAATTATTTACAAAAATTATTTTCCCCCATCCTATAGAAATACTGATCCTTCTTATTGATTGACATTCAAACATTTCGTTTTCTGCTTTATTCTTTTTGTTTCTAATAAGCCATACGCTGTTTTATTTTTCTTTTTAAAAAATAATTTTTTCATTGCTTTCAAAACTAGTACATTAGATAAGCTATTTCTTGTTAAGTTACACCTTAATGTATTTCTCTTTATTTATATTATTATTGAATTGACGCTAAATATTTATCCTTTTAAATTATATATGCCTTTTAAATTTGTCTTATGCTGAGCCGTTTACTGTCTGGAAACTAATTTACCGGCTTTGCATTACCTGTACCAGATCTAATATTTTTTTTCAATTCATTAAGGAATAAATGTGTATGTTTTTATTTTGAAATGTATTTTTCGAAAGACTTACATTTTAATTATTTTTAGATAGCTTACGTACTTTAACACTCTTTCTGAATGATTTATCCCTTGTCAAACGGGTCATTGAACAAGTCAAGTCTACGGCCACTTTATAATTGCGGTTGCCTTATCCTGTAATGAGTACTGCATCAAATGGTCTGCAGTTCAATGAAAAGCGTTTTTAAACTTGATAAATATACGTCATTTCCTGACAAATCGAATTTTAAGTATGTTCTTTTTTACATTCAGCCACTACTGTGCGGACTCTTTTCGAAATGGAAAAACAATTAGCAATTTTTTATTAAACAAATTATTTTTTACTCGCTTCAAAAGTATTTTGAGCTTACTGAATTTTAGTTATGTGAATTTTAAAAAAAATCTGTGCAATGCATATTGACGCTGAAGTTTATCAGCGTCTTATATCAATAGATTGCTTTTTATAGGCTGTCCTCCAAACCAAAGTGTATCATAACATGTCTTATGTTTATTTGTGTGTTGAAATGAACTGTAATGTTCTCTTAATTTATCCACTTATCGGAAACCATTTCTATTACTTTTTATTTAAATATCATTTCTTTTACTGTCCAATTTATTTTCAAACTAATATGGCATTTTCGAGCGACAAAGTAGTTAACAAACATTTTATAAAATATCTAATATGCGTTATAACGTACATTTTTAAGAATGATTTACCTTTCGCTTCAACTACAACTTTGTAAAATAAAGCTACACATTTTATAAAATGATAAGCATTTTATTTCATCAATTCACGGGCAATTTAATGTCACATCCTTTTCAAAATAAGCATGCCAAGTTCAAAAATAAAAAATTCTTTGCTTAGAGAATCAACAACACTGAGACTCCATTGCGATATGGCTCTAATTGGAATAGGCTTGAAATGTAGAAAATTTACTAATAGTATATTAAAAGATCCTAATAAAATTATGTAATATACACTGTAAAAAAAAATAAAAGTTATTGTAATGATCTGCAATATTATGTATAGTTATTGTCCGTAATTGTGCTGGTTACAACTGCAGCAACATCATTAACAACAACAATAATAGTAATAATAACGGTGATAACAAATAACAACGACAACAACATTAATAATAATAGAGTACACATTTTAAAAATTTTCCATGTAATCATAAATAGCCTGACGTTATCTCCATTACAAAAAAAAAAATAAATAAATAAAAAAAAAAAAAAATAAAATTAGGTCAAGAATTGATACAGAAATTGTTGTCGCCGCCTGCAGTGTTACATTACATTAAAATATAGCTTATCTGACACAAATAGAAAGTCAGGTTAGGTAAATATTGCAGATTAAATTATTAAAATTTCTCTGAGTTATATTACTAGCTTGTTATATACCTATGTTCACATGAACCACTTTTATAAGATATATTAGTAAAGGAAATATCTATAACTAGTCTTTTTATTATATATTACAAAATATAACAAATAAAATAACTACAAGTGCTTCATAATGATTTATAATAATAAAAATAAATTTGAAAAGGCATTTATTTTTAAAATAATACATACTGTCACGCATATAATTTAGGATTAGTCATGAAACTGCATTTTTAGTTCACGACATTTTACAATTTAGTATTTTTGAAGGCATTTAAAAATATCAAGGAATTACTCTTAAATATACTTCTGGTGTATTTCAGGCTGTTTGAAGAAGGCTTAAAAACAATGAGTTCGGGGAAGTTACTGAAACTGTCTCTAATTTTCACTTGAATAAAAGTCAAATTTGAAACCACAGTGATATAAACCTCCTTGTTCAGAGACTAGCTCTAACAAATGTATTCATTGTTCTAAACTAGTTTATAACTCCAAAAACAAAATGCATAAGCAGCAATAAAGAGAATTTAGGAATGAGCTCAAATTATGATTACTACTCACACATTGCCCTACTTTCCGAAGAGAAAGGAATTTATTTGTTACATTTTAATTGGAAATACAGATAAAAATGAAATGATGAATTTCGAGAGCAGAGTTCTTTGAAATGAATAAATTTTTAATCAATTCAGGTAAAAAACAAATTATTATCTGTAAGGATTTTTAAATATCTGCCATCTTATACATATATATGTAGTATTTTATGTGCGCAGTTAGAGGAATCCAGTACTTTTATCAGCTTGCAGTCGTCATGACCGAGGATGGGTATTTTGATGTGCTGCAGCTTGAAGTCTACGCAGTTAGAGAAATGGGTGCAAGAACCAAAACTTCCAGACGTGGTCGTTTCTAAACACAGCTTTATTCCATAATAATTCGCATCAGCTCACTAATTTTAGGTTTTTATATGATATGGAAAGATCTCGAATTTGGGAGAACAGATGAATTTAGGGGGAGGGGCGACATAAAATCCAGAATAGTTAATTTTGAGGTCGCCAATCGTTTCGTAAAGCAACCATCGTATTTTGTTATATCTTTCATATACAAGAAAATTTAGTCGCTTCAAAGTTGCTAGGCAAAGAATTTCGAGAAAAAAGAATCGCTACAAAATAGAACCTCACTCAGAAATACTAATTTTAATTCGCTACAGATTTCTGGCTCGCATAAATTAAAATATTCTTAAAATTAAGAAACACCGAAGAAAAGCATTAAAAATTGTCTTAGGATTTTGGTCACTGTAAGTTCAATAAGTAACTACAAAATTTTCGACTAAAATGTATATGAAAAATGAAATAATACTTTTAAAGTGCTATTAAGAAATGTCTAAAAATAAATGTAAGCAATCCAATTTAAATTCGTATATATGTATATAAATGCCAATTTATATTGAGCTTAAAATTTACAAGATAAAAAACGTTGCTTAAATCTTAAAATATTTGTAGCAACCGAACATTTGGTTCTTTTTCTACAGATCTTTACTTCCATCAGAAAATAGATACCAAACTTAATATACTTGTTTTGGAAATAATTCATTAAAGACGCTTTTATTTATAACTCAACTGACTGTCCATTGCTAAATTATTTTATGTAAAATGAAGTAATTCAACTTGCCTACTTATAAATTATTTTATTTGTGAAATGAAGTACTCAGAAAGAAGTGCGCGTTTCAATCGATTACTGAATACCATTTTGGTAGAAAACAGTGTTTTTATCTAAGACATTTCTAATTGTTTTCATTTAATGGCTAACCTTTGCATCAGAGTTGATCAAAACGTATTAAGAAATAGTAAGTGGCATGAGATAATCGCAAGAATGTCAGATCTCAAGCAAAGTACTGTATTGAAAGAAAGGCAAGACAGCGATATCAAAGTGAATGCAGATTTGTATTACTGTGTAGTGTACTATAAAATTTACATTACTGACAAATTCTCAAAGTAAGAATTCCCATTTTTAAACAAATACTGCTGTCATTTTTTTCATAAAATTCTCTTTTATAAAAAACTAAAATAGTGCTAATCAAATGCCGTTCTTATTAAATGTATGTTTTCCACCTCATGTTACTAGAAAAATTATAGTTCCTGGATCGTTACTATTATTTCCAATATTTATGACGCATATAGCTGCTAGCTTCGATATCAAATATCTTATCAACAAATCCTAAATGCAACAATATCTAAAAAGTGTAAATCCTACGTTTTTAAGTTGGATTTTGAAAATGAATCGATGAAAAATCATTTAAGATTCAATTTTTCGAATCTAGAATTTTTTCAAAATATGAGAGGAGTTCGCTTAAAGCACCAAGGCAAAAACATTGCGAGCGAAAACGTAGCAACGATAACAGTGCCAGAAAAAATATCGTCGTGGCGATATATCATGGGAGAAAAGAAAGCGAAGAGAAAAATTCGCAGTTCTAAGACCACAGTTGAGGTCTTAAAAATTGCACTTGCGTGGTTTGGGATACTAATCTGTTCTGCAGTTTTAAAAGAGTTAAAGTTTTAAAAAGTCCGCAGTTTTAAAAAAGTTTTAAAAGTCATAGAATATCGTAATAAAAAATAAATCTGTGTATTATAGCATGATGATAACAACGCAGACATGCGTTTTCAGACTTTAAAAGTTTTCCACATGAAGATGATAATAACAGTTTAAGAAAATTAATAAAATGAAAAAAAAAAGTTAATTTTTACTAAAAGAATATTAGATTAACAAAGTGAAAGGAAATTATTTTGTAAGTTGATAATTAAGTAAACAATTTTATTATAGTCAACTTCATACCATCCTCCTATTTTAAATCTTTTTGTACAATATTTTTCAAGAAAATTACTAATACAATCTACAATACTAATATGGCACTAAAGGAGATTAATTAAACAATGACCTTTAACAGTTAACTACTCAATTTTAAAATTCTGTTAACTCTATAGTTATCGTTAACTTCTCATGCTTTGCCGGAAGCAAATCTTTTAAATGGGAAAATACATATCTGTAAATTTATTATTAGGCGATAAGTAGAATGTTTTTTATATTTTGCCAAAATATTCTCTACAGCGATGTTTTAAAGCTGGGAAGACTTTGAATCGCTTTATTTTATACGAGGAAGTATTATACCACGAGTTTTAGAACTGGGAAAAAATTTTTCTCAGTGTTTTCATTTTTCCCACAATGTTTTGTACGACGATATTTTTTCGAAGTTTTAGTCCACTCCAAAAGCACGTAATAAATATAACTTCTTAACCCTTATCATCCTCGCTAAAGTTACTGTAGAAAAAACATTGCTAGTATAATGTTGAGTCAATGTTGAGGGCTTGCTAGTGTATCAATGTTGAGGGCTCTTTTTGGGGAAAATCATCACTTCTAGGAATTAAACATTTGAGTGTATTGAAGATTACATTTTCAAGGCTTTTTCATATTTACTTTATCGGGTATGATAATTAGTTTTACAAAGCAGTTATAGTTTTATGTAGGTTCCCAGAGTCGAATAAGTTTAAAAATTACAACTGCAAACAAAGCTTTTCTATTAATCACAAAACATCAGGTGCTTTGATTAAGATGCATATTTTTTATGCATTTTGGAGTACAATTTTAAAGAAATTATTATTAAATTAATTACGTCAATATTTTCTTATCTAGAGTTTTAAAGAAATTATTGTTTCTGATAATGTAATTTTCGAACAATGTTAATATTAGTTTTAGAAAAATAAAAGAAAAATTTACATTTCTAGTTAAGAGAAAGTTATTTTAAAAATTAATAACTACAGCTTTCTGGTCATTTTTACAATGTGAGTTAGTTATTTACTATTCTGAAGTTCTGTTGTTTTGATCAGAGAAAACTGATATTGATCAATAACTCATGAGACAGGTCATGATTGTAACTTCTGCTATAATTACCGGAGTGTCATTTCGTCATAAACACTTATTTCCACTTTTCTTATTTAAAAAGAAAATTTCCTAATTGATTAGAACGGTAAGTTTAAAAACAATGGTATCATTAACAGTTAAATTCTGACGTCTATTGGCAGAAAAAAGCAGGGGGAAAAGTCTAAAAACTTTCCGTGTCACAAAGGCTAGGTTAATTACGTTGAATGTAAAAAGAAATTGTCGACATAATTATATAGCTGTATATGTAATTTTCTAAGCATTATTGATTTAATTGACAAAGTTAAGCTGCGTTCGCCCCTTTGAAGAATTTTTTTATGTGAAATAGAAGAAAGTGGCCTTGAGAAATCTTGGTATGAACTCCAATTAAAAACAAACAATAAGAAATTTCTGTGTTTTTTAAAACTAGTTTAAGTAAGAATTTTCTCTGTGACTACTTAAAAAACTCTCCGAGGAATTCAAACGAGAATATTTTTTTTAATTCACAGCAATTTTCAGTATCACCTTGAATGAACTTTTAAATGGTTTCGGTCTTTCTGTTCAAACTTGACCGAAAACATCGCAACAAAATTTAATTTGATCATTTTTTTCATTTGGTTTGTGTAAATTCTACACACATCTATATTGTTTTCATGCCCTTAATTCCTCACAAAGATAATTTATTAATACATTTTTATTATTACAAAGAAAATGATTCATTACTTCCAGTTTGGTATTGCTTGTTTTCGTAATTTTTATTTCAAACTAGCGTTGCAATTTAAAATTTCTTAGAATGGAACGTAACAACAATACATTTTCTTATGAAAAAACTGCAAAAGATACTAAAAAATCTACATTTTCTTTTTTATTTTGAAATTAGTTCGACTAATAAATATGTTTACGTGAGGTTTTCGTTATGTTTATACAGGTAATAGTTATAATACCAAATGAAACTATAATTTTGAACGTAAATTGTTTTTCTTTTATTTGCATTTCACCTCTGAATCATGCTAGCAATTGTAGGTATTTGGCATTTCGCTATTTAAAGGCAATTTATGTATATAACCGCTAGCCTTTTACATACAAGTAAGCGGTGCCTACTATTTACGAATCGCAATGAAAAATGGTTCGCATTTTGATGCTTATTGAAATACGAAAGAAATAACCAACAACGATTTTTGAAGTTCATTGGATATTTTGATACAAAGTTACTTTGATTTCAGAAAATGACAGTGGGAAAAATCTGTGCATAGAAACTATCTATAGAAACTATAGCTATCTCTAGAAACTAGAGTATTTTAAACTAGAATATTTTTTCACTAAACATTTTGATCAATGAAGCAGATCAATAATGATATGTAGGATTCCAAATATTATTTCGATTTTGTTCGTTTTAAATCCATGAAAGTACAGCAAGTCTTAACGGACATACAGACATATTTTTTCAGTGAAGTTCACAGAAAAATAGCCAAAAGGTAAATAAAATATTCTAAACAGTTTCTGATGATCTAATTTTCGAATGAGATTAATATTAGTTTTAGAAAAATGAAAAGAAACTTGCACTTCTAGTTAAGAGAAAATGAATTTAAAAAATAATAACAGCCTTCTGCTAATATAGTTACAATTAGTCTTCTATCATTAAGTATGCAAAAATGGGAGCTTAAAAATACACAAACTCGCTAAAATTAATTGTGTGTGAAGGAACGAATATTCAAGAACAGATTACAAAAAGTTGTAATTTAATGTTTTAAGGTTGTAACTATTTTAATTCGAGGAAATTGGCTGCAGAAATTTTAAAAAGAGTATCGTGTATTTAACACTTTGCATTTTATATATGTTTAGAATCAAGCGTTTCCTAATAAATTCAAAAAAAATAGCATAAATACTAATAAATAAAAATAGCATTAATTTATCTTAGACTACGAAAGATGAACGAAATGAAACAAAAAACTGCAATTCAAGAGCCTCAAATCCGTGAGAAACCTTTCCAAAATTTAATTAAAGAGAAAGATTCATTATTTTGAAGAAAAAAGGGATTATATTAACTGAAAAAATATATGAATTTTGATTCTCTAATTGTACTTATCTTGTTTCTGAAAACAAAAGAGCATTGCTTATAATGTTTCGAGATGAACACTAGATTATTAATTAGCACGTGTTGTTATAGTAAAGTTTAATTTTCTACAATATTTTTAAGATTTATTTCGCTCACTGTTCTTAAATCTCACATAATTAGGGAATTAGTGCTCTTCGAAGAAAAAAATTTATTTATTTAAAAAAAATAACTTTCATTAACAGTTCTTTCTCTAATAATAATTTCTCTAAAATAATTCTTTCTCTAATATTTATATATACGGCAAAATATGAAATCCGACATTCCAATGTAATACCTAGACATTTTATAGAATGCCGAAACTGACCGGCAATGTATGAAATGATTAAACATTTCATACATTGTTCAGGCATTCTGCAGAATTTCAAATGACAAACTTGCAAATTATGAACTACATCTCCGTATTATATACAATGCCTAGGAAAAGTACATATAATAATTCGTGCAATATATTGGCAGTTGTAATGTGATAAAGGATAATTTCTACCGACTGGGAATTTCTGAAAGAATTTTAAAACAACTATATACGAGGCCACAGTTCATTTTATGTTCTTAGAATATGCTTGGAATTGAAGGTATTCCTGACCATGAAATTCTTTTCTGGTTAGTTGGCTCAGTCCAATGGAAATGGCCAAGGATTTGCAAGTGTATGTGTAAAATAAAATCCTAAATATTAAATATTTTTATGCGAAAAAAGTAATGAAATGAATTCAAAATTTCCTTGAAGCCTATCTTACTGCAACAAGTAAGTTAATTTTAATTTCTTATTTTTTATAAGAACATTTTGTTTTCTTTAAAAATAAAGGCATAAATTTGGTTTTGTATATTTTTCATTTTTCTTTACGTCTTTTGAAAAAAAAATTTAACGGGAATATTTTACTCTTTTTTCAAAATAACATATATATTTTTGAGGAATGAACGCCCTCTAAATAATAGCCTTATCATAACCTTTCTCTTTATACTTTGTTTTAAAGAGCAGTTGTCATTCTATAGAATGCCTAGGTATTATATGATGCCTAGGTAAGGTATATAATAATTCTCATATTTCATACTTTATCTAAAATTCTATTCTGTTTCTGATTAAGATGAATGGAGTGGGATGTTATGGGAATGGATGAGAGTTATGAATGGGAGTTGATTTGGATTGAACAAAGTTCCGTTATTAAAATTCTCAAATCTAATAGTCTTGCTTCTTAATGACCTTTTAATTAGTTAAGACACAATAACACGCCGAACAAATACTAATTTAGAAGTCAAACAGCAAAAATCAGCTTTATATTTTCAAAATTTTCACAGGACTAGTTTCGATGGTGGTTCGGTAAAACCATCGAAACTAGTCCTATGAAAATTTTGAAAATATAACGCTGATTGTTGTTGTTTGACTTCTAAATTAGACCTTTTAATTGTCCATATTTATTTCATACTTCCAATATTACTACATATTTTTTGCAAATCAGAGCTTCTGGATTAAATTAAGTTTTACAAGATTTTTAATATAAAAACTTTTTTTTCTCTTAAAATTCTATTTTAAATATTGAACTCGAAGATTTAAGTATTGAACGATTTAGGAACTGAAAAACGATTAAGTATTGAATTTAAATCGTTTTTCATGTTGAACATGTTACAGAAGTGTTTACGATTTTCTTTGTCTTTAGTTATGCTACCAGAGTATTTATACAGCAGACGACTCAAAGAGTGTAGCCAGACATTGAAGCTAAGTGAATATACATTAAAGCTTTAATTTCCATACGGTCTGTCACATAGCAAATCTGTCAGAATTTTTCGATTCGACATAACGTGATAAGATCTTCCTTCATTTTTCAGTTTCTAACTATAGTTCTGTAATAAGTTGAGGAATCAGTAAAAACACTTTTTAATGACCTATACCTTTCTTTTACATTTTTTACATACATTGAATTGATATACCAAATAACATAGCCAAATGTTTGCTCTTATGAACTTTAGCATCATTATTCTAAGTAAATTTTCCTTGCGCCATATATTTGGACACTGTGGTATACAAAACATTACTTGGTGTTACACTTAAAAATGGATAATCTAAATTTACATGAATAATTCGGAATTAAAAAATTATTGATTATTTAAAAAACTAGTGTTTTATTTGTAAAGATTTTTATTAAATTTTAAAATTGTATGCAAGTACAGGTACAGGTAAAAGTATGGGGTACTCTAACGATATACCATGGGTCAACTGGTAATGCCTTTCCCTACTAAAAAAAATGAATGCTTTGTAAGAGTTTACGAAGGTTGAGGAAATGAGAAATTAAAGCTTTCCAAAAGATCTAGAGTTTACCTGTTATCGTATAAAACTGTACGCACATAAATACTTTACAGTATATCAATTAATAAAACATATAGAATTCACTGTAAATTATTCATTTAAAAACATCCCCGCTTAAAAACAGCCAGAAATAATTGTTGATATAATTCCGAATTTTAGTCGTGTATAATAATTTATACGGAATTAAAATTTATATAATAATTTTAATTGTGCATAATATAAACAAATGTGTGTATATGAAAAATTAGTAGCAAAAAGAAGTAGCGAACTTGTTCAAATAAAATTCATACTATTCAGTCCTTCTTTTGTTTTTTAAATATTCTCCGTATAGAAAGAAAAAATGAAATAGGAAAAAATTTAAACAGCAAAATAAAAAAATAAAAAAATAAAAAAAAAACATATGTGAGAGCAGGAAATGATACGAAGAATAAACTTAATTAAAATAAGCAAATTAAAAAAATTGTATCAGTCAAGTATAAAATATTATTGCTGATAAAATTATTCATATAATGAGTGCAAACAATAATTTCGCCACTTACTGAATCATACTGCAAATATTCCTTTTGCGAAAGGCTTAAAGACACTTTAACACTGACGTTCTTACGACGAATGAACAGACTGACGACTTCCCAACAACAACCGGCAAGTTTCCATTAAATAAATTTTTAAAAACGCTTCTGATGACAATAGATTTTCAGAAATAAAAAAGTAAAAAAGTAAAAGAAAAGAAAAGAAAACCATCTTACACAGGAAGAGGAAACGTAACAACAGCAATAAACAAAACAAAAAGTGTTGAAATTTTGCTCTGTTATAGTTTTTAGTCAGTCTAATAACACTGTTATATAGTGTGGTCGAGGACTTGTATTTACGGCATCAGGAGTTGACAACAGCTCTGCGGAGATTGGCCCAAGGGCCGTGCTATCCGCCTACGTTGGATGGGGCAGCAGGTGGGTTCGTTAGCCGTGAAGAATCGTCCCTCTTCCCGTTGAAAAAAAGGGGGTGTTCGCGCTCACCGGTCAATGCTTTTTGCACGGCTTTGTAAACAGTCTTTAGCACTTTTTCGATCATTTTGAAACCTTTCATTTACGCTTCCTTTGTATGAGATTCCATTTAAGAGTTACGATTAAAAATAAAACAGATCTATAAAAGAAGAACTAATTCCTTAGCAATTCCTCAGACAGCGTACTACAATTCTGAAAGCAAACTTTCGATATCTTTAATCAGAGCACTACAAATTCTTAACTTAGATTTAATTGTTTAGAATAGAATAATTTTGGATGCAAGAGAATAGAAAAAAATATTATTTCTGTACAATCTTCAGGCTTTTTATCATCAGGAATCTTGAAAATTCAACATGTTCTTGCCGGGTATTGAACCCAAGACCTTCCAGTTTAGTGGTAACTACAATACAAAGGTAAATCAGAACAATATGCTTCTTATGCCTTACAAAAGAAAGAAAGAAATTATTTCTTTTATTGTAATAATCATATCGCAAACTTATGCTGACATAAGTATTTATTAATTCCTTGTTTCATTTATTTTTTATTTCACGTCTATTAAGAAATACATTTCAATTTAATGAAATGACGTAAAAAGGCTACAAAAGAAAATAAATACGTAGAATTAAATGCATTGCTCTTAGAATTAATATAGAGATAATTATTTTTAGAATTAATGTAGATATTGTAGATAATTCTACTAACACAAAGTCATAAAGAAAGGAAAGTTATTTTATACAGAATTAACAAAGAAATTTTTGTCAAAATATCAAATAAACGGTTATAAGGCATTTCTCCCGCCTTCTTAGCATGCCTTAATGGTGTAACAGTCAGCGCGTATTCGAGAGGTCCGTGGTTTGTGTCCCGGCGAGAATATTGCTCATTTTTCACAACTCCTGCTTCAGAATAATCTAATGTCTGTAAAGTGGCGCCCGAATTAAAAAAGGTGGTGGATGATGATTCTCCACCACCAGGATTTGGCGATTGGGTCCCTAATCCCAATCTCTCTTTAAAAGGGGGAGTATATAAGGTATCTCCCGCCTTCTTAGCATTCCTTCCTGGTGTAATGGTCAGCAAACTCCACGCATATTCGAGAGATCCGTGGTTCGAGTCCCGGCGAGGGCATTGCTAATTTTCAATTTCTCCTGCTTCGAAATATCCTAATGTCTCTACAGGGTGAAAAAGCGTAATTATTCACTTTTTACTTCCTTGTACAAAGTAAAAAGGAAGTATTGTAATCGCGAAACGTTTCAGGCAGCATATTTCAACGAAAATATCCATTTTGACCGCTATCGAATGCAATTTAACGATGTTTTTGCGTCATATCTGTACGTAAGGACAGAATAAAATACTTTTTTCCTTCAAAAAAATTATAAAACTGCTTTAAAATTAATTCTGAAGAGAATTTTTCGTGGCGTCTGTACGAACGTATATACGTACGTAGAACGTTGAAATTTTGTATATAGGACTGCTATAACATGTAGATGTGCACCTCGTATTTTGGTTGCAATCGGCCGCACCAAACGTATATAAATATATTTATATATATATCCACTCTGTTACCCGGCTCAGTTATCTCAGTTTGTTTACTCTTATATGTTTGTAAATTGTACATTTTTGTGCTTTAAAAATGATTGAATTATGTTGTTTTATCTTCCGGTTAAGGATTTTATGCCTTTAGTAAATCTGTGTGCAATATTTTTAGAATTATCAGCAATTTTAAAGTTGTTTAATTGCCGCTAAGCCTGTTTTTAATGGCGGCCATTGATGTTTACATTTGAAACAGGAGACTATTGGATTTGTTGCCAATCTAGAGAAACTTAGCTTCGCAAAAACAAAGATAACGCATTCTTTTATTATTGCCAATTAAATAATGCTTAATTCTTTCTGGAATTTTTTCGAGGAAATAAGCGTTTGAGATTTACTTCGTAATTTTTAATATAGATATTTTGAGTTGTATGTATTTTTGCCTTCTCGCGAAGTGAGAACTGAATTAATTAAATGAGAAATACTCAATCGTCTGTGAAAAACTGTTTCTGTTTTGTTTTGTTTGCTTAATTTCTTTTATACATAGTTCTAGCTTTATTATAGTATTTGAATAGAACATGTGGCAACGATTAGATAATTCTTTAAATGATATACATTTTGTGCATTCTGAGTTATAATATGAATGAAATATAATACTGTTAAGTGAACCTAGCGCCAGAGTGTCGCTATGGTAAACAAAGTGAATTTTAAAGAATGCATTTATTCTATTGTGGTTTATGCGCTGTCGGCGAAGTAGGTTTAATTCAATCTAATAAGTTTAAATAAAATGCAAGAAAAAATGCGTATAATTTAATATTCCGTACAAGGAAGTCATGTGGTGTACACATCAGATTTTTAAGTAAGGAGTCTTATTATTTAACTATTTGATATTATTTAAAAGCAGAGTTTTCGGCTTATAATCCTGTTATTTGATATTATTTTAAGAACAGTTTTTTTCATCTGAATCACATCAAAATTAAAAGATTGTTTTAGACAAAAAAATAAATAAATAAATTATACGTATCCCTTTTATTAAAATAAATGATTGATCCGTTTAGAAAGGAATAAAGGCATCTTTCATCAGGATCTATTTTTTACAAATATTTTTAAGAACTGAGAGATTCAACTTTCATGGATATAACTGGAAAATTTGAACAAAATTCAGCGTTTTCTGCAAAACCTCAGAGCCTTTCTCGCAAGCGTCACTCATTTGTAGCCGTAACATAGTTAAAATTGGTTAGTACTTCCGATTTTTAGTGCAAAGAATTGCAAATAAAGATAAATATTTTAGGTTAAAGCTACAGAACAACTCAGATTTTCAGAATATTCAGGCATTTGTTCTTATTGATTTTTATTTGCTTATTCAACACCCAAAATGTTTAAAAAAGTTAAGTTTAAGATATTTATTAAAAATATTTAACAAAGCTCTTGAGAATTCTTCTTCGTGCATCAGACATGCCACCAGATCAACATCCGCCTACACACCAACATAAATTAATTATGATGCAACTGTGGCAATTTTATGTTTTATATCAGTAATCATACGATTGAAAATACATTATCATTTACAATTAAGAAAAAATATAACTTTTTTTTTTCTAAAATATATATATTTTCATACACTTTTCCATCCCCTTACAAAAGAGTAGGATGGTGCTATTTAAACTCAAAGACTAAAATATGTGCAACTTTCAGTTACTATGCATACTGTACGACAAAAATCATGCCATGAAAGAAAATAAATATAACTTTACCACAGTTGTTTAATCTATTTCCTAAGGAATTCGTTGTTATGTTTAAGCGAAGATTTATTGAATGGATAAAGAGAGGTAGGCCGGAAACACAATGCGCAATTTTCTATTGATGTTTATAAGCCATACGGTGCATGTTATAGCTATATAATAATATGCTATTGAATTAAATAAGATAAATTTGTGTAACATGTTTAATGACCAGTAATAAATTATTTTATTCTTCTATTAAGTCATTTTCATGATACGTTAATATCATGAAAATATATCTAAATGAGTTTTATGACTTTTTTAAAAAATATTATAATATTGTTTTATAATTTTATATTCTTTAAATAAAGAAAAAATTAAAAGTATGTAAATAAATCAACAACTAACTTAATTTGAAATATCCCAGAGAGAAAAGCACATTTCTGGGATCAATGGAACACCAGACACCTGAATAAATGAAATTTTGTTGTACTTCAGTTGCCCTTGAGGAATGCAGTTGTTTGAAGCAAGAAAAAAGACTTCACTGTACTTTTACTTCCCTTGCAACAGCTAACGTTATGCAGTGAAGCTAACATTGCAGAATTCATTTTGAATCACTGAGAAAAGAAAAAAAATTCTCATACGCCGTAAAAGTCATTTATATTATGCAACTAATTAGAGAGCGTACATTATAAAATTATTTGCATTATAATATATGCATGAAGTACATGTAATCTTATTTCATCAGATTAAGAGCAAAAATTTTCCATCGAGAAGACAGCCTTTCTTTTACAAGACCTGTGATTCTCCTTTCTCAACATCAGGTTGTAAAAATTTTAGTATTTTCTTTTCACAAAAGGCATGGACATGTTGGGACTAAAATGTTACTTAATTTTCTGAAAGAACGTTTCTGGATTTTATATGGAAAAGAAAGACTAATCAGACTCGTGAAACTTCGAACAGCTCATGGCGAAATAATGAGACCGATACAACAGTTGTTTCCGTTAAAGATTGCTCGTAAAATGGCTACCGGACAGAATCACAAATGAAATGATTTGAAACCTCCACGATGTTTGTCTATCTAATATAAATTATTTAATGCCTTTATAGATCCGAAACACTTTCTAGTGGTATTGAAGAAAGTTAGAATGTGACTGTTTCCAATAATACTGAACAAGTCTAGCGTTGAAAATATGAGATGTATCATCTTACTGCCATACTTAAGTAAATGTCTCGAAACGCTTTGTATAGACAGACAGAATTGGCCCTTAAGAAGCAGAAATATCTTGGATAAGAATAAATCCGGCTTTACGCCTCAGCCTTTATCTTAAGATGCGCTTCTTAGCTTGTATGACATATTAAACGAAGGTAAAAGGAAAACTTTCGTCATGATTTTGATATTTCTGCATATAAAAGTGGCTTTTGATAATGCTTCATAGTCAGGAATCATAAAAATATATCAACACGTGCTGATAGACCTAGGAACATCTTTTAATTGTTCAAGGATTTTTTGCATACTCGCACTGTAGAACTTTCTCTAGGTGATATTATGAAAGAATATAATTTGGAAAAGGGCTGTCCCCAAGGATCAGTCTCTGGACACCTTTTTGTGGAATCTTAACAATAATGATCTTCTTTGGGATATTTCTGCTTTTCAAACCTGTTTTAAAAATGCTTTCGCGATGATCTGCTTTTAATTGTTCAATGCAAAAGTTTCGTTGATGATTGTTCTTCGTCTCAATATTTTCTTGATACTGCTTTTCAGTGGTGTAAACTTTATAAATTGAAATCCAATCAACTTAAAAGCAAAGTTATGATGGTATATAAGATGAATGCTGAATAAAATTACTCAAATAAAGTGTTTAGGAGTTATCTTGGGTAACATATTTTAATGGAAATATATTTTCCCTCTGCAAAAAAATATCATCAGGATTATTTTAAATTTCTAAAAACACTTATAGAATCAAAACCGATGTTCTTAAATTGATCTATAGGAGAGGAATAGTGCCGGTCATTTCCTATGCATCAAGGGTTCTAAGCAGTTCTTTACTGAAAATAAGTTAAAAGGTATTTCTCCCACCTTCTTAGCGTTCTTTCGTCGTGTAGTGGTGTGCACGCTGAGCGCTTATTCCAGAGTTTCGTAGTTCAATTCCGGGCGAAGGCTTTCCTCATTTTTTATCACTCCTGCTTCCAACTAATCTAATGTCTCTACAGTGGAGCCCGAACTAAAAGGGTGGTGAATGATGATTCTCCACACCCAGGAATTTGGCGATTGGGTCCCCTAAAATTGCAGTCTACCTTTAAAAGGGGGAGTATATAAGGTATTTATCCTGTCTTCTGAGCGCATCTTCGTGACGTAGTGGTCTGCACACTGGGCGCGCATTTGAGAGGTCCGTTGTTCGATTACCGGTGAGGACGTTGCTCATTTTTCATCACTCCTGTTTTCAAAAAATACCTAATGTATCTACAAAGTAAACTGCAAGCTTCTAAGGAAAATTCAAAGATTTCTTTTAAGCATTGTTCGTCGCAACAGGACTAGTAGTTGCGAGGACTAGTTTTTACTGTCGCTGGTATTCCACCCATAGGTATTGAGATTTTGAGCAATACTGCTATGCAGACAATCCTCATCAAATTTTCTTGATGGCCATCTTTCAGTTTCTTCTTTGCAGAAACATTTTAACAGGAGTCCTATACCAGCTGTTGGCTATCCCGATGCATTTTTTGAAGAGTATAAATTAATTTATTTTACAGACGGAGTTAAGATGAATCATAAGGTTGGTCTTGCTTTTGTTGTTTATGAAGATAAACAAGAAAGATATTTCAAACAGAGCATAATTAATGATATGTGTTCTGTTTTTCAGGTTCCGTTGCTATGTTTAAAGCTTGTTGTGAAATGGATTCAAAATTCTTGTAGTGGTTTGAGTTCAGTATGCATTTTAATATGTAGTAATAATGTGATATATATAGTAAGTGATAATGTGAAATTTAATATATGGTAATTCCATTTCTTTTTTATTGCTACATTATCAATAGCCTTAACCAATTAAATTCAGATTTGCAGTTCATTGTATAATGATAGTTTTCTAAAAATTGACAGTGAAAGAATCCTTTCTTCGAAAAATTTTTCCCAAAGGTCAAATACTGTATTTGAGATCTACTTCATTTTATTATCTTCTAAAAGATACATGTTATTTAGCTTTTGTCTTTTAATGCATTAAGCATTTTTGTTTATTTCAGGGGAAGCACTTCAACTACGATCATTTTTTTAATGTTGATTTTTCAATAATCACTCAGATACGTCACTTTAAGATAAAGAACTCGAATCCAAGTACCATCTTCGTAATTCAAGGCAGAAGAAATGTGGTGCTAGGTTCCAAACCAGTTGATATCCTGGATTTTTCAACTTCGAAATAAAATTATACAATTCATCTCTATTTTGTAAGACTCTAACTATGAAGCAACTCATTTTTATTCTGTTAAATTGTTTACGGTAATTGTTTAATAGTCTGAAATCATATTTTATTCTGGATATGAAAATTAATGCAATCTTAATAATGTTAATTAGATTATTCTGGCAACCAAAATTAGTGCAAATACATTAACTTACAACTTAAAAGTGCTAATATGAAATTAAAATTGACACTAGAATGTGAACTAATAGAATCAGTTGGTGATTTTAGTATATATCGAAGAAGAATTGATTATTTATTTAAGACAAATTAAATCAATTTGTTTAGTTTCACCAAGCATTAATGTGTGTCCACCTCACGGGGAAGGAATATTAGCAGATTTTGAGGACCAGTTTTGCAATTATCAATATTTTATTCGAGATTCGAGCCGCAGTCAATTAGTCGGTAACCAGCTTTCTCTAATGACTTAAACCTAAGTAGAAAGCGATTGAACTATTTGGATTATAAAAATTAATTAGAAATATATCTGATGAAGGGATGAATTGAAGAGCATGTTTTTAACCGAAACTTACATGTATTTGTGTTACAAAACAAAAACATTCAACAATTTTCCGTTTACTGGGATTTGACTTACAAGCAGGACAGTGAGTTGAAACAGTGAAACTTGATTCAAATATTCCAAACTCTGTTATGGTCCAGCAAAATGTTTCCCTTCTTTAAATGAATGCTGTTTTCAAAATTAAAAGGATGCATAGAGAGTGCTGATTCATTTCATTATATTTCCCTAAACAGATGGCAAGAAATATGAATGGGCACTCACCTTTCATAAATAAGCAAAAACATAAGGAGCTGATTCCTGCTTTTCAGGATTTAATAATTTGAATGCTCACTAGCAGAACGAAACGTTGTTATGAGAGGGAAATATCTATGCACATAATATGTTATGAGCAAGAGACTGTATAGCGCTATACTTCTCGGATAAATATATGTATATTCTATCTCTGACATAAACGAGAATCCATTAAGCCTGCTCCCAGAGAAAACTTTCGCACATCAATTTTTTTTTTTTTTTTTTTTTTTTTTTTTTTTTTTTTTTTTAAATCTTGTTAGGTACGGAAAATCCGAGATAGGCTTCCCACCACGAAGACTAAATAATAGATTTCCCACTGTTGAGCTTAAAATGAATCTTCTTTGAAAATTGAGTCATCAACCTTCCCAAAATATAATCATCAAAATAAGAGTGAACTTATATCCATAATTTTCTCTTCTGATTTATGGCAAGATCACAGGAAAATTACAATGCTACAATTGTCTCGCTATTCCTCTAGCGCTGTAACGAGATTGCATTGCCTTATGAGAAAGGACATTTTCATTGCCGGGTTTCGTCTTAAAACATTAGATATCTTCAGATGAAAACTGGATTAAGTCCACTAGATTTATTTACTGAGACATAACACACGGAAAAAAGAGCGGTCTGGAAATGAAATGAATGTTACGCTCAAGAAACTATGAACAATTATTTGAAATAAATTCACGATAAGTTATTTCATCCGCAAAACATTATGTACAAAGCGGAATTATGTAAATTTTACTTCTGAATCAACATAGTATCATTTTCATTTAGTTTCAAGAAGTAGCAGACTAATAAGATGCCAAAGGCTGAAAAATATTTCTTTTAAATGTATGAATAGTATTATTTTGCTCAAATAGAAAAATATAGATCAATGAAACAAAATGTTAGATTGTAAAGTTTGAAAGAATTATCGTTTTACATCGAAAATCAGAATAAATTAATAAAGAATATGCCGTTCATGTCTCGCCAACTGTTTTCTACAGGGCATATCTATGAAAATGTTTTTTATGAGAGTAATCAGAAGATGTTGCATTCCTAAATGATACTGTGATTTTTTTTATTTACTTGTTTTTTTTTTTTTTTTTTTTTTTTTTAGAAAATACTTTAAGAAGACATTTTATTCCTTAGGTAAAAAATATTACGCACTTTGCCCTATTAGATTAAATAAACAAACAAACAAATCTTTTTTTTTAAATGCTTTACGAAATGGACTGTAAACCAAATTTTTTTTCTTCCAAGCTTCTTTCTAGAATGTTTGCCCCATACTTCTGTAGAATTCAACTCCAAATTTATAGCTTTCTCTGTTATACTTTAATCTGTTATATTATAATCCCCTGTTATACTGATTCCCAGCAATATCAACAATTTCCATAATTCTTCAAAACACCAGTCATACTGAACAGAGCCTATAAAGTGTATTGATGAACTCTGGACTTCGGACACAAAGATCTGAGTTGAATACCGTCTTACCTATAACAAACACCCTCACATAACTAAAACCAGGTATTCCTATGTAAAACAGCAAAATCAAATCCCATGTGTTCATCTAGTTACATAAAAAGGTAAAACTTCTAGTTCCCCAATCTTCAAAATATCGACTCTATTGCATTTACGTATCCCATATTATAATAAGTATACTCAACAGTTTATATTACGTAATTTTGCCTAGTCTTATGTTAACATCCTGTTATGTTTAAATGTAACAACTTCAATCTATAACTCTGGCGTTTCTTAGGAGAAAAAGTACAGCAATTCCAATTTTCGTTCAAAATTTTTACCCCCACCGATCCCTTTGGAGCAGAAAACCACCCGCGGTTTAGTCTAATTCAATATCCATCTCCATTGAACCTTTTGCGACTCCATGGGGGTATCGAACTCTAGTTGGTTTGTATACTGGACTTCAATTCTGAAGTGAAGTTTCTTTTATCTATTTTACTTCAATTACGCTTATCAGGCTGTCTCTCATTAAAAACTAAATTACTACTTTAACAGCCTTATATTTAGAAAGATGTTGCATAAATTATAATTATTATTAATGCCAAATGGAAGTCCCTCATTCATCTTTTAAAATAACTGCTGAACGAAACTTCAGATTTTTTTTAAGGTTAGCAAAAACCATAGAATATCTCTGTGTCTACAATTTCCTTTTAACTTTCAGTTACTCTCTGTGTCTGTTAGCCTTTGATAAGAAGCTAAAACTAATTTGAATTTAAAGTTTTAAATATACAAATTTGACAACTAAGATTTGTTAAACCAAACTTGGGTTTATAAATCTAACACGAAATCAAAAGCTGTAATTCGCGGAAGAGAAAGACAAAGAGTTTTGACCACGTTAAGAAAATAACAATGAAATAAGAACTTAAGAAGAATGCACATTTAGGAGATTGCATTACTTGATTATGGCCAAATATACTAGGCCTATCTGTATAATGAATTAAATTTCAACTAAGAATCGGAGAGGACTGGATTATTTGATTTTGGCAAAGCGCACTAGGTCTCTCTTTCTAAAGGGAAGATACTTTCGTAAAGGACATTTTAAGGAAACTGTTTCGTTTTCACGCTACAAATATGAAAATTCCTTAAACCGCTTCTGCAACCAACAGATTCGACGCGAGTTGAACCGTGACCATGTTGAGGTGTTTTATCATTATTGGGGTGTTTCATCAACTAGGGCACCAAAGGTAGAAGCAATTTTAGGATTTCTTAGTTTACACAAACTTTCGACGATACCAATTTTGACGCTTGTTTACAGCCCGATAGCTAATAATAGACATTGTTGCACTGGTAATGCATGAAGCAATGGAAGCGTGTGATTGGTTTCTTCATAACTGAAGAGGCTTGTATTGGACCGTAATTTGATTTATTCATCCGTTTGTTTGCCATCTCTTAATGTAAGACAAGAATTTTTTTTCTTACTTTATTTTTTAAGTTTTGTCCTGGTGAACCAAACAATCACTAAGTCATTCCAATTAAAATCTTTATGAACTTTACTTTTCTTAGTTTCTTGGTGGTATAGTTTTGTTTTAAGCAATAAAAATAGAAAAGGAATGAACAAGGAAGCACAGCATGATTAACAATCTCAAAAAGAAAAGACTTATGGCAAAGACTTACGTTAAATACTATACTACGTTAAAAAAAGAAATTAAGTTTTCTTTTTCATACAAGACCTTACTTTAAAATTTGAAGATAATTTGAAGAAATTTCTTACCCTGTTAACTTTAGCAGTCTTCTAAAACTGTAAAAGCAGTTATTTTTAAACAATTTAACTTTTGGCATAATATACTCGATGCACCTTCTGTTAACAGCTTGCTGTTTTATATTGTCTGTTTTTTCCCGTTATAATAAAAGTAGTTTGCTTTTTATTCTTCCTTAGAGAACATTTTACGTGAAACTGACTCACAATCACGTTACAAATGAGGAAGATAAGAAAAGGCCTGCACAGATAGCTCTTCGTCAGTGTTGAAATCCGGCTTGTGTTACCGATATTTAACGATCTTATTTACTCTTCACTGACAGACTAAAGTTTTGCTTTAATTATGCATACGGTTGTATAAATACTATTAAGGCTTAATGACTTATTCAGCTTCGAAATCTGATATTATTATACCAGCAACGTAGAAGATTATAAAATATTTTATTTCGCCCAGACATTGATCCCGTGACATTCAGTCATTTCAGTCAAGACTGGAAAAATTAACTATTCTATGCTTTCACCCTTTCTTAGTAACTAATTAGTTTAAGCGGTGAGAAAAGTTCCTATTCCTTGGGCCTAATTTTTAAACTTGTTGGGCATTAGACGAAGGTGGCAAAGTCGAGGAGAATCAAAACATTCTACCAAAGTTTTTATATTAGATCGACCACCTACTTTGCAGAACTTTAGTATTATTAACCACTTGTTTTATTATTTTGCTTGTACTATCACTTCTACTTTCGTCGGCTTCCACCAGAGTGCATATTAATTAATCCATATGAGAAGAAAATTCTTGTGTTTAGAGATAGCTGTAATCGCTCAGCTTCTAAATTTACTTGAATCAGTTTTAGCCTTCGCTAGCTGTGTTTTGCCCATGTGAGTCAAGAACCTAACCCAAAACTTAAAGGCGCCATTTTATTGCGAGTATCTTGTTTCAAATATTTAAGTTTGAGTTTTAAGACCTCTGTTTTGTTAATCCGGTAAGCATCGGAGTTTTATGTTATTACATGAGCTCTAAAATTTGTTAATGAACATCTAATAAAAATATTTACTTTAAACCTTTTCCTCTGTTTTGTGTTGTTTTATTGGAAGATCAAGACAGAGCGATAAATCGCTTGAATTTCTCCACGGAACCAGTTTAAAGAGTATACAGGAACTTTACTAATTTACTGCAAGGCAGGAATGAGATCCTAGATCTCGTGTTCTGAGACTGAAACTGTGTCACCAAACAAGTCTAACTGTATGCCATTTTTTCTTTGCGTTCTGTTTCCTTCTCAATTTTGTATTTTTATAGTGTTATTGTTTTAGTAGTCATCATTAAAGTGAAACTCATCATCATAATTATCTTGCCATACTTAAGTGAATTCAAATTGCAAAAATGGAATGCCAAAGATCAACAAAAAATAATATTCAAAAATTAACATTCGTTTGTAATACTGGGAGGAAAGTGAACAATTTCCATTTTCTAGAAAATAGTTGATGAGGTGAGCTTTTGTAAAATGAATATTGTTGTCCATGAAAAATATACTATATAAGACCAGAAAACCTTTGTTGCAAATCGAGTTCTTCCAACGAGGAACATTCAGAGTGTTTTCTTTAAAGAATTTGAGAAAAACCCTTCTAGATAAAGAACAATATCTAAAACTTTTATGTTCATGATTATGTCTTAATAAAATGTCTTTTCATGGCCTGTATCTCGCAATTTTCCTTCCGTAGCAAGGCTTGTTTTACTTTACTTGAAAATGATTCTGATTTAGTCGTGTGCTTTAATACTCTGCATCCCAAAAAACATTAAAAATAATTCATTTAAAGACACGAGACATGACGAGAAGACACGACGTTTTTCTCAGCAGTTATTACGACATTCATCGACATCCCCTGTATGGAATATTAGTCTCGAAAGGGCATTTTGCGTTGAATCCAAGTATTTTAGAATAGATAGATTAAGCATGACGTCACAAAAATGAAGCCAAGCAAATCGTGAAGTCACGACTTATCATGGCCGCCATACAGCATATGGATAATACTACGAAACATGTTGTTAAATAAAATTATACTGATTTTGAGAGTGAATATCAGCCTCTGGAAACTCAAAAAAGTATCTTTTTAGGCATAACTTGCTTAAAATATCAAAATAAATTAAATAAAAATAAATGAAACTACCATTGGTCTTCTAGGTTTTAGTTACCATTCATACCATTAAGCACTTTCATGTATCTGGATTTGAAACAGCTGTTTGTAATCCTTGTGATTTTTCTACATACTATATAGAAAATTATTCATGTTAAATATTAAAATTAGAACTGGAGACTGGTAAATATCCAGTGATGCAACCTAACATGTAGACAACACCGATTAAATAAACCAAATTGATTTCGCCTGTGGCAGCGGCCGTGATAAGTCGTGACGTCATACCTTGACGTTTCATGACTTCATTGCACAGGGCGTACGGAGCATGTTTACTCCATTTATTTTAACCTCCTTGGCTGAATCATCATAAACGGCGTATCACTTTTCAAATTGTTGCCACCAAATATTATCATGTTTAAAGTAATGAAGAATCTGCATGAATATATGCATGTTTCTCGCAGTCGTCCACCCAAACATGGCTACATGGAAGCGCGAATTTTGAATTTCTAATTTGTTTTATTACCTATTTCATATTTTATAAAACTTTATTTTTAATTAATAAAGTCAACAATTCCAAAGCCAGCAGTGGCAATACTGTACAGAAAAAAACACTTTTAACTCTAGGCTGCGAGATTGTCTATTGAAAATTCTATGGACATGCTGCTTTTAAATATTTTGTGAATTTTCTGTTAAATTGAATTTTATGTGGCGTACATCCCAAGAACGTAATATTTAATAAACAAAGCTAACACACAGAATGCTAATAATAAAAAATAAAAAAAAAGTTTTGTAAAGCCATCTTAGTAAGAAAACTGAACATTTGTATGATGAACTGAGAAAAGACTGAAAGAAAAAACAGAAAAATGTATTTCAACACTGCATCTGGAATTCTAAACATATACTGCTATGCTGCTCTTAAGAGTTTTGTAAGTTTGCTGTCGAAGTCGAATTGTATACGCGGTAAGTGCGAAAGAAATTATACTTAAAATAAAGCTAAAAAGACAAAAAAAAATGGGCTAGTAGGAGTGAGTATAACAACTGCTAGACTACGAGCTCAGCGAGAGCGAAAAAACCATTTTGGACGATCGTTAAAATCTGAAACCTGTCAGGTGGTTTTTTTTAACTATGACAAATATGTTTTAGCAAAAAAAATGTCTTTTAAGATAAAGCGTCATAAAAAAACTGAGTAGTATAAAAACATTAAAAGAGGTTTAAAGAAGATCCAAAATTCGTCGAATATGACTCATATTCTTGTAAATCTTTCACGTCAAATAAGGAAAAATTTAACGATCAGGTATCGTTGTTTAAGAACTAGCGATATTACATAATAAGCTTTTACAGCACTTGGATCCTGCCAATCAATTTTAAACATCATTTAGATATGCAATACATCTCTCGTGTTGTTCTTAAATGCTAAATATTATACATAAGCTTTAATATGTTCAAGTAGCCCAGGGTATGATTTTTCAAGATGAATTCTTAAAACACCTTATTACCAGCAATGAAACAAGGTAACATTTATACAGAAACAGAAAAATGTTTAAATGAATGGTCCTGAAAAACAGAAACAAGAACACTCCGTCACAGTCAGTTAAAAATAAAATAATTTTTACTGTTTTCTTCGATAGTCCTGGTACTGAGCATCATCAATTTCAAGCAATTGGTCAAACTGTAAACAAAGAACGTTATTTGAGTGTTTTGGGGCAGTAGCAAGAAGCAATTCCTAGAAAACGACCAGAGTTATGTCGAGTTAACTCATGAGTTTTGCGCGATTAAGTACACTCATAGTACTGTTATAATTCGTGAATTTTAGGAGTCAAATTTTCAATAAATATGGCTTTTCAACCCCATCTGATCATTAACCTGATGTTCCACTGAATCATTTCTTCTCATTTCTACTGTTAAAACTATCTCGTGTTGGTCACCATTTTGAAAAATCTGATGCAATAAGAGAAATATTTTTGTGAGTCAAGAAAAAGACAGTATGCAAGGAAAGAAATCGTTAGTATAAGTATACTGCAATTTGGTAAGGATTATTTTAAAGTAGATGTAATAAATATTGACTAATAAATTGAAATCTTGCGTTTTATATAAGTATACTTTATTATTTTTTATCAAATATATTAATTATTACTAGTCAGAAAATTAGACAGTTTAGTTTGCTTCTCTTCGTATCTAGTATTAATATTTATAAAATTTTTATAAATCTGTAAACCATTTCGTTTTAAATATATGTTTTAAAGAATTAGAGTTTTTATGTACAGAATAAATGCCTTTTTTTCTAATAACAAATGCATTTTTTCTGATCTCGCAAAATCAATGATTTCAAATTTTGTAAATTTTGTACATATAGTGTAATAATATGATTCATCAGAGCGAATTCAGTAAGTTTAAATGAGACAAAGCTTTTGTAGCTAAGCCCAGTGAAGCCTCCAAGTGATAATTAACAGGTACGATTGTTAACATATCTCACCTCGTTTTCATGAAGTACCATTTATATTGCTGCACAAAGAAGGCGTCATCCAAAAAAGGTCAAATTTACATGAAACGTACTACATGCTGGGATATAAATTATTAACATTACAGCTTATGCACATAAATCAAGTATGAGAAACGCCGTACAGTGTGTATAAATGGGAAAATTGTACAGCGGGTTCCTGATTTGGAAATCGCATTTGAACTTTGGTTCTTTGTGTAAAGCTGTGTTATGCCTATTGCAGGAAGGCGAAATTCTTACCAGCACGTGTTGAAATTCTATTACGACAGGATCATGGCTTACTGGGACTACGGTTTATCATTTCACTACATAGTTGCTCGTATTAGTTGGGATCCCATGACTGTTAGGGAAATAAGGAATCAATGTGTCGAGGAGGACCATATTTGAACGACAAGCAGGATTCGAGCGTACTCAGGCCGCTTAAATTCCGGTTGTCTTCTCTGCCTTGCGGTATCGCGTTGCAGCTACACCACGCAGCCTGAGTCATTAACTTGGCTCATGATCAGGAAGGCAAATGTTCACATGAACAGTGTAATGACGTCTGAAGCGCCATAGAAAGTTAGCACCTTGGCCATCGTTGCAACTTTGCTTGACGCTGCAGGAGAGACAGGGCGGGCGAGGAGCAACAACACTGGACTCAATAGTGGCACCACGTATTCTTTTCAGACGAATCTGTTTCTATGTACGACACCATGATAATGGTAACCGTGGATGGAGGTACAGATGAGAACGAACTTTGCCAGCTTGCATTTTTCACCGCCATACAGGTCTAACAGCTGATGGTTGTTATGGGGTACTATATAGTAAACATCCTGTCCATCTGTTTGCGTATTCGGTAGTGTGTACAGCCGCCATTGCATTTTTGACGTGTTTGTGACGTGACTTTTCCTATATTGGAGCCTGCATGACGCCATCTTTCAACAGGATAATACCCCACCGCATGTTACCCGTGATGTCCTGCCTTCTTTGATACAGAGAGTGTTCTACCGTTTTCCTGAACAGCAAGTTCTTCAGATCTTTTCGACATTGACAGCATCTGTCATAGGTTGCCGAGAGACTGGCACGCCACCATTCCCTAGCAACTATGATTCATTAATTTTAGAGTAGTGCTGAAGCCACAGAATAAAGTAACCGGATTTGTCACCCAAGCTCATTTTGATTCGATACCCAGAAGGATTGCTGCCAGAGCGTGCAACGCTATGTACTGAATTTTGCACACTATATACACAAACTACGTGCAAATTTAATTGTGTCTTCCTTCCATTATGCTGTATATGTGCAATAAATAAGTTTATACTATTTTCTTTCCCTCTCGGTATAGAAATTTTAATGGCCAGCAGTGTCTGCTCAATGTTGTACGTAGTATGTGTAGCTTAGTTATGTTTTACTTAGTCATTGTTATTATAGAAGTCTAAACTTTAAGGAGCAGTAAAGTTTGATTCAAGTAACATAGTACTACCAATTTCCTTTTATTGTAAATTATAACTGTGTACAAAATGTGGTGTATTGTTTAAGAATTTCAAGCAAAATATATTGAAAAAAATTTCCCTCAACCGAAAAAAAGTTTAATTTTAGAGGTTGAATAAAGACTCTAGTTTTCTCACGTTTTCAAGCCAGATAGAAATTTGTTGTAAGAAATCAGTTTAATTAATCTACCAACTTCAAGAAGTAATTATGAGTTTCAAAGAAGAAAAGCTTTGTTAACTAACCGGATTTTTTTCATATTGTCAAGTTTCTGTAGTAAAGAAAGAAGTTGTTGTTTTTAATCATCCCCTCTCCATAATCACTCGATTCGAAACCCACAGGCGGCTTTCCGCTCCATTAAATGAAAATCGTCTCGAAGAAACCACATTAAGAATCTTTCTTAAATTGATTAAAGCATTCAAGTAACTGCCCAAAGCAGCTAGTATCTCTAATAATGTGATGAGAAATACCTAACATTAAACTTCTATTCATCTTTATTCTTCAAATTTATATACTTTATTATTCAATCTTAAGATTTGTAATTCACCGAGCTTTACCTCAAATATTTACCTTTTTCAAAACATTCCTTTCATCTACATTTAGTACCAAATTTTATCAAAGTGTAGAGGCTCAAATTCTCATCAATATAGAAATAAATAATCAGACAGTGTATTATAATTGATGTAGGAAATGAGCCTCGTCTTCCTATTTTTCTTATTAAATTAAATTACATTATGCTAGTAAAACATTATAATCATCTAAGCATTCTATCAAATTACTAATCTTAAGTCCAATTTCTTCAGTTCAGCTCTTAATTTATAAAAACATATTTTACATGCGTATAACAAACAGGATAATTTATACTCTTGCTTTTTAATAATTTTGGTTTTAGAAAATTCTTTAGCAAAATCTTTTGAAATGTCTTATTTCGTTATATAATGCTATCGTTCATTTATCACCTCTTTAGTTTGGTTAGTGAAGACAATATGTGAAACACAAGATCTGTATCTTGCACTAAACTTAGCAAACAGACAGTTAGGAGAATGTCGCCATTTAATAAATAACAAAATCTTGGTTTATCTTTCAAATTTGAATAACGTATATTTTAAATTTAATTTTGACAATTCTTATTTCGAATCTCAGCGAATGGGTAGCCTGCGTGAGTGTTCGTTCCATGCGTAATATGAATATGTGTCGGCTTCCCTTAGAAAACTCTCCACGAAAGCATCTTTTTCTTTAGACAAATAACACTGCTCTGCGCTTTGCTATGACCAAACAATCTGCTCAAATTTAAATTTAATCAGACTGTAATTCCTTAACTTACTAAGGGCTTTAAAAGCAACAAGAACAGTTTTACTAATTTAAATCTTTATTTTGCTTTTAATCAAACAAGCAATTGTAATAATTTAAAATACATTCAATTTATAATCGCTAATATTTGTAAGCATTTTACATTATTGCATTTAATTAAAAATATTTCTAGTGCTGTACATTAAATACCTAGGGGCATAATCCTTTGATTTCTTTTTTGTATATTTATTTATTTATTTTAAAGATATATCTAATTTATGTAATCTTATCCAATAATGTTTTAATCATTTACACCAGTGCCTGTAATTAATAGAAGATACTATTAGTACCGTCAAATGCTATAGACTGACGCCCTTAATTGCTTTATTAGCTGTAGAATGGCAACTTGTGTGTCATCTGGTTTTTCCTTTTTAAATTAAATTTTTTGTGTTTTCATTCACTATAAAATTTAAAATTGTTTTTAATATCTAAAAAAGTTACTGCATTCTACTACTTTGAAATAAAAAATCGTTAACAACGAGATAAAGATAAGTACTCCAATGAGAGTCTAATATCTAAATTTAAATTCAACAAAAGAGTTATTTCGTTTAAATACGCCATTAAACAAATTAAAAAACAAATTTTGCAACATTTAATTTAATTTTGCAATGAAACTTGCTTTAGGTTTCAATCGTATTGTGAAATCTTAAGCTTTGCTATAAAAAACAAAGAGAGAGAGATTTACTGTCAGACATTTCGCTGACGCAAAAAATGAATAAACAACTGAGTAGAATACAAAAAATCAACCTATATGAGATTTTGTATACACTTCAAAAAAGGGAACTGGCAACATAAAAAATACAAAAAGGGAAAAAAAATTACGCTAATTTCAGCCCTCCCGACTTCTCTGAAACTCGAGGTAGAATTCTTGAGCTGAAATCTCCGCCTTTGCCGGATACGATGTACATATAACAATAGGAGAGGTACTCGCAAACTCACGATTCTTCTGCCCTTTATAACGACTCCTAGATTGGCTCAAGGATGAGGATCTCAAACCTATGTTTAAAGAAAAACCATTCAATACTTAGAGATCGTAGGAAATCGGGCGCAAACTTATATTTTTCGATGATTGGTCCAATGCGCCAACTGCAAAGGGCAACACATCTGCGTAACGCAGTATTAGAACGTCATATATGCAGTTTTATGAAGGAATTCAGCGTGGTTATAGCATACTAAAATATAGGTGTCAGAGAAGGATGATGATGAGATTGGCCAAAAAGGTGAAAAATACCATGGTGAGAGAGGTATTTGAATTACCGACAGGTGTCGCGAAAGAGCACACCGAAGTTTGGCATTTAATCGAAGGTTACGCCGTAACGGATTTGCTTAATATAGGTCTGTGAACACTTTTCGATTACCTTAAGTGAGCCTGATGTGTTAATGGGCATGGAAAAAAAAAGAAGTTCCCAGATTTTTCAACTGAAATTATGATTGACGTAGATACATATAGAGCAATCATCTGATATACAAAGATAAAATTCATATTTTTTAATCTCAGGTTCCATATTAAAGACCGATCGAAAATAGTAATAATAAAATTTAATATCTGCAGTACGGTATCTGACAGAGATAAGAAAAAAAAATTAGCATGCTGTTTCATTTAGGAGGACGGTAAAGTATTCACTAACTTGTGGAGGACTTTGGAATTAAGAAAGCCAGTTTATAAAAATGTACTCGAAAAGTTCTCATTATCTTGCTGAACGCAATCTACAAGAGGTGTCGTTACGCATTACAGAAAAGACACTTGTCGAAGATAAGCTTCTGTTCGATTTAAAGATAAGAAGTCAGATAACATTGGAGCTAGATCAGATGGGAAGAGAAAAATATTGTAAAAAATTGTGCAAAAAAGATCAACGATAGACTTAAAATTTCGGATAAAGTTTCTAATATTTCCAACAAGACATCAACAATAAAACTTACTAAAAATTAAAACAAAAGAATGCTACAAACTGCCAGAATTCAAATTTAAATTAATAGTAATAATAATATATTTAAAGTACTTAAAGCAAAAAACAAAGTCGCATAAATATTTCTGTTTTCTTCTAAATTAAGAATAATATTTATTTTTATAAACTCATAAAATCATATCTCTATCACTGAATGAAATCAAAACTCAGCATGAAAATAATTTCAATTTTAAAAGTTCCGACGTTTATTTATGTATTTGGCTTTAGAATGGAAAACGGATTAAACCAAAAAATATGCATCCATTTCAATAAAATTAAAAGGAGAAAAAAGAGTATATTACCTTTGAATAAAGCAAAAAAAAAAAAAAAAAAAAAAAAGAAGAAGAAGATTGCTATCTACTGCTACAGAAGAAGACTGTTATCTGGACGTTCCTACAGGATTTCATCATCATAGTTGAGCTTTATTTTAGAAACTGATGACAGTTTACAGAAGAAGGAGAGTTTTTTAGTTTTGTAATCCAAACCGTATGATTAAAACAACAGATTTTCTTATAGTTCTACTATAAGAAATTTAAATTTTTCTTATAGTAGAAAGAGTAAAACTTGCTTTAGATGTTCATAAATATTTGAGTTACGAGAACTGTCATTTAGTGAGTAAAATTTTGATGTTCTGTATTTAAATAAACTTCCAATTTTAGATTCTTTTTATTCTGAAGTTAAGCTAATCAATTCCTTTTTCCATTAAACATCTTTTAGATTATTCATATTAAATCATCGTATGCACCACTTGAGAAAAAACGCTTCTGCTTATTTTATGCAAATTCTCCCCTCCCCCTTTTCTTTCTTCCTTCCCTTTTTTTTTTTTTTTTTTTTTTAATTTTACCAAAATAAACTTTTGGATGATACTATTTCATAACCTATTTTTAATCTATCCACGAACTTATCTATTGCTGCTTAAAAACTGGGAGCTAATGATTATAATTATTGTAACGCAATGTTTTTCTAATCACAGATTAATAAGCAAGGTAACTTAGTTTTCTCTTTACTATAAAAGAGCAAATAACATGAAACGCTTCTTAAGATACGATATTCGTAAAACTAATTAAACATAAAAATTGTTAATTTGTAAATTACTCACAGAAGACATTGCATATCACTAAAAAGTAGTAATAAAATGTATTCTCAAAAATCTGTATTTGTATATTTAAAAAAGTAGTACCCTTTCCTCCCTTTTTCACGAGTGTTAATGTAAAGTAGTCTGGCATTTTAGTCTAATGAACGTAATAAATTTAATAATAATTACAATGTGCTTATGCTATAAAATGCCAAATACATGTTAAAATTATAACAGTGTTACAAGTTTAATAGTTCATAATTACAAGTTCTATAATACCCTACAGAAATCCCAGCAGTGAACACAAATGTATTCGAGCTATAAGCATCCATATTTCATAAATGGCAATCCTTTCCAGACGCATGGATGATAAATGCAAATATAGCACAAATTCGCATTTATTCTTAGCAGTTTTCCTTTTTTTTTTTTTTTTTTTTTTTTTTTTTTTTTTTTTGAATAAAATACACTTTCGTCTGGAAAAGATTTAAATATTCTCAGGAAATTAAATAGAACAGTCACAGAATATTCTTGAGAAATAAAAACAACATATAATCATTAAACTGATGAACAATATATAGTAAACTAGAACTATATGTTCTAGATTACTTTTTCTCACATTCTCATTCAAAAGTTACTTTATTCTCAGTATAGAAAACTTAAGTACCATTTCACCTTTCAAATAGAGAGAGATGCACAGTTTGTATTAGGTATTCTTAGTAATCATTGCAATCAAGGCATATATTTTCTTTGGGCAGCATTTGCACAAATTTATTAATGAATATAATTTAATAAATATTAATGAAATACATTTTACTTCTCACAATTACAGCTCAGAAGTTTGTGTTAAGTGAGTCATTCATAAATTACTGCTTCAATACTCCATGCAGGCTCACAAATTAGCACTACATATATCAAAATATCTGATTTGGAAACCACATTACTTTCTAGTACGGCCTATTTAAATATACACAATTTTTGCTGTGTTTCATTTAAACCTACTTCCCCGACGTTGAAAATGATTATCAAAAATTGCAAATTTTGAAATTAAATATCCCGGTTAATTTTTGTCGTACGGGAGTCATACAACTTATATTTCTATACTGTTATAAGTACTATACTTATATAATGCTATAAGTATTCTACACTATTACAAGTATAGAAACCCGACAGACCTATTTCCACCATATTAAAAGTTAGGTTTCGTTATTTGTCGAAAATCAAATTTTAACACAAAAGGGGGAGAGGGTAGCCCAGCAGGGCTGTTAGTTTCCAAACGGCATTTTGCGTTGAATCACCATGAAAGTCTGAATCACTTTTCAAAGTGTTGTCACCAAATATTATCATCCTGTATTTTAAAGAAATTAAATAATGAAAGATCTGCATGAATGTATATATGCCTCTAGCAGTGTGCAAAAAAGACGGTACCTAGAGCCGTCAAATTTTGAATAACGTAATCCTCCACCCGAATATAGGCACCTGGACGCCCGAATTTCGAATTTGTTTTATTTTCTATTTCATATTTTGTAAACCTTTAACGAATTTTTGATTAACAAACTAAACGATTTCAAAGCGAGCAATGGCAACAATGTACGGAAAATAGCATTCTTATCTCCAGCGCGCGAGACTGTCTATCGAAAATTCTAAATATATGCTGTTTTTAAATATTTTCGGATATTGCTGCTGAATTAAATTTTATGTGGTTTAAGTGCAATGAACATGATATTTAATAAATAAAGGTAACACACAAAACGTTAAAAAAAGGCCCTTTGGGCTTAAAAAATTCAGACTTTTTTTTTTCCATTTTTAAATCTTTTAACCGTATTTTTTCATCTTATCTGTTTAAAGGGGATGCCTTTGTGGAGAACGTGTTAAAAGAAACTTTCTTGCGTTATTTTACGCATGGGGAAAACTATGAAAACCAATGATGGAGTCAGCCCTGGTATCGAACACTGGTAGAACTCTCAACACTGAGTGGTCTTAACCACTCAGTGCTTTGAAATTCAGTCATTTGAAATTATTATATTTACGATATGGCCAACTGATAACTAATGAACATTTATGTTATTACTTTAATTTTATACAGATGCTTATTCTGGTACAGAATTAGTAGGTTTTTTATTTTATAGTGATCGATAAAAATATCCACTCATATACAGATAATAACATTAAAATGTTATATAAAGTGCAAATACAATCGAAGCTCCCGTTAGCGGACCCCCTACGTGAGGATAGGCGTCCTACTTTCATGGTCCGTAGATTAAGACACTGCCTATTAAAGAAGAAGTTGACTAACAGAAATTCGAATATATTCCAGATTCCGGGGCAATTTTGCTGAAATGTTAAAGAAATGCTGTGTTGAAATGTTAAATTTTCTATTTTCATTTATATTTTTATTACTTATGAAGCACTTCGAAATAAACCTCATTTTGGGTATTTATTGTTTCAGTAAATTCATTAAATGTTCAGTAAGGCTATTTTAAACAGCTTATTTTAAATATACGGTTCGTTGTTTTTTACCTTGAATTCCTAATGGATTAATTATCAATTATTAGAATAATTGTAATTGTTGAGCTTCAAATTATTTTGCAAGTTAAATTAAAATCAATTGGAATTTCTAATTAGAATTTTTTCGTGATTCTTATACTTTCAAGAAATGCCATATGTTTTTCTTACTTTTTTGCAACTTAACGACAAATTCTTAGAGATGTTAGACTGAAAACTAAATTTTCTGATCACAATTTTACTTTTCTTTTTATCTATTTCATTACTTATTTACTTTTATACGTTGATCTTTTTGAATGACAGCAGAAACTGTATAAGTTATTTCTCCCACCTTCTTGGCGTGCCTTCGTGGTGTTGCGGTCTGCACACTGAGCTGGTGTTCCAGAGGTCCGCGGTTCGATTCCCGGAGAAGTCTGTTAATTTTTCATCTTTCCTGCTTCCAAAATATCTAATGTCTCTACAGTGGCGCCCGAACTAAAAGGGTGGTAGATGATGATTTCTCCCCACCCGGGATTTGACGATTGGGTCCCCTAAAAACCCCAGTCGCCCCTTAAAAGGGGCAGTATATAAAGTATTTCTCCCACCTTCTTGGCGTGTCTTCGTGGTGTTGCGGTCTGCACACTGAGCCTGTGTTCCAGAGGTCTGCGGTTCGATTCCCGGCGAAGTCTTTGTTAATTTTTCATCTTTCCTGCTTCCAAAATATCTAATGTCTCTACAGTGGCGCCCGAACTAAAAGGGTGGTAGATGATGATTTCTCCCCACCCGGGATTTGACGATTGGGTCCCCTAAAAACCCCAGTCGCCCCTTAAAAGAGGCAGTATATAAAGTATTTCTCCCACCTTCTTGGCGTGCCTTCATTTTGTTCTTGCAAATTTTTCGATAAAATTTACAAATTTAAAATTACTTTGTAAAAGTTTAAAATTCTTAAACGGAAAAGAATTACGACCCTTTTTAACTTCAAAGAACTGAAAAGAAACAGATAAAATCTGAACGCATTGATTAAATTTTCAATTGCTAGTGTTTTTAAAATGTAATCATTTTTAATTGCAGATGAAATTTGGTTTTATAGCTTCCGAACTTGGATTCTTTCTTTGGTTTCTCTAAGAAACTTTCTTCTTTGATCTTAAAAAGATCGCATTTTTGTGTAGATGCAATTAAACCTTTTGGCATCTAAAGAATTGTGCTTATTCCACCTTTATTATCCAAGACATTTTTTGCCTTTATTTATATCAGAAAAGAAATATTTTCCAAAATTCCTTTGTATTCTTTTGTATATTCTTTTGATTTTGCTTCATCATCATTAGCAATCACACATAAAGAAGTAATTTTATGAGAACGAGATGTTAACCCTATATTAAAAAATAAATGAAATGAATTTTTTCAACGCAACTCCACCCAGCTTTCATTAATGAAAACGCTGTTGCCATCATTATTTCGTTAATGTTTCTCTGCGTCGTCTAGCGCTTGTTTTACTAGATTTTTTTGGTTTGGAATTCACGAAAGTAATTTTATCTAATGCGTCATATGTTTACTGCTGATCTAATGTGCATTAAAACAGCTTAAGGCTTCTTATTTTTATTCTCGCTATTTTGATTGTAATAGATTATAGCTTAAATAACATATCTGAGTGTTAAGAGGTTTTGCCAAACGTAATCTAAAATTTTTTA
Source organism: Stegodyphus dumicola (assembly GCF_044657685.1). Lineage (NCBI taxonomy): Eukaryota > Metazoa > Arthropoda > Arachnida > Araneae > Eresidae > Stegodyphus > Stegodyphus dumicola. The sequence goes on along the minus strand of NC_140774.1, from coordinate 87,537,742 downwards.
TCAGTATTCGGTCATATACTATCTTTTTATCACCAAACATCGACATGTATCATATTAAGCATTAGAAACTGAAATTTAATGAAATCATTTATCATGAGAATTAAATTTATTAACAAGAGCTGAATTTAATCGAATTTTTCATTGCATTAAAACGTAGCGCATTTTGGATTCAAAAATGAAGTAGAAGAACGTGGAAAAATGTACTTTATTAAGCAATAGTTTAGTTAAAGATAAATAGAGAGAAAATAATTCGAATGTAGCTGAAAGTACAATGAATATATTACACTTGGTTATGAAATCAAATCGACTTTATTATCAGAGTTGTTTTGATTTTTTTCTCTAGATTCAATATATTTAGTTCAAATATAAGATTTAAAAAAATCAGAAGATATATATAGGTAAGTAGCAGTGACGGGAACAAGCGTATAAAATAGTTTATAACTTAAGAAATAAAACTGTAATAATTTTCTGTTTGCTTGATTCTGGCATAACTAAATCTCTTTTAATTTTTCATTTCCTTCTTTAAGATCTCTCTAGATTTTTTTCAACTTAAAGAAGTTGTTGTTTTTAAGAGTTTGTCTCCGTTTTAATTTCATAGTGTCATGATGACTCAGAGTAAAAATGAACAAGTTAATTAGATTGCATCTTAATTTATTTACATAACTTCAGGCTAGCACTCGTTTCAACACGTGAAAAGGATTAGTTTATCATTAGTTTTGAAATGGCTCGTCGTTATTAGCTTCTCATTTCCTTTATATAGTACCATATAAAAAACTGGTTGGTTATACTCACCATAATACGTGTTAAGAGAACAGGCCTCTTGGTTCCTTAGCACAGATGAAAATTGTTCATACTAATGATGCGGAGATAACATTTAAGCTTTGAAGAGACAGCAAATTACATCAAACCTAAAAGATTAAGAAAAATGATGGATTAGTCAAAACAAATAAACTAAATTCAGAGCTTGTATTGCCGTTAAACAAACGAAGCACGGGTTCAGAGCATCAAGGAAGGGGAAGTACTATAGAAAGGTGCTTAGAAATTCAAGGATCATTATAAATTTTGTCTTTTGCTGGTTTTAACATAAAATGTGTGCTGCAGCTAATCGAGACTGATAAACCAGAACTGAGAGAGAAGAAATGAAGGAAAAGTAGCAAGTGAGAAAATGAAAATAAAAAATAAGGCAAAATGTACATGGGAGCACCAAAAGTTTTATATGTGTTTACGGCCTCTAAAACGGCCGCTCATACTAGTATTTAACTGAGCTAACGGGAAAAAAGTCTGTTCCTGCGTCGATTATCTCCATTATATGTAAAGTTCAGATTTTTCAACTGTAAAAGACTGATTTTTCCAATACCAAAACAGCTATATCGGTAGTGCTAGATATCTCTGTCAGCTCAGAGATCCCTAGTGTGAACGGACTTATAAAAGTCTTGATTGACTTTGACTACATTCAATAACATTCGGTTTTATAGTCAACAGATTAATACTCAGCAAACGTGCTCGTGTAAAAGAAAATTTAATTTACATCCAGTTATCCAAATCTTTTTTGAAATTCTTGCAAATACCTACTATTAATCCCTCTAGACCTTAAAGCTAAATCATTCTTAAAAATGTACTTTATGTGGTAATTCTGCGCAAATACGGAAATACAAGATACCCTTTAAGTTTTAGAATCTGAATGCTGAAACTGCATTCATTGCACTGCAATTTTCCCTCTGTTTTTCTGATTGAACAGACAGACAATGTTTCCTGTAACTATAATAAAAACACGATCACAAATATGATGTAATTTTACATCATTCTTTCTGCTAGTTTAATATTATAATATCATCTGTACCATATATTCAGATTTTAGACTCGGTAGTTTAATTTATGTATTTCGTTTCTGAGCATTTTCATTTGCCTTTCATTCACAACTTTAAGAACTAATAAGAAGTTGTGCAATAAATTAGTTCGAAGAATCATGGGTTTCATATCGCAACTATCTTTTCCCCTTCAGAAAAGAAAAAAAAATGATTCTTGGATATCTTCAGCACGCCAAGATTTCAGAGATAGATATCAGATTTAGGGCATTTTTGAGAAAATTTACAAGGTAATTGAATTACTGGGATTATGGCAAAACACACGAAAGCCTAAAGAGACATTTTCCTTTGTAGAGCACGTTTTTAAAGAAAGTTATCTTGTATTCACGGTATAAATGAGAGACTCGTAGCTTTCGGGCCAAACTTTTGCAAAGAGGACTAGATAAAGATCTGATGCTGCTGTCTCAGATAAAGATGCTGCTCTCAAAATTATACAAAACAAACTTGTAAAAATTCTTATGATTTTCAACTTTTGAAAAAAGTTTTAATTAAACCTGATATAATATAATTTGTAGATGCGATGTTGACTTTAATACTTAAAATTAACTTTTTGAGAGAATTATGTGTAAAATGTCTGTAAATTGTTTCTTACTGAATGAGCAACTCTTGGATAATAAACACAATTAATAACGAAATCAAAATAAAGGAAACATATTTCTTCACATTTCTTGGCGGTCAGAACAAAAGCATTTTGACATTCCTAAAGCTTTGAATGCTTTTCATGCATTGCATAATACAATAATGGCAGGTTTTTATTTTTCGGTCGAAAGAAATGCAGACACAGAATCGTGTGCTTCAGCCTTACATCCCACATCAATTGTCATATCATTCCCACAGCTGCTTCATTTTATTTTTAACTGGTTACGTTAGTTCCAATTTCGAAAACGATAGTGATTTGGAGATTGCGATTGGTTGATGTCTAACCGCATTGTGTTATGCAGGAATTGAAAAGTCAATTACTAGATACTGATGTTCATTTTCTTTTTTCTAAACAGGCACAATGAAAATTCTCATAAAATAAAAGAATATGGAGTTTGATAACGGATGGTATATCTTTTAACTTAGAATCTACCGGAAATGCCATTTGACCTTTGCCATATTGATCTTACAGGAAATGGATATTCTAATCTAAACTTTTCTATTCTTTTCAAATTATATCGGAAATCTATGCATCTAAAGCTATTATTTAAAATACCTTCGGGTAACGTTCCTTCAAGAAAAAAATATGATGGTATAGAAAGTTGCTATACATTTTTCAGGCTGTTAATTTGTAGATGGTTCTAAAATGGACTGTGATTTAATAACACTGTGATAAATAAACAGCAACATAGGTTAATGAATTAATATTCTTTAAATCAGTTTTAAAAATTACCATTATGAAACATAGTTATCACCGCATGATACCACCAATGATATCTGACATTTAAAACTGTAATCCCGAAAATACATGTAAAAAATATAGCAGTTTTGTGCGTTTTGAAGATAACTAAAATGCCTTAAAAACTGCTAAGTCACCTGCTTACATTCATGTCATGGGAGGAAGCATAATTGTATGTTACAGGCAGCTTTGATACTTAATCGAATTTACATACATATTCAATATCAGACATCAGAATTTCGTTATAACGCGAATTCACTAGTAAAACTATGTCTGCTAAGTTCCCACGAGCATCCGTGGTACTGCCTTCTCACTAATAACGTACATATCTCTAATACAAATAATAAATTATCCAGTAAAAATAAAGTATCGGCTAGTTGAAAGAGAAACATGTAAATTAAAATTTAAAATTAAGCAAAAAATTGCAACCTTATTGGCGTAAATTTTGAATAACTCTGTCAATTTAAAAGGCAATAAGATGTGGGTCTCTCCTCTTCAAGGAAAAAATTATTTTTGATTTCGTGCCCCCCCCCAAATGGTAGCTTTTGTAAAATAGAGATCTGCGTTGATATGATGTTGATCCAGTGAAAAGTTACTGAGGACTAGATAATCTTTTGTTCTAAAAATAGGTCTTTTTTTTTTCCTCTTCTGTGGAAACTATAGTAGTATCTGACGCTGAAGAGACTCATGTCCCTGAATTCGATTTTTTAGTTTTATTTCTGTTTAGTATTGATGATTAGCACGTGGCTAAATGAGGACTTAAATTATAATCTTAAATGATGCAGGAAACATTATTTGGAACCATACCACAGAAAAAATTGAATAAGTAATAAAGTTTCCTCTTTTCAATCCATTATTAAAGAAAACCTTTCTTTCTGAAAGGTGATCTTCAGCATAACGAACGTAACTTTTGATTCGGAAATCTACTATTACTCATGCAGTAAGAACAGATTTTAACTAAAAGAGTTGATATTTACTTTTATATCAGTTTCTAGCGATATAAGGATCACTTATATGTTCATAATAAGAAATTGAAGCTAAGAATGCTTCTTCTTTAAGTTCGCTTAAAGCGCTGTTAATTTTATTTTAACACATTAAAGCAAAGTTTTGATAGCATGCAAAGTTTTGATAGTTTGATGCAAAGTTTTAATAGTAGCAACAAACAAAATGATTTTAAAAGAAAGTTTTTTTAAAAGAAAGCTTATATAAACTAGCCTAAAAAAGAAAAAAGATTTTATTTTATAACATTTAAATTTCGGATTTTTATAACTGATAAATTTTGGATGTTAGAGTTTTAAAGTACCAGAAAAGAATAAATCTTTACAAAATATATATTTTTGGATGTTAAAGTCCCGAAAAAGAATATAATATTACTAAATCAAATTAAGAAAATAAAGTTTTAAACAGAAATGCTGAGAAAAATATGTATAAATTTACGAAATGGAACAATTTAAAAAGCCACGGTAGATATTTTTTACAAATAATTTTAAAAGCTAATCAGTCCTTAAACCGATAAATCTTTAAATTATTTGAGATAGCAGATGAAACGTTATTTGTAGAAGGAATAAGAACCATGTGACGTAATTGAATCCTTGAAAGTAACATGCCTACAGGCGATGCAATGGCCGAAAGAATAGATTCTTCCCTTCTGCTTGAAACCGTAATAAAATAAATGCAAAAAATCGCCTAGTTAATATCTTTACAATGTAGATTTTAGAAGAGAGGGAATTATTTCTTTGACAGTTTGTGAAAATTTCAGATTTTTATATTCGATACATTTTTACATGTTGCAATTTTAAAATCATAGTCATCCATTAATTGAGAAAAAAAAGATTAATTTTCAAAAAGTCGTCAAAAATTCAGAAATTAAGTTGCAGTTTTTATAAAAGTTTCATTTAAAAGATTTTGTTCCGCTCTTCGATAATGCAAACAGAAAAATTTGAAGATTTTTTTTTAATTTGCTTAATGACCGAAAATATGTGGGAAAATTCGCTTAAACACATATAAATCAAATTTTGAGAAATCGCTACATTGCATAGACGTCGATAAATAGCGTGTATAGAAAATTTGAACTCAATAACTCGGCAAAATTTCCGTCCAAGTTTATAAAAATACCATAATCTGAATGTTCTCCTTATTTAAAGCATTATCAATGATTGCAGATATATTTCTACGACTAATGGTTGAGAAAATAATGAAAGAACTTTTAACAGCATAAAAACCGTTATAGATACAGTATATATAAAACAAAATATGAACAGTGAAGAAGTGTAACATTGGATCATTCCATCCCAAAACTAGTTGTTTTCAACTTTTTCATAATCAGATTCATTTCACTGTGAATGATTCAGAAATTCAACGCACAGTTTATAAAGAAAACAAGAATATTGCTTATATAAATAATGACCTGTTTAATCTCTATCATCCAAGAGATAACTTAGATCACTCATTACTTAATTGTTAAATAACACAAATATATAATGTGTAATATATGAGATATGTAATGCGTACTTATGAACATTTAAGCAAAGCCATACGTTTTTATTAATTTTTTAAAGATATCCTGCTGTAGTTGCTGAATTGGAACATGCTTCTAATCAGAAAGATGACGCATCACGAGGTTTCTTAATTGCGCTTTGATTTAATGAAAGTTAAACAGCGAAAAGTGATTTTTTTTCCTTCAGGCCTTCTCCCTTCTTTCTTATTTTAATGAATAATCAATCTGCAACATATGTTCAGGTGAAACAAAATCTGCTGATTGACAGCTGACGACTCTCTAATAATCACCAGAGACGAGACAGATAGTCTCATACCCTTGCCCTCCCACCGTTTTTCTAGGCATCTGGAGAAGAAGAAAAGAGGGGAAAAAAGAAGCAAGAGTCTCATTTGGCGCCAGCATGCAGGAACCCGAGTGAATGACACAACTTGTAATCAAAAAGTTTCTCTCGAGATGTAATTGAGCCTCGACTCCGCCTCCTTTTCAGCAGCTTTGTTTTCCAGCGGGATTTGACATCCGGGCCTTTTCGCATGACAATTATGGTGCGAGACCGCTCTGTGATGAGATGGTGACTTGCTCTTGGCACCATTGACGATGGCCAAATTTGCGCGGAGGTATCAATGGTGAAAGCAAGAAAGATGAACTGATTGTTCAGAATTCTCGAACAATGACGCCACATGTTACACTAGAAAGTTTCCGCTCAGAAATAAAATATGGTTTAAAGAAAAAAAAACCTTATTATTTATCTTGAGCTGCAATAGAGAAAAGAAGTCAACTCATAAAATAGTTACTCAACTGTGCAATATGTATATAGAATATCTGCACAGATAGACATGTAAATTGTGCTATAAAACTTATATTGCTTTCTCCCATTCTTCAGAGATTTACGTAAATAAAGAATAACGTAAAAAAAAAAAAGCCTTAGAATAACACAAAACAAAAAAATTTCTCGTACCTCCAAAATAGTCAGAGAAAATTCTTTAAAAAGAATGATGCTCTATCTTTCTGGAAATTCAAGAATGTTTTAGATAGAAAAATTGCTTACCCTACTTATAATATTTCTTTCCTATGCATTCGTGTGCTCATTATTTATTATATTATAATGCAATTTTTATGATGCATTTTATTAAATCTACCGACAGACCTTCAGAAGTATCTCAAATGATTGGCGAGTTACCGTCTCTGTTTGTAATTATCTATAAATACATAAGATAAAACTCAAAATAAAATGTAACACAAAACTTTATCAGGCACTTAATACAACTAAAAAAATGAGCTAAAATAAGTGCTAAGACCCACTATCAGTTACAGCGAACTACTACTAAGCTACTGTTACGACGGCAACAAAACCTCAAAACCTCTTTAAAGTAACAGAATCTTTTAAGTCGAATAGAAACACAGCTAACTTTCTAGCACTCAAAACCGAACACGCCTAACCTTTGGTCGTCTATTGCTCTATTCTTCTGTTCTGTAAGTAGACGCTTATTGGTAAATTAATATATAAATAAAATTATTGCTAAGTTAATGCATAATAAAATGTCAACAGATCTTTAGAATTCTACCGACTTTCCTGCTTAGATTACATCTTATGTTTAACTTATGACGTTTGTCATAAATTTACAAGACTCTCTAATCTGAGCCTGTAATGTGACAAGCCAAAGCATACAAGAAAGAAGCTAACGTAAAGCAAACTATTAGCAAAATATAAATCATAAATATAACAATAATATTTCTTGGACTATGCACTTTATGCGTAGGTCATTTTTGGAGACTTACACATAAACTGAGTTGTTATCTAATATAAACTTGCATTAATTAATATTTCCTGTTGATCTGTATAAAAATAATAGAATAACACAAAATAAATTACACTCAAATACAGCGAAAGCTTTTATAAAGGTGCCTATAGCACTATACATTTCTACACATATTTCTAGATACATAGTTATAGAATCATTTCTTAAATTTCAATAGACCTAGTCAACAGACGGTTTCGCAGCAGAATAAATAGCATTTGCTGCCAGTGTAAACGTGCAATTTGGTTTTCTGACACACACTTAGATTTTTGCTATCTCCAGTATTTTAAATGATGTTACTTGATGTAAATGCATCATAATAGCGTGAAGGTATGTCGATGTTTAATTTAAATATATAAGTATACTGAGGTATAAAATATGAGAAATGCTCTTTTTATCACAAATTGCTGTTTCATAAGTTTATACTTTTCACAGTTTGCATCCTCCATTTCCGTTTTCGACTTGTAAGCACATCTGCAGTCGCGCTTTAAAGCAAAAGAAGAAGCGGAGAGGTTTTATTATTTTCTAATGTTCTTCTATGTTGTGTTTCTTGTATTAGCATTTTAAAGATTTAGTGAATTATTACCTGTCTTAAGGAAGAGGCACAATTTTTAAAAAGTTTGTGATTTTTTATAATACTTTCTGGGTATATTTGTGATGAGTTAACATTTAAGACAGAAACGGTGCAAATGGAGAAAAACTTAATAAATTATTCAACAAGAAAAATTTTAATTATTTTTAGTATTTTTGATGATTAAAATTTACGTTGAAGTTTCTGTTCTCTCTGGAATTCAAACCTCCTACACAAAACACGAGGTTTCTTTTGCAAATGGGAGGCATAATCAGAAAAAATAATGTTGTCTAAAAGTGCTGATCAAAACGACCATCTCTGATTCCAGGAAAAGAGTCATCGATATAGCAGTCTTGATATCGATATCGCAGTAGAAGCAATTTACTTCTTTCCCTTTTACATATTAAACTGGAACTTACGAAGAACTTTGTTAAGTGATGCAATCAAGTATTTGTGAAATAAATTTCCTAACATAAGTGACGGTAGAATAAAATAAGGTTTTTCTTTATGGGATCTTAAATGATAATAAAAATGTAATTGGTATTTATAATCTTTTAAAACTTTAGCAAAAATCGAATTCTAGTAAAAAATAATGGATATCTCCTGAAGCTAAATGTTATAAAATGACCCACTCGTTCATAAAATTAAATATTTTTATATTCCCACCTGCATTTTTCCATGCTGATAGAGAAGTGTACGACAAACTCAACGATCATTTTCACTTAAACATTTTCAGATAGCAAGACCATTAGATGCAAAGAAAAATCATAACTTCCATATTTTAGATGAATTTGTTTAGTCATTAAGTTTACTTCGGAATCGGAAATAAGATAAAATAATGAGTATCTTCACCGATATTCGCCATTCGGACCTTCCGCTTGAGAGCCAGGAGTGCTTTCCAATTACACCACAAAGAATATGAGAAAGAAAGGAGAGAATTAAAAGCTTACAATTCCTTTCAAACACGCATACTCATATGATTTTTAACGTTAACAAATAACTTTCAACAAAAACACTTTGCCAGGTAAGAAAATTCTAGTTACTCCATATGTGAATCTAACTTTTCCTAGTCTAGTTCGAAGGGTTTCAAATTATGCCGCAAAGAAACTGCATTTACAAACATCCATGCTTTATATGTATAATATATATTCATGTTCAAATATATGACATTTGGGAAGAAATGCTTTTAGTATATGTAGGTGTTAGGGTATAATTTTGTGCATATAAATTTTTGTGTACATAAGCTTAAGTCCCATCAAATTCAAAAAAACTGATGTTTCTATTGAAATGACCCTGAAACTATTGCTCAATTTGAAAAAATATGTTTAGCTATAATGAAGCTAATAGGAATTTGCATGTACCGTTTTTCTTCTCTTTTCGATTGCAAAGCCTCTTCATCTGTAAAATTCGATTTCTGGGTGGGTAGAAATAATGCGAAAATTCTAAATACGTAACTATCCATAAGCTAATGAAAGTAAAGAACGATTTCCCCCAATATTTACCTGTTAGTTTCTTTTAATAAACGTGTTACCTTATTAAAAGTTTTACATAAAATACGTGCTAGTATATGAAAGAAAACTCATGAAAAACAACAACGCAATGGTCTGAGTTTCGAGTTCCGGCGTACGGTCTGGCTGCAGGAGTTTCGTGGGGGCGTACGGGTGTTTTCGTGATTTGTCCCATGTGTAATGTAGATATGAGCCAGTTTCTCTTAAAAAGTCCTCGACGGGCATCCTTCCCTTTCCGTGTAGGGCCTAAAGGAAGAACACGAAATGAATAAATAAATAAATAAACTCCAACACATTGTTCACTTTAGCAGCAAAAGATGGATTAACTTTCATTGAGCTATTTCAGAGACGCTGAAGTTATATTGAAATAGAGCCTCGCTTTGATTAAACAACATCAGCCTAATTAATATAAATTGTCAAAATTTTGCAAGTATTTCTCAGAAAAGTTTAAAAATTACATAAAAGGAAATAATTTACTGCGATTTATCCTTAAGTAATGTAGCTTAAGCTTTTATTACATAAATCTAAGCCAAAAATTGGAACTGAAGTCATTAAATCCAAAAAGGTGTACTTTTCAGATCTTATCGGGTTTGTTGTAAGCCTTCATTTCAAATTCTTTAAAGACAAAAAATATTAAATACAAAAATAAGCAAAAAAAAAAAAAAAATAAATAAATAAATAAATAAAATAATTATTTTGTGTGTAGTTCTTCGTATTTCCAGCAGTTGCACTGAAGGGACAGTTTTTTAATAAATAAGTACCAGTATGAAGTTACCTTACAAGTATTTATAGCACTTCCTTTTGCGTGCTTTCCTGGTGTATGTACTTAATGCATTAAACTAATATTTTGAAAATCGGTGGTTCAAATTGTGGCAAGAGCACAGTTAGGTTTTCCTCTTTTTTGCTCCCGGATGCCAATTATTCTCTACAGTGACATCCAAACGGAAAATTTGGTAGATGATCTGTATCGCCACTTGTATGTATTCGAATGCGTCTTGTAAATTTCCCAAATCACACTTTAAGTAAGGAAGAATTATAGAGTCATCAGGTTTATCGATGAAGAAGACTTCTGTATCGATAAACTGAAATGTGCACTACCCTCTCCAGGATTCGATCCCCGAATTTCCCAACTACGCTTTGAATGTGCTTCCAGCTGCACCATGAAGGCACCTGTTCGAAGGCCAAGGGCTCGAATCCTGGCAAAAACACAGCTAAATTTTCATGTTTCTTGCCACTGAGGCCTCTGTTATTATCTACAACTTCAGTTTCTAGCCTATTTTTTTCTCATAATGTGTAAGTATTCTCCATGAATAAATAAATCAGACTTACTTATCTAAGAACTCATTTTAATCTTCTTTTAAGGCCTTCATTTTTATATGCTGAAAATAACAGCAGAAAGCATGTTTAGATACTGAAGCAATAACACTTTTCCCTCTTTTCTGTTGCTGACGTTTTTACCATTTTATTTGTAAATATTCTCTTAATCATTAACTTTCACATTATTACATGAAACTGCTCTGTGTACATGTATTTTTACATGAAGAATTCTTGATTCTTAAAGTTTATGAATTTGAAGGAAAAATAAAGTCTTTCAGAATCTCAGAATCTAGACAGCATTAAAATGCTTAAGAAGTAAGTGCTAGTACAAATAACTAATGTCTTCTTTTACACTTCCAGCAATACACTTTTATATGGGCAATAAAACAAATTATTGATGAAATTTTATTGAGGTGTAGTTTTTACAATGACAGGATTGTATAAAACGGCTTCAACTGATAATAGTTCCATAGCAGAGAGAACATTATAAAAATCTGAAATTAGAATTCAGAAAATAATCAGTTATACCTTAAATCTGAAGAATATAGATATTTATTGGAGACCAGAAATACTTTGTTCGAAAACTTTTTCTTTAGATTTATAACATTTCATTTTACTGGGTTTCTGTATAAATTCTGTATAAATTAGACAAAACATACTTCTCCAATGAAAACTTATTTATGCTTGCAAACAGAATTAAACAGAATCACTTGTAAAATCCATACTTACCCTGATTTCAAAGAATAAAAATGATGAATTCATATCTATTCAAGAAACATATTTCATTAGGTAATTGTTTTTCACTTTCATTATTAAATTACTTGTAGAAATACTGATGTAAATTAAATAGGAATATTGATTTATGTATTGTTAGATGGTAATTATTTACAAAGTAAATATTAGATTTTTGACCCGGTCTGAATAACCATCTGGGATATTCAACCAGATTTCAAACGATCACAAATAAGTGTCTCAGTAACGAAAGTACAATAGACTGCTCTTAAATGGTGCGAATAATGAAGTAAAACCCAAAAACTAAAGATGCATGAAGGTATACTACGTGCATGTGTCAGTCTGCGACAAAATAATTAATAACTAGAATCTTAAGAAAATGAAGAAAAATCATTAAACTGGAAAAATTCTCTAAATTAACCTCCTCCTATGGCTTATCTACACAGCATTTTCTCCTTCAATATTATTATTTATACTATTACAGTTATTATCCCAAGTGATCTCTGCACTTTCTGATCAATCAGGCCACAGTACTCAGTGATTTCACTATTTCTTTTCTCTTCTCATTCACCCTCCCCAGAGTGGACATCCATTGACAACCTGCGACTGCTTGGCATCTTTGTTCAGATGCTCTCTGCACGTTCATTTAGGGGGGTTAATCTCAGCATTACGGCAATAATAACTATTAAAGGATTTGTAGTATAATTATAGTAGGTTGGTAATTACGAAAGAACTTCGTTTTTTCTTTCTCTCTTTCACTTTGGGGAGAAAGCCAACGAGGGGAGTGAAGATTATTATTTTTTTCGTCGCTGTGCGTCTGGGATTGACAGGGAAGAGCTCCGTACGGTTAAATTAGGGGTATCCTTTTTCCCAAAGAGTGATTATTCCCCCCTTGAGCTCTGGAGGAGTGGTGGTGGTGGTTGTCAAATGTGTGGTGTCACGTGCGGAGGTGGCACGGATTACAGACAAGCAGTATCAAGGGATGGGGGAGTTGCCTAGTAATGAGGTTAGGGTTAGCAGTATTCAAATTTGACCTGTAAGACCCGGATGCTAAAAAAATCAGAGTTTGGTATTTTTTCAACGGCTTGGTTCAGGGGTTAAAAATATTCCAACTGATGTGAAAGATATCGGTTATAATGCTTGAGGTTAAAGAAATTTGTATTCTTCGATGACCTCGCAGTAAAAGAACACAATTATAAATATATTGTACTAAGGAAGTGAACGTTAAAAGCGATACGATTTCTTTATCTCTAATTAACATTAAATACAAATCATTATTTACAGAAAAATACTTTTTATGAGCATTGCGTCTGTGTACAAAGGTATGTACAAAAAAGAAACTCAGTAATGGTGGGTCACACTTATGCAAGTCGGTCAATGTTCTCCAATACATCTACATTCATAAGAGTACCCTGACAATAAGGGCACTAATACATATATGAAAATTGACTTTTAGCTTGAAAAAAACAACTTCCATAAACCATTAATACGAATAAGATCTATCTCATTATCCAAATACCGATTAAGACCTTACTTTTATACGGGTGTGCTGGTATTGGGATGGAGCCTTCTTTATAAAGGAGGCTTTTTTCAACTTAGGACCGATCTTTATAACAGCGTGGCAGACTGTGATGTTTTCTGAATTGATAAACACTGTTTTACGTGCATAAAGTTGCTTCTGTTCTTACGGAAAGTATACTGGCACGTTATTTTATAAGTCTGGCACGTTATTTTATAAGTCTGGCACGTAATTTTATAAGTCACATAAATAACTTCTGAACGAAGATAGTTACCCACGAAAGTGAATAAATGTATTGCAAAGTGACCATTCTTTACTGCCGCTCAAACGCGAAATCGGTTAATGAATCTGACTACTGTAACGAAGAGCTCGGGTTCGAATCACGGAGAAGGCATGGATGTAAATTGGCCTATCTCTTAATAGGAGGTAACGGTGGCCGCCTATTACGTGCCTTCATAATAAAATAGCCACCGCTTCTGAATTTAGTAGCGGCCAACGACTAAAATGGCTAATGTCATAGAGACGGAATTTTATAGAAAGACCGGTTACATTATTTTTTAAGCATTTGATTTCATTCAGCCGCGTTTTCAAATGATTTTTAAGGTACTACCCTCCTAAAGGTAAAACTTAAGCTCCGAAATCGAGAAATTATTGTGGATCTTCAGATGTTATAAATATCGCCAAAAAAAGATTTACAAGATAGTCTGAGAAAAACATAGCCTACCAATGACCTAGGAACTAAAACCAGCAAATACTAGTAATTTGCTCCGATCTCTATTCCCGACAACTGAACACTGACTTTAGTCTACGACAGATTGAGCGGTAAAGTTGTTGAACACTGGTAGTTTGTTTCGAAATTCGAACCCTGGAGAACGGGCTGGCTTCATGGGCATTTTCGTGACTTTCCCCATATGAAACTGTATACGAACCAGTTTTCCTTTGGAAATCCACAAATGCATCCCTCCCGTTAGATAAGTAGTCCTCTAATGCTTTGCGATAATCAAATAAACCAAGCCAAGCCAGTATCGAATTCGCAAAGTTTTCGTGATTTTGATTGTGTATAATATTAATATTAGCCCATTCCTCAAGCTTTTATCAAGCATCCAACTCTTTCGAAAGAACAACTGTTTCAAACAATTTTTCTACATCTTTATCACTGAAAGGAAGACGCACAATTTTTCTTTCTCTCTGTAAACATATGCAGTTTGAACATTTTTCAACCAGTCAGCTATCAGCATCGAACCAAAGAACTCGAATGGGATATCTTTGTTCTAAACTTTGTGTGTATTTTGGTGCATCAGTTTTTACGTTTATTTATACAAAAGTGGTATGATAATTGGTTGTTTAATACCATGTGACAAAGCAGAAAAATTGCACTAAATAGCTATTTTTTCGAAATGTTTTTATGTGTCATACTGTTTTAAGAAAGCCTTCTAAGAAGGCATCCCTTCTTGCAGGTAGATAACTCTAATATATTCTACCGTAAATTAATAACCGAGTCTGAAGAACAATATTTCGAGACGGAATTGTTTTACGAGGAAATCGTGGAAGAAAAATAGCATGCTTTTTCCTTAAATAATGGTGAAACTGTGATCATTACCTGCATATGAATAGGAATGCCTTGCTGCAAAATGTTTTTATTCAACTGCCTCTTATTCATTTTACCTACAGAAAAATCACAAAAATTCTCATACGACCATTACAATCGGATCCAGCTTGAATTATCAGTATTCTTAAACTGCATGATCGTATGGCTTGTGATTTCCTACACGATGAAAATATTAACTGCTTTTAACTGATTGCTACGTAAATACTGCTTTTGGAATAACTAAAATTTTCCAGTGCACCGTTCATATTTTCAAGATATCGGTTCCTATTAATTTAATATAATTTTCTACTGTTTTTCTCATCCCAATTTTTATCTCATACTTCATAATTTCTGAAACAGCAAAGCTAATTTTCAAACTGTTTCTTCTTAGCTACGTTTACCTCGTCTGGTGGTTATTTTACCAAGAGCTAATTTTCCCGTCACTTTGTTTCAAAGGAGATTTTAGTAAGTTGAAGGTAAATTTAGTTAAATCGTGAATAATACCTGAATGCTGCAAAAGAACATTCAAAGATTGAATTTCTCAAAATATGAACTATCTTTGATCAGTTTATTATCCGCCTCATTATTAAAAAAAAAATTTGCTTTTCCTGTAGGTGCTTCGATTTCAGCTGAGGAAGAAACTCCGTAAAATTCAATTTTAAATAAAATGTTCGCGTACTTAATCAATGAAAAAAATGAGAAAATATTTATCATATCTTCATCCTTAATATATATATATATTAAATACTAAACTATTTCCGGATTTCAATCTTTTAAAAGAATCTGAATGCCTGGGTTTAAAACTGCGAATCCCCTCCCATTTTCAAAGAGGAAAGAATTAGAGAATGTCAAGAGCATTCTAAAACTTAATAGATTTTCACTTAATGAAGAGATATTAAGAGCGACCTAGGCCAAACATATTGGAATTCCATTTCAGTGCCGCTAGCAACCAGAGAGCACCAATTTAAACGCAGCTACTCAATCGTAACCACTCCATGTCGATTCGCTCCAACCAATTCAATGTCCAAAGATCTTTCATCAAATCTTCATTAAAAGCAGGAATTTGGTAGAATAGATTTCTCAAATTGAAAGGATTTTCATTAGCAGTGTTCCCGAACGTTAGAGTGAGCGTTAATAACGTCCCCCAAAAGGCGAACTAATCCTAGCGTGGCTCACACGCTAGTTCAAAGCTTATTTCAAGATTGAATTTGTAGAACTCGTACCAAATGATAATGAATAAATAGAAGGCGAAAAGAACTGAAATCCAACATATAAGCAGAAGGAATTTCCCAATTTATCTAGAAGGCAATTTATTGGAAATACAGCAAACTGCTATAAATGTAAATTGGTTTGCTTGCAGATGGTAAAGAAAGAAATGAATGTAGGAATATTATTAAACCTCCGCTTAGTTCTAATAGATCTTTGCTGAAATTGGCACTTGAAAATAACTAAATCTATTTCTTAGGAAATCATTTGTATTGTGTTATTATCTAAAATAAAAATATTGCTTACTTAAAGAAAAGCAGGAAGTAACTATTTTAGTAATAAGAATAATTTCGATATAGTTCATTTATTACATTATACACTTATTTTTATAATTCATTTATTTATTTATTATTATAAATAAAAATGTTTTCTGCGCCATTACTATCAGTTGTGTTTTGGGTCCTTTTTTCCTTCGTGAGAAAAAATTGACAAATTGACTAAAGTGTGCACTTAGCAAGGTATGCTACCAGAGTGGTTTGGTTGTTCCCTCAGTTGGAAGTAGTGGTTTCCGAGTTCATTCTGCAACAAGACGGTGCTACGATACATTGGTATAAAAAGGTACGTCAGTACCTGAACGATAGTCTACCCCATCGCTGGATTGGCAGTGCTAGGTCAAACTATATGCCCTTGTTTTGTTGGCCACAGGGATCTCCAGATTTAACCTTTTATGATTTTGTTTCCTATGGGGTTTTGTTAAAGATAAAGAGCTTCCTGCCTCCATTTCCCCAGGACTTACAGCAAACGGAGCAGCGAATAACTTAAGTTCTCGAATCATTATCAAAAGATATTCTACTATGAGTGTGATGGTAGGAACTGGAATACTGCATATATTTGCTGTATTACTGGAGAGGCATACATAGAACATCTATAGAGTCTTGCAACTATAGTTTCCCTATTAATCTGATTTATCAAAAGAAAATAATTACAGCATTCGCAGGTGTGCTTCCCCTCCATTCAATATGAAACACATTGTTATGTTGTACGACAAATATCAAAAAAGGCGTTCTTCCGACATTTCCAGGAATAACAGGAATTTCGGAGCAAATATGTGCATTCCTTTGGATATTATTTCGTAAACCAAATTGCTCGAAATTTTCCTAAATTCAAATTTTTTTTGACAAAAAATTAATTGATCTGGTGTGTGCCTGTGGTATTAGACTATGTTGCTTTAAAAATGACATCTTAAAGCCAGGCTTTCCCCTTTGCTTCTGTACATGTTGTTACTTGTAGGACATGGCAACATCAGCCTTCCACAAAATTCACTTTTTACCTTTGTGCAATAGGGTAAATTAGCATCCGTGGTGATTTATAAACATTTTAAGAAAGAGCTAATATCTTATCTTATAAAAACAAAACATCAAATTTTAATTAAATATGTTACTCTTTAGAAAAACAGAAAATCCAAGATTTTGTGATTAAAAAAAAGCATTTTAAAATTTAAGAAAATACTTATAAGACCTTTTAAAAGTCACAAAATGTAGCATAAATTACGTGAAGAAGTGGGTAAATCTAAACATGTTTATGCATACCTTTAAAAGGTATTTTCTCCCTCCTTACTGCACGTCTTCGAGGTGTTCGCAGTTAACACACTCGGGGCGTATTCGAGAGGACTAGCTTCTAGTCCCGACGAGGGCACTGCCCATTTTTCACATTTCGAACATCAGAAACCCTAATGACTCTACAGTGGAGTGCGAACTAAAAGAGGTGGTAGATGGTGATTCTTCATCACCAGGATTTGAAGACTGGGTCCCTTAATCCCCAGTCGCCCTTTAAAAGGGGATTTATATAAGGTATTTTCTTCCTCCTTATTGCATGCCTTCGTGATGTAACGTTAGCACATTCGAAGCATATTCGAAGGGTCCAGGGTCCGAGTCCCGACGAGGACACTGCACATTTTTCATGTCTCAAGCATCAAAAACCTTAATGACTCTAAAGTGGCACCCGAACTAAAAAAGGTGGTGGATGATGATTCATCACCAGCAAGATTCGGCGACTGAGTTCCCTAATCCCCATTCGCCCTTTAAATGGGGAAGTATATAAGGTATTTTCTCCCTCTTTTCCGCATGCCTTAGTGCTGTAGAGGTAGCACACTCAGTGCGCATTCGAGAATTCAAGGGTTTGAATCTCGGCAAGGACACTGCACATTTTTCACATCTCCCGCTTCAAAATATCCTAATGACTCTATACATTGACATGCTGGAAGCTGTCACACATAATTTTCTTCTTCTTTCGTGTCAGTTGATCTTTTAAGAACTTCTAAGAACAAGCGATCGCTTTTCAAAAACAAATTTTGCATAAAGCTTAGGGTTAAATTCTCTTAAAGGTTTCTCATTGCATGAGATTGTATTTAAATCTAAAGTATGTCGCAAATGTGAAACAAAGATCTTTTTTCGAAATACTGTTCATGAAGCTGGAAATTAATTCGGCTATAGCGCTACTAATTGCGATAATCTCCGTAATGATTTTCGCTTCCTTTACATTCATAATAATTTCAGCAGACGGAAACTTCCTAAAGTTCATCGCTGATTAGTATGTTTTCAAAAAGTTTGATTATCACCCTGGACTCTGTAGTGGTTAGAAAAGGATGACTGCTGCTCTAAAGTCATGGGTGCAAAAACTCTCATCCAAGTAAGACTTGCCTTCCATGTGTATATATATCATTTTCTGCCTCCTTGAGGAATAATAGCTGTCAAAACCTTGTAGTGTAGCCTGGCCAGCGTTTTCTGTGATAAGATAGTTGAGTGAGGAATTTATCTATTCCAACAAATGCATTCGGACAATTGTTCGACTGCCCAGTGTAAACCCAGCAATGGTATTTCTTATCTCAGAAAAAAAGAATTAAAATAAAATTTTTTTAAAAATCTGAAAGTTTCAGAGGGGACTTCTTTTAACGTTTTGTGTGTTACCTTTATTTATTAAATATCATGTTTTTTGCACTTAAACCATAAAATTCAGTTCAGCAGAAATGCCGCAAAATAATTTTAAAATGAGCCTATCTTTAGAATTTCCGATACACAGTTCCGCACCCGCTGGAGATAAAAAGGTTTTTTCCCCCCGCCGTAGAGTGTTGCCATTGCTCGCTTTTAAATCGTTGAGTTTCTTACTCAAAAATTCGTTAAAGTTTTACAAAATATGAAATCGATAATAAAATAAATATATGGAAAATATGAGCATGTAGAAGACCAAATTCCAAATTTCAAATTTGGTCTTCACCTGCACTTTAGTATTATTAACATACTTTTAATGTTTGAAAACTTAAACTTGCCTGAAAATATTTTCGGCATACAATATGTAACAAAACTGTACATTTAAGAATATTACACATTAGTAAATTACAAAGAAATATCACCGAATGACACAAAAAGGACAAAAAAACTTAACTTCAAATTTCCGAATTTAGTTTTGAACCGACTCCTCAAGATGACAAAAATTTGTTTTCGGCACTCGAAAAATATGTAAAATTCTGACTTTGGTATCAAATATCTCGATCAATTTTTGCAAAAGGGAAATCTTATGCATTTTATTAAAAAAAAATCTCAAAGGTTTCAGATTTTAAATTACGTCCAAAGGGGCGTTTTTTTTAACGTTTTGTGTGTTACATTTATTTATTAAATATCACGTTCTTCGCCCTTAAACCATAAAATTCAGTTCAACAGCAATATCGCAAAATAGTTTTAAAATGAGCATATCTGTAGAAATCAATAGTATGAAATCAATAATAAAACAAATTCCAAATTTCAAATTTGGGCTTCCATATGCCCATAATAGAAGAAGGATTACGTCATTCAAAATTCGATGCCTCTATGTACCGTTGTTTTATCCCAATGCGAGAAATATACATACATTTATGCAGATTTTTCATTATTTAATTTCTTCAAATATAATGCAGGACTCTAACATTTGGTGGCAACAGTTTGAAAAGTGAAACAGACATTTATAGTGATTCAACGCAAAATCGCAAAACGAAAACATTAGTCCTTCAGGAACAAAGCCCCTTTGAACCAAAAAAAAGCGCTAAATTTTTTTTATTTTCTTAAGTTTCATCCTTTTTAGGAGATTTTGCGAAATTATTGTTACATCACCATAGATGAACTTGACGTAAAATCTGCTGAATTAACACTAGTTCAATAAATATCGGAAAAAAAGTCATCGTTTAGCTATCTGTGGGTATCTGTGGCTAAGTTACCTTTGAGCTTACATTTTCACAGTCCCTTAATTTCCTAATTCACATAGGTATTTAAGTAATTTTCCATTTAAAAATAGACATTTTAAGTATTTCATACGTAATCTACATGAAGATAATACTATGTATTTTATGGTGTATTTTCTCCCTCATTTCTGCCTGCCTTCATGGTGTTCCTGGCAGCACGTCCGACACGTAATCTGCAGCTCCGAAGTTCGAATTCCATCGAATGCATTGCACATTGTTCTAATGTCCTATATCGCTGAGCCTAATGACTGTACAATTTTATTTTTTATTCGTTGTAGCTGCTGGAATTAATCTTTTTATTTCTGTTAACGAATAAAAGAAATTCGATTATAGCTTTAAATAATATTATCAAATTTGAAAACATTCGTTCTCCTGTAGCAATTTTCTTTTCAAAACTTTTATAACAAAACACCATGAAATCTTGTTCCCTTTTCAGTGTTTCGATAAACGTCATCCTCTTAAAATCTTTACAGTTAATTTTTCAAAGAGATTTGAAAATTTCAAAGCAAGTAGTATTATAAGGTTATAATAGTCTAATTAGCATATTTTAAAATTCATCTTGGCTGGAAGTTTTATTTCGGCATCTTTGAATTTAACAAACATTCTCTATTCGTAAAAAGCAAATTTAAAGTTAATAAATTCAAATGAAATTTAATGCAAACAAATAAATGATTAATTAATGTTGCGAACTAATCTACAATATCATTTAAATTCTGAGAGCATATGTAAATTGGAATTTTATATTTATTCAAGGATTTTGATAGTTACACTTTATTTACATGTGCTCTCAGAATTTAAATGATATTGTAGATTAGTTCTCAACAATAATTAATAATTTATTTGTTTGCATTAAATTTCATTTAAATTTATTAACTTTAAATTTGCTTTTTACGAATAGAGAATGCTTGTTAAATTCAAATTTCATTCCTTGCAGCAACGGCGCAAGAGAATTATTTAAAATTAAATTTAACTTTACTTTATTCTTTTGAAGCAATTTTGGCATCTTTTATATTTTTTCGTTTAAAAACTTAAGTTTTAAAACTTAATTAAGAAATTCTTACTCAGAAAGTAATATGTAGATGGACAAATATTTCACCAAAAATGCTTTAATTTACTTTTCTGGAACTTCACCTCTTATCTAAATTTATTTCAGAAATACTTCTGTTCTCAGTTTCTGTGTCTTAAAAACCGAAAATTGGGGGTCAGACACATTTTTTTCATTTTGTGTTATTTGTGACACGTAAAGATTTCATAAAACGATTTCACGGTCATCTTCCTTTTATTTCTAACTGAAATTTCATCAGAAGCCTAAAGCGATATTCAACCAAATATCTAATAAACCTAAATTTAAGTTACTACTTTATATAGGGTAAATATTAAGAAGAGAAAATGTATCTTAGTCAAGAGATTATACACTGAAGTGACAAAAGTCATGGGATAGCAATATGCAAATATACAGATGGCAGTAGTATCGCGTAGAAAATGTATAAATGCAAAGTGCTTTGGCAGGGCTTTCATTTGTGTTCAAGTTATTCATGTGAAGAGGCTTTGACGTGATTATGGCCGCACGACGAGAATTAACAGACTTTGAACGCAGAATAGTAGTTGGAGCTAGACGCATGGGTCATTCCATTTCGGATATCGTTAGGGAATTCAACATTCCGAGATCCACAGTATCAAGTGTGTGCCGCGAGTATCTAATTTCAGGCATAACATCCCACCATGGACAGGGCAGTGGCCGACCACCTGCACTTAACGACCGAGACCAGCGACGTCTGCGTAGAGTTGTCAATGTTCACAGACAAGCAACACTGCGTCAAATAACCGCAGAAATCAATGTGGGACGTACGAGGAACGTGTCCGATAGGACAGTGCGGCGAAATTTGCCTTCCTTGGGCTATGCCAGCAGAAGACCGACTCGAGTGCCTTTACTGACAGTACGACATCGCCTGCAGCGACTCTCGTGGGCTCGTGAGTATATCGTTTGGTCCCTAAACGAATGGAAAACCGTGGCTTGGTCAGATGAGTCACGATTTCAGTTGGTAAGAGCTGATGGTAGGGTTCTAGGTGGCGCAGACCCCACGAAGCCCTGGACTCAAGTTGTCAACAAGGCACTGTCCAAGCTGGTGGTGGTTCCATAATGGTCTGGGCTGTTTTTACATGGCATGGACTCGGTCCTCTGGTGCAACTGAACCGATCATTGACTGGAAATGGATACCTTCCAGCTACTTGAAGACACTTACAGCCATTCACGTACTCAAACAACGATGGGATTTTTATGGATGACAATGCGCCATGTCACCGGGTCACAATTGTTCGCGATTGGTTAGAAGAACATTCTGGACAATTCCAGCGAATGATCTGGCCACCTAGATCGCCCGAACATTTATGGGACATTATCGAGAGGTCAGTTCGTGCCCAAAACCCTCCACCGTCAACACTTTCACAATTATGGACGTCTATAGAGGCAGCATGGCTCAATATTCTTGCAGGGGACTTCCAACGACTTGTTGAGTCCATGCCACGTCGAGTTGCTGCACTTCGCCGGGCAAAAGGAGGACCGACAAAATATTAGGAGGTATACCATGACTTTTGTCAATTCAGTGTATAATGCAGTCGAAATTGATCTGGCCTGTTAATTAACACATTCTGTTGTACTTAATTCATATCTTTAACTCAGTCGTGTTATTTTGATTGTTATTACTCGTCAGTAAACAAAACAGTATATCTGACGGCAAATCTGTTAGAATACTAAAACTTTATAAAAAGTATTGCATTTATTCAACGAAAGTATTAATACATGTCATCTGATCTGGATCTTGAGGGGAGTTCAACCGTACTATCGATGAAGTTGACAGAATAATTTCACTTGGAAATGGGGGACTGGGAT
Organism: Stegodyphus dumicola; assembly: GCF_044657685.1. Lineage (NCBI taxonomy): Eukaryota > Metazoa > Arthropoda > Arachnida > Araneae > Eresidae > Stegodyphus > Stegodyphus dumicola. Next base: position 87,514,605 of record NC_140774.1, on the reverse strand, counting down.
GATTGATATTAGTGTTGAAAACATGTACAGAAGCTGTGATCCTGTAGCGTGAACTTTTAAATTAAGAGAACATAAGAAACACAGCCATTTAAAATAATTTTAAATTTTTGCCTTTGGAGAAAGCATCCTAATAGCGTATAAATTTTTGAACATATTATAGAGACATTAGGTATTTTGGAAGAGGGTAAAGATGAAAAATTAACTGCGCCTTCGGCGGGAGCCGAACCGCGGATCTCTGGAATACCGGCCCAGTGTGCAAACCATTACACCACAAAGGCATGCTAAGAAAACGGAAGAAATACCTTATAATATAACTTGAAACTTTGATTTTATGTTTAAAAAACTGAAATTGTAATACGAAAACTACCCCCCTTCAAAAATAAGGATGATAAATTAATATTTTCCCCTCTTCCATCAAATATACTTTAAGGCAATAGGAAGCTTGGAAATCGGAAGCAAAAGTTTCTCAGAACAGTTTAAATACTTGAAATAGTTTTTTTAATAGCTAGAAAAGGCCCTTTGTGTCTTTTTCACACCCTACCAATAGAAATAAAATATAATAAATTAATAGCCCATCTGGAAGCTCTAATCAAACATCCAAACCACTGAAACTGCTGAAAGGGTGCGGTCTCATGAATATGTAGTCAGCGAAGCCACTGCGAAAATATGTTACATCTGCTAAATACCACACTCAGTCATCATTCTCAGTATGCGAACAAGCCCAGCATATCAATGCTCCGTCAAGAGCAATTTTTCGTTAATATGATGGGTTTAACATAAAGGGTGTGATTTCTAAATAAAAATTATTACGCTAAAGTGTCGTCACCTGCTTGTTTAAATGCATTAATGATAAAATAATAACAAACCAGTTGCTGAAACTGTGAACACTGAAAGTCGTTACATTATTCAGCGTTATAATTATCAGTTTTGCGTAACGTGTTTTGTTTATCTGCCATTAAAAAGAAAAATTATTTTATGGGATGATGTTTATCATATCTTTTAATTAAATGTGCCAATAATATAACCTAGCGATATTTTTGATAAAAGTTGATTGATGAAGGTAGAGCTAAAAATACTTGATGAAATATGGAACACTATTTGACTACATAACTTAATAGTAAATCTGTAAGTGAATTTTTCAATTAAGCACATTGGGTAGTTGAAACATACAAAATATATGACAGAGAAAATTGCATGGAACGATTTGAACAGCTTCTTTCATCTAATACCATGCTCATTCATCAAAACATGAAAAACCTAACGGAAAAAATGTCTTCACTACAGAATGAATATTTACCAAAATGTAAAGCAAATTAATAATATCGACTCTTGTTAAAGACCTCATGACATGAGGAATACACTTTTTAAGAGAAGGAATAAACTTTTTCATTTCATTATAGCACAGAGATAAACTTTTTTAGTTCACAGTTGGTTTTACCTTAGAAGAAATAGAATGCCATACGGTTTCTGTATTGCACAGATTGAACCATCCCGATATCCGCGTCATAACAATGTAAGGAATTACATAACACTGGATTGAACTACCAATGTCTCCTGAACTCTGCATAATATTACAGGACTTTAAAGTAAACCTATGTGAAGTGAGATCTCGCCTTTTTTAAATATAAGAAGAGAAATCGAGGTTAAAATTTTAAGCAAAAGTCATATTATCGTCTTTTCTTATCAAATCCCTCAACAGTGTTATGGTAAAGTGCTGGATTGCACTGAAAGCCAGGAGTCCTCAATTTGGATTCGACATCAACGGTTCTTTTTACAGTAAGCGTCATGCAGTTGAAACGAATTGTCTTTATATACCTGCTTTTTATCAAGTTTCATTCAAAAAGTTCATAAACAATATCTCGCAACTAATCGTTGGTAAATTTTGCATTTATTTGCACCTATTTCGTAAACACGAAAATAATGTACCCTTAATCAAGAAAAATAACATCGACGGAATTTTATTGGGGGGGGGATGGCATATTGTTGCTGTCACCTTTTCCTTCTCTGTATTAAATTACCATTACCTTTTCGTATTTCGCTCATTTTTCATTTGCAAGTCGTAGAAATTTGTATAGATATTTAATCTCATTGCACACAGGTAATACTAAAGTTCTTAATAATTAACAAAAATATTTCATCATTTTTCTGGTCTTAAAACGTTTTCTGTAAATCATAAATACAGATGAAAAAATAAGTATTCATTATGTAATATTTGTGATACATGTTAAAGATTCTTTTTAATTTTAAACTGTTAGTGTCAAAACGGTATACAAAGTGCAATTAGAATTTGATCGCAGTTCCTAAGATTTCATCAGGAAATATGACTTAAAGCTTTTAGGTACCTGACCAGACTTTAATAAGTGCCACAGAACTTGACATATTCAGTTAATTCATCCCCATTCGTCTGATATTTACCATGCAGTACTGATTCTAATTTCACCCTGTATTGGACCCTAAGGTATGCGCTTGACAGTACAGCTTTGAATACATCGAAGTTATAATTCTCACTACCTAGTTCCTCTAGCAGATACTTCCCAGTGCATTTGTACCAATTAAATACTTATCCTCGCATTGCACTGGTTGCTGTAGCAAACTTTTGCACTCAATCGGATTTAATAAAAAATACCTTTCTACGAAAGTCGAAACCGAACTTCTACCATCGAAACTACTGGATAATTTCATTGACGCTCGGGTGGTATCCAAAATATATCCAAACTTCGTACGGTTTGTTGGTATTGTAAACATTTGGAGTCTTGGGGGGGATGAAAGTTGCAGCCTCTCCGAGTGTAGTTCTGAACAACGAATTATAAATATTAACTTCAGAGCTTATCAGACTAACAAGCGAACTATCGCACCATCTAAAACATTAAAAAAAGTCTTAAGAAGGTTTTAAATATCCCTTTTATTTTATCCCTTTTAAATTCCCCTTAAAAAATCTGTCATTTGCAAGTCGTAATATATCAGTAAAATTTAAATTTCAAATTAAAAGTATCGCTAATTCGGATACTATACAAATTTAGTCTACGCAATCTGATTTATAGCTCGATTTGACATTCTTTAGAACTGTGGTTAATTCTGAAATCTTAACGAGAAGAGCTAGGCGGTAGAAGATAAAGATGCCGGCGAGGATTTCGCACGTGTAAAAATAGAGCAAATAGCTCTATTTTTAACAACAATTTAGAGCAAATAGCTCTATTTTTAACACGTGCAAAATCCTCGCCTTAAATACTCTGCAAACTAATTTGCATCCTGGTGTGTGCTAACGGAAAGGAAAAGTTATAGTACAGCTGCAAATCATAAAAATTAGTTAATTAATATAAAATTCTTTATGAATTCTTTTGTTCAATTATTTAATCACAGTTTTCAAACATGAAATCAGAGATAGGGGCTAATTTCATGTTACTTATAATTTTCCCCCCATTTACAGACGCTTCTGTAAAGAGGCTGTAGAGACATTAGGTAAATTAGAAGCAGGAATGATGAAAAACTAGCAACGTCTTCCCCGGGAATCGAACCGCGGACCTCTGGAATACGCACCCAGCGTACAGACCACCACACCACAAAGGCGGGAGAAATACCTTATAAGGCTTAGTAAGAATATTATTACTATTTGAGAAAGAAAACCCAGATGCTTATACTGGAGGAAAATTATCTTCATATAGATTGAAATATAACCAAAAGGGAATTTTTATGAGCGGCTTCTCAAGTATTGGAGAATATCCAGTTGAACGAGGAATAGCTTGGTATTTAAATTAACCTAACAGATATTAAGAACGGGTAATTAAACGGCCAGCTTTGAACTCAAAGACAGGCATTACAAATTCAAAGAGAATAATTGTAGAAGCAATTGATAAGGCTAGAGTGCATATGTTGAGCATGGGTTACAAACTTTACAAAATTGTCTCGTTTAAATTACGTTGTACAATCGTATCATTTATATTGAGGACTTTATGATTATTTAAAATTAGCTATACTGCTACACGTTTTGGAGCAAACTGTAGATTTCGAGCAGAAACATTAATTCTGAAATTTGGCACTATCGTCACTTTTCTGGCATCCTTACCATCCCCTAAAAGATTCAGAATAAAGGTACCGTGTGGCGGGAGGCGGCATCTGGAATATTATGCGTGAAAGCCACCGGGACGGATCAAAAGGGGACCCCTGCTGGTGGTTCGCTGTCAATGAGAGGAGTCTTCTCTTTTTTCTGTACCTGGGGCACAATATTTTTTCTTCACGCGTTGTTGGGAGAACAAGGGAGGCAGTCTGAAAGAGGCAGAAAAGCTCCGAAACCATTTGTTGCGGGTCTCAAGGTGTTAGGACGTGTCGTTCGGTTTTACTCAAAGAGGATTATGTGGTTTAGCGACAAGAGTCATTCGCTGTGATATCTTCGCGGACTGATTATTTGGACTTATGTTCAGTCATCATACCAACACTTAACAGTATGACAATCTGTCAACTTATCTTCTCGCAAATTTTCAGATGGCTCGTACATTGAAATTTTAGCTTCTATATTAGATGGATCTGGAGTTAAGCTATAGCTCGACGGCTAAAACAACTTTGCTACAAAATTTCGATAAATAGCCTCTATGTGGTGAAATGAAATTCAAACTTTCTTTATTAAAATTGCTTCAGAAATGCTCCGACAAATTCCTACAAGTAACATTTTTGAGTGATACTAAATTAATCATAGGCGGGCAATTTGTGTTGAACGCTAAAATTTCATAGATCAAATATTTCGCTTACATATGGGGTAAGAGCTAGGAACAATTAAAAATAAATATAAATTATCTTTCCATCTAAAAATGTAAGTTGAGGTCACAAACTTCACATTGCTTTGCGATACTAGAAGTGTACTTTTGCTTAAATATTCAAATACTTACACTTTATTAAATATGTTAAAGAAAAAAATTAATTCCGCCAAGACTAAATCGTTCAAAATATATAACATGTCCATAAACATTTTTTGATGCCCTTTATTTTCGTAAGAATAAACATGTAATTTCAATGGCAAAAGTATTTTCAATGAATTTTAAAATTAAGTATTGTAGAAATTAAAAAATATAATTTGCTTAACGTCTTTCGGTAGCTATATTTATATTTACTAAAAGTTGATTAGTCCAAAGAGGCTTTGTCCCTGAAGGACTATTGTTTTCGTTTTGCGATTTTGCGTTGGTTCACTATAAATGTCCGTTTCACTTTTCAAACTTTTGCCACCAAATGTTAGGGTATTGCATTACATTTGAAGAAATTAAATAATAAAAAATCTGCATAAGTATATGTATATTTCTCACATTGTGATAAAACAACAGTACATAGAACTATCGAATTTTGAATGACGTAATCCTTCTTCGAATATGGGCATATGGAAGCCCAAATATGAAATTTGGAATTTGTTTTATTATTGATTTCATACTTTAACGAATTTTTGATTAACAAACTCTAGGATTTCAAAGCAAGCAATGGCAACGTTGTACAGGAAAAACATTTTTATCTCAAGCGCGCGAGTCTCTGTATCGGAAATTCTACAGATATGCTCATTTTAAAACTATTTTGCGATATTGCTGTTGAACTGAATTTTATGGTTTAAGGGCGAAGAAAGTGATATTTAATAAATAAATGTAACACAAAAAATGTTAAAAAAACGCCCTTTGGACGTAATTTAAAATCTGAAACCTTTGAGATTTTTTTTTTTTTTTTTTTTTTTTTTAATAAAATGCATAAGTTTCGAGATATCTGATATCAAAGTGAGAATTTTACAGATTTTTCGAGTGCCGAAAACAAATTTTTGTCATCTTGAGGAGTCGATTCAAAACTAAATTAGGAAAAATTTTGAAGTTGATTTTTTTTGTCCTTTTTGTGTCATTCGGTGATATTTCTTTGTAATTTACTAATGTGTAATATTCTTAAATGTACAGTTTTGTTACATATTGTATGCCGAAAATGTTTTCAGGCAAGTGTAAGTATGTTAATAATATTAAAGTGCAGGTGAATAATATTAAAGTGACAATCTAATAGTCATACAAAAAAGTCATTGGACTACATATGCTTTTAAATTTATGCAAATGCTTTTATGAATTGGTTATACGCCAATACTGTAAAGCGTGCTACTGTTTTCTAGAGCATAAATCCTATAAAATTTTGTGATTAAGATCTCCTTTGAAACAATGTGCATTATTCAAAACGTTTCTCCATAATCTGCATATCATTATTTGCCCTTTAAGCTATTATTAACATTAGAAACATTTTTCTAAACTTATATTTCGTTTTTAGATACCTATAAATACAAACATTTCGCGTTTCAATCTGCATGCATCTTCTAAAATTCTAAACTAAAGAAAACATATTTTCAAACTTTAAAACTACATACCTGGACTAATTTTGTCATTCGGTTGACGGATGTTTTGTGTTGAATAGTAGAATTTTGGTAGAAAGAGTACAAATTTTTCTTAAATGTAAGTATAAAAACCTGGAGAGCCTATAAAAAAAAAACAGATTTTGTAATTTTTACATATTTCCTTTTTTAATTTTTAAAAAGACCAAATCAAGCCGAATATCTACTTTATTTAGTAGATTTTTGCATTTGTTAATGACTAATGGTTGAGGAAATAAAAGCAGTATAAGGGCAATTAATGCACACAATGTATAAATATAAGAAAGAAAATTGTATTAATATTTACAGGTAAACAGTTATGGATAAAACGCAGAGTTTTTCACTCTGAGTTTGTTAAAAGGCAAAGTTCTTAAACCGTAACATTTAGGAAATCTGAAGTTCTTATATTATAAGTTGAATTAAGGTCCTTACGTATATAACTGCTACTTTTCTGCAAAGAACAACAGCCTTGTTATCATAGTAAATGTATTCTTGAGAAATGATACCCATTACTTCAGCTCGACAAGTTCTTGAGCTATACAGAACAATATTCTAATAATTTTAGTTTTTTACTCAATTCGTTATGCTTATAGGAACATGAGTCACCTATTTTATTAAGCTGAAGCAGAGCTACAATAATCAGTTTGCATAGCCGTTACATAAAGATTTCAGGTTAAGTAGGAATTTATATTTTGTATTTACACAAATCTATCTGAACTTCATAAAAAACTTTGTAGATCATATACACTGACTTCTCATGGATCAGTGGATAATATTCACTGACATTGTGACACCTGAGGGGATAATATCCACTGACATTGATCCACTCAACATCCAAACTCCGTGGATAATATTATTTATGGATAATAACCACTCAGTTCACCAATAACATATTCACTAATATGCACTGATAATAATCATGTATGGATAATAAATATCCTCTTATTAAGAATTAAAATCTCAGGCGACGATAACATTTAATTCGTAATAAAATTCTAGAGACATTAGGTATTTTTTTAAAAGCAGAAGAAGTGAAAAATGCTCTCTCCAGGACTCCAACTTCGGACCTCTTGAATATGCACCGAGTGTGCTGACAGTTTCACCACGAAGGCATGCTAAGAAACGGGAGAAATACCTTGTATAATCCCCCATTTAAAGGGCGACTGGGGATTTGGAGACCCAGCCGCCAAATCCTGGGGGTGGAGAATCATCATCCACCACCTTTTTTTTTAGTTCGGCCACCACTATAGAAACATTTGGTTATTTCGAAGCAAAAGAGATGAAAAATGAGTAATGCAATCGCGGGGACTCGAAACACGGACCTCTCGAATACGCGCCGAGTGTGCTGAGCACTACACCACGAAGACATGCTAAAAAGGAGGGAAAAATACCTTATAAAGTCATCTGTTATATAAAGTACTTTACATTATGAGTAGGTGATTTATTGGAATGCTTAAAAAATCATGCAGTTTTTATCTTAGGCTCAGAGAAGGATGTTATAAGATATATTAGTTTGTCAGTGGTTTGGGTATTATTTGTTTTCCGCAATGAAATCAGAAGGCATGGTTAAAAATTTACATCTCTTACATTAACTTGACCTGAAAAATTCCAAATTTTTTTTTAAATTTATTTATTTATTTATTTTTTAGTATTTCCAGTTTAACCACCTTGTTTTTATTTTCATATAGTATATTTAATGTAATGATGAGACATATTTCACAGTTCAGGAAAATCTTAATACTAGTTTTCAGGAAATTTTAATATATATATATTTTTTTTTAAAATTTTCGTTAGGTAGCTTAACATTAAATTGTTAAGCAACGTAGCATATAAATTCGCATGCATTTAGGAAAATACAGAATGAGAATTTAAAAAAATTTGAAAAAAATTTCTCTAAATCATTATCGGTGTATATCTATCTAGCACTGACCCTCCCTCTCTATATATACAGGGTGGTTCAAAACTATATGTCAAAAATGTAAAGGCAGGTAGAGATTACCTAAATAATGAAGTCTTTTTTAATGTACGCCGATCCATGTGCCGCCGCTGTGGCTCTTACATCGTTGTTAATGGCCGCCCTTTCAAGCACCTATTGTAAACTGTTAATATTTTATTTCTTTTGTCTTTACTTGGTTTTTCAGTTTCCTGTGGTTCATACTGCTTTGCGTGGTAGCGCTTTAATGCGGCATTACCGCACACACATTCCTATACGAAATCTGCTTATTCAGGTACCCTTTACCTGCCTTTACATTTTTGACATATAGTTTTGAACCACCCTGTATATATATATATATATATATATATATATATATATATATATAGAATGATAATAAAAGAGAGGCATATATAATAGCATAGAACTCTAAAACATTTTAAATAATTTGTTTAATTAATATATTCAGATCATCGTACATTACATTAATTCGTAAATGAATGTTAAGCTTGTGAGATAGTTTGTTTAATCGATTACAGCAAAGCACATTAAGGCTATGGGAAGAGATGCCTTTATGGAGAACTTTCTAAAATATATTAGATCAAATTTGCACTAAGTACACGGAAAACCACGAAAAGATTACAAGATGGAAGAAGATTTAATTAGTTATGAAACATTTTAGTAGTCTGTACTTTTGAAATGAAAATGGCAACACTTTAGAATAAAAATTTTGATGAAGTAGAGTTCAATAGTCTTTCTGACTAAAGACAAATGTATATTACTTAAAAAGAGACATAAATAAAGATTGAAAAAAAGGGAGTGCATTTAACTTAAAACTGTTCTAGCATTTCAAAGCAACTTCATTTATTTACTGTAGGTGCAAAAATAGCAGTGTTTTAAACTAGACTATTTCAAACAGGAAAAAAAAAAAAAAAAAAAAAAATATGAATTTAGGTAAGATATTTTATGTGTTTCCCTATATTTATTATTGCAAATTAGTTTAATTTCCGTGCTTGGCGGCAAACAGTTGGCGAGAAATTCGCAGTTATGCTGCAACCCTGGAACAAAGGCTCAGACGGAGCTGGGCCTATATTCCAAACAGCAGGGACAAGCCACAATTCGTGTATTTGACCCTGCGGACAGCTACTTTCACGGGCCACACAAAGGAGGCGGTCCCCTTGGGGAAGAAAGGGGGTCCAGCTATAGGCCCCCTTTATTTCTATCGACGCAATATCATTCATCAGAAGGGCACACAACACGCGTTTTTAGCCGAAACGGGTGAGAACTCCATGTTTATGCTTGTTGGCAAGCGTGTTCGTCCAAGTGTAAGCGGTTGTGACGGTTTTGTGAATTTCACGTTCAATGTCGAATGATAAATTGCGGTCTTTTTCCCTCGGTAATCGCTCATGTCGCAGCATGAAAGACTTCAAGGGGCTGCCGTTTGGTTTATGCGATCTTTGAAGAAGAGAGTTGACACTTCACCCTTGTAAAAAATCACATGCGAAATTAGTATCTTTAGTAATAATGTAGAAAGGATTTATTACGAACTTAAAATTAAACCAAACTTTCAAAGAATTTAAATGTTATTGTAGGATCTGATATACTATATTTTTAGTTTCATAGAAAAAAAGGAGTAATTTCCAAATAAAACTAACCAAATGAAAAACTTGAGAACTAAGAAACACAAAAATCCCCTTTTTATGAAGCATATGGAAATTAAAAATTATAAAATTAATAGTCACTCAAAAATTAAAAGGCTTTATCAGAATCTACCCCCCCCCGATTATTTCATTATAGAATCTTTGAATATACGCAGAATGATAAAATACAGTGCAATTCATAACAATAAATTTGTTAGCTCTCACAATTAAATAAAATTCTGCACATCTTAAGAATTTTTACAGTAGACATATAAATATCGTTTATTAATTCAATATTCATATTTCAAAACTTTTTCATTGCTTTGTAAACAAAACAAAACTTGATTCTGTGAGACATCAAACAGTACATCAAATCTCGACCAAAGGACCGCCGGTTTGCTTCGGTATATCTAGCAGTTCGCTGTATCCGATTCACTAAGATTATAACAAGTTATAATTAAATGTAATGGAAATTGGACGAGGACAAAAGGTTGTTAAGTTACAGTCGAAGCTTCGTTATATACCGAGTTCGCAATAGCCATGTTTAAATGCATTTTCTCACTATAATCTAACATGTATATTTTTCTTGTTTATGTAACTAAGAATATACACATATATAGAGGAATCGCCTTACTTTGACTCCAATTTATATTTAACTTTGATAGTTTAAGTTTATTTTATATATATTCTTATATAAGAATATATTTCATATTCATATGTATAAACGTGCAATGTAATAATTATTTTCGCATTTTTAGTAATGGAAATGTGCTATCAATTTTTGCTCAAAACGAAATACCAAGTTTTTGCAGTTTATCTTCTTATATAACTGGGAAGATATATTTAAGTTCAGACATCTTAAAGCTTGAAAATTTAGCCTTGAAAATGCAACTAATTATAAACTACACACATATAATACTTTGGAAAAAATGAAAAGAAACTGCTGAAAATTAAAATTAAAGTTATTTACTATTTTATGACATCACACTAATTTTTCCTGTGATTCCGAAAGATAGTGTCACATAAATCATAAATTCGTATTAGCACAAAAAAATTTTCTATGTATTTGTTACATATAAGTTAGCAGTAATAAAGAATCAAAGTATTTAGATTTACCAAATCGTAAATCGGAATCAATAAATATCCGTCAAGTAGTTTAATTTACTTCATGCAATTTATTCACTTTTCTTTATAGTTTATATGAACTTTTGTTTAGGCTTTTAAAATTTTATCTTCCTTTCTCTTTTATCTATACTTTTAAAACATTGTGTTATTTCCTCTTTTATCTATACTTTTAAAATTTTATGTTCCCTTCGCTTTCATCTAACTTTTAAATTTTCATCTTCTTTTATCTTTTAATCTACGCTTTTAAAATTTTATCATCTTTTCTCTAAATATCTGCTAGAATGATGTAAAGTCGTTTTTATTATAGGCATCAGTTTGCTTTTTGAGTAAATTGTAAAGTGGATGTATCAAAATTTTGTAAATCATGTGTCGTTCCGATTGAGCGTTTGTTCCCCCATAAGCAGGTGTTTAAAATTTGAATTAGTTTGTTATCTACTTTTGTTGTTAATTCACTCTCTTTAAGAAGCGTCAAAGAAATTTCTTGCTTTATTTTTTATTTATTTTCAAAATAACGCTATCATTTGGAGGTTTATGTTTCACTTACCCTCTGTTAAATAACAGAATAGGTTCAGAGTCTATCCCATGAAAACTTCAGGTCGTTGTTGGACACACAGATCAAGCAACATCGGACGAATCTTCAATGCTATTTGACAATTATATTTGTAAGATGACACTTCAATAACATTTAACTATTCTTCAAGCAAATATAGATCTCTAAAATTAGCATTCATTATTCAGACGTAGTATTGTTATTCCTCTAATAGCTTTAGTATTTCGTCTAATAGCGTTCTATGTTTGTTATTGCCTGTAAGAAGCTTTTGAAAGGAGATGGTAGAAGCGTTTAATAATGAAAATGTTTAGAAAGAAGGTTCTCCCCCAGCCTGATTTCTCGTTCAAAACCTAGCTTTGTCGGGTTTTTGATAACACATCAGTATATCTAAATTGGTTTCAGTTGATGATTTTAGATGTCAACTAGATATAAATATATAAATAGAACTGGATATAAACATCAAATTGATCATAAATCATGAACAGGATATAAATTCTAGATGGCAGTATATATACTACTCTTTTCTTCCAATTTATACAGGGGTGCCGCTGACAAAAAGGCTGGATTTAAACTGTGAAGTTAGTTAATTCGACCCACGATTGTAATAACATAGTAAATTAGTAAACTCATGAATTAAATCGAAACGATATTTATTTTATTTGTATGGAAATTATTCAGTTTCAGGAAGATTTTACTCTGAAATCAAAATTCAGTGATATCATTTCGGCACACTTTTATAACTCATATTTGTATAGTCATTAGGTTGTTATGAATCAGAAGATGTGAAAATGAGCATTGCCTTTGCCGGATCTCGAATCTGCACCTCTCGAAAACGCGCTGATTATATGCTACCGTTATGCCACGAAGACATGCGGAAAGGAGGGAGAAAATATCTTATATACTTCCCATTTTCAAGGCCGACTGGGGACGAGGGGGCGTAGTCACCAAATCCTCGTGGTGACGAATATTAGGCCATCACCTTTGAGTTCGGGCGCTACTGCAGAGACATTAAATTAGTTTAAGCGGGAAATAGGAAAAATGAGCAATGCTCTCGCCGGGACTCGAACTTGGACCTCTCGAATATGCGCCGAGTGTGCTACCGTTACACCACGAAGGCATGCTGAAAGGAGAGATAAAATACCTTATATACTTATTCGGAGAAAAATGTCTCAAAATATTCAAGTTCAGATTCTGAAGAAGGCATAGATGTTTATAAAAGTATGGTGCTATGCGGCATGGGAGTACTTTAAATATTGTCGTAGCTTTAAACCATCATAGCTTTAAACATTATGCATTGCCTTCTTCTCTTTTGTAAAGAATACTTTACTAAAATTTTCTTTTTCTTCGAGAAGTAGCAAAAATGAGATGAACAGGATTTGTCAGAATTGTGTTTTTAAAGCATCTTTATGATGTTCCAAAAAAAAAAAAAAAACTAATTCTAAACTTTTTTACAAGTGCCTAACATAAGAGGTTGGTTAAAATTATCCTGAAACACCCACAAACTCAAAAGAATAAAACATCAAAATAATCGGTACGATATTTATTAATGTTCTATGTTTTTTCTTCTTAAATTACGCTACAAGCTATTTGATAAATAAGTTATACACTCGGGCATTTTTTTTTTCCTAGGCTACTTAATATGTATTTTTAATCATTTTAAGATAATTATTTCGAGACGTTTCACAAAAATGTTTTGTTAAATTTTAATTATTAGTTTTAAATCAATGATAATATAATTAACTCATAACTTAAATCAATGATGATATATTATTTCCATAATATTAAAAACTTACTCTTGGTAGTCATATCAAAATGCATATAATATATTTACGTGACTGCTTGCTGAATGAAGATGAAAGCAGTATCTAAAAGCGTTTCCCGAGTTTGTTGGGAAACTAAGATTCGTTGAAAATATATCTTTAATTTTTTTTATTTAAATATTTCAAAAGAAATTAATGTAATTTAAGATCCGCTTTAAAAGCAGATCTTTCTAGAGATCACAAAATTTTTTTCAGATACTTTTAAAAATGAACTAAACTTAGCCTTTGCGAATGATTTCAAATCGAACGTCTCATTTCATTTCGGGACAGAAACTTAACCGTTTCTATTTTTCATGTGTCATCTAAGAAGAGAATTCCGCTTTAATTTGGTTTCGAAAGGCATTGAAACTTTTAAATGATATGAAAGGTTAAATCAAGTTGGCTAGAGTTACATTAGTTAACCTCAGTTACACTAGATAACCTTCTGTAAGCCTAAAAGACGAAATTCCGTACTGATATCTACTAGTCTCAGAATGCTGAAATGACAGTAGCGTAGTAGTATAAAATAATATAGTTAAAATTTATTGCAGACTTAAGCTTTACAGAAAAAATTTAACGCAGATTTACATACACTTCCCGCAGGAATAACACACAACACTGTATGCTACGTATTTACAATTCAGGATAGGAATTGACTTGTAAATGATAATTATTTACAATTCAGAAAACAGTTCCTATCACAGCAATTAGTTCAATAAATGACACGAAATAATTACCTAAAATGAGAAAGCAAAACTGAAACTCACCAGCTCAGAGAATTTTCACGCGCTTCGGGTACAATTTGAAGAGTTGTAAGATCCCTGACGGTGCGAGTCCTTTTTCTTTAATTTACTTTCTTATTCTTGTTCAAAATTCCTTTTAGTTACATATTCCGGTGAAGGCAGACGGAATAGTAGGACAATCAGAAAGGTTTTAGCATAAACAAACTTGTCAATTAAAATTACCTTTGCGAGCCAAATTAAGATTGAGCTGGGTAAATAAATTGCTATATGTAATCTCGATCAGAATTTAGTTTAATTTGGTTTAATAATCAATCTCAGCTAAAGAAGGACTGGACCACTAGACCACAAATGCAACCGCTTGCAGTGGTTGCATGTATAATTTATCAATCCAATTCTTTTAGATTTGCTAACTGTAAAACTATACAACTTAGACTGATTTTAACTTCTTTTAAGTAACTCTAGCATCAAATGGCTAAATTGCCGAATTATTAATAATATAGCATTACTATGCTTTTAAGTGTGCGGATGCTGAAGTTTTGCTTTTTATTTGACAGACTGTCAAAAATAGGTTTTCCTTGAAATCACATTTACAATCACATTTATTAAAATTATGGAACATTTATTTTCTAGGCCAAATATTTCGTTTGGAATAAAATATTATAAGAATTCAAGATCCAATATATAAACAAAAATTCGGATAGTAGATCAATCTTATTTCAAACTTTTTTAAAGTGCTGTCGATGCTGTTAGATTTGGACCAGCATGTATTTCAAATTTCATAAAATAGAACTGAATGTTTAAAATTTCATAATAAGAAGTGAAACAGTCCTACTTCGCAGTTTTTAATCTGTTTGTCATAAAGTTGTAAATTAGAAAATATAAAGTGCTTTTAATTAAAATAGAATTATCCTTCAATATGTTCATTAAAGTTACGTTCACCGACTCAAATTACGTTCACCGAAGTTAATTCAAACTTGCGTACATCGTACTTATTGAGAAGTTTTGATGAGTTTAACTATTGAGTAAGACAGCTGAAAGATAATTTTTCCAAAATACCTTTTTTTTGAGTACAGAAAATGTAAAAGAAAGTGCGGGGAACACTTGAGTTTCTTAGATTACAATTGATCTCTTTTAATGAATGAGAATGCATTTAAAAATATAAATTCCAATTTTTTTTTTTTTTTTTTTTTTTTTCCAGCGTAACTGAACGCGCGAATGATTTTGGGTTACTGTAACCTGCGCGGCGCTGACAATGCCGGCAAGAAACAAAAGTGTCAGAATATACCAACAGATGGCGCTCCGCTCCATGATTCGTTGAATTCCAGGTGTAGGCGCCAAGATGGCTGGATTTTTAGTCACGCTTCAAGCAGAGCTATCTGTTCAGCCATCATTTCATCTAATCGAGACCGGATAAAGACGCTAAAATCCGATTTGGGAACAATTTTTTCTTAACTTTTATTTCGTCGGATTTTGTTTCATGCTTTGCCTGAAGGGTTTTTGAAATGCGCCCGATGTTTTTTGCATTCATTTTCTTTTTTAAAATAATGTCATGCGAAACAGTAGTTACAAACAGAACACATCTCGTGCTGCTAAAAAAATAAATAAATAAAGATGAATATTTGTCGAGATGTCAAGACTTGACGTGGTGAATTTCTCTCGAATGAGTAGTTTTGTTCCATGAAAAGAAAATTAAACGTTTGTGGTATGTAAGCTTCAAAGTTTTCTTCCCCGGGGAATTAAAAGAAATCTATATTTTGAACTTCTGTGATGCGAATCGGATTATATTCAAGGAAAAATTTAAAATAATAATAATTCAGGTTCAGTTCGTTTAAAATAATTAATATCAGTAATAACTACATGCGTAGCAGGTAATTGTGGGCGCAGAACGCATTACAAGCTAGATAAAGAAGTTTCTTCTTTTTATTCATATGTAAAATAAAGGTTAATTAGATTCTTTCAGAAAGTCCTGTTCGAAGACATCCTTCCAGAAGCATGTAACCGTCATGAGCTTTTGATTAGAGGCATACTTTGAAACATTCCTGATTCGTTTCCCATATACCGAAACAAAATGAAAATCGTAGTCGCATAAAATTTTTGTTTGCATTTGCATGAAATTTTTGATTTCCTCCTGGTGTATATAAATATTTTGTTACCACCTTTCGTATCGTAACCTACAAAGCAATATTAAGGCCCTTTCATGTTCTATCTTCCATAGATTTGCCACAGCAGTGCTTTTAAATCTGTTAATAACTTTTCTTTTTTTTTTTTTTTTTTTTTTTTTTTTTTCACAGCTTGGCTGATGAAGACCTGCCGGATGTGCAACAAGTCATTTGATGCAAACTGAGTTCTGGTTTTTCTTTCATCGAATAGTTAGAAACAATTATAAAATCTGTAATGGTTATAATTTTAGTATAAAATTAGAGTAAGATGTTTATAATGACAGTAGAACTGACAGTGAACTTTACATTTATATATATATATATATATATATATATATATATATATATATTCTATTGTACTATATACAAAGGTTTGAAGACTATTTGTTATAACGAAAACTACATCAAAATCCAGTCGTTTAGTTCCATGCAAAAACATTACAAACCATCAATTGTAAAAAAGCAAATTATCTACCAAATCCAATAAAACGAGATGTGCCCAATAATTACTTTCCATTTTACACAGTATACCTAAATCAGTAAAAGTTTTCCGTCAGATATTTAACATTATCTTTCAGTTTGAAAAAAAATTCCATTTCTAAGTAACAGTTTATTCTATTACAATTATCGAAGTTTTTCAAGAAATTAAAAAGTGTATTTAGAGTTCAGGAATAAATTGTTGACTTTGAAACAGGTTTGTTATTTTCTTATATTAATATTAAAATAGATTTGGTGTGTTTTCAGTCCGGTTTTTTTTTTTTTTTTTTTTTTTTTTTTTTTTTTTTTTAATATAAAAGATTATTGCGTGGATTTTATGCCAAAATAGAATTGTACACCTATAGAAAATCCATTTTGTTAAAATTTAAGTTTAAATTGTAATTCCACAAGCAGATGTTTAATTCATCAGACACTGCTTCGTTTCATGATACTAAAGTTTTTGAATAAAGCAATTCTATACTGTTTCAGTTCAAAATTTTTAAGATGGAAGAAAAATTTTAAATTTCCAACTTTTGACTAAAAAACACTTTAGGGGAAAGAGGAAAAGAATTTTCTTTTTGCCTCTCTTCTTCTCACTGGAGGAAGTTAAAACTTAATTTCTTGCAACTTGTACAATTTTTATTTTTCAATATTTTAGTCATTTATTAAATAAAAACTAATATTGAATTAATTAAATAAAAACTAATATTGAATTATAATCTTTATAGCATAACAGTTCGGTCAAAAAGTATTTACGCTAACGCTATCAATGGAAGTAAATTACAAGACGAGGAGAACACTGGATACTAAGCATAGGAATTCATTCTTTCGTCTGCTATCATAATCAAAATAGCTTTTAAACTACTCAATCGCTGCTATTCTTACTTACGTATGCCATTAAAAACGGATCATATGTACCTGTTTTTCATATATTAATATTTGATGACTAGGATAAATAACCCACAGATTATATTTTTAAAAAAATTTTAAATAAAAATCCTATAGTCTCATTCTTCAGAATTTATCTTAATACTACGCACTTATACAAATTTGTTATACTTTTGATATAAAACAATATGTCTATCAAAAAAGAGATATAATGTTTAATGAAAAATATTTATTTTCCCAAGCGTGTTCTATCTAAATTACCGAGAACGATAAAAAATGTGGATTCTGCGAATTGAAATTTCCTGCGAACTGAAATTCAAGCGTCAGCAGGAAGTCATTTCCGAGTAAACAGATCACTTTAGTTTTCAAATAAGCACTTACCATTTAAACAATGTTTAAATATGTGGATATATATACATATTACATTAAATTGTATGTACATACATACATATACGCATGTACATACTCATATGTAAGCACACAATGGTAGTTTCGTTATTTATTTAAAATATTACTATTACCTTTATGTCTTGGATTTAAATATAGAATATGGAATCCTGGTAGGGAAATTAAAAAGAAATTCTTCAGGCAAGGTATTTACGTATGCTATTAGAGACATCTTTTATTAATTTTAATAACAAATAAGTGTTAATAAAAGTTATTACCATCGAAAAAGGTTAAGCATTATTAAGGAAAACGCATTTTTAATCGCAAAAAGAAGTCTAAGAAAAATTTATTTTCAATTTTTTACGTATAGATGGAAAGATTATTCACAGTTAACCTTAATCATGTGGGAGTTAGTGGCAAGATTAGTCACACCAATTCCTGCTTCAAGGATCTTGAGTTTGTATCAACATTAAGGGCAGTTATTAATCCACGTATAAATTTTACTTTCTTCAGATCTTAACGATTAATTAACAGCATGTTGATGACTAAAAAATCTTAGTAATAACATAATTAATTAAATAACGCATATTTTGTATGCTATCTGAATTAGAACTCTAAGCTAAAGAGAAATGAACATGACTCGAAGCAATGGAGTCTCAGTTGTAAAGATCTTATTTTGTTCTAACCGACTACTTTTATTTTAAGAAACTTTCCTTTCCCGTTTGATTTTAATTTCCTGCCAGAATGAAAATTTAAATGAGGTATATGCAAATATAAGGGAGTTCGGGAATAGTATTTAAGTAGGAAATTTTAAGAGTTCGCGGTAGGAGAGTTAGTTCTGAATTTATGCCGCATGTTTGAATGCAGCTCTGTAGTTGAACAGTAAGTGCTAGCCACTTTAGATTGTATCGATATTCTAGGCTCTGCTTTCTTGTGTGCAGTCGAATAAACGGTTTAGTTTGAGTAGGAGTCAGTCGTGTAGCTAAAATTTAATTCATTGTGATTGTACGAGCATGTACTCAATGGATACAAGGTTGGCTCATCGCAGTATTAAGAAGAGGTTTCTGCGAACATTCTACAGAATAGCAACACAATACTAGAACCTTAAAAACCAGAATTAATTAATGCAGACATAGTTTATCTTTACGATTTTTTATATTTCTCTAACTGTTAATTCTACGATATCTATACTTATGTGTTAAAAACTAGGGAAATGTTAATTTTTTATAAGAGATATGTATGTTTATTGAGAAAAAGTAGTAAAAGTAATTAAAAGTGGAATGACCAAGTTAGTCAAAAATAGCGCTTTTAGCTGCTGATTTTCAAAATTGAATACAAATCAGAAAGGAAGTTAGAAACCTAGTTTCTAAGTTGCTAGGTTTCTAACTTCCTTTCTTATTTATGTTTATTGAGATATATATGTTTATAGAGATATTTACAGAGGTTTATAGAGAAAAGAGATAAAATTTTTTAAGACCAAATAGGTCTTACCACACAGTACTTATTAGCTTTCTATTTCAATGTTTATAGAGATATATATATTTATTTATTTTTATAAGATATATATATATATATATATATATTATTTATTATTATTATTTTTATAAGAGATATATATGTTTATTGTTTTTATAAGAGATATGTATTGTTTATTTATTATGATGAAATGCATTAGCATCTACGTATGTTTATGTGTTCAGGTCATATGTAAAGATAATTGCTATATACATGTCCGAAACATTGTCCATTGTCCAATACTATCAAAAAATATCCACCTGCAGTTGGACCAGCTCAGTTCAAGGATTAGTTTTATTATTCTCAATTATTACACTCGAAAATAATAATAATAAAAAGTATAATTTCTGAGTAATGAAAATGAACAATTATCCATTTGTCTGGGAAAAAGTGGCACAACAAATTTTACGCAAAATACTCTAGGACTATTTCCACGAGGAAAGGAATGTTTGTTTTCGTAGTAGACCTTTTTAAAGAAAGCTAACTTGGATTTATCACTGAATTTGAGGAAACCCCGAAAACTCCCATGGGCCAGTATATTCGCAAAGGTTTTAATCCATATCAAACCTATAGGGTTCAATGGTTTCACTCATCTGGGATGGTCGGCTTCAACAAATGCATTAGCTGAGAATTATGAACACAGTCTCCCCACACTGTAAAAAAAAAGTTCTGTGTGGTTAGTAAAAAATTCATGAAAGCAAGGATACCACGGATTATTCAAGAAATTGAAACATGTGTTTTCTTAGTAAAAATACTGAGATTTATTGCAAGGGTAATCTTATAAGGTAATAATTGTATCTTGCAAGGATATTAGGTTATTTCGAAGCAGGAGACATGAAAAATAAGCAATGCCCTTGACTAGAATTGCTGACCTCTCGAAAACGCGGAGAGCCTGCTGACCACCTACACCACGAAGGCATACTAAAAAGACGGAAGATATACCTTATAATACCACCAATACTTCTCGAATTGTTTATTATAAATATTATAATCGAATGTAAAACAACACATGTGTATATCTGTAAAGATTACAGACATTTCAATTGTGATGGTATGGCCAAGCATTTATGTATGTAGAACATATTTATCATATGTCAAAGTACCGAAAAATAAATCTGTGAACGTTACAAATATTTTTCTCGCAATACCACTTCAAAGAATTTTATATCTAATACTCAAATTATTTATGTATAAAAAGCATGTTAATTTCATGTAAAACAATGAAGTATATATCTGCAAAGGTTAGAGCCATTTTAATTGTAATGGTACGACAAATAATTTTGCATCTAAAACTTAATTTTCTTATGTGATTATTATTAAGAGATATATTTGTAAAAATTACAGATAGCATGCTGAAAAAATGACATATTCGTAAAGGTTTTTGACTATTAAATTGTGGTAAAGATGCTGAATTCAATATATCTGGGTAAAGAAATGAAAAATATAAGGCTGAGAAGTGTAATATTTCGGGATTTTAAATTTACCAAAATACAACTTCAGATTATTAATAACTTGAAAGGAATGTTGCATGTATTTCGAGAGCAGTCTTTCTTTTTCAGTGAACAAAAGTATTTTAATGCTACACGGTATTTGAGCCCAAAATGCATCAAATGTTCTCAAAAGATATAAAACACTTCTTCCAAATGAACCGCAGTTTGGATTTTTGAAACCTTTCTTCTACAAGCACGCATTCATTTTGCTGAAAAATAAAATTTCGTGTTATAGTAGGGGCTTCAAAATGGTTTTCTATTTAGATGAAATTAGTAATATTGCATGGTATTTTCTCCCTCCTTTTTGCATGTCTTCGTAGTGTAACGGTAGCAGACTCGACGAGGATTCGAGAGGTCCAGGTTCGAGTCCCGGCGAGGACATTGCTCATCTCCTGCTTAAAAATACCCTAATGACTGTACAATATTGTGTACGTTGTTAAAAGCTTTACTTAAAGCAGACATGCTTTTAATGTGGAAATTGATTATCTAAATAAATCAATTATTCATACCGGACTTATCCCTGCTGAGTTGGAATTATCGAGATTGTTTCGTACCTCTTTTTTTTTTTTTTTTTTTTTTTTTGCAAGCTTACTATTACGTTTTGAGTTTTCAGATTTACCAAGCACTATTGTCATTTCTCTTGAATTTCGGCAGTTAGTGGCTTAACAAGATGCTTTTTAAATCTTATCAGTCAAACATTATCTCTAGGAGATTGTTCTTTAACCTTATTAAACAAAGAGCACAGATGTGACACGTCTTTTAAATCTCATGAAGGAAATGAACCTTATGAACTAGAAACATTCTCGCTAAGTAGAGCAACCTAGTGTGCAAGTTAAGCATACTGTATTATTTTCCACGCAAGATATTGCTTTACATCTTGCATGATACTGATATGCAAAATAATCATGATATATTTTTCCTTAGTTTCTGTTTAACTGCTTCAATTTGCATTAGAAATTTGCATATAAATTAAAGATTTCCCTAAATATTAATGCAGAAAAAATCTTCTTTTAATTCAGATGTGGAAAATTTAATAACTGGAAGAACTGACATTTTTGCCTAGCAATTATCCTTCAAAGTCGTCATTTCTAATCCTCTTACTTTCTGTTTTTTCACTTTACAAAAATTACCTCTTATCACAAAGAGAAAAAAAAAAAAAAAAAAAATTCAAACATGATCTAAATTCTTATTATTATTATGATATGCTAATAAGTAAAGCTTTTCTTTTGTTTTGTCTTTAGCACAAAATAATTATTTAATAATGCTATAAAATCTCTAAGATCAGCCCTTTTTTTTAAAATAATCTTGGACTTTTAAAAAAGTCTTATTTTCCCTTTTTTTTTAATGGAGAAACAAAACAGCTGCATTACTTTGTTTTTAAGAGCCTTATGTTCTTGTAATTTAATTAGTGCTGCTAATAGGGTGTTGCTTTCATTCTGATTTTGTTTTAAGTTACCATCAAAAAGGCAAAAGACCTGTTCCTAATCTTTAAAGGAGCAAGCAATTTTTTTTTCCGATATTTGTCATAAAATTAAGATAACATCATACATAACTTCCTTCTAAGCTTTATTTTTAATTTCGAACCATAATATTATTTAATATTCTTTATTTTTTAATAGTTTCTTAAAATTTAAAGTTAACAGTTTTGGTCAAACTTTGTTTCCTTTCATTTTACATACAGCAAAGTGGATAAAAATTACTGAGTAAAAGAAACTTCACAAAACTCCTTCATTTTCCTTTTACATTCAGCAAAATGAACAAAAAATTTTGAAATTCATGTACGCCGTGAGCATGAATTATAGAAAATTTTAACGAACATAATTCATCAATGTACGCAGTTTCTCGAAAGACATTTCCTCGATGGTTTTATAATCCTTCACTTTTACGTACAAAATACTGTTACGTACAATGTGTGTGTGTGTGTGATTATGGCAAAGCCTCGAGGGCTATCTGCCTAACGGGAGGAATGCCTTCGTGGAGGACTTTCTAAGGGAAACTGGCTCGTATACACGTTACACATGGGGAAAACCACGAAAACGCCCATGCAGCCAGCCCGTTCGCGGGATTCGAACCTCGGACCGAACTACCAGTGTTCAGCGACTTTACCGCTCGGCCGCTGGTGGGCCTGTTACGTACAAAATATTTACATAATAAAATATATTTTTTTTTTTTTTTTTTTTTTTTTTTTTTTTTTTTAACTTGCTAATTCGTTCGTGTTTTGATTTAGTTATTTCGTGTTTATTTAAGTTATTTCGTGTTTTGATTGAGATTTTACTGCTCAGATGATGCTTACACATTTTTAGAATGATTTCAGGGCCGTTTAATTAATGCTTAAAATATAACAACATTTTCTTAAAAGTTCGATCTAATAACCTTTTTACTGGGCTATAAGTCTGCATCGTGATTTCATGACAAAAGGACTTTTCGTAAAATTTCCGGAGGCATTATTTGCATTCCTCTTTTATTATTTTCCAGAGTCGTCCATCGATCGTGATGGGTATGTTCTTAGAAAAAACTCCTTTGAAGAGACCAAGGCATTGTAGTCTGTAAGTGAAAAATCAGGAGACTTCGTAGGAATACGTTAAAAAAGTATATAAAGTATATATAATTTATAAAAATTTAACTTTTAAAAAATAAATTGGTTAACTTTTAACATTCTGCGTTTTAACCATTGTATCTGCTGTACTAATATTTGGCACTTGATTCAAAAAAAAATTACGTTGGTCATAAATTTGTATATAATTTTTTTTAAATCTTGCTTTTCGATTTATAACATGTTTTACATTTTTACATGTTTGCAATGTTTTGAAAATTGGTCTTTTCTTGAAGCTTTAATTTTTACAATTGACTTTCTCATTAATTACTTGAGCAATTTTAACTCTTTACCTTTCCAAGTCACTATTTATTATTTTTTTAGCCCGTCAGAGCGTTAGCCCAGAAGGGCTATCAGTTTTGAAACGGCATTTTGCCTCGTTTTATTATAAATGACGTACTGCTTTTTTAAATTATCACCCTGTATTATATTTAAAGAAATTAAATAATGAGGAATCTGCATAACTTTTCTCGCACTGTGAAAGAACGACGGTAAATAGGGACATCAAATTTTGAATAACGTAATCCTCCACCCAAACATGGGCACCTGTAAACCCCAATTTCGAATTTGTTTTACTATCTATTTCGTGTTTTGTAAAACTTTTTTATTAACAAACTCAATGGCAGCACTGTACGAAAAAAAAAAAACATATTTATCTCCAGAGGAAATTCTAAAGATAAGCTGCTTTTAAATACTTTGTGATATTGCTGTTGATTTGAGTTTTATGTGGCTCAAGTGCGAAGAGCATGATATTTAATAAATAAAGGCAAAATACAAAATGTTAAAAGTATGCCCCTTTGAGCGTAATATAAAATCTGAAGGCTTTCAGATTTTTTATTCTTTTTTCCCTTACATAAAAAAAAAAAAAAAAAAAAATGTGTTTTTCTCAAAACGGATTTTTACACATAAGTTTCTCATTTCAAAAATGATAGCTGACTATAATATTATCTCCCTTTCACAAAACTCTGCGTGCTTTCTTTTTTCTAGTGCATGTACTAAAGTCAATTCGATCGTATAGGTACGTTTCTAAGAATGGCTTCCTAAGCTACAACTTGATAACTATGACTAAAAATGATGTAAATATTCTTCAATCATGTCGGAAATTTTTGTTGATTAGAATATCTTCCAAATAATATAATAAGCAATACAATAAAGTGTCTGGTTTATTTTAAAGCTATTATTCTCAAGTGAGTCTCAATTTTCCTTGCAGCATTTTTGACATTTTTGAAAAATGTGCCTTTTTTTCAATAATTAATTTATATTTTTGTAAAGTAATAATGATTTATATTTAATATTCATAGTCTTTCTTTAATGTTTGTGAAGAATAAAATTAAAAATATGACTGTTTGCATAATGCGTTTTTAATAAAAGTGTTCGGAACGTGTTTGAATTCTTCAAAGTCTTGCTGTTTCAAAAATATTTTGAAATTATTCATCTTTCATTTTTATTTTTATTGCCACTAAAGTTATTGCAGTATTTAGGACATTATTTAGTTCCAGGTTCCATTTCAACTTGCCATTTTTATTTTTCAGTTTTTAATCTTTTCTTCTTTATTAACAAATTTTGACTTTTAGTCTAATTTACATATTATTCATCCAATTTCATTCTAGAATCAGTTGAAGCAGATTATATCTTGATGACTGATTTCATATGGTAGCAGGCTTTATCGTCATGTCATTTAAAAAAATTAATATACTTTTAATTTTGTACTCATATATTCTCCTTTAATTATTTTAAACAATTTCTTTGATTGATTTTGCAGTTGATGCAGACGTAAAAAACGCAGTTCTGCTGATAATCCTTCGGTTGCTCCTTGACAAAAATCAAAGAATTATCAACTTTTATTATTTTGTCTTATTACTCAGAAAGGGCGTTAGCCTGAGTGGGCTTTAACACACAAAACATTAGTAAAAAAAAAATAGGTTTTTCGAGCCATCTTGGTAAGAAAACTGAACATTGATATGATGAACTAAGAAGAGACTGAAAAAAATAGAAAAATATATGCCAACAACATTCCATCGTGAATTCTAAGCACATGCTGCTTTTAAAATTTTTGTAATTTTGCTGTTGAATTGTATACGGCGTAAGTGCAAAGAAAGTGATGCTTAATAATAAAGCTAAAAAGCAGGAGTGGGTTAGCAGGAGTGAGCGTAACAGTAGACTGGTAGACTGCGACCTCGGTGACAGCGTAAAAGAACCTTAACAAACCCTTTTCGGCGGCAGTTAAAATCTGAGATTTTTCAGACTTTTTTTTTTTTTTTGGAAGGGGGGGCGTTAATTTTATTTATTTATTTATTATTTTGTTTTTTTCCAAATTATTATAGTTCTAAAGAGTTTCAAATCTCTTCCAAATGTTGATATTAATTCTACATATTTCATCTCTTTCTTATGCATACATGTAAAAATGTATTAATTCTTGGATGAAAACCTAACTCTAGCAGTTATCGTTTCAAAAATTTCAGATTTTACTTACGCACAAAAGCTACAATTACAAGCGGGAAAAAAATGCTTCAGCAATACTTCAACGTTAAGTTTTTTTATAAACGATACCGAGCCGTCTTCCCCTCTGAAACCCCTCTTTAAAGAGGAAAGCGACCAGTAACCGACACTCCTTCCTCATGCGTAACCAAAATGGATGACGATGCGCGCCAACAGAAGACAGATAAGCCGACATATTTACCGACAGTTTCACTTTGCACCCGTACTTGTCAAGTCTCGTGACAGGCCCCCCGTCGTAGGACCTCTGGAAGCCAAAATGAAGCGAAGTAGTTAGCGGCGCCTGAAAGTATTTAGGAGGAATTCTTCCGGGAATCCAGATCCTCTTCTTTCCTGTTTGCTTTTCTCGCGGCTTTTCCATCCAAATTTTGTTTTTACTTTTAAAACGGGAACGTGAATCTGAAATCAAGAAGTTAGTGGATTCTTGGATTCTTTCTACTAGCGGATCATTTGCTGAGTTGGACAAGTACCGTAACTGCGGAAAGAAGACTCGAGAATTCAGGTTTCTGAGAGATTTTTCTCATTCCAAGATTAAATGAACCAAAACGTTCTTTTGGCATAGTTGTGTATGAAACGCATAAGCATAATCAGAAGTTTTAAATTTGAAATTTGAGTTTTTTTAGGTTTAATTTAACTTTCAAAATAGCCCAACTAGTTCTTAATTCATCGGCTAAATCTCAGTTAAGTTACCTAATCCTCTTAAAGTTTTTTTCAATGGAAGTATAGTTGAGGCTTGGTTTTAGTAAACTTAATTTGTCTCACGCTGTTTGACAAATTTAGCACATTTCTGAAAGAATAGTTTAAAAAATTTAACTCAAACAGTAAAAAAAGAAGCTTGAAAAGCATTCTATTGAAAAAAATGTTGTGATTAATTTTGTGGCCATTCGATCTCTTTATAACTTTTTAAAAGCTCTAATTTCAAACAGAGATTAGAATTCTTACTACATGCTAAAGTCTACATACTGTTACTACTTAAATGCTATATGCTATTAACCTGAAATGCGATTTCATCTAATTGGAAGGGCACAAGCCAGTGTGAAATTTAACCAAGCAAAATAAATCACCTCACTTATCGCAGATTTTGAACCAAACTTTATCAGTTTCGGAGGAGCCCACCAGCAGCCGAGCGGTAAACTTGCTGAATACTGGTAGTTCCAAGCTGGTTTCGGTTCTAGGCGAAAGGTCTGGCTGCATGGACGTTTTAGTGTTTTTCCCCATGTGTAACGTGTATACGAGCCAGTTTCCCTTAAAAAGTCCCCCACGAAGGTCTCCGCCCTAGTGTGCTTTGCCATAGCAACTAAGCCAAACCCAAACCAATTTCGAGTGAATCAGAAGCGAATCTTCTTCTGGACAAAAAAAAAAAAAAAAAGTCGTGTTCGAAATGTAGAGTTGCCACGTTTAATATCCTTCGGGAAAATGACAAATAAAGGTATCCTCGGGACTTTTCTATCAGCTGTTATACGTACGTAAAAGAACATTTGCAGTACTACCTAAAAAGTGGGTATTCCTGTAAAAAGTAAAGCCGATCATTTTCTACAAGTTATTAAATACTTTCCCAACTTCTGCTAAAGTTTGATTTTTAGTTGACTGAATATTTAAATTCCTTCCCTTGCACGAAAATATATATATTTTTTTTTAATATCTAGCTTGAGTTTTTAAATTTTCACATATTCATGAAACTCAAATTTATTTTAGTGCGTTTGTGTTAAAGCAAATTTTTATATTAACTATGCGATTAGATTTCAGTTTTACATGTGTGGCTGTATTTTATGATAATTAAAAAAGTTAAATAAAAAAGTATGCATAGAAATCCGAAAAAATATTTCATCATATGCGCTAAACACTGTATACGCATTTTATGATTTTATTTTTGTTATATTGTTAATTACCTTATTCTTATCATTAACTAGTGCTGCTGATTAATAAATGAATACTTCATTAAGCTTAAAAACAAATTTTTGTTTTGTTTTATTTTATTTAATGGCCAATCCTTTTTGGAAAGCGTCAGTACAAACTTCAGTTATGTTGAATCACAATATTCGTTTTATTTCCACAATCATATTAAGATAATTTTGCAGCAGTTTTTGCTTTTATGCCATGGGAGAAAGTCACTCTCTACTCGAAAAGTAATTCGTAGAGACATTAGGTGTTTTTTGAAAAGCAGGAGACTTGAAAAATGAGCAACTCCAAAAACTTAAACTTCCAAAAACTGAATGGGATAAGCGTACCAAAAACAAAAACAAAAACAAAAAAAAAATTATACTACTTCCAAAGAAGTGTTTCCTTAATTCACACATAATACACGTTTCCTGAGCATTTGGGCTAAAAATATTTAAAAACAGCCTATCTTTAGAATTTCTGATACACAGTCTCGCGAGCTGGCGATAACAATATTTTTTCCTTGCAGTGTATTGCCACTGCTCTGAAATCTTTGAATTTCTTAATCAAAAATTCTTTAAAGTTTTTTTTTTTTTAAATGAAATACATAATAAAACAAATTCGAAATTCAAGATTCAGTCTTCCAGGTGCCCATATTCGGGTGGAGGACTACGTTATTCAAAATTCGATAGCTCTAGGTATCGTTGTTTATTCACATTGCAAGAAGCATACATTCATGCAGATTCTTCATTATTTATTTTTTTAAATATAATACAGTGCGATAATATTTGGTGGCAACAATTTGAAAAGGTATACGCCCGTTTATAGTGATTCGAGGCAAAAGGCCGTTTCGAGACTAATAGCCCTTCTGGACTAACGCCTCTTTGGGGTAATAATACGAAAACACTACAGTAAAATACTATTTTCTTGTAAAATTTCTTGCATATTGTACTATTTCTTGCCTTAATTGAAAGTCTGACTTTTCTAAACTTTAAAAATTCTTTCATGGTTTGCGTTGCTACCTTCTTCTGAACAGAGAAATAGTTTTAATTTTTGTAAAATTCTTAACTCCCTGTGAAATTTAGTATCATCTGTTGTTGATTTTTGTTTTGTTTTTGTTCACACATTTTATAGAGGTAAACTAAAACAAGCCCTGAAATCCATGTAAACTAACAGAAATATTTTAAATTAACGAGAATTGTCTTATTCCAACTATTTTCTATATTCGCATTTATTTCAATAACACCATATTTGAAACAGGATTTCTGACATGATTTTGCACCTACATTTAAAAATGAATTAATTATTTTCATAAATGTCTTGTGTCCTTGCTAGCAAATAATAATGACTTCTGAGAATATATCAAAACATTATTTTGAATCCAAAATTTCCTCAATTCATTTCACTTAATCTCCGCAAATTGTAAATTTTTTTCTTGTGTTATACCAAACCTGTCTTCCTCGTTATACGTTTCACTATTGTTCCTTACTTGTTATTGTTATTATTATTATTATTATTATTATTTTAGTCAAAATCAAGATTGGGCGATTGCTTTGTTTCTCTGACGTTTTAAGGCAAGAATCTTACTCTGCATTGAAAACATTTCCATTTTAATTTTACTGTCTACCATAAAGAAAAAGTTTTATTTCAAACTACCAGTTTAAAATTTATTCTTCATATTTCAAAAAAAAAAAAAAAAAAAAAAACACTGAAATATTTTGTGCCGATTTTTTAGAAATTTCCTCATGCAAGTGCAGTTTAAAAAACTATCATTGAAATCTATTAAATCATTAACTTCAGGATAAATAAACACAAAATCTTAATTTTAAGAAATCAAGAAAAAAATCTTTCCACAGCTTCCGTCGTTGATTGCGAAAATAGATTTATAAATTTTGGGACAGATGCAAATGCATGCGACGTTTTTCAGACAATGCGACGGATTGCGATGGATGCGACGTTTTGTAGACAATATCCGTATCAAAAATAATAATAATCATGAAATTTTAATCATGTAATAATAATCATGAAATTTTGTGCTTAATCTTTCAGAAGAAAGTCCTCACGATGTTGTAATCGGGTTTTAACGAAAGTTTCCCACCAGCACAAATAGCGTCTGCACAAATTGGCGTTGGCGTGTTTAATCATATTTTGTCAAACGACTTTTTGGCATTTGAAGGAAAGAGACTTGTTTTAGAACACTTTGTTGTGAAATTTGTAAAAAATACCGTTGCCATTAAATACAAAGTGTCTGAAATGGAACTATCACGCTACCAGATTAGAGCCATCATTTACTTCCAGTTCTGCTGCAAAAAGGCAGCCACAGAATTTCACCAAATCATGTACACAGCTTTAGGTACTAACATTGTATCATATGACACTGTGAAGGTTTGGTACCAAAAGTTCAAAACAAGAATTATGACATTCAAGAAGGTGAGCATTCTGGCCGACCGACTGATGTTGATGAGGCCCGCCTGCGAGAACTTGTGGAAAAAGATTGGTATGCAACCACTCGAGAGCTGACTAAGAAGTTAGACGTTAGTGCCATGTCCATTAGTCGCCCTATTCGTCGCATAAACTTGACGTACAAGTTTAGTCGTTGGGTGCCGTATGAGCTGACTCAAGTAGATAACAGACGTGTTCGGGCCTGCACTCATCTGCTCGAATATCAACGCAGGGACAAAATTCTGGACCGGATAGTCACTTGTGATGAAAAGTGGGTTTACTTCAACAACATAGGCCAAAAAAGGATTGGTCTGTGCATGGTGAGCCCATCGGCAGCGTCGGAAAGTGCAATTTAACTAGCAAAATGATCATCCCTTGTGTCCGGAGGAACTGCCGTGATCCACAAAGAGTATGAATAAAACGGTAAAACCCTCGATAGTAAGGTGTGCAGCGAGATACTACTCCGTGCTGACGCTGCTATCAAAGAAAAACATAGAACTGAGTTCTTGCAGAAAAAAGTAATGTTTTATCAAGATAACGCAAGACCACATGTGTCTGCATTCACGGGCTGCACTCTTTACGGTCTCGAATGGGATATTTTGCCATAACCACCTTATAGCCCCAACACCGCTCCTTTGGACTTCCAGTTTTTTCATACCTGCAACTACATGTTGCTGGTGTTATATTCTATTCTGCACAGGACGTCCGAAGTAAGTTGATCTGTTTTTTGGACTCAGAAAATCACAGATTTGGGTGGTGATTACTACTTGCACTTAAGGTACCACTTTCCTGTTTTTTTTTTTTTTTTTTTTTTTTCCCAAACTTTAATAAGAGCATTTTTTGGCGGAAAACTTTCGTTACAGCCAGATTATTTTTCTTTATTTTTTTTTCAACCAGTAATCTCTTTTATCTCGAAAGATAATTTATTTTTTAATATTGCGATATCTGCGTATGTATACAAGTTACCTTTTAGACAAGAAGCTCAAAAACAAACTCTGGAGAAAACAAAATAGAAATTCTTATTTTGAACTGACTCCTGGCATAAATATGCGTTGTTGCCAATCGGTAACAGAAAAGATTGTCTTCTACTTTCGATATTATGGCAGTGAAACGTAACAAAACGTTAATAATAATAAGACTAAAAAAAAAAAAAAAAAAAAAAAAAAAAAAAAAAAAAAAAAACTTTGTAAGTCATATGAAGAAAACTGAACATTGATGATATAAACTCAGGAAAGACTGAGAAAGGGAAAGAGACAAAAAATAATAGACTGAAAAAAAAATAGAAAAACTATGTTGTTGTTGAGAAAAGAATGAAATACAAAAATATATGTCAACACATAATACCGCATCAGAAATTCTAAATATATGCTTCTACGCGGCTTTTAATTTTTTTTTAGCCCAAAGGGGCAATATGCCCAGAAGGACTATTAACTTAGTTTGGGCATTTTCGTTGATTCACACTAAGCGTTGTTTCACTTTTCAAATTGTTGCCACTAAATATTACAGCCCTGTATTATATTTAAAGAAATTAAATAATGAAGAACCTGCATAAATGTATGTATGTGTTCTCGCACTGTAATGTAACAATGGTACCTAGAGCCATCCAATTTTGAATAACGTAATCCTCCTCCGAATATGGGCTTGTGGGAAGCCCCAATTTGGAATTTGCTTTATTATCGATTCATATTTTGTAAAACTTTCAGGAATTTTTTGTTAAAAAATTCAAGGATTTCAAAAATAGCAATGACAACATTGTACAGAAATATATATATATATATCCCATACACAGTCTGTAGTATATATACATATATATATATGTATCCCATAGACAGTGAAATTCCCATACACAATCTCGCGATATATATATCTTCAGCGCGAGACTGTGTATGGGAATTTCTAAAGATATGGTCATTTTAAAATAATCTTGCGATATTGCTCTTGAACTGAATATTATGGTTTAAGTGCGAAAACCATGATATTTAATAAAAAAGGTAACGCACAAGACGTTAAAAAAACGGCCCTTTGGGCGTAATGTACAATCTGAAAGTTTTCTGAATTTTTTTAAATGTTGCTGTGGAATTGTACATGGCGTAAGTGCTAAGAAAATGATGCTTAACACTAAAGCGAAAAAGACAAAAAGAAAATGAGTTTGCAGAAGTGAGAACAAATGCAGACTGGTAGTCTGCGTGCTCAGCGAGATCGTGAAAAGCCTTAACAAATCCTTTAGGGCGACCGTTAAAATCTGAAAACTTTTCAATATTTTTCTTAATTATTCAAAAGCTAGTATGTTCAAACGTTTCAATATATGTTTTTAAATTAAAATTCTTTTTGAGATGAGCTTCAATTTTATTTTACAATAAATATATGGTTTTATAAGTTATCAATAGCAGAATTTTACTACAGTTAACTCGTTTCGGAGGTGTTACAGAGTAATACGGAGTTTTCAAACTGCAAGTCCCACCATTATTACCATTATTTAAATTAAAACTTACGCGTTAAAATTTTATAAAAAAGCATCCATTGAGTACACTTCGTAAATAATCAATTCGGTGAGATCCTTCTGTTCAGTTGCCAAGCACGTTTTTCCTTCAATAAATTGAGCATTCTTGAATCACATTCTCCTAACAGCGGGAGGATGAACTACCATCCCCCTTTGTATAAAGGGAGGATGGTTGCATCTTTTTAGGCAGCTAATGAAGCCGCCGACACGCTCTGTCACCGACGCCAAATATCGTTCGCGACCGCAGCTGCGAGAAGTCGAAGAACCCCTCTGTAAGCCCCTCCGACGACTAAAGTCCCGAAACCCACGTGATCCCCCGATGAGGGTTATTAATAGGGGTCGGCTTCTCTTTCCTTCATCCATGATTTATTTAGTACCAAGAAGAAAGCTCTTCATTGTTAACCCTTGTTTTGACAACTTCTTAGTTCTGGAAATACGTAGCTTGACAATTTATGGAATGCTAGGTGACATTCCTTTCCTTACTTCTATCCCTTCTTCAGGAGCTGACGAGTAAAAAGATGATAATTCGTACAGACAAGTTCAAAGCACATCTGTCATGACTCATAAAGTGTTGCATTCATTTAGTTTTTAATTCCGTAAATAGATTTTAAAGATATTTTGCTTGATTGTGCTCTCATGATATTACTCCTTTGTATGGAGTAAAGTAATAAGTATTGTAATCGTGTAAAATTTCCTGTTTTGTATATCAATGAAAACATCCCTTCTGATCGTTTCTGAATCCATCTGAACGATTTTTTTTTTCCCTGTGGCGCTCTACATACGTAAGGAATAAAGGATTTTTTATTCCAAAACGAATCGTAAAATTGATTTTTTCGTGACGTGTATGCGTACGTATGTTTGTAACTCAGAAACGAGTAGCGGTAGAACTTGAAATTTTGAATATGGGACTGTTATACATCTAGTTGTCAACCTTCCTTTTTATATACATTGACAGTACCAAAGGCATATATACTGTATATATACTATACTCACTCCCTTGACCGACTTAAAAATCCTTACCAGGCCTTTATTTTTGCAACCGTTGGTCATAGTCACATAATATGTTTATAATATAATTAGTAATAATATAGAAAATAGTAATAATAAATAGTATTAATTTATAATTAATAACAATTTGTTTATAACATAATTCAAAAATCGTTCAGTTTTTTAGCAGAAGAAACATTAGGTTATTTTTAAAGCAGGAGTGATGAAAAATTAGCAACGCCTTCGCCGGGAATCGAACCACCGGCGTCTGGAATACGCGCCCAGCGTGCAGACCACCACACCATGAAGGCATGCCAAGAAGGCGGGAGAAATGCCTTATATATCTATGATACAATTCATAAAAATGATGGATTTTTAAAGCGAAAGATGTAAATTTTCATTTTAAGCAGCCCTATTATTTTAATAACTGATAAGATCAGTTTCTGAATGAAATAAATATTAAAACGAATTGAGCGTAATCTTGAGTTAGCTTCAAAAAGGTCATTTTTGTACATTCAGAAGCAGGTGTTTTCTTTTGCTATCATTTTCCCGCATCCTATAAAATAAAATGTATAAAATAAAATATACAAAAGGAAAAACTTCTTAAATTACACACCTTTAATCAAATGCACTTACAAATTTAAAAAAAAGATGGGAAGAATTTAAATATATAATATGACAAAGCAGAAGGCGCTGCAAAACTCTCTATGAGAAACATACATCCGAAAAAAAAAAAAAATGGAAAAATAGTGTCATAATAGATCAATCTTGAGTGTATTTGAATGGCTGCAATAAAAAGAGTCATCAAAGAGTAAGAAAAAGTCTTAAAACGTGGTTCAAAGAACCTAAAGAAAGGTTTTCAAAGGGATTTATGATAGTTGCTGGTTCTTCATATAACGGCAAATTACAAAATAATGAGAGTGGGAGGGGGGAATGTAGGATCAACTACATATATTATCAGGAACATATTTTATACCCAATTTTTAAATATAAAATACCTTTTCTTTACCCCCAGTTCCATTAATCTGTAAAAATGCATCAAGAGAAAGCAAGCAGCCACACATTCAAATCCACTGTCAATTTTCCGGGGAAATTGGAACAAGAAGCAAATATCAAGCCCCTTCCCTTTCTTCACTCATATCCCTATTAGATATTCTGATGTGTCACCTATGGATTTTTGCACTTTTAAACTTTATAAGGTATTTCTCCCGCCTTCGTGGTGTAGTGGTCTGCACGCTAGGCGGGTATCCAGAGGTCCGTGGTTCGATTCTCGGCGAAGACAGGTCACATTTTTCATCCCTCTTGCTTCAAATTACCCTAATAGCTGTACGACTTTTAAAATGCGGATTGTTTAAACGTCGACCTACAACCCTCCTTGACTTTGGAAAGCTGTTCAAGAGGTATGGGATAAAATACCACTTCAAACGCTACAAAATTATCAAACAGAACATTTAAAACACAAAACGTTTAGATAAAATATTTCTGTATATACAAGAAAAATAGTTTAAAAAATGCACTAATAGTCTCTATACAATTATTTTAATCAAATGAAAATTAATTCCCTTTGCTTGTTAAAAAGCTATGATTGCTTTAAAAAAACGGTTCTAGAAATCAGCTTCGAAATATCTATGCTCACATCTATAAATATAAGCTTGAGTGGATAGCGATGCTTGCACAAAAACTTAGCGTTATATATACTGACGACTTTTACGAATATTTAGTGCTTAGACTGGGAAAAAATGACATCGAATAAAATGTCACTTTTTAATGGTTCTGAACACGCAGGAATTAAAATTGTTGTCTGAAGACTTCGGATTACAATCTAACAACTCGAAAAATTTACTTTTTAAGTTTCAAAAAGTGTAAAGGTCTAACTATCATAAAATTAAAAAACAAATTTAATCTTATCTTGATTTTTCAGATTCCAGCTTAAAACCTAAAGCAAATTTACGTTATGGAGTAATGAGGAGCTTCTTAGCCTTTTCATTTTCCCAGAAATTTAATGCATCGAAAAAAATTTAATTATTAAAATGAGCTGTTCAAAATGGGAAAGCCAAATAGCTGGCAAAGAAAAACTTACTATAGTGTTATTCCTCCATAAATCAATACAAAGTGAAGATTTCTACATCTATTCAATAAAACTTAATTTTTCACGATGATCGTTTCTGTTGTGCAAGAGGCTTACAACGAATATCATCCTCAAACGCCCACCAGCGACAGAGCGATTAAGTTGCTGAACACTGGTAGTTCGGTCCGAGGTTCGAATCCCGCGAACGGGCTGGCTGCATGGGCGTTTTCGTTGTTTTCCCATCTGTAACGTGCATACGAGACAGTTTCCCTTAGAAAGTCTTCCACGAAGGCATCCCTCCCCTTAGGCAGATAGCCCTCGAGGCTTTGCCATAATCACACACACACACATTCTCAAACAGCAATGTTTTAGTTTCGTAGAGGCACGACATCCCCTAGTTGAAAACTATAAACATCACGAAGGTTTTCCTTTGAATTATTGTTTACGTCGGAAATTCTTACCTTCCCAATGAGAAAGAATCGAAGATTTTAGCATGATGTTTGCAGTTGTGCTAGAAGATAAAGAAACTGTTGCAGCTGTTTATGGATTAGTGCAGAAATTTATGGAGAACTATGTATTTGGTTCATCGAGACGTACATTCTTATTCCAGCTCTCTTTACATTCTTGAGAGCATTGATAGACTCAATATTTTACTATATATGCTTAGACCTTTTTTCACATCATTTTGGACAACCTCAATTGTCCAGAAAAGTTGATCCCGTAAGACTATCTTAATAAGAGTGAATAGCGGAGTCTAAGGGAGAGGAATCTGACCAATAATATTGAGGCTTTATAACTATCTATGTCTTGTTAAAAAAATACAAGTTTCTTTCATTGAAAAGCTTTTCGCTCAGAAAACGGCATCGCATTAAATGGTGGAAAAAATGCTTTGATTTTGTTGCACTACAATGCGAAATACGCTGTCTCGGACGATATCATTTCATAGTTTTCTTTTACAAACAATTTGCTGAAGTTCTCCAACAGCCAAACCGAATGATTGCAGATTTCGTACTCATGACGTACAAAATCTGCAATAATTCAAACAGAGGAATATTCTCAATCTATGTTGAGTGTACAATGTGTTAAATTAAAGGAGCTATGGTAGATTCCTGAAAACAGCATACGGCAGAACATCAGTTATTGACCTTCATTTTACCAAATATCCAGTTATTCCAACACTCCAGTTTCAAATTTTCAAGATTCAGTCGCGAACCAAATTCGTGGAGTCTGGTAAAATATATTTGAAGAAATTTTAACAGACTACATTTCAGACGCTCTAGATTTCAAGAAATCATGAAAAAGTGGAGGAGGAGACCAAAAGTGTGGAATAAATTTTCATGTCTTCCCAATTACTCGAAATCTTGAAATAAATCCCAATAAGTTAGGATAACTGGCATTATTACTGCATTCCATCTTTCTAAACTGTATATGTATGAATAACCAGTTACTCTACGTTCTGAATCTTTACTGTCACTTCTCTCTTTCCGTTTTCCAGCCAGAATGCAAATGAGTTCCGTCTATTTAAAGAGAGGTTTTGAGATTGTTAAGTTAGAGAGTGTTCTGCCTCTTGAAGACCACGTTACTAAATTTGCTATTTTAAGATAAGAATTTGTGTCTTCGGCCTTGCATTATACTTGCCGATAGTTCATTCACATCAGTGAAGTTTCTGAGCCAACTTCGAGTTAAATTGTTCTGTGCAACCTTTATTTAAATTTAGTAGTTATTTGAATTTAGCTTTAATATTTGAATTACTACTTTCAGTTCCTCGCCGTAAGTGCTGTCGGGCGCATAAGCACCAGAAGCTACTTCTGATCATCTTATTGAGCTTAAAATAAAGGGTCTTTTACACCCTTCATAAGTTTCTTTCCTTACTTTTAGACTTGTCCATAAGTCACTTAACATCTACCGAAAGGTTAGTCACAGTTCCCATTGGTGAAAGACTTAAAATCTCGTAAACTATCTGAACCCTCCGAGCTTTATGGGTTTGGTCCTTAAATTCCAAATTTTCCCAAAATGTAACGAATATATGATATTTTCTTGAATATAATTCCAAAATGACCGCCCACTTTATACTTTGACTCATTTTTTTCCAATGTACATCCAACTTGAAGGCGGGTACATCAGGAATTGGCAGGAAGTTTCATATGTAACGAATGGAAAAATATCCTTCTTTACGGAATTTTACGTCCATAACTCTTGGAGGATTAAAACATTTAAGTAACTTTTGAACGTAGAAAACTTGATTTTAGGAAGTTGTGTCTGCCTACAAAAAAGTAACTGTGCCTTTTCATATGAGACCGATTATAATGCCCTAAGTGTAAATTTGGGGCTCTACTCTTATATGCGCCATAAGACCACCAAATGTGGTGATATGTGTTCTGCGCTGGTTTTTAACGCGATTCCGTGCTGTGGGATGGTTTAGTGGACGATGCTGTTTGTATTCCAAACCTTTTGACGTTAAAACCTAACTCTTTTGCTGCAATGGTTTAAATGATCGTTGGTTCATGTCGTGCGTGTTTTGAATGTTGCAATGAGAGATGTGGTGGCAAGATTTCAGTCGCGTATTTTAGATTGTGTGCAAAGTAAATTTAGTATTAAAAGGTACGATGTCTGAGTTGTTAACGAGTCTTTTGTTCACAGGTGTGTTCATGCGGATAGAAGTGCATTTTTGGAATTTCTGTGGGAGTCAGGACTTTTAAAACGGAGTTTGGCGTGTCCAAAATGCGGAGCTGATATGAGAACTCGGACGAAGAATGGTATTTCTGGTAGGCTTGTGTGCGTTTGCAGTCAAATGATTGCTGGTAAAGTATGTGGCTGTCAGCGGAGTTTAAGTTTTGGATCGTGGTTTTCACGCAGTAAGTTAACTTTGGAGGAAGTTATTATCGTTACTTTCGAAATTTTGAATCACAGAAAGACATGTGATGTAGCAAAATCGTGGCACTTTTGTTCACAGACGTTGTGTGACTGTCGAAATTTTATTCACGTATGTATTATGATAAGTGCATTTTATTTTATTGTTTTTATTTTGTAGAATGTTTTGTTCATTGCTTTTTTACTATGAATTTCTGTTGTTAATTAAATTGCTTGCAATTTATTTTAGTTAATTTAGTTTATTTTGTTGATTTGTGCGCAATACCTAGATTGTGCAATTCCTAGATTTTTTAAAGTTTAAACAGAATGCTGTGCACATAGTATTCTTTGAAATTTATTGCTGTTATGTTAATTTATTAAAGCGAGATGTGCGTAGTTCGTAGATTATTTCCCGCCCAGATTGTGCAATTCGTAGATTTTTTTTTTTTTTTTTTTTTTTTTTTTTTTTTTTTTTTTTAAGTTAAGACATATCCTTGTGTACATGGATTCCTGTCAAATATTTTTTGTTAGAATCTTTACGTTTTTGCTATCTACATTTTTTGTTTTTATTTCGGATTTTTAGCTTAAATTGTGTGTTCAGAACGTGGTTTTTGCATGTGCGAAAACCGCGTTTTTGGAGATATTTTAGGCTTAAAGTTCGAAATGTAGACAAAAAGTGTAGATAGTAATATGGCGCCGTGGAGTTTCTCGCCAAAAATGTGGCAACCTGAGGGCGCATATAAGAGTAGTTCCAATTTTGGTAATCAGCTTATAAGGTATTTCTCCTGCCTTCTTAGCAAATATTTCGTGGTATAGTGGTCAGCACACTCGGCGCGTATTCGAGTCCAGATGAGGACATTGCTCATTTTCATCTTTCCTACTTTTAAAATTCCTAATGACTCTACAGTGGCGCCCGAACTAAATAGGTGGTGAATGCTGATTCTCCACCACCAGGATTTAGCAATTCGGTCGCTCTTCTAATCCGCAGTCGGCCTTTAAGGGGAGGAGTATATAAGGTATTTCTCCTGCCTTCTTAGCATGCCTTCGTGGTATAGTAATGAGCCCACTCGACGCATATTCGAGAGGTTCGTGGTTTGAGTTCCGGTGAGTGCATTGCTCATTTTTCCTCTCTCTTTCTTTCAAAAAATACCTCATGTCTCTACAAGCTGTCTTATCTCGAAACCTATAGCGAGAATAAGTCAGTGTGGTGAGCTTTATCGATTTATACTTAAAGACGTCCTACAGAAACCAATAACTTGATTAGATGTAAGTAAATTCAGATCTTTCGGTATCCAGTCATGGGCAAAAATACATTACAAATGACATCGCAAAGGATAAAATCTTTAAACAAAATCCATTATTTTAATTTTAAAATTCGTCAAATTTACTGCGAGCTGGTAACAGATTTTGAAAAAATTCGCAGAAATCGGTAAATAATACGTTTTATTCCAAATTAACTTCATTCAAAGATTATTGTCCATTCTCTCTAATAATGCAAATGTTGAAATTCTGTGATGACTCTTTTGACTACTTTAAAAATAGAAATGGCTAAAAAATTCAGAAAAACAAACGTAAGGTAATTAAAGTAAAAAGAAAAGTCTATATCAAATTGTAAAACTATAAAATTGTTATTGTTATCCCAAATACATTATAAACAACATTTAAAAAAAAAAATGTTTCCGTACAAGAGGTTCAAAAATTGTTTTAAAAGATCGACTTAACAGAGAGAATTAAACTAACTTTAATTTATTAACAAATTAATTTTAAAGTAAAACGCAGGTTAGGTACACGTATTAAATATAACAAAAGGGCAATCGAAAAAATTCTAAAAGTTTTCCCATTTCTAGCGGCAATTTAGTCTAGTGTTAGTTTGTAAGTTACTAATATGTAAAATTTGTGAAACTGTACCATGAGTTAGCAAGTTACTAAAATGTAAAATTTGTGAAATGTGTTTTAAAACGTTTTAACCAAACAGAAAGAACTTTTTTTTTATTTATTATTTATCGTGGTACCAGGAACTGGAATTTCGAAGGCGTGAAGGCTTGGCTAGAGACGGGTTATAAATATTTAAAATGGGGAAATATTCTACGGGTATTGCAAAAGAGGTTGGGTGCACAGCTAAATAACAGAAAGGTTAAACACATTATACAATTTTTAAAGTTCTGAGTTGAGAAGGAAAGACAGTAAAAGAATTAAGATTGATCGTAGAAAATTTCTGAAGAAGCACAGTAAAATAGTTTCCTTGTTGACTGATTTATGGAACGTTTCTAAGTTTTTGTCAGTTTTAAGAAGAAGAAATATCTTCGGAAAGGATATATATATTTAAATTTTCCATTCAAATCAGTATTTCGGCACTCAGAACAAGATGGCAAAGAGCTTAAAAATATGCAGTTCAAAATGAGAGCGAAAAATCAACAAAATAATTAAGATGGAATACAGCAAAATTAATAAGGATTGAAATAAAACGGTTTCCTTGTTGACTAATTTATGGTATTATTCTTAAACTTTTGACTAATTTATGAAATTACGAAACATTTGGAAAGAATATAAGTAGATATAATTTTGTTTCGAAGTTTTTCCTTGTCACATAACTCTAGGGAACGAAGAGAAGTTTATTTTGGCGCGACACTGCGTATGGCAAAGGAACCATAAATAAGTTAAGGAACAAGAGTACAATTCTCGATATGTTTCGGTAATAAATCTCTCTCGTATCAGAGCTTCTTAGTTTGTAAGTTAGTCAATAATATAGTAGATATATGAGAGTTATTTGGCATTAGTTCTACAACTTAATTTCTATTACAATAATATTTTTAAGAAACGTATTGGTTGACAATTTGTATGGATATTAATTTGATGCCTGTTTACGATTCATAGATAAGAACGGATCATATTAGCTGTATT
The DNA here is from genome assembly GCF_044657685.1 of Stegodyphus dumicola. Classification (NCBI taxonomy): domain Eukaryota; kingdom Metazoa; phylum Arthropoda; class Arachnida; order Araneae; family Eresidae; genus Stegodyphus; species Stegodyphus dumicola. Next base: position 87,472,814 of record NC_140774.1, on the reverse strand, counting down.
GTTGCATGTGACTCATATACGTGAAATGCTGTTAAAATAATATTGGCAATTCAAGTCGCCCAAAATCAGCAGCATCTGTAAATTGGAAAATTTCACTTTTGCTGATAATTTCAAAGGAAAAGACTGAATACATTTTGCGAGACAAACAGCAGAATCTCGCCACTTAATCAACAAATTAATCACATTTTATATAATTGTAACAAGCGATTAGGGAAGAGAGAGCCTGTTAAACTACCATTACTAGGATAGTAGATATCCTAGTTTAGCCCTCATTTCCCTAATCCCTTGTTACAATTATATAAAATGTGATTAATTTTTTAAATAGTTCAATATATTTTTTAAGTAGTTCTTAAGCGTTCTAGTTCATGTTCTGTCTATAGTATAGATTAACCAGATTTTCTTCTATTTCGCATTGTATAACTGTAGTATTTTGTGAAATTTTTGGATAATGAGAGTATATATGAGTTTCGAATACGACACTTGAAATAGCTTTATACAGTAGAAAATGTTAAGTAATATAGGTATAAAATGAAATTGACTCGTTGTAATAGTTTGCATATGAAGAATATAAACTTCTATTTTCGAAAAAATAGTAGAAATGTATCCAATCACGTGATAGGCTTGGTTTGTCTTCAAGTTCGACTGAAGTGATATAACTTCGGATATAACTTTACACAAGAATTCTAAAATTTTCTATGGGAATTGAGATTTTGAAAATATTTTTATATTTTTGAGTCTGTATCATAGCACGTGAGGTTTTCAAGCTTTTATGAAATATCGTTATTATTCATAAATTTTCTAGAACGATTAAAAATACTTGAAAGTTTTAGTATCATTCGGGACACACCTGCAGTTAAACTCTCATAGAACTCTCTAATTAATGTTAAATGATATATATTCTTTGAAAAAGATTGGTAAATGTTCTATGAATCTACGAAATAGTGAGATTTGTGGTGTCAAATGATAAAAAAATCTTGTATGAAGATCAGTATATTTTCACTCTCATTATCGAAAATCTCTTCTTAAATTCTGAAATGATGATGGTTTTACTCTTATTATTTTCAGTATTTGGTATTTTATGAATTCAATGACTGTATAGATGTACTAAATTTCATCGAAAATTGAAATATTTTATTAATTTGTTGGGTTTATTTAAATAATTAAAAGTAAAAGTGCGGCATGTTAAGCAGTTTCATTTAAAAATATATCTGTATTTGAAAGCTCTGCAGATAATTTGCCTTACTGAAATTGATGTATATTTTTAGAAATATATGGATAATATGATGCTATGTTACCATCTGCAGTGTCTTGTTTCTTTGAAAATAGAGTCTAAAGTTATTCTATGAAATGAATCTTCTTTCTATAGCAGAATTTATTAGTATTTCTAGAATAGGTATTGGAAACAATTTTTCTGTTTTTGTAAAGCTTTCTGAAAATAATCAATGTATTTCTCAATAAAATAAATTAAAATAATCAAAACTGGAAGTCTTTTACACAATATGAGTATAATAGCCCCTGAAATATCTATTGAAGTCGTCTAAAATTTAATTCGAAGGTGAAAATTGTTGCATGCATGATTAAAAAGTATCAAAATTTGGTTTGAAACTGAACCACTGAGTGACAAATATAGATCTAGTTGTAATTGTTTCAAGGTCTTTTAGTAGAAGATATCCTATTTTTTAAGTAAAGTTATTTTCTTTTTCCATTGAAAGTAAGTCTAAAGCTAAATTTATGGAAAAGTGAAATATTCCGGCTTTGTCTGTTAGGAGAAATGGAAAAATGGCAGTTTCATTGAATTTTCTCTTTCATATAAACGTGTAGATTTAGAAAATGAAGGAAAATTCCTGAAAACATTTTTCATTACTTTACTCTTAATTCTTAAGAGTTGATAAGTTATCATAGGAATACTCTTTTTAACCACATATTGCTTATAGGAAATAATTTGTTACTCAGGTTTTATAGTAATCCTTTATAAGATTTCACATTTCATGGAAATATGCCTGAAGTTTTACTGTTCCTAATGAGTGGGATTTTTTTAGTGAGTATGTGGATCTTGGATATTTAATTGCATTTTCTCCCAATAATGTTTGTGACTAATCTAGCATAAATATGTTTATCGTTTAAAAAATCCTAATGTAAAGTTAATTAAAATTAGTTTAAATCAGTATTAAATTATCTAAAATGCTGATTACACTACACAATGATTCCTGGTTTTATGTGTATAGAGACAAGTCTAGATAAAGTGAATTTCAGGTTTTTCCCACTGATAGTAAATCTCAAGCCGATAAGAATCTATTAAGACTCATTTTTAGGTACATAAGTTGCTTTCTATAGGATATTTTCTCAAATTTGTTGGAATTCTGGGTAAAAAGGCTTAAATTTGGTAAAGGTTCTATCCTCGTTTTGGATAAAACAGTAAATATTCTATAGTAGACAATGTTTCTTTCGTATTTAGTTCTTAAGAAAATAGTTCTAAGGTAGGTATTTGGTGCTCAGAAAATTCTGCGGGAGAAGATGAATGATTTAAACAGCCTTTGGAGTTGGAAAGTTGAATGATCTTTGGAGTTTTCGCCTGAGAAAACGTAGAAAAGGGAAAAGGTAATATTTAACAGCATTAATTGAATTACACTTCTCGAACATGCATAGAAAGTTCCTATAATGCAAACTTATATGTACTGTGATGTTGCGTGGTCCCAACTTGCCCGCAACAGTAGTAGTGACTGCTATGAACTGGAAATTACACAAACTCTTAAGAAGAGTTTAACTGCCTTTTTATTCCACTTTAGAAGTTACAGATGCGTTCACTTGACGCTCACAAACTACGCCGACCCGGCGGTTAACTAAAAATCGAAAAGTACAGCTAAAGATAAATAATCAGGATGAATAAATAACAAGGTCCTACCTACGAGGCTCTATAAACGTGACTAACTTAACCGCGTTCTAAGATACAGCTGAGATTTTAGCAAACTTTCTGAATAAGAAGTTGAAAGATTCAACTAACTGCCGAAGTAGGCTCACAGGCCGAAACGCGCGGTTCTAAAATTTCTACCTAGCAACTTTCACGCTCGTGAATCAAGAAAGCACACCTACAAACTCGTTTCCCTTCTATTTAACTCAAAAATACTTCCGCTGAAAATTTGAATACTTTGCGCGTTCTACTAAAATTTACATACTCTGGCATTGGCAATTCCAGGGGAAAGTAAAGGCTTGACAGGAAAGATAGCTTAAACTTAAAATAAATGTTAGTTAAAATAAATATAAACCCTACATTTGCCGCTGCCAGAATTTGGTAAACTTGGAAGCAGGTCCTAGAAACGACCTGTTGAAAAGTTTCCACATTCTGAACTAAAATTCAAGAGCATCGTTTACATAAAACAAACTGTTTTCTCAAAAATTAGAAAAAATTTCTGTAGATACATCATTTTACCATCTCTTCTTACAGGAACCTTTCCTGGACTTCAGCAATCAATCCTTTCTCTTCCTTCCAGCATCTGGAAGGAATAAGTATCAGTATCTTCTAAATACCTTATAATTTACACTTTCTTAACACTGGATAAAGTTTTTGTTTTTGATCGTTTTATATTCCTTAATTACTGCTTAATTCACATTCATTCAAGTATTCAAACATGAATTTAACTTTACCCTGGCTCTCCACCATGTGTGGTGTCAAACGGGAATATTCGTGTTTTAGTATTGCAACACTTCCCCTAACCACAATGATTTGTTAGAATTCAACGACCAAATAGACACACCTTAATCGACATACTGAAACTCGATGAGCTATGTTTAACATTCTTAAAATTCAAGTGTAGGTGGAGAACCCTGCAAAACACATTCATTCTAAATTCCCCCTCATTCATCTTTAGACATGCAGGCTTTCGCTCTAAAGCATGATTCTATCTACTGTTGAATACTTAATTTTGAATTCATTTCTTTCGAGTATTTACTTTTAGCATCTAAAATTTTATGCTTTTAGACTAAATTCTACTTTTACATAACTTTCAAGTATTTACGTATATTTACAAAATTCTAATACATATGATTTTTACAATTTACCATACAATGAATAAGATAAAAATAAAATTTTTACCTCACGCTTTCTTCGCCAAACTGGCGGCACTGAAACTAAATTTCTCATTAATACAAGAATACGAAGTTATTTTACTTTCGGCCAAATTTTGGCTTTAACATAACAGAATTAGTCTTTCGACCAACAGGAACTGCTTGCTCTTAGATTTTATACTTATAAAATAATACTTTTGCCTAAGCTAAATAAAGTAAAACAAAACTAAGTCTCAACCGAGATAAATTGACTTCCGTCAAAACATAGAGCTTCGTATTTACGCATAAAATTTCGGAACAAAAGAAAAAATTTATAGAAGATTTTAACTTATCTTTGAGTTTTTGATGATTGGAACTCCGACATCCTTTTCTGGCAGAACTGCTCCCACGTTATGGAATTCATCGAAGTCAATCGTCTCCTTTGGGTTCTTCGAGTTTCGTCCATGGTGATTTTTCTTTTTCGCCCTCTGTACGCCGGCCTCTTGGAGTGGTAGTCGTCGGGTTCCTGTCTTTTCCGTTTTGCCCCTGGACGGCTGGTCTTGGCGGCCTCCGGTCTGGAATCGTGCTTGAATTTCTTCTGTTGGTGGTGGTCTTTTCGTTCCTCCTGCTGTCTTTTTGTTCTCGTGAATGGCGGCCTTGTTTGCTCCTGACTATCTGGCACTGGAAGTGGTTTCCTCGACGCAGAATTTCTACTGCGGGACGTTGTAAGTGGTCTTTTCCTCTTACCAAAGATTCTTTACACGGCGGCTTTGATTTCTTGTATTTCTTAAATCCTGGAGTCTGAACATTTTCCTTTCTTCTTTTCGGGACCGTAGCATGACTTGTAGAATGGCTAGGTTCCTCTTCTGTTCTTTGCTTCTTGGGTAGTGGAGCGGGTGGCGTTACTTCTGGGCCTTCCACTTTTTTCGCGCTTGAGTCCTGCAAGAAACTTTTAAGGATTTCAAAATCATTTTGATTATAATATTTTTTCACCTGGTCGGGACTTGCTTTACAGATTTCCCCTCTCTCGTTCTTAAGGTACAATACGACTCCCTTGATTTCCTGAATTACATAGGGAACTTCAAATTTTGGAGCAAACTTTGCAGAAAAATTGTCTGGGGCACTTGATAAAGAAAATTTCCGCTTTAACACTATCCCCAACTTTAAAATCTGCTTCACGGCGTTTTCGATCATAGTACAATTTCTGTCTATTTCTTGCCGTATCCGAACTTTTAACCGCCTGGTCAATGAGTTTCTGTATATCTTTTTGTTTGAATTCTTGCTCACTTTGTTGCACAAAGAATAATTTATCTAGTGGCGTAATTAACTTCCGTCCTAAAAATAATTCTGCTGGAGTTTTTCCCGTAGTATCATGATTTGCTGTTCTTAAAGCATAAGCTAATTCATTTATGTAGCCATCCCAGCGCTTGTGATGTGTGCTAACATAACTTATTATTTTATGATTATTATTTTTACAATATTTTTATTAACTCTTTCTGCGATGTTTGCCTGTGGTCTATACGGAACCATTTTGATTTGACGTATGCCAAGCCCAGTGCAAATGTTTTCAAATATTTGGCTAACGAATTGTTTCCCGTTATCGCTAATGACTTTTATCGTGCACCGTATTTTAAAATGTATCTGTGTAAGAATGCATCTGCGACTGTTTTGGCTGATGCGCGTTTAAGTGGACCAATTTCTGTCCATTTTGAAAAATGATCTACAATTACTAAAAGAAAACGATTTTTATTTAACTCACTCTGGGGGAAAGGACCAAGAAGATCTATGCCTAAAATTTCATTCGGAAATGTAGCGCAAATGCTATTTAAGTACCTGGCCGGGCTGTAATTAATATCATTTATTAACTGACATTGATTGCAGGACCTGACATACGCAGTTACTATTTTGTATAATTGCGGGAAATATACCGCCTCGCGTACCCTTTTTAAAGTCTTTCTGACCCCTAAATGACCCGCTGTTTTCGCGTCGTGTAATTCCTTCAAAATACTTAATCGAAGCGAGGTGGGATGACTGGTTTATATTCGAAATTTTCATTTGTTGTTTTCGTATAAAATAATAAATTATCTATTATTTCATAGTCTTCTGCTCTACTTATTGAATCGATATCTGTGTGTTCAAAGCTTTCTGGGTCTTTCAAATACGCATAGATACTTCCAAATTCAGGATCAGCTTTCAATTCAGCAATAATTGTTTCTCTAGAATCTAAAATTTTTGAAGTCAACACAGCGCATTTGAGTTCATTGCCTTCATCGTCTAGTTTTATACGAGATAGTGCGTCAGCAACATTGTTTTCCTTACCCGGTTTATATTTAATTACTAGGTTATACTCTTGAAGTTTTAAAGCCCATCTTATTAACCTGGGCGTTAGGTTTTTCCCCGAGTAAAGTCTACCAACAGCCGCATGATCCGAAAAGACTGTTACTGGCGCTTTGCCGAAATAAACTCGAAATTTGTGTACAATACTAATATTAATACGGCTAATGTTTCTCTCTCTGTAGCTGTATAATTCCTTTGTGTAGGGTTTAAAGTTTTACTAAAAAATGCCAAAGGATGGCCATTTTGCATGAGAACCGCACCTACGGCATACTCCGACGCATCTGCTGCAATTTCCAGGTTTTCGTCCCCTTCCGGGAATTTCAAAACAGGGGCATTGATGAGCGCTTCTTTTAACCTTTCAAATGCAGTATTTGCTTCTGCTGTCCACGTAAATTTACTTTTCTTTATTTTAATTACTAACAAGGGTTCAACAATATTCGCAAAATCTTTTATGAACGACCGATAATAAGAACATAACCCAAGGAAAGAAGAAAGTTTCTTGGCGGTGTTGGGAGGTGGGAAATTCTTGATGGCTTTTATTTTTGAATCCTGAGTTTCTATACCCTTTTGCGAAATTTTTTTACCCAGATATTTAAGTTCTTTGCGAGCTTGCATTTTGATGCGTTAATTGTAAGACAGGCCTCTTTTTAATAATTTAAAAACCTCTTCTAAGTCTTTAATATGTTGTTCCAACGTACTACTCGTTGTAATTATATCATCTAGATAGATTAAAGTCGATTTTCCTAAGACAGGCTTTAGAACAATGTCCATACCTCTCTGGAATGTTGACGGGGCCCCACACAACCCAAAGGGCATGCGTAAAAATGCATAAGTGCCCGATTTTGTGATAAACGCGGTTTTATGTATGTCTTCGGGTCTCATAGCTATTTGATAGTAGCCAGACGTTAAGTCCAACGTAGTCATGTATCTCGTAGACTTAATCTTTCTAATAATTTCCTCTATAACCGGCAAAGGGTAAACTGGGAACTTAGTAACACTATTAAGCTTTCTGTAACCGCCGGGTCGGCGTAGTTTGTGAGCTTGACGCTCACAAACTACGCCGACCCGGCGGTTAACTAAAAATCGAAAAGTACAGCTAAAGATAAATAATCAGGATGAATAAATAACAAGGATGAATAAACCTACGAGGCTCTATAAACGTGACTAACTTAACCGCGTTCTAAGATACAGCTGAGATTTCAGCAACCTTTCTGAATAAGAAGTTGAAAGATTCAACAAACTACCGAAGTAGGCTCACAGGCCGAAACGCGCGGTTCTTAAATTTCTACCTAGCAACCTTCACGCTTGTGAATCAAGAAAGCAAATTTACAAACTCGTTTCCCTTCTATTTAACTCAAAAATACTTCCGCTGAAAATTTGAATACTTTGCGCGTTCTACTAAAATTTACATACTCTGGCATTGGCAATTCCAGGGGAAAGTAAAGGCTTGACAGTAAAGATAGCTTAAACTTAAAATAAATGTTAGTTAAAATAAATATAAACCCTACAGTACAATTATTGGAAAATGGAACACTTATTTGGGTGTAATTGTACATTCTAAAGGGGTTATTCTTCATTAAATGGGTATTAGTAAGGAATATTTAACTGATATAATGAGTATTTATGAATAAATTTTCTGTATTCGAGATGGATGAAAGTTAAAATATTCAAAAATATGTATAGCGGAGATTTTGGTAAAATGTCTCTTACTGTTTCTTTCTTTGGTTCGTTCTCTAAATATATATATGTTGTGTACAGGTATGGTATTGTTTCACAAGATTTCGTTCATAAGAGAATAAATTGGTAAATAAATTAATGAAAACTGACATTCACGAAAGAAAATCCTAGTATAAGGAATTAAAAAATAGACTACATATGTGATTGTCTAGGGAAATTTAGTTGGAATTGGACTAGGTTCGAAGAAATGTGTTAACATTATACACTAGAAATAAAATTATATAGATTAAACAAAATTTCAAGAGCTTAAATAATAACCAATGGGTAAAATCAATGGTCATTCACCTCTCATTCAATACTGAAAATGTTTATCACAGGCATTTCTTTTGTATGTGTAATTTAAATAATCGTTAATTTTACGTGAAAGTTGTCAATAAAGTCAGAAATACCCGTACTTAGTTGCAGGAAAAAGGCAATAATGTGAAAATTTTCATAGTCGATACATTTAAAGTTTAAAAATAATAGTATGCAATGCAGTCAATTATAAAAAAAAATACTGAAATGAAAGGTATTAAGCGTTCAAAATTATAAGAAAGACTTCAGGATGTATACATGAAACTGTGAATATGGTTCTAAAATTATGCATGAAAGTAGTGAATTCATTCTAGAAATGCGGAATCTTAGTTAGCTTAATGAGAATCGAGATTCAAAACCGAACATTGATAACATTGAAGAGCTTAAAAGCATGCATTCAGATAAAAATGATGTAAAACTTTAAGGAAATATCAGAATGTGCAGGAAATATTAAAATTTGAAAATGCGATGAAGTTAATAATGAGGTAAAATTGTACAGTCAGTCATGGTAAGAGTGCTACAGAATGATAAATTGTAGAATTGGCAAATTAAAATAGTACTATAAAGACTAAATAAGGGCTATTTAACGCATTGGATATAAATAATAGTTATCGGTTGTAAAATAAAATGCTTAATTGAAAAATATCTCTATGTTTATGACATCTAAATATGTAAATTTAGCTGAAATAGTAAAATCAAATGCGTGATTACAATCGAAAATTATAAAAAAAGAGTTAAAACTTAGAGTATGTTGGAACCTAGAAATGTAAAAAAAATCTAAAAAGTATTAAAATTATATCTAAAATTAATTAAAGTTCATGTATATGGTAGGAAAACGTAATAAACAAGTTCAAAATTAGAGTACGTTAAAAATTGCGAAGGTTTGAAATGTACGAAACAAGTTAAAAATAATATCTAAAATTCAATACAGCTTATATAAAGTCAGAAAATAGAGGCATTAAGCTAAAATTAAGAGCCTGTTTGAAATGATGAAGGTTAAAACGTATGAAAGTAGTTAAAAATTAAATGAAAGTCATGTACATAGTGTGATAATATAGCAAATTAGTTAAAAATCAGAGTATGTTGGAAACTAAAAATGCTAAAAAGTAGAAAATAAGTTAAAATTTATATCTAAAATTAAATAAAAGTATATGATCTGAAAATATAAGAATTGTGTTAAAATTAAGACTATATTGGAAATTATGAAGGTTAAAATATATGAAAGAAATCAAATAAAAATCATGTATATAGTGTAAAAATATAATAAATTAGTTAAAAATTAGAGTACATTAAATATTATGAAGGTTGAAATGTATAAAACAAGCTAAAAATTTACATCTAAAATTAAGTAATATAATAAATAGAAACGCAGTACTGAATAATTATGCTCGTAAAATGCAACAAATGAGTTAAAAGTACTGGGTTAAAAGGCATGAAAGAATTCTGGGTAAAATGGAATAAACAACAAAAATAAGGAATCGAATTAAGATTACGGAAAGTAAATGTGGTACTATGAACAGAAGATTTAAGAAATAAGGTATAATTCTAAGTATATAGGAAATCATAAGTATCATCATCTTAAAGTATACGAAAACATAAAAAAAATTACATCTAAAATAAAGACTTTCTGAATCAATCACTAAATTCAAAAATAAGCGCCGTTAAGGATACCAAGGAAATAACCATCATACACGTTGTAAAATAGCTGGAATACAAAGAAAAAATACACAAGCTGAAAATTCGTTAACAAAACCTTCCGAAAATCAAGAAAAGATAATCTCTTATCAAAGTGGGATGTCATCAGTTATATAAAGAATCCTGAAACACTCTCTGTGGGAAGGGACTGGCACCTGGGTATTCAAAAAAAAAAAAAAAAAAAAAAAAAAAATGACTGTGAAACTGTGAAAGAGAGACCCTCAGGTGTCAGAAAGCTTTCGGTAAAAGCCTATGTGTGAATGATTATATATATGTGTGAAACTAAAGGATGAAATTTATTTTTTACAATTTTACAATATTTTTAACAGTAATTTCTTTCCAGAAAAGGACACTGTCGCGTCGTCATAGTAACCTACGCTTTCCGTTACCACGGTTGCCACTCGATCAAACCTAAACTTTTAATGTTGCCTAATAAAATTCCATGCCAGCAGCATGCGAACTCCTCCACAATCTCTACCTCTTCCGGTGATACCATGCATGACGTAGCCGCCCTTCCGCAAACGTCACTGACCACACCCGCACCTCACACCCCAACTCACACCGCAAGTGCAGGTGAACTGTCATATTCTATTCACTCCATTTTCTGTAAATCAAACTGATTTTCTTATGCCTCTTCAAAAATTAGAAATGCTACCTTTATTTAAGTTTTCACCAATTTTTCTATATGTTTTTCACCAATATCTTACTATATGTAACTTAATGTTTTCTTGCATAGCTTTCGGGGTAACCAGCTAATGCTTTGAATCATTTCTGTAATTTTATTACCTTTTAAAAATTTGGCGAATTAAAGAATGCATAGATTTCCAACCAACTTGAGAACAATCTAATATCACATTGATAAATATCATACGCTGAACTCCAGTTAATGGAATCAATAGTTGAATCCTCTTATCTAATTAACTGAACAAGATAGTATCTGATTGGCTGTCCAAACCTTTTATATTCACACGCCACTTTCAAATGAAGGAAAGCCTTTTTTATCAACTTAAGCAAGTTATGCATTCCCCCCCCAATTATTCTGTCATAACTTTTGACAGAACACAGATAACAAAAGAAATTAGATATATTACATTCTTGATTAAATAATCCTTCAAATGATATTTAGCTTAATGCTAGCTTCCTAAAATAAGGTGATGCTATTACATTTTTGAGCCATCAGCCCTCAAAAATGAAATATCTCCAAAAGAATTCCACAATTTGGCCACTAGTGTATATCTATCCATATTATGGGCTAGAGTTGTACGTCATATTCACTGAATAACTGAAAAGACAGTGTCATGGTAAAAAAAAAAAAAAAAAAAAAAAAAAAAACCTTTTTTTATAATTTTATGATAATTTAATTAGAATTCTATAGAAAACAAAACTCAGATTAGATCGTTGATTAAAACAAAGCACGTGGGGCTATTTGGTAAGTAACTGAAGATCATTGCTTAGAAAGCTTAATAAACAAAACATTTTATTAAATTATACCTGTGATCCTTTAAAATGTGGCAACAAAGGCTTTTACATTCGAGTACATTGGAAATCAAACTAAGAGATGTTTTGCTACCATCAACTGCACAATATTTCTTATTTGTTTTCTGTGCAGCATTTTATTATATGTTAATAGTGTTTAAAAAACAACATCAAAACCAAAGGCAAAATTTACACACGTAATAAATTTTAAATTGTTTTTAATGCAATTTTCATTAAAATATTTATGTCCTTGAAAGTTGCACCTTAAAATATAATATAATTCTCTGTTAGTATCGAAATGAAGCAGCAAGTTTAAATCAGTATTCAGTGATGCTGCTGATACTTTTAACAAGTCCTGAAGATGATTAAAGTTATTAAACTATTTACGCATTACGAAGCTTTTCGTCATTAATAGGTTTATAATAATAAATTCTACTAACTATGTGCGGGCCCCAAGAGATAATCTTGAGTTGCCAACAGATCGTCTCTTTCCAATATCATTTTATGAATTAAAAAAAATATTTTACCTGAGAAGGCATAAAAAGTAATACTTACACAATTGCATTTCTTGCTGGAGGAATATCTCCAGCTGCCAGCTATCTGTTGCTTTCAGATGCAAGAGGTTACAGCGGCCAAAAACAGAAACGTGTGCTTTACGATCGACTGCATATTTTACAATAAAGCAAACTAACCAGCCGGCTTTGCTTTCAGAATCTCTCTAACAAGTCAGAAAACAGGACAAAAAATAAATCCTCCCTCGCGCACTTTCTTACCTCTCAACTTTACTTGACAACTTGCCCCCCTCCCTTTTACGAAGAAAGATAAATGCTACTCAAAATAAAGACATCACTATTTTTTCCTTCCTCCTAGGGTTGCCACGGTCCGTTGAATGATCTGCTACGGCAGAAGAGCACGTCACTACTAAGTGTAAACATGAGAACTAATGTGTTATGTGACACACGGCGACACATGGTAGAGATTATGAGAACTCCTTGTCTCGGAGAGAATCGGTATCTTGTATTTTGAACCGCGCTGCTACTTTATGCTGTTTACGCGGTAGTTAAGGAAGCATGTTTATGGGATGGATATGTTATACGAGGAATAGCTGAAGCTGTAAATATGCTCGATTATTATTTTTTTCGGCTGCCGGTGTTTTGTTAGAGTGTTCTCAAGTACATTTATCAGCTCTAGTAATTAAGTAGTTGGTTCCAGAATAAACACTCTTGGTATTTTCAAAATAAGTGAAAAAAAAATGCGCGTCAATTTTAGTAAACTGTGCAATATCTTTTTAACCGTCTCTTACCGTAGGATATAGTGAACCATCCACAGTTCCAGATCGCCATCCACAGTTCCATACTATCTAAGAGGACCATCCAAGGTTCCAGACTATCTTCCTCTTCTGTGGGGGGCGCCCGCTTTGCAAAGGTTATACATATTCTGTAGCTTGTGTTCTGCATTACACATTGATGCATTATGGATTTTGCATCACGCAGTATGGGATAAAATCTTATGTGAATCGCTACCCAGGTGCAAATGTATTTGGCTAGAGTTTTATTTAAATGATTTCTAAAACTGTGCCCTGAATTATTAAATTGTCCAGTTTGAAAATACAATGACAGCTATTTCTGTTCCAAGTTTTGAATCACAAAGTCGACTTCAAAAGAGTTCTATTTCAGTAAGCGCTTAATCTTTCCATAGAGCTGAAAAGGTAAATAATTATTTTTTTTTATTTTGAGGCTGATGGCATTACATTTTTTCCTTCAATAGCCCTTTTTATTTGAGGGCACATAGCATACTGACACTTTAAGAGAGGAATAGAATGCAATAGTTGAAATACACTGGGCATTTAATCAGCTACAGATAGAAGTGGGCGAGACACCAGAAATTCATTATTGATAGTACAGATATAGTCCCATCCCACTAACTGTTCAGCTCTGCCCCGGGCTTTACAGGGAACACACCGTGTACTGTTCGAGGGTCTCTTGCCTCCCTTTCCCTACCATTAGCCTCTCGAAAGAACTTTCAATGTATTTTGAGTGCCCCATCACCGCAGAGACACTATATCTTTACAAACATTCATGCTTTCTCCGAGATTCAATTTTAGCCCATTTATCAGCTTAGAAGACATTGAGATGAAAACAGCAAAAACGACTAAATCCACAATATCACGAATACTTTGCTCAACTCGTGCAACATAGGAGTTCGCGGCTGATCTGGATCCCTGCTAATGGTGGTACATTAGGAAATGAAGCAGATAAACTAACCGTACCGGCAGCTAATAATTGCAGCTTTTTAGAACATTCGGAAAAGACGTCTGTCTCCTACCTAAAAAAGATAACGATGGAGATGGGCCTTTCCCCAAAATATCTGAAGCATTTTGGGCTTCACTTCGGGCTTCATTCGAGCTGGGCACTTCGGGATTTGCCAGTGCGGAGAGGTAGTTTATTCACCTTTTCTTACTTGTTTAATTGTTTTTACAAAGATTGTGTTGGATTCACTATTTTACAAAGTTTACATTGAGTTAATATGATTAAAGGCGAGGGGGTCGGACTGCCTTTTCTCAAGTGAGAAAATAAAATCCACTTTAAAAAAATACATATAACAATTTTAAGATTGATTTTAAAACTTGACGTAAGAGCCACTTTCTTACTGAATTCTAAACAGCACTTTTATTTCAATTCATCTCACTTAAAGTCATCTTACTTAGCTTAAATTCATATTACTAAAAGGCTTTTTTGTCATAATAATTCTTACTTGAGTAAAAGACGAAACACCTTCGCATTTATTAATTATTTTTGATTGATAAAAGGTTGGTTTGTTCCCCTTGAAAATTCATCTAATTTCAGGTCAATGACGATAATTATTTCGTTTATCATTTTTAAGTTTAATTATACATTTTTAAAGTTTCCATTTTAAATTCCTTCAAGGTTCAATTTTTAAATGTGCTGATAAGTTACTTTATTTCAATAGAATTGTAACTACTTTTGTCAAAGGAGATAATATACTAAATAATCTATTAGGAAATAAATTATTATTTTATTACTTTGCAGCTTTTGCGCAAGTATTAAGCAATTTATTGCAATTAATTAAATTGTTTACTTATATATATATATATTACAGATTCATTTCAGTACTGTATTGGAGAAGGACTGTAAAAACAGTTTTATCAAGTGATTATTGGATTTCATCTATTAGTTGTTTTCACGGTATGACGAATTTTCGCCACACGAGGTACCCGTTTGTACAATTATAATGCTATTTATGATTACTGGCTTCGTTTTAGCACTGCAGTACTTTCAACAATGCTTTGGAGCAGCTACAAAAAAGTTTCTATTAGCTAATAAAATTATTATAGATACTGAAGTTGGACAAAAAGTACTCAGAAGTAAGACCTTTCAAGAAGAGAATGAGGATATTATTCTCCCAATGACACGATTTGGATAATTGTATGATCTTGAGTTTCCCTTCTGGTGGCGAAATAGACGTTTTTACAGATGGTTCTGGAATTGATGGGGGAGTAGGTAGCGCTGTGGTCATTTATTTTCATGGAGTGGAAATAGACAATGTGAGAATAAAATTTAAACCAATGAATTCAGTTTATCAAGCAGAAATATATGCACTGACAGAGGCTTTGAATTGGATTAATAAAAAATTAACATTTCGATGTTTTATAAATATTATTTATACTGATGCCCTATCTGCGCTTCAGGCACTCGCCCAACCAGATCATAAAAATCGACTGATGAAAGAAATAAAAGACTTGTTTAAAAAGGCCGAAAGAAAACATATTGTTAAATTACACTGGGCGAAAGCACACAGTGGAATTGTCGGAAATGAAAAGACGGACTCCCTTGCTAAAATGGTAGCACTTGGAGATGGGACCGATAATTTTGATATCCAAGATTCAAGAAAAAAGACCATTGCTAAAATGGAAAACTGGATTTATACAAAATGGAATTTTTGCTGGGAGTCGTCTAATAAGAAAAAGAGTTAATGAAAACTATAAAGTTAAACAAGAAGATGAACATTATAAATAACGTTGATATAAATCAGGTACTGACTAATCATGGGCTTTTCCCTGCCTATTTTAAGCGGATTTATCTACAGGATAAAGATAAATGCTTAATTTGTGATAAGGTTGGGGACGCCAGGCACTTCGTCGATGAACGTATGCTTACCCGGAGTGCAAGAGAAAAATATAGAAAGCATTTTAAGGAAGATTTTAAAAGGAACTATTCAAATTTGAAATATTTTGCAGAGACAATAATGAAGATTATAAATATGAACAAAGATAGAGTTGGAATTCGGCACTGAGAGTCAAATTTTTCACTTTATATTTTTTTCCCTTATATTTGCTTTTTTGTGCCCTTATAATAATAATAATAATAGTAGCATGTATTTAATCAAGAGTTTTTAGGATGTATTGCTTGCATATGTAACCCGGTTTAAATGGTAGCAACATATTCGGTGTTTTGACAATATGCATATGTTGTATATAATTGAGGCTTTTCATTGTTTTATTGTTCATGTACGTAATCCAATTTTATTTGTAATAAGCACATTTTTTTGTTATGTTGAAAAGACTATGCTACTACATCTGTGCTCTAATTATTTGATATATAAGTAAGACGACGCATTCGCCCATCTTGAAATGTACTTAATACTGCTTTTGCAAGCTGCACTAACATTATTTGCATTGGTAATATAAAATCAGTAACTATGGGTCAATATGCGACTATAAAAAAAAAAAAAAAAAAAAAAAAAAAAAAAAAAAACTATGCAACACAACTGCCGATGTAGCTTAACTGAATATTTAACTACGTATCTAAAATGGGTCTTGTTGACAATGTAATTATATATTTTTTTTTAATTTTGATTTCAATTAATGTTGTGCGGATCGCTGGCCTTACCCGAAGCAGAGCTTGGCGCGTCTTGCCCCGAGGGCTTATTTAAGTTGAAATGAAGTGCAGCAAAAAATATGTGTAATTTAATAGGCCGTACAAGGAAGTCATGGGGTGTCCACATCAAAATTTTTATAATGTATAGAGCTGAATATTGTTTTCACATTGAGAATGTCTTCCTTTCATAACAATGTGGGTGACTTTATAATAGGAATTTAGTTTTGGCTTAGCCGACCATGCTTAATATAATAAAAGGAAATTTTACATTTAGCCTAAGTATCTAAGAAAATTATACACTATCCAAAACCATTTAATTGATAGAACATTATAAAAATTAAACAGAAATTTATCTAACTTTAGGGATAAAATTTTGTTTTCAATTTCCTTTTTCTATTTTTTCGTTGAGTATTAAATTGACTAGTCAGAATTTGGCACCCCTTAAATTCTTTATTCTCATCACCTGTTTAGTCTGTTTAGTAATAAAAAGCTTCGTACTAAAATACGTTTTTAAATTTTGAAAAGCTGCACATTCTGAACGCAAGACAGCAATTATGAAATATGAAGAGACATACGGAGAGAATTTTGTTATCTATCAGCTAGATTCACGGAACTGTGCATGTTTTTTAAAATTCGTGCTCTGATTAAAGAAGCTTAATACCCATTTGCAGAAAAAATAAATAAATAAGATAAAAAAATTAAGATACCTAGATAATTCTCGTTCCTATATAAAGAAGCCAGTACACGTACGAACTGTTATCAAGTCTCAATATCAGAACCTCAGTTATATTATTAACACACTCCGTGTTCTGCAATTTTTATTTTTTGAAACTCCGCACATACATATGAGCACACGTATCTGATTTCCCGAACAACATGACCAGGACCTATCTCAAATTAGCGTTAACGAGTTTTTGAACTCCAGAACCGAAGGGAAATGAAGTAAATAATCAAGAAAGTAACCTTTTGGGAAACAAGTTTTAATTTATCTTCGTGAGTTTACCCGCACCTTTCCTGGCAGGGTTATCTAAACCGGGATTTATAATAGGTATCGTAGTGAGAAAACTTTAAAAGTTGTAGCATTATTTTTTATTTGTTTTCCATATTAAACAGCTAACAGAGCAATTTGTTCTAGAGCTATTTGAGCTGGCGATTGAGGTTTTAGAAAATAAATTCCAATATTTAAACCTGGAGCAGGTTGCTTTGGAAAATAAGCCATTCAATGTTACGTACCTATCCAATGTCTGCAACGTTATAATCACAAATATTTTTCAATAACCAGACGAAATCGAAAGAGAGTTTCAGTTTGGGAAAAAGGCGTAAAAAGAAAGTACCTTTCAGCGTCTGTTTCTTGCAGCGATTGAAGAATTGCCTTGAATGACTATTTAAAAGCATTTACGAATCAAAATCATTATGCTCCAGAAGAGGGGGAGGAGGAGGCATAAGCCTTGAGGAAGATCTTTTTCAAGATCTGGTATTTAAGATGCTCTTTCAAACTTTAGTGCATTTAGTAGACTGTAATGTAGTTAAGTATAAAATCTTCGATTTTGAATATCTCGAAGTCCTGAATAATAGTTTGTTTTCATCTTGAATAGTGCCCACCAGCGGCCGAGCGGTAAAGTCGCTGAACACTGGTAGTTCGGTCCGAGATTCGAATCCCGCGAACGGGCTGGCTGCATGGGCGTTTTCGTGGTTTTCCCCATGTGTAACGTGTATACGAGCCAGTTTCTCTTAGAAAGTCCTCCACGAAAGGCATCCCTCCTCTTAGGCAGATAGCCCTAGTGTGCTTTGCCATAATTAAATACACCACACCACACCACACCATCATCTTGAATAAAGTGTAATGCCAGCACAATAAATCTAATTGTTTTGAAATATCTTCTGGCCTTAAGCCGAAATCGGCTGAGGGTCTGGCCATTGGTTAAAAAAAATGTTTTGAAATATCTGCAGTTTTATTTCAAATTTTCTTCTTTTGTCCATGCAAGATATTTATTTGGCAAGACACCCAAACCACAACCAGTCCTGTTGTCATTATTACTAGTGCATTAAAAGAAGAGAAAAAATTAAAAAGAAAAGGAAAAGAAGAGAGAAAGGAAAATGCCATAAAAATATTTGCAATATTCATCTCTTGGTGAATGTCCTATCTTATTAATGAGAATTTTCTTTCAGCCTTTTATTAATCTTTCATAAACAAAAACCGCTTTGTAGAAATAAAAAAAAAAAAATCAACAGAAGTAGAATGTTTAGGTTATCAATTAGGAACGACAAGAGTGAGTTCTGAGGCAGTTTCTTTGCAGTGAACAATGGCATACAAGACCTGACGTTAGACGATTTTACTTTTGGTAACTTTAATTTTGATTACTGTTGGATATTTTGAGTTTCATGGGAACTTTCTTGTTTGAGCACTTGCTTCAGTTTGAAGTCTTTCATTTAAACTACTTTTATACATGCATTTTAACTTTATACAAGAATCAATAAATTTAAATAACCAGCTAAATGAAAGAATATTATCTTATTGTTGTTATGTTGTTCGTGAATTTCATGAAAGCCTGGTTGCCAGAGCCTCAAGGAGGTTGGACTTGTATTTCCAACCCAGTTTTGGAAATTATATTTAGAGGGCTCACACTTCACAAAGACACTATACATTTATACACATCCATGCTTTCTCCAGGATTTGAACTCGAGCCCTTCAGTACCGAAGTAAACTTCCCTAATCACTCCACCGTCTGGGAGGGCAGAAAATTATCTTAACAATTGAATAAAACACTGGGTATTATTGCTTAGTTAAAGAAAAACAAGTTCATAAATGGGCTACGTAGTTGGGTACTAGAAATTGAAGTGTCCGCAGCATCAAGGAACTAAAAGAAAAGTTCTTGAAGTTTGCACGCGTGTAACGCTGGAGCTGCGATAGACATGAAGCAGTCGGGTACTTATTTTCCGTATAATTAACTTGATGGTTTCTGAAATCAATGGATCAATCAAAAACAGAGAGGAGGCATCTTAGCCCCAATCTACTTGAAGAAAGCGGTTTTTTTTTTCCCCACAATTCTTCAGACACTGAAGGCACATTCATTGCATCTTCAGGCTGATTCACATACTTAAAGATCCCTCGGATGATTACAGAGTATTCTAATAGAAGGTTTTTTTTTTTTTTTTTTTTTTTTTTTTTTTTTGTTATTGTTGTTTAATTAAGTATAGAAAAGCATGCGAATGCTATCTGCCTTAAAGAAGAAAAGCCTTTATGAAGGGCTTTACAAAGTGACTCGAATTCTTGAAATGGGGAAAATCTACTAGAAGGTACAACAGACTGGACGTAGCGAAAATTGCCATTAGAAATATTTATGATTTTCTCATTATGTATAGTTAGTCCTTCAAATTGTTTTGTTGCGATTCCAGAACAGATTTATTTCAAACGCTTGAATAGTTCATTATGCTTCTTACCAGCAATATTACAGTAGGCTTAAAATTATAGCAATACAGCCACAGATTGATAAAAGGCTAGACCAAAATTTGATTATTCCTGTTTGAACTTTATTTTTTATTTTCTCTTGTAGAATGATGTTATTATTGTCTAAAGGGTATACTCATGACTACTATGAATACCTCGCCCCGGACTGCTATGAATACCCTACAAGAATTACAGTTAGTAATACAAAAAAGTCTTGAATTTCAATTATTCGTCTTGCGACTTTATGACGGTGGTAAAAAGCTAAGCATTCATAATTTAGCACGAAGTTTTCATTATTATGGAGAGCATCAATATGCTCTAAACATATATCTTCACAACGCAATACAAGCAAGAGAATATTAAGTAGATTCAAGATGCATCTGAACATTTTAATGGTACATAACGAAAAGACACAAATTGCTCAGTTAAAAGTTGATATCTCTTGAAGAAAAATCTCTGTACAACAAATATCGATGATGGATTGCGTTCCACTAGGTATTTTGAGTTTCATCAGAAAATGCTGAAATTGATGACTTTTTCCCTGTCGCATCTGCGCAGTTCAACAATCACTACAAATTTAGTGTTTTAATTATTCATTAGGAGCAATGCAATTAAATGTTAAATATAATCCCAACACCAAGGAAATAAAAATCCCAAACCAAGAATGAGTTACGCTAGATGAATGAAATTTGGGATACGTGTTTGCACATCTGAAAGGTGATGTCTATTCAGATTTCACTCTAGGTGAATAAAAATAGCGTTAGAACATCCGCTATGAACATGCAAATTATATTTTCTTTAAATGTCCTGTGTAAACTTATGTGGTTTATTTATATTCCAGAATGTGCAATATAAGCAAGAATGAAAATTTGAGTAATAATGCCATAAAAGAGACGAAAAGACAGTATCAGCAACATACTAAATTTTAACGAGGCTGTGTAATTCTACCCACTGTTCATGCATTTTGGTAGAAGTAGATACATTCTTGTTAAGTCTTTCTGAAAAATCGAGAAATAAATTCATCTTCTCGTAGCCCAATTGCACGGCCTCATTCAAACTCGGTAACCTGCTGATACGGCTTTTTTTTTTTTTTTTTTTTTTTTTTTTTGTCTCATCAAATGCATTCTTGACTCAAATATCCTTCACAACGCCCATTCTAGAAAATAAGTAAATTACATGAAGTACCACATCGCGTATTTTAAGAAAACGTGATTTGCATGTTCACACGAATAAGTGTATCGAATGAGTGTGTGCATTACTAATGCCACACTTATAGTTCCACACTTATTTTAGTGCCATACTTATTCTAGTGCCACACTTATTATTTGACACACTTATTCGTAATGCCACACTTATTTGTCTAACTCTAAATCTGAATAGACGTCATTTTTCAGATGTACAAACATGCCTCCCAAATTTACTTTATCCAGCACAATTTGTTCTTGGAGCTGGAATATCATTTTCCCCCAGCGTATTTACCATTCAATCACATTGCTCCTAAAGAATAGTTAAAGCATTGAATTTACGCTGATTGTTGAACTGAGCATATGCCTATATGCGCAGCGCCACCATAGTTACACATTTAAAGCAATTTGAGACTCTCCAAAATAATAAAAACTGAATACTAAAGTACGATTTTCTATCTCAACAGCAGACAACCAAGCTTTTGTTGGCATCTTAGTAATACAGGTAACTGTAACAAATCGGTTACTTGAGAGACATCTCTGAACCACATGCTATGTAGGTATCATAATACAACCTCCAAATCACGATCATCTGCGACTTGGGTGGTGTCAAGCCAGAGCTCAGTGGAGGGTAGATTGCAGAGCTCAAATGAGAGCCGTTTCTATCTTGCTGCCAATGATGGCAGTGCATTAGTTAGAAGAAGGTCAGATTAACACCTGAAACAAAAAACACATCATACTCACACCAGAAGTTATGATCTGGGTAACAATTTCCTACGACAACCGTAGCACTCTTATCATCATCACACACATCTTGACAGAAAATCTATACGTCAGATTGGTGATTGCACTCCCACTGAGCAATATTTCAGGAGGCATTATTCAACAGGATAGCGCTCATTCCCATGCTGCTGCTTTCACAATAAAGGCTGTATAGAGGCCTACATGTTGCTTTGGCCTGCGAGATCACCCGATGTTTCTGTCATCGACCACGTATGGGACCTTACTGGACATAAATCCAGCGTCATCTATAACCATCTCGGACCACTTACTGATCATTTGCAACAGGCATAGAATTCTACTCCACAAAATGACATAGGCCATCTATATGAAAAAACGCATGCGCGCTCGCATGCTTGCATTTAACATCGTGGCAACTACAGCGTTTATTATTGTACCACCATTTCACATTTGAAATGGCTCTTTTTGCCCATACTTTAATATGTGACCTTGAAACAATCAAATAAATACGTTACCTAGACAAATGCTTTGCATACGTTTCATTCCTCTAAACTGATTTCTTCTTTTGTTGGGATTTTATTTTCGATTAGTGTATCCATATGCCCAGGATTTTACCTTTCAGGACAATATTCAATATATCAGATAGTAAGACTTTTATTATTAAGATTTACTTTAAGTAATTTTTTTCAGCTTTTGGTCAATGTAAGTCATCTGAGAGCATTTCGAAAAAGCTAGGTAAAGCCATAATATTCGGTAGGCTCAATGAGATGCATTCTCGATGTGCAATAATTTGAGCTCACGATGGGCTTGTTAAAAATTATAACTTAATCCAAGAACATATCGCGGATGTTCTATATCGTAAATATGATTCCAAAGAAAAGAATTCCCATTCTTTGCTGTTTTGTTTGCATGCATTTTCTATTTATTATCAATGTTTAAATGAAAATATTAAACGAAAGATCGGTATATTTCATGAGATGAATAAATAAGGTATGTAGAAGGTATGTAATAAGGTATGTAAGACATAGCCCATTTCTAAAACCCAAATGCTTATCAAAAATTCAAAATCACTTTTATTTGAATAATGTTTTCGCAGATTTGTGACATTGAAATGACATTTACGACATATATTTCCTTGAAAATTATATGACTAATCATGCTAAATATTTAAGATTGAAAATCAGAACTATAAATATTAGAAAATGTATTGATGAGTGAGAAAACAGGACATGAAAAAATATGTTTATTTAAAGAGAAAAATTCAAGAAGATAAAAGAAATATATGAAATATATATTCTTCAAAGTTACTTAAGATTCAATATATCAGATAGTAAGACTTTTATTATTAAGATTTAAATTTCATTTACGAAATGAAATCCTTTTAGTATGACGATGTAGACGAAGTTGTATGATAGACGAAGTAATATTTGCTGTGTTGTTGCCAAGAAAAAAAGGTTCCAGCATAAAATAATCTAACAAGTTTTGCTGAACTTTCAATTTAGTAAAGTGTTAAAAAACATCTAAAGTCTGCAGTTTCTTTATATAAATTCTCTCACAGAATAAAAAATATAAAACTTTTAAACAAGATATCACAAGAATTGTCTAAAGCTTCAGGCGGAAAAATAAAGCAACGAAAAATAAAAATGGCTTAGGAGAGATGTGAAACTGTAAATTAAATAAAGTGGCATTACAACTAGACTGATGGTCAAATTCGCTGAAGAATTTCAGGAACTTTATTGCACTGGACTGCACTCGGACTCCAGGAATGAGGGAGAGCACACAAAAAATTCTTGTTGAGTAACTTCGTTGGGGAGTTTGAGGGAGGTGGGAGGAGGAAAGGGTGTGGATGGAGCATGGGGAGGGTTGGAACTAGCCAATTTTGGAGATTGTCCTGAGCTTCAGCATCTCTAACGCCTACATTGTTCTTTTTACCATCACCAAAAACCTACAACTTCAGAGCTCATGTGGCATAAGTACAAGTATGTTTATCTGCAATGATTCTACCGACAGTTTGTATATGACAGAAACATTCTCAGTGTTGAATCGGCCAAAGAGTAAGACAAGTTCATACCATCTGAAAGAACAGTACATTCTTTTCTATATCCTATCATTTTCTTACAAAGTTTCAGTTTTTAGACAATAATTGTCAATACGATAATACAGTTTTCGCAAGCATTTCTTGTATGATCATATGAATACGATCAAAGCTAGGATGCGAAAACGAACTTTGATGTACTTTTTAATGAGCATGTGTCGCTTTTTACAGCACGTTCCACTGGTTACACTTACATATTTTCGCACTATTTAATATGAAGAAGGAAAACTTACGTGATTCTTATTTTTAAGTGATATGACTATAATACTAAAATGTGTTTCCTTTTTTTATCTTTTATTCCTACTATAATAAATTATTGAAAGTGTTCTCATTGTTTGCAATGACTATGCATTATATACAAAGGGAAATACATATTCTTGAGTTTCCTTTGAAGATATTCTGACCATTTGCAAATCGTCATTAGTGCAAATCTTTCTTGCTGCTAAAAAAGATTTGATGTAAATTGACATCAATAAATATGAAAATCTAAACACGCAGTAATAATGAACTCAGTTGTTTGAGTGATTTTTTAAGACGTAAATGCTTGGTAAATTCA
The DNA here is from genome assembly GCF_044657685.1 of Stegodyphus dumicola. Classification (NCBI taxonomy): domain Eukaryota; kingdom Metazoa; phylum Arthropoda; class Arachnida; order Araneae; family Eresidae; genus Stegodyphus; species Stegodyphus dumicola. The sequence continues at coordinate 87,448,312 of NC_140774.1, read as the reverse complement.
GAATTACAGTCTTATACAAAGTTAACATTTGTGTATATATGAGATTAAATATGGAATTCAATAAAACAGTTCTTTCGTTTTGTGGAAGTATAAATGTATACCTTGCATTTTGAAATTAAAAACCAACTTTTGGAACGTCTCTATATTTTTGCTTTATGCGTCCTTGCTTTATTCTCTGTTATCCGAAAAACTGAGAATGGGCAAATTTATTTAGATAGAAAAATCGGTGCGATTTCTTAAGTTTCTAATTTTTCTCTTATGATAAGGATTCATTAAAGTTAATGGTGGCTATCAACAGTAATGTGTATCTTCTAGTAAATACTCTCAACAGTTCTTGGTTCGAGCCACATTATAATAAGCAATTTCTGATCCGATATTACGACTAAACACGTAATTGTTTCTTCCTGTTCTTTCATTTTTATGTAGTGTGACACTCATTTTTTTTTTTTTTTTACTTCCAGTTTTCTAACCCTAAGTGTCTGATATTTGCGAACATTTTCGATTTTAGATAGAATTATCGTTTTTGTGATCTGTTTAATTCATGCAACTCTTTATAAAGGGTAAATGAAATCAAGAAGTTGTCTGATGTCTGTTTTCTTTAGCCTATCTGAAGTTGACTGCTATCTAAAGAACATCAACGGAGTCTGAGCCTAGGTGTGGCTGAGCAAGCTAGACGATGGAGCCGCTAGAAAACAGATGCCGGCGATTATTGCTGTTTCAATCCTAGCCAAAATAGTTGATTCCAGGAGATGCCTGGTTCTAAACGGTAAGCTACTGTTGAAAGCTTAGCACAGTAAAAATTAGAATTGTGGTTCCTCTAAGAATAAAACTGAAGTGTGAACTTTGGCAAAGTGGACTGTAATCTGTATGTTTTTGTTCATTCTCAAGTAGAGACACATTAACATTGAATGTTATTGAGTTGTTGTCTAAATGAACCTAAAAATATCACTTCTATCTCGATAACTCTGAAATCAGTGACACCTAATGATTAGAATCCCCAGAGTTAGCTGTAGTGGTTACAGAAACCAAACACTCTCAAATCTAAAAGTAAGATGTCAGAATGTACTCTCTCACAGTCTTGAAGACTTGAACAGTCTTGAATAGAGGAAATAAAAAATTTATTCATTCAGTGAATTTTTTTCAGCCAGAAAAACTTAAATAAATCAGATTCTTTCACTTTTAATCTTGATAATCCAAATATGTGGTGCGAACAGAAATGCAAATTGTAGTTTACTAATAATGTATCATAAAAGCACAAAATTTTACCTCTGATCTGCATCCCATTAGCTGTTTATCGTTGCAGCGGAAACATTAACTACTAGTTGTAATATTTTCTTCATATTTCATTTATGAACATTCATTTTCCAGTTGAAATTGATGAGCTTGTAGAATCATTATTGAAATTTTGTGAAAACATTTCACACGTTTTCATCTGACCAACTTCAAAGAGAACAAACGAGGAAAAATATAATCTTCGTGTAAAGTATTAAAAAAGTTGCACTGTTTCGTACTGATGAAATTCCATTCAGAATATTTTTGAAAATCTAAAATTCTACGCAATATTACCAACCTGTAGAAACTGGTTCTGTTCCTGAGTAGTGCTTAGATACTTGTAATTTTTACACATATATATATATAGAATATGTCACATGAAATTTGAAGAATCTAATCTTTTGTGTGGGCTCAATCAAGAAAATTTATATGTTTTGAATTTCGTGTTTAGATTAGAAAACAAAATTGAAAATTCAATTCTGCTTTATGAATTTCAGCAAATGTACAAAAATTGTTCAAAATGTTTGCACGGCAAAGCAACTTTTGAAGCATTAATTATCTATGGAGGATGTTTTAAGAAACGAATAAAATACAGTAGGCATTTAGAATGAGACAGTTTTAGATATATGTTACGTTTTTGCCAAAATATAAAAAATTTTAATTTCAATTGCGCCTTCTGCAAAAAAAAAAAAAAAAAAAAATCTACCATATCTCTCTAAATTCCATTTTTTCCCCCAAACCTGGTTTTACAGTAAGCGAAACTGGTCCAGAAAATATTTTCATAATTAAAGAGCTTAACAATTTTTTCCTGATTAAAACAGATGTCGATTTTAGGAATCATATCAAATGCTTTATTCGAAATCTGGATCGATCTCTTAATCTTACCAAACTTTATTCCAATATACCATAGGTTCTACAAATAGAGCTTAGGGACTACTGACAAACTTTTCTTCATAGCCAATCAAAAACCAAACCTAAGCTACAGTCTAATATCCTCTAATTTTTGCCGGGTCAAATTACCAGCGAACTAAAACACTTAACAACCAGCTTTCTTATTGTTGGAGACCTAAAAATTCAAACACTCGGTATCCTAAAATTCTCACCAATTCTAACTAGAATCTTAGCAGCAAACGACAAAATTCAACTTATCTAAGCTTACCTACCTGTAAATTCAAGTTCTTCTTTTAGGTAGTTGACTGCAGGCTGTAGAGACATTAGGTAATTTCGGAAGCAGGAGAGATGAAAAATGAGCAACACCTTCACCGGGAATCGAACCACATATCTCTGGAATACGCGCCCAGCATGCAGACCGCCACACTACAAAGACGGGAGAAATACCTTGTAAGGCTACAAATTTTTATAGACCTATACAGTAAAACTCCATGCCAATTCTTACTATACCAGCTCTTTTTTCTATCAGGTAACATTGCGGAACTACCTGATGGACACTGATGGGAAATGAAATCCCAACGCCAAGTTTAGAGAAATGAAATGTACACAAAAAAATGTCTAAGTAACATATTTATTTGATTAATGTTTCAAGGTCACATAGGTCACAAGGTATAGTATGCGCAGAGAAGAGTCATTTCAAATGTAAAATGACGATAAATTAATAACTACTGTAGTTTCCACGCTACTAAATGGTTAGAGCGCATGCTTTGTGTTGTGCAGGTACCGTATGTCATTTTATGGAACGGAGTTCCATGCCTATTGCACTTTATCAGCAACGGTCTGTGCTGGTTGTGGATGACACTGAATTTGTCGTCCAGTCATCTCCCATACACGCTCGATGGTAGAAAGATCGGGTGATCTTGCAAACCAAGGATACATGTCGACAGTCTGTAGAGCTCTTTGGGTCAAAGCAGCGGTATAGGGATGAGCATTTGGAAAATAGCCCTTGGAATATTACGGGAGAATGGCAGCACATCTGGAGCAATCTGAAGTACAAATTTGCTGTCAAGGTTGTAAGGTATTTCTCCCGCCTTCTCGGCATTCTTTCGTGGTGCAGTGGTCAGCACACTCGCCACGTATTCAAGAGGTCTGTGATTCGAGTACCGGCGAGGGCATTGATCATTTTCATCTCTCCTGCTTTCAAAAAATACCTAATGTCTCTACAAGGTATGTCGGATAACGACGGTATCTTGGAGTGTACCTGTTGTCAGACCATAACTCATGCTCCAAGCCCTCACCTGGCCTTCTTCTCAACAACATACAGCCAGGCACCAAGACAAAAACGGCTTTCATCTGATGAAATAGCAGATTTCCAGTCCCCCTCTTACTGAGCTCTAGCTTAATACCATGGAAGTCACAGGTATGACTGGTATATATCTGGCTTAGGGCTGTTCCTCAAGTAACCGATTTGTTACAATTCGCTTTGTCCCGTTTGTGCAAACAGAAGCTCAAATGTATTCTGTGGATGTAGTGCGATGCGGTACAGACATGCAACGAACACAGAAGCGATGCGCTACAGATATGCGACGAACAGGGCGGTCTTCCATTTTAGTGATAGCACGTATGCGGCTGACCCCCAGCTTCCTTGAGACAATACCGTCCGTGACTACTGATGCCAACAAGCATTCAGAGTAACCCGAAAGATCTTCCTGCTGTATGTCGGAAAGAAAATCCCCATCCTTTTACACGGCCTCATTCAAACTCAAAAACGTTGCTCATACTTTTGCCTTCTTCGTCTCCTTAAAGGCCTTCTTGACTCAAATCTCATTCACAAAACTCAATAAAGATAGATAAATAAAGTGCTCGAAATTTAAGTCGTGCATGTGACTTATATGTTCATAGTGTCACTATTAGCGCTACACGTTTTCGTCCAGCGCGAAATCTGAATAGACTTCATCTAAATGTGAAAACACGCGACCCAAATTTCCTTTATCTAGTACAACTCCTTCATGGTATCGGAATTTCATTAGTGCTTTTGCCAATATCTACTTACTGATTTTCCGCTCATTTTATAAATAATCTTCTGTCATTTATATTTCCAGGAAACGGATGAATGAAAATAAATGAACAAAATGGAAAAGAAATAAATTTAAAATAAACTTGCTTAGTTACTTTAAAATCTTATACCGAATTACATAATAAAAATTTTGAAATTTCATCATTTTTACAGATGAAAATTTGAAATCTGGATTTATTCTGTATTCTAGAATGTATGACGCAAAAGTCATTTCATAAATATAAATTCGAAAACATGCATAAGAGCTGTTTTTCATAATATTTGGAAAAAAAAAATTTCCACCTAATAAAGGTTGCGAAAGGTTCTACTTGCGAAATGTGTAACGTATATCATCAAATTACTGTTCTAAATGCCTTTAACGCCAAAACTGATATTCATCTGAACAGAAGAAAACCTTTCGATTAAAATCATATTCATATAATTACTGCTAAAAGATACAGTAGATTTAATACCAAATGAAAGTTAAGCTTAAAATATACACTGTGCAAAAAAAAGGGGACAGTTCTATATCTCTCTCTCCTTCTACTGGGCCGATTGACGAAATTCAACTTGCGTTTGTCATGTCTCAAAAGCAAGACTTATGTGTATTAGATTTGTATATAGCATTGTCTTAATATAGATATTTTGACACAAAATCGGCCTTTTTCTGAAACGACATGCCAATTTTTTCCCATATAACACGAGTAGTGGTTTAAAAATTAGCTCTAAAAGTTTTGGCTCCTCATTGTTAGTTGAATTTGATATATATTTATTAATATCTCTTTTTTATTAAATTTACTTGATTCCTTTTTCCAGAATTCGAAATTTAATATAATAATGTAATTCGCCCATTTTTTATAGCTTATTTCAAAAAGTTATATTTTTAAATATTTTTATAAGTTTATCGAAAACATTTTTGTATTACAATTTTTAATATCATCTTAAAGTAGATGTATTTTTAAGCATATCTGCAAAAAATTAGAGATTTTATTTAAAATTTTCTAAGATATACGTGAATTTACAAATTGGCGCATTTTGAAATTTGGCGTCTTTAAGCGATAGTAAAGAAATGTGGTTTACGCACTTTGTTAAAATTATTGGAAAGAATGAACGATGGATCTTTTTTCCTCTCGTGCAGCAATGAAAGAAAGGAAAGTAAGGTAGGTTACTATAAATTAAGAATTCTGCGGAGTGAATTATTCTTGGCGCTAACTGTAAACGATAAATTTTTAAATACCTCCTTCAATTCTCACTAAAAATTACAAAATTTAATATCTAGGTATAATTTGAGTAGTATAATAATAATTTGAGTTTTGTGTCAAAATACCTATGTTAGAATAATGCTATATATAAATCTAATATCTATCCCAATTTGCGCTTTCGAGACATGAAAGACGCAATTTGAATTTCGTCAATCAGTCCAATAGAATGGGAGATACCAGAGCTCTCTCTCTCTCTCTTTTTTTTTTTCCCTTACATTCAGATGCTTGTTTAATGAAAAAGCGGACTCGCATTCGATTGTTTCTTGAAAAGCACAGAGTTTTCAAAGCTAAAGTCAACATAAGTAGAATATTTATTTCTCATCTACTATAGTGTGATAAATTAAAGCCCTTGTTCTTTAAAAAAAAAATAATTAAAAGTGTTATGTAGCACCTACATTTGTTAGAAGCATACAAGTGTCTAAAATAAATTTATAACTTGTGTGTCTTATTTTACACGAGTATATAAAATTTGAAATGAATATGATTCGATCTCTCCATTTTTCGCTTCACGTTGCGTTACATTACGTTACAGTAGTAAGGCACAATTCATCTAATCGCCTTTGCTAATTGGTATTCTTTCGTAGGAAATAACAACTTCAATTAACTTTTTTTAATATAATTGAGCATTTTTATTATATTAATAAATTGAGCAATTTAAAACATTAAATCAACTTCTTAATATTTTTTTCCCCTTTTTCGTCTTTCATGGTTTATGTGATTACGGCAAAGCCTCGAAGGCTGTCTGCCTATGGGGAGAGATGCCTTCGTGGAGGACTTTCTAACGGAAACTGGCTCGTATACACGCTACAAACAGGGAAAACCACGACAACGTCATGCAACCAGCCCGTTCGCGGGATTCGAACCTCGGACCGAACTACCAGTCTTCAGCGACTTTACCGCTCGGCCGCTGGTGAGCTTTTCTTTATCGTTCATACTATAGCGGCATACGGCTTACCAGAAAAAACAAGGAGTATCAGAAATATGTTGCTTAGTAAATGGACAGATACCAGCCATGAAATGATTATACAGAGGGTGTTCACACAAATTTAGTAATATTTCAAGCAGTTTAATTAACGTTTAGGATGCAAAGAATATTTTTTTAAATGTTCGATCTGAAAGTCTTTTTTTGGGGGGTGTGACTATGTCTGTGTTGTGATTTTCATGATAGAAAATTTGTTCGTAAAATTCCTGAGGATACTGATTTCCATTCCTCTTGCCCTACTTTCCAGCAGTTATGGTGGCTTTGCTTTTAGAAAAAGCTCATTTCAACAGACCAGAGACATAATAGTTCAAAGATAAAATATTCGGGGACTTCGCAGGAATACGTTGAAAGTTTATACATGTAATACTTGTAGCAGTCTTCATTTTTTCAAGGAATGCGGTGGTAGTTTTCGAAGTATGACTTGTTGCTTTGTCCTGATGAATTTTCACTCTTTGAAAAACACTGGGATAAAAAAAAGTGGAATATCTTCTGAAAATGTTTATTCTTCTTGGTAGTACGTTGAACTGATTTCAACATTTCCCCCCCCCTCTCTTCTTATCTTTAATTTTCCACTGTAAGAGAATCTTGTAACAATCATAGTAAACCCCTTACGGAACATTCCTACAAAACGTCTTGTAATTATACATAGCTGCTAATCTTAATAAATAATACATAATGTTCTACAAGTAATAGGTAATGAAATTGAAAGCAATGTTTATAATTCTATTCTTGTTACTTCTGTTTGACTTATAAATTCAGAAAGAGTACTTTTCATTGCATTCACTGAAGATTTAAGATGACTATCTGGAAACGTAATTCTAACTATTTTACAAAAGCATTTTATATAAGCTGCTGAACATTTATTCTATTTTCGTTTTGTATTTGTTCCTATTTACCTAATTTCATCAAAAATACTACATTATATTTAAGAATGTAATATGAATATGAAAAATACTCAGTTTATGAAATAAGAGTCATGCATTTTACTGAGCAAAGATTGTAGAATGTTAAAAATTTCTTAACGTTGATAAATCAAATTAGGGATAACAAATCTTAGTTCATGGATGCTCGAAAATATGCCTTTTCGACAGCAATAAATTTTTCACTTCGCAGCAGATAAAAATTACTGGGTAGGAGAATATATCTAGAATAGTCTAAAATTTTTCAGGAGAAGTAATCTGATATCGATGTTGAAAGATATCTTTTCCTCTCTAAATTTCTCCCTCTTTCCCCTCTCTGAGGTGAAAAAAACATAAAAAGATAGCTACTTTATTAAAGTAAGATAATATATAAGAAAAATTTAGTTGAGTTTCCCTTTCAGTGGTACTTTATTTCATTTTAGCATTATTGACCATACATATTGCGCTTTAAATAAATAAGTAAATAAATGAAAATTCAGTGATATTTAAAGTGGACGTAAAGGTTCAGCAAGTGGCAGAATCGTTTTGCAGATTTCGAAGGAAATCATTACGCCCATGCAGATTTTAGTTCTCTGCTGTGGAAATGCAGTTAGTTCATTAACTTTTGTAATAAGACTTTATAACCCCAAAAGGGATTATTAGTCTCCAAATGGGATTTTGCCTTATTTCGCTGTAAACGGCGAATCACTTTTCTTAGTGTTGCCACCAAATATTAATCGCCCTGTATCACTTTCAAAGAAATTAAATAATGAAGAATCTTCATGCATGTATGTATACATTCCTCGAATTGTGAAAAAACGACGTTGCCTAGAGCTGTCGAGTTTTGAATAATGTAGTCCTTCACCCACACGTGTTCACCTGGAAAACTAAGTTTTGAATTTCTAATTTGTGTTCAATTATTTATTTAATATATTGTAAAACTTTGATGATTCTTTGATTAACAAACTCAATGACTTGGTCGAGCAGTGGCAACACGATTCGAAATAAAACACTTTTATTTCCAGCGCGGAAGACTTGCCATTCAGAAAAACGTAAGGTTATTTATCTTTAAGTTTTAATTAATAAACTCCGCAAAATGAAAGCAATGTGTTGCCGAGGCTTGAAATAAAATGCTCCTTTCTTCCACGCTTCGGCTTGCTGCCATTCAGAAAAGCCTAGGATACTTTCAAATTTAATCTGGAAAGTTATCGAGTAATAGTTAAACTCGATTATCAGTACTAAGATTGATTTTAATTTTTTTAATATTTATCACTTTTTACTTTTTTTTAATTTTTGCAATTTTTAGTTTTTTAATGATTTTTTCTTTTGACTGTAATATAAAATTTTCAAGTTATAATGTTTGTAAAAGAATTTGGTATTTTTAAATTGCTTAAAATTAAGTAAAAGTAACTTCATCCAGATATGCAAATAATAAGAAACATATTAAATTACTTCAATAGGTAAAAGGCATATTGAACGGGATTAATTTTCTATCACATTTTAATGCCAGTATTAATGCATAAGAAAGGTGTTATTCATGAAATAAACAAATTACTTACATAATTTAGGTGGCTAGAGCTATTTTTCTTTACAACTCACACGTAACCAGTTAATTACATACTTGAATCTACATATAATTCTTATCTGAATGGCAATTGAACTTATCGCTTTCATATTCTCTGAAATAGTTAAATTACGTTGTTTACTATAATGATAAATTATTTTAAAGTTTCGTTAAGAAATAAAATCAAGATCTTTTGAAAAGAATTCAGAAATCATCAACACATTTGTAACTATTTATTTTTTTAAAGTTTTAGTTTTATTTGTAAGCATTTTTATGATAAAATTATTTACATAAATGTGACAATAATAAAATTATTTACATAAGGCTTTTAATACCGCAAACGAAAAGTTTTAATTATTTCACGCTGTTAACTTTTAACTTCGTAATTTTCTTTATTTAGCATTCTGCATGATTTTCCCTTCCCCTTTAAGAATTTCTTTTAAACTTTGAATGGTCATTTTTTGGATTTTGTGTATATCTGCATTTACTCAGAAAAGTATGTCATATGCAAATAAAATTTCATACACGTAGTCACGTTTTCCTTACTAAAGTTTCTAGTTTATTCGTGCCTGCATCTCTTAACGAAAGGAAACTCTAAAGTATCCAAAAAATACAAATTTCGATACATATTTACGACAACTGGAAACACAAGGCACTCGAAAGATGTTCTCTCTAACCCACTCTCGTGCGAAGCTGGATGACGCGCAAGTGCTTTTAAATTCTGCGCCGCACGCAATCAATTGGAGAACATCAACGTAAGAAATATTCACGTTTAAATATACAATGTACTACGTAGTTATATATTTCAGTTACAATGATTTCTACACCACACAACTATAATAAATGTTATAATGACATTTGCAAAGCCAGGAACATGTAATAAACATGAGAAAAGCAGTATAAAGGCACCGCATTTAAAGTCTTACAACATATGAGATAAGATACTGCTAGTACTATATATGTATCAAAGACACATATTTTATAGCTTAAAAATTAGACCTCCCTTTCATCTTTTGCTCACAAAACTTATTTTCAGAAAAACTAGGTGTTAAACAAAATTATCAGATCGATGACAATAAAACTAAGCCTTTGCACTTGTAATTTGAAGCTTGATATGCATTCTCGGCTACAATGAAAGGAATTAATCATTACACTGAAATCAAGAATTTATTTTTAACATGAATAACAACACAAGAAATTCCTTATGCTTACATGAAAATATCAAAATATCATTCAAAAACTTGTCTTTAAAGACCTATTTTTACTTACATCTTGTCCAATGTGAAAGAACTTCTGCACCCACCTACCCTTAATTTTTTTTTTTTTTTTTTTTTTTTTTAAGTCTTGTGGAATCTTAGTTATTTGAGATAACAGGGACCGTTAATAGGGACTAAATTTTATATCATGCTAATTTTTCATTCGAAGTGATTTTCTAAAATTGTTTATTTGAAATTCTAAAAATAAGTGACGAAATACTGCTGTTGGCCATCCTAAAAAAACTCTTCTATTAGTAAATAAAATTTGCCACCGTCAGTTAAAAATAATCCTTACAAAACTTTACTTTGTGTTTAAAATAATCACGAAAAAATTAGAATAAATAAACTCCATCAAAATTTACCCATACTGTCTAAATTTATCAAATTTCCTGTCTGCATTTTGAACATGTATTGTAATCGCGAAAAAATTCAGGTATCATATTTCAAAAAATATATCCATTTTGGCTGTTTCTGAATCCTTTAGGACGATTTTTTTTCGTGATGTGTGTACGTACGCAATGAACAAAGAACTCTTTTTTCTTTTTTCCAAAGCGGATCGTAAAATAGATTTAAAATGGATATTCAATAGGGATTTATCGGGACGTCTGCACATACACACGTACGTATGCATGTAAATTTATATATATCTGGCATAAGTCAACTCCTTATCCAGCTTAAAAGTCCATACTGGGCCTTCATTTTCGCAATCGTTTGTTGTAGTCATATACCTCTAATTACAGAAGTGTTTTAAATGACAAAAATATTCATATTTCGATGACATATTGATGCAGTCTCCCACTTTCTATACTTATGTTTGGAAAAGTTTTATACTCGTTTATGAAAAAAAATAAAATTATAAGAACTTTAACTCCCTTACGAGAAAAATTGACCCAGATAGTTATTTTCAAAATTTGCAGTTTCCGACGCCATTTTTAACTTGCTTTGAGAGATCAGTTATTCAATTTAGATTAATTTGAGGAAAAGCACATGTATAATTTAATAGGCCAAAAGAAATCATGTGGTGTCCAGATCAGACTTTCTTTAATTTATAATTCTTTTTTGTAATAACTCTATAACTCTCATCATCGAAAGCTCGATTCCATTAGTTTTTGATCAGCAAAAGGTTAATCGAAAAAGCATCAATACTTCAATCTAAATATTATAAATCTTTTCTGAAAGCTTCTGCATGGCTAATTTTCATATTGTCCGTTTCCGTTCCAACATAACCCTCAGCATCACTCTCATCACTGCAATTTTTATTGCTTTCTGGTATCGATGATCCGAATAAAATTTTCTTTATTCACAGAACCCTAAAATTTGGTTCATTGTTTTCTACTTCAAACAACCCCCAAAACCATCGTCTTCTAACTTTTGAAATATGTCTAAATATTAATTGTCAATTACTATATTCCTTTCATCTGTAACATATGTAAGATACTTTTTGACAGTAAAATAAGTTAAGAAGATCTTAAATGAGCTATCAATGATAAGAAAAGCTAAAAGATCGACCACTGATAAGAAAAGTCTGGAATGTTACAGATTTGCGACATAACCTTTCTAATGTTCCCACATTATCAGAACTGATTGCTATTGTTATTGAATAATAGAATAGTTGTGATTGCTACATTATCACAACTATTCTTTAAACTGATTGCTGGCTTGATAGACGAAGATTTCAACTGATGGAGCCTAATTAATAGAAGTTCTACTGCACTTACATAAAATTCCTGTTAACTGAATTTGGCTTAACAGATAAGGCGACGATCCACTCTTCACCGTATCCTTACATACACATAAACACATATTTTGAAATGTAAGCAGCTGATTGTAGTGCTTGTGTGCAAAAATAGTGAGCTGCGAAATACTTCTCCAGGAAATAACTTCATTGATAGACTGTGTCAATTAAAATCCTCTTTACATTAAAATAGTTTCCCGAAAGCAGTAAACTATCAAAACTGAAAGCATCGAAAATTTCAATAAATGATTATAAAATAATGCTTGCAGTCCTAAGAGAAAATTATTATGAACATCTGCAGTTTTACTACAGATGTTGAAAATATTCCAGCTCCAATTTCTACAAGAGGAAATTAAAGATTGTTTTATAAGTTACCACAAGAGTATTTTAGTTTCACGTTTTGAGGCATATAAACTGTAGTATGCTTAATTTTTTTCATGAGGTTTTTCAATGTAATGCAGTTAGTTCTCCATAGATGCATGGAAAAATATTTTAATAATTTTAAAATGATAATAACAGCAAAAGTTTATGTTTACACTATTGATGCAAATTATTTATTTGATATAATTAGTTTGAAAATAAAATGCTTATAATGTTTAAAAGTTAAATATTGTAATATATTTAACAATTACATTTCTGTCTAAAACAATACTATATGCAGAAATGTGTACCATTTCTATTTTTTATGCAAAGTTACCTGAAAGGACTTCGGCACAATTAACTGGGACAAACGCTACTTTTTTTCCCATTAAACCGATATTATTTCTATTTTCGATTAAATTTTAAGAAAAGTATTCAGCTTTTCTAAATTTTATCTCGATTATTTCAATGTTCTCTTCTTTGTTACTGTTTGTTGATCTTAGTAAGATTTTAAACAATAATTAATGTAATGAAAGACCACTTTCTTAAAAATTTGTTCCATATACGAATTTGGCAATCACTATAATCAAAGAACCTAATTTTTAAGAGTAGCGACCCAAAACTAAGAAAGACTTAAGACATTTCTAAAAAAAAATAGTTTTTGCCTTTATGATGAGAAGCAGCACATTAGGCCTATATTCACTGGCATGCAGTCTTCTTGATGCATAAAATTTGTAATCATCGTATAGTAAATATATTTTGTGTAATAATAAGTAATTGAGTAAAATTTTAGCTTTCTGTTGGACAATTTTCCCCAATAAAATCAGAAAGCTTTCAGATTCTATATTACGCCCAAAAGGGTGTGTTTTTAACATTTAGTTTATTACCTTTATTTATTAAATATCACGCTGTTCGCAATTAAACTATAAAAAAATTTAATTCAACAGCAATATCGCAAAATATTTAAAAACAGTATATCTTTAGAATTTCCGACAAACAGTTTCGCGCACTGGAGATAATTTTTTTTTTTTTTTTTTTTTTTCGTACAATGTTGCCATTGCGTTCGAGTGGAGGATTTAGTTATTCAAAATTTGATCGCTCTAGGTACCATCGTTTTTTCATAGTGCGAGAAATATGCATGCATTCATGCAGATTCCTCATTGTTTATTTGCTTTAAATATAATGCAGGCGATTATTTGGTGACAACAATTTAAAAAGTGATTCGCCGTTTATAGTGAAACGTCACAAAATGCCGTTTTGAGACTAATAGCCCTTCTGGGCTAACGCTCATGTGGACTAATAAAAATTGAAATACGAAATAAATTGAACAGTTAATACCGAAAAAAGTAATAAAAAGCTTCTATTTCTCTCAGGTATTGCCACTGATTGATAAAATTTTAGTTTCACAATAATTAAATATTTTAAATACGCAACTAGTCCTTGAGCAGCTAGCCTTATATCTGGCATTATGTGTTTGAATCAAACACTGAGCTAGAAAGCTAAAAGAAAACAAACATTTTTCATCGATTGAAGATCATACAAATCAAATGTAACAAATTCTCGATGGTTTTTCAAAACCGAGATATGCATTTCCACCCGCCTTGAAAGCAATTAATATCAAACATATTTTAAAATTTCTACCTACGTTTTACATCGGTAACTATAATAATTATCAAGCTATTATATCAAATAATTATTTTTGTATTTTAATTTCAAAAGAGTTTACTTTAATAAATAGTTTAATAAATTACCATAACAGAAATTGATAGAAATTCTTAAAAAATAAGTAAAATAAATTTAATTTCGTTATTCTTCGTTTTTACCTAAAGTATTAATAGCTTATAATACGGGAAGATTTACTACAAAAAAAAAATAATAATAAAGTAGTTCAAAGTGTTTTACAAGGTGGTTAAAATAAAATATGTTCTATATGTGCTGTTCTCACCTCGCTGACTTGCTCCACTGTTGCTCCGAAAAGTCAACTTGATCCGGCTTCGCTACTCCCTTGACTTCAACCAAAATACACAATCCAAGAACAGTGTTCACGCAATTGTAAAAGAGGGTTTCAAAATTACTCCCACCCTTTGCTCTGTGTAATCTGAGCCGACCCCCGCCCACTGGTATCCACACCCCTCCGCGAAACCTTTGATCTGTACCGCCCCTCCTCTTCCACCTCCAAACTCAATACAGCGCCACACAGTGGCATTATTAGAATTTTAATACCATACTATTCTTTTTTATTTCGATTTCACTTCCCGCTGTTGGGTTTTATAAAATAAATTTTCGACGCCTGTAACCATGGGATACCGGAAATAGAAGGGGGAGGAACGGTACCATGGTTTCATTACTAGCCGCGTGTGGGCTTCATCTCCCTCCCCCCCTCCAACGTGAAAGTTTTCGCTGCCCCCTTTGTGTTATTACCTTGCTACAAGTCCGGCCACCGCTATGAAGTTATAAGGCCGGCTTATTTGAAATTCGGTCTTTTCTAAAGTAATCTACTGCAAAAGGAAAAGATTAACATATAATGAAGTGGGGATAGAAAGCATGCTTGATCTGATAATCTTCCCTGCTCCGAAGAAGGTGTCATAGCAGAGAGGACGCGGTGTAAAACCCCTTTCATAAGGGGAGGGCGAATTCTATGCTCAGTTTTGTCTTTTCCTGCAAACGCTCGAAAGAGACAATGCGAAGAATGTCAGACATCATCTTTTTGATGACACTTTTCTATAGAAAAGAGAATAAAGATATAAAATAAGTTGTCAGAAATCCAACAAATAATTGTGAATAAAGGGTATATATTTCTGAAGCATTCGTCTTTAACTAATACATATATTTAACCCTCAAATGTTATCGATGGCGAGAATGCAAGATGGTTGGAAGATGCTACGAGAGTAAGGATGGATGAAAGAGAGAGTGCTAATAAAACTGCAATAGATTTAGAACTGACAATACTCGGAACCTAGAGCTCGGAAACCTCAATTTCGAAACAGTCAAATAAAAAAAAAAAAAAATTGTATAATTCGCAAGCGACAGTCTCTACTACCGCTATGCGGTACTTCACTTCTGTGGATGACCTAAATTGGCATCTTTTTTCTGTTAACAAAAAAGGTCTGAAGTGGATGTACACTTTTACGAAGGAAGATAAAAAGGGAAAGAATGATACAGAGCTAGTCTTATGCAGTGATAGCAGAAAAATGTGATTCATTATTGTAAAGCATAAGGCATATGACACGTTTTGCGAAGAATAGTCTAGCAGGAGAAAAAAATTAGTCATATTGCACGTAACACAATGTAAGATACTTAGCTTGACTGGTGAAACTAAGCTTCTTTCATTTTCAGTCCTGCCAAAGCACTATAAATTTTTAATTTTGACAGTGGGCCAAGTAGGTAATAAGACTGTAGATACAATGATTTTCTAAATATTCCTATTTTCCGAATATTCCACTTTCCACTGTGAGGGCTCAAAGCAGTATCCTCAGCATTTTTAAGGCTGCAGGTTTATGTCATATTTCAGGCTTTTCCAAATAAGATTTTTTAAAAATCGTCCCATTTCAGCCTCTCTCGGACAGATAAAAAGATTTTCCCGTTTCAGCTCTTCCATTCATGTCAACGAATAATCCGAAAATGCGATGTGAGGTCACGTGATTGCGATATACTCTTTTTTGCAAAAAAATCGAAGCACCAAGAAGTACTTTTGCGATCATGAATGAAATTTGGTATGCAAAAACACCTTGATCGAACATGCAAATGATCAAAGTTTCAAGACAAATGAACAGGAATTGAGATCATAGCGCGCAATTCGCAAAGTATAAAACCAGTAATAGAGGCGGAAAATTTATCTTTTTTGTTGCTTCCATTGTAATTCCGTAAAGAAGCAACTAAAGATGATATTACGAAAATATCGAAGACATTACAGACAACTAAACGATTCGAACGTGGTCTCATTGTAGGGTCGCGTGAAGCTGGCTGGTCATACCGAGCAATAGGCCGCCACCTGCAGCGTACAGACACTGCTGTGCAAAGATGTTGGTAGCAATGTTACTACAAGGAAATTGCCGACTAAATGAAGGCTCTGGAAGGCCAAGGAGCACAAATGCGAGGCAAGATCGGATGATTGTTAGTCAGGTCCGAACCTCCCCAACAATATCATTATCGACTATTCAACGCACTACAGCCACGTCTATACCTTCCATTGTACCGTCCACCATCTCACGGCGCTTGTCTGAGGCGGAATTACGCTCACAGAGGCCTTTAAAACTTTTGCCTTTAAGACCCCACAACAACACGGCGGCGTCTTCTGGAGTGGTGTCGCAGCCGATCATCAGGGCTGCCATCGGACTGGCATCGTATAGTGTTCAGCGATGAATCCCGCTTCACTCTTGAAGCAGATGACCACCGTGTTCGTGTCTGGACAGGACGGGGCCAGCGGTCCCAATCAGCCTTTGTTTTACAAAGGCATACAGCCGTAACTTCTGTGTGATGGTGTGGGGCACTATTTCTCATGATAACAGGTCATCTTTAGTCATCCTCCGTACATCTTTAATAGCTCAATGATATGTTGATACTATCCTGCGGCCGGTTGCATTACCCTTCATGACACATCATCCTGGCACCATTTTTCAACAAGATAATGCCAGGTTACATACCGCTCGCATATCTCTGGACTGTCTCTGTGCGGTTGATACTCTTCCTTGGCCAGCAAGGTCACCAGACCTTTTACCAATCCAGCATGTCTGGGACATGGTAGGCCGCCAGATTCGGGCACCGCAGAATATCGCAGATCTGGTGCGACAACTCATGAATGCCTGGCAGAATGTGTCGCAGGATGACATTAGGAACCTCTATCACTTCTTGCCTCGACGAATTCAAGCATGCATTGCCGCCAGGAAAGGTTCGACCAACTACTAATTTGAACACTTAACCCTTTGAAGGGCACCGATATATAATATATACCGGTTGTTTGTCAATTTTTTAACCTCCGAAAAAATGCTAATTTTTCTACACCAAAAGCTATAATCGTAAGTTTCTAGTGTTTCCTTTCAATTCTAAATGGTAGCATCACCCTATGAATGCTCAATATTTTGCAGTTATGAAATTAATATACCTCTTTGCAAGGTATCATGTTGGAAGATTGATAAATTCTATTGGAGGGAAAGAAAAGATTCAAAACCTGCAAATATATGACGTACACATGCTGAATCTTATATATTTACTTCATTTTTGTCAGAAATGATAATTAACAGAAGATTATTTATACGATTTTAAAACCGGTATATAATATATACCGGCGCCCACACTGAGGGTACCACGCCAATAGATGGCAGCACCAGTCTTCTCCTATACTCTGTGACATGACAGAATTTCTTTATTATTATAACAGTTTATGATGTAATAATTTTTCATGATTAATTTATAAGTCGTTTAGGATTCAGTATTATGTTCATGGAGGAATGGGGAGTTTATTGACTCTGCGTTAGGACTGAATACAAGTATATTAGTTTCATTTATTCTTTGTGTACTCAGCTCGAGTTTCATTCGTCTGTGTTTAGCTAAAATTTTTATTTCAGCACTTATCTCTTTCCCAAGAGAAAGACTCATCGATTTCAAAATTGCCATCTGGGGTCAAAACTTTACACAATTTACACAAAACTTTACATGTTAGCCCCCAAAAGACACCCGTTGCTTCGTGTTTTCCAAAATTCTAGAATGCCAGGAAAATGAAAGAGGTGATTGACAACTAATTTGTCATTCGGGAGTCACGCCTTCTTCCCTTTGTGAGGTGTGATAAAATCACACAAAGGGAAAGCTCACTTAAAATGGAAATGTACTTAAGGTCCATCTCACCCGAAGTCGCGAGCTCTCCGTCGCTCTTCCTTCACAAAAACTGCTGGTTTGAAAGCATGCTTTTATTCTTTAGGGAAATTCTTTGTTAATTTCAGATGAAAGACTAAAAAACACAAGAGAAATCTGCGCTCTCGTTGATACAAATAGGTTGTTTCCGAAATAAATTCTCACAGTTGGTGAAAGGAGGAAAAATATTTCTAAGGCCCGTTTTAGATGCAAACTAAAATTTATCCAAAAGTTGAAAAGGAGCCCCTATGCAGCCAAAGGGGCTGAAAATCAGAATAAGAGCTTTGAGGTGTATCAAATAATAAAATTGTTTAACAGCGTTTTTTCCTGAACAAAAAGATACATTACAACCTATATTTACAAAAAATAAAAAAGGGACCCTTACGGTCCTTGATAATCTAAAGTGTGTGCGCGTGGAGGGGGAGGGGATTCTTCGTATCATAGTATGAAGCATGGTTGTTTTTTCACATATTATCTAAAGTATAAAATACAACTTCAAAAATGCAACATACTTTCTCAGCTGAGTCGGTCGTAGTGCTTCATTTTTCAATTTTTTTAATTTTCGGCTGAGTTACATCTGCTTGTAATATTATATAAGTTCAGTTACAGCATGATACGATTTACACATGCAGTGTTATATTTGCTAAATTTTTTTATAAAATAATATTGAATTTAAATCAAGTTGAAAAGCTTTTTACCCATATTTTACATAAGTATGTTCAGCTGGGTTGCGTCATCAAAGTGCATAAAAAAACATAAATTTTATTTTTAAAATTTTAAATTTCTGCCAAAATTTAAAAAAAATTGTCTTTAGACTTACATAACTATATTCAAGCACTCATCACTACAGACGCACATCAAAAGTACCCAAAATTAATTTTAAAAACAAAGATTAACAGTTGGCAGCTACCTGGAAAAAATGTCCTAGAGGGGCGCCGGTATAAAATATATACCGGCTCTCAAAGTTCAGGATTTCGCTCTAGATTTTTTTTTAAGTCTCAATTTTGTATCCTTAGGGTCCATAAGTTATAGTTCATGCAAAATTTTACGACAGTTTAATTTATTTTATATACCGCCCCTCAAAGGGTTAATGGGTGATTGTGAGCCACGAACAGGTATTATAATCTTGATTATTTAATCATTTTATTATCTGTGTATGAGCTATACAAATATTCAATTTCATCAGAAACAACCACTGCCTTCATGGAGCTTCGATTTTTTAGCAAAAGATTGCACACACACACATATATATATAAAGTTAGATCATTGTGACGCTCCACCCTTTGAATTTCGTCTTCAGACACTATTTAAACACAAGGTTGTTCTATTGTTTGATGATGATTTATCATTAACGGGATATCTTATGTAATAAAGATGAAAAGAATATATTTGATTATAGTTAAGTGTTGTTCAACATTGAGTTGTTAAATTTTAAATTGTTAATTGAATGTTGTTCAACATTTAATTGAACAACTAATTGCTAATAGTGATCATGAAACAGGATTACATCAATATTTAAAGAATAATGCGGCTAAAATATTTTAGAATTCTACGGTTTAAAATAAAAATTTAAAACCTTTGATTAATGGGCTAGCATCAAATTTAATTTAAAAGTATGGGATACCAGGAAAAGAACTGATAAAAAAGAACAATACACGCATAAAAATTTATGTGTTTATTGTACTCTGATTTACATAGCTGGAAAAAAAGAAGTCAAAACTTTTTCAGTATACTATACCTACATGCGAGCGTCCTTTCTAACTCAAACTACGTCTAAAGCGTCACTTTATATTATTCCATTCGTTCAAATATATACCCTGGGGGCGACCTGGTTCTATTGTCTCTATAATTCGAGCTGAAAAGGTCAAATCCGCAGTTTATATGAGAGTTGCTTAAAATGTGTGAATTTTATTACTGAATTCTTACTTTCAAAACTAAAACTGGGAGGATTTCTTAACTTATAAATGTTTGATGGCCAAGAAGTAAAAAAAAAAAAAAAAAAAAAAAAAAACATTAATGTGCAGATGCGCTCATAGTACAGCTTTAAATTATGATGCGTTTTGATTTTTTATCATGATTTGTTACAAATAAGACTACTTCATAAATGTGAGAATCTAGAAGTTCTGAAAAAGTATAATTAAATATGTGACATCGGCATATTATAAGCTTATTTTAACACCATTTTACCGCCACGGAATTGTTATAAAACTGCTTTATTACGTTCTTCTAAATGCTTTGCTTCACAACAAAATAAATGTGCTTTAACTGTGGAATAACTGACTTTAATATTTAACACGCGAATTTACGTAATAAACGCGAGATAAGTGTGTGTTATAATTTCATCCAGTCTTTTTCTTTCTCATTTTGTTTTTTCTCTCTGTCCTGAAGTCTTTATATTACGTATAGTGAAAGAAGAGAAGAAAGAAGTGCTAAAATAGCAGAATTTTTGGCATTCTGGCCCAGAAATTCCTACAGAAGGAACAGAAATGCTCAAAGTAGCAGGATTTTTATTGACACACTCTGAAGTGATAAAGGCTGAAATTTGACATCATGGGGCTGCCAGTGAGTCCTCAATTTATTCAGTTTTTTAAAGCAAAGTATTTTACGTGTGTTATTTTCATTTTTACTTATATGGCCTATTAATGTGTCTAATTTTATGCAACTATGAATAGTTTTTTCCTGTTAATTTAAATTTCAAGGAAATTATATTACGATTTTTACTCTCTTGTATGAAGTAAAGAAATTATTCGAATAGCAAAAATTTTGGGTATCATATTTGAACTGAAATATCCATTTTTACCATTCCCGAATCTATTTGCACTTTTTATTAGTTCGAAGGGACTATTGTTTTCGTTTTGCGATTTTGCGTCGAATCACTCTGAATGTCCGTTTCACTTTTCAAACTGTTGCCACCAAATATTATCGCCCTGTATTATATTTGAAGGAATTAAATAATGAAGAATCTGCATAAATGTATGTATGTTTCTCGCATTGTGATAAAACAACGGTACCTAGAGCCATCCAATTTTGAATGACGTAATCCTACTGCGAATATGGGCATGTGGAAGACCAAATTTGAAATATGGAATTTGGCCTTCCACATGCTCATATATTTGTTTTATTATCGATTTCATATTTTGTAAAACTTTAACGAATTTTTGAGTAACAAACTCAACAATTTAAAACTGAAACATTTGAAATATTTGAAAGAAAACTGTATGTTTTTGAAAGAGATCTTGCAAGTGGGCAGCTGAAATATTTTCCAAATCTAAAGATTCATCTAGAAAATTCTACACAATTTACCCAGAATCTTTCAAGTCATGAAGAAATCTACAAGGAATTTTCGAGCATCGTAGCAGCTGCAAACGAGAATTTTAATGACAATTTTCGACAGTTCCGTCAGATGGAAACAACCATGTATGTGCTTTCTCATTTCTCCAAATAAATCTAAGTTTGAAGAACTTGATCTTTCTTGCTTACTGTGTGATCTCGAAAATCTGGAAATGTAGCTATTGGAATTTCAAGAAAACTCTACGCGGAAAAGAAAATTCTCTGATCTGCGTGCTACACTTGAGAAGATGGAGTGTAAAGAGATAGGACAAAGGAAATCCTTCAAGCGAGAATTTTCTGCCAAATAAGTTTAAATCAATGAAAACACTTGGAGGTGCTACTCTTACTTTGTTTGGATCATCTTATGCGTATGAACAGCTGTTTTCAGCTTTGAATTATATCAAATGTGACACAAGAAACAGACTGACAGCTAGTCAGAATGCTGCATGTGTTGCGCTCAAATTAACGAAATATGAACCGAGGTTTGATGAATTATCGGTATGTATACAACAGCAAAAATCACATTAATTAAGAAAAACCAATTTATTTCCTGTAATAAAAGGTTTTTTGTGTCGTTGAAAACGTTACAAAAACTTCTTGCTTTTTCTTTTTAAGTCTTAAGACAAGTGTGTGTTGTTTTACCAAGCCAAACCCCCATTTTCAGGTTTAATTGAAGTTTCGGCGCTTTGCTATAAATAAGTACGTTTTGGCTGAATTTTGGGCACGTGGCCTCAAAAAGGTTCGCCACGACTGGTCTAGAAGATGTAATTCTTACTCTCCCCCCCCCCACACACACATTTTCCGTGTAATTCTGAATTACCCATAGGCTTGATTTTGTGACAGAAAACCTACGAAGAATAATGGAATAATTTTAGAACCGCCGAAGTTTAGGCTTTAAACCCCGGACTTGAAAATTTAGGTGGTAATGAAAACCTGTTAAAAAATATTTGCTTTTGATTCTATAATCGATTATATAAGGTTTCTTCTTAAAGTCCGTCAGGAATTTCTGGAATTGAGGTGAAAACGGCTTAGAGCAGTATTAGTATAGCAAAGTACTGATTGCAATTTTTCATTGCACACGAAAGTACTAATTGAAGGAATCGGCAAATATCTGATAGAAACAAGCTAGCTATAGTGTTGCCATTGATTTACAGAAAAGTACATAAAGAAATTTGCCAGCATTCGTATTCATACAACATGTAGAAAATATACATAAAAAGGATGCCAAAACAAAGAAAGAAAGTTGAGGAAAAAGAATAAGTTTTCGTTGATTTTCTAAATCTAAATTCTGCGAAATTATGTATTCACATCTATTGTCTGCTTTGAACTTAAAGATTACTGCTGTTACAGAATAAGCATTTTTACTACTTATATAAGCACCTAATACCATCTAAATTGTTCTTTCGGTAATGCATTTAGATACGCTGATTAACTTCACTAATAAAAACAGCAAGTACTAAAACTTTTA